>NC_080188.1:87555818-90359568 GCF_030028045.1 Hippopotamus amphibius kiboko
AAAGTTTTAAAGGATTATTAACATTCAATAGTCATTTTTAATATTTTTATTCTTGCTGTTTCTGCAAGTACACCTTT
The DNA here is from genome assembly GCF_030028045.1 of Hippopotamus amphibius kiboko. Taxonomy (NCBI): domain Eukaryota; kingdom Metazoa; phylum Chordata; class Mammalia; order Artiodactyla; family Hippopotamidae; genus Hippopotamus; species Hippopotamus amphibius. Next base: position 87,555,896 of record NC_080188.1, read on the forward strand.
GTGTGGCACTTGGTATTTTACTGAGTGCCTTAAGAATATTCTTATTTATTATATATCACAGGAAGGAAAGAGAAATGTAGAGTCTAATGGCAACCTTTCACATGGAACATGTTGGCATGAAGTATCCTGATGTTATTCCCTAAATTTAGCTGTCCCTAATCACAGATTCCAAGATAATACAGTATAATTTTAGTGCACATCTCCTCATCAGGAATGTTGGAGGTGCATTTTAAGTTTAAATCTTCAATGCTAGAATGACCAAATTGCAGACTAATTGTTTCCATATTATACTTAAAATGAGTTTTTAAAAATGAAAAACATAACTATATACAATCAATGCTACTTATTGTACCTCTGGGCCTACTCTTCTAAAAATTGTAGCTTATCAATTTTTCTCTGTCAAGCTTGAACTAATGTAAATACTTGAAATAATGTAAAGTTATATTTTCATGTTTTTATAGATACAACATGACAAGAATACATAATGTAAGAGTATTTCAACTACGGATAATGTTGATTGGATAATGCACATCTCAGTTACAAGCAGTAATCATAGTATAATATCCATGTAACGGTGCATCAATGTATTGCTATATAAATGTCTGTGTGCATCTAAGTGAAAAGTGGTCAAACAAGAGTGATGACAGCTGTCTAAAGGTTTTTTTAATTCATTTTATATAAAAACTGTTATGGAAAGACCAAAATGTTTATGAACTATTCTTATGTAAATTTACAACTGTCCTTTACTGTACTTTTTTGTTTACAGTATATGGTACCTTATTTTCTGCTGTGTTAAGTGGGTGTCAGACTCCAATGAGACATACACTTTCTACAACTTCTATTGAAGATATTGGAATTTCCAATTTTTCATGTGTACTACGTCAAAAATGCTTTTGATTTTATTTTTAAATCTAACATCAGATGGCTTTTTCGGAGTGTTGTAAAAACTTCAATCATACATAAAACATGTTCTTACAAAAGGCAAAGATCTTTATTTATTTTTACTTGATAGTTCTTAAAACTAATAATAATGAGAAACCAAAAAAGGTATTTAAATGTATTCCAAAACAAACCCAGCTATTTCTACTCAACAAAGACATCCTTTGCTCAGTTTATACATCAGCTTGGTACACAAGTAATAAAGTAGAAATGACTTTTTTTTTAAGGTAAACTGATTAACATTTTCAACATCCCAAGCTTACACTCATTAAGTGCTTTGGGCATATGTAGAAATATGACTGTTCATTTTATTTCTCATTTTGCCCTGTATGGTGTCAGCTTAGCTGCTGTCATAATCATATTAAAGAGCAGAAAGGTGACTTGGTTTAAAAATTCCACACGGTAACACATCTCCAGCCTTATGTGTTTCAAAAAAGTGTTCATTCCTTGCTTTGCTGAAAGAGAGTATTGATAAGAAACTAAAACTTGTGCAATTTTGATTGCCTTTTTACAAAGGTGATCATTTTAATATTTAGGCAGTACTTTTTTGGGTAAATTCTAAAATTAAGCCATTTTAGTTCTTCAAAGTAGCACATTAAAATTTCTTGTATAAAATTTTGTGGCTTGAATATACTTAATGTTTAAAAATTGAGTATAACAACACATCTGCTTAAAAATACAGTAATCTTGACGTTCTACAATCATAACTTTGCAAATACTGTAAATATTTTGGTGGTCATGGTAATAAATTGAACAATGAAGAGAAGCATTGACAACATAATAACCTTACAGGATGATTTTAATGCAACACCCTGACAATACCATTAAAGAAAAAAAAAAAAAAACACTTACTGAAACTAATTAGAAAACAATACAATGTGGTTTCTTCCCATTTTTCTATTTCCTATCTTATCATATTCTAGAGTTATCAACCCAGTAACTTTAAACAAAACTCAAGTATCACTTCTACCTTAAAAGGTATTTGTGGGTCTTTAACCTGTTTTAGGCTGGATAAGAGTTTATTTATTGCACTTTGAGAGCCTGCTAGTCTCTCATGTAAAATGAGGTGTGATTCAAGCAAATATTCCATTTTCCTCTAATTCAAATGAAATAAGTAGGTATATGGGTTGAATTAGCTGCAAATGTTCTCTATATTGCCGATTGGAATTGATGATGTATGGTTTATTAGTAATATACTATGAACTTTGGAGAGTTTATTGGTTAAGTTCCACAAATTTTATGTGAACTCTAAATAAGCTTATTAAATGAAACAGAATGATATAACTATATGTCTAAAAGTAGAGTAAATTTTGTGCAGAGGGTTCCAATATTGAAAATTGGTTTATTTTTAATTGCCAACATGAAAGATGGGTAAGTAAAATGAATCATCATGATATTCTGAATGAGAATTTGGGGTTGTATTAAATGGTTTGTGCCAGTTGTATCAAATTTTTTAAAAGGAGGGATTCGTTCTCTCAGTATGTTGCTTTGGCAAGACCATGACACAGGGAATTCTATTAGGTACTCCTCTATAAATTATTTGTCTCTCTTTCTATATTTCAAAGAACAACAACTCATAGATAGCATATGGCACTCTAAGTACATGAAGGTTCAAACATATTTATATAAAAATGAAGATACGCAAGCACAGAGACTAACACAAATGACCTAATATCCAATGCAAATAGGAAAGTGCCTGGAATAAATCTGGATCATAAGAATTTGTGTATGTGTTTTATATTCTGTTTCTATTCCTTTCCTTCTTGCTTCACCATTTTACATTCTCTTCTTGCCCTTATGTACAATTGCAATTTTTCATATATTATACTTCAAATGGTATCCAGTTTTAAAATTTCATTCATCTTGCCTTTTTGGCTTTTATTCCATATTATCCCATCTATTTTTGGTTGGTCTTTCCTGAGAGAGTTTGCTTTGAGGACACGTAGAATGCAGTTCGTTTTGTCAAAGACAACACTGACAGGCTCAGAGTCTTCTTAATAACCATAAAAAATGACCAAGAATTTCTAGAGTGAAGTAAAAATTTTCTGCGAAGCTCTATTTCTGCATCACTCACATATTCTGATCCAATAATTGCAAATCTGTTATATTCCTCCATGTACTTAAAGAGCCCCTCAATTTATAGAGTTTCTGTAGGAAAAGGGAGAGTCTTCGATGAAGCAGGAAAAGTGAGAACTCAGTTTTTAATGTCTGAGCATCAGAATTCCTTTTTCAAGTCACTTTAGAATGAACACAAGCTGATTCTCTATTTTAATTCCACCCTCAAGCACTTCCAGATTATTTTTAATTGCCTTTTTTGACACTAGGTATAAGTCAATTTTGCAATAGTAAGTCCCCTACACACGAACCTTCAAGTTGAGAACTTTCAAAGATGCGAACATGTGTTCGCATGTCCAATCACATAAGTTATTCAGTGTCTGGCATACATTGTCACATATGTACATCCTCTACAAGTGGTTGTGCTTTTGTGAACTTTACTGTACAGTACTATATAGAGTACAGTAGTACAGTCTCTTTATTTCAAGCCCAGGATGTCCAGAAGCAAGCGTAAAACAGCAGTGATGTAGCTGGTACTTTCAAGGTACTGTACTGTAAGATTAAAAATGCTTTATTTTTTGTGTTTTTTATGTATTAGTTGTGTGAAAAGTATTATTACAGTACAGTATTAAACATATTAGTACTGTACTATAAGAGTACTTAGTACTATATATATTAGTACAGTACAGTACTATATAGCCGATTGTGTTAGTTGGGTACCTAGGCTAACTTTGTTGGACTTACAAACAAATTGGACTTATGAACGCACTCTCAGAATGGAACTCGTTCATATGTAGGGAACTTACTGTATTTCAGAACCAAGTTCTTTTTTGGATACACATAAACTCACTGTTACTTCATTGGATATGCCTGAATTTGCTGAATGAATTTGGTCACTTTTCTTTCTTTTTTTTTCCCTTTCAGGTTCATGTGCCAATTTCATTTTATTGTAAGTTGGAATGTGGGGGAGTGGATTGAGCACTTGGGAGGGACTCAAAACCAGGATTCTAGCTTTTCCTGCCCTTGTTTCACTTCTCCTTTTGTCTCTTGTCTTCTCACCTGGAGGATGTGGATGCTAGGACTGTCTCCTGGGATGAGGAAAGGAAATGTAATATGATCACTTAAAACATAAGGCAACATCGTCTCTTCTTTAAAAAGTGGTTTAAAGAAACGAGTTCATGAGTTGGGGTGCCACTTGGCGCAGAAAAACCTGTTGGTATTCAGTTCCAAATTTGCTTTATCACCTCAAGATAGAAAAGCAGTTCTAGCCTGTGACTTTCATTCACTAATTCAGTTATGCATTCATTCAGTCTAACAAATATTTATTGAATGTATCTTGAATAAATAGAAACTGAAGGCAAGGGCTAAACTGGAAACCTCTATTCTGATGATGAAGTATTATATGTTCTTTAAAGCATGTAGATTTTGATCCCATTCACTTAGAAATAATCTGAGTATACGGATAACTCTAACAAGAGTTATATATTTCTGTCCAACAAGACATTCAAACTTTAATTTAGAGTAGATATCTGATAACAGTCGCCGACAGTCTCCTTAAATATAGACTCAAAATATTTTCCTCTTTCAAAAAAAAATCTTAGGTTTTGTAAATTGTGCTTGTCCGTAAATTTGTTTGGCAATCAATCAATCAATATTTCTCTCTGTTTTCAGAGTCAAATTAAATCCATTAGCAAATACCACCTGAATGGCCAAGGTATATCTCCAGAATCTATTTCTTTGCATAATAGTTTATTTAAATACCATTCAATATGTTGGGTTGGCCAAAAGGTAGGTTTGGCTAATGAATACATTGTTTAATAAAGTTCTTGGTGAAAATGAAAAAAATGTGTCTTTTATTTTTACTTAAAACTGAGCAAACTTTTTGGACCACCCAATATTTTTGGTTAGCAGCTAAATAGCATGTGACATTTAAACTGCAACAAGAATTGAGGAAAAAATATTTTAAAACAAGCTGGTAATTTTTTAACCATAAGCTTGCCAATTGAGAATCTATTCATGACAATTCTTAAAATGAATATTAATACTTATCATTTTAAAATTTTGTTTAAACTTTTACATTAAATCACACCTAAATTCGTTGAGGGTATTTTATTTCTGAAACCAAAGAAAAATATATTTTACATTTAAGAATTTATGTGTTGTGGTCATGGTATTTTAATTATTACCCATTATATTAGCAATATAAATAGATAAGAAAGTCCATTTGGTAAGAATCAGAACAAAAATCAGTTATAAAGTAAGGTATGCATGTTTGCTATTTCTTTCTCTTTTTTGACATAGTATAATGCAATTTAGAGGTTTTTATCGTGTAAAAATCATCTCCTCCCCCAAGAATTTTGTGTTACAAAAAAAAACCTGTTTATTAAAATTTTAAGCTATTGAATATATTTGACCCATATCTAAAAACACTTTTGTGTAAATATTTACAGATTTACAAGGAAATAGCCTCATGAAAATGATTTGCAAGGTTCTTGAGATACTTATGCAAATGGAAATCTATAGTATTATGAACTATATGCTCTTGCTTTGCTTGAGTCTCTCTCCCTCACACTGTCCCTCCCTCCCCAAATTAGACCTGCCTGGTTCTCTCTACTATCAGAGGACAGTTTTACTGAAGTCTAAGTCACGAATGGCAGTCACATGTGACACTGAGTTCTACGTGATTCTGAGATCACAGAAAACATATCAATCTTTACATAGCCTTCTTGCAAATATGTGCCTTAGTTCTCAGTGAGGTTTGATGTGGTTAATCAGTGTGAAGCTTGTCATCTTTATTTGGGGTTCTTTTTAAATTGAAATGCATTTTTGGATTTATAATTATACTTAGTCTGTATCTTAAAAGCCTGTCAAGTCTGTTTTATGTGCATTATCCTGTCAGCTATTTGTGTTAAAGAGATAAGCATATCTTTGTTCATTTTTATTTAATATTGTTTGTGTTTCTGTGTGTGTGTATGTTCATGTGTGTATTAAAAATATTCCACATCCTCTATAGCATTTATTCTGCTAATTATTTATAACATTGTTAACATACCTTCAGAGTTTTTTTTTTAACTCAAAAAAATATTCATTGGATTGGAGTAAATTATTTTGGATATTTTTAAGGGATTTTCAAAAGAAAAGTAAGCAACTAATTAGGTAGGACATATGAGTCAAAGTAACTAAATCAAGCCCCAAATTATGCCTTGCTGTTTTTTATTTAAAATTTCTTTTAAAGTATTTGATTCTTCAAAATTTAGTTTTCAATATTCATACTTCATAATTAGTTGTCAAAACATCTTACAGGAAAGAATTTTGGAGTCATGTTTATACTGTGTCCTGTCTTCCACATTTTCTTCATCAAGAAAAACAACTTATGGTGAATAAAATTGTGCTTCAATATCTGGAAAAAGTTTTCTGGAGTTAGGAAAAAAGTATATACTCCAAGTATCTGAATAATAGTTTCCAACATCAATGGATAATTAGTTACCAGTATAACTTTCAGAGAGCCGTGATCATCTTCAGGACAGAGGAGTTCAGTCATTGGCCAGCCACTCGAGGCTGGTAACAGAAAAGCCAGGATTATAACACAGGGCTAATTCCTTATCCCCATCCTTTTGTCCCCCATTCATCAGACGGAATCTCTAGGTCTCACACAAACAGCTAAATATTTGAAGAGTAAGGATGCTTGATCCAGAGGGACATTTTTTTTGAGTAGTTATTGGCTTACTTTTTGAATTAAGATGCCCTCTTTTGATTGGATTTGCATCCAGAAACAAAACTTACTCTGAGTAAAACAATGGCACAGAACTGGCCAGAGAAACAGCTTGACAGTTAATAGAAAGACAATTTTGAATGTTCTTGCTATAGATGTTTTTAAAGTTTAAGTACTTACATTTATTTTTCTTGTTGTCTTAAACATTTATAAGGAGAACAATATTTCAGTCTAATAATTAGTAAGGAAATATACATGCTCCTCTTGGATGAGTGGCTATCTTAAAGCCATTTTTGAAAAAGGTGGAATTATAAATACAAACATAAATTGCCATTATTACATATTAATTACCTTCTAGAAAATGTGAAAACATTTTGCAAATAAAAATTTGAAGAACTGGTTAAAATCATAGATCAAGTATATAATGTAAAATATGCATTCAATGTTTATTTTTAGTATGTTTATAAAGATAATGTTCAGCTCTATTAAATTATAAAATTATAAAAACTAATATCTGGGCTTGTAGTTCATGTAAATCTGCATAAAAATGTATTATTGTACAGTAATGTGTACATTTCAGTGCATTTTCATGTTTAATTCTTAGGTTTTTATTCATTATTTATGAATCAGCATATCATTCCTGTTCCCATGTTTTCTTTCTCAGTACAATGGCAAAACACGAAAATATTTTCACAGACAGTAGATTTATCATTTATGGCTGAAAAGCATCCATGGTTTACTATTTTCATTATTTATATCACATTTATGTGTCAATAACATGCCTTTTCCATCTGGCCAGCTCTCATTCCAGGCATCTGCACAACCATGACTGGCCTTTTTAAAATCTTTCTGATACATAATTTAGCACAAACCAAGTAATCCTTCAAATAATCCGTGAAGACTTCCCTTTTTTGTAACACATAACCTGGACCCCCCTCACACTCACTGGACCCCAAGGAGACAGCTGATTAAGTGCTTTTGTGTTCAAATGCCGTACCTAGTGGAAATCACTCTACTACAACAATGATGCTATATTTTCAGTGAGTTGCTTAAACACCTATTCCCTTTATTATAATGTGAGCTTCCTGCAGGCAGGGAGTAAATATGTCTTATTTGTCTTTGAGTACTTAACACTTCTTCAAAATAATAGTAACGATAGCTTACACTGACAAAGCACATATTCTGTTCAAGGCATCACACTAAGACGTGTCTACTATGGTTTTTACCTTCATTTTACAAGTAAGGAGTCTGGGGCACAAAGACACAGAGAGGTGAGGTAATTTGCTTAGAGTCACAGAGCTAGTAGGAGGTGGAAGCAGATTTCATATGGGGTCACATGTAACCCTTGCATGGGAACATACAGGTCACAGTAACACTATGTAATACATGTGTCCTAAAAATAAAAATGAAATAAGGATTGTACTCACCAAACAGGGAGACAGGTGCCCAGAGCAGGCACTCAAACATCACTGAAATCCATCACTGAATGTATATGAAGTGGAGAAGAGGGTATTTAGTGAATTCCCATGGGAGGGTAGGTTGTGTAGTTGGAAATACAACACTTAGGCAAGGAAGAGCTCCTGACGGATGTGGTTCAGTGGCAACAGAAAATTGTAAACTGCACATAAAGAGAAGGCATTACAACAGCTTCTGTTTAGCCCACTTTGGAGCCAGAGCAGAATTGCTAAGAAAACAGAAGCAAAATTCAACATGAATTATCCCCTTTTCCAAAGAAACTTCTTTTGAACATATTTTTACATAATGCTCTTTTTTAAAAAAAATTATATTCTATGACCAGTTTCCTGCAAATAATTCCTAACTCAAAAGAAATTCATTTTGTTTAACCATCTTTATAACAATCTCCTTTCAAAAAAGACTGTTTTATTTCAATTTCTTCTTAGGCTCCTTCAGTGAATAAATCCTTACTACCCACAATGTGAATATAAGTATTCCTGGGAGATTTTTTTCCCTTCTATCTCAATTATACTCAAATTATAGTCTCTCTTTCTGGAGAAACCCATTTTTCCCTATAGAATTAATCATCTTTGCTCAATTTTCCTAAATGTGTGTGGATACCCTGCTCTCCTTCCTCAGTTCTGGATCTATTTATTCAACCATCTAATATACTTATTAATATCACGGATATTAATAATAATGGCTAACATTTATTGAATAGCAGTTAGCTGCCAGTCACTATTTAAAACATCTTACATATACCAATGCTTCCAACACAGGAACAATATGAGTTTGATATTAGTCATATTCTTGCACCTGAATGAAACAGAGGAAAAATAAATGACATAACTGGCCCTAAGCCTCAACCACAGCTAGAAATTTCCAGGGGCATTTCACAAAGAACAGACTCAAAGCTGAAATTAATATCTTCTCAGTAAAAATTGTCCTTCAACTTGATAGGTCCACTTTTGGTTACATGTGACCCTCAGGCTACTATTGTAAATGTGAACCTTCTCATATGTAGAAAAAACATATATAACGTTTTCACTATTTTTGTAAATGTAAGAGAAACTCTTTCAGAGCTGATCTTTTCCCCTTCTCAATGCACATTTATGAATATATACAAATACTAATTAAGGCATTTTGAACATACATAAATCCAATAGAAAAAAATCTCAAAATAGTCCTTAATGTTTTTGTTCCTGAAATTGTAATTCATTTCATTTTTAACAATCAAGTGTTGTTCTTTGTGTTAAAAATCACATCTAGATTGTCTTACATCAGCATCCCAGAGGGCTCATGTTAACTGTCTGTGCCTTCGTTTAAATGTATATTTACTGAATGAATATTTATTGAATACGTATTGCATGACAGGCTCTATACCACACAGTAATAAAAGGTACTTCTGGCAGTGAAGTTTCCTCTGTTTTATAGGAAAAGGCAAATTGTTCAAGATTGTCTTTAAATGCCTTTACTTTCACTTGGTCCCTCTCTGATGTCTCAGTCCCTCAGTCTCCTTGTTCTATTCCTAACTTTCTGAGATGTGGACTTAAATTCATCCAGCACATATTTTTTGAGCATTCACTCCTGTAGGAGGCATCTGTATTGCACTCTGATGATAAAGTGTTGAATAAAATCCACAGAGTCCTTGCCCTTTTAGAACCTCTGGTGTGATGGGTGAGAGAGATTTTGCACAATAATCACAAGAAAAGCTGAGTCGTGAAGCAAAGAATGTCCCTGAGAATGAGGGGGCCTCTCTAGTCTGAGTGGACTGAGGCCAGCCTCCTCAGAATGATGACATGGAAGCTGACACTCAGCAAACAAGTAGGAAGTGGGGGAAAGGAGAGAAAGTGATGGAGGAAGAGACTTTCAGGCAGAGAAGAGAGCGTAGAGCACACCTTGGAAACTGGAAAACACCAGGGAAGTCTGGGGTGTGAAGCACCAGTGCTGGAAACTGCTCTCTCCTGCTCACCAGCTTCTGCAGGCTTTCTCTACTCTACACTATTTTTATTGTTTATTTTTAAACATTTTATTTTATGATTGTTTTTCATTATGGATATGCATTTTTAAATCGAAGTATAATTGATTTACAATGTTGTGTTAGTTTCAGGTGTACAGCACAGTGATTCAGTTACACACACCTATATATTACTTTTTTTCAGATACTTTTCGTGTAGGTTATTACAGAATCTTGAGTATAGTTTCCTGTGCTATACAGTGGGTCCTTATTTTTTATCTACTTTATATATGTGAGTGTGTATATGTTAATCCCAAACTCCTAATTTTTCCCTTTCCCCTTTGGGAACCACAAGTTTGTTTTCTATGTCTGTGGATCTATTTCTGTTTCATAAATAAGTTCATTTGTATCTTTTTTTTTTCTTAGATTCCACATATAAATGATATCATATGATATTTGTCTTTCTCTGTCTGACTTATTTCACTTAGTATGATATTCTCTAGGTCCATCCATGTTGCTGTGATAGCATCATTTCATTCTTTTTTATGGCTAATATTCCATTGTATATATATACCACATCTTCTTTATCCATTCCTCTGTCGATGGACATCTAAGTTGTTTCCATGTCTTGGCTATTGTGAATAGTGCCGCTGTGAACATAGGGGTGCATGTATCTTTTCGATTTATGGTTTTCTCTGCATATATATATGGCCAGGAATAGGACTGCAGGATCAGATGGTAGCTCTATTTCTAGTTTTTCAAGGAACCGCCATACTGTTCTCCATAGTGGCTGCACCAATTTACATTCCCATCAACAGTGTAAGAGGGTCTGCACCTTCTGAAATATTTCATTTAGCAGCTCCCATCAGCAAGCGCCATGTGGCCTGCTACCCAGAGCACGGTGTGGCTGGAACAAAGGGGACATTCATTTGCTCCTTAGAGCAGTCATCTTCGATATGCGTCATGATGACAAGTGTGACTGATGAAGCGCCAGTGAGAAACATGCCCATATTCTGGGAGCTAGGATGGGTCAGAATGAGAACTTCCTGATCCCTGTATGTAACACACCAGGCAGAATCGTGTCCTCACTTTCCTATTCGGGTCAGAAAATGCCTTGTGCATGTGCTTCCAAGTGACTGGAATATATCTTTGTGCAACTAGAATAGATGAAAACACCTCTCTTCAATGAAGTTTTCTTCTTTGTTCTGAAAATAATCAGATGAGTCTTTACACCTTCCCTTTTGGTAGTAAAGATATCCTCAATTAATTTCTTGAACAGAGATAATTTCTGCTGTTTTTTCAAGCTGGTTTTATTAAGGAGAATTTCAAATGAAATGTATTTCTATATAAACTTCTAGAGAAGATTCTGGAAAAATCCTATAATAAGAAATATTTTAAAGCATAAGCACCTTCCGAGGGTTTGACTGTTTAATGTAGCATTTTTTCTGATCTTTCCCAAGCCCTCTACTAGGTATTGCGATGCTGCCCCTGTCTGCAGCTCCACGCCCTCTCTCTGTTCTCTCAAATATTAACTATCTTTGCCATTGAAATTCAGGCTTTAGGCCATAATAATCCATGAAAAAGACTTACTCATGTTCAAAGTCAAGGAGAATATCGCATGTTGAACTGAGCCTACTGAGTTTTTATCAGTGACGACTCAAAATATAAATTTATTGGCTATTGTATAATTGGATCTATTTTTAGGTTTCAAAGGTAGTGGCAACTACTTCTACTGTGCAACTAATTTACCCATATTTGTGGTACTTACCCTGTACTTAATCAATCAGAAGGAACAAAATATTTATCAGAAATGATAACCTGGGAAGAAAAGAGATAGTTTTGATTTCCTGTAAATTGTTTGGTTTTCCAGATGTAAGGCATTGCAGCTACATCACGCCTTCAAAGTTCTTCTGGCTATATTATGTTCATTTATTCACTAATAATTTTCACTCACAAATATTTGTTAGGTGTTCATTATTCACCAAGCAATGAAAATAGAGAGGCTGATGTCTACTGGGGGACACAGATACGTAAAGAGATAATTATAATACATTCTATGTAATCATTCACCAAATATTTATTGCATACCTGTTAATACTAGCGCATATCTCTGGAGCTGGAAATATGGAGGTGAGGAAAATCTTGATAAAAATGTCTTTTTTTTTTTTTTCATGGAGATTACTGTCTTTTAAGAAAAACTGGAACTAAAACGGACAAATGAATATATCAAGTGGTAATGAGTCCATAAAGCAAAATAAAGCAAGGTAAAGAGATGGCGAGTATCGGGGTGTTGTTTTTGAGAGAGTATTCAGAGAAGCATATCACCCCTGAAATCTGGGTGAAATCTGAGCAAAAAACGTAATGCAGTGAGAAAGTTTTGCGAAGGTCTGGGTGAAGAGCTACAAGCTGCGAAAAGCTTAGAAAGTTCAGGGAACACTGGCTACACATGTGGCTTGAACACAGCAAGCTGGGAGACAGTAGTCTGAAATGGGGTCAGGTGTGCCAATGGTTTAGACCTTTTAGGGTTTAGGGTCATTTTAAGGACTTTGGATTTTATTCAAGTGTGATGGGTGTCAACAGAGAATTTGGGACAAGGAAGTGACATGATGAAATTTATGTACAGCAACTTTCAGCCAGCCAGCCATCACAAAGGTAACGAACAGATACATTTATAACCATTCTGTACGCAGACAACCATTCTGTTTTTCACTTTCAGTACAATATCCAATCAATTACGTGAGATAGTCAACACTTTATTATAAAATAGTCTTTGTGTTAGATGATTTTGTCTAACTGTAGGCTAATGTAAGTGTTCTGAGCACGCTTAAGGTAGGCAGGGCAAACTATGATGTTCAGTAGGTTAGGTATATTAAATGCATTTTTCACTTGAGGTGTTTTCAATTTAGGATGATTTTGAGGGGCTTAACCCCATCATAAGTCAAGGAAGATCAATATTATAAATTAGCTGTGGTTCAAAAAATAATAATCACTAACCACTAATCAATGCTTACTGTGCAACTTGTGCAAAGCATTTTATCTCAAATATTTTGTACCATCCTCAAATCACATCTGTGAAGTATATTATTTTCCTTATTTAACAAATGAAGAAACTTAGATGCAGAAATTAAGTGACTCTTACATGGTCATGGAGCTGATGAATCTTTGACCTGGTCATAAGAATTTGGTAAGTCTGACAGTAGCTGCAAAGGGGTGTGAACAAAAGTAAGCAGCTCAGTTAGAAATTATACTGAGAGTTAGGGTGAACCATGATACCTAGGGGTAATGTGAGACATGAGTAAATTAGGGATGAACTCTGAAGTTAAAGCCTCAAGGATGCGGTGACAGATTATATGTGAGGGTATAAGCTTAGCCACTAGCTAAATGGTCATGCTATTTACTGAGACTGGAAATGAGAAGGGACAGGAAAAGTTTTTTTTGTGGTTTTTTTTAAATATTATTTGTTTCATTGGTTGATTTTGTTTATTGGCTAGTGTAGAAAATCAAGAATTATTTTGGTCATACAAATTTGAAATACTTAGACCCACAAATGAGACTGTCAAGTGGGCACTTGGATATACTTTTGTTGAGATGTAAAATTTGAGAATCATCAGATAAAAGACTGTATCAAAAGCCATGGGAATGGGTAAAATACCACCAAAGAGGTCAACGTGTTGAGTCTTGGGTTCTGTGATGTTTAGAAGTGGAGATTTGAGGAGGAACCAGTGAAGAAGATTGGGAAGGGGCAGCCAGTGAGGAGGGAAGAAAATCAGTAGAGTCTGGTGTCCTGTAAGGAGTCACAGTAGGGAAGTATCAGAGAGAATGGAACTAATGGCATTCTTTTACCAGGTGATGCCTAGGATAAACCAGATAAGCCGAAGGTGGGCACACAAAGAAAGAGGCAAAGTTAAATCCCCATAGATGCCTATGCAAGCAATATGTAAAATTAATGAACACTGAATATTATGCTTTCATTATTCAGTGAGCATCAAAAACAAGGACCAACTGTGTAAAGGTACAGTGTAGGAATTCTCAACTAAGAGGTTCAAGAAACATTTACTTACTGTGGTATTGTGGTCACTGAAACGAGAGTTTTGCAAACCCCGAATTTCTTACATGAATAAGATTCCAGGGCTTAAAAAAAAAAAGAATTACAGTAGGTACCTTGTTATTAAAGTTTGTGGATGGAAACACACTAGTGCTGAGTGTTTGTTTCCTTCATATTAGGGTGAAAGTAATGACCAATCAAAATGAAGTTTCATTAAGCTGAAATTAGTTAAGCTGAGTATTTGTGACAATGCTGAGGAAGAGGGGCAAGACATGATTGAGAGCATGTTTGGGAACAGACACATTGTGTTCACATCAAATAAGAGCTCTACCACCTGTTATGTGTTAGTTGGAAATTTATTTAACCTCCCCACTTTTAACATATCAGGAAAATAAAGGTGATAACAGTACCTGTTTCTCAGAGTGGTGCTGATTACATGATATGATGCTTTAAGATACACAAGAATACTTGGCTTAAGGTAGCAACAACATATGTTACTTTGCATTGTATGATATCAGGTTATAATATGAGCATTTCCTTACAGCACTAGTCTGTGAAACATTATTTTAAGGACTTGTGAATGAATACATTTACATAATTAATTTCCTATCACTAGGCATGAAGGTTATTTCTAAATTGATATTAATAACATTTCTCCAAGTATCATATTATATAAATCATGACCTACATGCTTGATTGGCATTTCTATAAGTTTAATTTCCTTGCTTCTATTTTAGACTATTATTTATATTTCACAGAATCAAATTACAATCTCACAATAATAGCTATGGGCTTATCTCATTCATTTACTAATTTTTCTACCCAACATTTACCACAAAGAATCACAAGTTGTTATAATATGCCTTTGTGCTGCATTTCCCTTAAACTAATAGGGACAATGAAAGGGAAATTCAGCTGCAGCCTGAAAACCTCTAAAGTAGCATCTGAAGACATCTTTATGAAGCAATCTTAGCCTATGTGGGAAGTTACTTATGCCAGAGGAAATCTCCTCCATTACACATTTTAGGGTGTAGCATCTATTTTGAATCCCTTTCCTTTGGGTAAACATAATATTCTTCAGGACATATATCATGAGGAGTATGGTTTTTCTAGCTAAATGGTTGTGATACTTTAGGGGAATTATTGTCCAAAGGCAGAGAGACTTTCTTGCAAGGCTAAAATGGAATGAATTGAATCCTTTTTGTAAGTCAGCTGTTGAAGAAAATGAACTTCAACAGACAGAAAGACATCAATTAAAAAAGGTGTGTTTTTTTTTAAATTTTTGTTATTGTTTTTAAACATAACTCCTTTATCTATTTTTTTAAAAAAAAAATAATTGAATCAAGTATTGCCAGGCTGCAGATGAGGCAGCTTTCTTTGAGCTGCTTCCGAAGTCACAGCACTGTTGTCCTCGCCCCCTGATCCTGGCTCAGGATGGCAAGGCAAAGACGGTTTCTCAGAGGCCAAACTCTGTGACCTGATGTGATCACTATTCCCCAGCCCAAGGGGATCTACCAGTGAGGGCACCCGCTGACCACTTTTCCTTCCTGTTTTTATTTTAGGTGCTGGAAGAAAGCTCCATAGAAAGGCAACAAAACTACCATTAACAGTATAGAATTGGCCTAATGGCAGATAACACACATTATTCTTATTATCTTAAAATCCTCAGCAATAGAAAGAAATACTTGTTTTTCAGTCAAGGGTGCATATACAATTTTTTTTTAAACTCACAGTTCCTATAAAAAAATGAAGAAATTCTCTTAAAACAATATCTGCTATTGAAAGCAAAACATACAACCAAATTAAAATCAAACGTTTCAATTCCAGTTTCAAAACACTGTGTCGGGAGCTGGAATCTTTTCTTGTGAGGAAACAATTCTATCTTGGAACATTTGCATGACTGATATAGCTGAGGATGAGGTCTTCTGTGGAGTCTAGTGACACCGATGAGGTGTCAGAAGGCAGATCTTGACAATTTATAAAATGATGCTAACTGTAATAGTCTGTTCTAGGTTCCCCACAAACTGAAATTCTCAAGGAGAGTCTGGGTTGGGTAGAATGAGCCAGTGCTTTTGGTGGCTTACCGGGCAGGCTAATGGCAGATTTTCCTGCTAATTCTAGCCTTTGTGTACTAGATGCGTTATTGTTCAGCTTGTCCTTGAGGTCTTTATCTGTCAAAGCAGCTAGGAAAAATTGTAAGGTACATTGTTACCAAGTGTGATGATGTGGAATCAAACATACTAATCTTTGTATCTGAACCTTGATTTTGCCATTCTATCTCTGTGTGATGTTGGCCAAATCCCTTCTCTACCTGAACGTCCTTTCATCATCTGTGACATCACAATTTTAATGACTACGTGGTGAGCTTATATAATGGGAAATAAATGAGACACTGAGGGGCACTGGTACAAACTAAGCTAAAAATTGAGGCATTGTCCTTGACTCCCCTTCCCTCATAAGCTTCCAATTCCTAAACTCAGGAAATTAGCCAGGACTGCCAGCTCTGCCTTCCAATCATACACCAAAGCCACCTACATCACTCAGTCTCCTCAGTGTTATCGTGTTAGCCCAACAACCATCATTTCTCCCCTGAAGGACTGAGTTAGCATCCTAAGTGGTTACTCTGCTACCACTTTTGCTTCCCCAGTCTTAGCATTTTATATCTGGTCTCCAGACTGGCCAGAGTGATCTCTTAAAAATATAAATAGAATATCATATTTATTTCCTGCTCGAAACCCTCCAGTGAATTTCCATCTTATTCTGTGTTAACCTTTGGTATTAACCTTCTTCTCATGACCTATGAGTTTCTACATCTCCTTGACTTGTCACCCCCACCACCATCCACATGATCCTATCCCTTGAGGAGGCCAAGCTGTACTTGCCTTGGGGCCTCTGCCAGTGCTTTTCCCTTTGCTTGGAAAGCTCTTCCCCCAGATCTCCTTCAAGCCTCTACTTGTCATTTGGGATTTAGTCTTCCCTAGCATCTAATTTAGAAGAGCTACACTGCCAACCACTTTCTATTAACTTACCCTGCTGTACTTTCTTCATAACAGGCATTGCTGACTCCAGATATCTTATTTACTTTCTTGTTTACTATCTCTCTCTCTCCCTATGAAATACAGGATTCACCATCCCGAGAAATTAGCAAGGACTGACAGCTCTGTTCTTTCAGTACAGAGAACAGTGCCTTACAGAGTATAACTACACAAAAAGTATAGGATTCATAAACACATAACTCCTCTACTCTGCTTGACATACATTTAACATCCAATTAAAATCATTTCTATCTAGCCTTCTATTCAAGTTCCAGTGAGTGATTCTACCTCAAGACTGTCTAATATCTCTCAGGGAAACTGAAAAATAAATTTAGCCGAGTATTGACATTATTACTCAGCACTTAGATAGATGCTGTCATTTATATATTCATAATTCTGTAGCATTTTCCCTTCATATTATAAATTAAACAGTTATCAAAAATGAAGAACAATAATGCATGAATCTTCCATCAGTAACATATTTTGGCTAGTATCATTAATGTGAATTATATCTTTCTTTGACCAAAAATGAAGGTAGTATGGTGCTATGGGGAAAGCACTGGCTTGCAGTTAGTAGATGAACATCTATTAAGCACCTATTTGTGATCGGTACTAGATGTAAAAAGTGGTATAAAACGTGGTCTTTGCCCTCCAAATATTTTCTAATCTCATTTTGTTACTAAATATAGTATGGCCCTGTTTATTACAAATTTGAGTTACTTTTTTTGGAAAAAAATATTCTCCAATCCAACATGCCTAATATTCCTTTGCATGAAATCGTTTATGTTCCATTCCTCTTATAGTAAATAGAAGGAAACAGTATTCTCCAAATGTTTCTTAAATTCTCTCATCTTTTGTTCTGAAGTCTGTAATATAGAGCATACAGCTGCTGATATCAGTGATATTTGGTGCAACACCAAGTTTATGAGCCAAGGTGAGTGGGCTACTTAAGTCTTTCAGCACTGAACTCTGCCTGAGATAGGCTTGTGCTGTCTCTAACCGTAATGAGGACAATTCACAACAGCATAAAATAAATTCTTGTCTTCCTACAAGTCAGTCAAGTTTGGTGCATAAGAGAAACTGAATAAATAGTTACTAAAAAGAGAAAAAAAGAAAGGGAACCAGGAAGTTGTAACTGGAATACATGATCTACCATATTTACTTGTGTGAGAATTTTGTCTACTCCTGCATCCAATTACATATAAAGGTTGCAGAAATTGCTAACAGATTCCCAAGTATTTTGAAAGTAGAGAGATGTGATTTAGACTGTGTTTGTTCCTGAAAAATGATAGATACAACCTTTGCCAGAATCTAGATCCTGTTTTTTAACTGAGGCAATGAATCATTCAAGAGCTTGGGTTTGGAGCCAAGCATATCCCAATTTGAGAAAGTTCCATTTTTTTTTTTCCAGGATTGGATGTTCTTTCTTGTTAATTTTTTTTTCTTCATCTGTTGAGCTGACTATATATATATATATATATATATATATATATATATATAGTCATATATATGTATATACAGCTATATATGTGTATATATAGTCATATGTGTGTGTGTATATATATATATACACTATATGGATATGTGTATATACAAGCACACGCACACACATATATTGGTCTGCTAATAAGGTGAATTATGTCAATTGATTTTGCTGTTACACTGTCCTTAGGTTACTAGAATAAATTCGTTTGCTAGTGTTGTGTTATGCTTTTAATGAAATTTTATTAAATTTTAATTAAAAATTTCCCTGTATTATCCTTTTTATACATCATTGCATTAGTTTTGCCCAAATTTTGCTAATTTTTTTTGCATTTCCTTTTATAAGGAATATTGGTGTGCAATTTTTAGATTTTGAAATATCTCTTTCTTATTTTTGTATGAGAATAATGCTGGCCTCGAAAAATGAGTTAGGAGATAGTCTCACCTCTTCAATTTTTTTTGAAGGAATTAGTATAAAATTGATAATAATTCTCATGAAATGTGTGGTAGAATTCACCTGTAAAGTTATCAGTGCCTAGAGTTTTCTTTGTGATAAGGATTTTAAATATAGATTTAATTTAATATACAAAGGTTTAATATATAAAAGTTTGTGTGTGTGTATATATATATATATATATATATTTAGGTTACCTATCACTTCATAAGTACATTTTGGTAGTTTGTATCCTTCAAGAAATGTGTTTATTTCATCTAAAGTGTTGTATTTATTGACATAAAAGTATTCATAATATTATCTTATTACATATTTAATGCTTGTAAAATCCATAGCAATGATATCTTTCTTGTTTCCGATGTTAGTAGATCAGTAATTTGTCTCCTTTCTATTATTCCCCATACATTTGCCTGGAGGTTTATAAATTTTACTGATTTTTCTGTTACAAAAACCTCTAGATTTTAATTTATTTGGTATTCAATATAGTTTTATATTTTTAAAATTTTATTTGATTACTGTTCTGACCCTTATTTTCTTCTGCTACCGTTGGCTCCATTTGCTCTGCTTTTTTGGTTTCTTATATTGAAATCTGAAGTCATGAATTTTAGACCTTTCTTTTGTTGTAACAGAGGTATTTTGTGCTATATACTCCTTCTAAGCACCACTTTAACTCCATCTCACAAGTTTCGACTTGTGTTTTTATTCTTATTCAATTCAAATACTTTCTAATTCCCCTTTTAATACTTTCTTGACCCAATGTTATTTAGCAGTGTGTTATTTCATTTTCAAATATTTGGGAACTATTCAGATATCTTTTTGTTATTAATTTGAAATTTAATTCCCTTGTGATCTGAGCACATACTTGGTATGACTTGAATACTTTTAAATGTATTGCTATTTGTTTTAAGGTCCAGAATTTGACCTATTATGATAACTTTTCTGACTGGACTTCAAAAGTATGTTTACTCAGCAGATAATGAGTTGTGATCTGTATATATCAACAAGGCCAAGTTGGTTGACAAGTTGGTTCAAGTCTATATTTTTACTCATTGTTTAGTTGTCCTATCAGTTATTGAGATGAGGTGTCCAAATCTCCATCATTGTGAATTTTTCTATTTCTTCTTGCAGATATATGAGTTTTTGCTTCATGTCTTTCGAATTTTTTATTGGGTGCATAATCATTTCTGATCAGTATGTTTCTTGATGAATTGAACCTCTCTGTCCCTCATAATGTTTTTTGCTCTGAAATCTATTGCCTCTGATATTAATATAGCCACTCTAATTTTCCCATTTTCTAATCAACATATTTGGCCATCCTTGTAGCTTCTTCAGCCTATGGAATACAGTTATAATAACATTTCTTAAAGTTCTTGCCCATTAATTCTATGACCTTTGTCATTTCCGGTTCAGTCTTAATTGGTTGATTTTCCTCATTATGGGTTGTATTTTCTTCTTTGCATGCATGCATACCTGGTAATTTTTTTTATCAAATGTCAGACATTGTGAATTTTACCTTGTTGGATGCTGAGTTTTGAGGCAATGGGTTTATTTTTTTTTGTTTGGTTTTGCAAATATTATTTTCTGTGTCCTGAAACACAGCTAAGTTACTTGGGATCAGTTTGATCCTTTGGGGTGTTGGTTTTAGATTTTGTGAGGCAAGACCAAGCACCATTAAGTTTGGAGTTAATTTTTACCCAACTGTACTTAAACAAGACCCTTCCTAGGACTCTGACTAATGCACTATGAATTATGAGGTATTCTACTATGGCTATTAGGAACAGGCACTATTCTTGGCCCTGAGTGATCTCCAGGCACTATTTTTCTTTCTAATTTTTTCCTGTGTTTCTCTCTGGATTTTGGTAGTTCGCACATACTCTCTGCTGATTGGTACTGAAACTGAAATTGGTACTCAAGGGAGTTCCTCTGTAGATGTTTGGAGTATTTCCTCTGTGACCTCTCTTCCCTGCAGTGCTCCCCTCTGTGAGCCCTGGCCACCTTGGTCTCCCTGGATGCCCGGTTGCATGTCCTTAAATCCAAGAGTCTGGACTCTGTTTAGATTACCACTGTCTGCACCATGTCCTGGAAACGTCTACTGTCAGTAAGCTGTAGAATAGGAGCTCACCTCATTTCCCTCTTTCAGGAATAACTGTCCTTCATTCCCTGATATCAACTGTCTTGTGAACTGAATTCTTATATTTCATTCAGTTTTTTTTATATTTTCTTTTTAATTTTTTAATTGAAGTATAGTTGATTTACAATGTTTCAGGTGTACAGCAAAGTGATTCAGTTATGCATATATATAAATAATACATATATATAAAATAGGTAGGTCTTTATCAGTTGTTTTATCTTTTAAGGCACAGAGATAAATCTGATCCCTGTTTCTCCATCTTCATCACAATAGAACATCAACTGTGAAGCTCCTCACTTTTAATAGCTTTTCATGAAATTTTAGAAAAACTACTAATCACAAACACTGAATATTCAATAAACCTAAATAATGTATAAGTACCCACTCATGATAGATATTCCTAGATGTTAGCAACTAAGGAGACAGGACTGGAAGCAAAATACATTCTAAATAGTTAAAGAAACAGCATAATGAATAATGAAAAACAAAATAAGTTTTGGAAACTTAGCCAGACTTAAGAAGATAAGATTACTAGAGGCAACAAGGAAGGGTTATATAACTGAGTAGGGAACACTGGGATTCTGAAGAAGCACCATTAGTGCTTTTCCTCTGCACACATGGGTGCCAGACTCACCACAGTTAGTTGGCTTCCACTGGCACACTGTGTCCTTCTCTATGCTTTATTGGCATTCTTCCACCATGCTGGGACTCAGGCTACACTGGACAGCTGGCTCAGACAGCTGCAGGTGTGGTTGACAGGTAACTGAAGCAAGGAATTGTGTACATGGTCCAAGTCATTTTCCTTTTCCTGCTGACTTACTATTAAAAGATTTTGGAGCATAATCACTGCACTCAATACACTGATAAGTGTTAATCTACGGATAACAAAACAGTTACTTTTCTATTTATTATCATCTTTGCTCTACGTTCACCAATCCACTATCTTGTGGAAACATCCCAATTCTTATATGAATCAGGTTGCTTTTCTCTCATAATATAATGCTTCGGATTATAATCATTTGATTGTTTATTCCACCAATATCCATTAGGCATCTAATTTCCTGGTATTTTAGTTATTACTGACCTGCTAATTCCAGTCATTCATAACTTGAAAAATAACTGGTGCTAATACTCCCTTTTTATCTGTGTAAAGGTGGTGTAATCAGTGTAAAAAATATTTATTATAACAAGAGAGAGTAATATGGTTGATTATATTTCTATTTCATGTGAAAAAGCAAAGAGATCTTTGGGTCTGAAATCAAATCTATTACCAGAACAACTGAGCAGAGTACAAGGGAGTATTTTCATCACTTTCAGAGTGAGATGAAGACAGTACTTACCTAGAAATATATTTAATCCACAGATAGTCACTGTGCCATAAATTTATCCATTTTTTTTAGGGATAAGTCTCAGGTTATTGTTTAAGCCTATTTCTCTTATTCAATGTTTTAACTGCTTATTCTACCTTCCCTTTATCAACACATTTGATATTATGGGTTTCCATGTTTTATCCAAGTCTTGTACATAATGGATATATATATACTGGATATAATATCATATAAACGTTACATATGAGTCAGCTCTATGATGATGACTTCATCTTTTGTTTGAGCTGCATCTATTTCCTCGGCTTTATCCTTTTATTTCTCATTGCCTAATAACACTTCTAAGTTTAGGCTCATACAAACATCAAAATTACATGATTTTTTGTCTCAACATAGGCCTAGAGAATTCAACGGTTTTTTCAGTTTCTGGAAAATTTCATTGGTGTCCTGATAAAGTGGCTAGTAAACAGGGAAACTTCCTCAACTTTACAAAGAACATGTACAAAAAACCTACAACTTACATCATACCTAGTGTTGAAAAATTGAATGCTTCCCCTCTAAGATTGAGAACAAGACAAAGAAATCTACCCTTACCACTCTTTTTCAACATGGCCTTGGAAGTTTTAACCAATAAAGAAAGAAAAGGAAATATACAGATTGGAAAGGAAGAAAGTAAAACTGTCCTGATTTGCAGATGACATTGTTGATTGTGTAGAAAATCTTAAGGAATGTGCCAAAAAACCAAAAATACCCTCAAACCTCCTATAACTTTTTTAATTGGTTCAGCAAGGATGCAGAATATAAGATTGACACATAAAAATCAATTGCATTCCTACATACTAACAATGAACTTGTGAAAACTGAAACTAAAATACTTAGGTATAAATCTAACAAACTACTTGCAGAATTTGTATGCTGGAAACTGAACAATGTTGAAAGAAAGAAAATCTAAAAGATCTAAATAAGTGAGAGACATACCATGTTCATGGATTGGAAGAGTCAACATAGTAAAGATGTCAATTCTCCACAAATTGATATAGAAAAAACTATTCTGAGAAAGAAAAGCTGGAGGAATCAGTTACTTAATTTCAAGACTTATTAAATAACTTAACCATGACTCTGTGGTATAGGTGGAAGGGTAGACACACAGATCAATAGGATGGAACAAAGTATCCAGAAATAGATGAACAGAAGTATACTTGACTGATTTCATTAAAGGTGATAAAGCAATTAAATAGAGGCAGGATAGCCTTTTCAACAAATGGAACTGGAACAATTGGCTATTCCTGGGCAAAAAAAAAAAAAAAAAAAAAAAAAAAAAAAAAAATCCTTACTTCAGTTTTACAAATTACACAAAATTAAACTCAAAATGAATTATGTAATTAAATGAAAAACTATAAAACTTTTAGCAACAAATAGGAGAAATTCTTCAGAATTTGGGGTTAAAGCAATAGTTGTTCAACTTCACACAAAAACATGTCTCATAAAATTAAAAAACTGGAAAACTGGACTCCATCAAAATTTAAAACTTTGCTCTGCAAAAGAAAATGACAAGTCAAGCTACAAAGTGGATGAAAATACTTGCTTTGAAAATATCTGAGAAAGGACCTGTATCTAGAACATAAAAAGATCTCTCCAAACTCAGTGTTAAAAAGATAAAAAATCCAATTATAAAATGGGAGAAATACATGAAGATGCATTTTAATAAAGAAGATAGGTGGCAGAAAGGCACATGGAAAAAATGCTCAATATCATTGGCCATTAGGGAAATGCAAGTTAAAGCAACAGTGAAATAGTACCACACACAATCAGAATGGCTAAAATAAAAAATAGTGTCAATATTAAATACTTGTAAGAATGCAGAGAAGCTTGATCACTGGTACATTGCAGGTGGCCTTGTAAAATGGTACAACCACACTTGAAAACAATATGACAGTGTCATAAAAAAACTAAACATGCAACTCTCATGTGACCCACAAATAGCACTCCTAGGCTTTTACCCCAGAAAAATGAAGATTCGTGTCTACACAAAAATCTCTATATGAATGTTTTAGTAACTCTATTTGTAAAACCCAAAGCTGTAAATAACCTAGGTGGACTTCACTGGGTGGTTGGTTAAACTGGTACATCCATACCATGGAATACTATTCAACATTAAAAAAGTACAAGAAATATTGATACCTTAAAGAACCTGGATGAATCTCAGGGAAATTATAGTGAGTGAAAAAAGCCAACCCAAAGGCTAGATAGTATATGATTTCATTTGTATAGTATTCTTGTTAGTGGTAGCAGATTTAACTGGTAGAGAGGGGGAGGCAGGAGGGAAATGAGCACCATGAAGGAACTTTGTGTTGATGGAAATTTTCTGTCTTTGCTGCATCAGTGTCAATATTCTGACTGAGATATTGTGCTATGATTTTCAAGATATTGCCTTGAGGGAAAACTGGTTAAAGTGTATTTCTTCTTACAACTGTGGGGGGTGGGGGGCTACAATTATCTCAAAATGAAAATTTCAGTAAAATGAGCTAAAGAATTCAATTTAAATTGCTTTTTTTTAACATCAAGGGGAAAACAAAATTAATGTAGTTCTAAATAGTTAAGCAAACTGAGAAAGATATTTGGCATTAGGTGTTTGATTTCCATTATAAAAGTCAGTGAGAATCTAGATTGTTAGAGAGGCCCAGAAAGTAAAAAAAAAAACAGACCTGTTATAGCTGTGCATGTAGAAAGAAAGCCTATGAGAGTTATAAAATATTGAAATGATGGCTTGTTCTTTAAAAAAAAAATAAATGGAGCAAGTGGGCAGTTACCTTCATGAACGATTTAAGTCTTCAGTTCCACTTAGCACTTGGGCTAAGGTGACCTCCTGAGACTCTTTTTAGTTCTATGAATTTTAAGTCTAATAGCTTTCAATTTTGCAAAAAACAGTAATGCCTAATATAGTTAATCTTGGAACAATACCAAATAGCATTTCAGTGACAAAAAATAACGATGATTTTTGAAAGGTCTGACATGAAACACAAAAGAAGACCTTAAATCCATAACCATTAATATAACATTGAAATGTAAAATACTCAATGGCTTTTTTCCAGAAAATAAGATTACTACTTTTAAGATTTCCTGTAAAATATTCACTTTTCCTGACAATACATTTCAAGAAATATTTTAAAACTTTTGACTATGTTATAGAGCTTTGTACCGGGAGCTGTGGTGGCATGAATATAAAAATAAAGAACAACAACAAAAAAAAACTGTCTTTGTTCCCAAGGACTTTGCTACATATTAGTAACTCATTATAAAAGAAGATAGAAGAAAATAAGTTCTCAATGTTGATAGAAACGATATGCTCTTTTTTTTTTTGATAAAAACAATATACTCTTTAAAGACACAAAAGGAGCAATGCATTTTTATTATTTCTTTTACTCACTGTCTTAGCCCATTCAGGCTGCAGTACCAAAAATACCACAGACTGAGTAGCTTATTTTTGTTTGTTTGTTTATTTATTTATTTTTGGCTGCATTGGGTCTTTGTTGCTGCATGTAGGCTTTCTCTAATTGCAGCAAGCAGGGGATACTCTTCGCTGTGGTCCATGGGCTTCTCATTGTGGTGGCTTCTCTTGTTGCAGAGCTCAGGCTCTAGGCACTTGGGCTCAGTCGTTGTGGAATGTGGGCTTAGTTGCTTCTCGGCATTTGTGATCTTCCTGGCCCAGGGATCAAATCCTTGTCTCTTGCATTGGCAGGCAGATTCTTAACCACTGTGCCACCAGGGAAGTCCCCAGACTGGGTAGCTTATAAACAATAGAAATTTATTTCTCTTCATTCTGCAGGCTGGGAAGACCAAAATCAAGTTTCTGGTGTATCCAGTGCGTGGTGAAAGCCCATCTTCTGGTCACAGATGGCTGTCTTCTCACTGTGTCCTCCCAGGTGGAAGGAGTGAGGCATCTCTCTGGAGTCTCTCCCATCCAGGCATGAATCCCATTCATGAGGGCTCTACCCTCTTGACCTAATGACCTCCTAAATGTCCCACATCCTAATTCATCATGTTTGGAGTTAGGTTTCAACATATAAATTTGGGATGGGGTAGGGGTTGGGTAAAGCATTCAGTGTATAGTACTTTCTTTCTCCAGAGAATACTTCTTCCCGAGAGTCTCAGGCTCAGGCTCTCTTTATAAGGCACCCAACCTAACAGAGAAACCAGAGAGATGTGTAGTGCATCCGAAAAAGGGCAAGTTCCCTTGGGGATGAAGAACACAATGTGTGAAAAGCATATTGATAGGCGAAGTTGTAAAAGTAGTTTACAGTTGGATCACAGTTGCATTGAAGTTAATGTGAAGGATTTAGGATGTATTTTTCTAAGCTGACTTTTGATTATATGCTGTCAAGTCAACAAGAATGGGAAAAATAAATATGAAAGCTATATAAAATATAAAATCAAAAAGAGAAAGATTATGGGTAACAGGGCAATCAGTAGAGAATCCATTTAGATAGTGTGAGTGGCAGTGAAGAAAGCCTCATAGAGTTCATGAAGAATTTTTCAGCTATGGCAGCTGATTTAAAGGTGGATTTTAATTATCAGCCATTAAAAAGAAGGAAATAATGCCATTTACAGCCACATGGGTGGACCTAGAGGTTGTCATACTGAGTGAAGTAAGTCAGAGACAGACAAATATGGTATGATATCGCTGATATGCAGAATCTAAAATAAAAGATACAAATGAACTTATTTACAAAACAGAAACAGACTCACAGACTTAGAGAATGATAACTAGGGGGGAAGGGTTGGCGGGGAGGGATAGTTAGGGAGTTTGGGATTGACATGTACACACTGCTATATGTAAAATGGATAACCAGTGAGGACCTACTGTGTAGCACAAGGAACTCTGCTCAGTATTCTGTAACAACCTAAATGGGAAAAGAATTTGAAGAAGAATAGATACATGCATATGAATAACTGAATCATTTTACTGTAAACTAACACAACATTGCTAATCAACTGTACTCCAATATAAAGTAAAAAGTTAAAAAATAATAAATGAAAGTGCGTTAAGTTGAAGAGGCCCATGATCCTGGAAGGAGAGTGGGATCTTTAGCTGAAATAAGAATAAGGGACTGAAGGAAAATGCTGAATCCTCATTTAAACCCATTTTGGTGTGTGGGCATCAGGTTGGCAAAAGTATTTGTAGATGCAAGGGAGGAACCCACAAAATAACGAAGAAAAGCTTTAGAATGGATGGGGCTGTGCTCGGTGAGAAAGCTGCTTCTGTAAATGCTGAAATCTAAAAAAATTATGTAGAAAAAAGTAGAGTAAATGGAGATAGAAAGTTTATTATATATGAGATGTAGAGAGATACTGTAAAGAGATGAAGTGGCTTATGAACATAGAAAAAGTTGTATTTGGAAGTTATGAGGTTATTAGTGATCTGTGATGGTGATTTTATATGTGGTATTAGGGAAGAAACTTATTTTATGATGCCAGGTAGGGTGTTTAGGCTATTTTTTCCATTGTTAGTGGTGAAAGCAAATGAAAATGATAAAACAAGAGAAATGGAAAGTAATATAAGTTTTTAAACTATTTGTGACTTAAACATATTTGTGCAGAAATGACATCTGGAGGTAATTTATAGCACCAAAAAATCTCATTTCTTTTCTTTCTTTTTTTTTAGCTCATGAAAACAGTGCTCCTATTTGCTGATTAAAGTTTATCTACAATATTGAATCCTTTGAGGATTCAGAGGGTGCAGGTCATTATTCCTGTGTACAAAGAGTTTTTATTTTAGTAGATAAAACACAGATATGCAAAAAATAAAATAAAATAATAAATATGCATGTAATATGTACTGATATATGTTAAGTACTCAGGATAGCATTTTAGATCAGTGTTCCTTAAAATTTGTTCCATGAGGGAGTGAACACCCCAATTCCCTAGGAATTGTTTTTTTAATTTAATTAATTAATTAATTAATTAATTAAATTGGCTGTGTTGGGTCTTTTTTGCTGCACGCAGGCTTTCTGTTAGCTGCGGTGAGTGGGAGCTACTCTTCGTTGTGGTACGCAGGCTCCTCATTGCTGTGGCTTCTCTTGTTGCGGAGCACAGGCTTCAATAGTTGCAGCACATGGGCTCAATAGTTGTGGCTCATGGGCTTAGTTGCTCTGCGGCATGTGGGATCTTCCTGGAGCAGGGATCGAACCCGTGTCCGCTGCATTAGCAGGTGGGTTCTTAACCACTGTGCCACCGAGGAAGCGCCCTAGGACTTGTTTTTTTGTTTTGTTTTATTTTTCAATTTTTATTGGAGTATAGTTGATTTACAATGTTGTGTTAGTTTCACATGTACAGCAAAGTGAATCAGTTATATATATACACATATGCATTATTTTTAAGATTATTTTCCCATATAGACTATTACAGAGTATTGAGTAGAGTTCTCTGTGCTATACAGCAGGTCATTATTTGTTATCTATTTTGTATATAGTAGTGTGTGTATGTCAATCCCAATCTCCCAATTTATCCCTCCCCCCTACTACCTCTTGGTAACCATAAGTTTGTTTTCTACATCTGTGACTTTACTTCTGATTTCTAAATAAGTTCACTGATACCACCTTTTTTAGATTCCACATGTAAGCAATATCATATATTTGGCTTTCTGTGTCTGACTTACTTCACTCAGTATGACGATCTCTAGGTCCATTTATGTTGCTGCAAATGGCATTATTTCATTTTTTTTTTTTACAGCTAAGTAATATTCCATTCCATGTCTTCTTTATCCATTCATCTGTTGATGGGCATTTAGGTTGCTTCCATGTCCTGACTATGGTAAATAGTTCTGCAATGAACATTGGGGTGCATGTATCTTTTTTTGGGGGGGGGTACACCAGGTTCAATCATCTGTTTTTATACACATATCCCCGTATTCCCTCCCTTCCTTGACTCCCCCCACCTCGAGTCCCCCCCACCCTCCCCGCCCCAGTCCTCTAAGGCATCTTCCATCCTCATTCCTCCCACTCCCTTTGTTATACAATAACTTCCCACTGACTATTTTACAGTTGGTAGTATATATATGTCTGTGCTACTCTCTCGCTTCATCTCAGTTTCCCCTTCACCCCCCACCCCCTCCCATACCTCGAGTTCTCCAGTCCATTCTCTGTATCTACATCCTTGTTCTTGTCACTGAGTTCATCAGTACCATTTTTAGATTCCGTATATGTGAGTTAGCATACAATATTTGTCCTTTTCTTTCTGACTTACTTCACTCTGTATGACAGACTGTAGTTCTATTCACCTCATTACATATAGCTCCATCTCATCCCTTTTTATAGCTGAGTAATATTCCATTGTATATATATGCCACATCTTCTGTATCCATTCATTTGTTGATGGGCATTTAGGTTGCTTCCATGTCCTAGCTATTGTAAATAGTGCTGCAATAAACATTATGGTACAAGTTTCTTTTGGGATTATGGTTTTCTTTGGGTATATGCCCAGTAGTGGGATTACTGGATCATATGGTAGTTCTATTTGTAGTTTTTTAAGGAACCTCCAAATTGTTTTCCATATGCATGTATCTTTTTGATTTATGGTTTTCTCTGGATGTATGCCCAGGAGTGGGATTCCTGGATCGTATGGGACCTCTATTTTTAGCTTTTTAAGGAACCTCCATAGTGTTCTCCATAGTGGCTGCACCAACTTACATTCCCACCAAGAGTGTAGGAGGGTTTCCTTAAAAATATCTCATATTTTAAAAACTAGTACCAGTAAGACAATGTAGTTGTTTTTACTTTTTTGATATGTCAAATGTTTATGGATATCTGCATTGGCAGAAAATTGACAATTTTAACTTCAAATGTATTACTCATCTCCAGTATTTGTTCTCAATATTCATTTCCAGAAGAATCTGAAGACAAGTTGAATTTGACAGTACAAATATCCAATCAAATTTTTTTTTCTGTAAAGATCACTATGCAGTGTCTTCCAGATAGACATAAAGGAGTTTCCCATGTTCCTCCTGCAAGTATGAATATGACTTTGGCTAATAAGAAATCTCTTCCAAACTTCAGCGGACCAGAAGTAATATCTAACACCAAAATCAAAATGGTCTCCAACAAATAAGGTTCAATCACAAATTCCTTGTGTGTCTTATTTCATACAACTAGAAGAGTTATTTCCTTGCTTTCACTTCCATTACTCATTTCAATCATCATTACATTATACTAAGATTTTCACAAAGTATAAATCATGCTGTCCTTTCACTCTAAATTCTTCCAGCCCTTTCTGTTGCATTTAAGATAAAATTTCCAGATGTTAATTGAATCCTACAAAACCCCGCAGGGTCCTTGGGATTTCTCATAAGCATCATCCCTCCAGTGCTAGATTCTAGGCCCAGAATCCTTCTTAATGTTCCTGTAAGATGCTATGGTCTTCCTTACCTCAGGGATTAAGCAGGCTAAATCTACTGTCTGAAACATTATTTTATCTGCAGTTCCACTGCATTGTATCCCTGGAGTCTCAGCTTCAATGTTGCTTTCTCAAAGAAGCCTCTCAATCTGAATTCCCTTTCAATTATCTCTCCTACAATGCCCTAATTTTTCTTCTTAGTTTCATTTTCATAATTTTCAAATATATATTTGTTCCTGTGGTTATTTGATGAATCTTACTCCCAATTATGGGAAATAAGAAGCAATGGGATTATTATATCCTCAATGCATCTCACAGGGCTTGATCTATGGATGATAATCACAAGATATTTGTGAAATAAATAGATCCTTAGAGCAAGGATCGCAGTGGAATCAGCATTATAAATATATACCTACATCTATGTTTATACACACCCATGTGTGCACACACACACACACACCCACACACATCTGTGACAAGGACTGTACCCAAGGAATCACAGCTACGATAATTTTTTAAAGCTGTGATTCTTCTATGAGTCAGTAGGGATGACTGCTCATTGTGAATCTGATAGGGCTATGCAAGGACCGTGGGCTTTGGGAGGCTTAGCACATGTCTGAACTTATTACACCTCACTCATCCTACCAGAGAGGAGAGTGTTTTTTCAAAAGAAAACCAGTCAGGGAGAGGGTAGCAGAACAGGTAAATGGAGGAGAATGAGAATTGTTTATGATCTTCTCTTCTCCTGTTGCAGAACTGTAGGGCTCTTCCCTTTCCACTGTCAGGATGGTTCATCAAAGAAGGATGGAATTGCACAGAACAAATGTATTTACAGCCACTGTGGATAAAAGTATGGAGGTTCCTTAAAAAACTAAAAATGGAATCACCATATGACCCAGAAATCCCACTACTGGGCATATACCCAGGGAAAACCATAATTCAAAAAGACACATGCACCCCAATGTTCATTACAGCACTATTTACAATAACCAGGTCACAGAAGTAATCTAAATGTCCGCTGACAGATGAATGGATAAAGAAGATGATGTGGAACATATAGACAATGGAATATTATTCAACCATAAAAAAGGAATGGAATTGTGTCATTTGTAGCAATGTGGATGGACCTAGAGACTGTCATACAGAGTGAATTAAGTCAGAAAGAGAAAAACAAATATCGTATATTAATGCATATATGTGAAATCTAGAAAAATGGTACAGATCAACTGGTTTACAAGGCAGAAATAGAAACACAGGTGTAGAGAACAAAGCTATGGACACCAAGGGGGGAAAGTGTGGAGTGGGGGTGTGGGAAGACATTCAGGAGCCTTTCTGAAACCTTGAAAATGTTAAAGTATGTGGGCCGAGCGATGGGATTCAGAATGTCCTGCTTGAGCAGTGGAGGAGCTGAGGGTACGGGGCGTGGAGACTAATATCACCCTGTTTGGCCCTGAAGGATGGCTGGTTAGCCAAAGACGGGTGAGATTCCTCAGAGGAGGAACAACCTAAGACAGGCACAGCCGCAGAGGGGCCAACAGGGGTGGTGCATAGAGCCTTCCTTATATCACCCTGTTTGGCCCTGGAGGATGACTGGTTAGCCAGAGACGGGTAAGATTCCTCAAGGGAGGAACAACCTAAGACAGGCACAGTCGCAGAGGGGCCAACAGGGGTGGGGCACAGACCCTTAATATCTGAGAGAGGTCTCCTGCCCCCAGGGCTGTTTTGCTCTCCACGCCCAGCTCAAATCCACACCTGCTCAACTCCGACCCAGGAGGCAAACAAAGATAATTGCCCCACTCATGTGAGGCCTTTGATTGTTTATGGGAGTAACCTGAGAATGTTAGCGGAGAAACCAATAAAAGCAAGGTGGGATGAGCAGCAGGGCTATTGATCCGAGAGGTCTTGAGCCCCCCGTCCCACTTTTCTCTTCAGTCTGTGTCTGTGTTTTCTTCAAGCTTGCGGCACCCGTCACTCACCTTGAGTTGCCGAGCTGGTCTCGGCATGGGGGTTGGGGTGGGATGAATTGGGAGATTGGGATTGACATATACATTAATATGTATAAAATAGATGACAAAAAAATCAAATTGTGCACTTTAAATACATGCAGTTTATTGTATGCCAATTATATCTCAATAAAACTCTTTTTAAAAGGAAAAAAAAAGTATTGAAATAAGTGACTATTGCCCAATATAGAAATACTTCACTAAATAAAGTACCATTTTAACTTCTTAAAAAGAAATACAAAGAATACTAATACAAATCAAATAGAGATACCAAAACTCTAAAAGTTCAGTTTGAACTGAACTCAAATTCAAACAAGAAAGAAATTTCTAGTTTCAGACCTACCTTGGTCACATGTGGGTAATTTTGACCCTTCATTCCTTAGTTTTCTCACCTACCTAAAGTACAATAATGACAGTAATTTTAATAAGAACAATTTCATCTTTAACATTTAATGTTGTTGGAAATGGTGAGGCATTAATATCACATTGACAGCCTTCTTTAGGAAAGAATGTGAGCAAGAATGGTTTTCAAGGCGACACAGAAACTGAAACAGGGTTTTTAAAACCACAGAAAGAACAACAAGTGAGAGGTAAATAATCAAATGGAGAAGTAGTACTCCTGCAGAGTTGAAAAACAAATTCTCACAGAAAAAAAAAAAAATGTATGCCAGGAAGAAAAGAAAGAATAACACAGATTGATTACACATCGCAAATTACTTAAAAATGAGGTTAAGAAGAATTATTGAAAACGTATTGTAGGCAATGCCTTGCTAGCTCAGACAAGCACACTTGCCCTCAAGCAGTTTAAGTGTCTCTAGGGAGAGAGAGATGAAAATGTATTTACATTCAAAGCAGCTGCCTGCATGGACAGAATACAGTACGTATATAGCATGTGGATATGTAACAGTGGAGTGAGGTTATATTTCCATAGAGGCAATAAAAGGGTCTGAAGAAAAAGTGTCTTGATTTTATCTAGCTAATAGACATTTTTCAAGATATGGTGTACTGAGCAGTAGGTATAAAAAAAATTGATGTGTGAAGAGAAACAGAATTTGTGCCTTCAATGTGCTGCTTCTCAGATTCAAATCTTACACAACTGTCAATAATCTATTGCTTAAAACAGATACTCAGAAACTTTACTTCCATTCAAAACACAATTGATTCCTATTGTTGTTAAATTTCAGCACTATAAGATTGTGGTTTTCTGTGCATTACGGGTACAACTGTTAACATTACACAGTTAAATGGTAATGATAGTCTGTTTCAAATATACAAAGACTCATTACATAGATGGATTTGAACATCTGTTTCCCCAGAAGATCGTAAATAAGGAAGTGAAAAATAATCAGAAGTGTTTAGGTTTATAATACAACATTGGCGCTGCACCACCATGGTGGTTGTAAGATCTTCTCTTATAATTTAAGGAAGAGATGAGTTTTCTCTCTGGGCATAAATCCTAGCTGGGGTAAGGTGACTGCAAGTTGTGAACCTGTTAGAAAAAAATATATGGTCTTAGGTACACCTGATGTAAAATTATAATGACTATTGTTTTGACAATTGTCTATTAGTCAGGTTTTTAAAAATTTTATTGAACTATAGTTGATTTACAATGTTGTGTTAGTTTCTGCTGTACAGCAAAGTGATTCAGTTATATATATATGTATACATATTCTTTTTTATATTCTTTTCAATGATGGTTTATCATAGGATATAGTCCCCTGTGCTATACGCTGGGACCTTGTTATTTGTCCATCCTATATACAATAGTTTGCATCTGCTAACCCCAAACTCCCACTCCATTCCTCCCCCACACCCCTCACCCTTGGCAACCACAAGTCTGTTCTTTATGTTTGTCAGCCTATTTCTGTTTTGTAGATATCTTTATTTGTGTCATATTTTGCATTTCACATATAAATGATATATGTTTTTTGTCCTTTCCTGTGTAAATCAGTTTTTAATATCATGTACTTTATCAGGATAGTCAGGTCTAAGAATCTGCCAGTTTTAATGCAGGTTTACTAAATTCTTAATTAACCAGGAGATCTTTGCTTCATCAGAGCTCTAATTCTTGTACTATAATTAGATTTAAATATATAATATTTATTTAGTAGTGATTAAATATGTGTGACTATTAGGTTGCTTATAATTTGGTATCAGATTCCAGCAAACAATTTTCAGTTAATTGTTTTCTAGAAAGAATCCTAAAAATATTAAGATGTTCTAGATTATACTAAAGAGCAAGAGTAGGGAACATTTTAGATAAGAATAATCCTCATAGTAGAGAAGATAAAAATAATTATATGGCAGTGATCCAAGGAGATAATGGAAGAGAACAATTTCATATAAAATGAGCTGATGGAATTGAAAAGTACTAACACAAATATCTCTGGTACTAGTAAATTATTTTTCAAATGTGCTTAAGAAAATAGCTTCAAACCCCTGTAGGGTTAAGCTTTTGATGGCATGGCCTTTTATTCTGTAACTTAATGTGAAGTTCTCATGCTTAAGAATGTTCTGAGCTTATGCCCTATTCAGTATTCATACTACTGTTTCAATGTTTCTCAAAATGTGAGTGGTTTGAGGTCCATTAGCTTCAGAATAACTCAGGGTGTTTGTTTAAAATTCAGATTCCTGGATCCCATTCAAACCTTACAGAATCAGATGTCTGTCCTTTGGCCCAGTTGATTTTAACAAGAGCTTTAGGTGATTACATAAAAGTTAATAGTTTGAAACCTCTTGGTTTAATTTAATCAAATTCCTTTAAAGTGGATCCTTTTTATTTGATCTGTGATACCTCTACTATCAAGTGTTTGCTTAAATGGATACTCTAAGTCCTTGTCAGTGCTAGGTAATTAAGTACTCACTTTGAACTTAGATATATTTAATCATTTATGTTAGAAAAGATAGCAGAATCTCAGGCCATCTTACAGGGAGAAGGGATCCTTTTAGTACAAAAGCAGATGACATTTATTAGAATAGATACAAAGTATTTCTTCAAAAGAAGGTCTGTCCTCAACTCTCTTTTAGTCTACCGATAATTCATATTTCCAAATTCATATGAGTTAGATTAAAATAGTGTTCCATTTCTCTGACTTGACCTTGACAATTTCCTGATACACCTAAAGCCCCCTAAGCCTCTGTTGTGCTCTGAGAGCTGGTTCTCCTGGCGTCTCCATGACACTTCTCAAGCTCTTGCTCTGACTTCCTGTGATGAAATTTCCTTCTATGCTGCCATTTTTCCTTGACCAGCCCTCTACTTGGTGCCACGTGGAGGATAGCAGTGCTTGGTAACAATTCCCACTGCCCAGGTTCAAGAGCACTGCCTGACATTTGCACAGGAAGATTTCCATTATTGCCAAAGACACTGTCATCAGTGCTGGGCTCGTTGGACTCTCCTCATCCCACAGAAGAGATGGTGAAGAAAAACAAACGTAATGCCTACTGACTCTTATTTCAGTCATCTAGTGCAGAGAAGATGGGCTAGGAAAATGTGCTAGACACAGCTTTGTGTGGGAAAGGACTAGTTCCCTCTGGTGTCACCAAAGCAATCACCTGTGCTGTCACTCTTCCTCAGGGATCTCCATTCCCTCTGTCAAGACACTACGCCTCCACATGTATAACAACCAGTATTTCATGAGTGCCATACATTTTCTTTTCGAATTTTTATCACATTTATAGAGGCATAATTTACACATGGTAAAAGTCATCAGTTTTAAGTGCACAGTTTTATTAGTTGTATAATGTACATAAGAATCATGATATATAGTACAGAACTAAGGGGAGCAAATCTGAGAGCGTACAATAGCCAAGAGAATATGGAAATTTACCTCTAATAGCAATCCTTGAGAGAACCAGAGTCTAGAGGTCATCATTTAAGGTAGAAGAAAAGGTTTCAGATTTGAAAGACAGTTTAAAGGCTCAAAAATCCCCCACAAGAACCAAACCAAAGAAAGCCACCAAGAACAGCAAGACATTATCCAAATAACTCTTCACACTGTAAGAAAAAAAGTATTCTCCAAAAGAACTATAAAATATGCATTTCTTTTGAAAGAATGCAAATAACCACTGCATCAGGTTTCTAAATGCAGTCCAGAGTCTAAAGGCAGTGGAGCAATACTTATAAATTGCTCAGAAAAAAAATATTCAAGACACATTTACCCAGTTCATAAGCAACAGCAGTAGAAATCCTTTTATGGATTGCAAAGCATTCCTCTCACCTCCATAGTAGTCTCCGTATCATTAAAATTGAACTCATTCATTTATTCATCAACTGTATTGACCACTGTGTAAAAGTCATTAACTCTTAATATTGCAGATTTGGGATCCTGCAATGGGTGCTACAGAGAGAATCTCATACCTGATAGGCATAGATAAAACTGTGTCCACGTTAACAGTTACATTATTTGATTCTGTGTAAACTACAATGTTCTTCTCTTCTCACAAGATTCAGAAGGAATAAAATTGTTATTGATGTGAAAAAAAAAAAAAAAAAACCCAGAATCATGATATAAAATGTGCCCATTCCTTTACAAACTTTCCTTGTGTATTTTAACAGTTAATCCCTCTTTCTCACCCCTGGTCACTGGCAACCACTGAGCAGTTTTCTGTCATTAAATGTTTGCCTTTTCTAGAACTTCATACAAATGGAATCACACTACCTGTTGGCTTTAAAATATGTCCAGGGATTCTTTGACACTCATGCCTTCAAAGGGGAATGCGTAATTCCTCCACTTCAGTGTGGGCTGAATTTACTAACCAGATTTTAATGAATGGGAAGGCTGTAGAATTACACTATCTGACTTCTGAGTGTAGGTGATAAGAAGGCTACTTTCTACTTGGCCTCCTATCTCCCTGAATCTTTCTCTCCGAGGGTAGCTGGACACCATGTTGTAAGGACAATCAAGCAGCCTGTAGAAAGGCCCAGGTGGGGAGAGAAACATGATGTTATGTGGAAACTGCAAGGGGCTCCTGTCAGGGCTGTGAAGTGTTCCTGTACATTTTGTACTATTTGTGCATTTCTTGCAAGCCAGCAGGTCAACCTGCTACAGTTTCTTGGCTGCTTGCAAAAGACAGGAGACTCCTGGGTCAGAGACAAAGGAGACTGTGTTACTCACTACAACAGCAGTGACCAGAATGTCAGCATTCCTCCAAAGGCCATGAGCCTCAAAGGCCATGGGGCCACCGATGCCTGAACACCCAGCAGGTATTGTTATTGGCAAGGGGTCCCAAGCTTAGGAAACTCTACTGTTTTATATTGGAATTTTCCCATCCATTTACTTTGCCCTCATCTGCACACACAAAATTAGGATGGGTTTCTTGCAGCATATAGTTGGGTCTTGAATACAATTACCTATGTCAGTCTTTGGTTTTGATTTTGAGTGTTTAAACCAGTTACATTTATTATAATTATTGATATGGTTGGGTTTACAACTGTTTGCTATTTGTGCTATTTGTTCAGTCTGCTTTCTGCTCTGTTTTTCTTCTTTCCCTGACATCATTTGTATTCACTGAGTTTTCAATTATTCTTTCTTTTCTCTACTATTTTATTCTTTCTAATCCCAGTACCATCTCTATTTTTATCTCTATATCTCTCTCCCTTTGGTGGTTAGAGTCTATTTTTAAATATATTTTCCCCACTTCATGTCTACTGTATGAAACTTGCAAAAATACACTTCCCTTTCTCTGCAATATATTTCATCCAATTGGCTTTCGGTGTCATACATTTCACTTTATGTATGCTATAAAACTCAAAATACATTATTATTTAATTTTTTGCCTTAAAGAGTCATTTATCTTTTAAAGAGGTTAAAAGTGAGAAAATATCTCCTGTATTTACTCACATATGAATCATTCTGGCTCTCCTGAAACCTTTTGCAGATCCAAATTTTCATCTGGTATCATTTTTTTCCTTCCTGAAAAACTTCTTTTTACCATATCTTATAGTACAGGTCTGCTGACAATGATTTCTTTCAAGGTTTGTCTAAAAAATTATTTGCCTTTTCTTTTTAAAGGTATTTTTACTGAATGAAGAAATCTATTTTTAAAATTTAAAAATACTATTAAGGGTTTCCTAGGTGGTGCAGTGGTTGAGAATCTGCCTGCCAATGCAGGGGACACGGGTTCGATCTCTGCTCCAGGAAGATCCCACATGCCGAAGAGCAACTAAGCCCATGTGCCACAACTATTGAGCCTGTGCTTTAGAGCCCATGAGCCACAACTATTGAGCCCATGTGCTGCAACTACTGAAGCCCACGCACCTAGGGCTCATGCTCCACAACAAGAGAAGCCACGGCAATGAGGAGCCCACGCACCACAATGAAGAGTAGCCCCAACTCACTGCAACTAAAGAAAGCCTGCGCACAGCAAAAAAAGATCCAACACAGCCAATAATATAAATAAATAAATAATTGTATTTAAAAAATACTATTAAGTACTATAAATACTATTAAAATATTAAATCCATTTCTAAAATTTTAAATTTTTAAAATTTAAAAATATTTAAAATTTCAATATTAAATTTATTAAATTCACTAAAATTTAAAATTTACTTTACGATGTCTTTCTATTGCCTTTCAATATAAATTTCTGACCAGAAACTACTGTCATTTAAATTTTGTTCCTCCTGTATAATGTGTGTTTTTCTGTCTCTTGACTTTTAAAAGTTTTCTCATTATCACTGATTTTTCATAATTTGCCTAAGATGTGCCTTGTTAGTGTTCTTTGGTTTTCTCATTCTTTGGATTTTTTGAGCTTATTTCAACTGAGATTTTATAGTTTCCATCAAACTTTCTGCCATTAATTTTTTTATATTTATACTCCTTTTTTCTCTCCATTTTCTTAAGTTAAATTTTTTAATCACCCACACATTTTGCCTTTTTGTTCATCACTAATGTTTTACCCTGTTGAGACCAATGTGTTGTACTTCATTTTCAAAAGCTGCTGTATTTCAGATTAACTTATTTTCTTCTTCAGTATCTAAATTGCTCTTCATCCCTTTTAGTATTTTAAAAAATTTTCAGATTTTGTACATTTTTACCTCCAGGTGCTTCATGTGGTTCTTTTTAATGTCTTCGATTCTTCGCTACATCATGGTCACAGTTGCCTTTAAATATATGTAGCATATTTATAACAGCTATTTACTGTCCTTCCCTGCTGTTTCCACAATCTCTGTCATTTCTGGGTCTGTTTCAACTGATTGACTTTTCTCTTGATTTTTGGTCATATTTTCTTGTTTCTCTGCATAAACCCTTCAGTGGGATATTGGACATTTTGAATTTTACACCTGAAAGTTTTCTTTAAAGATTTAGTAGCACAGGTCCAGAGAAGCAGGTGGTCTAGGGATAACTTAGCCTCACTACAACCAGGTACCTTTCTGATTATCCTACTGATGCTCTGTGTACTATGATGTCTTTTCACCTCGGCTATTAGAAACTGAAATTACTCCACACTTTGTGTGAGCCTTAAGATGTTTTAAACCAACTTCTTTCTCTGGCCTCAGGTAGTTTTCTTCCTTAAATTCACAGATCACTAATAAGCTAAGATAGAGGGAGACACTTGCAAATCTGGAGATCTCTCTCTGTGTAGATGTGTTGCTCTAAAACTCTGACATTAATTGCTTTGGCCTCCCCAAACTCCAATCTCTCTCTCCTCCATTAGGATCTCTGAATTTCTCATCTTTCCACTGCATCCTGGAAAATATCTTCAGGTACTAAACTGGTGCAATTGTAGGACTCACTTCGTAACTTGTTTTCTCTCTCAGGTATCATAGTTCTATGCTGCCTGTTGCCCAATGTCTGAAAAATTTTGTTTAATTTACTTTAAGTTCTCTAGTTGTTTAATGTGGGAAAATAAATTCAGTACTCTTTATTTCATTCTCCTTGGAAGAAATAATCTAACTACATATGTGAAAATTTCTAGTATAAATAGAATAATCTTTCAAAATGAAAGAAAATCTTTGAATAAATTTTATAGAAAAATCAATATAGCTGGCATCTATTTAGAATATTGTGTTCATGTTTCTTTTTTCTGCATTCTTTTCTGTCTTGTGTTTCACATAAACAAAACAATTTGTGTATTTACAAATATATATTTGTAAATTTGTATGTATACAAATTAATTATTAAAATTTTGGGCACATTATAGGTTTTCAAATAAAGTTATTTAGCAAATGGAATTTTTAAACAAATGTTTCATTAAGATCCTACTAGGAAAGAGAGTCCAGTATTTAAATATAATGCACAGGCATATCTACTTGGATTAATATTAAATAAGCAAATATATAGATGGAAGGAGGTTATGATTTCTATTTTCTTAGGGGGAAATAAAATATATATGCAATATTATTTATTGAAAAAAGCTATTGAATATCATAATTTTGTGTTCCTCAGGGTAGATACCGTTCATACATTATGCATCTATATTTATCATAAGTGTTTTATTCATTTGGCAAAGCCTACTTAACTAGTATGTACATGATATGGCTCAACTGAGTCATAAATTTGCAATAATCTAGTCATTCTGCCAAACCTGTACATTGCAATTCTGATATTAATCATAACTTAGGACTTGGAACCAAAATAATCTGGGCCACCAAATTCTGCAATTATATTTCCTTATGTACAGAATAATATGTATGGGCAGAAGCCCTTAGCTCAACTGTGCTTCTGAATATTTTTTTTACTAGCACATCTCGACCACAGAGGATATCCTGAATTTAGGAAATTCAGCTCAAAACAAATTTATTTCATGATCAACCATAAAAATTCATATAATTTTGAGTTCGGTACAAAAATATTTATAGTATAAAATTTTTACTTTATATTGCATATTTCCCCCAAATGTTTCAATAAAATTAATACTACTGGAAGGCTTTGCCATTTTACTGTGTTCCCAGCTATGTAGAACTTCAACACGTGCCCATTTGGCCTAATTTGAAAGTGTGAACATAGTCGAAACTTGTCTCTTATTTCTAGGTTCAACCTTCAGAAGCTGTGTGATCTTGGGCTATTTGTTTACTATGCATGAGTGTCATGTCTCTCAATGGACAAACAGAGACAAACATTCTTACTTTGCAATAATATTGTGAATATTGTGCTAGATTTCAGTGAATTCAGGTATAATTTTCAAAATGGTCAAATCATGACTCATGAAAAATGAAATGAACTCGTCAAAAATTTTATTCAACTCATTAATTATAAGAAAGATGTTATGGATGGTCCAAGGAGCATTTGAGAATTAGGTGTTTATGGACAGCTTAGTAAAGAAATGTCAGAAGTCCTGGGTTAGATACGAAACTGATTAATATCTGATAGAACTATCAACTCTTATGTCTGGAATTATCGGTTTCACCAGACAGAAACAATTTGCAGGTTGAACAGACAAAATTTACAGGTTGATTTCTGCCTCAGTAGATTTATTTAATCGCCCATCAATAGAAAGTTAAGCTCAGCAAATGCTCTGGAGATCACCAGGTAATCTCTTCTGCCTGTTTCCAGTGTTCAGGTAGCTGAAGAGTGAATGAAAACTGGGGAAGTAACCATGTTGATAAAATTAATGTAGATGTTACTTCTTAAATGAAGAGAGGAGAAAATGTAAATATAGTATTTAAAAATTAAATTCTTACTATTATCAGGCAACTAATATCAACTTTAATTTTCACCACAATTCTGAGAGGTATTTTTCAGATTTTCACCATTGTTCAGGTAGTGAAACTAGGGCCTCGTATATAATTTATATTAAAGAGAATATCTTCCACTTCCCATTAACTTTGTTGTTTTTTTTTTTTACAAATGTTCACTTTTTTAATTCATTAATTTTTTATTTATTGGCTACATTGGGTCTTTGTTGCAGCACACGGGCTTTCTGTAGTTGTGGTGAGCAGGGGCTACTCTTTGTTGTGGTGTGCAGGTGTCTCATTGCAGTGGCTTCTCTTGTTGAAGATCACGGGCTCTAGGTGTGTGGGCTTCAGTAGTTGCAGCATGTTGGCTCATTAATTGTGGCTCACAGGCTCTAGAGTGCAGGCTCAGTAGTTGTGGCACATTGGCTTAGTTGCTCCACCGCATGTGGGATCTTCCTGGACCAGGGATTGAATCCGTGTCGCCTGCATTGGCAGGTGGATTCTTAACCACTGTGCCACCAGGGAAGCCCCCATTAGGTTTGCAATGTGTTTAAATACAATCATGTTAAAAGTAAAATAACTATCCTGTGTCTCTACCTCCACTTCTGCTACTGCCCTGTCCTGGGCCCTGGTGTCATACCACATAATTATCACGTTGGTGCCAGAGTACAAGAGGATTTGGACCCAGATGATCTGTCTCCTGAGTACCTGAGTTATGAAGCTTCATTGTGAAGAGAAAAGGAGAAAGAAGAGAACTTGCTCTTGTGGAAAACTTCACAATTGCTGTTTTTAGGCCTGAGTCGAAGGAGCTAAGTGTTAATTCATAGTTGATTGTAGTAGCCATCTGCTTCTCCATGGAGTGTGTTGGTGGTGTTATTTTGTGTTATTTCTTTTCATTTGTTTATTTTAAGAAATTCTCAGTTGCCTAGGAGATGTCTTAAACAAGGCAAGCAGTTGGGATTTTCTTTTGCAACAGGAAAGGAGGAGGAAAAAAATATGTAAGGGCAAAGTCAAATTGGTATGCTTAAATGTGGAATGTTGTTGGCTTCCATTATTACTTTTTTGTACTTGGAAATGGATTTATCTGCTGAGGAGATGCTGCTAGAGCTGGAGAGTTCAGGCAGAATTAAATTCCTCCAACGTTGGGTCTCCCTCTTCTTGAGTATATTGACCCAAAAGCAAACAGCCAGGGGAATGACTCCAAGGAACTTTTCTTTTCAAGGGAGTTCAAAGAAAGAGGAGCCAGAGAGGAAATGAAAGGCAGTTTAATTGATTGAAGTAGAACCACGGAAATGAAAGCAGAAGAATTTTAAGGTGTAGTCTAGGGTCAGCAGACAGTTAATGCAGGAGGAGTGAAATGTGTTTTGACCATGAGGATGTTCTGAGCAAGAGCGGATTTTGCAGGAGTGGGAAAGGAAAATAGATTTTTAAATTTTGAGAAAGGAAGAATGCAAATAAAATTATGCAGTGCTTTTTTTTTAAAACAGATTTTTATTTTTATTTTTTACTTTTTTTTTTTTTTTTTGGCCCTGCGGCACAGAGGATCTTAGTTCCCGGACCAAGGATGAAACCTGCACCTTCTTTAGTGTAAGTGCAGAGTCTTAACCACTGGACACCAAGGAATTCCCTATTTTTATTTTTTATTTATTTTTATTTTTTGGCACCACCATGTAGCTTGTGGGATCTTAATTCCCCAACCAGGGATTAAACCCGGGCCCTCGGCAGTGAAAGTCCTAAGCACTGGACCACCAGGGAATTCCCTATGTAGTGATTTTTAACTGCTCTTTCCAAAATATTGATAACAAGTCTTTCCATTAGAAA
Source organism: Hippopotamus amphibius kiboko (assembly GCF_030028045.1). Taxonomy (NCBI): domain Eukaryota; kingdom Metazoa; phylum Chordata; class Mammalia; order Artiodactyla; family Hippopotamidae; genus Hippopotamus; species Hippopotamus amphibius. The sequence continues at coordinate 87,600,314 of NC_080188.1, forward strand.
TGTAAAATATTTAAAATTTAAAGAGATTTTTGTGTGTCAGTAAGGAACATATGAGCACAAAATTAAAAATGGGCAAAGTGCTTGAACAAAAAATAAAAATGGCCAATAGTTATTTAAGAATATTTATCCACCATAGTAATAATATTATTATTTGCTCTATAAAATTGTTAAAGATATAAAAGAAGTAACAGTTTTAAATACTACTTGTTAAATGGAAATATTATGCACTTCTAGGGAAGTATGAAAGGCAATTTGAAATGTATACCAAAATTCTAAATGGTTTTGGTTAATTTTACTTCTTAGATTTAATACTAAGTATATTATAAGAGATAAGCTACACAAAGATTTTATTTATATGCTACAAGGATGTTTGTCATCATAGAATCAAGCATAGTAGTTGAACAGTTGGGAATGAATTAAATATCTAAAATAGGGCATTGGCAAATTATGGTATGTCTGTATATGGGATATTAAATATCCATTGCAATTATGCCTTCACAAGACTATTCAGTGAAATGAAAAATTTCTAAATTTGTTAATTTTTGTTAAAAGCTTCAAAAATTATTACATCATGCCTTTTGGCAAACTAATGGCCATATATTCCTTCTCTGACAGCATATATTAACTTCATACAAAGATTTATGATTTACCTTTGATCTGTGCTTTCTAAGTTTTCAGCTTTTGATCTGTATTAATTTTGTAGTTATAAAAAATAAAATTTGCAGGGAAGGAAAAAATGAAGTTAGCATGGTGGATTAAATGAAGACTTAAAGAAGTCAAATTTATTTTTAAGTTCATGTTAGCTGGGTATTTTTGGAGAGAAATGAGAAATAATGTGTGGAGAATGAGAGTTGAAGACACAAAAATGTATGTATTTCATATACTTAAAGGCAACCAGAATTTTGTCTTTTCACTGATCACTGATCTTTTCTCCACAGTAAAAAATACACTGACTCCTTTCATTACTTTCTTTTGACATTTCTGTTTCTCAGCTCAATGTCTTCTTCAATTCTTTCTCAACAAGGAAACTAAGACCTTCTGAATTCAGACTCAAATTGGGGTTAGACTAAGGCAAAACCAAACAAACCTCCTTAATAATTATGAAGGATATCAGCACCAGAACCTAATCTATGCTTGATTATCTTGTCACCACCAGTAAATAACTGTACAATGTGACCTGATCTATTGGGTTCAATTTTTGATTTGTTGTTGGTAATAGAATAATGCTATATACCTCCAAATGCAGAAATAGTATAGATGTAAAAATATGATCTCATATTTTACATGTAATTATTTCATGACTTCACTTATGCCGTGGATGGGACTGTATAGCTGGGTGCCCACGATGTGCTACAGTTTTTGTTCTACAACTTTTCAGCTCACTTTACGATTCTGTTAACGCCTCGATTTTAATGTTCTCCTCTGATAAAGAGGAAATTAGGCTAGAGGAACCTCAATGTGTATCAGAATCACCAGGGAGCTTATTAATTAAAATAGGACTTTCTGGGCTCGAGTTGGGGCCTGATAATGTACATCTATGACAGTTTCCCAGGTGATGTTATTACTGCTATTTTAGGAACTACACTTTGAGAAACATTGAGTTAGTTATCTTTTAGAATTTTTCAGCTCAAAAACCTCAGTAAATCCACGTGCTTAATGCTGAGCACAAACATAACATAGCAAATTGGAACATTTTTGTCTCATTTACACAGGTTGGACCAATCTCTTTTTTTCTCCTTATCCCAGATTTGTAGCATTTCTATTGTAGTCTTTCTTGCAGCTGGATCAGGAAATTATTTCACACAGAAAGAGAAGTAAATGTGTTCAATAACAATTTACTTTGGGCAAATTACTAGATAACTATGTACTTAAACAAATAAAAAAATTTATATAACTCACATGTATTTCTGTTTTGGCAGAGTTTACCACAATGCTTACCATATAGCAGTGATGTGAAATGGTTTATTTGTGGTGTTGGGCAGATTTGGCATCTCTTATTTTAGTTGTAGATTTTTGCATTAGGTTTTTTTTTTTTTGGTTATTTTAATAATGGGAGAGCAAATGCTGCTTCTGCTATTTTTTTTTCCCCAAATAACAAATTATCGGATGAATTGGGAGATTGGGATTGCCATATATACATTACAAATAAGAAAAAAATATCAAATTGTACACTTTTAATATATGCAGTTTATTGCATGTCAAAAATAAAGACCAACCTACAAAAAACAAAACAACAACAAAAAAAAGAAAGAAAAAGAACCAAACCAAACAAAACAAGGACTTCCCTGGTGGCGCAGTGGGTAAGAATCTGACTGCCAATGCCAAGGACACAGGTTCGAGCCCTGGTCCAGGAAGATCCCACATGCCACGGAGCAACTAAGCCCGTGCACCACAACTACTGAGCTCCCGTGCCACAACTGCTGAAGCCTGAGTGCCTAGAGCCTGTGATCCACAACAAGAGAAGCCACTGCAATGAGAAGCCCGCACACTGTAATGAAGAGTAGGCTGGGTTGTCACAACTACAGAAAGCCGTGTGAAGCAACAAAGACCCAAAGCAGCCAAAAAACGAAACCTAAACAAAACAAAATTATCTATCATCTATATCTATCTATCATCTATATTTATCTATCATCTATCTATCTATCTATCTATCTATCTATCTATCTACCATCTATCTAGTTACACATTAGTATATAGCCTTGCCAGTACAGCCTTTTAAATTACTTAAAATATCTCCACAAAGCTTTCTTTTCTTGTCTCTCTATTTATTTGATTTTTGTTAACATATTTAACTGCATATTTTAAAATACTGAAAACATACTAAAAAAGACAGAATAAACATCTGGGACATGGAGAAGGAACACAATGAAAGACACTGGAAGTTTTTTACTTATTTATACACATCAAACTAAAAATCAAAGGCAATTCAAGAGCTAGAATAGTCAAAGAGAAACAAAAGAAGCAAGCAGAGAACATACTGGCCTCTGCTTCAGGGAAGAAGCAACTATAAAGGGAAAGTGACTGATCACTCAGGTAGTTAAACGGTCGTCCTTGGTCTCAGAAATGGCATCCTTTGTCTCAACAGGGACTGAGCGGTCATTTTAATATATCTTTACTTTAAAACAAATTACATTTCACTAGGTGGGTAAGAAAAGCTAAGCACCAGCAGCAACAATGCATCACGGTGAAGCTTATCAGAACTGTTCAGTAAATAAAGCTCTGAGCTGCCCAGAGCACTGCTGAACTGAGTGGGGTTTGAAATACCACACCTACGGGGTATATGCCTCATCCAGGTTTCCTACACAAATGCCAATGCTTAATGAAATACCCTAACACAACCTGGCAGGAAAAATCAAAGCGCAGCTTTCCCTTTTCATGATTTTCAAAGAATCATAGGATTGAAACTGGGTGACTTCGATGAAAAGAAACCCAAGTCGTGCAGCTTGAGCACAGATCCACAGTTAGGAAACGGAGAGGCTGGTGCTACTCACTCAAGTAACTCTCGGAGAAAGGATTCCTGCTTGTTTACAAAACAGAAATAGAGTCACAGATGTAGAAAACAAATTTATGGTTACCAGTGGGTAAGGGGAGAAGGGATAAATTGGGAGATTGGGATTGACATGTACACACTACTACCTACAAAATAAATAATAAATACCTGCTGTACAGCACAGGGAACTCTACTCGATATCCTTTAATAACCTATATGGGAAAAGAATCTAAAAAAGAGTGACTGTGTATATGTATAACTGATTTGCTGTACACCTGAAACCAATGCAACATTGTAAATCAACTAAACTCCAAAAAAATTAAAAAAAGAAAAGACAGACCTCAAATCTACAGCACAAGGAGGTAAAACGCACAATACCGAGGATGAAGAAAAGAAAAATCAAACCATGTTCAACCTTTTATATATCTGTCTTGATGTAAAATTCAGAGATTTGACAAGAGCTGTCTAAGCTTTTCCCGTAGTGCGACCGCCCCTAATTTGCTGCTGACTGCATTTTATTATGAGTGTTTTTCTTATCAGAAAAGACTCTATTTAAAATATTAGGAAAATAATTAACTCAACCATTTGACATTTCCTTCAATCATTTTCCACTTCAGTGTTCAAATTAATGTTCTGCTTTTTCTGCTCAGAAGCTGCAAGACAGAAAAGGTTAAAATGACTTAGATCAGCTATTATTTGCTCCAGAATATTTCTTTCCAAAGTTAAATAAACAGTGTATGTACATAAAGACTGCCAATTACCAGTTTCCTGTTTCTAAGCTACCAGTTTTACCTTCATGAGCATTGAGTTTAGTCATATTTAGTGAGATCAAAGGTCCACTTTAAAAAAAAAAAAAAGTGGTCCATGAGTCAACAGCATCAGCATGACCTGGGAGCTTATTAAATAAGAATCTGTATTTTTAACAAGATCCTGGGTGATTACATGCATATTAAAGCTTTAGAAGCATTGCTTTGTAAAACTGACTCAAAAACAAACTAGGGAAAGATAAGCATTGGGGTTAAGAATCAAGTTTTGGGGGGAGTGGGTTGTAACTTACGGGGTTAATTATCTACGTATGATTTTGAATAAAGTCACTGGTATGTTATACAGATGTGTGTACTGAAGCATTGCCGCTCTTTAGTACATTCATGGAGACAAAGAATTAGTTTTAAATGATTATCTACATTGCAATCTTACAAAGAGTATAAGAAACATTACTACAAGACAATACTACTAATTTCTAGATTTTGAGAACTAAGTGAAGTAAGTCAGAAAAAGACATATGGTATCACTTCTAAGAGGAACTAAACAGAAACTGACTCACAGACATAAAAAACAGACTTATGGTACCAAAGGGGAAGTGGAGGAGGGATAAATTAGGAGTTTGAGATTAGCAGATGCACACTACTGTATATAGAATAGATGATCAACAAAGACCTACTGTGTAGCACAGGGAACTTTGCTGTACACCTGAAACTAACACGATATTATAAATCAACTATATTTCAATAAAAAATAAAAAATAACAAGAGCTCTGTTAAACAGGGTTGTTCCAAGAGGATTTTCTGAGACAAATCTTCATAAGAAAAGGCTTCCATATGTTTCTACCTTTTCTTGTTTTGTCCCTAATAAAGAGCCTTTTCTGGAACAGTATCCAAGGCTCCGGGTCAGGCAGCAGCAGGACAGTGTACCTGCCCCTCAGGGATGTTTTTTTCAGAAATCTTGAGCATCTCAGTGGCAACAAACATGTCTCTTTTACAAGGTGGGGTGGGGAAAGAAATAAGGAAACAAGGACAAGTCCACGGGCACCCACATGCCGAACCCCCAAGCAAGAAACATCCCACAGGAACGAGAGAGCGGGTTTTCACTGGAAAAAACCTGCAGAAATCGACAAGAAAAGACTGACTTCCAACAGCAGCGTTATGTGGAATGAATTAGATGAACGTATTGCATGAAAAAAAGCACTCTCTTCTTGGCTACCTCTGGAAGACTCAAATCAAATTATTTTACCATAAGTGAACATCATGTCCAAAGGAAATTGTGATTGCAAGTTGACAGGAATATCCCTTTAAGCATTTACAATTATTTCCCCCTTATCCAATTGAATAGAAAATAGAATCTGGTGAAAATAACTCTTTCTCTCAGGGAGAATGGATTTGTTGATGCCAGGACCAAAATAATCGTAGACTTGCAAAACATCATTTACTTAAATGCTCAGTAACTATGCCTTGCATTGCACTATCAATTTTCACAATTTTATGTCACCCAGGTCAAAGCTCTCAGAACTGTCATTGATTGCTATTTCAAAACAAACCAAAAGGGAAGATATATTTGAAGAGCAGAATATTTCCTTAAAATGTATTCATCAATTGAGTAATTTCACACTCTAGACTGGGGCACAGAATTGTCAATACACATTTACAGGGTAATATGTGAAACCAGGGAAGCGCTTAGATACTGCAGAAGCTTCTCTGGTACTCAGCCAAATGAGCTTCCTAACCAGCTCCCTTTTCTGATCTTCCAGGAAGTGTATCAAATCTCATCCTGGACTTCTCCAAGTTGCCTCGAATTAAACCAGGGTTTCTAAACCTTGGCACTGTGGACCTTTTCGGTAATTCTTTGATGTAGTAGATTGTCCTGTGCATCGTAGGATGTTTAGAAATATACCTGGCTCCTACTTGCTGGTTACCAGGAGCACACCCCTCTGTTGTCACAACCAGGAATGTTTCCAAACATTGTCAAATGTCTCCTGAGGGAACAAAAATCACTCTTGGTTGAGAACCACTGAGTTAACCAATGCCTCAAGCTAAATGCACTCTTTTTCTTCTAAACATGATTCTTTTCCTGGGTTCCCTATATCTACGCTGATGTCCAAATCAAAAACCGTGGCAGTCATCACTTATACCTCATAAAATTTTCCACCCAAACCTACTTTTTGTATGCATACGTGTGTTTATGGAAACAATATCATTCTTAGAAGAAAATGCCCAAGTAGGAATTATAATAAAAGAGTGAGAAGGCACTTTAAGATGGGCAGATGAAGCAGAGACAGTGCTGGAAATGATGATATACCATGTGCGGGTCGCCATAAATCACTGCAAAGGCCCCTCAAGCATTTGAGGAGGCTTGATATGGATGGACGAAAATGCAAGTAAAAACATAGTATTGATGTTAAAAGTACAAAGTTCCCTCTGCAGAACATCATCTGGTGGGTGGAAGACCTGAGGATGTAAAAGTATTCAAAAAGAGAATCAGGAGAATAGAATCTTTTGGTAAAGCAAATTTTTTTTTCTAATTTTGCCTTTCCATCATAGCACAATTTATTATACAATTGCATTGTCTCACAATATGATATAACATAATAATAATTATATTTTTCAAATGCAGCTGTAGCTATCCATTCTAACTGAACAGACCGACACTTGTGTCCCCGGACTGGGTCCGTGTGTTACCAGGCTCCAAGGAAGCCACGCACATCAGACTGTAAAATAAAGGCTCCCTCTGGAGATGCAGGTGTGCAGCCTTGCCCCCTACTCACAACCTGACGCTTCTGAATATCAGGGAGAAAGTCACCCAAATAATGTGTGTGCTTCCAGTTTTGCAACACGCTCATTCGTACTGCACATGATTAAGAGCATAGTGTGTTTTTTTTTATTTGCTGAGATGTACCATACGTGCATTAGACTGAAAGAAGCATATATGTACAGAATATAGGATTGTTATGAAGAAAATAGCATCAAAACCATCGCTCATGTCAAGAAATGGAACAATGCTAACCCTTCATGTAACCCACGATGCTTCTTTCTCACGATTCTATTCCTCCTTTTCTCAAGATGATATTATCCTGACTTTTGTAATAGTAATGTCTATGTTAGATGTTTGTGACTCCATCCCTGTGTCTTCATTTCTAAGCAATAAGAAAATAACTTCAATACGTACCTTCATTATATGTGAACTTGCACAGTTTTACTTGTTTTTCATTATACCTAAATTTAAAAAGTAGAAACATAATTATTCCTAACATTCCCTTATTATTTTCTAAATATCAGTATCACTGTCCTCTTTTCCATTCCTGATATTCTTTGTGCTTTTTATGATTCATTTTACCCAGATAGTTTTTCAGTTTCTATGTTGTTTCATGAAACTGCATTTTTAAATTTGTTGACCTTCTCTACTTCATGTTTAGTTTCTGACATTGTTTTTTAAATAGACTTAGTTTTAGAATAGTTTTAGATGTACAGAATTATTGTGAAGATAGTGCAGAGAACTAAGATATGGTTCTCTTATACTCTATACCCAGTTTCCTCTAGTACTAATATATTGGTAGGGTGCATTTGTCACAATTAATACATCAACACTGACACCTAATTATTAACTACCGTCCATCTTTTCTTCAGATGTCCTCTGTGTTCCCTAATGTTCTTTTTCTGTTCCAGCTCCCTTCCCAGGAACACATTACATTTAGTCTTCTTGTGTCCTTCCACTATTCTTGGTTGTGACTATTTCTCATACTCCTTGTTCTAATGATCTTCATGGTTTGGGAGATTGATGATCAAACATTTTGTAAAATGTACTTCAAATGAGATTTTTCTCATGATTAGCCTGGGGTAATGTGTTGTGGGGAGAAAGGCCACCCAGAGAGGTGAATTGCCATTCTCATCACAAAATATCAAAAGTTGTTCTATCAACATAGGGGACAGACTTGTGGTTACCAAAGGGGAGGGGGAATGGGGGGAGGGATGGATTGGGAGTTTGGGGTTAGCAGATGGAAACTATTGAATAGAGAATCAATAAGCAACAAGGTCCTACTGTATTACACAGGGAACTATATTCAATATCCTGTGATAAACAATAATGGAAAATAATATGAAAAAGAATATGTATATATATGCACTAAGAAACAATAATGGAAAAGAATATGAAAAAGAATATATGTATATATATGCACTGGGTCACTTTGCTGTACAGCAGAGATTAACACAACATTGTAAACCAGCTATACTTCAATAAAATACATTAAAAAAAGACTTGCTGTATCAACAGGACTTATTACTGCTGAGTTAGCCTTGATCCTCTGGCTTGAGTTTGTGATTGTCAGGTTTCTTCTCTGTAAAGTTACTTTTCTCCCCTTCCTTTCCTTTCTCTTTGGAAGAAGGTAATCTAGCACAATTCTCACTCAAGAAGTGAGTGTATTTCTTCAGAGTAAAATATACATTAACATATTTGGAATTCTTTCTCAAAGAAATCTCCTCCATTTTTAAAATTATTATTAGGATTTTCTCCCCCATTTATTTATTTATATCAATTTGGACTCGATATTTATTTTATACTTTGGGTTATAATCAAAGCAAATGGGCCCAGCTTTGGCCATTGGGAGTTTTCTGTTGGCTCCATTCCTTTTGACACTCTCCCATCATTGTGGGTGTGTATTTGTGTGCATGGGAATGGGTGTGTGTGTATTTTATTACTTTGTAAATATGCTCATCTTAACTTGCTTATATCCTGCCCAGTCCTAGAATCAGTCATTTTTCCAAGGAGCCCTGATTTCTTATATTAGAGAATGATATTAAAAACCAAGATGTGGCTGCTTGATGTCCTCATTGTTACCAGGCTGCTTTTGTTTCTAGTCCCACTTAACTAATTGAGGTTGGAAATATAAATGCATATACTAAGCTGTGTATACATGTGTGTCTACAATTATTTCTATAGTTATACTCTCTGTATATACTAACCATGATTTCATACTGAAGTCTCTTACTCTATTATGTATTTATTTATTTTTCAATTTTAAAACTTTTTTTAAATACATCTTTATTGGAGTATAATTGCTTTACAATATTGTGTTAGTTTCTGCTGTATAACAAAGTGAATCAGCTGTGTGTATATATATATATCCCCTCCCTCTTGAGCCTTCCTCCCACCCTCCCCATCCCACCCCTCTAGGTCCTCACAAAGCACCAAGCTGATCTTGTGTTATGCAGCAGCTTCCCACCAGCTATCTATTTTACATTTGGTAGTATACATATATCACTGCTACTCTCTCACTATGTCCCAGCCTCCCCTTGCCCACTGTGTCCTCAAGTCTGTTCTCTACGTCTGCATCTTTATTACTCTAGTCTATTACCACAAGGATGATTCTAGCTCCTCCCCTTTCTTGTATGTCACCTCCCACTCCATTTGGTGGGGGATGTTGTTGATGGGTAAGGCTTTGCAAGTGTGAGGGCAGGGGGTATACGGGGAATCTGTGTACCATCCTTTTAATTTTGCTGTGAACTTAAACTGCTGTAAAGATAAAGTCTTTAAAAAGAAAGAAAACAATACAGTGCTTTTATAGGGAAGTTTGCACAAAGCTTGTTCAATGATTTTGCTGTATGATTATGAAATAGCACTGCTTTAATTACTTGTATATTTTGTATAACTTAAAGACAAAAGCTTAGAGATTTGGACCCATTGTAGAATTCTCTCTTGATTATTCAGTGATATGGGTACAGGAAAAAAACAGTAAGAAAGAAAATAAAATTTCATTATGAAAACTGTTTCTTTTTTTCTTTCCTCTCCTTCCCTCCCTCCATCCCTATAGCCCTCCCACCCTCCCTTCTTCCCTGTCTCCCTCCTTCCCTCCCTTCCTTCCATTCCTACTTTCAACTCACCACATCTTCTTTCTTTCCTTTATTTATGCCTCACACAGATATCTACAGTGACCTACACTGTGCCATTTTCCCCATAAAGATTTCAGAATATTTTTTCCTACACAGATAATTTTAGAACTTACTCCAAATAGTTGAGAATAGTTTCTAAAAATTGGGGCAAATTTAAGGATGTTTCCTCCAGCCTGAACTGAAACACACTGCTCCTGGATCTGAATTTATTTCTCTCTTTCTTATTTTTCTCTGGTATCTCTTTTCTCCTGACTTTGCTACAGACTAGTAGACTCATTAAGGCCATTCAATGCCATGCGTTATTCTCCAGGAATGAGAATAGATTGTGGAATTCTAACAAAGTGACACAAGATGGGAAAAATTTCTGTGTGGAAGACAAGATAGAAAAGAACTAGTAACTTTTAATTCAAAACCTAATGATAATATTGTTCTTTGTAATAGGAATCACCCATGCAACAATACTGAAAGTCCACTTCCTATTCATATTCTTCTATAATTAGATGTTCTCTCTCTCTCTCTGGAGACTTACAATATTGTTTCTTCATGTCCAGTGTTCTGAAATTTTATAACAGTATGCTTAATAAATGTATTTTTTTATCTACTGGGCTAGGCAACCTGGAAACTCTTGTTTTTCAAATTTGGGATTTTTCACTTATTGTGTTGTTAATTTTCATTTTCTGGAAAACTATTATTCAGATTTTGTTCTTCGAGTAACTCATCTGTTAATTGTACTTAGTTACTACGTTCCAAACAAAAGTTTGTTTCTGCTCTCTTTCTGGAAGACTTTTCAAATTTGTCTTCCTCCTCATTCATTTGTATTTCTCATTTCTGTTTTCATATTTTTAACTACTAAGAGCACTTTTTGTTCTCCAGTTATTCATTTGTATTGTGTTCTGTTCTTGTTTCAGAAATGGAATATCCTTATCTTTCTCTCTCAATTTATTGATGATAGTTTTTTTTTTTTTTAATTTCCCTCAACTTTCGCAACCTGTTTCCCAAGGTCACTTTTCCATATTTGTTTCGGTTTCTTTCATAAAAGATATTCTTGTCAAATGCCTGGTGATCTTTGGTGTTCTGTTCACATTTATGAATGAAGCACTAGGGAGTCTATTAGAAATTCTGGACACATGAGAACAACTGGTTAATTGTGGCTTCACTGCAGCTGGTGGGAATCCTCAGGGAAGACTATTCTAGGTTCACAATGATTTACCTGCCAACTACAGTTGGCACTCGCCATTGGCACTTGGCTATCTACCTCTACAAAGATTAAATCATGTGCTGCTGCAGCTGCTGACTGCCAATGCCCCCCTGAAAGCTGTTCAGGGTGGAGAGCTGAAAGGAGGCACTCTGTGCTCTGTGAAAAACTGGCAGAACAGGCCTATAGATAGTCAGATATTTTCAGGAGCCAACTTTATGAGCCCAATTCATGCACCTCCTCCTATCTAGAAAAACACTAAACTCCTTCATGGTGATGACTGCTCCTCATGACTAGCAGTAACCTTCTGCAAACGATATGTGCTTGATTGTATGTTTTTCCCTTTCACCAAAATCACATATATACAGATCTTTCCCCCTACCTCTTTGGAACAGTTTCTCAGAGCTATCTGGGATACTGTCTCCCGGGATGCAGTCCTCATTTTGCCCCAAATAAAACTTAAGTCACAAGTCTCACGTTGTATATTTCTTTAAGTTGACATACCCCTTCTGGGAGCTGAGTGGTTGACATGGTGCATACACACTCTCACTTAGTTCCCGCACTTTTAGTATAATATTCACACAATGTCTGATGGCCTCCATCACAGAGACACTGTACTCTCCCTTCTCTCCAGGGTTCTACCTGGTGAGAAAGGACACTTCACTCACCCACAAAGGGGCTGAAGGTATATGCAGATCTAACTGCTTCTTAGGATACTTTCAACAAATCCTACAGTTTTAACCAAAACTTCATGCTTAGTTTCAACATTGCATGAAATGTTGCACCTCCACAAGGTTCTACAGTGCTTTATAGCATATTCTTTCTATTAAATATTTTATTTCACTGCTTCATGGCCTAGGTTGATCGTAGGTTACTGAAATTAAGTTAAAAAGAATGTCAAGTGCTCATTTCTTAAAAAGAGTTTTGCGCCCTAAGTCTTAAGTGCCAAGGTGTTTTATGCACTGAATCATACAATTCTCCAGGCCAGAGAAAACTGATTTATCTTCAGTTGGAAAACAATCAAATATTCACATTCAAATTTATTGTTAATTAACAAAAATCAAGATAATAAATGCCTTTTTTTCCTTTTGTGCACATATACATATACAATAATATTTACACCATTTGTCTAATGTAGATTATCTATTGATGTCTATGTGATTACAATTTATTTGGATCTAAAAAGACTTTCAGAATTGATTTAATAGATATAAATTATAAGTTAATTAAAGATCTTATCAAACTGTGTCAGACTGATCTGAAATAATATATATTTTAGATAAACATTCTTTAATGCCATTAATCATTACATGTTCAAATTAAATGATTCTAATAAATGACTAAGTATCAAATATTTCAGAGTAATCATAGCATCATATATTATTAAACTGCACATCCAATAAATTGCTAGGTTTATTGTCAGACAGGCAATTACAACATTGCCCTTGTATTTCTTCCTCAAAGTAACAGTCATTCTCATGTCTCTTAATTTTTTTCTTATTGTGATACTGTAGGTTCTTTTCTTGATAGAGGGAAAAAAAAACATTCTTACCACTTGTAGTCTTTTTTGTCAGGCAAATTAGAGATTTTTAAAACAATTCCATATTTTAAAATAGCATTAAAGACAACTTTACAGTGAGCAGGTATAACTTGAACAAAAACAAACTGGTATTCCAATTTGCAAACATAAGTATAGAATACTTTCTTGCTCAGAATCAATGTAATTTTCTTGTCAGATTATCTTTAAATATGATTATGTTTTTCCTATTATATGTTAATTTTTACTCATTTAATTTTTTATTGAATTGTAGTTGATTTCCAATGTTGTGCCAATCTCTGCTGTAGAGTAAAGTGACTCAATTATACACATATAGACATTCTTTGTTTTAATATTCTTTTCCATTGTGGTTTATCACAGGATATTGAATATAGATCTCTGCACTATACAGTAGGACCTTTTATTTATCCATCCTATATATAATAGTTTATATCTGCTAATACCAAACTCCCCCATCACCCTCCCTTGGCAACCACAAATCTGTTCTCTATGTCTGTGAGTTTGTGTTTCATAGATAAGTTCATTTGTGCCATATTTTAGATTCCACATATAAGTCATATCATATGATATTTTTCTTTCTCTTTCTGACTTACTTCACTTAGTATGATAATCTCAAGGTCCATCCATGTTGCTGCAAATGGCATTATTTCATTCTTTTTTATGGCTGAGTAATATTCCACTGCATATATGTACCACTGTTCTTTAGCCATTCATCTGTTGAGGGACATTTAGGTTGTCTCCATGTCTTGGCTATTGTAAATAATGCTGCTATGAACATAGGGGTGCACGTATATTTTCAAATTATAGTTTTGTCTGGGTATATGCCCAGGATTCACTCCTTTAATTTTTAATTGTGGGTAATTTGTTAGCTGCTTTCATTTTTTATCCACATCAATGAATATTTAAGTTAGGAAATATTATCTATATATATATACAATAATATATATTTTATAAAATATAGATAAAATTGAAATCAAAACCAAATGTATATAATTAGATTTTCATGGGTTTAAAGAGCAGAGGACTTGATTCAGATAGATTTAATCATTACACAGTTGTTGGAGAGTCAATAAAAGTCCATCTGTGAGGATTTCCATTTTTATATTATTACACAGTGTTCTTCATACAGTAGAAAATAAGCAAGTCTTGTAACCATCAAAATTAGATGGTTTAAATCAAACATATATACATATATACATTACTAATAATAAAAAAAATCAAATTGTACACTGAAATAGATGCAGCTTATTTTATGTCAATTATATCTGAATAAAATTCTTAAAAAAGAAAAGAAATAAAGGAACCAAGGAGTGAGTCAAACTATCACCTACAAGAATGAAATAAACTGAATATTGTTCACAAAAAATAAAAATAAAAATAAAGTAAATCAAAGAGGAAGAAAGGAATTGCATTGCTTGTGTAAAAAGAGATGTTAATTTCTTTTATAGGACTGTCATTATCACTTACTAGAGTCTCATATCCAAGTTTGATCTGAATAAAATACATGAAATGTATGTTAATATGTGTGTCAATATAAGAAATATTGTTTTTAGACTTTAGGCAACAAAGTGCAGAGCTGTAATATCTGGAAATTTGAAAAAGAAATGATGACCCTGGCATTTTTTCCCGAGCCTCTAGGCTGCAGTACATGAATAGAAGTCGCTCAATACTCTGAACAGAGAAGATAAAAATTGGAGTTTGATGTCATTGAGGAGGCTGGAATTTACAGACTGGGTATTGGAGGAAAGGAAGTTGCACAAAGAAAGAAACGCACAGACTCAGAACAATTGCATCTTTTACTGACACAAAATTCCAGTGAAGCTTATTTTGTCATCATTAAGTATGGATTGAAAATAATAATATATATGTTACTTCCCTAATTTATGTAATGGTGATAAATTATTAAAAATTGTCTTGGTTAAAATTAAAATTGTTGATAAGAAATTACAAAATAACCATGCATTTACTTTTTTCCCCATTTTTATATACTTTCAGATTACAGTTGATCACACATTGTAATATGTTTCTACTTAGTGCCAGCAAGGAGCATGGAGCTCTTGCCACTGGTGACTCATGTGCAAATTGCATAATACCTGGACTGGCTAATAACCTATAATTCGTTGAGTGAGCTTAGGATGGTAATTACATGCTATGTGGCTATAAAAGTTCCTAAATGTTTACTCTTGATGTAGGTACTTATCTTGTGGTGGGTCATAACAGTTCATGCAGAGCACTAGTCCTTGGAACCATACACTAGACTTCAGTAGATGAGAAATGTAAACACCATACATAGGAATTCAAAAGCAAATTCTTTTCTTTAAAATAAATAACACTTCCTTTTTCATATGTGCACTTTGAACATGAGGGTTACATGAAGTTACAGATTTCTTTAAACCCAACTAAATAATTTATAACTATGAAGGAATATAATACCAAAAAAAAAGTGGTTTGGAATTTAAGTTTTGGTTTGGATGGTGCTGTTGTAATAACACAAAGACATTCCAAGGTAGTTACCCAGGTTAAAGAGCTGATACTTCCTTCATCAAGAAAGTTTTGCTATAAAAATAAAAGTCAACTAAACTAAACAGTGAGTTTAGTAACAGAATAAAAACTACGAATTGTGTAAATGCTAATGCAATAAATTACAGAATATTCTCTGTGTTATTTAATAATATGGGAGCTGATCAAAAGCTATGCTCAATATTTTGTAATAACCTGTAGAAATGAACCACTTTGCTGTACACTTAAAACTAACACAGCATTCTAAATCAACTACACTTCAATTAAAAACACACACACACTATTACAAATGAGGTTCAATGGTTGTTGAAGGAAAAAATTCTGTGGAGATCTACTTTTGCTAAAATCAGTTTGGGTCCATGTTTTTAAAGATGTAATTTGCACACTGACTTGATACGTTGACTATTGTCTTTCATATTTTTCATGACATTAATTGTCCCATGTGAGAAAAAAATTCAGTATGTTTTCAACAGCAGCTAGAATCACAGGGCAACAATAAAAGTAGGAAGCTTAGAAAAACAGAGTTTCTACAGATTGTCATGACATTTCATAATGTAACAATGTTTTACTGAAATAGGTGAAATTCATGGTACTGCATATCTGAGAAGTTATACTTAATACCTTAAGAAATTTGATAGAAGTATTTAAAATATGCATCAAAGATATATTCAGATATAGGAAATCTATAGCTTTAAAACTTTACAGAATAAGTTACTGGAAGTGGGCATTGATTAAGAATTAAAGATACATTTGAAAATATGAGATCACTTACTTCACATTTGGAATAAAATTTTTAAATGAATGTTGTGAAATTTATTTTAAAATATTTTCTTCAGTTGGGTTTCTCTATTATTCATCTTATTTAAAGTAAATAAAATAGTTTAAGTATACATTGTTCCCCCAAAATAGTGTTGTTAATCCAACTTAGATCAGATAAATTAACAAGGTCATAAGCAGAGAGTAAACTTGCTTTTTACATTAAATGCTTTAAATATTCATATATCTGGTGTTTGTTTAAATGTGCATAAAGGGATATAAAATGAGTGTATCATCAGTTATTGCTACAATTATAGTGTATAAGAGACTCCCCTAAAACTCAGTGGCTTAAAACAATAAATTTCTTTTTTTTCTTGCTCATGAACCTGAGTTTGGCTTCTTAGGTATTAAAAATAAGCTGTGGGCCAGATGATGGCCTATGGGCTGCTGGGTCGGCCAGACCAATTATTTTAGGGAACAATACTGAAGCAGAAGGAAACTCAAAGGAGTTGTAGAAATGAGGGCACAGAACAGGACAGAATTAGAGCACTTACCAAAATCTCTGTCAAGAGGCAGGCTGTCTTGAGACTCAGCAGCTCCTAAATCTATAGCAGGAAACAATAGACAGCACCAGAAATAAGGCTGAAATAAGTGATCAAGGGTTAAGGTCAATGTCTGTGAATAAGATGGTTTCCAAATGCTTTTTCATGTGGGTATTTGAAGCATAGCCAGTTTCTTATGTAACTTATGGCACTCAAACCTTGGAAAAAATATACCAGAAATCACCAAATCGATAACCAAATTAAGCACGATTAAACGAATGTGAACAAAGCCTAAGTGGATAGTCAGAACCTTTATATAAGTGGGCAACAGCAAATGCAAAACAGGAAAATACTAATAAAGTCCATGCAACTAACAGAAAGAACAATGAATAAATAACCACCTCTGTAGCATAACAGTTGCTGAAGACATTGAAGACTTAATGCATGCATGGGAATGATGCCATGGGATAAAAACTATGCTTTTAAAACTAAGCCTGAGAAAAGAAAAATGAGCAGAATAAGTATATTGAACCAGGCATTATTTGTAATAAGTTGGATAGAACCTTCTACTTAGAAGTCACCACTAGAAAGACAAATCCCCAAAGAGGCACCGGATGGAATGTCCACGGACATTCTATTTAAACTTTTAGGAAATGATAGAAATATCTGTAAATGGAGTGTAAAATGATGGATTTAGGTTGTGGATGGCCTATAAGACAATGTAAAATAATGGTTACTCCAACAAATGAACACACAATAGCAATGAATATTATTAGGGCTGATTTTCAGAATATATGGGAGAAAATAAAATCTAATCAGTTCATGAAGGTGGGATAGACGAAATGGGAATCTATAACTTTTTCCAACCCAACCAAAATGTAAATATCCTCCAATGTAAACTAGCAAAGGATTTTACTACTAGTAAGGCAGTAGTAAAATAATACAGGATGTTTTAGAAGAAAACAATCAAACTTACCATATCACAATATAATTCAAAATTGTAGGTTGTTAATAAAAAGCTTCTGTGGAATGGAGATTTGTCATAGACCTTAGAAATGTAAAAAAAAAATTTAGCAAAATTGGCAAGATCTGTATGAGATGGAGGACAATTAATTTGTAAGATTTCCATCACTGCAAGAAATACATCAGTAATTTATTGGTATCATGTTCTTTGCAATTTCATAGCTGAAGACCACTGAAATCAACGCACATTCACACGAAAAGGGCGCAGTTTGCTTTCATTAGGCAGCTCCAAGGGCTAGTTCAATAAACTGATGCTAGTAAATAATTTATGCAGACGAATTTAAATACAATAGATATTTGTAGATGGTACTATAATCATAGAATAAAATAAATGTTTTAGAAAAGCTTATAAAATTATAGAACTTTTACAAAATGGAGGATAATCAATAACATAAGGAAAAGTAAAATTTAAATAAACCTTAGTAACATTCTTAGAATCTTCTCTTTCAAGGAACAAAAATATCCTAATAAAACCAAAAATAATGGAAATAGTCATCTCTGAAGATAAGAAGGAAATGCAAAATTATGTGTTTTTAATTTCTTTCCTTTGGCTTTTGAAAGAAAGTATTTTCTTTAATGGGAAATCTTCTTCAACATTATAATAAATAGCCTAACCACTCCCCCCCCCCAAAAAAAAAAACTTATGTTGCAAAAACTGGTTTTAAACAGTGAGTCTTGAATTGAATCTTGTGTAGAACAGTTTTGGTCCCTTTTCTATGTAAGATTTAGACTCTCCTGCCAACTTCTAGACCCCAAAAACAGAAATCTCACATTGCTTTCTGGAAAAATTAACATTTTGCATCTATCTGTGTTCTGGCTCTACTTCAAAGAAGTGTTGAGTTTGTATTTGAACCCAGCTATGTCATTTTGCCTTTATCTTTTTATATTTCATCCATTAGTGTTATAGAGTAGAGGGGCTATAAAAGGATGAACTGTCCATACAATCATGACGTAAATTTGATACCAATTCTTTAAAACATAGCTTTTGAAAAATTGAGTGTGATTAATTTAAAAAACAACAAAACAAACAATCAAAAACCCCAAAAAATAAAAGCAAAGAGCCATCACCAAAAGACTTGCATCTTGCTGTACTATAAACTTCCCAAGGCAAGGAAAAAAAAATAAACATATTTTGGTAGTTGGAATACAGCATCTGGCACAGACTAAAAAAACATCTAAACTATACTAAACTGAACCTTTAACGTATTACCATTCAGTAGCCTGTCAAGAGCTATGACAATGAAGGATATTAATTATATCTACACACAGGTTAAGGAAAAAGAAAGCAATAATTAAGAAAATTCAAGTCTCTAAAAACTTGAATAAGATAAACATCCTATGTAACATTAGACTTGTCTACATATGTCAGGCTGCAAATAACATGTACCAGTCTCTCCAGTGTGAAGAACTGTTGTTTTCTTCTGGTGTTCGAAATGTCGTCTATCCCACTTGCAAAATCTACTTTCCTTTCTGTGTTTTTTCCTAGCCTAATTCTTAAGAAAGGCATTGGAAGTAGTATATTCTGGAGTGGTTTTGTCATGAAATATTAACTATAACTGCAGAGGAAGAAGTTGGCCTTAGTAGTGATGTAATATCCAGTAGAAGTATTAGCTTCTAGAGTGAACCCAGATGCCAAGGGGACACATTCCCTAGAGGAGCTACTCTTCAAGTATTAAGTGACTTACTATTTGTTGCTATCTTTTGTCAACCATAAGTTGGCACTTTCCATGGGCCATCTGCCTCTACAAGGATTAAATCAGCTGCCTCTGTAGCCGCTGACCTTCAACACCCGCCGAAAGGAGTTCAGGGTGGAGATCAGGAATGACGCATCTGTGCTCTGGGAAAAACTGGCAGAACAGGCCTTCAGATAGTTAGATATTTTCAGGAGAAGATTTTATGGGCCCGACTGTTGCATCTCCTCATGTCTAGAAAAGCACTAAATTCCTTCATGGTGATGTCTGCTCCTCGTCACTAGCAGTAACCTTCACAAGACTAACAGAAACCTTCTGCAAAAATATGTGCTTGATCGCATGCACTCCCGCTTCACCAAAATCACATCTATACTGATCCCCCCACCTCGCTCTTTGTAGCAGTTTCTCAGAGCTATCTGAGATAAGGTATCCTGGGCTACAATCCTCTTTTTGCCCCAAATAAAACTTAACTTGCCACTCTCACGTTGCACATTTATTTTAAGTCAACAATTCAGTGCAATGGATTTAGTCATAAATCCAGGTTATTTCAGATAAAGTTCTCTTAATTTCTTTTTGATTCAAAGATAGGGAAGGGTGATGGACTCAGACACACTGGGGGTGATACAATCTCTTCATCTGAAATCTGGACTCAAAGAGCTGAGCTCAGTCCCAGTTTGTCATGCTGTCTCTGAGAGATGAACCAAAAATACTACTTCAGAGGTTGACCAACTTGCCTGGAGGCTCTAGAGGGATCTTCTCATGTAGTGTTTCTCTAGGAGAGAGAAGGTTCCAATATCACAGGAAATAGTAAGACTTTCACTCCTCCATGGCCCAAATATCTCCAGCTCAAGAAGTCCCCATTCATCAGTTATGCACTGGACGTCCCCCAGATTATTGTAATATGGCTGATTCACACATCAGATCCCCTTACTTTTCCCCTCAAAACACATACACCTTTTCTTTTCTTTTCTTTTTTTTTAATTTTACTGAAAAGAATTTTAATTGAGTCATCATAAAGGCATTGAGCAAAATAATACTAATAAAATTTTTAAAATATTTAAGACAATTTTTAAACACAGCAGTGCAGAAAATAGCATTAAAATGTTTGTAAAGTTACATACATTTTAATACTTCCACAGTCGGTTTGGAACCCAGGCTTTTAAATTTTGGAACCATTAAAGGCAAATAGAAGAACGTAGAGGAACAGAGTCTACATAGGGTTACAACCTGGACACTATTTCCCTAAAGTCTTATTGCCAGAGAGAAGTTACATGACTTTTTTAGAATTAAACCCTGAATAATTATTTGCTTTTCAAAGTAAGTATCCAAGAACTATACTAGAAAAATGTGTGCATATTTAGGTGTGTTTACATAATGTCATCATGTTCTGTGGCCCATCCACCTAGATATATTTACTAACCCTGGTTCTGTTAGTATACATTTAAAATGTGACCATATGAATCATCTAAACCAACTGGGTATCCATGTTGTTAGACATCAATCACCAGTAGTAAGTTCACTAAAGAAAAGTAGCACAATTAGCACTTTCAAACAGCAAAAACTAATGAAATGACAATAGTGCAGTTACAAAGTTTAATTTTAATTGATAACAAGTGTGCCTTTTGTTAATGATTTAAAAAAATATTAAGCTATAGAATTCTGTTATTTACAAAAGGATATGGAAATCTTATTTATCATCTTTCCCTAGTACAAACTAAAAATTAAAAATACTTTAAATATACTCAAACTGAGTTGCTACAACCAAGTACCTATAACGTGAAAATTTTGTGTATGAATTTAGGAATTACCTTTAAAAAATGGGGATGGAAATTATTTGCCTGTCTTTAAAGTTTCCTGTTTGCTTCTGATCAGGTATGCGATAATTCTGGCCCAAAAGTATGCTTTATAAATGATAAGTGGCCACATTTCTGTGGAAAACCATCTTGCTTTGTCAATGTCTCACTTAGGAGGCAAGTAATTTTCCAGTTACAGCTACATAGTCTTATAATTAAGGATTCAGAGTCAGTATACATCATCCAAAGATTTTTTTTTCCTTTCTTTGTATCCCTGGATAATTTTCAACAAATTTACTCCTGACTTTTCAATTCATAAGGAATAAAACCGAGGCAGGTTCTTTATATGGGTGTGTATCTTAGTATTTTTATTGTGATATTTGTTAAATAGTTTGTATTTTATGATAATGGGCTCTCTGAACTTATCCACACAGTAACTGTTCTATAGGTGAAACTGACTTTAACTATTAAAATTGTATACAAGGAAATTAGGGGTATTGCAGTACTTTGTTGCAAATAACTTGCCATCTGGTGTTGGGTCAGAAAATGCTATTTCATTAGTGCTGAGAAAACAGCCAAACATGAAGCAATTCCTGAGAGTATCTACCAGTTGTCTTGCAATATGCTTTCTTCTCTTCAATCTGAAGACCCAGATTCTACTTATCCCACAGACTGAAGGTTCTGGCACATCTGAACATTGCTACTTCCAATCCTCAAGCGCCTTTTCTTGTTGTCCCTCATCTACCATAAGATTTCTTTTTTTTTAAGAACTTTTATTGAGATATAGTTAACAGACAATAAACTGCATATATTTAGAGTGCACAATTTGGTATCCCAGTCTTCCAATTCATTACCCCTGCAACCCTCCCCGCTTTCCCCACTTGGTGTCCATATGTTTGTTCTCTACATCTGTGTCTCTATTTCTGCCTTGCAAACCAGTTGATTTGTACCATTTTTCTGTAGTCCACATATATGTGTTAATATACGATATTTGTTTTTCTCTTTCTGACTCACTTCACTCTATATGACAGTCGCTAGGTCCATCCATGTCTCTAAAAATGTCCCAGTGTCATTGCTTTTTACAGCGGAGTAATATTCCATTGTATATACGTACCACTTCTTTTTCATCCATTCATCTGTTGATCGACATTTAGGTTGGTTCCATGTCCTGGCTATTGTAAATAGTGCTGCAATGAACATGGGAGTGCATGTGTCTTTTTGAATCATCATTTTCTCTGGGTATATGCCCAGGAGTGGGATTGCTGGGTCATATGGTAACTCTACTTTCAGTTTTGCAAGGAACTTCCATACTGTTCTCCATAGTGGCTGTATCAATTTACATTCCCACCAACATTGCAAGAGCATTCCCTTTTCTTCACATCCTCTCCAGCATTTACTGTTTGTAGATTTTCTGATGATGCCCATTCTAACTGGTGTGAGGTGATATCTCATTGTAGTTTTGATTTGCATTTCTCTAATAATTAGTGATGTTGAAGAGCTTTTCATGTGCTTCTTGGCCATCCGTATGTCTTCTTTGGAGAAATGCCTGTTTAGGTCTTCTACCCATTTTTTGATTGGGTTGCTTTTTTGATATTGAGCTGGATGAACTGTTCATATATTTCAGAGATTAATCCTTTGTCTGTTGATTCATTTGCAAATATTTTCTCCCATTCTGAGGGTTGCCTTTTTGTCTTGCTTATAGTTTCCTTTGCTGTGCAGAAGCTTTGCAGTTTCATTAGGTCCCACTTATTTATTTTTGTTTTTATTTCCATTACTCTAGGGGGTGGATCAAAAAAGATCTTGCTGTGATTTATGTCAAAGAGTGCTCTTCCTATATTTTCCTCTGGCAGTTTTATAGTGTCTGGCCTTACATGTAGATCTTTAATCCATTTGGAGTTTATTTTTGTGTATGGCATTAAGGAGTGTTCTAATTTCATTCTTTTCCATGTAGCTGTCCAGTTTTCCCAACACCACTTATTGAAGAGGCTGTCTTTTCTCCATTGTATATCCTTGCCTCCTTTGTCATAGATTAGTTGACCATAGTTTATCTCTGGGCTTTCTATCCTGTTCCACTGATCTGCATTTCTGTTTTTGTGCCAGTACCATACTGTCTTGATCACTGTAGCCTTGTAGTATAGCCTGAAGTCAGAAAGCCTGATATCACCAATTCTGTCTTTCCTTCTCAAAATTGCTTTGGCTATTTAGAGTCTTTTGCATTTCCATACACACCATAAAATTTCTTGTTCCAGCTCTGTGAGAAATGCCATTGATAATTTGATCGGGATTGCATTGAATCTGTACATTGCTTTGGGTAGTAGAGTCATTTTCACAATGTTGATTCTTCCAATACAAGAACATGGTATATCCCTCCATCTGTTTGTATCACCTTTGATTTCTTTCATGAGTGTCTTATAGTTTTCTGAGTACAGGTCTTTTACCTCCTTGGTGAGGTTTATTCCTAGATATTTTATTCTTTTTGTTGCATTGGTGAATGGGATTGTTTCCTTAATTTCTCTTTCTGATCTTTCATTGTTGGTGTATAAAAATGCAAGAGATTTCTATGTGTTAGTTTTGTATCCTGCAACTTTACCAAATTCATTGATTAGCTGAAGTAGTTTTCAGTGGCATCTTTATGATTTTCTGTGTATAGTATCATGTCATCTGCGAACAGTGACAGTTTTACTTCTTCTTTTCCAATTTGGATTCCTTTTATTTCTTATTTCTTTTTCTTCTCTGATTGCTCTAGCAAGGACTTCCAAAACTATGTTGAATAGGAGTGGCGAGAGTGGACATCCTTGTCTTGTTCCTGATCTTAGAGGGACTGCTTTCCGTTTTTCACCATTGAGAATGATGTTTGCTGAGGGTTTCTCATATATGGCCTTTATTATGTTGAGGTAGCTTCCCTCTATGCCCACCTTCTGGAGAGTTTTTATCATAAATCGGGGTTGAATTTTATCAAAAGCTTTTTCTGCCTCTATTGAGATGATCATGTGGATTTTATCCTTCAATTTATTAATATGGTGTATCACATTGATTGATTTGCATATATTGGAATCCTTGCATTCCAGGGATAAACCCCACTTGATCATGGTGTACGGTCTTTTAATGTGTTGCTGGATTCTGTTGGCTAGTATTTTGTTGAGGATTTTTGCATCTAAATTCATCAGTGATATTGGTATGCAATTTTCTTTTCTTGAAGTATCTGTATTTGGTTTTTTTATCAGGGTAATGGTGGCCTCATAAAATGAGTTTGGGAGTGTTCCTTCCTCTGCAGTTTTTTGGAAGAGCTTGAGAAGGATGGGTGTTAGCTCTTCTCTAAATGTTTGATAAAATTCACCTGTGACTCCATCTGGTCCTGGACTTTTGTTTGTTGGGAGATTTTAAATCACAGTTTCATTTTCATTACCTGTGATTGGTCTGTTCATATTTTCTATGTCTTCCTGATTCAGTCTTGGAAGGTTATACCTTTCTAAGAATCTGACCATTTCATCCAGGTTGTCCATTTTATTGGCATATAGTTGCTTGTAGCAGTCTCTTATGGTGCTTTTTATTTCTGCAGTGTCTGTTGTAACTTCTCCTCTTTCATTTCTAATTTTATTGATTTGAGTCCTTTCCCTCTTTTTCTTGATGAGTCTTGCTAGAGGTTTATCAATTTTATTTATCTTCTCAAAGAACCAGGTTTTAGTTTTATTGATTTTTGCTATTGTTTTCTTTGTCTCTATTTCATTTATTTCTGCTCTGATCTTTATGATTTCTCTCTGTCTACTAACTTTGGGTTTTCTCTGTTCTTCTTTCTCTAGTTTCTTTAGGTATAAGGTTAGATTGTTTATTTGGGATTTTTCTTGTTTCTTGAGGTAGGATTGTATTGCTATAAACTTCCCTCTTAGAACTCCCTTTGCTGCATCCCATAGATTTTAGATCATTGTGTTTTCATTGTCATTTGTCTCTAGGTATTTTTTGATTTCCTTTTTGATTTCTTCAATGATCTCTTGGTTATTTAGTAGCATATTGTTTAGCCTCCATGTGTTTGTGTTTTTTACAGTTTTTTTTCCTGTAATTGATTTCTAATCTCATAGTGTTGTGGTCAAAAAAGATGCTTGATACAATTTCAATTTTGTTGAATTTACCAAGGTTTGATTTGACCCAAAATGTGATCTATCCTGGAGAATGTTCCATGTGCACTTGAGAAGAACATGTAATCTGCTGTTTTTGGATGTGATGTCCTATAGATATCTATTAAATCAAGCTCGTTTATTGTGTCATTTAAAGCTTCTGTTTCCTTATTAATTTTCTTTGTGGATGATCTGTCCATTGGTGTAAGTGGGGTGTTAAAGTCCCCCACTATTATTGTGTTGCTGTTGATTTCCTCTTTCATAGTTGTTAGCATTTGCCTTGTGTATTGAGGTGCTCCAATATTGGGTGCATATATATTTATAATTGTTATCTCTTCTTGGATTGATCCCTTGATCTTTATGTAGTGTCCTTTCTTGTCTCTTGTAACATATTTTATTTTAAAGTCTATTTAATCTAATATGAGTATTGCTACTCCAGCTTTCTTCTGATTTCCATTTGCATGGAATATCTTTTTCCATCCCCTCTCTTTCAGTCTGTATGTGTCCTAAGGGCTGAAGTGGGTCTCTTGTAGACAGCATATATATGGGTCTTGTTTTTGTATCCATTCGGTCAGTCTGTGTCTCTTGTTTGGTGCATTTAGTCCATTTACATTCAAGGTAATTATCGATATGTATGTTCCTATTACCATTTTCTTAATTGTTTTGTTTTTGTTTTTGTAGGTCCTTTTCTTCTCTTATGTTTCCTGCTTAGAGAAGTTCCTTTAGCATTTGTTGTAGGGCTGGTTTGGTGGTGCTGAATTCTCTTAGCTGTTGCTTGTTTGTACAGCTTTTGATTTCTCCGTCAAATCTGAATGAGATCCTTGCTGGGTAGAGTATTCTTGGTTGTAGGTTCTTCTCTGTCATCACTTGAAATATATCATGCCACTCCCTTCCGACTTGCAGAGTTTCTGCTGAGAAATCAGCTGTTACCCTTATGGGAGTTCCCTTGTATGTTATTTGTCATTTTTCCCTTGTTGCTTTTAATAACTACCATAAGATTTCCAATCAAAAAATTGCAGGTCTCTTTTCTTTGAGGTACAGAAAGTTGGAATAACTCTGCAGGAATAGGAGTACCTCTTTTCTTGGTCCACACCCAATATGGACTCCTATATCACTGCTCAGATCAGTGTTGATGAACAGACAAGGGAGTTAAACAGCATACCTTAAATCATTGTTATAGCCCTTTAGCAAGAGTACTAATTTTGCCTCAAAATTCTATGGGTCTGGAAAATATTAATCTTTTTAACAAATATGTTTTTGAGAACCTGTTAAAGTAACAATGGCATACATGTGTCAAAGAAAAAATGCACTGCACAAGTTAAACAGGCAGGGAAGATTTTATTCAGGACCACTGCAAGAGGAGAGAGATTGAACTCAATTCTGCTGGAACAAAAACAAGAGACGATTAAGTGCTGCAGTGAATTACTGGTAAAGTATTGGAGGACTTTCAGGGGAGGCTGGTCAAAGCAACTGCTAATTGGTACTTATCCTCCCACAGAAACTGGGAGATTGGGCACATCCTCAGTGATTCCATTATAAGTGACAGCTCCCTGTTCTTGAGAAAGACATTCCTCTCTTGTGAAACTGACAGAAGGGTGGGAGAAGATTTATATCTCAAAGAAGCAGAGAAGGAATTTGCAATGGCATGTTTTCTTTCTTTCCTTTTTTTTTTAATGAACTTTTATTGAGATACAATTAACATACAATAAACTGCATATACTAGAGTGTACAATTTGGTATTTTTTTTCTTATTAGTAATGTATATATGGTAATCCCAATCTCCCAATTCATTCCCCCTTAACCCTCCCTGCTTTCCCCACTTGGTGTCCATGTGTGTTCTCTACATCTGTGTCTCTATTTCTGCCTTGCAAACTAGTTGATTTGTAACATTTTTCTATATTCCACATACATGTGTTAATATATGATTTTTTTTTCTCTTTCTGACTCACTTCACTCTGTATGACAGTCTCTAGGTCCATCCGTGTCTCTACAAATGTCCCAGTTTCATTGCTTTTTACAGGTGAGTAATATTCCATTGTATATATGTACTATGCAATGGCATGTTTTCTAAAGTAAGTGCTCTGAAAAAAAGCAGGCAAGGAAGAAACCTGTCCAAACTTTAGTCAAGCTGAGGGCAATGTACAGTATTTGTCACTGGTTTCTTAAGCTAATACAACTAGATTTTATGTTTGGCTATAAACCTTCACTTTCTTTTAATATATTTTTCCACATTCAGGCTAGCAGGACCCTATGGTGCTTTCCTGGGACAGATCCTTCCCCCATATTTTCTGCTTTAGCTCTTCTCTGAAGTACCTGGATAACAGTATTTGATGCACATTTCCTGAGTTGTTTCACAGATTTGAACCACCCCTGCCCCCAACAAATGGAAGATGTTCACTACTTGAAGCCCCCAGGCCTCCTGGAGCCTAGGGGCTGATAATGTTAACCCCTGTGACACCACCTGCCACCTCACCATCAGCCAGCCAGGGAATTGTGCATGCTCTGACCTCAGACCCTGCAACCCCCTCCCTCACCTAGCTTTTAAAAAGACTTTGCAGAAACCCTTCCAGGAGCTCTGGGGTTTTTTAGGGCACGAGCGACCCATTCTCCTTTCATGGCCCTGCAATAAACTTTGCTCTGCTCCAAACTCTGATGTTTCGGTTTATTTGTCCTCACTGTGTGTCAGGCACACGAACTTGAGCTAACAAGGCCACCCAATTTCAAGTTTCTAAACTCTAGTAACAAACATTCTTCAAAAAGGACCTTACTCCCATATACATGTTCTCTTTTATCATATGCTAACAAACACATAATTTTGACAGATGTTTGAAGGTTAATCTATTCAGGACAGCTGTTTCATCAAGAACAAAAATTTGACTATAATCCTAGGAGAAAATTCTTATCTTTCTCCTTGAATTGAACTGGATAGAACAACTGGCAAATTATGTTTGTATATCTTGACTGTTTTCTGCAAGGGGGCACCAGCTACAAGCAACAAATCCTAGTACAATGTTAAGGGTAAAGATAAAGAGGCACCTACCAGTAACAAGGAATCTACCGCTGGTTGTAGAACAGTTATGATGCTTTTCCTACAATAGAGCTCTTAAAAAATCAAATGGCCACATTCCCTATCAATTAGCATTTATCTGTGATGTTTCTGTCAGTTCAAACATTAGGGAATTAGAGAATAAAGGCTACAAGGCAATTGACCCTTTAGTTGTATTAGCACTTGAGAAGTAATAACCACTAAAATATTGCTCATTAAAAAACCATTCCAGTAAGAGACAAGTCTTAACATAGCACATTATTTCATAGAGAATGTTAAAAAATGCAAATCCAACATTCAGAAAATATGAGAAGAAAGGGCAAAGAAAGACAGATATTCGGGCCTGCAGGATGTAATTCAATAAAATATTTTTTAAATGTCTTCCTATGGGAGAATTCTAAATACTTGTATTATTTGGATTATTTTTTAATTCCTTGAAGAGCATTTACTCAGAAACCAAGACAATGGTTTCTATCAATTTATAAATAATAATAAAATCTTACTAGACATCTCTTTGGAAATAATCATCAATCTGGACTCCCCAAACTCAACCAATAGAGAGTAGATATTTAAAAAGAAAAAAGTACTTCAAAGAAGCAACCTGGTGCAGTAATACATTGATCATCTCTTGACTTTACTAATTGCTTGATCTTAGGCTTTACTGTGATAACGATGCTTTCAAAAACATTTCCTCTGCTCATTTGTCAATAAACTGAGGATTATCATTATGATACTACTGGCCAAAAGGAATACAGCATATTTAAATAAAATGAAATGACATGATATAATATCTTGAATTCTCCCTTCAAATTTGATTCATCTTCTTTTCTTTAATTTGAAATTAGTATTAGATTAGACCAAGCTTTATGCCAAGGATATATTGTTGCCAAGAGTCAGAGGAAAATAATTAATAGTCAATGGTTTGGGGCCAACTAAAAATTCTTCTTGAGAAATTGGATCAAGGTTCTAATTTTGCAACATATTATTTTAGTGGAATGAATTATCTTTATATACTAAGACACATGCACCACAAACACTGCTGCCAAATGTCTTTTTATTTCAATATATTCATGAATTTGAGATGATGGATACAGATGAAAACATTTTTGTTTGACTGAGCAAAATGTTCTTCCATGCTACTTAATGGAACTATTTGTAACTCTATGAAGTCTTTCAAGCCCCAGAAGATTGTTTAGGACAGTCTCGAGTTAATCTATCTGTTTATTGTGTATTTATAAATATTCATTGAGTTTTTTTTTTGAACACTTCACACTAGGGGTCAATAATGGGTAAAAAACATGCTCCCTAAATAAGTTTATAATTTTAAAATAAAATTTACGTTGGAATACCTGGGTATAAGTACAGAATTACAAAGACACAAATTTTAAATACAGAAACATCATATGTAATTATTAACAGAATGTGATCAATGTGGACTGTAATTAAGGGCCTTTAACTCAGCTCATTATTATTTAATCTATTAAATTTGAGTTTCTATTGTTTCCAAAGCACTCATGGGTATAGGTCAGCTTGCTGCCTTTGGGAAGACACAGGTCAGTTGTCTTGTTTGCCCCGTCTAATGTTTCCACTGATTGACCATAAAGAAGATCTATGATTCCTTCTAGTACGATTATTCTATACATTAATAATAAGGACTCCAGTAATTAACCTGGTTGTTGTGTACTAGTGAATATCTACTTGTTAGGTAGAGTTCAGGCTTACCCATCAGTGTGTGCAAATGAGATCCCCGTGACATTAACTCCTCTCTTCACAGATTCATGGTCTCAACCTCCTCCAGATGATGGAGGAGTTCCAGCCACGTGCAAATCTCCCTCTGAAACTACTGTTGGTCGAGCCAACATGAGCTGCAGACACTGATGAGATCACTGTTTCAGGTCCAAATTTGTATACAATGTGAGTAACGCTCAACCTGCTCTCCTAAAGATATACACCACTTCCCCATGCCTGAGGCATTACTACTACTGTGTCCCCTTGGCTCTTGGTTCTTTTTCTTCTTTTCTTGAATAGGATAAACAGGACTTAAGATATTCTGCAAAAGCCAGCCAGTTCAAAACTCAAAATTGTCTTCCATGTTTATTTTCTCCTTTCTTTCCACACCAAAATAGCATTAGCGACACTTCTTATTTCAGGATAAGAATGCATTTCATTAGCACTGCACAAACACAAAGCACAAAGCATGAAGTCTTTGCGTCCCAACATAACAGATTTCTATTAGCGCTGCACATATCTCTCTATCTATCATCTATCTATCTATCTATCTATCTATCTATCTATCTATCTATCATCTATCATCATCTATCATCTACCTAATCTCATTGAAACCAGTAAGGTCAAAATGGCAACTACTCTAAACTTATTCATGAGACATTTGGATGTCAGAGAGTGTGACATAAGTCTGACTAAAATTCAGGGGGCTTTTACTACACTGAAATTTCTAGGAGTCCAGGGGTATAGGGCATGTAGAGATGTCCTTTTTAAGGTGTAGGATAAATTGTTGAATCTCACCACTCCTGGAACCATAAAAGAAGCACAATGCCTGGTGAGCCTCTTTGGATTTGGGAAGTAAGCAGAGCATTAAGTTGTGGGAACAGAAAGCAAAAATTGTGCTAGTGTGTCCCTATGGATGATAGGTCCAGGATTCCAAAGGGAGGAAGGCTTTTACTAGGAGACACAACAGTGATTTCATTGAGTTCAGAGCTAAGACTGACACAAAGCCACTCTGGGCTCGTCATGCTTCTGAATCAGAAGGCAAAACATGGTATTGGCTGCATGATTGATCCTGATTACCAGGGAGAAATTAGACTACTCTTCCACAACATAGATAACAAAAAGTATGTCTATAATATAGGGCATCTCTTAGTATTACCTCACCCTGTGATTAATGTCAATGGAAAACCACAGCTTAATCCAGGTACGATTAGTAATAACCCAGACCCTTGAGAACGGAGGTTTGGGTCACTCCATCAGGTAAAGAACCATGACTGGCTGAGGTGTTTTCTGAAGTCATGGGGAATAGGTAGTAGACAAAGGTGTTATTAATACCAGCTAGGACCATGTGACCAGTTACAAAATCAAAAACTGTAGTGATGGGTCTTTATCGTGTTAGGAATATTTTCGCACATATATTAAGCAGATATCTTTGTTTTCTCTTTTGTATTGTTTCCTTATAATGTGAGATAAGATCTCGTGGCTTTAGAAAAGTGTTTAAGTATTGTTAATTTTACATCATGGTATTTAAGAGACATGATATAAGAAGAGTGAATATCAATCAAAGACTTTATCTCTTCCTATGGGCAAGGAATTTGTGCATTTTTGGTTGCAGGCAGGATAGTTGTATCATGTCACATGGAATTATGACCTTGTTATTTTCTTTATTTGGAGATTAAATATAATTTAAGCAGATGTGTAGGAGTGCTAGGTTGAAAAGAGGTGGACTTGTGATGGTTAATTTACTGTCTCAGTTTGACTGGGCTAAGACAGGGGTCCCCAACTCCCAGGCCACAGACCAGTACCAGTCCACGGCCTGTTAGGAACTGGGCAGCACAGCAGGAGGTGAGAGGTGGGTGAGCAAATGAAGCTTCATATGCGGCTCCCCATCACTGGCATTACTGCCTGAACCATCCTCCCCACTGCCTGTCTGTGGAAAAATTGTCTCCCACGAAACTGGTCCCTGGTGCCAAAAAGGTTAGGGACCGCTGGGCTAAGAGATGCTCAGAGAACCGGTGAAACATTGTTTCTTGGTGTGTCTGCCAGGGTGTTTGCAGAAGGGAAATTGAATCCATATATGAATTCACAGCCTGAGTAAAGCAGATGACCTTCAGCAATGCAGGCAGGCATCATCCAATCCACTGAAGACTGGAATACAACAAAAAGGCAGAGGAAGGGAGAATTTGCTTTTTTTTGCTTTATCTGAGACAACCATCTTCTCCTGCTATTGGACATTGGTGCTCTTTGTTTTTGGCCTCCAGACCAGGGCCAGAACTGATACCATCAGCTCCCTGGTTCTGGAACCTTTGGACTCTGACTGGATTACAGCTTGGCTTTCCTAGTTCTCCAGTTTGTAATCTTCTCAGTCTCCCTAATCACATGAGCCAATTTCCATGATGTATCCTCTTTTTTGTTGTGTATACAGACAGATCTCGAAGATATTGCAGGTTCAGTTCCAGACCACCACAATAAATCAAATATCACAATAAAGCAAGTCACATAAATTTTTGGTTTCCTAGTGCATATAAATGTTATGTTTATATTATACTATAATCTATTAAGTGTGTAATTGCATTATGTCTAAGACAAAAGCACATACCTTAAATAAAAAACACTTTACTGCTAAAAAATTCTGCCCATCATCTGGGTAGTAACATCAAAGATCACTGATCAAAGATCACTCATGGCAGGTCACTATAACAAATATAATCATAATAAAAATTTGAAATATCGTGAGAATCACCAAAATGTGACATAGAAACACAAAGTGAGTAAATGATGTTGAAAAAATGGTGTCAATTGACTTACTTGAGGCAGGGTTGCCACTAACCTTCAATTTATAAAAAACACAGTATCTGTGAATCACAATAAAGTTAATTGCAATAAAATGAGGTCTGCCTCTATCTATCATCTACCTATCTATCTATCTATCTATCTATCATCTATCTATCTATCTATTTATCTATCTATCATCTATCTATCTTCTATCTATCTATCACCTATCTATCTATCTATCTATCTATCTATCTATCTATCTATCTATCTATCTCTCTCTCTTTCTCTATCTATCTATCATCTATCTATCTATCCCCTATTTGTTCTCTTTCTCTGGAGAACCTTAATACACTTCATAAGAGAACACGGGTTACTCACAAAGATAAATTGCACTAAAGAACACAGAGATTGTCTTGTGAAAAGGATGAATGTGAGCATTGAATTAGAAATCATAATACCATAGTTCTTGACCTTACCCTGCCAGTACTTAAAACCTAAACAGGAATTATCTTAAACTCTCCAGGTGTCTAGTTCTTCATTAATAAAATGAGGGAATTTGATAGAATGGTCTCTTGGGTATTTCCCACTTATGAAGTTTTCTGTTCCTAAAATAAAATGATGGTACATATACAACTGCTG
Source organism: Hippopotamus amphibius kiboko (assembly GCF_030028045.1). NCBI lineage: Eukaryota > Metazoa > Chordata > Mammalia > Artiodactyla > Hippopotamidae > Hippopotamus > Hippopotamus amphibius. Next base: position 87,633,841 of record NC_080188.1, read on the forward strand.
TTGGTACTGAGCTGATAGTTTTGGATGAATTCAGTTCACAAAAGGGAAGTTAGTATTGTTAATACCATTTTCAGATAGCAAGGAAAGACAAAATAAGCATGAAAGAAAAGTATAACATTTCTTTGGACTCTGAAATTGCAGTTCGTATTATTTTATCCTATTTAAGCTTTTCTGAAAAATTTATGAAGCTTATTATAGGTATGTGAAAAGATGATTAGTATTCCGTCTACTGTGTCATGGTCTGTCATCCACATTTTATAGGCAACAGAATGAAACATTCAAAGATACCAGAAAAGAGAGTCTAAATTATTAATTTAATGAATTGCAATATATTGTGGCAGATAATCTAAAAGAGAAAGTTCAGTAACCAAAAAGCACATCCAAACTTGTCTGTGGAGGACGCAGCAGAACAGCTATGCAGCAATGAGTTGAAATTTAGTTCAGAATGAAGATTTTCTGAATGAGGTTACGATAAAATGAAGTAATTTCTTACACTAAGATGATGTTGGATGATATCAGAAATCCAAAGAAATATCAAACAGAGGTAACTACAAATAAATGTTTCATTAGCTTCGTTGAACAATACATGAAAATATCAAGGACCTAACTGACAACAACTAGAAATATGACTTAAGCTAAGAAAATTTTATCAATATCTCCATATGTACAGGGACTTATTGTACATGCAAAGCGATTTCATTGTTACTAGTCAAAATAAGTTTGATCATATCAATGACATTCAATTCAGTGGACAAAAAAAAAATCCTCTAAAATATTGGTCAGTTTTTTCCCTTGTGTCAGTGATAAAGTTCTCTAAGAGTTTATTGCATGGCTGAGAAAAGACTACAAATAGCCTTCATTAGTTTCTGATGTCACTTTGCTCTTGAATGTCTTCCTGTGTGTAGGAAGCAAAAGTGCTGATATATCATTTATGTTCACCACGGAGTTAAAGTTGAGTTTTCATATGATCCATGGGCTAGCCCCAAATAATAAGTGATAAAAAAGAGATATTTTTTGAAAACATAGATCATTTCTTACAGGTCATTAAAGTAACTGGAGAAAAAAAAGTGCTTCATAGTTCTCATCATTATTTCTGGCCAGTGGAATTGTTTTGTGTTTTTCACTCCGCCACATGTTGGAGAGTTTATGTAGACACTGCTTCTGTCTATTGGTAGAATTCATGCTTTACCAATACAGTGGAAGGTTATAGTTTGTAGAGATTGTTCTGAGTAAAAAATCGAGCAGATTGACACTTCCTCCATATTTTTAAAAGAAAATCCACATATTTGAGGGGAAAGGAGAAACAAACACAGAATATTAGCTTGGAAGTTAAAGGTCTTATGAAACAGCTTGTTTGTACAGTTTATGGAATTTTTTGAGGTACATTTCTTGCAGTCTATTAAAGATGAGTGGAACATCTCCAGATACAGATGAGAAAATAAAACCTCAGGGAGTGGGCATCTTGTCTCAGCAGAGACAGGCAATTAGTAGCAGGAAGTCACAGACGGCAGGTCCAGCTCAGAGTTCCTTTGGTTGCACAAATGCTTTTGAACCAATATAGAAGATTCTAAGTATGTGCCCAGAAAATTGGCACATTCACTGATGTGTTCAGTCGTCTAGTGAGTCAGTGATGGTTTTACTCAATAAAATAATAAACACCGTACATTTAATGACAGTTATTTTTAAGGATCATTCACTGTGTTAGGGTTTGTTCATACAAAAATGAACAACACAGTCCTGCCCTCAAAAAGTTTTCAGTGTTGCAAAATTTATCTCCTTTATTTGCAACCAATGAATTTTTTTCTAAATTGTTTTCTATTAGGTTAAATAATCTCTCCTCCCCGTCTTCACTTGATTCCTGAATTCATCTTCTTGAAAAAATTAGGAAAAAATGATTTGCTTATAATTTATGAATAAAAATTTTCTCTCTTAGAATATCTGTCTTCTTAGCTTTATAAATAAAGTCAATATAAATTTAAAAGTTCAACAAACTTGGACCATAATAAATTAGGTATTAACTATCAAGGTGAACTATGAATATTTATATATATGCTTAGTGAAACAACCACAATCTATGTCAACAAGGACAAGGGAAAGTTAATGAGCTGAGTATTCAGAGCAACTGGAAATTAGATATAAATTTAAGGAGACAGCCCTTAAACTTATGAAAAAGTAGGAGCAAATTGCATGTGCTAGGATACTTTCCTTTAAAAATATTTCTAGAAAGCATTGATGAAAGGAGAAAATAAAGTGAATTAAAGCTTAATTTTTTGATGTTATTAAATAGGCCATAAAAAAAAATACAGAGCTTGAGCTCATGTAAATGAAAGATACTCAGATGAAGCTTCCTACCACTAAAAGCTGCCTTTGTTCCAGTAACTAAAAGTAAATGGAAGATTTCCATCCTGAGATTCTTGGAATTCAGTGGAAGTTTCATTAACTGATACAGATCTCAAGTCCCACGTTTCATCACCACTCCAGGAAACTGATTGAATTCTGGCTCTTTAGTCTTAAACTCGTCTTTTACACTCTTATCATTAGTCTCTTCTGGTCAGTTGAATGGAACATGAGTCCAAGATAAGAGGTTCACTGAATGAATTAGTTGGTAATAATACATATTATGGATTTCAAATCCATCGCCTTTTTTTCCCAGTCAGACATTATTTTGGAGATTGATTTTAGTCATATAGCAAATGAAATCAACAACATAGAATAATGAGAAAAGAATCTTACGAAATGAATTTCAAAGAACAGGGGAAACAGTGTGGGCTGAAGTGAGGAAGATGTTACTTGTGATAAAGTCCTTCTTATGATAAAATCACAGCAAAGATTGTTTAAAATGGAATGAGAATCCATTCAAAATAAAACTCGTGCATGTTAAATGAAGTGGGTGGAGCCTACTTTTCCCCATTTTGGGAAAATATTCTGATTACACTTTGGCTTTTCATGATTTTTCAAGAAATTAAACTAGAAAGGTAAATTGCAGTATTGTCTCTAATCTTTGACATAGTGTCTAAAATACATTTGAGCTTTAACATTTGTTGTTTTCATTAACTAATATTGAGAAATGGAATATTGCCTGCCACATCAGTAAGTAAAGGATGTCACAGTCACCCAGTGATTGCAGCCCTCCAATGTGAGTCCTGAGGGAGCTCTGGAAGGAAACAGAATACCTGCCATCTAGCAGCCATCAGACTGCAGCCACTCCTTACAGTGAGCCCTGAGGAAACTCAGGATGTGAAAATACAGTATACTAGTCCCAGAGAGCTGAGGGGCATATCAAAGGAATGATTTCAGTGAGCCCAACTCTTGCAACTTCCCATACATAGAAAAGCACTGGATTCCTTAACTTGAGGTATTTGGGGTTATTTTGTTAATTTTTTTAATTGACAGTAATTCTGTGTTCCTACTACCGGCACTTTGTTCCAAAACTCCTGTAGATCCTTCCCTGCCCCCTCCCCCAGAGAAGGTTTTTCAGGGTTATTTGAGATACAGCCTCCCAGGCTTCAAATCCTAAAAACTTTTGCCAAAGAAAAGGTAACTCTCAACTTTTAGGTTGTGAATATATTTTTTGAGTTGACAGTACCATTCAACAAATACACCAAAATCATTTTGTAATGTGTCTAATGATACTCGTGATCCAGATGATTAAAGATGAAAGGAAACAATTGCCTTAGAAATCAGTCTTTCTTGGAATCCTGTTCCAACTTTGTCCAATTTTTATTGCCCTTGACAGCCTCTTATTCTTACTGCTATTGGGGAAAAAAGGTATCCTCTGGTGTCATCAGAGATGCAGTTTCTATTTTGACTGCTCATTCCCATAGTTTTGATTGGTTTTACAAACAAACAAACAAACATACAGAGAGAACTTTACTCCGCAATCTCAAGCTGAAGGTTAACTAAGATTTTGTTTTGGATAGTTAACTTTTTATGGATTTGGAACCAGGATTATAGAAATAATATTTCCATAATTTATTTAAAAACAACATTTATTGTTTTGTGATTAAAGAAAATGTAAAATCTCATTATTTGTATGTTTTAGACATGAAATTTTAAGCACTATTAAAGGTAAAATCAAATAGATCTCTCCTTTTAATAGTGTTTTCCAGATTTAGGTTATTAATAAAGAATCATAAAAATTAAAATGATGCCTAAAGAATAGAAATCTACTCAATATTCTGTAATAACCTATACGGGAAAAGAATCAGAAAAAGAATGGATATATGTGTATGTATAATTGAATCACTTTGCTATAAACCTGAAACTAACACAACATTGTAAATCAACTACACTCCACTATAAAATAAAAATTAAAAAAAAAAAGAGAGAAATTATATGCTGCCTGGAGAACATCCAGTAAGGGATCCCTATATGCTAGGGGAAAAAAAAGGAGTATGGGATGACATAAATTTTTATTATATAGTCAGTTAGGTTTCAGACTATGAATCTCAACAGGAAATATCCTAGGAGGCGAAACCTTGATCAAAGTGTCCAGTTACCCAGGTGTCACTTATGAAACTGGCCTCTTTCCAACTGTATAACATTTTAAGGTACTTGATGAACTGGAGCTTTCTGAGTCTGAGGTTGTTCAGAAGGGGATAAGTGAAGTCAGTTTCCTCACTAAAGGATATGCTTAAAATAGCTAGACTTCCTATAACAGCACAGTGGATAATTCCTCCCTTTTTCTTTTTCTTCATCTCTTTTTCTCCCCTCTCGTTCTTTTTTAGGATAAACTTATATCTGACAGAGCTGCAAACTAAAATTTGAGTAGTGAATACTACCTGTAAAGTGGCCAAGTCTCTAAAAGATTAAAAACTTCATGGACTTTATGTGCGAAATCTGGTTAATCTCTGTGAGATATATTTTTTTGATAAATAAATTGTCACATCTTTACAAAATATACATTTCCATAAATGATTCAAGGAAGATATGTTTTTAGATGCCCTCTTATGCTAATAATACATTTAATTTTAGCAGCAATCATTTATGCTGATTTTTCCCTTCTTATTTCCAGCCAGAAAATAGTTCACACAAGTAAAATGTGGTTGTATGTTTCCTCACAGAGCCAGCAATAAAAAGCAAACAAAAAGTTAAAAAAGAACTTTCAGCTTCTGAAAAATATTGACTTTACAATATAAAATGCTGGCAAGAACATCTCTCCTATCCTAACAATAAAGATAATACTAGATAGTCTATAAAATCACAAAATTCCTTGAACACATTAGACCTGAGTCACAAGGCAGTTAATTACCCTAATATCTAAGAAAAAAGCTGTGACCCTATAGCCAAATGGCCATGTGAATACTGATTTACCCGCGGAAAAGTACCAAAGGAAGGTAAGACTGCCTACTGAATTAAATTTTGAAAAAAATTAATTTGGGGCCACCATCAGAATGTAGAACCCCTGAAAGCTGGAGACATGAAGAATGCAAGAGGGGTTTTAAGTGGTGCTACACTGAGATTGCTAAACATAGCCGACACAGCAAGACACAGACCGAGGTCCACTGGCTGGAATGTCTGAGCCCCTATGGTAGACGGCCTAGCCAAATAGGAGAATTTACCCCAGTCTCCACTGGCATACACATGATATCTGGCTTTCAACCAACAATTCAGTGATGCACAATAAGCAAGAATAAGAACTCACTATCAAGGGCTGAACCAATCAACTCTAGGGATAACATCAGGTGGGTGAGTATGAGTGTAGTGAGCATCTCACAGGAAATGAGAGGAAATGGAACAAAAAAAATTGAGGAGACAATGTCTAAGCATTTTCTCAAAATAATGAAAAACATGAAACTGAAAAGCCAAGAAATTCAAAGACTGTAAAGCTGAAAAATGTCATCTTCCCCACAAAATGCATACTTAGAGACATCGTATTCAAACTGCTAAAAAGTAAAGATAAAGAGGAAATTTAGAAAACAGAGAAAAAAGAAACATTATATACAGAGGCCTAGGTGGATTTTTTGGCAAATTCTACCAATTGTTTATAGATATAATACTAATATTACACAAACTCTTCAATAAAATAAAAGTATTAGGCAAGCATTAATACTGGTACTCAAAGAGCAAACAATCAGATTTTATTTTTATTTTTTTTAATTTATGCATTTTATATATTTTTTTATTGGGGCATAGTTGTCTTACAAAGTTGTGGTAGTTTCTACTGTAAGTGAAGTGGAATTCTCTATGCTATATAGCAGGTTTTCATTAATTATCTGTTTTATACATATCAGTGGATATACATCAATCCCAATCTCCCAATTCATCTCATCCCCCACCCCCTGTCCCCCCTTGGTGTCCATACATTTGTTGGCTACATCTGTGTCTCTATTTCTACCTTACAAACCAGTTCATCTGTACCATTTTTCTAGATTCTACATATATGCATTAACATACAATATTTGTTTTTCTCTTTCTGACTCACTTCACTCTGTATGACAGTCTGTAGGTCCATCCACAACTCTACAAATGGCCTGATTTCATTCATTTTTATGGCTAATAGTCCATTGTACAACATCTTCTTTATTCATTCATCTGTTGATAAACATTTAGGTTGTTTCCATGTCCTGGCTATTGTAAATAGTGCTGCAATGATCATGGGGCGCATGTGTCTTTTGAATTATGGTGTTCTCTGGGTATATGCCCAGTAGTGGGATTGCGAGTCATATGGTAATTCTTTTTTTAGTTTTTTGAGGAACCTCCATACTGTTTTCCATAGTGACTGTATCAATATACATACCCACCAACAGTGCAAGAGGATTTCCTTTTATCCACACCCTCTCTAGCATTTCTTGTTTGTATATTTTCTGATGATGCCCACTCTAACTAGTATGAGATGATACCTTAATGTAGTTTTGATTTGCATTTCTCTAGTAATTAGTGAGGTTGAGCATCTTTTCTTGTCTCTTGGCCATCTGTATATCTCCTTTGGAGAAATGTCTATTTAGGTTTTCTGCCCATTTTTTGATTGGGTTGTTTGTTTTTTTTTATACTGAGCTGCATGAACCATCTATATATTTTGGAGATTAACCCTTCAAACAATCAGATTTTTAAAAAGACAATGTTCTGAACAAACACTGCCCCAGAGAATATACAGAGATGGTAAATAAGCATGTGGAAACATACTCCACCTCACGTGTCATCAGGGAAATGCAAATTAAAACAATAATGAGATAGGACTACACACCTATTAGAATGGTCAAAATCTGGAATGCTGGCAACACCAAATCCTGGTGAGAATGTGGAACTGGTGGAAATGCAAAATGGTACAGCCACTTTGGAAGATAGTTTGGTGGTTTCCTACAAAACTAAATGTGTTCTTAGTATACAATCTGGCAATCATCCTCCTTGGTATTTACTCAAAAGAGCTGAAAACTTATGACCACACAAAAACCTGTACACAAATACTTATGGCAGCTTTATTCATAACTACTAAAACTTGAAAGCAACCAAGATGCCCTTCAATAGGTAAGTGAATAAATAAACTATGTACATCCAGACAATGGAATATTATTCAGCACTAGAAAGGAAGCTATCAAATCATAAAAAGACATGAAAGAAGCATAAATAAATATTACTAAGTGAAAGAGGCTAGTCTGAAAAGACTACATGCTATATGATCCCAACTCTATGACATCCTGAGCAAGGCAAAACTTAAGACAGTAAGAGATCAGTGGTTTAAGGGTGGGGGGTCAGGAGGGGATAAAAAAGCAGATAACAGGATTTTTAGGGCAGTGAAAACACTATGTATGTACCATAGTGATGGATAAATGTTGTCATACATTTGCCTAAACCCACAGAATGTGCAACAGGAAGAGAATATCATAATGGAAACTATAGACTTTGGGTGATTAAAATGTATCAGTGTGGGTTCATCAGTTTTGACAAATGTCCTGCTCTGGGGGTGGGGGGGATGCTGATAATGAGGGGGCTAGGGAACTTTTGGAGTATGGAGTAAATGGGAAATCTCTGTACCTTCCTAACTTTGCTATGAACCAAAAACTTCTCTAAAAAATAAAAATAATAAAAAAATTATGTGCAATTGTATGTAATTGTATAATATTGTACAATATTATAATTGTACACAATTATATATGTGTGTGCATGTAAAAAGCAATATTTTGCTACAATGAGCTACATGAACAAGGCTATTATGAACTACTTGGTAATGAGATATGGGAGAAAAGTTCAGCCTCATTGTTAGTAATCACAAAACAGAAAATAATGGAAAATCCAAATTTAAATATTCTAATAATCATTGATTTTGCAGAATTAAAGACAGGAACTCTGTATAGTATTTTATTAGTGATATGCTGGTAAATCATATAAAATCTCCTAATTAATAGTATATGCTGATTTCCATTGTACAAATACTCCCATCATGGCTGATTTCAAGCAATTTACATGGTGCCATTGAACAAGGGCTTGGAAGAGGTGTGCGCAGTCAGATTTGCAGTCTATAAAAGCCAGCTCCACATGCTTTCCAACAACGCAGGGCTCTCCATACATGCTTAACATGACCAGAACCTTATTGTTGATGTCATATTAATTTGCTTTAAAGTTCCACTATTAAAATATTTCTAGATGTGTATTGACACTGAGTCATAAAATTTGACCACATTAGAAGCTCTCTTGGTATGTTAGTTTCTGAAATAAAACAAATAGCTTGGACTAGAATATAATTACACAAGTATTTAAGCTGTAATTTTTTCCAACATTAATTTAGAATGCAGTTTTAAGGCAGTTGGGATCAGTTACAAGTGAATAAGCAAGTTTCGTTATTGAATTTGAAAATAAAAAAAAAAGAGAGACTTTGCACATGAGAGAGAGGTTGGGATAGCAAAAAGGTAATTAACTCTGTTTTCTCAACACAGACATGTCACCATATTACTTGGCTTTCTTGTGTAAGTGGAATGCTCACCTAAATCATCTAGTTATCTTGTCTTTCTGCTTTCTAAAATAACTACTTCTAACTTAACTATTAGATATTTTTAGAACATTTTAATTTATTGAGTTTTGAACATTTTATGATTTCTCTGATCTTCTTGAAATTCAAAGTTTTAGCTAATTCTTTTAAATTAGAAGGAATTTTTAGTTTGATTAATTGAAATGCATAACTACTGACCTTAGCTACTCAGATCTCATAACTGTGAGCATAGCATTCTCAGCTGCGTCCATAGATGAAACTGATCTGTGTTTTCTTCTCAGCATTAATGAGCTTTGTCTCTATTTTTCTGAGAATATTCTTAATTATGAAGCCACAAAGCAAAGCTTTAAGTATATGTAGTACAAAACCAAAGCGATGCATTTTCCAGTGGTTCAGGACATGACAATATCCTTCCAATACTGTATCTCATCTTAATTCATAGACTACCTGTAATATGTAGCATAACTCTCCATCTTGCTTGTTTATTGTTTTTGAGATTTTAAGGAAGTGGAGAATTAATATTTATTTTATAACTAGCAAAAAATGTTTTTATGGAATGAAGAAATGTGATGAACCCAGGGTCTACATAGCCAAAAGTAAAGGAATGGTAAAAATAAATGATTTTGTTATTTAGGTCCTACAGATGTTATGGTATTCCTCACTGCTTTGACATTCTGTGATCATCCTTATTAGTGTGTGTTTTTTTTTTAAATTGAAGTATAGTTGATTTACAATGTTGTGTTAGTTTTATGTGTACAATAAAGTGATTCAGTTATACATATATAGATACATTCTTTTTCAGATTTGTTTCCATTATAATTTATTACAAGATATTGAATATAATTCCATGTCCTACACAATAGGTCTTTGTTGGTTATCTATTTTATATATATTAGTGTGTATCTGTTAATCCCAAACTCCTAATTTATTCCTCCTCCCACTTTCCTTTTGGTAACCACGAGTCTGCTCTCTATGTCTGTGAGTCTGTTGCTGTTTTGCAAATAAGTTCGTGTCATTTTTTTAGATTCTATATGTAAAAGACATCATATGATTTTGTCTTTCTCTGTCTGATTTACTTCGCTTAGTATGATAATCTCTAGATCTATCCATGTTGCTGCAAATGGCATTATTTCGCTCTTTTTATGGCTGAGTAATATTCCATTGTATATATGTACTACATCTTCTTTATCCATTCATCTGTTGATGGACACTTACGTTGTTTCCTTGTCTTGGCTATTTTGACTAGTGCTGCAATGAACATTGGGGTGCATGTATCTTATTGAATTATACTTTTCTGTGGATATACACCCAAGAGTGGGATTGCAGGATCATACGGTAACTCTACTTTTAGTTTTTTAAAGAACCTCCATACTAACTGCACCAGTTTACATTCCACCAACAGTGTAAGAGTTTTTAAACTTGTGTAGTTGGCAGAACGTTTATCTATATAAAATAATATGGGGTTTATTCAGAAAACAATACACTCATAAGTGCTAGATACACAGATTCAGTTGATCAAATGTTTAATGATTAATATTTTGTATATGTATGAAAGCAAGGGCATTTAAGTTATTTTTTTCATCACTGCAAACCTCAGTCCCTTTTAGGCAGTTCAGACTTTTATAGTTTTCCTTATATAGGTCTTGTACATATTTTGTTAGATTTCTATTAACTAGTTCATTTTCTTAGGTGCTAATGTGAATGACATTGCATTTTCAATTTTAAATTCTGCTGCTATGCTTTCTCAAGGTCCCTTTCAGCTCTGCAGCCTCATGTCATCCCCCATGAATGCTGGTGCCCCATCAAGAGAGGGAAATTGGTGCATTCCTCAAGCAAATCATCATTGTGATTGCGCCACTGAGTTGCAATCTGCTCAAAGGTAGAAAAGAACAATCTCTGTGCCACATCTTGTATACACACACACACACATACACACAAGGGATAACTTCTCACTTCTGCAAAAGTCTCTGTCTCTACTTTTCACTGGTGTTCAAATCAGTTCAAGGAATCAAGAAAAAGACTAAACCATTTCCATATACTTTATCCTCCCTTCCTTCCTCCTTGTCACCTTAATTACCCACCCATAACCCAACATTACCAAGCTCTGATTTCCCTTCTTCAACTACAGTTGCAAAATCCATCCTTTCATGCATGGAATGGGAGAGAAGACCACAGCAGCAGTGTGCTGGAGAAGGTGTGTGCATGGAGTGCACATATGTGGTGAGAGGAGTGGCGACTGGGTGCTCTTTCTATCTAATGCAGCACCAGGTAGATAACTCTGCTATTATACTCTAGGTCAACATGATAAATCAATGGGAAGAGACAGTTTTTAACATCTTGGGTTGCTAAAGGAATTCATGGCCGTTCTCTTGGAGGAAAGAATACATTTGCCATTGCCCACTAAAGAATATTTCCACAACCTGAAAGTTGAGAGTTATGCTTTATTGGGCAGGAATTTTTAGGACTTTGAGCCCACGATGCAGCATCTCAAGTAACCCTGAGAGAACTGCTCCAAGGAGATGAGGGGGGAGCTACAATGTATAGGAGTTTTGTAGCAAAGGACAGGTAGTCTGAATATCAAAAGATTACTGTGTAGTAAAGAAAACCAGAAATTCCAAGTAAAGGAATTTAGAGGTTTTCTATGTACTGGAAGATGCAAGAGTCTGGGTTCACCGAAATCATTCCTTTGATATGCATCTCAGCTATCTGGGGCCCGCGTCTTGTGTTTTCTCATCTTGAATTTCCTTGAAGCTCACCGTCAGGAGTGGCTGCAGTCTGCTGGCTGCTAGATGGCAGATGTTCTTTCTTTCCTGAGTTCCCTAGGGCTCACGGACTCACCATTGGCTGGTGGCTGCAATTGATGATGACTGTGACTTCCTTTGTTTACTGATATGGCAGGCAATATTCTGTTTATCACCATGTTATATTAAAAGTTATATTTGGGATCAAGGACTAAGGTCGGACAGAGGTATCACTCATAGGAACCAGCCAAATCCCAGTATTATCAAGAAGCAAAATTTTTTTTGCCTGATTAAGAAACAACAAAGAATGATCAAAGATGGATGATAAAATTAAAGTTCTTTCACTGAATTAATTAACCTTAAGGATTTTCTAAAAACTCATATACCTTATAATAATTAACAGTTTTGTGTTTTCCATTTATTGTATTTTTGGGGACTAGGATAAAACTAATATATACTATAACTGAACTCAATGAGCTGGTAGGAAAATCTAGATGTGTGTCTGACATATGGCAATTAACTTTCCATCTTAAAAATCCTTACCTGTTCAAAGGTACTTTTTTTTTCTTTTCAGTTTCTATAGAAGCTCAGTGCAAATACCTGTGCTTTCTTTTTGGCTCCCTGGAGGAAGGCAAATAGCACTGACAAAATCTTTACTCGTTTACATTTACTCTCAGGTGGCACTTTGGTCATTGTATTATTGGTGAACTTGGCTGAGGAATTAGGAAGTCCTAGTGAACACATGAAAGAACAATTGTTAACTTTCCCCTCTTGAGAAACGAGTCCTTCAACATAAGCGTGATTTACTTTCTGTTTATGGCAATACCCGCATGACTGCATCGTACAGGCATTAACGTGCGTTAAGGCATAAATCACAGACACACATGAACTGAGAGAGCGAAACGCTACTATTTTAGGCAAACAGGGGGGCTTTGTATGCTCCCTGTGAAAACCTGCCCTGTCGCGGCCAGCAGAGCTAATTCCGTCAAGGCTCTGTGGAGCTTGACGCGACTGCCTTCACAAGAAAGCTGCAAAGGTCATAGGATGCACTGTGTAGCTTTGGGAAGCTTAGCAGGACCAATCTGAACCAATTTTGTCAAAAGAACATCTAAGTAACCTAGAAGAATAGTCTTTGTACAGAAGTTTATGAGGCTTGTGAGTGGGGGAGCCAGAGCAGGCTGTGTGTCAAACTATTCCTCTCTCTGAATCAAAATTGTGCTTTGCTACCCTTGCAAAACACAGCTTTGCTATTCACAAGAAAAGAAGCCTAGATGGAAGCATTAACCTAGAGATGAGTTAATAAAAGGACCATTTCAGCCTTCAGGGTGGTTTTCACCGAATTCACAGCCCTGAGACTTTCAGATTTCCTCTTGCAGCCCAGAGAATTTCTGGGTTCTCTAATCTCTGGGAGGTAAGGAAGAACATTTCTCAGCTCACTGTTTTTGAGGTCATTATTATTTGTGGAGGAGGAGTAGTCAGAGTCTTTGATGGCTGGTCAGAACAGCCTGTCCCAGAGAGAAAGTAAAATGCACAGAGCAGGTTTAGCCATCCTTAGTCAGAAAAACAATGTCAACAACTTATTCAGATACAGATGATTTTTCTATCTGAATGAAAAAGATATATAAATAAGCTTCTCCTAGCCTGTGTGTCAACTATTCCAAGCAGATAAACCAGGTTTACTAAGTTATTGCAGGCATTAATGAGTTATAACTGCTCTTGAAAGATTTATTGAAACGGAAAGCACCTTGATGTTAGAACACCAGGAGTAATTAATACTGCAAGGTTAATCCCTGTCTCTCTCCTCCCACTGTGTTCCACACAAGGGTGTCACAGCTTCCAGAGCAGAGATTAACAAGTGGAAACAACCATGGGAACCAGTGCTAGGTAGGAAACCTAAACCGTGATTGACTGGTAGAAGCTCAGTGTGGGTAATTCAGAGTTAAAACTCCAGGGGGATTCAGCCATTACAGGGGGTCCCACAATATTTGAGACTTACCTCCAGGAGCTTGGCCAGGTTTTCATAGTAAATATCAGAGAAAACACCCTTGGTTGTATGACCAGAGGTATGGGGTAAAACATTGTGAAATACACGGGATCCCTGTGTCTTTCTCAACAAGGCTTGCTCTCAGGAGAAACTGGTTAACCAGAGTGTAACCTGCTAAGATATTATCAGAACCTAGCTGACTTGAAGGAAGGAAAATACACAACTCCAGTCCACTCCAGCCATCCTGTTCCACCTAATGGGGGAGGAAAAAAAAACCAGAAACATTTATAGAGATCCCAGTCCAGAGGCACAGGCTCATTAGAGACTGACACCTAATCACAGGACTAGAGGATGCTGCCCTTCCCCTCCCTCACCACCACATCACTAAAAGCCTATTTACAGCAGTTCCTTTTACCTGGTACATCAGAGTTGGCTGTCAAGAAAAATCACAAGGCATAATAAAAGACAAAAAAAAAAAAAAAAAAGAAAAAAAAAGAAAACAATCCACAATTTGAAAAGACAAAGCAAATATCAGAGACAGACATGGCAGGAATATTGGAATTATCAGAGCAGGGATTTAAAATCTCTATGATTGATATACTTGGGACTCTAATAATAAAGTTGATAGCATGCAAGAACACATGGTCAGTGTCAGCACACATGTAGAAGTCCTAAGAAGGAACTGAAAAGAAACACTAGAGGACTACCCTGGTGGTCCAGTGGTTAAGACTCCATGCTTCCAATGCAGGGGGCCCGGGTTCCATCCCTGGTTGAGTAACTAAAATCTCACATGCCACACAGCACGACCAAACAAACAAACAAAAAATCCACCAGAGGTTACAAAAGCGCCGTAACAGAATTTAAGAATGTCTTTGATGGGCTTATTAGTAGATTAGACAAGGTTGAGGAAAGACTCTCTGAGCAAGAAGATCTATTAGTAGAATCCTTGAAAGTCAAAGACTAAAAAAGCAAAGAATAGAAAAATACCCAACAGGATAGAATATCCAAAGACTGTGGGACAACCACAAAATATTTAACATATGCATAATGGAAATACCAGAAGGAGAAGAAACAGAGAAAGGAACATAAGAAATATGTAAGACAATAATTACTGAGAATTTCCCCAAAATAGCATGAGACTGCAAACTACCAGGAAGCTCAGAAAAAAATGAGCAAGCTAAATGCCAAAAACCCTACACCTAGACATATTATTTTCAAATTATAGAAAATCAATGAGAAAGGAAATAATCCTGAAAGAAGCCAGAGTAAAAAAAAAAATCAGTTTACTTAGAGAGGAACAAGTGTAAGATTTGACTTCTCTTGGAAAATGATTCAAGCAAGAAGAGATGGCAAATTCAATATCCATTTGCTTCCCCTTGAAACCTCACTGAAACAATAATACAGGAATTGTTTTTCATTTGTGTATGTGTTTGTTTTTTAATATATAAATCTACAAGTTAGTGGGAATATAAAGGGGACAACAGTGCCTGGTCCCCATTTACTTTAAAATTGCTGAAAGTCTGCCCTTAACACTCGAGGGAGGTAAAGAACAACAACAAACAATCATTAGACTTAACATATGGAATATCACACCCTCTAAAAGCAGAATATACACATTTCTCAAGTGTTCAGGGAACAGTCTTCAGGATGTATTATGTTAGGTTGCAAAACACGTCTCAGCACATTTTGAAAGTTTGAAATCATAAAAGTAACATCTCTGATGTATCATGTTAGCTTGCAAAACACATATCAGCAAATTTTAAAAGTTTGAAATCATAGAAAGTAACTTCTCCAACCAAAATGGCATGGAGATCCAACAAAAGAAAAGGTAGGAAATCCACAAATATATAGAAATTAAACAACATATATTAAATAACCATAGGATCAAAGAAGAATTCACAAAGGAAATTGCAATGTGTAGAGGTAAAAGAAAATAAAAACATAATATACCAAAATTTGTGGGATACAGCAAAGGTGGTGCTCAGAAGAATATTTATAAATGCCTCCATTAGAAAGAAGAAGATCTTAAATCAATATCCTAAGTTTACATCTTGTTGAACTAGAAAAAGGAGAGCAAACTAAACACAAAGCTAGTAGTTGGAAGAAAACAACAAAGATTATAGCAGAGAATTAAATAGCAAATAGAAAGAAAAATAAACAGAAATGTAACAAAACCAAGATTTGGTTCTTTGAAAATATCAACAACATTTTCAAAGAAAAATTAGAATAGACTCAAATTATGAAACTCAGAAATGAAAGTGGGAATGTTATAACTGACTTTCAAAAATAAAAAGGAATACATAAGATTCAAAAATATAAAAATATAAAATATATAAAAATACAAAAAACTGCTTGCCAAAAATTAGATAACATAGATAAAAATAGACAAATTTTTAGAAACACAAAACTAACAAAACTTTACTATTTCAAAAAAGAAATATAAAAACTCAAGAGACTTACAAGTGAAAAGATTGAATCAGAAATCAAAAAACTCCCAAAAAAGAAAAGTCCAGAGCATGATGGTTTCATGGGTGAATTCTCCCATACATTTAAGGAATCAAACTAATTCTTTTCAAATACTTCCAGAAAAATGGAAGCACTGAGAGGACTTTCTAATCCACTCTTAACTCATTCTATGAAGACAGCATTATGCTGATACCAAAGACAAAGACATTTCAAAAGAAGATAACTGAAGATCAATATCCCTTAAGAATATAGATGCAAAATCTTCAACAAGGTACTAGCAAACTAAATCCAGCAGCACATTAGAATGACTACATACCATGATGGAGTGGGATTTACTCCCCTGAGGAATGCAAGGATGGTTCAACATACAGAAATCAACAAATACAATACACCACATAATAGAATAAAGGAAAAATCATCATCACAATTGATGAAGGAAAACATTTGACACCTTTTTATTAAGAAAAAAAGACTCAACAAACTAGAAACATAAGGACACACTCTTCTCAACCTAATAAAGAACATTTATTTGAAAACCACAGGTAACAGCATACTCAGTGGTGAAACACTGAAAGACTTCCCCTAAAGTCAGACTCAAGACATGTATGCTCACTCTCACCACTTCCATTAATTATTTTCCTCAAACTTCTAGCTAGAGGGAATAGGTAATAAAAGGAAATAAAAGACATCTAAATTAGGACAGAGAAGTGAAATTATTTCTGTTCACAGACATGACATGATATAAACAGAAAATCCTAAAGAATCAATACAAAATCTTTTAGAGCTTATAAACAAATTCAAGAAAGATACAAGGTAAAATATCAATAGAAAACAGAGTCATTTCTATACACTAGCAATGAACAATTCAAAAGAAAATTAACAAAATTGTTTCATTTATAATGGCATCAAAAAGATCAAAATTGTTAAGAACAAATTTAACCTAGGAGGTACCAAATTTGTACACTGAAAACTACAAAACATTGTTTAACAAAATTAAAGACCTAAATAAATGGAGGGACAATCCGTGTTCATGGATTGGAAGGCTTAATATCGTTTAAATGACCATATGCCCCAAAGCTATCTGAAGATTCTATGCAATCTTTATCAAAATCTCAATGATGTTCTATTCAGAAATGGAAAAGCTCATCCTAAAATTTTTATAGAATGCAAGACACACAGAATAAACAAAACAATCTTGAGAAAGAAGATCAAACTTGAAAGACTCAAATATTCCCAACTTCATAGCTTACTACAATACTTCAATAATCAGTGTGGTACTGCCTTAAAGATAGACCAATAGATCAACACAATAGAATCAATAGTCTGGAAATTAACCCATACGTCTATGGTCAATTGCTTTTTGAAAAGGGCCAGGAGCATCTGATGGAGGAAACAATGGTCTTTTCAATCAATGATGCTGGGACAACAGAATATCAACACGCAAATCACCTCATATGCAAAAGTCGTTTCAAAACGGAGGAAAGACCTAAATATGAGAGCTAAAAAATATAAATATTTTAGGGATAAATACAGGGAAAATCTTCATCATAGCAGTTTCTTGGATGTGATTCCAAAAGTACAGCAACAAAGAGAAAAAAATAAATAAATTGGACTTTATCCAAAAACTTTTTTGCATTGAAGGAAACTACTAAGGGACTGAAAAGACAACCCAAAGAAAGTTAAAATATCTACAAGTCATGGACTTGATAAGAGTCTATCATCCAGAATATATAGACATTTACATATAAAGGATCAGAAATCAAAATGTCTAAGATCTTCTCAATAGCAAAGTAGGGAGCTAGGAGATAATTGATCGATGCCTTAAAAAGGCTGAAGGCAAGTTACTTCAAGCCTAGAATTCCATATACAATCAAAATACTGACAAAATAAGAAGGAACAATATGTATTTTTTTCAGACATACAAAGACTAAGAAAATGTACCTTGCTCTGACTCTTTCTCTGGATTCTATTGGAGAATAAATGAAGAAAAGGCAAGAGATTCCAGAAAACAAGGGATACAACAACAGGGAAAGGTGAAGGGAAACCCCAGGATGATGTCGAAGGGAGGTCCAACCTAGGACAAAGTGGGGCAGGAGTAAGACTGGGAAGATTTCTTCAGGGAGATTGAATTTGGTAGAATATATGTTTGAGCTTATTGGGAGACATTTACATGATAGGGAAGGGCTGGGGTTTGTATTTCAAACAGTAAACTAAGCCAAAAAAAAAAAAAGTCATTAACCCTAAGGAGTATAAAATATTGTGCAGGAAAGGAAGAAGATATCAGAAAATATTACATGAGTCATTTATATAGGTAATTGTCAATACAAATTACATAGTTATGCAACTATTAGACACTGCTCCAGCCACAATTATAACACTGTTAACAGGATAAATATTTGGGAACTGAAGGCTAAATTGTTATTGCGATAATGGGAAACATATAAATAATGCCTAAAACTTAAAAAGGAAAAAATACTCATGCAAGCCTGTTTTTTAGAGGCCTGAAACTAAATCTCAAGACAATCCCTTAAAACAGTTGCAAATAGTTACTACTAGGCAAGCAGAAATGCAGGCTAAGGAAGGAGACTGGAAACTGCTCTTAATTATGCTCTTAATTACTCCTTAAATTATGCACACACATTATTTCAAGTAAAAAATAAAAAATAATATGATAAGCAAATATACTAGAGCTAGACATTGCTATAGGAAAATAAGGTAGAATTGTTGCAAAACATGTACCTGAAAACAATACAGTTCATTAACTTAATTTGATCATTGAATGATGGTATTTTTCAGAGGAAAAGCAAGTATCAAGAATCGTGAACTTCATGGCTCATCTCTCAGAGAAAATAATTGTGAATATCAATGGCATATCCTTTTGAAAACATATAGCTATTTTATTCAGATATAAAACAAAAATGTGTGGCAGGGGAAAGAAATGAATGAAACAGTGAGATTCCAAGGCTAGCTTCGAAGGAGAAAAGTTGGATTCCATCTATGCTTAGCATTTTTCACACTTAAGGCAAATGTTTAAAATTCTTGAGATAATTTGGAGGAAACATTAGGTATTATAGATGATAGCATTTTTATAACTGCCAGTTTAAAGGAATTGAACTGTTAAAGAAAATATTTTAATATTTGTGTATCTATTTTTGAGGAAATAATCCAGAGGAAAAGGACCACCTCTGCTACTACTGTCCTGAAAGAGACCCTCATCATCTCTTACCAGATGTATTTTTAAAACCTCCTTTTCTCCTTGGCACACTCATCACAATATATATGATAGTAAAATAAGTGACTGATTAAGATATAATATCTGTCATATAAAATTAACTTAGTAATGATGCCAATGCTATTGTGATTTTCTGTTTTGGCTTTTAAAATAAATTATTTCCTGGTTGTGGCACATTTAATTTTCCCATAGATTCTTCCTCAATTAAAGTCACTGAGGTATCATTCTAATTGACATTGTGTGTCTGTTTCAATATATTAGAAATTAGATGTCAACCTTTATATACATTTATATTAAGATTAAGAATGAGACAGAATGTGAAAGCATGGCTATGACACTTTATTTCCATTTTCAAAAAATCTAGTGGTTACACAGCATAGTGTAATTTTAAGAATCATTCTGAAAATGATCACGCACTCACCATACATCTAAGGACAACTCATGTTGGCTCTTCCAAAATGACTCAGATGAGGTCTTACTAGTATCCCATGAGGTCTTTGTGCTTTAGCTTTTTCATCTCCAAGTGTGGCCACTGAAAGCCTTTTTTTTTCCTTCTAATCTGGTCTGCTTCGAACTCTAATATTTTATAGTCAGATAAATCAATTCCAGGTCATTTGATGATATTATTGAAGTTTCTTCGTGTCATCTCCTGTTTGCCTACTGTTCAGCCAGACTAGACTTCCTTTCTTTTATTGTGTCCTTCCATCTGTCTTTTCCCGCCGTCTGGTGGAAGACACACATTTTCCATTTGTGTTTTATTCCAGGAACTCTTCCAAGCCAGGCATTGCAGGAACACCCTCCCAACTACCCACTTAACTTTCAGTAAAAATTCCATTATTTTAACTCTTTTTCACTAGCCTATCAACTTCATAAATAAAATAACTGCATTGCCCTTCATTTAATTCTCTAATCCTGCACAAAGCGGGCTCAAATTTTTTTTGTATTAAATGAGTGAATATTTTCTAAAGAAAGCATGTTTTATTTGTATAGCACAACAACATATACAAGATTTTACCTTTTTTTTCTCCCTCGTATCCTGCAAGGGCATGGGGTTGGGTGGGAGGCATGAAAACAGAATCCTTACATCAAACTTAATGTAGATGCTAAAACTAAAAACAGCAAAGCCTGTGACGTGCCTTGGGTTGGTCCAAGAATTAATGAAGGGAGACTGTGGGTGTTGGAACCCCTACCAGGAAACCTCACTATTCAAGTATTTCCTTCTTGGCACTGGCCACAGCCTCCCCTGGTTCCTTCCCATTTCCCTAATGTTCAAACACCTGCCAGATGCAAAAGGAAAGAGAGAACTGGGTGATAACAAAGATCCTTTGGGCCCCTATAGATCCTGAAGAATTCCATTTGGTCCTAAGTTAGAACTAAGTTACTGAGAATTAACCATTCACATCTTTATCCTGGAATTGCAGAGGGCTCTTTGCTCCTAGACACACCAACCAACAGGCCCTTGTGCTGAAAACCAAGGTGTCAAGGTGTTTAACCAAAACATTTTGCTTTTCTTTTCCCAAATTCTGCTAAATGTCCTTGGAGAATTGGAGAAGTTCTGTCCCCCAAAGCCTTTAAAATACATTCACTGTTTAATTTCATTGAAACACTTTCTTTGCAGACTCTGCTCTGCATCAGCTAAAAGAGAGAAACTTTTAGTTCTTTCAGATCTCTTGGTTCATTTCAACAGACTAGAGTCAGAAGTGAAAATTTAGAGATTTTAATTATTTTACAATATTTATGTGATCAAAGAAACATCTGATTTTATTTTTATAAGAAAATGGTAGATAATTACAGCTCAGCTGAATTGAGAATTTTTTTGCTTGAATTATCTATATAATTGAATCAACTCTTCAGTTTTCCCCTCAGAGGTTAGTTAACAAGTGGAGATGTAGACTCATACATTGCTTACTAATAAAAATTACAACAAAAACTTAATGTTATATGAAATTTCACTGAGAGTGTAATCATTTTGAAGTTGGAATGAAATTATTAACCCACAGATTTTGTGGCAAGTAGAAATAATAGTTCTTTCTCCCAAATCTCAGTGTACATTTTGTTTGTGCCAATTGTTTTGAAAGGTTAGATATTAGTCTCAGGATTCATGCTTCTGTGAACAGAATACACTTTTTTTAAAAAATTTATTTATTTATTATTTTTGGGGGGGTACACCAAGTTCAATCATCTGTTTTTATACACATATCCCCGTATTCCCTCCCTTCCTTGATTCCCCCCCCTCGAGTCCCCCCCACCCTCCCCGCCCCAGTCCTCTAAGGCATCTTCCATCCTCGAGTTGGACTCTCTTTGTTATACAACAACTTCCCCCTGACTATCTATTTTACAGTTGGTAGTATATATATGTCTGTGCTACTCTCTCGCTTCATCTCAGCTTCTCCTTCACCCCCCAGCAATACACTTTTGATAAAAATTCTCTTTCAAATCTATCTGGTTTTCTCTACAGTGATGGATATTTGATCACAAAGTCAGTCTTTAAAAATCACCTTCCTACTTTCCAAAATGTACATTTAATTTAGGGGTTTGTAAAATAGAATTGTTAATGTGTCTGAAAGTTGGACAAATATAATAATTGTTATTGGAACTTGATTTCATAATTGATGATGGATAGAATTTTAAACATGTTTGTGTGAATTTGAAAAACATATCTACTAGTAAGTGATATTATATGGCAGTTCGATCTACTTTTCCTTTGATTTTGTGAATATTTCAAAATAAGTTTTTGGTTAAATTATCTAGATGATTGCCTTAATATTCCATGTTGCTTATATCTATGAAAGTAACCAATTTTTTATAAAAATCCAAACCAATAAGATAGCAAATTCAAGCAAATAGATAGCAAACTGGTCCCAAATATAAATAGTAAGTAAAAGCCAGATATGCACCGATCCCTTATGGGAACTCATTATTTGATTAAAATGTAATTTTTAAATAAATGCAGAAATAATGGCTTAGTACATAAATGTTATTAAACAATATGGAAAAATAACATATGACAAAATATTTATATATATATATGAAACAGTAAGACAAAATGCATACTCTATACATCAATAATCAGTAAACATAAAATAAATTTGATTTCTAATGAAAACAAATGTAAACATAAAATGTTGTATTTTTGCCTACCAAGTTCTTAGATTATTCTAATATAAATGATAATGCATAGTGCAGGGTGCATGTTATAATGTAAAGTTGGTGGGCTACTTACATTTTTCTAAAGGTAATGAAGCAGTACATATCCAAATATTGCATGTATATCACTTACAGAAACTTACTCTAAAGAAGTAATTATGAGAAATTAAGGAAACAATCCCATTCACCATTGCAACAAAAAGAATAAAATACCCAGGAATAAACCTAACTAAGGAGGTAAAAGACCTGTACTCAGAAAACTATAAGACATTAATGAAAGAAATCAAAGATGACACAGATTGAGAGATATACCATGTTCTTAGATTGGAAGAATCAACATTGTGAAAATGACTATACTACCCAAAGCAATGTACAGATTCAATGCAATCCCGATCAAATTACCAATGGCATTTTTCACAGAACTAGAACAAGAAATTTTACGATTTGTGTGGAAATGCAAAAGACCCCGAATAGGCAAAGCAATCTTGAGAAGGAAAGATGGAGTTGATGGAATCAGGTGTCCTGACTTCAGGCTATACTACAAGGCTACAGTGATCAAGACAGTATGGTACTGGCACAAAAACAGAAATACAGATCAATGGAACAGGATAGAAAGCCCAGAGATAAAGTATGGTCAACTAATCTATGACAAAGGAGGCAAGGATATACAATGGAGAAAAGGCAGCCTCTTCAATAAGTGGTGTTGGGAAAACTGGACAGCTACATGGAAAAGAATGAAATTAGAACACTCATTAACGCCATGCACAAAAATAAACTCCAAATGGATTAAAGACCTAAATGTAAGGCCAGACACTATAAAACTGCTAGAGGAAAATATAGGAAGAGCACTCTTTGACATAAATCACAGCAAGATCTTTTTTGACCCACCTCCTAGAGTAATGGAAATAAAAACAAAAATAAATAAATGGGATCTAATAAACCTTCAAATCTCCTGCACAGCAAAGGAAACTATAAGCAAGATGAAAAGACAACCCTCAGAATGGGAGAAAATATTCGCAAATGAATCAACAAAGGATTAATCTCTGAAATATATAAACAGTTCATCCAGCTCAATTTCAAACAAACAAACAAACAAACAATGCAATCAAAAACTGGACAGAAGACCTAAATAGGCATTTCTCTGAAGAAGGCATATAGATGTCCAAGAGGCACATGAAAAGCTGTTCAACATCACTAATTATTAGAGAAATGCAAGTCAAAACTACAATGAGGTATCACCTCATACCAGTTAGAATGGGCATCATCAGAAAATCTACAAAAAATAAATGCTGGAGAGAGTGTGGAGAAAAGGCAGCACTCTTGCACTGTTGGTGGGAATGTAAACTGATAAAGCCACTATGGAGAACAGTATGGAGGTTCCTTGCAAAACTGAAAATAGCGTTACCATATGACCCAGCAATGCCACTACTGGGCATACACCCAGAGAACACCACAATTCAAGAAGACACATGCACTCCAATGTTCATTGCAGCACTATTTACAATAGCCAGAACATGGAAGCAATCTAAATGTCCATCAACAGATGAATGGATAAAGAAGATGTGGTACATATATATAATGGAATATTACTCAGCTCTAAAAAGGAACAAAACTGGGATATTTGTAGAGACGTGGATGGACCTTGAGACTGTCATGCAGAGTGAAGTGAGTCAGAAAGAGAAAAACAAATATTGTATATTAACACATATATGTGGAATATAGAAAAATGGTACAAATCAACCGGTTTTCAAGGCAGAAATAGAGACACAGATGTAGAGAACAAACACATGGACACCAAGTGGGGAAAGCAGGGGGAGTTGGGGGGGGAATGAATTGGGAGATTGGGATTGCCATATATACATTACTATAAGAAAAACAATATCAAATTGTACACTTTAAATATATGCAGTTTATTGTATGTCAATTGTATCTCAATAAAAGTTTTTAAAGGAAAAAAAAGAAGTAATTGTGAGAGTTTGAAAACACACACACATCTCCTCATAGTCTGAGAGTCTTCATTATTCTCTAACATGTTTATTTTTTAAGATGTCCTTCAGATCTTTTAAAATGAAGAAAACATTTCAAAATGTAGGTGTATTTTTCGTATAGTATAGTGGCAAAGCTGGAGAATATAAGACATATTCAGGTCAATAGAATGAACTACTTAGAAATTATTAAAATTTGGCTGATTATACTCTAGAGCTTAGCTAGATTTTAAAGTCTATTACACTGCGACCTGATATTCATATGGATATAAATTGCTTAAAAGGCATGGAATTTTAAATCTCTTTATCTCCATGTGTCTTCCATTCTTAATTTAGAATACTGTTTTCTTTTTAAGTACTTTTATATGGGGATGCATACAACATATGATATGTGTTCTAATTATTATGTTTTTAAAAGCAAAAATAAAGTAGGAGAAGATAAAAAATATCAGAATAGTGTTTATCTCTGCAAGGAGGCAAGATCATGGAATCATGGAGAAGCACCAGAAATGGATTCAACAAAGCTGGTCACATCTAATCTTAAGCTTATTGGTGGGTTCATTTTATTGTTTGGCTTGATAGCTTAGATATATATTACACGTATATTTATATATCTAACATTATAAATTCAAATTAAAAAGAAAGACGATAATCCTTTAACTATCAACTTTTCCATTTAGGAAAATACATAAATTTGTAATTCTTTGCAATTTAGTAATACTTCAAATTACAGTGGTAACTAGTAATAATCAGAATGGAACCAAACAAATCCAATGGTTAAATGTGTACAAATTTGCTAACATATGTTCCATATTTACCTGAATGAGTTAATAGTAGTCCAATAGTCAAAAAGAAAATTTAAAAAATGCTATAGGATATTTTATGATTAGCACAGTAAATGATTCGATTTCTTCAAGTGGAAAGAGTTTAGCATAATTGCACACTAGTTAGGATAATGTGTCATTGAAACATCTTGTTTGTACTACTGCTAATTAGCACTGACATCCAGTTCAGATAGGATCTTTGTCCCAGAATAACAGAAAAGGATAGATCTAGCACTAGGTTCAAAGTCACGGGAGGACTGAAGACCTCCTTTGTTGGCACACTTCTTTACTAATTTTAAGGATGGGAAGTCTTTCTCTCCTAATCCTGCATAACCTCAAAGTTAAGATTTTAATATTTCTCCAAGTCTCAGGAGAGAAGAGTATATAAGACACACTACAAAATATAAAATGAGAGTAGCAAGTTCATTTGACCCAAAAACCTGCAGCCTTAATGATTGAGCTATACTTTCCCCTTGGTCATCGTTAGGAGAAACAGCAAAGGATGAAGATAGGGTCTTACCTCAGAGACTTTGTGAATAATGGTCTGAAACCCACATGTAGCTCTAAAAAAGGAAACACTCCTAGAATTTCTAAAATCCACTTGTTTAAAAATTTACCTAGGTCATCTTTGTGAAATGAGCAACAAGGTCTTTCAATAATGACCAAAAGAATGAGCTTCCATTATAGGGGAGCAGGTCAACTAGGCGCTAAGGAGAGGGAGTACAGTGTGTGGATTTCATCCTAGGGGTGATGATATTATTTCAAAATATATGAACATGAACAAATCCTATTCTTTTTTTTTTTTTTTTTTTTTTTTTTATTATTATTTTATTTTATTTTTTTGGGGAGTACATCAGGTTCAATCAACTGTTTTTATACACATATCCCCATATTCCCTCCCTTCCTTGACGCCCCACCCTCGATTCCCCCCCACCCTCCCTGCCCCAGTCCTCTAAGGCATCTTCCATCCTCGAGTTGGACTCCCTTTGTTATACAACAACTTCCCACTGACTATTTTACAGTTGGTAGTATATATATGTCTGTACTACTCTCCCGCTTCTTCTCAGTTTCCCCTTCACCCCCCGCCCCCTCCCATACCTCGAGTTCTCCAGTCCATTCCCTCTATCTGCTTCCCTGTTCTTGTCACTGAGTTCATCAGTGCCATTTTTAGATTCCGTATATGTGAGTTAGCATACAATATTTGTCTTTCTCTTTCTGACTTACTTCACTCTGTATGACAGATTGTAGTTCTATCCACCTCATTACATATAGCTCCATCTCATCCCTTTTTATAGCTGAGTAATATTCCATTGTATATATATGCCACATCTTCTGTATCCATTCATTTGTTGATGGGCATTTAGGTTGCTTCCATGTCCTGGCTATTGTAAAGAGTGCTGCAATAAACATGATGGTACAAGTTTCTTTTGGGATTATGGTTTTCTTTGGGTATATGCCCAGGAGTGGGATTACTGGATCATATGGTAGTTCTATTTGTAGTTTTTTAAGGAACCTCCAAATTGTTTTCCATAGTGGCTGTACCAACTTACAGTCCCACCAACAGTGCAGGAGAGTTCCCTTTTCTCCACACCCTCTCCAACATTTGTTGTTTCCAGACTTTGTGATGATGGCCATTCTGATTGGTGTGAGGTGATACCTCATTGTGGCTTTGACTTGCATTTCTCTGATGATGAGTGATGTTGAGCATCTTTTCATGTGTTTGTTGGCCATCTGTATGTCTTCTTTGGAGAAATGTCTATTTAGGTCTTCTGCCCATTTGTGGATTGGGTTATTTGCTTTTTTGGTATGAAGCTGCATGAGCTGCTTGTATATTTTGGAGGTTAATCCTTTGTCCGTTGTTTCATAGGCAATTATTTTTTCCCATTCTGAGGGTTGCCTTTTAGTCTTGTTTATGGTTTCTTTTGCTGTGCAAAAGCTTTTAAGTTTCATGAGGTCCCATCCGTTTAGTCTTGATTTTATTTCCATGATTCTAGGAGGTGGGTCAAAAAGGATGTTGCTTTGATGGATGTCAAAGAGTGTTCTGCCTATGTTTTCCTCTAGGAGTTTGATAGTGTCTGGCCTTATATGTAGGTCTTTAATCCATTTGGAGTTTATTTTTGTGTATGGTGTTAGGAAGTGTTCTAATTTCATTCTTTTACATGTTCTAATTTCATTCTTTTACAATTTTCCCAGCACCACTTATTGAAGAGGCTGTCTTTTTTCCATTGTATACTCGTGCCTCCTTTGTCAAAGATAAGGTGCCCATATGTGTTTGGGCTTACTTGTGAGTTCTCTATTCTGTTCCATTGATCTTCCTTTCTATTTTTGTGCCAGTACCATACTGTCTTGATCACTATGGCCTTGTAGTATAGTTTGAAGTCAGGAAGCCTGATTCCACCAACTCCATTTTTCCTTCTCAAGATTGCTTTGGCTATTCGGGGTCTTTTGCGTTTCCATACAAATCGTAAGATTTCTTGCTCTAGTTCTGTGAAAAATGCCATTGGTAATCTGATCGGGATTGCATTAAATCTGTAAATTGCTTTCCTATTCTTTAACAGTAGCATTGCTCCCTTATTCTCTTTACCCAGTTCTGTACATAAGTACATAAAATGATTTAGAATCATGGGGGTTGTAAATATTATGACTGAAAATGCCCTTAGACATCCTCTAAGGAGGGTATTTTCCAAAGCCACAGGGTATCACAGACCCTCGGCTCCCTGGAGCATTTGTTCTTTTCACTAATAACTCACTTTTAATCCTTTTATGTTTACCATGCCCACAAGCTCACAAAGAACTTTCTAATTTATCTTCTTCACTGTCTATATAGTAGTTGTTGTATGAATATAATTAGTATACCTGTGCACAATGTTTTATTTATTTGTAGAAATTGTGAAAGATTGTCCCTACCACGTGCAAGGCATTTTTTTTAAGATAAAACAATCTTCCTGTCCATACCGCTTTGTAATAGAACTGCTTAAAGGTGGTAACGGAACTTCAAAAATAAGTGAATCAGTCTTTATATAATCATATCTGTGTCATAAGTTGGAAAATTGTTTTGAAGTTTAGAACTTCCCTTTGAATAGTGATGATGTCTAGTCTACTGAATATTAAATTGCAGCATTAAGAACTGTAAGTGGTTTCTAGTCCTTGGAGGCAGTTACAAATGGGCATAGCTATCTACTATACCCTGAAGACCTTGAGGGAAATATAATGATTTGAAGAATATTAAAGTATGTTTGTTATTTTAAAATAAAACCATCCAAGTCATTTTTTTATCCTATTTCTGCCCCAACTCTATTTATTTCCATAAGAATAATATGGACTGAGGTGGAAATAGACAAATATGACATATTTATCCAGGACATCATACAGTGTTTTTTAAATGCATTTCTACTATATATAAAATAGATAACTAATAGGGTCCTACTGTATAGCCCAGGGAACTCTACTCAATACTCTGTAATGACATATATGAGGAAAGAATCAAAAAAGTGGAGATTGTATACATACAACTGATGTACTTTGCTGTACAACAGAAACCAACACAACATTGTAAATCAACTATACTCCAATAAAAATGTAAAAAATAAATAAATAAATGCATTTCTTCCATATTAACTTCATGAAAAGTACACTTTTAAAGATAGTAAGCACATTTATAAAAGGATATATTGTTCAATTTTTGCAGAGCTTCTATCTTGAGCGAGGCATTATCTGTAGGGCTGTTGTTAGCTCAGCAGATGTATTCTGTCCCATCAGTCTTGGTGTTTCTCTCAATAATGGTACAGGTTCTCTTTTCTCCACACCGCCTCCAGTATTTATTGTGTGTAGATTTTTGGATGATGACCATTCTGACTGGTATAAGGTGATAGCTCACTGTAGTTTTGATTTGCATTTCTCTAATAATTAGTAATGTGCATCTTTTCATGTGCTTTTCGGCTATTTGTATGTCTTTGTTGGAGAAATGTCTAGTTAGACCTTCTGCCCACTTTTTGATTGTGTTGCTTGTGTTTTCATATTGAGCTGCATGAGCTGTTTGTATATTATGGAGATTAATCCCTCCTCAGTTGCTTTGTTTGCAAATATTGTCTCACATTATGAGGGTTATCTTTTTGTTTTGTTTATGGTTTCCTTTGTTGTGCAAATGCTTTTAAGTTTAATTAGACCACTTTTGTTTATTTTTGTTTTTATTTTCATTACTCTAGGAGGTGGATCAAAAAAGATCTTGCTGTAATTTATGTCAAAGAGTGTTCAAAAAAAGAAATGCTACAGGAATGAGAGCACCCATCAGCCAGCAAGCCTCTGCTCTGTGTGGGAGCCAATAGGGAAGTGGTTCACAAGGGATTTCTTTAAACTCTCTTTTTCTATGTAGGTTAACTTTGAAAAGCCCTAGATATTATAGAGTGATGATTATATATTTTGTTGTCCTGTAGATATTTGAACAGAGCCAATGTTTTATGTCTTGCACAATCATGATGAGAATGGAATAGTAAGGTTTTATTTTTGTTAGACATCAGATAATTTTGTCATTTTTGACAGTCCTGAACTCAATAGTGTGTCACATTGAACGATAATATCTTTAACATGATAACCTCTCAATGGTTGTAACACCAGGTGAATCGGAAGTAAGGGGCTGAATGGAATAATTTATTCTGGGAGAAACTTTGAAGTAAAGCAACCTTGAGCTATCCTGTAAAATAGTGCTCTGTTTTCAGTAAAATTTGTTGAAACATGTTAAGGTGTTTTCTATAAAATTCTTGTTTTATCTCTTCTCTGTACTTAGGAAAATATTGCTTACTAGCACTTTGAAAATTAAACGGAAAGGAGCATATTGTTATAGACAAAGATAAAACTCTCCCTTACCACCATTCCCTGTGTTTCAGTCAGATCTTCAAGTATTGTTTCTATGAAGATAATATCCAAATAAATACTTCCAGCTCTGACTTTTCTCTCAAGTGTCTACCGAGCTATTTAATTAAATGTTACAAAATCTTCCCCTCATTTTCCCAAACCTACTTCTCTCCACCAAACCAGATGTTTTCTTTTAAGTCTCTGATTCTCTCAACAGCATTACAATCTTTTTTAGGTCATCCAAGATTATTTTGAAGTTTTCTTTTAGTTTTCCTCTCCTTGTCAAGCAAACTCTCCCCACTCTGACATATAAATAATTTTGAAGATCTGGTCAAGCTACTTTTGTACTCATATCATTCCTTTTTTTTTGCATTTCTGCCATTGCAACAGTCTCTGTAACCCTTCCCAATGGTTATATACAGCATTTTCTTGTTTTTCTCTTAGTTCCACTGAGATGTAATTAACATACAGTGCTGTATAAGTTTAAGGTGCACAGTGTAATGACTTGATTTACATACATCATGAAGTGATTATCATAAGTTTAGTGAACGTACATCATCTCATGCATATGTATAACACACATACAAAATTAAACAGACTTTTTTTCTTGTGATGGGAACATTAAGATTTTACTCTCTTAACTTTCATAGATAACATAGAGCAGTGTTAATTATATTCATCACGTTGTGCATTACACCCCTCATACTTATTTATTTTACAACTGGAAATTGTTACGTTTTGACCACGTTCATCGGATTATGCCTCCACCCACCACTGCCCCTGGTAATCCCAAATCTAATCTCTTTTTCTGTGAGTTTGTTTGTGTGTTTTGTGGTATCATCGATTTGTGACATTGTGTTAGTTTCTGCTACACAACGTGATTTGGTATTTCTATACATTTCAAAATGGTCACAATGATAAATCTAGTTATGGCATGTCAGCCTACGGAGATATTACATAGTTATTGACCATATCCCCCACACCCTATATTTCATACCCATGACTAATTTATTTCTCAGCTGGAAGTTTGTACCTCCATCTCCCTTACCTATTTCTTTCTTCCCTCCACCCCTCCCCTCTGGGACCACCTGTTATTCTCTGTACCGTGATTCTGTTTCTGTTTTGTTGTTTGTTTGTTTGTTTTGTTTTTAGATTCCACGTATAAGTGATATCATAAAGTATGTGTCTTCCTCTATCTGACTTATTTCACTTAGCATAATGCCCTCTAGGCCCACCTATGTCTCAAAGGGCAAGATTTTCACTCTTCTTTACGGATGAGTAATATTCCACCGTGCAGTGAACACATGGATGCGTGTATCTTTTCCAATTAGTATTTCACAGGTGAAAGTAAAATGTATTTCCTCTGACTTTTCAGCATTTATTTATTTTTCTCCACTTTCCTAGAAACTTGAGTCTTCTTTGTTATACCTCTTTGTACATAAGGCTACAAACCCACAAGAGAAAAGACTGTTTCACTTAAAGTTTAATACTTTATCCCTCTCTCTCTCATTGGTCTATATCTATCATCTATCTATCTATCTATCTATCTATCTATCTATCTATCTATCTATCTATCTATCATCTATCTATCCATCTATCTGATCGATCATCTCTTTTCCTTTCTTTTTTTTCCTCTTTTTCCCTACTTTGTTCAGGTGTAATTGAAGTACAATAATGTGTACATACGTAAAACGTATACTTTGCTAAGCTTTACCACCTGTATACACCTATGAAACCATCATCTTGTGAACATTCCCATCATAGCCCATGATCATCACAGCCACTTTCTATTCCATCCCTCCCTCCAGCCCTATCGACAGGCAGCCATTTATGTGCTGTTAGTTACTCTACATTAGATTTTATTTTCTAAAATGTTATATAATAAAAATCATATACTGAGCCTTCTTTTTCAACCTAACATCTTTAGCTTGGTGTAATAATTTTGAGGCTCATTCATATTACTTTGTATATCTATAGTTCATTTCTGCTGATTTTTGAGTAATATTCCATTATAAGAATATGTCACAATTTGTTTATCTTTTCCTATAAGATGGACATTTGGGTTGTTTCCAGCTTTTGGCTACTATGAGTAAAGTTGCTAAGAATATTTACATACAAGACTTTCTGTAGATAGATTTTCATTTGTTTTAGGTCGTTACACAGGAATTGCAGAGCTGCACTGCTTGGTTTGTATCTGTTTCACTTTTCAAGAAAATTCCAAACTGCTTTTCCAGGTGATGTACCATTTTAAGTTCACTTCAGCAGTGTGTGAACATTTCAGCTGCAAAATGGTCTCAATAACACTTGATTTGACCAGTCTTATTTTTAGTCCACCTAATCAGTACGTATTGTTGTTTCAGTCTGCGGTTTTAATTTGAGTTTCCATGATAACCAATTTTGGAATGATTGAGTCACAAAACTATTCATATATTCTGGATACAAGTCTTTTGTCTGATGTGTATATCATGAATATTATTTCCTAGTGATTTGCCTTTTATTGCCCTATGGTATCTTTTAAAGAGCAACATATTTTAATCTAAGTATAGTCTAATTTATCGGACTTCCCTGGTGGCACAGTGGTTAAGAATCTGCCTGTCAATGCAGGGGGCACAGGTTCAATCCCTGGTCCGGGCAGATCCCACATGCCACGTAGAAACTAAGGCTGTGCACCACAACTACTGAGCTGGCACTCTAGAGCTTGTGAGCCACAATTACTGAAGCCTGCATACCTAGAGCCTGTGCTCCACAACAGGAGCAGCCACTGCACTGAGAAGCCTGCACACAGCAATGAAGAGTAGTCCCTGTTCACCACAACTAGAGAAAGCCACACATAGCAATAAAGACCCAACGCAGCCAAAAATAAAAAATAAAATAAAAATAATTTTTAAAAATCCAATTTATCAATTTTTCTTTCATGTTTTGTGTTTTTTAAGTTTTGCATAAGAAACTATCCCACCCATCATGATGATTTTCTAGTTTCATTTAAACTTTCTATTAATTAGACCTAAATGTAACTTGGATTGAAATTTGAAGTAAATTTTTCTTTATAGTGTTAAGTAAGGGGTGATGCTCCTTATTTTTTTCCCCAAATGGAAATCCAGTTGATCCAGCATTATTTGTTAAAAAGACTTTCCTTACCCCACTGAGTTGTCTTAGCATCTTTGCTTAAAATCAATTAACCACATATGTGTGAGTCTATTTCCAGACTCTCTATACTTGTCATTGATTTATATAATTATCACTTTCATAATATCAAACTGTCTTCTTTCTTTTACATTTATAGAAAGTCTTGAAATTAGCTGCAACTAAAATGAACTCTGTTCATTTTTAAATACATACACTTTTATTATACATATTATATATATATATATTTTACATATGTAACATATACAATTGCTTTGCTTATTTGATTTTATATATTTGGTTATATATGTCCTTTGCATTTTCATATAAATTTTAGAATCAGTTTTCAGCTTCTTCAAAAAAACTACTGGCATTTTGAAAGAAATTTTGTTTCTCCATTTCAGGATAATTGCCTTCTTAACAGTAATAAGTATTTTAATCTATGAACTTAATCTCCCCATTTATTTAGCTCTTCTTGGCTACCCTATAACCAACGGTTTTTAGTTCCGTATAGAACTATTAGATGTCTTTTGATAAAAATATTTCTAGGTATTTTGTGTTTTTTTGGTACTACTGTAAATTGATTTTATTTTCCAATTTTTTTGCCTATATATAATATAATTTTTCCAGTACCATGTTGAAAAGAAGCAGTAAAAGCTGTATCCTTACTTTCTCCCTTGCCTTGGGGGAAAGAGTTTAATTCAATTAAAAGGCTTGTTAGTCTCTTAAAATTAAGTATGACATTGGGTGAAGGGTTTTCACGGATACCCTTTGATATGTTGAGGAAATTCTCTATTATTCTTAGTTTGCTAGGAGGTTTTTTTCATGAATTAGTACTGATTTTTTTCCAAAAGCTTTTTGTTTTGCCTCCATTGAATTAATCATGTGTTTTTTCCCTCTTTTTTGTTAGAGTGTTAAATTTTATTGAATGATTTTTTAAAAATGTTAAGTCAACTCTACTTTCCTCGGATA
Organism: Hippopotamus amphibius kiboko; assembly: GCF_030028045.1. Classification (NCBI taxonomy): domain Eukaryota; kingdom Metazoa; phylum Chordata; class Mammalia; order Artiodactyla; family Hippopotamidae; genus Hippopotamus; species Hippopotamus amphibius. The sequence goes on from NC_080188.1 coordinate 87,668,092, forward strand.
AGCCCTACTTGGTATATTTTAGTGCCTTTTTCTGTATAGCTGGATTTGATTTTCTAATACTTTGTTAAGGATTAATCATGAGAGATATTGCTCTGAAATTTCCCTTTTTATAGTATGTTTGCCAGGTTTTGGTATTAAGTTTGTACAAGCTTCATAAAATGAGTCAGGAATTATTCTTCTTGCAATTTTCTTAAAAATATATTATGTACCATAAATATTATTTTTCCTTGAATGTTTGGTGGAAATTATCAGTGAAACCATAGGGGCCTGAAAATTTCTTTCTGATGAGATTTCTGATAATAAATTTAGTTAAAGACACATATAGGACTACTTAAGTTTTCTGCTTCTTATGTCTCTTTTGGTATGGTGTATTTTTCAAATTTTTCATTCTTTCTATAGTGTTGAATGTGTGAACATTTAGATATTAAAAGTATTATCCTATTGTTTTAATATTGAGCTGAGTGAGCTGTTTGTGTATTTTAGAGATTAATCCTTTGTCTGTTACTTCATTTGCAACTATTTTCTCCCATTCTGAGGGTTGTCTTTTCATCTTATTTATGTTTCCTTTGCTGTGCAAAAGCTTTTAAGTTTCATTAGGTCCCATTTGTTTATTTTTGTTTTTATTTCCATTGCTCTACAAGGTGGGTCAAAAAAGATCTTGCTGTGATTTATGTCAGTGAGTGTTCTGCCTATGTTTTCCTCTAAGAGTTTTATGGTATCCCATCTTACATTTAGGTCTTTATACCATTTTGAGTTTATTTTTGTGTATGGTGTTAGGTAGTGTCCTTGTTTCATTTTACATGTAGTTGTCCAGTTTTCCCAGTACCACTTATTGAAGAGACTGTCTCTTCTCCATTGTATGTTCTTACTATTTTTGTCATATTTTAGGTGACCACATGTGTGTGGGTTTATCTCTGGGCTTTCTATCCTGTTCCATTGATTAGTATTTCTGTTTTTGTGCCAGTACCTACTGTCTTGATTACTGTAGCTTTGTAGTATAGTCTGAAGTCGGGGAGCCTGATTCTTCCACCTCCTTTTTTCTTTCTCAAGATTGCTTTGGCTATTCATGGTCTTTGTGTTTCCATACAAATTGTAAAATATTTTGTTCTAATTCTATGAAAAATCCTATTGGTAATTTATAGGGATTGCACTGAATCTGTAGATTGCTTTGGGTAGTATAATCCTTTTCACAATGTTGATTCTTCCAATCCAAGAACATGGTATATCTCTCCATCTGTTTCTGTTATCTTTGATTTCTTTCATGAGTGTCTTACAGTTTTCTGAGTACAGGTCTTTCACCTCCTTAGGTAGGTTTATTCTTAGGTATTTTATATGGGTGAAAGACCTAAATAAACTTTTCTCCAAGAAAACATACATATGGCCAAGAGGCACATGAAAAGATGCTCAGCATCACTAATTATTAGAGAAGAGAAAATCAAAACTACAATGGGGTATTACCTCATACTGGTTAGAATGGCCATCATCAAAAAATCTACAAACAATAAATGCTGGAGAGGGTGTGGAGAAAAGGGAAACCTCTTGCAGTGCTGGTGGGAGTGTAAATTGATACAACCACTATGGAGAACAGTATATAGGTTCCTTTAAAAACTAAAAATAGAACTACCATATGACCCAGCAATCCCACTACTGGGCATATACAGTAAGAAAACCATAACTCGAAAAGACACATGCATGTACTCCACTGTTCGTTGCAGCACTATTTACAATGTCAGAACATGGAAACAACCTAAATGTCCATTGACAGATGAATGGATAAAGTATATATACATATATATATATATATATATATATACAATAGACTATTACTCAGCTCTAAAAAGGAACAAAATTGGGTCATTTGTAGAGATGTGGATGGACTTAGAGTCTGTCATACACAGTGAAGTAAGTCAGAAAGAGAAAAACAAATATTGTATATTAATGCATATATGTGTAATCTATAAAAATGGCACAGATGAACCTATTTGCAGGGCAGAAATAGAGACACAGACACAGAGAATGGACAAGCAGACGTGGGAGGGGACGGGGAGGCTGGGATGATTTGGGAGGTTAGGATTGACATATATACACTACCATGTGTAAAATAGATAGCTAGTGGGAGCCTACTGTATAGCACAGGGAGCTTGGCTCAGTACTCTGTGGTGACCTAGATGGGTGGGATGGGGGGGCTGGAAAGGAGGTCCAAGAAGGAGAGGATATATGTTTACATATAGTTTATTCACTTCGTTGTACAGCAGAAACTAACACAACATTATAAAGCAATTATACTCAAAAAAAAAAAAGAAAAAAGTACTATTTTATTTTCCATTTAATAACTGTATAATGTCATTACAACTCCCTTTCCATTTCTGATGTTGATGATACATTATAAAATAGCTAGGAGTTTGTCAGTTTGGGTAATCTTTTAAAAGAATCAACTAATCTTCTTTACTAATTTTCTTCATTGTCTGCTTACTAATTTTTTGATTTCTCCTTTTTTAAAAAATAATTTCCTTCCCTCTACTTACTTAGGCTTTGCATTATTCATTTGTATCTGGTTCTTAAAGTAAAAACTAGATTATGATTGTTGATATTTTTAGTCCTTCCTATTTCTAATATAAGAATTTAACAATATAAGTTCCCTGCTAAACACTGCTTTAGCTACATTCCAAAAACTTTGATATGTTGTATTTGGATTATGATTGCAATTTCCCTTGTGAGCTCATATTTGACCTCTGAATTACTTAGCAGTGTGTTGTTTACATCACAGATATTTTGTTTTCCTCTAAATATTTTCTAATTTTTTTATTCTTGTTTTTGTTTTCATTTTTATTAATACCTAATATAGTTTCATTGCAGGAAGAGAATCCTTAAATTTGAGACTTGTTTTATTTCTTAGCATATGCTCTGCTTTAGTGAAGGCACACGTGCCATTGAGAAGAATAGATATTGTGAAATTGTTAGCTGTAGATCAAGGTGGTCCACGTGCTTATCAGGGCTTTTATGATTTTATGGATATTTATGGCTAGTTGTTCTATCAATCACTGAGAGAGTATTGTTAAAATTGACTCTGACTCTGGAATTATCTGTTTTTCCCTTTAATTCTATTTTTGCTTAACATATGCTGAGGCTCTATTATTAGGCACAGGCTAATTTAAGATTGTACTTGTTTCTCATAATTTATTTTTATCTTAAATGGTAGTCCTTCTTTATCCGTGAGGAGACCTTTGGTTTCCAAGTCTATGGTATTAGATAATAAATCAGGTGCTATGGTTTCCTGGTGTTCCCTCTTGCCAACACACATCTATTTCTGTCCATTGATTTTCAACTCTTATAGGCATCTTATAGTAAGTTCTTTGTATGTCTTTTTATTCACCACGGTTTGCCTTTATTGAGGTGTTTAGGCCTTTACCATTTAATACAATAGTTGCTATATTTGGATTTGGGTCTATAACATTTATCTATGTTCCGTTTCTTTTCTTTGTTTTTGTTTCTCTACTCCCAAATTTCGGCCTTCTTTTGTATTGTGTAAATATATTTTAATACTTCATTTTAATCTGTTAGCTTTTATGCTGTACTTCATCAAATTTTTTTAGTAGTTTCTCTATGAATTACTAAACGAATACCTAAAATTTCAGTCGAGGAGATGTAAAATACAGAAATTTGCAAACATATAGGTCAACACTTCACTGTTTTTTTGTTTGTTTTTATTTTGGAGGTTAATTACTTTGTTCTTATTAGGAATGACTGAATTTTAATGAAATACTTTTTTTTTTGTCATTCATGAATATAATCATATGGTTTATGCTTCAATTTATTGATGTAATTGATAATGATACATTTCTTTTTATTTCTTTTTTGAAGAGCTTTTTTTTTGGCTGCAAGGCTTGCAGGATCTCAATTCCTCCACCAGGGACTGAACCTGAGCCCTCAGAAGTGAAAACACCAGATCTTAACCACTAGACCACCAGGGAAGTCCCACTTTACTGGTTTTTATGTTATACTTGTTATGTGTTAAATCTGTATATAATGATATCAACATCAGGCCATTTTGCTTCAATAGTCAACACATTTTTAATTTATAAGAAAAAACTATCTTTATATTTATCTTAATATTTACATTTCTGCTGTTCTTCCTTCATTTCTGAAGAACAATTTCTTTTGATATCATTTCCCTTCAGACTGAAAAACTTCCTTTAGTATCCCTTGTAATAACAAGTCTACTGGGGACAAATTCTCTATACTTTTTTTTTTTCATCTGAAAAAGTAGCTATTTTTATTTATCCCTGAAGGATATGTTTGCTTATTTTTCTTTTGAAAAAAGTTTTCTTTCAATATTTTAGACATGCTCTTCCTCAGTCTTCTGACCTCCACGGTTTCTGATGAGAAATTTGTGGTCATTTGAATAAATGTTTCTCTATATGTAATGTGCAATTTTCTTTAGCTGCTTTCAGGACTTCTTTGCATTTGTTTTTTAGCAGTTTGATTATGATGCATCTGAAATCCATGGTTTTTCTTTAAATTTATTCTGTTTAGATTTTCTGATTTTTTTCTATCTGTAAATTTCTGTCTTCCTCCAGTTTGGGACATTGGTTGTAATTATATATTCATATATCTTTTGTGCTTCAGTCTCTTTACCCTCTCTTCTGGGACTCTAATTAAGCAGATGTTTGAGAGTTATTTCTTTCCATTGTTATTTATACATTCTGGTGTTAAGCCTATTCATTGAGTTTTTATTTAAGATATTGCATTTTTTTTTCAGTTTTAAAATTTTCAATTGGTTCTTTTTTATAGTTTCAAATGCTGTGCTGAAGTTTCCTATATTTCATACATTTCAAGTATGTTTTCCTTTACCCCATGAAACATGGTTGTGTAACTGATTTAAAGTCTCTGTCTGATAGTTACAACATCACGGATATCTCCAGGTTAGCATCTATTGATCACATTTTTCCATGAGAATTTGTTGCTTTTTCCTTTGTACATTCATTAGTTTTGAATAGTATCTGGATATTGTGAATATTATGTGGTGTATTCTCTGTTATGCTCTCCTGGAGAATGTTGGTGTTTTGTATTAATAGAAAATCAAACTGGTTTTGTTGAGATCATAGATTCTGATTTGCCTTCTATACATGGTGGTTCAAATCTCAGGTCAGTTTTCTAAGTTTTTGTTATGTTGATTTGGGTCTGTCCTTGTTGTGAAGAGTATGAGGTTAGGCTGAGATTTTTGTGGGTACATACATAGAATTAGGGGATCCTCCTTCACAGGCTCTTTCCTCTAAAGAATTCCACCCACATTCTGCAGCCTGAAGGGAACTTTTTATCTCCTTTTTCTGACAAAGAGCATGGGTTTCTCTTGACGTTTTAATCCCATGCATCCATGCTACTATGCAACTAGTCTCATAAACACACACACACACACACACACACCCCACCACACTTTGGGTAAAGTCCTGAAAGGTGAAAGAAAACTGGAAAGGTCACCTGCAGGCAGATTGTTCCTTGAGTTTTTACACTTTTGAATAATATGCTTGCTTTTGTTTTCTTTTAGTATCTTCAGGTAGTTTTTTTTGAATTTTGTTCAGAGTTTTTAGTTCTAATCAGCAGAAGTGGTGGATTCATGCATAGTATGTAGTAGAAGCAAATCTAAGTAACTCATATTTAATAAATGTTAATTGTGTGATATTCCAGCATATTAGATGTAGTGATGTATCTAATATGTTTATTCCTTCAATAAAGTGAGGAAATGCTGTGAAGCACTTAGAATAACTTAAAGGTGTCTTTTTATACTAATGACTATTAGCTGTATATTATTTCCTGTTGTAGGGCTGGAAAACTTCCCTTTTTCCCTTCTAGATTCTTTGGCTGGTCTAAGAATTAAATAGACATAAGGCAGATTAACAAGATAAAAACACATTTTGTGTGTACAGTATTCCCACAAAAATATGAGACTCCCAGGGAGTCAGGAAATTATGGTGTGTATGCCCTCCTGATCTAAGACAAAGGTAGGGGTCTGGGGCTTCAAATGGGAGGAAAACAATTCACAGGAAGATGAGAAGAGCAAATATTTGGTAAACAGATGTTTGCCATGCCATGTAGGTAAGTCTTTCTGATATAAGAAGTTATCTCTGGTAATGGCTCTCTTCCTAGTATGGGTCCCCTATCTAAATTCTTTTAGGCAGTTAAGAAGGAGGTAAAAAGTTCTTCCTGAGACTTTTGGAGCCCAGTTGTCTTCATCTTGAAATACTCCACACTCCAAATATCATATCCTGGGGTGGCTTATTCTGCTTCTCTTCATTGTCATATTTTCATTACTTTAAGCCATTAGAGCATCCAATAAACAAGAGAGTATTATTGTAAATGATTATGTCATGATAATAGGACAAGATTTTCAGTTTTGAATCTAACTGTAAAAAAAGAGACACTGGAAAGAATAATTTAATGATGCCAGTTTACACATGAGTTGCTCACCCAGTATCTATTCACTTTTCCTTTCTGGCCTTTATTTTTTCCTAGGTTTACTAGAAGTGCTCAATTTCAGGTAATAAATCATGATTGGTATAAAACAATAATGATTATAATAATTACAGATTTATATAAGAAGCCAAGAAAGAAAATGTGGAATTGAGTTACTAGGACCTCAAAATGAAAACTGGCCCTACATATTTTCTTCATTTATTGAGACTTCTTTGGAAAGAATATGCAGTAACCTATTTTCCAAAAATAATCTCTTTTTTTATTTAAATATTAATTCTGAAAATTATGTTTTATTTTCCTTTATTTTTCCCATAAAGAAGAAAAACATTGTAGATCTAAATCTGTAGATGGCAGATTTAAAGCTATATGGTAAAATTTTATCATTCTTATTTGTTTTATGTTAAGTCCTGTTCAAGTTCAGGGGGAAAATTTTACATATTTTGCTGGAGGTAGTCTATTTGCCCCTCTAGATTTGGTCTCCACACGTCTCCAGCTTACTTCCTGCCTAAATTATATCAGCATATTCCTAGGAATTTTGTCTTCTAGTTGGGTTTGGTCAATGGTTCTCCATTGACCTTAACTGGAGATCAGAGTAGATGGATGAGTTAGGTCAAAGTATTTATTATTCTGATTTTGTCTCTGTAATATTATATTTTTAGTCTTAAAATATGAGTAGGTGGTTGAAAGGGTACTCATTAAGGAGAGGGGCAGATTATAAGGCAGAGAAAAACTCATTGTAGAGGAATCAGTGTGGTAGATGGGAGTTACTGACATTCTGAAAACTAAAAAGATTTTGATATGCTTACAGCTTAAAGTTATAGTTACAGACAGATAATTGGATGTTCTTGGAAGAGACTTGTCTATTGTAATCAGGAAAATAGACTTCTTATGGTGTTATCTGTTATCTGGAGGGTGTTACATAAAGAGATTGTTGTTACACAAAGCTCCTTTTGGCAGAAGACTAGAGAATGTTTTGGGGGAAGAGTAAGAACCTTTCAGGGACTATGAGAATAGTTATGGTGAGACGCTGAGCACTTACATCAAGTTAGTAGCAATGGATCTATTTATTTCATGTTCTCTTATAGTATGAGTAAATTCTATATAAAGTATACAGCCAAGAAAATGCATATAAAATTTCCCTGGACGTTTTAAAGCCTTATGTTTTACAATATACTCTAACATATCATAAATTGTAATACCCTAGGGCAAAAAGAAAGATACTTTTATCTCTCTATATACGTAATAGTGAATATTCATGGTATTATGTTGAAATAGGTGAAAAATATATTCTTTAATGAGATATATGTTGGGACGAAGGCACTAACTGGACTATAGGGTGCCTTCTGAGAATTTATTTCTTTCATTGAAGATAATATTAATATTATCTTCAATTGAAGATAATATTAATTGAAGATAATATTGAACTGATAATATTAATAGTATCTTCAAAGAAATGTTAATAATATTAAGCATAGCTTCCTGAGCAAATGAGACAGAAACTATTTTATAAGTGGGTGAATCAATGGATTTTGTTTGCTGTAAATATCACCAGGTATGCAGTTGTTTACATTAACTGCAGATCACAAGCAGTTCTGAGCAAAGGCTAGATTCCCTCATAAGATAGACCATTCAGATTGCAAAATAATATTGATGCAAGCACAAGGAAACAGAAAGAAATGGCAGAGTGGGTGCTGCCTGTTGCATAAATATTTGTACATATTTAGGGAGGGGAGAGCTTTAGGTAGGAAGGACTACTCCAACCTGTGGAATATTACTGCTACATCAGTGAATAGGAGAACCCAAAATAGGAAATGTTATTTTTGTCCTCCAAAATTTTAGTTTGTAAATTATCTTTGTAGTAAAACAGCATAAAGTGATAGTAAAATATAATTAGCTTTATCTTGGCTGTTATCCTATTGAGTTATCCTGCAGAGTGGATATGGAATCACACATCAACAGTGCTACACAGTGTAATGATTGCACAAAACTCTACATGTGATTAATAGAACTGATGGTCTCCCCTCCTTACCACACCACGCACTCAGGAAGAGAGAAATTATGCTTAGGTACCAGGAAAGGGAACACTGGGATACTTTCTATTTTAAGTATAAAATAGATTTCCTGTAAAAATAATAATAAAAAAAAGCTAGAAAACATAAAGCCAGTGTTGTCAAAACATTAAGGTTACAGACTTTCCTCAAAGTATTTCCTTAGTTTAAAAAATCTAGCTACAAAAATTTGGCAGAACTTTGTATTTTTCAGAGTAATATTTTAGTTTCAACAGATAGTTGGAAGACTCTGAAGGAATGTGCTGTAAAGAAACTTATAATTTTTGCCAAGGCATACATCTGAGCTAGGAGCCCTGTACGTGTACTTTGTTGGAGCATCTGTTTAGCTGAAGAGTAAGCCTAAAAGTTCTTGCTGTCCCTCTGCCTTAATGTAGCTTTCCTGATTTCTACATGCATGTAATATCCCTCAGGAAATTTTAGCAAATATATATCTTTGTGAATAATGACCAAAAGTGAAATATAAAAATTTAGTAGAAGTTGAAATGCAATTAGCTTGCAGTATGAGACTGTGCAGGTAAAAGAGAGAGCTCTGGACTGAAATGTGATTAGAGACTTATTCTAAGAATTCTATGTAGATAAATTTAGCAGTTTGGGATGGACTTGCAAAATATTCAAATATTTCAAGGTTGGATTGCATTCTCTGATGAAATTTAAATGGGTACATATAGAATAATGGCAAAAACCCTTAATATTGGAGATCAGTTTCTCTGGGCACATATAGCTAAGTCTTTTTCATTCTGTTTCTTTTGTCTCAGACCTGCCTCTTTCCTATGAGGAGACTGCATGCTAATAGACTTCTTTTATTTTGAGAGTGGAAGGTGATAATTAACAGAGTGTAATGATCTTTCATTGCAATTGAGACTATACAAAAAAGAAGACCTAATTCTGGCAAGCAGGTAGTCTTAAGGGCTGTTTCTTATAAAGACTGCTTATTAAAACATGATTATCTCAGTTGTGATTGTCATTTGACTCTCTACAGTCCAGATGCCTTGTGTGTATGTGTGTGTACATGCACGTTTAAAAATCAACTTTTTTATTTTAGAATAACTTTATTTTTCAAATTTTTGAAAAATTTAAAAATTTTTTTTGACCATGCCACACAGCTTGTAGGATCTTAGTTCCCCGACCAGAGATCAAATGCAGGACCCTTCCAGTGGAAGCACGGAGTCCTAACCACTGGACAGCCAGGGAATTCCCTAGAATAACTTTAGAGTTATAGAAAAGTTGCAGAGATGGTGTAGAGCATTTCCTCAGATCCCACACTCTGTTTCCTCTATTGTTAACATTTTTCATTACTTAATACATTTCCCACGATTATAGAGCTGACATTGATACAATACTGTTAACTAAACACCACTGTTTATTTTTATTTCACTTGTTTTTCCCTAATGTGCCTTTTCTAGTCCAGAATACCAACCAGTATGCAATATTTCATGTATTCAGGATGTATCTTTGGCCTCCACTGGTCTGTGACAGTTTCTCAGACTTTCCTTATTTTTGAGGAGTATTGGTCAGGTAGTTTGCAGTGTGACCCTCACTATGGGTCTGCATACTGTTTGTCTCATGTTATATGACTGGAGTTATAGGTTTGGAGGAGGAATACCAGAAAGGAAAAGTGTTATTCTCAACACATCATATCAAGGGCACATTCTGTCAACATGACCTGTCAATCACGATGTCAAGCATTGATATCTGGGCTTGGCCAGTGTTTGCCAGGTTTCCCTACCGTAATCCCCCCACCACTTCCTACCTGAGTCTTTGGAAGCAAGTCTTTAAGCACAACATTTGCTCAAGGGATGGTGAGTTATAGTCCTTGAGGGGGAGCAGCTACATAAATTATTTGGAATTCTTTTGTATGGGAGATTTGCATCTTCTACCCCATATACTAAATTATTCTATTGTGTGTTTATGTCATTGTGGACTTGTGGGTATTTATTTTATACTCACCAGTACTATACTACTGAGTATAAAATACTCATATTACTTAATTCAATACTACATTACTTATGTGGTTGCTCACACTGTCTCAACTTTGCACACTGTGTTTCCTTACAGTTTAGCTTCTCTGTCCCTTTGACAGTCTCCATCCACATACCTTTTTAAACAATTTACAAAGTGTCATATGATTGAAGAATTTGTGAATGAAAATAAAATGATTAATTGAAAGTGACTAAGTTCACAAGACTAATATTTAGTCTAATATTTGGTCTCGGAGTAAGCATAACTTTATGTCCATGTGAATATTTGGGTGAGTATTACAAAACCACAAACTTTTAGCGCAAAGCAAAATGAACATCTTAATCCTGATTCATCTTTTCTTCTTTTTTTTTTAATATTTTTTTTCTTTTTCTTTTTTTTTAATATATTTTTGCTAGTTACCAATGATGCCATTAATATTTATTTGAGCTGGGTCTTTTTCTTTTTTTTTTGATAAATTTACTTATTTATTTACTTTATTGGCTGCATTGGGTCTCCATTGCTACACACAGGCTTTCTCTAGTTGCAGCGAGGGCCAGGGCTACTCTTCATTGTGGTGCACGGGCTCCTCATTGCAGTGCCTTCTCTTGTTGCAGAGCACGGAAAGCTCTAGGTGCATGGGTTTCAGTAGTTGCGGCACATGGGCTCGATAGATGTGGCTCACAGGCTTAGTTGCTCCGCGGCATGTGGGATCCTCCCAGAGCAGGGCTTGAACCCTTGTCCCCTGCATTGGCATGCAGATTCTTAACCACTGCGCCAACTAGGAAGTCCCCATCTTTTCTTCTTTTACCATAGTCCTGTTCATTGTCTGGATCCTTTTCAGTGATGCTTTGTAATACCCAGGTTTTTGTATGAATTGGTGGACATTCTTAGTCTGTCGCTGTAACTGCACAAAGCAGAAGCCTGAACATCAGTACCAGCTACTCCTGTTCCCACTTCCAGGCTCTGTGTAACTGCTGGAGAGCGAATGCAATTGCCAATCAAACATAAGACTTTTTGTTTCTACCATGCAGAATCTTCTCTTTGGTCAATCATGCACAGATTTTTAGTTTTATTCCTGATCCTGCTACCCAGGACAAGAAGAATTTTGTAGGCTTTAGTATTTTATTCAAAAAGAGCTATTTTCAGAGTGAGTCAGATGTGCATGTTCTTTCTCTGTTAGCAGTGGTAAGGACTCTCTGATATATTTTATTTCAGAATTAGAAACATCCTTCACAGGCTGAACAGCTGTACTGAATCACTTGCATCTAGACCACAGCAGTGAAAAGAAAAATGAAAGCAGAATCACATATGCAAGGTGAAGCACAGAGACGAGAAGCTCATTTTTTAGGCACCTTTGTGGATTAGGACACAATCTCACATCTGTAGGAACTCTGCAGATTCCAGACTGATTGGTAAGTTGCTGCTGTAATGATTCACCTATTTCTTTGCTCTTTGAACCTTGGAATGAACATTCAAAGATTACTAAAGTGAATGTTTTCCCTACAGTATGCCTTTTATCCTGAATAAAGAATAACAAAACCAAAACCCAAAACCCAAATCCCAATTTACATATTAAAACCTGATTATGAAGTTGTAGCACATTTTTAAACTCCCAGTATTCAAACTACTAACATGTTTCTCACAATTTTGTTTTAGCGGTTGATGGTTGGCAAGAAAGGAGCTGAAACTATTGATCTGTGAGCCATTTTCATCCCAAGTGCTGGGTAATGGCTTCTGGGGAAACAAAGGAAGACAGGTAACCCAGTCTAATCTGTTTGTCATCATACTGGACCTCAGGGCCAATGATATTTCCCACCATGGAATGTTAACAGGATGTACCTGGGTAAGGATTGCTCAAAGTAAATGACTTCAGAATCTATAGATCTTTAAGACATGACATCTTGGAAAACATAAGTTTGGGTGTGAAAAAGAGTTTAGAAACTAAATGTTCCTCTGTTGTGAGGAGACCCACAAAACCTCACATGAGGATATCTATTATTTGGGGTAAGAGAACATCTCTCTAGTGATGGAAGAAAGGAACTGGTTAGCTACCTTGTTATTACAGACCTCTTCTTGCTTGAACCGAACTTCCTGGTGCCGTTTGCTTTGGCTGGAAGAAATTTCAAAATTACTCTAAAAATTGAGGTTTGTGCTCCCCGGGTGGTTAGGGTTTTTGTTTCTGTTCATCAAAGTACTGTTTCAAATTTCATGGTACACAATAGTGCCATCTTTTCACCGGACTTAGCTAATCTTTTGCTCTGCCTCATTCTATACACTCGTTCTTTGTTAATATGCTTTTCTCTTTTTTGTTTCTTCAATAAAATATTTATATTTTTCAATTTGCAAAGCAGACACAATTTATTTGCATTTCACAGGATTTTAAAGCCAGGTTTTAAGAAACATAATGACTAGAAAATATGTCTCAGCCAAATGTTTATTTAGGTACATTTAATAAAATTACAAAATGATTGAAAAAAATGTGAATTTTTGTTTACCATCCTCTTGGAATTTTTCATTAACACTATTAACACATTATTGACAATTAATCTTTGCTTGTCCTGTGACTCTGACCAGCTATAGTGTGAGTCCATGAGTAGCCGCACATTGAATTAGGGGCTTAGCAACATCGGGGTTCAGGAAGCAGAACACAGAAAGAGAGGCCACATACAACTTCTAATCTTCTCCACATCTCTGCTTAAGATAAGTTCTCTACAGCTGTAATGAGACCAAGAACAAGAGGAAAATGTGCTGGAAAGGTGAATGTGGTTCTTACCATTTGAAGAACCTCTTTTCTAGAGACAATAGGTTTTTAAGGAAGGGAGTTATATCAGCCCTCTGTATCCTAGGGTTCCACATCTGTGGATTCAACCTATTGCAGATTGAAAATATATTTTAAAAAAATTCCAGGAATTTCCAAAAAGCAAACGAATTTACCTCATGCCAGCAACTGCATACATAGCATTTACATTGTATTGCCACTAGTTATGTAACATTTACACTGTATTAGGTATTATTAGTAATCTAAAGATGATTTAAAGTACACAGGAGGATGTGCATAGGTTATATGCAAAGCTGTGTCATTTTATAAAGAGACTAAAGCACCTGCAGATTTTAACATCCGAAGATGGCCCTGGAACCAGTCCCCCACGGATGCTGAAGGGTGCCTGTATTTGATCATCTCTAAGATAAAGAAAGGATGCTCAGTGAAGAGTGTGGATTTGGCATGAGTGTTCCATTGGCAGGGAAGTCAGGGTAGAGGCATTTTGCCATAGATCACCAGGAGATAACAAACACTTAACCTTGAAAAATAGCACCAAGAATCAATAGGAGGTAATATTTTGAGGCAAATTTAAGAATAAAACTAAGCAGGCTTTAGATGGTAGCATGAGAAAATGGGAAAATTCACAGATTATGCTGAGGGTTTTAGACCTTGTGTGTTTATTTTTAATGCATATGACTTTCTCAAGTAGACTCACCTTATTAAAACAAACAAACAAACAAACAAACAAAAAACACCTTCTTTCACTGTTGGACAGATATAAAATTTCAGTTGTTCAGGATAAGTTCTAGAGATCTGTGGTACAACATGGAACCCATAGTTAATAATCTTGCATCGTGCACTAAAACTATTTTAGGAGAATATATCTCATATTAAGCATATATACCATCACAACAAAAATATCCAAATGTGTTTCTAGTTCAAAGCGATCACTCTGGGAGGTTCTGCTTGTGACACACAATTGACAGCCCCTTTTTGCAGATGAACATCTATGTTGGTTTATGGGTCTCTGTTACCATAGCAAACATCTTACCTGCAGTAGGTGATTAATTTATTACTTTGTTGATTTGCCAGTTGATTGATTGATGACTGTTTATAATTAATAGAGAACTTGATCACTATTAATATCCTATAGCTTATTAAGCATGACTTATGATAAACTGCAGGAAGGGAAGCCAAACAGGAGCTGGTGGATCTGCACTAATGTGACAAACCATAAGGTACCTACTCTATTTTCCTATTTTTCATGTACCCCTTCTTTATCTTTCCTGTCCTGCTCCATCCCAGTCTCAGTTCCCCCCTCCCATGACAACCTTCTGCCTTTGATAATAGTAAAACCCTTGTTCTTATTCTGTCTCTTACAGAGAAGCACATTCTTTTTTGGTTTCAAATGATCTAGGAGCTCTTTGTTTTACTAGCAACTCATTACAGCTTATTATGAAAGGCTACATTACTTGACAGTTCTGAGAAATATAATACTTGTTAGCTCTAAAAATATAATCCTTTCAATTCAGGTATTTTATTCTTTCAATAATAATGGAAATTTTTTTTAAATGAAGAGTACATCATTTAAAATGCAATATGTTCATAATTCTAATGGAAATTACAGCATAAATAAAAGTAGTGACCTTGAACCCTTTTTCCTGAAATAGACGTTTTGCTGATTTCTATTTTTATCGTATTTCAACTTTGAGCTACCCATTGGGTCTGTAGTGAAATACACAAAAATCACATATTTCAGATTAAACATATCATACATTCACTTTTAAAAGTGGCAAATAGTGGTTTAAAGTGATACAGAGGGGATTACTCAATAAATTGAAAGCTCAAATACTAGCATAGATAGAGAATAATAAGCTAGCCAGAAATTCCAAGGGCAAATGTTTGGACTCCTGCTAGGCATTTCCTGCACATTCAGAGCTCATCACAAAAATCCTCAATTAGCACCAGAGGACATTGTAAAAGGAAAAAAAGAGTGCTAGTGTGCACTTGGATGCAGATGCTGCTACCAAAGAAAGGCGCCATCACACGCCAGCCTACACAGACAGCAACCTTGTTTCATGGGAGAGATTTACATATTAAGAAAAGACTTGGGGTATTTGCAACACGCTTTTCAGTATTCATTAAATGGAAAAAAAAATCCACTTATTCTTCCAGTCATTGTTTCTTGTGAATCTTACGTTCTGCATGTTTGCATCACATTAAGATCTAAAGGTTAGGAGGTTACTTACTTCATTCAAATCTGGTGAAATATTGAATCGTCAAAACTAACATGCTAAAAATAATTTATGATGATAAAATTTCAAGCATTTGTGTTGGCAAGAGTGATTTTTTTTTCACTGCATACAGAAATGAGACATTAATTATTACATAGGGCCATTCATTATTATTGAGAATCACTTCTTAATTTATACAAAAGGTTATTACATTTAATTACTGCCAACAGGAAAGATAAAACTAAATGTTTACATATTTATAATGTTAGCTATCACTGACATGCTCTTCATTATGTAGTGTTTGAAATATATTTTAATGTTTTATACTTGAATTTGTAGCAATTTGAAGTGTACTAAAACAAGTTTTATCTTTTTAAAGATCAAAATCTGAACCACTTTAACATACAATTTACTCTAGAAATAACTCATTATATAATACAGGCTTGGCATATTACATTTTATTTATTAGCTTCCTTTCACAAACAGAATATTGCCATTGACAAATTGAACCGAATCTAAATTAATCAAGTAGCAAAATAACAAATGAATTTAGCATTCATATGCTATAGTTTTTACTGAAATGTTTTTAAAAGAAAATCTGAGACAGTGTGCTTTCAGCCAAGTATTCCAATTTTTCCGAAGTAATAATTAGGAAGATGAGTTGAACTACTTCAACAGCTCTGTGATTCACGCTGGAGCTTATTCAAAATACTGTGTTGAAAAACTTTTGCTTAAATTACATTGTTTGGGTTCTTTTTGCTTGTTTGTTTGTTTTGGCTTGGCATATTGAATTTGTGAAATTGATTAATGTTATTCCAACCCATGTGGGACCACTGGCTCATCAGAAAATTTTAATTCTGAATTGATTTATTTTTCTGTGAGAGCTATACACTGAGATCTTGAAATATCTTTGTATAGTCCTGCAAATACTCAAAGGAAACTATAAAGAATAATTCAGCATAAAAAGGCAGGTTTAGATTAGAGCAAAATGTTTTTTTAATTTGAAGGAAGAACAACTAGTATAAGTAACTCTTCTCTGTTGGAGGAAAGTGGTCCCATCAGAGCTGGTGGCTCACGGCAGAAAGGCACATACAGCATCACCACCTCTTTCTTAATTCTCACCTGTAGACTCTGCAGAGGTTCACTGTGACCAGATGCCCAGGATGGGAGACAACTTCATCTCACCCATCCTACAAGTGGGAAGAGCAACATTACATTTTCCCTCAGGGAGTAACTCTAGAGGACAGTCAAACATGTTATTTCTTCCAATGGGTAGAACTCTGCTATATGATGGTGCCCACTTTCATGTGTGGACACATGACCAACGGTATGGTACCTACGGGTTCCTGTGAGTGTCCAACAGTTTCAAGGATTATCTGGACCTTGTTAAGAACACAGAGATCATCACAAGAATGAAGTTTTGGGTGGGTTGAAGTGTTTAAGTGTGATGGGACATAGAATGGGCTAGGGGAGAAAAGGAGCTATTATCATAAATACAATTAAAGTCTCATCAACAATTATGAAAGTAACCTTAGAATAGTTATATATCTCTTCTTCCTTACTCTGATTATCTGTCTATATGTTTTTCTTTTTATCTATCATCTGTTTATCTATCATCTGTTATCATCTATCTATCATCTATCATCTATCTTCCTCCCTATCATCTATCTATATCTAATCTATCACTTCCAGTTTCCATTTTCCCAGATGCTTTTTTCCTAATATTTTATAGAATATATTTTGAACTGTATGATTGGTAGAAAAATGTGATTGGGTTTGATCTAGTAGATAAATAATTATCATTGGACGTGAGTGTAGTGACTACTGGGATCGTGGGTTTCCCATTTTGGAAAGAGGATATTTTCCATGATACTAGAGTAGTAGTATCATTTTAGATGGGAGCACTTTACTTTTATTGATTAGAACTTTACATACGCCTAGAAGGAGTGATGTTCGTTAATATGATGGATTGGCCTAAAACATGATTTTTCACCCTTAGTGGCCTTACCACTTTTAGCCCACCAGAAAATGGTAAGCCAAAACTATATTTTTAGACCTCTTTGCATATAAGGTCTGGGATAGGATGTAGGTTAAAATAATTAGAAATATTTGCATGATATTTGAAAGGCAGAAATGATGTGAACATATATTTGCTATTTCTGCCTTTTGTCTTTTTGTTTTGTTTTATTTTGTTTTTTTCTGGAGCAAGTTTGTAATCTTGCTGCAATATTATTCATGAAAGTTTTCCTGATTTCAATGGCTCCCCAGAATGTGATAGCTTCTTGATTGTTGATATTCTCTTATTTTTGCTGGTGAGGTTTTGAAGGTGGCATCTCTGAGAACAACTTCCCTTTGTGGTAGGTTTCTTTCTAATCATAATAGTGTCATTTGCTTCCTATCAGACTGGGAAATGTTTCGCTGAAAAAAAAAAAAGGAGTAAGTATACAGATGTCTCCCCAAAACATAATTCATAAGAGAGAGCTAATTGAAATATAGTACCTTCCTTTCCACTGCTTATGTATCACTGGCAAAATAAAGTTGTACATATACAAACATATAGACATTATAATATGTAAAAACAGTTCATGTGACATGCTCTGATCAAACTTAATAAACCTTTAGTAACAAGATAATAAAATAAAAATAAACCCTTCCACCTTGAAATATAAAATTTCAATAATATATTTAACAAAAATCAAATAATCCTTAGAATACGGAATATTGAATATTGCATATATTAAAACCTACAGGATACAACTAAACTAGTACACAGAGGAAAATTCATAGCCTTAAGCAGTTATGAGAAAAAAGGTTACTAATAAGGAAATTCTACATTCAGGAAACAATGAGGATATTTTGCTGGAGTTCACATGCACAAGAAAACTTTGCTTAAAATAAGACAAGGCAATGCATAAACTATTATCTAACTAATTAAAGATAAAAAGGAAAATATACCAAAACTATTTTTAAAAGAATAAAACTCCTAAATGTGAAGTAACCACAGATATAGAGGTAATCCAACTGTTCTCTCTCTCTTTCTCTCTCTGTGTGTTAGCTAAGTTTATTCCACTTACATATATTGAAATACAAATGTTTTTAGTTTCAGTTCTGATTAAAATTTTTTTGTCCTCTGTCACGTATTTTCTATATTTTACATGGCCTTTTTTTGTTTGTTTGTTTATTTTGCTGATATCTGCCACTTTATAGTCTGATTTTACTTTCTGTGTGTGCATGTGTGTGCAGGTGCCTCTGTGTGCCTGTCTTGTAATGAAATAAAAAAGTTACAATAAATTTAGTTGAACAGTTACAATGTAATTGATGTTGCATTATTTAGACTACTTATTGAATTCTCTCTAGGCACAAAGACAATTTAGTATATTTCTGCTTGCTTTAAATGTACTTCCCCCTCTTCCCTTCACCACATAATATAAACTCAGTTGTTACTATTTGTTATTTGTTCTTTCAGTGTTTACTCTCTGTGTTAGTGCAGATCCTCTGAGACACAGATGCTAAAATGAAGTGTGAGGTGCATGAGATTTATGGGAAAAATTCTCATAAAGGATGAATGGGAGACAGACAGAGAAGGGGGTTGATGGAGCCTTCAGCTCACAGCACAGCTGACCCCTATGAAGGGAAGGAAGGGGGCTGTGATTGGACAAGAAATGTCCTAGATTCAGAGCAGTTCTAATAAAGCTTTGGCCAGGCTGATGAAGAAATTTTGAGACAGGTATCCCTTAAGGAAGCCTCACATGTTGCAGGAAGGAGCCTGCATTATTGCCATGCTTGCTCAGTTATGCTGGAAATATCCTTCAGGAAGATGCACTTGGAATGAATGCAGGATACAGAACGGTTTCAGTGGGGCCATCAGCTCCTCCCTACAGCAGGAGAATCAAGGGACGTGTTTCTGCAAATACACTTAATACCTCTGTCTTAATTTCTCTATCTTAATATCCCAACTTTAAATTGTGTTTCTTGACCACTTGATTATAAAAGAAATTGATACTACCTCCTACTTCTTTCTAACATTTTGATTATATTACTTCTGAATTTTCATTCTTCATTTTTTTATTGTATATTAACAGACTGTAAGTACTTGGCCTATGGTTAAGTAAATTGAGTGGAGATATATATCTATATCTATCTCTCATCTATCTATCTCTCATCTATCTATCTATCTATCTATCTATCTATCTATCTATCTATCATCTATCTATCTATCATCTCTCTATCTATATCTATCTGTCTATCTATCTACCTATAGTAGTTTCATCTTTCAGCTCTTATTGGCTGAATTTCATCCTCTCTCTTCCAACTGATCTTATGGGATGCTTCCTCTCTGTGAGTGAAAGTATTATTGCTATATATAATAAAACTAAAATGTGGCTGGATATAAAATTATTTTGTCATAAATTATTTTCCAGGCAACTCTGTATCCAGTTGATGTTTTTTTGCATAGAATGTTACTGTGGATAATTTAGACCAAATTATTGTATTCTTCCCATTAGCAAGTGCTGCGTTGGAATGCCTGAAATTTCATCTTTGAAGTCCAGTAACTCTGCTGGGACTTATTTGGGTTGGTCATCTACATTACTTTTCCCCCCAAGAAAATTCTTCTCCTTTATTAATTTTTAGTTTCTAGGCTAATAACATTTTTGAGAACATGTTCTTATATCTTTGTACATTTCTTCTATTTTCTTTATTCTGATCTTTTCTTCAGTGACACTGATTCCCTGTATGTTATCTCCATTCTGTATCTTTTAACTTTGTTTATTTCTACTTTCATTCTTAAATTTTTCTCATATATGTCCTTTATAGTCCCACTTGTATTTTTAGTATTATTTTCTCCTTTTTGAACTTTTGAATATGGTTTTAATATCTGTGAAGATGGTATTTTTCTCTCATTTCTTGAGCTGTACCAGCTCAACTTTCATCCACCCTGTTGTTTCACTGATCTTTTCTGATGACTAATCTGAGCTCTTTAAAAAAAAATTGTGAGTGAATGATTGCATTTTGTCTTAATTCAGGACAATTTTAAAATTTTTCATTTGCTTCAAGGCAATATTTTCCTATTCAATATTCTTTGTCTGCTGCGTGTTTTTCCTTTTACTGTTATGCTCTTTTTAAAAATGCAGATCCTCTGTTAGATCCTTTTAAATGTACTCATCTTTAAGTGAGAGAAAGTCTTTTTGAGACCACTGTTTATAAGAAGTTCATTTGAAAGAAGATCAGAAGCTGGGCTAACTATGACTGAGAATTCCTGAGGGTTCCCAGCCAATTGCATAGAAAACCATTGCATATGGATGTGTCTTTCAGACTTTGCTTCTTCGCAGATACCAGAAATCAGCCTCTGCAGGGATGCTTCTAGTTCCTCCTTGCTTCTCCACTCTACCTTGCTGACGGAAGCTATTCTAAAATTTTACCACATCTGTTTCCCCATTTGACCCTGCTACCTACATTTCTCCTATTACCAAAAATACCCAGGGTAATGCCTACCAATAGTATCTTCATCCTCTTCTGCTTCCAATTAAGGATTCTCATTTGGAGAGCTGCACATTGCCTGCTTCATCTGAACCATAGTCAAGAGTGTCCTCTCTTGGTGTCTCTCCACGGCTTCTGTTGAAGCTTCTACATTTGACAACTTTTCTTCATGTATTTGGATTTGTAAATTCTGTTTTTGCAAATGTCTCCTATATTTTTCTGTTGTCTTTATTCTTTTACTTATTAAGTTTGTGTTAGTTCTGAGTGAGGAAGAATGCAGAAACATATGTATTTTGCCACTTTAAAACCATCCTTTAATTGATGATATTCTCCATGTCTTTTCTCTTGATAACCTAAATGAAGGCGTCTTGGAGTGGTCTATAATGTGAGAGCTGAGTGTGTACACTGGCATGTGAAAGTTATTTTCTCTTTTGGTTTATGATAACATTCAGACACATTTTGTGTTCCATCCCAAAACACATGCGTGTGTTTACATACACTGGATCAAATTACTCACCAGATGTTGAAATTGCTGTTCCTCAACAAAAACTGTTGCTCAGTTTATGGCATCACTGTTTCCTTTGCAAAATTGTCACTTATCCCAAGATATCTTAGCTTGAAGGAACTGTATAGAAGCATCCTTATCTCATATATTAGTTTTTCCAAGCAGCAGTTAATCCTGTGTTGCTTCTGAAATTTTATTAAAAATAGCTAACATCTGGTGAAGAAGTCAAGAGTGGAGAAAATGAATGATGAGTCATCAATATGGCAGTGGGAATACTAGCACTGAGTAGTCAGAAATCACACTTCCTTAGTATAGATAAAAATTATTATGCATTTTGCAAAGAAGAAAACTGATTCTCAGGGAAAAACAAAAAACAGAAACTTGTACATAGCTCAATGCTAAAAAGTCATAGAGCAAGATTTCTAATCTGGGTATGCTGACTTTCTGTGCTCCTTTTTGCTATGCTGAACTTCTTCCAATTTCTACTTCCCCTGCCTCTCCCAATAGATCACATGATCACTTCTGCCAGCCATAGCACTGCTAATCTGTAGGGAAGCTTTATAAAACCTTTATCTTTCTTTAAATGAAATCTAACTAGGTCATAAGTACCTTGATAGGTTTCATTTGAGGGGAAGTTATCATCTTTTCCTATGATTTGTATCTGTTTCAACAATAAAGTAAACTTTAGTTTTTTTTAATTGACAATATTCTTATTAAAATTATTTAGTTATTGTTTTTCATCATTTGCAGGTGGAATAAAACTTTGACAACCTTTTCCATTTTTTTCCCATTGAATATTTGTCCTTTAATATTTTTGTTTGAAAACCCTTCTTGAATCACTTATAATTTTTTGTATTTCACTGATTTTCAATTTAGTATCTTATACAGGAGCATGATATGCTTGTGTATTTTTTAATCTCAATAGAAGACAGCTCTGAGTAATATAAAGAGAAATGACAAGGGAAGGAAGGTATGCGGTGAACAGATTTTGTCACAGCTTCCCTAAATAAACAAGAGTTTGTGTATTACTCAGCAAATATTTATTAGATATCTGTTTAAGGCACCAATCTAAGGGACTACTGTAAATAAATGTATATGTGATAAATCTCAGCCATTAAGACATTACTGAAAATATGACATAAAATAAGTATTGTCAAGGGTACTGGTAACATTATACACACTCTGATGTGGTTCAGATTTCATCACAGTCACTAGATTGGGTGACAAAGTTTCTTGAAAATTCTTTAGAATTGTTCTCAGTAGATTACTGTTTATTAAAAGAAAGAAAGAAAGAAAACCTCTTCTTTTCATGATTTAACTATCTTTACCTATCTCTCTGAACCCAGGATGTAACATCTTTATATTGCCAGATCATTTTTAGCACTCCAACACCAACACCATCCACACTTGCCCTTGTATCATAAAGCCGTACTGAAGAGACCAGATTACAAGGAGAACAGCTAACATGAGCTCTGGAAGAAAAAATAAAAACAGTAGCCAATATTTTATCAAGACTGAATAAATCAGGTATTCTTAGGCAAACAAGAAAATCTGCAAAGACCTTTTAGCCTTTTTTTTTTTTTTTTTTGAAAATCACACACCTGGGTACAGGAGGCAAGAGAGATGGTTTCTAGTAACATTGCTAGTAGTTTCCACAGCTTTCTGAGTCTCTGAAGGACAATAGTGGACATGAGAGGTAGAAGCAGCCATCAAAAAGCTTCAACCTTCAAGAACTCCCTGAACCTGTCTTATGGTTTATAAGCATCTAATTGCCTCAATTAAATATTTACTTATTGTAATGTCTTAATGTTTTCCCTTTATTGCATAAACTCTGACAGACTGCCAAGATTGCTTTTATGCATATCTATTTATTTCCTGCCCAATGGAATATTGAATGAATTGAATCAAATATTGTGAAACAGTATCTGGGCATAGTAATAACATGACCATTGATATTTCCATTTGTTTAAAATTAAGAGTTGCAAATAGCTGATATTTTACCGAGATGAGTTCCTAAAATCATTAATTTTCTATAGAAATTCTATGAACTGGAGCAAGATTTTATTTAAATCTTCATGCAGCTAGTTAAAAATCAAATAATGACACTACGCCATACAATATGAAATTAAGTGACCTAACTGATAAACTCAATTGTTTCTTTTGCAAATTATGAATAATTACTCAGAAAACCCCTCCACAGCCAATGTTTTTTAGCCCCTCTTCCACAAGAATCACAGAGGATAAGCCAGCAGGAAATACCACAAAGCCACTTTATTCTCCTAGATGAGTTATAAACAAGTACATTTCTCTATTTCAGAAAAATAATTCACTATGAAAATTATTACTCACTTTCAATCTATTCATTTTTATAGTCTTAAATTCTCCCGCATCGTTTCTTGGATCTTACACGACATGGGACAGTAAACAGAAAACAGATCTGGCCACATCTTATTTCCATCAGCACAGTTCAGGAACTCCCTGAACAATGAAGACTTTTCTGACACAAACTAACACATCTTCTCCCATTTCTGTGAACTCCATTAGTGCTTATAGCCATTAACAGTGGTCCTTTACTGAATAGCTGACTTGGATCAATATATAAACTCTATTTTTTGCAACAAGCACATTTATTGTTACCTAGAGTATCTGTCAGAAAAAGATTTTTATCTGAACATATATACTTTTTTTTGCTGCAATAAATGAAATAATATTTGTGTTTTAAAAATAATTTCCTGGAGATAGGATTAAGATGGCAGAGTAGGAGGATGTGTGCTCACTCCCTCTTGCAAGAGCACTGGAATTACAACTAAATGCTGAACAATCATCGACAGAAAGACACTGGAACTCACCAAAGAAGACACCCCACATCCAGGGACAAAGGAGAAGCCTCAGTGAGATGCTAGGAGGGGTGAAATTGTGTTAAAATCAAATCCCATAAATGCTGGGTGGGTGACTCACAAGCTAGAGAACAGTTATACTGCAGAAGTCCACCAACTAAAGTGAGGGTCCTGAGCCCCATGTTAGGCTTCCCAACCTGGGAGTCCAGCAATGGCAGGAGGAATCCCCAGAGAATCAGACTTTGAAAGCCAGCAGGATTTGATTGCAGGACCTTCACAGGACTGGGGGAAACAGAGACTCCATTCTTGGAGGGCACACAAAAATTGTGCTCACCAGGGCCCAGGGGGAAGGAGCAGTGACCCCATAGGAGACTGAACCAGACCTACCTGCTGGTGTTGGAGGGTTGCCTACAGAGGTGGGGGGCAGCTGTGGCTCACTGAGGAGGCAGGGGCACTGGCAGCAGGGGTTCTGGGAAGTGCTCATTGGCGTGAACCCTCCCAGGGTCCACCATTAGCCCCACCAGAGAGCCTGTAAGCTCCAGTGCTAAGTAGCCTCAGGTCAAACAAACAACAAGGTGTGAATAGAGCCCCACCCATTAGCAGACAAGCAGATTAAAGTTTTACTGA
Source organism: Hippopotamus amphibius kiboko (assembly GCF_030028045.1). Lineage (NCBI taxonomy): Eukaryota > Metazoa > Chordata > Mammalia > Artiodactyla > Hippopotamidae > Hippopotamus > Hippopotamus amphibius. Next base: position 87,693,033 of record NC_080188.1, read on the forward strand.
GGTCTGCCCACCAAATCAGATTAAAGTCTTTGAGCTCTGCCCACCCAGCCCTGCCCACCATAAGTCCCTCCCATCAGGAAGCACCCACGAGCCTCCTAGATAGCTTCCTCCACAAGAGGGCAGACAACAGAATCAAGCAGTATCAGCAGTATTTCATCTTGTGGAACTGAAAAACACAGCCACAGAAAGATAGAGAAAATGAAAAAGCAGAGGACTTTGTATCAGATGAAGGGACAAGATAAAACACCAGAAAAACAACTCAATGAAGAGGAGATAGGCACCCTTACAGAAAAAGAATTCAGAATAATGATGGTGAAGATGATCCAGGACTTTGAAAAAAGATTGGATGCAAAGATTGAGAAGTTTACCAAAGACCTAGAAGAATTCAAGAGCAAACAAACAGAGATACGCAACACAAGAACTGAAATGAAAAATACACTAGAAGGAACCAATAGCAGATTAACTGAGGCAGAAGGGCGAATAAGTGACCTGGAAGACAGAATGGCAATAATCACTGATGAGGAAAAGAATAAGGGAAAAAGAATGAAAAGAACTGAAGACAGCCTAGGAGACCTCTGGGACAATGTTAAACATGCCAACATTCGCATTATAGGGGTTCCAGAAGGAGATGAGAGAAAGGACCTGAGAAAATATTGAAAGAGATTATAGTTGAAAACTTCCTTAACATGGGAAAGGAAATAGCTACCCAAGTCCAGGAAGCACAGAGAGTCCCAGGCAGGAGAAACCCAAGGAGAAACACGACAAAACATGTAGTAGTCAAACTGACAAAAATTAAAGACAGAGAAAATTTATTAAAAGCAACAAGGCCAAAATGACAACATATGAGGGAACTCCCATGTGGGTAACAGCTGATTTCTCAGCAGAAACTCTGCAAGTCAGAAGGGAGTAGCAAGATATATTTCAAGTGATGAAAGGGAAGAACCTACAACCAAGAATACTCTACCCAGCAAGGATCTCATTCAGACTTGAGGGAGAAATCAAAAGCTTTACAGACAAGCAACAGCTAAGAGAATTCAGCACCACCAAACCAGCCCTACAACAAATGCTAAAGGAACTTCTCTAAGTGGGAAACATAAGAGAAGAAAAGGACCTACAAAAACAACAACAAAACAATTAAGAAAATGGTAATAGTAACATACATATTGATAATTACCTTGCATGTAAATGGACTAAATGCACCAACCAAAAGACACAGACTGGCTGAATGGATACAAAAACAAGACCCATATATATGCTGTCTACAAGAGATCCACTTCAGACCTAGGGACACATACAGAAGGAAAGTGAGGGGATGGAAAAAGATATTCTATGCAAATGAAAATCAAAAGAAAGCTGGAGTAGCAATAGTCACATCAGATAAAATAGACTTTAATATAAAAACTGTTATGAGACAAGAAAGGGCATTACATAAAGATCAAGGGATCCACCCAAGAAAAGGAGATAACAATTATGAATATATATGCACCCAATATAGGAGCACCTCAATACACAAGGCAAATGCTAACAAGTATGAAAGAGGAACTGCAAGGCAGAAATAGAGACACAGATGTAGAGAATAAACACATGGGCACCAAGTGGGGAAAGCGGGGAGTGTTGGGGGGATTAATTGGGAGATTGGGATACCAAATTGTACACTCTAAATATATGCTGTTTATTGCCTGTTAACTGTATCTCAGTAAAAGTTCTTAAAATAATAGTAATAATAATAATAGTTTCCTATTTTATTTCTCTCTTCATTAAGTCTGTGGAATATATTGGAGCCACAATAGTGACAAAGACTTTCTCCTTAACTAAATTTTAGTCAGGCACTTCCAAGTCCTTTTCTTCACTGGGCCTTAACCTTGGTCTCATGCTTGCTGAGTCTGCCTAGTCTAGTTTTAGGAAGAATCCTGCTAACTCAGTTTAGGGAAAATCCCCACCTTGATATCTAACCTCCTCACTCTGTTCATTGGTTAGGATACCTCAGTTTTCTTTACCGTATTTGCAGTCAAATCTGATCTCTCTCCCACTATTGTGACAGTCATGACACTTGTCATAACAATTCTGACTCAAGTTTTCCTTACTGTTTAACAAATAGAATAGCTTTTTCTTCAGCAATAGCTTTGAGTAGAAAATGTCTGGTAATTAATACATCAATCAGCAAATGAAGTATCCATCCAAAAATTTGATGGAGGGTCCATAAGTATCTTTTTCAAGATTTTAATAACAATATGGTAATAGATATTGTTAAGAAAAGATCTCAAACTATCTTTTTTGTATTGGCATTGATTATTATTCAATACTCATTGAAGGGGGTAGATCAACTAGTTATTAATCTTATTAATTATACTACTACTCAGCTCATATTTCTTCATTTTATTGATATATGCATGACAGACTTTGTCACAATTAGCTCATTTAAAATCTAAGCAGGACTAGTATGATGTGATGCTTATGAGTAAATATTAAAAAACTGAGCAGATTAAAAATTAAGTAGGTCAGAAAAGTGTATTTTTATGACATCAAAGGGTCTATTTCAGGAAAATATTATAATAATTCATCATACTAATAAAGTTTCAAAGTATTGGAAGCAATGTAAGTACCCATACATAAAAAGTGATTGAATAAACTGTAATTTCCCTACATAATGGAGTAGTATGCAGCTGTACAAAATAATGACAATCACTATGAAATGGCACGGTGTGACTTTGAGTATATTTTAAAGTGATAAAAGTAAAGTATAAAAGAGTATAGTTCTGGTACACTATCTTCAAAAGAAGGGAATAGAATATGATAAAATACATGTATCTCCTCACATATACCAAAAAAAAAGATAAGTGAGATTGGTTATGTATAGAGGAATGGGTGGATGGGAAGTGAGTTGGGAAATGGGGTAGTAAGGATAAACAGTAAGAAACCTCTTAGCATAACTATTTTGATATAGTTTATATTCAAAACATCATAATGTTTCACATACCTCTTCACATCCCCCTCCCCAAATAACTGAACTAATTAAGATGTGGAAAGAAATGAAAGCAGAATATAAGCAGTGAAACGGGAGTGTAACTACATTGCAAATGTGTAATATAACCACACTGAAGCAGATGGGAAACAAGAGAGCTAACTTAAATAACTTTGGTAAACAGTACCTTGATTTCATCATAAAAAAAAACTGTACATAATTTTTGTATTCTAGACAGTAAGTTTGTTTTTCATGGGAGTACTAGGGAATGATTTTGAAGCTACTTAATGCATGTAAGTAAATATATTGTGAATGGTGAGAGCCAGCTTTCTCACCATCAGCGAAAGGAATTAAGTAAAGGAGGGAGGGTGAAGGAGGATGGGGGGACTTCCCTGGTCGAGTAATGGTTAAGAATCTGCCTGCCAATGTAGGGGACATGGGTTCAATCCCTGGTCTGGGAAGATCCCACATGCTGTGGAGCAACTAAGCCCGTGTGCCACAACCACTGGGTCATGCTCTAGAGCCCGTGAGCCACAACAGGAGAAGCCACAGCGATGAGAAGCCCACACACTACAACAAAGAGTAGTCCCTATTCGCCACAACTAGAGAAAGCCCACAGGTAGCAACAAAGACCCAATGCAGCCAAAAAAAAAAAAAAAAAACAAGAAAACAAAAAGAAGAAGAGTGATAAGGAGGGTGGAAATTAGGTATCAGTATGAATTCATGATAACACACATACACACACACAGAGTGATAGACACAGAAACATAAACATGTATGTGGGATGGTTGTATTAATGTACATTTGTGTATTTCCTAGGTCTGTCCACTGAGAGGGCCTAGAAGCAATGAGAAAATCTAGTGTCCAGATCTTGATTCCTGAATTTGATTCCTCTATAAATGGAATCAGCGTTGATTGGTGAAATGGTTAATTCCATGGTTGGAGTTAGGAAAATACAAGATGAGCCTGGGGATATCATTTTGGCTGTTTTGAAGGGCACAGCTAAACATTTTCTGCAATACAGTATCAGTGCTGCTTCAGTGTATGTGTACTCGCACATCTCCTGGTGTTACATGTAACAGTGGAATCGCTTTGATTCAGGGTGTGCTGCAGTAAAGACCACCAAACAGTGGTATTTGAGGGGTTGTATCAATGTACCTTCCTCTTAACAGTGTAAAAATTCCACATCCCTGCCAACTTATGGCATTGTTTGCTTTTCTCTGCAGCTACTCTGTGTGTATGGAGTTATCATGTCACAGTTTTAATTGTGTTTTCCTGTTAATGGTTGATTTAGACAGCTTTTCATAGGCTTTTAAATCAATCGGACAACAGTTTTTAAAGTAACTGTTTAATGCTTTTGTTTATTTTCCTACTGCATTGTCTGCTGCTTTCTTATTGGTTTCTTCATGAGATACAAGTCCTTTTCAGGGAGTGCATATCTCACCATCTCTGAATCTGGGATGTGCTTACTCACTCACTTCACAGTGTTTTAGTTTGTTTATTTGTTTGCTTTAACTCATGATATATATATATATATTTTTACATACAATAAACTGCATATATTTAAAGTGTACAATTTGATATTTTTTGCTATTAGTATGTATATATGGCAATCCCAATCTCCCAATTCAGTCCACCCCAACACTCCCCTGCCCTCCGCTTTCCCCGCTTGGTGTCCATATGTTTGTTCTCTACATTTGTGTTTCTGTTTCTGCCTTGCAAACCAGCTGACCTGTACCATTTTTCTAGATTCCACATACATGTGTTAATATATGATATTTATTTTTCTCTTTCTGATTAACTTCACTCTGTCTGACAGTCTCTAGGTCCATCCATATCTCTACAAATGTCTCAATTTAATTCCTTTTTATGGCTGAGTAATATTCCATTGTATATGTGTACCACTTCTTTTTTATCCATTCATCTGTTGATGGACATTTAGGTTGCTTCCATGTCCTGGCTATGGTAAATAGTGCTGCAATGAACATTGGGGTGCATCTGTCTATTTGAATTATGGTTTTCTCTTGGTATATGACCAGTAGTGGGATTGCTGGGTCATATGGTAATTCTATTTTTAATTTTGCAAGGAACTTCCATACTGTTCTCCATAGTGACTCTATCAATTTACATTCCCACCAACAGTGCAAGAGCGTTCCCTGTTCTCCACATCCTCTCCAGCATTTATGGTTTGTCGATTTTCTAATGATGTCCATTCTAACTGGTGTGAGGTGATACCTCATTGTAGTTTTGATTTGCATTTCTCTAATAATTAGTGATGTTGAGTATCTTTTCTTGTGCCTCTTGGCCATCCATATTTCTTCTTTGGAGAAATGCCTATTTAGGTCTTCTGCCCAGTTTTTGATTGGGTTGTTTGTTTTTTTGATATTGAGCTGCATGAACTGTTTATATATTTTGGAGATTAATCCTTCGTCTGTTGATTCGTTTGCAAATATTTTCTCCCATTCTGAGGGTTGTCTGTTTGTCTTGTTAGTAGTTTCCTTTGTTGTGCAGAAGCTATTAAGTTTCATTAGTTCCCACTTATTTATTTTTGTTTTTATTTCCATTACTCTAGGAGATGGGTCAAAAAAGATCTTGCTGTGATTTATGTCAAAGAGTGTTCTTCCTATGTTTTCCTCTAGGAGTTTTATAGTGTCTGGCCTTACATTTAGGTCTTTAATCCATTTGGTATTTATTTTTGTTTATGGTGTCAGGGAATGTTCTAATTTCATTCTTTTCCATGTAGCTATCCAGTTTTCCCAGCACCACTTATTGAAGAGGATGTCTTTTCTCCATTGTATATCCTTGCCTCCTTTGTCATAGATTAGTTGACCATAGTTTATCTCTGGGCTTTCTATCCTGTTCCATTGATCTGTATTTCTGTTTTTGTGCCAGTACCATACTGCCTTGATCACTGTAGCCTTGTAGTATAGTTTGAAGTCAGGAAGCCTGATTCCATCTTTCCTTCTCAAGATTTCTTTGGCCATTCAGGGTCTTTTGTGTCTCCATACAAATTTTAGAATTTTTTGTTCTAGTTCTGTAAAAAATGCCATTGGTAATTTGATAGGGATTGCACCATATCTGTACATTGCTTTGGGTAGTATAGTCATTTTTACAATGTTGATTCTTCCAATCCAAGAATATGGTATATTTCTCCATCTGTTTGTGTTGTCTTTGATTTCTTTCATGAGTGTCTTATAGTTTTCTGAATACAGGTCTTTTACCCCCTTAGTTAGGTTTATTCCTAGGTATTTTATTCTTTTTGTTGCAATGGTGAATGGGATTGTTTCCTCAATTTCTCTTTCTGATCTTGTTTTTAGTGTATAGGAATGAAAGAGATTTCTGTTTGTTGATTTTTTATCCTACAACTTTACCAAATTCACTGATTAGCTCAAGTAGTTTTCTGGTGGCATCTTTATGATTTTCTATGTATAGTATCATGTCATATGCAAACAGTGACAGTTTTACTTCTTTTCCAATTTGGATTCCTTTTATTTCTTTTTCTTCTCTGATTGCTGTGACAAGGACTTCCAAAACATCCAAAACAAGGACTTCCAAATGTTGAAGAATAGTGGCATGAGTGAATATCCTTGTCTTGTTCTTGATCTTACAGGGAATGCTTTCAGTTTTTCACCATTCACAATGTTTTTTGATGAACAGAAGTTCTTAAATTTGTTTTAATTCCTCTTTTAGCCATCCTGTATTATCTTTTATATATATTAATACTTTCAGTTTGCTAATATTATGTTCTATGCATTTTTCTTATGTGTTATGAGAGCATTTAGTCCATATTTTTTTCTTCTGTCTTTATCAGGTTTTCAGATCAATGTTATGCTGGCCTAAATGGTGTTGGAGATTCTTTCCTTTACTTCCCTGAATTAGAAGACTTATTGTAAGAATTGTGTTATTTCTTCATGAAATATTTGGAATTATTCACACTTGATGCTCATTAGGTCTATAATTTTTTGTGTGGTAATATTGTTAGTAAGGACTCAGTTCCTTTATAAGAAATAGACTATTCGGAATTTCTATTTTCTTGTATCAACGTTTCCAAATTGTATTTTTAAAGAAATGAGTCTGTAGTCAAATTCATTGGTATAAAATTTGTTCATCCATAGAATTCGTAGTGACATAGCTCCCCCTTCATTTCTGATACTGGACATTTGTGGGTTTTTTTTTTTTTTTCCTTTAAAAATTATTCTTAGTTAGGGTAGGATATACCAGTTTTATTACTCTTTTCAAAAAACAAACTTACAGTTCCGTTGCTTCTCCTCTACTACCCTATACTATCCTATATTATGTTATGCTATACTATACAACAGTATATTATACAATACTATACTATACAATATGATACAATACTGTACTATAGCAATCCAAAGAGATACAAGTGTGAGTAAAAAATTATCTGCACTCTGGTTATATTAAAACTTCTGTTGGCTGCACTGTCATATCAGCACTTTCCAATCAAAGGTTACTGTCTCCCCAGTCACTGCTCTGCAGGTGTGAATGTGTTACATCAGTTCAGTTGTAAGTGCAGTATGAGCAGAAATGGATGCCCCACTTGTGATTTGCATGATAAAAGAGCAGCATGCAGTAATTCATTTTTGTGGTCTGAGGGTGTGCCTGGTGCCTTTATTTATTGAAGAATTTATGTACAGTATGGAGAAAGTGTTTTGTCCTGAAGAAAGGTGTATGAATGGATAGAGATGCTTATTGAAGAGCTGAAGCCTAAAATTTGGATTAAATGCAGAGGAGTGTTATCCAAGTGTGTTGTGATCTTGCATGACAATGCATGTCTGACAATGCATGTCTACACACTTCTGCCCACACTCTCCACACTCTGCAGAAACTTCGTTTTGAGGTATTAAAGCACCCTTCCTATAGTTCTGATCTTGCTCCATCATACTTTCACCTGTTTTTTCCCCTGAAAGCAGCCATACGGGGAAGAAGATTGACTTCTGATGAAGTGAAGACAGTGGTGCATTCGTGACTCACAGATCAGCCTAAAACATTTTTTAATGAGGGAATATGAAAGCTTGTTGTCAGATGGGCAAAGTATTTTCAAATCCAAGGAGATTATGTCAAAAAATGATGTATTTGTCATTTCCAAATATTAATTAAAATAAATTATACAGTCAGAGTGCAGATAATTTTTGACTCACTCTTGTACAATATGAGTGCCTCCCTTGCCTCACCCTATGTTTATTAGGTTTATTATTTTCTAACTTTAGGTTTGACTTTCTGTTATTTCAATAGCATCTTGAAATGTCTAGACAATTGATTTCTAACCTTTCTTCTTTTCTAATATATAGGGTCAAGTTATACATTTCAAAGTGTTGCTTCCACTGGATCCAATTGGTTTTGGTGTTATATCTTTAGTTGATTTACTTCAAAATACATTTCCCCAAAGAAGACATGCAGATGGCTAACAAACACATGAAAAGATGCTAAACATCGCTAATCATTAGAGAAATTCAAGTCAAAGCCACAATGAGGTGTTACCTCACACCGGTCAGAATGGCCATTATCAAAAAATCTAGAAACAATAAATGCTGGAGAGGGTGTGGAGAAAAGGGAACCCTCCTGCACTGTTGGTGGGAATGCAAATTGGTACAGCCACTATGGAAAACAGTATGGAGTTCCTTAAAAAACTAAAAATAGAACTACCATATGACCCAACAATCCCACTACTTGGCATATACCCAGAGAAAACCATATTCCAAAAAGATACATGTACCACAATGTTCATTGCAGCTCTATTTACAATAGCCAGGACATGGAAGCAACATAAATGCCCATCAACTGATGAATGGATAAAGGAGATGTGGTATATATATACAATGGACTATTACTCAGCCATAAAAAGGAATGAAACTGAGTTATTTGTAGTGAGGTGGATGGACCTACAGTCTGTCATACAGAGCGAAGTAAGCCAGAAAGAGAAAAGCAAATACCATATGCTAAGTCATGTATGTGAAATCTAAAAAAATGGTACTGATGAATCCAGTGATGGGACTGAGGACATGGGGTGGGAGGCGAAGGGGAAGCTGGGACAAAGCAAGGGAATAGTATTGACATATATACACTGCCAAATGTAAAACAGATACCTAGTAGGAAACTGCTGCATTAAGCAGGGAGATCAACTTTATGATGGGTGATGACTTAGAGGGATGAGATAGGGAGGGTGGGAGAGAGTCGTGGGAGGGAGGGGATATGGGGATGTAAGTATAAATACAGATGATTCCCTTTGTTGTACAGCAAAAACTGGCACAGCAATGTAAAGCAATTATATTCCAATAAAGAGCTTTAAAAAACAAAATACTTTCTATTTTACATTATGTTATCTCCTTTATTATGTTGGTTATTTAGACATACATGCTTAATTTTTTAACATGATTTTGTAGTTTTCTTTTGTTGTTGATTTCTAAATTAATTTTACTGTGGTCAGAGACTATAACCTGATTGATTTAAATCTTGGTTTTATGACACTTTTTAAAAACATTTATTTATTTATTTATTTATTTATTTATTTATTTATTTATTTTATTGGTTGTGTTGGGTCTTCAATGCCATACACAGGTTTTCTCTAGTTGTGGTGAGCAGGGACTACTCTTCATTGTGCTGCACTGGTTCTTCATTGTGGTGGCCCCTCTTGCTGTGGAGCACGGGCTTTAGGCGCGTATGCATCAGTAGTTGTGGCAAATGGGCTCAATAGTTGTGGTTCATGGGCTCTAGAGCGCAGGCTCAATAGTTGTGGCACACAGGCTTAGTTGCTCTGTGGCACGTGGTATCTTCCTGGCACAGGGATCTAACCTGTGTCCCCTTCATTGGGCGGATTCTTAACCACTGTGCCACCTAGGAAATCCAACCCTTTTTAAATTAACAATGGCAAGTATTCCCATCTATTTAAAAATCCCGTGCACCCTGTCACATCAATTGGGGGTGATATTCTGTATGTGCAGGGTGGGGTCAGAGACTGCCTGGGACTGGGAAAGAGAACTGATTGTATTGGAACAGGAGGTAACTTTCGGGATGATGATAAATTGTATATCTTGATTGTGGTACTGGATACGTAATTATAAACTATTGATAGATACTTGAATGCGTATATTTTACTTTTTATTTTTTCTTAAAAATATAGTATAATATGCATAATGTAAAAGTTATTATTTTAAGCATTTAAAATGTACAGTATTGTGTTATTAAGCACATTCTCATTATACAATCAGTACCACTATCCATCTCCAGAACTCTTTTCATCTTGCAAAAATGAAAGTCTGTCCTCATTAAATAATAATTCTCCTTCCTCCTCCCCCCAGCCTCTTGTGGTCACCATTCTATTGCCCACCTCTTTGAATCTGAGTATTCTAGGTACTCATATGATTGGAAGCATAGAGTATTTTCTTTTTTTTTGCTTGTGACTGGAGGTGTATTTTATTTAATGCAAATTAAATCTTAGTAAAGTTGACAAATTAAAAAAAGTAACATAAGCCCTATTATTTGTCTATTCACTAAATCAATGTATTATCTATAGCTGTCTCTATAGTATATTCTTGGCATTTTTCTGAAGATTCTTTCCCAAAATATTCTGATTGTATTCAGTGTTTTATATTGCATGTGATTTTTTCAAAGTTTCATGTTCTGATTAGTAAATTGGCATATTCAATTAATTATTTTCTGTAGGCCATAATATTTTCCATTGAGAAGATATTCTCCTCCCATGTGCTAAAGTATCCAGAAGCCTCAGAGCACATCTGCGAAATGAAGTATATTATTAATTCTATACTTTTCATAGAAAACATGTAATTCAGTTTTGATAATTTTATCAGCCCCTCTCTCTTTTCTTTCATTCAGAGTTTAAATCTTCAACAAATTTTTTTACTAAGCAAAACTCTCAAATGTCTTGTCTATTTGTGATTTGTTTCAAACGTTTGCAAATTTTGGTGATAAAAATGGTAAGCCTTCTAATTCACATTTCATTTCGACAAGTAGTATAAATTTATACCATTGAAAATAGGAGCTCCATCAAAAATTGTAATACTGTTTCAAGTTTCCCAAAAAGCAATTAACAGATATTAAAACATGCTAAAAGCTTCTTATTTCAAAATGTGTATTAATTGGAGCACATATAGAGAGACCAAGAGAAAAGAATAGAAATTCCCAAATAAACCCAAGTATTTAGGTAATGTAGTATATGATAAAGATGACATAGTAAATCAATAGGTAAAGGGATGGATTTTTAAACTTTAAAACAAATGTTACGAGAACATTGGATAGTGTGTTAACTAGCTTTTATCTGCATAACTAACCAACGCCCAAAGTTTATATTAATTCAAAATTTAGTAGTTTAATCAACATTTACGATTGCTTCCAAATTCAATCAAGTGACAGTTTCTATTGATCACTAACATCTGCAGGGACTGCTTGTGTCTCTGAAGGGATAAGTGGGCCATTTGGAAAGCTTCATAGGACATGGCCTCCGTCTCATATCTGGCAGAGTGTGGCAAACCCACACTCATGACTCTGATCCAGAAACAATAAGAAAAGATGGTTACGTCGACTGCATTGTAGAAACAAAAAAATAAAATGTTTGCTTGTCCAAATTACCATAAGCAACATCAAAAGATAAATGATAAGGTGGGAAAATAGTGGTATTTATTTCATGGAAAAAGAGCTCTTACTTGAAAATATGAAAAGCTACTAAAAATTGAGGAGATAATTAGCTGAACAGAAAAATGGACAAAAGATAGGAATAATTTGTAATTAAAAAATTACAAAGGGCCATTGCAACTTATAAATTCTGCTCAATTTCACTCCTAAAGGAAAGGCAAATTAAAACTGTACAGTGCTGCTATTCATCCATCAGATGGGCAAAAATCCAAACGTTTGAAATTGTTTCATTGGCAAAGTTCTAGGGAAAAGAACTTTGCACCTTACATTATTTAACAGTCTCTCTATTGACTTTAATCTGGTGTTTTCAACCTTTGTCTCTGACAAATAGCGTCACAATAAGCAAATTTATTCACAAATAATTAGTTATTTTTACAGTGCATCTTTGGGATGGAGTCTCCTAAGTGAGACTGCTTAGAGCAAAGGATAAATAGCATGTTAATATTGCCAATTCTTTTTTTTTTAGCATATACATCATTTTGCCTTCCTACCAGAAATATACTTACAATGTAAATAATTCACATATCAAAATTTAAATTAAAGAGGGAACAGCACACTGCAAAATTAAAAACAAATGGAAACAAAGGGATCTATCTATATCAGATGGGTACCATAGCACAAAGGAAAATGAAATTGTTCTGAGTGACTTTGAACACAGAACTCCTAAATGGAATGTCTTGTAAAGGGAAAAGAAGATGTAAAAAACCTTAAACTTCACTCATTTATTCAAGTTTTAGTAACCTTAGTATTATGATTTTGGCATTATGTTCTTACATAGCCTGAGAAAGCTGAGAAAAAAGCAAATAAGTGAATCTGTTAATAGTGGTATGAATAAAGATTTTCAACACAAGAGAACACAGACATAAATTTAAAATGAGGCATTAAAGTTAAAAAAAAATGAACTGTTCATTTGGATTGAGATTGCCACTAAATCTCAAGGATCATAAAATTATTGATTTCTCAGTTTAAAGGAAGCTGAATGTCCAAGTTATATTTCATGGTTAAATCTCTTCTAAAAATTCCTCAGCAATTGATTTCCTGACTCTTTTTGAATTACATCAGTGCCAAGGATATCTTTCTGTTGTAGATTTAATATTAGTTCTGTGACTAAGTTCTTACTCCACCTCTACTAGATATTACTTTGAGAATTAACTTAATCTCTGCAATCCCCTGATATATAACTGGAGATAATGAAAAGCTCCCTGACAATTGATTCCTGAAGGGTCTGGTCAAGCTGTGGGAACAGTAGTTTCTCACCAGCAAGTCCTTCATGGGCTCATCCAGCCACAGATCCTTTCATAAGTGTCATTTTCATGAGTAATATTGAGATTTGAGGGCCTTGAAAACCTTGACATTCTCTGAAGTAAAAGGACTGAGTTCTGACTTTATGCAGTAAGAATGATGCATGCAACCAAAGCAGTTCTAGATACCACACAGGACATGTGAAAACGGCTTGTAAACTGCAGAACATCATAAAAGCTGATGATCACTGTTGCTAAAATAAGCCATTTCAATTTTGTGTAGTTGTAGTCGCAGTGAGTTCTCATAGTTTGACCTGAAATCTGCCTCCTGGTAACTGTATTCTCATTAATCTTTGTTCTGCCCTCTGGGCTGTACTGAAAAATTAATCCCTCTCACTGAAGGAAATAAAAATAAAGTTTTCTCAATTGGATAATAAAAATTACAAGCATTTGGTTCTTGATTTTTTATGTATTATTTTATTAACTGCCCGATGTGTACCCCCTTACATAAACCTGTACAAGGACAGCCTAACTTCCTATTCATTTCTTTTATTTGCCCTGCTTCATCATAAACTATTTACTAAAGAGAGACTATGATTCTAGTTAATCACGGTTACCCCAGATTTTCCTTCCCTGTAACTTGTGGTATTCTCTCCTCGGAATATTTCCCTACAGTTTCCTACCTTTTAAGACTTAACTATTTCATATTTCCATTTATGACATTTCTCTGCACATTTGTAATTGGTTAATTAATATCCATGATTGACTTTTGCTTTCCTCTAGAACATGATATTCATGAGGATTTAAACAGTTTCTGATTTCTTCATCCACTATTTCCTTAATCTATTATAGTGACTGGCAAAGACAGAAGTTATAAAATAAAAGATCTAACTTTTGGATGATGAACCCTCATGAACCTCTAACTAGTCTTAGAAGCAAAGGCACTCCCTCTCTTTCCCATACCTCATTATATAACTTTCTAGCTTTCATTACAGTAGTGTATGTAACAGTTTTACTTTGTATTTTTTCTTAGCTAATTAAAAAAATCTTTGAATACCAAACATTTGGGTGAAACTGAGAATCTGTCATTACAACCTTTAGTTTTCCAACAAAATGCAGCATGATATACCAAACACACGATATACCAGACACAGAAGTTCAAAAGACATTTTATAAATGTCTTATTTTTATAAATAGACATTTTTATTTATTTTTATAAATAAAAATAATGTATATACACTGTTCCTTTTATATTATTAAAGTAATACAAGTATGTTTGGTGAAGTACTTTTTCTCAGTCTCCTGGAATCTCATAACTTCTTGCCCTTTCACTTCCATCAGTTCATCTTGTTCAGTGGCTTATATTTATCAAATGAGTTAGAAATTTGAGGTTCTAACTAAAAATTTAGTTAAATTGTTTAAAAAAATAATGAATTTAATAAATATACATATATATTCACATGTGTAGTTTGTTGGATACATTATCACCATGATATATGTGTGTGTGTGTGTAATGGGAACATATATAGCCTATAGTAAAGTCCTTCAAATCAAGGGCATATTAAAATTATACAAAATAAATATATTCATGTCATCTTGAAGAAGCTTTAATGTTAATTATGTATATATTAATTATGGAAAATAAACAATCTGCTCCTTTAATTAGGTGGGAGAAGGAGGCTTCTTTGTTTCTCTTCAGTATTTCAGAGATAACTTTATAGAGAAGACTGATAGAAAAATAATTATCCACAAATACAAAGTGATTCATCCAATATAAACTGTAATACAAAAACAATTACCTTTATTCAGTGAAAAAATATTGTGTATATTCTGAGTTTTAGGCCCCTGAGTGAAAAGTGCATAAGCCAAAAAGGCCAAAAAAAAAAAAAAAAAAAAGAGAGAGAGTAGTAAAACATGATTCTGGCTCTGAAGAAATTTGTCTTCAAATTACCCTAACACAATGGGGCCATGTATAAGTTTTCGCAGAGTGCATCGTGAGGAGTCCAACACTGACTGGGAAGTTGAGGACATCTTCATGGAAAAGGAGCCGTTAGAATCGAGCTGAAAATAATTTAGTGGTTTCAAGATGGGGAAGAAGAGGTAGGTTGACTTCATCCAAAAAGGTGAATTGTATGACCAAAAGCAGGGTCATGGATTATACAAATGTTTTTGAATAAACTATGAAAACTGATGTCACTGGGGCCCCATGACATGTAAAGAAGGATTGATGAGGATACAGCTAGGATAACAGAAAAGTGAGGACTCTGAAAGAAAAGCACAAAAATACCTTTTCTCCTGGGATGAAGAATGATTGTAGATTAAAGTTGAGTTGTATATCCATGAAATGGTAAAACAAGATAATGCTATTATATAGGATGAAGTTTTATCAGAGCATTGGAACAAATTTGAGACAACACAAATTTTTAAAAAATTTACTCATATAATATTGAATGAGTAAGTATTTCTATTATATATGTATCTAATTGTCTGATTAAATTATTATCTTTGAGGCATTTATAGCTGACCCTTGAACAATACGGGTTCGAACAGCACAGTTAAACTTATGCAACGGTATTTTTTCCCAATAAATGCATTGCAAAATTCTTTGGAGATTTTCTACAATTGGAAAAAAATTGCACACAAATTGAGTAGCCCAGAAATGTCCAAAAGATTAAGAAAAAGTGAGGCATGTCATAAATGCATAAAATACATGTAGATACTAGCCTATCCTCATACAGGAATAAAATGAGTGATATTCAATACAAAATTAATTAATGTATTAGTTTACTGTTTTATAACTTTGTTTTCAAAAAATTACATTACCATTCAGTATGCCTCTCTCATAACTGGAGAAATTCTGTATCAGCCCACCATCACAAGTAAGTGGGTTTTAAAAAAAATGTAACAATATTTCCAAAGCTATACTATGAGTATGACTGTAATGTTATGTCATAAAACTTTTAGAACCATTCATTCATTAGTATATAGATTAGGCTGCCAAGGAGCAATTGTATTGATTACACTAAGCTACCATAAAGCAATCATATTGCTATTTCTTCATTATCAATGCACAAATTGTTACACCTGTAAATAAATGTGAACCTCTTTTTCACAATATCTTTTTTTTGGGGGGGGGTTACAACAAGTTCAATCATCTGTTTTTATACACATATCCCCGTATTCCCTCCCTCCCATGACTGACCCCCACCCTCCCTCGAGTCCCCCCCACTCTCCCCGCCCCAGTCCTCTAAGGCATCTTCCAACCTCGAGTTGAACTCCCTTTGTTATACAACCACTTCACGCTGGCTATCTGTTTTACAGTTGGTAGTATATATATATGTCTGTGCTGCTCTCTTGCTTCGTCTCAGCTTCCCCTTCACCCCCCGTCCCCTCCCAAACCTTGAGTTCTCCTGTCCATTCTCTGCACCTAGGTCCTTGTTCTTGTCACTGAGTTCATCAGTACCAATTTTAGATTCCGTATATGTGATTTAGTATATAATATTTGTCTTTCTCTTTCTGACTTACTTCACTCTGTATGGCAGACTGTAGGTCTATTCACCTCATTACATATAGCTCCATCTCATCCCTCTTTATAGCTGAGTAATATTCCATTGTATATATATGCCACATCTTCTTTATTCATTCATTTGTTGATGGGCATTTAGGTTGCTTCCATGTCCTGGCTATTGTAAATAGTGCTGCAGTAAACATTATGGTACATGTTTCTTTTGGGATTATGGTTTTCTTTGGGTATATGCCCAGTAGTGGGATTACTGGATCATATGGTAGTTCTATTTGTAGTTTTTTAAGGAACCTCCAACTTGTTTTCCGTAGTGGCTGTACCAACTTACAGTCCCACCAACAGTGCAGGAGACTTCCCTTTTCTCCACACCCTCTCCAACATTTGTTGTTTCCAGATTTTGTGATGATGGCCATTCTGATCGGTGTGAGGTGATACCTCATTGTGGCTTTGACTTGCATTTCTCTCATGAGTAGCGATGTTGAGCATCTTTTCATGTGTTTGTTGGCCATCTGTATGTCTTCTTTGGAGAAATGTCTATTTAGGTCTTCTGCCCATTTGTGGATTGGGTTATTTGCTTTTTTGGTATTAAGCTTCATGAGCTGCTTGTATATTTTGGAGGTTAATCCTTTGTCTGTTGTTTCGTTGGCAATTATTTTTTCCCATTCTGAGGGTTGCCTTTTAGTCTTGTTTATGGTTTCTTTCGCTGTGCAAAAGCTTTTAAGTTTCATGAGGTCCCATTTGTTTATTCTTGATTTTATTTCCATGATTCTAGGAGGTGGGTCAAAAAGGATGTTGCTTTGATGTATGTCATAGAGTGTTCTGCCTATGTTTTCCTCTAGGAGTTTTATAGTGTCTGGCCTTACGTTTAGGTCTTTAATCCATTTGGAGTTTATTTTTGTGTATGGTGGTAGGAAGTGTTCTAATTTCATTCTTTTACATGTTGCCGTCCAATTGTCCCTGCACCACTTATTGAAGAGGCTGTCTTTTTTTCCATTGTACATTCTTGCCTCCTTTGTCAAAGATAAGGTGCCCATATGTGTTTGAGTTTACTTCTGAGTTCTCTATTATATTCCATTGATCTTCCTTTCTATTTCTATGCCAGTACCATACTGTCTTGATCACTATGGCCTTGTAGTTTAGTTTGAAGTCAGGAAGCCTGATTCCACCAACTCCATGTTTCCTTCTCAAGATTGCTTTGGCTATTCGGGGTCTTTTGCGTTTCCATACAAATCGTAAGATTCCTTGCTCTAGTTCTGTGAAAAATGCCATTGGTCATTTGATCAGGATTGCATTGAATCTGTAAATTGCTTTGCGTAGTACAGTCATTTTCACGATGTTGATTCTTCCAATCCAGGAACATGGTATGTCCCTCCATCTGTTTGTGTCGTCTTTGATTTCTTTCATCAATGTCTTAAAGTTTTCTGTATACAGATCTTTTGCCTCCTTAGGCAGGTTTATTCCTAGGCATTTGATTCTTTTGGTTGCAATGGTGAATACGAGAGTTTCCTTAATTTCTCTTTCTGCTCTTCCGTTGTAAGTGTATAGGAATGTGAGATATTTCTGTGCATTAATTTTGTAGCCTGCTACTTGACTAAACTCATCAATCAGTGCTAGCAGTTTTCTGGTAGAGTCTTGAGGGTTTTCTATATATAATATCATGTCATCTGCAAAGAGTGACAATTTTACTTCTTCTTTTCCAATTTGGATTCCTCTGATTTATTTTTCTTCTCTGATTGCTGTGGCTAAAACTTCCAAAACTATATTGAATAATAATGGTGAGAGTGGACACCCTTGTCTTGTTCCTGTTCTTAGAGGGAATTCTTCCAGTTTTTCCCCATTGAGAACGATGTTGGCTTTTGGTTTTTCATATATGGCTTTTATTATGTTGAGGTAATTTCTTTCTATGCCCATTTTCTGGAGAGCTTTTATCATAAATGGATGTTGAACTTTGTCAAAAGCTTCTTCTGCATCTATTGAGGTGATCATATGGTTTTTATCCTTCAATTTGTTGATATGATGTATCACGTTGATTGATTTGCATATATTGAAGAATCCTTGCATCCCAGGGATAAACCCCACTTGATCATGGTGTATGATTTTTTTAATGTGCTGTTGGAGTCTGTTAGCTAGTATTTTGTTGAGGATTTTTGCATCTACATTCATCAGTGATATTGGTCTGTAGTTTTCCTTTTTTGTGACATCTTTGCCTGGTTTTGGTATCAGAGTGATGGTAGCCTCGTAGAATGAGTTTGGGAGTATTCCGCCTTCTGCAACAGTTTGGAAGAGTTTGAGAAGGATAGGTGTTAACTCTTCTCGAAATGTTTGATAGAATTCGCCCGTGAACCCATCTGGTCCTGGGCTTTTGTGTGTTGGGAGATTTTTAATCACTGCCTCAATTTCCGTACTTGTGATTGGTCTGTTCATGGTTTCTATTTCTTCCTGGTTCAGTCTTGGAAGATTGTATTTTTCTAAGAATGTATCCATTTCTTCCAGGTTATCCAATTGATTGGCATAAAATTGCTTGTAGTAGTCTCTCATGATGTTTTGTATTTCTGAGGTGTCTGTTGTTACTTCTCCTTTTTCATTTCTAATTCTGTTGATTTGCATCTTCTCCCTTTTTTTCTTGATGAGTCTGGCTAATGGTTTATCAATTTTGTTAATCTTCTCAAAGAACCAGCTTTTAGTTTTATTTATTTTTCTTATGGTTTCTTTCCTTTCTTTTTCATTTATTTCTGCTCTGATCTTTATGATTTCTTTCCTTCTGCTCACTTTGGGGTTACTTTGTTCTTCTTTCTCTAGTTGTTTTAGGTGTAAGGTTAGGTTGTTTATTCGATCATTTTCTTGTTTCTTAAGGTAGGACTGTATTGCTATAAACTTACCTCTTAGAACTGCTTTTGCTGCGTCCCATAGGTTTTGGGTTGTTGATTTTGTTGTAGTTTGTTTCCAAATATTCTTTTGATTTCCTCTTTGATTTCTTTAGTGATTTCTTGGTTGTTTAAGAGTGAATTGTTTCACCTCCATGTGTTTGTATTTTTTGCAGTTTTTTTTTTCCTGTAATTGATATCTAGTCTCATGGCATTGTGGTCTGAGAAGATGCTTGATATGATTTCAATTTTCTTGAATTTGTTGAGGTTTGATTTGTGACCCAAGATGTGATCTATCCTGGAAAATGTTCCATGTGCACTTGAGAAGAAAGTGTAGTCTGTCGTTTTTGGATGGAATGTCCTATAAATATCAATTAAGTCGAGATGGTCTAATGTGTCATTTAAAGCTTGTGTGTCCTTATTTGTTTTCTGTTTGGATGATCTGTCCATTGATGTAAGTGGGGTGTTCAAGTCTCCCACTATTATTGTGTTACTGTCGATGTCCCCTTTTATAGCTGTTAGCATTTGCCTCATGTATTGAGGTGCTCCTATGTTGGGGGCATAGATATTTACCATTGTGATATGATCTTCTTGAATGGATCCCTTGATCATTATGTAGTGTCCTTCCTTGTCTCTTTTAATAGTCTTTACATTCAAATCTAATTTGTCTGATATGAGTATTGCTACTCCAGCTTTCTTTTGACTTCCATTTGCATGGAATATCTTTTTCCATCCCTTTCCTTTCAGTCTCTATGTATCCCTTGGTCTGAAGTGGGTTTCTTGTAGGCAGCATATAGAAGGGTCTTGTTTTTGTATCCATTCAGCCAGTCTGTGTCTTTTGGCTGGAGCATTTCATCCATTTAAATTCAAGGTGATTATTGACATGTGTGTTCCAATTACCATTTTCTTAATTGTTTTGGGTTTGTATTTGTAGGTGTTTTCCTTTTCTTGTGTTTCCTCCTTAGAGAAGTTCCTTTAGCACTTGTTGTAAGGCTGGTTTGGTGGTGCTGAATTCTTTTAACTTTGGCTTGTCTGGAAAGCTGTTGATGTCTCCCTCAAATCTGAATGAGCTTCTTGCTGGGTAGAGTATTCTTGGCTGTAGGTTTCTCTCTTTCAGGACTTTCAGTATATCCTGCCATTCCCTTCTGGCCTGCAGAGTTTCTGTAGAAAGGTCAGCTGTTATCATTATGGGTTTTCCCTTATATGTTGTTTGTTGCTTTTCTCTTGCTGCCTTTAATATTTTTTCTTTGTGTTTAATTGTTGTTAGTTTGATTAATATGTGTCTTGGTGTATTTCTCCTTGGGTTTATTCTGTATGGGACTCTCTGTGCTTCTTGGACTTGGTTCATTATTTCCTTTCCCATGTTGGGGAAGTTTTCCACTATAACCTCTTCAAATATTTTCTCAGACCCTTTCTTGTTTTCTTCTTCTTCTGGGATGCCTATAATTCTAATGGTGGTGCGCTTAATGTTATCGCTGAGGTCTCTGAGACTGTCTTCTATTCTTTTTATTCTTTTTTCTTTTTCCTGCTCTGTGGCATTTATTTCCCCCATTCTATCTTCCAACTCACTTATTCGTTCCTCTGCCTCAGTCATTCTGCTGCTTATAGCATCTAGAGTATTTTTAATTTCAGCTATTTTGTTATCCATTGCTGTTTGTTTTTCTGAGTTCTTATGAACTGTTTCTTGTACTTTCTCTATTTTGTTATTGAGATTTTGTATCATTTTTACTATCATTACTCTGAATTCCTCTTCAGGCATTTTTCCTATTTCCTCCTCATTTATTTGGTCTTGTGGGTTTTTTTCCTGCTCCTTTGCCTGCATGGTGTTTCTTTGTTTCCTCATGGTTGTCCAAACTTTTGGGGTTGCTTGTCCTGGTGATAGAGGTGTTTATAGAAGACTGACCCAGCCTCAGATTAATGCCCAAGTATTGGATTAAGCAAATACTAAGTCTAGGAAACACATACATGTATAAGACACACCATTACTGAATCCATTAGGACATCAGGCTCTGGAAAGACCTGACAGAAGAACCCCAGTATGCTATCAAATATTCAAAGAGAAACCCAACAGAAATTGACAACTGAAACAGAACAAATCAGAGATAAAAGCAAAAGCAAACAAACAAACAATTAACACCTTACACATACAAACACTAATCCAGGGAGATTTTGTAAGCTAGGATCAAATATGGAAAAGAGCTAGAGTACCGCCAGACAGAATGGAGATTATCAGAATGAAATTAGACAGTTGTACTAAGAACTAAGTTAAAGACAAAAGCCTAATATTAAATACCAAGGTGGTGTGTCATCTGGAGAATAGAGCAAGGAGTCTGAGCAGATTGATAGTGTTGCTTATAAGTATGTTAAGATAAAATAAACATAAAAAGGCTGGAAGAAAGGGGAACAGAAGAGTGTAGTGTGGTTGGAAATATGGAAATAAAAAGAAAGGAATAGAAATGTATAAAAGATAGGGATGAAAGGCAAGTATGAGAGATATATTGTCTGTACTACCAAAAACTTAGCTAGATATAGAAGTATATAAAAGGGCAAGAAAATAAAAATAGAATAAAAATATCATTAAAAAATTATGTTATAAAACTTGTAGATCCCTTAGGACTAAGATCGTAATTAATAAAGAAAAAAAAAAAGAGAGAGAGAGAGAAAAAAAAAATCCAGAACTGATCCCAGAATGGACCAGTTCAATAGGATCGATACTAATATTTCTGTTTCCTTAGAGTCTCAGCTATAAGTGTCCTTCTCCTTGCCTTGGGTTTTTTTGCATTATTCTGTGACCAGCAGAGGTTCTTTTATTGTTTGTCTGTAAGTGTCGGTCTGGGAAGGGAGAGGGTACAATAGTGGCTCCTTTCCCTGGGAGTGAGTGAGCAGTGGCACACTGTTGTTTCAGTCGGGCTTTGATGTGCCTGCTGCAGAGGGACGCTGGTGGCTCAGGTGTAAACAGAAAGTCTTAGAGTTGGGCCTCCCTCGGGTTTTTTTTTTTTTTTTTTCTCTGCAGCCTCCCTGCTGCTGGCGTTCCAAGGGGTTTTAATCTATCCCCGCCCGAGTGCCTGAGGGTGCTTGTTATCTCTGAGCGCCTTAGGTGGCCCACAGGGCAACTCTCCACTGCCTGTTACAGAGGTGCGGAAAGAGAGAGAGAAGCTATGTGTGCGGCTCCTCCCCCCTGCCCTTGAGCCTGCAGCTTCCAGCCGCCATCATGGCCGGGCAGCTCTCAGGGACGGGCACTCCTCACCGCAGACCTCTTCCCTCCTGTCCTCTCAGCTGCAGACCTCTTCCCTCCTGTCCTCTTGGTCCGTCACCTTACTGGCAACAATGTTTCTCACCCTGAACCAGCTCTCCGGTTCCCACGCTCATGCTCCCGGACCCTCTGTTTAGCAGTGGATCGACGTCTGGGTCCGGGAACGCTAAGCTGCGCTGCGGACCCTCTGTATGTTTCTCACTCCCTCCCATCTGCCACAGCTCCGCCGCTTCACCCTCTTTGAGTCATTGTAGATGCCTCCCTACCGGTTATGTTGGGCTCCTTTCAGTCCTTTCTGGTGTCCGAGGCCATCTGCTGGTGTTCAGCTGGTTCTCTGTGGGAATTGTTGCGTCCTTCGGTGCATTCCCAATGCATCTGTGGAGAAGGATGCATTCCACATCCCTCTACTTCACCGCCATCTTTTCCTTCACAATATCTTTTTATTTTTGTTGTCTAGTGTTATTAAAATGTAAAAATCTACTGTAGTTTTCATTATATAAAACAATATTGATATAGATACTGACAGACAGACAGTTAATCTTGTAAACAGATGATGTGAACTTATGTTTTTGACAAACACAGCACACTACTGTAAGTGTATTTTCTCTTCATTATAATTTTTAAGTAACATTTTCTTTTTCTGGCTTACTTAATTCTAAGAATACAGTATATAATACATATGACATACAAAATATGTGTTATATTATTAATAAGGCTTCAGATCAACAGTAGGATATTAGTAGTTAAGTTTTGGGAAAGTCAAAAGATATATGCAGATTTTTTACTGTGTGGGGATCCATGTTGCTAAACCCTGTGTTGCTCAAGAGTGTACGGTGCTTCTAATCCAAGAACATGTTATATCCCACCATTTGTTTGTGTCGTCTTTGATTTTTCAGCAATGTCTTATAGTTTTCTGAGTACAGGTCTTTTGCCTCCTGGAAGAATCGATATTGTGAAAATGACTATACTACCCAAAGCAATCTACAGTTTCAATTCAATCCCTATCAAATTACCAATGACATTTCTCAAAGAACTGAACAAAAAATTTTATAATATGTATGGAAACACAAAAGACCATGAATAGCCTAAGTAATCTCAAAAAAAAAAAAAAATAAGCTGGAGGAATCAGGCTCCATGAATTCAGACTATACTACAAAGCTATAGTCATCAAAACCGTATGGTAGTGGCACAAAAACTGAAATATAGATCAATGGAACAGGATAGAAAGTCCAGAGATAAACCCACACACCTATGGTCACCTAATCTATGACAAAGGAGGCAAGTATATACAGTGGAGAAAAGACAGTCTCGTCAATAAGTGGTGCTGGAAAAACTGGACAGCTATGTGTAAAAGAATGAAATTAGAACATTCTCTAATATCACACACAAAAATAAACTCAAAATGGATTAAAGACTTAAATATAAGGCTGGATACTCTTAGAGGAAAACATAGGCAGAACACACTTTGACATAAATTGCAGAAAGATCTTTTTTGATCCAGCTCCTAGAGTAATGAAAATATAAACAAAAATAAACAAATAGGACCTAATGAAACTTAAAAGCTTTTGCACAGCAAAGGAAACCATAAACAAAATGAAAAGAGAGCCCTCAGAATGGGAGAAAATATTTGCAAATGAAGCAAAGGACAAGTGGTTAATCTCCCAAATATACAAACAGCTCATGCAGCCCAATATAAAAGAAAACAAACAACCCAATCAAAAAATGGGCAGAAGATCTAAACAGACATTTCTCCAAAGAAGACAAACAGATGGCTAAAAAGTACATAAAAAGATGCTCAATGTCACTAATTATTAGAGAAATGCAAATCAAAACCACAAGAGGTATCACTTCAGACCAGTCAGAATTGGCATCATCAAAAAATCTACAAAGAATAAATGCTAGAGAGGGTGCAGAGAAAAGGGAACCCCCTTACACACTTGGTAGGAATGTAAACTGGTAAAACCATTATGGAGAACAGTATGAAGGTTCCTTAAGAAACTAAAAATAGAGCTATCCATATGATCCACCAGTCCCAATCCTGGGCATTTATCTGGAGAAAACAGAATTCCAAAAAATACATGCACTCCAACATTCATTGCAGCACTATTTACAATAGTCAGGACATGGAAGAAACCGAAATGTCCATCAACAGATGAATAGATAAAGAAAATGTGGTGTGTATATATATATACAATGGCTATTACTCAGCCATAGAAAAGAACAAAATAATGCCATTGCAACAACATGGATGATGTTGTTGTCATAGTGAGTGAAGTAAGTCAGACAAAGAAAGACAAATATCGCTTATATGTGGAATCTAAAATCAGGGTACAAATGTACTTATCTATATACAAAACAGGAATATATGTACAGATGTAGAAAACAAACTTATGGTTACCAGGGGGTAAGAGGGGGGAGGGATAAATTGGGAGATTGGGATTGACATATACACTCTACTATATATAAAATAGGTAACTAATAAGGACCTACTGTATATCACAGGGAACTCTACTCAATACTCTGTAATGACCCATATGGGTAAAGAATCTAAAAAAGAGAGGATATATGTATATGTATAACTGATTCACTTTGCTGTAGAGCAGAGACTAACACAACATTGTAAATCAACTATACTCCAATAAAAATTTTTAAAAAAAGAGTGTATAGTACACTGATTACTAGGTCCCAGGGGCTGTGGTAGATATGTGGTCACCACTTCTGGAGCAACAAAATAACAAAATAACTACATAGCTATCTTGGATGTAAGTCTGTTCTTTTTCTGATGTTTAGCTTTTCTATTTTTTTGTTTGTTTCTTTGTTTTAAAGAGAGAAAAGTCTAAGAGTAGAAGCTGTTTGGAGAAAAAATATTTACAAGGTGAGGTGTTATAATCTTCTTCTGGAATTTTAATCCAATTCAGTAGATTCCTGCGCCCCGCAATTGAACATCAGAATCTTAAGTTTCTAAAACAAAAAACCACACCAGCAGAGACGTCAGTGATGAGTCCAGGGAGCAATGAGTAGACGGTGACACTGTTCTGGTAAGTAAACAACCTTCTAGCTGTCTGACATTTAGCTTCAAGTCTTTATCTAGTTCCAACCCTTGTAACTCACAAAAACTTCATTTGCCTGGACTAAGAACTTACCTCGTGCTTCCTTTCTCCAGAGTTCTTCTTAGTCTCAGTTTGGCTTTTGAAAGAGGCTTTATGTTTGGCATAAATGGATGAGCCCTGGGGAAAGGTACTACCAAAGGCAAAGACCAGGAAATGACCAGGGCCTCAGAGAGTCTGCATTCTTTTGTGTAATTCCAGCCCTCTCACTTCTAGGTTATGTCAAGGGATTGATTCATGATCTCAGTGAAGTGTGAGCAGAAGTGGGGCATCATTTCCATTCTAAGGTGGTTGGAAAGTGATGTGACGTTTGTTCATCCCATTCCTTTTTGCATCCGTGTGTGTGGAAACAAGGGCTCCGCTAGGGCAAGATGGGAGCCAGCATTGGTTTACACACTCTCTTTGAGGGAGGTTCACACAGGAAAGTCTCAAACTGTATCTCACTCTGTGACACAAATGAGAAATAAAGCTTTGTTTTGTATAATGACTGAGATGTGGTCTATTGACTATGTTGAATAATAAATCCAAAATAAAATAATCCAAAATTATCAAAACAGGGCAGCCTTGTTTGTAACTTCTTGATCCTTACACTAAGAATTCCAGCCACAAACGCAGGCATTCATTCATTCATTTATTTTGTGGTAGTTGAACTGAGCTGGGGCTTAACGGGGGTCTCTCTACAAGCCAATGCAAACAATTAAGGTGTTATCAAGAGACTTATTTAGACTGCAAAAATGATTTTGAGAAAAAAAATCTGTTTAGGACATCAGTTGTGAATTTTACCATAACGAGACACATGTGACTTATTACTACATTGAAACGAAATTAAAGTCAGTATACATACTGAATAAAGATTTGGGATAATATAGATTTGATAGACCTTAGAATTTACAGAAACCATGTGAAAATTTTGGTGCTCAATAGTGCTCAAAGATGTCAATAAGTATCAACATATTGAGGCTTTTTCCCTCTCTCTATCTGTGCGCTAGTGACCATATGGTTAGGTTATTATAGAAACCAATTTTGGAGTCATATAGACCTGAATTTGAATGCCAGCTCTATTCCTTATTAGCTGTAAGACCTTGAATAAGGTGAGTAGATTTATCTATACCAAACTGCTTACTTTCCTTTAATGGGATAATAATAATTTAACTTAAATTTTAGGCTTAGTGTAAGAAATAAATGAGGTACTGTACTATAAAGAGCTTAGGACAGTGCCTGCATATTTTAAATGTAAAGTAAATCATACTATTGATATTGTGATATTATTATCTTTCTTTCTGAAATAGAATTATAAACACCTTTTTATGTGAACCATGATAATTGGAGGAAATAGTAATTAGTTTTAATGTTGAATTGCTACATAGTAAATAGTTAACATTAAAAATTTATAATTTACTATCCTAGAAGAAGTAAATTGTTTTATGAGATTTTTGTAAAAATCAAATTACACAAGTCATATTAAGCACTGAAGAAAATTTCTGGCAAATAAAAATCAAGTTGAACTGCCTTAAAGTGCAGCCCCAAAATGACATTATCTTGATGAAAAACTTTCAGTATTCTCCAATGCCCACCAAGTTGAATAAACTTCAATTTAATATGCTTTATCACTGGTCATAATGTAACCCCAATGTTTTGATTACTGTAGCTTTGTAGTAAAGTCTGAGGTCAGAGAGTGTGATACCTCCAGCTTTGTTCTTTGTTCTCAAGATTGCTTCGGTAACTTGTGGTCTTCTGTGGTTCCATGTGAATTTTAGGTCTATTTGTTCCAATTCTGTGAAAAATGTCCTGGGCATTTTGATAAGGATTATATGAAATCTGTAGATTGCTGTTGGTAGTGTGGACATTTAAACAATATTAATTCTTCCAATCCAAGAACATGGGATAGTGTTCCATTTTTTGTATCATTGTCAATTTTCTTCATCACAGTGTAGGTCTTTCCTCTCCTTTGTTAAGTTGATTCCTAGGTATTTTATTCTTTTTGATACAATTTTAAATGAGATTGTGTTCTTGGTTTCTCCTTCTGATAGTTCATTATTAGAGGATAGGAAAAGCAACAGATTTCTGTACATTAATTTTACTGAATTCATTGATTAGTTCTAATAGTTTTTTGGTGGAGACTTTAGGGTTTTCTATATATATTATCCTGTCCTCTGCAAAGAGTGACAGTTTACTCCTTTTCTAGTTTGGATGACTTTTCTTTCTTTTTCTTCTCTGATTGCTGTGGCTAGGACTACCAATACTTCCAAAACTATGTGGCAAGAGTGGGCATCCTTGTCTTATTCCTAATTTTAGAGGAAAGGCTTTTAGCTCTTGAACATTGTGTGTGACATTAACTATAGGTTTGTTATAAATGGTTTTTATTATGTTGAGATATGTTCCATCTGCCCCAACTTCAATGAGAGTTTTTATCTTGAATGGATGTTAAATTTTGTTAAAAGCTTTTCCTGCATCTAGTGAGATGATCATGTGGTTTTTATCTTTCCTACTCTTAATGTGATGTGTTACACTGATTGATTTGTGAATATTGAACCATCTTTCCATCCCTGGAATAAATCCAGGAATCAAAACAGCTCACTACTGACACAAAAACAGACACATAGATCAATGGAACAGAATAGAGAGCCCAGAAATGAACCCACATACTTGCCATCAATTGATCCATGACAAAGAAGGCCAGAAATACAATAGGGAAAAAACAGTCTCTTCAATAAGTGGTGCTGGGAAAACTGGACATTCCATGTAAAAGGATAAGATTAGAACATTCTGTCACATCATATACAGAAATAAACTCAAAAAGGAATTAAAGCTCTAAATGTAAGACCCGAAACCATAGAATTCCTAGAAGAGAACATAGGCAGAACACTCTTTGATATAACTTGTAGCAATATTTTTTGTTTTTTTAAATTTATTTAATTTATTTTTTGGCTGTGTCAGGTCTTAGTTGCAGCATGTGGAATCTTTTGTTGAGGTGTGCGGGCTTCTCTCTAGTTGCAGTGCATGGGCTTCTCTCTTGTTATGGCATATGGGTTTTCTCTCTCTAGCTGTGGCACATGGGCTCCAGCATGCATGGGTTCTGTAGTTTGTGGCACATGGGCTCTCTCGTTGAGGCACAGAAGCTCAGTATATGTAGCACGCAGGCTTAGTTGTCCCGCGGCATGTGGATCTTAGATCCCTGACCAAGGATTGAACCCACATCCCCTGCATTGGAAGGTGGGTTCTCTACCACTGGACCACCAGGGAAGTTCCACTTGTAGCAATAGTTTTTGGGTCTGTCTCCTAAGGCGAGAGAAGTAAAAGCAAAAATAAACAAATGGGACCTAATTTAGTTAAGTTTACTCAAAAGATTTTGTGCAGCAAAGGAAACCATCGACAAAATAAAAAGACAACCTACCAAATGGAAGAAAATATTTGCAAATGATATGACAAATATGGGGTCAATATCCAGAATATACAAACAGCTCATACAATTCATTATCAAAAAACAAACAACTCAGTCCAAAAAAATGGGCAAAAAGTCCCGAATAGACATTTTTTTCAAATAAGACATACAGATGGCTAATGTGCGCATGAAGAAATGAGCAATATCACTAGTTATTAGAGAACTCCAAATCAAAACCACAATGAGATAATCACCTCACATCTGTCAGAATTGTCATCATCAAAATGTCTAAAAATACCAAATGTTGATGAGGATATGGAGAAAAGGGAACCCTTGTACTTTGTGGGCGGGAATGTAAATTGATACCGCCTCTCTGGAAAACAGTATGAAGGTTCCTCTAAACTTTAAAAATAGAATTACCATATGATCCAGTAATTCCATTCCTGGGTATATATATATCTGAAAAAAATGAAAACACTAATTCAAAACATGCATCCCAATGTTCTTTGCAACATTTTATATAACTGCCAAGATATGGAAGCAGCCCAAGTGTTCATCAACAGATGAATGGATAAAGAAGATGAAATTATATTTATATTTATATTTATATGCGCACACAGTGGAATATTAGTCAGCCATAAAAAAGAATGAAATAATGCCATTTGCAACAACATGGATGGACCTAGAGATTATCATACTAAGTGAAGTAAGTCAGACAAAGACAAACTATATGTTATCTCTTATATGTGGAATCTAAAAAATAAAGCAAATGAATGCATATAACAAAACGGAAATAGGCTTACAAATATAGAAAACATGTTAATGACTACCAGTGGGGAGAGGGATGGAAGGATGGACAAGATAAATGTAGAGGATTAAGTGACATAAACTACTATGCCCTAAAATATATGAGTAAAAAGTGTGTGTTGTTAGCACAGGAAAATCTGCCATTATTTTGTAACAACTTTTAATGGAGTATAATCTCTAAAAATATTGCATCATTTTTCTGTGCACCTGAAACTAATATAATATTGTCAATCAACTATACTTCAATTTTAATAAAAGAAAACAATATTGAAATCTATACTTTAGTAGAAAAGGTTGATACAAGTCTTTAAATTTTTTCAATTTCTTTGTGAAGTTCTCTGTGAACTGAATTAAAGGAGAAAAGGAAAAAAAAATTTGAAAAATCCCAATATAAACATATAATTATTGAAATAAAAAATTATAGCCTCACTTTTTCAGATAATTGTTCTTTAAATTGTTCTTTAAATCTACACTTAGCTTTGTTTGTGTTATACAAATTTAGTATTTCTCTCAATTCCAGTGCTCATGTATTGCAGCCACCAAAACTGTGTCCATAGACTAGAATTAGGAAGATAAATTGGGGATGCATTATGTAAATACCCACTTTCTCCACAACCAGAATAAAGTCTAGAGAGGAAATTTGTCCTCGGACACAATACTTTTGCCATTAGAAGGACTGGAAAAGTGTTTCTAGAAGACTAAAAAAGAGACATTTTAAAAGAGACATAAAATGTGACTTGATGGAGACTAGAAGTAAATGTATTCTTCTTCAATACACAAAAAATTTTCAGGGAAGAGCATAGTCACATAACGAAGAAAGCAAGATTCCTTCCCTCCCCCTCACCTGCTGCCAAAGAGATCTTTCAGAATTTCTCTGTTGTTATTGTTACCAGCCTGCGCTGTGAGTTTTAACAGTTCTGAGACCATCGTAGAGCTGGGAGGATGCTAAGAATATCTCACCTAACATTCTCTCTCCAAAAGTTTATGATATGCATCACCTTTGATGGCACAGGGTAGTAATGAAAACTTCTTAATCATTATAATTATTTTTTGTTGTTATTTGTTTGCTATTTAGCTGCTAATTTCTTTGTACAAATAACTTTTTATAATTAAGGAAAATTTGGAGAAGATATGCCAAGGGTCTTGGTCCCCTGCTTCCCCTAAACAAAAATTGACTCCTATAATATTGCTGAAGCTTGTTGGGTCCCTTGTTTTATTAAAAACTCTAGTTTACGCAACTCTGCATTTCAAGCTCGCCAATCAAAATGAGTCCTTTGGAGTTTATTCATTGTTTAATTAATAAACAGATATCTTAAATTAACTCTATATTGGATAATAGGTAAACTGATTTGCTACAATTTAGAATTTTCTTACCGAATAAAAATAGATGCTGTTGACTTTAAGAAATGCACATGTGAGGGTTACAAGTTAAGTTTTATCTGGGGCAAAATGAGAACTGCAGCCTGGGAGACAGCATCCCAGATAGTTCTGAGAAACTGTTCTAGAGAGGCAGGGGGCAAGATCCATAAATATGTGATTTTGATGAAAGGGGAAAACATTCAATCAAGCACACATTGTTTGCAGAAGGTTTCTGCTAGTCTCGTGCAGGCTAGTCACAAAATGGAGTCCTCACCATGAAGGAGTTTAGTGTTTTTCTAGATATGAGGAGATATAAGAATTGGGCTTATAAAGTTGGCTCCTGAAAATATTTACTTAAGACCTGTTCCACCAGTTTTTCGCAGAGCACAGAGTGCCTCCTTTCAGCTCTCCACCCTGAACACCTTTGGTGGGGGGGGGTTGGCAGCCAGCAGCTGCAGCAGCACATGATTTAATCTTTGTAGAAGTAGATGGCCAAGTGCCAATGGCAAGTGCCAATTGTAGTTGACAATGCAGTGTATTTAAAAATACAGTTTTATTAGTCAAATCAATCACATTCGCCCTAAATGTTGTTATTGTTTTTTTTTTTTTTTAGGCGACTAATTTATCTCAAATGGTGCGGACACTTTCAAGAAGAAGCTCTCAAGTCCTGTTGAGGTGTTGATACTCAGCATCCTGCTTTCAGGACTGCAGAGTTAATGTTTTACAGTACCTTGGCCAGCATTCTCTTTTCCCTTGTTCAGCTGAAAAGTGCGTTTATTTCCTACTATTCTGTACCCCCTGGACAACCTGCATTCCCTGCATATTCTGCAGTAGGATACTTAAGAATCTTTATTATTGAAAGTTTGTTAGGTACAATTGGAATGTATCACCTTCTCCATATTGGCCAGGTATTAGGAAGAGAGATTAAAACGGAAGACCCACATATTTTAGCAGGTTTTCAGGTCCTCTTCATTACAATATGTTAAAATAACGCAAGAAAAAACAATCTCTAGATGAGAATGTGGGGATGAAGTTACCCAAAATGGAAGCAACAAGTTTATTGGTAGATTTTCATTGTGGTGGAGAAATACTGAAATCAGGAGCAATCGTGAAAAACTTTACAATGTGGACAGGTGTGCAGCCTTCTGTATATTTGGAAGTGTTTATTTATTTATTTTTTTGGTTGAATTTGAGGTAGTAAATAGCCTACCACCACGATGCAAGATCATCCTTAATACCCAGTCTTGTGCAAGTGCTGTCTTCCCTCAGTACCTGCAGGGGATTAGTTCTAGGATGCACTGAAAATACCACAAGTCATGGATGTTCATGTCCTTCAGTTGGCCCTCTGTATCTGAGGAATGTGTATCCATGGATTCAACCAACTATGGATCATAAACATAGTAGCATAGGTAATGAAAAACAACCCTAACCCTAACCCTAACCCTAACCCTAACCCTAACCCTAACCCCAACCCATAGACCCATGCAGTTCAAACCCATGTTGTTCAAAGGTCAACTGCAATATACTTTCTGGTGCTCAGAACACTATCTGGTTATAAAATAAAATGTGATGCCTTATTCTTGAATGCTATAAAGAAAATTTGAGAACAGTTATCCTAATCTCAACCAGCCTTTTTGGTCTCAGGAACCCTTTACACTCTTAAAAAAATGATTGCGGGTCCCCCAAAGCTTTTGTTTGTGTGAATTATATCCACCAATATTTACTGATTAAGAAGTAAAACTGAGAAACTTTTTAAAAGCACAAAGTTCACAAGCTCACGTTCTAGGGGTCATTAGAGCAATGATGTCTTCACATTTCATGTCACCTTTGGCAGAAGCAACGGAGCCATTGTAGGAGAATGAGAGCAAACACATGCCCTGGTGGACATTACATATTGAATGCTTCACTAAACTGTTTAAAAAAGAGAAAATGAGGGTAACAATAACAAAAACAGTCTTACTATTACCCTAAGAATAGCTTTGAATTCACAAACCCCCTGGAGAGATCATAAGGATCCCTGGGGTGTCCCTGGACCACACTTTGCTAACAATTGTTCCAGATTAGTACAGTATGTTAAAAGCTTTCCATCCAGAATTGAAACATATTTTGGCAATGAAAGTAAATGATGGGAGATTATGGACTAAGATATGTATGTATGTGTGTGTACGTATACATAATGAAGTATATATATATAGAGATGTGTATATATATTATACGTGTATAATATATATAATGATGTATGTTTACATTTATACACAATGTGGTGATTGGGTCTCTGGGTACAGGAGTCGAGAAATCATCCAAGAGATTTTTTTTTTTTTTTTTTTGCCAATAGAGAGCTTATACTCCAGCTTTCATATGGACAAAACATCCTCTGCATTAAATAGAAATCATTTCTCTAAAATAATTTTACTTGAGGTATAATTGACATATAACATGTATTTCAGGTGTACAGCATAGCAATTCAATATTTGTATATAAATATCTTGCAAAATGATTATGACCATAAGTCTAGTTAACATGTCAATATTTTTCTTGTGATGGGAACTTTTAAGATCTATTCTCTTGGCATCTTTCAAGAGTGCGATACAGTATTGTTAACTACAGTCACCATGCTGTACATTACATCCTCATGACATTTGTTTTATAACTGGAAGTTTGTACCTTTTTGACCACATTAACCATTTCACCCACTTCCCTACCCCTGGCCTCTGGCCACCACCAATCTGCTCTCTGTATCTGTGAGACCATGATCTTTTTTGTTTGTTTCTTTCTTTGTTTTTAATTACACAAATAAATGAGATTACACGGCATAAAAATCTAAACTTCCCAGTATTGTTTTAAACAATCTGGATTAATTTGCTTACCACATTTTTGGGGTTTTCAAAAAGAAGTGCGTTTTTATGTATTTCCCAAATTCCCCAATACAATAATATCCAGCTCTCCCTGCAATCTTAAATGTTCTTTTTTTTAAAAAAAGCAAAACAAAGCAGGACAAATGAACAAAGAACTTTATGGATTTACATAAGATTCCTGTGTGATTGCCAATGTGTATTATATCAGGGATGAAGCTTCCCACCTCCTCACTCCCTTATAAGGATGAAATAATCAGCTGGTACCGAAAATAGAACTGATAGTTACAAATCCCTCTTGTTAGAAAGACTGGTATATTCTGGAGGAATGAAAATTCAGACGCATTTTATTAAGGAAGATATTTCATGAGTAAATAAGTTGGTTTACTTAAATTTCAATTTTAGTACCAGCCTTTAGGTTTGGGACATCTGGTTCCATTTGGTGATGTTGTTAACTATAGGGACAACATGGTACAGTAGATTTCTAGAACTCATTCATCCTGCATGATGGAGATATTACAATTGATATTACAAACTCTCCATTTTCCCCTCCCCAGCTCTTGGTCACCATTATTAAACTCTGATTGTATGTGTTTGACTTAGATTCCTCATATAACTAGGGTCATACATTATTTGTCCTCCTGTGACTGTCTCATTTCATTTAGGAGAATGTTCTCCTATTCATCCATGTTGTCGCATACAGCAGACTTTCCTTCTTTTTTTAATGCTGGATAACATTCCATTGTATGTATTAGCATACAACACAGTTTTTTATCCATTCATACATCAATGGACATTTCGATTATTCCTACATCCTGGCTATTGTGAATACTACTGAAATGAACACTGGAAAACTGATGTCTCTTTGAGATCCTGATTTCAATTCTTTTGGATAAACACCCAGAGGTGGAGTCATTGGATCATTTGGTAGTTCTAGTTTTAATTTCTCAAGGTGTCTCCATACTGCTTTTCATAGCAATGCCCCCATTTCCTATCCCTATTCACAGTCTACCAGGCTTCCAATTTCTCCATATTCTTTTTAACACTAATTATCTTTTTTCTTTTTTTTTTTCTTCTCTTTTTTTGGATGATAATCATCCTAACATGTGTGAGGTGACATCTTATTGTGGTTTTGATACATATCTCTCCAATGTTAGTGATATGGAAAATATTTTCACATACCTTTGGACATTTGTACACCTTCTTTACAGAATGTCTATTCAAGTCATTAGCCCAATTTTTTTTCTATGATAACAAGTATTTTTATTTTTTTGGTTATTGAAGACATATCCCTGTATGAAAGCAACTGTAAAAGTCAGTTAAAATTTAAATACTTACTTTTTTATTGGAGTATAGTTGCTTTACACTGCTGTGTCAGTTTCTGTTAGCTCAATCTTTAATCAGGTTATTAGATTTTTGCTCTTGTGTTGTAGGAGTTCCATATATATATTGGAAATTAACTCACCTGATGTATGATTTGCAAATTCTCTAAACTACTTTTTATAATTAATTTTTATTGGAGTATAGTTGTTTTACAACATTGTGTTAGTTTCTGCTGTATAGCAAAGTAAATCAGCTATATATAAATTCCCAATAGTGTGTATATGTGTGAAGTTCATTAAACTCCCCAGCAAATTTAAAAAACATTGACTTTTAATTAAACATCTTCATCAATGCACAGTGCTCTGGTTAGAAAATGTTTTTAACTCCGTTTTTGTCATAAAATTTTCATATCTGTTCAAATATTTTAATATATTAACAACTTGACATTTCAATATTCTGAAAATATTAAAATATTTGTTGTACATTTAATAATCAGTATTAGGAAGAAAAAAATGTGTTGCTCCTACACAGTAAAGTGAAATCATTTACCATTAGACTGGATGAAATGTCAAATCAAAAGTTTCTCTTTCTCTCTGTCTCTGTCTCTCTGTCTCTGTCTCTGTTCCCTCTTCCTCCCTCCCTGTCTTCTTATGTAAAATAATTAATGAGCTCAGCTATTATGAGAACCAGGAAGCACTTACCAATAACCCTCTAAATTGTGCAGATGTGTCAATATTGTTACAGTCGTCCTTCGTTGCAGTCGCCCCTTAGTATCTTTGGAGCGCTGGTTCCAGGACCTGCCAAGGCCCAAATTCATGGATGCTCAAGTCCCTTTTATAAAATGGTGCAGTGCAGTGGGATCTTTGTATTGGTGGATGCAGAACCTGCCAATACAGAAGGCTGACTGTACTTGCTTCTCTTGGAAAAAAAACCCTATCTTGTTTTAATCTCCTCTTCCAATTCCCATTTTTACCCATTTAATTCTGAAAATTTTTTGGAACTTCAGAATTTCTGCAGACTTCCTTTCTGTATTCTCTCCAATCTCTCCATTGATTCAATATAGTACTTAGAGACATACAACTTTCAAAAAGGTTGATATTTGCTAATAGGTGTGAAAGAACTTGAAAATGTGTACTTGACTCAGAAATGGAGTATGGAGCTTTCTGGAAATCTATATTCAGAAACTGAGCTTTTGACCTATCAATGTCACTTCTAAGTGTCTACCCTGAAGATACATCTCCAAAAATAAGACGGTATATATGCACAGGCTATTCATTGCAATACTGTATGCAATTACAAAACATTAGAAAAAACTCAAATGCCTATACATGGGAGAGTGGTTGAATTGCCCATGTTGCATTTAGGCCACTAAGTAATATGCAGCTGTATAAAAGAATGAGGAAGTTCTCTATTAACTAATAGGGATAACTCCAGGATATTTTGTTAGTTGAAAATAAAATGCCAAAATATATTTCTATTATGCTACCCTTTACCTAAAACAGGGACAAAAGAAAATAGACATGTATCTGCCCATTTGCAGAAAGATAAATCAGACATTAATAGGATTACTTATGGGAACAGAAGGGAATGGAGTGGAATAAACAGAGAAATAAGGATGGTTACAGGGATGGGGTGACTATACTTCTCTGGATGTACCTCTTTGTATAGTTCTGACACATTAAACTCACAGTTAATGTTTCACCTATTCAATAATTGAAATCAACAGAATATGGGGAAAATAAAAAAATAGAATACAAATGTAACAAACAAATTTTCTGAATTATGAATGAATAACTACACTGCATTCTGTCTCTGTTTCTCCCTCCCTCCCTCCCTCCCTCCCTTCCTTCCTGCCTGCCTGCCTTTCTTCCTTTCTCTCTTTCTCTCTTCCTTTCTCTCTCTCTCTCTCTTCCCCCGGCCACCCTTACCATGAGCTGTTTAAAAAAGCAACTACCCTAAGTGTATTTGGAGGACAATATTTTGACTGTGGGCTACACTGCTGAAGACAAGAAAAAACTGTATATAGGTACTGTGTTCTAGTTAGTAAACGTGTTTCCCACATTTGGTTCAATTAGTAGATCTGAAATACTGTCCTTGTATACTAAGATTGAACAAACATATACATATATTGTGGATAAGATCCAGGTTTATCTTAGTCAGAAAAAATTCACAAATAAGGAAAGAGGAGTCTAGAAATGAACCCTGTGATGTTGGATTGGAATTGGAAGTATCAGTATGAATTCATGGCTGTAGTTATACAGAGAGATTGACAGGCACAGAAATACTATGGAGGCAAGGGTAGACTGGTGTTGGTATACAAAGCTTTATTTCCTAGCTCAGTCTGTTGCACCTGGAGCAATGAGCACTGCTAACTTCAAACCTTGGTTTGAAGTAATTATTAATTCTAGGGCTGGGCCACAGAAAATACAAAATGGGTCTGGACTATTCTGATGTCAGAAAGTAAGGGAGTGTTCAAAAGATGATAGGAGGTTACTGAAAGGACACAGAAGTCACTTGAAGAAAACTCCCAAAGGATAATTTTAGGAACAAAATAAATAATAAATAAATAATGCTGAGATTGAATTACAACCAGTAGAATAAAATAAATACTCATGAGTCCCTAACTGATAAAAGTAAATAACGGATAGAATAAGTGGGAGAGAGGGAAAATTATTTCTAAGAGTAGAGTTCCGGATGAGAAATGCAAAAGGAATGATGGAAATACCACATTTCACCATTGGACAAATATCTCAATAATACTTTTACAGACAAGAAGAATCCCTGGATGCTAAAATTAGTGGATGAAAGTGTGATGAGAAACAGCATTTCTGAAGTGTCAAACATGTCAACACAAGATGCTTACTAGTGACAAAGGGAAAATAGTAAGTTTATGGTGGAGAAATGTAGCATCCACTATTTCAACCAAGTCATCAAAGTAACATTACCAGAAATAAAACATTGTGACATGCTCCTTTGATATGTCCTGAAAATGTGCTATTCTTGTCCAAGATGCATAAACACTGTCTAATAATGAGAAAATATAAGAATAATTCAAATGGTGAAATTTGAATAAGAATGGTAGGTTAGTTAATATATCAATATCAATTTTCTGGTTTTGATATTGTTGTATGGTTATTTAAGATTTAAGATCAGGGAAGCTGGGTGAAGTGTGTATGGGAAAACTAAACTACTTCTCACTTTTTGATAGACCTAAAATTAGTTCAAAATAAAAGCTGAAAAAAGAAAAAATAAAATAATTAGTTTCAATAACAATGTAGGCTAAGAAGAATCTACAAGAAGGTTTACTGAAATACTGTTTAAAATAATAAGATGTTGGAAATAACATTTGTGTAAAAAACAGGGAATTGATATAACTGGCATATAGTACAGCAATTTAATTTTAACCAGAATATTGTTTGACAAGGGGAAATTTTACATGATTTATGAAGTGAAAGATATTACCAAGGAGTTGTACAGGGTCATTTAAATGACATATAAATATGCACATTTTTGCATAAGCCAAGTAGTGTTTTTTTTAATAAAATGTGTGCGTGGCTGTCTCTCTGTATTTAACTTCTAGTTAATGATTTCTCCTTTCTTTTCTCTTTTGTTTTATGACTTTCCAAGCTGGGCATGCACTACTTTTATAACAATTTTAACACTTAAACTAAGCTTTGCTGAAGAAGCATAATTAACTCTAAGAAGTTAATATAAAGAAAAATTACCTCCAATCATATTTAGATTAAGGCAGACTAAATATTATAATAGCTATAGGAAGAGCACATAGATCTGCCTAAAAAAGAACATCTTTTTACACAATAGTTTATACCAGATTCTAAAGTTTCCTGAGGAATAACTAAAGTCTCATAAAGATGGTTATGTTTAGCAGATAAAATTTGCTGTGTATTTAGAAGCTTATTTTTGATATTGACTCTTCATCTTAGTCAAAGACAGACATTTGAGCTTTCAATAACACATTGTCTCTGTGATAGAATCCCACAATAGTGTGCTTCCTAATGATCTTTTTAACCAAGAATTCAATTTTTTTGGTGTGGTATTATCTAAAGTGGCAGTGGGTTACTCATTTTCTTTTCTTCGGGTCTCCATATAACACCTTACATACTTTATGCAAAAACTAAGTCTTTTCACATTGAAAACCTAGACCTGGACCTAGAAGTTATATTCACACAAATCACTCAGCACCACAAGCTCTTTTTAGTGGAATCCCTCCGACAATATATATTTTAAATGCTTCAAAATGCTGTGCACTTTTATTTAATAGACGTATGTGTATATGCAGGAATCCTTTGCAATGATAGTACTGATACATGAATTCAAGTCTAACCACATTGTAAAGGTTTTCTAATTCCATCTCAGAAATGCCTTCGTAATTTTATTGTAGAGTATCACTTTTATAAAAATTAAAGCTAGTCAAAAGTTTAATATGGCATAGTTTATCTCACTTTTAAATTTTGATGTCAGTAGCTAGGAAAGTAGATAGTCTCTTTTTTTGTCATAATCATTTAAAAAAAAAAAACTGTTGTAGTAGATGCAGTTTTGACAGCGAAACTATCAGTTTCCTGTTTTCAAGAGTGAAGGAATGTTTTTCAGGACAGATGTCCATGTAAGATGTTAAACTTGTAATAGTGCTGGGTATAATGTGAAAATAGCCCTATCCAGACTATTTTCTGACATCCTCTCTAGCTGTGAGACACAACAATAGAAGAATGTCATATTTTAAAGTATTTTCTTCACAAATGACTTGATTTGATTCAAATCAATCTAAAATAATTTTTTGACTTTTTCTAACTGAGAAATATAAAAATAACAATTTGATGCTTGAGAGGAGTTAGGAAAGACTGAATAAGTGAGAGGGAAAAAGCATTTTAGACATGGACTGGTAACCTTTCAAAGATATTGCAATATGAAAAATTAATTCTGAATTTCATTCAGGGTTAACTGATCCTAAATTAAACTTCAGCATCCTAGGTTGTTGCTAAGCAACGATTAAGTTTGCTCTGGTTCGTAATCCTAGGCTTTTGTAACAAATTTATCGTTAATGGAATTCCCTATTGGTCCATAGAAACCACATATGTTTGTTAGGGGTCGGGGGCTGGGGGGACACAAAACAGAACAGTGAAGCTTAAAATTGAATAATTACTCTAAGCATAAGCCTGTCAGAGGATGCATTTGCTTTACATGAGAGACGACTGAAGAAATTCAACTTATGTAGGCAATGAAAGTCATTTTAGGAAATTAATATTTAATGTATTAATATATATTTTAAATTAATAGTACCTGTTGGAATGAAAAGGGAGTAGTATCCTTATATCATTCTTTTCTAGGAACCTCATTCCTTTCCTCCCTGTAAGAACTCACATTTCCCCAAGGCAGGTGTCACTGTCTTGCTTTCAATTACACAGCACACGCTCATGAAGCCCTGTTAACAGAATGCCTCTTCCCACTCACGATCTTTTCATTCCGTGAGTGAAGTTCAGCTAGTGTAAAGGCAGGCTTGTTACACCTCTTCACATCTCTGGTTTACTGTGATGCGCCCAGTCCCGTGTTTCCTGAGATGGAGTGTGTGAGTCTGTCTAATTCAGGAGTTTGGCATGAGCAGGCTCACCTACCTGAATAAGCTCCCAAAAATTTGAACTTTGTTGGTAATAAACAGAATATTTTGGCCTTAGCCTTTATCATAGTTTTGTCCTTCAAACCCTTCAGAATTAGGTTGTGGAGAAGAAGGCTATTTTAGAGATTCTACTGGAAGAATGTGATAAATATACACTGTCTAACAGCCATTGTGCTGACTATAGAGGATATAAACCTGAGTTAGATGCAAGGTGTCACCAGAGCAGGGAAGTCAACAGAAGTGGAAACAGGTGATTACAGAACTGTGTACTGAAGGCAAGCTGGTGAGAGGGTACCCATGATGTGGGATGGAGAATTGATGAGATGGCTCTAACTCATATCCATGAAGTGTACACTTGCGCTCATCTTACGGCATGCAAGTCAACAACACAGGTAAAGGTGGGCATTAGGCAGGGCATGGTCAGAAAGAGGAAAAAAAAAAAGAACCATGGCACCCAGATAAGAAGCAACATGGTGTATTCCAGGAAATGGCAAGTAATTAATTCCTTTGAAACACAGAGTGAGGCCAGTAGAGATGAGATGGACATAGCAGAAAAGAGCAAGGAGGACCTGGCAGGTCACGTAGACAAGGTTGAATACCCAATTTGGTTTTAGTTTGCTATCCTTTGTCCTTTTAAAATGCTTCACAAAATTCTTCATTTTTTAAAAATTGTAAGCACAATCATTGACATCGAATCTCATGGACTGTAGTTAACCTATGTTGACGCAATTCTCCTACAAACATAAGTAAAGCCTAGGACCCCAGGCTTTCATTCAAATATTTTCAAAACTGTTTTTGCCATCAAGATACTTCATAAAGAACAGAATCTTTAGGTACCTCAGTTTCATCACTAAAGGCTATTTATAATCTCTTCACCCAAACTCATCCTCTTCCAGAGCCCCAGATCTCAGGAAATGCCACCACGACCCAAATTGCTTCCCAAACAAGAAACCTGGGGGTTCCCTCTGGCTACTCCTCTTCTGTCAATTCTGTGTCTCATCCGTCAACAAGACCCACTGAAACACATTTGACCTCTTCTCCAATCTTCATTTCTACCACCTTGGGGCAAGGGATACAGCGTTTCTCTTCTGAACTGCAATTATACTGTGTAGAACTTCTCTCTCTAGCACCCTTGAAATCCACTTTCTACAATTCAGTCATGAGGATATTCTTTTCCTTTTACATTAATTAATTAATTAATGGTTGCATTGGGTCTTGCTGCACAGGCTCTGTCTAGCTGCGGAGAGCGGGGGCCACTCTTCTGTTGCAGTTCATGGGCTTCTCATTGCAGTGGAGCATGTTGTGGAGCATGGGCTCTAGGCACTTGGACTTCAGCAATTGTGGCACTTTGGCTCAGTAGTTGTGGTTCACTGGCTCTAGAGCACAGGCTCAGTAGGTGTGGCGCATGGGCACAGTTGCTCAGTGGCGTGTGGGATCTTCCCAGACCAGGGCTTGAACCCGTGTTCCCTGCATTGGCAGGAGGATTCTCAACCGCTGCACCACCAGGGAAGCCCATCATTAGGATATTCTTAAAACGTGAGTCTGATAAAGTCATCTCCTGTATTTAAAATACTACAATGACTTCAGATTGCATCTGAGATTAATCTTCTTTGGACCATGGTCATTCTCCAGGTTCATTTCCTCTCAAGCTCTGCATGGCAGCTGTTTTGGTCCTTCCCACTGGCCTTGCAAATACACTCAGTTTTTCCCTTTCAACCTAATTATTTTCTAATTTTTAGTCCTCAGCACAAATCTGTCTTGATTTTTTACCTTTCAGACTCAACTTATAGCCCTTTTCATGGATTTTCAAAGACATCATGCACTTGGGCAGAACAATGTCACTGTGGCAATTTAGTTCATTTATGTTGAAATTTTATACAAATGTGTCCTGTTAAGTGGATGATAAGCTCCAGAAAGTAGATATCACACCTGTTTTGCTTATTATTGTCTATTATAATTTACTGCTACTACAATTTTGATCATTATTTTGTGCAGTTTTGTTTACCTGGTTATAAGCCACAATTTTTTAACAGCTTTAGTGCAATTTAATTTACATAGCATAGAATTCACCTACTTTAAACATTCAATTCAGTGATTTTTAGTGTGTTTACAAAGTTATATAACTGTCACCACAATCCAATTTAGAACATTTCCATTGCCTCGGAAAGAAACTCCTGCCTTTTTTAGTGTCTCTCTCCATTCCAAATACCAGCCCCAGGCAACTACTAATCCGCTTTGTGTCTGTATATATTTTTCTCTTCTGGACATTTTATATAATTGGAACCATACAATATGTAATCTATTTTCATCGAACTTCTTCACTTAGCATAATGTTTTTGAGGTTCATCCACATTGTGACATACATCAGTACTTCTGTATTTTCTATTGCTGAATTATATTCCATTGGCCGTATATCCCACACTGGTTTATTCATTCATTCTTTGATGGATATTTGGGTTGTTTGAACCTTTTGGCCACTGTGAACACAGCTGCTCTGAACATGCTACATAAAAGACTGTATAACTTGAGTGAATGAATGAATGATGAAATTTATGCAATCATTTCCTCATGTAAATATAAGAATATTGTACTACATGATTTCTGAGGTCATTTACAACTCTGAAATATGATGTTAAAATATTCCTAAAAGAATAAGGGAAGGAATGTGCCTAAAATAAACTAAATAGAGTTGTATGGATTTTGGTTCTGACAGACTCTAACGCATAGACCAAAACTAGTTAACTCTCAAGGAGAAATCTTTAGGCATCTTGAGAATTACTTTTTTCTAAAATATTTATCACCAATCCAAAGAGTAAACATAGAACAGCAGTAAGCAGAACCAAAAACCTGATGTGATACACTCCCTAGTACTTATAGGAGAAATTGCTTCTTATTTTGGTATTTATTTATTTATTTTTTTAACTGTCTACATATATGTTTATTTTATTTGTTTAATCTTTATTGGAGTATAATTGCTTTACAATATTGTTATGTCAGTTTCTGCTGTACAACAAAGTGAATCAGCCACATGTATACATATATCCCCATATCCCCTCCCTCTTGAGCCTGCCTCACAACCTCCCTATCCCACCCCTTTAAGTCTTCACAAAGCATCAAGCTGGTCTCCCTGTGCTCTGTAGTAGTTTCCCACTAGCCATCTATTTTACACTCGGTAGTGTGTATATGTCAATGTCACTCTATATGTCCCAGCTTCCCCTCCTCCTGGTGTCCTCAAGTCCGTTCTCTACGTCTGCATCTCTATTTCTACCCTGTCACTAGGTTCATCAGTACCATTTTTCTAGATTCTGTATATATGTGTTAGTATATGGTACTTGCTTTTCCTCTTTCTGGCTTACTTCACTTTGCATGAGAGACTCTAAGTGGAAATAAAAACAAAAATAAACAAATGGGACCTAATGAAACTTAAAAGCTTTTGCACAGAAAAGGAAACCATAAATAAGACAAAAAGACAACCCTCAGAATGGAAGAAAATATTTGTAAATGAAGCAACTAACAAAGGATTAATCTCCAAAATGCACAAGCAGCTCATGTAGCTCAATATCAAAAAAACAAACAACCCAATACAAAAATGGGTGGAAGACCTAAATAGACATTTCTCCAAGGAAGACATACAGATGGCCAACAGACACATGAAAAGATGCTCAGCATCACTAATTATTAGAGAAATGCAAATCAAAACCACTATGAGGTATCACCTCACACCAGTCAGAATGGCCATCATCAAAAAATCTAGAAACAAAAAATGCTGGAGAAGGTGTGGAGAAAAGGGAACCCTCTCACTCTGTTGGTGGGAATGTAGACTGATACAGCCACTATGGAGAACAGTATGGAGGTTCCTTAAAAAACTAAAAATAGAACTACCATATGA
This sequence comes from Hippopotamus amphibius kiboko, assembly GCF_030028045.1. Classification (NCBI taxonomy): domain Eukaryota; kingdom Metazoa; phylum Chordata; class Mammalia; order Artiodactyla; family Hippopotamidae; genus Hippopotamus; species Hippopotamus amphibius. The sequence continues at coordinate 87,737,897 of NC_080188.1, forward strand.
CCCAGCAATCCCACTCCTGGGCATATACCCAGAGAAAATCATAATTCAAAAAGGTACATGTACCAAAATGTTCACTGCAGCATTATTTACAATAGTCAGGACATGGAAGCAACCCAAATGTCCATCGACAGGTGAATGGATAAAGAAGATGTGGCACATATATATAATGGAATATTAACCGTAAAAAGGGATGACACTGAGCTATTTTGGTATTTAACAAACAAATAATATTAGGAAAATATATTCCCCCTTGGATCTTTTTGACTCTTGAGAAGAGAAAAGAAGAAATAAATATGTAGTATTTTTCCAAAGCTGTGGTTCTAATGAAGGCTTCACTGAAATATTGAAGTAGATGGGATAATGGGACAAGCAGCACCTATTTTAATACAATATTTCACAAATACTGTCTTGACCCAGCATTGACATTGTGGTTAAAAACTCTCAATTCCCCTTGGCAGGCAGTTTGCTATCCCTCCCCCAACCCTAGTTACTTCCTGATCTCTGGGCCACTAATCTTTCAACCAACCAACCACACCCAGACACTCTGGGGCCAGATACCAGACAGCTAGGAGCAGGCCCTATGTTCTGGAGTCCATGAGATTGTTCAATTATCCAATGACAAGAGAGCCCCCAAAATCTAGCTCACCTCACTCTGCTTGCTGTGGGTTAGCTGCGCCCTCCATCTCTAGTTCCCTGTCCCAGTCCCCAGGTGCAAAGCCCCATGTGGCCTGCATGGCAGCCTCCTCTTGTTTTGAGCTGCAAGTAACATGTTTCTGCCTTCCATCTTCCCAGGGTCCCTGTGCTGTCTCCTGCCATCAAAAGAACCTCTAAATCTTATAAGACATTTAGTGAGGTCAGCAGGATGACACAGCATAACTATTGATTTCTGGAGACCTTCTTAGGGGGTTGCTTTAGGCTTACTGATATGTTCCAGACCACCGCCAAAGTGGCTGGGGTGGCCTGCCGCTTGTTGGTGAGCTTGGCTTGAGATAGTGCTGTCTGTGATTGGTGGCTGTATCTGTCTCTACCCAGATTGCCTTGGCATCTGAATATTCAAAGTGAACAGTGCTCATTGGCTAAACTTGATTAGTTATCAGCTACTCAGAGAGGTTTTTGCAACATCATCATTAAAATTATAACCTACACACTTAGTACATTCCATAATTCATCCAGATTGAATTGGAGGTCCCTGCCGTGACTGATTTATTCGCCTGGTCAACATCAAACAAATGGGAGCCTGCAGTGGGCTGGCCTTCAGCCACTCCTCATGCTTCTATTTGGTTTCTTCCTTTCTGCTGCAATAATAAAATATTTTCTCTACTGTTTAAGTCACCTCATGCCCTATTATCTGGGAGTCTCTTCTAGTATTCAGGCCAATCAAATATCGTGCATAATAGAGATCAAAACTGATGTCAAGACATCCAAAGGTTAGTTTTCATATAATATTTCACAAGTGCTAACGTGACCCAGTTTTGAAGTCTTGGCTGGAAGCTCCAATTCCCTTCACAAGTGGTTTTCTAAGTCCTCACCCCAATCCTTCCCCCATCAGACTGCCACTCTTCAGGGTCGCTATGCATATACCTCAATCTCCTCCTGTATCAGGCCCCATTCTCCAAGGCCAGGTGCCCAACAAGTAGGGGTAGACTCATTGCCCTAGAGCCTCCAGAAGTTATTCTAATGAGCCAGGCCACAGGGAGATCTTGAAACTTAGTGAACCCCACTCTGTCTGCCTTTTTTTAAAAATTAATTTTTAGTGGAGTATAGTTGATTTACAATGTTGTGTAAGTTTCTGCTGTCCAGCAAAGTGAATCAGTTGTGCATATACATATATCTACTCTTTTTCAGATTCTATTCCCACATAGGTCATTAAAGAGTATTGAGATGTCCCTGTGCTGTACAGTAGGTCCTTGTTAATTATCTGTTTTATATATAGTAGTTTGTATATGTCAATCCCAGTCTCCCAATTTATCCCTTACCCACTTTCCCTCGTGGTAACCATAAGTTTGTTTTCTATGTCTGGGACTCTCTTTCTGTTTTATAAATACATTCCTTTGTACCATTCTTTTAGATTCCACATATAAGCAATATCATATGGTATTTGTCTTTCTCTGTCTGACTTACTTCACTTAGTATAATAATCTCTAGGTCTATCCGTGTCACTGAAAGTGGCATTACTTCATTCCCTTATATGGCTGAGAAATATTCCATTGTATATATGTACCACATCTTCTTTAACCATTCTGCTCGCCTTCTACAGGCCCAGCTTGCTGTTACCTGCCTCCAGGTACAAACCTCTGTGTGGTCTGTGTGGTCACTTTTTATCATTTGGAACTTAAAGTAACGACAAAGTTTCTGCCTTTCATCTATCCAGTGTCAGGGTGTTTTGCCCTGCTGTCAAAAGAGATTTTAACACTTATAAAACCTCTTTCATAAGGCTTTTTACTTTACTCTCATGAGAATATTAAAGTGATGTTTTATCTCATATATGAAATCATACCAATTGCAGGTTTTCTCTGTGGCTGGATATGGAGCTTTTAGCATAGTTCCCGTGTATAGAACATGACAGCCCTTTAATACATGTGAGTTTGCTCTTTACATTAAATCCTACCTTGGCCAATTTTTCTTTTTTTTAAATCAAATGTATTTCTAAAGGAGAGAAACAAAAGAGAAAAAATGAAAAAAAATGAACATGGGGCCTTGCTAATCTGATTTTAAAGCCACAATTTTATACGGGTTTATTATTCCACATCCTGGGAGAGATTTAATTCCATAACAGCCCAAATCTGCAAATGTGAAAAGGCGTGTGGGTGACTTAAATACAGAAAGTAAAGGAATCCTTTGCTGTCTTTTTCGTATTTATCTTAACAATCTGTTCTTTTTCCACTTGCCATGATATACAAACCTTTTATCTGTGAGATGCTATATTGATAAAAATGTTGAGTGTTTTTCTTCTCAAAATTTCTGGTAAGGCTATTTTTATGGAAGAAAGCCTAACCATAACACCATTAGTTTCCATCCTTTTCTACAAACAGAAACAAGTTTGCCTAGGATGGCATTTATTCAATCATAAAGGTTTATTTATTCTTATTGCACTTCAGAATTGGCAATAAAAAAAAAAAAAACATAATTGAGACCCGGAATGAACCTTTTAAATGTCTGTTGATTGAAGTGGAATGTAGACGTTAGAATATTTTTAAAAATCTCCTCTTCTACGCCTTCCTGCTGTGGGTGATTCTAAGCTTCATCCAAGGAGATCACTTTCCTAAAGGTGCATTTGACAGTCTTGGCCTTGAAATTATATGGAAAATAGTCTTAATTTCAGATGCAAATTATACGCTATTTCCTGTTCTCACACTGGGTCACTAACATGGAATTATATTAATAATAAACAATTAGCAGGGCTAACGTACACTAAAATAAAATCTTCCAGTTTGTTAAATATGATACAGCTCTCACACAGATTGCAATAGAGCTATCACATAAAATCAATATAACCTTTCTTGTGTTGCAACTAATATGTTCAGCTTTTTATATCTGAAAACAAAACAAAACAAAACAAAATACATCACCTTATCTCCTCCTACTCTTTAATGGTCCCATCTCTCTTCTTTCTGTTGAAGCAGTAAATCTATACAAAAATTGGATCTGCCACATGCTTTTTGGCATCATGTAAAGCTAAATGTCTCCAGTCTGCAAAATGTGAGAAGGCTGTGCTCTTCTGTTTTCATTCAAAGTGTTAAAATCATCAGTGCGTTACCAGTACACTGTGAACTCTAGGCAATTTTGTTGCATTCATTTATTATTAAGTCTTAATAGATAGTAATTCCAATGATGAATTGAAGAAACTACAGCTCAGAAGGAAATGTAACTGCTGGTGTTTGAGATCTGGTGAGCTTGTGGTATTTGCCCACTCATAGCTGCAGTATATGGGGTAGTTATGAGTTTCATTTATGCAGCTTTAAACTCAGTTATTAGATCATTCTTCAAAGCATCCCAGTAAAAACTCTGCCAGCAGTATTAAATGAATTTCTAAAAATACTTTATAGATGAAGAACTTTACATCTTTGGGGCATTAGCTAGAAAATGTTGCTTTAGCATTTCAAAATTTGCAATTCAATTTTAATAATTTTAATATCAGGATCACATGAATGTCCAGTGTCCTTTCCTGCAAATATTGTTTATTTCCAATAATAAGAAAGATTTTATGATGCTAAAACAATAGACCAGATTGTTAAAAAAAAGTTGGTCATTTTAAGAAAAACGTTAAAATATTTACCTATGTATATTTTTTACTTTATAATGGCTCTTCGGGCAAATTTACAGTTGACAGTATTTTAGTGTGTTCCTTAGACCTATTGTTTTGAATTCACTAATGAATACCTTTGATAAAACAAGCATCTAAAATTATTTGATGGAGGAAGTTAACCTCATTCCTATTTTTTAAAGCAAAGCATGATATATATAGAATTATTGCTAAACTATAATAGACACATTCATTTGAGTTGTCTTTATTCTCTAGAATATGTCTATAGGAGAGAAAAAAACTCAGGTATAGATATTTTACTCAAAATATCTTTTCATTTGGAAAAAAGTCCTTGATGTACATAAAGAAAATGTTAACTGGATTGTTTGAGTGATAACATTGCTATTATCATAAATAAAAGAAGATATAATTCTTCAACATTCCGTAAAGTCATGGGATAATTTTTCAATCAACATAAACATTTTTCATAGTGGTTTTTTGAAACTATGGCACTTTTCTTCAACATGGTCAGAATCACAGTCAAGCTGAAATTGGAGATACGATTTATACATATATTTAACAATATTAGGTATATTCTGAGATCAGCAAGCCACTCTTCCCAGAGGCAGATGATTTCTAGTTTCCGTAATAGAGTTCATGGGGCCCTGTGAAGTTTATGAACAATGCTTTCAAATTGAATTGATGTAATTTTCCAAGTACAAATGCTGAACGATAATAAGTGAAAGCCTTGTGAAGGTGTCCTAGCATGAAAACCTATATTTTTAAAATGAAAGGTAAAGATAAAATTTTTATATACTGATGGTAGAGGACTATTTGTTCCTCAAAAAAATATATACACTTTTAATATATATATTCTTATTTATATATTTACATGTGATAATTTCATACATATATATTCATATATATGTTCTTTATTTGCATTTAATTTTAGAAAACACATTATTGCAATTAGCCACTAAAACACAGGACACCATTGATAACAGTAAAAATTATTATTTATTACCATCACGATGGAAATGAGTAGTTGCTTTTGTATATTTTTCCAGTCCAAAATATGTTAGCTATTTAGTTACAAGAAAACAGTGAATTAGAGAAAATAAGCAAATTCTCCAAGCTTAAAGAACATTTTTGAGCTGACAATCAAAAATTTCTGTCAAAGTCTGTGTTCTAATGACCCGTGTTTCTAAAACAAGTGGAACTCACTGTCCTGTGTTGCTGAATATAAATTGGTATTAAAAACATTTGTCAAAGTCTGTAAAGCTTGAGATTTTACTCTCTACTCCCAGGAAAAGAAAAAGCACTTCGTTGGACTTGTATGTAAGAGAAAGACTGTGTCTTTACCAAAGATAGATGTTTTCTAAGATTACTTTTAAGAAGCATTAAAAATGTAAATTTTTCATGAATTTATCCACTTATGTAAATCCTGATATACAAAAGTCATGTGAGATAAAATTTTATGTCAAGTATGTCTTAGCATCAATATACTTCTGTGTATTGGCCCTTTATAGGGGAGAGACTCTTTTGCTTCAATCAATATTTGGTAAACACAAAACAAAATTTTGAAAATGATGCATCATTTAAAACATTTTGCTCTCTTCCAGGACTTTTTATGTCTACATATTTTTTTTGTCATTAAGTGCACACATCCTCATCAAAAAAAGTATTGCATGGCCCTTCAAAGTAGACCATCTGTTTCTTTCACCATATTAACATGAATTTGAAGGTTGAAAGTAATTAACTGAAATCTGTGAGTCATAAAAGATCTACTCCTCTTGAAAAGAAAGCCTCTTCACATAAATTTCTTGCCCATTAATAGGCTGCTCAAAGTGATATGTAGGATTCTGTTTCTTTTATTATTATTTTATTTTATTTTTTTGGGGGGTACACCAGGTTCAATCAACTGTTTTTATACACATATCCCCATATTCCCTCCCTTCCTTGAGGATTCTGTTTCTTGTGATGCCAAGAGATTTGAGATCTGATAGTAAAACATTTGGTGAGAATCTGAATAATTAAACCAGGTTGGAGGAAACTGGAAAATTTTCTTCCCTACCCACCCTGGAGGGAGTAGTAACTCTGCCTAATCACTTGCTTATATTAACAGGGTGAGAGGTGTGTGTGTGTGTGCGTTTGTGTGTGTGTGTTGCGTTGGAGGGAAGATACACTGATTCATCAGATGATGCTTATTTTTTCCTGATTTAACAGCCTAGAAACCAAGCTGAAACCCTTCTGTGGCCACAATTCTCTCTCACTCACATGTACATGCAGGTCTCATGGGCATGAAGTGTGGATTGAAAGTTCTAGGACTGCCCTAAGCAAAGATACCCCATTCGGTAGTCACCACTTTTCTGGTGTTTCTAGCTCTTCTGAGGTTTCCTTTCCTTGTGTGTCACATGCTTCTGCAACAACACAGAGAACAATTATTCTCTATGAGTAGTTCCCTAAGTACCGAAACAGTTCTCTTCTCCATCACATCAGAGTCTGCGTCCTTGGAGTCTTAAGCATTGGACTGAATTGTCACTTTAACTGGGAAAGGCCATGCTACCCTTCCTAAATCTGAGACATTAGGGTTGCCCAGCATGTGGGTCTCCTCTGGAATCTGAATGCCATTGTGTAACAAGCGAATCTCTTTCCAGTGTGATGAGAGGCAAGTGAGGAAGTGTTCCCTGAGGTCCTGGGTCCTATTTCTCCCTTTACCAGACACACTCAGAAGCAGAGCCAAATCTCCTTTTGAACATGCACTGCAGACCTCATGGTGAACACTAATGATATTTAACAATAAAAGGAATAATAGAGGTAGTGCAGAAGTCATCAATAAAAAGTTTTAGCCAGATATACATAGTAAGTAAGCTTCAAATTTAAGTATTTATGGGCGTAGCTCACCAGAAAATTTTACATAAGCTAAGTAATACCTGAAGTAGAAAAGAGAGATCTTCTATTTTTGATATGACTCTCTTCATATCTATGTTAGAGTTCACCAGAGAAACAGAACCAACAGAATAGATGAAGATATATGTCTATCTATTTATCTATCTATGGATAGCTATAAAATTTATAAATTTACATATTAAATTTATGTTACATTATTACGTAAAATAAACTTATTTAAATTAAATACATTTGTTTTATTTTCTCTTTCCTCTCATTTTAGATACAAAAGAAAAAAGTTCTCTCTTAGGAAGAAAATGAACAGAAAACAAAATATGTGTATGTTTGTATAAGCATGACCATACATTTATTACAGGAAATTGGCTCATGCAATTACAGAGGCTGAGAAATCCCAAGGTCTCCAGCTGGCAGAGACCCAGAATTGATGGGGTAATTTCAGACCAGAGGCCTGAGAACCAAGAGAGCCAAGAGTGTAGACATCGTCCAAATCAGGAAGAAATGATGTCCCAAATCATGGCAGTCAGGCAGGAGAAGTTCCCTCTGACTTGTAAGAATGTCTGCTGTTGTTCTAGTCAAGCGGTCAACTGACTGGATAAGTCCCACCCACATTAAGGACAATCTTCTTTATTCAGTCCACGGTTCAAATGTTAATCTCATTCCCATACACCCTCACAGACACATGCAGAATAATATCTGACCAAACATCTGGGTAGCTCTGTGGTCCAGTCAAGTTGTCACATAAAACTAACCATCATAATACCCTCCAAGCATCTTTCACTCCCACACGTATCCCTTACAAGCTTATAGGTTGAATTTGAAGCAGAGCACATCCTACTGTAGGGAGAGAGGAACAGGGAGCTTTGCTGATGGTCTCAGACATCTCCATCTTGTGCCTTGTGATTGCCAGTATCCTTCACGTTATTAATAGAATTTAGGTCTGGTAAAGAATCTCTGCTGTCTGTGAGTCTGCTTTGGCAATCTGACACTTTGTGATATCTGCAAGAATTACAACGACCCCACATAAAACTACTCAGTGTGCCTGGAGTTTAATAAAAGACATTTTAAAAGAAGTAGAGCAGAGACTTGACAATAGAAAAGTAAAACTAAAATGTCATTCTGACTCCTCTCTGCTCTGATTGTGCAGGCAAGTCTCTAAAGCAATTCTGCATGCATATTAGTTTGCATCCCAAGAGCTTTGAAATCTCTTCATTATTTTGCAACTGTAGGCACTTGGCACCAGCAGCTCCTTCTTGAAAGTGTCTCTTTAGGCCCAGGAAGCTCAACCTACTCCTCATTCCTTAAATATTTTCTCATACCCTCCTCTTCTCTAACCATGAACTACCCTGTCCTGGGCTTTTAGTATTGTTCTCTTTCTACTCTTTTACTGAGAGAGAAGAGTGTTTTTTTTTTTTTTTTTTTTCTTTTATTTCTAGAATGAGAAAGAAGAGAAAATAAATCAAACATATTAAAATGGGTCCATCAAGAGACTGAGACATCCTTTGTGGGAGCAGATTGGCATCAGATGTGTCAAGAAAGAAAAAACAAAACAGTGTAGATTTGGCATTCTTGGAAACACTGATGGAGTAAATGAATCTTGAAGATATTAAAGATTAGATTCTAACAGTTATTGCATTGTATTTAAATGATCCTCAACATGCTTGATGTCTAAAAGACATCTGCAAACTTTCTCCTACCGTAGAAGTACATTTTCAAAAGCACCTAGCAATATTCTAGGGACGTGTCCACCCCAGTCGCCAAGCAATCCCATAATTGTTGGTCCTTCTCTACTCGCAGTCAAGGAGGTACTACACTTAAAAGTCACAGTGAGCCCAGTGGAAACCAGATGGCAGGAAGGGACACAAAGTAAAGACAAGAAATTTCTCCCAAAAGAAGTGGGCTAATTGTAGCAGATGGAGAGTGAGCTGGACGCAGTACAAAGAAATAGAATGTTGAAAACGTGCAGGGGGAAATGTGTGCGTGATTCTAGCAACCATCTCTACTCAACTATTAAACAACATGTGGTTATCTTGGGGAAAAGACTGTGTTCCTGTGAAGAGCAGCACAGCTTCCAGGTTATTAGCATAAGTTCTGGAGACAGGTGTCTTCATCAAAGATGTGGGTTTAGCTGCGTGTGTACCTTGGACCAGTTATTTTACAGCTCTGTCCTTCAATTCCCGCATTTGTTTCATGGAAGTAGGAATACTGTCTGTCTCATATTGTCTTAATATGTTCATATTAAGCCAGAGGAATACCCAGCATCTTAGCATTTGTCCACCAAATAAATAAACCCAAACGGCAGAAGCATTTTAGGATCAGTGCAGCTTTGTTCTCAGCCTTCTCAATCAGCCTTTTGGCTGAGCCTTACTTGGAATGAGCCAGGCTTCTCTCTGTTATTCCAAGGTGATTTCTAAGCAGTACTGTCAGTGGGAAGAGGAGGAACATAGGGCATCTGAGTGTCTCCTCCACAGACAGGGAGGCACCCATTTCCCAATGAAGGAAATGAGGAAGAAGACATCCCAAAAGAATTCCTTCCATAGTACATTGCTGCCAGGATGACATCACCTGCATCCAAACAGGACTGAATCACAGGCTTGTGCCAACACCTAGGAATTTTCAAAATTACTTGGGAAAAAATAATTTCATGAAAAAGCAGGCCATCATGCAACATAGCCAAAAAAGGATGGTTCACTTTGTCAGTATTTAAGCCACTACATCCTTACTTTATGCTGGTAAAACCTGGGATATGCTATGTTGACAAAAAAAAAAAAAAAAAAAAAAGCAGGTTTTATTTTGAAACTGATTCCAGCTATATCAGAATGGCAAACAGGAAAGTTTCCTACTGAAGCAGAAACATGAAGATGTGGTTAAAATTAAAAAGGGTTCGGGGCTTTGGGGTAGGCAATTCGGTAATCAGAGCTGCCTTCCCTGTGGAAAATTAAAATAATGATAATAATAACATCAATTAAAAGTTGGCTTTTTATCATCACAATGCACTGGCCAATGTAGACGATATCAGTGGTAAAAGAGTCCCTCCCCTTCCCCAAAAAATGTCTTTCCTTGGTCTAAATATTAAATAATTTAACCACACATAAAGCAGGCCACACACATTTGCCTTGAGAGTAAGCTCTTAACAGTTTTGAAATAATTGAACTATTTTTGGCTGGAGCGTGTGTCTCCAATCCCTGTGCAATTAAACATCCCTGCATTTAAATAGGAGATTAGAAATCAACAATGCCCTGATCCTAAAAAAGCAGAGGCAGAACTTTACTTCAATCCTTCTGGTCTTTGTGTAAAAAGTTCTCTGAACCATGTGGGATTCTCTGGTTTTGGAAGCCTTTCTTCACGGATGTCTCCCTTCTGTCTTTCGAAATGTGTGTTAATGTGGTAAAAAGTATTAATTCATTGGTTTTCAAAAAATTGTGTTTTATTTCCTGGTACACTCATACAAATACACACACAGATTTCAAAAAAAGGAAATCTCTTTGCACTTCTTTAATAATAATAATAAATTATTATTTACTTTATTTCATGACTGCCTTGCTAAGGCTACCATCGTTAACATTCTGCAGATTAGATGGCTTAAACAGCAGACTTTTTTTTTTTTTTTTCCTTGAGGTCTGGTGGCTAGAAGTCCAAGTTCAATCTGTTGGCAGATGAAGTTTCTTGTAAGGGCCCTTCTCTCTTTGGCTTACAGATGGCTACATTCTCACTGTGTCTTCACGTGGTTGCCCTGGGTCTGCATGTCTGTGTCCTACTCTCCTCTTCTTAGAAGGACACCAGCCATATTGGAAAGAAGCCCACCCATGTGGCATCATTTGACTTTAATTACCTCTGTAAAGGCCCTGCCCCCATGTCCAGTCACATTCTGAGCTGCCGGGGGTTAGGAGTTGAACATATACGTTAGGGGGATACAGATCAGGGCATGACAGAGGAGGTGTTAAAGAAGATCCAACTCACTTGAGAAATTCCTAGGCACACCACCCTTCGACATCAAAGAGTACTTAGCTTATTTTTTTAAGAAAGAATCTTTTATCAGCATCCATTTTTCTACTCAGTCTGTTTTTAATATTATTCCATGAGAATGCAAGTTTATGTCTGTTCCAGTGGGAAGTTGCAGTTGCTGAGTGCCAGGCTGCTTAAGCTGGAGAACGTTTATTGCCATGAGTACATAAATGACTCTAGTGTGGACTGAGACTCGGAAGCAGGTACTCTCTTCTGAGCTGCATAATCCCAGTAAACGAACTTTTCATGCCTCAGTTTTCTCATTGGCAAAATGAAGATTCATTCATTCAGCAAAAATTCAGTAACTTAGTTCCCCGCCAGTCACTGTTCTAGATGCTTGGGATCTATCCATATGCTAAACACAGATCCTTGCTCTCATGAGATTTTAGAATGTTGGTATGTGCTGAGACAAAGAGATAAAGGAAAGCAAGATAAGGGAAGGAGCTGGAAGAGTGGCGACTTCAAACAATGTCACCAGGCTAAGCATCATCAGGAAAGTGAAATCAGCAAATGGACTAGGAGAAAGATGCTTGCATGTGAGCCATCTAAAAAAGTGGTCTGCCCAGCTCTGTCAGAAAATAATACAGCACATATAGGCTATATGGTTCTATTTCTTTGTTTGTTTTTCATGCTCTAGCTATTCAAACAGGGAAGAGAAGGAGCATGTGCATGGAATGATTGGTTAATTAATGGTACGGATGTATCGCAGGAGTCCTAGAATCAAAGGATCCATTGGAGAATCACTAGTCTAGAGATAGGTTATTGTTAATTTCATTTTCTAAAATGTTATGCTTAATATAGGCAGGCATATGTAGAAATAAAACAAAAGAAGGGAAGCAAGTCCCTGCCCTAGGAAAATGTGTGTGTTTATTTTCCTCTCAAAGCCCACCTGTTCCTGTATTCGGGTGTGAAAAGTATGCAGTGGATGAGGGAGAATTTGTACATGTTTCAGAGACCACACCTGCATGTGCTAAATATCAATGCATTGTACATTTTAGTAAAGAGCTCTGTAATTAGAAACAGACTAAAAAGTTGCTAAAGTGTTTTAGGAATAGTTCTAAGGTTCACCGAACTGAAAAGAAAAAAATATCATTTCGAACCAACAAATAAGTCTCTGCATTTTTTAACTAAAGCTCTCCTTTTTTGGTATGAATTATGCATTGCTTACAGGGCTTCACTTGATATGTTGTGCATCTGTCACTTCTGGACATTTCCATAAGAACTTTTCCAAATGAAAGATTCTGTGCTTTTCAAAGCAAAAAATGTGAATAAGAAATTACCCACTAAATATTTCACCAGAGAAGGAGTTTAAGCACAAAGTATATTATTTATGAGAAATCACATATTGTACTTTGAACTCTGAGCATTTATCAACTAGGACTCTGGAATATTTTTATTGAATAGTTTGTGTATGAATAGCCAACCATCAGAAATATGTATAATGCAATCAGTAAAAGAACTCTTACTGTTTTCTGTAGCAGCAAATGATTGTGAAGTAAAAACAGTAATTACGATTCACAGGTTTTATTAATCACATAGTACATTTGTAAGTATTCTAGTGTTTAGTGGAATTATTTGGAGTTTCTAATAATTCTGAAAACGATGTAGGGCAAAACTGTATAGGTTCTATTTATAATATGTTGCAATTATACTTAAAATTTATATTGTTTAGTTAGAGTTTCTCTGAAAGATTTTTTCCTCTTCCCCTTATTCTCCCCATCTTGTTTCTCCTGCCTTCAGAAGCCATTAATGTATATATTAGGTGGACAAAACATATTTGATTAAATTAATGGAAGTATATGTATTTTTCAACTCCTCTGTCCTAGATATTTGTTTGTCTCTTTCGGGAATCTTTCTTAATTTTCACAAAATCCGGAACATCACTGATACTATTCAAGTAAGCCTCATACCTGATAAATGTCTGAGTTCTTCATTTACAAATATACAGCGAAGCTAATGAAATGGTCATGTGTTCTGTTTGTTAATAGATTCGAGCACAAGGTGATACAGAGGAAGGGGCCCTGCAGCCATAAACTTGAACTGGATGGGATCCCCCTTCTCAGCTGAAGCTCAGTGAGGGAGATTCAGTTTGCATCTCTGAAAGATTAACGACCACCTTTCATAAGAGAGTGCCAAGGAGCAGCCTCGATGCTGATGTCCAAAGCTGTAGGGAGAGAGGCAGCGACCAGACCTGACTGACCAGAGGGAGACCCCGAATGTGAATGACCAGAATCAAGACAAGAAACGTACGAGAATCAGCCTGCTTCTTTCTCTCCTTCAGAGAGTGGCCAGTGGTACTTACTGATCAGCTGGGACTGAAAGTTTCTATCCAGACCAAGTACTCAGACTCTGAAAATACCAAGTGCTGATTTAATGATAATTCAAATGCATTTTCCATACTCACCCCATAGTAATGTCCTACAGTTACTGACTATTTGTTGTGCCAAAATTTTCATAAGTATAGATGGGTTTTTATCTCATTAGTTCATATGAGTTGAATTTTGATACATTAAAAAAAATGTTTCTCTCTGGTCTCTTGGAGATTGTTTTAAAGGATAATCTCAAAAACTTATTGGATTATTCATCTCTATCTCTGCAAAGATAGCATTTCCATTTTCTGTGTATTTCATATGTGTGTGTGTGTGTGTGTGTGTGTGTGTGTGTATGTATCTAGAAGAAACTTCTTTTTGTTAAAATAAATCAGATCCAAAAAATTAATCAGCTATAATCCAATATAAAATAAATTTTAAAAAATCAAAAAAAATAAAAAAAGACGTTGAGAAGTGGCATCACAAAACAGCTAAGTCTGAAGTCTTGAAATCCAATAGAACTTGGTTGAGTTCCATAACATGCCTTGAGGATATCTTTTAGCCTGTTTCCCTTGACTCATGTGGAAACTCAGAAAATAACATGTGTGTCTAAGGGCTGTTGTGAGGAGTCAATGAACAGTCAGTGTCCTGTTGCTGCTCCCATTCTTCCTCAGTCTTTAATACTTCTTATTTTATACAGTTCTTACCTCCTGCCATTTCTATGACATGAGATTCTGCACTCAACAACAGCCCAGGTAAATAACACACATGTATGGAAACAGCCTGGAAGGAATCATTCAAAACTCTTTTCTGTAATTATCTTCCAAAGGGCCATCACAGGACCAGGTGTAGGTGAGTGGGGATGACAGTAGGGGCTTGGCACAGAGGTGGGTTTGAACCGTACCTTCTATATTGTCTGATTTTATTCTAACAACGGGCATGCATTCATCTTATTGGAGAAATTTAAAATAAATTAACATTTAGGGCAAAAATAAGATTGACTTACTTACTTAAACTATCTTTTGGATAATTTGTACAGAGAGTAAAGTGACCAACAGAAAAATATTCTATTTTTTCAAATTTGGTATAGGTCTTGTTCTGTGTTTTTGGTAAAAATATGCATTTTTTGCAAATGTCACTGAATCATTTGTAGAGTCTTCTTTTTCAGTCATGAAAATGATTGAAATACCTGTTGAAGTGGTTTGCAGGTCTGTGATCTTGTGATTCAGTGGTGTGATCATTAAATCCAATGGATTTGTGATTTGTTCATTAACCAAAATGACAGGTCCAGGGAAAGTCATCATTCAAAAAACGGTGAAGGAGCAAAAAGAAAGAAGAATGAGGTAAGAACTGGAAAGACCATTTAAATGATGAGATGTTAGTCAGTCCTTGAGATACAACAGTATTGCTAGTAGTCGCACAGACAGGAGAGAGGGATCTTTTACTATTAATTTTTAGATAGTGCCTTTAAAAACCTACATTAAGTGTTCTCGCCTCTCCTCTGAGAAAAGCACCAAACAAGACAGAAATTGTTCTTCTCTATCTTTTCCAGTTTTACTGAAAAATAATTGACATGCATCACTGTATATAAAATTATGCACAGCGTGATGGTTTGATTTACATATATTGTGATGTGATTATCACAGCAGGTTTAATTAAAATCCATAGTCCCCTATAGATATCAATACTATTAAAAAAGAAAAAAGAAAACAAAGTACTTCTGTGATGAGAACTCTTAGGATCTACTCTCTTAACAATGTTTCTATATATCATTAGGTACCTAGTACTTACTTATCTTATAACTGGAAATCTGTATCTTTTGACCACCTTCCTCCAATCCCCTCTTCCCTCTCTGATCTTTTTTTCTTTGAGTTTGGTGTTTTGTTTTTAATTAGATTCCCCATACACGTGAACTCATACAGTATTTGTCTTTCTCAGTCTCACATTTCACTTAGTATAATGCCTGTAAGGTCCACCCATGTAATTGCAGTGGTAGGGTTTCCTCTTTTATATGGCTGTGTAATACATATACATATATACATAATATATACATACATGCAGACCACAACTTCTTTATCCATTCATACATTGATGGGCACTTAGATTGCTTCCATATCTCGGCTACTGTAAATAATGCTGCTGTGAACATGTGGGTGCAGATGTCTTTTTCTAGTTAATGTTTTTGTTTCCTTGGATATATTCCCAGAAGTGGAGTTGCTGGATCATATGGCAACTCTATTCTTAATTTTTTGAGGATCCTGCATACTGTTCTCTATAGTGGCTGCATTAATTTACATTCCCACCAACAGTGTCGGAGGGTACCCTTTTCTCCGCACATTTGCCAGCATTCATTATCTCTTGCCATTTTTGATGATGGCCATTCTAACAGGTGTGAGGTGACATATCATTGTTGTTTCAATTTGCATTTCCCTAATTACTGATGACATTGAGCGTCTTTTCATGTGCCTGTTGGCCATCTGTATGTCTTTGGGAATGTGTCTATTCACGTCCTTTGTCCATTTTTAAATGGATTTTAAGTTGGATTGTTTTTTTCTTTCTTTCTTTTTTTTGCTATTGAGCTGTATGAGTTCTGGATATTTTGGATATATAAAATAGAACCAACAAGGACCTACTGTGTAGCACAAGGAGCTATACTTTTAAAAAAAGGGTTTATATGTATAACTGAATCACTTTGCTGTACATCTGGAGCTAACATAACATTGTAAATCAACTATGTTTCAATAAAAATATATATATATATATTTAAAAAATACCCTCAGCTACACTGTGAGGCTGTTACTTTTATTAGCCACCATTCATAAAAGAGGCTAACATAGCTTTAAGCAGTTTAGACACTTTTCCGAAGTTTCATGAATAATAAGTGGTAAAGACAAAATAATTGAGGACTGTCTGATGCCAAAACCTGTAATGCTGCATACATTTTGAAGACAAGCTGAGTGAAAACAATTTTCAAAAAGTTGGTCTTGATGATTTTTTACAGTCCTAAAAATATCTGTAGAAATTCAACCCTCTAAAACATTAGAAAATGTTCAATAAAAATAGAACATAGATTCTAGAACAGATTATATAACAAGGAAATAAAATTAGTTGCCAAAATATTGGACTATTTAATATTTGGTTTGTGATTGTTTAAATTATAATCAATAGATAAATATTTTAACATGCATCACAATATTTATTTCTAATATCTATTTTTAATATCTTTCTATATCAGTAAATATTCAGCTTTTTATTTTTTGGATAAATGGTCAGATTGGCAGCTGTCAACCTTACTTGACTATCATCATTCTTTTTAAAAATTGGGTCTGTGAATAAAAAAATGATACCCTTGAACAGTGTGGCATAATTAAAGTCATTATATTGTTTCATGACTATTATTTTTATTACCAAGGCTTTACTGCCTGTAGCAGCTGTTACAATGTACTGATGTATTAGGCTATAGTTGGAAAACAATTGTTTCTTTCCACACTATAGATTTAGCCTAACATTATATTTAAATAAAGAACAAGCATATTTCTTAGGCCTAAAATTTAAATGCAGAAGAGAAAATATTTTTAAGAATATGTTCCATGTTAGTAGGTTTTTTAACTCATAAAAACTAATAAGAAAGGGTGGCTTGAGAAAAACAAAGAATTTAAAAGATTTTGTAGAAATAAAAGGATTTACTTTGAGTTATTAAAAATAAGAAAATCTTGGGAATTCTTTTACTGTTCTTTAAGACTAAAGATTTTTATCTCCTATTTTTAATTAAAAGCTTCAACTGAAATAGTGGCAGTGTGAACAAAGAGGACTGGTAGAAGGAAAAAGTAAAGCCAAGGCATTTTTCTGACCAGATTATTAGTAGCTATGTTATGTGATATGATAAAGTACTTTGTTGCTATTGTGCCCCCAATACATTTATGTGTGTGAGTGTATATGTCTATGTGTGTGTGTATACAGAGGTAAAGATGGGAAAAATGGTTTTCCTATAAAATTTGATATTAAGTAACTAATGGTTATGTGTCATATCAACTAACTAATGTATGGAAAAGTGAGACAAAATTAAAGAAAAAGAGTTTGGGTAAACTGAGTCAAAATTCCACAGGAAAAACTGAAACTCCAATAGTAGAGAGAGCAGGTAAAAATAGTAATTTCTGAGCATAAAAGCTAGGAATCAAAACTGAGCTGACACAGTCAAGAGTTCGAAACTAGTGGAAGATATGAATGGAGCCCACAGAATGTGGGAATTAGAGAGGGAGGGAAAGACAGCCGAAACCGCCGGGCAAATCATTAGCAAACACACTCATAGCTACCCCATGATGGATCAGCAGGGAGTTGACAGGGTGGAGGTGACTTAAAGCATTAGGACTACAACCTGCAGCTTTAAGACTGGAAAGTGAGGTTTACAGAAGTGCGTGAATGGGTGAAGGGAGAAAAATACTTTCAGTTGCCATCACCCTTCTATTGTGGGTGAAATCTGAATTGATGCTGCAGGGTCTGTTTAAGGAAAGATAGTGGATAGAGAACATAATAGAGATGAAGGGTGAGAGGTGAGGAGTGATGCACTGCCTGTCTGGGTAACAGCACCGGTTTAGCCAAAGCATAGGATACATGTGGAGGAATATTGGGCCAAAAAGTTAAAACATGGTTTGTGACTAAACTGGGCAAGGGTTCTTTCTTCAAATGTTTTTAATGGTACCTTTAAATAAGTATGTAATTTAATGTGTACTTCAAGGACAAACAAATTTAGTGATGGTATTGAATCAGTGATTCTGTCATTTTACTGAAATTACATTAGGCAGCCAAAATTGACTGCTTGCATTTCCACTCCAAACTGACACTTTAGGAAAGCCCAGAAATAGATATTACTTAGTGTCATGGCTTTAATCATTTGTTATAACTTTTCCTCCATTTTAAAATTCATTTAATATACTCATCTCTTCCTACAGATTTGGAGGCATTGGAGAGATTGTAGACGTTTATCAATTTCAGATCATTAATTTTACATATAAGGAAAGTGGATTTAGGAGAGAAAAAATAAGTAAACTGCCTTCAGTAGTGAGCAAATTAATAAAAGAGGCAACAAAGCAGGCAGGTCTCTGGAGTTCCAGCCCAGCCCTCCCTTCTGTGCAGGTATTATTAAGGAAATAAGAGGATGATGGAAAACTCTGCAATTCTTGGCTTGGGAGGAGGTTTGGACAAATAAATGTTTGAAAACAGGGCTGTGGATCAGGGAACAGACGTGCCTGTGATACTGTGATTCATGTCTTGTTTTTCCCACAGAGCTTGCCAATCTAGTGAGGCTCCTAATTATTTCTCTTTTAAAATCAGTGTCTAAAATGGAGACCCTGGCAGTCAATCTCTTTCCTGAAAAGGGTTATTGATGACCTTGATGGCCACTTAGACCCCAAGGGCCACTGCCCAGTTTGTGAGGACAGCTCCATGAAGCTGGGAAAATTGGTGACCGGGAAGAGGGAAGATCGGTGGGTGCTTCCACTCACTTGTGTGTCACTGCCTTTGCCGTGTGTTCCATGGTCTCCAGTCTAATTGATCTATGTGGGTAGGTGTGTGTGGGGGGATTATTTTCTGTTAAATGTTTCCCCTATTTAGATGCCCCAGCTAATTTTGGAAAGCCATCCACAAGTCCTCTGAATCTCACATTTTCTCATATTTATAACCTCATTTTTATGCCTACCTTTGACTCCTACGATTAGCCAGACGGCTAATTCACATAAACGGATTTGTGCATTAGAAGAAAACATAAAGATGTGTTTTATATCTAATTAAAAGTCATTATGCTTTTAAGCCTTATAAAACATGGAAAATGGTATACTCTTACCTAATGAACATACTTCTAATCATTGATAAACATATTAGAGGACTCCATGAGGAACAATTTAAAATATTTATTACAAAAATCTGGAATTCAATTTGAGATTTTTGACATAAATAAATATTTTTCATTTTAAAAGGACTCTGATTAAATTTACAATATCTTTTATCACATCTCCAGAGTGACACTTTCCTGGGCACCTTGACATTTATACATAGTGGGGAGCCAAGGGCATTTCAAGAAGCACTTGGAGGCAGAAGGACAAAAGTGTAATGGTGCTCAGGCTTCGCCCAAGGCACCTTTTGGATGCTTGGAAGATGGAGCAAGAGAGACATATCTTCAAAAACAGTAATCTAATCATCTCTGACATTTGAGACAAGGTCTAAACAACAAACAGACTCCTAAAGAAAGTGAGATTACAAATGCTATTGATCTTTTGTTGTTGTTGTTTGTTTGTTTTGTTTTGTTTTTCAATGTGGACCATTTTTAAAGTCTTTATTGAATTTGTTACAACATTATTCTTTTTTTTTTACGTTTTGGTTTTTTTGACCCTGAAGCATGTGGGATCTTAGCTCCCTGACCAGGGATCGAACACACACCCCATGCATTGGAAGGCAAAGTCAACCACTGCACCATCAGGGAAGTCCCAGAAATGCAGTAGATCTTTTAATGTAGCTGATTAACCAAAGATCTTTCTTTACAGTATGTTTTCCCTCACGATGAGTTCCCAATCAGCTTATTCCAGATAACGCCTCTGTAATACATCATCTCTTCTTTTCTCTCCATCACACATAGCTTCTCAAATGAGCTAGTTACTTGTCAGGGCACAATTTAGATGTAGACCCTGCAGGACTAACTAGTACCTTATTCAGCACCATTACACTAGACAGATTTCAACAAAGGGTGTTATGCCTTTAAATTCATTCTTTTACTTAAATTGAATTTTCCTTTTAGCAAATCAATGGGTATCTTTTGTGGCAAAACTTCTTTTCCACTCTCAGCCACAGGAAGTTTACAGATTAAAATATTATTTAATAGGTGTTTTAGAAAATTGGTAATTAACATAAAACAGCAATACTAACCCACTATAGATGCTATATTTTGTTTTAAGGCTTCAGTATTTTTGCATATCCTTTTTGATTTGGGTTGAAATACAATACATTCTTCAGGTGGTATAATTACCCAAAGTGAGGTATAAAGATAATTCTTTTAGAGTATTTGAAAAATTTGCTTCTATGAAAAGTATTTCTTTGTCAGGAAGTTACATCTTAAGCTGTAAGGTGGGGCATGTGATAGGTGGTGACCCCCCAAATGATTTATTTCTTTGGCAGAATGAATTACGGTCACAGTCTGCCTCTTTGAAATGATTACACCACCTTTAAATAAACTTATCCCAATGAAGAAATTATTTTGTAGCTATATTTTGATTGGCTCACCACAAAGCACTACTCTATCAAAGTCAAAGTTGCGTTTGTGTAAGTGGTTTGATACATTTCCAACAGGAGGTACATTTATTAACTTCTGCTACATTATAAAGACATGGAGAGACTTACTACACAGCATCTTCCACAGGAGCTTAATTTCTGTCTCTATTGCCACCAAACAAAGAAAAAACATCCAGAAAGGACTTGAAAACAAAAAGACCATAATTTTCTATTTGTAAATGTGTTAAAAGAGTGAAAACTTGTCAATCAAGGCCAGAAATCTGGGTAGAATGTGCTTTATTCTATAGAATACTTATCCAGATAATTGGGTGATCCCTCTTCTTACACCAGTTACTATCAGAAAGATAGGAGCTCTTTCTAATGATAGTGATTTTCTTTTTTTAAATCATGCATAATTTCTTGCCAGTGTGCCAGGAGACCAGAAACAAGATGTGTGGCGAAGGTTAATAGCTAATTTGCAGTCTCTGAGAAGGATATTTCATGTAAGTTTTATGATGGCAAACATTTTCTATAACCTCATCTTATTGAAACACTATCAAACACTAGCTATCAGAAAGTGCAATTCACTTCAATCTGCCTACCAGGTGCAAGGTACGGATAATGGAGTGGAAAAAAATACAAGCCTGAAAAAAAGACAAAACAAGAAAGCAAAAGGAGGAAGAGAGAAAAGTGGGGCAGATCCCGGGATATGAGGTACTCAAATTGGGAGGGAAAAAAGGCAGAATATATGTTTATATCTTGGGAGTAATACTAGATCTAAAAGTCAAAACTGTTTTATAGCTGCCATTCATATGTTAATGGAGTCCTGTTTCAACTTTGAAATTTCTGTAGGATTACTTCAAAGCCCCAAGTCCAAACTCCTCCAAATTGTCTCCTTACTCCTGGGGCTTAAGTTTTGGTGTCTACGAATGTTGCTGTCTCCTTTTTATTCTGTATTTTCTAGGAAGGAAGGAAGGAAGGAGAGAAGGAAGGAAAGAAGGGAGGGAGGTTAGGAAACTAGGAAGCAAGGAGTCTCAGGACACTTAGACTGAGGCTGATTAGAGAGATGCAGTTACCTACAGATCATCCAGGAAAGAACTCTGATATTGTGATATGTGACCAGCAATCTGAATGAAATACTGTTCCTGGTGCATTTAAGGTTCTTGCCTTGTCTCAGAAAGAACTCAGAGACGAAGCAGGGAGGCAAAGATGGTAAAGGGAGCATTTATTTAAGCAAGCATACACTCTCATCAGGTAGTGGGCAGACAGGTGAGAGGCTGCTGCCCTGGATTTGTCAAGGGGGTTATGAGGGGCACACAAATGAAGGGAAGGAGTATTCACTGGGGAAGGTTTAGAGGTCATGGTCTCTGATTTTCATCTCAGCTCCATCCTCCTGAGAGGAGGAGGGATCTTTGTCCTTTTTTAAAAACTTAGATCAGAAGTGTCATGGCATCTGCGCATGATGTGAACTTATCTGCAAGGCTAATTTTATTGTAACGAGCGCATAATGAACAACAGGGTACATTTGAAAGCAGGAGATCCCTTGCCTTTCCCCTCTTTTCTTTGCTTCCAAGACAATTATTATGCAAAATGTGTCAGTCTGGAGGTTCCTGCTTTTCTTTGTCTGCCCAAGGACCCCTGCTGTTTACAAAATGAGTGGTCTCCTGCCACCTGGCCCCTGCCCCCCTTTCTCTGTTCACACCTAGCTACCTGCCTGCTGTAACAACATCAGAGTGAATTGCATGTCTATTGGGGAAAGAGCATCACAAAGAAGGAAACAGTGAGAGGCACTGAGGCCCAGTGCATCTGCTCTTGTGCTCTGTTCTTGTTAGAGGATTACATAAGGCATGTGACAAAAGAGAATCAAGGGCATTGTAAACAAATTTGGTCTAAGCAAATGGCAGAAAGAAGTTTCCCTTTTTGGAAGTGGGGAAGACCAAGAAAGAAGCGGCAGTGGGGCTCCAGACCAAGAAGTTGGTTTCCTGCATCTTACAGGTGAAATTTTGAATCCTGCTTCAATAGCCAATGGTTTTGTAGAAGTTTCTGTGTTAAGTTTTAGGTCGAAGTTCAGGCTGTTGATTTAACTTTAGTCCTCAGAAATGGATAGAATACAAACCATGAGACATAAGAGATTGTGTTTAGGGTGAGTTAATGGAGAAGAGACCCAGGACTGAGCCCTGGTCTTGTCTGAACTATAGAGTCAAGGAAAGCAAGGCCAGTAATCTAACAAATAAAGTGTAATACACTCTGTCAAATGCTGATGGATACATAGAATAGGGAGGGCAAAAATTACCATAGGTTTTGGCAGTTGAAAATGGGTGGCCTGAAAGAGAGAAGTATCAGTGTAGGGTAAGTCTTCTTGTATTTGGTTAGAAAATAGAAAGAGATCAAATGAAAGAAAACATTGCCAACTCTTATAAGACATTTTGCTGTGAAAGGAATAGTGAAATCAAGCAATACCTGGAGAGTTCTTCTATGCTAATGGGAAGATATTTAAAATGTAGCTACAGCATATTTGAATAATGATGGAAATGATCTAATTAAGGGCAAAAATTGGGGGAGAGTATCAAAAACTAGGTAAATATGATAAAACTGAATGTAGCACTCATGGACCTTGGAAGTTAGCAGTCATGCATTTAAGTTTTGATCAATCAGCAGGGGTGTGTATATTTTTCAGCCATGTTGAACAGACAACATAGAAGAATTGTATTGTCATGGGATTTGAGATATGTTTGCCTGCTGTCCTATTATAGACATGGAGAAATAGCCTCAGTGAGAAAATGTCCAATGAAAACTATATTTTCATTGTTCACTAAAATTTCCCAGAGATTGTAAAGTCTCAAGAATTCTCAAGAGCAAAACTTGGAAGAATACTGTTATGACGCAGAAAAATGTTCCTCCTATAGACAGATTTATTCTTCATAAATCGTTTTGTGTTGGGAGGAGGGTGATACCGAGACCAGAATGCGAATATTTGGCTAATTCATTTTTAATAAAATCTGCTGCCTCTGAGAAAGGCTTAAACCAAGACATTGTTTGACATTTGTAGTAAAATTTTATATATAAAATGATGTATGTACTCCAAAATGTGTCAAGATTTTGCTCGCAAAGTTCTTAATCCTCATAACCTTAGAGGCTATGACTACAGAGAGAATTATTTTCAAACATTTCAGATTTTGTTGATTTATCTAGATTTTTACACTTTTAAACCCAACACTCTTGCTTGGGTAATAGAAGATTGGGATTCCAATAAGTTTTCCAGAAATGATTTGTAGAGCATACCTATTGTCTCCCAGCTCTGATATTCCTTCTGGAGTTATTTACTCTGAAACTCTTTTTCTTCCCCACTGTGAACTTTCAAGTTTGTGTGTGATGCATATTCCGATGTATTTCCCATTTTAGAAGAGAGGGGATTTTCCATGACTTACCGTGATGGACATGGCAAATCTAGAAGTAAACAATTCTCTCTGTATTCATGGCAGACACAGCTACTCACCCTCGTATGCAAAAAAAAAACATGCCATGGGGCCAAAGGATGCAGTGCTTTCTCTCAGTTCACATCTCCCCAAGTACCAACGTCCTGTCATCTCCTACTTTCCATCACTACCAACCCTCTCCAGCATGCTTGTCCATCTGGGGCTCCAGCTCATGGAGGACACAACAGCCCTTACCTTCAGGATGATGTTTTCTGAGGGAGTGTTTCTTTTTGTAATTCACTTATTTTGCATTTTCCTCATCTTTAAAATATGAATGACATTTGGCTCTCATAATCCATGGAATTATTTAAATACAAAGTTTGAGGTCATTTAAAGTATCAATAAAAATCCCAGGTTTTCTAAGAAATATGAATATTTGAAGGAGAAAACAGCCATCCACAAACAAAATCTAAGCCTTTTGAATGATGGCTACAAGAAGGCAGCAATTTCAACAGGAACATTTGTTTACAAAAGAATGGGATATGATGTGACCCTTCTTTAAATTCTTGTTTCTCTTCTCTGCCATCTCTTCATTCAAATGTTGAATTTTGATATGATACCTCCCATCTCTGTTAATCTTGAAGAAGGCTTTCATTTTAAATTTTGAATAGGTAATAAGCATTCACAGCTTTCAAACATCAAAGACTATTAAAAAGTGCACAGTGAAAAGTTTTTTCTCCTATGAATGGAATACTTGTGTACTTTTGGGAGGTAATTGGGTTTTGATGAGATCATGGGGGTGGAGCCCTCAAGATAAGGCTGGTGCCCTTAAAGTGGAAGAAGAGATCAGAGTGCTCCCTCTCTCTGCCATGTGAGGATGCAAGAATAAGAGGGTGACCTGCAAACCAGGAAGCTTGCCCTCACCTGACACCAGATCTGCGAGAGCTTTGATTTTGGACTTCCTGCCTCCAGAACTGTGAGAAACAGATGTTTGTTTAAGGCCACCAGTCTGTATAATCTGTCATTACAGCCCAAACTGACTAAAACACCTTTCCATCCTTGTTCCCAATCTACTTGGTTAGCATCTTCTCCCAGCAGGTCAACCACTATTATTATTTACTTTTTGTTTACCCTTTTCCTTCTGATTTTTTTCTGTGTATTCATGTTCTTGAGTGATACAGATTATATATTCTTTTGTCCTCCCTTTTACACAAATGGTAGCATACTACACTCATTTTTCTGCTTTTTTTTTCCACTTAAAAATTAGGATACCTGAAAAGAATCAGGATATCTTTTCTACCAAGACAGACAGAACTTTCTACTTCTTTATTTGTGGCAGTTTAGTATCTCATTGTACGGAAACCTCAGTTGTTACCTAACTAGCATTAACCTTTTGTTAATAGAGATAATACTGCAATCAGAAAACTTGTACATAAGTTATTTTGCATATGCACCACTGTATATGAACAAGAACTCCAGAAGAATTGTTGTCACAAAGATGTACACATATTGCACTTTTTTGAAAACTATAAAATCGCCCTCTATAGTTGCTGTACCACTTTATACTTCTACAAAAATGTATGAGAATGCCAGTTCCCACTCCCCCAACTCCCCCACCCTTGAAGACCCACTGTCCAGTTGCACAGTTGGAGTTACATAGTGAATAGACATTCGCATAAGCTACAATATGAGTCCACATCCTGAAAGAGGACTGTTCATTGGCTCTGCTCTACCAATACTGTGGGTTTTTAAGCTTTTTGGATTTTGTCAGTCTAATGGATTAAAATGGAATAATATTGTAGTTCTACTGTGTATTTCTCTGATGAATGAGATTTTGTATCTTTTCTTATTCTTAAGGAAGCATTTGCTTTTCTGTGACTAATCTCTTCTAATCTTTTCTATTGACTTTCATAACTCCTTTTCGGTTTTCTTTATATATTTGGGAGTACTTAAATGTGACGTTAGTCATGATATTTTCCCAGTTGGTCTTTGTCTTTTGACTTTTTTTCTTTTGTCATATAGTAGCTTTTGATGCTCATGTCATTAAATTTATCAAGCTTTTTTATGACTTCTGAATACTTGTGTCAAATGTATAAAGGCCTTTCACTCTGAATTTATGAAAGAAATCTCCCATATTTTCTTTTCCACTTTATGGGTTCTTATATTTAAATTGTTACCACATTTGGAATTCATCTTCATGCAAGCATGAACCCAGCTTTTTTTATCCTCCAGAGCTCAGTGCAGTCATTTCAAGACACATTTGTTGACTACTACATCTGCCCATTTCAGATTTACTTGAAGTCTTATATTAGAGTCAGTGTCTGAATTCTTTGTTCTATTTCATACATCTGTCTCTGCAAGTTTTCATAACTTAAATTTACTTGCTAAGTTAAATATGTTTAAAAAGAGGCCACCCCATTGCATTTCTTTTCTAGAATTTTAATTTTAAAAACTTATGTATGAATTTGATATTAAGTTATGCAGTTAATAAATAGCATATGAATGGAGATCATACAATAAATCCTGGAGAGGGTGTGGAGAAAAGGGAATGCCCTTGCACTGTTGGTGGGAATGTAAATTGATACAGCCACTATGGAGGACAGTATGGAGGCTCCTTGCAGAACTAAAAATAGAGTTACCATATGACCCAGCAATCCCACTCCTGGGCATACACCCAGAGAACACCATAATTCAAAAAGACACATGCACTCCAATGTTCATTGCAGCACTATTTACAATAGCCAGGTCATGGAAGCAACCTAAATGTCCATCAACAGATGAATGGATAAAAAAGAAGTGGAATATAACTCAGCTGTAAAAAGGAACGAAATTGGGATATTTGTAGAGACATAGATGGACCCAGAGACTGTCATACAGAGTGAAGTGAGTCAGAAACAGAAAAGCAAACATAGTGTATTAATGTATATATGCAGAATATAGAAAAATGGTACAAATCCACCAGTTTGCAAGGCAGAAATAGAGACACAGATGTAGAGAACAAATATACGGACACCAAGTGTGAACAGCGAGGAGGGTTGAGGGGGAATGAATTGGGAGATTGGGATTGCCGTATATACATTACTAATAAGAAAAAAAATACCAAATTGTACACTCTAAATATATGCAGTTTATTTTATGTTAACAGTATCTCAATAAAAGTTCTTAAAAAAAAAACTTATGTATGAATTTGATATTAAGTTATGTAGTTAATAAATAGCATATGAATTGAGATCATCCTACAGTTATTAATCTACTTAGGGAAGATTAATGATCTTTTTCTATTATTTCTATTGGTTTAATTTTTTATGTTCCATCAGGACAGCTTTTTTTTTTGTTTGTTTGTTTTTTTTGTTTTTTTTTTTCTTTTTTTTTATTTATTTTTTATTTATTTATTTATTTATTTTTTGGGGGGGTACACCAGGTTCAATCATCCGTTTTTATACACATATCCCCATCTTCCCTCCCTTCCTTGACGCCCCCCTCCCAAGCCCCCCCCACCCTCCCCGCCCCAGTCCTCAAAGGCATCTTCCATCCTCGAGTTGGACTCCCTTTGTTATACAACAACTTCCCACTGACTATTTTACAGTTGGTAGTATATATATGTCTGTGTTACCCTCTCGCTTCATCTCAGTTTCCCCTTCACCCCCCGCCCCCTCCCAAACCTCGAGTTCTCCAGTCCATTCTCTGTATCTGCATCCTTGTTCTGGTCACTGAGTTCATCAGTACCATCTTTAGATTCCGTATATGTGAGTTAGCATACAATATTTGTCTTTCTCTTTCTGACTTACTTCACTCTGTATGACAGATTGTAGTTCTATCCACCTCATTACATATAGCTCCATCTCATCCCTTTTTATAGCTGAGTAATATTCCATTGTATATATATGCCACATCTTCTGTATCCATTCATTTGTTGATGGGCATTTCGGTTGCTTCCATGTCCTGGCTATTGTAAAGAGTGCTGCAATAAACATTATGGTACAAGTTTCTTTTGGGATTATGGTTTTCTTTGGGTATATGCCCAGGAGTGGGATTACTGGATCATATGGTAGTTCTATTTGTAGTTTTTTAAGGAACCTCCAAATTGTTTTCCATAGTGGCTGTACCAATTTACAGTCCCACCAACAGTGCAGGAGAGTTCCTTTTTCTCCACACCCTCTCCAACATTTGTTGTTTCCAGACTTTGTGATGATGGCCATTCTGATTGGTGTGAGGTGATACCTCATTGTGGCTTTGACTTGCATTTCTCTGATGATGAGTGATGTTGAGCATCTTTTCATGTGTTTGTTGGCCATCTGTATGTCTTCTTTGGAGAAATGTCTATTTAGGTCTTCTGCCCATTTGTGGATTGGGTTATTTGCTTTTTTGGTGTTAAGCTTCATGAGCTGCTTGTATATTTTGGAGGTTAATCCTTTGTCCGTTGTTTCATAGGCAATTATTTTTTCCCACTCTGAGGGTTGCCTTTTAGTCTTGTTTATGGTTTCTTTTGCTGTGCAAAAGCTTTTAAGTTTCATGAGGTCCCATTCATTTATTCTTGATTTTATTTCCATGATTCTAGGAGGTGGGTCAAAAAGGATGGCGCTTTGATGGATGTCATATAGTGTTCTGCCTATGTTTTCCTCTAGGAGTTTGATAGTGTCTGGCCTTACATGTAGGTCTTTAATCCATTTGGAGTTTACTTTTGTGTATGGTGTTAGGAAGTGTTCTAATTTCATTCTTTTGCATGTTGCTGCCCAGTTCTCCCAGCACCACTTATGGAAGAGGCTGTCTTTTTTCCATTGTATATTCTTGCCTCCTTTGTCAAAGATAAGGTGCCCATATGTGTTTGGGCTTACTTCTGAGTTCTCTATTCTATTCCATTGATCTTCCTTTCTATTTTTGTGCCAGTACCATACTGTCTTGATCACTATGGCCTTGTAGTATAGTTTGAAGTCAGGAAGCCTGATTCCACCAACTCCATTTTTCCTTCGCAAGATTGCTTTGGCTATTCGGGGTCTTTTGCGTTTCCATACAAATCGTAAGATTTCTTGCTCCAGTTCTGTGAAAAATGCCATTGGTCATTTGATCGGGATTGCATTGAATCTGTAAATTGCTTTGGGTAGTACAGTCATTTTCACAATGTTGATTATTCCAATCCAGGAACATGGTATGTCCCTCCATCTGTTTGTGTCGTCTTTGATTTCTTTCATCAATGTCTTAAAGTTTTCTGCATACAGATCTTTTGCCTCCTTAGGCAGGTTTATTCCTAGGTATTTGATTCTTTTGGTTGCAATGGTGAATGGGAGAGTTTCCTTAATTTCTCTTTCTGCTCTTCCGTTGTTAGTGTATAGGAATGCAAGAGATTTCTGTGCATTAATTTTGTATCCTGCTACTTTACTAAACTCATCAATGAGTGCTAGCAGTTTTCTGGTAGAGTCTTGAGGGTTTTCTATATATAATATCATGTCATCTGCAAAGAGTGACAATTTTACTTCTTCTTTTCCCATTTGGATTCCTTTAATTTATTTTTCTTCTCTGATTGCTGTGGCTAAAACTTCCAAAACTATGTTGAATAATAGTGGTGAGAGTGGACACCCTTGTCTTGTTCCTGTTTTTAGGGGGAATTCTTCCAGTTTTTCTCCATTGAGAACAATGTTGGCTTTTGGTTTTGCATATATGGCTTTTATTATGTTGAGGCAATTTCCTTCTATGCCCATTTTCTGGAGAGCTTTTATCATAAATGGATGTTGAACTTTGTCAAAAGCTTTTTCTGCATCTATTGAGATGATCATATGGTTTTTATCCTTCAATTTGTTGATATGATGTATCACATTGATTGATTTGTGTATATTGAAGAATCCTTGCATCCCAGGGATAAACCCCACTTGATCATGGTGTATGATTTTTTTAATGTGCTGTTGGAGTCTGTTAGCTAGTATTTTGTTGAGGATTTTTGCATCTACATTCATCAGTGATATTGGTCTATAGTTTTCTTTTTTTGTGACATCTTTGCCTGGTTTTGGTATCAGGGTGATGGTAGCCTCGTAGAATGAGTTTGGGAGTGCTCCGCCTTCTGCAATATTTTGGAAGAGTTTGAGAAGGATAGGTGTTAACTCTTCTCGAAATGTTTGATAGAATTCGCCTGTAAATCCATCTGGTCCTGGGCTTTTGTGTGTTGGGAGATTTTTAATCACTGCCTCAATTTCCGTACTTGTGATTGGTCTGTTCATGGTTTCTATTTCTTCCTGGTTCAGTCTTGGAAGATTGTATTTTTCTAAGAATGTATCCATTTCTTCCAGGTTATCCAATTGATTGGCATATAGTTGCTTGTAGTAGTCTCTCATGATGTTTTGTATTTCTGAGGTGTCCGTTGTGACTTCTCCTTTTTCATTTCTAATTCTGTTGATTTGCATCTTCTCCCTTTTTTTCTTGATGAGTCTGGCTAATGGTTTATCAATTTTGTTAATCTTCTCAAAGAACCAGCTTTTAGTTTTATTTATTTTTCTTATGGTTTCTTTCCTTTCTTTTTCATTTATTTCTGCTCTGATCTTTATGATTTCTTTCATTCTGCTCACTTTAGGGTTTCTTTGTTCTTTCTCTAGTTGTTTTAGGTGTAAGGTTAGGTTGTTTATTCGATCATTTTCTTGTTTCTTAAGGTAGGACTGTATTGCTATAAACTTCCCTCTTAGAACTGCTTTTGCTGCATCCCATAGGTTTTGGGTTGTTGTGTTTTCGTTGTCATTTGTTTCTAGATATTTTTTGATTTCCTCTTTGATTTCTTTAGTGATTCCTTGGTTGTTTAAGAGTGAATTGTTTAGCCTCCATGTGTTTGTCTTTTTTGCAGTTTTTTTCCTGTAATTGATATCTAGTCTCATGGCATTGTGGTCTGAGAAGATGCTTGATATGATTTCAATTTTCTTGAATTTGCTGAGGTTTGATTTGTGACCCAAGATGTGATCTATCCTGGAAAATGTTCCGTGTGCACTTGAGAAGAATGTGTATTCTGTCGTTTTTGGATGGAATGTCCTATAAATATCAATGAAGTCGAGATGGTCTAATGTGTCATTTAAAGCTTGTGTGTCTTTATTTATTTTCTTTTTGGATGATCTGTCCATTGATGTAAGTGGGGTGTTCAAGTCTCCCACTATTATTGTGTTCCTGTCGATGTCCCCTTTTATAGCTGTTAGCATTTGCCTCATGTATTGAGGTGCTCCTATATTGGGGGCATAGATATTTACCATTGTGATATATTCTTCTTGGATGGATCCCTTGATCATTATGTAGTGCCCTTCCTTGTCTCTTTTAATAGTCTTTACTTTCAAGTCTAATTTGTCTGATATGAGTATTGCTACTCCAGCTTTCTTTTGACTTCCATTTGCATGGAATATCTTTTTCCATCCCTTCACTTTCAGTCTATATGTATCCCTTGGTCTGAAGTGGGTTTCTTGTAGGCAGCATATAGAAGGCTCTTGTTTTTGTATCCATTCAGCCAGTCTGTGTCTTTTGGTTGGAGCATTTCATCCATTTACATTTAAAGTGATTATTGACATGTGTGTTCCAATTACCATTTTCTGAATTGTTTTGGGTTTGTATTTGTAGGTGTTTTCCTTTTCTTGTGTTTCCTCCTTAGAGAAGTTCCTTTAGCACTTGTTGTAAGGCTGGTTTGGTGGTGCTGAATTCTCTTCACTTTTGCTTGTCTGGAAAGCTGTTGATGTCTCCCTCAAATCTGAATGAGCTTCTTGCTGGGTAGAGTATTCTTGGCTGTAGGTTTCTCTCTTTCAGGACTTTCAGTATATCCTGCCATTCCCTTCTGGCCTGCAGAGTTTCTGTGGAAAGGTCAGCTGTTATCCTGATGGGTTTTCCCTTATATGTTGTTTGTTGCTTTTCTCTTGCTGCTTTTAATATTTTTTCTTTGTGTTTAATTGTCGTTAGTTTGGTTAATATGTGTCTTGGTGTATTTCTCCTTGGGTTTATTCTGTATGGGACTCTCTGTGCTTCTTGGACTTGGTTCATTATTTCCTTTCCCATGTTGGGGAAGTTTTCCACTATAACCTCTTCAAATATTTTCTCAGACCCTTTCTTGTTTTCTTCTTCTCCTGGGATGCCTATAATTCGAATATTGGTATGCTTAATGTTATCAGTGAGGTCTCTGAGACTGTCTTCTAATCTTTTTATTCTTTTTTCTTTTTCCTGCTCTGTGGCAGTTATTTCCCCCATTCTGTCTTCCAACTCACTTACTCGTTCTTCTGCCTCAGTCATTCTGCTGGTTATAGCATCTAGAGTATTTTTAATTTCAGTTATTTTGTTATCCATTGCTGTTTGTTTTTCTGAGTTCTTATGAACTGTTTCTTGTACTTTCTCTATTTTGTTATCGAGATTTTGTATCATTTTGACTATCATTACTCTAAATTCTTTTTCAGGCATTTTTCCTATTTCCTCCTCATTTATTTGGTCTTGTGGGTTTTTTTCTTGCTCCTTTGCCTGCATGGTGTTTCTTTGTTTCCTCATGGTTGTCCAAACTTTTGGGGTTGCTTGTCCTTGGGTTTTTTTGCGTTATTCTGTGACCAGCAGAGGTTCCTTTATTGTTCGTCTGTAAGCGTCAGTGTGTGGGGAGGGAGAGGGTACAACAGTGGCTCCTTCTCCTGGGAGGGAGTGAGCAGTGGCGCACTGATGTCTCAGTCAGGCTTGGAGGTGCCTGTTGCAGAGGGCACCGGTGGCTCAGGCGTAAACAGAAAGTCTTAGAGTTGGGCCTCTCTCGGGGGTTTTTTCTTTTCTTTTTTTTTTTTTTTTTTTCTCTCAGCAGCCTCCCTGCTGCTGGCGTTGCAAGGGGTTTTAATCTAGCCCCACCCGAGTGCCTGAGGGTACTTGTTATCCCTGAGCGCCTTAGGTGGCCCGCAGGGCATCTCTCCACTGCCTGTTGCAGAGGCACCGAAAGAGAGAGAGAGGCTATGCACGTGGCTCCTCCCAGCCGCCAGTGAGCCTGCAGCCTCCAGCCGCCATCATGGCTGGGCAGCTCTCAGGAACAGGCACTCCTCTCCGCGGGCCTCCTCCCTCCTGTCCTCTCGGTCCGTCACCCTACTGGCAACAATGTTTCCCACACTGAACCAGCTCTGCTGCTCCCACACTCCCGCTCCTGGACCCTCCATTCAGCCGCGGATCGATGTCTTGATCCGGGAACGCTGAGCTGCGCTGCGGACCCTCCGAATGTTTCTCACTCCCTCCCGTCTGCCACAGCTCCGCCGCTTCACCCTCTTTGAGCCCTCGTAGATGCCTCCCTACCGGCTATGTCGGGCTCCCCGCAGTCCCATCCGGTGTCCGAGGCTGTCTGCTGGTGTTCAGCTGGTTCTCTGTGAGAATTACTGCGTCCTTCCGTACATTCCCAATGCATCTGTTCCAGGACAGCTTTAAAGTCTTTAATATGGCTCCACATATTTCTCATATATTTGTAGGAATTTTGTTTTTTTTTTGAGTCTTTTTTTCATTGTATTTTCCATAGGTTTTGCATTTGATTACTATTGATTTCTGTACATTAATATTATACTCTATCTGGAATGACTGCATATTTTGAGGATTTTTTAGCTGGTTCTCTTCTCTTTTCTCAATACATAATCACATAATCTGAAAATAGTAGTATCTCCTCATTTTTAACTTTTGTGTTTTTATTTCTTTTCCTTGTGTAGTTGAGTAGGCTAATTTTTGTATTTTAAATAATTAGTAATAATAGTATCTTAGTTCAGTGCTAAATTATAGAAGTTATAGGTGTCATTTCTTGCTTCTGACTGTAGAAAAGATGTTTCATGTGTTTCACTAAGTACAGTATTAGTCTTAGTAAGAAAAGTTTTTATCACATTGAGGATTTCCATAATTTTTTAAACTGAATATTCTAAAATCAAAAATGAATGTCAGATTTTAAAATTCTCAGAATCTACACAGAGATTACATTTTCCTGAACTTATTAATAAATGTTTTTAATGTTCCACTTACTTTTAATTGTATTCATCTACCTGTATGTAGGGAGAAATTTTCTAGGAAAAACTTCTCCTTTATTTATAGATATTCTTATTTTAAAATATCATATCTTTTTCTTCACTTGATCGAAATAAGGTAAAACATGGTTAAAGGGTCATGCCATAATGGGTATGAAATATGTGTATTCCTGAATGTGAATGTGTGCTTTTATTTATTTGTTTGTTTACTTTGCTTTTACCTCTGGTAATACCTAGTCTAAAATTCTAAACAAATAGAAATGAAGAATTATATTAGAGAAGCAGAAGAAACTCACTTATCAGAAGGGAGAAAAACATTTTCATATCACCCTCTAGTCCCAGATTAGGGGCTCGGGAGGTGGTGAGAGCAATACACCTTCAGTACATTGGGAAGGAAAGGTTCAGCTTTACACTAATATGACCTGTGAGCCTTAGTGTTTTGGTACAGAACCATCAAATTCCCAAGCTATGAGCATCTGTTAGAGCCATAATATAGCAAATATGCACCATTATTAACATCATCAAAATGGTTTGTGGGGTATGACATATGCTGTCTTAGTAAAGACTGACTTAGAAAAGAAAACAAAGATCTTAAAGTGAACATGGAAGAGGAGTGGTGGGCAAAATAACATTGGGCAGAAAAAATGTAAATCGTACTTTGTGTTCTCTGGGAACATGCACTTGACACTGCTTTGCTTTTCTACTTTCTATTTCCTCACCTCCATCTCCAAGAACTTGTTTGCTTCACAATCTCCCACTCAATACTCACTAAATAAAGTTGGACTGAACAAACCTTCCTGTAGCTATCTAGGTCATTACTAGAGATTCCTTTTTGTTTGTTTCTTTGTCAAGTTTGGCAGAAATGGATGCCACACTCTAATATAAATCCTCTGAGAATATTTAATAGAATAACCACATATAAAGGCATAAGCAGGGCAGAAGGAAAGAACAAAGGATATTCATGTCTATCATGCTGATACCAGAAGAACAAATGCAACGCCAGATGCAGATGACAAGAATAAAAGATGTTCACCATATCTTGAAAAACAGAATCCTGCAGAAAAGGGTAGTTGAAGTAAAGAACTCCAATTGATGAACACAGTTAGCCTGTGTGTTATGGGAGCCAGGGAAATAAATGACCAACCTCACTTAGTAACTTTGTAATGGGGAAGAACAAGTCTGATTCCTTATTGGATCTGTTCCTTTTACTTTAAACTTTGTATTTCTTTGCTTTTGCTACAAGTTAAGTATGAAATACATAGGATAGCCTATTCCCAAGGCTCTGACCTTTAAAGGTATAACACATTTCATTCATATAGAGATAAAATGTTGCAGAACAGAGAATAATATTTGCCTTGTTGGAGGTTTTTAAGAGCATTGTGATCTGACCTATCTGGACAGCTGCAAGAACAAAGGATTCCAGCACCAAGAAGTTTGCAACAAGAGGCCACACCCCCTCCTGTTTTAGTATAAAAGAAGCCTGAATTCTAACTCTGGTAAGATGGTTCTTCAGGGCACTAGTCCACCATCTTCTCAGTCTGCTCTATTTCTGAATAAAGTCACTATTCTTACCCCAACAACTGGTGTCTCAATGTATTGGTCTGTCGTGGGGTGAGCAGTAGGAGCTTGGACTCAGTAACAATTTCATTCTTCTCCTGGGCCACCCAATGACTAAACCCAGCCGGAAGTGAGAAATCAAGGGATTTCTTGATTTCTTCTTGTTGGGGCTTCAGGTCAGCCTCCAAGGCAAAAGGGGAGTGAAAATCAGGGGAAAATATATCTGGGGGCAGATACAGAACATATCCTGCACACTCTGTGTCCCCCAAATGTGTTCTCAGCTGAGGTAAATAAGAGCTAGGAATATAACAAGGATAAATACAATAGATGAGAGAAAAGCCCTCCTTAAAACAACCCACTGCAGCACAAAAGCTTTCTACAGACAATAGCTGTAATATCCTGAGCTATATGTAATCTTACTTAGCGTTTGTGAAGCAAAATAAAGCATACTGATAGAAGAATGCATTTTCTTTACTTTTCTTCAAATGTGAGAAGTTGCTTTTCTAACTCCTTCATATTTTAAAAAAGGTCTATAAATTGCTTATGATAATGTGGTTTAAGATGTTTGAGGAAGTATAAATGAAATTTTCAGAAATTGGCTGTTGTTAAAGCTTTCACTGCAGGATTTTTTTCTTTAAAAGATTTTTTATTATTCTTTTTAAAATGTCTGCTTTACCTCATACCTCTACTAGCCTGAAACATGCAACCACAAGTAAAAAAAATTAAACTCCTTTAGGCCATCCCCAACCCTACATCTACACACATAATGCAGCCAAAATGTGTAACTGAAAAAAAAATGTTGTGCTCAGCATTTTCTCATACCTGGTACAAGACATAATTCCTCTAATTACTAATGAAAATAATGTGCCTTCTCAGGGAAACAGATAAGCTAATGATATACTTTGTTACCCTTTTGCATATTGTGATATACAAAAAAAGATTCACATTTCTGCTTTGAAGTTTGTCTCTAGTCCCAAGAAAATGTTACATAATTAGAATCAATTTTAAATGTCAACCTCTTTACAGTGTACAAATGTGCTTCCTGGAGAAAAAGCAAAAGCAAAAAATAAAACAATATCTTCACAGTAAAATACTAAAACTGCCCAAGAATGGAAAGTAATAACTTCAACATATTTTGTGAAAATTTTGCAAAATTAGTAGACAGGTGAGAAATACTGCAGAGAATCATGAAAGAAAGTCCTTTGTCACTTGGGAAGCCAGAGAGCTATGTGCAAAGTGTCCACTGGCTGCCCTTCTCCAACACACTGAACTTGTATCTATCAGGAGTCTGTTCAGCATCTCGATGGGATCTCCAAAACTCTGCAAGACAAATTTTCAAAGAGGTAAGATAATAACTGTCATTCAAATATAAAATGACAACCTGTCAAAGGTTTTATTTAACTCATTGACTAATAAGCAATTCAGTCAGTTGTTAAAACCAATTTAAATGAGAGTCTGAGCTATGAAAAAACTATATTCTCTACCAGACATATTTCATTGGCATTGCCAACAACAGGAATTGTTTGCCTTGCCATGCACAGGTGACATGTGCAATTGTAATCAGTTTTCTACAACTTGAATTGCATCTCCTATGTAAAATCATTACATAGCCTGGTAAGACAGAGATATTCAAAATTATGCAGCCACGGAGGATCAGCCAGTTCCTGGTGGGTCTACTAGGCACTGAAAATGACATTCCCCTGAAAGGATTCACAGTATTTTTTTTTTTTTTTTTGCATATTTTCAGGTCTTGGACGATTTTTCCTGAAAAGGAGTTATGAGGAGTCAAGTCCACCTAATGGAGACTCAGTTGCTAAGTCACACTTACGTTCCTTAGAATGAAAATGTCTCCTCATATTCTGGTATAACTAAAGTACTCAAAGAATTCTTTATCTTTACCTTTCCAAAACACATTGATTCTTTCCCCCATAGAGTCTATCAATATTGATTTTGAAAGATATACAAGAAGAAAGTTCTCTGTACTTATCTGATCGCCTTTGCTGGCAGCAGCCAGAATGAAATGGGTGTCCCACATCAGAGTGTTGGCCGGGGTTTTGTGGCTCAGAGACCAACTTCCCTAATCAATATCCATTCTCCTCTTTTTCAGTAAGTGAACTTCTGTATCGCTCCAAGTGGGAATCTGCTGAGTTAACTAACTACCTTTTTTAAATTCAGCCGCTGTGCAGATCAGGGAAGCCAAAATAATGGAAAATAAAAACAATTGCCCATGACCTTCAGAAAATTTCATAACCATTGGGCTGATGAACTGGAACATGTTTCTGCCCATAACGTTCCTTCTTCCTGTTCAGTGTATGGACTTGACGGTTGGCTCAGAAAAGGAGATGGAGTTTGTGACATTAGTAAGATGGCGCAGCAGTCATACCATCTTTAGACTGACTACCTCTGAATTTCATGACAGAAGAAAAGTCAATGTTATTCTGGCCCTGTGTTAGTATCAATTAAATGTAATTACTAAGTGATCCATGCCCACATTTCTTTAAGGTACTCTAAGTCATCCACACTGAGTCATTTTATCATCACAGATCAGCCACTTTTTAGAACAGAAATTCTGCCTTATTCTAATGTGAAAAATATTGGATGTAGAAACTAAACAGATGGGTAGGGTAAGTGACACATATTTGGAACTTTTCCTGACTATAACTTGGCTGTGTTACATTCGTAAATAAATTTTCTCACTCTCACAGGCATGTTGGCCAGTTTTCCTATTGCTATTGACTCAATCCTTGGTAAAGTAAAATTCTAGGCTCTACAGAGACATGGTGTGAAATATGAACAAACAATAATTCAATAAGCTCCTTTCTATAGGATCCCCAATGAGACATTCTTTTTTTCATTCTCCTCTTTTTTAAACTTTTAATAATAGAATATTTCAGACATAGAAGAAGTAGTATAAAGAACCATCATGTAGTTATCCCACCTCAATAAGTATCACGGTTGCATTTTCTATACCCCTCTCCACCTCATCCCTTCCCAGAATCATTTTGAAGCAAATTCCAGGTATCACTTTATTTCATCCATGCATGTTTTAGCATGTGCCTCTAAAACACAAAAATTCTTTCTCTTTTTTTTTAACTTAGCTAGGTTCATGTTTCCACCTAACATTTTGAGCAATAATCCTTTAATATTCTTTCATTATTTTTTCAAAAATTTTTAAATATCTGAATAGGCAGAGCACAGGTGATATTCAGGACAGGGAAAATACTCTGTATAATACAATATCGGTGGATACATGTCATTATTCAGTTTTCAAAGCACTAGAATGTACAACACCAAAAATGAAACCTAATGTAAACCATGGATTTGGGGTGATAAAGAAGTGTCAGTATAGGTTCATCAGTTGTAACAAATGTATCACTGTGGGAGATATTGATGGGGGGGTGTCCATGCACGTGACAGAGGATATATGGACAATCCCTGTACTTTCCTCTCTTTTTTGCTGTGAATCTAAAATGTCTCATTAAAAAAAAAGTGTTAAAAATAGTAACAACTGCAATGGAATGAAACAGTTTAAGTTTACATCTATGAGTTTCACATGGACGAAACACAAGCCAAAAGAAATCAAAACCCGTTGGTTATTTCTAGGGAGTAGAAGTCAAAGGTGCGAAACTATGAGCCATGGGTCTAATCTGCCCCAGTGCCTGATTTTGTAAATAAGGTTTTATTGTAACATAGCACACCTGTTTGTTGGCATGTTGTCTATGACTGTACTCCCTTTACAACAGCAGAGCTGAATAGTTGTGACGGAGTAGTATGAATTGCAGAGTCTAAAATATTTACTCTCTGGGCCTTTGTAAGAAAAGTTTGCTGATTGTTTTCCTAAGTTGTCAAGTCATTCCTTTGAAAACTAATAAATGAGGAGAAGTGAGCATTTATCTTGTCTTTCCTTCATGAATGCTATCTAAAATTTACCAAATGTCGATGAAGGGATATTTTCTTTATAGATGTATTCTAGCATATAAATGAAAATAAAATGATAATATTAGAATATCTCTACTTTTTCCACTTCTAATGAAATAATAGATCAAGTGATATAAAGATCTTCTCCATAGGAAAGAGACAACTACTTATTATATGCTTTCTGTTAGAACTTAAAGTAGCACCTATGATGTAGTCTTGCAAAAAAAAAAAATCAACCCTATATATCTAATCAAAACTCTAGATCTAACTACCAATTTATAAGAAAAACCTCTTAGGAAAGAAACATATGAAGCCACACCAAGAGGTTTCAGTCAGCAATGCCAGATTATGGGAACCTCTATAGGAAAACAACCTAGTATATGTATGTACATATATTTTACATATGCATGTAACATTTGTAATTCCACTCTCATATTCCATGTACTGTCTTCTTAAATAGTTAATAAATTATCATAATTTTGCTAATATTCATTGAATATTCCTAATATGCCATACGTCCTTCCTAGTGATATCATTGGAAAGGGCATTTGACATATTAGAAATAGTCAATATATATTAGAAAAAATTATTATGCTTTATTAACTTTAAGAAAATGATGTATAGGATATGAAAATGAATTGATTCTTTTATAAAACTAATAACATGGAAATTTCCTTCTACATATTAGATTTTAAAATATGTGGTCAGATTTCTCTAATAACACTAATTACTTATAATATGCTTTAAGGTATATAAATTATTTATTGTTGAGAGATCATAGATTTTTAGGCAATTTAATTAACATTATATTTTACACAAATTGAATCTTAGCTGACATTTCAAAGAACTGGGGCATTTGACATATTAGACATAAGAACAATAAACTTGTAGCAATATATATTGTCACATATAAGTAATACATTATCTATTAGAGTCTGAGACAATGCTTTATAGTTATATGGCAGAAATAATGATATCAACAAACATTCTAATGGCCATTTATCTAATCTGTTTGGGTTATACCAGGCACAGTAAGCTAGGTTTCACTTGCTCTGTGATATCTTAGAAATCACTAACAGAAATTACCATCAATTTTATATGTATTCTGGGAGACATAACACACATCCTTTATTATAAGTACCCACTTCCCCCCAGCCACCAATCAACACCAATCCCATCATATATGGTTGTTTTAAAAACAGCATTAGAACCATAGTATTCCACAAACTAGTTTCAAGATATCCAGTTTAGGAATAGAAGTTTGACCACCACAGAAATGAACATTGCTCTCCTGGAAGTTTTGATTGGGATCAGAAAAAACTGAACTAATTCACTGAATCAAAACTGAAAATAAACTCTGGACTAAGTGCTGATGAATAAGCTTAGTAATCTAATGCAAGCTGTTCAGGGAGAAGACATGGCTCTATTTACTGACATTGATTACATTCTTACCACGTACCTATAGTGTATTTTGTTGACTGACTTACTCAACACTCAGTCTGAATATAACCTACTCATTTCTCTTTCTCTCCCATAGAAGCTATAAAACTAAAGCATTTATTACTCAGCCTCTCTGCAGCCAGGCTACACGTTTAAATCTGTTCTTGCTGATGAGATATAAACTTTATTCTTCTCTGGAAGATCTCCTTTTGCTGCTTGGCTAACTCTCTTCTTCCTGTGTATAAAGTTAGATATGCAGGCATGCATATTGATGGGCAGTGTTCATCCTGCTATAAGGATAAGACAAGTCACATGCAAAGAACGGTCCAGCAAAAGTGTAGATAGAGACTGGTTCTTTGATAGCATCATTATCCACCTCTAACTACTTACAGAGCAAAATAAATCAGTCAGGTCCTCTGTTACCTCCAGTTTTAATTTATATGGATCTCAGTGCTTTGTTTGTGTGAATTCTATTAATTCCAATTGTCTCAACTACTATTACTTGTTAGGAATTGTTTTCTTGATTTCAGAGATGAAGAAATTGATGAATGGAATAGTTAAATCACTGTATTAAAGTCATAGTTCTAGTGTATAGAAGACCAAAGATTGGAACCCATATGGTCTGATTCTAGAGCCTGTGGTCTAACCATTATATTGTGCTTCCATTTGCTATGACAATTCAGGAAGAATGGAGAAATAAGAAGATATCTTGGACCTTCCATGAGACATAATGGGGTGGTTTTAATTCCATGTTTCATGAAGCCCTTTGGAGTTTGCTTGGTTTTGGTGTATGGAAACTATGAGAGAAATATCTTATTTCATGAGATACATTTTCTTCATCTGCAAATAATAGATATGACTAGATATCAACCAGTGTTATAAATGAGATAACATATGTATGGTGGCTAAAACAGTACATGTCAAAAGCAATGTAGTACCAATGGAATTTCATCCAGTTCTCAATGGAATTGAAAATTTTATGGAAGACCTAAAGTAGATTATTTTTAATCTATTAAATCTTTGTTAGTCTCACATTTTGTAGGGATCAAAAATTCTGGCATGACTATTGGATTATTGCTAGCCATATTAAGATACTTTGAATCCTTGGTTTATCCTTCACATTGGACTTTAAATGAAAAAAATCTACCTTAGTAGTGTTGAGTCTATGTTTTTCAAGCAAAAATCTCAATGAATCTCATCCTGGGGAAAGGAATCTGATTTTTTAACTTGTCTCTGTGCCAGTTCAGGGAACAATGAAATGACAAGCTGTGCTAGGGTAGACAGAAATGCAGCTAAT
Source organism: Hippopotamus amphibius kiboko (assembly GCF_030028045.1). NCBI lineage: Eukaryota > Metazoa > Chordata > Mammalia > Artiodactyla > Hippopotamidae > Hippopotamus > Hippopotamus amphibius. The sequence goes on from NC_080188.1 coordinate 87,780,211, forward strand.
AGAAATATTTGAGAGCCATTGACAACCTTCAGTGGGACAAACACTGAAGAATTATTTGCTTACTTGGTGTGTGCTGGTTGAGAGCAGTACAGAGTCAGTGGTGCATAAACTTTTTTGTTCCTTTGTGTGGTAGTCTGCCATTTTGAAATCTCTTCAGCATGTGGTAGGGCTTGACCAATTTACCAGGTTTTGACATTCTTATGAATACATACAATTGAATCTGATAGTTAAGTCCTTGAACAAAATCTAACAAAATTTACAGCTTATCCTCCTGCCTCAAATTTTCCATTCTAGAATACTCACCACTGACTAAAGATGCACATTCTACGAAAAAAATCTTTAAAAGACAAAGTCTCATGCTGACTTTCTAGGCTAATATAGAACTCTATCAAACCAACTATAATCTTACATAAAAGGCCTGTGTGTAAGTTATAATTCCTTGATTTAGGTGGTTCATAATTGTTTGTATGTGATGATCTTAAGAGCAAAATGTAATATAACACACTAAGCAAATCATCCTCAAATTAAAGTAAAATGCTCAATAAGGTAATTCACTAATACCGTGTTAAGTCCCTTAATGGCTTATTTTATTCTTAGTGGTATGTTCACCAGGTAATAGCAAAGCCATAAAAGTAGTAACATGCAAGTGTTATTTTCCAAGGCAATCAGCAATAAAGGCTAATTTAACAAACAGATGTTCAAAGCTCTGATATCTGTTATGTAAATAACTCCAATGGCTAAGCTTGATTTGCAAATGAATTCTCATACCTAGTTGCCTTCTCCTATTCCCTATAGAATTATCTTATAAGCATTTTTACCTAGAAAGAAATTAAGGTAGCACATCACTTTTACAATCTCAATTACTTATGATCATACTGTTAAAAAAATTCAGGATTACTGATTCTAGAGTCAATCATCAAATGCTACAAAACTTACAAGCAGCTAATACACAGAATCAATTACTTTTAGGGGTCCTCTATATGAAGAAATATTGCATATATAACCACCATCAATAGGTAAGAAGTTCTCTATATGATGCTTTCCTCCTATGACATCTTAAGTGGAGACTGTTACAGAAAACTAAAGCCCAAAAGTAGTTAAGGTGCTAAAAACAGATTTTATACAGAAATTATTTTAAAAGAGGAAAGGACATCTCAGTGTGATCTTGGGTGGCCTCAGCCTGCAGTGGCTTGAAGCAGGATTTTGGTTCCCGGCCAGAGATTGAGGTCAGGCTGCAGCAGCGAGAGTGCTAAATCCTAGCCACTAAGTCTAGTGGTCAGTGACAGGGCTCTGGCCCATCAGCTGTGTAGAAATGAATTTCCACATAGAGACAGAAAGTAGTGAAGCAAGTAGAGTGTTAACTAAGAGAAAAAATGGTACGTGTGGATAGACACACAGGTGGTCTCAGAGAGTGTCACTCTCATGGTAGTTTGAGTCACTTTTACAGGGCATTTCTTCTGGGTTTCCTTTGACCCATGATCTTGCTTTGCTTGGTTCTGAGTCTGTATTTGGTTTATCTCAGGGTCCTCCCCTGTGTGTGTGTGCATCTCTTAGCCAAGATGGATCCTAATGAAGAAGCCTATGGGTAGCTTGACATCACCTACTATGGGGTGGCATCCGCTCCCTTTGGACCTTCAAGGTGTAGTCAGGAAGTTCTCCTTGACCTTGAGAATGAGGAATATGTGATCTTTTATCTCTTAGCTGGGCAGCTTTCAGCTTCCCCTCCCTCCTGCTGCTCAGCCTGGGCCCCATCTATCTCCTGCCCCAAGGGCTCAATTCTGAATCAGCCTGGGCAGTGGGAATTCATAGTGAAGGAGCAGAGTGTGGGTCAGTGGATGGAAAGTCACTAAGAGGAAACAGCAGGGGTGAGGGGCCATCTGGCTAAACTGACCTAACAGGATTGAAGGTGACCGGGGTGATCAGATATCAAGGGTGGGGATTCTCACTAAACAGACTTAGCAGGAGTTTTGCTAAAATTGGGTGATGCAAAGACAAATGCAGAAGTCCAAAGGTCAAGGCCTCATTGAAAATAGGGTTCAGTGGAGCCTGACTGAAGTTTGATCAAGAGAAGAATCTTTGTCAAAACCCAATATATAAAATAGATTTTTTAAAGCATAGCCATATGAACTAGGACACAGGGAGGCATGATTTACCAAACGTTTCAGCTCCCCTTCCTCTGTGGTAGTTGCTGAGATTCACTTGTAGAAACCCCAAAGGTCCATCTGTATAAGTTCTGACATATTGATTATGCTGATTTTGGAGTTAGTCAGACTTAGCTGTGATTTCTCTCTTCAGCTCTTACTGGGTATTGACAAAAATTATTGAGGCTCCAGAAGCCTCAATTTCCTCATCTAAAATGTGAATAATACAAAATGTGAATAATTCAACTTACTGCATAGGCCTTATAATTAAATCAAATAATTCATCCGCATATCTATTACTTAATATGAGCATTTCAATTCGTGAGTTTTCTATCAGCACAATGACTTTTAAATATTAGGGAAGAAATTTTTACTAAAAGTATAGGCAGGTAACTTATTGTATAAAATGATTATTTCAAATGGTTTGCCCTACAAGTTTGAATAGATAGTTTAAAGAAATTGAGGAATGAGGTGAAATGAGGGATAGAGTTAGTATTTGATAGTTAATTAGTATCTAAGGGTTGCAAAAGGCAGTCAAGTGAAGGCAATGCCAGTGGATCAGGGCCTTGTACCACAGTGAGATTCCTTGTTTCTTTATTTTAAACTATATCCCTAATATTAATCTGAAGTGGAGTGTACTCTCAAGGAGTTTAAAGTTTAATGGGAGAAACAGATTTGAAAAGATACAATGTCAATACAATGTGTTAAGTAATGCACACTGTTAACAGAGCATGGCTTTCTGCGGATTACTTACAAATAAAAGGTACTAAAATAATGTGTTGGAATAGTGAATGAGATGAGCTATTACCTGAGCCAAATTTTAAAACATGGATATGCCCATTGGGGTTATTATTCAAAGAATGTAATTCTCTCTAAATTGTTCAAAGAGAAAGGGATTTGTCATGGACCATTAGATGACATTTAATCATCGGAAGTAATGATGAAAGAGACTATAGCCTAAGCTTCCAGAAAAATTCCCCTAAACTGTACGACAGAACTGGGTTGTTAATTGAATTGCTACACCTGTTATAATCAGGAAGACAGCTGCTGATCTGAGAAATTATTACACAAGTATTCACTCTAGAACCATACTGTTCTGCTACCATCAGGAAGCTGCCTGAATCAGAGGCTAAATCTGCCTTTGTATTGTAACAAAATCAGTGTCTTATAATCTGCCACTCTTTCTCTCCTCCGTTATTGAGTTCTGATCTCAAGACTTACATGATTAATAGACTTACATGAGAGGCAAACGAGTTAGGGAAATGTCATTCTAACTTTCTGGCTTGCACAATTCAAGAATACATACTGGAGAGAGAGGTTGGAATAAATGATAAAGAATCACATACACAGTGTGAATTATCCATGAGAAACAGGGAAAGAAAAAAATCAGGCTGAAGAAACAGCAAGCAAATATATCAAGATATGGAATGACATGAAGTATGTAAAAAATAAACAATGATATTACAGCAAAGGACAACAGAGAAACTGACTAGAGAAATGGAATAGGTAGACAAAGGCTACAATGTAGATGGGTTTCATTACAAAATCAAAATATTTTGTTCCATGTGCGATGAGAATGTTCCCTTTCAGAATAGATGGCATATGAAAGACTGTGTCACTAATATATTGTTTTAGGATTGAAGAACATTGTCCCCCTCATTCAATCCACTTTCTATACACTCTTTTCTTGAAGATATTTTCTGCTTGTAATTAACACCATAGAGTATAAATTATTAAAACATAAATTATGATTCTATTTTTAAGAAAAAGCCAACTTTAAGGTTGTATATACTTTTATGGATTCCTGCTTTCATTTAATATTTAGCCTCTGAGACATGAATTTCTTCGCAGGTATATTAAAGCATGAGATATATATTTCTCTCAATACTTTTAAGCAGATATTACCAATAGAGTTTTCAGAATATAATGTACTTTCAGAAATATGAGAAAACTGAAAAAATAATGAAAAAAAGAGCTCATAAAAATGAACACAGAGTTTTGAAAAGGAACCAAATTGAACCTTTAAAATGAAGAATATATTAAGATAAAACATTTCACTTCTAGCTAGAAGGTAGCACGTAATGGCAGATCTCAGTGCAACAACTAGAAAACATAGATGCATTATAAAAATAATATTTTTTCTTACAAAAATAATATTTTGAAGACATCAGAAATCTGGAGAAACCTCAAAGACTAGATGAATTAAAATTGTAGAGAGTAAGAAACCTTCTGAGATAAGCTGAAAATGGCTGGTTATTTCCTTCTCTAAGGGGGTTTACTTAGGCTGTGTTCAAGATGAAGACCAAGCTTGGCAGCCATTAAGGTCTCCAAGCATCTTCACTGCCTGGTCCTCAGGCCTTTGTGTCATCACCTCCCACAGAGTGTGGGCTGGATTTACTGACTTTCATTACTGACTTACTTCTATAAAACAGAACATGGCAGAGTGATAAGTGATGTGGCTTCTATGATTGGGGTTTAAAAAGACGATTGCTTATGTTTCAGATTCTTGCTCGATCATCCATGGGGAAACCAGAATCTCTGCTGTGAGTCATTCCGGTGGAAGGACTCATCTAGCGATGCTTCGCTACCTGCCAATCACCAAGTGAATAGGCTTGGAAGTGGATCCCCACCACAGTCAAGCCTTCACATGGGACCACTGCCATAGGTGTATTAACTTATGACTGAAAAATTCATGTGAGATCTTGAGACAGAGGCACCAACTAAGAGATGCCCAGATTTATGACTCACATTCTTATGAGATAATACATCTTTGTTTTGTAAGATGCTAAATTCTGGAGTTACTTGTTATGCAGCAATAGACAACTAATAAATACAGTGATTAATTCATCAAAAAGATATGACAAACCTAAAGGTATATGCAATTTATAAACTGCAAAAAAAAGGTTCAAAATAAATGCAGCAAATGTTATACAACTATAGGGAAAAACATATGAACATGCAGTTATAATATGAGGTTTCAATACCCTGCTCTTAATAGTTTAAAGAACAACTATTTAGAAAACCAGTAATTATTTATAACACTTGAACAACACTACCAAACAAATTTGACCTAATTGACATTTATGGAACAATCCACTCCAAAACACCAGAATGAACATCTTCTTAAAGTGAATATGGAATATTTAACAAGACAGAACATATTTTTGCAACAAAACAAAACTTGTTTTGAATTTGAATCCTTTAGTTTAAAGGATTCAAATTATACAAGGTATCTTTTCTCACCAAAGTAATTGATGCAAAAGTCGATAACAGATATGTAACTAAAAAAAAAAAAACCCTCCAAATATTTAGAAACTGGAAAGTATACTTCTAAATAACCTATAGCTCAAAGACAACATGGAAAGAAAAATTTGAAGTATTTTTAACAGAATAAAAATGAAAAACACAACAAATCAAAATTTGTGCAATGTAACTAAAATACCTCTTAGAGGGATGTTTAGAGCACTAAATGCCTACATTAGAGGAAAAAGTTAATGGTCTGAACTTTCTCCTTAAGATATAGAAAATGAAGAACAAATTATACATTAAGTAACTAGAAGAAAGGAAGTACATAATAAACGTAAGAATAGAATTCATGACATATATAAAACATTGATAAGACAAATGATAAACATTGCCTGAAACAACTTTAAAATGTTTATTATTTTCAAGCAATCTGAGAGCTTCTTCAACATGGATTTTGTAGCACTGTATAAACCTGACCAAATTTCAAGACTGCTTTCCTTCAGGTGATGTTACTGACAGCAACATAATTAGGCTGATTAAATAATAAAAGAAAGTAAAATGAATCCCACCTAATTTAAAAAATAAAATATACTAGGAGATAATTTCTTATTGTGTTTAAAATCATAATGGAAATTAGGATATATTTAGAGCTGACAAATAAAAGGACTCCATATCAGTATTTGTGAGATGCAATTAAAGTAATGCTAAAAGGAAATGTATAGGTTTCATATGTAAAAAACTGAGATTAATGAATAAAAATAGGAAAGTAAAAGGAAAGAAAAACAAAAGTACAGGAAAAATAATAATGAAATAAACATATAATATTTAGAATCATATTAGCCAAAGTTTACTCTAAAGCATAAAATAAAATAAACAGGATCAATTTCTAGCAAGGGTCATCAAGGGAAAATAAGTGATAATATAAACACTCCATTAGGAGTAAAAAGAGGACACAGTGCTAGATGCTGGAGAAGTAAATGTGACAAGAAGATATTATTAACCTGATGTCAATGCATTTTGAAACTGTGATGAAATGGACAATTCCATTACCCAAATTAACTGAAGAAGAAATATGAAACCTGAGGTAGATAACCATTTGAGTAATTGAATCAGTAGTTTAAAAATCTTCCTGCAAATGAAAAACATCTCACAAAAAGCATTACCAGTGAGTTCTAAAAACATTTAGAGAATAAGTTGTGATATTACACCCATTGTCCAAAGAAAAGGAAAAGTGAAGACTCTACAGTTTATTTCATGAGACTAGTGTAGCATTGATGTCAAAATCAGTAAAAAATATTGAGATGAAAGCACTACAGATAAAACTCAATTATAAACCTACATCAAAAATTCTAAGCAGACCATTAGCTACCAAATGTAGCAATTTATTGAGAAATAAATATACTTCATGGCCATATGAGGTTTAATTGCAGGAATGAACTTATTAAATATTAAAATAGTGGACAATAAATCAAGTTGTCATTTTCACATGGTATAATGATTTTGGTAGAAATCCATGTGAAGTACAGGTAAAAAATTAAGATTGGAGAGCTTAGCAAAGATTTTAGACATTCAGTGTACATGATCAGTTCAGTTAACATTTCACACACCAGAAAAATATAGAGAACATAATTTTTTTCAAGACAATATGTATACTAGCACCCCAAAATTTTAAAATCCAAGGATTTAATCTAACAAAACATATACAATATTTTGATGTATAAAATTCCAAAATACCATAGGGAAACACTGAAGAAGCCTGAAATAGACATGACCATGTGTACCTTATAAATTTAAAGGCAAAGAAAAGTAGAAAAAGAATTTCTCAACTTCACTAGAAATTAGGGGATTAGAGATTAAAATAACAATAACAGATTATTTAACCTCTATACAGGCAGAAATTCAAAAGTCTGGCAATATGAGGATGTGGAGCAAAGACATGCTTACTCTTTTCTTATTGGTTTGTAAATTTATAGATATATTGTGAAGAAATGATTGACATTATCTAGAAATGTTGAAATAGGCTCATAGCGATGGTTCAGGAGCTAGGTGAACACCCAAAGAGAGTCTTGCAAATGTTCAGAAGACACAGACTTTCATGGTTAATGCAGCAATATACATAATGTCAAGTGTCCTTTCTAGGTTCTTTGGCTGGCCTAATAATTAACATAAAACAGATTAGGGACTTTCCTGATGGTGCAGTAGTTAAGAATCCCCCTGCCAATGCAAGAGCACGGTTTCCATCCCTGGTCCAGGAAGATCCCACATGCCTTGGAGCAACTGAGCCTGTGTGCCACAACTACTGAAGCCTGCATACTCTAGGGCCTGTGTACTGCAACTACTGAAGTCCACACACCTAGAGCCTGAGCTCCACAGCAAGAGAAGCCAGTGCAATGAGAAGCCAGCAAACCACAACAAAGAGTAGCCCTTACTCACTACAACTGGAGAAAACCTGCGTGCAACAATGAAGACCCAATGCAGCCAAAAATAAATAATTTTTTTAAAAGTATCTTTCTAAAAAAATAAATAAAATGTTAAAAAGAATAAGATGGATTAACAGGAGAAAAACAAATTTAATTTCTTACGTAGAAGAGCTGATAAAAATATGACTCAAATAAGTGACCAAAGGAGGCAGATTTTATATCTTTTAGACAAAGACTCAATAAATCTGCAAAGAATTAACAACAGTGCCGAGACCAGCTCAGCGACTCGAGGTGAGTGACGGGTGCCGCCAGCTTGAAGAAAACACAGACACAGACTGAAGAGAAAAGTGGAACGGAGGGCTCAAGACCTCTCGGATCAAGAGCCCCGCTGACTCATCCCAGGTTGCTTTTATTGAGTTCCTGGGCTAACATTCTCAGGTTACACTCATAAACAATCAAAGGCCTCACATGACTGAGGCAATTATCTTTGTTTACTTCCTGGGTCCGAGTTGAGTAGGTGTGGATTTGAGCTGGGCGTGGAGAGCAAAACAGCCCTGGGGGCAGGAGACCTCTCTCAGATATTGGGGGTCTGTGCCCCACCACTGTTGGCCCCTCTGCGACTGTGCCTGTCTTAGGTTGTTCCTCCTCTGAGGAATCTTACCCGTCTCTGGCTAACCAGTCATCCTCCAGGGCCAAACAGGATGATATAAGGAAGGCTCTATGCACCACCCCTGTTGGCCCCTCTGCGACTGTGCCTGTCTTAGGTTGTTCCTCCTCTGAGGAATCTCACCCGTCTTTGGCTAACCAGCCATCCTTCAGGGCCAAACAGGGTGATATTAGTCTCCACGCCCCGCACCCTCAGCTCCTCCACTGTTCAAGCAGGACATTCTGAATCCCAAAGCTCGGCCCACATACTTTAACATTTTCAAGGTTTCAAAAAGGTTCCCGAATGTCTTCCCACACAACAACAAAGGGGTTTGGGCTTGGAGTAGCTAATTAGTGAAAAAGTAATAAGGTTTGTTCATCCAGCCTTCTCTACCCTGAATTTACTAGCTCTGGTGAGAAGTACTCTCTCTGCCTCCTGGTGCACTGGGGTACATTTCACATGCAACATCTATGTCCTACTTTCATTGGGAACAAACGAAGATCATTCTTCCTCATGTTGTTTTTTAAGTAACTTTAATTCAAAATAATCAATATGCCTAAGTGGCATATCTTGCTTCCCCTCACATGCATCTATACCATAAGGATGAATTGCTTACTGTGAAAGAATTTTCCTTTGGCCATCAAACTGGGATATGCATTTTTATTTAAGAAAGAAAACACAAGTTTTCTGAATTTTACATCTGTAAGTAACCTTTTTAATCTTAATAACTAGTTGAAAGATTTTTAAGATTGTTTTAACCTCTTTTACTGAAAGTATTTTATTGATATTTAAGCATCTTACTTCAACTCAGGAAGAAAACTGAAGAGAAATGGGCATGATCATTACCCCAAGCTGACTAAAGCCAGAGCTGAGATAATAGTGAGGTTTCCTGATCATAAGTTAAGTATTCAATTTACAACATTATGCTGATATAAAAGATTTGATAGAAAAATAATGAATAGTAATTTTACTGAAGTGTAGCTATTTTGACCTCTTTATACTTTTCAAATATATTAGGTAAATTAAACCGGGGTTAATTTTCCAAGTTCCATTTATTCTTAGATAATCACTAGTTGACTATGGTTGAAAATCGGGCATTTTGGGAAGATATTTGTCATTGTTTTGTTGTGTCGGTAGCTAACATGATACATTCAGAAATGGAGAATATGGGTGGACATTGCCCATTAAAGTGTCTTTGCAAATTTTTATATGACACGTGTATATATTTTGAAAAGTTTTCCATGGCTTATAATTTTTAGTATTTTTTATCTTGCTTTCTTGTTATGTGTTTTAAAATTTTTGTCCATTCCCTCAATATCTTTTCCAAATATTTATTTGTAAGCACTCAACAAATCTCTCTTATAAACAGAATAATGTTTTAAAAAATATATTGTGTTTTTTCTTTTAGGAGCTCAGCTATTAATATTTTTGATACCTCCTTATATTTTTATTCCTGACATAATCATTCAATTTTTAATGTTTTTTTAATTTATAGTTTTCTTAAAATTTTTGAACATTTTGAAGGGTTTTTTTAATTCTAGTAATCTAGAATTAGTCAGATGAGTTTTTCATTAGTTCTCCATTTTCATTTTCTACAATATCTGACAACAGTCCAATAACATGCCTTATGCTTTATGCTACTCTCTTCGCCGTTGAAATGACTTTCTCATTTGCAACACACCACCATGTTCCTATTATTCTGGTTCATGCCCTAATGATCTCTTTTTCAGAATCTACCTACTTCCATTCTTTCCCCTGTACTCCTTAAGTACAGTTACATATATTTATTTTTATCTAATCAAGAACTTGCAAGAACTTCCTATTAGCTCTGGAATAAAGCATCGTCTTCATTGCAGCATTCAAAGATATTTACGATCTGGGCACAAAATAATTTTTCAAATATCTATCATTGTACTTCTCTTCATATATCCTAAATTCAACTAGAGAAAAACACTCATTATTACCCACATCATCCCTAAAATTTCCTGACTTCAGATCAGTTCATGTCCTTCTGAACCAAAACTCCCTCTCTTCTAGTCAGTACCAAAGCTGGGGCTGCAGAGGAAGCACCTGAGGAGGACCTGCAAAGATGCTGTCCTTGCACATCACTGTGGCTGTGGCCCACTCCCTCCATCGGTGTGCCGGGATGGTCTCCAAAAATGCTTTGGGATCATCCTTCACTGCTGCAAGGAACCTCCATGCCTCTAAATCTCATCTTAGGAAGAGTGGCACTGCTGAGGTGTCCTCTGTTATTACTGGTGATACCTCTGCTGACCTTGAAGAGACTGGGTGTGTTTTACATATTGTTGATGGTATTGCCCATGTGCATGGGCTGAGAAATGTTCAAGCAGAAGAAATGGTAGCGTTTTCTTCGGGTTTAAAGGGTATGTCTCTAAACTTGGAATCTGACAATGTTGGCGGTGGTGTGTGTGGAAATGATAAACTAATTAAGGAAGGAGGTATTGGAAGAGAATGGGCTATTGTGGATGTTCCAGTCGACAAAGAGCTATTGGGTCATGTAGCAGATACCCTTGGTAATGCCATTGATGGAAAGGGTCCAATTGGTTCCAAGACCCGAAGGTGAGTTAACCTGAAAGTCCCTGGGATCATTCCTCCAATCTCTGTGAGGGAAACAATGAAGACTGGCATTAAGGCTGTAGATCGCTTGGTGCCTATTTGTCATGGTCATTGTGAGCTGATTGTTGGTGACTGATAGAGTGGCAAAACATCTGTTGCTATTGACACAATCAATAACCAGAAATGATTCAATGATGAATCTGATGAAAAGAAGAAGCTGTACTCTATCTATGTTGCTATTGGTCAAAAGACTCATTGTTGCCCAATTGGTGAAGAGACAGCTGGAGATGCCATGAAGTACACCATCATGGTTTAAGGTACTGCCTCGGATGCTGCCTCACTTTAGTGCCTGGCTCCTTATTCTGGGGGTTCTATGGGGGAATATTTTAGGGATAATGGCAAACATGCTTTGATCATCTGTGATGACTTATCCAAACAGGCTGCTGCTTATCATCAGATGTCTCTGTGGCTCCACCGACCCCCTGGTCCTGAGGCCTTTCCTGGTGATGTGTTCTACCTACACTCCCCTCTGCTAGAGAGAGCAGACAAAATGAACGATGCTTTTGGTGGTGGCCACTTGATTGCTTTACCAGTCATAGAAACACAAGCTGGTGATGTGTCTGCTTACATTCCAAAGAAAGTCATTTCTGTCATTGATGGACAGATCTTCTTAGAAACTGAATTGTTCTACAAAGTTATCCACCCTGCCATTAATGTTGGTTTGTCTATATCCTGTGTCGGATCTGCTGCCGAAACCAGGGCCATGAAACTTTTGGCACGTACCAGAAAATTGGAATTGGCTCAGTATCGTGAGGTTGCTGCTTTTGCCCCGTTTGGTTCTGACCTTGATGTTGCCACTCAACAACTCTTGAGTCATGGTGTGAGTCTCCCCTGGCTATTGAAGAGCAACTGGCTGTTATCCATGTGGGTGTCAGGGGGTATGGTGATAAGCTGGAGCCCAGCAAGATCACAAATTTTGAGAATGCTTTCTTACCTCATGTTATCAGCCAACACTAAACCCAGCTGGGCAAAATCTGGGCTGTTGGAAAGATCTCAGAAGAGTCAGATGCAAACTTGAAAGAGATTGTAACAAACTTCTTGGCTGGATTAAAAGCTTAAACTCCTATGGATTCACGTCAAATACCAGTTTGGTTTTGTCATTGTTTCTTCTAGTTCCATTTTTAAAAGGATTACTCCAACACTGCAGATGTGCAGTAATCATGTTAAAGGTTCCATATTGAAAAAAAAAAAATCTTTCACTTCTTTCTATTCTCCATGTTCAATTTTCACTCTTTCAAAATCAATTCAATTACCAGCTGTTTTATAAACTGTAGTAGGTGAAAGAACATGATGTTTGAAATAAGACAACTGTTGGGAGTTTTACATATCTCATTTATTAGCTAAGATGATCAGTACTAAAAAGAGCTTTAAAAATCTTATGAATAAAGTAAGTCTGACATCTGTCTTTTCTTGAAAATTGTTTTGTGCATTTATAAGAAAATGCACACTGAGCACTCTGGAATAGGTATGTAATATACATGAGTCCTCTCTTCTGCAAGGACTACCTTACTCCTGACAACACTCACAGAAGATAATTAGTGCCTCCTCTTTACTTCATTCTCCAGATAACCTTTTTATTTTAATAAATATATATGTGTATTTTATTTCCTCTACAAAGCTGCGTTCAATGAACTATACTATCTGACTTTCATATTCTGAACATTACCCAAAATAATGCCCTGCATATAATAGGTTCTCAATAAATGTATTGACTGGAAATATATTGATCCTTACTGTGGTTATTAAAGAATAATTTTGTTCAAAGTGTAAGTTAATAATTTAATTAGCTTTTATTTATTTTAAATATATTTGTTTAAGTTTAATAGAAGATGTGAAAATAAAATTGCATCAAGAAGTAATTGCTACAGAGTAAAATTTATTTTAGCCAGAATAATAGGAGGATATAAGTCACATAACAAAGAGCAATGGAAACAATACTAGCTTCTATGTCTTAAAATTGTTTTGATGGAAACTAATTTAGTTAAAATTGTATCCAGCAGTTAGGAACACGTTTATTGTTCTATAATGGTTATCTAAACATATAAAAATAACATATACACAATCATTTAAGAACAATAACATCAGTAGATTTACTGATGAGGGAAGTCCAAAGCCATATGTTAAAATTTACGTTATGCTTCTTCACAGAGCTCTGCTTCTTTTACTAACATTAAACTACAATTGGATTGGGGAAGGCTACCGTTTGAGCTGCAGTTTCTCATCCCTGTCCATTTCCCACTCTTCCCCCTCTTTTTCCAGCTCACACTAGAAGTGTCAGGCATGCACATGCCCCTCTGTCCTCCCTAGGCTCCTAGCCGTGGTTTTGTTACTGAACTCAGGTTCAGCTGCTCACCACTTGAAAATCACGACCCTAGAGGCAAGTGTTGGTAGAAATGGAAAATGTTGCTTTTAATCAGGCAGCTGGCAATCCGGGGAGAAGGCACTCAGCATCCCTCAAAACCACCTCCAAATATTCTGCTTGGCCCTGAAGGTTTTTAAACGGAAAAAGGGAAGTGATCTCAGTTAATCATGGACTTGGGGGATCAAAGTCATCACCATCCCCCACTGCATGCAGGCTTGTCAGCTTCTCATGATCTTTCTTTAGATGCCATCTTGTACACACAGTTTATTTACACAGTTTGTTCACAAGGTTACTGAAAGGGAAGCTAGGGAAGGGACCTGGTCATCTGTTAATTACTTATTCTTCATTTCTACTTTGGTTTACCGAAAGAACCAAAGAGTTAGGCAAGGCATTGTGTGATCAAAAGATTTGAAAGGTGTGCTTGGCCTGGACATAAGTAAAGTATATGGGGCATCTGGTTTAAAAGTTAGTTACAATGTAGCTTTGCTAAAGTGACACAGAAAGGGACTTCCTGCTGAGGGTGGTTTCCTGCAAAGAGCTGCTTATAAATCCCCCCTCTCAGGTATCATTCCATTTCTGTGGGATTAGGGGCAAAGGTCCACCTTCTGTAACTTCTTTATGCTGACACAAAGCACCATATTCTGAGAGTGGAAGATGTCAACATGGGTCTGTAACATCTCTTTGCTGATGATTTTAGTTTCCCACTTACATATACGGGCAGAGCAAGCTACAATTATTTTGATACCCACAAAGATACAGATTAATATGAGCAATAGTGTTAATTTATTTCTCTTGAGGCCAGTTCTTGAAATTGTGCTGGCCATAGACTCAGTACCGCTCAGGCTGGAGGTCATGTCTAGAGTCCAATCATCACACAGTTAGCTTTTTCCTTCTAGGGGGCAGTTATAGTATCTGTAAAACAACTCAGGAATGTACATCACACACTGAGTCTGTGACTCTGTTGTCCTAGCTGCTTGAGCCTGCTCTTTTGTGACTGCGAGAGGCCTGGGAGACTTCAGCTTTTCTACAAACAAGAGGCAGGGAACATGGAGGAGACTTTGTACTTCGTGGGTGGCTGGAGGGTTTTACTTGGTTCCAGTTTTACCTTTAAAGAAGTAATGGACAGAAGGATGTGACTCTCCTTTGATCTGCAATATTTCTGACTGGCAAATATCATATTTTTAAATGTTCAAATTTATTAATATATTTTAAACCAGGGTTAACTTTGACACTGTTAACTTTGACCCAAATCTTTTATTTTTTTTAAATAAGAAAGATACTTTATTCCCTTCCATCTTTCCAAATGAATGTCCAGAGGACAGCACATAGGTTAAAAACAAAAAACAAAAAAACAAAACAACAACAATAACAGAAAAGCGGAAGGGGATAGGAGCTCACTGTTTGTGATGAGAGACAGGAGGGTCCAACATCCAACTGACTGCCCTGTAGAGCCCACCTTCGATAGCCAGTACATACTTCCCTACTTCAAATGGACTTCCTACCCCTTCCAGGGAGGTCAACATGAGAAGAAACGGGACTGACACCTCCAAGATTATTGTTGTGAGTTGACAAATTTAGTCTGCTGTGTTCTTTCTGCTTTTTCCTGTAACTTCAAGCTTCTGGAAATAAAGCCATCTATCCTTATGACCACCCCTTCCCTACTTTCATTCATTCCCTAACTCACTGCATTCTGGAGTCAGCCCTCATCATGCTAGCAGACTGCCCAGATTCCCCACAGCAACTCAATTTCCAAATCCTTTTTTCTCCATCATCTCAACATTTTATGAATGTATTATCTTCTCTTCAACCCTATTCCCAGTGTCTGAAGTTAAGATGCTCATGTCTCTTGACAATGGTCTTATGCCTGGTTTTCCTCAGGCTTCTTTCTTTGCCTTTCCCAGTTACTCATTATACTGCTTCCAGAGCTAGTTCTTCTAAAATGCAAATCTGGTATAACCTTCTATTCATAAACCTTTGATGACATATCACTATAGTGTAGCTCACTGTATAGGATTTGTTCTATAAGATAATGTCTAGTTTCCCTGCATATCTTTCCAAGATCATCTTCCTCTAAGTGCTCCCAGCTCTGGCCACATCAAACTACTGCTAGAGGCCACTTTGTTCAGCTCCTTCACATCTTGCTCTCTTCCTTATGGTTTTCTCACCACCTGGAATATGGGCTTCCCATTTTCTCCATCTGTCCAACTTCTACTTTTCCTTTAAATTCTAGTTCGTGTATCACATCCCTCACTGAAGCCTTCCCCACTCTCTGGCTGTCCTCTGTGCTCCTGTAGCAATAGTCCAGTTCTCTGTTACAGCACTTAACATATGCACTGTAATTATTTAACTTCTTTTTGAAGTATAGTTGACTTGCAATATTACATTAGTGTCAGATGTACAACATAGTTATTTGGTATAATAAAAATTTCCCGTAAAATGTTAACTATATTTCCTGTGGTGTACATTACATTATTGTAACTTATTTATATTATAGCTGGTAATTTCTACCTCTTATTCTCTTTTACCTATTTTTCCCCTTCCCCCTACCATTCTCCCCTCTGGTAACCTCTAGTTTGTAATCTGTATCTGTGAATCTGTTTCTATTTGGTTATTTTTGTTCATTTGTTTTATTTTTAGATTCCACATATAAGTTAAATCATACGGTATTTGTCTTTCTCTGTCTGACTTGTTTCCCTAAGAATAAAACCCTCCAGATCCATCTGTGTTGTCAAAAATGGCAAGACTCCATTTTTTATGAGTAATATTCCATCTTTTAAAACTTTTATTAATTTTTAGTGGAGTATGGTTGCTCTACAATGTTGTGGTAGCCTCCACTGCACAACAAAATGAATCAGGCATACACACACAGATATCTCCTCCCTATTGGACTTCCCTCCCATTTAGGTCACCACAGAGCATTAGGTAGAGTTCCCTGTGCTATGTTCCCATCAGTTGTCTATTTTATACAGAGTACCAATAATGTATATGTGTCAACCCCAGGCTCCCAATTCCTGCCTCCCTACCCTTTTCCCCCTTGCTATCCATTTGTTCTCTATGCCTATGTCTCTATTTCTGCTTTGCAATTATGATCATTTATACTATTTTTCTAGATTCCACATATATACGTTATCATATGATATTTGCTTCTCTCTTTCTGACTTATTTCACTCTTTATGACATTCTCTAGGTCCACCCATGTCTCTACAAACTACCCAATTGCATTCCTTTTTATGGCTGAGTAATATTCCATTGTATATTTGTGCCACATCTTCTTTATTCATTCTTCTGTTGATGGACATTTAGGTTGCTTCCATGTCCTGGTTATTGTAAATGTGCTGCTATGAACATTGGGGTGCGTGTGTTTTTTTGAATTACGGTTTTCTCAGGGGATATGCCCAGTAGTGGGATTGTTGGGTCATATGGTAACTCTACTTTAAGTTTTTTAAGGAACCTCCATACTGTTTTCCATAGTGGCTGTACCAATTTACATCCCCACCAGCAGTGTGGGAGGGTTCCCTTTTCTCCACACCTTCTCCAGCATTTGTTGTTTGCAGATTTTTTGATGATGGCCATTCTGACTGGTGGGAGGTGATACCTCTTTGTAGTTTTCATTTGCATTTCTCTAATAATTAGTGATGTTGAGTATCTTTTCATGTATTTGTTGGCTATCTGTCCATCTTATTTGGAGAAATGTCTAGGTCTTCCACCCATTTTTGGATTGGGTTTTTTTTTTTCTTTGACAATGAACTGTATTAGCTGTTTGTATATTTTAAAGATTAATCCTTTGTCAGATGCTTCATTTGTAAATATTTTCTCCCATTCTGAGGATTGTATTTTCATCTTGTTTATGGTTTCCTTTGCTGTGCAAAAGCTTTTAAGTTTCATTAGGTCCCATTTGTTTATTTTCTTTTTTATTTTCATTACTTTAGGACATGGGTCAAAAAAGATGTTGCTGTGATTTATGTTCCACCTATGTTTTCCTCCAGGAGTTTTATAGTGTCTGGACTTACACTTAGGTCTTTAATCCATTTTGAGTTTATTTTTATGTATGATGTTAGGAAGTATTCTAATTTCATTCTTTTACATGTAGCTGTCTGGTTTTCCTAGCATCACTTATTGAAGAAGCTGTCTTTTCTCCATTGTGTATTTTTGCCTCCTTTGTCATAGATTAGGTGATAACAGGGGCATGGGTTTATCTCTGGGCTTTCTATCTTGTTCCATTGATCTATATTTCTGGTTTTGTGCTAGTACAATACCGTCTTGATTACTGTAGCTTTGTAGTATAGTCTGAAGTTAGGGAGCCTGATTCCTCCAGCTTTCTTTTTCTTTCTCAAGGTTGCTTTTACTATTTGGGGTCTTTTGTATTTCCATACAAATTGTAAAATTTTTTGTTCTAGTTCTGTGAAAAATGCCATTGGTAACTTGTTAGGGATTGAATTGAATCTGTAGATTGCTTTGGGTAGTATAGTCATTTTCACAATATCATTCTTTCAATCCAAGAACATGGTACACCTCTACATCTGTTTATGTCATCTTTGATTTCTTTCATCAGTGTTTTATAGTTTTCTGAGTACAGGTCTTTTTCCTCTTTAGGTAAGTTTATTCCTAGGTATTTTATTCTTTTTGTTGCAGTGGTGAATGGGATTGTTTCCTCAATTTCTCTTTCTGCCCTTTTGTTTTTAGTGTATAAGAATGCAAGAGATTTCTGTGTGTTAATTTTGTATCACAGTTTCAATTTCATTACTTGTGATTGGTCTGTTCATATTTTCTATTTCTTCTTGATTCAGTCTTGGAAGGTTGTACTTTTCTAAGATTTTCTCCTTTTCATCCAGGTAGTCCATCTTATTGGCATATAGTTGCTTGTAGTACTCTCTTATGATCCTTTGTATTTCTATGGTGCTCATTGTAACTTCTCCTTTTTCATTTCTAATTTTACTGATGTGAGTTCTCTCCCTTTTTTACTTGATGAGTGTGGCTGAAGGTTTATCAATTTTGTTTATCTTCTCAAAGAACCAGCTTTTAGTTTTATTTATCTTTTCTATTGTTTTCTTGTTTCTATTTAATTTATTTCTGCTCTGATCTTTATGATTTTAGCATGTATATAGGTCTTGTTTTTGTATCCATTCAGCTTGTTTGTGTCTTTTGCTTGGGACATTGAATCTATTCACATTTAAAGGCGACTTCCCAGGCAGTGATTAAGAATCTGCCTGCCAATGCAGGAAACATGAGTTTGATCCCTGCTCCAGGAAGATCCCATATGCCTCGGAGCAACTAAGCCTGTGCACCACAACTATTGGGTCTGCACTTTAGACCCTGTGAGCCACAACTATTTAGCCTGTGTTTCACAACTACTGAAGCACACACGCCTAGAGCCTATGCTCTACAACAAGAGAAGCCACCACAATAAGAAGCCTACACACCACAGCCAAGAGTAGCCCCCACTCATCGCTATTAGACAAAGCCCATGTGCAGCAGCAAAGACCCAACACAGCCAAAAAAATAAATAAATAAATATTTACATTTTAGGTAATTATAGATATCTATATTCCTATTACCATTTTCTTAATTGTTTTTTGTTTATTCTTGTAGATCTTTTTCTTTTCTTGTTTCCCACCTAGAAAAGTTCCTTTAGCATTTGTTGCAATACTGGTTCGGTGGTGCTGGATTCTCTTAGTTTTTGCTTGTCTGTAAAACTTTTGATTTCTCTGTCTATTCCAAATGAGAACTTCACTGGATAGAGTAATCTTGGTTGTAGGTTTTTCCCTTTCATCAGTTTATATATGTCTTGCCATTCCCTTCTGGCTTTCAAAGTTTCAGCTGAAAAATCAGCTGATAACCCTAAGGGCATTCCCTTGTAGGTTATTTGTTACTTTTCCCTTGCTGCTTTTAATATTTTTTCCTTGTATTTAATTTTTGTTAGTTTGAGTAATATGTGTCTTGGTGTGTTTCTCCTTGGGTTTATCCTGTATGGAACTCTCTATGCTTCCTGAACTTGATTAACTATTTCTTTTCCATGTTAGGGAAGTTTTCAACTATAATCTCTTCAAATATTTTCCCAGGCCCTTTCCCTGTCTCTTCTTCTTCCGGGACCCCTATTATTTGAACGTTGATGTGTTTGATGTTGTCACAGAGGTCTCTGAGACTGTCCTCAATTCTTTCATTCTTTTTACTTTATTCTGTTCCTAGCAGTTAACTCCATCATTCTATCTTCCAGGACACTTATTCATTCTTCTGCCTTAGTTATTCTGCTATTAATTCCCTCTTGTGTATTTTTCATTCTAGTTATTATGTTGTTCAGAACTCATTGTTTGTTCTTTAGTTCTTCTAGATCCTAGATCTAGATTTAAACCTTTCTTGTTTTCTCCATTCTGTTTCCTAGATTTTGAGTCATTTTTATTATCATTACTCTGAATTCTTTTTCAGATAGCTTTCCAATTTTCGTCTTTATTTATTTGGTCTTGTGGGATTTTACCTTGCTCCTTTGCCTGCAGCTTATCTCTCTGTCATTTCATTTTCTCTAACCTACTGTGTTTATGGTCTTCTTTCTGCAGGCTGCAGGGTTGTAGTTCTTCTTGTTTCTGTTGACTGCCCCCTGCTGAGTGAGGTTGATCCAGGTGCTTGTGCAGGCTTCCTGGTGGAAAGGCCTGGTGCTTGTGCTCCATTGGGTGGAGTTGAGTCTTTTCCTTCTGATTGGGCAGGGCTGCATCAGGTGATGTGGTTTGGGGTATCTATGAGCTTAGTGCAACTTTAGGCAGCCTATCTACTGGCAGGTGGGTCTGTGTTCATGTCTTTCTTGTTGTTTGGTGTGAGGTGTTTACCACAGGAGCCTGCAGGCAGCTGTGTGAGGTCAGGTCTTAGAGTCGGTATGGATACCTTCAGAAACATGCACACTGACTAATATTCCCTGGGTCCAGGAAGTTCTCTGGTGTTCCAGCATCATGGACTCTATGTCCCCATCCCAGAGGCCCAGGCTTGACCCTTGATCAGGAAACCAAGAGTCTGCAAGCTGCACAATGAAGCCTGCTAGAAAATAGATAAAAGCAAAGAAAAAAGAAAAACAAAACAAAACAAAACAACAACAACAGAAAAAAACAAAAAAACAACAAAAAGACATACCAAGTTCAGGGCAAAAAGCAAAAAGGGCAAATAGCAAGAACAGCAGCAAACACGCACACACACACACACACACACACACACACACACACACACATAGCACAGAGAGAAAAAAACACGCAAAAAAAACCCGAGGGAACAGGCAACCAAACAAGAGAATTCTAACATGAGAACAGTCAATAAGGATTATACTAATGAAAGCAAAGAATGAAAAATAAAACAGAAATTGGGGCAAGCAAACATCAACAGCAACAACAAAACAAATAAAACATAGAATATACACCTAAAAATAATTGAAAACAAACAAAACCATACAAAAAAAAAATACAAAAGCTACAGAACAACAAAAAAGTAAAGGAAAAATATAAAAATAAAAACTATATATATATAAAGAAAATAACATATGATAAAAAATACAAAATAAAAGATAAAAAATAATTAAAACAACACCACCAACAACCAAGCAAAACAAAACAAAGCAACAAAGATTAATAGCAATAATATTTTCCTAGGGCCACCTTCCCAGGAGGCCTTCCAGTACCTCTAGGTAGGTTTTTGACCTGCTGTAGACACTGTGGGAGCCAGCTCATACTGATCTGGCCCAATTCCTGAGTGTATTTGCCCACAAAGTCCAATGCTATGAAAGCTAGACTGGTCTCAGATGTTGAAACACTTGTTGCCTATTCACACACATGCAGGATTTACCCAGCAGATCTTTGGGATTTAATTCACAGCTTATGCTGCTGCATAGAAAGATTTGTGTTTCTTTTCCTTGGTTGTACAGCCCCTTGGGCTCAGTTTTGGTTTTAACCCCTCCTTGGCCTATGTGCCACCCTCAGGCATCTGATCCTTGTTCAGGTGAGTGGGAATGAAAGCAAGGGGTGCTTGGGGCACACGTGGGTACTCCTAGTAGCTACAGTGGCAGAAGCTGGCATATGTGAGTGTTGTCAGCCCTGACCCCCACGCTCCTCTCAGCAATTGTGCCCTGCTTTCCAGGCAGACTCTGCATCCTCTAGGGTCATTCCTGGCCACACACATCCCCTCACTCTCATCCCTTTTATTGTATACACACAGCCAACTCCGTTTCTCTCCCCAGGTCTGCTTTTCCAACCCCACGCTTTAGCTCTCTGACCCTGCCAGCTTTGGCAGACCCTCATCCCAAATAGGGGCACTCATGGCTGATTCCCAAGGAGGTTTTGGGGTGGGCAGCACTCAGGTCCCCAGAGCCTATGCAGGTGGAGGCAACCCTGGCTTGAAGGGCAGGCCAGCCCGCTCAGGTAGAGCCCTTCCCAATGCCTGCAGAGGCCAAAGAATCCGGTGGGTGGGAAAGGGGTTTACAATGGTGGCTCTGCCCCTTGCACACCACTGGACGATGACGCCTTGCTATGCTATCTCAGGCTTTTTCCACAGACTTCCCTGTTTGTGGCACCCCTTGCTTCTGTCCCTTCAGGCTGTCTTTTCACAGTCAAGAGCTGTCACCTCCCTGGGTCTGCACTCCAAACCCCTCTTTCCAGCATCTACCTTCCCCTCACAACAGGTAACTCACGATTCAGGCTGGAATGCGCAGAGCTGTTGTGTAGATCATGCATGTGATTCTTACTTTGTCTGGCCTTCCACAGACTGTCTGCTTCATTCTCTTTTGATCTCCTTTGATCTCTTCAAGTTCCTTTTGTGTCCCAGATGATTTCCCTCCATGAGGGAGTCTTTCTTAATGTGGGGATCTCTACGCACCTTCAGCTTCCCACCAGGGTTGCTGGTCTCTTTTTTGATTCCTTTTTCCTTTTTTTCTTCTTTCTTTCATTCTTTTAGGTGTCTGAAGCCTGCTGCTACTGTTCAGCAGGAGCTCTGTGGGAATTGTTCCATTTGTAGATGTGTTGTTCTTTTTTATTTAAGCTCTTTATTGGAATATAATTGCTTTACACTGTTGTGCCATTTTTTGCTGTACAACAAAGTGAATGAACTGTATTTATACCTATATCCCCATATCCCCTCCCTCCTGTGACTCCTTCCCACCTTCCCTATCCCAGCCCTCTAAGTTGTCACCCATACAGATGTGTTTTTGATGAACTTGTGAGGAGCGACAAATTCTGTGCCCTCCTATTCTGCCATCTTGACTCCTCCCTCCATTGTGTTATCACATCAAACTGCATGTTTCTCCAGATTTCAATTCTGGTTTAATATTAGCAAGAGAATCAGAGCTCTGTGAAGAAGCATAACATGAATTTTAACATGTCTTTGGCTTTTCCACATCAGTAAATCTATGTGATGTTATTGTGATATTAGCTCACATCTTTTTCTAACCATCTGCTGATGGACATTTAGGATGCTTCCATATTGTGGATATTGTAAGTAATGCTGCTGTGAACATTGGGATGAATATCTTCTTGAATTAGTGTTTTCAATTTTTTTTGGATAAATACCCAGGAATGTATCTGCTGGATCATATGATAGCTCCATTTTTTAATTTTTTGAGAAAATGCCATACTGTTTTCCACAGTGTCTGCACCAATTTACATTCTTACCAATAGTGTACAAGGGTTCCTTTTTCTCCACATCCTTATCAATACTTGTTATTTCTTGTTTTTTTGATGATAGTAATTCTGACAGGTATAAGGTGATACCTCACTGTAGTTTTAATTTTCATTTCCTTAAAAATTAGTGATCTTGAGCATCTTTTCAAGTGCTTGTTGGCCATCTATGTGTTTTCTTTAGAAAAAAAGCCTATTCAGATCCTCTGCTCATTTTTGAATCAGGTTTGTTTTGTTTGTTTGTTTGTTTTGGTAGTTTTGTTTTTTTATGTTGAGTTATGTGGGTTCTTCATATATTGTGGATACTAAACCCTTTTTAAAAATATCACTTGCAAATAAATATCTTCTCGCATTCAGTAGATTGCCTTTTTGTTTTGTTGATGATTTCTTTCATGGTGCAAAATCTTTCAAGTGTGATTAGTTCCCATTTGCTTGTTTTTGCTTTTGTTGCCTTTACCTAATGAGACAGATCTCCCAGATTGCTAAGAGCAATGCCAAAGAGTGTACTGTCTATGTTTTCTTCTCAGAATTTTATGGTTTCAGATCTTACATTTGAGTCTTTAATCCAATTTGAGTTTATTTTTGTATACGCTGTAAGAAAATAGTGCAATTTGATTCTTTTGTATGTGGCTGTCTAGTTTACCCAGCATCATTTAATATAAAGACTGTCTTTTCCTTATTGTATGTTTTTTTTCTCTTTGTTGCAGATATATTGACCATAAGTATATGGGTTTATTTCTGGGCTCTCTATGCTGCTTCACTGATCTATATGTATGTTTTTGTGCTGGTACAATATTATTTTGAATACTGTAGCTTTGTAGTGTAGTCTGAAGTCATGGAGTGTGATTTCTCCAGCTCTGTTCTTTTTATGTCAAGATTGTTTTGGCTATTCAGGGTCTTTTGTGGTTCCATACAAAATTTAGGATTATTTGTTCTAGTTCTGTGAAAAATACCATTGGGACTTTAATAGACATTACACTGAATCTGTAGATCACCATTTGTGTAGTATAGTCATTTTAACAATATTAATTATTCCAGTCCATGAACATAAGCTATCTTTCCTTTTATTCACATTGTTTTCAATTTCCTTAATCAATGTGTCTTATAAGCTTCAGAGTACAGGTCTTTCACTTCCTTGGTTAGATTTATTCTTAGGTATTTTATTATTTTTGATAAAATTATAAATGTGATTGGTTTTTTTTATTTCTCTTCCTGATAGTTCATGATTAGCATATAGAAATGTAACAGATTTCTGTATATTTATTTTGTATCCTGAAACTGACTTGTTTTTGTGTATGGCATCATTAGGGTTTTATATACATATGGCATCATGTCATGTGCAAATAATGACAGCTTTACTACTTTCCTTCTAATCTGAATGTCATTTCTTTTTCTTGCCTAATTGCTGTGGCTAGGACTTCCTATACTATGTTAAATAGAAGTACCATGAGTGGACTTCCTTATCTTGTTCATAATCATAGGCAAAAACTTTTCAGCTTTTTACCATCGAGTATATTAGCTGTGGGTTTGTCATAAATGGTCTCTATGAACTTTAACACATTTTTTAATGGCATATATACAATTCAAAAACTAGCACTGCACAAAATATGTTCACTTACTTTTGGAATATTTCTATTCAGACCCCAATATTGCAGCCAAATATTTATATATATATTTATATATATATATATATAAATATTTTTTCTCTTTGCTTTAAAAATTAAGGTACTAGAAACTGTTCTTAATTTAGTTAAAGCATTACTAAAACTCATTCTAAAATATCAAGAAATGTCTGTGGGTTTATATTTCAATAGAAAAAACAATTATACTTCTAAGAAATAGATTTGTCTTACTGTTTTACATAGAAAATCCTAAATGTTTGTATTAAAATATGTCCATTCATTCAAGTAGTGTTTTTTGAGCAATTACTAAGTGCTAAGGCTTTTGTTGTTGTTGCTTTCATAAATACTTAGGCTACATCAGTGAACAATAAAAAAAAAAATGTCCTGCTCTTATAAGGCTTACATTCTAAGGAAGAAAAGACAGAAAGTATCCAATAACATAACTGTAATGTAAATAAGTAGTGTATTGGAAGGTAACAGATGCTTTTAAAAACAAAGTAAATACAAAACAAAAGGAATTAGGAATACTGGTTGGGAGTAGAAGGTGCAATTTTAATAGGGACTGTTAGGTTTGGTCTAAGTAAGAACATGATACTTGAGTAAATTCTTGGGGACCAGCAGGGAGGTGACCATTCAGATGTCTGTGGGCAGAGCATCTAAATAAAGAGAACAGACATTGCACAAAGATTAAGATGGGAGAAGGTCTGTTATGTTCTAAGAACAGCAAGTGGGCCAATGCACATGTGAATACAAACAACATAAGGGCTATTAACAGAATAAATAATTAAGGGGCAAAGCAGGAAAGGGTCCTGTAAGTCATACAGGTCCTGTATGTCATACCCCCACTAGGTAAGCAATAAGATCTTTATTGCTTACTCAGTGGGAAAGGAAGATATCTTGGGCGTTTGATCAGAGGAGTAAGAAGACCTGGTTTTGACTTTAAATGCCTCTGGCTGCAGTATGTGAGTAGACTCTAGGTGATTAGAGTGAAAGCAAAGAGGTAATTTAGGAAAGAATTGCATCAGTTCAGGCAACATATATTGGAGACTGGGACTAGGCTGGAGAAGACTTCAGGTGAAATAAGGAGGTGAGGAGTTCAGCAGATTGCATGTTAAGTTTGGGGTGATTTTAAAACATCCACCAGAGAGTCACATAGGCAGTTATAAATACAAGTCTGAGCAGGCTTTGTGCTATCTGGTGATCATCAGCAAAAAGGTGGTAGTTCAAGCCTCACGATTTGATGACATCTTGAAGCCCTAGTTATTCCAACATTAAGAGGTAATGGAGAATGAAGCAACCAGCAAAAATCTATGGAAAGAATTTTCCAGTGAGGTAATATAGAAGCGGTAGCATTTGGTGTCCTAGAAGCAATGTAGAGAAGGTAGACCAGGGAGAAGAAGGTGATTAACTGTTAATAGAATGTAACTTATTATTCAAGCACTGACAGTGACAGGTAGGGTAGACAATAACAATTCTGGTTGAGGAAAAAGAATCAAAGCTCGGTTGAACTGGGTTTGAGAGAGAATGAAAGAGGAGGAATTAGAGAAATTAAGTATAGACATGTTTGTGAGATTGTGTTTTGTTTCATATTTTGTTTGGTAAAGGAGAGAGAAACAGGAGAAAAAAAATAGGAAAAATAATGGCATATTTGTGGAGCTGGCCCAGAACACTGAGGATAACTGATGGTGTAGAAGTGATAGGAGAAGTTAGCTGAAGCATCAATCTTGTAAACTCAGTGTAAGAGGGGGTGAAGGATTAGATTACTGTGCTCTGGGGTCTAATTTCCCATGTCTTTGGGGGAAGTTTTCCCCCATACCAACAAGTGAATTTCCAGACTCTTAACTGGTTGTCCTACAGTTCAACTCAATTTCACCCCATCCTGACAATATCCAGGTGGAGACTGTACCAGATTCCATATTCAGTCCAACAAGACTCCCCCCAATCCCTGGCCCCCACTTCAAATATCAGTTACTGCTCAGGTTCTTACCTGACATGTTGGACTGAAAGTTCCAACCCTCTGATCACATGGCTGGTTCTCCTGGAAACCAGCCCCCATCCCTAGGTACTTCCAAAAGTCACCTCATTCATGTAATAAAACACAGCTTTATCACTCTCATAAATTTAGGAAATTCCAAGGATTTTAGGCACTCTAAGTCAGCAACTGAGATGAAGACCAAATATACATTTCTTATAAACCACAATATCACATTTATGCTTACTTGGGTGAAGTATGGTGGGAAGACAGTGTATAGATACGCAAACCGTTATAGATTTGGTAGCTTCTTCTGACTGCTTCAATTTTCTCAGTGAAATAGGAAGCAAGATCATTTTTTGAGAATGATGATGGAGAGGGGATTTTAGAGGTTCGAGGGAACAGGAAAAAATGTGAAATAGATATTTAAGAGAGTGTGAAAGGAAGTGGGTTAGGGAAATGTAGTATGATTGCTAGTCACCATTAGAAGAAAATTGCCACATCATAATCATGAAATGCATGTTTTTTTGCATATATATACAACATATATATATATAGTATACACCTATATATATATATACCTCTATAAATATATACATTGTATATAACTGTATATATACCTATACATATACACCCACACACATTCAGATGCCACAGCATCTAGACTGAAATTTGGACTTAGATTTGAGGTTTTGCCAAGAAAGTGTTAACAAATAAAGAGAAAGAAGTCAGAATATTTGAGGGTGATGGCAGAAGATTGATTTGAATTATGGGTCATAGGTTTAAGTTAAGAGAGTAGGAAAGAGGATGCAATTGGGTGAGTGAATGTGAAAAGACAATAGGATCAGTGGATTGGATGTTTTGGTGGGTAGATGTTAGTGGAATTTGTATATCACATTGAGTGAGCTGTGTGGAACTGAGATTATGAAGTACTTCAGTTGTTGGTAAAGACCTTGACATGGGCATAAATGTTGGAGGTGATGAGAGAGATATGATGTTTGGAGCAGAGGAGTCCATGAGGCTAAGAACCAAGCTGTTCGAAAAATCATCAAAAGGGTGTTGAAATCTCAAAGAATGTTGGAGGAGCAACAGTGAGGCAGAGCTGTATCTTTTAATGTTTGTAATGACATTCATTTTATCACATTAAATCCCAAAGATATTGGATATTAAGACAAATATACCAATATATTGATATACTTGATTATACTTTCAGAAAGAAGGGATTTTAAAAGGAGGGGCCTCCTGTGAATCACTAAACAGCAAGTTTGATGTACAATAATAGGCATTAGAATATAGTAAAATAAATTCTAAAAGATATTTTTAAATAGTTTATAAAAAAAGACAAATATTGTTTAATTTCATTTTTAAGATTATTCACATTTTAGCAGGGATATTAGTGTCCAGTAAAAGGTAACTTACTAAATGCTGTTTGATAACTTCATTGAATCATTGCATCTCCCTAAAATGAGAAGTTGAATGTACTTTCATCCACTGACACTGAAAGTTTTATCTCTGCTTCCGGTGACCTTTTCTTGTTATGTCATATTTCTGGTTATCTCTCCATAGAATTCAGTCCATGTTTTAGGAACCAAGGAGTGGGTTAAACTTTGAGGAGTGTAGGTCCTTATGGATTCTTCGCATTTACGTATACATTTCCCTCTGGCAGCTGTAAAAATGTACTTTTGACTAGAGTGTTTTACAAGCTGGGACTGGCAGACTGATGCCAATGTAGGACTGGAACCAAACATAAGGCATAAGAGGAAACAGAGGTAATGACCATGAGAAGAAATAGATGTACAGGTTGTGAGTAAAGACACAAGAAAGAGAATGGAAGTGGGGCAGGACGTCTGACACTATGAAAGGACAAGAGAAAGACAGAAGTACAACAAAAGAGAGGGTTCTTAACTCTGAACCTCTGAACCTCATTTCCAAGCTTGCTATTTATGTCTCGCACTGCTGGCAAAAAATGTTAGTAACCTACATCAGAATACAAGTTGACCTAGAATGTAAATTCTTCTGCCTTTTTTTTTCTTTTATAGAAATATAACTCTTTCTATTCTACCAGAGGGACCCTACACTACTTTAACACATGGCTGGTCCTTAAAGCACAGAATTTTACTAGAGAAATCAATACTTCCTTTCAAAGAATCAAAGCAGACAGGACGAGAAATCTGAATTGTAGGACAATGTCTCAGCTTGAAAACAAATCAGCCTCTTAGCCCTTTATTTAGATATTGCAGTTATGATATTTAATATTTATATTATTTTAAACATTATCTCTTTTCTCATTCCCAATATTCTCACACCATTTATGTCTTCCTCTTCTTTTTCTTACAAAGATTTTACCCTTCACCTTCCTTCTGAAAAACTGACAAAAGAGCCTGAATAATACTGTTTTAATTGGGAAATAATGCACTACAATATGGATTCTGATATTGGTAGCATGATCAAATCTGCATAGTAAAATTCTTCCAATACTTTAATGTAATATGTGGAGGCCTCAGAAGGAAGTAAGCTTTATTCATCTGAATTCACAAAGGCAAACTATTATGTTTGTTTGTTTGTTTTTTCCTTCTGATAGTAATCAAATAAGGAGGATCAAATATTTAAATACTGGAACACTTAGCAACTCAACTCAGGATTTGATGACTGTAATAACTTGATTCAACAAGATTGCCGGAATTATACAATTTTACACACATGTACAACTTAGATAATAGTGGCAACTGCTCTTTATTGAGAAATTGTAATGATTCTTACCACTGGAAAAAATGAATCACCTTTGTAGAACCTGCACCTTATATTAGCTCTTTGCTTAAACTTTTTCGTAATGTGGTTTGAGTTTGCAGAAAACAAAGAAAAGCATTGCTTCTTTCTAATCTTTCTGCAAATGCTAGGTATACATCCTCTATTATCTGCTTTTCCATGCTCATTGAACTAGAGAATCTTTTTGTCCTTACATCACTAATTTCTTTATTAATTGCTTTATTTTGACCTGTCACTCTTTTGAATGATTTCTCCACATGGTAATCATAAGAGGCACTTTCAAGCCTCTTTGGTGGACAGCTTCTCCATGTTGGAAGCCTAAAAAGAGGAAAGATCCGAAAAGTAGCTTTACAAAAACAGCAACTTGCAAATTTACTGTTATGAAGAGTATTCCTCAAATCTCTTATCATGATTACCTATTTCAGAGAATAAGAAAGAAAAGCTTGAATCCAATTTAAGGCTTTTTATGCAAATCTTCCTTTGCCAATAACAATTTTCACGCCTCGTCCACTGAACTTAGTACCTGGAACCCCTTCCCTGACCCATCTTATGGGAGAAAGGTAGAAATAGACTCCAATGGCACACTGAAATCGTGGCTCTAGCTAAAACTGTATTATGAATGAAAATAAAACAGGTTTTGAAGTTAATCTATCCTTCCAAAAGGATAGTCTGGTTCATAAAATATGTTTTCCTAAATAAGAAAATCTTTGATCCAGTTGGAGCACTCCCACTCCTGGTGGGTCTTCCTGGCAAAGAAGTCAATGACATATACCCTAATACTTCTCCTCCTCCTGATTTCTTATATAATTGCTTTGAGGGCAAAGACTGTTGATCACAGGAACTGGGAGATGCATGGTGGCTACTGAAAGCAGTTGGTTGTTTTATGTTCACATCATTAGGAATTCATCTGGAAAATAAATCCTCCTCCAACAGTTATCTTTGGCTTGGAGATACGGATAGCAACATTGCCCAGCCATGCTCCAGAAGGAGCCGTTAACTTGTCATTGTCAGTAGCCAATATGCGTCCAGAGGGGAAGAAAGCTTGGGTTCAAGCAGCTTTCTGTCCAGGTGTCCAGTAAACCAGTGCTTCTTAAATTAAAGTAGGCATAGGAATAGCTTCGAATCTTGTTAAGATGTGGGACCAGCAAGTCTAAGATAGCCTCACCTTCATTTCTAACAAGCTTCTGGTGATGCTGCTGGTTGGTTGACATCATGTAAGTAACAAGATTCTCAGTGGACTCATGATATCTTCTTTTTATTTCTCCAATAAATAGGCTTTCTTCTGAAGTGATGTGAAGCGAAAGGTCGTGCATTTGCCTTGAACACACTGGTGGGCTAAGAAGAATTGTATTGGGATGTCTGTCAATTGATTGACAACTTTCCAACACTGATGTGTCATTAGATGCCCCATTGTGAGGGTTGTAGTATGGACATCATTTAACTGAACTGGGGCATTTGAGAACAAAAGGAGACACTTTCATTAACTAGGCTGGGACTACAAGAAACCTGGAAAATACAGATAGTTCTCTGTACTGAGTGACAAATGCTGAAAAAATCTGGGTAATTTATTTCGGCTTTAGCATACAGAGAATCAAGTTTAAAAATGACCCGTGTTATTAGTTCTTTCCCAGAACAGCTTATGAACACTGCTGCTTTCTTTCCTCATGTGTTTTTAAAACTGTATCCTCAGATAGAAAGGAATTTTACAAAATACATCCCTTAATAAGCCCGTCTTTCCGAAAACATGTAAAAAATATGATTTGACCAAGGCTTTATGGGATTATTAGCATGAGATTATTTCAGCTTGCATAATAATTGGTTGAAATGGTAATTTTCCTGAAGATTTGGGTTGACGTTGTCCTATGTTCACTGAGACAAATATGAATTATTGTTCTCCATGTTCAAGCTAAAATATGATGTGGTTTGACGCACCCTTGGCAGGTGTTCTTTGGCCTTGATCCTGATGATAATTGTCTCTGCTGAAAATGACCTGCTGTCTTTTTAAACAGGCAGGTAGCTGGTGTCCTGGTTTATGTGATTAGCATTACTGACAGATTTTTTTTAATGTATTTTATGCTTTGCCACCGTTTGTTCTGCACAGGAAGTTTGCTACATGTAGGGGATATCTCTTAATTCCACAATAAATATTGATCTACATTCTGCCAATTTTAAGAGCCTGGCCTTATAGACAAACTTGATGTGCTCATATTTTGCATTAGGCACCATGGGTTTTACTGTAAGTTCATGGTTCTTAAACAAGATTTATTTAACAGTCATCTTCATTTTATCTCAAGTGGTTTACTTTTAAATTCTCTGACTGAATTTTATGTGTGTGGAATTGCAGTGCATCAACTTTAATATCATATTGTAATGCATGGTTTTAAAATCCTTTGAATCTTAAGAGAAACAGTAGAAGCCAAACTCAATTACCTGCAGGTGAGTTGTCAGTATAAACAATGAAAGACTGTCCCCCCTCCCCAGGGATAATTAACTAGCTTGAAGCTGGCATAAAGTAATTTGTCACTAGAGATAACCCTTTATTAACCCTTTTTAAAATAAAGATTTCAAATATAAATTTAAGATGCTTTGCTACTTAAATTGGTAGTTCAATTTGTTTGTTGTTTTAGAACTATATAGTTTTCTTAAATTCACAATGACTACTTTAAAAAAGTTTCCTAGGGTACAGCTGCCCCCAAGAAAATGTTCCTTCTCATCTTTCTAGTGCTTCTTGTTCAGGCAACTGAGTAATTAAAACGTTTTGTCATGCTCTCAAATTATCCGTTATTTTCCCATAAATTACCAAAAAAAAAATCTGAAGTGACATTTTGGTAAGAGCCGAAGACTTTTGTCCTTTACAATGAAAAACTATTATATGTGTAGATACATTTAAATCATACACATATGGGTTTCTAAAATAATAACCTAAAATAAGTAGATAAAAAATGGATGATCTAAACTCACATTGGTTAACTGACCAAAAAATCCAATCTTTATTTAAAGTTACTTAAAATATATTTACCAAGTATCTTCATTTTTTCTTGTGAATATTTTTATATCTCCTGACAAAATGTTATGCTTATGTCAAGTTCTTGCACTCTGTCTATATCTTAACAAATTCGCATTCTTAAATTATTTTTCCCCTTGACTTATATTCCAGAAATAAAAGTAGATTATTTGCTGTATCAATATTTATGTTTACCTTGCAATTAAGTTGTTCAATTCTTTATCTAGAAAAAACAGCTTGCCCAAATCTAAAATTAATTAATTTTTTTACGAGATTCCAGATTTTTAAAGATTTAACAAAAAATTTTCTTTGCTTAAGTTCATTTTTTCATTATGTTTCTAGTTTTTAGCTTTTTGCTTTGAAATAAAATCAGACACGGTTAATTTGCAAAAACTATTACAAAGAATCTCAATATATCTGCCACCAATCCTCAAATATTAATGTCTTCCATTACCATAATTCAGTTATCAAAACCAGAAAGTTAACAATGACATAACTCTATAAACTACTTTCATAGAATTTATTCAAAATTCAGTAATTGTCCTTCCATGTTCTTTTTCTGGATCAGAATATACTCCCAGATGATATAGTATTTAGTTGTTACATCTCCCTTCAATCTAGGAGAGTTTCTTATCTTTGCCTTTCAGGACCATCTTAGTTTTATTAATTCTGAACAGTTATTTTGGAAAATGTCCATCAATCTGTCTTGTCTGATATTTCCTCATGACTAAATTCAAGTTATGTAGTTTTGACAAGAGTACAACAAAAGTGATGACCCACATTTCTCAGTGTGTGGTATCAACTTGATGTTGATTTGTTTCATTTTGGGTGTTAATTTTTATCCCTTTTTATAAGGAGTGTGGTCTAGGTTTCTTCACTATAAAGTTACACTATCCCCTTTGCAATTAGAAAGGATGTACTGGAGAAATATTTGAAACTATGTAAATATCCTTTTTTCATCCTACTTAATCCACAAAGTTCAGGGTGCATCCTTGATTCTTGCCTGAAACAATTATTATGTGTTTGCCAAATGGTGATGTTTATTTAATCATGCATTCAAAGTTATTTGCACAGTGTATTGCAAAGTAGTCTCTTATGATTTTTAAAAATATTTTCTCTTTAAATGGCTATCTTCCCTATGACAGTTCTCATTTTTGTGCTTGTACTTTCTCATTTTCTTTCTTGAGCAAATTATATGGTAACTTATTTCACTGGTTACTTAACACAAAATGGAAACAAAACCCCAAACTGGATTTTAACATATTGAATAGGTCTATTATTTTTCTATTTGTTAATATTTAAAAAAAATTTTTTTAGATTATTTCTTTCATTTTGGTTTCTTTTGATTTACTTATTTCTTTTCTTATTTTTGAGGTCATGCTTATATTCAATTTATTACAAATTAAATTTTTTTGAAAAATTTTGTAAAATACTAAAACTTTATTGTTTGTTTAATACCTTAATTTTTACTAAAAAAGTGTTTAGTGCCATGAATTTTCTTCTGATCATCGCCTTGACATATATCATAAATACAATACAGGTAATTTAGTTTACTTTTCTTTTTACCTTAGTTGTTTAGTATTAGGCTTTTTAATTTCCTTTTTGCTTTTGATTCAGTTGATGGTTTCCAGTTTTGTTAATAATTTCTAGTTTTATTCTATTTTGATGACATGTTACTTAATAAGCCTACTTTATGGAATCTAATTATTTTTTCTGTTTGACAATATATGATGAATTTTGTGAATGTCACGAGTGCTTAAGAAGAAGGTATATTTTCAATTATCAGGGTGTAAAGTTCAATGTCAATAGAATCCACTGTATTGAGTATGTTCCTTAAGTCTTCTATATACTCATTTATTTTTGTTTACTCAACTTGACTTATTTTGAGAAAGATATATGAAAATCACCTATTACTAATGTGTTTTTATCTGTCTCCTTACCTCTCTTGTAGTTTCTGTATTATATGCTCATTTTTAACATTAAAATATGCCTTTCTTTGTCATGTCTAATGTATTTTTTTGGCCTGATTTCTAGTCAGGATCACTATACCTCCTTTCTTGTGTCTCCATTACCCATATGCTTTTGTCCTCTTTAATTTTAACCTTCCAGAATCCATTTGTTTTAAGTATGTTTTTAGTGCACAGACTAATACTGAGTGTTACATTGTGAAATAAATGGAAAACCTTTTTCTTTCAGGAGGTGAGTTACTATGTCCTGAAATCTGTCAAGATATTTTATAATTGCCTGTTACAGTTACTATGTTTCTTTCTCTATGATATGTGTATCTTGTTTTTAACTCTCTCTTAATTTTTTATAATTTAGAAGGTTTGTACTATTGTATTTGTATGATTTTTACTAGTATCTTTTACTCTAGTATTTTTACCGTACATAATAAATTATGTACATAATTTTAATGCTTTTAGTCCCCTGTTTTATTATTCAATATTTTGCAATTTAGTTTGTCTGTTTTTAATATTATCCTTTATTGACACCAATTGTTGTATAGCAACAATCAGTGAGATTCTCCTACTCAATTCTTTTCTTCTCCCCTTTTTCATTTTTAATTGCAATATTTATATAATGTCACCATTATAATATTCATATAATAGTAGTCTACCCTTTTCCCCATTGTTTTCTAGTCTTATAATTACACACATGTACACACTCACACACATATGCCTAGAAGCACTGAAGATTTATTCTTCACTGTTGAAGTCAAGTTGTTTTTCTAGAATATGTGTCAGAATTGAAGTTTGGGGTTAATTTACTTATTTACTCAGTGGGACCCTTCAACAGTTACACTCAGGCCTTCTTTTATTATTGCAAAATTTTTTTGAATTATAGTTTTAACATGTTGCTTTGTTTTTTCATGCACTGGTGTTATAGAAATATTATTTCTTTTTTTGCTTATCTCATATTCCCACCACTTTTTCTCTGACCCATTTTAGTCCTTCCCTTGTCTTAATTTCATTTCCTTCAGTATTTTCTTGACTTTCTTCAACAGTCTTATTATGTTATCATTTGAGTTAAATATAACTTGGTCACTGTGTACTCTAGTAATTATTTCTAAGATAATTTTATCTTTTACTCCACTTTGTTCTTTTTTCATATCTTAGTTTTTGCTCATTTCTTTCTTTGCATTTCTGGCTCAAGTTTTTGGTTTGTCTTGCTTTTTTGTTTGTTTGTTTGTTTTGTTTTTTAATCTTCAAATGTTTGCTTGATTGTATTTAATTCAATTCCCAGTGTCCTGTATTTTTTTACTGTTTGTTTTTGTTTATTCTGCTTTGAGGCTGTTTTCTTCGGGGTGAGGAAGGGAGGATTCCTGAATTGAAGAGTGCTGAATCTCATTTTTCTTAAAAAATATTATACCTTTGTAGAGATTTAAGTTATCTTCTGATTATATTTTTAAAATTTGAGATGATTTCCAATACTGTCTAATGAAGCCCTCTTCTGTAAGTGTGGCAAAGTCAGCTTCTTTAGTTAGATACTTTTGTTGGTACTGATGAATCTTGTGTTATCTGATGTTTTTATTCTTTTTTTGTCTTGTTGAACCTTAAATTTTATTTTTGCGTCATCACCCCTTCACCACCCATCTGCCACCGAGTTCCTCTCACTTCTTTCTTTCTTCTTTCTGGAGCTATGCTCTTCAAAGACCAATGCTTCAAATAACATGCATCTTTCAGTTTCTTCTCACTCCTCTGTGCTCTGCTCTGCTGGAACTTACTTTTGTGTTTTCACACTTAACGTGGACTTTCTCTTTCTGTCTGTGGTGCTAATATGTCAACCCTTGGCCTATTGTTAGCTTCCTTTTCCTCTCTGCCATTTTTCTTTCTCTGTCCTTGTCTTTTGCAAAGGGATGGGGCAAAATAGGTATCAAGAGTTTGCTTGATGAGATTTTGGTGTGTCTGTTTTAAAAATCATAGTCTTTTGAAGTTTATGCATTCTTTGTTTTCACAGTTTGCTTAGGACTTGTGTGTGTATGTGTTTTACTTGTTCTTTTATTGTTTTTTTTTTTTGTTTTGTTTTCAGAGAAAATTTTGGAAGATATGGACCCAGGCAACTGCCCTTGTCTTCAGGTACATGGAAGCCCAATATACCTTGACTTTCAATTTCAGTGTGTCACAGTTAGAAGTATTGAAATCTAATTAATGATTTCCATCCAGTGTTTGGGATGGCTGTTTTTCCCATGATAAATAACTATAATACAAACACTAACAACCTAAATTTCTATTCATGATCTATCACCCTGAGAAATCTCAGCATTTAAACTTGGAGGTCATATTTAGTACAGAATGATTTCTGAATATATTTAGCTCTGGAGTCAGCTGACTGATTTCATATCAACTACTTAGAACTATGTTGCCTTAGGCTAGTTTTTCACTTTTTATCATTTTCATTTGCTCCATAAAATGAAAAGAGTAATGTTCCCAACTTCATGGGGTTGTTAACAAGTAATAAAGAAGATAGTGTGAATTAAAACAGTCTCTGACATAAAATCATTGTTCTCAAAAGTTAACCCTTCTTACTGATGTTGGAAGCACATTGGAAAATGTATCTTCATTTCTACATCAATAATTTGTGTGGATTCCCAAAGAACTTCACTTAATTACTTGTTATCAACCTGGGTTATATTTTATGGAAAAGAGGCTCTACAGTGTTTGTGTTTTTCCAGAAAATTATAGATAGAAGGTACCAAAGAATATCTCTTGTCACGAGATTTACAAAAATAATAATTTGAATTAATCAAGTAGGATTTCCTGCCTCTAGAGTCTGTTTCTCCTTCCAATAGAATTCCTTTTATTTTGCATGTTTCGTAGTATAAAGAATGCATGGGAGGTATGGAGAAAATATTTCATTCACTTGATCTTGTAGGTATCTATTTAATTAACATGAATAGGTATAAACAACATGCAAAGTATGCTATCAGGTGATATGGGACAATGTAACAATAACTGCAATTGTTTAGAGCTTATCCTAACAAAAACATTTTGGGCTGGAGAATACTGTTATTGACACTATTTAGAATGCCCAATGCATGGTAGTGATGATAAAAAGTAGGCTGATTTTTGTTGACATTACTATGTTTTTT
The DNA here is from genome assembly GCF_030028045.1 of Hippopotamus amphibius kiboko. NCBI lineage: Eukaryota > Metazoa > Chordata > Mammalia > Artiodactyla > Hippopotamidae > Hippopotamus > Hippopotamus amphibius. The sequence continues at coordinate 87,817,757 of NC_080188.1, forward strand.
AATTCTCTTTAGACAGTTTCCTGCTTGTTACCTGCCTTCTGGGTTGACCAGCTACCATCTCTTCCCTGCTGTTACATCCCTGCTGGTGTGATCAAAAAATGTTAGATCTTATTTACTAGGGATGCAGGTTCCTTGGAAGGCAGACAAGGAATGTCTGTACTCAGTTTCCAAGATAGGAGGGACAACATTGTGGAGGACCTTGAGTGTCCTACATCTCACAAGTTAACTACTTAAAAATCCAAAACAATCAGAAACCTTAATAAACATACAGTTTAAGAGAATATATGAATAAATTTTTCCTGATTATCACACAGGTGACATAAACATTCATGTTAGTTCATTTAACAGTAAAATTGAAGTGGATACTCAGTCCTCTGCTAACAAAGAATGCTGATTTCCTCACTACAGGTATTGAAGAGGCAATCTGGATAGACACAGTTGGAATATTCACCATGTTGGTGATACAGCACATAGAGGAGAATCAACATATTCAGTGCATAACAGTTTTAAAGTATACAACAGGAGGAAGAATCAAGATGGCGGAATAGGAGGACGTGCGCTCACTCCCTCTTGCAAGAACACCAGAATTACAACTAACTGCTGAACAACCATCTACAGAAAGACACTGGAAGTCACCAAATAAAACATCCCACATCCAGAGACAAAGGGGAAGCTGCAATGAGACAGTAGGAGGGGCGCAATTGTGTTAAAGTCAAATCCCATAAATGCTGGGTGGGTGACTCACAAGCTGGAGAACAGTTATACTGCAGAAATCCTGAGGATTCTGAGCACCACGTCAGGCTTCCTAACCTGGGGTTCAGCAATGGGAGGAGGAATACCCAGAGAATCAGACTTTGAAAGCCAGCAGGATTTAATTGCAGGACCTCCACAGGACTGGGGGAAATGGAGACTCCACTCTTGGAGGGCACACAGAGAAGTGTGCTCACCAGGACCCAGGGGGAAGGAGCAGTTACCCCATAGGAGACTGAACCAGACCTACCTGCTGGTGTTGGAGGGTTGCCTGCAGAGGTGGGGGCAGCTGTGGCTCACCAAGGAGACAGGGGCACTGGCAGCAGGGGTTCTGGGAAGTGCTATTGGCATGAGCCTTTCCAGAGTCTACCTTTAGCTCCACCAAAGAGCCTGTAAGCTCCAGTGCTGGGTCGCCTCAGGCCAAAGGACCACCAGGGTGGGAACACAGCCCCACCCACTGGCAGACAAGCAGATTAAAGTGTCACTGAGCTCCACCCACCAAATCAGATTAAAGTTTTACTGAGCTCTGCCCACCCAGCCCAACCCACCATCAGTCCCTCCCATCAGGAAGCACCCACAAACCACCTATATAGCTTCCTCCACAAGAGGGCAGACAGCAGAATCAAGCAGTATCAACAGTATTTCATCTTGTGGAACTGAAAACCACAGCCACAGAAAGATAGAGAAAATGAAAAGGCAAAAGACTTTGTACCAGATGAAGGGACAAGATAAAACACCAGAAAAACAACTCAATGAAGAGGAGATAGGCACTATTCCAGAAAAAGAATTCAGAATAATGATGGTGAAGATGATCCAGGACTTTGAAAAAAGACTGGATGCAAAGATCGAAAAGTTGCAAGAAAAGTTGACCAAAGACCTAGAAGAATTCTAGAGCAAACAAACAGAGATATGCAACACAATAACTGAAATGAAAAAAACACCAGAAGGAACCAATAGCAGATTAACTGAGGCAGAAGGGCGAATAAGTGACCTGGAAGGCAGAATGGTGATAATCACTGTGGCAGAAAAGAATAAAGAAAAAAGAATAAAAGAACTGAAGACAGCCTGAGACACCTCTGGGACAATGTTAAATGCTCCAACATTTGCATTATAGGGGTCCCAGAAGGAGAAGAGAGAGAGAAAGGACCCTAGAAAATATTGGAAGAGATTATAGTTGAAAACTTCCCTAACATGGGAAAGGAAATAGCTACCCAAGTCCAGGAAGTGCAGAGACTCCCAGGCAGGATAAACCCAAGGAGAAACACACCAAGACATATAGTAGTCAAACTGACAAAAACTAAAGACAGAGAAAATTTATTAAAAGCAACAAGGGAAAAATGACAAATAACATACAAGGGAACTCCCATAAGGTTAGCAGCTGATTTCTCAGCAGAAACTCTGCAAGTCAGAAGGGAGTGGCATGATATATTTCAAGTGATGACAGAGAAGAACCTACAACCAAGAATACTCTACCCAGAAAGGATCTCATTCATATTTGATGGAGAAATCAAAAGCTTTACAGACAAGCAACAGCTAAGAGAATTCAGCACCACCAAACCACCCCTACAACAAATGCTAAAGGAACTTCTCTAGGCGGGAAACATAAGAGAAGAAAAGGACCTACAGAAACAAAAAGAAAACAATTAAGAAAATGGTACTAGGGACATACATATTGATAATTACCTTGAATGTGAATGGACTAAATGCACCAACCAAAAAACACAGACTGGCTGAATGGATACAAAAACAAGACCCATATATATGCTGTCTACAAGAGACCCATTTCAGACCTAGGGACATATACAGACGGAAAGTGAGGAGATGAAAAAATATATTCCATGCAAATGGAAATCAAAAGAAAGCTGGAGTAGCAATACTCATATCAGAGAAAATAGACTTTAAAATAAAAAATGTTACAAGAGACAAAAAAGGACACTACATAAAGATTGAGGGATCAATTCAAGAAGAGGAGATAATGATTTTACATATATATGCACCCAATATAGGAGCCCCTCAATACATAAGGCAAATGCTAACAACTATGAAAGAGGAAATCAACAGTAATACAATCATACTGGGGGACTTTAACATCCCACTTACACCAATGGACAGATCATCCACAAAGAAAATTAATAAGGAAACACAAGCTTTAAATGACACAATAAATCAGCTTGATTTAATAGATATCTATAGGACATTACATCCAAAAACAGCAGATTGCACATTCTTCTCAAGTGCACATGGAACATTCTCCAGCATAGATCACATCTTGGGTCATAAATCAAGCCTTGGTAAATTCAACAATATCAAAATTATATCAAGCATCTTTTCTGACCACAACACTATGAGATTAGAAATCAATTACAGGAAACAAAACTGTAAAAAACACAAACACATGGAGGCTAAACAATATGCTACTAAATAACCAACAGATCACTAAGGAAATCTAAGAGGAAATCCAAACATACCTAGAGACAAATGACAATGAAAACACAATGATCCAAAACCTATGGGATGCAGCAAAGGCAGTTCTAAGAGGGAAGTTTATAGTGATAAAACCCTACCTCAAGAAACAAGAAAAATCCCAAATAAACAATCTAAGCTTACACCTAAAGAAACTAGAGAAATAAGAGCAAACAAAACCCAAAGTAGATGGAGAGAAATCATAACGATCATAGCAGAAATAAATGAAATAGAAACAAAGAAAACAATAGCAAAAATCAATAAAACTAAAAGCTGATTCTTTGAGAAGATAAATAAAATTGATAAACCTCTTGCAAGACTCATCAAGAAAAAGAGGGAGAGGACTCAGATCAATAAAATTAGAAAGGATGGAATATTACTCAGCTCTAAAAAGGGATGAGATGGAGCTATATGTAATGAGGTGGATAGAACTACAATCTGTCATACAGAGTGAAGTAAGTCAGAAAGAGAAGGACAAATATTGTATGCTAACTCACGTATACGGAATCTGAAAATGGTACTGATGAACTCACTGACAAGAATAAGGATGCAGATACAGAGAATGGACTGGAGAACTGGAGGTATGGGAGGGGGCGGGGGGTGAAGGGGAAGTTGAGATGAAGCGAGAGAGTAGCACAGACATATATATACTACCAATTGTAAAAGAGTCAGTGGGAAGTTGTTGTATAACAAAGGGAGTCCAACTCGAGGATGGAAGATGCCTTAGAGGACTGGGGCAGGGAGGGTGGTGGGGACTCGAGGAGGGGGGAGTCAAGGAAGGGAGGGAATATGGGGATATGTGTATAAAAACAGATAATTGAACCTGATGTACCCCCCCCAAAAAAAATAAAAAAAATAAAAAAAAAGAAAGGAAACAGGATAAGTTACAATGGACACCACAGAAATAAAAAGCACCAGAAGAGACTACTACAACTAACTATATGCCAAAAAAATGGACAATCTGGATGAAATAGACAGGTTCTTAGAAAGGTATAACCTTCCAAGACTGAATCAGGAAGACATAGAAAATATGAACAGACCAATCACAAGTAATGGAATTGAAACTGATTAAAAATCTCCCAACAAACAAAAGTCCAGGACTCGATGGCTTCACAGGTGAATTTTATCAAACATTTAGAGAAGAGCTAACACCCATCCTTCTCAAACTCTTCCAAAACATTGCAGAGGAAGGAACACTCCCAAACTCATTTTATGAGGCCACCATCACCCTGATACCAAAACCAGACAAAGATACTACAAAAAAAGAAAACTGCAGACCAATATCACTGATGAATTTAGATGCAAAGATCCTCAACAAAATACTAGCCAACAGAATCCAACAACTCATTAAAAGGATCATACACCATGATCAAGTGGAGTTTATCCCTGAAATTCAAGGAATCTTCGATATATGCAAATCAATTAATGTGATACACCATATTAACAAACTAAAGGATAAAAATCACATGATCATCTCAATAGATGCAGAAAAAGCTTTTGACAAAGTTCAATATACCCATTTATGATAACAACTCTCTAGAAGGTGGACATAGAGGGAACCTACCTCAACATAATAAAGGCCATATATGACAAACCCACAGCAAGCATCATTCTCAATGGTGAAAAGCTGGAAGCATTCCCTCTAAGATCAGGAACAAGACAAGGATGTCCACTTTTGCCACTACTATTCAACATAGTTTTGGAAGTCCTTGCCATGGCAATCAGAGAAGAAAAAGAAATCAAAGGAATCCAAATTGGAAAAGAAGTAAAACTGTCACTCTTCACAGATGACATGATACTATACATAGAAAATCCTAAAGATGCCACCAGAAAACTACTTGAGCTAATCAATGAATTCGGTAAAATTGCAGGATACAAAATTAATAGACAGAAATCTCTTGCATTTCTATACACTAACAATGAAAGATCAGAAAGAGAAATTAAGGAAACAATCCCATTCACCATTGGAACAAAAAGAATAAAATACCCAGGAATAAACCTAACCAAGGAGGTAAAAGGCCTGTACTCAGAAAACTATAAGCCACTCATGAAAGAAATCAAAGAAGACACAAACAGATGGAGGGACATACCATGTTCTTGGATTGGAAGAATCAACATTGTGAAAATGACTATACTACCCAAAGCAATGTACAGACTCAATGCAATCCCGATCAAATTATCAATGGCATTTCTCACAGAACTAGAACAAGAAATTTTATGATTTGTATGGAAATACCAAAGACCCCGAATAGCGAAAGCAATCTTGAGAAGGAAAGACAGATTTGGTGGAATCAGGCTTCCTGACTTCAGGCTATACTACAAGGCTACAGTGTTCAAGACAGTATGGTACTGGCACAAAAATAGAAATATAGATCAATGGAATAGGATAGAAAGCCTGGAGATAAACTATGGTCAACTCATCTATGACAAAGGAGGCAAGGATATACAATGGAGAAAAGGCAGCCTCTTCAATAAGTGGTGCTGGGAAAATTGGACAGCTACATGTAAAAGAATGAAATTAGAACACTTCCTAACACCATACACAAAAATAAACTCAGAATGGATTAAAGACCTAAATGTAAGGCCAGACACTATAAAACTCCTAGAGGAAACCATAGGAAGAACACTCTTCAACGTAAATAACAGCAAGATCTTTTTTGAACCACCCCCTAGAGTAATGGAAATAAAAACAAAAATAAGTAAGTGGGACCTAATGAAACTTCAAAGCTTCTGCACAGCAAAGGAAACTATAAGCAAGATGAAAAGACAACTCTCAGCATTGAAGAAAATTTTTGCAAATGAATCAACAGACAAAGGATTAATCTCCAAAATATATAAACATTTTATCCAGCTCAATATCAAAAAACAAACAACCCAATCGAAAAATGGGCAGAAGACCTAAATAGGCATTTCTCCAGAGAAGACACACCGATGGCCAAGAGGCAAATGAAAAGCTGTTCAACATCAGTAATTATTAGAGAAATGCAAATCAAAACTACATTGAGATATCACCTCTCACCAGTTAGAATGGGCATCATCAGAAAATTGACAAACAGTAAATGCTGGAGAGGGTGTGGAGAAAAGGGAACACTCTTGCATTGCTGGTGGAAATGTAAATTGATACAGCCACTATGGAAAACAGTATGGAGGTTCCTTGCAAACTAAAAATAGAACTACCTTATGACCCAGCAATCCCACTCCTGTGCATATACCCAGAGAACACCATCATTCAAAAAGACACATGCACTCCAATGTTCATTGCAGCACTATTTACAATAGCCAGGACATGGAAGCAACCTAAATGTCCATCAACAGATGAGTGGATAAAGAAGATGTGGTACATACATACAATGGAATATTACTCAGCTGTAAAAAGCAATAAAACTGGGACATTTTTAGAGACATGGATGGACCTAGAGACTGTCATACAGAGTGAAGTGAGTCAGAAAGAGAAAAACAAATATTATATATTAACACATATATGTGGACTATAGAAAAATGGTACAAATCAACTGGTTTGCAAGGCAAAAATAGAGACACAGATGTAGAGAACAAACATATGGACACGAAGTGGGGAAAGTGGGGAGATTTAGGGGGGGGATGATTTGGGAGATTGGGATACCAAATTGTAAACTCTAAATATATGCAGTTTATTGTAAAAAATAAAAAAGAAATTAAAAAGAAAAAAAGGGAAAAAAAAGAACAAGACATCACAGCCTAAAAAATTATACCACTCCAAATACGAGGATATAACAGGACCTGTTTCTAGTCAGTTAACATTTTATCCAAATTACCCTTAATCAGGATGATTTCCTGTCCCTTCAGGACTACTCTTTATTTCAACGTGACAATGAATTAATATAAGGTTTTAAGATATGACTAGTTATCTGAACTGATGATTGGGTTGGTATTTACTCTTTTATCCAACTTGATGTTAAATTTATTGAAGAACATTTATTGCTTACCAAAATAGTGCAAAAAAGAAATGCAAAACAAAATAAAAACTCCGCTATTCATTCCAACATTGGCTGTTTTAACTTGCACACGACAGTCAGTTGCAACTGATTTAGGCCTCCCCACCAAAATTTCACTATTTCATTGTAAATAGAAAATTTTCCTCAAAAAACTTCTGGGTATTTAAATACAAAGTTCACATTTATTTGGATGGCATCAAGAAAACAAGCCTCTTAGAAATCCCTTACTCAAGGAATACTTAAATGCCATTGTGGTTAATTCCACAATTGCCCCTCACTATTGTGTATATTAATCTTTGTTGCTAGTCTGTAAAATCCATGGGGATAGGTGTTTCCCATATCCTGACAAACATTTTAATCCATGAAATTATTCAATAAATATTTGTGGAATAAAACTGATAAATCAGTCTGATTTATCTCTGCAGCTGTGCGGGCAACAATAAAGCAGGACTACCTGGAAAATTATTTCAGAGGAGCTTACATTGTAAATAATATTGATAGATAATGATTTAGCTCTTGCCAGGTACCAGACACTACATGTTTACATTGTTTACTCATTTAATGTTTATCACAAGCTTAGGAACTATGTCTTAATGTTGATCTCATTTTGCATAAGAGAAAACTGAGACACAAAGAGGTATAGTAAATTGACTATAAGTACAATTTTTTCTCTGGGTCTGTTTGCTGATCCAGAAGAGATAGTTGAGAGGCTGAACAACATGTTTCATAGTCTCACTTTGGTAGAGGAAAAGCACATTGAGGTCCAGATTCTACCCAGAGTGAAGCCCTGGTAAACTTCCCGAGGTATATATTGGAAGCACTGAGAGCTTCACTCTAGGAGAATGGGTAAACTAGAAACACACCCTCCTTTGCCACATAGCCCCCACCACCTCCCACCCCCAGAGTTAAATCATCTGAGTGGCCTAGTAAATCTCAAGGTAAATGTTGGACTATGATGATGCCAGATTTAGAGTCTCTTTATGCATCTGGCAGAAACAAGCATAAGTCCTCTCAGGAGAAAGATAACATCATTCTAGGCCTCAGTTGTTTTTTTAAATAATGTTTTTTTAATGCAGTCTAAAACACAATAAAAAATGATCTAGGCATGTGATGATATATGATGACATGAAGGAGAGTCAAAGTAAATAATAGTTCGCAGAAATAGGCTACATTCCCTCCAAATAACAGAATCACCACATGCAGACTAAAAATCTCATGGATATAAAAACGTTAAACTTTCTTTTTCAGTAGAAACACAAAAGTATAAGGTATTTTTAGAGTTGAAAAAGACCTTATTTGGAAATAATAGAACTGGAAAATATGAAAATGAAAATTATGTATTATATTGATGGCTTAAGACAATTAAGAAAATGAATGAAATGGAATATCAATCAGAAGGAAATGTCCAAAGTAATAAAGGGAGACCAAATGAGTGAAACAATAAATAATGAGTAAAACATCTTGTGAAGTGACACAATAAAAATATCTTATAAAAATACCACATAAAAAAGGAGAAGACTAAATGGAGGTAAAGTATTCTAAGGTCATTTACAAGTAAAAGTACCAATTAATATTACATTGTGTTAAGTCCAGGAGGCATGTTGTAACTTTTAGGGTAACCAATAATACATTAGGAAATATTAGCAAAGATGTTAAATTTTTGCAAAGGTAAAAAACTTGGATTAGAGATAAACATTAAAAATAATCATAAAAAATAATACCAAACAATGTGAATCTCAAAAAATAACCAATTAGGGGACTTCCCTGATGGTGCAGTGCTTAAGAATCCACCTGCCAATTCAGGGGACATGGGTTTGGTCCCTGGTCCAGAAAGATCCCTCATGCCACAGAGCAACTAAGCCCATGTGCCACAACTACTGAGCCTGTGCATCACAACTACTGAAGCCCATGCTCTAGGACCCACATGCTGCAACTACTGAGGCTACGTGCCACAACTACTGAAACCCACGTGCCTAGAGCCCATGTTCTGCAACAAGAGAAGCCACTGCACCGAGAACCCCACACACGACAATGAAGAGTAGTCCCTGCTCGCCACAACTAGAGAAAGCCCATGCACAGCAATGAAGACCCAACACAGCCAAAAAAATAAAAAAATAAAATAAGCACTTATATTAAATTTTCATGAACTAAATATCTAGTTAAAGACAAAGACAGTTGGATTGGAAAAAAATAACAGTTGGCTTCTTACAAGAGACACATCAAAAACATAAACTTACAAAATTTACAAGAATAAAGTATACCATTTAATCACAACCAAAAGGAAAATACTGTCACTAAACTCTTAGAATACAAAATAGACTTCAAGACAAGACAAAAACATCAGCATTAGTTGTTTTAAAGGTTTAATAGTTATAAAAGGGTCACTTCATGTGGACAAAAAGTTTTTTATTTAGCAAGAATACATGAATGCTAAATGTATAGGCAATTAATATGCTGGTGTCAAAATACATAAGGCAAAAATTGCTACAATTATGAGAGAAAACAGACATATCCAGAAGAATATTTGATATAACAAACAGATAAATATTTTCTTGTATCACTGTAGGTAAAAACTATGGGTGATACATTCTTTTCAGTCAGACAGAAAATATTAAAAACACTGATTTCAAGATATCGGTAGACACATGTGGCTACGGCCGCCATATTAGACATTGTTGACTCTACACAATTCACATGTGACTTTTCATATGTTATTTAAATTTTCTGTGTTAACTGGGTATCTTAACTCCTTTACTGAAATTTTTGAATGGCATTGGGGCATATATATCCTTGTTAACTAAAAGTGGTAAAGATCATAATTATATTTGGGGTATTTTTCAAGAAGGATTCCATGCTGTGATGCTTTTTATGCCAATCTCCCACTTGTGTATGATTTTCATATAGGTATACCTTGTTTTACTGTGCTTTGCTTTATTGCATTTTGAAGATATTGCTTTTTTTTTCAAATTGAAGTTTTGTGGCTACCCTGCATTGTCAGATGATGGCTAGCAGTTTTTAGCAATAACACTTTTTAATCAAGATATGTACATTTTTAGACACAATGGGATTGCATGTTTAATAGATTACACTATTATATAAGCATAACTTTTATATGCACTGAGAAACCAAAGAATTCATGTGACTCACTTTATTGTGATATTCTCTTTTTTGCAGTTATCTGAACCCACAGTATCTCTGAGGTATATCTGTATTAATAGAAATAGCAAGTTTTGAATAACTAAAATTTTTTCTATGCCTCATATAAAACATACAATGAAACTGTTTATTAAATGTCCATTGATATGCTTGGAAACCAGGAGAAAAGTAGTCAATCAATTAATCAGAGTTTTACTAGAGGAGTATGGCTAAGGCAAATTAATGGGTTTGTAATTTGACACCTTTGCAGGCTGGATAGCTAGCAGTATACGTAAACATTACCACTTCTATAACTATTTAAGACATTGGTGTACAATTTATTTTTAGTGATATAGTCAAGATTGGGACTCACTACATACTTTACAATGGAACCACAGTAATCCCAAGCTGCCTATACTATTTTTAAATGGAAGGAAACTATGTCAAGGAAAAAATGTTCTTAGTGGACTAGTTTGGATTTCCTTGAATTTCTTCATTCTGTGGCTTGATGTCTTTCATCAGATTTTGAATAGTCTTGCCTACTGTGTCCCTAGATTCACATTTTCTCTCATTTTTATCTTTCTCCTCTTTCTTGTAGTGCAGCTACACATGCCCTATGAAGTTTTTAAGCATGTCCACGTGGGTCACATCTAAGCTTTATTACATGTACCTATATTTTTCTCTCTTACTCTCTTTTAACCTCTCTTTGAGTTCCCTTTTTTTTTCTGTATCTACTGAACTATGAAACATGCTCAGTTCTTTTTTTCAGACATTGTATTATCAGTCCTAAAATGTTAATTTGATTATTTTTATTGAAATGATTTTTTTGAAATACTTTGTTTTAACTCAATTTAACTGTTTCTTTAGCTGTTTTGGAGTCCCTGACTGCTACTAGATTATTCTTGGGTCCATCTCTATTGATTTATTTATTTCTTAATTATCAGACACCTTTTCTCACTTCTTAGGTTGTTAAATAAATTTTTTCTGTTATGCCCAACATTTCAGATGAAAGGCTGTAGACAGCCTAGGTTAAGATGATTTCTTCTACAGAGGACCAGCAGTTAAATTGTGTAGAACTATTGAATCTTGGTTTCAGGCCTCATTAAACCATGTCTCTTTTGGTTTTCCCCATATTTTATGGAATCATCTTTTCTACTAGAACACAGCTGTAATTCTCAGAGTATAGTCTTTTAGAAGTCTCATCCGAAAGATAGGTGTATTCTGGCTGTGTCTAAAATCTAAAATTGTCTTGAAATCTCTGCTTCTAGGGATTTTTAGCTTGATCTTTTAGAATCTCACTGTGTAAGTACAATGTACAAGTTGACCAAAGACTCCAGGAGAATTATTACATAGAGTCTGGGGGCTCATTTATGGATACTTTCTCACTGGCTTCATGTTGCCCACATCCCAGCTGCCTTGGAATGCTCGCACTAGGTCACTCTTTTTTCCACTCAGTGAGACAGTCAACCTCACTACTTGTGCCATGATTTGGAAAACACCATCAGGGATAGTCTGTGTAAATACAGGACTCATTTTATGTGTTATTTTCTCAAGTATTACAGGTCCATATTGGCTGCTGTGCCCAAATTACTGACATTGGTTTGCTTTTTTTGTATTTTTCATTTGTTTGGGGTTTTTTTTTGTTTTTTGTTTTTGTTTTTGTTTTTTTTTTTTTAGTTTTGAGTGGCTACCTTTATTTTTTTTTTGAAACAATTTGTAAGTTTACGTTTATTTTTTTTTATTTATTATTAATTTTTCCTTTTGTGCCTGGCTTATTTTATTTTTTATTTTTTTCAGATCTGTATTAGAGTATAATTGCTTTACACTGTTGTGCTAGTTTCCCCTGTACAGCAAAGTGAATCAGCTGTATTTATACCTATATCCCCATACCCCCCACCTTGAGTCTCCCTCCCACCCTCCCTATCCCACTCCTCTAGGTCATCACCAATCATCCTGTTGATCTCCCTGTGTTATGCAGTTGCTTCCCACAAGCTATCCATTTTCCATTTGGTAGTGCATATGTGTCAATGTTACTCTCTCACTTTGTCCCAGCTTCTGCTTCCACCTCTCCCCATGTCCTAAAGTCTGTCTCTACATCTGCATCTTTATACTTCCCCTGCCGCTGAGTTCATCAGTACCATTTTTTTAGCATATATATGCATTAGCATATGGTATTTGTTTTTCTCTTTCTGACTTACTTAATGCTGTATGACAGACTCTAGGTCCATCCACCTCACTACAAATAACTCAATTTCATTTCTTTTTATGGCTGCATAATATTCCATTCTATGTATGTGCCACATCTTCTTCATCCATTCATCTGTTGATGGACATTTAGGTTGCTTCCATGTCCTGGCTATTGTAAACAGTGCCGCAGTGAACATAAGGGTGCATGTATCCTTTTGAATTATGGTTTTCTCAGGGGCTATGCCCAGTAGTGGGATTGCTGGGTCATATGGTAGTTCTATTTTTAATTTTTAAGGAATCGCCATACTGCTTTCCATAGTGGCTATATCATGTTACATTCCCACCAAAAGTGCAGGAGGGTGCCCTTTTCTCTACACCCTCTCCAGCATTTATTATTCATAGATTTTTTTGATGATGGCTATTCTGGCTGGTGTGAGGTGATACCTCATTGTGATTTTGATTTGCATTTCTCTAATAATTAGTGATGTTAAGCGTCTTTTCATGTGTTTGTTGGCCATCTATATGTCTTCTTTGGAGAATGTCTATTTAGGTCTTCCACCCATATTTGGATGGTTTTTTTTGTCTTTTGATATTGAACTGCATGAGCTGCTTGTATATTTTGGGGATTAATCCTTTGTCAGTTGCTTCATTTGCAAATATTTTCTCCCATTCCGAGGGTTGTCTTTTTGTCTTGTTTATGGTTTCTTTTGCTGTGCAAAAAATATTGTTTCATTAGGTCCCATTTGTTTATTTTTGTTTTTATTTCCATTACTCTAGGAGGTGGGTCAAAAAGGATCTTGCTGTGATTTATGTCATAGAGTGTCCTGCCTATGTTTTCCATAAAGAGTTTTATAGTGTCTGAAGTTACATTTAGGTATTTAATCCATTTTGAGTTTTTGTGTATGGTGTTAGGGAGTGTTCTAATTTCATTCTTTTACATGTAGCTGTCCAGTTTTCACTGCACCACTTATCAAAGAGGCTGTCTATTCTCCATTGTATATCCTTGCCTACTTTTTCATACATTAGTTGACCATAGTTTATCTCTGGGCTATCTATCCTGTTCCATTGATCTATATTTCTGTTTTTGTGCCAGTACCATATTGTCTTGATTAGTGTAGCTTTTCAGTAGTGTCTGAAGTCACAGAGCTGTCCTCTAGCTCCATTTTTCCTTCTCAAGATCGCTTTGATTATTCGGGGTCTTTTGTGTTTCCATATAAATTGTATAATTTTTTTGTTCTAGTTCTGTGAAAAATGCCATCAGTAATTTGATAGTGATTGCATTGAATCTGTAGATTGTTTTGCATAGTATAGTCATTTTCACAATGTTGATCCTTCCAATCCAAGAACATAGTATATTTCTCCATCTGTTTGTGTTGTCTTTGATTTCTTTCATCAATGTCTTATAATTTTCTCCATATAGCTCTTTTCCCTCCTTAGGTAGGTTTATTCCTAGGTATTTATTCTTTTTGTTGCAGTGGTAAATGGGAGTGTTTCCTTAATTTCTCATTCTGATATTTCATTGTTATTGTATAGGAATGCAAGAGATTTCTGTGCATTAATTTTGTATCCTGCTACTTTATCAAATTCTTTGATTAACTGTAGTAGTTTTCTGCTAGCATCTTTAGGGTTTTCTATATATAGTATCATGTCATCAGCAAACCATGGCAGTTTTAATTCTTCTTTTCCTATTTGGATTCCTTTTATTTCTTTTTCTTCTCTGATTACTGTGGCTAAAAATTCCAAAACTATGTTGAATAACATTTGTGAGAGTGGGCGCCCTTGTCTTGTTCCTGATCTAGAGGAAATGCTTTCAGTTTTTCAACATTGAGGATGATTTTGGCTATGGGTTTGTCATATATGGCCTTTATTATGTTGTGGTAGATTTCCTCTATGCCCAGTTTCTGGAGAGTTTTTATCATAAATGCATGCTGAATTTTCTTGCAAGCTTTTTCTGCATCTATTATCATATGGTTTTTATCCTTCAGTTTTTCAATATGGTGTATCACATTGATCAATTTGCATATATTGAAGAATCCCACTTGATCATGGTGTATGATCCTTTTAATGTGCTGTTGGATTCTGTTTGATAGTATTTTGTTGAGTATTTTAGCATCTATATTCATGTGTTATATTGGCCTGTAATTTTCTATTTTTGTGACATCTTTGTCTGGTTTTGGTGTCAGGATGATGGTGGCCTTGTAGAATGAATTTGGGAGTATTCTTCCCTCTGCTATATTTTGGAAGAATTTAAGAAGGATAATTGTTAGTTCTTTTTTAAATGTATGATAGAATTTTCCTGTGAAGCCATCTGGCCCTGGGCTTTTGTTTGTTAGAAGATTTTTAATCACAGTTTCAATTTCAGTGCTTGTGATTTGTCTTTTCATATTTTCTATTTCTTCTTGGTTCAGTCTTGGAAGATTGTACTTTTCTAAGAATTTATCCTTTTCTTCTAGGTTGTCCATTTTATTGGCAAATAGTTGTTGGTAGTAGTCTCTCATAATCCTTTGTATTTCTACAGAGTCAGTTCTTACCTCTCCTTTTTCATTTCTGATTCTGTTGATTTGAATCTTCTCCCTTTTTTTCTTGATGAGTCTGGCTATTGGTTTATCAATTTTGTTTTTCTTCTAAAGAAACAGCTTTTAGTTTCATTGATCTTTGCTATCGTTTCCTTCATTTCTTTTTCATTTATTTCTGATCTCATCTTTATGATTTATTTCCTTCTGCTAACTTTAAGATATTTTTATTCTTCTTTCTCTAACTGCTTTAGAGGTAGGGTTAGGTTGTTTGAGATTTTTCTTGTTTCTTGAGGTCAGATTGTATTGCTTTGAGCTTCTCTCTTAGAATTGCTTTCACTGTATCCCATAGGTTTTGGGTCATCATGTTTTCATTGTCATTTGTTTCAAGGTTTTTTTTTTTTTTAATTTCTTCTTTGATTTCTTCAGTGATCTTTTGGTTATTTAGTAGCATGTTGTTTAGCTTCTATGTATTTGTATGTTTTACAATTTTTTCCTGCAATTGATATCCAGTCTCATAGCATTGTGGTCAGTAAAGATGTTTGATATGATTTCGATTTTCTTAAATTTATTTAGGCTTGATTTATTACCCAAGATGTGATCTATCCTGGAGAATGTTCCATGTGCACTTGAGATGAAAGTGTATTCTGTTGTTTTTGGATGAAAAGTCCTACAGATATCAATTAATTCCATCTGGTCTAATGTATCATTTAGAGCTTGTATTTCTTTATTTAATTTCTCTTTGGATGATCTATCCATTGATGTAAGTGGGGTGTTGAATTCCCCTACTATTATTGTGTTACTGTCAATTTACCCTTTTATGGCTTTATGTATTGAGGTGCATTTATGCACCTATGTTGCATGCATAAATATTGACAATTGTTATATCTTCTTGGAATGAGCCCTTTATCATTATGTAGTGTCCTTCCTTGTGTCTTATAATAGTCTTTATTTTAAAGTCTATTTTATGTGATATGAGAATTGCTACCCCAGCTTTCTTTTGATTTCTGTTTGCATGGAATATCTTTTTCCATCCACTCACTTTGTCTGTATGTGTCCCTAGGTCTGAAGTGTGTCTCTTGTAGACAGCATATATATGGGTCTAGTTTTTGTATCCATTCAGCCAGTCTGTGTCTTTTGGTTGGAGCATGTAATTCATTCACATTTAAGGTAATTATTGATATGTATGTTCCTATTAGCATTTTCTTAATTGTTTGGGATTGTTTTTGTAAGTCTTTTCTTTCTCTTGTGTTTCCTGCCTAGAGAAGTTCCATTAGCATTTGTTGTAGAGCTGATCTGGTGGTGCTGAATTCTCTTAGTTTTTGCTATTCTGTAAAGCTTTTATTTTCTCCTTCAAATCTGAATGAGATCCCTGCTCGGTAGAGTAATCTTTGTTGTAGGTTTTTCCCTTTCATCACTTTAAATATATTCTGCCACTCCCTTCTGGTCTGCAGTTTCTGCTGATAGATCAGCTGTTAACCTTATGGGTATTCCCTTGTATGTTATCTGTTGCTTTTCCCTTGCTGCTTTTAATATTTGTTCTTTGTATTTAATTTTTGATAGTTTGGTTAATATGTATATTGGTGTGCTTGTCCTTGGGTTTATCTTATATGGGACTCAGTGCTTCCTGGACTTGATTGATTATTTCTTTTCCCATGTTAGGAAGTTTTCAACTAATCTCTTCAAATATTTTCTCAGACCCTTTCCCTTTCTCTTCTTCTTCTGGGACCCCTATAATTCAAATGTTGGTGTTTTAATGTTTTCCCAGAGGTCTCTGAGATTGTAATCAATTCTTTTCATTCTTTTTTCTTTATTCTGCTCTGTGGCAGTAATTTGCACCATGCTATCTTTGAGGTCACTTATCCGTTCTTCTATCTCAGTTATTCTTCTATTCGTTCCTCCTAGAGTATTTTTAATTTCAGTTATTGTGTTGTTCATCACTGTTTGTTTACTCATTAGTTCTTCTAGCTCCTTGTTAAATATTTTTTCTCCATCTGTGCCTCCATACTATTTCTGAGATCTTGGATCATCTTTACTAACATTATTCAGATTTCTTTTTTCAGGTAGACTGCCTATTTCCTCTTCATTTGTTTGATCTTGTGGGTTTTTACCTTGTTCCTTCATCTGCTGCATCTTTCTCTGTCTTCTCATTTTATTTAAATTACTGTGTTTGGGGGTCTCCTTTCCTAATGCTGCAGGGTTGTAGTTCTTCTTAATTCTGTTGTTTGTCCCCAGTGGGGAGGTTGGTCCAGTGGCTTGTGTAGGCTTCTTGGTGAGGGGGACTGGGGCCTGTGTTCTTGCATGTGGGGCTGGATCTTGTCCTTCTGATGTGCAGGGCCATGTCTGGTGGTGTGTTTTGGTGTGTCTGTGAGCTTAGTATGACTATAGACAGTCTGTTTGCTAATGGGTGAGGTTGTGTTCTTGTCTTGTTAGCTATTTGTCATGTCCAGCACTGGAGCTTGCTGGCTGTCAGGTGGAGCTGGATCTTAGTGTTGAGGTGAAGACCTCTGTGAGAGCTCTTTCTGATTAATATTCCATGGGGTCAGGAGTTCTCTGGTGGTCCAACATTTTGGACTCAGCTCTCCTGCCTTGGAGGTTCAGGTCTGACCCCTGGCCAGGGCCTCAAGACTCTGGAAGCTGCACAGCATGGAAGAAAAGGAAGAAGAAGAGAAAAAAAAAAGGAAGAATGAAAGAAGGAAATAGAACAGACAAAGCCCCCAAGACAAGTTGTAAAAGAAAAAATAAACAGACAAAATCACACAAAGAGATGTACACACTCACACTCACAAAAAGAGAAGAAAGGAGATCAAAAAGAGAAAGAAAAAAGGAAAAAAGAAAAAAAGAGAGAAAACAAAGAAGAGAGCAACCAAACCAATAAACAAACCCACATATGAAAATATACACTAAAGATTAAACTAATAAATACATAGAACCAGGAACAAGTCAAAGAAACCAAGTCTTCCAATACTTCTAGGTAGGTCTCTGCATCTGCCATGGGCACTGTGGAGTCAGCTCAGACTCTGATCTGGCCTTACTCCCATGTGTGCTTGCCTCCAAAGTCCACAGTTACCCCTAAGTCTTCAGCTGCAATTGTAGGAACACTCATGTATTCAGGTAATCCACAGATGCAGCATCTATCACACAGATTGTGGGTATTAAGCCTGCTCCTCCTGCAGCTATTTCCCTTTTTCTTCTTTGGTCCCACAGTCACTGGGGATCCATTTTGATTTTGATCTTTTCTCTGTGTGTGGGCTGCCCTCAGGTGTTGGTTCCCTGCCTAGGCAAGAGGGGGTGAAAGTGGGTGATTGTGGTTCACTTGGTCATTCAGGCTTGGGGGGTGGGGGAAGGGAGGGATATGGCAGTCTAATTGAAATGTGTGGGAGTGTGTGCCACAGCAGAGGTTGATGTGAGCTTGAAGTGCACCATGTGTTCTCCCTGGGAATTTGGTCCTGAATGTGGGACCCTTAGTGGTGGTGGGCTGCACTGGCTACTGGGAGGGTGTGGACAATGACCTGCCTTGCCAACAGGACCCTTGGTGGCCATGGTGGCAGGCTCTGTGTTCCTATATAACAGCCTCAGCTCATGGTGGCACTCACATAGGTGTTTCCCTGCAGCCTGTCAGTGTGCAGAGCAGGAAGCTCCTGTGGCGGGCCGCCTCTCGAGAACCCCGAAACAAAGGTCTCCTGCCTCTCCATCAGGCCCAGGCTTTTCCCCAGGGTGTCTCCTGGCTAGCTGTGGCACACTAGCACCCCTAGGCTCTCCTCACACAGCCAACCCCAGTCCTCTCCCTAGGGTCTGTCCTCTGAAGCCCAAGCCTTGGTGCCCAGCCACCACCCACCCCAGTGCGTGAGCAGACAAGTGTCTCAGCCTGGGAAGTGCTGGTTGGCACTGATCCTCCATGCAGGAATCTTTCCACTCTGCCCTTTGTGCACCTGTTGTTGCACTCTCCTCCAGGAGAAGTCCTTTTCTGTTGGTTGTAAATACTAAATGGCTGCCATTCAATAAGGTTTTTGAGTGCCAAAGAAATGAACGGGGAAAAAACCCTGAGAATTTAATTGTTTATATGTCTAGAGGAAAAATGTAATAATTTTATTTTCTAATATCTTATATGACACTTTTATAATATAAAAGTCATAGTTAAGAATGGTTGTTCAGACATTCTGCTTAGTAATATTTTTTCACTGCAATGTACCAGATGTCAGAATCCATTACATTCATGTTGTCACATTTATAATTTTAATGAGTGAGTTTCTGTGACAAATAGAAATAATGTCAGTATTTCCCAAGGATTTAAGTCCCTTTCAAACTTTCTTCTTTTAATAAATGTGCCTATAGAAAGTATTAAACTTACATTTCTAATCTAAAAAATCTTTATTGAGCCAAAAAATTAACTGACATTAAGCTTCATTATTCCGCATTGTTATATAATGTTTTGGGTTTGTAAATTACTAATTTGATCTATTTGAACACTATAGCTAATGTTTTATTAAGATTCTTGAACCAAGTGTTTTGGTTTGCTTTCTTACTTCTGAGAGGACCTGATAGCTGCATGAGTATTTTATAAGAATTAACTTAAAAAATACTGACAGCTTTTAGTTAATACTTTAGTACATGATAACTAAGGGTTAACCCTAGAGACAATTTTTAGGGTGAAAGTAAAGTACCTAGTCCACCCATCAAGGATGGTTTCTAAGAGCAGCAGGTCAGGGCAGGAGAAATGCAGTACAGATGAGAGAGACAGAATGAGCAACAGAAGGTGGAATAAATGCGAGAATAAAATTATTTGATACCCGTTCCCTCCTGCAGGGCCAGCTCCTGAAGCTCAGAACTATCAACTTGAAACACATGTTGCTGAACAGGTTATCTCATAGAACTTGTGATTCTATTTGGATGGAATCACAAACTGTGCCCTCCTTCAGGGTAATTGATATCTGTCTATAGTTTCCTTTCTCCAAATTAATTACTGTGTCCTGATAAACTTGGGGAAAGCCTCCCTCTCCCTCAAAATAAATTCCATTAAAAAAATCAAATGATGTAATCAGTGTAAAACACTTAGCACAAGTCCTGATTCAGAATTATTACTCAGTAGAAAGTTATTTTACTCTTCTTTTGGCCATTGCCCACATCCACGTGTGGTTGTGGGGGAGGTAGGGAAATGGCGAAGGAGGGGGCAACTCATCCCAGCTCTCCCCTTCCTCTTCTGCTATATACCAGGAAACCCACCTGAAAGCTCTTCTCATCTTCTGCCTGCTTGTTGCTGGCTGCACCACTTCCTTCAGATATTCAGACCTGACTGTCATTGGTTTTCTTTTCTCTGGCGAACAGTAACCTTAAAATAGATTAGATTAAGTGTACTGTTTGTGTGAAGTCCAACATTAGCATCCTCATAAAATAATCCCACCAATAAGAATTTTCCCCATATGGGAGCTAAAGGGAAGGGTCTTTGCAAAAGGACAATAATTCAGGAAGCATTTATCAGATACAAGATCCCCCCGTTTCTATTTATCATGAAAAATATCTTCAGTAGGAACAGTGCAGTGTGCTCTGGGCTGCCTTCTGCTGCCACTCTGTCTATGGCTGGCACTCAGCTGACAGAAGCAGACCCAGTGCTGTTCGAGCTGATGAAAATTCAAATAAAGATTTATCATAACTCTTCAGAGATACAGACTTTATTCAAATCATGGGAATACCGTCCAATGGGAAAGCCTTGCTGAATTATATGTTTCTTTCCTTGGCACTTAAAAACAGTCATAATTATAGTACAAATACAAATTCCAAGCCAGTCCTTCCACATCTCAGTTTAGGAGGAAGTTTCTCTTGTTAAACAAGGGTAAATAAAAATGAAGATATATCGCTTATATGTGGAATATAGAAAAATGGTACAGATGAACTTATGGCAAAGCAGAAATAGAGACACAGATGTAGAAAACAAACTTATGGTTACCAAGGTGGGAAGGGGGGTGGGATGAACTTAGAGATTGGGATTCACATATACACTACTCTGTATAAAATAGATAACTATTGAGAACCCACTATTTAGCACAGGGAACTCTACTCGATCTGTGGTGACCTAAGTGGGAAGGAAGCCTAAAAAAGAGGGGATATATAAAACTGATTCACTCTGCTGTACAGCAGAAACTAACACAACATTGTAAAGCAACTAAACTTCAATAAAGATTAATAAAAAAAGAAATAAAGGTAAAATGAAACAGCATAAAACACAACAAAGAACTGAACTTAAGCATAGAAAACAAAATTTGTGGAAAGATCATACAACGTACATTTAGCCCTTGCCATGTAGAATTCTTCTGTTCTCTGTGATATTATGCAGGAATGAATATGTTTTCAGCACCTACCGGATAAAGGAGACAGAGGTTAATAATTTAAAAGATTTCTTTTGCTTTGAATTGTTGAGATTGTTAAATGAATTTCTAAATCTCTCTGGTTAACAGAGCCAGCCATATAATCATGGTTTACAAATATAAATTTAGAACATATTCACCCTATCACACATCAACTTCTCTCTCTGTTACTATTACTTTGTCTTAAATTCACTGGCAACATTGCAAAGGATTAAATTACACTGTCAGAAAGGTATCTATTTGTTTAGCACTACCTAAAAGTTATAGAAAGCCAAAAAAAGGATGAATGAATAACTCAAATAAAAATATTTTCATCAACATTTATATTGTTGATGTAGAAAATAAACATAGAAATCCCATGAAACCTTTATCATCATATAATTTCCAGTACTTCCTATTTTCAAGGAGGGCACAAGTACTTTTTAAAAATTACTGACTTTCCAAAAGTGAATCTCCAGAATACACGAAATCATTTAGAAATTGTTTCCTAAGTTAAAACAAAACCTTCAAAGATATTTACTTCTAAAAATCTGAGATTGAATCACATGCATTTTTAGAATAGCTACAAATCCCTCTAAATGGAAACACATATATCTCTCCCACACAGAAGGTTGAAATGACACCCACTTATAATCTGTCTCTGGATGCACTTTGTGTTTCTAATTAAAAGTATACACCTGTGTAAATATTTAGTTACTAGAAATACTGTATTTTATGTAAAGTTTTTTGAAAAAAAGAAAAAAATTCTAAATTAAGGATATGCAAGTTGTAGAGTTTGGAGTTTCATTTCATTAAAGTTTATGCCCAGCACATGACAGGGACCTGAAATCAGGTGAATGTCAGTTTGGACCTAGTTTTCCCACTATGCTTTGGGAACCCTGGAAAGTTTACTTAAAATACGAACCTCAGCTCCTTATTAACAAAAATAGGCATTATAGCAACCAAAATTTACTGCTATATTAGATAATAATAATAAAAACAATAGAATTTTAGTTTTATAGCCAAGAGGTATTAAAGGGTTATAATGTGCCAGATTCTTTGATAAATATTTTAAATATACGGTCTCATTGAATTCTCAAAGAAACTTTATGTGTAGATATTTTAAAACCTATTTATAAGTTAAGAAGCTTAGACCAAAAAGAGTTAAAAATGTTAACTTTTCATCAGATAATAACTGCCTCCATACAGAGTTCATAAAATATGAAGCTGCAATAAGAGAAATAATTATGAAAAAGGTTTCTGCTCTCACAGAGGCTAGAACATGGCAGGTACACAATGAATGTCATTGCTCCTCTTTTTTTAAATCAATAAACTCTCCTTTTTTGATTTATGGGGAAAGAGTTATGGTGGCAAGTATTGGGGACACTGAGAACTCCAGTCCCTATCTTGACACTTGAACTGTGACCCCTTCAGTGAGTCATCTGAGCTGCATATTCCAAATCGGGGGAAGAACACACATTGTAAAATTAATAAAAGAATTATTCATTGTTAGATCTACCTTCAAAATATTTGAGTTCTCACCCTTTTTACAAAACATTAAAAATAACTTTAAGCATATTTACTCTTTTTTTCATATAGCAAGACTTCCCCTGTTTCATGGATGTATTTCCAGATTTGAAATATCTTTATTCTGAAATGGACAATGAGTATAAGAAAAAATAAAAAGACTCAATCATATCTCCAATACCTCCTGGATGAATCCTCTTGCTTTTTCTAATTACAACTTGGAACTCCTTGTTGACTGCCAAATGCCTTGAAAATTGTGATGGTAGAGCCAGAGCTACAGTTTTTGTTAAAAGGAGTGTAATTATATTATGTTTTGAATTAACAGGAGTAGTTATCCTTGCCAACAGTTAATCAAGTATATGTAAATAGTAATAGTCTTAGTTCCCCATTACTTCAAAGATTTTCTCAAGATGTCTTCATAACTAGTGGATGTCTTTAAAAACATGTGCACAGACTTTGAATGTTGTCTGCCACAAATTTTCCCTCTTAAAAAAAAAAAAGACTTGTTCATCTGTGTAATGAAGCATTGGGACTGAAAGATGCAGGAAATTACAAAACTCATAATAGTCTATTCATTGCTCCTGAACGGGTGGTCCATGGACCTGCAACATTGACATTGCTTGAGCGTGTTAGAGTTGCAGAATCTCCTCTACCCTCCAGACTGACTGAGTCAGAATCTGCATTCTAACAATATACTCAGGTGGTTGGAATGCATGTTATATTTAGAGGACACTGCAAAGTCACACCTTTACTTGTACTCAGGGTTTCCTGAGCTCAGTCACGTGGTCCTGGAATATAACTTGGTACCAAGAATGGATTCCAGAGCCTCAGAGCTAAATTGTGTAGGCTGGTCTTCACCAACGGTTAGATATTAAAATTACATAGGGAAAAGTTCTCTAGTATAGAAAGTGAAGGAAATTAAAGTAAGCTTTCAAACAGTGACAATTATTATGTTCAGACTATTGCCTGGTCAATCAGCATGTGCTAGCACTTCATTCAGAGACTATGTAGTGTGGGTTAAATATATATATGACTGGGATTGTTAGTGTTCACGTCCTCTGAACTCAAGCACAGCTTGAAACCTGCCAACAATAGCAATAGTACCCAGAAGGCAACATGAAAAAAATAACTCATACAGCTGCAGATTGGCTAATTGAAATTCTCATATTCTTTCTTCTTTCTTTTCTTCAATACTCTAAACATATATAAACAAAATAGAGGGTGTAAATTGGAAGCAAGTATTACATTTTAGCCCTGAAACTGGTGGAAATCATTTAACATTTCATTTTTCCAGTTTTCTCTGGATATTTGGTCCCAAAGTTACATTCTGTCTTTCATAGAAGATTTTTCTGGTCTACCTATAGAAAATTTCATTTTGACATTATAAACTAGGTTATCACAACTCACTTTCTAATATTTACATTATCCATCCAAGTTTTCTGACATACTTGAAAACTAAATTTAGTTTCAACTTTTCAACTGAGTATGGAAAACATAGGAAAATTCAATAGTGATCAATAAATGAGTAGATTGCAAACGCAAAAGAATTCGAGCTACTAAAATAGCTTCATTGGTTTACTTTCATAGGATATGCAAGTTTTCATAAACAGCAATGACATGAAGATTAAAAAAATCATGATAAGAATTTATACTAATAGCAATATTTTCCTATCAAAATAATGGAGAATTATCCCTTTTTAAATGGGTACAATATTTTAAAATAAAATCAAGATCTACAGCTCTAATATTTTTTAAATCTCAAGGATTAAAAATGAATTCTGCTATATTGAACTAAATAGTTGTATAACATAAAATATTGTTATAACATAAACATAACTAATGATCTAGCTGACCTTCTGACTTCGACTCTTATAAACCATGAACTATGCTTAAGCAACTCCAACTTTACCTGTATTGTCCTTACTCTAATTAGTGGAGAGTGTATAACCATGTATATAACATTTTCAGTGACTCTTCAAATGCAGACTAAAATTTAAATAACAAGCAGTACTAAAAAAGAGCACATATTTGAACTTTGAAATACCAGTGAGAAGCTTCAGTGACTAGAGTCTTAATTGGGAATTTTGGATGCATATAGGACATTCAAGAGAGGAAAATTTTACATAAATTTTTAAATTTATTATTCACCCAGGACTTTTTTACTGTGACCCAAATGGAAGTTAGGACATTTAAGGACTGACATCTTAACAACCTAATTCTGTAGCTAAATAAAATCCTACAGGCACAGTTGTGCTCAACACATCTAGGTTACCTGACGGAAACAAAAAATAACCTCCCCAGTGGTAAGGTAATAAAACCACCTAGAATTATTGGAAAATTGATTAATAACATCTGAAACATCACAGGCTTTTAAATGCTTGTTATTAGTTAGAATCTCTTAAAGGTATCCCACCAGGGGTAGGAATTTAGATTTAGAGAGTTTTAGAGTTTTGTTTGCAAATATTCTTATGAACTGAATAGTAAATATATTATTCTAGACCAGGGTTCTCAATTAAGTTGTTTCAATAGAATCAACTGGGATCTTTTAAAAATATTTATGTCTGAAAATATATATATGTGTATATACATATACATATATATTTATGTCTGGGCATGAATTATCAGGGATTCTGATAATTAGAATGGTGGGTTCTGAGCATCACTGATTTTTATTTTTTAATTTTTTAATAAATTTATTTATTTATGTATTGGTTGTATTGGGTCTTCATTGCTGTGCATGGGTTTTCTCTAGTTGCTGCGAGCAGGGGCCACTCTTTGCTGTGGAGCGCGGGCTCTAGGCATGCAGGCTTCAGTAGCTGTGGCATGTGGGCTCAGTAGTTATGGCTCGTGGGCTCCAGAGCACAGGCTCAGTAGTTGTGGAGCACGGGCTTAGTTGATCCATGGCATGTGGGATCTTCCCAGATCAGAGATCAAACCTGTGTCCCCTGCACTGGCAGGCAGATTCTTAACCACTGTGCCACCAGGGAATTCCTCATCACTGTTTCTTAAAAGCTCCCTAGAGGTTTTAATTCACAGGCACACTTGAGAACCAGTGGTCTAGACTTGGAAGAGAGTATCTCTCCCAAAAATGAAGACAGGAGTGCTTTATATCAGTTGACAATCCTAATTATTCATTTATCTAACTTTTATTGAACATCTAAAATCTGAAGTTATTATTGGCAAAACAGAAATAGACTCTCAGATGTAGAGAATAAACTGATGAATATCGAGAGGGGAAGGGGGGTGGGATGAATTTGGAGACTGGGATTGACACATATACACAGTACTATGTATTATATTAAATAGATAACTAATGAAAACCTACTGTTTAGCCCAGGGAAAGCTATTCAGTGCTCTCTGGTGACCTAAACGGGAAGGGAATCTAAAAAAGAGTGGATATATGTATACGTATAACTGATTCATTTTGCTGTACAGCAGAAACCAACACAACATTGTAAAGCAACTATTCTCAATAAAAGTTAATAAAAAAATATGAAGTTATTGAGGTAAATTCCGAGGACATAAGAGTAAAAAATGAAACATAATTCCTGCCCTCAAGCTAATGGCCTAGTGGAAGCACCAGCCTAACGAAGAGCTGATTTCAACATACAAGTCCCTTGGTATCTGGGAAAGATTGGTTCCAGGCCTTCCTGTGGACACCAAAATCCCCAGATGCTCAAATACATATAATGGTGTAGTATTTGCCTACACACATCCTCCATTTACTTTAAATCATCTCTAGATTACTTACAATACCTAATAAAACATAAACGCTATGTAAGTAGTTGTAGTTGCCAGTGTATGGCAAATTCAAGTTTGGCTTTTTGGAATTTCCTGGAAATGATTTTTCTGAATATTTTCTGCCAGCAGTTGGTTGAATCTGCAGCTGTGGGACCTGCAGACACAGGGCACCATCTGTAGTGCTGGAATAGGGTTAAGAAAGTGCTCCAGGGAACCTGTGATAGAGGTGAAGAGGGGTGAGGAGGGTGGAAAAAAGGACATCCAGGACAGAAACTAAGATGAGCAAAGACTGGAGCGAGAAAGGTCATGACTCTGTCATTTGAGAACTGCAAGGTGAAGCAGGATCGTGAGCTTCTCTGCACAGATGCTCAAGAGCATCAACACTATGCAGGAAGCAATAGGTACCATTAAATGTTCTTAATAGCAAGGGAATAAGATACGGTGAAGAATCAGACAGTGTTATCCAGACTACTGTTTGATTATGCCACGGTTACTAATAATCATGGCCATATACATATTTTTAATAGCAACGATAGCTTGCCTTTAAAGAGTGCAAATATTCTTCAAAACAATTTTCATGAATTAGGTCATTTAATATTTTCCCATTTTTTCAGATGAGGAAACAGAAGCATAGAGGAATTAAGTGACCGCCG
This sequence comes from Hippopotamus amphibius kiboko, assembly GCF_030028045.1. NCBI lineage: Eukaryota > Metazoa > Chordata > Mammalia > Artiodactyla > Hippopotamidae > Hippopotamus > Hippopotamus amphibius. The sequence goes on from NC_080188.1 coordinate 87,845,041, forward strand.
AAGATCACACAGTAAGTAGCAGAACCAGGATTTAAATCAAGACGCTCACCCCAGAGTCTGCAATTAATTATCAATACTATGCTAATAATGACTCATACTTAAAAATTCTATTTTGTGGGTTTTTTTAACCAAAGCACTTTCATTATAATTTCATTTATTGATATATAAATATTAATATTATGTATCAAGTATTTTTTACAATTTATACATTAGGAAATAGGATTTTTAAATTTAAATTAGCTATATTCTCATTTCATTGAAATATTTATTTTAAATTAATTTATTATCATCATTTAATTTTTTCATCTTCACAGTGACCAGAAAGAAATGGGGTTTTTACTACCCAGAATCTTGTTCATATTATGTGTTTATTTTTTTCTCCCCCTGGAAAAATGGGTAGTAGATTTTGGTTGCAAACTTGTGTTCTTTCCCCCCTCATGTTTCAATCTTTATCATGGATCAATTTTGTTTAACTTTCTTTTTTTAACCATTTCTTAATCGAAGTATATTTAATTTACAATGTGGTGCTAGTTTCTGGTGTACAGCAAAGTTTTGTGTGTGTATATATATATATATATATATATATATATATATTCTTTTCCACTATAGGTTATTACAAGATATTGAGTATAGTTCCCTGTGTTATACAATAGAATCTGTTTACCTATTTTAAATATAGTAGTGTGTATCTGTTAATCCCAAACTCCTAATTTATCTTCCCCCTCCCTTTCCCCTTTGGTAACCATAAGTTTGTGTTCTATGTGTGTGAGTCTGCTTCTGTTTTGTAAATGAGTTCATTTGTATCATTTTTTTTAGACTATATAAACAAGTGATATCATATGGCATTTGTCTTTTTCACTTAGAATGATAATCTCTAGGTCCATCCATGTTGCTGCAAATGGCATTATTTCATTCTTTTCTTATGGCTAAGTAATATTTTATTCTATATACGTACCACATCTCCTTTATCCAGATATTCATCTGTCAATGGACATTTAGGTTGTTTCCATGTCTTGGCTATTGTAAATAGTGCTGTGATGAACAATGGGGTGTACCTATCTTTTCAAATTAGAGTTTTGTCTGGATATATACCCAGGAGTGGGATCACTGGATCATATGGTAGTTCTATTTTTAGTTTTTTGAGGAACCTCCCTATTATTGTCAATAGTGGCTACACCAACTTACATTCCCACCAACAGTGTAAAAGCATTCCTTTTTCTCCACACCGTCTCTAGCAACTGTCACTTGTAGACTTTTTTTATCGTGTCCATTCTGAATGGTGTGAGGTGATACCTCATTGTAGTTTTGATTTGCATTTCTCTAATAATTACTGATCTTGAGCATCTTTTCATGTGCCTGTTGGCCAGCTGTATGTTTTCTTTGGAGAAATGTCTATTTAGGTCTTCTGCCCATTTTTGATTGGGTTGTTTGTTTTTTAGATATTAAGCTGTATGAGCTGTTTGTATACTTTGGAAATTAATCTCTTGTTGGGAGCATCGTTTGCAAATATTTTCTCCCAGTCTGTAGGTTGTTTTTTAACTTTCATTTTATACAACATGAGGAATTAAAAGGATGGATCTGAGTTGCCACTAAGAGGATCCTATAATCCCCAGTAGCTGAGCTTGGGGGCAGGGCAGGGAGGGACACCTTATCCTTGTGTTGCCATCCTTGCCCCTTACAGGGAGATTGTACAAGATACCATGGCTGTTCTGATTTGCTCTCTTCCTCCAGAGAAGCTTCCAGTGGAGATGATGTAATGGCTTTGGCTGGGAAAATAGAACTAACTGCTTTTTTTTTATGCCTGGGAGGGTGCCCGGCACATGAAGAATCCTTTTAAGTGCTTTAATCATACTGACAAACCAAAAATCTGCATAAGAGATAAGATTGTTTCAACAGCCTGAAAAAAGCCACCTTACTGGAAGTTCATTTCAAGTGTTTCATTTCCTAAGTTTCTCAAGGAAGAGCTCCTAATTTGATTATTTTGGATCCCCAGTAATTAAAGTGTACTTGTTAATTTAAAAATATCTGCAAATACTTCAATAAGCGATTGGCAGAGAGGATGCATACAATGATTTGCAATGACAGCCTGCGTTGAGTAAAGTGGTGCAGGCAAAGAAGAGTCCTGGGGGGCGGGGGGGGCAGAAAGAAAAGGAGGTGCAAATGTCCTGGGGTGGGGAACACGGAGAGGTACATGAACGAGATTGGGCACCTAAATTGAATAAAAGCACTGTCAGATACAGCCCTCCCACACCCAAAGGCTTGTTTTGTCTATGATATGGTATGTAAAGCTCCAATGCTCACTTTTTTCACATGCTTTATGGAAAGATTTATGCATGGGTCTCCAGTTCTCAGCAAGGGTGGAGTGTCTTCTTGCCTGATGAAGGCTCTTGACAATCGCTACTTATATTGGCACATCATTTGTGGGGGCAAATATTGATTGGCTTGCACTCAATTTATTAGAATCATTTTTTTTTTTAATGTTTGCCTGTTTAATGTGGACCATTTTTAAAGTCTTTACTGAATTTGTTACAATCTTGCTTCTGTTTTATATTTTGGTTTTTTGGCCAAAAGGCATGTGGGATCTTAGCTCCCCAACCAGGGATTAAACCTGCACTCCCTGCATTGGAAGGCGAGGTCGTAACCACTGGAGCACCAGAAAAGTCCCAGAATCGTCCTTCATTGATAAATTTCCCTCCATCTCCCACAGTTTATGTCAGCAAGAAAATACATAAAACAAAGATGAGATTTGCTGTTGAAAAAATAATCACTGAGGAAACACAGTATTTCTTGCATCTGTGGTATTTTCTTTCCTCTTTTTCTTTCTCCAAAATATTAATTTATAATATATTCTACTAAAAGAATAACTAGCGGCAGGTTTCCTTATCAGCTAAGTCACAGACTGACACAATTAACATGGCGTGGTTTGCTACCCTTGAAATCAAACTTACAATATCACATTATTTCAAAAGTACTTGCCTTCTTTACAAATGGGAACAGCAGTGCCATCAGCTTACTCATTTTCACTTTTTATTTATTAGCTTGCAATTTTACATCTTATAACTTGACTGAACAGCCCATGAAGAATGCAGAGAACACACACTCAAACACACTGATGCTAAGATCTAGTTGTATATATAAACATTGCCTATGACTTGAGTATTAAACGCTGCTTAGGAAGCCATTCAAAATATTTGCTATCTTAAAAACAGTACAAGCTTGTGGAAAATGTGGGTACCACACACTTATAAGACATTTTATCAATACCTATCACCATTATCAGAATAAATAACAAGCAAAGAATTATTGGTGGGGGGAAAGGTTTGTTGTAATCTGAATTCAATGAATAGGTTAGCTTCTGTTGTCATTCCTCTAGAGACCAAGCAAAAATCTCATTTCAAGGAGGCATTTATGGTTATAATGTATTGTCTGCATTTCTGATCTTTTGAGCTCCCTCCCATCACAGCGTTTCATAGGAAAGTCTTTAATCAAGCTGGGAAGTCTGCACATTGACTAAGGCCACAGAGTGACTATAACAGATGATCATCGACATTTGCCAGCATGTGAGACTGACACCTGATATTTATTCCTATGAATCTGATCGTTCTGGTTGGAGAAATTAACAAAATGACCTTGTGAGGTTCGTTCCTCTTCAGCTGAGCAAGTCTCACTCCTCCAACAAAGGACGCAGAGGCAGCTTAGTGCGGAAGATGAAAGAGCAGGCGTGAGCTCTTGTCCTAATCATCCTATTTTTACCATGAATATAATTATGCTTTGCATTTGCATTCATCACAGGAAACCTGGGACAGGATCTCCTTCCATATTAGAATCAAAAGGCTTTGTACAGTACTTGGCAGAAGCGTGCTTGATGTGCTGTTTATTTATAGAGCATTTGGTGTGCTACTTCCACTTACTTCTCATATGTAAAAACAACCAGCCAGCCATCTGTTATGAAAACCACAGAGTGCAGATAAACTATTCAGTATGTCTCATTTGCAAGGGTCCCAGAAATGGGGACACTAGCTCAGAGGAGCTGCCAGTCTGGTAGGCAGGTAGAAAATATGGATTCAACCTGCCTTGCTACAGACCCTGACATTCACCTCATTCACCCTGCTGGCTGATGGGCTCCCTAACTAGAAGCATTTTAACTCAATATCAAACACTTTACACTATTTGGCAGTGAAAAAGTTAAGTGAGAACCAAAAAATGGTCAATAATCTAGACTGAAATGTGATTTAAACAAAAAATGTGGCTGTGGGACACAGTCAAGAGTGTCTACAGAAGGGCTAGGTAAGGGATGGAGAGAACAACTGTTTGTTGTGAGATGGCTCAGGAAAGAATCTTGAGTGGACCAGTGGATTTCCAGGAACTCGGAGGTGAAAAAGCATTGCGATACCCAGAGCTCTGGTGAGGTAGAGGAGCTGGAGAAAAACAGATCTTTTGATCTAATTATTTTGTCCTGACAGTTTTACTTCATGGAATGTTTGTACAGTGTCTATAATTGGCCCCAACAAAGTTCATTATAGAAAGAAATATTGACTGGAGAATAATATCTTGATAACATGTAAAAAATGAATAATTGCTCAGTGTAATGTAAGCTGCTGGAAAGCTTGCTATGTTTTTGAACAGATTCTGGGCCGTTGTTGACATTCAGTAATGAATGCACAAATGAATGATTGTGGTTAGTTCTTCCACTTTGCAGAATTCAGAGAATCCATTCCGTTGTTAAGGAATGAACACCAAACCATGAAACAGTCAGGAGGAGGAAAGTGATGATTATCAGTTTGCAGAAACATAGCCATAATCATACACTTGGGTCATGAATGTGCCTGTGCATGAACATTTAATACACACTGAATAACGTGTGTAGAACTCTCTTTGAAATCCACCAAGGTAATTTCTACCACCATCCAATTTATTTGTGTTTCTCTATCTTGATTCCAAAAAGTGGGAGCAAGGTATATTTCTTAATCCTTAAATTTTGTTCATGGTTTGATAGAGTCATTAAAATCTCATTTTATTAGATGGGGAATTGTTCTATTCAATAGCTATGCAATAAGTATGTAAAATTATGTAAAATACAGGTAAAATTATCAGGTCAATGATGGCTAAATAAAAAGCACTCAGTAAAATTTAGCTATAATTGTTTTTAATGTTATTATTAGTTTATAATAAGTATTTTTTTTGTTTTTTTTAATAAATTTATTTATTTATTTATTTGAAGCTGTGTTGGGTCTTCGTTGCTATGTGCAGGCTTTCTCTAGTTGCAGAGAGCAGGGTTACTCTTCATTGTCGTGCAAGGGCTTCTCATTGTGGTTTCTTCCCTTGTTGCGGAGTACAGGCTCTAGGCACTCAGGTTTCAGTAGTTGTAGCACGGGGTCTCAGTAGTTGTGGCTTGAGGGCTCTAGAGCACAGGTTCAGTAGTTGTGGTGCACAGGCTTAGTTGCTCTGCACCATGTGGGATCTTCCTGGGTCAGGGCTTGCACCCATGTCCCCTCCATTGGCAGGTGGATTCTTAACCACTGTACCACCAGGGAAGCCCTAAGTATTGTTTTAAAAGAGTTCTTACCAAGACATTGCTTTTTATTAGTTTTACTATCTTTTGCACTATGCTGTCTCAGACTTTAAAAAATTATATCTGTATAAATGTAAATGTTTACATGTAGGATAAATGAAATATACTGATTAGTAAATTAAACACCTATGTTTCCACCTCCAGTTTTAAAAAAATAAAATACAATAACAAAGCTGCTTTCCCTCTAGTTCATACGTTTACTGGTGATTTCTATTGTCTTTTCACCAGATGCCTGCTCATGTCTTTTTAAAGTTTTAAAAATTGAGTTGTCTCTCATTTTCTTATTGATTTATAAGTGTTCTTTGCATATTTGAAATACTAATATTTTAGTGTATATTTTATGCAAATATCTTTGAGTTTTGGGTTTATATTTTGATAAACAGTATCTTTTGATGAACAGGAAATTTTACTTTAACATCAGAATTTAGTGATCATTTCCTTTATGGTTTTTTATATGCACAAGTGTTTTATGGTATCATTAATTACTCTGATTTCATATACAGTAATTCCGCTACATATGAATCTTCAAGTTGCGAACTTTCAAAGATGTGAATGTGCATTCTCATGTTCAGTCACATAAATTAATTCTTGTGTCTGATGTACATTTTCATGTGCATGTATCCTCTACAAGTGGTTGTGCTTTTGTGTACTTTACTGTAAAGTACCATATAGAGTACAGTAGTACAGTACCTTTATTTCAAGCCCAGGATGTCCAGAAGCAAGTGTAAAAGCAGTGGTGATATAGCTGGTAGTTTTCAAGGTACTATACTTTAAGATTAACATTTTTTTGCATTTTATTTTTTATGTATTATTTGTGTGAAAAGTATTATAAACCTATTACAGTATAGTACTATATAGCCGATTGTGTTAGTTGGGTACCTAGGCTAACTTTGTTTGACTTATGAACAAATTGGATTTATGAACATGCTTTTGGAATGGAACTCATTTGTATGTAGGGGACTTACTATTGTCCCATACTTATTCAAATAATTTATTGAGCACCAGTTACATGCCAGGCATTTTCTAGGACCTTAAGTACATCACTAAGTGAATTCTTGAATGTTTTTCCTTTTTCACATGTATTTAATTTGCCTGAAATTGAATTTCATTTACAGTGTGAAATATGAATTCATTTTGTTTATTTTTGATAAGTATAATCAGTAATCAGGGTATTATTTAAAGAAAATTTTTCTCACTGGACTGCCATGCCACCTCTGTAACAAATGACGTATTCATACATATGTAGAAATATTTCTATGCTCACCCCTCAGTTCAGTTTATCTCTTTTTTATCCTTATGTTAATAGCATATACTCTGAATTATTATAGCAGGCAAGTCTTTCCAATAGGCCAGTCTCCATGAATATTTTGTATAGTCTGAGCCCTTTATTTTACAATATAAATTTTAGAGCAGCCTTATCAAGTCCCACACAAATAATGTTAAGATTCTAATCAGAATTGCATTTTATTTGAAACTCAATTTGAAACAAATTGACCTATTTATGATAGTAAGGAAAATAGTGTATTTCTCTGTGTTTGGTTTAGATCTTTTCAAATGATTTTCAGTATAGTTCTATATTTATCTTTAAAAATAATGTTCTTAAATATTATTCCTAGATGATTTCACAGTGTTTTGCTTTTTATTTTTATTTTTTTTATCATTTATTTATTTATTTATTTTCTTTATTTTTTTTGGGGGGGTACACCAGGTTCAATCATCTGTTTTTATACACATATCCCCATATTCCCTCCCTTCCTTGACTACCCCCCTCGAGTCCCCCCCACCCTCCCCACCTCAGTCCTCTAAGGCATCTTCCATCCTCAGGTTGGACTCCCTTTGTTATACAACAACTTCCCACTGACAATTTTACAGTTGGTAGTATATATATGTCTGTGCTACTCTCTCGCTTCGTCTCAATTTCCCCTTCACCCCCTGCCCCCTCCCATACCTCGAGTTCTCCAGTCCATTCTCTGTATCTGCATCCTTATTCTTGTCACTGAGTTCATCAGTACCATTTTCAGATTCCGTATATGTGAGTTAGCATACAATATTCATCCTTCTCTTTCTGACTTACTTCACTCTGTATGATAGATTGTAGTTCTATCCACCTCATTACATATAGCTCCATCTCATCCCTTTTTATAGCTGAGTAATATTCCATTGTATATATATGCCACATCTTCTGTATCCATTCATTTGTTGATGGGCATTTAGGTTGCTTCCATGTCCTGGCTATTGTTAATAGTGCTGCAATAAACATTATGGTACAAGTTTCTTTTGGGATTATGGTTTTCTTTGGGTATATGGCCAGTAGTGGGATTACTGGATCATATGGTAGTTCTATTTGTAGTTTTTTAAGGAACCTCCAACTTGTTTTCCATAGTGGCTGTACCAACTTACAGCCCCACCAACAGTGCAAGAGAGTTCCCTTTTCTCCACACCCTCTCCAACATTTGTGGTTTCCAGATTTTGTGATGATGTCCATTCTGACTGGTGTGAGGTGATACCTCATTGTGGCTTTGACTTGCATTTCTCTGATGATAAGTGATGTTGAGCATCTCTTCATGTGTGTGTTGGCCATCTGTATGTCTTCTTTGGAGAAATGTCTATTTAGGTCTTCTGCCCATTTGTGGATTGGGTTATTTGCTTTTTTGGTATGAAGCTGCATGAGCTGCTTGTATATTTTGGAGGTTAATCCTTTGTCCATTGTTTCATAGGCAATTATTCTTTCCCATTCTGAGGGTTGCCTTTTAGTCTTGTTTATGGTTTCTTTTGCTGTGCAAAAGCTTTTAAGTTTCATGAGGTCCCATTTGTTTATTATTGATTTTATTTCCATGATTCTAGGAGGTGGGTCAAAAAGGATCTTGCTTTGATGTATGTCATAGAGTGTTCTGCCTATGTTTTCCTCTAGGAGTTTGATAGTGTCTGGCCTTACATGTAGGTCTTTAATCCATTTTGAGTTTATTTTTGTGTATGGTGTTAGGAAGTGTTCTAATTCCATTCTTTTATACATATCTGTCCAATTTTCCCAGCACCACTTATTGAAGAGGCTATCTTTTTTCCATTGTATACTCGTGCCTCCTTTGTCAAAGATAAGGTGCCCATATGTGTTTGGGCTTACTTCTGAGTTCTCTATTCTATTCCATTGATCTTCCTTTCTATTTTTGTGCCAGTACCATACTGTCTTGATCACTATGGCCTTCTAGTATAGTTTGAAGTCAGGAAGCCTGATTCCACCAACTCCATGTTTCCTTCTCAAGATTGCTTTGGCTATTCGGGGTCTTTTGCGTTTCCATACAAATCGTAAGATTTCTTGCTCTACTTCTGTGAAAAATGCCATTGGTAATTTGATTGGGATTGCATTGAATCTGTAAATTGCTTTGGGTAGTACAGACATTTTCACGATGTTGATTCTTCCAATCCAGGAACATGATATGTCCCTTCATCTGTTTGTGTCATCTTTGATTTCTTTCATCAATGTCTTCAAGTTTTCTGCATACAGATCTTTTGCCTCCTTAGGCAGGTTTATTCCTAGGTATTTGATTCTTTTGGTTGCAATGGTGAATGGGAGAGTTTCCTTAATTTCTCTTTCTGCTCTTCCGTTGTTAGTGTATAGGAATGCAAGAGATTTCTGTGCATTAATTTTGTATCCTGCTACTTTACTAAACTCATCAATGAGTGCTAGCAGTTTTCTGGTAGAGTCTTGAGGGTTTTCTATATATAATATCATGTCATCTGCAAAGAGTGACAATTTTACTTCTTCTTTTCCAATTTGGATTCCTTTGATTTCTTTTTCTTCTCTGATTGCTGTGGCTAAAACTTCCAAAAATATGTTGAATAATAGTGGTGAGAGTAGACACCCTTGTCTTGTTCCTGTTCTTAGAGGGAATTCTTCCAGTTTTTCCCCATTGAGAACAATGTTGGCTTTTGGTTTTTCATATATGGCTTTTATTATGTTGAGATAATTTCCTTCTATGCCCATTTTCTGGAGAGCTTTTATCATAAATGGATGTTGAACTTTGTCAAAAGCTTTTTCTGCATCTATTGAGATGATCATATGGTTTTTATCCTTCAAGTTGTTGATATGATGTATCACGTTGATTGATTTGCGTATATTGAAGAATCCTTGCATCCCAGGGATAAACCCCACTTGATCATGGTGTATGATTTTTTAATGTGCTGTTGGAGTCTGTTAGCTAGTATTTTGTTGAGGATTTTTGCATCTATATTCATCAATGATATTGGTCTGTAGTTTTCTTTTTTTGTGACATCTTTGCCTGGTTTTGGTATCAGGGTGATGGTAGCCTCGTAGAATGAGTTTGGGAGTGTTCCGCCTTCTGCAATATTTCGGAAGAGTTTGAGAAGGATAGGTGTTAACTCTTCTCGAAATGTTTGATAGAATTCGCCCGTGAACCCATCTGGTCCTGGGCTTTTGAGTGTTGGGAGATTTTTAATCACTGCCTCAATTTCCGTACTTGTGATTGGTCTGTTCATGGTTTCTATTTCTTCCTGGTTCAGTCTTGGAAGATTGTATTTTTCTAAGAATGTATCCATTTCTTCCAGGTTATCCAATTGATTGGCATATAGTTGCTTGTAGTAGTCTCTCATGATGTTTTGTATTTCTGAGGTGTCCGTTGTGACTTCTCTTTTTTCATATCTAATTCTGTTGATTTGCATCTTCTCCCTTTTTTTCTTGATGAGTCTGGCTAATGGTTTATCAATTTTGTTAATCTTCTCAAAGAACCAGCTTTTAGTTTTATTTATTTTTCTTATGGTTTCTTTCCTTTCTTTTTCATTTATTTCTGCTCTGAGCTTTATGATTTCTTTCCTTCTGCTCCCTTTGGGATTTCTTTGTTCTTCTTTCTCTAGTTGTTTTAGGTGTAAGGTTAGGTTGTTTATTCGGTAATTTTCTTGTTTCTTAAGGTAGGACTGTATTGCTATAAACTTCCCTCTTAGAACTGCTTTTGCTGCGTCCCATAGGTTTTGGGTTGTTGTGTTTTCGTTGTCATTTGTTTCTAGATATTCTTTGATTTCCTCTTTGATTTCTTTAGTGATTCCTTGGTTGTTTAGGAGTGAATTGTTTAGCCTCCATGTGTTTGTTTTTTTTTGCAGTTTTTTTCCTGTAATTGATATCTAGTCTCATGGCGTTGTGGTCTGAGAAGATGCTTGATCTGATTTCAATTTTCTTGAATTTGCTGAGGTTTGATTTGTTACCCAAGATGTGATCTATCCTGGAAAATGTTCCATGTGCACTTGAGAAGAAAGTGTAGTCTGTCGTTTTTGGATGGAATGTCCTATAAATATCAATTAAGTCGAGATGGTCTAATGTGTCCTTTAAAGCTTGTGTGTCTTTATTGATTTTCTGTTTGGATGATCTGTCCATTGATGTAAGTGGGGTGTTCAAGTCTCCCACTATTATTGTGTTACTGTCGATGTCCCCTTTTATAGCTGTTAGCATTTGCCTTATGTACTGAGGTGCTCCTATATTGGGGGCATAGATATTTACCATTGTGATATGTTCTTCTTGGATGGATCCCTTGATCATTATGTAGTGTCCTTCCTTGTCTCTTTTAATAGTCTTTACTTTCAAGTCTAATTTGTCTGATATGAGTATTGCTACTCCAGCTTTCTTTTGACTTCCATTTGCATGGAATATCTTTTTCCATCCCTTTACTTTCAGTCTATATGTATCCCTTGGTCTGAAGTGGGTTTCTTGTAGGCAGCATATAGAAGGGTCTTGTTTTTGTATCCATTCAGCCAGTCTGTGTCTTTTGGTTGGAGCATTTAATCCATTTACATTTAAGGTGATTATTGACATGTGTGTTCCAATTACCATTTTCTTAATTGTTTTGAGTTTGTATTTGTAGGTGTTTTCCTTTTCTTGTGTTTCCTCCTTAGAGAAGTTCCTTTAGCACTTGTTGTAAGGCTGGTTTGGTGGTGCTGAGTTCTCTTCACTTTTGCTTGTCTGGAAAGCTGTTGATGTCTCCCTCAAATCTGAATGAGCTTCTTGCTGGGTAGAGTATTCTTGGCTGTAGGTTTCTCTCTTTCAGGACTTTCAGTATATCCTGCCATTCCCTTCTGGCCTGCAGAGTTTCTGTAGAAAGGTCAGTTTTTATCCTTATGGGTTTTCCCTTATATGTTGTTTGTTGCTTTTCTCTTGCTGCTTTTAATATTTTTTCTTTGTGTTTAATTGTCATTAGTTTGATTAATATGTGTCTTGATGTATTTCTCCTTGGGTTTATTCTGTATGGGACTCTCTGTGCTTCTTGGACTTGGTTAATTATTTCCTTTCCCATGTTGGGGAAGTTTTCCACTAGAACCTCTTCAAATATTTTCTCAGACTCTTTCTTGTTTTCTTCTTCTTCTGGGATGCCTATAATTCGAATGTTGGTACGCTTAATGTTATCAGTGAGGTCTCTGAGACTGTCTTCTAATCTTTTTATTCTTTTTTCTTTTTCCTGCTCTGTGGCAGTTATTTCCCCCATTCTATCTTCCAACTCACTTATTCGTTCTTCTGCCTCAGTCATTCTGCTGGTTATAGCATCTAGAGTATTTTTGATTTCAGTTATTTTGTTATCCATTGCTGTTTGTTTTTCTGAGTTCTTATGAACTGGTTCTTGTACTTTATTTTGTTATCAAGATTTTGTATCATTTTTACTATCATGACTCTAAATTCTTTTTCAGGCATTTTTCCTATTTCCTCCTCATTTATTTGGTCTTGTGGGTTTTTTTCCTGCTCCTTTGCCTGCATGGTGTTTCTTTGTTTCCTCATGGTTGTCCAAACTTTTGGGGTTGCTTGTCCTGGTGATAGAGGTGTTTATAGAAGACTGTCCAAGCCTCAGACTAATGTCCAAGTATTGGATTAAACGAATATTCAGTCTAGGAAACACATACATGTATAAGACACACAATTACTGAATCCGTTAGGACATAAGGCTCTAGAAAGACCTGACAGAACCCCAGTGTACTGTCAGATATTCAGAGAGAAACCCAACAGAAATTGACAACTGAAACAGAACAAATCAGAGACAAACACAAAAGCAAACAAACAAACAAATAACACCTTACACATACAAACATTAATCCAGGGAGATTTTGTAAGCTAGGATCAAATATAGAAAAGAGCCAGAGTACCACCAGAGAGAATGGAGATTCTCAGAATGTAATTAGACAGCTGTACTTAGAACTAAGATAAAGACCAAAGCTGAATATTAAATACCAAGGCAGTGCGTCATCTGGAGAATAGAGCAAGGAGTCTGAGCAGACTGATAGTGTTGCTTATAAGTATGTTAAGATAAAATAAGCTTAAAATGGCTGGAAGAAAGGGGAACAGAAGAGCATAATGTGGTTGGAAATATGCAAATAAAAGGAAAGGAATAGAAATGTATAAAAGATAGGGATGAAAGGAAAGTATGAGAGAGATATTGTCCGTACTACCAAAAACTTAGCTAGATATAGAAGTATATAAAAAAGGCAAAAAAAAAAAAAAGAATAAAAAATATCATTAAAAAATTATGTTATAAAACTTGTAGATCCCTTAGGGCTAAGATCGTATTTAATAAAGAAAAAAAAAAAAAAAAAAGAGAGAGTGAGAGAGAAAAAGAAAAAGAAAAAAAAAAATCCAGAACTGATCCCAGAATGGACCAGTTCAATAGGTGTTGATACTATTATTTCTGTTTCCTTAGCGTCTCAGCTGTAAGTGTCCTTCTCTTTGCCTTGGGTTTTTTTGCATTATTCTGTGACCAGCAGAGGTTCCTTTATTGTTCGTCTGTAAGCATCAGTGTGTGGGGAGGGAGAGGGTACAATAGTGGCTCCCTCTCCTGGGAGTGAGTGAGCTTGGTGCACTGTTGTTTCAGTCAGACTTGGAGGTGCCTGATGCAGAGGGATGCCAGTGGCTCAGGAGTAAACAGAAAGTCTTAGAGTTGGGCCTCTCTTGGGTTTTTTTTGTTGTTGTTGCTGTTTTTTTTTTTTTTTTTCTCTCTCTGGGCAGCTTCCCTGCTGCTGGCGTTGCAAGGGGTTTTAATCTAGCCCCGCCCGAGTGCCTGAGGGTGCTTGTTATCCCTGAGCGCCTTAGGTGGCCCGCAGGGCGTCTCTCCACTGCCTGTTGCAGAGGCTCAGAAAGAGAGAGAGTGGCTATGCGTGTGTCTCCTACCCCCCCGCCCGTGAGCCTGCAGCCTCCAGCCGCCATCATGGCCGGGCAGCTCTCAGGGACGGGCACTCCTCTCAGCGGACCTCCTCCTTCCTGTCCTCTCGGTCCATCACCCCACTGGCAACAATGTTTCTCACCCTGAACCAGCTCTCCGGTTCCCACGCTCCCGCTCCCGGACCCTCCGTTCAGCCGCGGATCGATGTCCTGGTCCGGGAACGCTGAGCTGCGCTGCAGACCCTCCATATGTTTCTCACTCCCTCCCGTCTGCCACAGCTCCTCTGCTTCACCCTCTTTGAGCCATCATAGATGCCTCCCTACCGGCTATGTCGGGCTCCCCACAGTCCTTTCTGTTGTCCGAGGCCGTCTGCTGGTGTTCAGCTGGTTCTCTGTGGGAATTACTGTGTCCTTCCGTGCATTCCCAATGCATCTGTGGAGAGGGATGCACTCCACGTCTCTCTACTTCGCTGCCATCTTTTCTCCTCCAGATATAACTTTTATATGTACTTTTCTCGAATATCCGTTTTGCTTTTTAAATTGCATATTTCATTTAAAGATTTTCTCTTTGCTGCTGGTCTATTGAAATACAATTTTTATATAGCTTTCTCATTTTAAACTCTCATTAATTCTGATATATTATAGATTATTTAGGAGTTTTCATGTAAGCAAATATATAACTGTAACTAATGAGAGTTATTTTTCTTCTTTTCCAATACTTATTTTGTTTTTGTTTCTTTGGCTTTTTGTAATGGCTAGGAACACCAACACAATAAGTAATATAGAATATATACAGAATGTTTCTAACATTTTACCAATATTTTTACTATTTTTTTTGGTAGGATAGGCTCTCCTACTTGGGGTAAGGATGCATCCTTCCTTTCATTTTATTTTATTATTATGTTTTTCATTAATAGGTGTTTAATTTTATTGCAAGCTTTTACGGAACAATTGGGTGGTTCATTTAAACTTTCAACTTTAAGTTGTTAATGTGATAATTACTAAATCAGTCAGGATAGGTTAGATTAATCTGCAATAACAAATAACCCCCAAAGGGACTTCCCTCAGGGTGCAGTGGTTAAGAATCTGCCTGCCAATGCAGGGGACACAGGTTCAATCCCTGGTCCAGGAAGATCCCATGTGCCACAGAGCAATTAAGCTCGTGTGCCACAGCAACTAAATCTGTGCTCTAGAGCCCATGAACCACAACTACTGATCCCATGTGCTGCAACCACTGAAGGCTGCGCAGGTAGAGCCCATGCTCCACAACAAGAAAAGCCACTTCAATGAGAAGCCTGTGTACCTCAAACAAAGAGTAACCCCTGCTTGATGCAACTAGAGAAAGCCTGCATAGCAATGAAGACCCTACTCATCCAATAAATAAATAAATAAGAAAACAAAAAGAAAAATAATCCCCAAAACTCAGTATCTTAGAACAACAAAGGCTTATTTCTTATTATTGCAAAATGCCCAATACAGATTGTCTGTGGTCCTAGTCCACACTGTCTTCAATACAAAATCTATGCTGGTGGAACAGCTTCTATCTTAGACATTGTTGGTTTTATAGAAAAAGAAGAAAAAATAAAAAGAAAAATAACCATGAAGAAGCCCATTCTGCCTCTTGAAGTTTCTGCCTGTCACTGAACTTACATTTTATTATCTAAGGCAAACCACATGTCTAAGGTTGGGATGAGGATGTATAATTGTCTCCCAAGTTGAGGTAACAAATAGATAGGAAACATAATACTGTGTAGCACAATATATTGATTGTTTGATCCAACCTTGCAGCTGTCTAATAATTTTATTTCATTCAGAGTATATTTTAATAAATTTCTAGATACATCATGATAATATTTTCTTGATTTTTCATCTTTGTTTCTAAGTAAAATTGTCCTATAGTTTTATTTTTTTGTTTTATCTTTTGCCATTGAAGACCAATTTTAGTAGTAAAATTAACCTACTAAAATTGACTGAAATTTTCTTGTTGCTGTGGTTTCTATAAAATTGGATAGATGTCTTCTTTGAAAAGATGTCAGTGTTACCTTTTGTAAAAATTTTAAATTATTGTTTATCCTTTGCATGATTAGGGGATATTTATGTTTTCTAGGTTTTTTTTTTTTTTCTGGAGACATTCAAAATTATATTTGTCTAGTTATTTGTTCACATTTTAAAATTTATAGTGACAAAGCCTTTTACAGCATTTTATAGCACTGCCTTATTGTTTTTGTATTTTTTCATTATTTAGTTTTATCCCACCTTTAATTCATACTGTTGCTCATACATGCATTCTGCCTTTGCTTGATTATTCTTGTTACAATTTTTAAAATTTACTAGACTTAAAAAATCTTAATTTTTTGTCCTGGTTAATGACTTTTGCTTGCTCTTTGCTTTATATTTCATTAATTTCTGCTATTATAATCCTTATCTCTATTCTACATTTCTTGGATTTATATTCAGCTAAGCACTTGGCTTGATTTAATTTTAGCCTTTGTTCTCTTTTGACATGTAAGTCTACATCACAAAATATTTGATATGCTGTGTGTTCATCATTATTGGTAGTTATAAATCAATTTTAGTTTTCCTATTCTTATTTGACTCATATATTATTGCATTTTTTACAGTGTTAAATACGTTGTAGTCAGTTTCATTGTTGTTATTATTATTTATATGGAACTTAATTTCATTGTGATCCAAGTCCATGGTTCTATTGTACTAATTCCTTAGAATTTTCTCTATATCTTAGTTCATGTAACTGTGAAAAAATATTTTGTGTATGCTGAAGAAAAATATGTACTATGTAAAATCTGTATCAACTTTTGTCTAGTAAATTAAGCTTATTAATTTTATATATCAAATTGTATATAATTTTTAGTGTTTTATTTTTTGTCTGCTTCACTTACTAAAACAATTGTTAGAGTCTTCTATATAATAGAAAATGTGCCAATTAATCTTTGTATTTATACAACTGCTTAGTTCACATATTTAAAATTAATTTTAAGATGCATGGAAATTGAGCCAATTATCTTTCATTATGTTTAAATATACTCTAAAGCCAACAATTAAAATAAACTAAAATAGACAATAAAATAAATAGGAAAAATAGTAAAATTTAAGAATTGTACTTTTTTTTCCTCTCAGCCTAAAGCAAATTGCTGTTTTCAATATAGATATTTGTCTTAACTGCAGTGATACAAGAAATTTTGTTTGTCCTTAATATAAAGTCCTGATTTCCAGGGAAAAACTAAGATTCAGAAAGAGAATTCCATTGTTTTAGTGCTTACTTATGCCAGTTTAGATATATGATTATTCTAGATTTTATATGATATGCCTTAATATGTTGTAGACCTAAGCCCATATCATCCATTGAGCTTTGTCACTTTTACATGTGCCAGGTACTGCCCTGTTAATCTCTGGCCCACTATTTTCTGTACTTTTGTTTTTAGGAAATTTGTTTCATTTTTATGTATAATATGCCCTATTCTGATGAGGTATAAAATTACTTATAATATGAATATGTATAGCAAAATAATATAATAGTGAGAGACAGAAAATAAGTGTAAGAATGGAAAATATAACCTTTAAAAAATCTGGAATATCAGTCTCAAAGTCTAAAAACTTATTAATGGCGATAATAATATCAGTAGCAAACAACTTTGTAGACCTTACTGCGCCTGCCCCTATTCTAAGTGTATCAAGATTTTTAATACAACAATCTGATAAGGGAGGTACTATTTTCCCATTTTTCAAATGCAAAAACTAAGAAGTGAAGTCCATCCAAGATCGCAAAGATTTTGAGTGCTGTTAAGAGTCTCTAGACCACATTTCACAATTCAATATAGATATTTTGTGATTCCGTATATCCAGGTCATGGTTCTTTACATAAATAAAAACTATCAACAACCAATTTGCATAAACACACATATATACGAAAATATACATAAGGAAATTCAAAGTGCTTTTACAAACTGGCTTTGACCTTTATAAACCTTCCTGTTTCAACTTCAAATGCTGTCCTTATATATGCACCAAATCTTAAGCAATCTAACACTTGAGCTTCTCTAGTAGAACAACTGTGTACAATTAAAGTTTGTTTTTCAGTTAATAAAGAGAAAATCTGATTAGTCATAGACCTGATTTCTCATTATTTTCCCACCATGCAGAAAGCCCAAAGAAAGTGTTCATCATGAATAAATACATAAGGAGTGCTAAAATGGAGAGACAGAATAAACATGCTGATAATGACAGGGAGCTGAGAATCATTTATACACATTTTAAAAGCAAAGGCATAAAAAAAGGCAATGTATTTGCAAAAATTCAATATTCCAGTAAAAGTTTGGCCAGTAGGAAGCTCCATAACTTTCTGCAGGTGAAATATGCTATATATTGAACTCAAGTGCCCTCATTTGTAGCAAAGGAGGATTAGAATACATTGTCCTTTCTAGATTTCATTAATTTCTCAATGACTTTCTGAAGTAACAGCCTGGATACCAACCTGCTTGTGAGAAGTAAGGGTCTTTCAGGCATGTTGGGAGGGGCAAGTGACCCCACATGTGCAGGTGCAGCTTCATCCTTAAGCCACTAATTTTCCAATCAGAGTCGGACAGTGAACAATAAATTTCAGTCATTTTTTAAACTGTCTTTCTCTTTATTTATTATTCTCTTACTCAGAATTTTAAAATATTTTAGGTATATAGCCATATGAACTCCAGTTGGTTTTTGAATCCAGACCTCATGGAGTTGGAAACTGAGTTAGCAGAGTAAAAGTGTTACTGAAACTCAGGTCCAGCTGCTTGCCACTCAAAAGCCAATACTCAAGAGGCAAGTTTTGGTAGAAAGGAAAGTTGTTTTACTGCAGAGGCCAGCAACTGGGGGAGAGGGTATCTTCACATCCAAAGGCGAATTTCCCCACTGCCAATCAAGGGGCAAGAGATTTTAAAGGGGAGTCTTAGGGGCTTATAGGCAGAGGGAGGGAGCTACATACAGAAACAGCACAGTCAGCCCTGAAATTGGTCATTGGCAGTCTGATCAGCATCATCTTGATTGTTTTAAAAACAGTCTTCAGTTCCAGGGTTGGTTTGTTCCCATTTCCTTGAGGCCAGTTCTCAGAATTATGAAAGCTTATGTCATGGCTGCAATCTGGTCATCATATGGTTAACTTCTTCCACTGGGGGTTTCAGTGTCTACAAGACAGCTCACAGGAGATGGCTCAGAATATTATCTATAGCCCTGGAGAAGGAATTAAAGGTCCTAGACTTTGCTTAATGACTAAACTATTATTATTTTGTTTTGTTGACTATTTCCCTTTGTTTCTGAACTTTCTCAGTTTTCTGATTAAACTTATTCTTTGACTGAAGTTTTTCTATAGAGAAAAGGCAGGTGGAGGACTTGAAGGGGTCTGTACTGGGAAAGCCGCATAGGGTCTTGCTCCACTTTAAGAAAGGATTGTGGAAGTTCTCCCCGTCATCCCCCACATTATCATTAGCTCTAACCTCTTATAGAAAGCCACCTGATACTTCTAAATACAAGGTATCCCCCACTTTTTGAAAGTTTGCTTCACACCACTTTGCTTTTATGAAAATCCTACATTAGTACCTGTTTTGCTAACTGAAAGAAATCCAAAGAGGATTTTTGATTTTACAAAAAAGAGGGTGTAAAGTGAAAATAATAGCATTTGTTTTGTGAACAGATGAGCCATTATAGAGGCAGCGCACCCCCCCCCCAAGCTGTGACAGGACATTGCCAACCCCCTTCCCCAAGAGCTATTCTCAGCATCTCAGCATTCAGCCACCTTAACTTCATCTCAGCTTTACCTCCATTCATTTTGTGTGTCTATTAGCAAGACATGTTCTCAGGTAATTTCTACTTTGTTTTATACTATGTTGATTTATAAAAGGCTTCCTAGAAATACTCTACTTTCAGATGGGGTGGGAGCTGTACAAAGTCACACAAGAAGAAAATATCTACTTCTGGAAGCAAATATATGAAAGCCCAATTTCTGGCAACTGTGACCACATCTAGGATGTTGCCTGGTTCTGTCTCACTAAACAACAAGTACTTCTTCATAGGAAGGATTTTTATTCCCAGAAAACATTCCTCTAGGTCATTTGTTATTTTTGAAACAAATTATTCCCTAGAAAAAATCCTCTTTCTTCTGACTTTTCTCCTTCTTAGGAAGAGAAATTTCTACACTGCTATAACGATGCCACATCACGTTCTCTCAGGTGATCTCAAACTAAACAACTTTCCTTCATCTTCCATCTCCATAATTTCCCTTCAAATTGTCTTTAATTTTGATCCAAAATACGTTTAGATATAGCAAGATTAAACACATGTTTTCAGACAATTTGAACTAAAGTCAAATCTGAATTTTCAAGTTGTAATTATGGAAAAACATCAGATATATTTTATCACTCTGAGGAAAGAAAGAAAGAAAGAAAGAAAGAAAGAAAGAAAGAAAGAAAGAAAGAAAGAAAGAAAGAAAGAAAGAAAGAAAGAAAAAGGAAGGAAGGGAAGGGAAGGGAAAGGAAAGGAAAGGAAAGGAAGGAAGGAAAGAAGCTACCCAGATTTTAGTCCTAATTTGAGTGCTCCAATACAGAAAGAATGACTTTATGTTCTTCCCTTAACTCTGTGTTAATCTTAAATATTGTCCGGAGTTATTAGGACACCAAACAATGGTTGCAAATACTTTGAAAGGTAAACCATGCTTTGGTAACTTTCTTAATATAATGCAGTACTTTATTTTTCTCTCTGTGTGTTTATTCAAGGAGTTCATCTAGTCATTGTCCCCAAGTTGTAAGCATTAGCAATTAGCATCTTTTTTTTTTTCAAAAGGAAAAGGAAGTCTAGTTATCTTTCCACTGAATGTGTTTTCTCTCTAGTAAGCACTTCTTTAATTAGATTTTTATTTGGAATACTTAGGTTTATTCTCATTTGTACTGATCTTTTCTCTTTTAATTGTTCCCATTAGTATTACACGCCAGCTGACATCCATTTGTCTTCATATTCTCTCTGACACTTTCGTTTCCTTTACTGCTAACATTATTACCTGAGTGTGTACTTTACAAGCCCGCTGGGTAGACACAATTCCAATAGCCCAAACTACCTTTCTTCAGCACACCCTCAGCTATCTGATCATTTCTACTTTAGCGCTTAGGGTTCTTCAGAGAAGATGACAATAAAAAACTAGAGCATTGAAGTGAGCTTGCAACATAATCATCACTGTCCCCGAGCATTGGTTTAATAACATAAAACTTCAGAAATACATCATCCCATTGGACTTGAGATGTTATGAAGAACACATGTTTTATTATTGTTGCTGTTAGTAGTATTATTGAGATAGGAGATTTGGAAATATTAAAACAAGTTAAAATAATGCATGCAGCTTATACATTTAAAAATCTTTCTATTGGGCAATAAACTAATTAACGTCATATATATATATATATCTGAGTCTCATAACAAATAAAGTGTTACACAGAAAATGCTGTTGAGTTGTGCAACAGGGAATGTACTTTTGGCTTAGAATCCAATCAGAGGTGATTCTTTCTGAGAGAGAGTGGAATATGATCTCTGATCATTATAGTAGAGAATAATGCTGATACTGCCTGAGTGTAGAGTCAGATTCTCAGTTAGAGAGAAAGATACCACAGTGCAACACAAACTGATAATGTGGTTCTTGGTGTTAACACATCAACCAGGAATCCCACATCCAGTGAAGAACATAGAAAATTTAAAAAGAATATGAAAAGCAAAGGATTAAAGACTTGGTTTGGAGGTGGATTTTGAGAAATCATTTAAATGCATAACATGAAAAGTCTAAAAGTACTAAGAGATATCAGAAAAATGTTGCTATAGTTTTTGAAACAAGAACAAAGAAAACCAGGGAGGAAGATTAGCAATTCCTGAGGAATCCAGAGTAGATGTTTCCTTAGCCGCTCTGGAAATAGAGTCTCATCAATGTACAGCTGGCATGAGAACACAAAAAATTGATATGATAGGACTTTAAAAAAAACTTGCTATTATTAAAACTTTATTCTTTAATAAAGTATGTACAGTGAATATTGGTCCTCAATGTATGTTCAAGCATTTTTAAGAAATATTTTTGTGATCTTCATTAAGTTCTGTATTAATGACTCCATCTAGTTTTTTCTACACCATGGGCTACATTACAGAATGACGTTTTAATTAGGCTTTACTTTTCTATGTGTTTGTGCTGCAATTGAAAGAACATTGACTTTTCCTTACCCACTAAGGACAGTTCATCATAAGGTATATTTTTTCCCATACTCTTACTTTCTTGCCATCTAGAACAATGCCTTTACTTATGTAAAACATTTACTATGAAATAGCACTTTAATCTCAAGAGAACTCCACCAGGTTATCTTGAAAAGTTTACTCCCAGTGTCCTCTAAGACACACACACATGCACACACACCTCTGATATACACTATTCTAAGACATGCTCCCTTTATGTGGCAGAAATCAGTTGTCAGAGACGCTATTTCTTTTCCTTTCAGTCAGGAAGTTCCTTGTGTCTATAGCATATTCACTGATTTAGTCATTTATTTGTTTAACAAATACATTTATGTTTTTGAGGTAATATCCAAGAAATCAGTCAAGGTAGAAAAATACCCATTCGACAGCCAAAAGTTCTCAGAGTGGTTCCCTTTCTCCTCACTGGTTATGTGTGTTCTTCACCTTCCTGATGCAGAACTTGCTCATTTAGGAAAAAATGATTATATCGATACCTGGCTTATAGATGTGTTTAATATTTTTTAATAAGCATGAATAAAACACTTAGCACAGTGATGATCGCTTCAATAATTGGTGCTGGTCAGGTAGGAAATCCATGTGAGCAGAAATGTAGCAGGACTCTTACCTCCCACGATGTGAATTTTAAATGGATCAGAGACGTAAACGTGATGAGTAAAACAATAGGGGTTCCAGAGAAAATAAAAACAGGAAGACATCTTTGTGATGTTGGATTAGGCATTCCTTTCTTAAGAGGACATAAAAGATTCTGGAACTAATTTTTAGCTCACACTGTCCTGTGTCTGCAGTAAAAAAGAATATTTTTAAAACTCTCCATATGGGCCCTCTATCTTTCAGAAAACCCCTTGGGTTGGCAGTTTATAGGCTGAACTGAGGCTAAGGTGGCCTTCAGATTCATCTTGATTTGGGCTGGGCTGAGCTTTGTATCTCTAAATTAGTTATTGGACACAGGCTACTCCTGGGATAAGGCCAGGATCTTATCTGATTTCAGTGATCATGGCAGGGGAGGATCTTGTGGTCCCGTGTGTAAGTGACCAGGTTTCCTCTTAATACCCTCTTCCAGCTCCAGGCTTCCTCCTTTCTTATGATGGTTACACTCCAGAGAACAAGGCTCTCTTTTCTGCACAGCTACATCATTTACCTGGCTGTTTGCATGTGGTGAAATAAGGAACTTCTCTGTGAACTTGAGAATAAAAATGAAATAGAATATTAGAGGTCAGAGAAATTATCTAAATCACTGTATGTTCAAATATAAATACTTTTGAGACATTTCTACTTATTAGAATGAATTTCTTTCATAATATAATAATCACACATTCAAATATTTTTAGCCACTGCAGTTGGATATCATAAAATACATGTTTATTTGCTCCATTTTTTTAATCTTGCAGGACTTTATGATCAAGAAAATGTAGAATTATGTTATTAATCTAAATATTTTGAAATTGCTATTAATTGTAAAACTAATGCATCCACACACACACACACACACACACACACTTCTCTTCACTTCTACTAAAAAAAAACCTCTGGCCTTACTATTAACTGTAGCTGACATCTGCAGTAGAAAATAATTTAAAACATAAACTTTACACCTCAGTGTTAGAAGACTTGTGATAATAACATGGAATTGCACTTTCTACCTTTGAAGGTGAGGTGGTGACTATTGTAGTTATCACAATATTTCTCAAGTGGGTGATTTGACACAGTCCTGAAAAGGCAGTTTGCTAAAACACTGGGTAAGAATTCATGCCTCGAAAACCACAAGAGATCCAGAGCAGTAGCAGCTGGTTGATTTCTGGAATGTTAGCACATTTCCTTTTGTGGAGGAAGAACTATATCAGTATTTTATATGTGCAGTCTCTAATAGACATCATTATTTTAAAGAAAATCAATTATATTTATATACAAAATCTTTTGACCTAATAGATTGTAAAATTTTCTAAGTGCCATTCATTTGTCAAGAGATCTCATTATTTTTGACTTATATAATGAAAGAAATTATATTCAATTCAATATTATATTTAATATTCAATTTTGCCTTTGGGAATATAAAGAAGGGATTATTTAAAAAGTAATGATTTGTTTAAAGTTTTTTTTTTATTTATATGGTTTACCTTTCAAAAAAAAAAAACTATCCATATATGATTTTAAAAAGTGCAAATAATTAATACATTTGACAATATTTCAGTTTTATGATAAATGCAGAAAAAAGAAACTACATATGAATTCTTTAGTAGGTGTTTTAGTCAGCTCAGGCTGCTATAAAAAATACCATAGACTAGGGGGCTCACACAACAGAAATTTCTTTCTCACAATTCTGGAGGCTGGGAAGTTGAGATCAGAAGACCAGTATGATTGAAATGTGGTAAGTGTCCTCTACTTGACTTGCAGATATAACCACACAAGGCAGACAGTGAACAAACTCCTTCATCTTTTCCTGTAAGAACACTAATCCCATTACGGAGACCCCCACCCTCATAAACTCATTGAAATCTAATTGTCTCCCCAAGGTCCATCTCCTAATACCACAACACTGGGGATTAGGGATTCAACAAATGAATTTTGAGAGGACCCAGATATTTAGTCCATAACAGTAGAAACACAGGCAAAGAAGTTTCAAATGTAAGTTTGAAACTGGCATGGACTTCCCAAAGTTTGTTCATTTACCATGCTGCACTGAGAATGGTAAGGTTTGCCTTATTACACAACTACCATATCAGGTGTGGTGGGCTCCTGGGGTGCAAAGTTGATTCAGGACAGAACACACTTCAGCTTATTTCAGAGGGTGGCCTGAGGCCAGGCCCTACACACTCTAGTAACACTTCTAGAAGAGATACATCCTTCATTTAATGTAATCTCTTTACTGTATAATCATATGGTGTTAATGTTTCTAAGAAAATTCACCTTTACATGTTACTGCATTGGAATCCCCACTTGCTTTCAAAGATTTGTGACTTACAGTTTTACAAGTGACAAAATAAGGCTCTGAGAAGTTAACGGCTTGCTGGTAGTTAATGATCAGACATAGAAAACAAAGTTATGGTTACCAAAGGGGAGGCAGGGAGGGATAAACTAAGAGTTTGTGATTAACAGATATACATTACTATGCATAAAATAAATAACCGACAAGAACCTACTATATAGCACAAGGAACTCTACTCAATATTTTATAACAACCTATAACAGAAAAGAATCTGGAAAAGAATATATATACATATATATATATATATATATATATATATGTATATATATGACTGAATCTCTGCACTGTACACCTGAAACTAACACATTGTAAATCAACTACACTAAATAAATTAATTAAAAAAAGAACTAATAAACGGTAGTGTTGATACATTAGGTATTTTGATTCTTTATTTTGATTTAACACTCTGCTTTTCTCTGTACAGAGGAAGAATTAGAAATGCATATATGATAATATAAATCATGAGTTCACATTGATCCTTCCAAGTCTAATCCCATGTTTTAGGGTTGTTCTTTAGCTACCTTCTTCCTTCATATTTCCTTTTTTTATATAAC
This sequence comes from Hippopotamus amphibius kiboko, assembly GCF_030028045.1. Classification (NCBI taxonomy): domain Eukaryota; kingdom Metazoa; phylum Chordata; class Mammalia; order Artiodactyla; family Hippopotamidae; genus Hippopotamus; species Hippopotamus amphibius. The sequence continues at coordinate 87,870,567 of NC_080188.1, forward strand.
AAAATCTCTGGTTCCCAACAATATCAATACATTTATTTATCTGCTTAACCTCATAGTACACATAAAATAGTTTCAGAATGGCTACCTTCATATCACTATGTAAAACTAACCCATGTAAAAGAGGTCATGATTTTTTTGTAGTTCTGTTTCATTTTTATTCCTAGACTTATAGAATATATAGTAAAAAATGCTGTTTTAAAAGTGATTTCATTAGCTCTTTATGTTTCTCTAACTTGTGAAAAGCTCTTTGTTTCATTGGTTTGTATTAGCTATCAGCCTTAGTTATTTTCCCTCACCCTTTGTGGTTTATTGTGTTTCTAATCTGTAGAATGTAAACATGCTTCCAAACATCAAAATGTTAAAGAAAAAACAAAGTAAAAAAATTTATAGTATTAAAAGTATCTAGTATTTTTCTACAACATATTATACCAAAGTGGTGGCACTTCCTCTCCTATTCCTTGACCCTAATTTCTCCAGTTCTCTGAAAGTGATCAGTTTTAATGTTTTGATGTTTGTCCTCCCAATGCTTCTTAGCTACAGATAAATACACTTTAGTTTGTATTTCTTTCTCCTTTTTCTTCAAATGATAGAAATATGTATATATCATACTTATATAGTATGTAGCATACTATGTATCTTTTGCACTTCATTATCATTATCTTTATACATAAAACTACTCCTGCAAATAATTGCCTTGATCTCTTTTATGGCTGTGAACTACTCTACTCTGTGATATAACTGTGACCCAGGTGTGGTGACATCTTGAATTTTTCATCATCAATGATTGAAAGTAACTATTCCCTCAAAGCCTCACCAACAGAATGTATTGTTAAGCTTTTAACTTTTTTGCCAATAAGATGGCCAATAAATGATATATCAGAGAAGATTTAATTTGCATTTCTCTCAATTTGTTTGAAGTTGGGACAATTTAATACTTTTATGTGAATTGTTCATTTATGCTTGATGCCCATTTTTCTAAGGGTTTTTGGTAATTTTTCTCAATTTTTATATTTTTCCACATGGTTATAGAGTTTCCCAGCACCATTTATGAGGCTAGAACTAATGAGTGCACATTGGAGAAGAACCAGAATTTCTTGCAAGATATCGACTAAGTTCAAGGGAAAAGATAAAAACTTAACAGAGGCCTCTCAGAGGAATCAAGATGGTGGAGTAGGAGGATGTGTGCTCACTCCCTCTTGCAAGAGCACCAAAATTACAACAAACTGCTGAACAGTCATGGACAGAAAGACGGGAACTCACCAAAAAAGACACCCCACATCCAGAGACAAAGGAGAAGCTGCAATAAGACAGCAGGAGGGGCGCAGTCGCATTAAAATCAAATCCCATAAATTTGGGGTGGGTGACTAACAAGCTGGAGAACAGTTATACTGCAGAAGTTCACCCACAAAAGTGAGGGTTCTGAGCCCCACGTCAGGCTTCCCAACTTGGGGATCCAGCAATGGGAGGAGGAATCCCCAGAGAAACAGACTTTGAAAGCCAGTGGACTTGATTGCAGGACCTCCACAGGACTGGAAGAGACAGAGACTCCACTCTTGGAGGGCACACAAAAACAGATGTGCTCACCAGAACCCAGGGGAAAGGAGCAGTGACCCCATAGGAGACTGAACCAGACGTACCTGCTGGTGTTGGAGGGCTGCCTGCAGAGGTTGGGGGCAACTGTGGCTCACCGAGGAGACAGGGCACTGGCAGCAGGTGTTCTGGGAAGTGCTCATTGGCGTGAGCCCTCCCAGATTGCACCATCAGCCGCACCAAAGAGCCTGTAAGCTCCAGTGCTGGGTAGCCTCCGGCCAAACAAACAACAAGGTAGGAACACAGCCCCATCCACTGGCAGAGAAGCAAATTAAAGTTTTACTGAGCTCTCCTCACCAAATTGGATTAAAGTTTTACTGAGCTCCACTCACCCAGCCCAACCCACCATCAGTCCCTCCCATTAGGAAGCACTGCACGAGCCTCCTAGACAGCTTCCTCCACAAGAGGGCAGACAGCAGCATCAAGCAGTATCAACAGTATTTTGTCTTGTGGAACTGAAAATCACAGTCACAGAAAGACAGAGAAAATGAAAAGGCAGACACTTTGTACCAGATGAAGGAATAAGATAAAACCTCAGAAAAACAACTAAGTGAAGAGGAGATAGGCACCCTACCAGAAAAAGAATTCAGAATAATGATGACGAAGATGATCCAGGAGTTTGGAAAAAGACTGGATGCAAAGATCAAAAAGTTGCAAGAACAGTTTACCAAAGACCTAGAAGAATTAAAGAGCAAACAAACAGAGATATGCAACACAATAATGGAAATGAAAAATGCACTAGAAGGAACGAACAGCAGATTAACTGAGGCAGAAGGGCGAATAAGTGACCTGGAAGGCAGAATGGTGATAATCACTGATGCAGAGAAGAATAAAGACAAAAGAATAAAAAGAATTGAAGACAGCCTAAGAGACCTCTGGGACAATATTAAATGTACCAACATTTGCATTATAGGGGTCCCAGAAGGAGAAGAGAGAGAGAAAGGACCCGGACAATTATTGGAAGAGATTATAGTTGAAAACTTCCCTAACATGGGAAAGGAAATAGCTACCCAAGTCCAGGAAGTACAGAGACTCCCAGGCAGGATAAACCCAAGGAGAAACACACCAAGACATATAGTAGTCAAATTGACAAAAATTAAAGACAGAGAGAAATGTTATTAAAGGCAACAAGGGAAAAATGACAAATAACATACAAGGGAACTCCCATAAGGTTAGCAGCTGATTTCTCAGCAGAAACTCTGCAAGCCAGAAGGAAATGGCATGATATATTTAAAGGGATGAAAAGGAAGAACCTAAAACCAAGAATACTCTACCCAGCAAGGATCTCATTCATATTTGATGGAGAAATCAAAAGCTTTACAGACAAGCAACAGCTAAGAGAATTTAGCACCACCAAACCAGCCCTACAACAAATGCTAAAGGAACTTCTCTAAGTGGGAAATGTAAGAGAAGAAAAGGACCTACAAAAACAAAAACAAAACAATTAAGAAAATGGTAATAGTAACATACATATTGATAATCACCTTGAATGTAAATGGACTAAATGCACCAACCAAAAGACACAGACTGGCTGAATGGATACAAAAACAAGACCCATATATATGCTGTCTACAAGAGACCCATTTCAGACCTAGGGACACATAGAGATGGAAAGTGAGGGGAAGGAAAAAGATATTCCATGCAAATGGAAATGAAAAGAAAGCTGGAGTAGCGATACTCATATGAGATAAAATAGACTTTAAATTTAAAAAAGTTACAAGAGACAAGAAAGGACACTACATAAAGATCAAAGTCTCAACCCAAGACAAAGAGATAACAATTACAAATATATATGCACCCAATATAGGAGCCCCTCAATACATAAGGCAAATGCTAACAAATATGAAAGAGGAAATTGACAGTGGCAATCATACTGGGGGACTTTAACATCCCACTCACACCAATGGACAGATCATCCGCACAGAAAATTAATAAGGAAACACAAGCTTTAAATGACAGAATAAACCAGCTTGACTTAACAGATATCTATAGGACATTACATCCAAAAACAGCAGATTACACATTCTTCTCAAGTGCACATGGAACATTCTCCAGGATAGATCACATTTTGGGTCACAAATCAAGCCTTGGTAAATTTAAGAAAATTGAAATCACATCAAGCAACTTTTCTGACCAATATGCTATGAAATTAGAAATCAATTACAGGAAAAAAAAACTGTAAAAAAACACAAACACATGGAGGCTAAACAATATGCTACTAAATAACCAGCAGATCACTGAAGAAATCAAAGAGGAAATCAAAAAATACCTAGAGACAAATGACAATGAAAACACAATGATCCAAAATCTATGGGATTCAGCAAAGGCAGTTCTAAGAGGGAAGTTTGTAGCAATGCAATCCTACCTCAAGAAAAAAGAGACATCCCAAATAAACAATTTAACCTTACACCTAAATAAGTTAGGGAATGAAGAGGAAACAAAAGCCAAAGTTAGTAAACAGAGAGAAATCATAAAGATCAGAGCAGAAATAAATGGAATAGAGACAAAGAAAACAATAGCAAAAATCAATGAAACTAAAAGCTGGTTCTTTGAGAAGATAAATAAAATTGATAAACCCTTAGCAAGACTCATCAAGAAAAAGAGGGAGAGGACTCAAATCAATAAAATTAGAAATGAAACAGGAAAAGTTACAACAGACACCTCAGAAATAAAAAGCACCATGAGAGACTACTACAAGCAACTATATGCCAATAAAATGGACAACCTGGATGAAATAGACACATTCTTAGAAAGGTATAACCTTCCAAGACTGAGTTAGGAAGAAATAAAACATATGACCAGAGCAATCACAAGTAATGAAATTGAAACTGTGATTAAAAATCTCCCAACAAACAAAAGTCCAGGACCTGATGGATTCACAGGTGAATTCTATCAAACATTTAGAGAAGAGCTAACACCCATCCTTCTCAAGTGCTTCCAAGAAATTGCAGAGGAATGAACACTTCCAAACTCATTTTATGAGGCCACCATCACCCTGATGCCAAAACCAGACAAAGATACCACAAAATAAGAAACTTAGAGACCAATATCACTGATGAATTTAGATGCAAAAATCCTCAACAAAATACTAGCCAACAGAATCCAACAACATTAAAAGGATCATACACCATGATCAAGTGGGGTTTATCCCTGGAATGCAAGGATTCTTTAATATATGCAAATCAATCAATGTGATACACCATATTAACAAACTGAAGGATAAAAACCACATCATCATCTCAATAGATGCAGAAAAAGCTTTTGACAAAGTTCAACATCCATTTATGATAAAAACTCTCCAGAAGGTGGGCATAGAGGGAATCTACCTCAACATAATAATGGCCATATAAAACAAACCCATAGCAAACATCCTTCTCAATGGTGAAAAATGGAAAGCATTCCCTCTAAGATCAGGAACACAACAAGGATGTCCACTCTCTTCACTACTATTCAACATAGTTTTGGAAGTCCTTGCCACAGCAATCAGAGAAGTAAAAGAAATCAAAGGAATCCAAATTGGAAAAGAAGAAGTAAAACTGTCACTGTTCACAGATGACATGATACTATGCATAGAAAATCCTAAAGATGACACAAGAAAACTCCTTGAGCTAATCAATGAATTTGGTAATGTTGCAGGATACAAAATTAACACACAGAAATCTCTTGCATTTCTATACACTAACAATGAAAGATCAGAAAGAGAAATTAAGGAAAAAATCCCATTCACTATTGCAACAAAAAGAATAAGATATTTAGGAATAAACCTAGCCAAGGAGGTAAAAGACCCATACTCAGAAAACTACAAGACACTAATGAAAGAAATCATAGATGATACAAACAGATGGAGGGACATACCATGTTCTTGGATTGGAAGAATCAACATTTTGAAAATGACTATACTACCCAAAGCAATCTACAGATTCAATGCAATCCCGATCAAATTACCAATGGCATTTTTCACAGAAATAGAGCAAGAAATTTTATGATTTGTATGGTAATGCAAAAGACCCCAAATAGCCAAAGCAATCTTGAGAAGGAAAGACGGAGTTGATGGAATCAGGCTACCTGAGTTCAGACTATACTTCAAGGCTACAGTGTTCAAGACAGTGCGTTACTGGCACAAAAACCAAAATGCAGATCATTGGAACAGGAATAGAAAGCCCAGAGATAAAGTATGGTCAACTAATCTATGACAAAGGAGGCAAGGATATACAATGGAGAAAAGGCAGCCTCTTCAATAACTGGTGCTGGGAAAACTGAATAGCTACATGGCAAGGAAGGAAATTAGAACACTCCTTAACACCATACACAAAAATAAACTCCAAATGGATTAAAGACCTAAATGTAAGGCCAGACAGTATAAAACTCCTAGAGGAAAACATAGGAAGTATATTCTTTTACATAAAGAACCTCAAGATCTTTTTGATCCATTCCCTATAGTAATGGAAATAAAAACAAAAACAAATAAGTGGGACCTAATGAAACTTCAAAGCTTCTGCACAGCAAAGGAAACCATAAGCAAGATGAAAATACAACTCTGAGGATGGGAGAAAATACTTGCAAACGAACCAACAGACAAAGGATTAGTCTCCAAAATATATAAGCAGTTCATCACTTGTCCTGCTGGTTACTCCTCCAGAGGGTGAGAAACCTTCCTCTCACACTGGAAATCACTTCAGTTGTTGATGAGGAACTTGTCCAGCAGAGCCAGCATGACGCTGCACATCAATTTCAGCAAGACTACCATATCCTTACCTACCTCTGACCTGAAGTTTCAAGTGAGACCCAAGCACCCTCTTTTGGCCCCTCTTGCCTAGGCGAGGAACTGAGTCCTGAGAGCAACCCACATGCAAAGTATGGTCCCAAACCAAAACTGATCCCTGAGGTCTGCAGGACCAAAGAAGAGAAAGAGCCACAGGAGGAGGAGATTTAATGCCCACAGTACGATTGAAAGAACCTGCATCTGTGGATTACCTGATTAGATGAGTGTTTCTATAATAGAGACTGCAGACATAGGGGTCAACTGGGGACTGTGGGAACAAATACACACAGGACTAATACCACATCACAGTCTTAATTCTCCACAGTCCTCTCCACAGCAGGGGCAGAGCCATATCTAGAAATATTAGAGTAATTTTTTGGTTTACTTATTTTATTTCTGGTTTTAGGTATTTGTTAGTAAAATATTTACTGTACATATGTGCATGTATATTTGCTTCTAATTGGTATGAGTACTCTCTCTTTTCTTTTCTTTGTTCTCCCATTTTCTCTTCTCATTTGGTTTCTTTTCCTCATCTCTTTCTGCAAGTGCAAGTGTGCACAGCTCATTGTGTGATTTTGACTGATTAGAGTTGTTTTCACCACCAATCTTATGGATCTGTCTGTTTTTTCTCTTTCTTCTCTTTTTTCCTCCTTTTTTTCTTTGCTCTCCCTCTACCTCCTTTTCCTCCATGCAGTGCAGCTTTCAGGGTCTTTGTGCCCTGGCCAAGGCTAAACCTGGACCTTTGAGACAGCAGAGTGGCGTCTAGGACATTGGACCACCAGATAACTCCTGACCCCATGGAGTATTAATTAGCAAGTTCTCCCCTAGAATTCTCATTCTCAACAACAAGTTCCAAACCCAATCAAAGGCCAGCAAGCTCCAGTGCTTGAAACCTCAAGCCAAACAGAACAGAGATAAGAGGAATTTCTACTAAGCAGAATAAGGAAAGGAGATAGCAAACATGGTAAATTAGACAAAATGAGAAAACAAAGAAACACCTTGCAGGCAAAGGAGCAAGATAAAATCCACAAGATCAAATAAATGAAGAAGACATTGGAAAGCTGCCTGAAAAAGAATTCAGAGTAGTGATAGTAAAGATTATCCAAAATCTCAACAACAAAATAGAGAAAATACAAGAAAAAGTTAAGGACCTAGAAGAACTAAAGAGCAAACAAACAGTAATATAAACAACACAATAACTAAAATTAAAAATACTCTAGATGGTATAAACAGCAGATTAACTGAGGCAGAAGAACAAGTAAGTGAGCTGAAAGATAGAATGGGGGAAATAACTTCCACAGAGCAGGAAAAAAAAAAGAATAAAAAGAATGGAAGACAGTCTCAGAGACCTTGCAGATAATATTAAGTGTACCAACATTCAAAGCATAGGCATCCCAGAAGAAGAAGAAAAAAGAGTCTGAAAAAATATTTGAGGAGATCATGGTGGAAAACTTCCCTCACATGGGAAGGAAATAGTAAACTAAGTTCAAGAAGTGCAGAGAGTCCCATACAGAATAAACACAAGGAGAAACACACCAAGGCGCATAATAATCTAATAATGAAAATTAAACACAAAGAAAATACATTAAAAGCAGCAAGAGAAAAGCAACAAATAACATATAAGGGAAAAGCCATAAGGATAACAGCTGATATCTCTGCAGAAACTCTGCAGGCCAGAAGGTAGTGGCAGGAGATTTAAAGTCTTGAAAGAGGAAAACCTACAGCCAAGAATACTCTACCCAGCAAGAATCTCATTCAGATTCAATGCAGAAATCAAAAGCTTTACAGACAAGCAAAAGTTAAGAGAATTCAGCACCACTAAACCAGCATTACAACAGTTGCTAAAGGAACTCCTCTAGGCAGTAACACTAGACAAGAAAGAGACCTACAAAAACACGGCCAAAACAATTAAGAAAATGGTAATAGGAACATACACGTCAATAATTACCTTAAATGTGAATGGATTAAATGCTGCAACCAAAAGACACAGACTGGCCAAATGGATACAAAAACTAGACCTTTATATATGCTGTTTATAAGAAAGCCACTTCAGACCTAAGGATACACACAGACTGAAAGTAAGGGGATGGAAAAAGATATTCCATGCAAAAGGAAATTAAAAGAAAGCTGGAGTAGCAATACCTTAAAGTAAAGACTATTACAAGAGACAAGGGAGGACACTACATAATGATCAAGGGATCAATCCAAGAAGAAGACATAACAACTGTAAATATCTATGCACCCAACACAGAAGCACCTCAATACATAAGGCAAATGCTAACAGCTATAAAAGGGGAAATGGATAGTAACACAATAATAGTGGGAGACTTTAACACCTCACTCTCACCAATGGACAGATCATCCAAACAGAAAATAAACACAAGCTCTAAATGAGACATTAGACCATCTTGATTTAATTGATATTTATAGGACATTCCATCCAAAAAAGTACAGAATATACTTTCTTCTCAAGTGCACATGGAATATTTTCCAGGATAGATCACATCTTGGGGCATAAATGAAGACTCAGTAAATTTAAGAAAACTGAAATCATATCAAGCATCTTCTCAGACCACAACTGAATTACAGGAAAAACACTGTAAAAAATACAAACACATGGAGGCTAAACAATACACTATTAACAACCAAGAAGTCACTGCAGAAATCAAAGAGGAAATCAAAAAATACCTAGAAACAAATGACAATGAAAACATGATGACCCAAAACCTATGGGATGCAGCAAAAGCAGTTCTAAGAGGGACGTTTATAGCAATACGATCCTATCTCAAGAAACAAGAATAATTTCAAATAAACAACCTAAACTTACACCTAAAATAATTAGAGAAAGAAGAACAAAGAAACCCCAAAGTGAGCAGAAGGAAAGAAATCATAAAGATCAGAGCAGAAATAAATGAAAAAGAAATGAAGGAAACAATAGCAAAGATCAATAAAACTAAAAGCTGATTCTTTGAGAAGATAAACAAAATTGATAAACTATTAGCCAGACTCATCAGGAAAAAAAGGGAGAAGATGCAAATCAGCAGAATTAGAAATGAAAACGGAGAAGTAAGAACCGACACCACAGAAATACAAAAGATCATGAGAGACTACTACAAGCAACTATATGCCAATAAATTGGATAACCCAGAAGAAATGGATAATTTCTTAGAAAAGTACAATCTTCTAAGACTGAACCAGGAAGAAATAGAAACTATTAACAGATCAATCACAAAAACTGAAATTGAGACTGTGATTAAAAATCCCCCAACACACAAAAGCCTGATGGGTTCACAGGTGAATTCTATCAAACATTTAGAGAAGAGTTAATACCTATCCTTCTCAAACTCTTCCAAAATATAGCAAAAGGAGGAACACTCCCAAACTCATTCTATGAGGTTACTATCACCCTGATACCAAAACCAGGCAAAAATATCACAAAAAAAGAAAATTACAGGCCAATATCACTGATGAATATAGATGGAAAAATCCTCCACAAAATACTAGCCAACAGAATCCAACAGCACATTAACAAGATCATACACCATGATCAAGTGGGTTTTATCCCTGGAACGCAAGGATTCTTAAATATATGCAAATCAATCAATGTGATACATCATATTAACAAACAAGGATAAAAACCTTATGATCATCTCAATAGATGCAGAAAAAGCTTTTGACAAAGTTCAACATTCATTTATGATAAAAACTCTGCAGAAAGTGGGCATAGAAGGAAGTTACCTCAGCATGATAAAAGCCATATATGAAAAACCAACAGCCAGCATCATTCTAAATGGTGAAAAACTGGATGCATTCCCTCTATGAACAGGAACAAGACAAGGGTGCCCACTCTCACCACTATTATTCAACATAGTTTTGGAAGTGTTAGCCACAGAAATCAGAGAAGAAAATGAAATAAAAGGAATCCAAATTGGAAAAGAAGAAGTAAAATTGTCACTCTCTGCAGATGACATGATATTATACATAGAAAACCCTAAAGATACTACCAGAAAACTGCTAGCAGTAATCAATGAATTTAGTAAAATAGAAGGCTACAAAAGTAATGCACAGAAATCTCTTGTATTCCTACACACTAACAATGAAAGATCAGAAAGAGAAATTAAGGAAATACTCCCATTCACCATTGCAACAAAATGTATAAAACACCTGGGAATAAACCTGCCCAAAGAAGCAAAAAAAAATTGTACACAGAAAACTATAAGACACTGATGAAAGAAATCATAGATGATACAAACAGATGGAGGGACATACCATGTTCCTGGATTGGAAGAATCAACATTGTGAAAATGACTATACTACCCAAAGCAATTTACAGATTCAACACAATCCCTATCAAATTACCAATGGCATTTTTCACAGAACTAGAACAAGAAATTTTATGATTTGTATGGAAATGCAAAAGACCCTAAATAGCCAAAGCAATCTTGAAAAGGAAAGATGAAGCTGGAGGAAACAGGCTCCCTGACTTCAAAGAATACTACAAGGCTACAGTGTTCAAGACAGTATGGTACTGGCACAAAAACAGAAATATAGATCAGTGGAACACAACAGAGAGCCCAGAGGTAAATCCACACACATATGGGCATCTTATCTTCGACAAAAGAGGCAAGAATATACAATGGACAAAAGACAGCCTCTTTAATAAGTGGTGCTGGGAAAATTGGACAGCTACATGTAAAAGAATGAAATTAGAACACTCCTTAATACCATACACAAAAATAAACTCAAAATGGATTAAAAACCTAAATATAAGGCCAAACACTATAAAACTCCTAGAGGAACACATAGGCAGAACACTCTATGACATAAATCAAAGCAGGATCCTTTTTGACCCACCTCCTAGAATAATGGAAATAAAATAAATAATAAACAAATGAGACCTAATGAAACTTCAAAGCTTTTGCACAGTGAAAGAAACTATAAGCAAGACTAGAAGGCAACCCTCAGAATGAGAGAAAATATTTACCAATGGAGCAACTAACAAAGGATTAACCTCCAAAATATACAAGCAGCTCCTGCAGCTCAATACCAAAAAAGCAAATAAACCATTCCACAAATGGGTGGAAGACCTAAATAGACATTTCTCCAAAGAAGAACTGCAGATGGCTAACAAACACATGAAAAGATGCTCAACATCAGTAATCATTAGAGAAATGCAAGTCAAAGCCACAATGAGGTATCACCTCACACCAATCAGCATAGCCATCATCAAAAAAATAAAAACAGTAAATGCTGGATAGGGTGTTGAGAAAAGGGAACTCTCCTGCACTGTTGGTGGGAATGTAAGTTGGTACAGCCACTATGGAAAACAGTAAGGAGGTTCCTTAAAAAACTAAAAATGGAACTACCATATGATCCAACAATCCCACTATTGGGCATATACCCAGCGAAAACCATAATCCAAAAAGAATCATGTACCATAATGCTCATTGAAGCACTGTTTACAATAGCCAGGATGTGGAAGCAACCTAAATGCCCATAAACAGTTGAATGGATAAAGAAGATGTGGCACATATATACAGTGGAATATTAGCCATAAAAAAGAATGAAATTGAGTTATTTATAATGAGGTGGATAGACCTAGAGTGTGTCATACAGAGCAAAGTAAGCCAGAAAGCAAAAAAACAAATACTGTATGCTAACTCATATATATGGAATCTAAAAAAAGTGGTACTGATGAACCCAGTGACAGAGCAAGAGTAAAGATGCACATGTGGAGAACAGACTTGAGGACACAGGGTTGGGGAGGGGAGCAATGGGGAAGCTGCCATGAAGTGAGAGAGTAGCACTGACATATATACACCACCAAATGTAAAATAGATTGCTGGTGGGAAGTTCCTGCATAACATAAGGAGACAAACTCGATGATGGGTGATGACTTAGAGGGCCAGGGTAGAGAGGGTGGGAGGGAGTCACAGGAGGGTGGGAATATGTGTATAAATACAGGTAATTCATTTTGGTGTACCTCAGAAATTGGCACAGCATTATAAAGCAATTATATTCCAATAAAGAGCTTAAATAAAATTAAAAAAAAACAGTTCATCCAGCTCAATATCAAAAAAACAAACAACCCAATCAAAAAAAGGGCAGAAGACCTAAAGAGCCATTTATCCAAAGAAGACATACGGATGGCCAAGAGGCACATGAAAAGATGCTCAACATCACTAATTATTAGAAAAATGCAAATCAAAATGACAGTGAGGTATCACCTCACACAAGTTAGAATGGACATCATCAGAAAATCGACAAACAGTAAATGCTGGAGAGGGTGTGGAGAAAAGGGAATGCTCTTGCCCTGTTGGTGGGAATGTAAATTGATAGAGCCACTATGGAGAGCAGTATGGAGGTTCCTTGCAAAACTAAAAATAGAACTACCATATGACCCAGCAATCCCACTACCGGGCATATACCCAGAGAACACCATCATTCAAAAAGACACATGCACTCCAGTGTTCACTGCTGTACTATTTACAATAGCCAGGACATGGAAGCAACCTAAATGTCCATCAACAGATGAATGGATAAAAAAGAAGTGGTACATATATACAATGGAATATTACTCAGCTGTAAAATGCAATGAAACTGGGACATTTTTAGAGACATGGATGGGCCTAGAGACTGTCATACAGAGTGAAGTGAGTCAGAAAGAGAAAAACAAATATTGTATATTAACACATATAGGCGGAATATAATAAAATGGTACAAATCAACCAGTTTGCAAGGCTGAAATAGAGACACAGATGTAGAGAACAAACATATAGACACCAAGTGGGGAAAGTGCAGATGGATGGGGGGAATGTATTGGGTTACTGGGATACCAAACTGTACACTCTAAATATATGCAGTTTATTGTATGTTAACTGTATCTCAATAAAAGTTTGTTAAAAAAAAAACTTAATAGTGAAAAAGAGACTTTTCCTACAGCTGGCAGAAACTTGACAGTTCAGAAAACCAGGTAATCTGGGTTAACATCAGCAAAAATAAGTCTTTGATATAATGAAACTGAAAATATGATCCACTGAGAACAGAATACCAATTCTGTACACTCTTGTCAAAAATATATAACTTCCAATCATGAGAAAACACAAGACAAACCCAAATTGAGGCATGTTCAAATAAGTAGCTGACCAATACTCTTCCAAGGTATCAAGACTGTGAAACACAAGAAAGACTTGGGAACTATATCAGACTGCAAGAGACAAGGGGAAACAAAGACTGCACGCAAATTAGGCGCTGGAATGAGAACCTGGAAATACATAAGGACATCAGTGGAGAATCTGGTGAGATTTAAATAAAGTCTTTAGCTAATGATATTGTAGCAATGTTAATTTCCTGGTTCTGATAATTGTATTATAGTGAGGTGATATATTAACATGAGAACAGGCTGGGAGAAAGATAAATGTGTTACTTTTACAATTTTCTGTAAGTGTAAATTACCTTTCTGTAAGTGGCTTTGAACAGTTCTTGTTAAGATTACTATGAATCATTTTGTATTTTTAAACAAGATTTTCTCTCATATTGTATCTTCTAACCAGTTATTATTTGAAGGCTATTTATTTCTGCACGTTTACTTTCTATCCTGGTCAGTTATTAAATTCTTTTATCATTGCTTTTTTTTTTTTAATCATTGATTCTTTAGGGTTTTCCTGGTTATGTCATGAATATCATGTCATCTGCAAATAGATTTGGCTTTTCTTCAGATTCAGGTGACCACTGGAACCTCAGGTTTCATGAAAAAAATCTTTCATATTCAATCAGTAATAAATATTTCTATAACCTAAGTGTCCATTAGCAGATGAATGAATAAAGAAGATGTGTTATGTATATACAATGGAATATTACTCAGTCATAAAAAATGAAATAATGCCATTTGCAGTGACATGGATGGACTTGGAGGGTATTATGCTTAGTGAAATGTCAGACAGAGAAAGATAAATACTGTATGATATCACCTATGCGTGGAATCTAAACATTAAAACAAACTAGTGAATAAAACAAAATAGAAGCAGACTCACAGATATAGAGAACAAACTAGTGGTTGCTAGTGGTGAGTGAGGGGCACAAACTATTGGGTTTAAGGTAGGCGCAAGGATGTATTTTACAACATGGGGAATATAGCCAATATTTTGTAATAACTATAAAAGGAAAGTAATCTTTAAAAATTGTACAAAAATTAAAAAATAAAGATTGCTTTTAGTAGTCTGTAATTCAGAGAGTTAATACATTTTTTACAATACCCACATTTATTTATTGATAATTTATATACTGTATAAGATCAGATATCATTTCTATTTAGGAGATGCAATTGTAAATCTCTGTATGGAGATTGGGAACACTTTTCTTTCTCTCTCAAAATACTCCCATGTATTTCTGGTCACTCAAAAATTGTATCTTGTGGTAAGAACACAACGTGAAATCTACTCTCCGGAACAATTTTTAGCATACTATACAATATTGTTAACTATAGGGACAACATTGTACAGCAGATTTCTAGAACTTATTCATCCTGCATGATGGAGATATTACAGTTGATATTACAAACTCTCCATTTTCCCCTCCCCAGCTCTTGGTCACCATTATTGAACTCTGATTATATGTGTTTGACTTAGATTCCTCATATAACTAGGGTCATACATTATTTGTCCTCCTGTGACTGTCTCATTTCATTTAGGAGAATGTTCTCCAATTCATCCATGTTGTCGTATACGGCAGACTTTCCTTCTTTTTTTAATGCTGAATAACATTCCATTGTGTGTATTAGCATACAACACAGTTTTTTATCTATTCATACATCAGTGGACATTTTGATTATTCCTACATCCCGGCTATTGTGAATACTACTGCAATGAACACTGGAGAACTGATATCTCTTTGAGATCCTGATTTCAATTCTTTTGGATAAACATCCAGAGGTGGAGTCACTAGATCATTTGGTAGTTCTAGTTTTAATTTCTCAGGGTGTCTCCATACTGCTTTTCATAGCAATGCCACCATTTCCTAACCCCATTCACAGTCTACCAGGCTTCCAATTTCTCCATATTCTTTTTAACACTAATTATCTTTTTTCTTTTTTTTTTTCTTCTCTTTTTTTGGATGATAATCATCCTAACATGTGTGAGGTGACATCTTATTGTGGTTTTGATACATATCTCTCCAATATTAGTGATATGGAAAATATTTTCATATACCTTTGGACATTTGTACGCCTTCTTTACAGAATGTCTATTCAAGTCGTTAGCCCAATTTTTTTTCTATGATAACAAGTATTTTTATTTTTTTGGTTATTGAAGACATATCCCTGTATGAAAACAACTGTAAAAGTCAGTTAAAATTTAAATACTTACCTTTTTATTGGAGTACAGTTGCTTTACACTGCTGTGTCAGTTTCTGTTAGCTCAATTTTTAATCAGGTTATTAGATTTTTGCTCTTGTGTTGTAGGAGTTCCTTATATATATTGGAAATTAACTCACCTGATGTATGATTTGCAAATTTTCTAAACTGCTTTTTAAGTTAATTTTTATTGGAGTATAGTTGTTTTACAACGTTGTGTTAGTTTCTGCTGTATAGCAAAGAAAATCAGCTATATATAAATTCCCCTTTTTGGATTTCCTTCCCATTTAGGTCACCACAGAGCATTGAGTAGAGTTCCCTAGACAGTTTTTAAGTGGTTATATGAAAACATATTTGACATATTGCTATACTATTATATGTGACAAAAATTAATTCCAATAAGACACAAATGCAAAAATGGAATACATTTTTGTCATACTCTTTAAAAACAAAAGAATCACTGATCTGTCTCTAATCAAACTGTAAACTTTCATATTTTACATCTCTGATTGTAGACATCTTTGTCTACTTTAGGATGAATCTCTGTCCCTACTTGTATGTTCAATATATGCAAAATATACACACAAAATGCTGTAACAGAGATAAGACAAAAATGTAAATGTAAAGAGATTTGCCAGGACTAAGATGTGGCCAAAGTACATTTATTAGTAAACAAAACTTTTGTTTCATTCATTTCTGTAATTCTTGTTTAAGTCCTACATTTTATACAATAGAGGCAGTTATCCTTTTGTAGCTGACACCACTAATTAAAGCAATAACCCTAATTTAAAAAAAGCTTTTGTAAAGAAAAATAAAACTAGTATTTTTGCTAAACTTTCATCCCTTCCCTGAATCATAACCCAACATAGATTGTATATAATATTGCAGATATATGCCGCATATATATATATATACGTGTGTGTATGTATGTGTGTATATACACACCAACACAAAGGTCTGTTGATGTGTATGGCTATGATGGCAGAAAACCTGGAAATGTCAGTCCCTCTAACAATCATACCTTTCTCTATATTAATTGTTGAATTCTTACACAGCTCTCCCAACTCTCTGTGATTTCTAACTATATGGAATTGTATAACTGTGCACTTAGTTGCTTATAGAAAATGAATTCTGTGATTTTTAATATATTTTTGAAAATGTATGCATGGCACCTTTTCTCAAAACAAAAATATACACTGAAACCTAATATGTAAAAGAGAGACATTTTTAGCAGCCATGGTTCAGAAGAAACCGGAGGGACAGAAGACACAAAGGGGACAGGTGCTATTACATACCTGGTGTATGTTTCGTGTGCTCCTGACTGCACTGGCGGCCTCTCATTGTCCTGTGCATGGCAGGCGCCCACATGGAAGCTCCCTATAAGGCCACATATGAATTATTTGTGGATGAACTGTAAGAAGTCTCCACACAGCACAGCTCCTTAATGTGGAAATTCACTCCAGTGGAAATTCTTTCCCCTTCCTGGCTTCTGCCGTTGGCAGCCGAGGGCACTATCTCTTTCTGCTTGGTGCTCTTAGGCAGGGTACCACCCAGGCATCTTACTCTCAGCTCCTATTCATGACCACTGACCACATGAGGAACCATCAACTCTTACCAGACCAGGTATTGGGCAGACAGAAGGCCTCATGCTGCCACCTCTTCCTGCCCTGCTATCTCCCTTTCTTTTTAACTTTTCATTACATAAACAAAAGAAATAGATCATAGTGTGTGGAATAAGCACATAGCCAAAGAGAAATGTGGTGTCCAGCAGAGAGAACAGGCAGTTCATGTTCAAAAGACCTGATCTCCCTGAAGGTTTTCAGGGAAGGGTTTTTAATGACAGTGTGATGGGGGGTGAGCTCATGTACACTTTCTGATTGGTTGGTGGTGTATATCGGGGGTCAACACCATCAACCTTCTGGTTCCAGCCAGTCTGTGGTGCCTGTGTTGGTGGTGAGCGTGCACATGGTGGGGGTTTCAGTATCTGCAAAAGGCCTCAAGGATATGGCTGAGGATATCATCTGTAGCCCTTGAGGGGGAGCTAAAAGTCCTTGACTTTGTTTAATGGCTAAACTATTATTCTTTTGTCTGGCTTGACTGTTTTCCTTTGTTTCTGCATTTTCTCACTTCTCTGGTTGAGTTTTATCTTCGCATAAGGCCTAGGAGGCTAAAGCTTTTCTGCAAACAAGAGGTGGGAGAAATGGGGTCTGTCCCTGGGAAGGCCCAGCAGAACTGTGCTCAATTTCAGTGTCTACTCCTTGAATTTGGCTACCTGACACCTTTTACTCCTCTTATTTTAGTACTTGATGTTTTGATTTGAATATTCAAAAAAGAAAAAAAAAACCTTTGAAGAAAGAATATTTTCACATTTCTAAATGAGACTAGTTTCCTAGTAGCCAACATTTATGGAAATTTCTATGCTTATATCATTTTGGATTGTACAAAATGAGGACTTACAGACAATAAATGTCATTTTCCTTGGAATGAACTCTATATCACTTGGTTTAGTGTGTGAGTGTATATGTATGTGTGTGTGTTCTTGTTTTAAGAATTGTGTGCATTTAGCATAAGACTAATCTTTATTTTGAAGATCATACTTAAAAGCCGACATTAACTCCATGTCTGTAGGGAAATAAAATATAGTAAAATGTAATGACTGATCATTTTTTTAATAATGTGTTTAGCTTTTATAGATACTTTACATTGTTTTATAACCTACTTTCTACATAGGTACAAAGGTACACCTTACTTTTTAATTAAATTTATGTATTCTCCTACGTAATGCATGAAACAGCTGTAGATTTTCTTTGTGATATTTCATCACTATACGGTCTGTGTTTAACCAATTGTTCTCAGTTATCTGAGAATACAGTCATTACTCTATGCACCACCCAGGATCAATAAGGCTGGCTCTTTAAGCCATATTAGATAAACCATAAAATAAAATATTTTATTATTTATTGTATAATTTATTATACATCATGTGCATCTGTATAGTGTAGAAGCCCATTTTTCTTAGAGCACGATGAAATATAATGGAAGTGGTAAACAAAAGGTATTAAGAAATTTATGCAGCATAAAATGGAATTAGTCACCTAAGAGAATGATGTGTATCAGATAGAAAAGTCAACATCTTTTAAATGACTCTAGTGGCCCCAAACAAGGGAAATAATGCAAACAAGAGCAGGACTGGTTGCCAGCATGAGGAAGCATAGCAAAATAAATAAATACAATATTTAGAGGGACTAGTATATGGAAGGATTTTATATAAAATTCATACTTTTAGCATTTGTTACAATGAATGTCAGAATATATTGAAACTACGCACTAGAAAATTTAGGGGGGAAAAGAGAAGTCTCATTGACATTCATTTGAAAAAGAGAACTTTTTCACAAACAGGACGTACAGTACCTAACTAGTAATTTTCTATCCCCCGCTTTCTATTTTTGCCAACATCTCTATAGAAATAAAAGCTGCCTCCCCCACAAACCTCCTTTCCCTTTCATACTCAGCCAGAAGCAAAGCATAATAAAGCAGCCACCTCACTGGTACACTACAAAACTGAAAGTGTTCAATTAAAATGTCATTGTCGAACTGTAGGAAAATTTCAAGAACATGTCGCTTATTCATTACATAGTTTATTCACTTATTAATTTCATAATATTACTTCCTTTGGTTTATAAGTTTGATTATATGGAACAACTAGAGTGTGAGTCCATTACTGAAATTTTAGTGAGCTTATCTTCATTATTTTCTTGGTAGTCCAAGAAATAGATTTTTTTTTCCCTCTTAAAAGCCTTTACGTTTGAATCTATTTGGATATCAAATATTTCAGTTCATAAAGGAAGAGCAGATGCTTACTGTTGATAGAGCTTCACCCTATATGTTTGGACCACGGTGACTACATTTCCCTATGGTAGCAAAGTGTCTTCTTAGGAAATGGGCCATTTGGACCATTCTCATTGCCATAGAAAAAGCATAAAGGGAATTAAAAAAAAAAAACCTTCAAATTTTACAATACTTTATCCAATGGTATATGTAATTAGTCAACCAATTTGTAAGACTACATTGTGAACCAAATATTAATGAGGAGAACTTGACTTAATCCCCAAGAATGCTTGACCTTAAGTCATTTAAATATTCTAGATGTTAGATATTTTCCCTATATATTATGTATATTGTATATAATATAATAATACTGCATACAATATAATAACACTATATACAATATAATAATACTATATTCATGTGTGTATTATAATGCATAGTTTATAAAGCTATTTTCAGAATAAAACAATGTTATATAACTTGAAAACTTTTATAATTCAATTTATTGATATCAGTATTAATGTCTTATGGAAAACATTATGTAAAGGAACTACATGGAGATAACAATGGACTTTACTTAAGACTGGTATCCTGCTGCAACTTCAACTAATTGTTGCATTTCATATGATTTTTCTTAATAAGATATTAAGATAGGTATAAATGGGAGGCATGGATCCCAATATATTGTGGAGGGGGTCCTGGTACTGTTGCAAGGGTTGATGTATATTTTCTCCACCAATTTTTATCTTTGACAGTCTTGAAAATATCTGATTAGTGAAGTTATTTTATATCTTACTTTGTTTTTAAGATTGTACATTTTTGTTATCTCATCAGAATATTTTCTCATGACAAAGGATAATAGTTTCCCATCTACTGGGTTCCTTGACAAGAAGAATCTACCCAGAACCCTCAGTACAAGGGTTACAATATTCATAAGCCAAATTTTATACGTAATTAAGAGGAATATGCATCTAGTTGGAAGCATCGTAAAAATTTAAAATCACCTTTGAGAAGTTTCTTGAGAAATAGGTAAGATAGTGACTGATAAATTTTGGAGGAGGTTTAGAAGGAAAGAGATATGTTAGATATATAACAGTTTGTAAGAGTGGTGTTTTATGAAGGCAACAAGCATCCTAAATATATATCCACAATATATGTGGGAGAAAATATACAACAGCTATTTGACGTTGAAGACCAAGTTTGTACTTGAAGATTAGGAAATCATTAAGACGTTCTGAGCTGAGAGTTATTAAAAAGAAAATTCTGGCAGCATCATTAGAGGCTTTTGTAAAGGGTAAGCTGGAAATGAGGATGTTAAAAAGCAGTGATTTATTTCAGCACTTGGAAGGGTTAGGCATGTTGATCATTACCAGGTGTCAGAAAACTAGAACTGAGTTCATGGCCTTTTTGAAGACGTAAGTGGCTATAAAATCACAAAACGTGGGAGGCTGATACAAGATGAGGCTGGGCCAGAACCATATAGAGGATTTTGTCCTTCATTCATATAGGAATAGAGAGCCACTGAAAATTTTAAGTAGGCAAGTTTGTGAGAGTTAAGTCAGGAAAAGAGAAAACAGTCTATGTATTTTGAGTAGAAGAGATTTCCTAGAGGGGAATGAACACTAATAAATCTGTTGGAAAATCTGAGAGTAAAATCCCCAAACCACTGGTTTTCAGTTGCCCTTCTTCAGCTGTGCTACACATGTAAGAGTTGCACCATAACATAGAGGTCAGTAAAGTTTAGGAAGCTGGTGCCAATGTCACATCTGCCCGCTGGCCCTAAGATAGGAAAAGAAAGTCTAGCTAATCACCGCAGAAGCTCGTGCATGCTAAGACCCATTTATCTATGTCTACTCTTGCTTTACCTCTCTTATCCTGCAAGATTACATCATATTGATAGAACCTAAACAATATCTGGAACCTTGTTGGCAAGGGCATTTGAGGTTTTCCAGTCTTGGGATAGGTGTAGAAAAGGGTGAGGACCAAAAGACAACAGCCAGGAGGGGTGGCGTGATCAGATTTACCTTTTAAGTGTTAACTCTAGTTGACTTGTGGAGATAAAGGAGGCAGAAAAAAGTATCAGTCTAAAGGATAAAAAAGTTAAGGTGAATAGTTAGATGATTGAACTTCACTGGTGGGATTAAGATGGAGGAAAAGTTAAGGTTGACAGATATTTAAAATATAAAAAGGTGGGTTTTAGAGATCAATTAGCTTATTCTTGCTATAATTCCATGGACTATAAAATTCCATGGGTTTCTATGGATTCTTCCTTATCCCACTTTATTTCTCAATTAAGCTTGACTCAAAGGGAACAGTTTGAGGACAAGAAATATTCTACCTATAAATTATCAGAGGAGAAAATTACTGTCTTTTGTAACTTTATTTTTTAGTGATATTTGAATATTGTAATATGAGTGAAAACTAAATCACAGATATGCCATATAATTGAAGATTTTATCAGTCTCTTGAAACATAAACACATATATGCCACGCCAGAGAATTGGGGGAAAAATATCCACTGAACGCTTTATAGACTATCATCCAACAAAAATGGAGAATTATATTTTTATATTTCCATTTTTCAAATAAACTCTAAGCTAGTTTACAAAAGTTTGTCTTTACTGAATAAAATGATCAAATGAGAATAAGCACTGAATGGGAATTTTCTTATTAAATTGTTCAGTGTAATATTTAGCAAGGATTTATCTCAGAAAAATGCATGTAAGCAGTGGAACTGGAAGCCTCTGTAAACGGTTTCCCATATGTGCATGTACATGAAAAGGCAGATATTATCCTCCAACTCAGCATTTTAATTTTATATATATATTACAGGATTTAAAGTGAAAGGTGAAAAATTAAGCCATTCTCAATTTTAGAGGAGTGAAATCTTGTTCTATGGCATTTTAGAAGTCCCAGGCTGGTGCTTTCCCTTCATTAATTTGTATTTCACTTTCTCCTTATATATCAGTACCAGGGCGAGCTGGTGGTGAGGAATATTCACTGTAATAAGACATAGGACAGGATGAAACGTGCAATCTCTAATGGCCTCCTGGTGCCTTAATATCAGAATTTCAATAGGCAGAGCTTCAATTCTTTATTGAAATGTTTCTTAGATGATTGCAATAAAAATACAACTCAAGTCATCACAATAAACATGAAGGCTCTAATGAGGGAGGCAAATGGGGATAGTGAATGGGGGAATTTTGGTACTGAAAACCAATAAAATCTACTTCATAGTTTTATTTAGTGTCATGGGGATGTGGTGAGTGGAGCACGTCATAACTCTTCAGGGGTGTTTCTAGCAGGAAAGGTGGATGTGTCCATGGAGAATGGGCAGGTGGCGGTTACAGGTGATGGGCGGATCCCAGAGGTTAGTGCTATAAGTGATGAGTGAGACAGGTAACAAACTCACGGTCTCAGTGGTTCAGCACCACAAAGGCTTACCTCTCACTCATCTTACATGGACAGTTCTGGCCAAGTTGCTCTCCAGGCTCCTTCTCTACATGGTCCCAGCAAACCAGATTCTGTCCTGCTGTGGTTTGGGCATCTCGTCACTTGACTGCACAATTACTGTGTTGGGGAGAGAGAGGATGTGGAGAACCCTCAGCTGCTCTGAGTCAGCCTCTGGTGACACACTGGGCTGCCATCCTCAATTCTTGCAACACTCATAACAGTTGTGCAACCTATAACCACCACCACCAACATGTAGAACCATCCACTCACCCCCTACAAAGTTCCCTTGGTCCCTTTATGATAAATCTAATTTCCCACCTCCAGCCCCTATTAACAACTGATAAACTGTCCAAATAGTTTGTCTTTTCCAGAATATCAAATACATGGAGTTCTACAGTGAATAACCCCTGAGCCTGGAGTATTTAATTTAGCACAATCCACTTTAGAGTTGTCCATGTTATTGAATATATCAATTTTCATTCTTTTTTAGTGACCACGAGTATTCCATTTAATTGATATTCTACAGTCAGTTTATCTACATCTAAGCTGGTGAACCTTTGACTTGTTTCCTGGTTTTGGCACTTATGAATGAAGCTGTTATAAACAAACTTATCAGCACATGGTACTGTCTATTTATATAGTGAATATAATTGATTTTTTTAATGTAGAGGCAACCTTGCTTTCTCAAGGTAAACTCCACTTAGTCATGCTGCATATGCATTGCTGGATTTAATAAAGCAGTATTTTATCAATTATATTCAGAATGGATATTGATGGGTAGCTTTCTTTTCTTGTAATGACTTTGCTTTTGGTATCAGGGTAATTCTCACATTATAAAATGAGTGGGAAAGTGTTTCTTGTTCTTCCAGCTCCTG
Source organism: Hippopotamus amphibius kiboko (assembly GCF_030028045.1). Taxonomy (NCBI): domain Eukaryota; kingdom Metazoa; phylum Chordata; class Mammalia; order Artiodactyla; family Hippopotamidae; genus Hippopotamus; species Hippopotamus amphibius. The sequence goes on from NC_080188.1 coordinate 87,894,424, forward strand.
TATGTTTATGTTTCGTGTTGGCAGTATTTCCTCCTTAAATGCTTAGTGGACTTTACCAGTCAAGCCATGTGCACTTGGAGTTTTCTTCTGAATAGATGTAGGACTATGTATTCAAATCTTTTCTTTTTTGCAATAAATTATTCTATACCATGTAATTGTCAAAATTATTGGCAAGTTTTTCTCCTATCTTCAGGATTTGTAGTTATTTTGTTATTTTTATTAATTAATGTCAGAAATTTATTTCCTCTTTTTTTCTTGACCAGAATGCCAAAGAATTACTAGTTTTAATTGTCTTATCAAGTAGCCATCTTGTGTTTCACTTCTGTCTCCCTATTGTTTATATTTTTAATTGTATCAATTTGTTTTTATTATTGTCTCCTCTGCTTCTTTTGTCTTTCATTTATTTTGCTTTTCTTATTATTGAGTGGAAAATTAGATCATTGGTTTGAGTCCTTCAATATTTTTTAATATAAGCATTTGATGCTCAGATTTCCTTCTAATCATTTCTTGAGTTTATCCCACAAATTTTGATATGCTGTGTTTTCAATTTTATTCAATTCAAAACATTTTCTACTTTTCTTCTTTGGTCAATGAGATGCCATGATTTACAAGGAATTATGTTGTTTAGTTGACAAATATTTGAGGATGTCTTTTCATTGTAGATTTCTACTATAATAGTGCTGTGGTCAGAAAGTATCTCTTGCATAATTCAATTGTTTTCACTTGCTGAAGTTTTTAATGGGCTAGATTATGTTCCATCCTGATGAATATTTAGTATACATGGGAAGAACGTATATTCTGTCATGGTTGAGTGGAGTAGCCTATACATATCACTTACATCATGTCTTCTTACTGATTTTCTGCCTACCTGTTTTGTCATTTATGAGAACAGACTGTTAAAGCCTCTAAATCAAATTTCAGATTTATCTATATTTCATTCCACTTCTGTCAGTTTTTGCTTTGCATGATTTTGAAGCTCTGTCATTACATATACACACAGGATAGTTATGTCACTTGGTGTATTTAAAGCTTTGTCATTATGTCCTTCTAATTTTCTTATGAAATCTAATTTGTCTGGAAAAGAATAGCTACCCCAGCTCTGAGTGGGTCTCCACTGTCATGATGGGCCACACCAGGCCTTTAGCAAGACATTGCATTTTAGCTGATTTATTCTTAATCATTTGATGGTGGTGGCTGGCATTCTTGCTTCTGTTTTTCGCCACGAGTGAGCTGATCTGCACATACCACCCCTCCTGGAGATGCCTGTCCTTTCTTGGAACTCAAAATTCTTGGCTGCCCCACAACCTCTGGTTTATGATGAATTCTAAAAAAGTTATGATTTCAGAGTTTTTATATCTTTTCCTCATTGTTAGGATTTTTTTACTTAATATTTTCTAGAACCTGACACATAGTTAAATTTAAGGGGTTCACTGAAGTAGTTTGTACCATACCTATTCCCATCCCCTGATGAAAGTAGTCCTTTGCCTAAAAGGCAAATCTGAATTGCTGAATTAAAGGGGACATTTACACAGTTTAAAAAAAAAATCTTTAAACCTTAACTTCAAAGAGAACTGCATTATATTTCTGGTAATGGTTAAAATCAAAATAATTTATTTTGATCTACTGTTTATAAAAGAAAACAGTATTTGGGAAATTTTCTACTATAGTGGAAAAAATGACTTTTATGGAATCCATTCTCCAAAATTACATTGTGTTTGGCACTTTGGAGCTGCAACCTATTCCTGTAATCACCTTTTTCGTTTTCTCACATTGACACTTCTAAGAATCAAGCCATCACTTCTGTTCGCACCACTTGCCTCATAAATTATAGCTAAGAAAGTTCTGTCATGTTGGGAGTTCTGTACCAAGATGAACTTTAACACCAGAACTTGAAGAGAAGACACTTTGAAAATCTCCTGTCAAGATATGATTAAAAAAAAAAAAATTTCTTGGGAGACAGAGAAGTGGGACTATTTTGTATTTTAGGCTTACAGCATTAAATGTATGTGAACTTTAGACAGCAGTTAAATAAGAACTAATTTTCAACAAATTTCAGAATAAAATAGCCTTAATCATATATCTCTAAATATGAAGATTTGAGGAAAACACTAAAATGCATAATTTGCATGTTTAATTATGGAGTATTTCAAGCATACAGAAAAGTACAAAAATTGATAAACCTAATCCTTTGCACTTAGAGAAATTTAAAAGGTGTTGATATATTTCAATATTTGTTTCACACCGCTTTATTTTTTAAAAAATAGTAAGAATGTAAAATTATAATGATACACTGCCAGCATAATCTTTCTACCAATTTCTGTATAAATACTATCCTGGAGTTGGTATCTAAACAAATATCATATGTTTTTATATATCTATTGCATATATAGGTATGCATAGAAATGTACATAATATTTTTTCTTGCCATTACGTTTTATATTAATGGCAAATTATCCTTTGGCAAATTGTTTCTAAGACAATACGATGTTTTTAAGATTCATTTATATTGATGCAAGCAAATTTTTGTTTTAACTGCAGTAGGGTATTGCAAGTATGAAAAAAATGCAGTTTATCCATTTATCTACTAAGGGACAGTTACATTTATTCTATTTTTTCACTGTTACAATCTGTGTTAAAATGAAAAGACATAAATGTCTCATGCATAGGAATGAGTGTTTCAAAGGTAAAATTTTTAAAGTAAAATTGCTAGGATATGCACATATTGAGTCTATTAGATACATTTTTTATAAGCTCTCCAAAATAGATGTCCCACTTTGCACTCTCACTAGCTATGCACATCTATACTAGTGCTTGGGGAACCCTGATATTAATTGTTGCCCATTTGAGGATAGAGAAAAGGTGTCTTATTGCAGTCTTAATTTATTTGTTTACTAGTGAGGTTGAGCGTGTTTTTATATGCTTACCATTCATGTGGTGAATTGCCTGCTTACATCCTCTGTCTGTGTTTTAAATTGGGTTGCTTATCTAGTTATTAATCAGTTAAGTGAGTTTTTTATCCCAGATATAATTCCTCAGTCAGTTATAGTAGTTGCAAAATGGTAAGTTGGGTATGTAACCATTAATATAAAATGCAAAGTTGAATATTGATTGCATGTACACTTCTATGCGTGTGTAGATATGTGATTACTATAAAAAAACGCAAGATTTATACCAACTTTGGGATAGCAATTATACAGGGCTCGGGAAGATGTTTTGCTAACTCCTGTATTGTTTTTTTCCTTTTCTTAAAAATAAAAGAGGGGTATAAGGCAAACATTGAATATATTAATATCCTTTAAATCTTTGTAAGCTTATAATTTGCTTTTCTGTGTTTGGGGGGGAATTTTAAATTTTATTATAAATTAATCAGTATTTCCATTTTATTTTGTATTGTTTTGACTTATGTACAAAGCCTTATTTATTCTGATATTTAATCTTCTTTTTCTAAAAGGTTTATAGCAATGTTTTTAGAAATTTAATCCATACAATTTTTAAAAATTTTATTAGTACCTTCTTATCTGAAATAATTTCAAATTCACAGAAAACTTGCAAGAATAGACCAGATTCCCGAACTGTTACTATTTTGGCAATTTGCTCTTTTACTTTCTCTATTTATCTGCCCATTTGAGAGTAAGTTGTCTTTTGCCCCTTAATACTTCAAGGTGTTTTTTCTAAAAAAAAAAAGACATTATCTTATTTAACCACAATGAAATGATCAAAATCTGTATAGTAACACTGAGACACTATTATTTTCCAATTACAGTTCTTATTTTCTGTTCAAAAATTGTTCCAATAATATGCTTTTCTATTTTAGAACCAAGTGAATTACATTTAGTTTCCAGGTCTCTCAAGCCTCTTTTAATGAGAAACTTACCTCTGTCTCTGTAATTCTGAGACTTAATATTTGTGTGGAGTACAGACCAACTTTTTCAGACTTTCCTTCAATTGCTGTGTATCTGATGCTTCCTCTTTGTTAGATCCAGGTTATACATTACAGGCAGGACTGATGAAGAAGGGATACTGTGTCTTGGTCAGGCCTTCATATCTGGAGGCCCACAATGTTGATTTGTCACAATGTGGGTGATATTAAAGTTAATCACTCTGTGTAGGGGGGCTCTAGGAGATTTTCCACTGTAAAGGTGTTGCAGGAAGGGAGACCCCTTCCTGGGCCTGAGAGAGGGCTCTTGTCTAACACTCAGAAATTAATTGTCCGAGGAGACACACGTACTGACAAAGCAAGAGACTTATTGGGAAGGGGTGCCCAGGCGGAGAGCAGTGGAGTAAGGGAACCCAGGAGGACTGCTCTGCCATGTGGCCCACAGTCTCAGGTTTTATGGTGATGGGATTAATTTCCGGGTTGTCTCTGGGCAATCATTCCGACTCAGGTCCTTCCTGGTGGCATGTGCATTGCTCAGCCAAGGTGGATTCCAGTGAGGATTCTGGGAGGTTGGCAGGACATGTGGACTGGTGTCTCCTCTCTCCTTTTGACCTTTCCTGAATTCTTCCAGCTGGTGGCAGCTTGTCAGTTCTGTGTTCCTTACCAGGACCTCCTGTCATAAAACAATTCATGCAAATGGTTACTGTGGTGCCTGGCCAGGGTGGGCGGTTTCCGTCAGTGGTTCCCCTAACAAAGGTATCATTTTTCCTTTGTAATTAACAGGTAATTTTTAGAGGTATACAGTTGATGTTATGCAAATATTATGTTATTCATCAAGTTTTCAATTGCTTATTTGAGCACACACTGGTATTCTTGCCTGACCAGTTATTACAGTTATTTACATTTATTATTTACATTTATCATTCTCACTTATTACTTGGCTTTCTTCTTTAAGGAAAATTTTACTTCTCAGCAGTTTAGTTAATCGTTTAATTTCTTATTTATTTATGCTAGTGTGGACTCTATATTTATACGTACACATACACTCTGTACGTATGTCTATATTTAGCTATCTAAAGAAAACGGTGAGTTCCTAATGAAATTTCCAATGCTAATTGAACAACAAAGAGTTGATTGTAATCTTTCTTTCCATACTTGTAACTCTTTTCCAACAAAAAACAAGTGGGCTCCCATTAGCCTCAAAACATTGACTTATTTGCTTAATGCTAGAATACACACAAAACAATTTCAGAATCAATCCATATCACTCTGGAAAGGTTACACCAATTTGTATTCCCACTAACAACACATTAGAGATCCCCGAACCACACTAGCAGAATACATTGTCAACTTTAAGCTTTTTGCCAGTCTAATAGGTGAACATTATATTTCAGAGAGTTTTATTAACAGCTTTACTGAGGTATATTGACCTATAAACCTCGTACATGTTTAAGGTGTGCAACGTGATGCTTTGACATGTGTACATACTGAAATGATTGCCACAGTCAAGCTAATTAATAAACCCATCACGTCTCTTAGTTGCCATTTTCCTTTCCTCTCTTGTTCTGTCCTTTTATTTATTTATTTTTCTTTTCGATGAAAAGACTTAATTTGAGATCTATCCTTTTAGCAAATTCCAAGTAGACCGTACAGTATCGTAAACCATGATGTGCTTTAGATCTCAAGAACTTACCTCCCACAACTAAAACCTGGCATTTTTAAAATCAACATGGCCCCATTTCCCCTCATCCCAGCTGCTGGCAACCACCATTCTATTCTCTCTGCTTCTCTAAGTTTGACAGTCTCTTTAGAAAACAATTATAACACGATAGCCAAGCTATGGAAACAAGGTAAATATCCATGGAAGGATGAATGGAGATATATAATTCAGATTTAGTATTGAAAGAAATCCTGCCATTTGCAACAGCAAAGGAACCTGGAGGACATTATGTTAACTGAAATAAGTTGGGCACAGAAGAACAAATATTATAATATCTCACTTATTAGTGTAATCTAAAGGAATCGGTGGGATTTTAATTCAACTATTCTTACTGGTTACATTTGATATGTTTAAGAGTTATTTTTATGTTTTGTTTTATGAATTATTTATTTGACTTTTTCCCAATTTTATTGGGTTGTGATTTCTCCCTTTTGGTTGACATAAATTGAAAATATTTTCTCCCATTGAGCATTTGTCTTTTGACTTTGCAGTGTGTTTTTATTGTTGTTGTTGTTATTTGATTGGGGTTTTTTTGGTTTGTTTGTTTTTTGTTTTTGCTTTTTGCAATGCATTGCTTTTGTATTTTTACAAAGTCAATATATCCATCTTTTCTCCTATTTAATCTGAATTTTAAGTCAAAGTTAGATTATCTTTCCAAAGAAGTCATCATTTCTTTCTTTTAGTACTTGTATAATTTATCTTTTTATTTTATTTTAAAATTTAGATTTTTAAATGTTTTTAAATTTTAAATTTAGTTGTATCACTTGCACATATTTTCTCCCATTCAGTACATTGTCTTTTCATTTTGTCGATGGTTTCCTTTGCTGTGCAAAAGCTTTTAAGTTTAATAGGGTCTCATTTGTTTATTTTTGCTTTTATTTCCTTTACTTTAGAAGACAGATCCAGAAAACTATTGCTGTGATTTATGACAAAGAATTTTCTGTTTATTTTTATATTCACTTTAACAGAAAATTGGTCAGCTCTATAATAAGCTGATTGTTATGTGTGTTGGAATACTGTTAAGTTTATAAACAAACCTAGTAAGAACTCAGTTTTCAGATGTTATGTCATCTGATCCAAGAAGAAAGGTTTTCCATTTGTTCATGCCCATTTTTGTGTCTTTGGCAGGTGATTTTAAACTTTCCTCACATTCCTCAACACTTTTTAAATCCATTCAGTCTTCTTTTTTGTTGTTGCATGTAGGGTGTTCTTTGATATTATAATCTCTAATTTGTTATTTCTGGGTATTGTTTCTAAATATAAATCTTGCCTCCTGGCATCCACTAAAGTGTCCTGCTGCTGAAATTATTACTATTATCATTGCCATTGTCATCATCATTATTGATCTTATAGAGTTTTATAAACACATTATTATCTCATCTCCAAATAGAAGTCATTTTACTTTTTTATATATGAATTTATTTATTTATCTATTTAATTATTTATTTATTGGCTGCATTGGGTCTTCTTTGCTGTACACGGGCTTTCTCTAGTTGCGGAGCGTGGGGGCTACTCTTTGTTGTGGTGCACGGCCTCCTCACTGCTGTGGCTTCTCTTATTGTGGAGTACAGGCTCTAGGCACATGGGCTTCTGTAGTTGTGGCACATGGGCTCAATAGTTGTGGCTCATGGGCTCTAGAGTGCAGGCTCAGTAGTTGCAGCTCATGGGCTTAGTTGCTCCATGGCATATGGGAACTTCCTGGAGCAGGGATCGAACCTGTGTGCTCTGCATTGGCAGGCAGATTCTTAATCACTGTGCCACCTAGGAAGTCCCCATTTTACTTTTTTATTATCAATTATTTTGCCTCTGATTGATTAATTGATTTCTCTTATCGAATGACATTGGCCAATAACTGCAGTACAATGTGAAATATTATGGAGAAAGTAGGCTTATTTGCCTTTTTCTTAATGTGAATGGAACGTTCCTATTGTTCTTCTATTAAGATACTGACTTTAGGACTTTAGGATTTAGGTGTATGTATGCACTTAGGCATATGTATATATACACATATGTATGTTAATGAAGTATTAGTTAATTCCAGTAGCTTGAAAGTTTTTATCGGGAACATTTGCTGAATTCTACGGAATTTTTTTCAGTATCTGTGAGAATAGCATGTGATTTTCTTTTTAGTTCTATTACTGTGTTCTGTATTTATGAATTTCCTTACATTGAATCAACCTTGTTTAGGGGCATAAAACCAATTCGGTCATGGTAAATTATTTGCTTAAGGTGGCTTTAGATTTTATTTTATTTAGTGTTTTTGTATTGATACAAACATTTGACCTTTTTTTTTCATTTTAGTAAGTTTATTTTCATTGTCCTAATCTTTTTGCAATAGTCAGCTTTTTTTATGAGCATCAATATTTAATTTTAAAATATGAAATATTTTCTCGCATGACAATCATAGCATCAGACATCTCATGTATTTTAGAGGGGAACTAAGTGTTTTTTTTTTTTAATTTTAATTATTTATTTATTATTTTTTGGGGGGTACACCAAGTTCAATCATCTGTTTTTATGCTATTTTTTATTTTTTAATGTTTTCTAAATGATTTTTTTTATTGGAGTACAATTGATTTACAATGTTGTGCTAGTTTCTGCTGTACAGCAAATTGATTCAGTTATACCATCTTTAAAAAATTTTTCATACTGTTTTCATCCAGTTTAAGTATAAATATGATATTGGTTTCAACAAAAGAGTTTGGACATATTTCTATTTTTTTTTATGCTTTGGAATACTTTATGAAGCATTGAGTTGTCTTTGAAGGTTTCCTATAACTCCTTTGTGAATCCACTGAGCCTGATGCTTTCTTGAGGTAGAGTTTCTTACTCTAAATTTTCTTCAGAAAATTTTCAACCTAATCTTTTTCTCTCTCATGTGATCAGTTTTGGAAATTTGTACTTTATTAGGAAATTATTCATTTAATCAAGCTTTCCAAATTTATTTTCATAATTTACAATATACTTTTTATCAAGTCTGTAGTCATCTTTCTTTGTTGTTTCCTAATTCTTTCTCTTGGTTACCTGCCTTGTGATTTACTATTTTGCACATTTTTGACTTGAACAAGTTAATGGTGTGCCTATTATGATGGTTAATTTTATCTGTCAGTTTGGTCAGAATATGGTGCCCAGTTTTTTGGCTAATCACTAATTTAGATGTTGCTGTGAAGTTATTTTTTTAGATGTGATTAATGTTTAAATCAATAAAGTATATTACTGTAACACAGTTGTGCTTCATCTCATCCATTGAAGGTCTTAGGAGCAAAGACTGAAGCACCTGAAGAAGGAATTCTGCTGTGTTTTCAGCTTCTGGTTATAAGACTACAGCATCAACTCCTGTCTGAATGTCCAGCCTGCCAGCCTGCCCTGAGATTTCAGACTTGCTTGGTCCAATTCCTTAAAATCTTTGTCTATGTAGAGACAGAGCCTATATACATAAATAAAAACAAATATACATATAAATATCTTTGTGCCTGTTTCTCTGGAAAACCTTAATTAATATATGTTTTGCTAGTTTTTTCAGATAAATGGATTTTAATGTAACAATTAGATATACTCTTTACCTAACATCTACCTCATGAGTGTCTATTTTAAGCTTTATTTCTTTCCTTAGCCTTTCCATTGTATTACTTTTTTTCCTTAATTGGAAAATTAATTCATGTATTTTTCTTCATTCATGCTTATTGATATAATTGTTTACAGCTATGAACTTTCTTCCATGCTTTAAAATGGCCTACAGATTCTGACAAGCAATTTTTCATTCACTAGTTTTCAGAGGTTTTATAATTTCCAAGTTGAAGGCCTTTTTAAAATTTGTTTATAATGTGTACTTAGACTGTATTGTGGTTGGAGGTACTGTTTGTAATATGGCCACAGCTAAAATATAATCAATGTTGTGATTTTCCCTGTGGATGGAAGAAACTTTGAATTATCTATTTTTAGGGCCCTATGATTTTTTTTTATCCAAAAGCTTTATCTTGATTGCATTGCACAGGTCTTCTGTATCCATAACTGGCTTTTATCTGTTAAATCTGCTTTTTACTGAGAGTGGTATGTTAAAGTCTCCTATTGTAGCATTTCTACCCATTTCTTTTAACCTCTCTTAATCCCAAGTACAGTTTTAATAAATATTCATGAGTACATAAACATTATGTGAAGAGATTTTTCAATTGCATACTTTGTTATTGTTTGCCTTAACATTGTTAGCTGCAAGCAAAAACTCTTAGATGCTCCTAGTGAACTGTCTCCTCTGTATAGTCGTTTCTTTATTCCAAATAATCTTAAAGTCAATTTTGATTGATTAATATTAAAACACTTATTTTCATTAATGTTTTTCTCATATATTGCTCTGTTACACTACTTTAGCGTTTCTGAAATTTATTTTTGATATGCTTTGAGGGTATGTTTACATTGTCTTTTTCCATACATAGCTTGTAAAGATTTTGCTATTTCCTCTATTAATATTTTTATTTTAACTTTCACCTGTAGTTTATAATTTATTTGAAAGTGATATCAATAATTTTTCATATTATAGTGTAGCAATTTTTTTCACATCATTTATTAAATAACCCATATTTTCTATAAATTTTGCTGTTCTTCTTTACCATTTAAAACTATACATGCAGGGGTCTTTTCCATTCACATAAATACTTGGGTCTGATTTGGGGCACTTCATTTATGCATCTCTCTTATTCTTCTCTGTCTCACGTCGTTGTCATTTCTCTGGCTTTATAACACGTTAATTTTTTAAGGGTAAATTTCTAATTATTGCTTTACTTTTTAAAGTGTAGACTTAGTTATTTTTAAATTATGATTTTATTTTATTTAGCTGTTAGAAGTATTTACACATGAAGAATCTTCAGATTATTTTACTTTATTGCCTTGCCCTAATCAAACATCTATAATATACTACTTATTATTTTGTGTAATAATCTTAGAATTTCCTATACTAAACTAAAAAAAAAGATAACTTTTTAAAACTTAATAGCTACCAGAGAAAACCAATGTTCCAAGGAGTACATCTTTGAAGCAGCACTGTAGATCAACTTTAGCTGTACACACATAAGTCCTAAATAAAATATTAGCAAATGGAATCCATCTGTGTTATTAAAATCTAATATACCATGACCAAACCGGGTTAGGTTTAGCATGCAAGAGTGATTTCATATTAGGAAATTCATTTACACAATTCATTACAATAATTAAAGAGAAAAAATATATATGATCACTTCAATAGAATCCAAAATGTCTTCTCATAAAATTCAATGTCCACAAATAATGAGGAGAAAATTTACCACTCAAAAATAAATAAATACAACCATGTATCCATTGACCATGTATCTACTGACCAGCAATAATTTTGTAATTTTATTAAGTAGCAACAAAGTACCCACCCTTTTTAGAGAGTGCAAGGGGGGAACTTTTGCCTATTTCTCCTTCCTCTGAAGAGCTTTTTGCTTTAGGATAAGGACCACCTTCTCTCCATTTCCAGCCACACCATCTATCACAATCATGTCTACTCTAGAATATTGCAATAGCACCTACTCATGCCTCTGCTTGCTGTAGCCCCCTTAAAATCCATTCCTCCCAAGGCAGCCCGAATGATCTTTTTGTTTAGTATGTAAATCATACTAAACATACTCAACCTCTTAATAAAAATTCTCCCACCTCTTCCTCTCACATGTATAAAAAAATCCTAATCCCTTACCATAGTTGATTAAACCTCTCATGTCCAGCACCAGAAATCATCTGCCAGTCACATTTATACATATTGTTGTTCCCACTCTAGGATTTTTGAACTGGCTTTTTCCTAACTTTGAAATTGTCTTTCTTCTGATCTCTGTATGCGGGCCCCAAGGTGTCCTTGAGACCTTAGCTGAAAGGTCACATCTTCAGGAAAGTCTGCCATGACCTCTTAAGGCTAGATCATTCCTCCAGTTAAACTAAATCACCATTGTAATTTACTTTTTATAGCTCTCTTCTCACCATCCTTCTGATTATGTCTATGTTTCTTTATTTATGACCTGCACAATGTGGTAAAATGTATGACCACAGGGACCTAGTCTGTCTTGTCCACTGCTCTAACCCCCATGCATACCACAGTGCCAGGCACACAGAAGGTCCTTGATGTGTTTTTGTTGCCAAAGTACAGGGCTGGATGATGGGAGATTGGGAGATTAATGTGCATGGCTCATGCCTGGTTTCTATGATTGCTTTCTCTGTTGCTGCTTGCTGTGCTCTGATAAGGACCAGAACTCTTCTCTGCCTCCTGGCCGCCAAGTGACAAGCAGGCCAGGTAGTCTTCTCCTTAAACTGCATCCCAAGGTCCTCACTGGTGACACCTATGTCGGGATGCACAAGTTCAATTCAGGGAAGGATGTAGAAAGCCCCTCACTAGGCTCAACCTGCATTCCCAAATCCATCTTTCTTATTAATAGAGCGGATACTATGATCTCTATTTGGCTTTGTGTGTGAGTTATATAAGAATTTGGAATAGCAAAACTATCCCTGAATACAACACACTGAACACAAATACACAAGAGGAAACCTCATCTCAAACTCTAGTCATTCTAGGAGATTTTATAGATGTGAAAAAAATTCAGAAGGATAGATAAAGAGAAAGAAGGGAACCTATCACATTGTTGAGGTAAGGTATGAGAAAATTACAAAAGCACAAAAGCAGAAGATAAAATGAGAAACACTGAGGACTCTGTTTCTGATCGAAATAGAAAATTTTACATCATCATTTATTATTCTATACTATTTACTAAAATGCTTCATTATTCTAGGTCATGCATATTAAGCATTACAATATAAATTATTACATATCACTGTCTCCACTTCACTCACAGGTAAAAGTTCTGCTTCATTTTTATTATCATCAAAAACAAATTAATCTTTATATCATCCTGACGTAACCACTAAACAATTTCATGTGATCATTGGTGACAAAGACAAAATTCAGAAACACTTTCTGTCTTCCTACAGCCTTGTCCATGCTCATTAAAGTTGAAAAGACAATCGGATTAAAAATGACCAAAACAAAGTGACTTGATCAATTATAATCAATCTATCAAACTGACACAGCACTCATTCAGTCTAACAACTCAAAGCTTTGTTGAGAATTGTGTTGATTCTGATAGTTTGGATTAAAACATCTGTGTCAGAAATTTTTACAAAAGAAAAAGAAAGGATTTCTTGACCAAGTGAGGATGATTATGCTCACTAAAACAAAGCAAAATGCCTCTAAAATTTGTACACTAATTTTGGGTGGAGAGGAAATTCTTCAAGTGAAGATTCTGGATGTGAAGCACCTTACCCTGACTCACTTACCCCAGGTTTTCCTCTTTCTCTTAAGTTTCCTTTGCTTTTTACCTTAACACCAGCACAATGGCCACAGAAATATGCTTGCTTCTTCCTCTCTCTGAAAAATTATAAACAAAACAATGTTTTTAAACAAAACAAAACATTTTTAAAAAATTTCACTCAACAAAACTGAGACAGTTTGACAAATTCCACATTGACCTGATAAGACTCAAAGCCTGAAGGGACATAGTTATAACAAATACAAATGAAAGGATTAAAGAAAGCTGATTTTCTAAAGAACAAGGTTTTGATCCTTAGAATTTTAGCAAACCCGAATCATTTGATAGGGACCCAACTGCCTTCATCAAACACAATATCCAAAAATGAATAAAAAGAACTTGTGCATTGAAACTTACCTTTGGGGAACACGGCTGCCCTGTGAAGGATCCCAAGCCGGCTTCTGGAGTCACCACCACAAGGCCCAGCTCACAACGAGCACCAAACACCAGGTACATGGTGAGGACATTTGATACAAAACTGCCTTCTTCAAACTGCAAATAAATGTACCCACCTCGGCCCCAAGAGAGACCAGCTCAAGTTGCTAAAACACAAGATCGCTGGCAGAGAAAATGGATGCAAGTTTTAGACTCTAAGTTTTGGTTTGTTTTGTAGCAGTAGATAACTGGTGCACTGACTCATAGAGTTTTTTATAAATATTAAATGAATGGATAGTCCTACAATGCTTACTGTGGCAGAAGCTAGCACAGCATAAGAATTCATTAATGTTACCTCTTAATATTAGTATAATTTTTTTAGTCCTGGCTTTACTATGTATCTTAAGAATGAGAAGTATGAATCAAATAGCACACCCTTTACCCATAATTTGAGGAAATAAGGTAAGGGGTGGTGCAAATATAGGGAATTGAGATCTGATATTTAAAACTAGCTTTGTCTTAATTTGCACAATGACCTTGAGGAAATCAGGACTCAACTCTGTTTTGTTTTGTTTTGTTTTCAGATCTTTATTGGAGTATAATTGCTTTACACTGTTGTGCCAATTTCCACTGTACAACAAAGTGAATCAGCTGTATTTATACATATATCCCCATATCCCCTCCCTCCCGAGCATCCTTCCCACCCTCCCTATCCCATCACCCTAGGTCATCACCCATCATTGAGTTGATCTCCCTGTGTTATGCAGCAGCTTCCCACGAGCTATCTATTTTACATTTGGTAGTGCATATATGTCACTACTACTCTAAAGTATCCAAGCTTGTATATTCATGAATCTACACTGTTCAGATAACCTAAGTTTACTTTAAAAATCACTAGCACTTTTTCTTTGCATTATAAAATACTTGTGGCTGTTTTATTAAAATACATTATGTTTCCTGACCTTCTTAAACACTATATGATCAGCCTCATGGAACACTTATCGAATGACTACGGATCATTATTAACATTTTTACAGGTATAAAGACTGGTTTTCCTGCAAGGAAATGTTGAAAGTTATAAGGCTATTTGTGTATGCAGAAAATACTCCCAGACTGCTGTACATGTGAATACTTATATCCGCTTAATTTTTATAGCTCTGTAATTTCATCTGCAACTTTTGCAATGTGATCATCTCACCCTTATGCTAGACAGTTTTTTAAACTGTTTCCTTTTCTCATAAACTGGGATGGAATAAAATGAAGACCTTCAGAACCTTCATGTTAAAAACAGAAAGTAGATAAAGTCCAATGTAAGGCCTGGAGATTTGTTTCTTAAAAACAAACAAGCAGACTCAGTGTAATATACATACAGATAAATGCATGCAATTTATACGGACACAAAAAATATATATAATCATTCTAATGAATAATAACAAAATTAATGCTTAATGTATCGAGAACCTATTTTATGAAATAAAACATTGTTAGCATCTTAAAAGCACAATTTGTATACATCCTAATCACACGTCTTTCTCCAAAGGTTTTATGTGTATACACACACACACACACACACACACACACATACATACTGGTCCTTCACTTGTGTTGGATTTAGAAGTAAATGTGGTCTATTTGAAAAGCAAGGACACAAATCCATATAAACGGCCATTTTGAAAGAGCAATTGAAGCTAAAAATGCTCTGATCCCAATGTGACACTTATTGTAAATCACTCTTGCTGTCATTCTTTATCAGAGAAGGGGCATTTCCTTTCCTTATCTAGTTTAATAGTTTCATCACCTATGGATACTTAATATTTCCAAAAGCTTTTTCTACGTTAAGATCATCGTAAGTTTGCCTTGACTCTTTGATCAGTTAATATGATGGAGATATTAAACCATCTCATATTACTTGGATAAAACAAAATTGGTCATCATAAGACATTAAAAAATTCTGTGTTTATGAATTTAGTTGTCTAATATTGTTTCAGGTATTTACAAATATACTTACTACTGAGAATAATCTATAGTTTTCCATGTTTACATAGTTATTGTCAGATTTTCTAATCATAAAAAAGCCTACCCTCATAAAATACATTAGGAAATGCTCTTTTTTCACTACTGTATAACAGTTTTCTAATTGAAACTATTTCTCAAATATTTGTTAGAACTTGCCACTGAGGAAAAATGAACCCTAAGTTCTCATGATGATAGATTTTGGTTACTGAGTTAATATTTTAATAATGAACTATTAAAGTTTCCTATTTTTATGAGTCACTCTTGGATTGTTTATTTTTCCTATAATTTGCCTATTTTATTTAAATATATTGATATAATTTTTACAGCATCTTATTAGTGTTAATGTATAAACTTCTAAAATAAAAGCATATTTCCCCCCTGAAAATGGTTATCTGTGTCTTTATCATCTTTTTCCTGATGCCCCAGCACTGGTATGGCTAATTCTGGATCTCTTTAAATTGAGACAGAAATATATTCTGATACCTCTTTGTCCACATCTTTTGTGTTGTTGTTACTAAAATCCAAAACTCTTCCTTAACATTTTTCTATCATTCAGCTGTACAATTATCATTCATTTATAAATATCCAAAGATGTGAAATGTTTGACACGTGATTACTTTTTAGGATACCCTTCTAGATGCTATGGCTTTGAGAGATTTCTTCCTTTAACACTCATGTTGAGAAATATTAGAACTTCATAGAGATTAAGTAACTTGCCAGCGGATAATTAGTTAAATAAATAGCCAGGATTCAGAGCCACGTTTTCTGAAACTAACCCTGTACGTGTCACAACTACATCAGATTGCCTTAAGAAACGTGCAAGATGCTTGCAGTCCTAAAGTCCAAGTAAAGCAATCAAACCACCTGATCAAAGAATGAATAAGGCAGAACTAAATAAAAGAGTCTATTATGACTTTTGGAAAAAGAAGTACATACAAAATATAAAAGAATTCACATCCTTACATTTTATAACCTATGCATGGGTTGTTGTTCAAATATCATGAAGAATGGCCCTGTACAATTTAATGAATCCTCCATATTATATGAGATTGAATTCAGTTTTAGCAAAAACTATGGTTATATGTAGTCTGTTTTATAGTTTCATCATCTTCACACTGTGGATAGTTAAATGTGCAGGGTTCTAATTCAAGACTTATAAAGACAATTTCAGTGTCATTTAGTGAAAATATTTATGTTTGCCATATTTTTAATGAGAACATATTTCTAGGCGCTTCTATATAATGGTATGCATGGCTCCTCGTTCTTTCTGTCTGTTGTTGCATTGTCCTCAGATTTGGTAGATGAGAAGTGTAAAAGGAAGTAAGAAAGATTAAAAGGATGAGGAGTCACCGTGTTTAATGAGCTCACACAGTGTTCTGTCATAACAAATTACCCCACGATGCTTATGATTAACTAGGCTGCCACTTGTTCTATGAGCTTACAGTACCATAGCCAAGTAAGCATAATAGAAAACTGTCTACAAAATTAGAAGGCTGCCTTAATTTTACATTTATTACCATCTTGTCATCTCTGATAACACTTCATCCTATATGTGTTCTTGCCTGGAGAGATCAAAATTAAAATTTACAGAAACAGAAGAATTGTAACTCAGTGCAAGACCAATGAGGCTATTCAGTGCAAGAAACAATAAGGTGTACAAATTAGAATGAATTTTTCCAGTTTAAAAATAACAACATTATAATAATCTCAAAGGTTTCCCTTCAGTGCTATCATATATTTCCATTACAGGGAAATACATACCATTAAGTCTATTGGTAGCGATGTACAAATAATGATATTTTGGGCACATAGTATTTTTTTATCATGGGATTTCAGCCTAGCCTAATTTTAGAAAAGAGCCCTTAAGTAAATGTCTTTTTGCAGAGGTGTGTGAAGACAATGTTTACTGTCCAGTCACACATAATAAAATGCAACTAAATAATGTAGAAACATGATCAAATCATAGCAGTGCATCAAATTCAGCCAAAAGGAGGTTACAAAATATATGTAAACTGTGCTTTCACATCATGTTCCTAACAAATATAGTTCTTTATTTTGATGACCATTTTTGGCCATGAAGTAAAGGTTTATTCCACTGTAATCAGGTGGGGGTTGTCCACCTTCCCAGAATGATCAACTACAGTCTTCCCAGCTCATTAACTGTGACCCTGTAATTTCTTCCAGCTGGGAAGATGTTCCTTCTGCCCTCTGTTTATGCTACCTTATTGAAGTCACCCCTACAAAACTACATAGAGTTGCTCAAAGTGCCTCTCTTCTCTCCAAATTTTATTGTATTCACAACCTCTTAATTTCCAGAGCCTTCAATCATATTGGCTTTTATTCCCCCAAATTATAAGTTCTGTAAGGTCAGGAAATATAGCATATTTCATTTTCTCTTCACAGCATTTAGGGAAGTGATGAATAGCTCATAAATGCTCGTATGTTCTCATTGAGTTTATGTTTTATTCTTTTAAAATTTGAAGAATATTTATAAATATTCTATATAGAGTATGTGTGTGTATATATATATATTCTTCTGAACTAATTATGAAATTAAAAAAAAACATTATATTTATGACAAATCTCATCTTCACCATCAATGAAATACATCTTAGAATGTAGCTTGATTATTGGGACAAAAGTAACTTCCTAATTTAATTTAACTAATTTCCTCATTGTACCCCATTATTAGGCTGGTCATGGGTAGCCAGCTCTTTTCTGTTTTTGTTTTTTTTTTAAATTTTTTTCTTCTTGGGTGTTTACACTCAAGAGACATGCTTTCTGTTCTGTTTTTCTTATAAACCATAAATCATAGAGAAGCAGCACAGAAGGATGCTTCTTGTATGCATGCTTTTAAGATGAAGGAAGAAAGAGGGAGGAATTAAACTACTCAGGACCTTTTCCTCTTTTCAACCTCACCAGTCAGCTAACAGATGAGTGGGTGGGAGTGTAGAGAGAGGCCAGACTTTTCATTTTAATAGATAACCCTCCACATGGAAGGACCATTGAATAAGGGATCTTCCCCAACACTATTACCAAAGCAAATAGAATAATGTGTTCATGCTAATTCTACTGATTTAAGGTTATTGTTGAATAATTTAGAGATTTTTTTAATTCAAGGAAATGTTCCTGGTAGCTCTTAGTAACCAAATGTATTAGGTTCCCGGACAATTTGGAAGAGCAAGTCCACCATCTGCAGGAAATCCTAGTTTGGTTTGTTTAACTTATTCAAGAATAATCTTATGAATATGTTCAACCCTCATATAAGACGTGTGATATATGTGTCTGCATAATAGCATTAAGGATGCAATTAACAGAGCACACAGTCTAAGTAAAACCTTCATCTATATCAGCAAGAAAAGTAATTACATTGGTATTGTTAATGGATAAGAGTAATTAAATATCACATTCAGATTCTTCTATAATTCAATAATATAAAGTTTAAATGTGTGAAATCAAAGTGTCAGTTGAAAAAAATGGTCATTCAAACTGTAGCAGGAAAGTTGGTTGAGTTGTTCAATGATGTCCTTTGTAATTTAGAATATTCTTAAATTATTGTTTTATTTTGGGCATACAAAGGAGTAAAGACAAATAAATAAGAGCAGCAGATAATAGCTATAGGAAAATTCTACTGTAGCAATAAGATCTAAACACACAAACAACAAAGATGTAGCATATTTACTCCCTCTGTCTTAACAGAAGTTCAAACATATTCTGAGTCTACCCCTAGCATGATATTTGTGGGTGTGTAGCATTTTGAAGAGCTTACATGTACCTTCAGAGATATCCCTTTTTTGGGAAAGTGTTTTTTGCTTTTGGGTACCTCATCAATTGGTCCTCTATGATATAGACCAGCCTCAGTTTCCTTTTGAATCATGCTAGCCTGTGTGTCAGTGTATATGGATTTTCTGAGTCACTTTGCTCCCCAAATGATGATTATAAAGGAGCTAGTCTCAGAAGAGAATGAAATGCATTTGTTCTGGATGTGAAAGCAAAGAATAAGGTAAACTTATTCTTGTACCATACTATCATCTGTTATAGGATTTCTGAATGAATTGTGCATTCAAATTAGCTTATCAACCTAGTTCATGTCACTACAGAATGAATGACTAAATGGATTAATGAATGTATGAATGGTCATCCCCTGTGTTTTGCAAAGCATGCTTTTGAATGACAATTCCTTCTAGCTGTGATCAGTCAAGATACATTTCTGATATCATCACTGTTTTAATATGATGCCAGTATTCTGGCCTCACCAAGAGATATAAATTCCAAATTTTCTCTGCTATTTGCGATAACAATTCCTGTATCTACATTTATAGCTACATTCTTTCTTCTGAACTCCAGATGTATATTTCAACTACCTAAAGAAAATTGATACTTGTATATTTCTATATATATCATATAGATATTATATCTACACCTGTATATCCCAAGAATATTCCATGCATGAAAAACTGTCCTAAAACTCACTGTTTCCCCAATCTACTCTTCTCCGCATGTTCCCAATCTCATTGAATGGCATTATCCACCCCACTACACACACAAGAAAGCTAAAATAATTTAGCTCTTCTCCTCCTACATCAGATTAAACCCTTTTCTCTTAAAAATGTGGAGAAGTGCATAGACTTTAGAATCAATCAAGCAGTCTGGATTTAAATCCTTACTCTGCTTCTTAGAGTTGTGTGACCTTGAGTTTTTCTGAGCCTTAGATAAGTTACTTTTTAATTCCTTCTAAAAGTAATTTTAAAATAAAATTATTCATTTAAAATATATACCCTAATCAAATAAAACTAAATAAATGGAGTAATATTCTGTGTTCACGGATGGCAAGACAATATTATCAAAACTGTCAGTTCTTCCCTATTTAATTTATAGATTCAATGTAATACCAATCATAATCTCTGAGATTTATTTTGTGCATAATGACAAACTTATTTTAAAGTTTACATGGAGAGGCAAAAGACTCAGAATAGCCAATTCAATGTGTAAGGAAAATGAAACTGAAGGATTGATGCTAGCCAATGTCAAGACTTCTTATAAAGCTACAGTAATCAAGACAATCTGGTACTGGTGAAAGAACAGACAAGTAGATAAATGAAACAGAATGGAGAGCCCAGAAATAGACCCACATAAATGTAGTCAACTGTTCTTTGACAAAGAAGCAAAGGCAATGCTATGGAGCAAAGTAGTCTTTTCAACAAATTGTGCTGGAACAACTGGATGTCGACATGCAAAAAAAAAAAAAATCTAGACACAAACATTACTCCCTTCACAAAACATTTACTCAAAATGGATCATAAACCTAAATGTAAAATACTACACTATAAAACTCCTAAAAGGTAACGTAGAAGAAAACTATATGACCTTGGGTATGGTGTTGACCTTTTAGATATGATAGCAAAGACATGATCCATGAAAGAAATAATGGATAAGCTGGTCTTCATTAAAATTAAAAACTTATGCTCTGCAAAAGACAATGTCAAGAGAATGAGAACACAAGCCACATCTGGGAGAAAATATTTGCAAAAGACACATCTGATAAAGGACTATTATCCAAAACGTACAAAGAAGTCAAAATTCAACAATAAGGAAAACAACCTGTATAAAAAATGAGCCAAAAACCTTAACAGACCCCTTACCAAAGAAAATAAACACATGCTAAATAAGCATATGAAAAGATGCTTGATATCATATGTCATCAGATAAGTGAAAAATAAAACAAGATACCACGACACACCTATTAGAATGGCCAAAATCCAGAACACTGACAACACTAAATGCTGGTGAGGATGTGGAGCAACAGGAACTCTCTTTCATTGCTAGCACGAATGCAAAGTGATACAGCCACTTTGGAAGATGGTTTGGGAGTTTCTTACAAAACAAAACCTGCTCTCAATATAACACAAAGCAGTTATGCTCTTTGGTATCTATCCAAAACAGGTGAAAGCTTATATCCACAAAAAAAATTTACATGTGTGGGACTTCCCTGGTGGCACAGTGGTTAAGAATCTGCCTGCCAATACAGGGGATGGGGGTTCGATCCCTGGTCTGGGAAGATCCCATATGCTGTGGAGCAACTAAGCCTGTGTGCCACAACTACTGAGCCTGTGCTCCACAACTACTGCAGCCCAAGCACCTAGAGCCCATGCTTCACAACAAAAGAAGTCACTGCACTGAGAAGACCGTGCATCACAATGAAAAGTAGCCCTTACTCATTCCACCTAGAGGAAGCCTGCAAGCAGTAATGAAGACCCAATGCAGCCAAAATAAATTAATTAATTAAAAAAAACCCTACATATGGATAGGAGCTTTATTAATAATTGCCAAGACTGGGAGGGAGCAAGGAAGATGTCCTTCAGTAGGTGAATGGATAAACAGTGGTAGTTCCAGTTACTGGAATATTATTCAGCACTGAAAAGAGCTACCAAAGTGTGAAAAGATATAGAGGAAGCTTAAATGTGTTTGACTAAATGAAAGGAGCCAATCTGAAAAGGATACATACCATATGATTTCAACAACTGACATTCTTAAAAAGGCAAAACTTTGGAGACAGTAAGAAGATCAGTGGTTGCTAGGGGCTGATGTGGAAGGAGGAATGAAAAGGCAGAGCACGGAGGATTTTTAGGGCAGTGAAAATACTGTGTGATACTATAATGATGAATACATGTCATTATACATTTGCCCAAACCCATAGAATGTACGACACCAAGAGTGAGTCCTAGTGTAAATTTTGGACTTTAGATGATGATGATGTACCAATACAGGTTCATCACTTGTAACAAATGTACCATCCATTGGGGATGTTGATAATGGGGAAGGCGGTACATTAGTAGAGGCAGGGGGTAATCTCTGTACCTTCCCCTCAATTTGGCTGTGAAACTTGAACTATTCTAAACAAATTTTCTTAGTAAGAAATGCATCTACTTCACAGACATTCGGGAGGCATAAACACCATAATGCATGAAAAACATTTACTACATACAGACAGTGCTCAACAGAGGTTATCTATTTCATACCTATTATGTTTCAAACACACCTACTCATTTTGTCTTTTCTGCCTGTCTCATAGTTTATCCCAGCTCATCTTTCTAACAGAATGCTACAGTAATTAGGTACAGTATCTCCTATTTTCAGTCTGGAATGCTCTCATCTATTATGCTTTGCAATTTCCCTTTCCTTTAGGGATATGCACACAATTTTCTTTTCTCTTCTTTAATCCATCTTCTTTTCTTGTCTGAATCTTTCTGGCACCTATTCATACCTTGCTTTGCAAGTTAGATGTCAATTTCTCTGAGAATCCTTTTCTGACCATAACCTCTTCCAATAGAAGATGTTTCATACAATTATTATTGAATATATTCCACAAAATGTATCTTCCTGCCTTCTTCTCTATACTCCCCATTAGAATGTAGGATTCTTGAGTTTCAGAACCATATCTGCCAGGCTGACTATTACACTCTCCCTATTTAGCCTGATGACCATCACATAGGTACACAGGAAATAGTTTTTGAAGGAAAGAATGAATGAATTCCTAATCTATCTATTCCTGATAAACTATTAGTAAGTGACAATGGATTCTTGACTATAGTTTCCAGGACATCCAGATATCCTGGTTCCTCTTTTTGGAAGCTGCTAGAAGTTTGTTTGTTTTGTTTTCAATACTAGAATCCCATAATAATAATCTATGGGTCTCTGATATTGTTTCCAAATTCTATTCTATTTGTTACATTGTGATTATTTTTTATAAGTATTAGATTTAATAGTACTTTCCCAACAATTAGTATCAATGTTAGCACCTATAAAAGCAAAACTCCTCTCCAGTTTTTTGGAAAATATAGCATTAGCATCCATGAAAACAAAATTCCTCTTTTTTTTTGAAAATATCTGCAGTGAAATATATTCCCATTTGTGCTTTAGAGAGGTTTAGTGTATGATATAGAACACACTGAAGACAATATATAACTTTAGAATACTACACATTGAGATTGCAAACCTTGCATGGTGGTTGAGAAGCTATTTTTCTAAATATACACTACAATAAGAGAATTCAGTATTTATGACTTCCACTGGGCCAATCTGACAAACAGAGGTCATTAATCTGTTCTCAAAAATAGCTTGACACCTGAACTCTAACCTCTAAAAAATCTCTAATTTGAGGTGATCTAATATGTTTTCCAGACTTCCTATCATTCAAAGTATAAAGAAATGAATCTGCTGGTTGGAAAAACTAGTGAGGAAGAAGAGCTGCAGGATTCACCTTCTTTGTTAGTTTCACTTGACGTGAAGGGCATATATATTTCACTTCAAGCTGATTGCACCCTTTATGCTGGGTTCTTTTTTCCTGCAGTTCTGTTCCATTTTATTTAATGGTTACCTCTTTGAAAGCAATCACTGTTAGATTCATTCCCCATTTCTCCTTCTATTGGTCTGTTTCAGATCTGTATTTTATATTTACTTTGCCAGACACCTAACTGTAGGGCAACAGCTCCTATGGGTAG
Organism: Hippopotamus amphibius kiboko; assembly: GCF_030028045.1. Lineage (NCBI taxonomy): Eukaryota > Metazoa > Chordata > Mammalia > Artiodactyla > Hippopotamidae > Hippopotamus > Hippopotamus amphibius. The sequence continues at coordinate 87,918,277 of NC_080188.1, forward strand.
TTTTTGTGTTAAAAGTTCAATTTTAATATTTTCTAACATGAAGAATAGAACTTCCAAGAGAGCACCATATTCTGCTTAAGAACCTTCTCTTTATTTTTCTTTCTCAGGTAGCTCATAAAAATGATACAAGTAGTTCACTACATCATTATTCTTAAAATGTTTTCCTAGAAACACTAACCCTTGGGAGGTTAACATGGTCAAAAACATTTAGGAAATACATTTTTAAAGTTATATGTCCCTTTTCTAAGACTTCTCAGAGGTTAAAATAATACAAAGGAACTTATTTGCGAAACAGAAATAGACTCACAGAAATAGAAAACAAATTTATGGTTACCAAAAAAGAAAGAGGGAGAGGAATAAACTAGGAGTATGGGATTAACTGATATACACTACTATATGTAAAGTAAATAAACAACAAGGACCTACTCCATAGCACAAGGAACTAAATTCAATAGCCTGTAATAACCTATATGGAAAATAATCTGAAAAAAATGCATATTTTATATACATATTCATATATAAATGTATAACTGACTCACTATGCTGTATACCTGAAATTAACATATCATTGTAAATCAACTGCACTTCAAAAAAGAAAAAAGACTTTCAGAAGCTTTAATAAGCTAATGTAAATTATGAGTCTCTAAGGCAAGATAACGTATAGAATGTCTCCCAAATGTATTTGCTACTTTGCTTCAGATCCTTTCTCTGGACAGTTTGTGGAACATTTACTAGAAAAGACTGCACTAAGTATTGTGACATCCATACAGTAACTTTCAGTTTTATCTGGCTTTTAATTAAATCAGGCACAAACCATTAGTAAATTACTGCACAGCATATAAATACCCATGAGCTTTATTCAGTCCAAGCCAGTTCATTTTCCATTTGAATGTCACAAAGTTTAAATTCAAATTTGATACATAGAAATGAATTTCCTAATTTTATTTATAGTTATATGTTGCCCCAAGGAGTGAATCATGTATAAAAAAGGCCAAGAAAAATGCAATATTATTCCCACATCAGTTGATAATATGTATTGCCTTTAACCAGAAAGGAAAGAAGCTCCACCTTTCATTAACTCATCTTTAAATCCTTGATTGACCCAATTCAACAGCACTCACTGTATTGTAAGTACTTCACCAGGATCTGGGAATACAGTGATGAAAGGACAGCAACTTGTTCTCATGGGACCTCAGGCCAGAGAAGGGGCAGGCCAAGGACCCCTTAGAGACCGTGAAACATTGCTGCAGTGGAGGCTGCCTGGGATCCCAGAGGAAGGTTAACCTAGCTCTGCCTCAGGGCATCAAGAGAGTCTTCTTGTGGACTTGGAGGGCATTACACTAAGAGAAGTAAGTCAGGCAGAGAAGACAAATTCTGTATGCTATCACTTATATGTGGAATCCAAAAAACACAGCAAACTAGTGATTATAACAAAAAAGAAGCAAACCACAGATACAGAGACCAAACTAGTGGTCACCAACGAGGCGAGGGACGCGGGTAGGGGCAGGATAGGGATGGGGGAGTGAGAGGCACGAACTATTGGGTATAAGATGAGCTACAAGGATGTATTGTACAACATGGGGAAGATAGCGAATATATTGTAATAACTGGAGTGTAATGTCTAAAAATTGTATAAAAAATAAAAAGAAAGCCTTAAACAAGGCCGTGTCAGAGCAGAGCAAGTAGGCAGAGAAGTAGACAGAGGACTGCTGATTTAAGAATGTGTCACATCCAGAGGAATACACACAGCTCTGCTTTTCCAAAGGGAACAGTGTGAGAAAAATACCAGCCTCCCCTAAACCTTATTGGCACAGGGTTCCTTTCATGTACTGCGGCTTTAGTCTCTTTCAAAGCTGGCATATTAACTTGCTCTCATAAGTTCCTGACTTCTCCTTCACAAAGGGTGAGAACTGTGCTCTCTGGCTAGATTCTGTACTCACAGTATTGTAGAGGGGAGATGTGTGAGAGGACCAATACTTCTTTATTTTCTTGATGTTAAATATAGGGGGAAATACAATAAGAAAATTGGAAGAGAGAGTAAAAGTAGGTGTGTAGGAGAAATAGTATGCTTTTAGAGAAGAAATCATATTTATTCTATTAAACACCATAAATACATGAACTCTGGTATTCAATGTGTTAGTGAAAAGTAAAATACACACATAAACCTCTTCACTGTACTCTGACTGCTATCTTGGACAAAAAGGATAGACCTAGCAATAGAATTATTTAGCATAAAACATTTCTCCAGTTTAAAAGCAAAAGATAGAGGCAAGTACATAAATCAAAGTGATGCTCACACTTGGAACTCAGAGAGCAAGTTCATATTCCTTCCATTTGGAAATCTTTCTTTTCCTAAGATGTGCTCTTTTCTCTAATGTATAGAATGCTCCAGTGAAATTTCCCCAAACTAAAGAAGATGTTTAAGGAAATCAATTTACTGAACCAAGTGGCAGGATTCTTTGAAATTCTGGAAAGGCATATCATTGAAAAGTAGAAGGAGGACCTGAGTCTTGTAGAGGAAAAAGAAAAGAGAAGGCATTAAAGGGGTTCTTTTTATGAGAACAACTTCAGCTGGGGACAAGAATGGGATGGAAATAAGTACCAAATTTATACACAATTTCTGTGCTCCATTTCATGTTCTCAGCATTGCAAACACTCAATACTTTAATCCTTTAAGTGACTCTAAAAGAGAGATTGTACTATGGTCCTCACATTAGGAATAAGGAATTAAGCAACAGTAAGGTTAATGCCTTGTTCTAGGTGGCATAGCTAGTAAGTGACAGAGAACAGTGGAAATCCATGGATTCAGGTTCCAGAATCTACAATCTTGATATTTACACTAAACATATTGTAAAAACTAAATGATGATATTTTTGTATGTGGAATATATTCTACACAATCATATATTTATAATCCTTTGAAGATTGAATCTAAGGGTGTAAATATAATTTCCTGGGCCAAACATTTAGGTCATCTAGTTTGTCATAACTTGTATTCAAGGCCAAGCCTGAAAGTATCAGTCCCACTGTTAGCTGGTTATTATAATGACTCCATAAGAGACAAACCAAACATCATTTTCATGGATTATGATTGATTTATGAATGTATATGTGTATGGCTATGTTTATTGCATGCCTAATTTGTAGAATTCTAACTGTAAGTCAAGATTTTTAAAAATAAATGAATAAAGCAGCAGAGAAATATTAAATGTTCAAAATATAAAATGAAATTAGTATTGTTATACATAATATATAAGCCATAAGATCCTGTCTACTTGTTAGAAAAGAGTCTACAAATTTTGTTCCAAGATCCCTGCCTGTCTATACCAAAAAAACAAACAAACAAAAAAAAACAACAACAAAAAAAACAAAGACAATTAGTAAACTTGTCAAAAAAATCATTGCTGGCATTGAGAAAATAAATAAATTTCTCTTGTGGATTCCTGTAAAGTAGTGATTATGGGTCCAAGTACTCAGGGAATAAGAGCATCTACCATTTCCTTCATTAAATAAATAAACAACAGAATTCATGTAGTTGTAGTTTTATGACGCCCATCGTTTTACTCTGATAACAGTCTTCCAAAACAGAATTCAATAATAATTTCAATATGGTACCAGAATTATAGAGTCCAGGCACATCATTCAATGATGTTATGGATTACAATATAAAAATAAAACTAAGTATTTTATGAATTACAGTAAGATAAATATTAGTGCATATAAATATAAACACATGTAATGAAACAGTCTATACCCTTACGAGATGTACTCTGACATTTCTATTTTATTTTAATATCGTTCAATATGTGAAAGTTGGCCAGGAACTATTAAATTAATTTCCTGACCCACAAATGGCTTGTGACCTACGTATTGAAAAGTACTGACCTGGAGCAAATTTGAATCTCAGATTACCTGTTACGTTTCTTATAATAAAACTTGATAGATATTGAATAGAAGTAAATTTGAGTTCTTCCCTAAAATAGAAGATGGGACATAAACATTATATTTTCATGATTAAAGAGAAACTCTTTCACAGTTTAGCAAAAGTCGAGATTCTGGGGAGAAGTTGTTATTACCTAATGTAGATGCAAAAGGCTGAGAAGATTCTGACAAGATGTGTGGTTACTCAAATATCAGATGAAAGTGGGCCCAGTGCACAAATATGAGTCTAGCAGCAGTCTCACTCAGAAAATCCTTTTTAGTTCACCCAAGTGCTGGGACAGATGGGTAGTGAAGCCCTATGGTTTTAGGTCATTGACTGTATCTCAAATGTTTTACCCTAGAAATTAAAAATCTCTAAAGAATGCTGTTAATGTCTAACTTTAAACAGTGTTATTTCTTTGTAAACTCTCAAAAAACAAACTAAGCTGCAAAATATACCATGTATTTGGATGTGGAAATAGTTAATTCAGATTAGTTCAGGTAAAATGATACAGCTGCATTTTTAAAAGAGAGCCACCTAAGAAAGGCTGGTTCGTGGTGTCCTGAGTAACTATGATGGCTTTTTGAGAGCTGGTACCTGCTAGGGAACCAAAAATATGCTTCTACAATGAGTTAGTGAAGAGAGATAGCAAATACCAATTTCTATGCCTAAAAGTATAAAAAAATTGTTTCCCTACAAGGATAGCTTTTATTGAAGTGAGCCACATTTACTTAATTTCTATCTTTTAAGAGAAAAATAGGATGTATTTGGATATATTTCTAGTGATCAAGAAAAATCATAATTAGTAGGTGCTGAAATTGGCAAATATATTTGTAACTTAATAAAATATGAACAACCTTATAAAGTCTACACAAATTTTAAACCCCTTGAAATGTTTAATGCTGAGTCTTTTGAAACTATGTTATGATTTTTACGCTTTTATTAATCCACTTTCATCTTAAACGACTCACTAATGATTGAATCAACTGAGCGCTGTTTGTACGCGTCTCATAAATCCTTCCATTACCATTTCCATCACTTCATCTTTCCCCTCCCAATCAATACTATGAATAAATGTTTTATTACTGACATCATGCACTGTGAAAATGCTAGAAGTAAATGTTAATAAATAAATACAGCGTGATTAAGACAAAAATGGTTAAAATACAGTTTTGTCAGGGATCTGAAACAGCATTCGATGGGGCTAGAAAGGATCATTGTTTACTTCATCTTTTAAGAAGTAAGAATTTATTATCTACAGGAAAGGCTATTATAACAAAAACACTCCTTTTTCTTCCTGGTGGCACTGTAAAACTAATGAAAATTGTTTATTATTTTCTTATTCGTAAATATCAAAGTTAATGCCTGAGAATAAAATGTGCAAAAGCAACATTTTAAATTATACTGGCAATTCAAAATTTCCTTCAACACTGTCAGGAGAATCTGATTTGATATTTGCTTACTTATTACTGTGCTTACAAATCCTCATTTTTTTTCATGCCTTTCCAATGTCTTACATTTCATAAGAATATCTAATTCAAAAGGAAAGAAATGCCTTTAAAATGTATTTGCTCAAAATAAAGTAGCCTCATTTTCTTTTGATTTTTGAAAATGTCCTGTTTCCATACCCTTTGAAGTTTAGAAATTAATCTCTACCAGTTATGAGCAGATAGTCAACTGCTGATTATTTATTCTGATTAATCAATTTATCTAATTATGATTTAGTTTTTAAAGCCTCTAGACATATGTGTTTTCACTTGAAGCAGGTTTACATTGTTAGTTTATCTCTATCTGAAATAGGCATAGTTCAAGCCAAACTATATTTTCCTCCAAAATAGAAAAATTTTACATGCTAGTATAAGTGTAAATGCAATGGGCTTATATCTATATACACATATTGGCTACTAAATTATGTAAATAACATGATAAAAGTTGTCCTGAATAACAAGGATAGTGTATATATAGAATGGATCCACTTTGTGTTATGTACATGAGAATTGATTCTGTTCCCATCTGTCATTTACCAAATCTTTAAAAAGCTATCTGTCTGATTTTCTCACTTTCTCACATTGGGAGGTTTCAGAAGATCAGTCTGCGAATAAAGTAAAAATCTTGGCTGAAAATGAATTAGCACCATCCCTGAAGGAGCAGACCTCACCTAGGTGCCAAATGAAGGGCGAGATGACCCTCATAAACACCTTGTGTGAGTTAATGAGAATGAAGGTTCATTTCCATAATGACTCCACATTTGCATCTGTTGCATACCACTCACATCGCCCCTTGATAGAGGCTTGCATGGTGCAGGCTGGCAAAAGTCACTGTGAATCAGACAGGCTGCAATTCTCATCACTCCAGTAATAATATGACCATGCAGTCTTTCTATCTGGCTCAGGTCCGAAGTAACGACCTCCACAACCTCAAAGCCTTTGAAGCACACCATCTGCTAGGCATCTTTGTGCTACTTGCTCCTCCTTGTAATTATATAAACATTCATTCACCATCAAGAAATCTACTTCCAGAAGGCCCACCTAGGACAAGGTGAAAAGGCAGCTTCTCTCACTGTTTCCTACTTTTGTCACCAATATCTTCTGAGCAAAACGAATGACAGCATGGATCACATTTGCTTATGCTGAATAGAAAAGGCAAACAATAAAAATGTGAGGTGAAATTATTTACCTTTGGAGGCTGTGCTTACCTGGAAAATATTGTTTGCAGCCTAGAACTCTCATATTTTCCAAACACAGCCACAAACTCAAAGCATGAAGACAAAGAGAGAAGCTCTATACATTAGTTATGGCTTTCCCATAAAGGACAAGGATCCTCTTAATCATCACTGGAGGGCAAGTTATTTTATTGCACGTTGAGAAAAAAAGCTATGCATGTAATGTTTTCCCTCCACGTTTCCCATTATAGGGGAAACTAATGTGATAGTATTTATCCAAAGAAGAAAATTTAAGTCAAAGGAAAGAAATGGACATACAATTGGCATTTATGTAGTCATATAAAAGCTAAGCCGTTGAATTTCAATATGTGTCTGATAATGTACTTCTGGAATCAAATGCCAAAAGCAGCAGCAAGAAGTCCAATTCTGTCTGAGCCTGACTCATGTTAATTTTCACTCTGAAATCTCACTTAAGTGATAAAATGAGAAAAATGCAAAACAAAACAAAACAAAAGCTGAAGGTAATAGATTCCACCTTTGCTTAGGAGAAACCATGCCCATGTGAAACTAAAGATGGAGAGAAGGAGGGAAGGCTATCCAGAAGAGGGAAAAATGGAGAAAGCAGTGGGTGAAAATAACAATAATCAGTGATGCCCTGGTTTGTGATTCTTGAGGGCCTGCAGCAGAGTGGAACCCATTAACCATTGGTCAGACTGAGTGTAGTCTGTCAAAAGCTCTTACTAAAGGCTCAACCGCTATACTTTCTTACTCAGAGACTTCATCCTATTTTCTGACTTGAACTTTTATTGCCAATGGTGCAAATTTTCTTTGAAATCTCTTTCACCACCCCTATCATTTTTAATTCTGCTGCCACTAGTGTTGTCCTCTATGTCTTCAAGCGTAAATTGCTGAAATATTCATTCCATGGTCTCTCAAACTCTAAATTCTCTTTGCCTTTATTCTGCTGGACTGAATGAACTCAAATATAGTTCCCTGATTTGCAGCCTTTAGGAAGCACTAATTTCCCACCATATGAAATGTATTGAACTTCATTTAAGGTTTAACTAATATTGACACAGACACTGAGCTGAGTGCCTGACAAGGACTGTCTCAGTTACCATGCAGAATATGATTGGGGTAGTAATGCTCTTATTTTAATAAGGTGGAAACTGAGATTCACAGAGATTAAATAACTTACTCATGGTCAGTAAGAGTAGAGTAGGAATTTAAACCAATAAAAAAGGAAATGATAATTCTGTGACATGAGAGATGTGTGAGTTAATGCTACGGTGGTCACCATATTGCAATATGTAAATGTATCAAATTAACACATTATACACTTAAAGGTACACAATATTATATGTCAATTATATTTCAATTAAAAAGTATCAACCTGACTACAAAGCTGATGCTCTTCATTACTCTGTGATTTGCCTCTACAATATTTAGTTTACTTCTTCCCAATGTCAACACGTCTGTCTTCGCCTCTCTCATCTATCCCTATTTCTCTGTCCCTCTCTCTCTATCCATCTACCCCATCCTCTTTCCTTCCTGTCTCTACACACATACACACACACACACATACACACACACACACGCACACACTTCCTTATGCAGTCTTCCTTGCATAGGACACTTTACTTATCCTTCATATTCTCTATCTAAACATTTCAAGACAGAGTTCAAGTCAATTTCAAGTTCTCCTCTTTTCTGAAGGCTTTCATAAATACTTACCATTATTAATTTCCTTATGCTTTCAACTCCAACAGAACCCATAGTTTACCATAGAAATTATTATACATGTTGCCCTGGGTCATTGACATTTTTTATTGTATTCTTATCTCTATAATTCATGAAAAACTCCTTAAAAGCAAGAAACTTGTAGCTCACTGTAATGTACTATATACATGTAAGTTATTATTCTTTCTATTACTATAGTCTGTATACTCTGCTGATACCTATATGCTGAGCATATAATGGGTATTCACTGGGATTCATTTATTAATCGCAGAGTTGGTACTTAAACATAGACTTTTGATTTTCCAATTCAGTTGAATGAAACTACAACTTACAATCAGCTATAAGCCTTTGGGACCAGAAGCCTGGTAAAAGGAAGATTTTGTCCTCTACAGTTAGAAGAGCAGAACACTTACACTTGTTTAAATGCAAAAGGGGACAGGCAGATTCATTATAAATAACAATGAAATATTTCAAAGTGTGTATCCACTAAAATATTTAATATTGATGTTCAGTGGACAAATCCAATAGTATTCACGGGGAAATTATGAAGATATAAGAAGAAACACTCAGTAAAAGTATCCAGTCCCAAAGCATCTTTAAAAAATAGAATTACAAAGGAAATTCTGAGTGAAAAGAAAAGATATTTTGGCTTCTAGTAGGAAAAAAGTTTGGAGTTGTCAGAAATATAATGATGCTGAAACTTTACCAACCTATTACCTATCAGAAATGTAGTAGGACAGATTCTTGTCTGAGAAGAATACATTAATATATTCTAAGCTTATTTCCAAACTTTCTATTCTTGATTCTAGATTTTTATGTTCTTGAGCATCTGAAAATATGCACAATGAAACCACAGTGTTGCATAACACAGAGCAGAAGTTCCTAACCTTGGCCGCATATTAGATTCCCTTAGAGAGCTTTTTAAAAATTCTTAAGAAAAATCGATACTTCAGAACAATAGACTAATTAAATCAGAATCTCTAGGGATGGGACTGGATGATCATATTATTTTAAAGGCTACCCAGACCACTCCAGTGTGCATCTGAGACTAAGAACCTTCCATTGAGTGTGGCCTGGAAGTTATGGAGGTTCAGAATACTCACTGATGTTTGCATGTCATGGGAAAACTGTCAAGTAGTTCCCATAACAGATCTGGCTTTGGTCAGAGCCATATCACAATAATGACATAGACAAATAAGAATTAGATAAAATAAGTGCGGGTCAAAAAAAAAAAAAAAGTGTCCTAGTTCTCACTTTTCTATAAACATTATTTCTGAGCCTCATTTTCCAGTTTATTCTTTCTCGTAAATTAGCCGGTGGAACTGAGTTTTCCCTTAACTTGTCATCTTCCAGCTGCTGAATGTTGCATTAACATGTCCCATTTATGTGCCATTCATGTAGAATCTGTTGATGCCAAGTCCTCCCCTCTCTGGCTGTGACACTGGGTATTTTCAATTATAATGATGGCCAGAGCCACAGACAAACATTCCAGGATTACAATAACTTTAAATCAGAAGAGAGAATCAGAAAAATACAGCCAAAGTAAAAATGATTGATTGTGAACAAGTTTATGCCTTAATGTGTATTTTTAGGCAGTTTGGAGATTACTGTTCTTAATATAATAAATTCAGATTGGGATATAAGAAGCTGAAATTGAGAAAAGTTGAAATCTAAAAGTTAAAAATAAATCTACAAAAATAATCTTTATTGTGGGTGATACAAACACACACACACATACACACACACACACACACAAACATATGGTAAATAATACTCTATGACCTCAGTAATAAAAACTATACTGAAAATACTTGAAGTTCTGGCCTAAATTTGTAATATTTTAAACTATGATTTAAAGGCATGTTTAAGCTGTACGATGACCTAAAAAAGAGATGCAGATAAGAGCTGCTATGAATTCACTAAATGTTAGCCTCTAAATGATTTCAGAATTTATCAGAAAATTGTTTGATCAACACTTTTGAACAGACTTGTGATGTGACATAAAGTATAGAATACATTTTTCAGCGCTACTGAGAAAACTGTCATTCCCAAAACAAGAGGAGAAAAACTGTCAAATTAGACTAAGTCGTGTGTTAATATTTAGCACTTTGTTTCCAAAGCAGCCTTAGTGAATATCTAAAGGCCCCTATCTTCTTCCTCTGCCCATGGATGTGCAATGAAATCTCTGTATTTACTTTTAGACGCATCATCTTAAAACTTGTAGGTTGTCCTCCTGACTGGGAGCCACACGAGTGGCTTAATACTGAGTTCCTTTGTGACTTCCAGGTCTTTTTTTTGGAATTTCTCAGTCATTTTGGATTTGATTATGCCACCAAGGGCTGCCTGGGTGACCACCATGCCACAATCTCATATTCTAATATTTATGTGGGTAGCAAAACCCAAAAATTGTGCTTTACTTCAGTATTTTGAAAGAGGAAGTTGGAGAATTATCTTCAATTAACTCCATCAAAAGAAGCACTGAATTTGTAATGACTTAGTTTTACTTACTGGAAAGACTTCGAAAAACACACAAAATATCCTGAAGAGGAGTTCTGACTTTATTACTGATAAACTACAGATTATTTTATCCATCGTAGCAGATGAGCTGTTTCATTTAACCAGTGGTTTAGAGTGAATGAGAGAATTTACACATAACCCTGATAATTCTATCCAGTTAAGACAATTGTTTTAAACTGATTCTTTTTTCACATTTGCTGAAAGCCAGTGTGCCTTCTGTATGACTCCCAGATTCTATGGATTGATAACAAGTTCACAATGAAAAGTTATCTTATTTCCTGACTGTCTTATCACTTGTTCTGGGAACATTTTAGTGCTATTTATGGAATACCCTGAAGAGTTCCTGACAATATCCTACTCCATTCCTACCTTTGTAGGGCAAGGAAGGGCAGGGAGCAGTACAGATGTCTGTTTATTTTGTAATAAGAACAAACATCATCCATCTCTTTCACTGCAGTAAGCATCTCAAAGTTACATGAAAAAGAAACCATATGACCTACTTTGTATTGCTTACTTGGCCAAAATATTTTGGGGAAAAAAGTTGATTTTAATTAAAAATAAGTGAGGAATAGCAAACATAATGGAAAGAAAAGGATATCAAAAAACTATTCAAGAAAACAATGTAACTGAGACATCACCTTCTAGATTGAAGTGGCCAACAGAGAACTCAGCACAGTGGATAAGACTAGACCTATACAGAGGCATATCGTGGGAAATCTTAGCATGGAAGTTGCACATGGAAGACCAAGAGAAGTTCTACTAAACTCTAGAAATTAAAGGAAAAAAAAAAAAAAAGACTCATGCTCATGGGCAAAGGATGAATATTCAAAGGGAAAATGGTTTCAGGCTTCCCTATAAGACACTGGAGGTAAAGCCTTCAAAATACTTCAATCTTGAATTTCATTGTCAATCAAACTATACATAAAGTGTAAAGGTAGAATAAGACATTTTTAGACAAGCAAAATCTCAAAACATGAACTTTCCCATGTACTGACTTGAAAGCCGGTACTAGATGATTTGCTCTTAAAATGATTTCAATAGTCCAAAACAAGAGGGACCCACGAAGTAGGATCTCCAACATAGGAGACATGAGATGGAAACATCAGGATGACAGTAAAGGGAGATTCTAAGATAACACATGTAAACCAGATGGGGGGAGGATTGTTTTGTCCCATTGAACCTATGCACAGTGATGCTCTCAACTAGAAATGCCTGAGGACACCCACGTGTGCCCACCAGGAGCCCCTACAGACATTTCTCTTTGGAGTCAATGTTGTGCTGGACAGCCCCAGCCTAGATCTTATTTTGATTGCAAGACTCACCACAGCAACAACCATCAGGGAACTTTGCAAAAAAAAAAAAAAAAACAAGCCTACTATTTACAAAGTCTGGAGGGTACACAGCGTGCCTGGGGCCACACAGTGAGACTACAGGGAGAGAGAGAAAAAGAAAGAGAAAAAGGGGGCTAGGGTTCCACTTTCTACTTTCATTGGGATGTGGGGGCTGGGGTTTCTTTGGTTCACTCTTTATTGGTGAATTTAAAACATAGAGGGGAAATTAAAACATGGGAAGGTAAAAACCAGCAGTCAAATAATCAGTTATCTAAGTCAAATGGGGATCTCTAAAATAAGAAAACTTCAGGGTGGGTGGCCTGGATTTTTATCTAGTAGTATAGCTGTTCAAGTTAGAGTTTCAGGGTATTTAATTTTGGGTTTTGAGATGATCAGCAAGGTACAAGACAATCACATCTTCTTTGTTGGTCATTGATTTCCCCACAGAAAAGGAATCACTCACACAAACGTGTCTGATTTATCTGCTCTGCTCTAGTCAAGTGTACATTTTCCCTTGTCTACACTTGCATTTTCTTCACCTTCTCATTAATAGTTTATCCCCTCCAGACCATCTTCCATATCTACTGCTTGACTAAAACTGCTCTAAGAGCATTAATAAATTCACTGCTGCTAAATATAGCACTTTTAAATCCCTATCTGACTTAATGATGTTGAAACAAGGAGATTGGCAATTTAACACATGCTCTCTTAGTGAGGGTGTGCCCTGCCTTTCTCAGTCTATGTGGAATTGAATCAGGGGTCACTCCATTTTAGGGGAAAGACATGTAGCCAATGACTACATTATTATGTCCTCTTATGACTCATCAGAGGATATAATTATAATATCCTGAGCATCAATAATTGATTCACGGGTTGGCACGTGACCTGACACATGGCATCTGTACTAATTCTAAGACTTTTGATTTTGTGATCGGGCAGGAGGCCATCCGTTTTCTGTGGACTTAGGGATATGAGTCTGTCAACCTGGACAACGGATTAAATAGTAAAGGGCAAATGCTTCAATTAGACCTTTGTGAAAGCATTTCAATCAAAAATGGAATGAGGGGATATGAAATGGAGACTCTCATGCATGTGTTCTCAGAAGGATGGACCTTGAGAACTAAGAGATTGGTTTCCTGTAAATGCCTGATTTATGGAAAACTGAGATTTATCTTCTCACCCATGAACATCTGCCAAGAACGCTTCTCGATCCTCAAGCCAATGAATTTACTGTGTGGATTCTGGCCAGACTCCCCTGTTCCACTCCTTGCCCATAAACACAGCCCACCTCACACCCTCCATGGACTCATCTGTAGCTTGCTACTACATACTTTTTCCAAATTATGATTCCTCTGCTTTTCCTGAATAAACTCAAATTCAGGTAATTCAAGCTTGCCTTAGTTTACATCTTTATTTAGGTTGACACCTTTTATTAACTTGTCTTCTGGCTTTTGTCACCCTTGGCAAACTTACTGCTTTGTGTACCATGCTATCACAGTTGGGGTGAGGGGAGCTGAAATTAAGAAAGGGACTAAATTCTCATTTTGTTTTGTATTGTTTTTATTTTTTAAGCCCCGAGATACCATGATACGTGAAAGGATCATACACATATTTTCAAATAAATCTCCCATTTTCTTCATTTTTTGTTTTTGTCAGTAAATGAGAAGTTCCTCCATAATGTAACCATTGCTCACATTTGAGAGGCAGCATCGCTAAGTACATAAGTATGAGGGTTGCAAAGCTGGGCTTCCTGTGTGACTTCAGGTAAGATGATTAACTACTTGAAGCTCATTCACACCATGTGTAAAGCAGTGAGAATAGTGAAACCAATCTCACAGGATTCTGTGAGGATTAAATAATATAATGCCTATGAAGTCATAAAAGCAGGCATGGGACATAGTAAATAAAACATTTTGGCTAACATGGTTGCAATCATTACTATCTGCTTCAAATATCTCTTCATTTTGCCATTTTTTTGATCCACATTCAGGTGGTTTTCCTAGGACCTGATTGCGTCTTCTCAGCTCCTGTAGGGATTATTCTACGTTATCTGAAATCACATGTTGATATTTCTCAGGGTTCAGATCACCATCTCCCCTTCTCAGCACTCTACACTTCCTTCCAAGGTAACCGCATTTATTTCCCTAACATAGAATGTGACTCACCCCCATATACATGTTCGCTGCCAACACCACTCTACTGAGGGCTAGACTCATCTATTTACATCCACTCCAAGGAGCTTATACGTGGATCTCACAGTGAGCTGGTGCTTTCCCGTTGTATCACTTTCATGAACTCTCTCATGCTTACCTGTTTCTCCTGTAAGGCTCCGCATCTCAGCAAATCGTAATTCAGTAGAATTCCTTGAGCAATACTTTAGATCGAAAGCCCAAGGATCATTACTGACGCCTTTCTTTCTCCTACCCTAAATCCAATTGATTGCTAAGTGCCATCAATTCTTCTTCTATTTGTATGTATATTTCGTTCTATCTCTGTTACTGTCTAGATCTTTTATAACTTCATTCCTCCACTTTTGACTCTATCATCTATTTTCCAAATAGAGGACAGAATGATCTTTCAGAACTGAAAATTGGATAAGTTATTCTTCTGCTTAAAAGCTGTCGATTTCATCTCATTTTCCTTAGAATGTACACTCAAACCTTTACTTTGATCTATACTATGATTTGCCACCTTGGCTTTCTTTCTGTTTCTTAAATGATCAGATTCTTTGCTTACCTTAGAGATGCTTGTAGGCCATTTCCCCTGCCTGCAAGTGTCTTCCTGGCCTGGGCGTGTTTAATCATATCCCCTGAGTACTTTAGTGTCACAATGTATTTTGTAACTTTCCAGTGTCTATTGCAAAGCTTGGGATTTAATGGGGCTCAAAATATGTTTTCAAATGAATGAATAGCACTTATGACTGTTTGCTGCTTATTATGGCAAATAAAAATGGGCAGAAAACAAATTACTGAGACTGGTAGTTAAGGTACACTTCTACTTGAAGGTGAAAAGGGTTTCTTCTGTGTAATGTGTTTTCAACTTGACTAGGCCACAGGGTGCCCAGATATTGGTCAACCAGTATTCTGGATGTGAAGGTATTTTTTAAGGTGATTAACATTTAAATTGATAGACTAAGTAAAACAGATTTCTATTCCTAATGTGGCTGGACCTCATCTAATAGAACAAAAAAGCTGACCCTCCCCTGAGCAAGAGAGAACTCTTTCCTGCCTGACTGTCTTCGAACTGAGACATTGGCTTTTTTTCTACATTCAAACTCAAGCTAAGACATCATCTCTTCTTAGGTCTTGAGCCTTCCAGCCTTCTGATGGGGACTACACCATCTGCTCTGCTGGGTCCCAGGCCTGCGGACTTGGATTGGAACTAAACCACTGGCTATCTTGGGTCTCCAGCTTGCTAACTTACCTTGCAGATCTTGGGAATTTCCCATCTCCATAGCCACATGAGCCAATTGCTTGTAATACATCTCTCTTTTTCTAGCTGGATAGATAGAGATGAAGATGGAGATGGAGGTGGAGGTGGGGGTGCAGGTAGAGGTGGGAGTGGAGATGGGAATGAGGGTGGTGATGGTGGTGGATGTGGAGGTAGGAGTGGGGGTGGGGTGTGGGTGGTAGTGGGGGTGGGGGTGGAGGTGGAAGTGGACATGGGAGTGGGTTGAGGGTGGAAGTGGGATTGAGAGTGGGTATGGGGGTGGAGGTGTGGGTGGAGTAGGTGTGGGGATTGAGGTGGGGGCGGAGGTAGGGGTGTGGGTGGAGGTGGGTGTTGGGGTGGGGTTGGAGATGCAGGTGGAGATGGAGATAGATCCACCCACTGGTTCTGTTTCTCTGGAGAATACTGACTAATACAGAGGCATTATGTGACTACAGCCAAAGTGACTTTTTGATTAATTAAGAATGCCTTTGAAGAGGTGAATCTCAGTCACATGGCACTGCTTTAGAATTTGAGTGTTCTGAATTAGCAAAATCCATCCCCAAAATGCAATCATACTCTCTTCTATAGTCTGCACAGTGTGGCTGGCATAATAAACATCTCATCAAATGTAATCTAGATGAATATTTTAAAAGACTAACCCTATTAAATATATAATACTTCCTATGCCTATTTAAGCAGGATGTATTAATAAATAGTTCTGTGCATTATTTAAGAAATAGTTTGCTCAAAAAACTGTTTGTCTATGTGAGGAAAAATATATATATATATCCAAATAGAAAACATACAGAAATCAATTCTGGGTCAATAATAGATTTAAAAATCAAAAAGCAAGGTTAAAATATTTGTACAAGAAAATAGTAAACTGTGTTTGTGACTGCATCATTAGATTAAATGTTCTTAAAAAGACAAAAAATCTGAGAGGCAAGGATAAGTAAATTTACTCATAGTACATTTTAAAACATCAATATGGGAAGGCTTTTCTGTAATTCAGGCGAATAGAAAAGCTGGTACCAGAATAACTTTTTTTGTCAAAAACAATTATTAAGATGGGACAAAATAAGAGAAAATTGTCAGAGGTATTGGAAAAATAAAGGAAATGTCTAAGAGTAACAGTCTTGAGAAAAGAGAAGCAGAGGAGGTAAAGTCCACATAAGCCCTGTCTTTCCTTGAGGCCATTTCCACATTCTTCCTGCAGGGGGTTAGCATCCAAGACATCTGTGGTCTCACTGGGCAGGGCAGACTGAGGTCAGAGACCTAGGAGTCAAAGCAGCTGCACAAAGAGTGCTGGACACAAGGGAACTGCATAGATGGGACCCCCCAAGATCTGGATCCAAAACACCGCAAGTCATCACCTGAATCCTAAGCTGTCCTATCAATAAACACTACAGCTACATATCCATAAAAACTCTGGTAGCTACAGCTACTATAAGTAAAAATTAAAACTGATGAATCTCACAGACAGTTCAGTAGAATAAAACAGACACAGACTAGCACATGCTATGATTCCTGTTACATAAACTTGAAGGACAGAGAAATGTAACCCATATTGATCCTACCCTGAGGTTTAAGTGAATGACATGGACTAGCATGGGTCAATATGACTTATTCTAAAAGCACATAAAGAAAACAAAGCAAGTTGTCAAGAAATATATATGATAGCATTCAGTTAAAACCAAAAGAATCTCAAAAGAATGCTTTATTGAATTTATGAATCTATACATTTGAAATATGAAGGTAATATTTGACAAAATTTGGTGGAGGATACATTATTTCATATTATTCTGTATGCTGAAAATATTTGTTTTTTAAAAAGAAGGTCCATATGCTTTCCTTTAAATATTTTTATCCTGAAAATAATGTCATCAGTTGAAAAGTTGCTACAATGGAAGCATAACCCCAGGTCAAAAGAACTGTGTGCTTTTGACAGGATTATTACTTAAAAAATGTATTTCTCAGAAGGATGCCTGAATTTAGTATGCGAGGTTTATATTTACTACTGAAAAATTTATCATCCAAAAAATTTGTCTTATAGGTTCAGACATCATTCGTGTTCTATTTCATCCTAGGAATATTTAATGATGAAAAGTCTTGAATACTTAAGAATGTGAGAGTCTTGCAATAAAACATAGTAGTGTCTACCTAGCCTAATTTTTTCCTCAAAAAATATACAGTTTAATAAAAAAGAGATATCAATCATTTTGGCAGCATGATTACTTACACTTCGAAATTCAAATTTCCCAATTGGCCAAAAAAAAAAAAGGTAAAAAAAACTGACAGTATGAAAATATATGTATGTGCACTTAGAAATTATCTAAATTGACTTCTCATCTATATGGGGCCCAAATTTAATGACAGGATGTCTGTAAGTCTAGCATATGCCAATGTTTGCAGTTTTGATGTTGACTATTTGACATGCTTTCAGGCCTCCAAAGAGAACTTGTTTCAGTTTAAGAGAACAAATCTATTTTAAAAATATAATAAAACATCAAAAATACTTAATAAATACTTTTACATTACTCTTAATTCAGTGACCTTGAACAAATCATCTACCTTTACTGTGAACATATTTTTATGTGAGTTCTGGACTTATCTGTGATAAAACATAATTACTTATTTTATTTCTTAGTTTGGAGTTAGGCTATGTAGGCATTAATAAGAATGGGAGAGAATATTCCAGTTGATAACCAAGAAAGAGAAAAGAAAAACTTTGCACTATTCCCAAGAGGGCCAAAATAATGCACTTTGTCAAAGTTTTAGGAATAACCATTATTCATTAAAATTTCAAAAAGAGGCCATAGATATTTTCTTATTTTATCTACATCGGAAATGAAATGAAGGTCATGGCAAAATTCCCATTGTCTAATGTCAAGTTTGATCATTTTTACTTGTTGTCAGAAAAGAAATATGTACTAACAAGAATATGTCCAACAATACCAAGAAATCCCATTCAGTTACCATAAAAATATACACATACATTCATTCAAGAGAATATGTTACTGATCATAAATTCTTTATTGGACTGATTTCTCGAGTAAACGACACAATTCCTTTCTAAGGAGGTCTGGGTTGGTGTATTTTTTCCCCTCAATAATCCATGTAATAGAAGCCATTGTTTTAATTTTTAAATCTTCTTGTTAACTGGCAGTATTCTGATAGGCAATAAAAACAGCTTTTCTCAATGCAAATCAAAACCACAATGAGGTATCACTTCACACTGGTCAGAATGGCCATCATCAAAAAGTCTATAAATAATAAATGTTGGAGAGGGTGTGGAGAAAAGGGAACCCTCCTACACTGTTGGTGGAAATGTAAATAAGTACAACCATTATGGAGAACAGTATGGAGGCTCCTTAAAACACTAAAAATAGAACTACCATATGATCCAGCAATTCCACTCCTGGGCATATATTCAGAAAAGACAGAAACTCTAATTCAAAGATACATGCACACCAGTGTTCATTGTAGCACTGTTTACAGTAGCCAAGGCATGGAAGCAACCTAAGTGTCCATCGACAGACGAATGGATAAAGAAGATGTGTGTGTGTGTATACACACACACAATAGACTGTTAGCCATAAAAAGAACAAAATAATTCCATTTTCAGTGACATGGATTGACCTAGAGATTATCATACTAAGTGAAGTAAGTCATACAGAGAGAGAAAAATATGATATTGTTTATATATGTGGAATCTAAAAAATGATACAAATGACATTATTTACAAAACAGAAATAGACACAGACATATGGTTACCAAAGGGGAAAGGGAGGGATGGAGGAATAAATTAGAAGAATGGGATTAACCTATACACACAGCTAAATATAAAGTAGATAAGCAATGAGGATTTACTATATAACACAGGCAACAATATTCAATATCTTGCAATAATTATGATGGAAAATAATCTGAAATATATATATAACTTTTCTGTAGACCCAAAACTAACACAATATAGTAAATCAACTATACTTCAATTAAAAAATAGCTTCTCTCATTTGGTAATTTTCTAGAACAATAAGAAACAGAGATTTCTCTCTGCATGTTATTTTATGTATATGTATGTGTGTGTTTAGATATGGAAATAAAGCAATAATTTCAAATTTAGATATGTTGGGCCAGGCAATTTTAACCATCCAGGTGAGACTAGGGAAAGAAAATGAAGACAGTGAAAATTCCTGGTGTTACATGTTCATAAGCACAGTTAATTTGATATACCAGTAACTTTGTAGCTCAGCAGGCAAAATTCTATTTATTTTTTTGAGAAATTTTGAAAGAGGGAAGTGAATGTTTTGCAAGATAATATTTTGGAATTAAATAATAATCTGACAACTTCTGATAATTTATTCTGAGTGGTGTAACTTCAGTGCAGGATAAATTTGGAAATATGAGTCAGTGGATATATTATTCATTTTGCAGAAATTTAAAATTTTTTATAATAAAAGTTCATATAACAGACTTGAGGACATGGGGAGTGGGGGAGGAGAAACTGGGACACAGTGAATGAGTAGTATTGACATTTATACACTACCAAATGTAAAATAGATAGCTAGTGGGAAACAACTGCCTAACACAGGGAGATCAACTCGATGACTGGTGATGACCTAGAGGGGTGGGATAGGGAGAGTGGGAAGGAGACTCAAGAGGAAGGGGACATGGGGATACATGTATAAATATAGCTGATTCACTCTGTTGTACAGCAGAAACTGGCACAACAGTGCAAAGCTATTATACTCCAATAAGGACTGAAAAAAATATAATAAGGAATCAAAGAAGAAAAGTGCACATATATTTGTAACCCACATGCAAAATAGATTCAGTTTTACTCACTGAGCACCTGCTATGGGCACACTTAGGAGATATTGTAGGTTTTGTTCCAGACAACCATAGTGAAGGAAATATTGCAGTAGAGTAAGTCACACAAATTTTTTGGCTTCCTGGTGTATGTAAAACTTATGTTTACACTATACTGTATTCTATTAAGTGTGTAATAGCATTATGTCTTAAAAAGATACACACCTTAATTTAAAAATGCTTCATTGCTAAAAATCCCAACCATCATCTGAAATTTCAGCAAGTTATACACAGAGGTAGGATCAAAGATCACTGATCGCAGACTACCATCACAAATCTAATGATAACGTTAATAATTCAAATATTGCAAGAATTCCCAAAATGCGACACATAGACATCAAGCAAGCAAACACTGTTGGAAAAATGGAGCCGGTAGACTTGCTGGATTCAGGTTTGTCAAAAATCCTCAATGTCTAAAAAAGGTAGTATCTGTGAAGTACAATAAAATCAGGTCTGCCTGTATATACTAAACTCTATTATTGTTTCTGGGGATCCAGGAGTGATTTAACTGTACAAAGTCCCTGCTCTCTAAAGATTACATTTTATTAGAGGAGTTGGAAAATAAACATTTTGAAATAGCCTGGGAATACACAGTAGCAGGATTCAGTGCCTAAAATCTGCTTGCCACTTCTTCAGACCTTGATGGAGTATCAGGGACTGAATTTACCTTCTCACCTGAAACAACTGAAGAAAATGGACAGATATGTGAAATATCATTTTACAAACATTGAACCATAGGCAGAGCAGGGCATGGATCCTGGAGGGAAAGGGAAGCACAGAAAATAAGCCGTATGATTGCCCACACCTGCTAACTGGAGAGTTTCCCGTGAGAAAACTGCACAAGGCCAGGGAAAGACCAGCAGGAGGATCGGGCAGAAGCAAACTCCAGAAATTGCAAAGAACCAGACTGCTATTCACATGAGCCAGACTTGAAAAACCTCCTAACACACAGGCATTAAGTTGAGTCCCTAGAAGGGTACTGCTTAAACAGTGGGGCCACATTCATCGTAACTAGAAGTTTTTCTTCACCTGACTAACAGTGATGAAACACAGGCCTTAGAAAGGTCATAACATTGTTTCCAAGTAATTGAACTGCATTCCAGAAAGGAATCCAAAGATATAAAGGAACGCAAAAATTTCTAATGGCTAGCAAAGCAAAATTGGCAATGTCTGGCTTTCAACAAAAAATGACCAGGCATGTAAAAAAAGAGAAATAAAGCTCCTAATAAGTAGAAAAAAAAAATCAATGAAAACAGACTCAGAAATAACACATATGGTATGTGTAGAGGAAAATGGCATTATAAAAAGCTCTTGTAAATCTACTCTATATGACTAAGAAGGTAGAGAAAAACATGAGGCTGAAAAGGCAGAACATGAAATAGAGTTTTTAAAAAAGACCCAAATTGAACATCTAGGAATTAAAAAGTACAATATCTAAAATAAAAATATTTGAGGTGGGTTAAACAAGATTAGGCAACACAGATGAAAAATTTAGTCAATTTAAAGGGGATTGCCTTAAAATCTCCATTCCCTATGCACACCAATAAGACTTTCTATGCCTCCTAATTGCTCCTACATTAAAGACCAATATTTTCAGCATGGCCTCAAAACCTGCTTGGTACATCCCCCACCTACTTCCAAATCTCCTCACGCATCATGGTCTCCTAACTCTCAGCAAGCTTTGGCTGAATTGCCCTTTTTTTCATTTCCTGAAACTGAAGATATGTCAATTGACAGGATGCTACATTTTCCAAAATTTCATTCCCCTCCCCCACCATTGCCTCACACTTTCTCCCAGACGACTTCTTCAAATATCACCTGCAGCATCACTTCCTAAAGGAAGTGCTCTGTATCATAGACTCACATAACACCTATGTTCATTTCATTTTTGACTTATCCCTCAGTTGTAATTTTACTGTGTGTGTGTGTGATTATCTTATTAGTGCTCAGCTTTTCTACTGGTGTGTGAGTCATAAGAGTAGGAAATAGATTTTGTTTACCAACGAATTCCCAGCATCCGGCACACTGCCTGACACATCTTAAGTGATCAATAAACTTTTTGGAAAAATTAATGAGTGAATTTATTTTAAATTAATGTTTCTCATTGAGTTAAAATGTGTTTGGTTTATGAAGTCTCTGCTTCATTCAATATAATTATACAGGCACAAACTTCTTCATTAGCATTTAAGCCTCAAATCAATTAATTTTCTGTATTTGGATTTATTATTATTCCTAAGTGGTATTTTCTTGGGAATATTAAGTCATATATCAAGACTGACACACTAAGCTCAAGTACAAATGGATTCATGTTCTAACTAAAAACCTATCAAAACATAATAAACAAAATACATCAAAATATAACAGTATACATATCAAGATGCTAAAATGTCTTATATTTTACAGAATGTTATTTTTGGTAAGAGCTTAATTTCCCCTGCCAAAATTATGGGGAGATAATGAGATTGTTTACCTGAGTCAAGGTGTATATTGAGTTTAGGGGGTAATAGCCTCCTCTGATTAGAAGCATCCCATCACAATGTATGGGGTTAGATTTTAACTACTTTCATATTCTGGAAATTGAAAACAAAAAAGTAATATAAAATAACCGTCTTTACCATTGAAACCATGGTGGTGCTTGACAAAAAGGAAATGAAAACCACATGGCAAAGAAATATAATGTCACCCCAAGTCAACCATGATTTGCACTCAAAAAAAAAAAATCCATGGAGAAAAACTCACATTTCAAAATTACAAAATTCACAAAGTTTTAACACAGAGAAGTGTCTGTAAACACAACAAATAGCAGTTTAAGATCTTCCAGAAAATTTCAGAAAATAGTTGACCATCTGAAAGAAACTATACAATGGTAATTCTACAATTATTAAAATCCTAAAAGAAGAATACATAAAACAAGAAAAAAGCATATAATGAATGACACATTGGAGAAAAAATAAAAAGAGAATTTACAATACTTAAAAATGAAGTAGAGTAAAAAAGTGAATAAAAAGTATAGTCATAGATTTCTAAGAGCACATGGCTGGCAAATATACAGAATTATTGACCTCCAGGATAGAAGTGAGTAAATCATCCAGCTTGTATAAGGTGAGATAAAAGAATAAGTAAGAGACTGAGAGACTTGGAAGATAAAATAAGGAGTACTTGTATTAGTTACGGCCACTCAAAGAAGCAGAACCAAGGTGAGTGCTGTGTAAGAAAGTTATTACAATAGCTAGACCTTACACAGTTGTGAGGGGAGCCAGGAGTTTAAAATACAGCCAGATGACCAAAGAAAAGTCACTGATGACTCAGAGGGTAGCTGCAGGAGAAGCGTATGAAAAGCTATTGCCTGAGAGTCTGGTGGAGACCTGAAATTACTGTGTCAATAGGGCAGTAGTTGACCAGAACAGCTGGACACAAAGGCAAAACACCAACTGGTAACAGGTTCAAGGACAACAAAGAACCCATAAAGACAAACTGAAATCCAAGATGAAAAGTTATAATCCATGAAGACAAACAAAAACCTAGTTTTCTCTGACTGCTTCTAACTTCAGTGATACAGGTAACAAGCACGAAAAAATAGCAGTGCCTTTCATGGAGTGCTTGGCCCAGATAAAGCAGGAGATCTGGTGAATGCTGGAGAGGCAAAGGGTCTGAATGCTGCCCCAGCAGCCACAACACAAAGAGGCTGCTGTGCAGCCTGGCACCAGGTACCAACCCGATGCTTCATGTCTGTCTCCCAAATCTCACGCAAGTTTTACTTACAGCAGATGCTAAACTGCAACCGCAGAGAGAAGAGAATTGTAGGAAAGACAGTCGCAGCCTAACTACATTGACAAAGCACAGATTCACCACAGGCCTTTTCTTTACAAACTCGCATCCACACATCACTCTTTAGAACACAGTTTGCAAAGGAATATTCAATTTTGATTGCATTTATGTAACAATTCTTCTTGCAACTGAAAACAGCTAACTTTCATCCTAAAATGATACAGTCTCATATATCACTTTGTCTATCTTCAGGTGATATTTATTCCTCTTCCAGCTGAGTCTCAATCCCTCTTTAATATCCTTTAATGTAATGCTGTAATATATATACATATACACAGTTGACTCTTAAACAATGTATAAAGAGTTGACTCTTGAACAATGTGGATTAAGTGCCAACTCCCATGCAGTTGAAAGTCCTAGTATAACTTTTTTTTTGTCGTAGTATAACTTTATAGCCAGCCCTCCATATGCCAGGTCTGCATCCTCAAATTCAACCAGCTGCCAGATCAGGTGCTATTGCAATACATATTTATTATTTAAAAATTCATGTTTAAGCAGACCCATGGAGTTCAAAGCCATAAGTAACACATTTACATAGATATATATAATGCACCCACATATACAAATATATTCTTTGCAACATAAGCAAGAAGCACTCATAAAAAATTCTGCCCTTATTTCTGTAAGTAATCATGTGGAAATAGCAGATATTTAGACCTTCTTCTTCCACTAATAATTCCATATTCCTTTTGTTATCAGCCAGCACCTGAGCTGGTATGTTCCTTGCCTGATGGGATGACCAAAAATTTTATTCATGAAAATGTCTAGTTCATGAATGGGTTGTTTTTATTAAGCGGTTGTAGTTCATCATCCATCATCCATTTTTATCACAAAATCATGAAGGGAACTTATTTCTTCTCTCCTAGGTGTGATCTAGACTCAGTGAGTCACTTCCAATGAATAGAGTGTGGAAGGGGGAAAAATAGCATCTTTGTAGTGGAGAAGCTGGGCAGATATCCCTTTAACCAAATGAACAAGGATAACATCACTAGGGAGAAGTTAAATTGAAATCATGCACCCCCTGACATGATGAGATGAGAAAAGCATTTTACTTCTATGTCATTCTTCTCCTAAATCCATAAGCCCCATAATCCATCATGTGAAATATCAAGGTCATAAAATTCATAAAATACATACACACACACACGTTGCATCAGAATAATAACAGAAAATTGAGAATAATATTTACCTGTGTGGAGAATGGGAGGGAAGTGGATACAGAGAGGATACTGAAGCTGTATCTTGAATGTAACTATATCTTGAGTGTAATGGTATGTGTACGCAATGACATGAAGAAATGATAAAATGAAGATTTTTAAAGATGCATTTTATTATTTTTTAATTTTTTAAAGATTTTTTTGATGTTAACCATTTTTAAAGTCTGTATTGAAATTGTTACAATATTGCCTCTGTTTTATGTTTTCGGTTTTTGGCCACATGGCATATAGGATCTTAGCTCCCAGATCAGGGATTGAACCCACACCCCCTGCGTTGGAAGGCGAAGTCTTAACCACTGGACTTCCAGGGAAGTCCCCTAAAGACATATTCTAAAAATACATTTTTAATAGTATTTTGAATACTTACGATGTTTCATAATAAAAATACTATGGGACAAACCTAAGGGTAAAGCTGAATCAATTTAGACATTCAATTGGAAGAAAATTTATTTATCTTATTCGATTTACATTGTTAATATTATTTAAACTTACAGGCTGAATATATTTGGAGGAGAATTAGGACTTTTTGGCCTAAGAAACAAAATATTTGTTATTGAATACTTACTAGAATCTGCGTGTTATCTTGACTCTAGCACCTCTCCTGAGAAGGAGAGACTAGGACTATTCTGATCCAAGGATGTGACTGGTCCCTTGTTTTAATAGATGTTGTGATACAAGGCATAGCAGCAACGGAAGCCAGTTCCAGAATATGAACAAAGAATGTAGGAAAGGATTTCCTGAGCATATAGTAACGGGGATTTTTAAAAATAACTGTAGCAGCTGTTGAAATAAAGAGGAAATAATGAATATTCTATGTGGAAATAATTCCAGGATGTTTATTTTAGTTCTAAAAATATTTAATTAAATTATGATTTTCCATGGTAAAGCCATGTAATTGGCTAAAAATACACTTGAAAATGATGGCCTGTGGTTTTCTAGTGTTAATAGGAAATTATCAAGGGATGAAGACTTGGCCATTTCTAAAAGTCCTGGGCTTATTTCTGAATCTCAGTAATGGTGTTTGCTCCTCAAACAAGGGGATCACACTGCTGACTTTACACTAGACGAAGCACAAGTGGTAAGCACCCTACAGGCACACTAAAAATGTTTAATTTTTAAATTCCCTATTCTTTCTCACTCTCGATGCATGTATTATCCTATTTTTCCTTAATTAACTCAATTTAACTCTTTCCCAGATCATATATGTGAATTATATTTTCATAATCACTGAGTTTACTCAATTCAGCTCATCATGTTTATATCAATTATAATAAGCAAGACATTTTTACTAATATCTGTGGGTATAGTAGGAATAAAATGTGTATGTTCTCTTGTGCTCAAGGAATTTATAATTCACTGGGAGAGAATAATCTAACTGTACAAAACCACTATTTTTAAATAAGATAATATTTTGTTAGACATTCAATGGTATAGGGAAGATATAACCAATTACTTACAATACAGTCTCCAACAATTTAACAATCTTAACCTTCTTCTGAAGACCATATTTGCCCATTATATTACAGTATAATGTGAAACAGACCAAATGAGTAGGAAGTGGTAAGTACTCTAAATACTTTTAGAACACATGCATGCTTAAGGTAAGAGGAAACTATCCAGATTCAGGGGCCTGTCACATATTAAAGTTTTTAGGAATACCCTGGTCTATGGCAAGCCACGATATCCCATCTTAGGTAAAAGACAAGCTGTTGCATTTGTTGTCTTACCACTAAGTTACTAAGTGTCATAGGACTTGGTAGCTCCTTCAGATTTTGGAAGCAATATATACACTGAAGAAAACTTCTCCAAGCCATTTTCTTGGGATTTGTAAGGTTGTCAATTTCAGGTGACTCCAGGAACAAGAATTGGCTCTGTAGCAGGTCCCAGGCTGTAGAGAAAGCTACCCAGCCACCCAGGTCATAGGACCTAGCAGATCTAATGATGTTAGATGTATCTGTGGTGGACAAGGATGCTGTGTGGAGTCTCTAGAAATTAACAAGTATTATCACAGAACCATAGGATCAAAGCCACAGAAGACTGACTTGAAAATGTGCCTTGTCATGAAAGAATGTATGACTCTTTGACTGGAACTGCCCACCTTGGATCAATTTTTTTCAGATTCACCCAGTCATACAGTTGAGTGGTGCTGCGTAATCCATGATACAATGGAAGCAGTACCTTTGAGATCACACCTGAGGTCTATAGGGTACAGGTAAGTGTATAGAGTACAAGCAAGTTAGATGATCAAGTGTCCAGATTCTCACATCACCCATCTCTCTCCCATTGAAGCCTGTCCCTTACCTCACACTTATGATCTCATGGGAGGCTGGCCCCTACCATTATCTTACAGAAAAGGGAAAACCTCACTTGAAGATGTATTGCTTAAAAGATGTGAATGTAAATTGAAAATGGATTGCTGGGGCAGGAGAGCATTACTCCTGTGTGGTCCCAAAGGATAGAAGTGGGGAGAAATCCTACCACTGGCAAACCTGCAGGGAGCACTTTGATTGGTTGATTCGTTTACAAATCAGGAGGAGTCACTAAGTTTTGCATATACATGGGCTTCTAGACAATGATGGATGGCTTGACTGGTTAATCAAGGATTGTAAAGATATATAATTAAAAGATCAGAGACAAAAAACTCTGGCAAGGGGCTTGTGGAGGAATGTATGGAGTGGCATTAAGTATGAAGATTTATGCACCTTTTATTAACAAACCAGAGAGCACCCAACAACCAGGTAGATGGGATGACTTATCCAGTGGTCATCAGTGAGCCTCTGCCCTCAACAATCCCATCACATGGGATAAAGGGCCACAAATGGAATGATCATGGTGGCATGGGATCAACAGCATGGGCTCCCTCTCACCACAGTCAATTTAGGAACTGAATGCCTAACTTGGTAGCATCAGAGACTGATGCAAGAGAACTATATTGAGCCCCTTCTATCCTGGAAGAGACAGTGATTCATCTTTACTAGGATTGACACCTACTAATTTAGAATCCTCTTTCCTGGCTGCAGGGTCCCTGCTGGTTCCAGCATCACAGAATCTTTAATCTATGGACATGTTACTCATACATATTGCCTCAGACCAAGGGAATCATTTTATGAAAAATCAGAAACTACACAGGTTCCACATTGCACCATATCCTGCCTTACCTGAAAAGATGATTCAATCAAGCTACAACTTGATTGATCACTTTTTGCCTTTTTTTCTTTGCCAGGGGAGCACAAAGGTTAAAATAAGAATTACTATGCTAGGAAGTAAGTAATCAACTTTATTACCATCAAGAGCTAAGAATGCTGATAGTGAAGGAGGCAGAGATAATATCCACTAAGATATTCTTAATGTTCCACACCCCATTCTCATAGTGATTGGTCAATTGCATTCAATCTTAGCCCAGGAAGGGCAAGATTTTTAATGCTTCAAAAGACTTATTTTGAAATACAGGTCCATCCATCAGACTATATCAGCCCAGGTGATGTGATGCCCAAGTGTGAGGAAAATACAGAATGAGTGGTTCTAGAAGAAGGAAATAGAGAATATTGGGTTTGACCTTGGAACTAGCTAGAGCAGCAAGGGCAACAGCTTGTCTGCTAACTGTCCTGCATCAAGTGTGAAAGACTGACTCATGCACATTGTGTGTGGGTCCAAGCAAAGCAAGGATGGACCACATGGATATTCCTTTTGTACTGACTCACATCCTCTGAGTCCAGCCATGCTGTGGTGAGTAGCTCTGGGCAGGCTCCCACTTCCTTCACACTCATGGTGACCAAAGTGGAGTGTGTACCAAGTGTGAGCACAGGGACTTCTACGCTGCAGAGGGATGGGATGCCTGACAAAGACAGCTGGCATTTACACAAACACCAAATGAGGGTAGGGAATTTATGCTCTTAAGGCCAGATCTCAAGGAACGGGAGAAGAGAGCTAGTGGGAAATCCTCCACTTAGTCCCTCAGGCAGACACGGCTCCTCACGAGGTCTTGGTGGAGCCCACAGTGGTCCACAGCTCAGTGATCATCTGTATGCTGGCTTCTCCTTCCTTGTTCCATTCTCCTTATTCCTTGCTCTTGCTTCTTAAGTTCAGTTCCTTCATAAACTGTGTGCATACAAGCCTGTGTCTCAGATGCTCCTTTCTGGAGGTTTCCATGCCATCCAAGCAAGTAATTTGACTTCTCTGGGACTGGTTGTCTTTGTCAGATTTGGACAGCAGTGATAATACCCATTTCACCTGACAGTCATAAGCATGAAAGAATTACCAGTTACAAACTACTTAGATCAATGCTTGGAACATAATAAGCATTTTGTATGTGGTTAACAATTAAAGAATGGTGAGGATAAAGTTTTAAAAGATTAGGCATGATGGCCTCATAGAATATATGTATATATATTCTATACATATTCTATACATAGTCTAATATATATATATATTCTATATATGTTATGTTCTAGAATATACATTATGTATAATATAAATACAGAATATCTATAAGAAACATAATTTTCTAGAATAATATATAGTTTTCTTATGTGTACTACCTTCAATTCCCAAACATTTCCCACTTTTATGACATCAGAATTAATTTTGTTTTGACTCTTCTCAAATTGTGTATTTCTGATGATAATGTAAGACCCCAGAACATCTTACATGATGAAAACTGTCTACTAGGAATAATGATAGATTGTATACTATAATAGATATTATAATATCATAATGAGAGTAGACTGTCCAAGTGAACAAGTTGAAGGTGTTGCTGATAACAAAATTTGAGCGGTATTTACCAAGTATAATCAAGGCAAAGGTTTTGAAAACAAAGTTTTCCGATTACCATTATAAGTAGATAGATAGATACATAATATGTACATACGTAAATATATAAATAGATACATTCCTCCTTGCTGAGGCTGTGTAGATAGTGGTGAAAGGAAGGGGACATTGGTATAGTTTTCTGTGAATCCCGATTCTAGTAGTTCATTTCCTGAGGGACTAGGGGAGGAACACACCTGTGACATTTCCCTTAAGGCCACTGACAAGCATCCTGCCTCCACCTTCCTTCTGTGGAAGAAGAGTTGATTCAAATGAATACACAGTTGTCTCTCCGTGTTGCAGAAATCCACCCGTCGAGAAACTAAGCACCACACTTGGAGGGCTGGAGAGCTCAGGTTTATTAAGCTGGTGGCCACAGAGGAGCTAACGCTCCAAACTTCTGGGCCCCTAGCTTAGGGTGAGCTTTACTTTTATAGCTGTCAGTGCACATGTTTACAGTTAGCATGGGTAGATTCGTTACTTGGTTTACAGAGCACAGAAGTTTCCAAACAGAAACTTACAAGAGCAGGTGCTGAACATTCCATTTTTAGCAAAACATCTTATGGTTACATTGGATTGCTAGGTTATCCTGTTTTTTTGTTTTTCTCTGTGAAGCAAGCATATTTTAGAAAAGCAGAACAAGCAGGGAGTTATTTTTAGCTGAGTGCAAGTTTCTAATTTTCCTCTTCATCTGTATGCCAGGGGAACTGGTTCCAGGATCTTGGCAGATACCAAAGCCCATGGATGCTCAAGTCCCTTACATGAAATCATGAAATGGTGTAGTATTTGCTTTTCTATATATCTATATACATAGTATTATAGCTATATATATATTATCTATGCATATCCTCCATTATACTTTATAATTAGATACTATAAGTAATCTAGAGATAACTTATAATACCTAATACAATGTAATTGGTATGTGGCTAGTTGCTGGTGTGCACCCAATTCAAGTTTTGCTTTTTGGAACTTTCTGGAACTTTTTTTCCAAATGTTTCAATCCCTGTCTGAACAATTTACAGATGCAGGATCTGAGGATTTGGATACATATAATAATACCTATCTTATCTGATTAAGGATTCAGTGAGTTATCAATTGTAAACACTTAGAACAGTGCCTGGCACATAATGAGCGTTTTGTGTATTGTCAACAATTAAAGAGCAAGTGAGGATAAAGTTTTAAAAGATTAGACAGGATGACCTCAGATACATATATATAATGTATGCATGTGTGTATGCATTATATATATGTGTGTATATATATAATATATATGTATAACAATACATTGTATATGTAATAAATAAGAAATAAAATTTTCCAAAATAATAATTCAGTTCTGAATATCCTTTTTTTTTTTGGGGGGGGGTACACCAGGTTCTATCATCTGTTTTTTTTTTTTTTTTGAAAAGTTAAAAATTCCTTAATTTTTTATTCCTGGT
This sequence comes from Hippopotamus amphibius kiboko, assembly GCF_030028045.1. Classification (NCBI taxonomy): domain Eukaryota; kingdom Metazoa; phylum Chordata; class Mammalia; order Artiodactyla; family Hippopotamidae; genus Hippopotamus; species Hippopotamus amphibius. The sequence continues at coordinate 87,950,041 of NC_080188.1, forward strand.
ACCACTACCACAATTTACAGGGCAATATACCTGATGTAATGAAAAGAAAAAGAAAAAGACAAAGCTACAACAGATAAAAGACCTCAGGAATGTACATCTAATTGACACTACATTGCATTAATCAATAGCTGCACTTTTTGCAAACTGTGACTATGACAGTCCTGAACAAGAAGGGTTTCCTGTTTAAGCTGCAGTAACTTTTCTGACTATGGATCATCGTTCCTCCTGTGGCAGATTTTTACAGTTCCTCTAGTGCATTTGGGAGGACTGTCTCAAAGTAACCTGCAGCTTTCCTGACAACTCCTTGCTCTCTCTCCTGCTAAGAACTGTAGCCCTTTTCTTCTGAGTTTTTAGAACCTTCTGCTACCATATCCACCACTTCCACCACCAGATCCATAACCACCACCATAGGGACTGCCCGAGCTTCTTCCACCAAAACTGCCCCCCTTCATGGGTCCATAATTTGATTGCTGTTGTCCACTATAATTTCAAAAATCATTATAGTTCCCACCACCACCATAGTTACCTCCAAAATTTCCTCCTTCATTGTAACCATCATATCCTCCACCACCACCACCATATCCACCACCTTGGTTTCCATATCCTGGTCCACCACCACCATAGCCTCCTCTACTACTATAACCAGGTCCACCGCCATAGTTGCCACCATCACCTCCAAATCCATTGTATCCACCATCACCTCCTCCATAACTACCTCTACTGCCACCACCTCCACCACCATAGCCTCCTCTCCCACCAAAGTTTCCACCATGGCCAAAGTTACTTCCTCCACCTCCAAAGTTTCCTCCACGACCCATAAAGTTGCCAGATCCACCTCCACAACCTCTTTGTGATCCAGCAGATTGCATCTCTTGTTTAGAAAGGGCCTTTTTCACTTCACAATTATGCCCATTAATAGTGTGGTATTTCTGAACAACAATTTTATCAACTGTATCATGATCATCAAAAGTTACAAAAGCAAATCCTCTCTTTTTTCCACTCTGCCTGTCTTCCATAACTTCTATGGTTTCAAACTTGCCATACTTTTCAAAGTAGTCTCTCAAATTATATTCTTCTGTATCTTCTTTAATACCACCAACAAAAATTTTCTTCACTATTAGATGGGCACCAGGCTTTACAGAATCCTCTCTAGAAACAGCTCTCTTTGGTTCCACTACATGCCCATCAACCTTGTGTGGTCGAGCACACATTGCTGCATCCACCTCTTCAACACAAGAGTAAGTCACAAAACCAAAGCCCCTGGAATGTTTTGTTTGGGGGTCTCTCATCACCACACAATCTGTAAGTGTGCCCCATTTCTCAAAATGTTTTCTTAAGCTATCATCTGCAGTTTCAAAGCTAAGACCACCAATAAACAGTTTTCTCAACTGTTCTGGTTCCTTTGGATCATGGCCCTCCTCCCCCTGCTATCATCTGTTTTTATAAACATATCCCTGTATTTCCTCCCTTCCTTGACTCCCCCCGCCTCGAGTCCCCCCCACCCTCCCCACCCCAGTCCTCTAAGGCATCTTCCATCCTCAGGTTGGACACCCTTTGTTATACAACAACTTCCCACTGACTATTTTACAGTTGGTAGTATATATATGTGTCTGTGCTACTCTCTCGCTTTGTCTCAGTTTCCCCTTCATCCCCCGCCCCCTCCCATACCTCGAGTTCTCCAGTCCATTCTCTGTATCCGCATCCTTGTTCTGGTCACTGAGTCCAACAGTACCATTTTTAAATTCCGTATATGTGAGTTAGCATACAATATTTGTCCTTCTCTTTCTGACTTACTTCACTATGTATGACAGATTGTAGTTCTATCCACCTCATGACATATAGCTCCATCTCATCCCTTTTTATAGCTGAGTAATATTCCATTGTATATATATGCCACATCTTCTTGATCCATTCATTTGTTGATGGGCATTTAGGTTGCTTCCATGTCCTGGCTATTGTAAATAGTGCTGCAATAAACATTATGGTACAAGTTTCTTTTGGGATTATGGTTTTCTTTGGGTATATGCCCAGCAGTGGGATTACTGGATCATATGGTAGTTCTATTTGTAGTTTTTTAAGGAACCTCCAAATTGTTTTCCATAGTGGCTGTACCAACTTACAGCCCCACCAACAGTGCAAGAGAGTTCCCTTTTCTCCACACCCTCTCCAACATTTGTGGTTTCCAGATTTTGTGATGATGTCTATTCTGACTGGTGTGAGGTGATATCTCATTGTGGCTTTGACTTGCATTTCTCTGATGATTAGTGATGTTGAGCATCTTTTCATGTGTTTGTTGGCCATCTTTATGTCTTCTTTGGAGAAATGTCTATTTAGGTCTTCTGCCCATTTGTGAATTGGGTTATTTGCTTTTTTGGTATTAAGTTGCATGAGCTGCTTGTATATTTTGGAGGTTAATCCTTTGTCCGTTGTATCGTTGGCAATTATTTTTTCCCATTCTGAGGGTTGCCTTTTAGTCTTGTTTATGGTTTCTTTCACTGTGCAAAAGCTTTTAAGTTTCATGAGGTCCCATTTGTTTATTCTTGATTTTATTTCCATGATTCTAGGAGGTGGGTCAAAAAGGATGTTGCTTTGATGGATGTCATAGAGTGTTCTGCCTATGTTTTCCTCTAGGAGTTTTATAGTGTCTGGCCTTACATGTAGGTCTTTAATCCATTTGGAGTTTATTTTTGTGTATGGTGTTAGGAAGTGTTCTCATTTCAGTCTTTTACATGTTGCTGTCCAATTTTCCCAGCACCACTTATTGAAGAGGCTGTCTTTTTTCCATTGTATACTCGTGCCTCCTTTGTCAAAGATAAGGTGCCCATATGTGTTTGAGTTTACTTCTGAGTTCTCTATTCTATTCCATTGATCTTCCTTTCTATTTTTGTGCCAGTACCATACTGTCTTGATCACTATGGCCTTGTAGTATAGTTTGAAGTCAGGAAGCCTGATTCCACCAACTCCATTTTTCCTTCTTAAGATTGCTTTGGCTATTCGGGGTCTTTTGTGTTTCCATACAAATCGTAAGATTTCTTGCTCTAGTTCTGTGAAAAATGCCATTGGTCATTTGATTGGGATTGCATTGAATTTGTAAATTGCTTTGCGTAGTACAGTCATTTTCATGATGTTGATTCTTCCAATCCAGGAACATGGTATGTCCCTCCCTCTGTTTGTGTCATCTTTGATTTCTTTCATCAATGTCCTAAAGTTTTCTGCATACAGATCTTTTGCCTCCTTAGGCAGGTTTATTCCTAGGTATTTGATTCTTTTGGTTGCAATGGTGAATGGGAGAGTTTCCTTAATTTCTCTTTCTGCTCTTCCGTTGTTAGTGTATAGGAATGCAAGAGATTTCTGTGCATTAATTTTGTATCCTGCTACTTGACTAAACTCATCAATGAGTGCTAGCAGTTTTCTGGTAGAGTCTTGAGGGTTTTCTATATATAATATCATGTCATCTGCAAAGAGTGACAATTTTACTTCTTCTTTTCCAATTTGGATTCCTTTGATTTCTTTTTCTTCTCTGATTGCTGTGGCTAAAACTTCCAAAACTATGTTGAATAATAGTGGTGAGAGTGGACACCCTTGTCTTGTTCCTGTTCTTAGAGGGAATTCTTCCAGTTTTTCCCCATTGAGAACAATGTTGGCTTTTGGTTTGTCATATATGGCTTTTATGATGTTGAGGTAATTTCCTTCTATGCCCATTTTCTGGAGAGCTTTTATCATAAATGGATGTTGAACTTTGTCAAAAGCTTTTTCTGCATCTATTGAGATGATCATATGGTTTTTATCCTTCAAGTTGTTGATATGATGTATCACGTTGATTGATTTGCGTATATTGAAGAATCCTTGCATCCCAGGGATAAACCCCACTTGATCATGGTGTATGATTTTTTTAATGTGCTGTTGGAGTCTGTTAGCTAGTATTTTGTTGAGGATTTTTGCATCTATATTCATCAGTGATATTGGTCTGTAGTTTTCTTTTTTTGTGACATCTTTGCCTGGTTTTGGTATCAGGGTGATGGTAGCCTCATAGAATGAGTTTGGGAGTGTTCCGCCTTCTGCAATATTTCGGAAGAGTTTGAGAAGGATAGGTGTTAACTCTTCTCGAAATGTTTGATAGAATTCGCCCGTGAACCCATCTGGTCCTGGGCTTTTGTGTGTTGGGAGATTGTTAATCACTGCCTCAATTTCTGTACTTGTGATTGGTCTGTTCATGGTTTCTATTTCTTCCTGGTTCAGTCTTGGAAGATTGTATTTTTCTAAGAATGTATCCATTTCTTCCAGGTTATCCAATTGATTGGCATATAGTTGCTTGTAGTAGTCTCTCATGATGTTTTGTATTTCTGAGGTGTCCGTTGTGACTTCTCCTTTTTCATTTCTAATTCTGTTGATTTGCATCTTCTCCCTTTTTTTCTTGATGAGTCTGGCTAATGGTTTATCAATTTTGTTAATCTTCTCAAAGAACCAGCTTTTAGTTTTATTTATTTTTCTTATGGTTTCTTTCCTTTCTTTTTCATTTATTTCTGCTCTGATCTTTATGATTTATTTCCTACTGCTCACTTTGGGGTTTCTTTGTTCTTCTTTCTCTAGTTGTTTGAGGTGTAAGGTTAGGTTGTTTATTCGATCATTTTTTTGTTTCTTAAGGTAGGACTGTATTGCTATAAACTTCCCTCTTAGAACTGCTTTTGCTGCGTCCCATAGGTTTTGGGTTGTTGTGTTTTCATTGTCATTTGTTTCTAGATATTCTTTGATTTCCTCTTTGATTTCTTTAGTGATTCCTTGGTTGTTTAGGAGTGAATTGTTTCGCCTCCATGTGTTTGTGTTTTTTGCAGTTTTTTTCCTGTAATTGATATCTAGTCTCATGGCGTTGTGGTCTGAGAAGATGCTTGATATGATTTCAATTTTCTTGAATTTGCTGAGGTTTGATTTGTGACCCAAGATGTGATCTATCCTGGAAAATGTTCCGTGTGCACTTGAGAAGAAAGTGTAGTCTGTCGTTTTTGGATGGAATGTCCTATAAATATCGATGAAGTCGAGATGGTCTAATGTGCCCTTTAAAGCTTGTGTATCTTTATTGATTTTCTGTTTGGATGATCTGTCCATTGATGTAAGTGTGGTGTTCAAGTCTCCCACTATTATTGTGTTATTGTCGATGTCCCCTTTTAGGGCTGTTAACATTTGCCTTATGTATTGAGGTGCTCCTATATTGAGGGCATAGATATTGACCATTGTGATATGTTCTTCTTGAATGGATCCCTTGATCATTATGTAGTGTCCTTCCTTGTCTCTTTTCATAGTCTTTACTTTCAAGTCTAATTTGTCTGATATGAGTATTGCTACTCCAGCTTTCTTTTGACTTCCATTTGCATGGAATCTCTTTTTCCATCCCTTTCCTTTCAGTCTATATGTATCCCTTGGTCTGAAGTGGGTTTCTTGTAGGCAGCATATAGAAGGCTCTTGTTTTTGTATCCATTCAGCCAGTCTGTGTCTTTTGGTTGGAGCATTTCATCCATTTACATTTAAAGTGATTATTGACATGTGTGTTCCAATTACCATTTTCTGAATTGTTTTGGGTTTGTATTTGTAGGTGTTTTCCTTTTCTTGTGTTTCCTACTTAGAGAAGTTCCTTTAGCACTTGTTGTAAGGCTGGTTTGGTGGTGCTGAATTCTCTTCACTTTTGCTTGTCTGGAAAGCTGTTGATGTCTCCCTCAAATCTGAATGAGCTTCTTGCTGGGTAGAGTATTCTTGGTTGTAGGTTTCTCTCTTTCAGGACTTTCAGTATATCCTGCCATTCCCTTCTGGCCTGCAGAGTTTCTGTAGAAAGGTCAGCTGTTGTCCTTATGGGTTTTCCCTTATATGTTGTTTGTTGCTTTTCTCTTGCTGCTTTTAATATTTTTTCTTTGTGTTTAATTGTCGTTAATTTGATTAATATGTGTCTTGGTGTATTTCTCCTTGGGTTTATTCTGTATGGGACTCTCTGTGCTTCTTGGACATGGTTAATTATTTCCTTTCCCATGTTGGGGAAGTTTTCCACTAGAACCTCTTCAAATATTTTCTCAGACCCTTTCTTATTTTCTTCTTCTTCTGAGATGCCTATAATTCGAATGTTGGTACGCTTAATGTTATCACTGAGGTCTCTGAGACTGTCTTCTAATCTTTTTATTCTTTTTTCTTTTTCCTGCTCTGTGACGTTTATTTCCCCCATTCTATCTTCCAACTCACTTATTCATTCCTCTGCCTCAGTCATTCTGCTGGTTATAGCATCTAGAGTATTTTTAATTTCAGTTATTTTGTTATCCATTGCTGTTTGTTTTTCTGAGTTCTTATGAACTGTTTCTTGTACTTTCTCTATTTTGTTAGCGAGATTTTGTATCATTTTTACTATCATGACTCTAAATTCTTTTTCAGGCATTTTTGCTATTTCCTCCTCATTTATTTGGTCTTGTGGGGTTTTTTTCCTGCTCCTTTGCCTGCATGGTGTTTCTTTGTTTCCTCATGGTTGTCCAAACTTTTGGGGTTGCTTGTCCTGGCGATAGAGGTGTTTATAGAAGACTGTCCAAGCCTCAGACTAAGTATTGGGTTAAACAAATATTAAGTCTAGGAAACACATACATGTATAAGACACACAATTATTGAATCCGTTAGGACATAAGGCTCTAGAAAGACCTGACAGAACCCCAGTGTGCTATCAGATATTCAAAGAGAAACCCAACAGAAATTGACAACTGAAACAGAACAAATCAGAGACAAAAGCAAAAGCAAACAAACAAACAAATAACACCTTACACATACAAACATTAATCTAGGGAGATTTTGTAAGCTAGGATCAAATACAGAAAAGAGCCAGAGTACCACCAGAGAGAATGGTGATTCTCAGAATGTAATTAGACAACTGTACTAAGAACTAAGATAAAGACAAAAGCCTAATATTAAATACCAAGGCTGTGCATCATCTGAACAATAGAGCAAGGAGTCTGAGCAGACCGATAGTGTTGCTTATAAGTATGTTAAGATAAAATAAACTTAAAATGGCTGGTAGAAAGAGGAACAGAAGAGCATAATGTGGTTGGAAATATGCAAATAAAAAGAAAGGAATATAAATGTATAAAAGATAGGGATGAAAGGAAAGTATGAGAGATATATTGTCCGTACTACCAAAAACTTAGCTAGATATAGAAGTATGTAAAAAGGCAAAAAAAAAAAAAAAAGAATAAAAAATATCATTAAAAAAATATGTTATAAAACTTGTAGATCCCTTAGGGCTAAGATCGTATTTAATAAAGAAAAAAAAAAAAAAAGAGAGAGAGAAAAAGAAAAAGAAAAAAAAAAATCCAGAACTGATCCCAGAATGGACCAGTTCAATAGGTATTGATACTACTATTTCTGTTTCCTTAGCGTCTCAGCTGTAAGTGTCCTTCTCCTTGCCTTGGGTTTTTTTGCATTATTCTGTGACCAGCAGAGGTTCCTTTATTGTTCGTCTGTAAGCGTCGGTGTGTGGGGAGAGAGAGGGTACAATAGTGGCTCCCTCTCCTGGGAGTGAGTGAGCAGTGGCGCACTGTTGTTTCAGTTGGGCTTGGAGGTGCCTGTTGCAGAGGGACGCTGGTGGCTCAGGTGTAAACAGAAAGTCTTAGAGTTGGGCCTCTCTCGGGTTTTTTTTTTGTTGTTGTTGCTGTTGTTTTTTTTTTTTTTTTCTTCTCTTGGGAGCTTCCCTGCTGCTGGCGTTGCAAAGGGTTTTAATCTAGCCCCGCCCGAGAGCCTGAGGGTGCTTGTTATCCTTGAGCGCCTTAGGTGGCCCACGGGCATCTCTCCACTGCCTGTTGCAGAGGCTCCGAAAGAGAGAGAGAGGCTATGCGTGCGGCTCCTCCCCCCCTGCCCGTGAGCCTGCAGCCTCCAGCCGCCATCATGGCAGGGCAGCTCTCAGGGACGGGCACTCCTCTCCGCGGACCTCCTCCCTCCTGTCCTCTCTGTCTGTCACCTTACCGGCAACAATGTTTCTCCCCCTGAACCAGCTCTCCGGTTCCCACGCTCCCGCTCCCGGACCCTCCGTTCAGCCGTGGATCAATGTCTCGGTCCGGGAACGCTGAGCTGCGCTGCGGACCCTCCGTATGTTTCTCACTCCCTCCCGTCTGCCACAGCTCCGCCGCTTCACCCTCTTTGAGCCTTCGTAGATGCCTCCCTACCGGCTATGTCAGGCTCCCCGCAGTCCTTTCTGGTGTCCGAGGCCATCTGCTGGTGTTCAGCTGGTTCTCTGTGGGAATGACTGCGTCCTTCCGTGCATTCCCAATGCATCTGTGGAGAGGGATGCACTCCATGTCTCTCTACTTCGCCGCCATCTTTTCTCCTCCCTGAATATCCTTTTAAATAGCCTCTAGCCTTACACAAGAAAAAAACTCCCAAGAACCATTGAATTATTCTTTCCTAGTATACCATTTCTTCAAATATTCCATAAAATTGGTCTCCTAAAACATCTTTTCCCTCAAAAGTTTAATGAAATACATTATTTTTATTGTGAAGGAACAGAGTTTCATGCTTAATTATATAAATAGGCAAATATATTTTATCATACTTTTAGACAAAAAGAAGGTTTAATAGAGGTTCAATGTCTGTGTGTGAGGAATTGCGTGACAATGGGGGTGAAATCTAGACAACTACAATGGCAAAACCTCCCAAAGCCTTTTTCCTCAGTATTTGGATACTTAAAGTATTTTTATAATTTCTTCCATTTTCTTTCTTTTTTTCAATCATGTTTGACTGCCACCTGGAGACATGAGTTACCCCTCTATATATGCATTATAGTATATTAAAAAAACTAAGGTTGAAATATGTCACACAATGGAATGATGTTACAGAGATTTTATCAAGAAATAAGTTTGGTAAAAAGTATTAATGGATTCGCCTAAGTACAAAAAAATTCACTTGAGAATCATTCTTGCTGCTTAATTGACCTCAGGGTAAAATATTGCACCCCGCCCCCCAAGTCATATTTTTGGAGTGTGAAGTGTTGTTATTCTCAACTATGTAATCATTTTTCAGAGAACAATGTTGAACACATCTTGTCTGGATCCATTATTCAACCTCCCTCCCTCACATCAATCTATTGTTATGCAGAGAAAGGGAAAGAATGTATAATAAATGAGAAGTTTATTATTTTATTGCGCTTGTCAACCTGACACTTTTTTTTTTAAACACCTGCAAAGAACTTTTGTTTAGAAGAAATGACATTTTTTTTCTTATGGAATCAACATTTCTTAGTGAATTAAAAGGAGATGGAAATTGCCAAAAATACAGTGAAGGTGTCTAATCATATCTGGAATACTGACAATTTTATTTTACCATTTACTTTAAATGTTAGAGAGTCTGGTTCATTTGACCTTAAGTGATACCGCAGATACAATGTGGAGTGGAAACAGATTCCAGATGCCCAATGATCACTCCTTCTACAGCCTGCACCTTTTTTACATATTTACCTAGATGATTTTGTCTCTGCCTTAGTAAGGTTAATAAATGAAAGAAGATGCTTGATTTACTGAAAAGTTTAGTTTGTCTTTCTGTCTCGGATGAGGTCTTAATAATTCATCTCTCCCAATTGTAAAGGAGAAAACATTCTCATTTCCTTACCATTGCATTCAGTGCTCACCCAGTGTATATCTCAGGATGCCAAAGGGTATTCCTCACCAAACCCCCATCAATCTCAGAGCTTATACCTCTGTGGAATATATTACCCTGGTTCGTAGAAGGGGAGTATGAAAACATTGAAAACATCAACAAAAGAACACACAAGTACAAGGATAACTTTCCTTGTTTCTATAACTAGATAGCTCTATGTGGGGTCGGAGGAAGCTACAGAATTCTACTAGAGAGGTTATAAAAGGAATATAGATTTCATTCCCACCACCATTGAGTTTATATACAAAAGACTTAAGAAATATCCTGGAAAGAAAGACAGATCATGGAGAGAACTCAAATCAGAATTACTGCTCCTAATGCCTAATGAAGTGAAGAGAAAGCAACAAATCATAAAAGAGGGGAATTCATAGGGGTAACCAAGAAGGAAAGGATACCAACTACCTCATTTCAAAAAAATAAATATTTCAGTACCCTAACCCTCCATACTATGCCCAAAATACACACACACTCTCTCTCTCTCTCTCTCACACACACACCCCACTCAGAATTAATACCAAGAGAGAAGATGAGTGACTGAGTGACACAATTGTGAGAATTCCACACTCTAATTTGGCAAGAAGTGATGAAGAAAACAAGTAGGCACTCTGGGCAAAAGCAAAAAAATAAAAAAAAAAATTAAAAAAACAGAGAGAGAGACATAGAGAGGGAGAGAGAGAATGTGGGCACTTTTACATAACAGGCAGGGTTTCGGCAGAAGCACAGAGTGCCAAATTTTGACATTTCCCAGTGCTTTGCAGAAAGGTGGGAATGATTAGAAGCCTAAAGTTATTCTCCTCATAAAAATAGGTGTCTTAAATCCTGTAGAGGATATTTGTCAGAATCTTAGAAAGAAGAATAGAAGAGCCAGCAGAAATTCTCCCATGTACACAGACTGCAAACACAGGATAAAACACCTCCTCTACATGGAGCTCAGAGGGAAGACAAACAGTTCCAGTTACATAAGTGGGGCTGGCCCCCTTGAATATGAGCTCGGGTCAAGTAGCACAGCCCAGCATTGCGATATCTGTAATAAAGGTGATAGCTCATAAGAAAGAAAGCAGGAAAGAACTTATGCTAAAGATAATGAAAGAAGAAAGAAAGCTGTGTAGGACACAAAAAGAAAGGAATAGAATAGGAAGCTTATTTTGAAAGAAAACATAATGGAGTGATCTGAAGAAATAAAAAGACAATAAAATTAGAAAACAAATTCCGTAATATTAGATAGCAATGGTAAGATTACAAAGTATTATTATCTAAAAAGGGAGCCCTGAGGAGATAAAAATAAGAATCGAAATGGCTGTTTGCGAAAATGACATTGCAATCTCATTATAGAGCTAAAACAATGAAAATCTGACCACCGGCCCCAAAGAAGGACTTGTGCTAATCAGAGCGAATGCAGGAGACAAAGATGAAACAAAGCAGAGTGCACAGCTTTCATCTCATTGAACAGGAGGTTCTGTGCCCTCAACAAAAGGAAGGAAATACTTATCTTGACCTGAAACAGACAGCCAGGTATTTCTCCAGCAAAGGTGGGCTTATGGGGACCAGCAGAGAATTGCAATTCAGAGCCACACACAAGTGCCCACATGGCAAGGAAAGGAGAACTCTTATAGAGAGAAAATGGAAGTTAGGAGGGTTATAGCAAACAAGGAGTCCATGGCCTTTCATTGGCTGAGTCTTTGTAAACAAAGAAGAGGGGACTTTATTGTTCCTGTTGGGCTGTGCCATTATCACAGGGCATGAGAACTCCCCTTCCGGTTTCCCAACTCTGTTTAATTGAGCTTCCTGTTTATTAATGCTGTATGCTGAATACCTTTGAAGACCCACAGTATGCTTGGATCTCAGAATATGTCTGTATGTCCATCTTTAAAATGCGAAGCTTTGTTAACCTCTCTTATCTCTTTGCAGCCTTGAAATAGTCACTTAGAAGGTGATGGTGGAAGGTGTAACTTCCTATTTAATAGCTAACTAAAGTGAGGCACAGAGAAATTGACCAAGACCAAATGTCAAGGAAGTTGAGGAGAAAAGGCAATAACGTAGATGTTTTTGACTTGGAGCCTATACTTCTGCTTTTGTTCTGAAACATGCATAGGCATTGGCCAGTTAAAAGAGAGATCACTGGTGCAAGAAATAGTAAGTGTGAAATCTTGAAGTCAGGGTGAGAGTGTGGTCATTGATCTGTCTTTTAAAAATGTTTCTATCTCTCTTCCAGATCATAAGCAACTTTGTATACTTCAAATGAGGTGTTCAGAGATGACTGAAAATAACTCAAATTGCATGGAATGCAGCAGTAGGTTCCTATAGGGATCAATTACAAATAAACAGCCTCATTAAAGCTGTAAATGCTTATAAAGTACATCAGAGCAGGAACATCCAACAGGGAAGCACAGGTGTACACAGTTGCTACCAATATTTAGCGTAATTTAAATTTGGAACATAATTTAAGGTAATTTATGGGAAAATTCAGGCATGTGAGGATCTCCCAACCAAATAAGGAGGAAGAAACTGGCTGCACTGTGAGACTGAAACCTCTGCTTTGTGCTGCGTTCTGCTGGTCCATTTTGCCTTTTCTCTGCCCCCTTCTCTCTCTGTCTCTTTCTCTGTCTCTGTCTCTCTGTCTTCCTCTCTCCTTCACTCTCCCCATTTCCCTCTTCCCATTAGAAACTACCCAGTGCTTTCTGTGACTCTCTGATGTGCCCCACACTGCCCCCCCCCCCTTTGAAAGGATTCCACATCTGTTCACAGAATCTCCTCATTTACAGAAGTCATTACATTTGTTCTTCCTCCTGGATTCCTAGAACCAAGTTTTGTTACCATGACTAAGAGCATAGGCACCAATACATTTCTCAAAGTGAAGATGCTTTTAATAAAATGAATTCTGTAAAGAGAGAAACATAAGAAGCATTGTTCTTTGAGGATGATAGAGCAAAAAGTATTATTATAAAAATACCTGGAGTTATAATTCCCATTTTTGCTTTCTGATTCCAGAGAACTTAATTTAGCATGATATAGGTTACCTCCTATTACACCCAGAATACAAAATAAAATTTTCATCAATATGAGTCAATGCATTTTACACTGACACTAAAACAGCATGTAACTACCAGCATTAATTCTAATGGCTTCAAAGTCAGGAGTAAATAGCTCCATAAATAAGAATAATGTCTAGGGAAAAGTTAATTTATCATCAAGTTGAATTCACAAACTGAATTTATTGACTTAATTTTATGTTTGCATTGGAGAAAAAAATTATCTTAAAATAAATTATTTGAAAATCACCCTGCCTGGAACCTAGTTAAGTTTGGCTTTTAAATTGTTGAAAATTGAAAGTATGTACAGTCTGTATTGTGATTTTTTTTTTTTTTTGGCATGCCCCACAGCTTGTGGGATCTTAGTTACCCAACCAGGGATTGAATCCAGGCCCTCTGGCAATGAAAGCACAGATTCCTAACCTCTGGACCACCAGGGAAGTCCCTGTATGTGTGATCCTAATCAAAATATCAAAGCTAGAGTTTCCTCATCTGTAAGATGAATATAAGATTGACTAAAATAAACTCTTTTAGTGGGCACAATGCATCTTTTGTTAAGAAACCATATGTGGGCTCCAGACTTGACGAGATCTCTGAATGTCCCAGAATTTTATGAAAAATTATGTACGTGTTGCTGGGTTCATTGTTCTTGAGAGGGGATCGATACATTTCATTGGATTCTAGGTAAAGCATACTTTGTGTTTATTTGCCTCTCTAATAGTCTCTCAGTGCTGTGATGGTCTATCAATGGTTTACTAACTTGAGTGCATAGTCTGTGAAGGCTGTTTGACATACGGGTCATCAGAACACACCAGCTCGGGGGTCTGGGGTCAAGTCTATGTAAGAAGCACTAATTATCCCACTGGGCCCTTTATAATTAAAGATGTGATAACCAAAAAATTGTCCAAAGCTTTTTAAAATGATGAAACATTATTATTTTGTAGTCTGTGCTGACTAGCATCGTTGGTTTCCTGAGAATCCAAGCCCTTTAAGTTTTCTTTGTGGCTATGCTGGTTCTCAGTACTGCTGACTCTGTTCTCTGGGCTTTCACATCAGGGAAAGGAATGGAAGTGAAGTTCAACTGAGTAGCATCAAGTCCTTGCAGAATGTCTAATAAAAGTTTTGGATACAATAACAATAATACAATAATAAAAGGAATGTCTAATAAAAGGAGAGCAAAACCATTAGCTAAAATAGTATTTGAGTTCCATATGCACACACCACCCCACCCCCATGGATTTAATGTACTTGTGCTAGCGCTATTCCTTTGTGTTATACTAAAGTGCAAAAATCTAAATTTTTTCTTACAAAGGGACATTTGTTCTGCATTGCTTTTAATTCTACAGGGATTTATATATTAAAGTAACTCGAAAGGTATCACCTCACATTGGTCAGAATGACTGTCATCAAAAAATCTACAAATTATAGACGCTGAAGAGGATGTGGAGAAAAACAAACCCTCCTACACTGTTGGTGGGAATGTAAATGGGTGCAGCCACTATGGAAAACAATGTGAAGTTTCCTTAAAAAACTAAAAATAGAGCTACCATATGATCCTGCAATCCCACTTCTGGCCATATATCCAGAAAAGACAAAATCTCTAATTTGAAAAGATACATGCACCTCTATGTTAATTGTAGCAATATTTACAATAGCCAAGACATGAAAACAACCCAAATGTCCATCGACAGATGAATAGATAAAGAAGATGTTGTGCACATGCACAATGGAATATTACTCAGCCATTAAAAAGAATGAAATGATGCCATTTGCAGCAACATGAATGGGTCTAGAGATTATTATACTAAATGAAGTAAGTCAGACAAAGACAAATATTATGTGATATCAGTAATATGTGGCATCTTAAAAATAATACAAATGAATCTATGTACAAAGCAGAAACAGACTCACAGACTTGGAAAACGAGCTTATGGTTACCAAAGAGGAAGTGGAGAGAGGGATAAATTAGGAGTTTCAGATTAAAATATACACACTATTATATACAAAGTAGATAAACAGCAAGGATTTACTGTATAGCACAGGGTACTATATTCAATACCTTGTAATAATCTATAATGGAAGAGAATGTAAAAAAAGATATACATATATGTATATGTATAACTGAATCACTTTGCTGTACACTTGAGACTAACACAACATTGTAACATTGTAAATCAACTGTACTTCAATAAATTTTAAAAAAAAATTAATCCAATCAAGAGTTAGGAGCTTAAACAAAGTCATGTAAAAGAGAAGTGTATGGAAAAAGGTATTCAGGAAAATTCCAGTTCTTCATATATACATATATATATATATATATATATATATATATATATATAAAACTGAGTCACTTTGCTCTACACCTAGAACTAACATAATATTGTAAATCAACTATAGTTCAACCAAAAATAATAATAATGTAACTCTAAAAAGCACCAAGTCTCTATGGAATCAAAGCCATTACTTTTAAATTTCTTTATTCCGTTACTGTATCCTGGAGAATTTTCAGGGGCCATGAGACAACACTGGTTATATTTCTAATATTGCTGATAATAAATGAAAATATTAATTTTGTCGAGGTGAGGGTGTTACTAAAAACTAAGGAAAATGACTACAATGCAATAGAAAGTTCATCTAATTCACTTCTTTTTAATTTTATTTATTTTTGTTTATTGGCTGTGTTGGGTCTTCATTGCTGCCCACAGGCTTTCTCTAGTTGCAGAGAGCGGGGGCTACTCTTTGTTGCACTGCACAGGCTTCTCATTGTGGTGGCTCCTCTTGTTGCGGAGCATGGGCTACAGGCAGGTGGGCTTTAGTAGTTGTGGCACGTGGGCTCAGTAATTGTGGCTCACAGACTCTAGAGCACAGGCTTAGTAGTTGCGCTGCACCAGCTTAGTTGCTCCGCGGCATGTGGGATCCTCCCGGACCAAGGCTCGAACCCGAGTCCCCTGCATTGGCAGGTGGATTCTTAACCACTGCACCACCCTAATTCACTTCTTAAACCTATTACCTGGAGGAAAAATGAGAGATTTAGTGAACCAGAAATGTTCTCAGACAGCCCTTTATGTTAAGATAAAGCGAAATAGGACTTTTCCTTTCAAATGAGTAAATAAATAAATGGCCAGCCTCTAACCACAGTCCTACGGTCTAAGCATGTATCAAATAAAGAACAAATCTTGCCTTAATAAGGGGAGGTTTTATTTGAAAGGGCAATTACTAAGGCAATTACCAAGAAAAAGGGCTATTGCAACACAGGATGACTATTGCAGTAGAGAGAAAGCTTGAATGTAAGTTCAGCAAATACTTGGAGTTTATCCAAAGTGTTTTTCTCTTGCAGAGAGGAAGGAGTCAGGTAGAGAGAGCACGGTGTAGACAGTGGGAAGAAAGGCTGGTGTGTTAGGGTAGTTTGATTAATAAGCATTTTGTTTCAAAGGATCAGTGGGGCAGCAGTTCATCTAATTATTTATGAGGCAAAAAATTGGAAACTGGAGGGTCTGGTAGACTAGGACCATCCATGAGTTGTATCTGAGTTATATGGCGAAGAATTGTTCTTTGCAAGGAGCTGTCCCCTAGAGCACAGAGAGCTGGAGGGATTTCTTACCCTTCACTCTTTTCCAGGTTCAGAGGACTATGGTAAAAGCTAGCATTGTTACAAATTTTCCAAATGTCACCATCAAATAGCTCATGCATCTTGTATTTCTACCTCACTGTGCACCTTCTGTAGACCGAAACTAATTCCTCATTGATCTAGGGATGGAGTCGGGTAGTGGAATGGGAGATTTCGATGATTTAGATAGATAAGGGCAGAATAGAAAGAGCTTTGCTCACCTGTGAGGACTCAGAAAAGGGAGACCAGGCTGTGAACAAGCCCCCATCACTGAAACACGTTTTGTCATCCTGTATAGAAATGGTTGCATCTAGAGGATGTGGTAGAAAAAGACTCTGAGAATCTTATGTCTGAACTATTAGTTGAATTCAAAGAAAGGAATTTTCTTTTCCTCACAAAATGAATTGACATTGCTTGTTATGTTCTAAGCATGGTACTGTTTGCTGGGTTGCCAGACATGAAGGCATTATTCATACCCTATTTCAAATCTTTAGGAGTAACAACTCCTCTGCTATTTTCAAAGTTTATATATGGCTTCATGCTTCTAAATCAAATTTAGCGTTTGGCGGAAATAGATTCTTAGACATTTTCACTTAATAAGCAGTCTAAATTCCATAATTATCTCAAACATGTCTCTGTACTTTCTCCTACCCCCTTTTCTTTTTGTCATCGTTTAAAACATAAATTACACAAGCCGTGGCTTAAGTGGACCATTTCTACAAGCTCTGTGCCATATGTCCATGTTCCCATCTGGCTGTTCCTCTCTGCTGCCTCCAGGGTAAATCTGATAAGCTGGAAACTATAGATAGACTCTTGTCCACTGGGGGAGATGGGGTTCCTCTATCAGACTTTCTTAGTGAGTCATGGAGTTTTTAAAAATAAGAAAAGGGAAGATGGACTGAAGACAGCTTCCACCAGGCCAGAACAGGTAGAAGGCAGCTCTTCCTGGGCCAGGACAAAGTGGACCTCTGCCTCAACCCTGGTTGAAATAGTAATAACTTCAGAGTTTTTTCTAACAATAAAGTTCTTAGAAGAAATGACATATTTTAAACCCTCAAGAAATGTTGACAATTTTTAGGGCACATGGCTTTAGTAAAGGCTCATTTTTTTATGTGCTCTCAATGGATCAGTTTCTTTATTATTATGTAATAGTTATTACAACTGGTTCAAGATGAGCACTGGGCCTAAGCTGTCATACTCTCACACAAACACACACATATATACAGGGGTGAGTCAAAAATTATCTGCACTCTGGTTATATTAAGACTTCTGTTGGCTGCACTGTCTTATCAGCACTTTCCGTTCAAGGCTATTGTCTCCCCAGTCACTGCTGTGCAGATGTGAATGTGTTACATCAGTTCATTTGTAACTGCAGTGCAAGCAAAAATGGATGCCCCACTTGTGATTTGCACAAAAGAACAGCAGCGTGCAGTGATTCGTTTTTTGTGGTCTGAGGGCGTACCTGTTGCCGTTATTTTTCAAAGACTTTGTGTACAATATGGAGAAAGCGTTTTGTCGTGAAGAAGCGTGTATGAATGAAGAGAGATGCTTATTGTAGAGCTGAAGCCTAAACTTTGGATTAAACCAGAGGACTGCTATCCAAGGGCGTTGTGATCTTGCATGACAATGCACGTCCGTACACTTCTGCCCACACTATTGCTACTTCACAAAAACTTGTTTTGAGGTATTAAAGCATTCCCCCTACAGTCCTGATCTTGCTCCATCGGACTTTCATCTGTTTGTTCCCCTGAAAGCAGCCCTATGAGGATGAAGATTCACTTCTGATGAAGTGAATTGCATTCATGGCTCACAGCTCAGCCTAAAACATTTTTTAATGAGGAACTATGAAAGCTTGTTGACAGATGGACAAAGGGTATTGAAAAGCAAGGAGATTATGTTGAATCATGATGTATTTGTCTTTTCTAAAAGTTAATTAAAATACATTCTACAGCCAGAGTGCAGATAATTTTTCACTCACCCTTGTATATAAAATTTCATTTGATTTTTTTCACCATCCAAGTATTACCATAATGCCCATAATATCAAGTAGGAGTTGAAGCACAGAGTTGTAAAGTAACTTCTCCAAGAGAGCAGGCCATTTGCATAATGGGAAAAAACACTACCCTAAGAATCAACAAAACCTAGATTCTCATTCAAGATAGATCATTTGCTAGCTGTGTTATCTAAAGAAAGCTAATTAACTTTCTGGGCTTGTTTCCTCACCTGCAAAACTGGAATAACACCATGTGACCCTTCTTGTTTCTTGAGTTAGTGGAGAAAATCAAAGGCTGTGATAGTAGTGAAAACCCTTCATAGTGTGTATTAGAAGTAAGTGAAGATTCCTCTGCATGTCCTATGCAGGTGTCTTTTGCAGACTGCTTCAGATTCTAGTGCTCTGACCCACCTGATTAATTAGCACAGAGCTGGGTTTCCCTTTGATGCATATTCCTGTTACTCCCTCCAGGAGTCCCTGAAGGGAAGGAGGCTCTTATCTATAATCATAGCTGAAGTCTGAGTGCCAGGGGCTTCTCTTCCCTGCCTGTGGTTGCTAGGCTGTGGGGAATCCAGCTGCCTGTGGTTGCTACATGCACATCTACAGATCTCATTTGAAATGCTAAACTCCAATAAATTTCTCCATCTCTGGCCTGAAGATAAACTTGTTCTGCTTCTCAAGATTATCTGGGGTTCACCAAATGGAGCTGCTGAGATGTTAATGACCTAATTCATCTTCTAGAACACAACTGTCTCCTCAAAGTAGAGACTCTCAGGAGCATTTTGGTAATTGGAGTTTTGGGAAACACAGTTTCAGAGATTAAGGATAAACCCCACCTCATGTTCTTGTGCAGGAGCCAACAAGTCCCTTAAAACATGACCTCTTACTCGTCCATACCCCATTTGCCCAGAATTCTGCTTCTCTCCTGGTGTCTATAACCTCAGGAGTCCCGTTGTCACTCTTTGGCTTCTTTAAAGGATCCACAGTTAATTAAACAAGTTAGAATCTGTCCAAAACCTTTGATTATGACAGCAATATATCTTCCAATTTAGAGAAACATGTTTTATAAAACTGTCATTGCTACCTGATAACAGCAACTTGAAAGAAAAAAAAATGCATTTATTATGGTAAGTAATATGGAGTTATAACTATGATTATATGGCTTGTTTATCACTTTAAAAAGGGGATGATCTAAAATAAATATACAAAATTTCAGTCATTAAGTGGGAGTATATTAAAAGCTACTTTGGGGGATTCTATCAGTAATTAATGAGTACCTGATACATATTTAACCCTCTGTTAAAAGAGTCAGTGTACTCTTAAAAAATGAGAAATTGATTTCCAGTGTTAAAGCACTTGAATGTTTATTAGTGAGAGAGGACTTAGACACTTTAAATAGGATAATAAGATAGAAAATATTGATAAATGCTTAGGTATAAATAACCAGGACAAGAGAAAAGAATTGTAGATTTCAAAAAAGGGCATCTTAAGGAAAAGGGAATTAAGTTGGCCTCTGGCATTCATCCATGATAAGAAGTCTTTGTAAACCAGGAGGAGAAAGTAAATCTGTTAATCCCATGGAAGTGTCTGCCACAAAACACACTCTATTCATCATAATTAACGATGATGTTGAAAACTCTTCTTCTGCGATTGGAAAGGAGAAAGGATACCTGCTATCATTACTTCTATCCTATATTACTTTGTCATATCACAAGAAAAAGAAATAAGAATGTGAGAATCATAAACAATGAAATAAAAGTGTCATGATTCACTAGCATGACTATTTTTAAGAAAATCAAAAATAAAATCCATATAAGACTATAATGTATAAGTGAGTTTTGTAGTTATCATCTTTCAATTCAAAAGTCAGTCTTATATCTATGTTAGAGAAGCAAACATTAAATATATTACACTTTTAGAAATAATTGTAATTTAAAAATATTTAGCAATTAACCTCAAAATTATTAAATGCTGAAAAACAGAGAAACAAACAAAAACCCTATGGATGATACAGCAGATCTCTACATGGAAAACAATAAGGCACCGAGATAAATTAAAGAAAAACATAAGTAAATTCACAAATATTCCATGTCCATGGATTGTAAGACAAAATCGTAAAGATTTCAATTTTCCCATCATTGATCTATGATTCTATGCAACACCAATCAAAATCTCAATAATTATGATTGGTAAAAATTAATATGCAGACTCTAAAAATTATACAAAATTATAAAGAATAGTCAGAGACTTAAAATAGAGAAAACTTTTAATAAATAACTTGCTCCATTGGAAATAAAGCCTTATCCTAAAACTACTGTAATAAAGAAAGGTTAGTGTTGGTGCAAGGATGAAAAAAAGAAAAAAAAGGACAGTGGATGGAAGAATCTAGAAAAAGAAACACATATTTAGGTACACTGATTTAAGGAAAGATATGACTGAAAAAAGTTCAGAAATGGTTCTGGGCTAAGTGGAAATCCGTAAGGAAAAGCATGGAAATGACATAAGACATGTGCAAAACAATGTCAGATATATTATTGATTTAAATTTGAAAGACAAGATGATAAAGCTTCTGAAAGATATTGTAGGATAATATATTCATGATTTGGTACAGAGAAAGATGTGTTAAACAAGGCACAAAAAGCATTAACCATAAAGGAAGAAAATGGTGCCCAAATGGATTACACTACAGTTAAGAAACTCCATTTTTTCATAAGACATCATTAAGTGAGTAAAAAGGTAAATGGACAAAAATGTTTGTAACATACAACTCACAAATGGATGAAATTCAAATGATATGAACAACTCCTACAAATCAATAAGAAAAAGAAAAAGAAAAAGCAAGAAAATGGGCAAAAGAATTAAAATGTTGTCTCTCCTATTATACTATTCTTGGATATGGGCCATATTCAAATAGCCACAAATGTATGAATGATTCTCAAGTTCACTGGTCATGAAGGAGAGGCAAATCAGAACCCAGGATGGCTGAAACAAAATATGGCTTTCAGCATCAAATTTAGTGAGGATTCAGAGCGATGGAAAATCTAATGAATGGCTAGTAGGAGTGTATGTCAGTAAAACCACTTAAAAATAGTTTGAAATTATCTACAGAGATTGGAAATTATGATTCAGTATTTCCACCTCAAGAAATGTATGCAGTTGTACAGCAAGACACATAGATAGGAATATTCACAACACTTTTATTGCTGGTACCCCAAAATCTATTGTCCATTAAGGATAAGAGGCATAAGTGAATTGAATATTTGAATTATGGAATACCATATAGCATTAAAAATAAATGAACAATAGCAAGGATATAAATCAATCTTACAAACATAATGTTGAGAAAAGGCTGAACACATATATACAGTGTAAATTAATTTATGTGAATTTCAACAAATAAAAGCAGCTCAACTGCAGTACCTAGGGATGCATGGTTATGTGGTAAAGCTATATAGAACAACAAGGACACACATACCATAACAGAAGGAGCAGAGGTGACTTTGGAGGGGAAGGGGACAAGGCATTGATTGAAGGGTGTGGGCAGGGTGATGTCATATTTCAACATCTTGAACTGACCAGATGCCACATTGGTGTTTCCTTGGTGATAATTCATTGTGCCACACATTTACTTCTTGTGCGTTTTTCTCTTTAAGTGCTTTATTTTTTAAATGTTAACTAAGGAAAGAAAACAATGATGCCAGTTATTCCTGGCAGATAACATCAACTGCTTTTTGACTTGCTAGGTGTGGTTTTCCCATTTAATATCACCATCGTTTTTGTTGTTTGCTTATAAATTTATGTATTTATGTATTTATTTATTTATATTGGCTGTGTTGGGTCTTCGTTGCTGCACACAGGCTTTCTCAAGTTGTGGCAAGCACAGGCTACTCTTCCTTGCAGTGAGCGGGCTTGTCATTGCAGTGGCTTCTCTTGTTGCGCAGCACAGGCTCTAGGCACATGGACTTCAGTAGTTGTGGCACTCAGGCTCAGTAGTTGTGGCTTGCAGGCTCTAGAGTGCAGGCTCAGTAGTTGTGTTGCACAGGCTTAGTTGCTCTGCGGCATGTGGGATCTTCCTGGACTAGGGCCCAAACCTGTGTCCCCTGCATTGGCAGGCGGATTCTTAGCCACTGCACCACCAGGGAAGTCCCAAATATCACCATTGTTTCTAAGGGAAGTCTGTCACCTTGTTACTGACCTTAGCCTGACTTAGAGCTCACATATCTAGGAAGACCTCAGTGAACCTGTCATTTGTTTCTGATGGAATTAGACAGACAGGCTGGGCGCAGATCGTGGAGCTTCTTAAATGCCTAGTTATTTATGTTATTCTGTAAGTCAGGGTTTCTATTTTTCTGTGTTTCTCAGACTTCAGACCACCTACATTAAATATGCCTGGAGCGTTTACCAGACATTTAATCTCCAAATTAACTCAATTAGAATTTTTGAAGGTGGGGGACTTAGGCAAATATATATATATATATATGTATATAATATTTTTAAAGCATTCTATCTAATATTTATACACACACAAGTTTGGCTCAACTTCAATGAGCAATGTGGTATACTGAAAGATTTCTTTTTGATAAAGGTACAGTATGTTCGCTGTTATGAGCCGGATTGAAAACCTTGTGTGTAGACAGTTATTTTTGTCTATATACCACTTACACTGAAGCTGAAGGTGATAAGGTTATGCAGAACATTAATGAGCAAGTTTGGTTCTAATGGCAAGTGGTGCTAAATAAGTTACCCATTATATGCAATTCAGGAATAACTCTGGTTGATAGGCGGGCATCATTTTTTAAATGCAGGAGCTCATGGTTCAACCACCTGCCCTCCTAAAATACAGAGCCAGGGTGAAGAACCCTTGCTGCATTCATGGTGTGCTTCACAGTTAGATGGTGGGCCATCTGGCAACCAGCTACTCTTGTTATCTGCCTGGTGGCTGAACAATGCAGTTGTATGAGAAAATTACGCTTTGGGAGCAGTTGAATATAACTAGGTATATAGAAAAAAGGTAAATTAGAAATGTTGTGTTATAATAAAATGCTAAGAGATGTACTCAGTTTCAAATTTATTTTGTAAACATCATTATGCAGTTATGACTTTAAATATATTTTCCAGCTTGGTCATCCAAGTGGACTTGCTGTCAGTAGGGTCAACCTCCTCCCTCCCAAAATATGATGTGCACTTTGGAACTCAGACCTGAGACTCACTAAGGGAGAAGGGAACTATGACGGTGGAATATCTTCTTACTTCCATAAGGCAGGTATAATTTCAAAAATGTCTGTGTTAGGGGAAAAGAACCATGGGGCTAAATAAAAGGGCTACTACTGGCCATCTTCTGATATATAGAGCATCAAAAAAATAATGATAGTCCATTCTAACAGTTCTTAACCAATGACAATTTTGCCCCAGAAGGTATAGGAAATGTCTGAAGACATTTCTGATTGTCACAACTGGAAGGTGTGCTACAGGCATATAATAGATGGAAGTCAGGGGTGTTGCTAAACATCCTGCAAGTCACAGAACAGCCCCCCACAAAAAAAGAATTTATAGTCCCAGTGTCAACGGTGCTGAGATTGAGCCCTGATTCATGGAAACAATTTCAGTCTATAAACTACTCTGAAAAGGGGAAGGCTATATAAATGCAAAGACAGATAGTTGAGTGCAAAAGAAGTTTAAGTCTAATGCATGTTTTAAAGTTAGGTTTAATCTGCGAGTGAATTGGCAAATAGGAGTGTGCTGATCTCAGGGTTTTATTTGTTGTTATTAAGAATATGCATAATAAGAGGTATTTATTGTCAACTGCATGTCTGGGAAGGGTAGACAAGAGAGTCATGATTGAGTCACGCTGAACCAGGCAACCAAGAACTGTACTGTAAAACAGAGGGCAGTAGAAATGTTCACATCAAATAATCAGGTAGAGACAGGTTTTAATGGTGGATCGCAAGACAGAAATTTAACCTCATGTCCATAAGAGGGAGTTGACTCTGCAGAATCAGCTGTCCTGGGAGGGGACATTTCTGTACAGCTCTAGTATTATAATGAGGTATTAACAAGGTATAATGGAAATCACTATGAAGAAATGGGTTTAGAAAGTCATAAAATAACACATGAACCTGCATCAAAAGAAGGAACCCCACTCACTAGGGTAGACTTGGAATTGAATTTTACCCCTGGGGGAAAACTGAGTCTTATCTTCAGATCAAGGATCAATTAATTTATAAACTGGAACTTGATATCTTGGCTTAAGAGACTACTATGATTTGGAGAGTTCTGTAAGCTGATGCTCTCTAAGGGGATGAATACAAATGTGAATTCTGTAAATCCACAAATCCAGAGTCTCAGTATCGTTGTAATGATTTAAGTGTCAGTGTCACAATAAGATTTGTAATCATTGAGCTAATTTGTGTATATTTGATTTATTTTACGAAGTTGACTCTTTTAAAAGATCCCTTAGATTAGATTCTTAATTTTATTGACATTCAGAACTTGCTTTGGTTTTAATCAACTTTTAAATTGTTAGAATGTTGGATTTATAAATGTGTATTTGTATTCATTAGAAATATAAGTATTATGTAAATGCATGGGCAATTTGCCTAATGGTTTAAAGCTTAATAAACTGAGTGTTAAACAAAGCAAAAGCAGAGATGAGTGTTCCTTTCCACACACACGAGTCCCTCAAACTCTACTGATGAGAAATGGCAGTGTGGTATAGCCAAGGTGTTGGCAAACTACTGCTCACAGGTCAAACCTTAACTGCAGCCTGCTTTGTACAGCCTGCAAGCTAGCAATGGTTATCATATTTTTAAATGCTTTTTAAAAAACCTCAAAATAAGAATAGTATTTTGTAATATATAAATTACATGACAATCAAATTTCAGTATCCTTAAGTGTGTTATTCAGTGTGCTATTGGAACACCACTACACTCATTCATTCACTCACACATTGTCTCTGATTTTGCACTATAATGGCAGTTAGCTAGTTGTGACAGAGACCGTATGCTGACAAAGCCTAAGATATTTACTACATGGCCCTCTACAGAAAGTTAGCCAATCCTTGGGTACCAGTGATAAGCCTGGGCTCTGGAACAAGGAAGGTTGGGTTTGAATGCTGGGTCTGCCTCTATTAGCCATGACTTAGGCTTTTTTCCTTAAACTCTGAGGACATCCGTGTCTCCATCTGTGAAATGAGAGCAATTTACTGACTACCTCATAGGGTGGCTGCAAAAGTTATATGTAATGTAAGAGGCTTTTGCAGGAAAGAAAAATTTGCAGGAAAAAGCTCTCTGCAGGAGGCCACTTTTGTCTTGTCACTTTAGCAGAGCTATATTTAAACTAACCTCTGGTCCGAAAACATCTTTCAGATCTTTTGATCATATAATACTTTGCCTAACCTGTTGGTTCTTTCCTTAGATCAAAGAAATAAAAGTGAAAAAAAAAGCAATTAACAGATAACTAGATCCTTTTCTCAGCTTCCCCTTCAGTAACCTTGTGAACAAACTATGTGAACAAGATAGCATCTAAAGAAAGATTAAGAGGAGTTAACAAGCCTGCACACAGTAAGGGATGGCAATGAATCTGATCCCAACCTCAATGATTAGCTGAGATTACTTCCCCCTTTTCCCTTTAAAAACTGTCATGACTGAGCAGAATCTTCAGAGTTGGTTCTGGAAACTAGTCCGCCTTCTCCCCAGGATGCTGGCTTTCTCATTAAAGCAAACTTTCCGTTCCTACCAACCCTTGCCTCTCAAATATTGGCTTTTGAGGAGCGAGCAGCCAAACCTGAGTTCAGTAACAGTAATACAAATGGAGTCCCTCTAAGAGTGTCCAGAAGTAGGGAGTCCTTAACAAAGTTTCTTCTTAGCACTAACTACTGCTGTGGCTTACTCATTGCTACTAGTAAGGTGATGGTGGAGGCATGTATATGCTGTCAACTTGGAAATGTGCAATTTTAAAAGGCATACACTTATTTACAATCGTAATTTACAAGCTACATACCGTCTAAATTCAGACCCCTGATGAAAAGCCAATGGAACTTGCCCAGGTCAGAAGGAGCTGGTAGCAGAGGAGAGAATCAGTGTGTGGTGGACCCACATAAGCTTTGGAACCATGCAGGCTTGAAGTGAATCAGGACTCTTCCCCAGTCATGGGCTTAAACAGCTCAATGTTTTATGAGCATTGTTTTTTCATGAACATAATACAAACGATTACACCAATGTCACAGATACCTGGACCTGCTGAATCTCAAAGAGCGAGATCCAGATACTTGCAATTTTTAAGACAGCTAACCATATGCTTTAGGTGCCCATGCATTCAGGGTTGAGAAGCGCAAAATTAAAATGCTTCTCTGAGTCTGAATGAAAGAATGCGCTATACCCTAGCAGAGGACCTGAGACACCCAGTCTCTCCAAACCCAGCACTTTCTATCCTTCTGAACATCATCCCTTTGGGGGTCACAGGCAACTTGAAGCTGGATTGGTTGCCTTCATCCTGGGAAAAGCGGAGGGATCATTTCTGTGTGCTAACAACAGTTAATGATGGATAGCATTAAAAGTTTGAATATAAAAAGCACATTCTCCTCAAGGGCAACATTCCTATCCAAATTAGGCCCTTTCTCCTTAAGCACTGTTGTAAGCTCATTAACACTTTAAAATCACTGGAGAATCTGTAAGGCAGTGCTTACATAACCTGCTCTACTCTAAATGGTACAGCATCAATACAAAGTCTCATTAACCTTATCACTTTCTAGTCCTTGAGCACAATGGGACATGTCAGGCAGCTGTAGCTGTCTGTGCTCTAACGCATAAGCCTAATGGGCTGGGAGAACAAGACTTCCAGCGGTGCATGAGCTATTCAGAGGTACTTTTCAGCTGGCAAATATGTTATTCTGAACCATCCAGCTATTACTGGAATGTATGGAGTCCTTAATTTTGGTTTAATGATGTTTTTGTAAGAGAGACTTCAGTGAAATTTAGAGAACCTTTCAAAAGTCCAAGAAAAAATAAAAAGGGCTCTCCTTCCCACACAGCCCTAGTGACATCAAACAGCATCATGTGATGATGGTCTCACCTTCTTCCCAGCTGCTACCTAAGTGGTTTTGAAAGATAACTTCACCGTATGGATTCGATTGCGCAAGCCGAAGGAGAAGTTCCAAAATAAACTCAATTCTCTTGGAATTATCCTAAGCAAAATAATCTTTTAACCTGACTTGATTGTCAGGGATGTCTAAAAGTTTCTCCTGAGTAGGAAGGAGAAACTAAAATATTTGACAACGTACCCTTATACCTGAGAGCCATAAAACTAATACCATCATCCTCATCTCTACCGCAACTCATGAATATAAATCTCATTCATTCAGTATGTCACATCCAAGAGATGCTTATATAAAAGCAAGAATAACCTTGTAAAAATGGTGGAACCAAAATTTAGTTAGGAAACCTATATTGTAATTGAAGTGATTTCCAAAAAATAAAGGAAATTTTAGACTAAATCTGCAACATAAGATATCCATTTAATGCTATTGTTCTCTAAGGGGGTAACACTAACTTTTTTCAATGAAATAATTCTCTTTGTAGTGAATACCATAGGACATTTTGCTAAATGGAATCAAATTGGATGTAGTCTCAAAAAGCTGGGCCAAGGAAGCTCAAAGCCAGGGTAAGTCCTAGGGTGATTAGTTGGCATTGTATACCCTATTGTTGACAAGTCAGTGCAGAAATCCAAGATCCCCTAAATCATCAAGTAGTGTTTCTCTTATTCAGTAAATTGTAGAATCAGAAATAATTTCAGAGGTCACCTAATTGAGCTCTCGCCATCCTCTCCTGCACGACACATACACTCACCGTATCTTTCCACTTTATTCCTTTTTGCAGATGGGACTGCTAGAGAGATTTTTGGACTTTTCTCTCTTTATGACACTCACCACATCCAATAAGTTACTGGATCACCTCTTTTAAAACATCTTCTTCTTTATGTGTCTTGTAAATTCCACTTTCTTTCTATTTCTACCACAGAAGTACAAACTCTTATTCCTTCTTACCCAGGCTATTGAAATACTTAAATTTTCTCTAACTGGAATTTCTCTTCTACTGTGCTCCTTAGTCAATGTTAAAGCATTATCTTCCTAAAATAGTGTTTTGATCACTGGGCTGAGATATTCTTTATTTTCCCCTTTGCGTTCGTTTTTACCCATTCTGCACTCTTCTCTGTGTCCGTAGAAGCCAACTTGTGCAGACAGCTCCAACCAGTAATCGTGTTCTTTATTTTTTCTTTAAGTTCGTCCATGAGAGTGATCAGTAGGAGGTCAGGAAGTAGGAGGACTGAGAGGTAAGTGTGCCTTTCACCCTGGCCACCACCTGCTAGGCTGTGGTCTGCTGGTAGATGTATTTCCCTAAGGAAAGGACACAACTTCTATAGAACGCCAGTGTCAATCAATACCTTTGGCTCTCTTCCAATTCTGGCCACACATTCTCCTCTTGCTTCTCCAGGTCTGCTGTTGCTAGCCCCAGGGTGGTTTTCCCTTAACCCTGCTCACACTTTTATAAATAGTCTCTTCACTCAACTCACCTCAATGATTCCTTCAGTTGTATCCTTATAGGATTCTCACTGCTCTAATCATGCTGCTTCCGAAACAGGTCCTTCCAAATGTCTTCTTACACCTTTACTATAAATTCCACTTTTCCAGATCTGGACTTTAGCCCTAATCTATCAATCTGGATTATTCTCTATTGTTGAGTTCCAGAAGCACCATTCTCTGGCCAGCGCACACCCCTTACTCTTTCCCTCACGCGTCCCATGCATTCCCACATCCATTCTTTGATACACAGGATACAATCTGGCTTCACCATCCAGCCCCTTGTCTCTGAGATCTACTCTTCACATCCCCTATGAAACTATTTTCTTCTATATGACTCTCTTCTCCATCCATGAAAGATTGAGCCAGGCACCCATACAAGATCCAAGTAGGGCAATCACAGTCCTATTCTCAGGAACTTGGATTTCTGAACAGAGCTGTTGGGACTAGATTCTGTGGGTAGAGGAGTACCATTAACAGGATTACAACAAAAGAAGGTTTATAATCGCTCACCCTGGGCCCCATTCTTCCTGATGTTTATTTGAAAACTTTTTCATGCTTTCTGTGAGTCACTAGGATATCTTTTCTAATAAATTATTTTATGATTGCTAAATTTGATTTCTTTAACTGTAAAACAAAATGTCCATCACTAATATACTAAGCATTCAACAATTCTCTTTCTTGGATACCATCAAGCCTCACTCCATATATTTAAAGCAATGGTCTCCAAAGTAGGTCGCAAGCCCCAGAGGGTGCAGAGGATGACTAATTAATGTGGAAAAATATTGGAATATTTATTTTCTATTAAAATAATTTTAAATTATTTAAAAATCAGGCTATATTAATATTTAATATCCAGAATAACATTGGTGTCCTCACTAGCCTGCAGGCTGGGCAGCGAGATGTCCTATATATATGAGGATTAGGGTTGCTGAGGGAAGAGTCAGTGTTTATAAGTTGGAGAGGCTCACAGTGGTATTACCACTTTTTAATTTAATTTTAGCAACAGTTAAATTATAATAGTTTATATGTACCTTGTTGAATTGGTTTAAATCATAGCTTAAATGCTGTAGCTTTTAGAAGGCAGTGACCTGAGAAAGGAAATGATGTGACTTGTTTTTGTACTGTTCAGAGGTTCACGGTTTATGTCAAGGCAAAGTACTTAAAAGAGCTGTCAAGCTTAAAGATAAGTTAGCATTTTCTTTTTAAAAAGATAAGTGTTCCAAATGTAATGAATCTGTGGTGATAAGTTGTTGTCAGCGGTGTACTAGCTAGCAGATTTTCTTTTAAATGCAACTTTTGCTGTGCCCTTAAGATAAAAATGATATTTTTAAGCAGCTCATGCAGCTTAATGCTAAAAAAGCAAATAATCCAATCCACAAATGGGTGGAAGAACTAAATGGACATTTCTCCAAAGAAGACATGCACATGGCTAACAAACACAAGAAAGGATGCTCAACATCACTAATCATTAGAGAAATGCAAGTCAAAGCCACAGTGGGGTATCACTTCACACCAGTCAAAATGGCCATCATTAAAAAATCTAGAAACAAGAAATGTTGGAAAGGGTGTGGAGAAAAGGGAACTCTCCTGCATGGTTTTTTTTGTTTGTTTTTTGTTTTTTTTAGCTCTTTATTGGAATATAATTGCTTTACACTCTTATACCAGTTTTTGAGGTACACCAAAGTCAATCAGCTGCATTTATACACATATCCCCATATTCCCTCCCTCCCATGACTCCCCCCCACCCTCCCCGACCTGGCCCTCTAAGGCATCACCCATCATCGAGTTGATCTCCCTTTGTTATACAGCAACTTCCCACTGGCTATCTACTCTACAGTTGGTAGTATATATATGTCTATGCTACTCTCTCACTTTGTCCCATCTTCCTCTTCACCCCTGCCCCCCCAACCTTGTGTCCTCCAGTCCATTCTCTGCATCTGCACCCTCATTCTTGTCCTGTCACTGGGTTCATCAGTCTCCTGCACTGTTGGTGGGAATGTAAGTTGGTACTGCCATTATGGAAAACAGTTTGGAGGTTCCTTAAAAAAATAAAAATGAAACTACCATATGACCCAGTAATCCCACTACTGGGCATATACCCAGAGAAAACCATAATCCAAAAAGAAACATGTAGCATAATGTTCATTGCAGCACTATTTACAATAGCCAGGACATGGACACAACCTAAATGCCCATCAACAGATGAATGGATAAAAAAGATGTGGGACATATATACAATGGACTATTACTCAGCTATAAAAAGGAATGAAATTGAGTTATTTGTAATGAGGTGGATAGACCTAGAGATTGTCATACAGAGTGAAGTAAGCCGGAAAAAGAAAAACAAATACCACATGCTAACTCATATAAATACTCATATAAATGGAATCTAGAAAAATGGTACTGAGGAACACAGTGACAGGGCAAGAATAAAAATGCAGATGTGGACTGATACATGAGGACACAGGGTTGGGGGGATTAAGGGGAAACTGGCACAAAGTGAGAGAGTAACATTGACATATATACACTACCAAATGTAAAATAGATAGCTAGTGGGAAGTTGCTGTATAATATAGGAGATCAACTCAATGATGGGTGATGGCTTAGAGGGCCAGGATAGGGAGGGTGGGAGGGAGTCATGGGAGGAAGGGAATATGGGGATATGTGTATAAATACAGCTGATTCACTTTGGTGTACCTCAAAAACTGGCACAAGAGTAAACCAATTATATTCAAATAAAAAGCTTAAAAAATATTTTAATGATAAATGAGAAAGTAACTTCATTTTGAAACTCCATTGAATTTGAATATTCGTTAAAGTTTCTCTCAGTAAGAGATTTTATTGTGAAAATCTGTTATTTACATAAACTTTAGTATTTCACATTAAAACCTGAAAATAGAAGTTTCTGATCAGTTCCAAATTCTCCAAATGGAGAGTCTTATTGAGCTTTGAGCCATTTGCTTAAGCTGTAAAGATGTAGTGCCTTCTAAATAATTCAAGAATAATCTATCAAGATCAGTTAGGATAGAAAAATTATAGCTAACCACAACTAAACACCTTTCATAATTAGAATAGAAAATATATACCATAATTATCAAATATGGCCAGTGTTGAACTTTGATAATCAGATCTACATGTTTCTCTGCCAAGTCAACCATCCCTTTAAAATGAAATATTAAAATATACTGGTTAGAACCACACCTTCAAAATATTATTAAAAGCAAAGGGTTAAACTTTATTTTTCAATACACTAACCATTTTCAATAATAATTAGTAAGATCAAAGAAGTTTGGGTATGACTACTAAAAAAAAGTGATAATTTTAAATGTTATTTATTTTCATCTTACTCTTAATTTTTTCTCATTTATATAGGCTATAAAATATGTAAATATATTACCCCAATAGTGCATGTATCTGATTTATTAATGAATTATATAACTGTATAAGATAGCTTATTTTATGGATATTATATATTATTTTAAAAACATATTTTAAAATATATATAAAATATATAAAGCTTATATTTATATATGTTATGTAATGATGTAATAAATAAGACTGTATATTCATGATTTACATATAATATTCTGTAAGTAGATGGTGTTATATAAATAAATTACATATTTATAATTATCCATATTTGCAGGTATTCATTTTTATGTTAATTGTTGGGGAAATGGGATCCATATATTTTGGAAATGTCAGACTTAGTGATGGAGAGTTAAAGATAAATAAATCATCCTGAGTTTGTAATTGTTGTATCTGTACTTGGAGTTTTATTTTGCTATTTTCTCATTTTGTGCATATTTGAAATTTCCTACAGAAAAGCTTCTTAAAGCAAGATATTCCAGCTTTTATGGAAAGCAAGATATCCCTGCTTTTATAGCTATAATAAGTCAATCTTGTGAATGGAGAAATAATTTCATATAAGGGGAAAAAAAGGCTTTGGGGTATGAGTAAAACAAAGATCCAAATCAAGTCTGTCCTCCACCAGGAAGGGTTTCTGAACCTGAACTACAGGGTTTATCCCTTCACTAAATTACTCTCAAAATTCATTGTGTAGTTACTCTTATATAATTACTCATAAATTCACATTTATGTATTTTTATATTTGTTACATTTTATAAGCATACATGTTGTCACCCCAATTATCTTGCCTGTTCTTTGGAAGCAGTCATCGTGTTTTATAGTTGTTTGGTTCTACTTTCATGTTTTCTCTTCTTTCTCCATTTTCACTTGGTCTAAATAGATCCTGGATAAACCCAGCTCAGCCTGCACACCTGGATGTGTCTGTGAGGAACTAGTCACCTAGTTGGCTGAACTCACAGTGGAACTAAGGTCACTGATCTCAAATATACTGAGGTATTTCCTTGGTCCTTTCATTCGTCTACTTTCCCTCATGACAATTTTGTACTTTCTTTTTCTTCAAACTTCCAAAATGTTTTGGTTTATTCTCACTCACAGCAGAGGATCTTGCTTTCTGTTTCCTGAAACAATCAGAAAAACATCAAAAAAGTTCTAATCAGCGCATCTACTCTGGTTCCTGAATCGATGGCCTCCTTTGCTCCTGCTACTGGGATCAATAGCCTAGGTTAACTCTGTACCTGAGCCTGATCATCACTGGTCTCGGGCTCAAAGACTTAGATGCTATGATGGCCCCTCATCTCTCCCGCAGCATCAGTGTTTCCCTCTGCAGTTCATCTCAGCATATGAACCATGTTCTTGTTTCTCTTGCCTTAAAAAGTGAGCCTAGTTTGCTCTCCAACTCCACCTTTTATTTCCTCAGGCTTCAAGGGAAGATTTCTCTAAATGTTTGTCTTTATTTGCTGAATCCATTCCCTCTGAATCCACTCAATCAGGCTTTTACTTCTGCTTCTACTAGGAAACTGTTATCAATGGCACCAATGGTCTTTCGATTACCAAATCTGATGATCATTTCCCCAGACCTCCTTTCCCTTGATCTGTAAGGAACTCTGTCCTAGTTGATTACTCTATCCTTGTGAAGCTTTCTGTATTTCCCAGGAGACACATTCTAGCGGTTTTCTCCTTCCTGCCAGTCATTTTTCTTTTTCTCCTTTATTTGTCATCGCCTATCTGGCTTTTAACATGGGAGTCCATAGAATTCTCTCTTCTGTTTTCTACATATTCATAGTAACCTGGTGATATCATCCACTAAATAGCATCCATATATGTAATATTATAAAATATTTAGGAAACAAAGAAAAGAGAAAACTCATGTAACCCCATGAAACTAGCAATCATTATTTATAGTTTTTGTAGTCTTTATTTTCAAGTCTTTTACAAAATAAAAAGTTGTATATTTTTGTTGTATAAATAACATTCTTATTGTTTAAGGATAAGTATTTTTTAACTTTTAAATTTAGTTTAATTTTGTATTGAAGTATAATTGATTTACAAGATAGTGATAATTTCCATTGTACAACAAAGTAATTCACTATATATATATAGTGAATGATTCTAGTGAATGATTCACTATATATATAGTGAATCACTTTATATATATATATATATATGTATATATATATATATATATATATACACATACACATATATGTTCTTTTTCAGTTTCTTTTCCATTATAGTTATTACAAAATATTGAGTATAGTTTCCTGGGTTATACAGTTGGTCCTCGTTGTTTGCTTATTTTATATATAGTAGTGTGTATATGTTAATCCCAAACTCCTAATTTATTCCTCTCCTTCTTTCCCCTTTGGTAACCTTAAATTGTTTTTCTATGTCTGTGAGTCTATTTTTGTTTTGTAAATAAGTTCATTTGTATCATTTTTTTTTAAATCCCACGTATAAGTGATATCCTATGATATTTGTCTTTCTCTTTCTGACTTACTTCACACAGTATGATAATCTCTAGGTCCATCCATGTTGCTACGAATGGCATTATTTCATTCCCTTTTATGGCTGAGTAATATTCCATTGTATATATGTACCACATCTTCTTTATTAATTCATCTGTCGGTGGACATGTCCATGTCTTGGCTATTGTAAATAGTGCTGCAGTGAACCTTGGGGTGCATGTTTTTTTGAATTCTGGTTTTCTCCAGGAATATTCCCAGAAGTGGGGTTCCTTAATAAAGTAATCAACTATTTCTGAACATTTAAGTTGCTTCCCTGTCTTGGCTATTGTAAGTAGCACTGCTATCAACATTGGGGTGTATAATAAACATATATAATAAATATAAAATGGAGAAAAAGTGTTAAGAAAGTAAATTTTGTCTAAATATCAGGGGATAGAGGAAAAGAAGCCACAGCACCATATGCTCAAAACATCAAAGCTTGTACCCACATCAATATCTCTCCTCAGACTCCAATATCCAGCTGCCTAGTCAAACTTCTCTATGTGTGTCAAGTCAGCGTCTTACACGTTTCGGGTCTAAGATGGATCTTCTACTATTTCCCCCAAAGCTGCCCCTCTTCAGTCTTCCCCATCTTAGTGTGTGGCAATTCCATTCTTCCATTTGATCAGACCATGCACCTTGCTAGCCTTTTTCTTTTAAATGTCATCCTTCAGTCTACTCTTCAAAGAGCAGCTAAAGGGATCCTACAGAAAGCTGTTTGATTATATGACACCCATGACCCAAATTTCTCAGGGATGTTCTCATTAAGTTTTTATAATTGTACAATAGGTTTTAATCGTAAAAGTTTGTCAGCAAATCAAAAAATTAAAAAGCTTTTCTTTGGACCACTCCCACTAGTACCAGATAAAACATTATTGAATGCTGGCGGCCTGAAAGCACCACCAAAATAACTTGTTAGCAAGACAAAGTGGATATTGTTGCTCCTTGCAGTAAGGGAGACCATTGTATTCAGAGGATTAGTGGCAACTCAGAAGAGTGAGAAGAAACTGGAATATTTATGAGGCTTTTGTGTTTAAAGTAGCTCTTTGAATGTGGGTGTTTAATTAGAATGGCAAGGATCATGATGTAACAGTGTAGGATTGGTAAGCACAGCCAGATGAAAATATAAGGCAGGAGTTTTATGGAGAGTCTTGGTGAACAAATAGTTTTATGTTGTCTGTGCAACATTTATTTTCCAGGGCAATTATTTTCTGGAAGAGCAGTCATGTTGAGGGAAATAGTGGCAAGTGAAGGCATGCTTATAGTCAAATCGTAAAGGTGTGGAAATGTAGACAGCAATCTAAGTATAGAAGATTTCGATTCTCACCAGATACATTCACCTTCCTACTGACTACTCATGCCTACTTCCTGAGGTCAGAATATTTTATCTGTTCCTATGAATACACGGAACAGATAAAATATGGAACACTGGGTTGATTTCCATGATATTATCAGGCCAGCTAGGTCATTAAAAATATTTAAATATCTAACTGCTAAAATTGACAGTGTATTGACTTAATTAGATCAACTATTATTACATTTATGTGCCAGAGAAGTATATCTTCAAAATATTAAATTAAACATTAATAACTTTAGAATATATTCAGAATGCAAGATCTGCTCACCACTTGTAGTGTTGCCACCATGATCCAAGCCACCATTGTTAGAGCAGGCAGCTAGCTTGATGCAAACAGAGGAAGGAGGTATGGTCAGGTGGCAGGAAACTATACATGCTGAGAGAACAGGGGCCTTCGGAGCAGACAAAGAAGGGGGCAAAAGGTGGGACTCTCCAGCTTCAGAACATAACCTTCTGCTCATGCCCTCATTACAATAAAATAAGCCTTGAGAACAAGAAGTACCCATCAAGCACCGAGGCCATGACACCTCCCATCAAGACCCAATAAGAACACAAATGCCTCCTCTCCTTTGGAAGCTGGAGCTGGAATGAAAATCAGGAAATGCGACCTCAGACCCCTCCCTCCTCAATGAGCATTCTGCCCAGCCATTTTCACACCCCATATAATCAGCTTGCCAATGGAACTCAGGGCAGCTGCTCACCTGAGCCTGCCTGCTCTCCCTCCTGAGAATCTACTATCACTTAATAAATCCTCTCTTTGTTTCCTTGGCCTCCGTGTGTCATCTCTGACTTTGTTCTGGGACAAGACAAGAACCTATTCTCTGGCAACACCATCATTTCCCATCAAGATTATTGCAATGACCTCTGCCACTCTGCTCACTCCCTCCCTGGCCCACCCTTCAGTCTTTCCTCCACAGAGCAAGCTGATGTATCCTGTTGAAAGTTGTCAGATTATTTTAACCTATATTCAAAATCTCTCATGATTTTCCATCTTTCTCAAAGAGAAAGACAAATTCTTCACTGTGGCCACCAAAACTCTTCCCAGTCTGGTACCCATGAGCTCTCTGACCTCATCTCCTACAGCTCTCACTTATTAGCTTCTCTGCTCCAGGCACCCAGCTTTTCTGCTCCTGATCTAGGTCAGGCTTGCTCTTTCCTCTGCCTGGAGTGCAATCCCCCAGTATATACACATATGCATTCCTTAGCCACTTTCCTCAGCACCAAGTAATATGCTATCTGTCTAAGTATTCCTCTGGTTTATTGACTGTATTCCTCTACTAAAATATAGGACCTATGAGGAGAGAAATCATTCTTTTTCTGAATTGAAAACTATTTTCACAGCTAATGAATGGTTTACAAGACCCAGACCATCCTAAGAAGGGCACAATAAGCCTTGCATCTACTATTACAAAAAGGTAAATAAATACTCTAGAAATGAAGAAGTCCTTCCTCTTCTATGTTCCCATGATCTTTTTCATGCTTCTCATATAATGGTCAGTGAATTCATTATGGTAGCTGTGTCCCTATTTATGTTTCTTGCGGTAAGAGGAGGTCTCTTACAGGTCATACTTTATTCACATTTGTGTGGACGGATCTTAGCATAGAATTTAATGTTCAATAAGTTAGACACATAGATGTTTGATCCTTCTTTTGTGATTTTATTTATTTTACTTTGTGGGAAGAAAGTAACATTACAAAGTAAATGTTAGAAACTCCCCAGCACCATGCAGTATAGGAAAGCTGAAAGAAGTAATGAGTGAATGGTGCTGTGCTGATTACATACTCTGCAGGGTGAAAAATTATTTCTGTTTGTTTCTCCTATGTGTTCCTGTGAATTATAGGTAATTCTCCCATCTCACTATTCCTCTGCCAATTTTCTGACTTCACTCCATTTCTCATACCAAAAGATAAATAGAAAAGTGCCACGCAGATAGGAATAAAAGGAAAAGCAGAACAAGGATGAAGTTGGGAAAAAGAGATAAAGGGAGGGGAGTCCAGGGCATAGAAGGAGCAGGAAAACCTAGTCTGTGGGACATTTGCATAGGTAGCTGCATCACACAACTCTGTCGATGCAAAAAAATCAGATTCAGAAGGTGATCATATTCAAACTGAGGTGCCAGAAAGAATTGAAGAGAGAGGCGTTGCCATAGGGAAGAGGGATGCTACACAGCAGAAGAGGTGACGTCACAACACCCTAAATACCAAGAGGTGTAAATTTTGGTGTATGTTTCTCAAAGCTTGAATGACTAAATGATCTCGGTTTGCATATGACTGTCACATTGGTGTTTATTTGGTTGTTTCTGTATACTAATTAGCTCTGTTTTGAAATTTCTGCTTTTCTAAGAGGTAAGCTAAAACTGTCTCTTCTGTTTGATTGATATTTTGTTTGGGAAGAGGTTCAAGGGATATCAAAACCTTGTCTTAAGAAACATCATTGTATTCATTAGTGCTGTATATGCCTTATTTTGATCTACAAATTTTTTCACATTAAACATGTAGCCAGTGACCTTGACATGAGACTAAATTCCAACTCAAATGTCAGCAGAAAGAAATGCCAGGTTTTATGAAAATTTTGCTTATGAATTTTAAATGTGAGGATAATGTTCTTTGGATTTTAGAAATATTCCATTCTCTCTCGCCTTTTTTATTACTATAACCTTTAATATTTCAGACAAAGAATTTTCAGTTGTTTGAATTAAATTCAGACAGAGACCTTATGAATATTAATCATTAAAATTTTACCATTTGCCAAAACTAAAGTAATTTCTAGAACTAATTCTGTGACTTTGAATAAAACATCCAGGTGCACTCTGTTTTCTTCTATCATATGCTCTCTTTTGGAATTATTGTTTTCAATATTCTTTTATTTTTAATTGGGGTATAGTGGCTTTACAATGTTGTGTTAGTTTCTGCTGAACAATGTTTTATTAAAAGAACTATTAACAGGTGCTATAAGGACAGAATTTGAATTGGGAACAAAAATCCAGATTCAAAGGTTATCTCCAATTGGTAGGAATAGAATAATAGAAAGAAGTGCCTTAATCACAAATTTCTTATAGAGGTGTGAAGTAAAGTTGTGCGGCCACAGCTATTTTAGAATTAGAATTTGTTATACTTAATTAATTAGACTTTTTCTCTTGATTTTGTTAAAAAAAAGTCTTTGCAGTATCCCTTTCTAAATCTCTTCCTCTGTCTCTGCTAAAATATGAAGAGTATTATGTGAATTGCTATTGAGTATTTCAAATGAATAACTTTTATTAGTTTCCATTAGCCACCTGGGAATATTCAGAACAATTGTTTTTCAAATATATTAAAGACTTTTATTATAATGTTAAAGAAACCAAAAGCATCAAAAAAAATCTTTAAACAGAAATTGACTATAGCAATAGCTAACTCTTGAGTGTTTATAAGTGTCAGACACTGTGCTAAGTATTTTACATGTGTTATCTTGTTTAAATAGTATAATGACTAAGAAATAAGTACCTTACAATAGAAAAAAAACAGAGACCCAGAGAGCTTCCCGTACTCTCCCACAGCAAACTGCTAATCTGGGATTTGAATTCGAGTTTGTCCAGCTCCAGCAGCTGTGCTCTGACCAGGTGATGCTTTCTGTTCAAACATCTCTGCTTTTCTTACAGGGCCCCTTCCTGTGAAGACTAGACCTTCCAGCCTCACTGGCTTCAGGCTTGGCCATGTGACTGACTTCAGCAAATGGGTGATGAAAATTGATATGTTTCCAAAAGGGAAAGTGACAAGCCATCACGTGGTTCCCCCCTTTATCATTTCCCCTTTTCCCTCAGCTTAGTAGTATCTCTGTGGGGCTGTTCCTACAGTGTGGGTTTCAGATGAGGCTGACATAGAGCAGGGCTCCAGGACAGCAATGCACATGCGGCTAAGTGGTCATTATACCTGCTATTGAGATCTCCAGGTGATTTTTTGTAATAGCACAATTAAGCCTATATTGACAGACACCCACAGTACTCTGCCTAAGTCCCTATTTGCTTATTCCTTCCACTATGTAGAGAAATTTATTTGTAATGTAAATTTTCTCTTAACAGCCAAGAAGCTAGAATGAATCAAAATTTCCTTCCCGGCAAAACATTCTGAATACATCTTAAAGTCCGTTGGTAAGCTCTTTACATATACAACATAATTAAATGGTGAGGGCAAGAGAATTATAAAATGCCCACTCTGTTGGATGCTGCACAAAATGCCTATTAAAGAGAAGAACTGATACTTTTCAGAGATGATTTTCTATCAGCCACGGTTAATCACACCTCCCTTGGTACTGGCTAAACCATCTAAATGTTGTCTGCAAGTGCATTTTAAAACAGATTCTGTTGACAGGTGCAGCTCCGAAGACTGCCTCACACTCTGTGAGCCACCACTTTCCCACTCATTCTCCTTCCTTTAAAATGGTACTTACGCCCACCGCCACCCGGATGCTTTCATTGTAGAGCAAAGAGGAAAGCATGATTCATCGAGTTTTCAGTCTCTTGGACTTTTCAGTGGGCTGGCAGAATCACAGGAATTAGGGGTGAAAATGATCCATTGCTCTTGCATTTACTACATATTTGCAACCCCAGCCAGCAGCTTCCCAACAATACGGTTGAATGAAAAAGAAGAGGTAGGCTAAACCCTTCTGCTGCCTACAGACCTAAGGGTCGGCATGGGCTTTACTTGGAAAGATTACCTGATAGATGTCACTGTCACCTTATTTTAAATTCAGTCTCCTTTGGCTCAGGCTATGTCTGTGGATTTTGTTTTGGTTGAAGTTTGTTAAAAAGGAGGATAAACAACCATGAACTTCTCTTTGGTGGCCACTTACATGTATGGGAAGTGACTTATTGATGCTCTAATAGGGCAGTCATAGCTCAGTCTTTATCAGACATGCCCTGCTACTTACCACTGTCCAGGCCCCGACCCGGTGTCCGGCTGTGAGCGACTTTGTAGACAAGGGCGCTGCTTCTGTGCCAAAAGCAGCCATAGATCAAATGCCTGCACACAGACTAAATGGACACGGGCACAATGTAAATAGATTTTAAACGTTTACAGTAGCCTCTTCTTTATGAGTCAGACCTAGCAGAAGTCATTTCTCACCTCCCGGAGCTTTGCCATTTGCCAACTGGGTCAGACGATTTTAATAAATTTGAAATCGACATCCATAAGTTCGAGAAAACACAGATAAATGAACAAGGTATGTGTACCTCCTTCCTATTAGCAGATTTTGCTGTTTTTCAATGATCCCTTCATGCTTAAGCATATTAAACGTAGTAGTAGATATGTCCTAGGAAATTCCATCAGAAAGAATGTAAACGACAGCAATTAGAAAGGGGTCAGGACTTACCACAG
The DNA here is from genome assembly GCF_030028045.1 of Hippopotamus amphibius kiboko. NCBI lineage: Eukaryota > Metazoa > Chordata > Mammalia > Artiodactyla > Hippopotamidae > Hippopotamus > Hippopotamus amphibius. Next base: position 87,991,494 of record NC_080188.1, read on the forward strand.
ACTCCATACCTCTTGCATATGATATAACATGAAATGGATGACTGGGTTTCCATGTGAATTTTCTTCTCACTCTGATACTCATTTTATTTAGTAAATAACTTTAAAATAGCTACCTAGATCAGCACTGTCTAGCCGGGTGTTTCATAATGATGGAAATGTTCTATAACTGCACAAGCTAATATCAAGCAACCAGTCACATGTGCCTGATGAGTATTTGAAGTCTGGTAAGTATAACTGATAAAATGAGTTTTTAAATTATATTTAAATTTAATTGACATAAACATCTACATCTGGCTAGTGATGACCACACAGGACAGTCAGGTCTGGACCACATATAACTTAAATTCTTAGACTCACAGAGCTTTAGTGTTGCAACCATTTGGTGGAGAATCTAACTGAAGCTCTCTCTTCTGTTACTCATCTGTTAGAGAAATGATTTCTGATATTATCTTTGGAAAGATGCTGCTGTCAACTGTAGTTGCTTCGACCATCTAATCACTACAGGTGAGGCAGAGTCCAGGAGTTTCGGGTTTTCACTCTCCCAAACCTTAAAACTGTATTCGTCAACCATAAAATGAAGTATGCAAATAGTATTATTAAAGCAGGGAAATGAATGCTACAAACCATCTGAAATGATGTTGCTTGCCCTTAGAATTCATAGAATTAAACACAAAAAATGAATTTGGGTGAGAGAGTATATTTGGGGGGAGGTAAAGACAGAAAACATGATTCCTGCAGAAATATTGAGAATATTCTTTTTCTGTTGCTAGAAACTATCTTTGCCTCTTCTGTCAGCACAGTGATTCTAATGTGGATATAGATTTACTGACCTTAGCTGATTGGTCTGAAGATGGTGAATGGCATGCCAGAGATTGGATTGACCAGTGAGTGTGTTATTTCACTGGTGTTTGATGCTGGCTTTATATTGGGATCCCCTGGGAAACTTAAAAAATATCCAGCCAGGGATTGGGGGCCAAGACATCAGTAGCTTTAAAAGCTCCACAGGTGATTCTGGGGAAGATGGTTTATTTAGAAATGATGGTAATAAGGTGAAGTTCAGATATATTTCAGAGTCAAGATAAGCCTTGGCTCTAATCTATTACCTTAGAATATGCCAAAGAAGACTGTAACCGCTAATGAAAACATATATCACGATTAAAAATAGGAAGATAAAGCCCTAGTGATTTTTAAAATAATGAGGAAAAAGACCAGCCTGGACAAAATCGATGAATTCTATTCTCATCAGGGCCTCATGTATCCACAGATGTACCTGAGAGCCTGGGAATCTCTAGGTGACAGAGTCACATGTTAATGGCAGAGACTGTGGGTCCCAAGAGGAAAATCACTCTTGAGAAGGAAACAGAGGGAGTTTGGACCCAAGTGCTGGGTTTCACACATGGCACTGGCAGAAGGGAAGGAAAGGTATGTGTATGTGTGGAGCGATATTCGAATAATAACTGTACTTGCCAATAACTGCTGTCACTGCTATAAGATGCCTGCTACCAGCCACACCCTCTCTCAGGTTCTGTGAAGAAATTTCCTCCTTATCTCACATAAAAAGGCTATTTTAGTCTCAGGATTGAAGAGGACTGAACACCTAGAGAGCCATGAAAATCAGCAGTTAACATGAAGAGGCAACTTTGGAGAAGGTATTAGGGTTCAGAGTGGTATGTTGGTTCAACTGAGGTTAGTTTCCTCCATTATCAGCTTATCAAAATCCTTTCTATCCATCAAGGATAATTTTGGAAGTTAAAAAACAACAAACAAGCACAAAAAACTTTAGTTAATACTTTAATTGAAAATATGGGCCTCAATTTTCAAATGTAATTAATGAGAAATTTGCTTAAAATTCTTGTTGATAGTGACTGCAGGGCTCTAATGTTGCCGTTACCTTTTGTTTGTAAAGAGAGACGAGAAATATCTCCTTAACACTTCATAAAATTTAAGTAAAAGCTGTATTTATACTGTATCTATTCATTGCAAGGTTGAGTTTCTGATTTGGTCTCTTTTCCAAAAGAAAAAAGAATTATTGTAATTCACAGAGATATCTTTTAGGATTCTCCCTCTCTGGGCTCTTTACTTCATAGTTTGGCATTACAATTTTTATAGAAAAGTATATTTTGGTAGAAATTTGTATTTATTCACTTAAAGTCAAGCTAAGTATATTCCCAAAGGCTAGATCAAAACTTTGAAAATATATGTACATAGAATAAATATTTGGGGACTTCCCTGGTGGCACAGTGGTTAAGAATCTGCCTGACAATGCAGGGGATAGGGGTTCAAGCCCTGGTCCAGGAAGATCCCACATGCCGCAGAGCAACTAAGCCCATGTGCCATAACTACTGAGCCTACACTCTAGAGCCCACGAGCCACAACTGCTGAAGGCCATGCACTTAGAGCCCGTGCTCTGCAACAAGAGAAGCCACCCCAGTGAGAAGCCCACAAATCACAGCGAAGAGCAGCCCCCACTTGTGGCAACTAGAGGAAGTCTGAAAGCAGCAACAAAGACCCAACACAGCCAAAAATAAATACATAAATTAACTAATTAATTAAAAAATAAATATTTGGTGATTGAACTCAGATAAAAAATAAGAGGGACATTATATGGTGGTTGAAATTTGGGATGGCTTGGTAACTCCAGAATATAAGTCCACGTGAGACAAAAACGGTGGAAACCGTGTAAACCGTGTGTGTTTGTGTGTGTTTTCATGGATTTTGCATTAAAAAATAGTCTTTAACTTTGGAAGTAAGAAATCACATAGTTGATATTTTTTTTCTAGGTCCATTTTGAACAAAGTAAAATAAAACCTTATAGAATATAATGATGATCTCTACTGAAATATTTCATGAAGTCTACAGTCAACAGGTAAATTAAAGGAAATTTACCAGATATTGACCTGAGGATTCTAAAAGTAAAAATAAAGGTTAAAATTGTTACTTATAATCACTAATCTTTCCATCATTTATAAAAAAGAAAATTTCTTCTTAAAATATGGTCAATCAGCTTTCTTTCTGACAGACCGTGAAATCCCTGGCACCAGCTCAAAAACTGCATAACAAACAGAAACTCTATTCTCTTGTGGAGAGGAGAGAATTTGATGAAAAATTGTGAGAATTGTGGAGTGAATTACTCCAGTCTCCAGATTCAGAAAACAAACTTGATAATGCATATTTAGGCAAGTGCATGTAATTCTAATCTTATACCTCTATTATCAACACACTATAATGTAAAATTTGTATCATTTTAAATAAAAAATAAATGAAAATATTTTGAAAGGCAACAACAGTTGAATTCTCTACCTATACAAGAATAGGTAGATTAGAAATCAAAAGGAGGTATTTAAAACCCTGAATGGTGTTTTCATTTTCAGAGAATCAAAATAATGTGAGATAAACATCTTTCATGTCTGATGAACAATTTTATTGTTCTGCTAGCATTTTGGATTAGAGATGGAAACGGAAACTGTATCTGAGTCTAAGGATTTCCAAAGAGTAAATGAAGAGCCAGGAATAAAATGTCTTTATTCATAGTTTCAAATATCTTACTTCCTCTGTTTGAAAAGATGAAAGTGTCCTTCTGCAGAAAATCATATTCCAATTATGTAACCATCATATACATAATTCGATACATCAGTTCAAATAAGCAATGGTCCAAGAATGCATATACACTACAATTTAAAAGTAGTGTTATTCCAAAACCTGTGTTCTTCATTTTTGGGGGAAATAACTTATTAGTTAAAGGTTAAAGAAAAGCATACACCAAATTAGACTTTTCTGAATAACCAAATAATTCCAGATGCAATAACTGCAGCCTTGATTAAAGCACACACTCCAAACTTCAAACTTTCATTGCTCTTAAACAACCTTCCTGGCAATAAACATTATGCAAATATAGGCAATGAGGGAAAACCACTTCTGAAAACTGAAATGTGCATTTAAATAAAAAGCTATGGAACACAAAAATGTGCTTTACTGATTCCACCAAATGATTTCCTTCTAGAAACCCCAAAGTAAGGATTTTGACACTCTGAAGAGCACTAACTACTATTCAGAGTAAATAAAGGTAGCAAGTGGAATTTTGTGGAGATTTGTGCAGATTATAACCTAATAAATGACTGCCATTTTTAAAAATATATTTTTCAACTTGCTCCACTTTTTGAAAAAGAGTTTGTAATTCTTTAGAATGAGTTCATTCTTTTTGTTTTTTTGTGCAGTAAGTCCCTGTACAGGCCATTCCTTGCTCATCAGGGGTGAAAAGGTAAATCATCTCCGAGGGGAAGCCAAAGGACAGAGCAAGCCCCAGGGAAGTACTTAGAAATCACGGAGAAAGGCACTTTCACCAAATAATCACCACTTCCTGTGCACCTTCATCTGGCATCCTGGCTCAAAGGGCTGTTGTTTGGCTTTTGAGGGCTTACTATATTAAAGAAAATCTTTGCATCTGAAAAAAAAAAATTCCCTTCCTGTTTTGTTTTTTTTTTTAAGGATAGAAAAACTATCTCCCTCATAATGCAATGGCAGAATCAATGACTGTTTCCCCACTGTGAAAGGTGAGTACTTACAGAGCCTAGGCTGGTGAATCAAAACAAAATAAAAGAAAAAATACAAGAAACAGGCAGGTATAATCCTTCTGGAAGTGGTGGTTACCATGGCAACCCACCTAAAACAAGTCATATTTGGGAAAAATGAGTATCTCCAATCAACATGTTAATTGTTAAAAAAGCTTAATTGAAAATTTTAGGTAAAATGATATAGATAGAAGTTTCTATATTTATTTTCGAATCTCAGTGGATCACCTCCATTTCCGCATCATGTGTTAAAGCCACTTGGAGAGCTCTGCTCCAAATTTCCCTATTAGGATGAATAAATGATACATGTGACTCCCTCATCAACTGAGTAAGCGATTCTATCTTTGCAGACTCTACCCCAAAGGGATGTATGAGCTCGATACAGGCATTTCCAAGTATAGGCCCCAGGCAGTTTGAAAATCAATATTTTCCTTCAGGCCACTGACCTGCACAATGATCTCTTTTCTTATATATCCAGCTCAGGGATTTTTGAGCAGTATATTATCTGTAGCAGATACTGTAGCCATATAATACTTTATTTCTTTTTTTCACTCATTTTATCTCACTCCTTTTGCTTTCTTTTTGTTTTTTTTTCCTTCCTTCTTTCTGGGAAGAAGAGAGTTTATTAAAATTTCAATTTTCTATAAGATGCCTGACTATGGCAAAGGAAACATGCTGATCCTTGTATCTGATATAGTGTGAACTAAGTAGATTTAGGTTTTGTGATTTTTGTGTCTAGAGTGTAGATTTAATAGGTTTTATTATTAAAGTTTAGAACTTATTTTTTGTGACATCAAAACATTTGAATACTGAAAAACATCTTCCAAGAATGTGTTTCCTTCTCTTTCTTAAAGAATGTTTTAACCACAGAAAAACAACTAAAGGAAGAAGAGATAGGCACCCGTCCAGAAAAAAATTCAGAATAACGATGGTGAAGATGATGCAGGACTTTGAAAAAAGATTGGATGCAAAGATTGAAAAGTTGCAAGAAAAGTTTACCAAAGACCTAGAAGAATTAAAGAACAAAAATGCAAAGATATGCAACACAATAATTGAAAAGAAAAATACATTGGAAGGAACCAATAGCAGATTAACTGAGGCAGAAGGGAGAATAAGTGACCTGGAGGAAGGAATGGTGAAAATCACTAATGTGGAAAAGAATAAAGAAAAAAGAATGAAAAGAAATGAGGACAACCTAAGGGACCTCTGGGACAACATTAAACACACCAACATTCACATTATAGGGGTTCCAGAAGAAGAAGAGAGAGAGAAGGACCCAAGAAAATATTGGAAGAGATTATAGTTGACAACTTCCCTAACATGGGAAAGGAAATAGCTACCAAACTCCAGGAAGCAGAGAGAATCCCAGGCAGGATAAACCCAAGGAGAAACACACCAAGGCATATAGTAGTCAAACTGACAAAAATTAAAGACAGAAAAAAGTTATTAAAAGCAACAAGGAAAAAATGACAAATAACATACAAGGGAACTCCCATAAGGTTAGCAGCTGATTTCCCAGCAGAAATTCTGCAAGCCAGAAGGAAGTGGCACCATATATTTAAAGAGATGAAAGGGAAGAACCTACAACCAAGAATACTCTACCCAGCAAGGATCTCATTCAGATTCGACTGAGAAATCAAAATCTTTACAAACAAGCAACAGCTAAGAGAATGCAGCATCACCAAATCAGCCCTACAACAAATGCTAAAGGAACTTCTCTAAGTGCAAAACATAAGAGAAGAAAAGAACCTACAAAAACAAAAACAAAACAATTAAGAAAATGGTAATAGGAACATACATATTGATAATTACCTTGAATGTGAATGGACTAAATGCACCAACCAAAAGACACAGACTGTCTGAATGGATACAAAAACGAGACCCATATATATGCTTTCTAGAAGAGACCCACTTCAGACCTAGGGACACATACAGACAGAAAGTGAGGGGATGGAAAAAGATATTCCATGTGAATGGAAATCAAAAGAAAGCTGGAGTAGTGATACTCATATCAGGTAAAATAAACTTTAAAATAAAAAAATGTTACAAGAGACAAGAAAGGACACTATGTAAAGATCAAGGGCTCAATCCAAGAAGAAGAGATAACAAATATAAATATATATGCACCCAATATAGGAGCACCTCAATACATAAGGCAAATGCTAACAACTATGAAAGAGGAAATCAACAGCAACACAGTCATAGTGGGGGACTTAAACACTCCACTTACACCAATGGACAGATCTTCCACACAGAAAATTAATAAGGAAACACAAGCTTTAAATGACACAATGAATGAGCTTGATTTAATAGATACCTATAGGACATTACATTCAAAAACAGCAGATTACACATTCTTCTCAAGTGCACATGGAACTTTCTCCAGGATAGATCACATTTTGGGTCACAAATCAAGCCTTGGTAAATTTACAAAAATTGAAATCATATCAAGCATCTTTTCTGACCATGACACTATGAGATTAGAAATCAATTACAGGAAAAAAAACTGTAAAAAACACAAACACATGGAGGCTAAACAATACTCTACTAAAATAATACTCTACTAAATAACCAAGAAATCAAAGAGGAAATCAAAAAATATTTAGAGACAAATGAGAATGAAACACAATGATTTAAAAATTATGGGATGAAGCAAAAGCAGTTCTAAGAGGGAAGTTTATAGCAATATAATCCTACCTCAAGAAACAAGAAAAATTCCAAATAAATAATCTAACCTTACACCTAAAGAAACTAGAGAAAGAGGAGCAAACAGAACCCAAAGTTAGTAGATGGAGAGAAATCATAAAGATCAGAGCAGAAATAAATGAAATAGAAACAAAGCAAACAATAGCAAAAATCGATAAAACTAAAAGCTGGTTCTTTGAGAAATTAAATAGAATTGATAAACCCCTAGCAAGATACATCAAGAAAAAGAGGGAGAGGACTTAAGTCAATAAAATTAGAAATGAAACAGGAGAAGTTACAATGGACACTGCAGAAATAAAAAGCACCATAAGAGACTACTACAAGCAACTATATGCCAATAAAATGGACAACCTGGGTGAAATGAACAGATTCTTAGAAATGTATCACCTTCCAAGACTGAATCAGGAAGACATAGAAAACATGAACAGACCAATCACAAGTAATGAAATTGAAACTGTGATTAAAAATCTCCCAACAAACAAAAGTCCAGGACCCGATGGATTCACAGGTGAATTTTATCAAACATTTAGAAAAGAGCCTAACACCCATCCTTCTCAAACTCTTCCAAAACATTGCAGAGAAAGGAACACTCCCAAACTCATTTTATGAAACCACCATCACCCTGATGTCAAAACCAGACAAAGATACTACAAAGAAAGAAAATTAGAGACCAATATCATGGATGAACTTAGATGCAAAAATCCTCAACAAAATACTAGCCAACAGAATCCAACAACACATTCAAAGGATCATACACCATTATCAATGTGATACACCATATTAACAAACTGAAGAATAAAAATCACATGATCATCTCAATAGATGCAGAAAAAGCTTTTGACAAACTCCACACCCATTTATGATTAAAATCTATCCAGAAGGTGGGCATAGAGGGAACCTACCTCAACATAATAAAGGCTATATATGACAAACCCACAGCAAACATCATTCTCAATGGTGAAAAACTGCAAACATTCCCTCTAAGATCAGGAACAAGACAAAGATGTCCACTTTTGCCACTACTATTCAACATAGTTTTGGAAGTCCTTGCCACAGCAATCAGAAAAGAAAAAGAAATCAAATGAATCCAAATTGGAAAAGAAGAAGTAAAACTGTCACTGTTCACAGATGACATGATACTATACATAAAATCATAAAGATGTCACCAGAAAACTCCTTAAGCTAATCAATAAATTTGGCAAATTTACAGGATACAAAAAATTAACACACAGAAATCTCCTGCATTTGTATACACTAACAATGAAAGATCAGAAAGAGAAATAAGGAAACAATCCCATTCACCATTGCAAAAAAAGGAATAAAATACCTAGGAATAAACCTCACCAAGGAGGTAAAAGACCTGTACTCAGAAAACTATAAGACACTAATGAAAGAAATCAAAGACCACACAAACAGATGGAGAGATATACCATGTTCTTGTATTGGAAAAATCAACATTGTGAAAATGACTATACTACCCAAAGCAATCTGCATATTCAATGCAATCCCTATCAAATTACCAATGGCATTTTTCAGAGAACTAGAACAAGAAATTTTACAATTTGTATGGAATTGCAAAAGACCCTGAATAGTCAAAGAAATCTTGCGAAGGAAAGATGGTGTTGGTGGAATCAGGCTTCCTGACTTCAAACTGTATTACAAGGCTACAGTGAAAAAGACAGTATGGTACTGGCACAAAAACAGAAATATAGATCAATGGAACAGGATAGAAAGCCCAGAGACAAACTATGGTCAACCCATCTATGACAAAGGAGGCAAGGATATACAATGGAGAAAAGGCAGCCCCTTCAATACGTGGTGCTGGGAACACTGGACAGCTACATGGAAAAGAATGAAAATAGAACACTCCCTAACACCACCCACAAAAATAAGCTCAAAATGGATTAAAGACTTAAATGTAAGTCCAGACACTATAAAACTCGTAGAGGAAAACTTAGGACGAATATTCTTTGACATAAATCACTGCAAGGTCTTTTTTGATCCACTTCCTAAAGTAATGGAAATAAAAACAAAACATAAATAAGTGGCACCTAATGAAACTTCAAAGCTCTGCACAGCAAAGGAAAGTATAAGCAAGATGAAAAGACAACCCTCAGAATGGGAGAAAAGATTTACAAATGAATCAACAGACAAAGGATTAATCTCCAAAATATATAAACAGTTCATCCAGCTCAATATCAAAAAAAAAACAAACAACCCAATCAAAAATGGGAAGAAGTCCTAAATAGGCATTTTTCCAAAGAAGACATACAGATGGGCAAGAGGCACATGAAAATCTCCTCCACATCACTAATTATTAGAGAAGTGCAAATCAAAACTACAATGAGTTATCACCTCACACCGATTTGAATGGGCATCATCAGAAAATCTACAAACAGTAAATGCTGGAGAGGGTGTGGAGAAAAGGGAACTCTCTTGTAGTGATAGGAATATAAATTGATACAGCCACTATGGAAAACTGTATGGAGGTTTCTTCAGAAACTAAAAATAGAGTTACCATATGACCCAGCAATCCCACTGCTGGGCATATACCCAGAGAACATCATAATTCAAAAAGACACATGCACTCCAGTGTTTATTGCAGCACTATTTACAATAGCCAGGACATGGAAGCAACCTAAATGTCCATCAACAGATGAATGGATAAAAAAGAAGTGGTACATATATACAATGCAATATTACTCAGCTGTAAAAAGCAATGACACTGGGACATTTGTGGAGACATGGATGGACCTAGAGAGTGCCACACAGAGTGAAGTGAGTCAGAAAGAGAAAGACAATATTGTATATTAACACATATATGCAGAATATAGACAAATGTTACAAATCAACCAGTTTGCAAGGCAGAAATAGAGACACAGATTTAGAGAACAAACATGGGGTCACAAATTGGGGAAAGCGGGGAGGGTTCGGGGGAATGAATTGGGAGATTGTGATTCGCATATATACATTACTAATAAGAAAAAATATACCAACTGTACACTCTAAATATATGCATTTTATCGTCTGTTAACTGTATCTCAATAAAAGTTCTTAAAAAATGTTTTACTTCATTCCACTGAAGATATCTTTACGCACAAAATTCATGAATTTTAAGTGTATAGACATAGGTTTTGACACTGGATACACCACAATCAATATAGGGACCACTTTCCTCATGACTTTAGGCAATAAATATCCCCACCCTGCCACCCTGGCTCCAGGTAAGCATGACCTTCTTTTTGTCCTTAAAGTTTTGCATGTGATAGAATTTCATATAAAAGAAATTATACACTATGTCCTCTTTTGTGTCATCCTCCTGTGTCTCAGTATGTTTTTGAGATTTGTGTCTGTTGTGTGTATCAGTAGTTTATCTTCTTTTTATTCATGAGTAATATTCCATTGCATGAAACACAGTTTGTTTATCTAGTCGTTATTGATGGATATTAGGCTTATTTCCATTTTGGGGTTAATATGAATAAAACAGTTCATCTATTCACCTCTTGGTTTCCAATTCTGTGCTGGAACATATGTGCAAACGTATGTTTGTCATTTCACTTGGGTAAATACCTAGGAGTGGAATGGCTGTATCGGGCAGTGAGTGTATGTTGCCAAGTTGTTTTCCACAGTGGTTGTACCTGCACTTTTCACCAGCAACACATGGGAGATGCAATTCTTCCCTGCCTCTCCAATGCATGGTGTGCAGACTTCTCATTGGCACCTTTCTACTGGCTGCATGTTGGAATCCCATAATGGTTGTACTCTTCACTCACCAATAAGTAATGATGTTAAGTACCAACTACTTATACAACAGCATACCCATTATTCTTTTGTAGAAAGTTAGGTGTAAATACAGTCTGAAAATATTAACTCAGGAGTATGGCAATCAACCAAAGGCATCAATGTCAAAAATGATTTGAACTTTTCATTATTTTTCCATGATCAATAGAATGTAGAATAGATTAATTACCTTGTATTTAGAGATGAATCATTTCTGGTAATTTATTTCTTTCCAGTAATTTTTGAATTTTATGTAATTGTCAAATTTATGGGCATAGTGTTGTTCATAATATCAGCTTATTGTCTTAATACCTGTAAAATCTAGAGCTCTCTCTTTCATTCCTGCTATTGATAATTTATGTCTCCACTCTTGTTTTCTGTCAGTCTAGCCAGAAGTTTATTATTTTCTGAACTTTAGAAAAATCCTCTGATTTTACTAATTTTTTTTATTATTCACTTGTGTTCTATTAGCCTTGAATTTAAGTTTTCTTTAGGTGTTAATATAAATTATTTTAGAATTTTCTTCTTCTAATATAATTATTTAAAGCCTTAAGTTTCCCTCTAAGTAATATATTAGCTGTATCTCACAGATTTTGACATATTATGTTTTTTTAAATTAAATTGAAATATTGTTTAAATCTTTGTGAATTTCCCTTGACTCATGATTTTATAGAAATATTCTGATTAATGTCCGTATTTGGAAATTTTCTAGATAGATTTCTGCTGTCACTTTAAAATTTAATTGTTACATGTAAAATACAATCTTTATAGTTTCAGTCCTTTTGATTTTTTAAGACATGTCTTATAACTCAGCCAAGGTCTATTTTAATGACTTGTCCATATGCTATTGAAAGGATGTTTATTCTGCTGTCACTGAGTAAATATTTCACAAATGTCAACTATCTTACATTTTTTAACACTCTGGATCAACTCTTCTTTATCAACTACTGAGAGAGAAGTTTTGAAACATCCACCTATGATTGTGGATTTTTCTATTTGCTTTTCAGTTCAGTCAGCTCTTCCTTCCTGCAATTTGAGCTTTTGTTAGTATGGGCATACACATTTAGGGTTGTAATACCTTCTTAATTGATTTCCCAATTTATTGTTTTGTAATCTTTTTTTTCACATATAATTCCTTGTCTTAACATTTACTTTGATATTAATATAGTTACACCTGGTTTCTTATTATCGGAGGTATATTATATATGAGTAGATGTCAGGTTATTTTTTTTTTAATTTATTATAACACCTATCTGTGTCTACATTTGAAATGCTTTTCTTGTAGCTCATATAACTAGGTCTATCTATTTTATTCACTGGGATAATCTCTCCCTATTAATTAGTCTTTATTTCCTTTCCTTTAATTTAATTAAGAATATTGCTGAGTTAACATCTATTTCTTCATTATTTGTTTTGTATTTGTACCTCTACTATTTTCTGTCTTTTCTTCTTTCCTTGACTTCTTGGTTTTTTTTTACTCATATTTTCTCTATTGTCTTATAGCAATAACTTTATGTTTCATTTTTAATGGTCATTCTAGGGTTTTCTATATGTGTCTTAACATCACACTCTGCCCTCAGTTAATGTTATGTCACTTTAGATAAAATGTAAAGAGAAAAATCTTAACAACAATTTAATTACATCCCCCCCAAGGCTTCGTACTTTGGTTTTCATAGATAGGATTTATAACATATGTTACAAGCTCCACAGTACATTTCATGTTATTTTTGTTTTAAAGAGTTATTTATCTTTTATAGAAATTAAAAATTAGAGAATCATGTTGACATAGAGAATCACACTTACTCACATATTTATCATCCCTAACACTTTTACTTTCAGGAAATCCAAGTTTCCATCTGAAGGACTTTATTATGTCATGTAGTGCTAGTTAGCTGGGAACAAATTCTCTCTGCTTGGTTTGTTTGAAAAATCTGTAGTTTGCCTTTATTTTTGACATACATTTTTGCTAAGTATAGAATTTTAGATTGATAGATTTTCCTTTTAGCACTTTGAGAATGATATTTCATTATTTTTGGCTTGTGTGATCTTTGTCTCTAGATAATATACATTTTGCTCTGATTTGAATGAGAGTTTCCATTCATTGTTTGTATTTAACAATTTGATTATGGTATGCCTAGGTATTTTTAATTTTTTGACATTTAGCCAGTCGGGCCTCCTTGAGCTTTTGGAAGTGCATATATCTTGTATTAACCAAATTTGGAAAAATTTTGGCCATTATTTATTTAACTTTTACCTACCTCTCTTTCTAAAACTCTAATTACACAGATGTTGGACTGTTTTTTGTGTTGCTGACAACTAACTGAAATACTGAGGAATAATCACAGGTCTCAGAGTCACTGTTTATATTTTTTTAGTCTTTCTATAGTTTTCCCTAGCGTAGTCACAGAAAAATTTTATTTATGTATCTTTATATTCTTAGATCTCTTCTGCAGTGCCTTATCTGCTATTAAAACTTTGCAGTGAAATTTTAAATTTCTATAGTGCATGGGATATATAAAGTTCTAAATGTTCTATTTAGTTCTTTCATATATAGTTTTAATTTCTCTCATGGTGTTCATGTTTTCCTTTAAATCTTTGAGTATATTTGTCATAGTTGTTTTAAAGTCCTGTCTATTAATTCTATCATTGCTGTCATTTGGGTATCTCTTTCTCCCTTTATCAAATCACATTTTCCTATATTCTCACATAGTAATTCTTGATTGGAAGTTGGACACTGTGAATTTTACATGGTTTAATGCTACCTTCCATTGTCTTCCTTTTAGAAAGTTGAACACTAGTCTGCTAATGTATACATTGTTGCTAATCAACTTGATATTTTCAAGGCTTATTTTAAGCTCTGTTAACAGTCTATAATGAATTTTACTCTAAAGGTAGTTTAGCCCTTGTGTTAATTATCTATATTTAGATATTTATTATGGTAGCTCCCAACTTCCAGATAGTTATCTCTTGCTATATAACAAATTATCCCAAGGCATAGAACTTAAAAAAAACACATTTATTATCCTACAATGTCTATCAGACAGTAATCTGGGCATGAGTTCCCCTGGATCCTGGTCTTTCCTGAGGCTGTAATCAGGTGTCACCCAGGGCGCTGCAGTCACTGCAATGCTGACTCTCTTCCCAGAATACTCAAGTGGCTGTTCATCAGATTTAGTTGTTCATGAGTTACTGGCTGTAGATCTCCCTTGCCACAAGGTCCTCTCCATAACACTGCTCACAATATGGTGGCTGGCTTCCACCAGAGCAAGCCATCAAAAGAGAAGGCAAATAAAACATAAACTAGCATCTTCTTTCAATCTAAACTCAAATGTTAGATCTCATCAATTTTGCTGTGTGCTACTAATTACGAGCATGTCACTATGTTCTACTTATGCTTAAGGAGAAGAGAGCATGCATCTCAGGAGTTGTGGACTGTTGGGGGGCCCTTAAAATAGTGAGAGTCCCATACTACTAAGGAGTAACTTTGTTAAGTATATCCAGAACATCCCTGATGTTCATTGAGGACTGCAAAATCTGAATCAGACTCAAACATCTCCCAGACCTGAACAAGCTCTGGGAATTGTTCACTTTACAGTTCCCTGAATACTCTACCTGACCTCCCACAGTTTTGCTTATTATTTAGCAACCAGCTCAAGGGAACCCTTACACAGATTGGAGGAGCTCTATTGCTGTAGACCTCCAATCTCTCTGATATTATGTCTTCAAATTATAGCCACATCACCCTCCCTGAGCTCTGTCCTCTGTCCTCTGTCTCTTTCACTCAGTGAGACCATTACATTGCACTTTGCTTTCTCCTTCTGCCTGTGGTCCAGGTGGAAAGCTAGGGCAGTTCTAGACTCACCTGGACTTGTGTCCCTTATCTCAGGGGTAACAGTCATTCTGCCTGTTGTCCCATACTTGGGCACAGATGTGTCATCTATTATGTTTGGTTTTGTACATGTTCATGGGAGAATGGCAAATATGGTCCCAAGTACTTCATCACATCCAGAAGCAGAAATCTTCCAGGAATTTTTGAACCAGTTTTATTTTTCCACAAACATTGTAAATAGTATAGTTAGACTGTATTTTGCTCATACAAATGTTATAAACACTTACCTTATGTAAACAAATAATAAAATTAGAGTTAGAGGTTAAAAAGAAACCAAATGAATAGGAATACAAGTACTTTTAAAAAGTGATTTCTATGGAGTTCCTCAATATAGCAAAGTATCTTTAAAATATAATTGTCAAAACTTGTTCAGGAGCACACATTTAATGTGTTTTAAAAAGTAACTGGATATATGTCAATTTAACTGTACTACATTTCAGTTATTAACCATGAAAAGAATCTTAACCATGAAAAACTTAATAGGGCTTTAAATTGCTAATTAATGCTGCCCATCCTTAAACATTTTAAGATCCTAAAAATGTCTTCTACAGGAATTTTTTCCCCTTGCATGCTTCATTTTATGGTAATCATACTTTCAAAGGTTACAAGTGAAAAGTTCATCAGATAATAACAGCTGATGCTGTGCTCTGCTAAATTTCCCAACATTTTCCTTTTACTGTCCTACATTTATCACATGGCTACCTGTAATATCCCAGGGGTTTGAAACTAATTAAGCAAAAAGAGCAAGAGTTCCTTTTGCATTTATTTGTTCCTTGCCTTTGTGTCCTGGAGAACATTTACAGACCTCTTTCACCTCATTCCCAACTGAGTCTGCAAGAAGAGGACAGACCTGTTCCCTGAGTTCCTGTGAATGAACAATCATTGCAGACCATCTAGTGACACTAATTTCTACCTGCTCACTGCAGAGGGCCAGTGCCTCTCTAGATGAGGGTGTGGTGTCTGCATATTGAATATGCAGGAGGAGGGATAGTTACTACCAAGAAACTGATTGAAGAATAAAAATGGGGAACTTCCCTGGTGGTCCAGTGGTTAAGAATCTGCCTTCCAATGCAGGGGACATGGGTTTGATCCCTGGACAGGAAACTAAGATCCCACATGCCCTGGGGCAGCTAAGCCTGCATGTGCTGTCGAATACGAGTGCCACAACTAGAAAGCCCATGTGCCACAACTACTGAGGCCACATGTTCTGGAGCTTGTGCACCACAGCTAGAGAGCAGCTAGCATGCTGCAATGAAATCTTGCATGCAGCAATGAAGATCCCACATGCTGCAACTAAGACCCAAAGCAGCTAAATAAATAAATATATCTTTTAAAAGGAATAAAAATAGCACCTTCTTCCCCTAACTAGAACTCAGGCTAAGACTGTGCAAAAATATCTAAAGAGTACAGAGGTAATTCAGACCCACCAAGCTACACTCACTAAGGCTTTTCAAGATATATTTCACATATTTTGAATAGAAAGATTCAAAATTAGGTATTTTACAGTACTTTAAAGGTTTGTTTTATGTCCCTTTAAAAATGAGTAAATAAAACAGTGAGAGCCAGGAAAAAAATCACACTTTGTGTGTCATATTTGTAAATGGTATTTGTATTGGGCTATAGTCAACAGCCTATGGGAACCTCCCTTGTGTGTGTATATAGCTCCTACAGTCTGTCCTTCTGTGTTTTCTCTATTCTGCTGCCTTTGTTTTCTGACCAATGCGCTGCTGGTGGGTAAGGTTTCTGAAATTTAACTTTTCGGCAAGAAGGTTAATTTCCAGATTGGATCTGAGCTGAAGGTAGTTCCTAAATTGCCCTGAAATTATGACTGTCCAGATAGTTCTAATGTAATATTTTATGCATGCTCCTGGGCCACCATTACTGAAGGCTTAACTGCAGAATTAGTTTTTATTCACCTCTAAAAGACTACTGTGGACTGTTGGCATAACCTTAAAGAGAAAGCAGAGTGTCCAATTAGTAAAGGGGAAAAGGTTAGCAAAATTTTCTCACTGAATAGAAATAAGTACTATGTTTGGGATAATAAACTCTGATTAAGTTATTAATAAAAATCATGTCTAGTGAGTTGAGTTCAACTGGTAATGCTACAATATTAAATGGAATCTGTTTATCTCCTATGTTCTAATTGTGATTTGCAAATGGAAATGCCTGCATATTTTACATATTTCTGCATTTTAGTATTCCAAAGTAAAGAACATTTAAAAAAAAAATCTGTAGCACAGAATTGAGCAATTGTATCTGGCATTGAGTATCTAATCCTGCCTACTCTGGGAGTTACTAAATTCTCTGCTAAATGTGGAGGGAACAGACAACTGCTTTGGTTGTTTCTCTTTCCACAGCAATTGGTTTACACATAGTGGAGGCATTTGAATACAAAGGTATATTCATTTTTCTCCTAACTAAAATTGAAGTCCTAGCAAATATACAAGGGTGAGTCAAAAATTATCTGAACTCTGGCTATAGAATTTATTTTAATTAACTTTTAGAAAAGACAAATACATCATTTTTTGACATAATCTTCTTGCTTTTCAATACACTTTGTACATCTGTCAACAAGCTTTCATATTCCCTCATTAAAAAATGTTTAGGCTGAGCTGCAAGCCATGAATGCACTGCTGTGCTCACTTCTTCATCAGAAATGAATCCTCATTCTCATAGGGCTGCTTTCAGGGGAACAAACAGGTGAAAGTCCAATGGAGCAAGATCAGGACTATAGGGAAGATGCTATAACAACTCAAAAGGAAGTTTTTGCAGGGTGTTGACAGCTGGGGCAGAAGTGTGTAGACGTGCATTGTCATGCAAGATCACAATGTCCTTGGATAACAGTCCTCTGCATTTAATCTGAAGTTTAGGCTTTAGCCTAAACTTCAAAAAGATACATGTACCACAATGTTCATTGTAGCACTATTTACAATAGCCAGGACATGGAAACAAACTAAATACCCATCAACAGATGAATGGATAAAGAAAATGTGGCACATATATACAATGGAATATTATTCAGCCATAAAAAGGAATTAAATTGAGGTATTTTTAGTGAGGTAGATGGACCTAGAATCTGCCATACAGAGTGAAGTAAGCCAGAAAGAGAAAAACAAATACCATATGCTAACGCATATATATGGAATCTAAGAAAATGGTACTGATGAACCCAGTGACAGGGCAAGAATAAAGATGTAGATGTAGAGAACTGACTTGAGGACATGAGGCAGGGAAGGTGGGAAGGGGAAGCTGGGACAAAGTGAGAGAGTAGCACTGACACATATACACTACCAAGTGTAAAATAGATTGCTACTAGGAAGCTGTTGCATAACACAGGGAGATCAACTAGATGATTGGTGATGACCTAGAGAGGTGGGATAGGGAGGGTGAGAGGGAGGCTCAAGAGGGAGGAGATATGGGGATATATGTATAAATACAGCTGATTCATTTTGTTGTACGGCAGAAACTGTCACAAGAGTGTAAAGCAATTATATTCCAATAAAGATCTGAAAAAAAATTAAAATAAAATAAAATAAAATAAATTTGATCTTAGGATTATAAAGCATCAGTACTGGACCAAGAGTTGAGAAACCTAGAATTAAAAATTCTGTTTCTTCTAGGATCTGATTGACAATGGATCATTCACTTATTATCTCAGAGTTGTAGCTTCTTTATCTCCAAAGATTGACAGAACAGTCTCAAGATTTGTGCCAGCTCTAGTATTTTCCAGGTGATGCAGTTTTTTGCAGTGGCTGTTTTTATTAAAAATAGATACCTTTAATGGGTATAATATTGGTCAAAATCAAAAGAGCTAGGAAAAAATGAAGATTACTCTTAAAATATATTTAAGATAGGGAACTTGTTTATTGTTTATCTAAGGAGCAAATTACTGGAAATCAAGAACAGAAAATGAAGAAAATCAGAACACAAGCACAACTGAAAACATAGGCCTCATGTTAACAAACGGAGGCCAGATATCATTTCAATTATAATCATTATTTTCATATTTAGGGAAAATTCATAAATAAAGATTATTTTAAGACTCTAGACATATTTATTTATTATAATTTTCAGGGCAAAGTAGATGCAGGAGAATATTGTAACTCAAAATGAATGCCTTCAGCTTATGATGTTTTAAAGGCAAGGATTGTCTAAGCCTCCTTAGAATTGCTTATGGCTTATTAAACAGTTGACAAGGAGGGGCCTCAAAACATGTTTCTCAAGATATTTTAGTTTTGAGGTTTGTTGTAACAGTCATTTGGTAAAAGAAAAATATGTATTAATATCTAATAAAACATGCATTCACAAGAAAGGTCCTAATTTTTACATAATATTTCATTGCACTAGAGTTTACATTGTGTGTTTCAGCATTATGAAAACTATATGTTGGCTATCATCAAACTGTGTTTTCAGTATTCTTAGCCACACCGTTTCAAATTATCTCCTGTTTCTCAGGACCTCTTTGCAAGGGTTTAATCAGTATCCCATTACATCAAGCAGCATGAAGGCAGGCAGACTTGGTCTATGCCCTCCAACAGTCCTTTTGTGGAACTGAGAGCAGATACCTGTAGTGGGATTGTCTGTGAGGGCAGCACATGGACCACTATGTAGGTGGCAAAGACTTAGGGAAAACTGAAGAGGGACCAATTCAGCAGGCTCACCGACTGACCCTGACTGTACTCAGAATAGATGCAACAGTCCACCTGCCATAGACATTAACAACAAAGGTACACAAAGCACTCAGTGATGATGCAAAACCAGGGCATCCATCTCCTCAGAAGCAGATGGAAGGACTCCTCCCTCAATGGCAATGAGATGCAATGAGCTACCCAGATTCAGATGCCATCTTAGGAAACACAGGAGGAGGGAAGAGAGCGGGAGGGGAAGCTGGAATTTAATTGACTGGATATCTATTCCAGGAGAGAACATATAACTTGGAACATCCAAAACATTTTTTAGAGAAAAGCTAGCTTTTCTTCTACAACTTGACACTCACTAGGAGACTGTTGGCTCTCAGCTAAATTTCTTGCACATCCAACTAAATAACATGCTCATTTTCCACCCACCACGTGTTATTTTCTTCTTATATCTAGGAAATACATACTATTAAACCCGAGTTAAGTACTTAACAAATAACTTAGTCTAACACATCTCCAGTTTTGAAGCTTATGGAGGCATTAATTTTGGTTGACGTCTCCAGTGAGATGGCAGTTACAATGCTATAACTACACTGTCTCAGTGAGCTTGAGCTGCTACAATAAAATGCCACAGTCTGGGCAGCTTAAACAGCAGACATTTACTTTCTCACAGTTCTGGAGGCCAGGAGCCTAAGATCAGGGTGACAACATCAACAGTCTCTGGGGAGGACCCTCTTTCTGGCTTGCAGGCAGCCATTTTCTCGCTGTGTCCTCATGTGGTGCAGAGAAAAAAGACAGCAAACTCTGTCATGCCTCTTCTTCTTGGGGTGTTAATCCCATCAGGAAGATCCCACCCTCATAAACTCACCCAAAGTTAATTACCTCCCAGAGGACCCATCTCCAAACACCATCGCATTGGAAGTTAGGGCTTCAACATAGGAATTTGGAGAGGACATTATTCTTGATCAAAAAGATACAGAAATCACTGCATTTCTGTATTGTCAGTTAAAAACAAACAAGGAGGAAGTCTAATGATTTATAAAGGAAGATTAAACAGAACTTACCATGAGGGACCCTGAATCATAGGCACAAAATTGTCTAGGACTCTGGACTGCCATGTGAATCCCCATGGGAAGGCTGGCAAGGGACCATTGATGTCAGCCACTGTACAGTAACCAGCTCTGCTCACCGAAGTGAAAGTCCACAGCATCTTAAAGACATCTCAGGAGCATGATGTGACCCACTTTATAAGACACAGCATTAGTTCCAGCAGTATCAAAATGAATGCCTGGCCAGTCTCCAAATTCTCAAAGGTGTATAGGAATTTTAAGTGTCATTTTAGGATCTTTGTCCTGTATCTTGAATAGACTAAGGAAAACATTTGGGGATGCAATCAGGAAATCTGTGAGTCATACCACAATATCATTTTATATAATTTTCTCTTATTCAGTGCCATGATATTTGTGGAGAACTAGGCATGGTGTTTATATAACATCTATTAGAAAAGAGAAATATCCTAGGGGTAGCCTTAGTCAAATGACAAAATTTAAGTTGCAGAGTCATTGTCAGAACAGTTAGAAAATTCAGTTTGCTAAGAACCTGGAGTCTAGTCTCCCATCTGTCATCAAATAGCTGTGTGACAATGACCAGTCACTTAGCCTCTGGGACCATAGATCCTGCCATCTGTTAAATGGAGCCATAGGAACCCCTTTTCTTCCCTCTCTACTTGTTTTATGTGAATACTCAGTAGGATAATATGAGTAAGAAAACTATTAAGACCATGAGGTTGTATATAGATTCAAGGTGGTGGTTTTTCTCTCTCTTCTTCTTATGCTACCTTGAAATGCTCTGATTGCTCTAAAACTAGGACAGGGATGGGGAAATCTACAGGTAAAAGTTAGAAACAGAGTGTAGCATGTCAAAGAATAGTTGGGCATGTATGGAATGGTCTGGGTCACTCCAGTTGTGCTGTTGTAGCAGATGCTGCAATGACCTTGTCACTCCTCAGGATTCCACCATGTATACCTGCCTCCAAAATGCCAGGCTTTATCATGAAGAGTGTACCATCCTGGTGAGTAGTATTTCTGTCTGAATTATTTTGTGATTTCTGGTGGTCTTCCTTTACACACATAAGGAAACCCAGTTCTACAGTGTGTGCCTTGATGTCCTAAAACTGTCACCTTCTTAAAACTTAAAGTTTTCTTGTTCCTGGCTTTCTCATCCCCCATGGAGCACAGCTTTAGTCGCTGAGGCATGAATAAGCCCACCATCCCTCATCCCAAAACCTTTGTCCAGACATGCTTTATAATTCAGATTTGTTAGATTTATAGACAGGTATACATTACACACATTGTATAAGATGTTAATGTCCTAGCCTCCCTCACCTCAAGGAATAGGAGCAGCACCTTGCAGCCAAATACATTCACATTTTGGCAGCAAAGCAGATGAATATTCACAAGTGTGATAAATAAACACTGGACACCATCTTACATTAGTTCAGGTTAGTATTCACAGTTCAATCCGTTCATGTCAGGCCAGAATTCGCAGCCAAATGAGTTTAAGAATTTCTGGTTTTCAGATTGCTTGGATATCAGAACTGCAGATCAGAAAGTGTATAAATCTACAGAAGAAAATAACCAAGGCTCACTGGTCACAAGCAGCCCTAAATCCAGCAAAATTGCCAACTTTTCAAGGTGAAAAAAAATTCAGGTCAACTCTCAGTTTCTCTATCCACTTCTCAAGTCTGTTTGGTGTTAATTTTTTAAAGGTTGGACATGGATTTCTTAAACACACTTATATTTCACTTGGAAAGGACCTTAAAAATCACTTAGTAAGTACTTTGTTTTCTTAATAATAAACTGGGGCTCAGAAAATTGACATCAAGATATGTGCATGGAGGATCAAAGCGGGAAATTTGCAGTCAATCAGACAGAACTGTCTTCCAATCCTGCCTCTGCTTCTTCCTTTTTTTTCAATTTTATTGAAGTCTACTTGATTTACAATGTTGCGTTAATTTCTGCTCTACAGCAAAGTGATTAAGTTATACATACATATTATTTTTCACATCCTTTTCCATGATAGTCTATCCCAGTATATGGAATATAGTTCCCTGTGCTGTACAGTAGGACATTGTTGTTTATCCATCCTATATACAATAGTTGCATCTGCTAACCCCAAACTCCCAATTCAACCCTCTCTCATTGCCCTCCCCCTTGGCAACCACGTATTTGTTCTCTATGTTTCTGAGTCTCTTTCTGTTCTGTAGATGAGTTCATTTGTGTCACATTTTAGATTCCACATACAAATGATATCATGATATTTGTCTTCTCTGACTTACTTCACTTAGTATGATCATCTCTAGGTCCATCCATGATGCTGCAAATGGCATTATTCCATTCTTTTTTATGGCTGAGTAACATTCCTTAGTATATGTATAATCTATTCTGTATCCATTCTTCGGTTGATGGACATTTTGGTTGTTTCCATATCATGGCTATTGTAAACAGTGCTGCAATGAACATTGGGGTGCATGTATATTTTTGGAGTATGGTTTTCCCTGGATATATGCCCAGAAATGGGATTGCTAGATCATGTGGCAATGCTATTTTTAGCTTTTTGAACCTCCATTCTATTTTCCTCCATATTATTTTCTGCTTCTTGCTAGTGATATAAAACCGGGCACGTAACTCCATTTTCTCAGCCCAGTCCCTTCATCTGTAAAGTGGGGTTATGATGTCTCCTTAACAGGCTTTCATGCTCATTACTGACATTTACTGATGCCTACCTCTTGACAGGTCCTGTTCTAGGCACTGGGGACACACCAAGATGGTTTTGAGGATTAAAGATGACAGTGTATTTAAAGAACTTAGCCCAGTGGCTAACACCTTATATATACTTATTAAATACTATTATCAGGGGCTTCCTAGGTGGCACAGTGGTTAAGAATCTGCCTGCCATTGTAGGGGACATGGGTTCGATCCCTGCTCCAGGAAGATCCCACATACCATGAGGCAACTAAGCCCATGTGCCACAACTACTGAGCCCATGTGCTGCAACTACTGAAGCCCACATGCCTAGAGCCTGTGCTCCACAACAAGAGAAGCCATGGCAATGAGGAGCCTGCACACCACAACGAAGAGTAGCCCCCACTCACCACAACTAGAGAAAGTCCACGTGCAGCAATGAAGACCCAACACAGCCAATAAATAAATAAATTAATAACAAAATAAATAAATACTATTATCAGCTATCATTATTTTCTAGTAGTAGAGTCACAAAAGAATTCCTGCCCTCCAGGTTCACAATCCACTTATTCTTTTAAAAAAATGGGAAGAGGTGAAATAGAAGCACAGGACGTGGTTTGTCCAAGCCAATATGCCCCAAGGAGTAATACTGGATTTGCAATATTACAAAATTAGGATTTCAATATTAGTGAGTCTCCAGTTCACATTAGGGAGTTGCCTAGCCTTATCCTGCCACTAAGATGTCCCAATCTTGGTAAATGTCCTACCTAAAGGGGTGGATCTCAGAGACTGCCTAAGTCACAGGCTGCCCTGGTCATTGGCTTGTCAGGATCACTCATTTGATGCACTTAGTCATTTATCTCTTAGCTACTTGAACTAAAATTTTATAGTTAAATGGGAACACAGCTGTTTCTAATTATAACCAATGTTCCCTATTTTCATTACTGCCATGATGCAGTGGCATTTTCTTGGAGAGAAATATAATACAAATATTTTGAACTAACGGAAACAGGTTTAATTATAGAATACCATTGCCAACATCAATAAATTGTCAGCAACTTGCATGCTTTATTGGGTTAGGTGCTATATGAAATAAATCAGCAAGATATTATTTCTGTTCTACATGAAATTGAATGACTCTTCCTTTTTTTGCCTTTTAGTAAATTTTAATTTTTTTTATTTTCTGTGCAAAACAATGTTACTTTAAATTTAAGAAAAAATGTGAGGGACCAAGAGTATTCCCTACCCCTTAGAGTGTAGGCACTTTTCTTTTTCACTGGAACTATCCTGTAATTGAATGCTAGCTGTGGAATTTTTGAAGCAAGTGGGTGCAGACTGGCAGTCATCTTAGCAGAAATGTTCCCTGCTTTGACTCAGTTATAGAAACAAGTGGATAAACTAGAAGTGTTTCATTCCAATATAGACTAAGGATATATTTAACATTCTAGATAGAGAGAATAAAAGACCTCTGAGTCATAGGATCCTGGCTCCTTAAAATGAAACAACAATAGATAGGTCTATTGATTTGAACATTTTTTTTTTCCAATGGAAAATGACAAACTAATATATTTTTTTAATTACTCAAATTCTTACTGAGAAAGTACATTATAATCTCACTAATACATAATCTTCATTCAGTTTTGAAGAGCTGTAGGTAGTTAAGGGGAGTAAGTAAATCACTTTTATTTTCAAATTCCTCTAACAAAGGACTTATTTTCAGATGGGTTTTGTTTCAGGATTGAGCAAGTGACATATTTCTCAGGGAATTTTTCAGAGATTTCTGAAGACTGTAGAAATTATCACCCTGGGTTTTGAAAATTTTGAGAGCCCAGGGACTTCATATTTTGAAAGATGGAAGGTTATAAAAATAGTTTGCAAAGGGGATCTCAACTCAGAAGGGTGAGCAGGCAAAAAAGAAAATGGAAGTAAAAGTGCTTTTCCTGGGCCTGTCTTTGGAAAACAAATTCTGTATTGACCATGACAAAACATTAGGGTCCAGAAGTCCTAGAGGCAAAAGAAATAGCAGCAGATTCCTACAACACCCACCCCTCCAGCCAGCTATGTGACGCTGCATCCAGACAAATTTTAATTATAACTACCAATTCCATGTGGCTTAACATAAAGGGAGTCTACAGGAAAGTGTAGCCTAAGTCAAACGTAGCGAGTGGTAACCTCAGAAACCCAATAAGATGATTATTTTTTAAGAAATATGTATCATTTATAAAAATAAGTATTGATAAATATTAATATTAGAGGAAGTCCGAGAGTCTCTCTCATTGAAACTTCCCAATTTGAAAATGTGCCCCACCTTTTATGATTTAAAAAAAAGGCACAAAATATTTTGGGTGTAATAATATCCTTTATTCTGCTTTGGTTATGGTGGTGGTAAGAGAACATATCTGGGTGATGTAAACCTAGCTTTTTCATATGAAACGTTATTTACTGGCTTACATAAAATTACCAAAGTGAAATTTTATTTACCTTTCAAACCTATAGGTTTTCTTCTTTACAACCTGGAGTACTTTGAGTATGAAAATTGAACTCAGTATTGCTCACCACCTTACATATTTTTATATTTAAGAGAATCACATAAAGCTGTATAAATAGCTTTTTAGTTACTTGTATAAGACTGCCTCAGTGTACAATTTCATCTGGTCAAACAGACCCACAAACTATTATGTTAATGTATATTTATTTCTCTTTTTCAGTATTGTAAAGTCAAACCAGCAAATCTTAGAATATCACATAACAGAAGTCGCTTTCCTCTTTTAAAGGAATAATTTGTGATGTTAACTAGATACAGTGAGAAACCAGGGTGAACCACACCCATTAATAACACAAACATCCCCAGGTGTATAACTATCAGCAGTACCAGATTATAAATGACAAAAACAAAAATATTATTTTTCAAAGATGTGAAAGGAAAGTAGGTCTGAGAGAAAGAGGACAAAGTCATCCTTCATGTCTGCTTGGTGACAGTTAAAAGTTCAGGGAAAATAAAATGATCTGTCTCCAAGGAGCAGAACTCTGCACAAAGACCTAATTAGAATCTAGGTGACAGCATTGAAGACAAGTAATGGATTAAGAAACAGAAACATAACAGCCATTTTTACTGCAGTGTTTTATTTTCCCTTGAGAAGTCACATGAATGGATTGAAAAGTGCAATGCTCCACTTTTCATATAGTCTAATAGACTGGTCCTGAATTTGGGAAATTATTCTAGGCATCACTTGCGAGTAAATTATTCATGCCTCAGAAGATACAGGTGTAAACAAAAGTCCTGAATTTTTTAAAAATATCATTTTTATTTGGATATGGAATGTGTTAATACACTATACTTCAAGCCATAAAAATGACTTTCTAAGTGCTCACTACAAATAAAAGGAAGGGAAAGATGACACACTCATCCAGGGGAAACTTAGAAATCCACAGTACCCCCTGACATTGAGCCCTCCTATATGACAGTCACGTGAGTTTATGACTTCATCATTCTCTGATTAAGAGCTCCACTCTCTTAAATTGCCGAAGTATGAGATGTACTCAAATGTTTGTCTTCCTAAGGACATTTCCCCCACATGAAGAGCAGAAATAAGCAGAGTCTGAAATGTCAACAAAAGACATAATTTAATGTGGTAACTATTATAATAAAAGTGATAGGTATGTCACTACACTAAAGAAAATTATAGAATCAAGACAAGATGATCTGAGAGTACTGTTATTGTACCTTCATTCTTGAAAGATACATTTGCTGGATGTAGAATTCTGAATTGACAGTTTTTTTGTTTAGGTATCTTACAGTTATTTTCCACTACCTTCTGCCTTTCATTGTTTCCCATGCAGTCAATAGTATTTCAAATAATTTTTCCCCTGTGTGTAATACACGGTTTCCTCTTGTTACTCTCACCATTGACCCTTTATCTTTTATTTTCAATAATTTAAATGTGATGTGTTTTTTCTTTATTACCATACTTGCAGTTTGCTGAACTTCTTGAATATAAACATTTATGTTTTTCATAAAGTTAGGAAACTTTTCAGCCTTTTTTTAAAAATATTTTTTCTTACTCTTCTTGTCTGGAATCCTAATTACACAAATGCTGAAGCTTATAGTTTGTCCCACCAGTTCCTTAGCCTCCTTTTTAGATCTCTTTAACTTCTCTTTCCTTTTTAAAAAAATTCTCTATTCACCTGTCTTCAATTTTACTGAGTCTTTCTTCTCACATTTATAAATTGTTGATAAATTGAGCTAGTGTGTCTGTGTGTGAGTAAACATACATTCAAATATTATACTTTCAGTTCTAAAATTTTCATTTTGTTCTTTTTAGAAGAGTCTGTTTATTTGTTGAGCATTCATATCTTTTCATTTATTATGATCATATTTACTTTACATCCTTGAGTATAGTTAGTTATAACAGTTACTTCATCATTCTTGTCTGCTAATTCCAAAATCTGGGTCAGTCTCCACTGATCACATTTCCCTTGATGATGAATCAGATTTTTCAGTTTCTTCCTATATTTAGTGATTTTTTTTTATATTCTAGCTAAGACCTATGAATAATATGCTTAGAGATTCTAGATTTCATTTTGTTCTTCTGAAGAGTATAGATTTTTAGTACTAGCAAGTAGTTAGTTTAGTCATTCTCAAATCCCAAACCACAAAGTCTTAGTTTAATTCTTTTACTTCCAAGAAAGCTTCTTATAAAATGTTCTGTACTTGTAGAGTTTGGGGAGCAATCACAAATCTGTGTAGCTTTCAAGCACGGAATATGGTGATCTCTCTTTTAGTTCTCTCATGAGATATTCCTCCTCACTTTCCACCTGTAAAAGCTGCCTTTCACACTTTACTCTGGTTCTCTTATTTGGGTTCTAGCCACTCCCCATGGCACTGACTGCTGTCTAGTCTCATGACAAGAGTCCTAAAAACATCCAGAAAATTCACATTATTCATTTATCCCAAATTTTGACCTCCCACCCTCCAGTATCTGCTTGTTTTTGGTTGCTCTCCAGTGCTTTACGCAATTGTCCTTTTTCTATATTTTCTATAGTTTAAAGTTATTTTCTGTGGGAGAGTTGTTCCAGTGGGAGTTACTCAGCTGTAATCATAAGCCATAACCTCCATCTCTATATGCACTAATTCTTAAGTGTATGTAAATATTGGATTGGCCAAAACGTTCATTCAGATTATTTTCCATAAGATGAAAAACCTGAACAAGCTATTTGGCCAACCCAATATATGCCAGCTTTTCTGCACACCAGCAATCACAAACACATTGATGACACACAGCAATAATCACTCATTCCTTGTCCACAAGTCTTCATATTATTTGGGACAGCTCTTCTTTCAGATTCAAGTCAAATTCAGGTCTGTTCCCTGTGTCTCATTCTGGGCTTAGGCTGGAGGAGTAGCAGTTATCTAAGGTCTGTTCTTCTCCCAAGGCAAGGGTTGGAAACATTCAAAGGAGCAAGCACAAAAATGCAGCTCTTCTTAAGGCCTAGGTTTAAACTGGACCACAGAACCATCACTTCCTCCACATTCCATTGATTGAGGCAAATCATCTGGTCAACCCCAGTTTCAATGGGCAGAAAATTATACCCTGTGCATGGAGGAGGAAGAAGTTTATATTTACCAAACAATAATATATTCTACCAAATTAGTAACAAGGCATGAAAGAAAGCTATGAGAGGATTAGGAAAATTCTACTCCTGAGGTCAGTTAAATGTAGTGAGAAAGACATATAAAAGCTTTGTGCAATGTGGTAATTTTAAGACATTATATTGCACAATCCTGGATTCTTTCTATTTCTATGAATATTTCTTTTCTCTTTCTTGGTCTGAAAAAAAAGCAATGTGATATTAAGAAAATAAAACTGTGGGCCAATATCCTTCTTGAGCATACACACAAAGATTCTTTAAAAACTTCCCACAAATAGAGTCTAGTCACAAATGAAAAGGGTAAGGTATAGTGATAATGCCAGTTTTATCCTAGATATGCTAGGTTGTTTAACACATTCAGAAAAATCAATCCATGCCATTCACTCTAATAACCAAATAAAGTGGGAGAAAAACACATGATCATCTAAATGAATGTAAAAAATTGTTTTGTAGACGCAATAAAAAATTTTTCATTACTCATGATAAAACCCAGGGAAAACTAGACAAAGAAGCATTTCCCTCAACATGATTAATGACATCAACAGAAAAACTGCTGCTAACATCATATTTCATGAAGGAAGAATGAACCCTTTCCCCCAAAGATTGGAAACAAGGTTAAGATGTCACACGTGCTGGTCATGATCATATGAAAGGTCCTGGCCAGTGCAATAAGACAGGCAAAAAGATATTAAAATAAAAACAAAGATTGGAAGGAGTAAAATGGGCTTTTTCACAAACACATGATTTTATTATGTAGAAAACCTTAAGATACCTGAGAAAGAAGTACTAAAAAAAAAATATACATTTATCAAGGCCATAAGGTATAAGATCAATATACAGAAATTTCTACATGAGAGCAAAAAGAAGTTCTAAATAAAATTTAAAAATCCAATTAAATTAAAAATAATATCCAAAAACATGAAATACTTAGGGATATTTTAACAAAGTAAGTACAAATCTACGCAACTTTGCTGAAGGAAATAAAAGAGCATCTAAGTAAATGGAGGTAAACCATAATCTTAGTAAAAAACTCAGTATTGTTAAAATGCCAATTTATCCCACGTTGATCTGTAAATGCAACACAAATGCAATGAACATTCAAGCAAATATTTTTGTAAATTTTGCAATTATAAATCTCACATGGAAATGCAAAAGATCTAAAATAGCAAGAGCTATCTTGACAAGTAAAGACAAAGATGGAAAAATTACATTACCTATTTCAAGCCTTACTGTTATCAAGGTTGTATAAATTTGACAGAAAGACATATAGATCAGTAGAACCGAAAGTTCATTAATAAACATACAAATATGACCATCTGAATTCCGACAAGCAGCTCAAGGTAACTCAAAGGGAAAGGGAAATCATTTCAAGAAATGAAGCTTCAGCAACAGGATATCTGTACTGAAATATAAACCTAATGTTCATTCCTATCACGCATGAAAATTTTCTTGAAATAAGCCACAGAACTAAATGTAAAAGTTAAACTTAAAAAAATCTCTAGAAAAAATTGAAAAAAAATTAAGCAATAGGTAACTAAAGATTTCTTAAATGGGATACCAGAAGTATGAACAAAAAAGGAAAAAAAAAATTAAACTGAACTTTATTAAAAAAAACCTTCTAAAGACATGATTACTGAAATAAAAATGGAAAGCAGAAAATAGACTGTATATGTATATATGTACATATGACAAAGCACTTATATCTAGATTATAAAAAGAATTTTTACAATTCAATAATAATGAGAAATGCAAATTTAAAAATTAGTAAAATTTAAGGACACTTCTTAAGGTACATGAAATTTCAATAATCATAGAAAAGATGTTTAACATCCTTAGTTGGAAAAGTAAGATAAAACTTCAATGAAATACAATTGTACACATACACAAATGTCTACAATTAAAAATTGTGAGAATAAATAGTGTCAATTATATGGAAAACCTACATTGCTGATGGGGAAATATGATACAGCCACTTTACAAAACAGTTGGACAGTTTCTCATAGAGGTCAACATACATTTGTGTATGACCCAGATATTTCACTCGTAGGTATTTATCCAAGAGAAATGAAAACTTGTGGCCACACAAAGACTTAAATATAAATGCTCATAGCGACTTTATTTATAATAGCTAAAAACTGAAAGCAGCTCAAATGTTCATCAACAGTGAAGTGGGTAAGCATGATATAAATGTGGTGCAATGGAATACTACTCAGCTATAAAAAGGAAGAAACTTTGGGTATATACCCAAAGAAAACCATAATCCAAAAAGAAACATGTACCATAATGTTTATTGCAGCATTATTTACAATAGCCAGGACATGGAAGCAACCTAAATGCCCATCAACAGATGAATGGATAAAGAAGATGTGGCATATATACACAATGGAATATTACTCAGCTATAAAAAGGAATGAAATGGATCTATATGTAATGAGGTGGATAGACCTAGAGTCTGTCATACAGAGTGAAGTAAGTCAGAAAGAGAAAGACAAATATTGTATGCTAACTCGTATATACGGAATCTAAAAATGGTACTGATGAACTCAGTGACAAGACAAGAACAAGGACGCAGATGCAGAGAATGGACTGGAGAACTCGAGGTTTGGGGAGGCAGGGGGTGAAGGAGAACCTGAGATGAAGTGAGAGAGTAGCATAGACATATGTATACTACCAACTGTAAAATAGATAGTCAGTGGGAAGTTGCTGTATAACAAAGGGAGATCAACTCGAGGATGGGTGATGCCTTAGAGGACTGGGACAGGGAGGGCGGGGGGGAGTTGAGGGAGAGAGGGAATACAGGGATATGTGTTTAAAAACAGATGATTGAAATTGGTGTACCCCAAAAAATATAATAAATAAATAAATAAATAAAATAAATGAAAAAAAAAGGAAGAAACTAATGAAACATCAGCAATATTCTGCTGGATGAAAAAAGTCAGAAATGTTATGCTGAGTAAAAGGAGCTGGACACAAAAGAGTATATACTTTACAATTCCATATATATGACATTCGAAATTCTCTCTGCTAAAAGGCATAACTCATTTAATGTCACACTGTAAATGGATATCGATTATTCCAAAGTTGACAAAAAAGACTAAAAATCTGCAGCATCATTTGTTACTATTTCTTATCTTGTGTTAATATTTGATAATAATTAACAAACTTGTGTGCCAAACATGGTAATAAACACTTCACAAGCATGAATATTTAATAAAGCTGGTATAGAATTTTATTACTCAGATCATACCAGTAATAATATCATCACCAGTAAAAGTATCAAAGATACTTGCTTTCCAAAGTATGCTTTCAGGTTATAGTAATCCTTATAACATCACTGAAATACAGGGTAGGCATTTTTTATCCCCATCTAAAAAGTAAAGAAACTGAAATGCAGTGAGGTTAAATAATTTATTAAGCAAAGTCACCGAGTTTCTAAGGATTAGGTTCAGAAATCTAAACCTATCATTTTGTCTGCTAATCATTCTAAATAATACACCTGGAATGTTGTTAAATTGGATATGTGTATATTTTGGGGTGATTTTCAAATTTGCAAATTGATGTTATCTTATTTGCCCGCACTTTTAGAGAAAGAGGCTTACATAGTTGACTCATGACTACTTAACTTTGTTCTCATTTAAATGCACCATTGTAAACAACTAGTCCATTTGCAACCCACATATGGAGGAAACGCTGTCTCCCATGGACTGTGTTTACCTCAGGTAGTTAATGATCCTAGATCCAACATCTACCAAGGTTATAGCTCAAGGAAGCTTTCCAAAGCATCAGTTAATGAGAGATTTTCTTTTTTTCTCCCCCCTCAGGTGCAAGTTCCATGTGAATTCCTGCCTTCTGAGCCCTCTGCCAAGTCCAGCTCATTGCATCTTGCCCCAAAGGCATCGGAGGAGTGAGCCAACTCATCAAGTTCCTGCCATAAATTTAGCTTCAACCATGAGATTATTTCTCCTGGGAGGATGTTTCACACCCCTCAAGCAATCCCTTGGACATTTTAAATATTTTTTCTTCTTGTTTGAGTGCTTTCTATTTAAGACCAAGTGAAATATATTTCTGAACTAGATCTCTTCTTTATCATTGTTCATTGGCTGCCAATAATAAGTAAAGAAGATTTAGCTGTATGTGCATGCGTGTGTGGGTGAAAGAGAGATGGGACTGGAGAAGAGAGAGAAAAAAAGAGCTGGAAAGGGACACAGAGGGTGGGAACAAAGACACTAAGAGACTATTAAAAATACGTATCTATTATCTAGACGTTCTGTGGAGTGATTTCTGTGCCAACTAAAAATGTTTTTTCCTCCTGAGATATTTTAGGGAGTCTAAAAGTAAATGCCTTCAGAAAATAACACGTATCTTGGTTATTAAATACACAGTTTTATGGAGAGCTACATTTCCAGTACAGAGAGTTTTTATAGAATACAAAACTGTAAAAACATTTTCCTATAATATAGTCACCAGGAGGTGTCTACCCCTCTAAGATAGCCATGTCCCTGAGACTGTTAACTTCCATGGCAGAAAGGACTCTGCAGATGTGATTCAATGAAGGATCTGAAGATGGAGAGGTAATCCTGGATTATTCAGGTGGCCCCAATGAAGCCACAGGGGTGCTCACATGTTGAAAGGGAAGCAGAAAGTCAGAGTCAGAGGGGAGTTTAAAGATGCTCTGTACCGCTGGCTTTTAAATGGAGAAGAGCCCATGAGTCAGGAGTGCAGGCAGCCTCGAGAAGCTGGAGAAGTAAGACGTGGATTCTCCCTTAGAGCCTCTAGAAAGAAAGCAGTTCTGGCAACACCTGGATTTTCACTTAGTGAAACCCATTTCAGGCTTTAGCACTCCAGAATGTACAACAACAAATTTTTTTTTAAGCCAGTAAATTTATGACAGTTTGTTACGGCAGCTTATGACTGAAACGAATACACATAAGAATAGATGCTGAAAGTACTTTGGCCTTTTTGTTTCATATCTCATTCTGGGCCATAGGAGACTCTCTGCTTTAACCTTCACGGCTCGGGTTTCTCATCCCGAGAGAGTAGGGTTGACTGCACCAATGTTTAAGGTGACAAGGCTGAGATATTTCAGGAGAGCAGCAAGCAGAGGGCATTAGAGAATAGTACCCCGCCTGAGAGCCTGACATTTGAGACTGTTTTCCAGGCATGTCCTTCTGTAGGATCTGAGCTCCAGTCTCAGTCTGGGTTTGTGGTCTAGAGTACGTGCTTAGTAAATACTTGTTGAATGAATGGTTAGGGAAGATGGTTGTCTATGAATAATTCATAGTAAAGGGCATGGATGAGGAATGAAACCACTTTCTCTGCTAGCTGGTCAGTGTCTCAGTGTCACCTTGTATTCCTGCTAAGATAGAGCGTACTTTTGTAGAAATGCAAGCGTAATAAGCACCAATTTACATATTATGCCCATATGTTGGAGAGGCAAAAAAATATAACAACCAAGGGAGGTAAGGAAAAGGCACAGAGTGTTGTGACCAAGTGAAATGGAATGGAAGGTGGCAGGGCACAACCTTTAAAAGAATGACAGTTTTCGAAGATAAGACATAAACTGGCTAGAACCTACTAGGTCCAAAGGGGAGAAGATTCAATTTCCAGTGGACCTTGAGCCTCTTCGTACACTCATTGTACTACATCAGCTAAATGACAAACTCATAGGTGCCAGGACAGTTCTGACCATAAAAGGACAAAAATGGGTGTGGCCCAGTTCCTGGAAGTTTCCACCCCATCTCTAAGCAATTAGAATAGTCCTCCCACTCATTAGCCTAGGAAAATACCCAACCCCCAAAAACAAACCACCCCATATTTCTGGGCCTCTCACCTTCTGAGATGGCCCACACTCTGCCTATGGAGTGTGTTTCTCCCAGGGCCGCTGTTGCCTTTTGAGACAGACCTCATTCTTTCTATGTAATGTGTATCTCTCTAAATACATCCACTTCTTACCCATCGCTTCGCCTCTCGCTGAATTCCTTCTGCAATGAGACATCAGGAACCTGAGCTTCATTAAGTCCTGAGACAAGTTGTGTGATCTCAATTAAAAAACAACAGGTTTGAGTCCCAATCTGAGGTGTGTGGTTTTGCAAGGGAGCAGCCTCTGGCACCACAGTGCATTGACTCTAAAGCTGAATCTTTTCTTTATAAACTGTCTGGTTTCAGAGAAGTTACTTAGCATCTGTATCTCAGTCCCTCTGACGTTAAATGAAGAAATGATTTAGAACATGCAATGTGCATAGAAACACAGTAAACATGAGCTGGGCACAAAAGGAGGCTAGAGGTACCTCAGGGAGAGTGAGTCCCGTATGAAGTGTAATGCAGTGTTTCAGACAGCAGTGAAAGTGATGTGATTTTTACTTAAAAAAATAAGCATTCATAGGATGCTGAAGATAAACTTCTTCATTAAAACTTTTACCTAGAGCTAGTCGTGGATATTAAAACAATCTGGTATTAACACTTTACTAGTTTAAGGATATTTTTCTCCTTTACCATCTCTCCATACACGTATTGGCTTTGATGAATTTTCACCTTTTTAAAGTCATAGATTCACATTACTGACCTCATTAGCCAGGGGCAGGGGGCAGGAAGCAGGATGCTCGGTGGATAATGGCAATCTCTGCTGGCCTCTAATGATTAATTAATTGAAATAATATCTGAAAAGTATATAAAACAAAGTAAGCATGCAAGACAAAATATTGTCTGTTATTAAATGGTTACTTGTGTGTTAGGTCAAGTCAAGGCAATCCTGCTCTAGTGATGGGTATGTAGGTTGCTATGGCCACTGGACACAGCTACAGTTTGCAGATGGTCCAGCTCTGAGGGGCACATCCACGTTATTTATGCAAGACTATGAATGTTAGATTTGCCATTGATAAAATTCCATTATTCTTTTGAATGTCCTTCTAACTACTTTGAATCATGTTTGATGTACAAGTAGGTAAAATGAAATGTAAAGGCTTCAAGTGTCACTTGGATAGATTTTGACAACCACCATCTAAAACAAGGTATAGAATACTTCCATCCTTCCAGAAAGTTTCTCCTGAGTCAGTAAAAACCTGATTTATCACCATCTCAGGATCAGAGTTAACCACTTTGTGATTTCTATTACCCTAAAATAATTCTGTTTGTTCTTGAACTTCATACCCATGGAATCATAGAAATGTATTCTTTTGTGTCTGGCTTCTTTTGTGCAAGATGACGGTTGTGAGATGCATCCCAGTTGTGAGTAGTTTATTGCTTTTTATTGCCTGGCGGTATTGTATTGTGTGAATCTAATATAATTTGTTTATCCATTTCTTCTTCATAGTAATTTGGTTTCTGTTGTAGGGTCATTATGAATAAGGTTGCTATGCATATTCTTGTTAAAAGTGTTATGTTGACATATGTTTTCTTATCTCTTCAGTAAATACCTGATTCAGGACAGATTGTAGGCCTAAATGTAAAAGCTAAAACTAAAACCTGTCAAAAAGATGTCATGGGAAAATATTTTCAAGTCATTAAGGGAAGCAGAGATTTTTTAGGTAGACACAAAAAGCACTAAAGAACCAGAAAAGAGTACTGTCCTACACTGTTGGTGGGAAGGTATTGAGTTGGCCAAAAATTCTCTTCGGGTTTTTCTGCAAGATGTTATGGAAAAACCCAAAGGAACTTTTTGGCTAATCCATAAATTGGTGCAGCCACTATGGAGAACAATATTGAGGTTCCTTAAAAAAATAAAAATAGAGTTACCATATGATCCAGCAATCCCACTCCTGGGCATATATCTGGAGAAAATCATAATTTGAAAAGATACATGCTTCCTCACTGTTCATTGCAGCACTATTTACAATAGACAAGACATGGAAGCAACCTAAATGTTCATCAACAGAGGAATGGATAAAGAAGATGTGGTACATATGTACAATGGAATATTACTCAGCCATAAAAGAAGAACGAAATAATGCCCTTTGTGGCAACATGAATGGACCTAGAGATTATCATACTAAGTGAAGTAAGTCAGACAGAGAAAGACAAATATCATATGACATTGCTTATATGCAGAATCTAAAATAAATGATATAAATGAACTTTATTTACAAAACAGAAACAAACTCACAGTCTTAGAGAATGAACTTATGGTCACCAAGGGGAAAGGGTGGGTGGGAGGGATAGTTAGGGAGTTTGGGATTGGCATGTACACACTGCTATATTTAAAACAGATAACCAACAAGGACCTACTGTTAAAAACTTTAAAAATAAATAAGAAAATAAAACAACCAGACAAGAACAAAATTGATAAACTGGACCTTCTTAAAGGTAAATATTCTCCTTCTCTGAAGGTATCATTAAAAAATGAATAGACAAGTCAAGGGTTATAATGAAATATTTGCAATATGTGTAACTAACAAAAGATTGTTGTCCAGACTATGTATACAAATCAACAGTAAAAAGACAAAGGACCAGTCAAAACATTTGACCAGACAGTTGACAATATAAATACATGTCAGAGGGCTGGAATTACCTCATTTCAGTACTTATTTTACCCTATAGTCTTCTGGTAGTGTGATATTGGCAAAAGGGTACAAAAATAAAAGTATGAAACAGCATAGACCATCCAGGAATAAACTCAGACATATATGTAACTAATTCTCCTTTTAAACCATCCTCCTACTTCTTGTTGCCCCACTGCCTCTTCAGTACCCCAGTATCATCTTTGTTCTTCTCTTTCTACCATCTTACACTTTGGTATCTTGGCTCCAAAACCTCCACTTGCTTCTAACTCTCCTCTTTTTCACTAGAGTACAAGTTATCAGCCATGTATTAAGAAATAATGTTTTCTCAACAGAATAACTTATCACATGCCATCTTTGTAACTTGTTTAATCCTATTTGGAGGTCAACAACTTATTTGTTAATACAAATATATTTCTCTTGATTGGTTAAGGAAGTGGGATAAAGAACATGTAAACAACACAAGAAAAGTGTCATGAATTTTTTCTTATCCCTCCTTCTGTCACACTGGCTCCACCTGCATACAAAAAGGTTTCTCTTTCTGGACAATTCAGGCCTTAAATATCTCACCAGAAATGATGGAAAATAGGAGGCACACTATTTTACCCCCCCCCCCACACACACACACCAAAACCCATACCAGCCAGTCTTTATCAGTGTTAGGCTTACTGCAATGGCCTCAGTTTCTGGTCTCTTCAGTAAGTCAGAGTGGTCAGTTATTAATAGTATTTTTAATGATATGGTCTCAACTTGAGTATTAATAATGGGAGTAAGCCACAGTGATTAGTAGGAATTCAGATTATGGGGGAAGAAAGATAACCCAAGACCACAGGGCTTTCTAATCAAATGCTTCAGAATCATTTCTCAGAATATTACGAATCTTGATTTGGGGAAATATTTTCAGCTCTGAAGATTGCTTTCAATAATATGAATCAAAGAGGAAAAACATCCCTATGGGGAGGTTTCAGATGACTTTATTTGTTAAACTAAAGGAAACTTCAAGGGAAGGCATTTTGAGCATTCTGAAAGTGATAAAATGATAAAAAGTCTGCTTTTATACTTGAAATGCATTATCACCTAAAAACCTGGAATTGATAAATTAAAAGAAAATTGTGCACCAAGAAAAAAATAAAAGAAAGAAAAAAGAGAGAAGGAAGGAAGGAAGAAAAAAAGGAGGCAGGATAGCAGGGAGGTGAAAGAAAGAAAGAAGGAAAGATCAACACTTGGTTTTTTGGAGACAGATAATTCCATTTAATAACATTAAGATGCAGATACACCAGGCAGGAGGGGTTCTTCTTTTTAATAAATATTACATTTAAAAATCAGCCAAGGGGAAAAGAAGGAAACATTCACAGTAACAGAGGCCAATCACAACATTGGCAGTGATGCTGTAAAGGCTTCTATAATAGAAGGAAACTATTCCCCCTGAATGTGCTGGCCCGACAATGACATCCACTCTGGTGTGCGTCAGGGGCAGGAGCGGGGGGATCTGCCCCCACAGAGGTCCTCTCCTGTTCAAGCTGCAAAATGGAGAAAACAGCAAGACAAAGCATCACTGGTTTAGGCATAACATTTTCTAACACAGGAAGATCAGCAAGGACTGATGACCAGGGCTAGACGACATCCTGATCTGGTTGCTGGGTGCTTTGACATGTTATATTATTGATACTTTCAAACAACATAACAACCCTTTTCAGTAGGTATTATCATGGACTAGTTTTGTGATTATCATTTATTTGCTTATTTATATTTTACTTATTTATTATGGATGAAGATTTTAAATTTTAGAGAGGTTGAGGAATATACGCAAATCCCAATTTTGAGTGGGACAAACTCAAAGTCCCCACTATTCCCACTGTCAAGGCAGTATCACCCAGTGGTTAAGGACATAAACTTGATGGCACTATTTCTGGGTGAAAATCCCTGCCCTGCCACTCATTTATTGTTTCAACTTGAGCAACTCATTTGACCTTCCAAAAAATTCTTCTCAAGAATAACATGGGAATAATAAAGAAGCTATTCTCATAAGACAGTCGTGAGAACTGAGTATGTACATACATGCAAAGCCCTGGCAGGGGTTCCATCCTTATAACAGGAGCTCAGTAAATGCCTTGTTATTATTACGAGATTCTGTATAAATTCTATTACGTGTGTATACAAGTGCTTATTCCCTCAGCATGGGATAATAGTTTCTGAATATCTTTTAAGGGAATTAAAATGTAATCTGTGCATTCCCTGGGGAGAGAAACTTTATTTATTTTTTTATTTACTTATTTACATTACACACTAAAACTTTTTGGAGAGAAGTGAAATAAATATGCTTATGAGATAGGAGAAAATGTGATCCCAATTATGTTCCGACTGGATAAGCAATAGAACTGAATCATGCCCAGTTACCCAATTAGCCACGATCATCAAAACTATAGTTGCTATCTTGGCATAATTGCTACTTTTTTTTTTTTTGGTTAGAACATATGGAGTAACCGGAGACAGCACTGCCTGACAATTAAAATCTGAACGATCGTGTGCTGCAAGATGTCTACCCACTAATTAGAAAAGTGATTGAAGAGGTATAATTTGCAAGTTTGTCAGTATTAGAAATTAACCAGGATGCCGCTGTTACACATTAATGCTTACAGTGACCAATATTCTCTCAAAAAATATTAGTTTCATATCCTGTTTCACAGAAATGCACTTTAGAACACAAATCCTAAACAACTATTTCTTCATTTTGTGAAGAACTTATCCCCAAAGAATGGCTTCAGATTTTTCATTCTGAGCAGTGTAAGCTTTTAGGGAAGGTTATTTTCAGGATGGTATCACTCACTTTATTCTCTCATTTCCTTTTCTCTTTTCACTAACTCTTCTTCTTCCCTAACTACTCTAGAACATTAAAATGGCAGGAATACCTTAAATCTCTTGTATCCCTTGCAGTTCTTTATGAGGCTCTGAGTACACAACAGCTAGAAATGTATATTTGATAACCTCCTCTGATTTCTATATTTTGGTTTTAATTGCTTCATCATTTTTCCCTTTGAAAATTACTCACTTTTCTCCACATTCTCTCTTTCTACCTCCAGCTCAGTTCTCCTCGAGTTTATCAATGCTTTCTCCTACTAGGCCAAAATACAAACCTAGGATTCTTAATACTGTCCACCAAAAGCTCTCACGGCACTTTTGATGGACAGAGCCTAGGTCACACAGACCACAGGAAGACTGGGAGAGAGTGTTCTAGCTTCTGACTTGGGGACACAGGACTCAGGATGCCCCATTGAAATAGTATTCAAAAGGCAGTAGCTCATCAAACATGGGATAAATGCCCACCAGATCACAGAGGAAAGCTGGGATTTTTTAATGTGAATGTGATTTCAAATGTGTTGTATATGATTCTCATATTCTTCACCAAATTCTGCATCAAAGAAATTAAAAAAATACAAAATGTGCTTGAGTTCCCCAGCATCACAGATGTAGTGTGAAAGAAGGAGAACTGCAATGATCAGTGGTGCCAGAATGCGGCTTAATTGACGGACAGCCTCTGAAGGACATTTAACTATCAGGGCCACATCTGCCAATGGGAGCAATGGCCATTGGCCACCGTGTTGAATATCATCAGTATGATCAACAACAATTGATGCCCATCCCTCAAGAATAAGCTCATCACACCCCAGGACTCTGAGGTCAAGATCTCGACCACTAAAAACAGCATGGGTTATTAGGAATTTGGCAGAAAATGAATGATTCCCTCAAATGTCATTCAAATCTTACACTCCTATAGTTACAACTGCCACATTGCTAACAAAGCCAAAATCATTTCTAAAAAAGGACTTGAAAATGGAGATATTTAGAATTCAACACATATACTAAAAAATGTTTTCTCTTCACAAATTTAAAATGTATTCTATATTCAGGTTAATGTGTTCAGAACCCATTTTTTTCTTACTTATTTTTCTTATTATAATTCTTTTTTAGTTACAAAAGTGTTCCTTGCAGCATTTTTTTAAATTTATTTTATATTGGAGTATAGTTGATTTGCAATATTGCATTAGTTTCAGGTATACAGCAAAGTATTCAGTTATACATATACATATATGTATTCTTTTTCAGATTCTTTTCCCATGTATGTTATTACAGAGTACTGAGTAGAGTTCCCTGTGCTATACAGTAGGTCCTTGTTGGTTATCTATTTTTTATATAGTAGCATGTATGTGTTAATTGCAATCTCCATTTTTTCCTCTCTGTGATTAGACAAGGGCTTACCAGAAACTTGTTATCAGACAATGTAATGAAACAAAACTCTGAACATTTTAAAGCTTCATCCAATGCCTTAGTTTAGCAGAGAAACTTTTTTCAGAACTCCATTTTGCATATGATTAGCAAGTAGTTCAGCTCCATTCATCCCACAGAAGTGTCTATATATTATAAGCAAAACACTTTGCTGTTTCAAGGCAGTGGGAAGGGTGTCTGGCTGTGTATCAAAATCACACTGCAAAATAATGTGATAAAATAAAGACTCAGGGTTCCTGGGCAAGATTCTGATTCCTTATCATCTTTCATAGGCTCAGGGACCCAATGCATCTAGCACATTCATCAGTAATTGCATATGATTGCAATCTGTCCCTCAGGCAGATCTTTTGGTAAAAATCACAGGATTTTCATCTTAACAGAGATACATGGGGGAGTGTGTTTACAGAAATAGTACACAAACATTCTGCAAAAGCATATAAATAGTTACTGAACAAAGGACATGATGAAAACTTTTCTTTCTGAGAGAA
The DNA here is from genome assembly GCF_030028045.1 of Hippopotamus amphibius kiboko. NCBI lineage: Eukaryota > Metazoa > Chordata > Mammalia > Artiodactyla > Hippopotamidae > Hippopotamus > Hippopotamus amphibius. The sequence continues at coordinate 88,033,730 of NC_080188.1, forward strand.
TCCATGGAAAATCCTTCCATTCCTCTGTTAAGTCTACACTCTTCTAAACATCTATATACTTAGGAAAATGTTGCAAACAATCTTTGAAGAGGTTATATAATAATAATGACTACAAAAATAATAACAAACAGGACAAAAGAGAGATAAAAGATTATAAACTAACTCAAAAACTAATGAGATGGTATTCAAAAAAAGTATATAATGTATAAATAAAAACGAACTGATTTTTGAAAACCAGAAACATAGACCACTCTCTAGGACACAAGAAAAAATATAAACAAAATTGGAAATGAAAATGGGACTATAGCAATACAAAGGATCTTAATAATAAGAGAATAATGTTCATAATTACAGTTAATAGATATAAAATTCTTAATGCTTTTTTGAAAATGAGTCAATGACCCAAACCACAGCTGTGGGAAACTGAAGTCTAATAATTACAAAAGAAATAGGGCAAGTTATCAATGACTTGCCTCCTTAAAAGAATTCTGGGTTATGTGGTTTTACACCTAATATAATGAAGCTTCCTCCCCTACAGAATCTATTCCTGAAAATAGAGATCATCAAGGACCCATAATGCAACAAATATCAATGGAAGAGATCAATAAAGTGTATTTAAATATAAACCAACAAGTATAAAACCAAAACTGGTTAAGGAAAAAAAGACAAAGTGATAATAAAATAAGGTATGTACAATGGCATTCAACTGTAGAGATTTTTAAATATCATGAGATTATTATGAATAACCTCCATCCAATTTTAAAGTTTCCAATGAATTGGAAACTTTAAAAATTAATATAGGTTGTATAGAAAAATGTAAAATACCAAGACCATTTCAAGAAAATATAGACTATATCTCAGTATCATTTAAGATTAGACTTTTAGCCAGAAATAGAAAAGATTCTCCACACAGGGCTTAAGCAAAGGAGAACTTTACTGCTATCATGTAAAAGTTAGGCAGTTCAAGGCTGTAGAGTGGCTCTACTCCAGTTCACTGCTCTGCCAGTCCTAAAGGCTGGTCTTTGTCTCTATGATCCAAAGTCATGTCTAGATCTATAGCCATCACGACAGATAAAAACAGTTTGAGTAAAGAAAATTGCATACCAATCTCACTTATGAATTTTTGTGCAAATATCTTAAATAAAATATTAACAAATTGAAAAGGGATATATTTGCACTAATGGAAAACATCCACACTTGGAATACAACAGAAGTGGCACTGAAATTAGTAGGAAAAAGAGATATTATGCAGTAAATGGTTAGAGACATTTGGTTAGCTGTCCTAAAAACAAGTAAAGACATAATTTTCTCAAACCATGTGCAAATTTAATAATTTCACTGTGGATTAAAGTTTGCAAAGCTAAACTTTAAAATGCTTGGAATAAAAAAATTACAAATTTGGGACAGGAAATGATTTCCTCATTGAGACATATAATCTACAAATCATAAACCATATTATTTTACAATAAAGCTGTTTGTAGTACAGAAGATATCAAACATGAAGTCTCATGTTAAGTTGCAGATTTGGAAGAGAGATTTGCAGTAGAAAAAACAATAATGAGGAAATACTATCAAAATAAATATAAATATATATGTAACATATATAAAGATATAAAAAAAGAACAATAGAAAAAAGGGCAAATGAGTAAATATTTTATAGAAATAGTCTAAGTTGCCAATAGACATGAGAAGATTATCAACTGCGATGGAGAAATATAAATTAAAACAAAAGTGAGATTGAGAAAGCCCTTTAGATTGTAAACTCTGATTGCAAGTACTAGTGAGACCAAGAAGAAAACAGAAACACACATGTTGCTTATGTGAGTTTAAAGTGCTATAAAAACTTTGAGGATGAATATACTTTACTTTTATCAATTCTACTTCTACATGTATTACATAGGAAAAATCTTGCTCATGTTGTCTACAAAAAAGTTCATTGAAGCCTTTTTGCTAAAATAAGAAATGTAAATTGGTTAGGAAAATCTATTATTGAATATTCATTAAATGGAATATAATAATTGAAATGAATGCTAAACATTAACATCCATCAACATAAAAATTTTATGAACTGTAGTGCACCTGAGGAGGTACACCTCAGGGATCAGTATGATCTAATCCCTACCATACACCCCACAGACTCTGGATTCTTAGTCCATTTAGGCTGCTGTAACTAAATGCCATAAATTTGTAGCTAACAAATAGGTATTTAACTCTCTGTTTCTGGAGGCTGAGAAGTCCAAAGCTAGGGAGCCCACAGATTGGTGTCTGGTGAGAATCCATATCCTAGGTGGCATCTTTCCTTTGTATCCTCACATGGCTGAAGGCGCCATGGAGCTCTTGAGGATCTTTTAATAGGAGCACTAATTCCATTTATGAAGGCACCGCCATGATGACCTAATCACCTCTCAAAGACCCCGTCTCCAAGCACCATCACATTGTGCACTAGGTTTCAATATATGAATTTTGGGGGAACTCAAACATTCAGACCATAGCCTCTAAGAAGACATAGGGGATTTAGAGTCCAAACATAGCTGGTGCAATTCTCCAGGCAAAGCCAAGGCTTGGGTACCCATTTTCAGTGCTTCCCAAAACCTAAAAGAAGAGAAATCACTCTACAGACAATTCTAAAGAAGTTCACATAATAAAATCCAATATGAACACAGGAACTTGACTCTAAAATTACTAGACATATGAATAGATAAAAAAAAATTAAGTAATACTGAATAATGATACCTGTATAATAAAGGGAAAACAATTTCTAATGCATAATACAGTGTTCAATTATGACCGAAGAAATCTAGAACATTAAAGATAATCATAAACATTAATGACCCCAATGAAACATGATTTAGGTTGAGTACAAATTTATCCAAAGAAGGAAGCAAAAAATGCAAATAGAATGTTTATATACAATAGAAGTTAGTTATATAGAAAATATGGCAGTCCATAGAGAACATTTATAACCTTTGAAGAAACATCAGATTCAAATTTGTTATCTTACAACTGGAAAAGAATTTTAATAGTTTGCCCATCTGAAGTATATCCATCTGCTGGGCTGACATAATGAGATGGTAACACGAGTGGTGAAAAGAGACCAACATACATGGTTCATGGCAATTCATGGAGAGTTTCATATAAAGTAAGAGGGAACACAGACAAAGGAATGGCTTCCCATTTTCTAACAATCTGCGTGCCTCTTAGTGACCTGCATTCTACTGAGCAAATAACCAGTGAAAAATAACCATAACACATTTCTGGGGGTTACAGCAATGATGGGTAAAGAGGGCATCAGTTTCCCAGGAGAATCACTCAGCAGGCCTGGTCTTCAGACTTGTCTGGTCCAAAACTGCGTTCAAGTGCCTTAACTTTTAACATTTCCCTTCCTTTTTTATTTTGTATCAATTTAGCAGGTAAAGTATATTATTTAGTCTCTCAGGCATACAATAACTCTTTCAGATACCCAAAGATAGGAAGATGTTTCATCAATTAAAACAAGGGTAGCAGGACTTCTTTGGTAGTCTAGTGGCTAAGACTTGTCACTCCCAATGCAGGGGGCCCGGAGTAAGGGAACTAGATCCCACACGCTGCAACTAAGATCCCGAGTGCCGCAACTAAGACCTGGCACAGCCAATAAATAAATATTTAAAACAAGGGTAGCATTCCACCTATCCTAATTTTTCCTATTTTTACTGCTTTTGTTATAGAATGCCATATAAATTTATTGATATATAAAGCAATGTGTTGAATTCATATCATTTCCATGAAATTTAAAATCCCTTATTTTCCTTTTCACTTTCATTCCTCTCCTGGTCAGCATTTTAGAAATGTCTCCAAAGTATTATGGTTCAGTATAATTTTGTTAGTGTTATTTAACTACTAACTGGTTGCATAGAAAAGAAATTCTAAACTGCCTAGAATGGTCAGGATTTTGCTAAATAGAATGGAATCCATTCTAGTTATTTTTAAAAATAGAAAATGTTATGCACTCTTTAGAAGGGCTAAAGATATAGACTCTAAAATGAGTTGTCAAGAGTAACTTGCAATGTTAAAGTTTGCCGCCAAGAAAGCAGCTACCTGTGGCAGCTATTGGATTAAGAAGCTATTGCGGGATGAAGTGAGAGACTAGCATAGACATATATACACTACCAACTGTAAAATAGATAGCTGGTGGGAAGTTGCTGTATAACAAAGGAAGATCAACTCGATGATGGGTGATGCCTTAGTGGGCCGGGACAGGGAGGGTGAGAGGGAGTCGCGGAAGGGAGGGGATATGGGGATATGTGTATATATACAGCTGATTCACTTTGGTGTACCTCAAAGGCTGGTAAAAGAGTGTAAAGCAATTATATTCCAATAAAGAGCTAAAAAGAAAGAAAAAGAAAGAAAGAAAGAAAGAAAGAAAGAAAGAAAGAAAGAAAGAAAGAAAGAAAGAAAAGAAAAGAAAAGAAAAGAAAAAAAAGAAGCTATTGGCTTTAGACCATCGGATCAGGAAGCTGCTTGCTAAATGTGGAAGCTGGCTTTATACCACTCCAGGACAGTAACACTTCTACTGTTTTGCAGCAGCAAAATAGTTCCTTACACCTTGCTTCTCTCCCCACATGACTCAGTTCTAAATCCAAGTGTACCTCACAGTAGCAAAATCTAAGTCTCAGCCAGAACTCTAGCTACAAGAGGGCCTAAGAAATGTAATTTTAAGCTTTCCCATCTCTGCAGGAAAGGGGTTTAGGACTTAGGTTGAAAGGGTTTGGAAGCAATGGCTTCCTGAGCAGAGGACAGGCAGAGCCTCACATGGAGTCACAAATGATCACACAACAAAAAGGAAAGTGGGAAGGCTGACAAATATATTTATGTATAAATAGATACCACCATTTTTAATCTTTAATAAGTAGTTTAGTGTTAAACACCCCCTCTTAAAAGCTTTTACTGTTAGTAAAAGTCAATTAAAGTTCTCAAAAACTGTATCAAATAGAGTAAATGTAAAGCTTTTATATATATGTGTGTATAAATATAGATAAATTATATATACCTATGTCATGTAGTATGTATGATATATATCTACATTTTGTCTTAAATGTCTTTAAAAACAATTGAGACTATTGACTAGGTATTCTAACAAAAGTAAAAATGCTGTATTGTGAAGTTTAAGCATATGGAGTAGTAAAATATATGCCAACATTAACACAGGGTTGTGGGTTGGGGAAGTACATGGAATCATATAAATATTTTACAGTGTATTCTAGAGAAATCACTAGAAACTAATACAAAGAGGCATAGTTAAAAACACCAATGTAAGAAGGGAAATAAACTATTTTAATTTTAAACATTTACTGGAATAAGGCAGAAGTGAAGGAACATAAGAAAAACAAAGCAATTGGAATAATAATAAAATGCATACCATGATGGGAAACTTAAACTTGACCATATCAAAAATTACACTAAAGGCAAATGGACTAACCGTTCCATTTAAAAACAGAAGATTATCAAACTGGATCTCCAAAAAGCACAATTCCAGTATATACTATTTGCAAGAATTATTATTGAACTAAAAAGACACAGATATGATGAAAGTAAAGGCATGGGAAAAGACATACAATGTTAATTCTTAGTTTAAATATATACATGTATTCATATGAGGCAAAATATAAACTTGAAGACAAAGAAAGGAAAACATTTCATAATCATAAAAAGATCAATTCATCAAAAGTACATAACAATACTAAATATGCATACACCAAACAATAAAGTTTCATTTACATGAAGCAATATTTGAGAGAACTTCAGGGAGAAATTTAAAAGAATTCACATTGACATAGAGTATTTTCACATCTCCCTCAGAAGGTGATAGCATACCCAGATAAAATGTAGTAAAGATAAATATTGAATACTAGTAATCAAGTCAACCTAATTTATAGTTATAGAATATTACAACCAAAATCTGGGGAATAAATGTTTTTTTTTTTTTTCAAATTGATATACAGTATTTACCAATATGGGGCCATAAAACACATTTCAATAAAATTGTTTAAATTAAAATTAAAATGACTGAAATCACACAGATCGTGTTTTTTGACCATTAACAATATGAAATAAAAATCATTTTCAAATATTGTCTCTTATTCCAGGTTGTCTTTTTGTTTTGTTGATGGTTTCCTTTGCTGTGCAAAGGAAGTTGAATTGCATCCCATTTGTTTATTTTTGTTTTTATTTCTTTTGCCTTCAGAGACAAACTCAAAAAATATTGCTACAATTTATGTCAAAGAATGTTCTGCCTATGTTCTCTTCTAGGAGTTTTGTGGTTTCAGGTCTTACATTTAGGTCTTTAATCCATTTTGAGTTTAGTTTTATATATGGTGTGATGTGATGTTCTAATCCCATTGAGTTACATTTAGCTGCCTGGTTTTCCCAGCGCCACTTATTGAAGAGGTTGCCTTTTCTCCATTGTACAATATATCCTTGTCTCCTTTGTCTTAGATTAATTGACTGAAGATGTGTGGGCCTATTTCTGGGCTCTCTATTCTGTTCCATTGATCTATGTGTCTATATTAGTGCCAGTCCCATACAGTTTTGATTATTGTAGGTTTGCAAATGATGTGACCAACAAGGGGTTAATGTCCAAAATATATAAATGGCTTATACAACTCAATATTGAAAAAGCAAACAACCCAAACAAAAAATAGGCAGAAGTCCTGAATAGATATTTTTTTCAAAAAAAGACATACCAATGACTAGCAGGCACATGATATGTAAGTGTATATATTCCATACACAATGGATAGTACTCAGCCTAGTGGATATTATGCTTACTAAAATAATACTGTATATTATCACTTACATGTGGAATCTAAAATATAATTCAAATGAATGCAAAACAAAAACAGACTTGCAGATATAGGAAACAAACTTGTGGTTACCAAAGGGGAGAGGGAAGTGAAAAAGGCCAAATTAGGGGTATGGTATTAACAGATACAAACTACTATGTATAAAATAGATAAGCAATGAAGGATATATTGTATAACACAGAGAATTATAGCCATTATTTTATAATATTGAAAAAGCTATAATATTGTAAATCAACTATACTTCAGTAAAAAATTAATAGAAGGAAGGTATCATAAAATTTGTTAACAGATGTTCCTAGAATAACTGGTCATTGTGATTGTGCAAAAAAAGAAATGATTCTTAATTCTCATCTCATTTCAAAAACAGAAATTTGATCAAGGTTGATCTTAGACCTAGGCATAAAACTGTAAGGCTTCTAGAAGAAAACAGAATATTTTCACAACCTAAGGGAAGATAAAGTTTTAGATAGACAACAACAACAGCAAAACACAAATTCTGAAAGAAAAAGATATTGATACATTAGAAGTTTTTAAAATTTAAAAATTTCTGCACTGTCCATCAAAAGAAACCAGTAAAAAAAAAATATGCAATCCACAAAGGGAGAACAATATTTACAATACATATATCTAACAAAGCCCTTGTTTCCAGACCATACACAAAGAACACTTACAAACAATTTAAAAATAAACAATTAAAAAAAGAACAGTGTGACAAAAGTGAGCAAAAGACTTTGAATAGACACTTTGTGAATGGATAGTGAGTGTATGAAAAGATGTTCAATATAATTAGTTACCAGAGAAGTGCAAATTGTAACCACAGTAAGTTCACAGCAACTAGAATGACTCAAAAAGTTCACAGCAACTAGAATGACTCAAATTAAATTGTCAAAAAGATATTGGTCCATTGTTGATTAGAATGAGCAGCAAGGGGTACCTTCACATATTCTCTTCTTGTTGAGAGTATAAAACAGTTCAACTCCTTTGGAGAGCTGTTTGATATTTATTTCGAAATTTATCCATACGTCTAGGCCATGACCCAGGAATGCAAGGCAGGTGTTACATATAAACAATAGAGTAATATTCATTGGTACAAAAAAAAAAATAAGCATAACTTGCTGAGTGAGAAAAGCTAGAAACAATAGAGTGCTCAGTATATGATTCTATTTATATGAAATTTTTAAAGTGACAAAATCATCCTTTAACAAAAATATTCTTTTATGAAGAATGTTTTTATTTTTAAAATAATTTTAATTTTTAATATTCTATTTAATATTTATACTATTTAATATAAATAAATAAAAATTCTTTAATAGCAAAATGAGAGCAATTAGACAATGGTTGATGGTGCACTGGAAAATAGAATTAACTGGAAAGGGCATCAGGAGACTCACTGAAGGGGTAGAAATAGTCTTAATCTTGTAATAAGAGGTGTTTACAGGATACACACCATTGTCAAAGATCCTAGTACTAAACATTTGAGATTTGTGCATTATTTTAAGTTAAATGTATATCAAAAATAATCAGAGAATTTTAAACATTTCATGTGAAGTTTAAACGGGGCAATTTATGTAGTTCACAATATGTTCAAAACTTTGCATGAGTGACATGAAGACCAATTCATAAAATAAACTTGCATTTTTGGATTACAGCACATTTTAGTTGTAGTTTTATCAATTATTACATTTAGAAATGCCCCTCAAATATTTGCAAGTGAATTCTATTGAAAAGACATGAAAGCTATGAATGAGACTTAGGGTGCCCAAAAAAGAGTGTTGTATATTATAACAAAAGTTGTATATTATAACAAAAATGCCTGATGGTGTATTTTAGAAATAAAAAAGAAAAGAGTCTACCATGAGAAATACTCAGTATAAAAATCAATATCTTTCTCAAACGTAAGTTTACCTTGAGGTATTTAAAACAACCATAGTAAAGGGATATTTATATTTCTGTATAAGAATAGCCAGGCAACTTTCTTTTGGTGTGAGAATTTACATTCTAAGGTATATCACTGAATATCATTTTTTGGTTGATTTATTATATGCCTTTGAGACTAAATGTTTATAATGAAAATGCTGACACAGTCTCAGTTCTGGCAGTCAGATTGCTTGCATTAAAGTTATATAAGAATTTAATGATATTACCTGAAGCTGAGCAGAAAAACACTACAGATAAATTAGACAAATATGTAGACCTCATTTCTAATGCAAAAACAACAGCATTTTTAGTAATATGCTTAGTCGTTCAAAATCCAAGTGGGGCAAGAATTTGAAAGCAACAAACTTTCAAAATTCTAGAAATAACCATTGCTTGGCAAAGGGATACAGATTTAAAATGGGTTTGCTTTTGTATCAGTGTTCACATAGCCATACTGGGACTGCACTGAAGGACATGAGGCTTATTAAATGACAGACCAATGAGTCACTCTCCAATGGGATAAAAATAGAATGAAACTGACAAACATAATTGACAAGAAAATTAGTTTAGCAGTATGTAGCCGTAAAAAAATATTAATTATCAAATACTCAGAAAAGTAATAGAAACTGAAGTGGGAGTAATTTTATGAATTCAAAATAGCTAGTTTCACTAACATGATGAGAGAGCATATCAAATGAAGTGGGAATTATCTGAGATTCATACTTTTTTTACCTTTTAATCAAAACAAATTGTCTTTAGAAAACACGCCTGATTCATCATGAATCAATTCTAAAATGTAGGTAATTTTCTTAGCACTAATTAAAGTGAAATTGCTCCTTATTTTTTTTAAAGTGTTTAGAGCCTCCCAGAATCATACTGTTAGGCATTAGTATTTCATACTTCTTAAGAAAAATATGAAAAATAATATTTGCCAAGTAGACACAAAGAAAGGAATTGAATTAGTCAGAAGTGATTTTTTTGATTGTTTTGACTTTAAGCCTCTTCATAGTCCCCTCTAGCGGTAGTAGTTCATTAACCTTGGAAGTGAGAGGCTTGATCTGGTTTTATAGTTTACTTGCAGGAAAGACTTTCTTTTCATCAACTTTATTTTTCAAACACAAAGGCATTTGAAGAGTAGTTCAATTGTGTTGAAATTGATGACCTCCTTTGTGATGACATGGACATCTTGTCTTCCTCTAAATGACTTTTGAGATTTCACAGTGTAAGAGGTAGGTGAAACTCAGATGTGTTCATTTCATGTTGCTTCTTCTGTTTTGTCCAATTTTACAAATATGCTCAAACTTCATCTAATTTCAAACTACTTAAGTAGTAGCTAAAATGTAACTATAAAATCCATGTATGTAGTGAACATTTTTCATAAAAATAAACAAATGCTCTGCAATGATACATAATTTTTTTTTTTACTTCGTGTGCCTGACATTTGAGGGGGGGGTGTGTGTGTGTGAGTGGTTCTGTCTTTTTTTTTTTAATCTTTATTGGAGTATAATTGCTTTACAATATTGTGTCAGTTTCTGCTGTACAACAAAATGAAAGAGCCACATGTATACATATATCCCCATATTCCCTCCCTCTTGAGCCTCCCTCCCAACCTCCCTATCCCACCCCTTTAGGTCTTCACAAAGTATCAAGCTGATCTCCCTATGCTCTGTAGTAGCTTCCCACTAGCCATCTATTTTACATTCAGCACTGTGTATATATCAATGTTACTCTCTCACTACATCCCAGCTTCCCCTCCCCCCAGTGTCCTCAGGTCTGTTCTCTACGTCCGCATCTCTATTCCTACCCTGCCACTAGGTTCATCAGTACCATTTTTCTAGATTCTGTATATAGATACATAGTTTTCTTGATCTATCAATAGTTACACCTTTGGAAAATCCCAACTTATTGCTCCAATCCAGTAGAAAGCTGGCAATACTGTTGTCTACAAAGTGGAACTTTAACAAAAACCCAAAAGGAACTACATTGATTTCTTCTATGAAAATTATGTTATCAATATACCAATTGTCTGCTTTTATGAGAACCATGTTTATTGCAAATATTTATTGTTTTACATTTAGGAATGTAACATATTTAATTAACTAGTGTATATCCCAAATTGTCGAAGGAATAAAGCCTTCGCTGCACAAAAAGCTCAGTTTAGTCATGGAGACATGAGGACAGATATCAACCAGAAAATTGAGCTGCATGAAAAGGGATGAGGTCAAAAATGGTGCTAGAGGGGATCCAGTATGCTAGAAGGGCCAGTAAGTACAAATCCTCCTTTGTTTTTTCTCTCTTACCTTTCTTTTCTTTTTAGAAGAGAAAGGAATTTCCTAAGGATATTGGAAAGGGAGGGGGAAGTGGGGTAAAGGATTATTCCAGGCAGAGTGAACAGCATGTGTATAAACAAACAGCAAGGGACAGTCTGACACAGGCACCTAGTGGTGACCGATGACTCGGGCAGGGCTGCACCATGGGTACCAGTGCAGTGGTGAGTGGTGGAAAGGGGCCAATAGGGTCTTCTGTACTGTAGTAAAGGCACTGAATTTTATCTTGAAACATACAGGAAGGACCCTTGATCAGAGATGAATCAGAGGATAATGGTGTCACAGGATCTACACGAAGTGAGAGTTCCAAGTCGTAGAGTGAGTGGTCAGCGGCACCAAAGCTTACACAGAGGTCGCGTGAAAGTACTCGTAGAACTGAGAAAACTTTTTCCATTTTGCAATTAGGTAACTAGTGGACTCTCTTCAACAACTAGAATATGAACTAGATGCAAGCTGGTGGATTCCACTTTGAGCTCATCCTTATTCATGTCAGAGAAAAGAAACAGGGAATAATGAGCTATAGATATCTTGTACGTACTTATACACAACAAACACACACACACACACACACACACACACACACTAGATGATAGAAAAGTCTTGGGAAAGCAGGAGATGGTGGTGTTGCTATTGTGTATGGGGGAGCAGATGAGGCACCAGAAACAGAAGAAAGTTAGGCATGTTGGAAGGGGAATAGTTAGGGAAAGGTTTCCACAGTCCCACGTTGCTCCAGTCTGTCCTGAGCCCATGGAGTTTAGAATAAAATAGTTTTCCTCCTGGTCCACTCCTTCTCTCATGGGTTAGATCATTTTAAGGAGGCAAAGACATGGGAAAGGGTGAATGCATCTTGTCTGTGTGCCTCTGGGTGTGGTGGCTGGTGAGCTGGAGAAAAGACAAACAGGAAATACAGGACAAAATGATAACACCAGAAGCTGTGTCTTGAGGTGCACCTGTCATAGCCCTGTTCCTACCCCTTCAAGTTATCTGGAGACTCAGGCTTTTAAACCTCACTGCCTCCACAGAACAACTGTGAAAGTTGCTAGCCTCCAAGATAGTCTGTTTACAGGTACCTCTTCACAGGATGTCCCAGACCAGTCAAAGAATCTAAATGATGTCCCTCCCTCAATCTCTGTCATATCACCTTGAATTATTTTCTGATTAGTCCCTTTGACTATATGAAAATCACCCATGCATTGATTTTCCTGTTTCTTGACCATTTGGTTCCCTCTCCCACACTTAATGGCAACACAACAGCTGGACCCTTTTACGTGTTGTTTAATGGTATAATCTCAGAGTCCAGGCATAGTAAGAACTCATCGAGTATTTCATTTTTTAAAACAGATTTTATTTACTACAACTAGCAGTTATAGTCATCTTCTCCAATATTAGCAATTTTTAAAGATTTCACTATAAACCCCCTCAGACATATTTTATTTTTTTTTAAGATTTCCATCTGATTATCCATTAGTTCAACATTTCTTGGAAGACAGGTTACTGTTTTCTTCCCTTGTCCATTAATTTATGCTGCAGTCATGAATAGTGTCTCCCCTCAGCCTTTCTTTTCTATTCTTTTCTTTTCTTTTTTTCTTTTCTCTTTCCTTTCCTTTTTGTTTCCTTTCCTTTTCTTTATTTTTCTTTTCTTTTCTCCTTTGGCTGCGTGTGTGGCTTGTGGGATCTTAGTTCCCTGACCAGGTGTTGAACCCAGGCCCTCAGCAGTGACAGCATGGAGTTTTAACCACTTGACCACCAGGAAATTCCCAGAACTCATTAACTATTTTAAATGAATGTGTAAATTAATGGGATGTGAAGTCTTTGGAAGATGTTGGGGAGTGAATGATCTGGGAGCAATAGATGACCACAATGGGAAAAATCAAAAGGTGATGGAGCTGGTTATCATTAATCAAAAGACCAGAGAATTCAACAGAGGTCTTGAAAATCAACACTAGAACTGACTATCTTAACTCTGAAAATTATCATAGCATTTGCCAGCCCTAGAAACAGGAGAAGTTGCAATCAGGCAAATAGGTAAAAATAACTTTTTTCAAAGGTTGAGTATTAGAATATTTATTAGAAATGCAGGCTAATGAGGAAAAATAGACAATGGTGAATAAGGGGGCTGGTGCTGGAAGGATGCTGGGTAAGAAAGTTTAGAAATGCAAAGGATGGTCCTGCACAGGTGAGGATAAACTTGCATTTTTGTTGTAGCTTAAGGATGACAAGAATTATTAATTCAATATAAAAGAAACAACCTAGGAAGAACAGATTAAATTAAAAGTAAAAACTGATATGCTTTCAACATTTATGACCTTGTCAATCCAGCAGGACGGGGAAGTTACTTCAGTATCAAATTAATAAATGTATGAGTACAAACTGAGGTAAGCACCACACCAAATGAGGGTAAAGACACAAGATTCCAAAAAAATATTGTTCTGTGGAAGCATAATGAGGAAGATATTTTGATCCCAGGGCTATAGGGCAAATAGGAGTTACCTATTGGAGGGAAGAAAGCAACAGTCAGAGAAAACAACATGCTCAGAATTGCTGTTGAGATTGCAGAGAAAAGTTGATGTTTTCATATTCTGATGTTAAAAAAAATGGATAATAGGACTGGTGCCAAGAGAATGATTGGGTAGAACCATATGAGATAAGACCTCCAGAATAAGCAAGGGCCAGCCCATACAGAAATGTTTTGTTTTTAACTACATTTAAAATTGTGGTTTTTTAAAAACCCTACAATGAAGAGTGATTCAAGAGTTTTGCCATCAAAGGTGGCAAAGATGTGTATTTTGAAAATGTGCCCTTGGTGGAAAGAATTAGGAGGTGAGAAGGAGGGATGCAGAAGCACCTGTAGTAGCACTTGTCCAGAAGATAGAGAATGGAGTTTGGACTAGGATGCAGTGCATAGAAATATAGAAGGCAGCAAGTTCAAAAGTATTTAAGAGAGAAAAATGCACAGGATTTAGTGATGGATTTGACACAGGACAGGTGTGAGGAAGTGGGACAAATTTATGCACCAAAAATAATTCCTGTTTCTGGTGTGCCTAACTGGATGGCTTGTATTGTGATTATCTGAGGTAGAAAATCACAGTCGAGAACCAGATGTGGGAGGAAAAAGTATAGGTTTGGTCATGGACATACTGAGTTTGTCATACCTCTAAAGCACCCATGTGGAGATCTTGCACACTTCTTTGAAGTCTTAGGTGGAGAGGGTACACAGGAAGAAAAGAATAGAGAGCTTAGAACACAGCCTTGAGAAATCCCAACATTTGATTACTATGCCTTAGAGGACTGGGACGGGGAGGGTGGGGGGGACTCAAGGGAAGGTGGGGGGGGAGTCAAGGGAGGGAGGGAATACGGGGATATTTGTATAAAAACAGATGATTGAACTTGGTGTACCCCCCCCAAAAAAAATGCCTAATTGGAACTTGCAAAAAAAAAAGAGAACACAGCCTTGAGAAATCCCAACATTTGATTACTAGATTGGATTACCATCAAACTGCCAGACATTCCATTTGATTACTATCAAAAGAGACAAAGCAGCCTCTTGTATGGAAGGAAAATCAGAGAATATAACATTGGAAATAAAGGAAGAGATTTTCAGTAACAATGAGCAGTCAAGATGTCCCATGCCAATGAGAGGTTACATAAAATAAGTTCTGGAAATTTGCCATTGCATCCAGCCTCTTAAAAGTAAGTGGTGCTCTTGGACATCATAAGGAAATCAGTTGAGGGCATGGTAGTATGTGGGGAATTAGAAACTGCACACCCTGAGTGAATGGGGAAATTTGGGGGTAATGAGGAAGAAATAGAACATAGCTGGAGTGAAAAATTATTCAAGATTTAAGAAACCTGAGCATGTTTAAAAGTCCAAGAAAAATCCAAATGAGAGATGGAAAGGGAAAACCTGTGCAAGGGGTAGAGAATTATTATTGAGAGGGTGTGAGAGGGGAGAAGATGGGGGGGGTTATTTGTGATGTGTAGAAGAGATGTTTCCTCATACAGATATGAGTTTTTAGGGCTTGTGAAAGGTTTGCTAGCAGGAAGTTAAGGAAGGTTATGTTAAATAAAAGCAAATAATGCACTGACATCCTGAGAGATAAGAATTTGCTCAAGAACATTAGCTAATGTGAGTCAGTCAACGAAGAGCCCAGGTGTACCGATATTAAACAAAGAACACGTTTACCTGCATCTTGGTATTTTTTATGAAAACTGTTCTGATCATGAGAAACCAAGGTACCCCATCCCCATTCCTCAATTTCTATAACAACTTGACATAATATAAGTGAGAGCACTTCCCCATAAAACTGAACACTGGCAGATGTTGCCCGTATTTAATGTTGATCACAGGTTAACATTTAGACTAGATTAATAAACATGTAACAAAAACAAACTCAAATTTTGATATGATTAAGGAAAACTTTTGCTTCAAGGAATCACTATTGTCATTTTGCTTACATAAAATCAGCCAAACTTGACTTCAAAAGTATTAAAGATATTACGGTACATGTTTCTTTTTGGATTATGGTTTTCTCTGGGTATATGTCCAGTAGTGGGATTACTGGATCATATGGTGGTTCTATTTTTAGTTTTTTAAGGAACCTCCAACTTGTTTTCCATAGTGGCTGTACCAACTTACAGTCCCACCAACAGTGCAGGAGAGTTCCCTTTTCTCCACACCCACTCCAACATTTGTTGTTTCTAGATTTTTTGATGATGGCCATTCTGACCAGTGTGAGGTGATGCCTCATTGTGGCTTTGATTTGCATTTCTCTGATGATTAGTGATGTTAAGCATCTTTTCATGTGTTTGTTGGCCATCTGTATGTATAACAAAGGGAGATCAACTCAATGATGGATAATGCCTTAGAGGACCAGGATGGGGAGTTTGAGGGGGGAGTCGCAGGAGGGAGGGAATATGGGGATATGTGTATAAATACAGTTGATTGGCTTTGGTGTACCTCAAAAACTGGTACAAGAGTGCAAAGCAATTATATTCCAATAAAGAGCTAAAAAAAGTATTAAGGGTATTAACTACTGTATTAATTTTCTATTGTTGCTACACAAATTGTACAGATTAAGTGGCTTTAAGCAGCACACATTGATTTTCTCACAATCTCCAGGTCAGGGTCTGGGTTGGTTCAGTGCGTTCCCCTGCTTTGGGTTTACCAGGCTAGAATCAGAGTGTTTTCCAGCTGGGTTTTTACCGAGAGGCTCCACAGGAGAATCACTTACCTGGCTGCTTCATGTCGTTGGCAAAATCTAATTCTTGCGGTTGTAGGACTGAGATCCCAGTTTCTTTCTGACTTTCAACTTGAGCTCCCCCTCAGCTCCTGGAAGAAGCTCCTTCTCCATCCTCTCCCCCATAATCCAGCAACAGTGTGTCAAATCCTTTTGATGCTTAGAATCACCTTCTGCTGTATCTCTCCTCTGCCTCCTTCTGCCAGCTGAAGAGTGTCCTCTGTTTTTAAAGACTCATGTGATTAGATTGAGCCCACACCCATAATCCAGGATAATTTCTCTGCTTAAAGTCCCTAATTACATCTTCAAAGTCCCTTTTTCTGTGTAAGTTAACATATTCCTAGGTACCAGGGACTAGTGCACCAACATCTTTGGAGACCATTATTCTGCCAACTATGATTACCTGATTGCAGAAAGGAACGTAAAAGCCCTTCAAAACTCTACTGTTGTGTAAAATCATATGTATTAGAGTCTGAAGCCTAATTCCCAGACTCTCCAAAACCTAACTCTATTCTCTGCCTCTTCAGTTCTTACCTGTGTGCTTTTGCCAATTCTAGAGATTAGTCAGTCACAAGAAGACTGTGGAAGAGTGCTGTGACTCTCATAATACCAAACTTTGGATAAAATCATGAACCATAACACTACTGTAAGGTGAAACTAGAACTCAGTAAAGATTGATTACTGACACCTGGTCAGCATGTGGAAAAGTCTAGTAAAGCATCACAGAGCTTGGACTGCTCCTGGGCAGGTGTGATGAAGAGGAAGTGGGCATTCAAGACACACCCCTCACATTTGCACACCACCCAAAACTGGGCACCAGAGTGACAGGGAGAATAATCTAGTTCAACCTCATCTCAATAGGCTCAACAACTGAATAGAAAAACAAAATTAGTCAGGAATGAATATTTATACAGAATGCAACTCTAATAACATGAGATGAGAGTATATGACATGATAACAAAACTTGTGAAAATCTGACAGTTCTACTTGGCTCCACATTTTAACCTTAAAAAGCCTTCAAAAATGTTTTCCTATAAAAATCCATAATGGTTCCTCAGTAATATATTTCTCTTTAAATGAAACTGAAAGAGAGAAAGACGTTACATTGTAGGTCTAGAGGGGGATAGTCTTAATGAACTCAGAGAATTTGCTTTTCTAAGAGGTTTATTATGTGTCTTATAATAATTGGAGGGAATTGATTGGAGAACTTTTCCTCACACCCTCTATAATTACCACTACTTGAAGCAAATTAGAATGAATCCAACTGCTTCTTACCTTGTCAAAGGCAATATTGAAGACAGGAATAATTAATTTTCAAATGGAATAGATATCTACAGCTTTCGTGTGGGTTGAATACAAATTATATCAAAAAATATGTGCTGTAATTTTTCTATCAAAAATACCATTTTTCATGACATTTCAGATATCAAATGTATACATATGTATAATGTTATATTATTTTCTTTGCTTCTGTATACTACAGATATGAATGAAAATCAATATGTAAACACACTCAAAAATCTATAGTTAAAAGCCTCCTTTTAGGTAACATTTTCCATGGCAGGTATGACCTACTTAAAAAAGATACATGCTCACTATAGAAAATCCATATTTATAAAAATGCATTAAATGGTGATTATGTAGATTATAAGACTTTTTTTCTTCTGCTTTACAAAGCGATGCTCAAGAAAATATTGCTACATAATCAGCTTCTTCAATGATTATAAAGTATAATTTGGCTTACTTTAATTTATTCCATTTTAAGGCAAGAATCTACTTTTTAAGATGATGTATTATATTTCTTTGGGCTCACTGTTCAAGGACTGTATTTTCAAATAATGGAAAATTTGGGATTAATTGCTTTTAGAAATATGTATTCATATTTAACTCCAGAAGTACTTGAGAAATTATTCACAATTTGAATTTTTTTTTCCTGGAAAAATAGTAACAAACTATGTCTTTATTTATATTTGCTCAAGTCACTTACCTATTTTTCCCTAATCGCTATTCAAAAGTTTTGCTGTTTTCCTTAAATCCCCAACCTCCCTGACCCTGCCCTGTATACTTTTTCTCATTCTTATGCATTCCTTCTCTTGAGTTTCTGAAGAAGTGTCCTTCTTCCCAAATATTCATTAACTTCTCTCATTCTCTTAATTCTAAACATTGTTCAGAGTGAAAGGGCAGGGAAAGGAAAAGTCAGGCAAATACACATCTAATTCCTGTCCATACCATTTATTAGTTGCTTGAACATAGGCAATTATTTAAGGATCTTAAATATCCAGTTCCTCATTAGTTAATGGGAATAATAACACTTAACTTGTAGAGTTTCGGTAAAGGAAAATAGTAGCATCTATACTTGCTGGCACATGTAGCCCCTGAATAAATAAAAATACGCATCAGTTATCCCTTCTCTTCAAATGTCCCTGGACCTTTTTTGTATAAATTTTCATTCTTTGTCCTCTACAGTGAATTTCTCCTCTCACCCCACCCCTCTCCCCCTCCCTCAAACCCAAATCCCCTTAATATGTAAACATGCCCCCTTCTAGTCTTAAATAATAATAGCCAGCTCTCCCTGGATCTTGAGTATTTTGTCTACTGTCCATTTTTTCTCTTTGCCTTTACACACAGGTTTGAACAACATTGATTCATTTCCTGACAAATATTTGAATTCTACAGGATTCTGAATTCAGTCCTTACTCAGGACATATTCACAAGTTCCAATACCATCTCTAAAAATGGTTTCCATACCTGTATTATTTTATTAGAAACACCTACTAATTATATAAAAATATAAATTCTCAGTTCCTGACCCAGATCCAGTGAATTACAATGTCTGGTGAGAGGACCCTGGAATCTTTATATTTTTAAAAACTACTCAGATGATCCTGGTAATGGGACAAGTTTGGGATCTACTGACCTAGCTATATTGATAATTGCCTGAGCCTTTTTTTCATTACTTCCCTGTCCTGAACTCCAAATCTACATCTTCAGTGGCCTTCTAGATCAATATTTGTAGCTCACAGAGTTGATAGTAAAGCTTCCTCAAAACTTTAAAACAAGAGAAAAAGGACTGTCCTATGAGAGCTAAATTATTTGCGTCGATTTAGATTGGGACGAGATGTTATTTTCTGGACCAGAAAAATAGGTACTTTAATGATCACTACCACCTAATTTAATAATATTTAAAAGATAGGTTAAGGAGGGAACCTGGAGAATATCTGGGAGCAATTGTTACTTTTGGTTAGGACCAGTGAAAAGAAAGGCAGCATATTGGTACCCAAGAGTATTAATTACTAAAGTTGTCTTTTCCCTTATAGGGTAGAGTGTTTGAGTGTACATCACTATGATGTGTATGAAATGACACTGAAGACTTTGGATCTCATTTGCTCTAATTCCATGTTTATTTAAAAAATCTAATCATAATAGTTTTGCAGATACCTACAAATTGGGCTCTGAGAAAGATAATATATATGAGCATTCTGGGTGCCAGAAAGGGATAGCTCCCTCTGTACTGATATCCCATAATTGGCTGATCATCTTTGGTTACATTGATAAAGACCAGTTTCTAGACCTAGAAGGCCAAAGCCATAAATTTGGATAAAACCATCAAAACCATACTACTCCATTATTGACCATAAGAACCAGATGGAATTTTCCTGGAAATAACCTCAAGTTCATGATCTTCAATCCAAAAAGCCAAAAATCTTCATGTGGCCCTATCTCACTAACATCATATTCATATTCACTAATCTCATTTCTTCTTAAAGTGCCCCCAATATACTGGCCTCTGTGGTTTCTAGTCCTTGGAAAATATGATTACTCCAATCATTAACCTATGGCTGAGACTCCTAGAATTTTTCCCCACTGTTATCTATTCCTCACAAAGCATCACCTCCATCACTTTTTTGTCTTAACTTTAACCTTCTTATCTTCAGATTTTTATGAGTTGCTAACTGCACTACACCTATTCTTATATCCTTCTCTTGCTTCTTTCTTTCCACCAAAGACCAATTACGCATCTGTGTTACTAAAGTCTCCTCCATACTTTATATGACCATGATCCATCAGTTCTTTCCTCTCTTGTGCACTTTAAATCTTCCTCCTTCCCCTTCATTCTGATGTCTTCCTAAGAATTAGCATGCCCAAGTTCTTCTGATCTCAAAAATAAAGCAAATAAATTCAATAAGGACAACAACTTGCCTACCTCCCTGGCAGCAGTGCTGGGGCTCCATCCTTCACAGCCAGCTTTTCCCAGGTGGTTCTACTTTTTCTCAATCAATCACACTAAGGAAGGTATTGCCACTACCCCAATAAAGCCACCTTCTCTGAAGACATATACACCTCGCAATCAACAAATATGAAGTCTTTTCATAAGTCCTTACCTTTATAGAAAATGTCAGAAAGGGCTAATAGTAAGAGGATTAAACCCTTTTGAGTCAGACAACTTGGGTGAAAATTCTGGACACAGCTTTGAGCAAGGGACTTACATTTCTGCGCTCATTTCCTCATCATCCAAGCACACATGAAAGAGCACTTCATAGGGTTGCTGTGGAGGTTTTATACTCAAATAGTCACACCTGATCACCGAATGCTATTGTGCTGAACTCCTTTTTGTGTGTGCACCGATAAATGCATCATACCATGTGCCAACTCTACTACATGTATTGGGACATAAAGATGGTCTTTCTTTTGCCTTCTCTTGACTTTCCTCTAGTCTCTACTTCAATGTTGAAATACCATTGTGTTATGGCCTCGTGTATCCTTTCTTCTCACTTGTTACACAGCAGTTCACTATTTCATTCAGAAATTATTTATTCCACGTTCATCAGGTACCAGGGATTATTCTGTCTGCTGGAAACAGTGGTAAACAGAGAGACAAGGTCCTTTATTTCACAGCTATTACCTGTTAGTGAGGAGAGAGTAAAAAAAATAAGTAAATAAATATGATGACTTCATAGTATAAGTGCTATGAAGTTAATAAAGCAACACAATTATGTCACAGTAACTAGTGCTGACTAGTTATAGTACCAGAAAAGGCCATACTGAACTGATACTTTCATGGTAAGTAGTTCCTGACCAAGGAAATAATGTGAGGCAAAGCATTCCAGGTAAAGATCAGAAAGTACAAAGGCCTTAAGGGAGCAGTGAACTTGACATGTTGAGAAACAGAAAGCTAAAGAAGCTGCAGCTAGTACATAAAGGCAGGGAGGGGTTGATGAACTGTGTAGAGATGGCAGCTCATTCTGTGTGTGTAATGGGAAGCTGAAGGAACCTTAAGCTTTAGTCCTTGTAAATGGCCACTGTTAGATTTGTTTTGACAATAGTATACTTGCCTGCTTGCTAAAGTATAGAATGTATATGAGCAGGAAGAAAAGCAAGATGTCCAGGTAGAAGGATATGATGATAATTCATTAAGAACTGATGATTCTCACTAATTATTAGAGAAATGCATATCCAAATTAGAGTGAAGTACCACCTCACCCTGGTCAGAATGGCCATCATCAAAAGATCTACAAACAATAAATTCTGGAGAGGATGTGGAGAAAAGGGGACCCTACTACACTGCTGGTGAGAATGTAAATTGGTGCAGCCACTACAGAGAACAGTATAGAGTTTCCTTAAAAAAAATTGAAAATAGAGCTACTATATAATCCAGGAATCACAATCCTGGGCATACATCTGGAGAAAAACATGTTTGAAAGGATACAGACACCTCGATGTTCATAGCAGCACTATTTACAATAACCAAGACCTGGCAGCAACCTGAATGTCCATTGACAGATGAATGGATAAAGAACATGTGGTACATATATACAATGGAATATTACTCAGTCATTAAAAGAATGAAATAATGTCATTTGCAGCAATGTGAATGGCCCTAGAGATTATCATACTAAGTGAAGTGTCAGACAAAGACAAATATCCTATATCATTTACATGTGAATCTAAAATATGATATCAGTGCAAATGAACTCACTTACAAAACAGAAATAGACTCAGAGACACGGAGAGCAAACTTAAGATTACCAAAGAGGAAAGTGGGGAGAGATAAATTAGGAGTTTGGGATTAGCAGATGCACACTACTCTATACAAAATAGACAAACAACAAGGACTCACTGTATAGCACAGGGAAACTATATAAACCATCATGAAAAAGGAGTGTATATACATGTAAAATTGAATCACATCGCTGTACAGTAGAAATCAACACAGCATTGTAAATCAACTAAGCTTCAATAAAATAATTTAAAAAAAGAAAAAAGAACTGATGATTCTTGGAATTGGGATGCATCAGTAAGGATATAGAAAAAGAAGAGATACTTTGAACAGAGCTGAACTGTCTGGCTAATAACTTGGATACAGGAGGTTAAGAAACAGAAGGAATCAAGGATGAGTTCCAGGTTTTGAGTTTGAGCACCTGAGGAAATGTTATTGCCTCTAGAAATATGGTGAGTTGTAGTCGTCAAGAATTTTATTTTTTCCGTATTAAACAGGAAACATATACACCAAATTACAATGTCAAGCAGGCAGCAAGCACGTGAGTTTGAAGATCAGTGTCATTACCAGAATGGTGGCACACAGTTGAGTGTGGTGAGCCTGTAAAGCTCTGTGATAGCTAAGATCACAGATTGGAAAGTTCGGGGGGAAAAGTGAAAATGAGTCTGGGATGCTCCATCACTTCTCAGAGCCAGCAAAGAAGACCAAGATGTGCTCATCAATGTTGCAAAAGGTCAACTCTCTTTCCAAGTTCAGATCCATCCCAACCTCAATTATGAAAAATTAAACATCTTCCTCTCAACTGAACCTGGTCACTCTAAATAATGTCTTCCATTACAATTCACATTCTATCTATTCCCTACTCTTATCAAGTTTACCTCCCACATAGTATTGAATATACGCTGTTCCTCTCATCTGTCTGTGTCTGTGTGTGTGTGCATGTGTGTGTGCATGTGTGTGTGTGCGTGTGTCTATCTCAGTCTCCCTTTCTCTGCCTCTGCTTTGTTCCTTATCCTCCTAATGCATTACATGGATCAATCTTCTAAGTGATGACTGTCTCTGGTCTTCCCCTTCAATCCTTCTCACCTCTTCTGTCATAATGGTGTTTGAAATGTAAATTGGCCTTCAGCCTTCCCTTCTTAAAAGACTTTGATGAGCCTATTGCCCTTAGAATTTGAATTTTCAAACTCTCTTGCATAGTTTTATGATCCTCTATAACCTGAAGAATAACCCTCTTTCCCAAAGCATCTTATTGCACACACTTAAATCAATAAAGCTCAAATTTATATGTCCTTTTCCATGCTTTTTTTCCTCTTCTAGAGCTTCACTGTTAATGTGGTAGTGAAGCCACACTAGCCTCATGTGGCTATATAAATTACATTAATTACAGTTAAAAATTCAGTTTTTCAGTCACACTAGCCACAGTTAAAGTGCTTATTAGGCACATGTGTAAATGTAGAACATTTTCATCGTCACGGGCACTGTTCTATGGGATAGTAATGATCTAGAGCAAACTTCGACCATTTTCCACTAAATAATTTTCTACAAAATGAAGGTGCAATAAAATGTCACTGGAAACAATACTTTAAATCTTTCCTACTCTCAGTCTCAGAAAGACTAAATCACATGCCTCTCCTCAGGGTTACGATAACATAGGTATATATCTCTTATATGGCATTTAAGTTACTAGCTGTAATGACTTAATTTTCTGTGTTTACTTCATAAAAATAAACTATGACATATGTGTAGACACTGAGGTGATTTCATTAATCACCTTAAACGCAAGGGCCATGTCTCTTTCCATCATGGGAAAAATGGAAAGGAATTGTTCTAACATAGACTAACCAAAATCTGTCCTCTGGGATGGCCATATTACTATGCAAACAAAATCAGAGTTCTGAAGCAAGGAAGAACAGCAAATGACTATTATTCAGACAACCAGGATGCCTGCCATAATCACAAAAATCCTGAAAGAAAGCCAGGGCAATTACTAAAACTGATATGCAATTATAGACATAGGTACTTTAAGAAGTGATTTTGGTTATTGAAATTAAAAAAGAAACAAAATATCCTATTTTTTATCTTGTATTATTGAAGTACTTCTTAGTCTTTCTTCAATATATTTTATGACTTCATAATAAAATTTTATCACTATAAAATGTAACTCTTTGTAGCTGGTAATAGTTATTTTCTTGCATTCGATTTTATCTAATATTACTAAAGCTACTCCAGTTTTTTACCACTAGAGTACAAGTTATATGTGTTTTTCATCCTTTTATTTTTAATCTATGAGTGTCTTTATATATGTAATCTTTTCCAGCTTTATTTTGGTATGATTGACAAAGAAAAATTGTATATATTTAACATGTACAAGGTGATGTTTTGGTACACATGTAAAGTGTGAGATGATTATTATAATTGATTTAGTGAACAAATCCATCACCTCACTTACTTACCTTTGTTTTGTATGTCTTGTGAGAACACATTATATCTATGCTCTTATCAAACTTCAAGTATGCAATAAATTATTGTCAACTATAGCCATCATCTGTACACTACTAGGTCAACAGAACAGTTTGTCTTTTAACTGAAAGTTTGTACTCTTTGTCCAGTATCTACCCATTTCTCCCATTGTTCAGCTCCTGGTAACACCGTTCTACTATTCTTACTATAAGTTCAATTCTTTTAGATTACACATCCACCTAAAATCATGTGGTATTTCTTTACGTTTCTGGCTTATTTCACTTAGCAAAATGTACTCCAGGTTCATCTATGTTGTGGTAAATGGCAAAATTCCCTTCTTTTGTATGGCTGAATAGTATCTAATACTATACATATACCACATTTTCTTTATTCATTCATGATAACTATTTGGGTTGTTTCCATAGATTGGATATTGTAAATAATGCTGCAATAAACATGGGAGTAAAGCTATCTCGTTGAGATCCAGATTTCATTTCCTTTGGCTATATACCCAGATGTGAGATTGCTGGACCACATAATTGTTTCATTTTTAACTGTTTTCCATAATGGCTGCACCAATTTATGAATTAACACCAACAGTGTAAGAGTTCCCTTTTTTCCATATCTTTGTTATCATTTGACTTTAGGATAAAAGCCATCATAACAAGTATGTATCGAAATCTCATTGTGGTTTTGATTTGCATTTCCCTGATGATTAGTGATACTGAGAACATTTTCATGTACCTGTTGATCATTTGAATGTCTTCTTTGGAAAAATATCTGTTTGTGTCCTTTACCTATTTTTTAATGAAGTTATTACGTATTTTGTTATTGAGTTGTATGAGTTGTTTCTATATTTTAGATAGTAATCCCTAATTAGATGTATAATTTGCAAATTGTCTCCCATTGTGTAGGTTTTCTTTGCATTTGGTTGATGATTTCTTTTGTGGAAACTTTTTATTTTGATATAGTGCACTTGTTTATTTTTGCTTTTGTTGCTTTTGCTTGTGTTGTCAAATCAAAAAAAAAAAAAATTACCCAGACCAATGTCAAGGAGTTTTCTTCCTATGTTTTCTTCTAGGAATTGTATGGTTTCAGGTTTTACAAGTCCTCAACCAATTTTGAGTTGATTTTTGTGTATGCTGTAAGATAGTAATACAGTTTTATTCTTTTGCAAGTGGCTGTCCAGTTTTCCCAACACTATTTATTGAGCATGTTTCCCAATTATATATTATTGACTCCTTCATTGTAAATTAATTGACCATATATATGTATGTGTACATTTCTGGGCTCTCTATTCTGTTCTATTGCCCTATGTGTCTGTTTTTATGCCAGTACCATACTGTTTTGATTACTATTGCTTTGTAATGTAAATCAAAATCAGAGAGCATGTTGCCTCCAGCTTTCTGCTTTTTGCTCAAGATTATTTTAGTTTTTTGGATCTTTTGTGGTTCTATGTGAATTTTAGGATTGTTTCTTCTCCCCAAATAGCCAAAGCTATATGAAGGAAATAAAAACAGAGCTGGAGGAATCAGATGCCCTGATTTCAGACTATACTACAAAGCTATAGCAATCAACACAGTATGGTATTGGCACAAAAACAGAAATATAGATCAATGGAATAGGATAGAAAGCCCAGAGATAAAGTATGGTCAACTAATCTATGACAAAGTAGGCAAGGATATACAATGGAAAAAAGACAGCCTCTTGAATAAGTGGTGCTGGGGACTTCCCTGGTGCTGCAGTGGTTAAGAATCTGCCTGCCAATGTAGGGCACATGGGTTTGAGCCCTGGTCTAGAAAGATCCCACATACCATGGAACAACTAAACCTGTGTGCCACAACTACTGTGCCTGAGCTCTAGACCCTGTCAGCCAAAACTACTGAGCCCATGTACTGCAAAACACAGTAACAAAAACCCAATGTAGCCAATAAATAAATAAATAAATAAATAAATAAATAAATAATAACTGGTGCTGGGAAAACTGGACAGCTATACATAAAAGAATGAAATTAGAACACTCCTTAACACCATACACAAAAATAAACTCAGAATGGATTAAAGACATAAGTGTAAGGCCAGACACTATAAAACTCTTAGAGGAAAACATAGGAAGAACACTGAAATAAATCACAGCAAGATCTTTTTTGACCCACCTCCTAGAGTAATGGAAATAAAAACAAAAATAAATGTGGGATGTAATGAAACTTAAAAGTTTGTACAGCAAAGGAAATTATAAACAATACAAAAATACAACCCTCAGAATGGGAGAAAACATTTGCAAATGAATCAGCAAATAAATAATCTCCAAAGTATATAAAAAGTTCATGCAGCTCAATAACAAAAATACAAACTATTCAATATGATAGGCAGAAGATCTAAATAGGCATTTCTCCAAAGAAGACATACAGAGGGCCAAGAGGCACATGAAAATCTGCTAAACATCACTAATTATTAGAGAAATGAAAATCAAAACTACAATGAGGTATCACCTCACACCAGTTAGAATGGGCATCATCAGAAAATTTACAAACAGTAAATGCTGGAAAGGGTGTGGAGTAAAGGGAACCCTCTTGCACTGTTGGTGTGATTGTAAATTGATACAGCCACTATGGATAACAGTGTGGAGGTTCCTTAAAAAATTAAAAATAGAGTTACCATATGACCCAGCAATCCCATTACTGGGATTATGCTTTCCAGAGAAAACCATAATTCAAAAAGACACATGCACCCCAATGTTCATTGCAGCAGTGTTTACCATAGCCAGGTCATGGAAGCAACCTAAATGTCCATCAACAGATGAATGGATAAAGAAGATGTGGTACATATATACAATGGAATATTAGCCAGAAAAGGGAATGAAATTGGATCATTTGTAGAGACGTGGATGGACCCAGAGTCTGTCATATAGAGTGAAGTAAGTCAGAAAGAGAAAAACAAATATTGTATATTAATGCATATATGTGGAATCTAGAAAAATGGTACAGATCAACCAGTTTGCAAGGCAGAAATAAAGACACAGATGTAACAAATACCATATGCTAACATATACATATGAAATATATATATAAAAAAAGTGGTACTGATAAACCGAGTGACAGGGCAAGAATAATGATGTAGTTGTAGAGAATGGACTTGAAGACACAGGGTGGGGGTGAAGGGGAAGCTAGGATGAAGCAAGAGAATAGTATTGACATATATACCATACCAAATGTAAAACAGATAGCTAGTAGGAAACTGCTGCATAAAACAGGGAGATCAACTTGAAGATGGGCAATGACTTAGAGGGATGGGATAGGGAGGGTGGGAGGGAGGCACAGGAGGGAGGGGATATGGGGATATATGTATAAATACAGACGGTTCACTTTGTTGTACAGCAAAAACTGGTACAAGAATGTAAAGCAATTTTATTCCAATAAACAGCTTTAAAACGTAAAAAAAATAAAAATAAAAAAATGACACAGGTGTAGAGAACAAACATATAGACTCCAAGAGGGGAAAGTGGTGAGGGGTTTGGGTGGGAATTGGGTGATTGGGATTGCCATATATACATTACTAATAAGAAAAAAATATCAAATTGTACACTTTAAATATATGCAGTTTGTTGTATGTCAAATAAAAATAAAAAATAAAAACAAACTGGAAAAAAAGGATTGTTCTATTTTTGTGAAAACTGTCACTGGAATTTTTATAGGGATTGAATTGAATTTGTAGATTACTTTCAACAGTATAAATATTTTAATAATATGAATTCTTCCAATTCATAAAGATGGGCTATCTTTCCATTTATTTGTCTTTGATCTCTTTCATCAGTATTTTATAGTTGCTCATATACAGGTCTTTCACCTCCTTGGTTAAATGTATTCCTAGATATTTTATTGTTTTTGAAACAATTCCCTTTTCTTTTGATTTCCAACAATTTGACTTTGATGTAGATGAGTGTTCTTTTTTTCTTTTTTTCAGTCCTGTCCAGGAGATATTGAGGATATTTTTCATTAAGTCTAGAGACATTTTGGAAGTCATATCTTCACATAATTTTTGTTTCTCAACTTTCCTCTCATCTCCTTCTAGGACACCAGTTACTTAACAGTGGACCACTTGACATTGTTCCACAAGTTACTGAAGTTTTTCTTTTTCTTTTTTTCACTTAGTGTTGCAGTTTCAATAGCTTGTATTGATCAGTCTTCAAAGCAGCTGATTTTTTTCTTCTACAATGTCAAAACTTCTGTTAAGCCTGCCTAGTAATTTTTAAATTCATACATTGTCTTGTAGTTTTAGAATTTCCATTTGGTTCTTTGTTATTATGCCTAAGTCTCTAATGGCATTTTCTCTCACTTTCTGAGATGGCCCACACTCTGACTGTGCTGTATGTTTCTCTCTAAACAAATCCACTTCTTACCTATCAATCAATCAATCAATCAATCAATCAATCAATCTCTAATGGCATCCCCCATTTCTTTGTCCATTATGTACATGATTTCCTTTAAATTATTGAAATTTTTATAATAGCTATTTAAATGTCTTTGCCATCTCTGGGTTTGTTTCTAATCAACTGTATTTTTCTTTTAGTTATAGATCATATTTTCCTGCTTCTTTGTATGTCTGTTATTTTTCATTGTATGATGGACTTGTGGATGCTACTCTATTGAGAGTCTGTTTTTTCCAATTAAGAATTTTGAATTTTATATAGCACTTGATGAGTTTACTGATGACTTTTTAATGATTTATATTAAAGCTGAAACAATTGTACATGTATTATTTAGTCATATAGAGAAATCTGAATAGAAGGATAATTCTGTTGAAGAGCTCAAGGAAAGGTGTGATTGATTTTCATTTTTACTAAACTGGTTGTCTTTGATGTGACATAAATGTCTTTTTATCTGTTGAAAATAAGGTTTTTATTTTGTTTTTTAGTGAAATTATACAGGAAAGGACTATATATATTAGTTAATTAACTATAAAGTGATTTAACTAATGAGAAATATGCTCAAACTATAACTTTTTTGTCAAAATAAAATTGTTTTCTAAATAATTTTAAAACAAACAGGCTTTTTTTTTTAAGCTTTGTAAGGACAAGTCTAAAGTAGCTCTTATCCTAAGACTAAAGTAGCCCTATTCATAAAAAAAATGTCTTTCTGGAGTCTTATTTGAATATTTGAAATGTTCCCCAAGATCTTTCCATTCTGGCTGGTATTTTCAACACAGTTTGACTTACAAACTCTTTATTAAGCTCAGAGCCTTCTGAAGAGTTTTTGCGGGTTTTTTTTTTTTTTTTTTTTTTTTTGGTTGTTTTGTTTTATTTTGTCTTGTTTTCTTCCTTCCAGGCCTCATGGAGTCACAGTCTCCATATATAGAGCTTAGTATTTGGACTCAAGGCAACACCTTTGCAGAATCCATGGCTTTTTCTTTCAGAGCTAGCTTATCTTTGGTACCTTGCCCCATAAACCCAAACACCTCAGCAATGCTGACATCCGATCTCTGCTTTCTCTTCCCAGAAAGCCTGCTGCTTTCTATTCTGGCTCCACTTCCCTGTGTCAAGCTTTGAAAAGTACTCCAGGCAAAAATCTGGGGTGACTGTGGAGCAGATAACACATATTTTCCTTCTCTCAAGGATCATATCCACATGCTGTCAGCTTCTAATGCTTAAAAAGAGGTACTTCATAAATGTTATCAAGTTTTACAGTTGCTGACTGTGGAAGCATAAATATAATACTTTCCTTGGTGATAGTCAGCACAATGCACTTTTCCAATGCACTTATATATCATATAATTCCTTTGTCTCACAGTAAGCAGTTTCTCCCAGACCTGTCTCTCCACTTGAGTGAAAAAGATTTTGTTTTCTACTGTACTCTATCCACTCACATCTAATTTACTTTTTTTTGCATCATGTATTTATTTATTTATTTGAGAACTTTTATTGAGATACAGTTAACATACAATAAACTACATATATTTAGAGTGTACAATTTGGTATCCCAATCTCTGAATTCATTCCCCCCAACCCTCCCTGCTTTCCCCACTTGGTGTCCATGTTGGTTCTCTACATCAGTGTCTCTATTTCTGCCTTGCAAACCAGTTGATTTGTACCATTTTCCTATAGTCCACATGTATGTGTTAATAAACGGCATTTGTTTTTCTCTTTCTGACTCACTTCACTCTGTATGACAGTCTCTAGGTCCATCCATGTCTCTACAAATGTCCCAGTTTCATTGCTTTTTACAGCTGAGTGATATTCCATTGTATATATGTACCACATCTTTTTTATCCATTCATCTGTTGATGGACATTTAGGTTGCTTCCATGTCCTGGCTATTGTAAATAGTGCTACAATGAACATTGGGGTGCATGTGTCTTTTTGAATGATGGTATTCTCTGGGTATATGCTCAGTAGTGGGATTGCTGGGTCATATGGTAACTCTATTTTTAGTTTTGTGAGGAACCTCCATACTTTTCTCCAGAGTAGCTGTATCAATTTACATTCCCACCAAAAGTGCAAGAGCATTCCCTTTTCTCCACACCCTCTCCAGCATTTACTGTTTGTAGATTTTCTGTTGATGCCCATTCTGACTGGTGTGAGGTGATACCTCATTGTAGTTTTGATTTGCATTTCTCTAATAATTAGTGATGTTGAGCAACTTTTCATGTGTCTCTTGGCCATCCATATGTCTTCTTTGGAGAAATGCCTATTTAGGTCTTCTGCCCATTTTTTGATTGGCTTGTTTGTGTTTTTGATATTAAGCTGCATGAACTGTTTATATATTTTGGAGAATAATCCTTTGCCTGTTGATTCATTTGCAAATATTTTCTCCCATTCTGAGGGTTGTCTTTTCATCTTGCTTATACTTTCCTTTGCTGTGCAGAAGCTTTGAAGTTTCATTAGGTCCCACTTATTTATTTTTGTTTTTATTTCCATTGATCTAGGGGGTGAATCAAAAAATCTTGCTATTATTTATGTCAAAGTGTGTTCTTCCTATGTTTTCCTCCAGCAGTTTTATAGTGTCTGGCCTTACATTTAGGTCTTGAATCCACTTTGAGTTTATTTTTGTGTATGGTGTTAAGAGTGTTCTAATTTCATTCTTTTACAGGTAGCTGACCAATTTTCCCAGCACCACTTATTGAAGAGGCTGCCTTTTCTCCATTGTATATCCTTGCCTCCTTTGTCATAGATGAGTTGACCATAGTTTATCTCCAAGCTTTCTATCCTGTTCCATTGATCTCTATTTCTGTTTTTGTGCCAGTACCATACTGTCTTGATTGCTGTAGGCTTGTAGTATATCCTGAAGTCAGGAAGGCTGATTCCACCAACTCCGTCTTTCCTTCTCAAGATTGCTTTCGCTATTTGGGGTCTTTTGCATTTCCATTCACACCATAAAATTTCTTGTTCTAGTTCTGTGAAAAATGCCATTTGTAATTTGATCAGGATTGCATTGAATCTGTAAATTGCTTTGGGTAGTATAGTCATTTTCACAATGTTGATTCTTCCAATCCAAGAACATGATGTGTCCCTCCATCTGCTTGTGTTGTTTTTGACTTCCTTCATTAGTTTCTTATAGTTTTCTGAGTACAGTTCTTTTACCTCCTTGATTAGGTTTATTCCTAGGTATTTTAATCTTTTTGTTGCAATGGTGAATGGGATTCTTTCCTTAATTTCTCTTTTGATCTTTCATTGTTAGTGTATAGAAATCCAAGAGGATTCTGTGTGTTAATTTTGTATCCTGCAACTTTACCAAATTCATTAATTAGTTCCAGTAGTTTTCTGGTGACATCGTTAGGATTTTCTATGCATAGTATCATGTCATCTGTGAAAAGTGACAGTTTTACTTCTTCCTTTCCAATTCAGATCCCTTTTATTTCATTTTCTTCTCTGATTGCTGTGGCAAGGGCTTCCAAAACTATGTTGAATAGTAGTGGTGAAAGTGGACATCCTTGTCTTGTTCCTGATCTTAGAGGGAATGCTTCCACTTTTTCAACATTGAGAATGATGTTTGCTGTGGGTTTGTCACATATGGCCTTTATTATGTTGAGGTAGGTTCCCTCTATTCCCATGTTCTGGAGAGTTTTTAATCATAAATGATGTTGAATTTTGTCAAAAGCTTTTTCTGCAACTATTGAGATGCTCATATGGTTTTTATTCCTTAATTTGTTTAAATGGTGTATCACATTGATTGATTTGCATATATTAAAGAATCCTTGCATTCCAGGGATAAATTCCACTTGATCATGGTGTATGATCCTTTGAATGTGTTGTTGAATTCTGTTGGCTAGTATTTTGTTGAGGATTTTTGCATCTAAATTCATCAGTGATATTGGTCTGCAGTTTTCTTTTTTTGTAGTATCTTTGTCTGGTTTTGGTATCAGGGTGATGGTGGCCTCATAAAATGAGTTTTGGCATGTTCCTTCCTCTGCAATTATTTGGAAGAGCTTGAGAAGGATGGGTGTTAGCTCTTCTCTAAATGTTTGATAAAATTCACCTGTGAAGCCATCAGGTCCTGGATTTTTGATTGTTGGGAGACTTTTAATCACAGTTTCAATTTCATTCCTTGTGATTGGTCTGTTCATATTTTCTATGTCTTCCTGATTCAGTCTTGGAAGGTGATATCTTTCTAAGAATCTGTCCATTTCCTCCAGGTTGTCCATTTTATTGGCATATAGTTACTTGTAGTAGTCTCTTATGGTGCTTTTTATTTCTGTTGTGTCCATTGTAACTTCTCCTGTTTCCTTTCTAATTTTATTGATTTGAGTCCTCTCCCTCTTTTTCTTGATGAGTCTTGCAAGAGGTTTATCAATTTTATTTATCTTCTCAAAGAACCAGCTTTTAGTTATTGATTTTTGCAATTGTTTCCTTTGTTTCTATTTCACTTATTTCTGCTCTGATCTTTATGATTTCTCTCCATCTACTAACTTTGGGTTTTGTTTGATCTTCTTTCTCTAGTTTCCTTAGGTATAAGGTTAGATTGTTTACTTGGGATTTTTCTTGTTTCTTAAGGTAGGATTGTATTGCTATAAACTTTCCTCTCAGAACTGCCTTTGCTGCAACCCATAGGTTTTGGATCATTGTGTTTTTATTGTTATTTGTCTCTAAATATTTTTTTTATTTCCTTTTTGATTTCTTCAGTGATATCTTGGTTATTTAGTAGTGTATTGTTTAGCCTCCATGTGTTTGTATTTTTTACAGTTTTTTTCCTGTAGTTGATTTCTAATTTCATAGCATTGTAGTTGGAAAAGATGCTTGATATGATTTCAATATTGTTGAGTTTACCGAGGCTTGATTTATGACCCAAAATATGATCTATCCTGGAGAAAGTTCCATGTGCACTTGAGAAAAATGTGTAATCTGCTGTTTTTGGATGTAATGTCCTATAGATATCTATTAAATCCAGCTGATTTATTGTGTCACTTAAAGCGTGTGTTTCCTTATTAATTTTCTTTGTGAATGATCTGTCCATTGGTGTAAGTGGGGTGTTAAAGCCCCCCACCATCATTGTGTTATGGTCAATTTCCTCTTTCATAGTTGTTATCATTGGCCTTATGTATTGAGGGCGTCCTATATTGGGTGCATATATATTTATAATTTTAACCTCTTCTTATTGGAATTATCCTTCAATGTTTATGTAGTGTGCTTTTTTGTCTCTTTTAACCCTTTTTTATTTTAACATCTATTTTTTCTGATAAGAGTATCACTACTTCAGCTTTCTTTTGATTTCCGTTTGCATGGAATATCTTTTTCCGTCCCCTCACTTTCTGTCTGTATGTGTCCCTAGGGCTGAAGTGAGTTCCTTGTAGACAGCATATATATGGGTCTTGTTTTTGTATCCATTCAGCCAGTCTGTGTCTTTTGGTTGGTGCATTTAGTCCATTTACATCCAAGGTAATTGTCAATACGTATGTCCTATTACCATTTTCTTAATTGTTTTGTTTTTGTTTTTGTAGGTCCTTTTCTTCTCTTATGTTTCCCGCTTAGAGAAGTTCCTTTAGCATTTCTGGTAGGGCTGGTTTGGTGGTGCTGAATTCTCTTAGCTGTTGCTTGTCTGTAAAGCTTTTTATTTCTCCATCAAATCTGAATGAGATCCTTGCTGTGTAGAGTATTCTTGGTTGTAGGTTCTTCCCTTTCATCACTTGAAATATATCATGCCACTCCCTTCTGGCTTGCAGAGTTTCTGCTGAGAAATCAGCTGTTAACCTTATGGAAGTTCCCTTGTATGTTATTTGTCATTTTTCCCTTGTTGCTTTTAATAACTTTTCTCTGTCTTTAATTTTTGTCCATTTGACTACTATATGTTGTGGCATGTTTCTCCTTGGGTTTATCCTGCCTGGGAGTCTCTGCACTTCCTGGACTTGGGTAGCTATTTCCTTTCCCATGTTAGGGAAGTTGTCAACTATAATCTCTTCCAATATTTTCTTGGGTCCTTTCTCTGTGTCTTCTCCTTCTGGGACCCATATAATGCGAATGTTGGTGCATTTAATGTTGTCCCAGAGGTCTTTTAGGTTGTCTTCAGTTCTTTTCATTCTTTTTTCTTTACTTTTTTCTGCATCAGTGATTATCACCATTTTGTCTTCCAGCTCACTTATTTGCCCTTCTGCCTCAATTAATCTGCTATTAGTTCCTTCTAGGATATTTTTCTTTTCAGTTAATGTGTTGCATATCTCTGTTTGTTTGTTCTTTAATTCTTCTAGGCCTTTGGTAAACTTTTTTTGCAACTTTTTGATCTTTGCATCCAGTCTTTTTTCAAAGCCCTGGATCATCTTCACCACCATTATTCTGAATTTTTTTTTTTTTTCTGGAAGGGTGCCTTTCTCCTTTACATTTAATTGTTTTTCTGGGGTTTTATCCTGTCCTTTCAACTGGTACAGTCTTTTGCCTTTTCATTTTCTCTGTCATTCTGTGGCTGTGGTTTTCAATTCCACAAGATGAAATACTGCTGATACTGCTTGATTCTGCTGTCTGCCCTTTCGTAGAGGAAGCTATCTAGGAGGCTAATAAGTGCTTTCTGACAGGAGGGACTGATGGTGGTTTGGGCTGGGTGGGTGGAGCTCAGTAAGACTTTAATCAAATCTGGTGGGTGGAACTCAGTAAAACTTTAATCTGCTTGTCTGCCAATGGGTGAGGCTGTGTTCCCAACTTGCTGGTTGTTTGAACTGAGGCTACCTAGCACTGGAGCTTACAGGCTCTTTGGTGGGGCTGATGGTGGACTCTGTGAGGGCTCACCCCAATGAGCGCTTCCCAGAACCCCTTCCACCAGAGTCCCTCTCTCCTCGGTGAGCCACAGCTGTCCCCCACCTCTGCAGGCAACCCTCCAACACCAGCAGGTGGTTCTGGTTCAGTCTCCTATGGGGTCACCACTCCTTCCCCCTTGGTCCTGGTGAGCACACTTTTTTGTGTGTCCTCCAAGAATGCAGTCTCCATTTCCCCCAGTCCTGTGGAGGTCCTGCAATCAAATCCTGCTGGCTTTCAAAGTCTGATTCTCTAGGGATTCCTCCTCCCATTGAGGGACCCCCAAGTTAGGAAGCCTGACATGGGGCTCAGAACCCTCACTTTAGTGGGTGGACTTCTGCAATTTAACTATTCTCCAGCTTGTGAGTCACCCATCCAGCATTTATGGGATTTGATTTTAATGCGATTGTGCCCCTCCTATCATCTTGTTGCAGCTTCTCTTTTGTCTCTGGTTATGGGGTGGGTTTTTTTTTTTTTTTGGTGACTTCCAGTGTCTTTCTGTCAATGATTGTTCAGCAGTTAGTTGTAATTCCGGGGCTCTTGCAAGAGGGAGTGTGCGCACATCCTCCTACTCTGCCATCTTGAGCCACATCCAATTTAGTTTTATTTTCAAATAGCAGGCTAAAACTAAAAAGGATTTATGGGGTCTACACTTAAAGATTCTCCTAGGATTATCTTCCAAGAAAACACAAGGAAACAAAACACATGGAATACATGCAAAACAGAGATTCCAGATACTGTCTTTAGTCATATCTCTTCTATATACTATCACTTCATCAGAGTTTGAGGCCCACCAGTACAGGGACTCCCCAAAGATAGATGGGCCAAGTTAAAGTACTTGTGCTTATTTACTGGGGAACTGTGATTGTGTTCAGCTCTAATCCCCATGGTCCCTCCCTCCCCAAGACATTCTCTTTTCCCTCATTTCCCTCTGCTACCTCTTCTGGTCCTTAGAGAAATGGTTCTGCTCAGCATTCTGCCTTGGCATGCCCAGCAAGCAGAGCATGATGACAAACTCTAATTCACAATTATTCCAAAAGAAAATGTTTTGCCACTGAGATAATGGGGGAACACTGATTTCTAGAACTTACATAATGTGTTACTCCTTGATCTAACCTGCAATTCTGCTTAGCCTGCCTTTGGTTACATATTTATTTGTGACTATAATGTAGTTGCCCTGAAGGATTGATTGGAAGAAGGAAGGGGAAAAATTGGAAGAGAAAAAGGAGTCATTACAAAAGAGTCCTAAGACCAGTTATTCTGTTGCCTTCATATTTCTTTTTTATCACCCAATGGTGCAACCTATATTTCTCCTGCTTTTGTGCCTATAATTTGTCTTCCAGCGGGTGACTGAATGGGTGGAAGTGACTTCAATTTATTTCTTCCCTGCTCACTGTATCACTATGTATTTATTTAGCTTCTTGTTGAAGTTTTCAGTTACACTTTCAAACTTTTAACAGAAATTCTGACTGGATGGAAATAGCTTGAAAGATATTAGAAAATATGATCAAAGTAAATTATTTTAAGTAAAGGATTGCTTTCAGTTGTTGCGGCTAAGAATTTAAGCCATGAAGATCTGAGATCTAACATATTGTTACTGTTAGTCTCATATTTCAAATTGTCAAATACATTAATTATGCATAACCATTGTATTCAAGTATATCTATATTTATTATTTATTACTTATTCACAATATATTAAAAAATACTCAGTTACTTGCATTTTATTTTACTATATTTTCTTTACATTGTAAACATTTTAGCTGTTTATTTTGTTCTATCCCTCGTTCTTTGTTCCAACCAATCACAGTCAGCTATTTAATTATTGGAATACACATCATACTATCCATCTTGCTTTTCTCTCTGCTTAGAAGTCTTTTCCCATATTTCCCAGAGTAATTTCTTACTCATCTTTCAAGCGTTAATTTGTAGAATTCTTTCCTGATTTCCCAACCAAGAATAGGGTCTATTTTGAGTTGCTGTGTACTCTCATAGTCCCCTATCCTGAGTTTCCTTCACTGTTCATCCTTTTAAATATATTGAAAACTGTTTAAAGGCAAACATTATATTTATTTCATTTGCTGCCATGGACTGAGGATTCACCACATTGTCTTGTGTGTAGCAGGCTCTCAATAAATACATAGTGAACAAATGAATGGGTTTTAGAATTCCTTTGAAATAATAATTCCATAATTTCCTAAAAAGGATCATTCTTTTATGAGTGACACACATGGAGGAAGCCCTTTTAAATGAGCTCTAAGATGCCCTGTGCAGAATGAGAAGCTGTAGACCTACTCATCTGTAATTGGGCCACAATAATATTTAGGACATGAAAAAGGCATCTGAATGTAACCAAGCAATGCATTAAAATGTTAGAAATTTATTTAAGCACTTGTATCCTTGTTCAAACAATGTTAGGAACAAATTTGGCTTTTTCCCTATATATTTGTTTAATGTATTGACTGGATTAGTCAGAAAATTCAGCAAGAGTTGTTAAGCCCATTGCAAGTATGTATTTAATTAAAATCAAACTGGAGATAGTGGCCTCCATGGTGATAGATCGTCAATTTAATATAATGTTTTTTTGTTCTCTAATGCTAATTTGGGTCTTTAGTTTATGTAAGTAAAAATCTGACAATCCTTATAGGCATTGTGCCCTGCACATATTTCCCAATATGTATTTTTTTTTTAATTGGCTTTGTTGGGTCTTTGTTGCTGTGCATGGGCTTTCTCTAGTTGTGGCAAGGGAGGGGCTACACTCCATTGCAGGCTGCGGGCTTCACACTGCAGTGGCTTCTCTTGTTGTGGAACATGGGCTCTAGGCATGTGAGCTTCAGTAGCTGCAGAGCATGGCTCAGTAGTTGTAGTGCACAGGCTCAGTTGCTCCATGGCATGTAAGATCTTCCCAGACCATGGCTCGAACCCATGTTCCCTGCATTGGCAGGTAGATTCTTAACCACTTCACCACCAGGGAAGTCCCATGATTCCAAGTATGTATTAATATCACATTGGGAAATCTCTAGGAACCAAACCTTGGTTAATATAGTATTTCCATGTTAACACATGTAAGGTAGCTATAGAGGCTAATAGAAGTTTTAAAAAATTTTATATTGATCTTCATTTATAATTTTGATTATTATGCTGCTCATCTTGGGAGATTTCACTATGATTTTCACCATGGTGTATTTCTACTTTTGTACTTTAAGTCTGACTTAACTCCTTGATTTTACTCAATTTCCTTCTGTAAGACTGTGTGTCATGAGTCTAAGACAAAAAGCAGTGTGGCCCACCCAGATTCCCAGCAATGTCTCCAGTAAAATTGAAGTGATTATGCTTTTCAAGTATGTCAGTCCTTTCTTCCCCTTTGCCACACACCCTCTCCAGCATTTATTGTTTGTAGATTTTTTTGATGATGGCCATTCTGACCAGTGTGAGATGATACCTCATTGTAGCTTTGTTTTGCATTTCTCTAATGATTAGTAATGTTGAGCATCCTTTCATGTGTCCCTTGTCCATCTGTATATATTCTTTGGAGAAATGTCTATTAAGGTATTCCATCCATTTTTTGATTGTTTTTCTCGTTGCTTTGATATTGAGCTGTAATAGCTGTTTGCATATTTTAGACATTAGTGTTTTGTCAGTTGCTTTGTTTGCAAATATTTTCTCCCATTCTGAGGGTTGTCTTTTTGTTTTGTTTATGGTTTCTTTTGCAGTGCAAAGGCTTTTAAGTTTCATTAGGTCCCATTTGTTTATTTTTGTTTTTATTTTCATTACTGTAGGAGGTGGGTCAAAAAAGATCTTGCTGTAGTTTATGTCAAAGAGTGTTTTTCCTATGTTTTCCTCTAAGAGATTTATAGTGTTCAGTCTTACATTTAGATCTTCAATCCACTTTGAGTTTATTTTTGTATATGGTGTTAGGGAGTGTTCTAATATCACTCTTTTTAATGTAACTGTCCAGTTTTCCCAGCACCATTTATTGAATACATTGTCCTTTTTCCATTGTATCATATTGCCTTCCCTGTCATAGATTAGGTGACCATAGTTTCATGGGTTTATCTCTGGGTGTTCTATCCTGTTATTGTGCCAGTACCATACTGTTTTGATTAATGTAGCTTTGTAGTATAGTTTGAAGTTGGAGAGTCTGATTCCTCCATTTCCATTTTTCTTTCTCAAGATTGCATTGGCTATTCAGGGTCTTTTGTGTTTCCATACAAATCATAAAACTTGCTGCTCTGTGATTCTGTGAAAAATGTCAGTGGTAATTTAATAGGGATTGCACTGAATCTCTGGATTGCTTTGGGTAGTATAGTCATTTTCA
The DNA here is from genome assembly GCF_030028045.1 of Hippopotamus amphibius kiboko. Lineage (NCBI taxonomy): Eukaryota > Metazoa > Chordata > Mammalia > Artiodactyla > Hippopotamidae > Hippopotamus > Hippopotamus amphibius. Next base: position 88,074,039 of record NC_080188.1, read on the forward strand.
CAATGTTGATTCTTCCAATCCAAGAACATGGTATATCTCTCCATCTGTTTGTGTCATCTTTGATTTCTCTCATCAGTATTTTACAGTTTTCTGAGTAGAGATCTTTTGCCTCCTTAGGTAGGTTTATTCCTAGGTATTTTATTCTTTTAGTTGGAATGGTAAATGGGATTGTGTCCTTAATTTCTCCTTCTGATCTTTTGTTGTTAATATATAGGAATGCAAGAGATTTCTGTGCATTAATTTTGTATTCCACAACTTTACCAAATTCATTGATTACCTCTAGTAGTTTTCTGGTGGCTTCTTTAGCATTTTCTATGTATAGTAACATGTCATCTGCAAACAGTGGTAGTTTTACTTCTTTTTTTCCAATTTGTATTCTTTTATTTTTTTCTTCTCTAACTGCTGTGGCCTGGACTTTAAAAACCATGTTGAATAATAGTGGTAAGAGTGAACATCCTTGTCTTGTTCCTGATCTTAGAGCAAAAGCTTTCAGTTTTTCACCATTGAGAAAGATGTTTTCTGTGGGTTTGTTGTATATGACAAAATATATGCTGAGGTGTATTTTCTCTATGGCCACATCCTGAAGTGTTTTCACAATAAATTGGTGTTGAATTTTGTCAAAAGCTTTTTCCATATCTATTGAGATGCTCATATGGTTTTTATTCCTTAATTTGTTAATATGGTGTATCACATTGATTGATTTGCATATATTGAAGAATCCTTGCATCTCTGGGATAAATCCCACTTGGTCATGGTGTATGATCCTTATAATGTGTTGTTGGATTCTGTTTGCTAGTGTTTTGTTAGAGATATTTGTGTCTGTGTTCACCAGTAATACTGGTCTGTAATTTTTTTTTATGTAATATCTTTGACTGATTTAGGAATCAGGGTGAAGGTGGCCCTTGTAGAATGAGTTTGGGAATGTTTCTTCCTTTGCATGTGTGTGTGTGTGTGTGTGTGTGTATGGAATTGGTGTTAGCTTTTCTCTAAATGTCTGATAGAATTGGCCTGTGAAAAAATTGGTTCTTTGAGAAGATAAACAAAATTGATAAACCATTAGCCACACTCAACAGGAAAAAAAGGGAGAAGATGCAAATCAACAGGATTAGAGATGAAAAAGGAGAAGTAACAACCAACACCACAGAAATACAAAGGATCATGAGAGACTACTACAAGCAACTATATACAAACAAAATGGGCAGCCTGGAAGAGATGGACAAATTCTTAGAAGAGTACAACCTTCCAAGACAGAACCAAAAGAAAGAGAAAATATGAACAGACAAATCACAAGCACTGAAATTGAAACTGTGATTTAAAATCTTCCAGCAAACAAAAGCCCAGGGTCAATGTCTTCACAGCTGAATTCTATCAAATATTTAGAGAAGAGCTAACACTTATCCTTTTGAAACTCTTCCAAAATATATCAGAAGGAGGAACACTCTCAAACTCATTCTATAAGGCCACCATTACACTGATATCAAAACCAGACAACAATATCACAAAAAAAGAAAATTACAGGCCAATATCACTGATGAATATAGATGCAAAAATACTCAGCAAAATATTAGCAAGCAGAATCCAATAGCACATTGAAAAGATTATGCACCATGATGAAGTGGGGTTTATCCCAGGAATGCAAGGATTCTTCAATATATGCAAATCAGTCAATGTGATACACCATATAAACAAATTGAAACAAAAAATATGATAATCCCAATAGATGCAGAAAAAGCTTTTGACAAAATTCAGCACCCATTTATGATAAAAACTCTCCAGAAAGTGGACATGGAAGGAAACTACCTCAACATAATAAAAGCTATGTACTACAAACCCACAGCCAACCTCATTCTCAATAGTGAAAAACTGAAAACATCCCCTCTATGAACAGGAACAAGACAAGAGTGCCCACTCTCACCATTCTTATTCAACATAGATTTGGAAGTTTTATCCACAGAAATCAGAGAAGAAAATGAAATAAAATGAATCCAAATTGGAAAAGAAGTAAAATTGTCACTTTGCAGATGACATGATACTATACATAGAAAATCCTAAAGATGCTACTAGAAAACTGCTAGCCCTAATCAATGAATTTAGTAAAGTAGCAGGATGCAAAATTAATGCATGAAAATCTCTTGCGTTCCTATACACTAACAATGAAAAATCAGGAAGAGAAATCAAGGAAACACTACCATTTATCATTGCAACAAAAATAATAAGATATCTAGGAATAAACCTGCCTAAGGAGGCAAAAGAACTGTATGCAGAAAACTATAAGACATTGATGAAGGAAATCAAAGACAACACAAACAGATGGAGAGATATGCCATGTTCTTGGATTGGAAGAATCAACAGTGTGAAAATGACTATACTACCCAAAGCAATCTACAGAGTCAATGCAATCTCTATCAAATTACCAATGGCATTTTTCACAGAACTAGAACAAGAAATTTTACAATTTGTATGGAATTGCAAAAGACCCTGAATAGCCAAAGCAATCTTGAGAGGGAAAAATGGAGCTGGAGGAAAGAGGCTCCCTGACTTCAGGCACTACTGTAAGGCTACAGGGATCAAGACAGTATGGTGCTGGAACAAAAACAGAAATATAGATCAATGCAACAGGATAGATAGCCAAGAAATAAACCCATGCACATATGGTCAACTTATCTTTGACAAATGAGGCAAGAATATACAATGGAGAAAAGACAACCTTTTCAATAAATGACACTGGAAAAACTGGACAGCTACATGTAAAATAATGAAATTGGAACACTCCTTAACACCATACACAAAAATAAGTTCAAAATAGATCAAAGACCTAAAAGTAAGATCATACACTAAAATCTCATAGAGGAAAATAGGCAAAACACTCTATGACATAAATCAAAGCAAGATCCTTTTTGACCCACCTCCTAAAGTAATGGAAATAAAAACAAAAATAAACAAATGTGACCTAATGAAACTTAAAAGTTCTTGCACAGCAACAGAAATCATGAACAAGATGAAAAGACAACTCTCAGAATGGGAGAAAACATTTGCAAACAAAGCCACCAACAAAGGATTATTATCCAAAATATATAAGCAGTTCATGCACCTCAATATAAACAAACAAACAAACAAACAAACAAAAACAGACAACCCAATCCAAAAATGGGCAGAAGGTCTAAATAGACATTTCTCCAAAGAAGATATACAGATGGCTAACAAACACATGAAACTTTTCTCAACATCACTAATCATTAGAGAAATGCAAATAAAAGCTACAAGGAGGTATCACCTCACAAGGGTCAGAATGACCATTATCAAAAAACCTAGAAACAATAAATCCTGGAGAAGATGTGAAGAAAAGGGAACCCTCCTGCACTGTTTGTGGGACTGTAAATTGATACAGCCACTATGGAGAACAGTATGGAGGTTCCTTAAAAAATTAAAAATAGAAATACCATATGACCCAGCAATCCCAATACTGGGCATATATCTGGAGAAAACCATAATTCAAAAGTATACTTGTACTCCAATGTTCATTGCAGCACTGTTTACAATAGCCAGGACATGGAAGCAAACTAAATGGCCATCAATAGATGAATGGATAAAAAAGATGTGGCACATATATACAATGGAATATTACTCAGCCATAAAAAAGGAATGAAACTGAATTACTTGTAGTGAGGTGGATGGACCTAGAGTCCATCATACAGAGTGCAGTAAGCCAGAAATAGAAAAACAATATACACTAAGGCATACATATGGAATCTAAAATCAAAACAAAACAAACAAACAAACAAAAACAAATGTTACTGATGTACCTAGTGGCAGGACTAGAATAAAGATGCAGACATATAGAATGGACTTGAAGACATGGTGGGGAAGGGGGAGCTGGGATGAAGTGAAAGAGTAGCATTGACATATATACACTACCAAATGTACCAGTAAAATAGACAGCTAGTGGGAAGCTGCTGCATTAATACAGGGAGATAGCTCAATGCTTGCTGATGACATAGAGAGGTAGGATAGGGAGGATGGGAGGGAGGCTCAAAAGGTAGGGGATATGGAGATATATGTATAAATACAGCTGATTCACTTTGTTACACAGTGGAAACTACACAACATTTTAAAGCAATTATACTCCAAAAAAATTCTGAAGAAAAAAAAAACAGAATTTTCCTGTGAAGCCATCTGGTCCTGGACTTTTGTTTGTTGGAAGATTTTCAATTAGAGATTCAAGTTCATTACTTGTGATTGGTCTGTTTATATTTTCCAATTCTTCCTTCTTTAGTCTCATAAGATTGTACCTTTCTAAGAATTTGTCTGTTTCTTCCTGGTTGTCCATTTGGTTAGCATATAGTTGCTTGTAGTACTCTCTTATGATCCTTTGTATTTCTGCAATATCAGTTGTAATTTCTCCTTTTTCATTTCTAAGTTTATTGATTTGAATCCTCTCCCTATTTTTCTTGATGAATCTGGGTAAAGATTTATCAATTTTGTTTATCTTCTCCAAGAACCAACTTTTAGTTTTATTGATCTTTGCTATTTTTTCTTCATTTCTATTTCATTTATTTTTGCTCCAATCTTTATGATTTCTTTCCTTCTACTAACTTTGGGGCAGGGGTTGTTCTTATTTCTATAGTGCTGTAAGTGTAAGTTTAAATTGTTTATTTGAGATTTTTCTTGTTTCTTGAGGTGAGATTTAATTGCTATAAACTTCCTTCTTAGAACTGCTTTTGCTGTGTCCCATAGGTTTTGGGTCATGGTGTTTTGATTTTCATTTGTTTCTATGTGTTTTTTGCTTTCCCTTTGATTTCTTCAGTGATCTCTTGGTTATTTAGTAGCATACTGTTTAACCTCTATGTGTTTTTTTTTTTTTTATACATATTTTTTTTTCCTGTGATTGATTTCTAATCTCATAGTGTTGTGGTTGGAAAAGATGCTTGATATGATTAAATTTTCTTAAATTTACCAAGGCTTAATTTGTGACCCAAGACATGATCTATCCTGGAGAATGTTCCATGTGCACTTGAGAAGAAAGTGTATTCTGCTGCTTTGGGGTGGAATGTCCTATAAATATCAATTTAGTCTATGTGATCTATTGTGTCATTTAAAGCTTGTGTTTCCTTATTTATTTTCTGCTTGGATGATCTGTCCATTGGTATAAGTGTGGTGTCAAAGTCCCCCACTATTATTGTGTTATTGTCAATTTCCCCTTTCCTGGCTTTTAGCATTTGCCTTATGTATTGAGGTGCTCCTATGTTGAGTGCATAGATATTTATAATTGTTATATCTTCTTCTTGGATTGATGCCTTGATCATTATTGTAGTGACTTTTTTTGTCTCTTCTTTGTCTCTAACAGTCTTAATTTTAAAGTCTATTTTGTCTGATATGAGTATTGCTACTCCAGGTTTCTTTTGATTTCCATTTGTGTAGGATACCTTTTTCCATACTCTCACTTTCAGTCTGTATGTGTCTCTAGGACCGAAGTTGGTCTCCTGTAGACAGCTTATATACTGGTTTTATTTGTATCCACTCAGCCAGTCTGTGGCTTTTGGTTGAAGCATTTATTTCATACACTTTCAAAGTAATACTCAATATGTATGTTCCTACACAAAATTTTCTTAATTTTCTTGGGTTTGTTTTTGTGGATCTTTTTCTTTTCTTGTGTTTTCTGCCTAGAGAAGTTCCTTTAGCATCTGTTGTAAAGCTGGTTTGTTGGTGGTGAATTCTCTTATCTTTTGCTTGTCTGTAAAGCTTTTGATTTCTCGTTGAATTTGAATTAGATCCTTGTTGGGCAGAATAATCTAGGTTGTAGGTTTTTCTCTTTCATTACTTTAAGTATATCCTGTCACTCCCTTCTGGCCTGCAGAGTTTCTGCTGAAAGATCAGCTGACAAGCTTATGGGGATTCCCTTGTATATTATTTGTTGCTTTCCCTTGCTGCTTTTAAAAGTTTTTTCTTTGAATTAATTTTTGTTAGTTTGAAATATGTGTCTCAGAGTGTCTCTCCTTGGGCTTATCCTGTATGGGACTCTGTGCTTCCTGGACTTAGGTAGCTATTTCATTTCCACTGTTAGGGAAGTTTTTGACTATAATCTCTTTGAATATTTTCTCAGACCCTTTCTCTTTCTATTTTTCTTCTGGGACCCTTATAATTTGAATGTTGGTGATTTAATGTTGTTCCAGAGGTCTCTGAGGCTGTCCTCATTTCTTTTCATTCTTTATTTCTTTATTCTACTCCTTGGCAGTTATTTCCACCATTCTATCTTCGAGCTCACTTTTTCTTTCTTCTGCTTCAGTTATTCTGCTATTGATTCTTGCTAGTATATTTTTCATTTCAGTTAGTTTGTTGTTAATCACTGATTATTTGTTCTTTAGTTCTTCTAGGTTCTTGTTAAACATTTCTTGTATTTTCCCAATCCGGGCCTCCATTCTGTTTCAGAGATTTAGGAATCATCTTTACTATCATTACTCTGATTTTTTTTTTTTTTTTTTTTCTGGTAGGTTGCCTATTTCCTCTTCATTTATTTGGTCTTGCAGGTTTATATCTTGCTTTTTCATCTGTGCCATATTTTCTTGTCATCTCATTTTTTTTTTATGGGTGGTGCTATGTTCCTGTCTGCTGGTTGTTTGGCCTGAGGTGTCCAGCACTGGAGTTTTCAGGCAGTTGTGTGGAGCTGGGTCTTGGTGCTGTGATGAGGACCTCCAGGAGACCTCATGCTGATTGATATTCCCTAGGGTCTGAGGTTCTCTGCTAATCCAGCACTTTGGACCAGGCACTTCCACCACAGGAGCTCAGGTCCAACCCCCAGCCTGGGAACCATGACCCTGAAAGCTATATGGCACAGCCAAAAACAAAATAAAGGCAATGAACAAGGAGGAGCAGAACAATAACAAGGAATAAAAAATAAAATAAAATTAGAAAAATGAAAATGAAAAATATATTAGAAAAAATAAAAACAACAACAAAGCAAAACAGAACCCCAACAGAAAAAAAAAAAAAAAAAAAAAAAGGCTGGAAAGGCCTTGACAGGGATGGTGTGTAGTGCTTAGGTTCAAGAACTGAGTGGCAGGAAAAGGCCCTAGGGGGAAGGTGTGTGAGGGGCTGGTAGGGTGATGGGAGTGGGGCTTAGGCTCAGGACAGCCAGATGGAGACCTGAAAGGTGGAGTTCAGGCCTGGGACCCCAGCAGGCTAGCCAGGGACCTAGCAGGTGGGGAAGACACTGGCCATGCTCCCCTCCAATTCCCTGATCACCTAAAGGTCTCTCTCTATCCCTGCTGATCTCCTCAACTTGAGTGGGCATTTCTGAGCATGGGAACCTCTCCCCTCCCCCTGCCACCCCTCAGGGGCTCAAGTCCTATCCTGCCTCCAATTTTCCTTCCCCCTTCCCTCCCTCTCTCCAGGTCCTACCTAGTCACTTGGTGATTCCTCCCATCCCCTTAAGTGTCCAAGGTCCCTCACCACACCTGGCAAGTGCCCTGGTTGTGAGGAGACACAAACTCCATGTCCTCCTATTCTGCCATCTTGACCAATTATCCAAATAGAGATGTCTTTTTAATTGAAATAAAATAAATACCAGTGCTACTCAAGCAAATATATTTATATTTAATGATTTTAACACATTCACAGGGTGTTGCAAGTAGTAGGCATCTTGAACCTTTTTATTATATTGAGTCCTGTTTGAGTAGATCAAATAAGGTAAGATTGTCTAAATGATTTAGCTTAGTAAATGCCATCCAAACACAACAGCCTAACTGTTTCTTAATAAGAACATAATCTGTCTTTTTATCCTCATTAAGGAGAAGAACTGTTTCCAATGAAATATTTTGCCAAGTAGCTTAGTTGGAAATGTTAACACTATGCATGTGGAAAATTAGAAACTCAAGTACTGGTGATTCTTTTCACACTAACTTTTAAGCACCCATTGTATACCTAGCCCTTAGTAAAATCAAGGTGTAATTGCTTACTTTTGTGAAGTTAAAATAACCTTTATCCAAATATATACTGGCAATGATATGTGCATTAATTATAAATGCCAAGCATCACAAAACAGCATGATCTTTCATTCAAAAAGCACAACTCTTTGACCAGTTAAACAGTTAAGCATCAGCGAAGTGTTATACGGTTCAAGGACTTAAGCAATATAGTAGAAGCTCCAGTGCTTTTTTTAATCTTATCCTACCTGAAGAATAAGCTTGGGCAAGTCACCTAATACTAGCTAATTTCCCAAACTTCATTATCAGAACATAGCTGTAAAATAGGAAAGTATGTTTAACTATACATTGTGCAGAAGAAACAGGTGTTAAGTCTGGCCATGACTGTTGGAAATAAATGCTGAAACTACGCAAAGTAGAACAACCATATGATTTTCATCAAATAACAGAAATATCACTATTTTGTAACCAAAAGAACAATGCAAATTTTCCACTGAGATAAGTGTAGCTCTAAGTTACTTTTTATTCATCTATTTTGGCCTAATTATTGTACTGACTCAAAACATTTAAAAATATTTAGAATATAATTACAATATGCTATGAGTTAGAGGAAAAGCGTACCTAACAGTGTGATGTCATGGAGAAAGTTCAGTACTTAGAGAGGTAAGATCTTTCAAACCCAGTTCTATTACTGGTTTGATGATTGGGCAGCTCATAGAAGATCTTGTTTTCCTGTCTTTACAGGAATGAAATACAAAACAAAAATCTGCTTCACTTACATCTTATGACTAAGAAAATTCAATGAGAAAGTATCTGTAAATACCAAACCACTCTTAAAACTTAAATTGACCATATTATCATCTTACATCATTACCTATGCATCATAATTAAAGGTAAAATTGTCCAGCTATGCCTAAACTAAGAATTCATTCTCACTCTAGGGACTGATTTTATTTTATGTTTTAGTATCTTTTTAATTTTTTAATTACTTTTTATTGGAGTATAACTGATTTACAATGTTCTATTAGTTTCTGCTATATAGCAGAGTGAATCCATTTTACATATACATATATCCACTCTTTTTTAGATTCTTTTCCCAAAGAGGTCTTTACTGAGTATTGAGAAGAGTTCCCTGTGCTTTACAGTAGGTTCTTACTACTTATCTGTTTTATATATAGTAGTGTGTATATGTCAACCCCAATCTCCCAACTTATGCCTCCCCCCCCTTTCCCCTTGGTAACCGTAGTTTGTTTTCTATGTCTGTGACTTTATTTCTGTTTTGTAAATGAGTTCATTCATATCATTTTTTTTTTAGATTCCACATATAAGTGATATCTCATGATATTTGTCTTTCTCAGTCTGACTTACTTCACTCAGTATGATAATCCCTGTGTCCATCTGGGTAGCTGCAAATGGCATTTCTTTCTTTTATTTTATTATGGCCATCATGTGAAACATGGGCATAAGTGATTATTTCCTCCAGGGTGGAAAAATATGGTTCAAGAATTGGATACGTGAGGATGGTAACAGAAAAGAGATAGAAAGTTTACTAACATTTTTCATCTGAAATTATCATAGCATAAAAAATTACCAATCCTTATTTGTTGGTGACTCTAAGAATTGGTGTGTTTGTGTTGACTCTTTAAGAAGAGGTGTCATTTCATCTTGGTCCACATAGAGCTGTTATGATTATACTTTAGTGTGGATCCCAAGACAGAGTGTCCTCCTGGTTTTCAGAACACTTTCTATACTAGACAACTCTTGTTACCAGAACCAATTTCCTACAGACGTAGGAAATTGAAAGATCAGAAAAAGAATGTTAGTTTTTTTCTTCACATGGATTCTTGAGAGAGAGTTATTATGCTGTGAATAAATCTCTTTAGAGTGGCAGACTAAACTACTAGGACAGAATAAACTCTATTTCAGTTTCAGTCCTACCTCATTGCTTTTCAAAAGACAAATTCATCATCTGTGTGAAAGAACATACCTTAGTAACTCAGCACCTGTTTCCATTCCCCAGAACAATGCAGAGGTAGGGTGAGCATTTACCAAAACACACTCAGCCAGACATTAATTGAAACTCAATCTACTAATTTTTCTGTATGTTGAGATCACGTAGATTTATGGCTCTTTTTATTGCTAGAAATCTATAATTTGCCTCATAGATATCTTTTTCTAAAATTCTCTTTCCTAATATTTGTGCCAAATATCCATCTTCTAGAAACAACCTCTGCACTGTTTTTAGCTGCTTATGTGTTCATATCTTCCTATTGTGGACCCTTTTATACCTGAATTATAGATAGTATATGCTAGTACATTATATCCACTAACAGATTTAAAATCTGTGAAAACAAGGAACTATCTTTGCAACCTCTACAGAGTGAAAGCAGAGTGTCTGAGTGTTTTGCATGCAGCAGACCTTCAGAAAATGTTTTCTAAAAGAATAAGAGGGTGAATAGATAAAACGAGTCACTTAGTAATTATTTCTAGATGCAAGGGTGTTTTGGAGAGATTTTAGGCACTTGACAAAATGAATCTTTTGTGTGTGTGCGCTTTTAAGTATAAAAACTTCAAAATGTTAGTTTTGAAAAAAAATACTAATCTTAGATCAAGGACTGATTGCTATAAAATTTGCTTGCATTAAAAAATATGTCATTTGTGAAGTAAACATTAATTAAGCAACATCTGTAAGCAGATTAAAAATGAATACATAGAAATAGTTCAATGTTTCTATTAATAGCAGCGTCTTTTTACGAAAACGTTGTTTATAGTAACAAAAATAATTCAGATCTTTCTTTCCAAGTATTATATGCATTAGATTATTTTAGTTATTGCTATTCATTCCATACATTATAGAAGGATAAGGCACATATCATCAATATAGCTTCAGAATTCAACTATCTAATTCAATAAACAGAAAGAGAAAGAGGAAAGGAGGGAGGAAGGAAAGGGAGAAAAAACAGAAAAAGAAAAGAAGAAAAAAGAAAGAAAGGAAAGGGCAAGAAGAAAAAAGAAAAAGAAGGAAGGGAGGGAGGGAGGGAAAAGGGGAGAAAGAGAAAATAAAACGAAATTTCCTGGGGGAAAAGCAACACACCCTAATTTTAACTCCCCTTTGGGAAAAAGAAACTTTCCCACAAATGAAATCATTTTCAGACTTGACTCATCTGCATGTTAATGGAACAATATTTCAATTTTGCCGGTGTCTATCATAGACTGTGTTTGACCCAACTCCCTGCTATTTCAGAAATAGTCATTAGAATTTAATATTGCTGTCTGTTGCATTCATAGTCTGAATATTTTAATACAGAGAAGGAAATGATTCTGCAAGAGAAAATGCTGGAAAATGGTGTATTTAATTAATGCCCAAGGGAAGCCATGGAAAAGAAAAAAAAATGGGAGTTGTCATATACTAATTTTAAACACTGTTTACCAGATTTACTTACATGTACTGCTCTTGCCTCCTACTCAGCAGCTTGATGATAGCAAAGTTGTGCCATGCTTGGCTTCTGGAATTTGGTGTGAGTAATAGGATACAAAGGATAAATGAAGAAGCTGCACTTATAATGCAGCTAAATTCTAAGGCTTAGGGCAGACCTTCAGGATAAATACCTGCTCATACACAAACAGATGTAAAGAAATCCTCTGCTTAATCTGGCAAAATGGCTGTTTAGACCCTTGCAAAGCAGGGAGTTACTTGGTTGGTATAACACTTTCGATTCAGGCTTGATCAAGCCACTTGAGTACAAATTAATCTTAAAAGAATAGTTTACACATTTTCTTTTCAAAATGAAGAGATATTTCTATAAAGAAAAAAGAGCATGAAAGATTATAAGGTAAGAGATTCTTTACCTCCTAGTCATCCTATGTGGCTAGAAAAGGCAGGTCTAGTTTCTGACTTGGATTGAATACATGTAAATGCCTACTTAACAAGAAGCAGAGACTGACATTAGACCCCATCAGTGCATCAATAGGCTCACATAAAAAGAAGGGGAAAAGAACTACTATGGGGATTGCCTGGCTAGATGTCTTGCATGAATACTGTCTATTTGCTATTCACAATAATTTAAGGAGGTAAATCTTATCTTTATTTATCCATGAAAATTCTTAGACAAGAAACTTGCCAACATTAATCTCTACTTTAAGTCTGTGTTGCCTCTGCTCATCATGTGTCTTGTAAATGAAATCAAGCTTGTTGAAGGTAACTGTATTTATTTCTGTTCATCCTCCAAGTGTGCCAGCCAGTCCACAGTTTCACAGTCACACAGTGGTTATATATATTCACGGCATCTTTCTCTCTGAACATCACTCTCTGATGCAGCCCTGAGCCCTGGTCTTTGACTTGTACTCTACAAATATCCCCAGCTCTTCGCAAAATGTTACCACAGGGGATAAAATGTGGGGATAGGGAAAAGAAAATCAGGTATATACTGAGTTGGATATTCCCACCCCTGGCCAAAATTCATGACCCTCCGAGAACCTCAGAATGCGACTTCATTTGGAAATAGGGCTTGAGCAGATGTAACTAGTTAAGATGAAGTCAGACTGGCTTAGCATGGCCCTAATCCAACATGACTGGTGTCCTTATATGAAAAGAAGAAGCCCAGGCACATATATACCAGGTGAAGTCCATATGAACACAGAGACAGGGATTGGAGTGATGTCTCCACAAACCAAGGAGTGCCCAGCAGTGGCATCACCATCAGAAGCTAAGAGGAGACAAGGAAAGGTCCTCCCATAGAAGCTTCAAAGAGTGTGTGGCCCTGCTACTGCCTCAATTTCAGAATTTTAGCCTCCAGCGCTGTGAGACAATAGATTTCTATTGTTTTCAGCCTTCCAGTTTGTGGTAAGCTGTTAATGCAGCCCTAGAAAGCTAGTGCGCCAGGTAACAGTTTTTTACTGACTGAAGACTTATTTCACACGTTCTCCTGTAATCTATTTATGCATACCCAAGAACCCTGACTTTCCTTCCATTTCATATTGTCTTTCTCTGTCCAAATCCTTTTTTTTTCTATGCTAAAATATCAAGCACTTTTGATCCTATCTATTCTTTACCTCTTCTTCCCACAAACCTCTTGAAACCTTGATGTACAGATAAATCTCAATTTTCTAAAATCTCAGTTGGAAGAGAGATGAGAAACGGAAGATTCCTTGAAAGTGAGAAGCTCAGGATTCCAGGAGAATGAGGAACGTGGTCTCAACTCTCCTTGGCATATCTCTTACATCATCAGTCAAATGAGAGATTTGGATTTCAACTGGGTGATCCTGAAGGATTGATGTTCTGATTCTTCATTCTTCTCTCAGGATAGGCAACAGATCACAGAGAGTGGGCCATCCTTTGTGCTGTTTTATACCACAGTCACTGCAATACCAGACCTAAGAATAGGTGTTAAAACTGAAGCATATACTGTAGTGTGTATCTGTTAATCACACACTACTATATATAATATAAAATAGATAAACAGCAAGGACCTACTGTGTAACACAGGGAATTATATTCGATATCTTGTAGTAATCTTTTAATGTAAAAACCATTATATGGAAAAAATCTGAAAAGAAAACACACATATACACAAACACACATATGTGTATCTGAATCGCTTTGCTGTACAGCTGAAGACAATGCAACCTTGTAAATCAACTATACTTAATATAATTTAAAAATATTGAACCATATAACCAAGATTGGGCTGTCAATTACTTGGGTCATTGATGACCTGCCCTTTTTGCCCTTTTCATAGAAACTAACAAGGTGAACAGAGTCTCCTGCTGTCCTCTGAAGCTTCTTGTCAGGTAGGCAGGCATCGTGGGACTTTGCCAGCGTGTTTTGTGGCAGCACAGTGATCCTGCTGAGATGCCGTCTGCTCTGTGAGCCCTGGACTCTCAACTGCAATTACCAGTCAATGTCAAGGATAGTTCAAGTCTCGCATTTATACTGACAATATATTTTACCCCCAAATCAGGACACAGTTCCTGACAGGTACAACTATACCTATGGGAACAATGAAACAGGATATTTAAATTCAAGACCATCCTAGAAAATCTGAGACATGTCTCAGTCTAAAGTTACCTGATCTGCTGGATGCCTTTGGTATTGTGAGAGAAAAGTAAACTATGGACTCAATTTGTCTTAAAATGAAAAAACAAATGAGTCATTAAGATAACCTCAAATTACATCAAGTATTTTTTTAAGCTCTTTATTAGAATATAATTGTTTTACATTCTTGTACCAGCTTCTGAGGTACACCAAAGTGAATCAGCTTTATTTATACATATATCCCCATATCCCCTCCCTCCCGCGACTTCCTCCCACCCTCCCTGTCCTGGCCCTCTAAGGCATCACCCATCATCAAGTTGATCTCCCTTTGTTATACAGCAACTTCCCATTGGCTATCTATTTTACAGTTGGTAGTATATATATATGTCTATGCTGCTCTCTCACTTCGTCCCAGGTTCCCCTTCACCCCCCGCCCCCTCAACCCCATGTCCTCCAGTCCATTCTCTGCATCTGCATCCTTGTTCTTGCCTTGTCACTGGGTTCGTCAGTATCTTTTTTTTTTTTTTTTAGATTCTGTATATGTGAGTTAGCATAAAGTATTTGTTTTTCTCTTTCTGGCTTACTTCACTCTGTATGAAAGACTCTAGGTCTAGCCACTTCAATACATATAGATCCATTTCATTCCTTTTTATGACTGAGTAATAGTCCATCAAGTATTTTAATTTTGATCTCAGAGTGCTGAAAAATTATTTTATTATATTACCATATAGTGTATATTATTTAATTATATTTTCTATAAATCTTTATATTTTTACAGTAATATTAAAAAATGAAACAAAACTTATTGTTGAGAAGTTGTATATATGCCAATACCAGTAACTTTGTCATACACTCTCTATTAGTATTCAGGTCAGATTGATGAGAATGGCAATAAGAATAGCTACTATTAGCAATTGAGCGCATTCTATGTACTAAGCATAGTACATGTGTTAAGGCTTCTACATGTGCTGTCACATCTAATTCTCACAGTAACTCATGATGCAAGCATTTTAACTTCATTTTATGAATGAGGAAATTTAAGCCCAAAATCACACAGCTAAAAAACCACAGAGCAGGATTTGAACCCAATCTAGCTAAATAAAAAGAATCTGACCATGGCCACAATGATATATGAGAAATTAGAGTTCTCTAGAATATCTTTTAAATGACACTGTCTTCCACTTGTTTTCTACCTGACAGATAAAATAACTGTGGCAACCACCCCCAATCTCAATTCCCAGAAGGTCAGCCACAGTTTCACCCTTTCCACTCCCACATTAAGAACCATCAGAAAGCAAGTGAAGAAGAAGAAGAAGAAGAAGAAGAAGAAGGAGGAGGAGGAGGAGGAGGAGGAGGAGGAGGAGGAGGAGGAGGAGGAGGAGGAGGAGGAGGAGGAGGAGGAGGAGGAGGAGGAGGAGGAGGAGGAGGAGGAGGAGGAGGAGGAGGAGGAGGAGGAGGAGGAGGAGGAGGAGGAGGAGGGAGAAGAAAGAAAGAAAGAAGAAAGGAAGGAAGAAAGGATGGAAGAGAAAGAAAGAAAAAGAAAGAAGAAAGAAAGAAAAAGAAAGAAAGAAAGAAAGAAAGAAAGAAAGAAAGAAAGAAAAGAAAGAAAGAAAGAAAGAAAGGGAAAGAAAGAAAGAAAGAAAGAAAGAAAGAAAGAAAGAAAGAAAGAAAGAAAGAAAGAAAGAAAGAAAGGAGTAAGTACATGGGAATGAAGGTAATAACCTAACCAACTGGTCTGCTTTATTTGATGGTAAAGTAATATTTATTTCCCTTACTTGATTAAGAGATTATCTGAAACAAACAAACAAACAAAAAAAAAGAAATCAGTATGAGACAAGGCACATTTAACATGGTTGGGCATTATCGTTTACGAAAGAGAAGTAAAGGATGAAACAGATTTGAATCATGGATGTTTTCATTTTCAGTCATGAGGATTTTATTTTATTTAAATGTAATCAAAGTGTAAGAAAAAGAAGCATTTTATATTCAATATACAGATATGCTATGGATTAGCTCATATATATATATAAATATAATGGAGGTTTTCATTTCATGAACAAGAAACTGTAACTATTGAAAAGGGTTAATCAATTTTGTTTTTTATTTTTGAGAGAATCTAGTTTACTTTGTTCACTAACAAAAGCCCCAAATATATGTAATTATTTTGGTAACAATATGTGCTAGCTTTTTGACAAAGGACAATTTTACTGATTAAAAACTAGGCTGCTATACTTAAATATGTAGCAGTTACCATGGAAACAATTTTACTTTGACTCATAACATATCTTGTTTTAGGGAGGCTAGCCTGTTGTTATGGCAATGAGAACTTGAGTATTTTTCCAACCAGAAGACTAGCAGAGGATAAATAATAAGATTGCCAGTCATGAAGCGTATAGGAATGCAAGCGTGCTTACCTTAGATACCTTACAGCTTCACGGCTGGTAAAGACACCAGTCATCATTCTAGCCTTGATAGGAAATCTCTCCTCCCATGTGGCTCCCTTGTTTTATTTTTAAATGTAGTAAAAATAATAATGCTTGAAATTTTCCTCACTGAAGGCAACAAATTCAAGTTGCTGTTTCTATAGCAACCATATATGATGTTTCATTAAAATTTTAGTAGAAACTATAGTTGAGAGACTAGAAAAAAATCATAATTTATCACTTATTTCAGGACATTAGGGCAATGATGGTGATGACTATGTGGGTCAAAATGTACAGAATGTCTGCCATATGTCTGGGATGGTTCTAAGACTTTTTGCTATATTAACACATTAAAATTCTCATAATTCCTTTCCTTGAGTGGAGCATTATTAATATCTCCATTTTAGAGAAAAGGAAACTGAAGCACAAAGAGATCAATTAATTTATTCAAGGTGACAGAGCAAAGAAGTGTCAGAGCCAGGAACCAAACCTGTAAAATCCAAGCTCTTAACTACTTCCTCATGTTAACATTTCCTAATTGTTTAATGTATTATTTTTAATTTCCTTATGATGATATTGTCTCAGTTTAAATTTAAAATACTTTCAATTACTTTTGTTATTTAAATAATTTTAATAATTTAAATACTAAATTATATTTGTATAATATAAAGTTTTTCTAAGAGGGAATATAAATTTCAGATAGGAATTGACGATATAAACTTGAATTTAACTGAATTTAGTGATTTTTCTCAAGAATAACCCTATGATGTTGCTATAGTTAATCTTAGAGTTAATTAATATTTAAGTAATTTTGGGTTGTAAATATGAAAGCCTTATTCAGACTGGAAGGAGTAGGAGTCCTTGAGGGATTATTCTGAATATATTTGTAAGTTTGAAATATATATGCAAATATGAAAATGGCAACTAAAGGATTTACTGTGATAGGACTCTAATTAGAATTGCAAAATATTTTATTTCAGGGGCTTATGTCTTTTCTCATCAAAAATTTTCAGCCTTTTTAAACCAAAGCAATTTTTCTTACTAGTTTATGTGTTGCAGATGAATCATGAATTCATCTCATTTTAGTCTCTTAGGCAATGATTACATAAGTGTTTCAACAACACAAAATATTTTTTTCACTTTCTGTTATTGAAAAAATTTGTATTATTGGAAAAAAAAATTGCTTTATCTGCTACATTTTTTCCAGTATAGGTAGGTGAATTTTTGGTAAATAAGTGGTTTCTACAGAGATAATGGTTGACCCGATAAAGATTATAGACACATATAAAGATCACTGCAATAAATATTTTCTAAATGTAGTGATATTAAAAGTACTCCCTTTTGAATCAGAAGTAGGACAAGAGTGCTACTATTACCATCCAAACAGCATTGCACTGAAGACCTAGCCAGCCAAATGACACAAGCAAGAGTGGTTTGTAGAGGGTTACCAGATGTTCCTTTTATACTAACATTCAAAACACTTAATACTTGATATTAAGATGTTCTTAAATAAAGAGCACTGCAAACAGTAATTTGCTTAAATAGCAACATGAGTTAGTAAAAGCCAGGCTTCAGCTAATGGCTGTTGCTGTGCTTGTGCTTTGGTTCACTTGCCAAAGCACACATCGAGTGCAAATGCCGAAACTCCCAGTTCATTCACAGCCAAAATTCTACGCCTTCCTTTTACAGCTCAACCTATATCTCCATTATTAATTGTTCACACAATGCTTGTCCTCTCTTTTCCCTCTAGATTTGCCTCAAACTCACATATGCTCAGACCTGATTCACTGATAAAACATAACCAGCTATGCACTTGATGCTTCAAATTGCACAGGGAAACAGTTTGCTTCCAGGCATGCTCATTTACTGATGACTATAATCATTAGGGAATTGGTACCACTATGGTCTTGAACCTCAGGGAGAGGACCAAGCTGGAGACACAAATGGGAATCATTCACGTGTGTGTGTGTGTGTGTGTGTGTGTGTGTGTTAATGCTATCATGAGTATGTATAGTATATAATGTTCTAATAGTAACTGCAATTTACTGATTGTCAATTAGCACATATATTGCTACATCTAGAAATCAACTTTCAAGGTAGGAACTATCTCCCTTACAGATATAGTAACTGAAGTCTAGAGAGAAAAAATTAGTATGCTTGAACTGATACAATTAGTAAGTGATGGGTCTGAAATATGAATAAAAGCATGCCTCAAGAAATCTTTAAAATATTTTTAGAGGAGAATTCTTAATTATATTGTAGAAAGAATGTTTTGCCTATCAAATTGATTAAGTTGTAGAAACTATACATTTATTTTTCTTAACTTTCATAGAAACAAATCATAACATTCTATAGGAATTTCGTCATTTTAATAGACCCTAAGACTTTTTCTTCCTTGCTTCATAATTTTATGTATCTCTTTAACCAGCAGTCTCCAACATTTTTGGCACCAGGGACTGGTTTCACAGAAGAAAATTTTTCAAAGGGCCAGGGTGGGAAGGGGTGGATTCAGGATGATTCAAGTGCATTACATTTATTGTGCACTTTATTTCTATTATTACTACATTGTAATATATAATGAAATAATTATAAAACTCACTATAATGTAGTGGAGCCCTGAGTTTGTTTCCCTGCAACTAGATGGTCCCATCTGGGGTGATGGGAGACAGTGACACCTGAAGTGTTTTGCTTATGGTCAATCTACTCCATAAGATGCAACTTAATTGTCACTTGCCACTCACTGATAGGGTTTTGATGAGTCTGCAAGCAATTGATTTCTTATGGTCTCTGTGCAGTCAAAACTCTCTGCTAATGATAATCTGTATTTGCAGCTGCTCCCCATCACTGCCTCAACTCCACCTCAGATCACCAAGCATTAGATTCTCATAAGGAGCTCACAACCTAGATCCCGCGCATGCGCAGTTCACAGTAGGGGGTCGTGTTCCTACGAGAATCTAATGCCATCGCTGATCTGACAGGAAGCAGAGAGAAACGGGGGAGCAGCTGTACGTACAGATGAGGCTTCGCTCCCCACTGCTCATGTCCTGCTGTGCAGCCCAGTTCCTAACAGGCCATGGACCACTAACGGGGGTTGGGGACCCCTATCTTAAACCATATTTCTTTATGTACATCAAATTTTCCCAGTTTTTTCAAATCCATTTTTGAAGGAAAAAAACAGCTTTATTTTAACCTTAAATCTATTTACTCTCTCCACACCTCACCCCCAACAATACTAAAGGTCTATTTATAGAAGTTCCTTCTACTGAGTACATTAAGTCCAAGTCCAGCTATCAAGAAAAATTACAAGGCATACCAAAAGGCAAAAAAAATGTACAATTTTGAAGTGACAGAGTAAGCATCAGAACTAGACTCAGACATGGTGGGGATGTTGGAATTATTGGACCAGGTATTTAAGATAACAATGATTAATATGCTAAAGATTCTAAAGCATGAAGTAGACAGCATGCAAGAAAATATAGGTCATGTAAGGAGAGAGATGGAAATACCAAGAAGAAACCAGTAAGAAATGCTAGAGATCAAAAAACACTTAAAACATTTAAAATGCCTCTGATGGGCTTATTAAGACACTGGACATGACTGAGAAAAGAATGTCTGAGCTCAAGGATATGTCAACAGAATCCTCAAAACTGAAAAGCACAGAGGAAAATGAATGACAAAAGTCCAGGATATCCAAGAACTATGGGACAACTACAAAAGGTGTAACATAAGCATAAAGGAACTTCCAAAAGAAGAGAGAAGGGAACCAAAGAAACATTTGAAAAATAATAACAGAATTTCCCCAAAATAAAGTCAGCCAACCATAGCACAGGTCCAGGAAGTTCAGAGAATGCCAAGCAGGAAAAATGTAAACAAACAAAACCCTAAACCTGGACATGCCATTTTCAAACTACAGAGAATTAAAGCTAAAGAAAAATCCTGAAAGAAATCAGAGGGAAAAACCACTTTACATATAGAGGAGCAAAGATAATAAATACATCCAACTTTTCCTCAGGAACCGCGAAGGCAGGGAGGGAGTGGAGTGAAATATTCGAAGCACTGAGAAAAACCCAGCAACCCAGAATTCTGCATCCAGTGATCCAGTGCAATTAACCTTCAAAAGTGAAGGGAAAATAAACATTGACAAACAAAAATTGAAATAATGTGTTGCTAGTAGATCTGCCTTGCAAAGAATGTTAAAATTCTTTAGAGAGGAGTGAAATGATATAGGTCAGAAACTCACAGCTACATAAAGGAAAAGCATCTAAGGAGGAAAAAATGAAGGTAAAAGAAAAAATTTTTTTCTTAATTGACCTAACAGATAATAGGTCAAATAGTAATAACAACAATATATTCAAGTATGTATGCTTATGCATGAGTAGAAATGGGTGACAGCAATAATACAAGAGATGGGAGGGAAGAATCATCATTATTTTGTCATTATAAGATCTTCGTACTTAGTATAATGTTATTTATAGCAACACTTGATATAGTGTTATTTAACAGTGGACTTGGATTAGTTATAAGTGTATATTGCAGTCTAGGGCAACCACTAAAAGAGAACTACAACTGACTAAGCTAAGAAAGAAGAGAAAATGGAATCATATAAAATGCTCAAGAAGAAGAAAAAAACATGGAAGACAAAAATAGAAGCAAAGAAAACGGGCAACGAATAGAAAGCAGTAACAAATATGGTAGATGTTAATCCAACTACATCAATAATCACTTTGAATGTTAACAGTCTAAATGCACCAATTAAAAGACAGAGAATATCAGAGTGCGTCAAAAATTGAGACCCAAATTGAAGTTGCTGCAAGAAACACTTTCAAAGACGCACAGATACTAAAAGTAAAAGGATGGAGGAAAATATATCATGCTAATATTAATCAAAAGAAAACAGAAGAGATTTCAAAGCAAGGAAAGTGTCAGGGATAAAGAGGGGCATTATATAATGATAAAGGGGTCAATTCTCCAAGAAGACATAAACATCCTTAACAAGTGTGTGCCTCACAACAGAGCATCAAAATACATGAAGCAAAAACTGATAGAACTGCAGGATGAAATAGAGGAATCCACTATATAATTGGAGACTTTTCAACACCCCTCTCTCAGCAGTGGACAGATTCAGCAGGAAGAAAATCAGTGAGGACATAATGGAACTCAATAACAC
Organism: Hippopotamus amphibius kiboko; assembly: GCF_030028045.1. Taxonomy (NCBI): domain Eukaryota; kingdom Metazoa; phylum Chordata; class Mammalia; order Artiodactyla; family Hippopotamidae; genus Hippopotamus; species Hippopotamus amphibius. Next base: position 88,095,582 of record NC_080188.1, read on the forward strand.
CATCGATCAACTGGATTAATGGACATTTATGGACTACTTCATTCAAGAACAGCAGAATACACATTCTGGTATTCAGGGTGTTCACATGGGACATGCGACAATCCCTGGTTCACATGGGACATTCAATAAGACAGACTTAAATGTAAAAGTATGAAACTCATAGAGACAGTTTTAAAGGAGTACATGTATGAGTCACTCAGCTGAGAAAGGAATGTAAACCAGTATATGAAGCTTAAGCTGACTCTTTTTTTAAAAGGTGAAGACTGCACAAGGTAGAGAAGAGGATGAGGGTGTTTCATGGGGAAGGACCTGCATGTGCAAAGGTACAAAGGCATGAGTAGAGTCCGCATGGAACACCTGGGAAGCCAGTCCTTACTCAAGGTTGTGAAGCAAAGCTAAAGAAACAATAAGGAAAGTAATCAGGGGTCAGGGCGAGATTAAGAAATAATGTATGTAGTTGTTGGGTAGAGAAAAAAACCAGAATTAAGTAGGAATATGTGACTTCAGACTGACCTGTCTTTTTAGGAGCTTCCTGCAAAGGAAACAAGAGAGAGGATGGATAAACATGTTGGTCAATAACTCTGTGTGTGTGTGTGTGTTGCTTGTTTATTTAAGATGGGAAAACTTTAAATGTGCCTCTTTGTCAAAAACTAACAATTGATGCACAAGGCTTCTACCACTGGGAGAGAATGAGATTCAGGCTATGGTAAGAGTGACAGCAGCTCCTCTTGGAAACAGGAATTGTAGGGATACAGAGGTTTGAAGTGGGAGGTAAATATTTCTCTGCAGGCCAAAGAGAGAGTCACACAGATATGAGATTATCTGATATTAGAGTCAGATATTAGGTTATCTCTTCTAATAGCATAATGCAATAAAAAGCAGTATATATACATCCTCATGCAACTCACAGTCTAAAGTTTTTAATTAATTCCCATTAGCAGATTAACACATTACCGTCATATATTATGATTTATCAAAAACGAGGAAATACTTGATTTTATGTAGTATTTTATACTTTACTTTTTCAGAACCTAGCAGCAGCAGGAGGCAGGGAACATTGTCTTGTTCATCACGGGCCCTGTGTACCTGAAACATCATCGGGGTCACTGTGTATGTTGCTAGTCAATAAATTCACGAGTGATCACATCATTCAGGGGGATTCCTCATTCCTGTTTCTTGTGTTCTCCCCTTGGTATCTCTCGAGAGGCAGTGCCTTCATCTTATTTAATGAGCTCTGAAAGAGAATCTTGGCATGTCATGCTCAGACCCTTCCTCTTTCCTTTCCATAGGGACCAGTGGGTGTACAACTAGGGCTGTTAAATGGACATGTCTTTCTAGTTCTAGAGTTACATGAATAAGTCTGCATTCATGAATTTCAACTTCATCAGAAATAGGGGAGATATTTTGGTTTGCATCTGCCAATTCTCCAGCCTATTTCTTATTTGATTCAGAACTTCAGTGGGAAAGCTGCTATTATTTATTGACCTCTTTCAGAGTTTGCCACGTACATAGTTCAGCAAGGCAATTAGAAAGTAGCTTAGTGTCAGTGGGTTCATAAAAAAATATATATATTTCTTTTTTAGGATCTTTGTGAGGTCTATTCCTCGCTCACTATTTGACCTTAAAAAACCATTCACACTTTGCTTGACTCGGTTTCCTCACAGCTAATATGAAAATAATCCCTGCCCTCCATATTTTGCATAAACACAGAGATATTAAAATGAGATTGGAGTTATGCCTCCTTCTGATCACTAAGCCAGTGCACCCTAAAAGTCACCATTAACCAGAATGTCAACACCAGAACTTACTTTGACCTGTTTCAGACGTTAAAAAATGGAATCATAGGCAAAGAAAAAGAGAAATTTGTAAAACAACAAAAAACAACAGCAAAACCCTAAAATGTTCATGATGCTTAAATATGAAAGGCACAATAAGCACGTGACATTATTGGTCTTGCACCAGTGTGTGTGTTCCACCCCAGCTGGTGTTTCATTAGGCAAGACCAGTACCCTCATCATATTTGCCCTGATCATGGCAACAGCCACCCAAAAGTTCCCCTTGTCCGGCTGGGACTCTCTTCCTCCCCTAACACAGCGGCCCCAATCTTTTTGGCACCAGGGACTGGCTTCATGGAAAATAATTTTCCCACAGACCAGGGGTGGGGTGGTTTTGGGATGATTCAAGCTCCTTACATTACATTTATTGTGCACTTTATTTCTATTATTATTATTACATTGTAATACATAATGAAATAATTATACAAGTCACCATAATGCTGACAGGAGGTGGAACTCAGGCAGCAACGTGAGCGACTGAGAGCAGCTATAAATACAGATGAAGCTTCACTCACTGGCCCGCAGCTCACCTCCCACTGTGCGGCCCGGTTCCTAACACGCCAGGGAGCCGTACCAGTCCATGGCCCCGGGGGCTGGGGACTCCTGCCCTAATGGTTCTCATACTCAATGAAGAGGAGAGATGATCGTTAAGGGAGAAGGTTTATCCTCACCAGTGGAGCCTGAGACAAAATTTGTGTTCAGGTAGTTTGCTGGGGAGCAGGAGTGAGGGCAGCAGGGACAGACCTGTGCAGAGTTTTAAGGGGGATCACTGACCCCACAGAGCTGGATCTGCCCAGGACCCACCGTGGAACCTGCCTGGAGCCCTCAGCATCCAACCCTCAGGACAGGCAGGAAGCAGGCTCACTCCATGTCCTCCTTTCCCTGAGAATTGTCCTCCTCTGTGCTGGTGCCTCCAGGAGGCAGAAGGCAGAGGACATGTGAGCCTCAAGCTGAGACACCTGTGAGGTGACTTGAACTCACTGTCTCCTGGGACTGGAGCTGAGAACAAAGTGAGGGAGATGCTCAGTTGAGCAGTAGGACTATGGATGCTGGGTTTTTTTTTGTTTTTTTGTTTTTTTTTTTATGATAATTGAAAGATAAATACCACATGATACCACTTATATGTGGAATCTAAAATATGACACAAATGAGCTTGTCTATGAAACAGAAGCAGACTCACAGACATAGAAAACAGACTTGTGGCTGCCAAGGAGGAGGGGGTCGGGGAAGGAAGTATTAGGAGATTGGGATTAGCAGATGAAAACTATTATGTACAGAATGGATAAACAACAAGGTCCTACTGTATAGCACAGGGAACTATATTCAATATCCTGTAATAAACCAGAATGAAAAAGAATATGAAAAAGAATATATATATATAACTGAATCACTTTGCTGTACAGCAGAAATTAATACAACATTGGATGCTGTTTATTTCGTGGATGTTATAAAACAGAGATTAATTTCAGCATACAAACAAGGGAATTTTTTATAACAGAAAGCATACTATTTTAAATCATAAAATGTGAAAACACAACCACAGATGGTTTTGCAATAGATACAAATATTGAATCATTATGTTGTATACCTGTACATTATATAACAATATGTTATATGTCAATTATACCTCAATTTAAAAAAAAACTATTTAAAATAAAATGTTTTCCATTAAATAAATAAATAAATAAAATTAAAAAAAACACTCAGTACGTTTGCAAAAACTTCAGTTAAAACTAAGCATAAATGGATGTTTCAGTTAATATAGTTATGTATTTTTGTCAAATCAATGCCACTTTAATTTATCTTTGTTATCTTTTTTTTTGGCAAGCAAGAAAAAATAGCACTTTTTTAAATGAAAAGAAAATATGGAAGAAAATCTTATAATTGAGAAAACTACCAATTTTCCCACTAATTAAACCACTGTTACTTGGTTTGAGCAGCTTTGATTACCCTATATTCTTTAGGTACATAGTCAGAAACTCACCAATCCAGGCTACTTTGCTGCCAGATTGATTTTTCTGAAACTCTAGTCCCATCAAGTCACTTTCCTCCTTAAAATGTCATGACATCCTGCATCATGTAGTTCCCCAAACACCCACCATTTGTCCCTGCCCCTTTGCTTTGTTTTTTTTTTTTTTTAATCTTTACTGGAGTATAATTGCTTTACGGTATTGTGTTAGTTTCTACTGTACAGCAAAGTGAATCAGCTATATGTATACATATATCACCATATCCCCTCCCTCTTGAGTCTCCCCTCCAACCTCCTTATCCCACCCCTTTAGGTCTTCACAAAGCATCAAGCTGATCTCCCTGTGCTCTATAGTAGCTTCCCACCAGCCATCTATTTTACATTTGGCAGTGTTCATATGTCAATGCTACTCTTTCACTACATCCCAGCATCCCCCCCACCCCCCGCCTGGTGTCCTCAAGTCTGTTCTCTATGTCTGCATCTCTTTCCCTGCCCCGCCACTAGGTTCATCAGTACCATTTGTCTAGATTCCATATATACGTGTTAGCATACAAATTCCATATGGTATTTGTTTTTCTCTTTCTGATTTACTTCACTCACACATCCCTCTCTTTCTGGAAAAGCCCACCATCCCTTCTGACCAAGTCTCCCTTTAAGTCCAGCACAAGGCCCCCACCCAGGTTCCCTCCAAGTCCCTTGAGGTGAGGGTTCCCTCCTGGTCTTTTCCTGCATCCTTTGCAAATGCATTGTTTGCATGTGCGGCTGGGTAATCTTTCTGAATGCTGACTGAATTCTAATCCTATCCCCAAATACATACGCACCCCAAGGCTGGAAGTTACTCCCATTGGGACAGCGGCTAGGTCTCTCTCTATTCACTGACCCAGGGAAGTTATACAAAGTATCCATCTTTCAATTTTTACCCTAAAACACAATCTTTCTTTAATTACCTTTCCACTAAAAATTATTAGGGATGTAATAGCATGATTTTGAATTGAGAACCTTGTTTTGACCATGGATTCTTAAGGCAAACTACAAAAGAGTGAAATCTTAAATTAGCAAACTGAGACTCTACTGTGGCAGTTGGTGTGGGGAGATCCAAGTACAGGATCACATGCTCTTTGTGACAGGAGGTAGCCTAAAAGTGTTTTGGTGTATAAGCTTCTTGTCACCTTTCTTTATTCACATGCTGCAAGCTTGTCCTTAATGATTTCTTTGTAAAGCACCACCATTAAAAATGCATTGAGAGAGCTAATGGGAAAGAGAAGAAAGGAGAATGAAAGACAGGGAAATGGAAGAACAGTAATAGTTCCTAGGCTTTCTGAGGCACAAAAGAAAACTTGAGTGTAGTTTCAGCATGAGAGGCACATGAAAAAAAACAGAAGTGTTGGCTTTCCTGGAGGAGACATCCTGACAACCAGTACAAAAATCAACACACTTAGTGAGAAAGTAAAATAGTAAATTAAAATGACTTGACATCTGAAAATCAATATTTCTATTTGATCTGATCAATGACAAGCGTCCAATAGCCAAGTGCTATGATACCTTGAATCACCACGGCAGCTCTACACCTTAGGTTCTAGTAAAAATAGACTAGCAAAGGTAAAAACCTTGATGTGAAGAATACATTTAAAATAGCTGAGTAATCCAATCATGAGTTCACAGGAGCTTGAAAGAAGTCATATAAAAGAGGAGTGTGTGAAAAAAAACAAACAAACAGGCAATGTGTTATTGGAAAATAAAGACTTTGGTGGTCAAGAGGCAAAAATGGATTTGGAAATCCTAGCAAGGATGGTGCTATAATTCCAGGAATCAAGCAAAGGGAGAGGACCAAGATGGAGACTCAGAGATATCTGTCTTTATGATGCTGAATTTCAGCATTTTCCTCCTGAGATGATGTGCGCACAGAGAAAGAGGATGTTCCATATGGAAGGTGAGCGGCACTAAGGGCACATGAGAACCAATAAATGCAGTTCATTCGTAGCTTCACCCTTTGTAGGAATGGTGTACATATTTACTTCTCCAGGGATAACCATTACTTTCACTTGGAGAAAAGGTATGTTTTTATATTTTTTATTTTTTTAATAAATAAATTTATTTACTTATTTATTGGCTGTGTTGGGTCTTTGTCGCTGCACACGGGCTTTGTCTAGTTGCTGCGAGCGAGGGCTACTCTTCGTTGTGGTGCACAGGCTACTCATTGCCGTGGCTTCTCTTGCTACAAAGGATGGGCTCTAGGCGTGTGGGCTTCAGTAGTTGCAGCACACAGGCTCAATAGTTGTGGCACATGGGGCTTAGTTGCTCCGTGGCATGTGGGATCTTCCTGGAGCAGGGATCAAACCCGTGTCCCCTGCATTGGCAGGTGGATTCTCAACCACTGCACCACCTAGGAAGTCCCAAGGTATGTTTTTTAAGTATATATTCTAACCATAAGATAACATCCAAACACAGCCAAAGACAGGAAATGTTTAAAATGGAAAGATTTTACATGGCAGGCAAACAGCAAGCAGTGAGTTTTCCCTGGGTAGTTAAGTATCTCCTGAATACTGAAGAAAGCTCCATCACTCCTGACATATTGATGCAATGTAAGTCAAGCTGGGTCGGTGAGGATGCTTGATTTAACAGAAAATGAGTTCTCTTTTTCCCTGCCTGTGACATCTAGGACTATTTGAAGAGGGGGGCTCCAACAGTGTCAGATGTATCTCAGTTCTCTTTGGTATCTGTGGGATGCTAGCATATGGTATAGCATTTGGATCCTGGCCTCTGCAATGGTGGGGGTGGTAGACAGGCTGAATCCTGCAGTGCTTTTAAATGTCAGGATGGAAAGATTCTTTTTCCAAAAACCCTAAGGGAGTTATTACCCTGACAGATTCTGTGTGACTACCTGACTTCATTCTTCAGACAACTTTGCTTGTCAACCCCAATCTATGAAATACTGAATGGGAAGGGTAAGAAGGGGTGTTAGAATGGACACCTACGCAGTCCATCTTCTCCAGGCTGCATCCTCCATCCTAGAGGCTCAGAAAGCCCCTGGCACAGCTCACGGGGAGGCCGGCCTGGGTAACTGCACTGTCAGTTTTTTGGGTCTACTTCTGAGTAGTCTGGGGCTAATGACACTAAGAAAAATCCAATAACCATAAACATTTGGACGACGTTCATATCTCAGAATATCTGACCCTAAGTTCAGTTCAGAATCATCATAGACCTGATGGATTGCTTTCTGCCTACACTTTCTCCCTTCTTCCTGCCAATGTTCTTAGGGAAATCCTATCCAGGGTCACTCAGAACAGCACACACGCAACAAAACGCAGACTGTTCCTTCTCAGCAGTCCTGAGTGTCTGCCACAAGAATAACACTGCCTTGCAAATATTTCTCTTGCTGTGTAGCTGACAAGCTAAGGGATCTCATAAATAACTGGCCTAGGTCCCCTGCATCTAGTACAGGAGGAACTTTGCCCAGTGCCTCTACAAGCACCTAAACACTAAGCTCTTCTCTCAAAAGCATGTATGCATTTGTGACCATAGAAAACACAGCTTAATTCTTTTTTTTTCCCTAAATAACCCTACCAATTTATCCTTTACAGGACATCATCGTCAGCATTTACAGGTGCCCCTTTGGATGCTAGATCAGTACCAGGCTTTTGTGTGGAACAGTCAGCAAGCAAAGCACAGGCAAAGCTTTCTCCTGCGAGCCTGCCACGAAGCTCTCCAGGGAAGCAGCGGTCAGGGAAGAGCTGGGAAGGCTGCACCACGATGCCGTCACAAATGGGGGAACTTCTCAGCCGTGCCTCGCAACTGAGAAAGGAAACACCTGTCCTCTCCTTCCCTAGCTATGATATTTATAAATGCCGACACATGCCGAGATGAACTTTGTTTTATGAATTTGGTTTTCAAATGTCTCCACACAGTGCTGGCTTTAAAACCGGAGCATAATTCCTCAGCCTAAGTCCCTCCCAGCATCGTGAGGCTCAGGCACTCACAAAAAAATGTGCATTATAACATAAGGAACTGGCTTTGAGCTTTTGGAAAAAGGTAACGTTGCCGAGAATCTTTGAAGCTTCACTTACAGGACGTGAATCAGGAGCGCCGTAGGTGGGTCCGTGATGCTGCTGTCCCTTTCAAAGCAAAGCAGTGGCCTCCCAGGTCTTGTTTTCTAACCTTTTCTTCCAAATAATGATGATTGACTTGTGCTGAGCCAGCTGTGCTGACTTGCTCACTCAACCTCCAAATCAGTGCAGAACCCCCATTTTACCTCAATGCCGTTGGTTCTGGGTGTATGTTCCGGATGAGCATGGGCAGCTTGCCTACTGCACAAGGCCACTCGACTGAGGCAGTGGGAGGCGACTGAAGTCCAGTTTATGCCCCTCATGGGGCAGCAGGAGTCACTTTTTCTAAATCATAAGCTGGTGCCGCATGGCTGAGCAGCTGCCCCGAATCCAAAGCAAGTTCCGAAAACTTAAATGGGGATGGGCCCAGGCAGACACCAAACTTTGCACAGAGAACATCCAAAGGAAGCAGCTCTCTCCCACTCCAGCCATTGGGTCCACATGCGGCATATGCCTCTGAGCTCAGACAGAGCTTCTGATTTTTTTTAAGAAAAACTAATAGAAATTGAGATTTTTCGATTGCATTGAGCAATAATAAACATTTTTAAATGTGGTCCCAAAGAGACATATCTAAAGGTGAGAGCTGACTTGTGGGCCACAGATCTGAAAACTGAGCTACAGTATGAGATATAGTTAGGTCCACAGTTTCTAAGAATGAAATGATAAAACTTACCTGGGATGGGACTCAGAGTCTCACTTGCCTCCAGGGTTACTATACTCTAAACAGTTCTGAACTCCACATATTTTATGGCATTCAAATCAATCTTCAAAATAGCAAAAGCATTTATGGCTTTTTGGCTTGTCTCCTCTGAGTCTTAGAGGGTAAAAACAAATTAATGTGTCTCCTTCCATCGACCACACTTTACAAATTTGCAGGGAAGCTGCAGCCATTTTGACAAAATGCCAGAACTAACTCACTTCCCTGTAATCTCTAACTGGCTGGGAGAGTGGCATCTTTACCTTGAGCTGTAGGACTCCTAAACCTGGCATGTTAGAAAGGGAAAGATTGATATCATATTTTGATGTAAGATTTATTTTTTAATTTTGAAAAGTGTCATTTTTTCAACGAGACTTGAAGCTCATTAACAGGATGGAAACATCCATAAACCTGTAATTTTATAGGGTTCGCTAACTCAGAATGGTCTCTTATCAAATGCTTCACAAAGAATTATTTATTAAAGAAGTTATGTTTTTCTCCAGAGCAGAAAAAGAAGAGTTCCTGAAGCAGCAAACAAAAATATATGAGAAAAAATAAGGATACTTGAATTTTATACTTTTCAACTCTTAATTTTCTCAAAAAAAAAATGATTAACGAAATTATCAAACTGTTGAGTTGCTATAGTAGAATGGAGTATAATATGTGAATTTGAAAGGTAACTGGGTTAGACATGATGAAATGTGTCTGTCTCTCCAGGATCAGGCAGATAATAAAATTAAAGCATAACGGGTCCCTATTTTCATTTTAATATATCTTTTACATTTTAAATTACATTTAAATTAGTATAAAATGCTAAATCTCTACAAACTATTCCCTGTCATTTTGATGGTGCAGGTACAAAGCGAATGAGTTAAAAACTCAAATTAGAAGCAGTGCTTGGTCTATTTGACTTCCTACATGATTGTCCTGTTTAGATGGCGATCTTTCTAACCCTGTAGTCTGCATAAGTACACGTGACATTAGCGAACTGATGGTTTGCACTCAACAGTGAATCAATACTTGACGTGGGGGCAGATGTTGGCATGAAAACTAGTTCTGGTAAATTTCCCTCCCTCCCTCCCTCTCTCCCTTGCTTCCTTTTTACTTTCTTCCTTCACCTCTTCCTTCCTTTTCCCCATGACAGATGTTCCTAGAAGTTGGTTTCTGCTTTGTCCGAGCTCTGCAATAGAAAGCTTGTTCATCTCTGCACAGTGAACAAAGTTACCTCACCCATAACAGACAGAACAGAATTGGCACAATTGGGTACACACCTGTAAGCAAGTGTGAACAACCAAAAAAAAAAAAAAAACAACCAAATGCCATTTCATTTTAATTAGTAGATGACAATTTTGCGAGTGGCCGTCTCATTGCAGACCTGGTAGACTCCATGGTTAAGATCAGCTCAGCACAAGCTAATTTCTGTTCCTCTAGCACTCAGAGCTTACGTTACTAAATATTTTACTTAAATTATTTTGTAAATTTGTAAATTTCAGGTCATTTTTGTCCATTTCAAAATAGCTATGTTTCCCAAAAGCCCATGGGAGGGAAGAGTAAGTATAGTACAATCTTAAACTTCATATTCACAGAGATTTCTAAATAAATATTTGTGTATTTCTTAATTTAATAGTAACGACAGTAGTGGTGGGGGAGAGTGATTATGAAAATGACATTTTCACAGAATCACTTTCACTGTAGTAAGCTATGAATAAAATCCTATTTCAGTTTCTCATTTTAGAACATGAACCTTAATGTGCAACTAAGGTGAAATAGGAGTGTTCTGTTAATGTACAATAAAAGGTAAAATGTCTCTTATTATAGTAATGAAAAAACAATCACATCTCCCTCAACAGTAATGCATTGCTGATTACTTCCTACATACTTAGCCCCTCAAACTTATTTCTAGTGCATATAATATAAATACACCTGTCATCTTACACTGTCATATTTTAAAAAGTTATTAACAGTGCTACTTCAAATTTCTGATAAGGAAGGGAAGAAGAGATAAAAGTGAAAAGTGACAATGGGAAGTGAGATTCCGAAATAGAAAGAAAGGAAAGGTCATAAAGTAAGGGGCATCGTATCCTGGTTCACACAAAGGCATGGCCCAGTCAAAAACTGGGAAGGATCCAAAAGGTACTAAAATAAGCAATACTGTAGTGATTAGTAGATCTGAGGACAAGCCACAGGCATTGAAAATTTCCATGTGTAAAAGTAAAGGTGTCTCTTTAGGTTGGACACAGCGAAGGTTACCTGAAGCACGGGAGATTGGGGGGGGGGGGGTGGTCTAAGAAGCAGGTAGCTGCAATCAGCTATGTCTGATTTGCAGTGCACCAGTAGTCTGCCTGGGGTTCAGTAATAGGACCCCGGTCCCCAGGAAGGGGACTGAGAACAAGTCCTGTCCTAGAGGCCAGTGAGTAGCAGGCAGATCACCAAAGCAGGGATTCAGTGTCATACTGATAGGTAAAAGGGGGAGAGATTTGAGAGAGTTCCACTGTTGAGGTGGAGTTAATTATAAAGTATTAAACATGCGCATTTATATCAACTTGCTTTCAAAATATTATTAAATTGCTCTCAAGGAGTAAGGACAAGTATTTAAATCCATAAGGACAAAACAATGGGAGAGGGGAGGACAGGATCTGGTAGATACCAGCAGATTTTGGAAAGACTGAATGTGTATAGCGAATGCAAACATTTATCTAGCATCTATTATGCACCAGGTGCTTTCATAAGTGCCTTCATTGTTGTAGTAGCCCCATGCAATAGATACTATATTATCCACAATTTACAGGGGAGGAAGGCCCTGAAATGTTGAACACTCTACCCAAGATCACACACGTAATAAGCCACAGAGTCAGGGTCTAACCCAAGGCAGTTTACCTCCAAAGACCAGACATCTGAACACTATTTGCTCTACTGCTCTGAGTGGTAAATTGCTTGGAAGAATATAAAACGTTCCACCCTTTGCCTGCCTGGGAAGAAAACTGGAAGAATTTGATTTGGGCCACAGAATCTCAAAAAGACTCAGAACTTGGAAACGTACTTTTGCAAGGGGTGAGGATACGAGTTTGTAGGATTGGGGTGGGGGGTGTAAGCTGAAGGTTGTGGGGGGTGGTCAGGATAGCTACCCTGTCTGTACAGGAAGCAATTAATTATCCTGCAGAGCTAGGGGCACAGCTCAAGGAGAGCTGAGGTGCTGGGCCAAGAGCTAGGGAATAAGGGAAGACTACAGACCACAAGACAAGACTCCAAGCCTCCACCACACTCTTGTCTACCCAATGCAACCACCAGCCATAAGACTAGACAGAGAGAATGGAGCGACCGGAGGGGAGACCCATCCACAGCTGGAAGCGGGTCACCCTTGGACGTGCTTCCTGGTTAAGCCCCACTCATGCACCCAGAGCTTTTTTTTTCCCTCATATATATATATATATGTATATATATATATATATATATATATTTTAGCTCTTTATTGGAATATAATTGCTTTACACTGTTGTACTTGTTTTTGCTGTACAACAAAGTAAATCAGCTGTATTTATACATATATCTCCATATCCCCTCCCTCCTGCGACTCCCTCCCTCCTTCCCTATCCCAGCCCTCTAAATCATGACCCATCATTGAGTTGATCTCCCTGTGTTATGCAGCAGCTTCCCACTAGCTATCTGTTTTACATTTGGTAGTGTATATGCATCAATGCTATTCTATCACATCATCCCAGCTTCCCCTTCCCCCACCCCCTGCCCCTTGTCCTCTATATCTGCATCTCCATTCTTGCCCTGTCACTGAGTTCATCTGTACCATTGTTTTAGATACCATATATATGAGTTAGCATACTGTATTTGTTTTTCTCTTTCTGGCTTACTTCACTCTGTATGACAGTCTCTAGGTCCATCCACCTCACTACAAATAACTCAATTTCATTCCCTTTTATGGCTGAGTAATATTCCATTGTATATATGTGCCACATCTTCTTTATCCATTCACCTGTTGATGGACATTTAGGTTGCTTCCATGTTTTGGCTATTCTGTTTACTCTTTCATATGAAGGTACCACCAGTGAAGAACCAAGAAAACTTGGTGACATGAAAGATAGAAACCAAACAAACAAAAAAACAGGAGCAATCTCAGAGGAAAGAGACACAATGTGGGGGGCAGAGCAGAAGAAAGTTTGAGAAAACCTACAATTAATATTCTCAGAAACATTAGAGAAAAATACTGTTTCTGTGACCTAAGAACCCAAGAATAGACTGAGTTTTAAGCAGGAAATGGCTCCACTGGAAAGAGCAGCAGGCCTGGAGAGAGGAGATAGGCAGGTTCTGACGAGAAATACTTAGAGAAAGGGGTAAAGGGTCACTAATGACCCTCAGAGAAGGAATGCGACAGCAATACAGGATTCTCTACTTCAAAGTCTACTATCTTCTGCAAGAATGTTATTTTCAATTGTTTACTGCAAAAGGAAGTAATCCATAAGTATTTTTTCTTCTGCTATTTTTGCAAGGACAAGAGGAGGCAAGTACTGATTACCCCTGAAAAACAGAAATGTTATGTGTAAAGATGGGGACAGAAATCCTAATTCCAGCAGCAGGGTGCACATTACAAGCCTACACTGGGTGTGTTGCTTTCACTCTCTGAATTCCGGTGTCCTTCCTGGAGAGATGCAGAGAATATCATGTACAGAATAGAGTAGATGATATGAAATAATCAGGAAATACAAAGTGTCTCACATATTCCAGGTGCATAAGAAAGATGATGTCTCTTGCATGAACACCTCATACAGCAACCAAACAAGAACATGACGAATCGCCCATCTTCCCCTTCGTTCATGGATGCACTCATTTCTGTTATGTTGTAACATACTCCGCATATGTTATCCAGTTCCTACCAACTACCAGGCATTTTTCTAGGTGCTGAGGACACAGTGATGAGTCGGTCAATCAGAAACCTGCCTCTGTATGGTTTACCTTCTACTGGAGGGGGCAGAATCAATCAATCAATCAGAAACACAGTATGTCAAACACTGATAAGTGCTTTGGAATAAAATAAAGTAGAGAGAGGGGTGCAGGGTGAGAAGGTGACCTTTAGTGAAAGCTTGGAGGGAGAGGATGTAAACATTGTGGGAAAGGAACTTCCAGGCAGAAAGAGAAGCAAATGCAGATGCCCTGAGGTGAGGTCTTGTCCCCCTTGTCAGAGGACAGCAAAGAGCCAGAGAAGCAAGAGAAAAACAAGAGCAAAGGAGGGTGAACAGTAAGAGAGAAAGTGGAAGTAAAGGGCAGAGGGGTGGCTCTTGAGGGCTTTAGAGAGAATTGTAAGGACATAGCTTCACGCTTGCAGGAGAGAGAAGCAAACGGAGGCATTTAAGCAGAGGGATTTGCAGTCTGAATGACCTGTTACAGGATGACTCTGGGAAATCTACTGACAGGAGCTTATAGAGGGATCCAGAGGTGAAGCAGGGAAACTAGTGAGAGATCTGATGAAGTTATTTGGGTGAAAATGACAGTGGTCTGTTGGTGACAGAGGTGGTGAGTAATTGGATCCTGGATGTACTTTGAAGGTGAGAGGACAGGTATGTATGTCTCCCAGAAGACATGAGACAAAGGAAGTAGTGAAAGGTAGCATCAAGGCTTCTGGTCTGAGCAAGTAGAAAAAATAAGTTGCTATCAACTGAGACTAGAGATACTGTGGCCAGAAAAGGTTTGGAAAAGGAAGTGTGATCAGGAATGACATTTGAGACATGTTCAGCTTGAGTTGAGAATTAGAGCTTCAAGTCAGTACACCATTGGTGGAAATGTAAAATGGTACAGCCACTGTGGAAAACAGTATGGAGATTCTTTTAAAAAACTAAAAAAAGAACTACCATATGATCCAGCAATCTCACTCCCAGGCATACAACTGAAAAAAAGACAAAAACACTAATTCAAAGAGATAATACACCCCAATGTTTTTAACAGCACTGTTTACAATTGCCAAGATGTGGGAGCAACCTAAGTGTCCATCAGCAGCTGAATGGATAAAGAAGATGTGATGTGTGTACAATGGAGTACCACTCAGCAGTGGAAAAGGATGAAATTCTGTCATTTGAAGCAACATAGATGGACTTGGAGGGTAATATGCTAAGTGAAATAAGGCAGACAGAGAAAGACAAATATTGTACGATATCACTTATATGTGGAATCTAAAAAATACAACAAACTGGTGAATAAAACAAAAAAAGAAGCAGAATCACAGACACAGAGAACAAACTACAGTAATGGTTACCAGTGAGTGGGGAGTGAGGGGCGATATAGGGGTGGGGGGCTGGGAGACACAGACTATTGGGTGTAAGAGAGGCTCAAGGACATATGAAGAATATAGCCAATATTTTGTAATAACTGTAAATGGAAAGTAACCTTTAAAATTGTATAAAAATTTAAAAATTTCAAACAAAACAAAAAAACGCATATGTATATGTTTACCCAATTTCCAAGAAAGAAAGAAAGAAAGAAAGAAAGAAAGAAAGAAAGAAAGAAAGAAAGAAAGAAAGAAAGAAAGAAAGAAAGAGAAAGAAAGAAAGGGAAAAAGAAAGAAAGAAAGAAAAAGAAAGAAATCCAGGTCGAGATGTCAAGTGGGCACTGAATATATGCTCTGGAGTTCACAGGCAATATAAACTGAGAGCTGTCAGAACATACATGAAATTTACAACCGTGAGGCTGGGTGAGGTCACCAAGTGAGCAAGTGTGGTGGGGTCAGGAGGAGATGTGAGGACTGAGCCCCGGATACTGCTGAGTTACGATATCTAATAAATGGAGAAGAATCAGGGTAAGACAACGTTATGGAGACCTGATCCCATGAATTAGCATTGAAAACCTAGCACAGTGCCTGGATGACATTTCTGTCTATGTTGAATGAGAAGTTCATATTCTTGAAAGAGTAAATAAACCAGCCTTTTTCTCTAGAAAAACAAAGACCTGCAGAATCAGCTTGAGATGGAGATTCGATTTGCCTGACGATTTTGCAGCTCCTATGTAACCCAGTATTTTAGGCCCTGCACTTTTATGTTTCCTTTGTATCCTTTCAATTAAATCCCTTACTACCTGAGTTCATCAGAGCGGCCTTCTACTCCTTATAAATAAAGTACCCCTGGACAACAAATTACTTTGCTGGCTATGCCCCAAAACCCTTCTAGTTTAAATTGTCCTGCCTCTAACTGCCAGGAAGATGTAAGCTTTCTAATATACCTAGCAGCCCCATTTTGCACCCAGCCAACCCAAGGGAAATTATGTAGGTTAGGCCAAACATTCTGATTCCAGAGAATTTAAATTAAGGTTAAGAGGTACAAATTAAGGGTCACAATTCATGTGACCTACAAACTCCTGTGGATCTACAGTGGCAATAAATCAAAACAAGCCAGGGGCACGTGCAGTCATAAGTTCTGGGGAGCAGGGGGTTCATCCGTGAGCACAGAAATTGAGCGAGCTCAGAGAAGCTAGGAAAGTGGCTTAGATGCACGGAGGCGAGCAGGGATGAGCCTTCAGACCTGTCTACAGAGCTGCAGAGGATACGCCTACACCTGGCCCCAGCCTCAGGGGACTGACTTGTGTGTTTTGTCCTTGGATATTCACAGTACCCTTTGATCAATAAATCTTTGTAGGCATTGCTTTCCATGACAGCCTAGACGAGGCTGAGAAGCCCTGCAAGAAGCTTCCTGAGCTTGCCCTTAAAGGATGGATTCTTTTCTCTTCAAGGTTGAATCTTTTGCATTTGGAAATGGAAGGGAACAATGAACAATACTAATTAAAGTTATTATCCACTGACTACCTGCAGTGTGTTTCAAGTATTTATAAACACAATCTCACTTCATTCTCACCACAGCCCCATGGAATAACTGTTATCTTATTATCCCCATGGAATCTGGTCTTCCCATCACAAATGAGAACTGCAGACGTTTAATGCATTCAGGCAGGCATAACTGGGGAGGCCCAGAGCCACTTCCAGCCTGTCATGCTGCAAAGTTCTCTTGCACACTCTACTGTAATGTGCCTAAGCTGGAATAATAACAACAATAAAAAACATCAGAATCAGAAATTCACAGTGCATGTGGGATAACCAGTGAGCTAGCTGGCTTAATCATCAGAGTGGCTGTTTCTGTGCTGGGAAGCAATGGAAAATAGGGAGGAGTATGAACGTGCCAGGCTCAGTGAGACGACAGGGGCCAGGGAAGCTCGGCAGGTGAGTTTTCACTTCATACCGCACACCATTTTGCAGAGCTATTTCAATTTGTTAAAGTGGAAGGATAATTGGCACTATTAAAGCAAGTATTTAAAAGTCTAGAATGGCTGCAATAAACCTAAAAGCTTATAGGAAAAAGGGACTAAAGACCTACGAAGCTATGTTTATATCCCTACCCCCGACTTTGCCCCAAAGCTCTATAATTAATTAAATATCATCACCATGTAATGTCTCATGGCTACCTCAAATGTTAAATAACCCAGAAGTATCTTGATTTTCTGATCAGATATGTACCCATGTCTGGCCTGGCTCCTCATTCTCAGTTACTGTCATCATCATCCACCTAGGTTCTCAACGCCCACACCTGGGAATTATATTTGATAGTTCCTTTCCCTCTGCATCCCACACATTCACACCTAAAGAAATTCTTGTCGACTCGGCTTTCAAATAATTTAGAATCTCAAGATTTCCCTCCTTATTGCTCCCACTTTCATCTAGGCCAAAATGGCCACTCACCAAGGTCACTCGGGTAGATACGTGTTGCATTTTTTTTTCTTTTTTTTTTTTTAGCTGTTTATTGGAATATAATTGCTTTACATTCTTGAACCAACATTTGAGGTACACCAAAGTGAATCAGCTGTATTTATACATATATCCCCATATCCCCTCCCTCCCGCGACTCCCTCCCACTCTCCCTGTCCTGGCCCTCTAAGGCATTACCCATCATCGAGTTGATCTCCCTTTGTTACACAGCAACTTCCTACTAGCTATCTATTTTACAGTTGGTAATGTATATGTGTCTAAATTACTCTCTCACTTCATCCCAGCTTCCCCTTCACCCCCCGCGCCCCCAACCCCATGTCCTCCAGTCCATTTTCTGCATTTGCATCCTTATTATTGCCCTGTCACTGGGTTCATCAATACCATTTTTTTTTTTAGATTCCATACATATGAGTTAGCATACAGTATTTGTTTTTCTCTTTCTGGCTGACTTCACTCTGTATGACAGACTCTATGTTTATCCACCTCCTTACATATAGCTCCATTTCATTCCTTTTTATGGCTGAGTAAAATTCCATTGTATATATGTGCCACATCTTCTTTATCCATTCATCTGTTGATGGGCATTTAGGTGGCTTCCATGTCCTGGCTATTGTAAATAGTGCTGCAATAAACATTATGGTACATGTTTCTTTTTGGATTATGGTTTTCTCTGGGTATATGCCCAGTAGTAGGATTACTGGACCGCATGGTAGTTCTATTTTTATGTTTGTAAGCAAGCTCCAAATTGTTTGCCATAGTGGCTATACCAATTTATATTCCCACCAACAGTGCAGGAGAGTTCCCTTTTCTCCACACCCTCTCCAACATTTATTGTTTCTAGATGTTTTGATGATGGCCATTCTGACTGGTGTGAGGTGATACCTCATTGTGGCTTTGACTTGCATTTCTCTAATGATTAGTGATGTTGAGCTTCTTTTCATGTGTTTGTTGGCCATACGTAGGTCTTCTTTGGAGAAATCTTTGTTTAGGTCTTCCACCCATTTGTGGATTGGGTTATTTGCTTTTATGGTATTAAGCTGCATGAGCTGCTTGTATAATTTGAAGATTAATCCTTTGTCCGTTGCTTTGTTGGCAAGTATTTCCTCCCATTCTGGGGGTTGTCTTCTTGTCTTGTTTATGATTTCTTTTGCTGTGCAAAAGCTTTTAAGTTTCATTAGGTCCCATTTGTTCATTTTTTATTATATTTCCATTATTCTAGGAGGTGGGTCCAAAAGGATCTTGCTTTGATGGATGTCATAGAGTGTTCTACCTATGTTTTCCTCTAAGAGTTTTATAGTGTCTGGCCTTACATTTAGGTCTTTAATCCATTTGGAGTTTATTTTTGTGTATGGTGTTAGGAAGTGTTCTAATTTCTTTCTTTTACATGTAGCTGTCCAATTTTCCCAGCACCACTTATTGAAGAGGCTGTCTTTTTTCCATTGTATATTCTTGCCTCCTTTGTCAAAGATAAGCTGCCTATATGTGTGTAGGTTTACCTCTGGGTTCTCTATTCTGTTCCACTGATCTTCCTTTCTATTTTTGTGCCAATACCATACCGTCTTCATCACTGTGGCCTTGTAGTATAGTTTGAAGTCAGGAAGCCTAATTCGACCAACTCTGTCTTTCCTTCTCAAGATTGCTTTGGCTATTCAGGGTCTTTTGCATTTCCATACAAATCATAAGATTTCTTTTTCTAGTTCTGTGAAAAACGCCGTTGGTAATTTGATAGGGATTGCGTTGAATCTGTAAACTGCTTTGGGTAGTACACACATTTCCACAATGTTGATTATTCCAATCCAGGAACATGGTATGTCCCTCCATCTGTTTATATTGTTTTGATTTCTCTCATCGGTGTCTTATAGTTTTCTGCATACAGGTCTTTTGCCACCTTAGACAGGTTTATTCCTAGGTATTTTATTCTTTTTGTTGCAATGGTAAATGGGAGAGTTTCCTTAATTTCTCTTTCTGCTTTTTCGTTGTTAGTGTATAGGAATGCAAGAGATTTTTGCGCATTAATTTTGTATCCTGTTGCTTTACTAATTTCATCAGTTAGTGCTAGCAGTTTTCTGTCTTTAGGGTTTTCTATGTATAATATCATGCCATCTGCAAAGTGTGACAATTTTACTTCTTCTTTTCAAGTTTGGATTCCTTTTATTTTATTTTCTTCTCTGATTGCTGTGGCTAAAACTTTCAAAACTTCTTCCCAGAGATAAACCCCATTTGATCATGGTGTATGATCTTTTTAATGTGCTGTTGGAGTCTGTTAGCTAGTATTTTGTTGAAGATTTTTGCATCTATATTCATCAGTGATATTGGCCTATAATTTTCATTTTTTGTGACATCTTTGCGTGGTTTTGGTATTAGGGTGATGGTGGCCTAGTAGAATGAGTTTGGGAGTGTTCCTCCTTCTGCTATATTTTGGAAGAGTTTGAGAAGGATAGGTGTTAGCTATTCTCTAAATGTTTGATAGAATTCACCTGTGAAGCCATCTAGCTATGGGCTTTTGTGCGTTGGGAGAGTTTTAATCACAGTCTCAATTTCTGTACTTGTGATTGGTCCGTTCACATTTTCTATTTCTTCCTGGTTCAGCGTTGGAAGATTGTATTTTTCTAAGAATTTATCCATTTCTTCCACGTTATCCAATTTATTGGCATATAGTTGCTTGCAGTAGTCGCTCATGATCTTTTGTATTTCTGAGGTGTCGGTTGTTACTTCTTTTTCATTTCTAATTCTGTTGACTTGCGTCTTCTCCCTTTTTTCCTGATGAGTCTGGCTAATGGTTTATCAATTTTGTTTATCTTCTCAAAGAACCAGCTTTTAGTTTTACAGATCTTTGCTATTGTTTCTTTCATTTCTTTATCATTTATTTCTGATCTGATCTTTGTGAATTCTTTCCTTCTGCTCACTTTGGGGTGTTTTTCTTCTTCTTTCTCTAATTGTTTTATTTGTAAGTTTAGGTTGTTTATTCAATATTTTTCTTGTTTCTTTTGGTAGGATTGTATTGCTATAAACGTCCCTCTTAGAACTGCTTTTGCTGCATCCCATAGGTTTTAGGGCATTATGCTTTCATTGTCATTTGTCTCTAGGTATTTTTTGATTTCCTCTTTGATGTCTTCAGCGATTTCTTGGTTGTTTAATAACATATTCTTTAGCCTCCATGTGTTTGTATTTTTTACAGGTTTTTTCCTATAATTGATATTTAGTCTCATGGCATTGTTGCCAGAAAAGATGCTTGATATGATTTCAATTTTCTTGAATTTACTGAGGCTTGATTTGTGACCCAAGATGTGATCTATTCTGGAGAATGCTGTGTGCACTTGAGAAGAAAGTTTATTCTGTAGCTTTTGGATGGAATGTCCAATAAATATCAATTAAGTTGAGATGGTCTAATGTATCATTTAAACCTTGTGTTTCCTTTTTTTATTTTCTGTTTGGATGATCTGTCCATTGGTGTAAGTGGGGTGTTAAAGTCTCCTACTATTTTTGTGTTACTGTTAATTTCCCCTTTCATGGCTGCTAGCATTTGCCTTATGTATTGAGGTGCTCCTATGTTGGATAGAGATTTTTGTAAATAGATATTTACAATTGTTATATGTTCTTCTTGGATTGATCCCTTGATCATTAGGTAGTGTCCTTCCTTGTCTCTTTTAATAGTCTTTACTTTCAAGTCTAATTTGTCTATGAGTATTGCTACTCCAGCTTTCTTTTGACTTCCACTTGCATGGAGTATCTTTTTCCTTCCCTTTACTTTCAGTCTATATGTGTCCCTTGGTCTGAAGTGTGTTTCTTGTAGGCAACATATAAAAGGGTCTTGTTATTGTATCCATTCAGCCAGTTTGTGTCTTTTGGTTGGAGCATTTCATCCATTTACATTTAAGGTGACTATTGACATGTGTGTTTCTATTACCATTTTCTTAATTGTTTTGGGTTTGTATTTGTAGGTGTTTTCCTTCTCTTGTGTTTCCTACTTAGAGAAGTTCCTTTAGCACTTGTTGTAAGTCTGGTTTGGTGGTGCTGAATTCTCTTAATTTTTGCTTGTCTGGAAAGCTTTTGATTTCTGCATTGAATCTGAGTGAGATTCTTGCTGGGTAGAGTATTCTTGCCTGTAGGTTTTTCTCTTTCAGGACTTTCAGTATATCCTGCCATTCCCTTCTGGCCTTCAGAGTTTCTGCAGAAAGATCAGCTGTTATCCTTATGGGTTTTCCCTTATATGTTATTTGTTACTTTTCTCTTGCTGCTTTTAATATTTTTTCTTTGTGTTGAATTTTCATTAGTTTGATTAATATTTGCCTCAGTATATTTCTCCTTGGGTTTATTCTGCATGGGACTCTCTATGCTTCTTGGACTTGATTAATTATTTCCTTTCCCATGTTGGGGAAGTTTTCCACTCTAACCTCTTCAAATATTTTCTCAGACCCTTTCTTTTTTTTCTTCTTCTTCTGGGATGCCTATGATTTGAATGTTGGTGTGCTTAATGTTGTCACCAATGTCTGTGAGACTGTCTTCCTTTCTTTTTATTCTTTTTTCTTTTTCCTTTTTCCTGCTCTGTGGCAGTTATTTCCCCCATTCTATCTTCCATCTCACTTATTTGTTCTTCTGCCTCAGTTATTCTGCTGTTTATACCATCTAGAGTATTTTTAATTTTGGTTATTTTGTTGTCCATTACTGTTTGTTTGCTCTTTAGTTCTTCTGAGTCCTTATTAACTGTTTCTTGTATTTTCTGTATTTTGTAATTGAGATTTTGGATCATCTTTACTATCATTACTCTGTATTCTTTTTCAGGCATTTTTCTTATTTCCTCTTCATTTATTTGGTCTTGTGGGGTTTTTTTCCTGCTCTTTGCCTGCATGGTGTTTCTTTATTTTCTCATTTTGTCTAATCTATAGCATTTGCTCTCTCCTTTCCCTATGCTGCCTGGTAGTAAAGGTAGTAATTCTTCTTGTTTCTGCCCTCTGCAACCTTTGGTGAGGTTTGTCCAGTGTCTTGAGTAGGATTCTTGGTGCGGGGGGGTCTGGTGTCTGCTTTCTGGTATGTGGCTCTGTGTCTTTTCTCTCTGATGAGCAGGGCAGTGTTGGGTGTGTTTTAGGGTATCTGTGAGGTTAATATGGCTACAGGTAGTCTGTGTGCTGATGGGTGGGTTTGTGTTCCTGTGTTGTTTGTAGTTTGGTGTGAGATGTCCAGCACTGGCAGTTGCAGACAGTCAAACGAAGCCAAGTTTTAGACTCTGATACAGGGCTCTGTAAGAGTTCTCTGCAGTTAATCTTCCCTGTGTCTGAGGACTCCCTAGTAGTCTAGCAACCTGGATTTGGTGCTGCCTCCTCAGAGCCTCCTACTTCCAATGAAGTAGTCCAGACTTCAGACGTTGCTTGTCCTGGCAATAAAGGGGTTTAAAGAAGACTGTCCAAGCCCCAGACTAATGGCAGAGTGTTGAGTCAATCAAATACTAAGTCAAGGAAACACATACATGTATAAGACACACAAACACTGAATCCAATAGAACATAAGGCAATAGAAAGACCTGACAGAAGTACCCCAGTATGCAATCAGACAATCAAAGAGAAAACTAACAGAAATTCAAAACAAACAAAAACAAAAACAAAAACAAAAAAAACCCACACATACACACAAACACAAATCCAGGGAGATTTTGAAAACTAGGATCAAATATAATAAAGAGTACCACCAGACAGAATGAAGATTCTCAGAATAAAATCAGACAATTATACTTAGAACTAAGATAAAGACAAAACCTAATAATAAAAACCAAAGCAGTGTGTCATCTGGAGAATAAAGCAAGGAAACAGAGCAGACTGATAATGTTGCTTATAAGTATATTAAGATAAAATAAACTAAAAAAGGATAGAAGACAGGGCAATAGAATAGTGTAGTGTGACTGGAAATATGAAAAGAAAAAGAAAGGAATAGAAATGTATAAAAGATAGAGATGAAAAGAAAGTAGGAGACAAACAGTCAGCACTACAAAAAACTTAGCTAGAAATAGAAATATATCAAAAAGCTAAAAATAAAAATAGAAAAAAATATAGAATCAAAAAAATATGTTATAAAACATGTAGATCCCTTAGGACTAAGATCATAATTAATAATAATAAAAAAAAAAACTAGAACTGACCCCAGAAAGGACCATATCAGTAGAATTAATAATAATATTTCTGTTTCCTTGGGGTCTCAGCTGTAAGTGTCCTTCTACCCACTTTGAGCTTTTTGTATTACTCTGTGACCAGCAGAGCTTCCTTTATTGTTCCTCTGTAAGTGCTGGTGTGTGGGGAGAGAGAGGGTACAATAGTGGCTTCTTCCCCTGGGAGTGAGTGAGCAGTGGTGCCCTGCCTGGGTCATGGCAGCTTGGGTGGCTCATGCCAAGAGAGCAACTCCAACCGTGGCTCCTCCCCCCTGCTACGACTCCACTGGGGCACCCTGCCTGGGTCACGGCAGCTCAGTTGGCTGTGGCAGAGCCTGTTGCAGGGGGATGCTGGTGGCTCAGGTGTAAACAGAATGGCTCCAGAGCTGCGCCACTCTGCGGACTTTTGGCTTTCAGCTGCAGGCATTCTAGGCCAGCCCCTCCAAGGGGCCTTTGTTATCCCTGAGTGTGTTAGCCAGGCCCAGAGGGGTCCTTCCTTTGTCTGTTGCAGGTGCCAAGAGAGAGGTTACACCCGCGGCTCCTCCCCACCACTTGTGAGTCAGCAGTATTGAGCCGCCACCATGGCCACCCAGCTTTTCTGCGGTAGGCATTCTCCGCTGAGGATTTCTTCCTTCCTATCCTCTCAGTCTGTCTCCGCACTGCCAACAATGTTTATCACCCTGAACCAGTTCTCCAGTTCGCACGTTCCAGCTCCCAGACCCCCTGTTCAGCTGTGTACTGATGTCTCAGTCTGGACATGCTGAGCCATGGTGCGGACACTCCATGTGTTTTTCACTCTTTCCCATCTGCCACAACTCAGCCACTTCACCCTCTTTGAACCGTCCCAAATGCCTCCCTTCTGATCCTGGGAAATTCCCCTTTGGAGAAGGGGTTTCCCCATCAGATAAGGGATGTTTCCCCAAATTCAGCAATCTCCCGTCTGTTTCAGATACCCCCACTCCAGGGTGTGTGACCCATCTCTTTCCTTTCTTCTCCTTCTCTTTCTCCTTTTTTTTTTTTTTTCCTCCTCTGTCCTACCCAGTTATGTCAGGATCTTTGCAGTCCTTTCTGGTATCCAAGATCATTTGCTGGTGTTCAGTTGGTTCTCTGTGGAAATTATTGCATCTTTTGGTGTATTCCTGATGCACCTGTGGAGAGAGATGCATTCCACATCCTTCTACTTCACCACCACCTTTCTTCTCTCTAATAGGGGTATTCTCTTGGGCACCACAAGCCAAGTGGATCTCTGCTTGGCTGGCTCCTGCCAGAGTCTTAAAATTTTATCCAGAGGCCTTAATGCAGGCTAGTCTATACCATCCAGATGGCTTCAACAACACCCTTGTTGCCTTATTAGCTGTCCAGCATATGAACCCTTTTTCACACTTAAACAATGTGCCATGCAAACCTTGCATTCTGCTATCAAAGCTGAAATCACAAGACACAAATTTCCCCAGCTTTTCTTCTTGCAAAACCTCAACAAACCAGAGACAACTGCCCAGAACCTTGAGTCTGAAGCCAGTGATTCTCTGGTCTCATTAATATGCTGACTCAAAAATCACTTTCTGAGTAAACCAGAAAGCTGGATTTTCTGCTTGCAACTGGGGACTCAGTGAATAAAATTAATAGGTACCCTTCCTTCAGAGTAGTGCGTGTACTAAATATGACCTCATATCTCCCTGCCTTCAACCAACTAATGGAATCCCATCTCACCTAGAATCAGGGAAGTCTCCTGAAATGAAATCATGTATGACCCACAAGATCAAATGTGATCTGACCTGTGTGCCTTATAACCCTCTTCTTGCCACTCTGCCCTGTTTCCTACATGCCATCCAGACTGGCCTTCTTCATCTTCCTTCTGTAAGGTTCCTGCACTTGCCCTTCATTCCACATGAATGAACCTCCCACAGACGTTCACATCCTCAGCTCCTTTGTACCAATCAGGTCTCAGCTCAGGTAACAGCTCCTCAACCAAGTCTTTCTTGACTGTCCCCATTGAATTAGCCTTCCTCCAACCCAGTCACACTCTGGGAAACTACCCAGGTTTCTTTCATGACACTTACCACTCCTGGAAATTACCTTGTTGGATTTGTTAACTTAGTATTGCCTGCTCTTCCCTGCATGTGAGCATGTGCATGTGCCATCCCCCTGCATGCGCACACACACACACACACACATACACACAATGTGAATTCTGTCCACTTCTATATTTCTAGAACAATGCTTAACACATAGGAAGGCATTCTGTGAATAAGATGTAAATCTCAAAGAAGTTTTTAAATCAAAAGAAACCTAACAGATTTAATATCCATTTGACAAAAAACTTCAATGCTTATTACTTGCAAGGGTGTAAGCCAAATAGGTAGAATAAAAATTATTCCATGGGAGATAGCTCAGAAGAACTGGGATAATGATGCCATCATTTTTTAAAATGGACATTTGGAACTCCCAAACTCTCAAACACGCACTGTGAACACTTTAGTTTGGGATTGTATTTGGGTATATTACCTAACCGCATGTAAAAGAAGGCATAGGAAAATCTCAGTGAGGTGAAAGAAAAGGTTCATAATTGTATGCAGCATGAAGAATTTCAGATGGTCCATGAGGAGAATCGATCAGAGTTGGATACACTGTTACAAAGGAGAATTTCAGACACCTGGGTCAGAAGGAAGAGCCTAGGTGCTTGGAGAAATTCACAATGAGTGAAATAAGGGAAAGTCATGCAATTCCAGGTAAACATTTTTGTGCTACTCATATATAAGTGCAATTCCTGAATTAAATAGACATATGTGTGTGCATATGACTAAACCCCCAAGAAAATGCTCACAGAACCCTTCTGTCCTGTCTGGAGGAGGAGGAAGAAGAGGGGAGGAGGAGGAAAAGGAGGAGAAGGAGGGAAAGAATGTACTGTTGCTGCCCTCCTAGTAGGTACACATTTCTGCAAACTCAGGGTTGCATCACTGAATTTCTCCTTCTTTGTTTTCTGTCTCCTCTGGAACACTTTTTTCCTCTGTACTAAGTACACTGATTTCCCTGTAAGTATTTCCATCTGAGTCAAAAACTCAAGAAAACATTTTTTGTCTCCCTCTGGTTCTTCTTACTTCCCATAAGACGGAACATACTGTGCAACGTATCATATGAAAGCATAAATATTCAACTCAACCTAATGGGATAGCAATACAACATTTTCTTACTTATAGAAGCAGTTTACTTGATACATGTGAAATAGTGCATGAGTTGTTGTAGATGTTTAGCCAGAACTGCAGAGATATCATATGTATCTTCTATTCTGGGTTCTTTAGGTAATCAAATATGGCATAAAGAAAGTAAAATTAGCAGCTAATAAATTAAACATGACTCATATCTCATCTTCAAAGATAGATCAAGGAACATACTCAAACAGTGTAGCATCAATAGTGGAAGTGAAAAAAAGAAAATAATTTTCAGGGTACGTCACGACAAAATTGCCAAAGCCGGTGCCCAGCTTTATGAGATAATTTCTTCTGTCCTGTACAAATCAGATTCAAAATGGATGAAGGAATTACTTGGTAACAGTAGGGTGGTAAATCTGAGCTTTGTTTCTGAGCCCCAAGCAAGCAGAATGAAATAAGCTTTATACAATAGTGGTATAAACAGATCCATCCAGCATATGCAATTTACTGACAACAAATCAATACGCTTTTTGGATTCAGGTCTGACAAAGCTTAATAGCAAACAAAAGATAATATTTCTCTGAAACAATTCTATACAACAGTGCAAAAAATCTCTATCAAGCTTTTCTTTCTGAATACAATTCATCTCCTACCTCTTTCAAACTGCTGACTCTCTGCAGTTATCTTCTGATATAATCTCTGCAGGCTCCAAAAAGCATAATTTTACCTGTGTATCACCAAAAAAAAAAAAAGGAGGGGGTGCCGTGCAGGCTTCAGAAAGCTCTACATGGAATTGTAGAAGCTGACATGGATTTTTAAAGATTCCTGTGTCAGTTTTCATTTATATAATTTTTATTTGAAAGAATAGCATTCAAAAATCCAGACACACAATTAGAGTAAGTGCTAGATTTTGCTAGATTCTGTTATGTTCAAAGGAAGAGATTCTATGCTAAATATATGCATCTGTAGTTAAATCACATGTAGACTCCTAGTGTCTGGTTATACATTACTGCAACTAACATTCAGTTTCATTGTCTGCCAGTGAATGTGTGGAGGAAGTTGGAAAATTCCCCTTGCTAAGTATGAGGGAAATGGTTCCTGAGGCTCTTTGTTAGGTTTTAGAGTTCTATGTTTTATAGTGCAAAACATCATCAAATATGTTATTAACACTAACCTGTCTGGGAATGTAAATTGGTGGAACCACCATGGGAAACAGTATGCAGGTTCCTCAAAAAACTAAAAATAGAGTTACTGTACCATCCAGAAATCTCACTCCTGAGCATGTATCTGGATAAAACCATAATTTGAAAAGATACATGCACTCCAGTGTTCATTGCAGCACTACTCACAATAGCCACGACATGGAAACAACCTAAATGTCCATCGACAAGAGGAATGGATATAGAAGATGTGGAATATATACAATGTGATAGTACTCAACCATAAAAAAGAATGAAATAATACTTTTTGCAGCAACATAGATGGACCTATAGATTATCATACCAAGTGAAGTAAGTCAGGAAGAAAAAACAAACACCTTATGATATCACATATGTAGAATCTAAAAGATAATGCAAATGAACTTATCTATGAAACTGAAACAGACTCACAGACATAGAGAACAGACTTGTGGTTGCCAAAGGGGAGGTGGGGGAGGGATGGATTGGAAGTTTGGGATTAGCAGATGCAAACTATTATATAGAGAATGCAAAGTGGTATATATAGAATGGATAAAGAACAAGGTCCTACTGTATAGCACAGGGAACTATATTCGATATCCTGGGATAAACCATAATGGAAAAGAATCTGAAAAAGAATGTATGTATATGTATAACTGAGTCACTTTGCTGTACAGCAGAAATTAACACAATATTGTAAATCAACTGTACTTCAATAAAATACATTTTTAAAAAATTAAGCTGTCTAGAAGTTCTCAGAAAGACTCATCTTTATTTTAAATTTTTCCTAAAGAAAAATAACCTTAAACATTATTGTGAATTTTTACTCCACCTACATGATGGAGAGGGTCTACCAGTTCCTTAGTCTTATAAATGAATAAAAGACACCTTCTGGGGCAAAAATGTAAATAGACTTTCCTTGAAGTTAACTGGAATTTCTTTGCAACTGAACACACCTTACGCCATGGCACTCTGTTATAATGTACTCTATGTACCTTACAAAAGTAGTGAAGGACATTTTCTACTATTAAAAGAAAAGTGCTTTTTGGGTCATCGTAGCTAGAGATTGAAATGAAACAGGTATAATAGAAAGTTACATTGATAACTGGGGTTATGGTATAAAAAACATTATAACACCAATTAAAATGAAGTCAAATGCACATGAAAACTGAAAATATATACCTTGAGGCAGAGGGAAGAAAGGGTTGTCACAGGAAAGAGAAGACACAAACCCGCCCGTCGTCAAGCAAAGAATCTCTGAGAAAAAAGGTATAGGGAGAAGACCTATTTATAAATAAACCTGAAAGAGGTAAACCTAGTTCTCACTTCTCAACAGATACTGTTTCCCCAAAATACTTTAAGACGGGCAGAGTTCTCTTGACTCCTTCCCCACTCAGACCACAGACCACAGCAGGCAATCGCAGCCCAAACTCTAATTTGTATTCCTAGATTCCTGTCTCACCTTCCTTCCCTCTACACCCGAGTTCTTGGCCCTGACCC
Source organism: Hippopotamus amphibius kiboko (assembly GCF_030028045.1). Lineage (NCBI taxonomy): Eukaryota > Metazoa > Chordata > Mammalia > Artiodactyla > Hippopotamidae > Hippopotamus > Hippopotamus amphibius. Next base: position 88,124,898 of record NC_080188.1, read on the forward strand.
TTCTTGGACCCAAGTCCCCACCACCATACTCCAAGCTTGGACATCCATCTGAGCGCCATTTAATTTGATCACTCTGCACATGTCCATCATGCACACCCTTGCCTTTCCCGTGCACATGTTAGTCTCCCAACACCTTGAACTCTGGTGCTCCTCAAGGAAGGAAGCTCTGCTCCAACTTGTAGCACCAAAGAACTCTGTCTGCATTCTGTCAAGCCTCAGGTCTCAAAGGGATCCACACCCTGAAGAACATGTTCACAATAACATTTTTTTAACAGTTATGACCCTTGTAACCATGGGATGCCATTCTGGCTAATTTATGCCATAGGAAATTTACGGGAAACCACATTGGGACCCCATGAATCAATAGGGTAAACTAAAGCATCAGACTTAGAAATGTGTAGACACCAAGACCCATACCCCAGGACTAGAAAGCAAACATTACGGGAAAGCTTTTATAGCAAGAAACGTCTAGTTAGCAACCCTTGGTATGGATAACACCTTCTTTTTTACCCTATTTATTCTCCCGTGCAAGATTAATATTCCCTAGAGGGAGAGTCTAATTGCCAAGCTTAAGGGATGTGACTTTTTATATACTTTTAAAAAAATTGAAGTGTAGTTGATTTACAATGTTGTGTTAGTTTCAGATGTACAGCACGTTGATTCAGTTATATGTGTATATGCATATATATGTATATATACATACATGTATACATATATATACATATATGTGCGTGTATATATATATATATACACGCACATATATATTCTTTTTTTAAGATTCCTTTCCATTATAGGTTATTACAAGATATTGAGCATAGTTCCCTGTACTACACAGTAGGTCCTTGTTGATTATCTATTTTATATATAGTAATGTGCATATATTAATCCAAAATTCCTAATTTATCCCTCCCCCCCACTGCCCCTTTGATAACCATATGTCTGTTTGCTATGTCTATGAGTCTATTTCCGTTTTGTAAATAAATTCATTTGTATAATTTTTTTTAGATTCCACATGAAAGTAATATCATACGATATTTGTCTTTCTTTGACTTGGTTCACTTAGTATGATAATCCCCTGGTCCATTCATGTTGCTGCAAATGGCATATTTGCACCAAACGGCAATTTGCTGCAAATACAATATTCCGTAATGTATAAATACCATAAAATATGCCCAAAGGGGAAAATGAGAATCCACAGAATGAAACTGCAATGCTACTTAGAAAGGAGAAAAGATTAGCCAATACTACTAGCAAATTAGATTTCCCAAGAGAATAGGGCCCTGACCAAGACTGTATTTAGTGCAATTAATTATCCTAAAATCATATTAGTGAACTATTTATTCTATGTTAAGCATAGAGTTCTATTAGGATTTCAGAACCCCTTTAATTCCCCAAGTTCATATACATCCTAGTTAATGGAGGCCCCAAATCTTACAGTTAGAACATGATATTCTCATTATAGGGGTAAAGGCTTTTAAAAAATAAACTGGTAATGTGTATGACTGAATTAATCCTCCAATGTGAAGAAAATTCTCTCATTTGTGTTCCATATACTGACCACATTTAAGTCTCGGAAAATCTTTGTGAGGTAGGTATTACTAGACATCTTTGAAGGTGAGAGAACTGAGCTTAGAGACCTAAAATACTTTTGAATTCCTGAGGGCAACAGCATTTGAACCTAAATATGTCTGCATCTAAAGGAAATATCATGCCCTGTGGAATGAAATCAAGACCAGTGGGAACAATGTTAGTCATGGTTATAGAACTGACCCAAAGAAAGCTAGACTATCAACTTATAATGGGACCATTAGATGATTTAAGAAAACGCTCTTGCTTGGAAATTTGAATTGAGAAATTTGGAGTAAATGAGGCCACTGATATTCATGTATCCTACTGCCTATTTGACCTGGTCTCTTGCATGTGAAATAGAGATTTCAAAATTAATGTGTTAAAAATAAAAGTCTTCATTTCTACCCTCAAACTTCTTGCTCCAACAATATTCCCTGTCTCAGTTCAATATATGTCACCATCCTCAACCCAGCTGCTCAAAATATTTTTATTAGATATGTGTACTTAGTTTTTATTTTAGAATTATCCTTACAAAAATAAGTTCTAAGAGGCCTGGGATGCTGTCTATTTTGTTAACAATCATTTTACCCTAGCTTTTAATGCCTGGCACAAGGTAGATGGTATATAAGTATCTCAAATTAATTAGAGGGCATGACTAAGTTTATGACTAAAGTATGTCAAACAAAAATAATCAGAAACTAGGCAACAAAGAAAGCAGAGTAGAAAATAAAGTGGTCACAAGGGTCTCCAGTTTCCTACCCAGCACTTAAGAGGCCAGAAATCACTACTCCATCCTCACAACAAATAAAAAGCTGCACAAACTGAAAAATCAACAACTCCTCTTAGATTTGTCAAAGATGTACACACACAGGGCAATTTGCTGCCTCCAACATTGGAGATATCAACAGGAGAACACAAAGTACCAAAATTAGGAGAAGCCATGAGCACAAACCTCTGTGGGAACCAGTGCAGAGGCAGGAAACCTGGGCTGCAGCTGAAAAAAATGCTAGAGGCTTAGCATGGTTGAAGCTGAGAGTCAAAACTCCAGGGGGACCCAGTCACAGGGGCTCCCACACTGCAGTGAATTTCACCTCCAGTATTTCAAACAGGTGCTTATAGTGTGTAAGAAGGAAAAATCTCCTTAGGCTTCTGTCAAGAGGAGAAAAGGAATCTTTTTGAGATACATCAGAGCACTTTGTTCCTCTTAAAAAGATCATCCCTCAAGAGAAACTAATTAACCAGACCCTAAGCTCCTGGGATTTTATCAGAGCCTAACTAACCTGGGAGCTGGGGGTGGAGCAAATACCCAATTCCAGCTAACTCTGGACATCCTGACCCATCTAAGATGAGGAGAACATATTAAGGGTGAACATTTTACTGAAACATTTAGTGTTACTACAGAACAATCTCCTTCACCACACCTTGTCACCACATTACTAAAGGCCTATTTACAGCAACTTCTTTTACTTAGTACATCAAGTTGGGCAATCAAGGAAAAATTACAAGACCTGCTAAAAGGCAAAAACACAGTCTGAAGATAAAAGAGCAAGCAGCAGAACCAGATTTTGATATGGAAGTTTTGTTGGAATTATCAGATCAGGAATTTAAAACAACTACAATGGATAAAGCAAGCAGCATGCAGGAAGAGATGGACAATGTAAGAAGAGATATGGAACTCCTAAAAATGGACCAAAGAAAGAAGTACAAAAGGTCAAAAGCACTGTAAGAGGAATGAAGAATGCCTTTGATGGGCTCATTAGTTCTTGACATGGCTGAGGAAAGAATCTTTAAGCCTGAGGACATTTCAATAGAAACTACCAAAACTGAAAAGCCAAGAGGAAAAAGACTGAAAAGAACAGAATATCCAAGAATGAGACAATGACAAACATATAACATAAACATAATGGGAATTCCAGAATAAGAAAGAAAGAAAAATGATAAATATTTGAAACAATAATGACTGGGAATTTCTCCCAACTCACAGATAGAAGAAGCTCAGAGAATACCCATCAGGGTAAATTCCAAGAAATATATTATTTTTAAACCATAGAAAATAAAAGATAAAGAAAAATTCTGAAAGAAGCCAGAGAGGCGGTGGGGGGGGGGGGGACACTTTGCATAAAGAGGAGCAAAAATGAGAATTATATCTAACTTTTCCTCAGAAGCCATGCAAGCAAAAAGAAGGTGGAGTGAAATATTTAAAGCATTGAGAGAGAGAGAGAAAAATAACAACCACCACCCAGAATTCTGTATCCAGTGTAATTGTTCATAATTATCCTTTAAAAGTGAAGGGGAAATAAAGACTTTCTCAGACAAACAAAAGTTGAGGGAATTTTCTGCCAGTAAGCTTGCCTTGCAAGAAATGTTAAAAGAAATTCCTCAGACAGAAGGAAAATTATATAGATCAGAAACTTATATCTACATAAATAAAGAGAAAACATCTGAGAAGGAATAAATACAGGTAAAATAAAAACTTTTCTTTCTTTATTCTTAATTGAAACAGCAGATAAAAATGTATTCAAAATAATAACAACGTGTTCAATTATATATGCTTGTATATGTGTGTGCTTGTGTATAAGTGAAATGAGTTACAGGGATGATACAAGGGATGTGAGGAAGGAATTAGCATTATTTTGTTATTATAAGGTCCTCACACAACCCATGATGTAGTACAGTGTTATTTGAAAGTGGACTTGGATTAGTTGAACATTGCAAAATCTGGGGCAGCCACTAAAAATTTTTTAAAAAGTGTAATGTATATACTAAGGAGGAAAACTGGGTTATATAAAATGCTCAATAAAACCACGAAAAAGCAGAAAATAAGTGGAAGGCTAAAATAGAATTAAAGAAAAGGTCAACAAATAGAAAACTATAACAAATCTGATAGATTTTAATATATCAACAATCACTATGAACTCAATTGTCTAAACATATCAACTAAAAAAGATTTTCAAAGGAGACTTAAAAAAAAAACTAATGATATATTGCCTACAAGAAATCCTCTTTAAATATAAACACATATAAATATTAAAAGTAAATGGATGCAGAAAGATAAATTATGCTAACACCAATCAAAAGAAAGTGAAGTACCTATGTTAATTTCTGATAGAACAGACTTCAGACCAAGGAAAGTTATCAGGAATAAAGAGTGGCATTGCATAATGATAAAGAGATCAGTTCTCCAGAAGGCATAACAATTCTTAACATGTATGAGCCTCGTAGCAGAGCACCAAAATACTGAGACAAAAACTGATAGAATTGCAAGTTAAAATAGATGTATCCACTACTATAGTTGGAGACTTCAACACCCCTCTTTATCATAAATAGATAGATCCATTTGGAGAGCAGGCTTCCAAATGGATCTATTAGTAAGCAAATAAAGCATTAAAATTTTTTGATTGTATATATATTCAATTGGACATATGTCCAGTCAGCTGGACAGAGGAGATATCTATAAGCTAGTTTATTCAATAACAATAGAAATCACATTTGTCTCAGGCTCACATGGAACATTCACCAGGATCAACAACATTCTAGGCCATAAACTTTCCTTAACAAACTTAAAAAATAGAAATCACACAATGTCTACTCTCAGTCAAAAATGGAATTAAGGTAAAATCAGTAACAGAACAATAGCTGGAAAATCCCAAAATAGTTGGATATTAAACAGCATACATATAAATAACACATAGGTGAAAGAAGAAATCTCAAGAGAAATAAATAAATGTTTTGAACTAAATGAATATAAAAATATAACCTATCAAATTAGTGGCATGCAGTGAAAGCAGTGCTGGAAGTCCTAGCTAATGTAATAAGACAAGAAAAATAAATAAAAGGTATATATATTGGGAAGGAAGAAATAAAACTGTCTTTGTATGCAGATGGCATGACCATCTATGTAGAAAATCCAAAAGAATTAGCAAAAGAATCTCCTGGAACTAATAAATGATTATAGCAGGATTACAAAGTCCAATTTTAATATACAAAAGTCAATCACATTTCTATATACCAGTAATGAACAAGCAGAAATTGAAATTCACACACAGCATTTTTTACATTAACACCATCAAAAAATGAAATATTTAGGTATAAATCTAACAAAGTGTCTATAGAATTCATATGAAGAAAACCCCAGAAATCTAATGAACATATATAAAAAAATATCTAAATAAATGGAGAGATATCCCATGTTCTGGGATAGAAAGAGTATTTTCAAGATATCAGTTCTTCCCAAATCTATAGATTCAATGCAATCCCAATCAAAATCTCAGCAAGATATTTTGTGAATATCAGCAAACCAATTCTAGAGTTTCTATGAAGGGGAGTGGCGAAGATGACAGAGTAGGAAGACCCGGAGCTCACCTCCTCCAAAGGACGCACCTAAATTACAGCTATTACAGAGCAACTATTGATGACAGTGACCTAAAGTTTAGCAGAAAAGAATTTTTCACAACTCAAGATACAAAGAAGGAATAACAATGAGATAGATAGGAGAGACAGCCCACCCCCCACCCCCCCAGGTAGGTGACCCACAGATGGGAGGATAACCACAATTGTGAAGGTTGTCCCCAAGGAGTAAAGGGCCCAAGCCCCACATTGGGCTCAGGAGGATCCTGCAAGGAGAAGATGAGCAGCTAGAATCCCTAGTTGAAGGTGGGGCTCACAAACAAGAGAACATGAAGGCTGTAGGAAACAGACACTCTGATCTAAAAGGGCTCATGCAAAATCTTACATGCTCCAAGTCCCAGTACAGAAGCAGTAATTTGACATGAACATGGATCAGACCCACTTGTTGATCTTGGAGAGCCTCCCAAAGAGGTGGGAGGCAACTGGGATTCCCCGTGGGAAACAGACACTTATGGCAGCCTATTTTGGATATCTTACCGTAAGGTCCCTGGTTCTGGCAAGTGCCATTTTGGAGTATTCCTTCCAGTCCATTAGCATCAGGGGCTTACCTGCCCACCAGTCAGTTAGCACCAGTCCCAGGAGCCCCAGGTCAAACAGTCAGCCACATGGGGACACAGCCCAACTCAGGATCTTCATTTTAAACAGAAATTAAACATTTCTGTTCTGGGAAAGACACTGTATTCTACCACAATGGTGGATACAAGACATTATACTTTTCTCCAAAGCCATGACATATAGAGCATCAATACTGAATCCTAAAATCAACTCTGGTCTCTGAGTAATAATGATGTATATGTAGATTCATCACTTGTAACAAATTGTACCACTCCGATAGGGGTTGCTGATAACAGGGGAGGTTATGCTTGTGAGAGGGGCAGGAGTATATGGAAATCTCTGTATCTTCTGGTCAATTTTGCTGAGAATCTAACATTGCTCAAAAAATAAAGTCTATTTTTAAAAATGTGGTCATCGGAGAACTTAGAAGATACGCCAAAAGATTCAGAGACTGATGTACTTGCCTTGTAAATGGAGGAACCACAAAATGAAGACCCATGAACTCTTCCTTCTAAGGTCCTACATCTTTCAGTGTGAGGGTGTATCAGGCCTGAAGTTCCTACCTTGCTTGCTAAGATTTCCAGGCTTTCCAACCTCTCTTGCTGTTTCTTAGATATTTAAAGCTTACCCTATTCCTAGTACTCGAATTACTGAGAGTCTCTGTTCCCTGCAACAATAAAAATGTTAAGGAAGATGAAAGAAAAAATGAGTGCTGAGAGAGGAAGAGAAAAGATGGAAAGCATGGCATTTTGGATGTGAAAGAAACAGTGAATTTTAAGAAGTAATTTGTTAGTGTTGTGATGTGTCACTAGACAAATATGAAAAAAATTGAAAAGTGCCTAATAGACATACAATTGAAATGCCATAAATGTGTGTGTATGTGCATCTATGTGGTCAAATACACACAAGTTCATGTACATATATAGCTGTGGGGTGACAGTAAGGACCAGACATGGTGGAGAAGGGGACAGAGTAGGAGTTGATGACAAGTTGTAGCTGATTTAAATACAGATTTTTAACCCCAACAGTAGGTTGAACACATGAATTGAATTTTTTAAAGTTTTCCTGTACCTTTAAGAATGTGAAACTTTCAATGAGATGTCCCCAATCCCCTGAAATCTGGTTAAATTTTCCCTGAGCACCACTAACAAAATCATTTCTGCAGATTTCTATAAACTTACACATATTTTTCTATTTTGTTATGACAATTCACCACAGCTTTAGTGGCTTAGATGCACACAAAGTGTGTTATCTTACAGTTCTGTAGGTCAAAAGTCTGACACAGGTCTCACTGGACTAAAAGCAAGATGTCACTGGGCTGAGTCGCTTTCTGGATTCTGCTGGCCCTGGACTCCTCACCCTTTCCTTCATCTGCAAAGTGAGTAACAGTGCACTGAATGTCACATCACATCACTAACTCCCTCCTCTTCCTCCTTCTTCCATTTATAAGGACCCTTGGGATGACACTGGATCCCCAAATTGACCCAGGGTAATATCTCTATTTTAAAATCACTGATTAGCAACCATAGTCCCATGGCATATCTTAATTCCCCTTTGTCGTATAACAAAACCTACGCCAGGTCCTGGGATGAGGATGTGGAAGTCTCTGGGAGCTCATCATTGTGCGTGCCTGTGTCTCCTGTGTCTCTTTCCACCTCCTAGGACGTTGCTCCAGGTCAACCATTTCAATCCTTTCAACATAGTATCTAACACTTATTGAGTGCTACCTGTATGCAAATCATGTGATATAATCACACAGAAAATGTATGTGGGAGGGTGAGGAGGAAAGGGAGTGTTCACTCTAATTTCTGTATATCTGAAATCTCCCACCCTTACTTAATCTCAGACATGCAGTTCACTGAGTTCCTCTCATGCCCTATGGGTATTTAGCCAAAAGAAAATGTTTCTTCTTCTTGAAAAGACTCTATGGGAATACAGTTTCCTCCCCATCACATTCCTACTCCCACTGCATGTATATAACACATCATCACTGCTGCTGTCCTTGCTAATGCTGATAATTCAATTTGTAATGAATAATTACCTTGTTCTATAATTAGATTAAAAGTATTTTAAATTCTGTAAGTTAATATGAATACCTTTTCAGGAATAGACTCTGCTGAAGTAGGACTGGGCTTTTTTAGGGGGCTTTCTATTTCTGTTTCCAGGTAAACTTCATTATTATTGCTGTTGCTTTAGAAGAAGTGGGATGCTGTTCCCATGGCAACACACAGATGTTAGAAGCCTCCTTTGTTGCTCTCATGCTAACTCCTCTTTCTCTCACCCTCTCTTCCCTCCCCTTCTTTCCTCCTTCCCTCCTTCATTCAAAACATCATCAAGACTCTCATACATTCAGAACTTTTTTCCCCCTCTAGCTTCTTTTATATAAATACTGTGAAAATAATAAGTACATTTTGCTATAAAAGTTCTTCACTAGGCAAAACAAAGTGGTCTCCACATATTTTTCTGTATTTTCAGATTATGGTCAAGATGGTGTTTTAAATTGAAGCACACATGAACAAACACTATTCCCGTTCAAAGGATGTAGGAAATAAATATTTTATGCAGAAAAAGATTAAATTTTAAAAATGCATACTTTTGACCTATTACTTGAAATTTTGATTTAATGAACGAATTGGAAACAAGGATTGAATCAAGATAAAAGCTTCTACCTTTTTTCCCAGCAAGGGAATGTCCTTGTCATAAAGTAACCAGAGTTTGAATTCTTTTCCATTTTCTGAGATCAAGCATTCCACTTACAGGTAGATTTCTTTCTCTTAAGAATATGAATTATTACCAAGGATGTAGAAGTTATCCAGAGATCAGAGATGTGCATTGGTCCAGAGGATACAATTTCACATCAATTAATTATAGATAAAGCAAGTAATAGCCATTTAATATTTATTTTTCAAAACAGAAAGGGAATTTGTATTAATCAAAAATTCAGCCTTTAATAACAACCAACACAGGACAAGACATTAAAATGCCTTTCATTTCATTTTATATCCTTATGTTCCTTTATTCTGTGGTACAGTTAGTGACTATGACAGCTATTTCTGGAGTCACTCAGCACTTGTCTTCCCACCAAAATGCAGGGCATCCCAGTGCTTGGCTAACCACTTATGACAACAGAAACCAACGTCCATTGTTTGTGCTGCCTCCCTCAGATGCTCCACTTTCTATGACTTCTCTCCCTCCTACCACCTTTCCCACAAATATTATTGCTTACCTAACCTACATCAGGATCTGTATTCTGAGCATTCAAAGGTAAAAAGATTCATAAAAGATCTGGTTCCTCCCTCCACAGTTAAGTCAAATGGGGAGAAAGACATATACACTGCCTTTCAAATATTTGAAAGAATGTTTTAAGTTCGCCATAATAATAATAAAAAAAAATTATGTTTCAATGTAGTAGACACATACATCAGGGAAAAATGATTCCCAGAGCAGTAATTACTGTTATTCAGGGTACATTGTGATATCTTCTATTTTATTTTTTTCTATTACTTTTTTTCATCCTGATCTATTAAATTGTTCTATTAAATTGTTTTAATGATCCACTACGTTTCAGGTCAAAGTTTGAAAAATATGGCTTTAAACAGTGTATGCAGACAACAAAATTCCAAAAGACAGGGACTTAGTACCTTGTATTTACTATGCACCCCCAAATGCTTATCAAACTCCCTAGCATAGGCTCGCTAAAATAACCCAACATAAGCCTGTTGGATGGGTGGATGGATGGATGGATGGATAAACAGATGGACGGATGGAAGGAAGCAAAGAAGGAATAAATGTTTTTAGCAGCCCCTAACTCTTCATGAATAATCAGAAGGAAAAAAAAAAAAAGCTTTACTGGAGATGGAGGACTAGAGATGAGATATGAAAGATTAGATGTATTTTTTTAGAGAAAATTATTACCTAACTGCTTGCAAAGATCCAAAGGCTTGAGGGATCAAGGAATATTGGGGATATAACAACTAATTCAGAATGATGACTGTGTTCTTTTCCAGGGTGATGAACTCATTTGGCCCCTTTGCTTTCTGTGTTACTCATATACTAATGATGCCCAAATTTATACCTTTAGCCCCAACCTCGACCTGAGCACCAAATACTTATTTTCAACTGTCTCCTTAAACTCTCCACTTGGTTATCCAATACACAAGCCAAGCTTAACATTTCCCAACAAAAATCCTCTATGTCCTAATCCTCCCATGTTCACTTCCCTCCCATCTGACATTAATGGAATCACCATCCACACAATCCAATGAGCCAAAGTTGTCTTCCTTGAGAGCCTTATTTCATAATCTCTACTTGTTATTGATCAATAAATCTTTTGCCTCCACCTTTTAGATCCATTGGAACTGGTGGAATTCTCATTAGCTCATTTGCCACCACTTTACCCAAATCAGGATCATCTCTTGGCCATATGACTGCATTTGTACTCTGACTGATTTTTTTGCCTCTTTTTTGTAAATAATGCCTCTCAAACAAACATGCAAAGTGTCTAGAAGAATCTTTTTAGAGGGTAAATCTTACCTTCCTTGCTTAATACTCTGCATTAGCTTCTAATTGTACTTAGAAGCAATTAAAATACTTATTCAGTCTGACAAATTGCTACATATACAATAGTAATGGTGATTACATTCTAAAGCCAGACTGCTTGTGTTAGTAACAGATTCCGCCACTTACTAGCTATAAATTTTTCTATGTGATCTTGGGAGAGCTACTTGTTTTCTCCTCTCTCAGTGTCCTAATTAGCAAAGTAGTGATTAATAATAGTATCTTTGTCATAGACTTAGGATGTTAATGTTTGCTTGAAATAATGTTTGGTCCCTTGTGTACATATTATTATGTTATTGCCTTTCTTGCTAATAGAATTGTTACTATTATACACTAACTAGCTCTGTTGACTTTTTAAATTTTACCTTAAACCACTCTTCTCTACCCACTCCCAGTGATGTTCCAGCTACTCTGGCCTTTGCTGTTTGGGGGTCTTCACACTTGTTCTCTCCTGGGACTCCTCTTACCCCAGCTATTTGTGTAAATGAATCAGTTCAAGTTTTAGCTCAGATATCACTTGCTCTGGAGCGTGTCCCTTCATCAACCTACGTAAAAGCAGTCCCTATTCCCTCTCCACACTTCAGTCAGTCTATCCCATACCCTCTTTGATTTTCCTCAGAACATAAAACACTATCTATTTTATTAATTTGCTATTTTGTAGGGAATGGTTTGTTTATTATCCATCCTTGCCCTTGGAAATGTAAGTTTCTTTAATGAAAAATACAATAGCTACTCAGAATGTATTTGTAAAATGACTAGGTATGTATAATAATGTGTATATATTTGACTATGTATAATATTGTATATATTGGTATATTATATATACACCTACATATACATATATACATACTCAGTGTGTATATATATATATATATATATATATATTAAATTCATGAAAGAGAATTGCAAGAGTCATGGCTAGACAGGTTCTATGGCTTTTGGAAAGAGACTTCATTTTATTTCATAAGCCTGGGAGTGCCTTTGAAGAAATTAAAGCACAAAAGTAAAGTGATCAGATTTTTAAGTTATAAAAAACTCTGGCAGCAGAGTTGAGAAAGACATTATATCAGTTAGGAGTCTTTTGAAAAAAAACCATTTGAGATGTATTTAAACTGCAGTGTCAGTAGAGATAAAAATGAGGGTGAATATTCAAGAGATACTGAAGTGTCAGGGAGGGTTGGGGGGAATGAACTGGGAGATTGGGATACCAAATTGTACACTCTAAATATATGCAGTTTATTGTATGTTAACTGTATCTCAAAAAAAGTTCTTAAAAAAGAAAAAAAAAGGAGATACTGAAGTGCAATTGCCATGCCCTAGTCCTCACTTGCCAGGAAGCACAGAGGTATGGGATTCTGTCTGCTCACAGGAAGTAAGTCTTGCTCCCAAATGCAGACAACCCAAACCCAGAGGTTCATCAGGAGAACAAATAGTGATTAAACATCTGAATTCAATGGAACCTGTCAACTTAGAGCCTTAAGTAGGGGCCACTTTCCCTTGTGAGACTCAAAAGATGAGAGCATCCCAGTTAGATTGCAGCTTCTGCCTCTTTTGCTGGCCCGCCATTGTGGGTCACTGTGGTTCTCCTCAGCCTACACATTGCTTCCTGTAGGAGTGAGCAGGTTGTTTGAGTCAGGAGTGTATTAAATCTGGGACTACAGTTCCTTGCAATTTTGTGGTCCCACCTCTCACTATGATATGCATCAACAACGTTTTCACTTATGCAAGTTAACTTTCTCCGATCCTCTTCTTTCTCCCTTAATTTCAGCTTCCATTAGGTGCCCCTTATCTAACAGACACATCTGAAATCCAAAGTATACCATATTCCTATTCTTTTTACATAGGCTCTGAGTCCCAAATACATTAATGAACAGGCTCCACTTGTAATTTACTCTTTTTTTTTTATTGTTGAAGTATAGATGATTTACAGTGTTATGTTAGTTTCAGGTGTACACAGAGTAATTCAATAATACATACATATATATCTATTTTTTTTTCAGATTCTTTTCCCTTAGAGGTTATTACAGAATACTGTGCTATACAGTAGGTCCTTCTTGTTAATGTATTTTATATATAGCAGTGTGTATCTGTTAATCTCAAACTCCTAATTTATCCTTCCCTTTCCCCTTTCCTCTTTGGAAACCATAAGTTTGTTTTCTATGTCTGTAGGTCTATTTCTGTTTTGTAAATAAGTTCATTTGTATCATCTTTTTAGATTCCACATATAAATGATATTATATGCTATTTGTCTTTGTCTGACTTACTTCACTTAGTATGATAATCTCTAGGTCCATCCATGTTGCTGCAAATGGCACAATTTCATTCTTTTTTTATGGCTGAATAATATTCCATTGTATATATGTAGCATATCTTCTTTATCCATTCCTCTGTTGATGGGTATTTAGGTTGCTTCCTTGTCTTGGCTCTTGTAAACAGTGCTGCAATGAACATTGGGGTTAATAAGCTATAGAATTTAAAAGACTAGTTCATCCAAGAGAGCTTGAGAACCTCTAAGTAAGACAATTTTGCTTAACTCCACATGCTGGCCTGTCAGATTCTCAATGTGGCTCTGTCAAAATACAATTAAAATGGATTTTAACAGTGGGTAAGACATTAGGTAGGATCCCCATATTTTTGGATAGATGACTAGATGGATGGTAGAGTCATTTACCAAAGGAGGTACTAATAAGGCATAGACTTGGCAAAGGTTTTTTTTTTTTTTTTTAATATTTACTTTTAGGAACCCTTGGTATATTTTATATATATATATATTATATATATATTATATATATATATATATAATATATATATATAGTCTCTTTCTCTATACATATATCTATATATAAATATATATATATAGATATATATAGTCTTCAAGATAGATTTACAGACATGGTTTTTGTCATTTATAAACCCCTATAATACAGGCTTCAAAGTTGTTACATATCATCCCTATGTATTGTAGGGGAAATGTCAACACAAACCAAATGTCAAAGGCTAGTTAATGTACACAGTACTTAAAACTAGGAGGCATATTTTCATCTCTGCTTTAGGTTTTTGCTTTTACTGCACTATACTGCCCACTAAACTCAGACACCTAACTTTCAAGGTAATTTCTGTACACATTTTTCCGTTTGATTCCTCTATAATAAAACTTGTAGCTGTTCTCTGTCATGACTTTTTTCATCAAGAAGACTTGATGTGTGCAATATTAAGAGAGGGATAGAGAAAGTGTAAGACCACAGATGAAAGATACCCAATCCCACAGACTATATGAGCTCTTTAAGCTCTATCTGTTGGTCTCAGGAAATGCTGTGAAACATCCATAACTTTGAACCCTATATTACAAATTTTACTTTTCTTGTCTCTATACTCAATTTCTTTGCTGCAATAACTTTCTTGTAATGTTGGTGACACAATGCATTAAGAGTTCTATATTTATTTTTGGCTTTACTGATTTCCACCAAAACGCTAATTATGGGTCATCTGAGGGAAGAGAAGAGGTTTATCTCCTTTCACTAGACATATATTTAGAGATGCAGACATCCTAATGTAGAATTGGAAAGAATACCTGTCAGGCCACCATAGACCTCTCACCTTCCTTTGGCAGTGGCTGCTTCAGGAATGATCTCACTCTTAAAGAGTGGTTCCTGGAAACCATCAAATGCAAACCTGGCAGAGCAGAGAAAGTACACTCATACCTGGCAGAGCAGGGGAAGAAGTTCAGAGAGTCTGCGGATACTATCTCATCCCAATGTCTAGACTCACAAAATTAGGTTACACTTAGCAACAATCGGGGTTACATGAAAGCTATTGCCAAGACATCTGGAAACTTAATACAAGTCCCAGGGGCCTTTGACCAAATGTGACCCTCTCTAACAATAAGAAGGTTACAATGACCCTTTCTAAATTATGCATTAGGCTAACCTTTGGCAATAGAACAATCAGGACTATTGCAGAGGAGCCCAGCCCTTTCTGTGGATATGCTCACCTCCCTCCACAGTGTCCTGCTGACACTTCTTCATCAGCTTCACCTTGTGAGAAGCACAGGGCACACTTCCCAAACCTAAAACAAAACAAAGCAAAGAAATAGAAGCAGGCTCACATTTGCCTCTGATCACATTTTACACTATGTCAACTGTGGCCTCATGTTCACTTTTTTATTTTAGCAACTCTAAACATGGTGTTTTTATCTTACTTTTGGAATGATTAATGATCAATTCTTATACTGTATTGTAAAAGAGAGAAAAATACTCAAGTGTACTGTTAAAAATTCTCTTTCTGCAAAAGCCATTGTGAATCACTGCAGCATATAAATACTAGAGTTCAAAAGCTGAATAAATCGACCGACCCCAAAGTCCAAGTGTCTGATTCTCAAAACATATATTTGATTGTTATTAATCTCAAATCACACACGTTTGTTTGTATATGTAAAACCGTCTTGGAGGATGTCAATAAATACAGAGAATCCAAATTTGCACTTTCTCTAATAGAATACCTTCCTGACCCAGTTCAGAGGTTGTAAGACTGATTTCAGGGCCGGAGAAATGGAGGAAGAAATCATAAAACCTACATTTTTAGAAAAATTTACAATTTAAATTACCTCAAATAATTCATACTAGTTAACCCTGTGTGCTGGGCAAGAAAGTTCTTACTACTCTTACTCTATTGACAGCAAACAGAGGCTTCGTGGTCAGGAAATTTCTCCAGGTTATTCTAAGAGAAAGTGGCAACACAAAAACGATCATAGGAGCCTTCTGAATTTTAGTTTTTCCTTCTTTTTCATATTAAATTTATTTAAGCGTAATTTCCACATATAAAATACATCTACCTTTAGTGTGCAATTTGATAAAGTTTGATAAGTGGTTACAGTGTTTTCACCACCACAGCCATCAAGATAATAGAATATTTTATCACCTCAAGATGTTTTCTTTTGATCCTTTCTAGATTACACTCTCGACTCCAGACTCCAAGGCCAATATTGAATTGTTCTCCGGTACAAAAGATTGATCTTTATTTGAGAGCTTTCCATAAGTGGAACCATACATTTTGTGACTGGCTTCTTTCACTCAGTCTAATGCTTTCATTACGTGTGTTGGCCTTCTGCTCCATTTTACTTCTGAGTCGTACTTTGTTTTTCACAAGATACACCATTGTGTGTCTATCCATCATTCAGATGTCAATGAACATTCAGTTGTGTGGAAGACTTTGTTTGAGAAAATGACTAAGAGTAGAATATTTTCCCAAAAATGGCTGTACCATTTTCCATTCTCACCAGCAAAGTCCAACAGCTCCAATGGAGTGTGGACGTGGTCGGTGACTTGCTTCTTGGTCCCAAGGCTTCACTAGTTACCCATCACTGCGTAACAGTATGACCACAAAGTTTGCAGCCTGAAACAGCATATGTTTATTTTCTTGTAGTTTTTGTAAGTCAGAAGTCCAGGCAAAATGTAGCCATTTGAGTGGGTGTGAAATAGCATAGCAGTTGGTTTAATTTGCATTTTATATTATTTTATCAATGGCTATAAATTTAACTTTTAAATATGTTTTAACCTCAAAATGCATGGCTACTGTTTTTGCTTTTGAAAATCAATGATCACCAGGGACTTCCCTGGTGGTCCAGTGGTGGAGTCTCCATGCGCCCAAAACAGAGGACCTGGGTTCAATCCCTGGTCAGGGAACTAGATCCCACGTGCCTCAACTAAGAGCCTGCATGCTGCAACTAAAATATCCCTCATGCAGCAACGAAGATCCCACGTTCCATGACTAAGACCCAACACAACCAAATAAATAAATATTTTTTTAAAAAAGAAAATTAATGATCTTTATGAGCATATACAAATAATTTTAAAAGCCCTTTATATTCATCTTTATTTTAACTATTTTTGGAGCTCTGCATTTCTTTGTGTAAATCTAAATTTCTGTATGACACCATATTCTTTGTCACTGAAGAACTTGCTTTCATATTCCTTGTAGTGAAGATATGCTAATAATAAACTCTCTTAGCTTCCTTTTCCTCTGAAAATTTTCTCTGAAAAAGTCTTCTTTTCTCCTGAATTTTTGGAAATACATTTTCGCTGTGTATATCTAATAATTTGACAGGGTTTTGAGGGTTTCTGGGTTGCATAGTTCCTGATGGAAAATCTGTTATGTTTATATGTATTCCTCTATAGTAATATATCATTTTTCTCTGGCTGACTTTAAGATTTCTCTATATCGTTGTACCCAGCAAGCTGATTTTAATATGCCTTGGTATTGTTCGATTTGTATTTATACTGCTTGTAATTCCTTACATTTTTGCATTAGTAGATTTATAGTTTTTATCAAATTTGGAAATCATTTATTTATTGTTTCTTCAAGTAATTTTTCCCATAACGTTTCCTTCTGGGGCTCAACTTACATTTTTATTAGATAGTTTTATATTGCCCAGAAGGTGTTGAGGCTCTGTTACTCTACTTTCAGTCTTTATTTTTCCCAGTCCTTTTCATTTTGGATGGTTTTTATTGCAATCTTCAAGTTTGGGAATTTTTTCTCCTGCAGCATTCAATTAGCTGTTAATTTTATCCAGTCAAATTTTTATTTTTTATTTCAGATGATGACTTTCAGCTCAAAAATTCTATTTGTTTCTTTCTCCAAATATTTATCATGCTTCTTCTCACTGCTTGTTTTTTCCAGCAAGTCTTTGAGAGTATTGAGTATATTTACAACAACAGCTTTAATGTTCTTCACCGCAAATTACATCATCTCTGTCATTTCTATACCTGTTTCTATAGACCAACTATTTTTTCATACTTATGGGTCACAATTTCCTCCAGTCTAGGAAATTGGGGGTTGCATGACCTTGTAAATGTTATGCTACTGAGTGCTAGATTTTGTTTTTTCTTTTCAAAAGTTTTGGACTTGCTCTCACAAGCAATAAAGTGTCTTACAGATCTGTTGTTGTCTCTTAGAAGCTTAGTTTTTGTTGTTTGTTTTTTCTTTTAATTGGAGTGTTTATTCTACTCAGAATTAATGTAAGATCTCATACTGTTGGGCTTATATTCCACATGTTAGTATTTGTTTTCTCTTTGAATCATTTATTTAAAATGTATTTAAAAGGTAGACCCCCAGTATTCTTTTTGGCTTCTTTAGCCTCAATAAGGTAGGACTTCTGGGAATGATTCTTGCTCCTCTGAGAGTCAGGACAATTTTCTCTTTAATGGTCTCTGGTAACTGTTCTCTCTTTCTTGTTTTCTTTTTTTAGGTTCTACCCTACACATGTGTAGATTGGTACTCAAAGAAGCAACAGAACTTTCTATGTAGATTTCTGAAAATCTTTCTGTTAGGAGCTTTCCTCTTCTTGGTACTCTGCCCTACAAATTCTGTTTCAGCCTCCCTGAAGTCTGATCTATGTTTCATAGAGCTCATGAGATAGGTGGCCTCCGTTTGGACTCCCTTGTCTGTGTCAGTACAAAAATTGCCTCCAGCCAGTAATCTAAGGCTGTTTTAAGACTTACTTTACTTGTTTCCCTTCTGTGAAGGATCACATGCCCACAGTGCCTCCTGTCCCATGTCTGCATACAATTATTCCTCATTTTGTCCAGTTTTCTCTTTGTTGACAATGGGAGGGTAATTCCAGCCTTTATTACTCCCTCATGACTGGAGTTCATCCTGTATCCTTTCAAGCAGGGGCAGTGAGGTATACGGTAAAGCACACAGACTCGAGGAAAATGGGGCACAGTTCAATGTCAACCTACAAGGCACTAATCCCTGAGCTGGACCAGTGTGTTAAGCTTCCTGTGCTTCCATTTTCCATTTGTAAAACAAGGATGATAACAGTGGTAACTACTAATAGATGGGCTGTTATAATTTAGTGAGTTAATCGGTGCCAATCTCTTGGAAGAGTGGATGCAGGTAGTAAGCATTATGTGACTGCTGTTTTTACACTGGCTTCTCTACACATTCTTTGACTTAGATTCCCTTGTTTCCCTTGTATTAAAGAAAATCGAATCTATAAGAACTGACAAACTTTCTATTGCAGTTATGCCTGGAGGAGAACTAGAAGAAATTTTGGGAGTAATCAAAGAGTTTTAACATTTATATATAATGTTTGGATTATTCATGAGATATTTTGTGTTATTTTATAACTAGACAAGCTTTAAAAAAAAAAAAGCAACCATATTTCTTTAAAGTAGATATTGCTAGCTGACTACCAAATTCCAGGTTTTTATCTTTCTTTTTGTTCACACATCTAGATTTTATTTCCCAGCCTCTTCTGTCATTTGATGTAGCCACATGACAAAGTTCCAACCAATGAACTTTTACTGAAAGCATCATATTGCATGTCCGGGCATTTCAGATAGAAGTGACTCACATGTGCCCTCTCATGACCATCATCTTCTCAACGTCTGGCTGACTGGAGAAATGATGACCCTCAGAGTGACCTCGGATTTGGTGTGGGAAAGATGATTGAACACCCTCAGTCCAAATTTCTTGAAGGAGGGCCATGTGGACAATGTGTTCTTACAAATATTAATTGAAATTTATGCAAGCAGTTTTCAAGCTAGGAAGGGTGGGTGTCCATGGCCATCTGACCAAAAAATTTTGTTTTTTAAATAACTCAATTCATTGATTTACAAAAAAAAAAAAAAAAAAAAAAACTCAGAAAGTTTATAAGAAAGCTGAATTGTCTCAGGTAAAGGTATTATTATCTCAGATGAGACCAGAAAGCGTTACTTGATATGGTCAAAGTCTGTGGAAGATTCCACATATAAGTGATATCATATGATTGTCTTTGTCTGACTTACTTCACTCAGTATGAAAATAGATAATTACTACTGTATAGCACAGGAAACTCTACTCAGTACTCTGTAATGGCCTATATGGGAAAAGAATCTTAAAAAGAGTGGATATCTCTATATGTGTAACTGATTTATTTTGTTGTACAGCAGAAACCAACACAACATTGTAAATCAACTATACTCCAATAAAAATTAATTTAAAAAATTTTCTGGAAGCATCTAAGGGGCCTAGGATAATCAAGGAAGTCGTAAATGGGACTGTGGTATTGGATAGAAAATATTCATCTCTAAGACTCTATGACCAGAGATTCGAGTCATTCATACTCAAAGCATCAGTTTCCAAAATGTAAGTTGACTAGGGGATCTACATTTTTATATGGAGTCCGTTAAAAGAAATTAATTGTTAATTGGCATTATGGATGAAAAAGAGAGTGTTGCTCAGTTTCTATATTCCCAGAACTAACCTTTCAGGTAGTAAAACATAGAACTTCATCTCAAAAAGGCAAATAGGACCCAGGCTTTGGATAGAATTACACCCAAGGATCTATCACCTCTCAAAATTTACCAAAACCTCTGCCACCTGCATTCTCTCACTTGAAAAAGAGAGGTTAATAAAAGATCACTCACTTAGAGGATAAACAAAAAATATTCCTACACTTTTAACACCTTTTTAAGCTCCACACAGGATGCTAGAAGGCCACAGATCCTCCCGTGGAGAGGAAACCTGGGCTGATGTTCTACGCATATTTCAAATGATCTGTAATTTTGGAAAAGCCTGCTGTCCCCTCACAGAGCACACAGTGAAGCTGATGTTTGTATACCTTGCTAATATATTGCCTTTACTGTATTTGACCAAAAATAGTGCTTTCACTCAAGGCTGTATATTTTTCTTAGGGCTAAAGAGGCCTATGGCAGTGTTTGGTGACTCATGTGGGAGGAACTCTCACAAAAATTATGGCCTTATCTGGTAAGTCCTGCTAATGAAGAGTTCATTTGGAAAAAAATAATTGACTTTTATCCCAACCTCAGAGTTTGCACTGCTGCTTCAATCATTTGTTCCAATTCTGAAAACAAGAACGGCCTTTGTTCTAACATTCTCGAGCCTCTTGATATTTGGCAAAATGTCAAGGGCATCAAAAGCATTCATACAACATTTATGTTGTTGCTTTTTATTTCCCCACATACAGATTTCCCTGAGAATGAAATATTTGGAGGATTACTCTGCTGTCATCCCTATTCATGTATAAACCCTGGGTCCTTAAAGTCAGCAATGTTCAAAGGGTAGCATGCTGTGAATCCCCCACTGCTTCAAAATCTCAATAGATTTTTCATGTTATTGTTTGATCCAAGTTCAATAATCACAACAGAAGCACGTTCTTTGCTAGAACAAGAAAATATCTCTGCTAGCCAAAAAGAATTCTTCTGTCGCTAGAGATGAATAGGAAGATGAGAGCATAAATAAGAGAAAGTTAAAACTGTTAAAAAAATCAAGATTGCTTTTCATTTCTCATATGTAAATAATGCATTTCCCTATTGGATTCTTGCAATCAATTCATTGACACCACAGTAACATAAATAACCTAAATATAGACTATTACCATAAAATTTATGAGCATGCAAAGTAGAATTAAATAATGGATTTAAAACATTCAAAGGAGAACTATCATAGGGGAGATTAAGGGAGGAAAAAGGGGAAATATAGTCTCATTATCTGGTTTTAGAGCTTTAAAATTGATATGCTTGTTCCAAATACAATTTTTAATTTCCCAAGCATTTTAAAATTCCATCTCTGTCAGAAAAATTAACACATTAAGAAGACATATTGTCTGTGGGACTGAGAAAGGCTATTCCATAAAGAAGAAATATGTGAGCTAACAAAATCAAAACTTCATTCATGCAAAAATTGCCAAAAATTAACCTGTGATATTCCTCATGTGACATTGTAAAATATGCTCAAATCATAATGTTTGCAGGACATTTATTTGACCATGAAAACCAACATCAATAGAAATTGACAAACATTGGGTATTCCCACCTTTAGGGTCTCCTTGACATCTACTTTAAAAGTTTCATTTTATAAAATGAATCTGGAGTTTGATTCTGCCTTTAAATCCATATACCCAGCCACCCCCAGAATAAAATTAAAGTCGTTAATACTTAAAATTAATTAGGGGATGGGTTGATTTACTCTCTGTCATTTATTAATCAGTTTGACTGTGAACTTTAGTGTTTCTACAGCTTAAAAGCAATGAGAAAAAACACTCATGCGTTAACAAATGAAAATAATTATTCTGTAGATCAATAATTTATTATGAACTTAAGGTTATAGTAGAAAGCCATGTTATATACATGGAAGTTATTCTCATTGTCAGTGTTTATTTTTACCTGAATAACCATAATTTAAAGGGCCACTATAAAAGATGCTTTTGGTCTTCCACACACACACATGCACGGAATATATTGCATAAAATTTATTGTTGGCTTCTTAGAATTAACTTAAACCTCCTTTTGGCAATTTGGATTCCTTTTGGTAAGTTCCTTTCCCCACACTGTGCATAGCCTTGGTGAGGGTGAGAAATTGCTTTGATGGTTCCAGCATCTTATCCCTCCCTGTATCCACGCTCTTTGCCATGGGACTCAGCAGTTACTCTCACAGAAGCAATGGGGTATATTTTCCCTATCCCTTAAGTATGTGTGCCCTGCAGGATGAAGTGGGGGTGAAAGTGTGTCAGTTCTGGGCATTGGCTAAAGAGATCTTGAGTATTTCTGCCCTTTCCCTTGTGTTTCTGTCTTTGCCACCAGAACATGGTTGATCTAGCCTGATAGAAGAAGAGAGACGCGCAGAGTAGAGGCATGTAAAGCTGGGACCATCTTAGTTCATGCGACAACCAGCTGATGCTACCCACCTGAGCAACTTCAGCTAAGACTGGAAGACCTCCCTAGCTGACCCTGAGCTAACCCTGGATACAGGTGCAATAAACACTTGCCGTTGTATACAAACAAACAAACAGAAAGATGATTTTGGTCAAATATTGTTGACCACAGTTAATTCTGACTGTGTTACAGTCTGCTAGCTGTTTATCAACACCTATTCTTTCCCTTACGTGGTACAGACATACCTTGGAAGTACTGTGGATTCAGTTCCAGACCACAATAAAGCAACAGAGCGAGTTAAACCAAATTTTTAGCTTCCCAGTGCATATAAAAGTTATGTTCACACTACACTGTAGTCTATTAAGTGTGCAATAGCATTATGTCTAAAACAACGTACATACCTTAATTTAAAAAAGAATTAATTGCTTAAAAAATGCACCCTTCAGTGAGTCGGAGTAGTAACATCAAAGACTGCTGAACACAGATCACCACAGCAAATATAATAATAGTAAAAAAGTTAGAAAGATTGTGACAAGTATCAAAATGTGACACAGAGACATGAAGAGAGAAAGTGCTGCTGGAAAAATGGCGCCGATAGATTTGCTTGGCTCAAGGTTACCATAAACCTTCAATTTGTGAAAAACACAGTATCTGCAAAGTGGAATAAAAGAAACATGCCAAAACAAGGTGCACTGGGAAATTAGTTGTCAAGCCAAGAACCCCACTTCCCTGAACCCTTGCTCCCGTGCATCCTTACAGGTGACTTGTTGCCCTTGGAATGTGAGGGGGAGATGGGTACCACCTCCTTTCCAAAGCTTAGAAAGAACGAGTGTTCAGTCTTCATGTTCTTTCTCTTCTTGGCTGGAGACAAATGACATCCAGGGTCTGTGGAGAAGTGAAGCCATGAGATGAGAGAAGCATCTCTCTGTAAATCACTGAGTGGAGGAGAGTCACCCGCTGACTTGGAACACCTCCTTGAGACTGTTAAGTAAGCAATAAATAAATCCCTCTTTTGTTCAGGCTGGAAAGCACTATTGTCCCCAGTCCCGTCTCAAGCTCTCTGTTACAGCAGCTAGAGTTACCCTGAGTAATCCAGTCTCATCACAGTACTTGAGAACGTTGAGGCATGGTGTCTGTTTTCTATCTGGGAAGAGCAGTCATCTGAAGGATGCTCCTCAGTGGAGTGAGACACTCTGACACTTGGCCAGCTAATTGCTAGAATTGATTTGTTGCTCTCTCTGCTGAGGTAACCACCTCCTTCTGCATGGTCACTACACCACACTTTCCCTCCATAAACCTCCTATGTTGAAGATGTGTTCTCAGAAGGGAAAGACTTCATTGGTGAAGAATATAAGAGTTAAGGGCCCCTGTCAAAGCCTCCAAGGCTGCAAAGCACATGAAATAATAGTTGAGAATGGGAGAAAGCCATCCTTGTTAACTAGGATTTCACTGGACTCTATGTAACAGAAACTAAAACATAACCCCATAGACAAAGACAGTCATTAATTCGTGTGGAAGGACATCAAGAACTATGTGTCCAAATACAACACAGCTGCTCAAGGAAGTTACTGAAGGTCAAAGCACCATCTCTCACGTGCTCTGCCACCTTTGTCTTGTGACTGTCATGTGATTGCTCCACATACGCAGGCATCCTAGAGACAAGGACAGATGAAAAAAGGCGAAGGTGATTCTATGCCTTTATTAAGATGACAACAATAGCTTTTCTGGACACTTATTTGGTAAACTTCTGCTTATACCCTGTTATCCAGGACTGAGTCACAGGGCTCCTCCAGCTGCAACAGAGACTAAAGAAGTAGCCACACACACACACACCCCTTCCAGAACGTCTGCTTGGTGACATCTTCACATGTGTCACTTCCAGTTCAAAGCTTCTAAGAAGTTGGATTATAATAGTCAAGCTTCATTGGAAATATGCATCTCTCAGTATATTTTTTAAACTAAAGTATATTTGTAACAAGTTATCTCCCAAAAATGTGTGGGAATAATTTTGAGTTAGTTCCAAATACAACTTGAGAATTATTGGAGCCATGCATAGACATTTTAATAAGCACCCTGAAAGTTAATAAATAGATCCCAGAATCTAAAAAATGTATCTCTCATATTGTGGTTAATGCATTTTAAAAAGGTGTTTCTTAACATTACTAACTTTTGAGTAGCATGTGACATTCCCAACTTTTTACATCCTAACTTGACAGTTCATTACACTTACTCACACACTCGTCTATATCTATGCATATACAGACATTTTACCAAGACTTAATTACATTAAGATAGTGGTTGGGTTTTAAAATGTAAACATTTAAATCTGTCCTATTTAATAGGCTTTGCTCACAGAACACTGTGTTTTAGCAACACATTACTCAAATTTAGTAGAAATGGCTTTTCTTAACTTTTTAATTTCACATATTACTACACTGAACAAAATCTGGTTTCTATTATTAAGTAGGGGCAAATGGATATTGCATATGTAGTTAGGAGTGTGGACCATACAAACTTTAATCTTAGGTTTTCCAAAAGAAATCTCATATGGGGCATTTATAAGTGAATTAAAAATAAAATACCATAATAAGCATTAGATGACAGGGGGGCTTCTTTTAGACAACTCACATGTCATTTATTGAATATTATTTCTGAAAATATGTTTTTAAAAGCCTGTTGTTTTTGAAAATTTGTAACTTTACGGGGTTGTTTTCCTCAATAATCAAATCTGCATGACCAACCATTTAAAAGGAATAAAGAAAAATATAGGTCCATAAAAAGAAAATAAATGAGAGAAAAAAAAGAGGTCTAACAAAGAAAGTTTAAAATCAAGATTGAACAAGAAGTGTTTAAATGATGACTTAATCATTCCACCCAAGATGTGTAAATACATCCAGGCATGGAATCTGACCCTAAAATCTTAAGAGTCCTTTCAGATTTGTGTTCTTTTGTACAAGTACCCCAGCCCCACAATTGATGCAACTTTCTTTTAAAATAAGGATTGGACAGTAGTTTTTAAAGACATAATTCAGATACTATACACTCTTCTTGTGGGGTTATTAGTCACCTTCCTTTGAAATATAAATAGTCTAGCACCCAGGAGAGCCTATTAAAACTAGTAAAGGAGGAAAGGGTTCTGGGATACAGGCGACCTGAAGACAGCTCCCCTCTCATCACTCCCAGCTCTATCTGCCACTCTTGGTTAAAGCTGCTTCTGGGACCTGAGAGCAGCTGAGCACAGGGGGAGGTGTGGCCTCTGGTGGATTCCAGCAGAGAGGACTGGAATAGAGTTTTGTCCAAATGAGCTCGGTAAGTTTCTAAAGAACCAGGTTGAAGCCTTGGAAAAGGATCATAAAGGATAAATCTTCAAAAAAGACAAAATCATGAATTTCATACAAATTTAAAATTAACATGTCACATTCCACTTTATAAAGAAAAAAAACATTGCCCTGGAATCTAATTCGGGGTTTAGCCCAGAGTACTACACCCCAAGGTAATTTTCTTAAACTCTCTAAATGCCTCTGTTTCCTCTGTTGCAAAATAAGTACAATATAACTCCTGCCAAGTTCTCTATGCCAAGGGTTGCTATGAGACTTAAATGTAAAAATATCTGGGAAAGTGGTTCTAAAACTGTAAATTTTTCTATAGAAATAAAATGCCAGGAACCTTAAGTTGTTGGGGAAATTTTGCTTCATAATTTAGCAAGTGTAATTTGTTTGAAATACAAATCTTTTTTTTCTCAAACCAAAAAAATAAAGAAATAACTTGTCTAAAATTTCATTGAACTAATAATTGTTGCTATTTAATTAATACAGAAAAAAGAAAACTGCCGCATGGTTAAAAAGAGAACTGATAAAGTAGCACACATTTATAATCAGATAAGGAATGTGGAAATGAATTTACAAAAGGATGAGTAACCTGCAGAACTAGTCAATATTCTCAGGCCGATAACTAATTGCATTCCATCTGACGCAATTTTCATTTCAATGGACAGAGATTATTTGCATTACTCTCGGTTTTTTACAAATTAAATCTCTCTGTAGAGTTATACAGTAGCCCACTCAGAAACAAAGACAGACACAAAGCAGATGGAAGAGCCTGTCAGGGCCCCTGCTACCTTTCAAAGTGTTGCACAATTTTCACTTACAATGAATAAACACAAATAATTCAATCTTAAAAGGAAAAAAAGTAGACTCTCTTGGACTAGAACACAGAAAAATAGATAAAATCCTTGAAACAAGTGAAATATAGTGTAGCAGAAACTCTAATAATATTATCAAGCTGGGAGTATTGAATTATTTAAGAACACGAAAGACTGGGGTTGATGGAGGTGGATATATTGATTTTCCAAAGTTCTCCTCAGGATACAAGGCAGGGAGGGGAGACATAACAGGTGAACATTGTCAATGAAAAAATGTTCCTGCCAAATCAGGAAACAAAGGATTTTGCAGCCATCCAGCCATTTCATTACAGCTGCCCGATGGTGAGTCCTGAGGGAACTCAGGATGGCAACTGGGGTGACCACCATCGAGCAGTCAGTTCTGCAGCCACCCCCCTACAGTGCACCCCAAGGAGACTCATGATGACAAAGCACAGGACACTGGCCCAGATAGCTGAGGTGCACATCAAAGGAATGATTTCAGTGAGCCCAGACTCTTGCACCTTCCCATATATAGGAAAATGCTAAATTCATTAACCTGAGATATCTGGTTTTCTTTAACAGTTATCTTTTGCTGTTCTGACTATTGGGTCTTTGTTGTAAAAACTCGTGTATATCCTGACTCCTCCTTCCACTCTTCAGAGCAGTTTCTCAGAGTTATTCAAGAAGCTGTGTCCCGGGCTTAAGTCCTCAGTTTTGTCTGTCAAATAAAACATAATTCTCCACTTTAAGGTTGTGCATTTTTTTCCCAGTCAACCACATATTCTAAAAATCTCATCAGATAAAACTGAGAGAGGATAAGGAGGAAATAGGACATCTTTCTTGAGACATGACAAACATCTTGGTGGAGTAGTTGCTATTTTCTTTCCAAATAATAGTTGAAAAATATGTTTTGCATACCAAGAATAGGAAAAAGGAAGAAAACTAAAAGCAGCATAGATTAATGACCATTCTTATTTGCCCCTATGACCACCCTTGGGCCACCACGTAGCCACATAGTAGGACCAGTAGCTAAACTCCAACTTACTGACAGATAACCTTCAAGGAACACACGAGAGGAAGAATTGGGAGCTGAGTTTCAGTTATGCACAGCATCTGTCCCAAGGTGCCTTAGAGTGAGAGTAGGGTTTCTCAGCTTAGGAACTTTTTGTTTGGTTTGTTTTGTTTTTGATCCAGATAGTAAACATTGTCCTGACATAAAGAATATGAATAGGGTATGGCTGTCATATCAAGTTTTTTTTTTCTCTCTGTTCTCTCTCTGTGTGTTCTTTTATTGGGCATAGTTGTTTTACAATGTTGTGTTAGTTTCTGCTGTACAGTGAAGTGAATCAGCTATATGTATACATATATCCCCTCCCTCTTGGACCTCCCTCCCCCACCCATCCCACCCATCTAGGTCATCACAGAGCACCGAGCTGAGCTCCCTGTGCTATGCAGCAGGTTCCCACTAGCTATCTGTTTTACACATGGTAGTGCGTATATGTCAGCCCAATCTCCCAATTCATCCCACTCTCCCCTTCCCACCCCCACATCCACACATCTGTTCTCTACAGCTGCATCTCTCTTCTGCCCTGCAAATTATGTTCATCTTTACCATTTTTCTAGATTCCACATCTATGCGTTAATATATGATATTTTTCTCTTTCTGATTAACTTCTCTCTGTGTGATAGACTCTGGGTTAATCCACATCTCTCCGAATGACCCAATTTCATTCCTTTTTATGGCTGAGTGATGTTCCATTGTGAATACATACCACATCTTCTTTATCCATTCCTCTGTTGGTGGACATTTAGGTTGCTTCCATGTCCTGGCTATTCTAAATAGTGTTGCAATGAACATTGCAGTGCATGTGTCTTTTTGAATTATGGTTTTCTCAGGATATATGCCCAGTATTGATGCTGTTCACCTTCTGCCCAGGACTCACACCAACTGGTCTCCAGATGATTTTAGAAGTTAGATCTCAGGAAGCAAGACTAATCGGGGGATAGGCCATCTCACAAAACAGACAGGTGAGTTTATTGGATGCACGTGTGAGATTTGGGAGCGAAGCTTAGGAATACTCAAGGAATATAAAGATGGCTTTAAGTTTCCAGCTACAGCAAACTGCTATAATTGAATATAGCTTCTGCAACTGCAAAGATGTCAGTATTGAGTGCTACAGCATTTAACATCAGGGAAATGAGACTCAGGCACAGATGGGTTCTCAGACTTCAAGGGAACAAATCCTTAAATTTAAATAACTGAGAATAATTACATAGTCTTCTTGCAAGTTATAAGGAATACATCACATTCTTTCAAATGGAGCTCTTTATCTCCTATAATTACACCTTCTAGAAGAGTGTTGCAAAAAATACTGAAGCGTGTTGTCCACAATCGGCATTGTCCTGGTCAACATTGAAGCATATTTATTAATATCCTTGTGCATGTTTCTCTGGGAGCAAAACTACTCAAAGCAAACCAAATGGAAGTTCTCTGTGTTTAAAAATTTCCAGACAACTATAAAACTTAGTGTTTAAATTTCTAAACAATGAGCATGACCATAATTTATATATAAATTATGAAATACATGTATATAATGCATATTATGTTATTTACATGCAAATTATCCATTCCAATCAACATACATTGGCTCTCCTATTTTTGTGTCTATTTCACAGGAAAAGGGTCTGAATAGGTGTCTACTTTCTCTGGCAGAACATTGAGGAGTACGCAGGGGTGTCTGGAACCCAGATGTTCAGTCAAGCACTAAATGTCATTCTGCTCCCAAAAAGGAGAAGGGAAACTTTTCCTGAAACTGAAAAGATGGAATAGGCTTCTCTGCTGCAGTTTCCAATAAACAGATCTCTCTCCCCAAAGCTGGAAATCAATACTAAATCCCCTTATGTGTTTTTATGTCTGTTTTGAACAATTCTATTTTAAAGAAAATAGCAAATCTTTAATCCTTTCAAGGTACAAAAGGAGAGTGAGACCTAGGAAGACAGACCTAGGGAAGGGACCCCAGTGTCTGGAAATGCGCTCTGGGCTGTTTGGGTAGGAAATGCCAAGATCTCAGAAGCTGGAGTGGGGGTCTGGGGAATGCGTGAGGGTGCTCTCTGTTTGGGCACAGCCCAGGGCCAGGCAGACTGCTCTGTGGGAGCCTCCAAGCTGTGGGGCCCAGGGAGGGGCCTTCTTACAGGGTCAAAGGATGGCTCTGTCTAGCTACAGTTTTTATTAGATTCAATGGCCTCTACACAAAATACTTTTCTATTTTAATGAAATTAAACTAAACTGTAGTTTTTTTTAAATATCAGGAAAATGTCATTTTTATAATTTCTTACATGCTTTGCAAATTAAAAATAAAAGCATTTGAGTGAAAAAATACATATGGATACACATTTTATCATATATCTGGGCATTCTTCAAAACATTATGTTGGTCCATTGTCCAATGGTCCATATATCCATTATATATACATTATATTGGCACACAATACATGAATGCCGTCATGCCAATCAGAGTGCATGAGCAAGAAGTAGCCAAATGTAAAAGGCCTTGATAAGACAGATGCTTTCCAGAGACTGGAAGATAAAACACATAATGAGGCAAAGACCTACACATCAGTGCAGTCTTAAGGGTTTAGTGGTCTGGATACACCCAAACATCCGCTGCAAAGTAAAGAACCGGTCACTGCATATCCTACTTCTACCTTGAAAAATAAAGAACAATACTTGGTGGTCATCTTCAGCTTGTGACCCATTTACTGAGCGACAGGGAAGTCCGTTGTCCTTTGGTGAACTCAGAACAAGAAGGGGCCCTTCCCATGACCTGGCTGTGAGGCAAGCTGCCCTCTGGCTTGGCCAGAGGACCTGGAAGAAAATATGGTTTCAGGTACCTGGGAGGGAAAAAGATTTCATGTAGAGGTCAGAGCAGAGGAGAATCACAATTAGATACCTAGGATTCTTTAGCAAGTCCGGCGATCTGCAAGAGATTTACAGATCATTTAAAAATCAGCTCTTGGCCTGCTTCTGGGTCTTAATGGAAACAGAGCAAATGACCATGAGACATCAAGAGGCTGTGCAGCCAGCCTGAGGAACTGGATTCTGCCACACCAGTGACGTCTTAAGGCCAGCAGACTTAGCAGCACTTATCACAAGATAGGACTTGTACATAAGGGACCAGGCAGAGCTAGAAAGCACATGAAGGCTGCAGTAGCAAGCAGTCCAAACCCTTCCCTCTGCCATCACTCACTGCCCCAGTGCTTCTCCCTCTGCTCACCCATGTGGGTGTCCTTATAACCAAATGGTGGGACCTAAAAATCTGAGCTGGATTAGAGATGAGTTGGCTTGGTATGTGAGCAGTAATCAAAATGGACTGTGGCTGCATGACGGCCCTGAAACTGAGGAGAAATCCACCCAATGGGCTTTTATCACTTCACCTGGTCATCCACTTTGCAGGCAAATGTAGCCTGCAGGAAAAACATACATTGACTCAGAGATGGTGGTTAATGGCTTGGCTAGCTGGATAGGGGCCTGGGAGGAGATTAGAATATTGAGGCAAGGAAAAGTGAGGAAGATGCATGAAGATCTTGACCTGTGAAGATCTTACATCACTGCCCAGAGGGCATCCAGCACTGCAGTATGAAACAACCAAGTAACGGAATGACCAGGCCGGTTGACATCACCTTGCTGGCATCATGACAGCTCCAATGCCAGCTCGGTGGGCATCTCATGGAGTAGCTGTGGTGGCAAGGATGGAGGCTGTGCTTTGCAATTCACCTTCTACCTGTCCTCAGCCTTGGTCCTCTCACTCCCTCACTGGTGTGGCTGAGACCCAACCTCAGTGAACTTCCTGCAACCAAATCTCCATCTCAGAGGGTGTTTCTTGGGTAACTGGGACCAACATGATCCTCTCCTCTCCTGCCTTCCTTCATCTCTACCTTCTCCTTCCTTCCTTTCTTTCTTTCTTTCTTCCTTCTTTCTTGTGGGCAGGACAGCATCTCTAGACTAGGAGGAGTGGTCTAGATCCTACTGGGAAATGTTTTGTCTGTGTCCAGGAGTGAGTATCTATGCTCAATGATAGCACACTATAGAAAAAAAACTTTCATTCTTTCAGAGCAAGGGGTGGGCAAATCTTTTTCTGTAACAGGCCAGGTAGTAAATATTTTAGGCTTTGCAGACCATGTGGTCTCATTAAAATTCCTCAAGTCTACCTTTTTCATGCAGAAGTAACCACAGACATACATAAACAAGTGAGCTTGACTGTGTTACAAAAACAGGTGGCAAGCCAGATGTGGCCCATTAAGCACAGACTTGTTGTAAAGCGTTGGAGATAGAGTGGGAGTGTTAGTGCCTTGTGGGGACACAGCTTTTAAGATAGAAATCCTAGGACCTTCTGTACACGTCATCAGATGAAGCTTTCTTGGTTCCCTACTCTCTCTAGAACATGCAGTCTTTTTCATTCCATTCACTTCTTATTGTTAATGCCCTAACTCAAGTCTGCTACATCTGACCATTCAACATCTCTTCCAGGCTGGGGGAAAATTGACCCTTTTCTAGTATGACTAAAGCTATGACTTAGAGCAGTTCCAGCACTGGTCAACACACAGAAGCTGACACCACAATGTTTCCACAATACTGTAGTTCAACAGAAAGAATGGCCGGGTAAGGAGAGAGAAGGCCATGTCTTGTTTGACATTCTGTGCTTTGCTTTATTTCTTTTCAATTTTTTGAATAGCTAGTATATTCTGGTATATGTTAAAAAAAAAAGTCCCTCTGCCAGCCTTTCCCCTTTCTGCCTGTGTCCCTTCCGCACACTACTGGGTAACCACTACTCTCAGTTTCCTATGCATCCTTCCCGTGTTTCTTTATTTTGCTTGGGTTTTAATTAACTTTAATTAAGTTACTGTACTTTGCATTCTCTATTTCTTAGGTGATGAGATTTTCATTTTTCTCATTGCTGAGGAATCATTTTAAATTTTCAGTTGGCAGTGCTTCTTCACTTATTCTAACAGGGGATTGTAATGTGAAATGAGAACTAAATAAACAGCTGTATGGCTCAAACACATGTTAGGGGTAACACTTTAAATGTTTATATTCAAGATCATTTGATTTTCATTATTATAGAAAAAAAATTATTTAGCTTTGGATCTGTAGTGAGTCTCTTTGCGAATGAATAATTACAGCACAGGCAGCTGTAGGGTGGTGGGTTCAAGAGGTCGGTTTATACACTGGTGGGGGAGTGGGGATATGAATCAAAGCAAACAACAGGGAAGAAGAAAAGGCAGGAGGACAGAATGACTGTCCAGATGGAGGGAGAACCCAGGAGATGAGGGGCTCCCTGGTCACTGAGCCCAAGTCTGGGTAGCAGTCAGCAAAGTAGAAGCACTCACAATGCCTTTAGCTGAAGAGGTCTTTGAAAGGGAGGAAACTCATGCCAGTTACGGGTCACAGATGTGAGACCAGCCCAAGATCCACAGAATCACGGGCTTTTGCACCACTGAATATAGAATGCTTTTTGTTTATACTTCATTCTCCAAAGTCAATTAATTTATTGACTGCATGGAAAAAATCCCAGTTAAATAAATGACAATTGATAAATATTATTCATATCTCTTTGGAGTTTTAAAGTTGTTTTCTTTAAATTTCTATTTAAAATACCTGAAAAACATGCTCTGGCTTTGGGAAAATAATAAAAGAATGAGTTGATAGAGTAAAAATGACAATTTTCAAGAATGCCTGTAAGAGAAAGAGGCTTAACTATTTTCTGGGACCAAGCTCTTAGATTTTAACATCCAGCTGGGTTTTTGAGGTGGTGACACGAGTGATGAGCCTGATTAGGAAGTCCTTGCACCAGTGCAGACAGGCATTGGCCAAGGCCAGAGGAGAGGAACGTGTACACAAAATTTTAATCAAGAAAACATGATGCAATTTGATGATGAGATGAACTGAATTAATGTGTTCAGGGTTTTTATGGGTTTTTGAAAGCACAAATAGAGAGACATTTAAAATGTATCTTCCTTCCATGAAAGTTTTGCTGGGAGTGTGTTAGGGGAATAGTTTAGTAGCTAATCAATAAGAAATAAACATCTTTATAATAAATTTCTAGATGTGAAAATTGTATAATATATTATTATTATAGATCTGTATAGATTTGAATATGATATTTTTAAAAGTCTAATTTCTCTTCCATGCTTTATATACATTCTTATATGAAAAATAGAAAGGAATGATAAATCATTCCAAAGAGATCAAAGTATACCAACTGAATTTAATTCCATTTGTGTTTGATCAGGTTGATTTATTGTTCTATCCTCAGAAACATCAGTTGATTGACACTTGTAGAGGGTAAAGGATTTCGAGAATATCTTAAGAATTTGCACTTTCATAAATCAACTATACTTCAATAAAAAAATTCAAGAAAAGAAGTTTTCATATTCTTCCTATTTGACAATTCAGAAAACAATTTTTTCTATAGCATCGCCAAACCATTCACATAATTACACAGATCCGATAACAGAAGAATTTCATGCCAAGTCCTGTTAACAAAAACTCTGAGTTAGCCTTCTGAGACTGATTAATAGGCTTTTCTTTTCATCTGGAAGGTACTGTGTATTTTGAGATTAGATAATAAATCAAGCCCTGTTTAATTTTTGGTCTTGATGACACACAATTGGGTCTGGAGGGAATTTCCAGAGATTTTAAATATGTTGGGGAAAATAGAAATCCTGACTCAACTGTTTCTTTATCACATCATCTCAAGCTCATCTACCCTCGTCCTGAAGATAAATTGTTCAGGGCCAGATTGAATTACTGTGAATGCTTCTCCAAAACTCAATTTCAGTGAAATGCACTCCCTTCTCAACCAGCATTGAGGCCTCTGGGCGTCTTGTTTCCTTCCCAGATGCTTGCTCCTCTTTGCTTACTTTCTAAGCATCTTCTCTTTCCTCCCTTCCGTCCCTCCTTCCTTCCTTCCTTCCTCTAATTTGTTGCTGTGGATACTACAAATCCTTAGCTTTGCTACTAAAACTATCTTCAAATTCAGTTGTGAAATAAGCTAATCAGTTTATTTTCTTTAAACATAATTAACACAAATGGCAATTCAATAAGCACCAGTGTACATGGTCAATACAATATGTAATATTTTGCACCAAACATTTCTATATATTTGCATCAACACAAGTAAAGTTACAGAGCCAGAGTCATATGTGCCATACGAATAGCATGTTTGTTCTTAATTGAGAAACATACAATCTAATGAATTTTCTGGAAAAGGTTATGAATTAAGTGTAAAATGAAAGAAAAATGAGATAATTTAATGTATGATGATCTTATTTCTTTCATGAGGTGAGGAGGGCTAAAAACAAAAAAAATAACTGTATTAAAATATTTAAAGTCAAATTTTTTAATACTAGGGTATTTCCTTAAATTTAAAAATATTCTCTAACCACACAAGTTTAAAAATGTTCTTTACTGACTCTCTTAGCTTGCTGTCCTAAATTCACAGTGATTTGATGATTCTGAACCACTCTTGACAAAATTCATGTTTTGCATGAAGAAACTTTGGAAGATGGGTCAGAGTGAGTACTTTGCATCAGTATCTATGTAACACTGTTAAAATGTTCTACACATTAGGAAATATTTATAATAATAATTGTTCCATACACTTCAAAAGTACCTTAAATAATAGGAAACAGTATGTTGTCTGAAATAAAAGTGATTTTTAAACATGTTTATGGGTGAAAACTAAAATTAACCTTTTTAGTATGTATTGAGCCACCTACCTTTCTAATCACACAAACGCCCATCCAGATTGAACGCTGCTCTCCAACTCCATCTTAACTGCAGTTCCTCAGCCATAAAATAAACATAACAATAGTACTAGTACGTACTCTATAGGAATTTTATGAGGATTACATGAGTTAACAAGCACAGTGTGCATAATGGTATTTGATACCTAGTATGAATTAAATAAATGGTTTGAAATAAATCTTAATTTTCTCTCCCAAAGTTGTTTCTTTCTAAAGCTCTCTTCATTTGCTTTTTCAAAGACACCTTTTGTCTTCCAAAACACATAAGCTTGAAATATTCAAGTTGTTCTTAAGTTGAAAAGACACCTTAACTCTCCCTACATCTTTACAACTGTAATAAGCTGCTGTCTCTTGCAGTTTTCCTGTAGAATTCTTATCTACCCTATGTAGGTGGCTGGGATGTGCAGGCATGGCCTTCCTGAAGAACTGGAATTACCCATGCTTGGGAATTTGTCAACTGAGTGTCAGCAGTGGAGGAAGTTGTAGTTGGTCTCCAATATTTCTAAAATGTTACTAAAATGCTACTAAAAATATTAACAGACTACTGTACCTAGGTGTTTTCTTTTTCAAATACACTAGAATCCATGTACAATTTTATAGAAAATAGACAAGACATAAAATACTAGTAAAAAGATATTGTAATATCAAGTTGTGTATAATAATCTCACATCCAAATATTCTAAGACTGCTTTGTTACTAACGTGGAAACAATTACATTTCTTGAAGAAGAAGCCTTGTAATCGTGTCAGGAAGAGAACCCAAGAGACCTTTCAGATTGGTGACTTGCCAGTTTATGTAAAATCAGTTAAAAATGTTTTCTCATATTCTGGTGACTTCCAACCAGAAACTCCCATTCTCTTCCATGGTCTATAAGTCAGGACTTTGCACTTCTTCTTGCACCTACGACTAAGACTCTTCTGAAATAACATGTTTTCCAGTTTCCATTTACGACTCATTTAACTCAGGGTAGTTTGAGCTATCTTATTTTCCTGCTTGACTGTCTGGAGGGTGATCCTTGTTGACAAAAGGAGAAAGAGGGTGGGCCTAAAGGTGCACTCCCCCACCTCCACTCATTGGCTTCTCATCTCCCTCACCTCTTTCCAGAAGATAATCCTCCGTGGCCCCATTTTAAAGTCTAAAGACAGAAAGCCCAACTGATTATTTAAATCTCAATGTGCTATTGAAATACAAATGAGGCTTTTCCAGGTACTTAAGTTTAGAAAGAATATTATTATCAACAGTGCATCTGTGCCTTTTTTGCTTAAAGTCTAAAAGGGAAGGAAATGGTGTGTATTAGAAACAGACAGGTTGAACATTAAAAGGCAGGAATAGTGGAAGGAGATGGTTAATACATTATTTATTTATTTTTAATTGTAGAAAATAAATATTCCAAAACCTACATATCTGTATGCACTTGCTTTAGAAACTAGAGAAGTAACATTAGCGATGTGGAGATTTCATTTTGTTCCACCTTGGGCCAAGAAAGCAATGAAATTTACGAATGCCAGTCATAACTAGAATCACCTTATAATTTATAGTCTGAAACAGGACATTGATGATGGAGGAGGAGGCTGTGGTATGAGGTCTAAAATGAAGGTCCATGTGGCGTCCTGCTTTGACATCTGGGGAAGTTGGACGCAAGGTCTCCAGGGGCCTTACCCCAAGTTCCTCTGCCTGCTCAGCTCCTGTGCACCAGGTTCCCCAGCCAAACAGCATCCTTTTTAGGGG
This sequence comes from Hippopotamus amphibius kiboko, assembly GCF_030028045.1. NCBI lineage: Eukaryota > Metazoa > Chordata > Mammalia > Artiodactyla > Hippopotamidae > Hippopotamus > Hippopotamus amphibius. The sequence continues at coordinate 88,162,313 of NC_080188.1, forward strand.
GAAGGAAGCAGTTTCTGCCTGTGCCTGAGTAGCAGGTGTCAGTCACCTGCCAGGCTTCAGACTTATTCAAACAGTTCAGTCACATCCTTCCACCAGAACCAGGGAGCTCCCACCTTCTATCTCCCACAGCATTCCCCCACCCCCGTCATTCACTTTGTTCCCAAGTCAAGCCCCATGTGGCCCTGTGTTGCATGCAATGTCCTCGTACCTGGGCTGTGAGTACACTTGACTAATAAACTGCTGTCAGTCTTGTCTGCTCAGTGTCAGGGTTCATGTGTTTGGCCATCTCCATAACCCTAGGGCAGAAATGCTTCTCTCACCCATGGCTGAATAAGAGTTATTTATGACCACTGAAAATCAAGTATACAGTAGAATTCTCCCAAGCAAACTGGGACATATGGTCAACCTCGTCAGAACATTTGTCCTTGGGAACTTACTTGATAGATGAAAGAGGAGTTGAAGGAGTAGTTCCCAAGCTGTGGCACCACACAGGAAGATTTCTTCTTTCAGACTACATCTACAAAAACTGCATCTTTGTCCAGAAATAAACCCACAAACTTATGGTCAATTAATCTATGACAAAGGAAGCAGGAATATACAATGGAGAAAAGACAGTCTCTTCAATAAGTGTTGCTGAGAAAACTGGACAGCTACATGCAAAATAATGAAATTAGAACACTCCCTAACACTATACACAAAAATAAACTCAAAATGGATTAAAGATCTAAATGTAAGGGTAGATACTATAAAATTCCTAGAGGAAACCATAGGCAGAAGACTTTCTGACATAAATCGCAGCAATATCTTTTTGGATCCATCTCCTAAAATAAAGGAAATAAAAGCAAAAATAAACAAACTGAACTTAACTAAACGTAAAAGATTATGCACAACAAAGGAAACCATCAACAAAATGAGAAGACAACCTACTGAATGGGAGAAAGTGTTTGCAAATGATCTGATGGATAAGAGATTAATATCCAATATATACAAACACCTCATACAACTCAATATCAAAAAAACAAACAACCCAATTTAGAAATTGGCAGAAGCACTGAATAGACATTTTTCCAAAGAAGAAATGCAGATGGCCAAGAGGTACATGAAAAGATGCTCAACATTGCTAATCATCAGGGAAATGCAAATCAAAACCACAATGAGATATCACTGCACACCAGTCAGAATGACCGTCATCCAAAAGAACATAAATAACAAATGCTGGTGAGGGTGTGGAGAAAAGGAACCCTCATACACTGTTGGTAGGGATGGAATTTGGTGCAGCCACTTTGGAAAATAGTATGGAGGTTCCTCAGAAACTAAAAATAAAACTATTATATGACCTGCAATTCCACTTCTGTGTATGTATCTGGAGAAAACTATAATTTGAAAAGATACATGCATCCCCAATGTTCATAGCAGCATTATTTACAATAGCCAAGACATGTTAGCAACAGATGAATGTGTGGGTGTATATATATATATATGTGTATATATATATACACCACATGTTGTATACATATATACACAGTGGAATATTAGTCATAACAAACACAACCACATTAAAGAATGAAATTTTGCCATTTGCAGTAACATGGATGGACTTCTTGCCTTTGAAGAGTTTTCAACTGAACAAGACAAGGAGGAAAAAGTTTCTGTCATGGAAATCTGGAATCCTAGGTACATTTTCTCATAACATGTTTTGTTCATGATGGCTGAGTGTCTAGAACAGTTCTATCCAATATAAATGTATGCAAACCATATTTACATTTCATAACAGCAAGATTTAAAAAGGAAAACAAAAACATGGGAAATTAATTTTAATAATACCTTGTGTTTAACCCAGTATATCTGGAATATTATAATTTTAATATTTAATCAAAATAAAAATTATTAATGAGATATTTTATACCCTGTAAGTCATGAAGATTTCACAGTGTAATGTGCATTTTACACTGAGAGCACATCTCAATTTGGGTGTTCAATTTTTATTGAAACTACTTGATCTGTATTAATAGATTCAGAGACATAACACATTTCAAACATACATAGAAATTGTTTTTCTAATACTCTTTATAATTCTAATAGTTTTTTTTTCCTTGAAAGTATTTTCTTTATTTTTTAATTGAAGTACAGTTGATTTACAGTGTTGTGCCAATCTCTGTTGTACAGCAAAGCGACTCAGTTTTACACATATATACATTCTTTTTTAAATATTTTTCCATTATGGTTTATCCCAGGAGATTGGATATAATTACCTGTGCTATACAGTAGGACCTTGTTGTTTATCAATTCTAAATGTAATAGTTTGCATCTACAATTTCTAATAGTTTTAATAGTTATTCTAGTGCTGAATTAAGTACAAATCATTTCATTTAATATTATCTTTGATATTGACAAAACTGTTTTCTTTTCCTTTAGAATTGATTCAATTGAAGCAAAAGCACATCAAGTTGAAACAAATCTGTCCAAGCAAATTAAATAATTCATGTGTCAACTCAGTGTTATTTACATAGAATGCAAAAGGGAATTCCATAAATTGAAGAGCAACTCTGTTTATAAATATCAATAAAATTTTCTTTAAATATTCCTTCTAGTATTTGCATATTTATATAACACCATTAATTTCAATTAAAATCTTCTGCATTTAAGCTAAAAAATATGTAATATAATTATTATTGATTTGTACTAAAGAAAGTTTTAATTTCAACTTAAGTTTCATAACCTGTCTGGCAAAGTCACAAATAGGCTTGTCTTTTCCTTTGTAGTTTCATACTGATCTTGGTGAAAGAAGGAAAATCACACTCATTTTTCTTTGATTATTGAAAGTTTGGCAACATTCCTTTTGCTTAGGAAACTACTAAACCTGAGCAACAATATTGTGCATCTTCGTAAAGCTGTCCCATGACCAAACCAACAAGCACAAGCAACAACACAAGACCGCTGTACTCACGGTCTTCTATTTCTTCCACATTCTGTATGTAATAAAAGATTCTAACCACTTTATCCGGGACACATTTTATAGAATCTGCTTCAGGACACTGTGAATAATTTTTTCACAAACACTTTTAATACTATCGTAGAGTTGAATAGAAAAATAGGGGAAATATCAATCTTTTACTTTAAAATTTGTTTTTTTACCTAACACAGCTAGAGCATCATCTACCATGATTGAAACTAAGTTTCTCATACTAGTGGAAGATTCTTCTTTAACAAATACATAGTATTTATCAGTTTAATATTTGGGGCCTCAAACTGATAGTATTTCTTTAAAAATGTGAAAGTCTTCTGAGACAAAATGTGTTCAAAGTATTAATCAAACAATGTCTCATGTCTGACAAGTCATTGAAAAGTGAATAAAAATACTTAAAATTTTCTACATATCCAAAAAAATGATATTTCATATTGATAGAAAGTTTTTGTATTCTCAAGGCAACTGTTTAATGTGTTAAAGATCTTTATTTTTTTATAAAATGCCTTTTAATGTTTTTCTCATAATTTTCTAATAGAATTTCCATAACCGAAATATACTCTTTATCATCTCTCTACCTAAAAGTTAGTTTCTTTTTTTAATGCAAGTATTCAAACTACTTTATAATTTAACAAAATTAAGCTTCACTCTAGTTAAAAATAATTTTTAAGTGTTTTGGGATCCTGATTTCAAGAGACTAACTTTGTTGATTATTTATGACTGTTGAAAGAAAACACATTACCAAATTTAGTATACAGCTGCTGAAATATGTTGCACACTTTATCCTATTAACCTTTTTTTATGGCAATCACCTTTTTAATTTTGCTCTACCACAACAAATTGTTGATAGTATTCACTGCGAAGTTTGCAAAATAACTTCTTTCAGTCTCTTTTTTTCTATACTGTCTGGCAGCACTGCTAGCTTCTGTATCTCTACTCAATTATACACCAATAGTATGCATTAATTTTTAATTTAAAATTTTGTCCAGGGCTTTCTTGGTGGCCAAGAGGTTAAGAATCTGCCTGCCAATGCAAGGGACATGGATTTGAGCCCTGGTCCAGGAAGACCCTACATGCCATGGAACAGCTAAGCCCAAGTACCACAACTACGGAGCCTGTGCTCTAGAGCCTGCAAGACACAGCTACTGAAGCCCATTCACCTAGATCCTGTGCTCCACAACAAGAGAAGCTACCGCAATGAGAAGCCCGCACACCACAAGGAAGAGTAGCCCCTGCTCACTGGAACTAGAGAGAGCCCATGCACAGCAATGAAGACCCAATGCAGCAAAAAATAAATAAATAAATAAATAAATAAATAAATAAATAAATAAATTTAAAAATAAAATAAAATATTTTCCAAACATTCTTTTTAATTAGCAAAGCAATTTAATTAAATTATAATCAAAATTTCAGGTATTTCCATTAAAATACCAATTCTAATTTACATAGATATTCCTAAAATTCATACTGTCTGCATAAAATATCAAAAAAAATCCCCACATAACAATGTTACATCAGTAAGAGAAAAAATTATTTTTAACTGATTCAATCCACCAACTACAACTACATGGGAGATGTATTTATGTGTAATAATAGAAACAATGCACACACTTAACACATGCACAATCCAATAAAATAATATCCCATGCAATGCAAATGCAACAGTGGAATGTCATCCCTCCAAAACAATAAAGTTTTGTTTAATGGAAAATATTTTATACCACTATTGTTTTTCTATTTCAACTTAAGGTTAAATAAAATTAAAAATTCAATTATTCAGTTACATTAGCTCCATTTCACTAGACAGCATACATAGAAGAACACTCTGTCATTGCAGAAAGTTATTTTGGAGAATGCTGGTCTAGAGTATAAAAAATATATAAATTATAGATTATTTGGGCTTTTATGAGAGTCCTGGAAAGCAAACATCATGAATAATATTATTTCCATGGGAAAATGTACTCCAGCCACCACATATTTTGTGCATGACTGGAGGATTGCCCAGATGATGTATTTTAATAATACATATGGGTGGTATTGCTGAACAGAACAGTAATAAACATTCAGTCTAGAAAATCTGAATATAAACATAAAAGTACATGCTTTTGAACCATTTTTTATTTAACGATGTAAGATTATTTTCTCACATCATTAAATATTAGCAGACTTTTCGGGACACTGTATCACTGTTAGCTTAGATTATCTAAAATAATCTATAGAGATGGTGGTGAAGTAGAAGGAAATGGAGTGCATCTCTCTCCACAGATGCATCAGGAATACATCAAAAGATGCAATAATTCCTGGAGAAAACTGGCTGAACACTAGCAGAAGACCTTGGACACCAGAAAGGACTTCAAAGATCCCGACGTAATTGATTAGGATAGAGGGATTAAAAAGGAGAAAAAGGAGGAGAAGAAAGGAAAGGGATGGGTCCTACACCCTGGGGCAGGGGGAGCTGAAACAGAGGAGAGACTGCCAAATTCGGGGAGCCCCCCCTTATCTGACAAGGAGACCCCTACTCCAACAGGGAATTTGATTGGGTCAGAAGGGAGGAATTTGGGACTGTCCAAAGAGGGTGGAGTGGCCAATCTGTGGCAGATGGGAAAGAGTGAGAAATGCACAAAGTATCTGTACCATGGCTCTGCATGTCCTGGACTGAGACATGAGTTCACAGCTGTATAGGGGGTCTGGGAGCTGGAACATGGGAACTGGAGATCTGGTTCAGGGTGAGAAACATTGTTGGCTGTGGGGAGATGGACTGAGGGGACAGAAGGGAAGAAATCCACAGCAGATAATGCCTACCGTGGAAAGCTGGGCAGCCATGGTGGTGGCATGCTACTGCTAACTCACACACAGAGAGGTTGTAGCCTCTCTTTCAGCACCTATGATGAACATAGGGAGGCCAACTCTGGGCCTGGCTGTCACAGTCTACAAGGGATAGAAAAAGCCCCCTAATGGGGGGCTGGCCTGGTGTGCCTGCTGCCGAGAGCCAGAAGAAGTCTGCACAGTGGGCCAGCTCGGGAGACACTCTGCTTATACCTAAGCCCACTGGCTCCCCTATGCAATAGGCACAGCCACTGCCACCAGGGCTCCCGCAACACAGGCAGGGCGCTACTGCTGACTTACTCTCAGGGGAAGGAGCCACTATTGTACCCTCTCTCTCTCCACACGTCAGTGCCTAAAGATGAACAATAAAGGAAGCTCTGCTGGTTGCAGAGTAATACAAAAAGCCCCTGAGGGCTGCCCATCAGGCACCTTGCACCAGGCACCAGTAGAGAACCACACTAAGGCCAGATTTCCTATATCCACAGCCACCGGCATCCTTGTGCATCCGGCATCATCTCTGGGGCTCCTGTGATCCAAGCAGGGCACTACTGTTAAGTCCCATGCAAGGAGAGGAGTCACTATCAAAGCCTTTCTCTCCCCACACACCTGCATCTGCAGCTGCACAATAAAGGAAACCCTCACTGAGGCACACCCAAAGAGCTGCAAGGCAGCCTCATGACCAGACTCTGGTGGTTAGACCACACACAGAAGCAGGGACAAAACCAAAGCTGGACGCCAGGGACAGGGGGACTAAGGAAGAGGTTCTAAAATCTTTCCATCAGATATATATACTGCAGACTAAATACCCATGTTCAGCTAGGTAAACCCTATATCTTTGGAATATCTGAGTAGACAATGAATGTTCCCACAAAGGAAAGAGGTCTAGCTCTGGCAGCTGTGCACTGTGGGATCAAGCACACACAGGAATTGGGCCAGATCAGAGCCTAAGTGGACCACATAGGACCCATATCAGGTCCAAAGTCCAACCCAGAGGCAGAAGAGGGCCTCTTGGGGAGGTGAAGGTGGCCTCAGGCACAAAGCATGTACAAGAACACTTACAACTGAGACCCCAAGGAAACAGAATTATTATTATTAATTATATTGATCTGATCCATTCTGTGGTCAGTGCTAGCTTTTTTTTTTTTTTTTTTTTAATTATGATCATAGTCCTAAGGCATCTTCATGCTTTATAACATATTTTTATTCTATTTTTTTACTTTTATTTTTATTTTTAGCCCTTTTATATATTTCTATCTCTAGCTAGATTTTTGCAGTGCTGAGTTTATCTTCCCTATCTTCTTTTTTTTATCTTTAATAAACTTCTATTTTATTTTTTTCTTTCTCTTTTTATATTTCCAGTCATACTATGCTCTTCTGTTGCTCTGTTTTCTATCCCTTTTTTTAAAAATTTTATCTTATTATACTTTTAATCAATATTATTGGTCTGTTCTGTTTCCTTGCTTTATTCTTCAGATGACATACTGCTTTAGTTTTTGTTATTAGGTGTTATCTTTATCTTAGTTCTAGTTATAATTGTTTGATTTCGTTGTGGGGGTCTTCAGTCTATCGGGTCATTCTCTTGCTCTTTGTTACATTTGCTCCCTGTTTCTATTTGGTCTTTTTCACAATTTCCCTATTTTGTGTTTTGTTCTTGTTCTTGTTCTTGTCCTTGTTTTTGTTTTTTGTGTTTTTGTTGTTGTTGTTGTTGTTGATTTTGGTTTTGAATTTTTGTTGGTTTTCTCTTTGTCTGATTGCATTCTGGGATTCCTCTCTCAGGTTGTTCTATTGCTTTATGTTCTACTGGGTTCGGTTTTTAGGTTTTTTTCTGCATGTACATGTTTCCTTGATTCAGTATTTGTTTGACTTGACCTTTAACCATTAGTCTGGGACTTGGATAGTTTTTTTTAATTCCCTTTATTGCTGGGACAAGTGAACTCTGGAGTCTGGATTCCTTGACCAGAAATCAAGTTGGAGGTTCTGGGAAGGCACTGCTGAGTCCAGGATGCTGGACCACTAGAGAGTCCTCAGCCACAGGGAAGATTAACTGCAGAGAATTCTCATGGAGTCCTGTATCAGAGTCTAAGACCCAGCTTCGCCTGACTGTCTGCAACTGCCAGTGCTGGGTACCTCACACCAAACTACAAACAAGACAGAAACACAAACTCACCCATCAGCACACAGACTACCTAAAGCCATATTAAGCTCAAGATACCCTAAAACACACCACCTGACATGGCCCTGCTCATCAGAGGGAAAAGACTCAGATACACACACCAGAAAGGAGGCACCAGACCCTCCCATTAGGAAGCCTACTCAAGACACTGGACCAACCTCACCACAGGGGGCAGAGACCAGAAACAAGAGGAAATGATACTAGGCAACATAGGTAAAGGAGACAGCAAATACTAGAAATTACACAAAATGAGAAAACAAAGAAACAGCTTGCAGGAAAAGGAGCAAGATAAAAACCAACAAGACCAAATAAATGAAGAGGAAATAGGAAAACTGCATGAAAAAGAGTTCAGAGTAATGACAGTAAAGGTGATCAAAAATCCCAAAAACAAAATACAGAAAATACAAGAAACATTTAAAAAGGACCTAGAAGAACTAAAGGGCAAACAAAGAGTAATGAGCAACAAAATAACTGAAATTAAAAATATTCTACATGGTATAAACAGCAGAATAACAGAGGCAGAAGAATGAGTGAGCTGGAAGTTAGAATGGAAATAACTGGAAATAACTGCCACAGAGCCAGCAAAAGAAAAAAGAATAAAAAGAATCAAAGTGAGTCTCAGAGATCTTAGTGGCAACATTAAGCACACCAACATTTGAATCATAGGCATCCCAGAAGAAGAAGAAAAAAAGACAGGATCTGAGAAAATATTTGAAGAGATTATACTCATTAAATTTCCCAACATGGGAAAGGAAATAATTAATCAAGTCCAAGAAGCACAGAGAGTTCCATATACAATAAACCCAAGGAGAAACATACCGAGGCACAGGTTAATCAAACTAATGAAAATTAAACACAAAGAAAAAAATATTAAAAGCATCAAGAGTAAAGCAACAAATAACATGTAAGGGAAAACCCATAAGGATAACAGCCAATCTTTCTGCAGAAACTCTGCAGGCCAGAAGGGAGTGATAGGATATACTTAAAGTCTTGAAAGAGAAAAACCTACAGCCAAGAATACTCTACCCAGCAACAATCTCTTTCAGAGTTAATGGAGAAATCAAAACCTTTACAGACAAGCCAAAGTTAAGAGAATTCAACACCACAAAATCAGCCTTATAACAATTGCTAAAAGAAATTTTCTAGGCAGGAATCACAATAGAAGGAAAAGACCTACAAAAAACAAACCCAACACAATTAAGAAAATGGTAATAGGAAAATACATGTCAATAATTACCTTAAATGTAAATGCATTGAATGCTCCAATGAAAAGACACAAACTGGCTGAATGAATACAAAAATGAGACCCTTATATATGCTGTCTACAAGAAACCCACTTCAGACCTAGGGACACATATAGACAATAAGCAAGGGGATGGAAAAATCATGCAAATGGATGTCAAAAGAAAACCAGAGTAGAAATACTCATATCAGACAAATTAGACTTTAAGTTACACAATAAAAAGAGACAAGGAAGGACACTACATAATGACCAAAGGTTTAATCCAAGAAGAAGATACAACAATTGTAAATATCTATGCAACCAACATAGGAGCACCTCGATACATAAGGCAAATACTAAATGCCATAAAAAGGAAATTGACAGTAACACAAACACAGTAGGAGATTTTAACATCCCACTTACACCAATGGACAGATCATGCAAACAGAAAATAAATAAGGAAATACAAGCTTTAAATGATACTTAGACCACCTTGACTTAATTGATATTTATAGGACATTCCATCCAAAAACTACAGAATACACTTTCTTCTCAAGTGCACATGGAGCATTCTCCAGAATAGATCACATCTTGGGTCACAAATCAAGCCTCAGTAAATTCAAGAAAATTGAAGTCGTATCAAGCATCTCCTCTGACCACAATGCCATGAGACTAAATATCAATTACAAGAAAAAACCTGTAAAAAATACAAACACATGGAGGCTAAACAATACATTATTAAACAATCAAGAAATCACTGAAGAAATCAAAGAGGAAATCAAAAAATACCTAGAAACAAATGATAATGAAAACATGATGCCCCAAAACCTATGGGATGCAAAAAAAGCAATTCTAAGAGAGAAGTTTATAGCAATACAATCCTACCAAAAGAAACAAGAAAAATATTGAGAAACAACCTAACCTTACACCTAAAGAAGTTAGAGAAAGAAGAACAAAGAAACCCCAAAGTGAGCAGAAGAAAAGAAATCATAAAGACTAAAGAAATAAATAAAAAGAAATGAAAGAAACAATAGCAAAGATCAATAAAACTAAAAGCTGGTTCTTTGAGAAGATAAACAAAATTGATAAACCATTAGCCAGACTCATCAGGAAAAAAAGGGAGAAGATGCAAATCAACAGAATTAGAAATGAAAAAGGAGAAGTAACAATGGACACCACAGAAATACAAAAGATCATGAGAGACTACAACAAGCCAACTATATGTCAATAAATTGGATAACTTGGAAGAAATAGATAAATTCTTAGAAAAATACAATCTTCCAAGACTAAACCAGGAAGAAATAGAAAATATGAACAAACCAATCACAAATACTGTAGTTGAGACTGTTATTAAAAATCTTCCAACAAAAAAAAGCCCAGGGCCAGATGGCTTCACAGGTGAATTCCATCAAACATTTAGAGAAGAGCTAACACCTATCCTTCTCAAACTCTTCCAAGATATAGCAGAAGGAAGAATACTCCCAAACACATTCTATGAGGCCACCATCACCCTGATACCAAAAGCAGGCAAAGATGTGACAAAAAAAGAAAATCACAGGCCAATATCACTGATGAATATAGATGCAAAAATCCTCAACAACATACTAGCTAACAGAATCCAACAGCACATTAAAAAGATCATACACCATGATCAAGTAGGGTTTATCCCTGGAATGCAAGAATTCTTCAATATATGCAGATCAATCAATGTGGTACATCATTTAACAAAATGAAGAATAAAAACCATTTAAAAATCACAATAGATGTAGAAAAAGCTTTTGACAAAATTCAACATCCATTTATGATAACTCTTCATAAAATTGGCATAGAAGGAAATTACCTCAACATAATAAAAGCCATATATGACAAACCAAAAGCCAATATCATTCTAAATGTCAAAAGACTGAAAGCATTCCCTCTATGAACAGGAACAAGACAAGGGTGCCCACACTCATCAGTATTATTCAACATACTTTTGGAAGTTTTCGCCACAGCAATCAGAGAGGAAAATGAAATAAAAGGAATCCAAATTGGAAAAGAAGTAAAATTGTCACTCTTTACAGATAACATGACATTATACATATAAAACCCTACAGATGCTACCAGAAAACTGCTAACCCTAATTGATGAATTTAGTAAACTAGCAGGATACAAAATTAACGCATATAAATCTCTTGCATTCCTATACACTAACAGCAAAAGAGCAGAAAGTGAAATTAAGGAAACACTCCCATTTACCATTGCCACAAAAAGCATAAAATACCTAGGAATAAACCTGCCTAAGGAGGCAAAAGAACTGTATGCAGAAAAGTATGACACTGATGAAAGAAATCAAAGATGATACAAACAGATGGAGGGAGATACCATGTTCTTGGAATGGAAGAATCAACATTGTGAAAAAGACTATACTACCCAAAGCAAATTACAGATTCAATGCAATCCCTATCAATTTGCCAATGGCATTTTTACACAGAACTAGAACAAAAAAATTTACAATTTGTATGGAAAGGCAAAAGACCCCGAATAGCCAATGCAATCTTGAGATGGAAAGGTGGAGCTGGTGGAATCAGGCTCCCTGATGTCAAACTATCCTATAAGGCTACAGTGATCAAGACAGTTTCATACTGGCACAAAAACAGAAATATAGATCAATGGAACAGAACAGAGAGCCCAGAGATAAAGCCACACACATATGGGCACCTTACCTTTGACAAAGGAAGCAAGAATATACAATGGAGAAAAGACAGCCTCTTCAATAAGTGGTGCTGTGAAAAGTGGACAGCTACATGTAAAAGAATGAAATCAGAACACTTCCTAACACCATACACAAAAATAAACTCCAAATGGATTAAAGACCTACATGTAAGGCCAGACACTATGAAATTCTTAGGGGAAAACATAGGTAGAACACTCTATGACATCAATCAAAGCAAGATCCTTTTTGACCCACCTCCTAGAATAATGGAAATAAAAAATGAACAAATGGGACCTAATGAAACTTAAAAACTTTTGCACAGCAAAAGAAACCATGAACAAGACAAGAAGACAACCTTCAGAATGGGAGAAAATATTTGCCAACGAAGCAAGTGACAAAGGATTAATCTCCAAAATATGCAAGCAGCTCATGGAGCTTAATTCCAAAAAAGCAAATAACCTAATTCACAAATGAGCAGAAGACCTAAATAGACATTTCTCCAAAGAAGACATGCAGATGGCTAACAAATACATGAAAAGATGCTCAACATCACTAATCATTAGAGAAATGCAAGTCAAAGCCACAATGAGGTATCACCTCACACCAGTCAGAATGGCCATCACCAAAACATCTAGAAACAATAAATGTTGGAGAGGGTGTGGAGAAAAGGGAACCCTTGCACTGTTTTTGGGAATGTAAATTGGTACAGCCACTATGGAGAACAGTATGGAGGTTCCTTAAAAAACCACAAATAGCAGTACCATGTGACCCAACAATCCCACTACTGGGCATAAACCCAGAGAAAACCAGAATTCAAAAAGACACATGCACTCCAATGTTCATTGCAGCACTGTCTATAATAGCCAAGACATGGAAGCAACCTAAATGTCCACCAACAGATGAATGGATAAAAGAGATATGGTACATATATACAATGGAATATTACTCAGCTGTAAAAGGAAATAAACTGGGACATTTGTAGGGACATGGATGGACCTAGAGACTGTCATACAGAGTGAAGTGTTTCAGAAAGAGAAAAACAAATATTGTATGTTAACACATATATGCAGAATATAGAAATTTTGCAAGACAGAAATAGAGACACAGATGTAGAGAATAAACATATGGTCACCAAGTGGGGAAAGTGGGGAGGGTTGGGGGGGAATGAATTGGGAGATTGGGATACAAAATCGTACACTCTAAATATATGCAGTTTATTGTATGTTAAATGTATCTCAATAAAAGTTCTTTAAAAAGAAGAAACACATAGCACAATGTTCACTGCAGCAGTATTTACAATAGCCAGGACATGGAAGCAACCTAAATGCCCATCAACTGATGAATAGATAAAGAAGATGTGGCACATATATACAATGGAAAATTACTCAGCCATAAAAAGGGAAAAAATTGAGCTATTTGTAGTGAGGTGGATGGACCTAGAGTCTGTCATACAGAGCAAAGTAAGCCAGAAAGAGAAAAACAAATATCGTATGCTAACTCATATATATGGAATCTAAAAAAATGGTACTGAGGAAGCCAGTGACAGGACAAGAATAAAGATGCAGATGTAGAGAAAGGACTTGAGGACACAGGGGGTGGTGGCGAAGGGGAAGCTGAGATGAAGTGAGAGAGTAGCACTGACATATATACACTACCAGATGTAAAATAGATAGCTAGTGGGAAGCTGCTGCATAACACAGGGAGATCAACTCAATGATGGGTGATGACTTAGAGGACTGGGATAGGGAGGTTGGGAGGGTGTCACGGGAGGGAGGGGATATGGGTATAGATGTATAAATACCTGATTCACTTTGTTGTACAGCAAAAACTGGCAAAACAGTGTAAAGCAATTATATTCCAATAAAGAGCTTAAAAAAAGACTATTGTAAAATAAATAGATTAAATAATCCATAAAAATAATGTAGCTTCACCATATTTTCACTCAGGGAAAACCAGGTCAAGTTTTGCTCATTACTGTTTCCTTCCAAACTTACTTCTAAAGAACAGACAGAAACCATACTCATAACATATCAGTATTTCTAAAAAGTTAAGTTCTGTATGAAATTCTTACAGGCAATATCAGAGTAAAGTGGACAATAACAATATTTTCCAGTGCACAGCAATTAATAGCTATCCAATACATTTCTGCTAAAGTATTCTGATCTCTTGCATTTTAAATGTCATTTTAACAGAAGCAGAAATAATATCTATTTTGTAAAGCCAGATACTTAGCTAAATTACCAGTTTTCACCTATGACAAAAGAAACCATTTTTAATTTTTGTCTACATTCCCTTCAAAAAGCACAACCATTTCCTAAAATGTATAGGAATACATCTAATTTTTAGTGTTATAAACAGAGTAGCATAAATTACAGTGGATCTTTGAATAACATGGGTTTGAACTGTGTGGATCCACTTATACATGGATTTTTTTCCAATAAATACCTACAGTACTACAGGATCTACAGCTGGTTGAATTCAAGGATGTTGAAACACAGATATGAAGGGCTGACTATGGGACTTGAGCATCCATGAATTTTGGTATCCAAAGCGGGTCCTGGAACCATCCCCTACCCCCAGATACTAAGGAATGACTGTATTCATTTTGCTGTTTCTTACATTGTACATCATATTAAAGTACAGTAGAAAATTAAAGTAGGTATCAATATCTTTTTTATACTGTACACTATTTTTTAGGCACCTCATACGTACCCTATATCTAGGTGAACACATCATACTGGGCAGATGGATTTTTTGGAGTCAGTCACTCCCATTGTCTAAACCACAAACAGATGTGACAATGGGAATAAATAAGAACACTGAGTCTGCAGTTCCTTTTTTTGAGTCATGTTGAACTGCATAACTAAATCTTTCTTACCTGCACAAGTTGAATGAGATGATGTCTAAGTCATCTCGGGCCGCCATAACAAAATACCATAGAATGGGCAGCTTAGACAAGAGACCTTTATTTTCTCACAGTTCTGGAGACTGGGAAGTCCAGGATCAGAGTATCAATGAGATTGGTCTCTAGTGAGGACCCTCTTCCTGGCTTACAGGTGACCACCTTCTTGCTGTGTCCTGACATGGCAGAGAGAGGGACAGCAACCCTCCAGTGTCTCTCTTTATAAGGGCGCTAATGCCATCACAAGGACCTCAACCTCATGGCATCATCAAATCTAATTATCTCTCAAAGGCTGCATCTTCATCTTCAAATACCACCACACTGGGAGTTAGGGCTTCAACACATGAATTTGGAGGGGACACAATTCAGTCCACAGCAGGTGACCAAGCTGAATCTGGTGTGGTTGACTCATTCGTTCTATAAACATGAATTCTCATGTGTGTGAGTGTGTCTACATCCGAAGATCTTCTAATGATGTGCAATAATCTGGATTAAAAATCTGTTACCTAAATTAAAGGGAACATTACTTCCTACAACCAACTGTCCACACAGATTACTGTATGTTAGAGTCATTTAGCACTAAGACTTATTAGATTCTTATTTCTAGAATTATACTGAAATATACTGAAATATTCTAAAGTAATGTGCAGAGCAAATTGTTTGTGGTTTACAACCTTGTGCAGAACAAATGCCTAAATAGATTTCTCATCAGGTGAGAATCTACAGAAACCAGTGGAGGCCCCAGGTTTGTACCTTTCCAAGATTGGATTTGATCTGAATTATATTATTCCTCCTTGCAGGGCTCTCTTCCCACATTGAGCTGCATGGATGAAAAAAGAAAGAAGCCAAGCAAACACCAGTATTTTCCCACAGAAACTTCTATTGGGGATATTAAATTTCCCAGCACGACTCGTAAACTATTTTGAGCAGTAGGCACTTGAAACTTCCGATTTTCATTTCCAATAGATGGATTTATTTCCCCCCTGATTATAACCATACATTGAGAACTAAATTTTGTCATGAGAAACTCAGTGTCACTTCTTATAATAAAAGTTGTAAAATGTAGAAAGCTAATTCTCAAATATTTTAATTGTAATTTATGTTGGTTTCTTCACTAGGGTCAACCAGCTTCCTTTTCCTTAAATTATTGTGTAATACTGACCTTTTAATGTTTGTTCACTGTTTTCTGTGTTTCATCAGTCTCTTCAAATATGAAATTTCCATACATTACAGAAGAGCCAAATCAGTTGGGGCTTCACCTAATTTTGAAAAAAAATCCTATTAAAAAAAAGAATGCCATAGGAAATATGGATAATCCCTTTATGTTGAGAAATCCTGTAAGGTACTTTATAAAACTTGCATATTACATAGATCTTGTAGTATATGATGTAAAACTGCTATTGAATGTAATATGAAGTCAATTATGTGGCTTTGGAAAAAAATTAAAGAAAAATGACAAATTTCCAGAGAGCATATCATTGTAAGGAAAAAATGTTTAAAACTAGCATATAATTTACATCAGGAGTCAGCAAACTGTGGCTCGTAGGCCAAGTCTGCCTAACATCTCTTTAATAGCTCATAAGCTAAAAATGGATTTTGCCCTTTTAAATGGTTGAAAAAAATAGAAGTATTATTTTGTGACTTGTGAAAAATACACAAAATTCAAGTTTCAGTGCACTAATTCATGTATATATTGTCTATGGCTGGTTTTGAGTTACAAGGACAGAGTTGGGTCTTTACTATCTGGTTCTTAAGCACAAAAAAAAAAAAAAAAATTCACCCCTGAGTTACATTAAGGCTGTGGCACATCAGGGGTTTTTAAAAAATATGATTCAATGATGTTATTTTTTGGTGCGATATCTAATCTTATATTTAGGAATGTGTTTGTCCCTACAGTTAGAAAAGCATTTCTTTCAAAATGAACAAAAGTATCATGTTTTGTAATATGTCATATGCATTTTTCTTTTCAGTCTAGTTAAGCATAATTATTTTCCTGGATATCTGCCAGATCTCCAATTAACATTATCGTCAGTAGATTCAACCAAATTAACTATGGAGAAAAGTATTTAGATCCTTGTGTTGTGGATGATGTCACAGCACATTGAATAAACTATTTCCTTACTCAAATTGGCCATTTAAGTAACCAGCAATCAACCATTACAAAATCAATGTTCCTTTAAAGTTATTTATACATGGATTTGTGTAAGGGAATTGTAAAATAAATATAATTTTATGTATGGATTGGGAAGTTGTTTGTTTTTTCTAAAGTATAAAAATAATCACTGGAAAATGCTCCCTTTTGCTTTTCTATGACTCTATCTTGTTTAAGTTATAGCAAATTATGTTTTAAGACATCAGAGCAGTCTAATTTGTAATATTTGCTTGGAAAATGAAAGGATTCTATGTCATATATTAACAGAATTAGACTATTAAAAGGGATAGCTAATTGTATCTTTAAGAATTAGAAAAATATTTCAACTATGTATACCAAAAATATGTGTTATGAGCTGAGAAAACTTTGGTTACATTTGCAAAGATTCAAGCTGGATAGGGGTGCCACCATCAACAAGAAAATAGTGGAGAAAGATAAAAAAAATCACCTAAGCTGTCTCAATCATCCCCCCCATTTTTGTTTTTATTTTCCAAATTTTCTTTACATAAAAGGAAATATTATCTAGGATAGTTTTCTTTTAAATCTTCCCTACTTTGTTTACATAGAAATAACCATAAAGGGGCTTTGATATAATTCTTCTGATAGATTTTCATGTGGATTATGATGTACCTTGAGTCCTGATCTCACTTTAGTCATGTGCATGGTTCAGTAGAATTGAGCTGTATTTAACACATGGGTCCGAAAAATGAAGTGACCTATTCCCTGGATGTATGGACAAAAAGGAAAACTAAAAATAAGGAGTCAGCCAGGGTACAGAGTTTTTAAATTTCAAGGCATCCCTCCCCTTGAGATAGATGCCACTATAAAAGACAGTGGTTCAGTTCCTTCAGGACAACCACGTTCCTACCCTGGTCCTCATCGGTTTCACTCTGAGATTAGGAGACCGGATTTCCCAGCATCATCCTAGCAGGATGTGAGCTACATGCCAGTAAGACCAGCATCGACCTGACCCTAGGGCTCAGGTCTTTAATAGTATGAAGCTCCTGTCCAGAGTAAAGCCACCTCCTCTCCACCTCCTCCCTGCCCCTCCTCCCAGAAGATGTTACTTCCTAGGCTAGAAGTTTTGGACCCTCCTTAGAGGCCATCAGAGGAGGTATGGTGGGATGTGTGTGGTGTGGGGGATGAAGGGATAGCTCATTAGTTTTGTTTCAGCTTTTCTCTTACTCAGCAAGACAGACTTAAAGGTCTGGCTGTGTCACATTGACCAGTGCAGAGTTATCATCTGACTCATGAGGTGTTCATGAAAAAAGCAAAAACAGATGAATCATCTGGACCCTAAATAGAAATACGGACTTAGTTTTGTTTTCAAGCAGAGAAAACCATCTTCAAAGGAAGAGCCCCCAATTTTTCTGTTTCCTTCAATTTATTTTTCACAACAAATTATAAGACTAGCTAATCACAAAACAATTCAAAATATCTTCCATGATACATAGTTCTGTCTGTGGGGGTATTCTGTTCTACTTTTTATCAGGTACCTATTTTTTTTTAAAGGTCAGATTTTTGGTGGAAAACTGATTCAGAAAAGCTTTGCCTCATACTATTTCAAGTCCAATTATCTCATGTTGACTGAGAGTCATAAACACAAAAGCTTTATTTGAAACACAATTTAACATGACAATATTTTAATATACAATTGATTAACCTGAATCTGAAAAGACTTTAAAGTTTTCTGTGTAAGATACTCAGAAATTACCCTAGATGTGATAAAGACCTAAGAATTATGACTAAAAAGTTCAAGGAAAAGTTGATTATCTGTAGAACCTGACCCACAGTGGGTATCTGATAACTATTTGTTAAATAAATGAATGTGTGATTGAATGGATGTTTATTAAAGAAAATCTCACTTCTATTGTAATAATTTAGTTCATTGTATTTTCATTCTAGGGATGAGGGAGGTATGAGAGTCAAGTGTGTGTTTTTTTTTCAGATTAATTATTTTTAAAAAAAATTACAGGGGCTTCCCTGGTGATGCAGTGGTTAAGAATCTGCCTGCCAATGCAGGGGGCACGGGTTCAATGCCTGGTCAGGTAAGATCCCACATGCAGTGGAACAACAAAGCCTGTGCACCACAACTACTGAGCCTGCACTTTAGAGCCCACGAGCCACAACTACTGAGCCCATGTGCCACAACTACTGAAGCCCACATGCTCTAGGGCCCGC
The DNA here is from genome assembly GCF_030028045.1 of Hippopotamus amphibius kiboko. Lineage (NCBI taxonomy): Eukaryota > Metazoa > Chordata > Mammalia > Artiodactyla > Hippopotamidae > Hippopotamus > Hippopotamus amphibius. Next base: position 88,181,429 of record NC_080188.1, read on the forward strand.
GTGCCACAACTACTGAAGCCTGAGTTCCTAGAGCCGGTGCTCTGCAAACAAGAGAAGCAACCACACTGAGAAGCCCATGCACCGCAATGAAAAATAGCCCCCACTCGCCACCACTAGAGAAAGCCCACACACAGCAACAAAAACTCAATGCAGTCAAAAAAAAATTAAATAAATGTTTAAAAAATAATAAAATTTTAAAAAATTGTTTAAAAGTAAAATCTTTTAAAAATTATAAAAAGCATTTTTGAAAATATTAAAACTATTATGAGTCACTGAAAACATCTGCATATATGAAACCGTTTCATGTTTAACATTGGAATCACAGAACAACCTGGTAAATATCACAGTCAATCAGCTCCTCCTTGACAAGAGCATGTGGATCCTAGCAACTTAACCCCAAGTCCAAGTGAAACTTTATTGTGATTGCTATGCAACAAGAAGTCTGAAGTTGTCAGTCAGCACAAGACATAATCATGAACTTTCATGAGTAACACAATTTTGAAGTGGTTTATGATTTAGAAATTGACAGTGAATTTTAACTATAATTTTGGGACCTCAGACTTCCCTTCACTCTCTTTATTTAGGTTATTGAAAGCAGATTGTTGCAAACTAGTTAAACAAGAAAAACTGAATCATTGCGATGTATATGTTCCTTCAGCTCTTTTCAGTTTTACTAAAGACATAAAGTTTACGAAATTAGGCAACTCATACTCAAAGGCAGTCAAGCGTCATTTAATTCCATAAGCATTGGCTTGAAAACCTCTGCATAGATTCAAAGAAGAATGGATATTGCAGAACCAGATACATATATTTAGGTACTATAATCTTGCCTCAATTGAATTTGTTTTTAGATTTTTAAGTTTCTTATTTGATCTTTTATATCAATGTATACTGACTAATCTTGGGGTTTTTTTAAGATCAGATTTTTGGGGGGAAAGTGATTCAGAAAAGTATTGTTTCATACTATTTCAAGATCAATTGTCTCACGTTGATAGAGTCAGAGCTCAAAAGCATTATTTAAAACACAATTAATTTAACATGAAACTATTTTAATATAAAAGATGATTAACCTGAAACTGCAAAGAATTTAAAGTTTCCTGTGTAAGATACTCAGAAAATGCTAGTCAAGTTCCATTTGTTCTCAACACTCAAACACACAAGTCAAACCATTTCCACATTAAGAGATCCAGGTTTAAGAGCTGTAGAAAACTGTAAAAGTCCTACTTAGGAGTCCATATGATAGTTTGCCAAAAAACGTTTCACCAACATTTTATCAAACATTTGCCAAAAGGAAAATAGACAAGGAAACTGACATTTTAACTGACTTCCTGTAAATATGCTCTGAAACTCATATAAAATGCAACACAATCATATTTGGTTGGTTTGTTTAGCTGACTTAAGAGTTGTCAAAAATCACAGCAGGATAATATGACTCCTGTATCAGGCTATTTTGTAAAAATTGAATTCCTGCCTAAAGTAATACAGTCAGTGAAGCGTGTGTAAATTTGATTAGTGCATCTTATTAACAGCACCTTGATATCATCGCCAAAAATAAGAATACTCTCAAGATACCAACTAAATTCTCTTTATCATCAGCCACTCGTATAACGTAAACCTTTGGTGGTTTGTTACCACTTGGAAAAAAATCTGTAAAATGTCAGTGTCACCATTTGTAATAATGGTCTAAATTTTTGAAAAAAATGAGTTTGGTGTAATCTGCTTATTTTCAAATGTTAACTACATATTAAGCTACAAAGATACTCCTGGTAAAATGATCCAATGAATAAAGTATCATAATGAAGCAGTATTAGGAACATAGTCCCTTATGGTGTCTTCACCTCTTTCCTGGTTGACAATCATTTGGAGTTTGCAGATCACAGTTGTAAAAGTTTATTAAAAACTCAATGCACTCTAATGCATTTCTACTGAATTTTTAAATGAAGAATATTTTGAAGGAGGTGGGAGTGACACGGGTTCCTTTCTATTGATTTCCAGAGGATTCTGCAAAGTTAGAGAAAGTTTGGATGAGGAAGAGGACAAAGCAGAGACATCTCAGAAGGGCTGGAGGGGCTGACTGAGGAAGCACAGTCATCTTTAAGGCCTAAAGTTATGGGGAAAATCTTAGAAGAATGTTGAGAAAAATGAATCATGGCACACGGTAATCCAGGTGTCACAGAAAAGTCAATACCTATACTCAGTGAAGTAAGTCAGCCAAAGACAAATATCATATGATATTGTTTATATGTGGAATCTAAAAAACGGGGACAAATGAACTTATCTACAAAACAGAAGTAGAGTCACAGATGTAGAAAATAAACATGGTTACTGGGGGTAAGGTGGGGAGGAATAAATTGGGAGACTGGGATTGACATATACACACTACTATATGTAAAATAGATAACTAACTAATAAGGACCTGCTGTATAGCACACAGAACTCTAATCAATACTCTGTAATGGCCTATATAGAAAAAGAATCTAAAAAGAGTGAATATATGTATATGTATAACTGATTCACTTTGCTGTACACCTGAAACTAACACAACTTTATAAATCAACTATCCTCCAATAAAAATTTTAAAAAAGTTTTTAATTAAAAAAATAAATACAAAAACAGGAGTACTTGGCAGTAATGGTACTGTATACACTGCAATGATTGCCTGCAAAACCCTGGCTACAGAAAGAGAAAAATTCTGCAAGTAGTGTAGACTACCACTTGCCAACAGGAACTGTCAGAGCAAAGGCAAATACCCCACTGAGATGACCCAGCATTCCCATTAACCTGTAATGGTGACGTAGGTCATTATCAAGTAACCCGCTGTCTTAGTCTGCTCAGGCTGCTGTAACAAAATGACATAAACTGGGTGGCTTAAGAAACAGACATCCATTTCTCACAGTTCTAGAGGTTGGAATTCTGATAACAGGGTGTCAGCATGGTCAGTCTCTGGCAAGGACCCTCTTCTTGGTGTGCAGACGGTTACCTTCTCTCTGTGTCCCCACATGGCCTTTCCTCAGGATGTGTGCATAGGAAAAGAGAGACATCTCTCTCTTCCCCTTTTCATAAGGCCACTAATCCCACCATGAAGTCCCCACCCTCATGTCCTAATCTAACTAAATTAATGCTTACCAAAATCCCCACTTCTAAATACCACTATATTGGTGTGTGATGAGCTTTAACACATGAATTTTAAGGGGACAAAAATATTCAGTCCATACACCCACTTCTGTTTGCTGAATGGCGTACTTATTGATTAAAACCAAATTAGTGAAACCAACACACTAAAATGTAATTCTGCCAAGTGGGGAAAGTGGGAGGGGTTGGAGTGGGATGAATTGAGAGATTGGGATTGCCATATATACATTACTAATAATAAAAAAATATCAAATGGTAAACTTTAAATATATGCATTTTATTGTATGTCAATTGTATCTAAATAAAAGTTCTTAAAAATAATAAAATAAAATAAATAAAATGTAATTTTGCCTAGTTTGTAGTTCATGCAAACTACTTAAAACTTTTATTTGGCCACTGCTAGTGCAAATGCTATCATCCACATTAGAGAATTATAGAATTCCAAAAAAAATTCCTACTATAAGTAAAAATGTTTAATTGAATTAAATAGTATCATTTAAATTCTTATTGATAGCAATTTTGTAGGGACCATTATCAGACATGTATAATTGCATTAAAATACTACATAGAAGCTAGATTTGTGTCATACTTGAATAAATCTGCCTTTGAAAATATTTGTATTTCAAGAGCATTCCTTAAAGCTCTGTAATGTCTTTATAGTAGGCTCTGAAACTGTGTTTAAAACATCTATGAATATTTATGGCAAGCTTAATTTAATTATGTCTGACTAATTTAAGCACAAAAATAAAAAAGCAAAACTGTTTTAAAGTATTACTTTAAAATAAAACCTTTAAACACAACTTTTAAAACAAAATAATTACTTTAAAACAAAATAATTTTGAAGTATTCATTAGTTAGTTTCAGTTGTGAATAACAGAAAATACAAAATACAGTAACCTTAACAAGTCAGAATTTTAACCCCCCTTCTTGTTTAAGTCCGGATTTTCAATTTCAGTGTGGGCAAAGCAGCCTACTGAAGTCCTTTGTCATCCTACAAAGCCAACAGAAAAGCTCTACAACAACCTCAGACACACAGACTTCTTATGATTTTCTCTTCCCTTATTTCTTGGTGTGGCCCTCAGGACCATGGTCCAAGATGGCACACCAGACCCCATGTCCATGTCTCTTTTGGGAAGGGAGAATTTTCCCTTTTTCCCTTCTAGGTTATTTGGTGGCCTAACAAGTAAATTGACATAAGGCTGATTCACAGGAGAAAAAACAAATTTAATTGCATATAAACGGGAACCCCACAAAGACAGGAGACTCCCAGCCACTCATACAACTGAGGTTTATACATCATCCTGATCTAAGGAAGAGGGGTAGGGGCCTGGGGCTTCAAAGGGGAGGAAGAAAATTCATGGGAAGATGAGAAGAGAAAATACTCAGTAAACAGATGTTTGTCCTGCCATGCAGGTATATCTTTCTGATATAAGAAGTTATCTCTGGTAATAGCTCTTTTCCTGGTACAGACCTCCTGTCTAAATTCTTTTAGGCGAGTTAAGAAGGTAAAAAGCTCTTCCTGAGACTTCTGGGCCCCAATAGTTTTCAGCTTAAAATATCCATATGCCAAAGTGGCACATTCTGGAGCAGCCTTCCCTGAACCCCTCATTTCAAACCACAGGATGGAAAAAGGGAGACAAGGGCAAAAAAGTCTCCTCTAGCATTTCTGAGAGGATGCTCTGAGAAGCTGCCATGGACCACTTCCGTCTATACCCCACTGCCTAGAACCCAGTCATCAGGCCACACCTGAGAAGAATGAGAGGATGAAAATTGTATTATTTATTCTCGAAGGCCATATGCCCTGCTAAAAGTTTTGTTTCTATGGAAGGAAACAAGAAGGATTGAAGATTAGAATGACTTTTCCCGTATTTCCAAATGAATATTTTGTCCTTTTGATAAGCCTGTCATTTCCTCACTCTGAACTACCATCTTACTCATAAATAGGAACATCAGATTGCTGAGCTGGACAAAGAAGTAGCACAAGAAAAAAAAAGATAAAATTAGCCTGACATCCTGTTTTAAACCAAAGCAGCTCAATTGGCAGTTTTTTCCTGAAGGGAAATAGGATGAGAGCCAAGGCTGAATTACCTTTCATCTGTGGAAAACTTGGCCTTCGCTTTGGGCACAGATTCGGCAGTTTATAACAAGTTCTGAAACCACATTCCATTATTATAGCTGCTGGATCCCTCCCACCAGCAAACTCTATCCTTCTGGAGAACAGCAATGAGGAGAGCATGGAAAGACATTTTCAAGTGTGGGGCCCCCAAGGGATAGAACCTCGGGAGTCTCTCACAGATGCAGAGTCAAAGTTATGGCTTAAGGAGCAGACAACTTCAGTTAAGCAACTAAGCAACTTTTTTTTTTTTAATTGAAGTATAGTTGATCTACAATATTGTGTTAGTTTCAGATGTACAGCAAAATGATTCAGTTGCACACATGTGTGTGTGTGTGCATGTGTATATATATTCTTTTACAAATTCTTTTCCCTTATAGGTTATTACAAAATATTGACTATATTTCCCTGTGCTATACAGTAGGTGCTTGTTGGTTATCTATTTTATATATAGTAGTGTGTGTAAGTTAATCCCAACCTCCTGATTTATCCCTCCACCTCCCCTTCCCCTTTAGTAACTGTAAGTTTGTTTTCTATGTCTGTGGATCTATTTCTGGTTTGTATGTAAGTTCATTTGTGTCATTTTTTTTTAGATTCTGCATATAAGCAATATCATATGATATTTGTCTTTCTATGTCTGGCTTATTACACTTAGTATGACAGTCTCTAGGCCTACCCATGTCACTGCAAATGGTATTATTTTGTTCTTTTTGATGGCTGCATAATATTCCATTGTAGGTAGATATCACATCTTCCTTATCCATTCACTTGTCAATGAACACAGGTTGTTTTCAAGTCTTGGTTATTGTAAATAGTACTGCAATGAACCTTGGGGTGCATGTTTTTTTCAATTCTGGTTTTCTCCAGATATATGCCCAGAAATGGGGTTCCTTAAACTAATCAACTATTTTTAAATTGAGGCCAGGGCCCAAAGTCTATCACCCTTGGGATATTTATCAAAAATCATTCACCATTTTCTCTTTCTAACACATACCACAACTTTACCATTGATTTGCAAAACAATTTTAAAGCTCTGAGGAAAAAATTCTTTCTTTGATATAATATGAAATTTCCAACCATTCAGCCCAAAATCTATATGAATCCTTTTGATTTGTTTATAGCATCATTTAATTAAACCTCAGTAAGGACTACCATATAGTTTCCATTTGCAGCAACAAATATCATTAATATTTAATGAAACCTTGGTAGAACTCAAGTGAAACTAGATATGTGTAGGGACTTTCTTCTTCCCCTTCTGCTATGGAAACAAGAGCCAGAGCGGCTGCTTCCCCATCATAACTGGAGCTGAGCATCAGAACCTGCCATTTGAATTTAAAAACATTCAACTCCACTTCCTAAATATATTCAAAGAAAGTCTGATAGGAAAGAGAAGATCCATGGATCCAAGAAGGGCAGTCTAACAATATAGGATCTGCATTGGGGCAAATAGATGACAAAACAAGTTCTAGCCATGAATGAGCAAATTAAATATTTTCTGGAATGACTGAGAACTTTATCTATGACAATCTCAAAGATTAATTGGCAAAGTGGAAGAGATTTACAAACTCAAAACCAAAACATAAATTTGAGATGAAGGAAAAACAAATCGCATAAAATAGGATACATACAATTGAAATGGTACTCAAATTTCCTAAAATCAAGTATATGGTTTCACTTGCACTAATAAAACAATTGGGATCAAGAAGGATGAGATCTGTTAGAAAGATGATAAAACTTACTGCTTCTGTATATTTTACTTCACCCCAGATGAAATATTTATTTTCCTTTAAAGCCATACATGCTATCCATAATCTCATGAATCTATTGAATTTTTTTTTAATATTTATTTATTTGGTTGTGTCTTAGTTGTGTCTCATAGGCTCCTTAGTTGTGGTGTGCATATGCGATCTAGCCCTCTGACCAGGGATCAAACCCAGGCCCCCTGCATTGGGAGCACGGAATCTTATCTACTGTGCCACCAGGGAAGTCCCTGTATTGAATTATTTAGTGAGTGTTCAAAATATTCCAGTGTGAACCCTGACACGTCTTAGTCTCCTGTTTCTTTATTTTCCAACCATTATCATAGATGTCTGTTTACAATAATCACAGCTATATACCAATTTTCTGTTTATCTACGAAACTCAAAAGGCACATGAAGTTGAATAAAATATAATTTCCTTTTAATTGTTGTTTAACCAATTTTCACACATTAAATTATTTTGCTGTTTTCATCTAAATTAATGCTTTTCATCTCTTTATGATATCAATAGCATTACTCAACATAGTAAAATATACTGAACCAATCTTGAAGTTTTATAATTTGATATTATTTCTATGAGAAACCAATATAAACTACTGAATCATGCTTTGCAGGGACCTGAGATTTTAATAGTCATGACTTCATGAAAATATAATACCAGGTTGCTAATGCTTTGGGCTTTTTCCTGAGGCAATTTAAAATGAGAACATTTATTTTTATTCTCCCCATTGGGTCCAGAATAGCGTTAGGTAAACAGCTGTAACTTCTTCTCTCTTATTCTGACAGAGTGCTGACAGCGGCTACTTACCTCCCAAGCAAACCACACTTGACTAGAAGCTAATGAGGTGATTAAGCTTCACTCATCAACACCCTCCCGTCAGGTAAACCCACCTGACATGCTCTGAGGAGCCAAGAGTTGGGTGGGAAAGAGACGTGTACCTCGGGAACAACCAAGCAAACAATAATTTCTAACCAGCACAGCCACCTTGAGATAACAATGTAAGCAGATTTCCTTCCAGAAATAAATAAAAAGATAAAGCCAAACTTAATTCTCCTACGAAAAAAAGGTATTTGAAAATAATGTATTCAGCTTTTGCTTTTATTATTTGTCTATATCATTTTTAAATTGATGGTGGGCAAAAGGCACATACCTACTTCAAATGATTCTTATGAGAATCAAGTAAAATAAAATGTTAGTTATTTACCATGAAATGCTATCCAAATGTTAAATTAGTATAATTAAATTAGAATAGCATAGTAGGAGTTTTTTGCCTGAGTAATGAACACAGTAAGCAGTGGATGATTTTTAAATGATTTGGTGGCAAAAGGGCCCAATTTGGATGCTTTCCTGAAATTCTTCCGGGTCCTCACTTTTAGAAGATCACCCATGCCCTTGTGATATTCGCCATAATCAGCTAGAAATAGTCCTACTTGACTGTCCCTTGTGTATGCTTGTACTACTTCTTCTGTTTGTATTTGGGTTCCCAGGCCATATGAGAGCTTCTCAAAATCAAGAAACATTGATTCCTGTATCATTTGACTGCACGGTACACAAGAAATCAATTCACATTCTGCCAGTAAAAGCTGCTGCGCCACAGACTTCTTTAATCATATATCTTTATTCCCAAATCTAAACAGCACAGCAAAAATATAACCAAGCTGTAAACGATTGCCCCCTTATTCAGCCCTGATGTATTATTGGTTTCTATTTGTGCAGTCTTGATTCATAGCAAAAGAGGATGTGTGTTGTTTCTAGAGCAGTAACGTGTTTGGTATTACCCTTTCGGTATTAAAAATGTGTCTTCGTACTGGAGAGACAGTTTTTAAACCAACATACTATAATGCCATTTGTATAACACTCACTCCAATAATATTCCATAACTTTAGGCTATAGAGAACAGTCAAGGAAATAGGACAGATGGATTCTGTTTCTTCCGAATTCTATTTCTACTTTTCATATAATTTTACTGGCCTATTTATGATATACGTTATGTTTAGATAGTTTTTCAGGGAACTAATGAGACTCTGGCTGCTTCGGTCCACAATGACTTTACTTCATTTCTCATCATCACGTTCAAGGTCACTTATCACATCATTTCATTTGACATTTATAATTTATTATTATATATTATGTATATATATTTAATATAAATATGATAAACATATAGTGTATATTATTCATAGCCTGATTCTCCTACTAGATTCTGTTTAAATAAAAATGGATTCTGGGACCTATAGTAGTTATCTTCGCATAGGAGATACTCAGAAAATATTTGTTGGGAAAAGTCATGATGCTGACAATATGTTTAAAAACAAAAAGAAATATGCAAATTTAATCAAAACAACAAACTAATCCAGTCCATCCATTTTCTACATAAATTTAGAATCAACATAAAAATAACATCTGCATACTTTTGCCTCCTTGAATATCCAGTTACAAATTTTATTTTCTCTTTAATTAATAATAAAAAAGACACATCACACCATTCTACCTACAACTGTTTTAGAAGACTACATAAGTTTGACCTTTCTACCTTGAGTAAATATTAACCAAAAGAATCTAAGTCAAAGACAAAAATACTTATCAATTATACTGAAATTTATTTCACCTTCTAAATGTGGACTTGAATAACAGCTGCTATAATCCTGCTCCTGTTTGGTTACTATTATTATTTTTAGTGTCTAAGAAGCAAATACTGCTTAATTTCTTTTCTTGTCCTTCCGTTTACCCTATAGAGACAAGTATAATAGGTTAGAAAGTAGTGGATGCCATCAAATGTTCCCCAAGCAAAGGAGTCTCTGTGAGCAGACAAGCCCTCATGAGAGGGCTTTATGGCCTGGAAGGGCCCTATCACTCATCTCTTCCAGATACAGCCACATATAAAATAACAGATCCCATTCATGTGTAACCACACCTACAATTTTACCATTGCAGATTAATTTGTTTAGCTTATCCATTGCCTTTTCAGGAAAACAAATTAAGGTATACTGTATTTCTTCTATTTTTTTCAAAGAGTGTCTATTTTACCCCCTTCATGTGATCCTCAAAACAAGTGAATTTACCCTTAATTTCCACACTGGAGACCTGCACACCTGGCCTAGATTACAGAGTAAAGCATCCAACTGTCCATTAGTGGAACATTATCAAAACTCAGATAAAAATATAACTCATATCAGAGTTCTTTACAAGACTCGGAACCTACATAGGCTCAATTATTTTCAGGCTCAAGCTGAGCCATGAGAAACTTACTTAACTGGACCCTATTATATTGGCTTCTACAGAATTACTCTCCTGTAAGTTATGTGTTTAAAATAGGCTCTGGATTTCATCAGGGAAAAAATACCAAAAAGAGCCTATCATAACTGATCTCTCCATTTGCTAAAGAATTTTTGATGACTTTTCTAGGTTTCCTTCACTTAATGTCCCATTAAAAACCAAACCAAACAAAAACATATTATTTTAATATAAATACTAGGAGAGATTTTGTTTCCCTTGAAGAATGGTACACATTTTATTCACAGACAAGGAGAACTATGTAAACAGTCATTTTTTCCTGTCCTAAAACTTCCTTGATGATCAAAGCCAAATTCTCAGGGCACCAATAACACCTGTATGAAGCCTTATGTAGCAAATAAAAACTCATTCCATTTTTCTTCCACGTCATCTTGACAATCCCTTCTACTTTATGTTTTCTGTGTTTTTTCCCACTGCGTGTGTTATCAATCACCTCATACTCTCTGTGAAAGAGGTATTATACATTTTAAAAACAGACAAAATAGAATTACTCATTTTTAATAGGAATTATGCAGCTAGTTTTCTGGTTTTTCTACTTTTTTCTCATTAGGTTTCAGCATGTGCAGAAATCAGGAAGCAGAGAAGCAGTGAAGGCAAGAAAGGAACTTGCAGAAAACACCTTCCAGGAAGGCCCTGCATGTATGCCCCTCACCTCCTGGCATTATACCCTGTGAAATATTCTCTGCCTTAGTGTCATGGGACCTATGACTTGTTTCTAACCAACAGAGTATGTCAGAGATGGACGGCTATCGTGTCTGTGGTTAACTTACCAAAACATAATACAGCAACTTCTACCTTGCAAGCAGTCTCTCTCTCTCTCTCTCTCTGGTTTCACGAGGCAAGCTGCCATGTTGAAGATGCCCAATTAGCAAGGAACTGAAGGTGGTCTCCAGCTAACAGCCCATCAGGAATTCAGACCCTTAAACGCACAATTGTCAAGAAACTGAATCCTATCGACAGCCATAAAGGTAAGCTAGGCAGCAGGTCCTTCCCCAGTCCAGGCATCAGATGAGATTTTAACCCTGTTCAACACCTTGATGGTGGCCTCCTGCCCCAGCTGCCCCAGGCCCAGATTCCTAACCCACAGAAACTGTGAGATAGTTATGTGTCTTGCTTTTAGCCAATAAGCTTATGGTCATTTGGTATGCTGCAATAAATGACCAATACAGAGAAACACTCATAGTTTACTTACTTTGTAATATAACATAGAACTCTTCTTGCCTTGTTGTTATGTAAACACAGTAGGAAATGTGCTTAGCTGTCTACCAAGTGGCTGACATACCTTTGTTTTCATTTTTTTTCTATCAATCAGATAGGTATTATAAATTACCCTTTAATCCATTCTTTATGTAAATAATTGTAAGCTTATACCCTTTTTTACCATTTGTGAGGCTATGATTTTTAGTGAATTGCCATTTTAAAAATGTTTGATCACATTAACAAATTGAAGGATAAAAACCATATGATAATCTCAATACATACAGAAAAAGCTTTTGACAAAGTTCAACATCCATTTATGATAAAAAATCTCCAGAAAATGGGCATAGAAGGAAATTACCTCAACATAATAAAAGCCATATGTGAGAAACCAACAGCCAACATCATTCTAAATGGTGAAAAACTGAAAGCATTCCCTCTAAGAACAGGAACAAGACAAGGGTGTCCACTCTCACTACTGTTATTCAACATAGTTTTGGAAATGTTAGCCACAGCAATCAGAGAAGAAAAAGAAATGAAAGGAATCCAAATTGGAAAAGAAGAAGTAAAACTTTCACTCTTTACAGATTATATTATACATAGAAAACCCTAAAGATGCTACCAGAAAACTGCTAGCCCTAATCAATGAATTTGGTAAAGTAGCAGGATACAAAATTAATGCACAGAAATCTCTTGCATTCCTATACACTAACAGCAAAAGAGCAGAAAGAGAATTTACTTCCATTTACCATTGCAACAAAAAGCATAAAATACCTAGGAATAAACCTGCCTAAGGAGGCAAAAGAACTGTATGCAGAAAACTATAAGACACTGATGAAAGAAATCAAAGATGATACAAACAGATGGAGGGAGATATGTTCTTGGATTGGAAGAATCAACATTGTGAAAATGACTATACTACCCAAAGCAATTTACAGATTCAATGCAATCCTTATCGATTTACCAATGGCATTTTTCATAGAACTAGAACAAAACATTTTACGATTTGCATGGAAACACAAAAGACCCTGAATAGCCAAAGCAATCTTGAGAAGGAAAGACAGAGTTGGAGGAATCAGGCTCCCTGACGTCAAACTATACTACAAGGCTACAGTGATCAAGGCAATATGGTACTGGCACAAAAACAGAAATATAGATCAATGGAACAGAAGAGGGAGCCCAGAGATAAACCCACACACATATGGGCACCTTATCTTTGACAAAGGAGGCACGAATATACAATGGAGAAAAGGCAGCCTCTTCAATAAGTGGTGCTGGGAAAATTGATCAGTTACATGTAAAAGAATGAAATCAGAACACTTCTTAACACCATACACAAAAATAAACTCAAAAAGGATTAAAGACCTAAATGTAAGGCCAGACACTATAAAACTCTTAGAGGAAAACATAGGCAGAACACGCTATGACATAAATCAAAGCAAGATCCTTTTAGACCCACCTCCTAGAATCATGGAAATAAAATAAAAAATAAATAAATGAGACCTAATGAAACTTAAAAGCTTTTGCACAGCAAAAGAAATCATAAACAAGACAAGAAAACAATGCTCAGAATGGAAGAAAATACTTGCCAGTGAAGCAAATGACAAAGGATTAACCTCTAAAATATACAAGCAGCTCATGCAGCTTAATACCAACAAAGCAAATAACCCAATCCACAAATGGGCAGAAGACCTAAATAGACATTTCTCCAAAGAAGACATGCAGATGGCTAACAAATACATGAAAAGATGCTCAACATCACTAATCATTAGAGAAATGCAAGTCAAAGCCACAATGAGGTATCACCTCACACCAGTCAGAATGGCCATCATCAAAACATCTAGAAACAATAAATGCTGGAGAGGGTGCGGAGAAAGGGGAACCCTCTTGCACTGTTGGTAGGAATGTAAATTGGTAGAGCCACTATGGAAAACAGCATGGAGGTTCCTTAAACAACTGAAAATAGAATTACCATAAGACCCAGCAATCCCACTACTGGGCACATACCCTGAGAAAACCATATCCAAAAAGAAACATGTACCACAATGTTCATTGTAGCACTATTTGCAATAGCCAAGACATGGAAGCAACTTAAATGCCGATCAACAGATGAATGGATAAAGAAGATGTGGCACATATATACAATGGAATATTACTCAGCCATAAAAAGGAGTGAATTTGAGTTATTTGTAGTGAAGTGAATGGACCTAGAGTCTGTCATACAGAGTGAAGTAAACCAGAAAGAGAAAAACAAATACTGTATGCTAACTCATATGTATGGAATCTAAAAAATGGTACTGATGCATCCAGTGACAGGGCAAGAATAAAGATGCAGATGTAGAGAATGGATTGAGGACACAGTGTGGGGGGGCAAAGGGGAAGCTGGGACGAAGTGAGAGAGTAGCATTGACATATATACACTAACAAATGTAAAATAGCTAGTGGGAAGCTGATGCATAAGACAGGGAGATCAACTTGATAATGGGTGATGACTTGGACTGGGATAGGGAGGCTGGGAGGGTGTTGTGGGAGGGAGGGGATATGGGGATATATGTATAAATACAGCTGATTCACTTTGTTGCACAGCAAAAACTGGCACAACAGTGTAAAGCAATTACATTCTAATAAAGAGCTTTAAAAATTAAAAAAAATAAAAATGATGTTTGACGTCTTCCAGATGCCAATAAAATATTCAAAGATTTTAGAAGATAGCAACTATTACTCTGTAGTTAGCGCCCTGAAAGACAAAGTGTAAATAAATATGAAATATATTGAAGACATGTTTTTTATCTTCTACTTTCACAGACTTTCTATAAAGCAAATCAGAAAGTTTTTTCCAGTTTTTTTCAAATGAAGATACTCGCCTATATAAATATTTTTAAAATTATATTTTCTTATTGATTAATAAAATCTTTGAGTCCTAATTCCATCACTGGAATTTTTTTTCACATTGCAGCATAATTGAAGTATGCATGTTTTTGAATCCCTAGGTTACTTATTACTCAATGCTGTTTATCTTATATAATATACTGCCAAAAATGTTTCTATAATTTCTTTCCCCAGAAGTAGCCAAGACTTTTTAAACAATATTCATTCTAGTTAACACCCTGTGTGTCAGAGGAATCCTACTTTTCAACTAGTTCTTACTATTTTACTGCTTCTATGATTCTCTGGTCCTTTTAGATCAGACCTCAGATTGCAATGCAGTTAAAATTAATGACTTAGCCAAACATGGTAGGAGTTTGACTCTGTGTTCTTTGCTTTCCTTTTCATCCTCTGTGGGAGATTTGATAACTTCTGTGCTCTAGAAACTTCTAATTGATCATGAAGAAGGCTGGTAAATCACTGTACTGCAGCGATAGTCATCCAGCGTTTACTCTGCCTAATCACCCTGAAGCACATTCAACATATGCCTTTCATCTGAAATCTTAGCATTGTTCAAGGCACGTATATTGGTATTTGAAACGAGCTCACACAAATCCCCTGCACTCCATTTTAGAGTTTACTTCACTTCTTTTCGCTTTATGTAGATCAGTGAAACCCTACAAGATTTGACTAGGAGTAAATGCTCTAGATATAGGATTTACAGGATTTCAATACGGGCACCTGCTGATTATGTAATTGAGATTATCTACACTGAAGTAGAAAAGAATTTACAACTTACATTTCTTTTTGTAGTTCCAAACTTCAGAGGCATTTACATCTATATCATTAGTTTGGCAGCTAGCAATTTCTGCTACGTATTATTTAAATCCTGCTATTTTCATAAAAGTTTCAAACTTACTTGAAAGCTATTATACAATCAAATAATAATAAAATAGAAATATACACATTAGATAGGTTGAATATACTCACTAAACCCTCATGGAGATCTTCCCCCCATCCTCCAGCTTCTCTATTACAGCACCTGTAAGTTTTTCTTTTATTTTTTATTTATTTTTATTTATTTATTTATTTATTTTTGGCTGTGCTGGGTCTTCGTTGCTGTGCGCAGGCTTTCTCTAGCTGCGGCAAGCAGGGGCTCTTGTTGTGGTGCACAGCCTCTAGGTGCACAGGCTTCAGCAGTTGTGGCACGTGGGCTTAGTTGCTCTGTGGCATGTGGGATCTTCCCAGACCAGAGATCAAACCCGTGTCCCCTGCATTGGCAGGCAGATTCTTAACCACTGCGCCACCAGGGAAGTCCCACACCTATAAGTTTCTTTCCTAGCACTTTTCTTGGGTTTGTTCATTTGTTTTTTGTTTTTGTTTTTGGGGGGTTTTTTGGCAGCACCGAGCTGCTTTCAGGATCTCAGTTCCTTAACCAGGGATCAACAAGTGCCCTCAGCAGTGAAAGTATGGAGTTTTAACCACTGGACAACCAGGGAATAACCTAGGACTTTTCAAAACTGATAATTACCTTAGTTATTTATTTGCTTAATTTTCTATCTTCTCCCTTCAACAAAAGCTCCATAAGGACAGAGACTGTGTGTGTGTGTGTGTGTGTATGTGTGTGTGTGTGTGTGTGAGAGAGAGATTCAAGATTATAATGGGACACAATAACTCACAAAATATGGCAGAATGGCTGGCATGTAATAATAATAGAAACTCAATACACCTGTTATTAAATGTGTAAATTATTGGAAAATGGGAGAAGTTTGTTGCTGAGGTGAATGTCAGGCCAGCCATGATGATGGGCCCCTTGCCACTGATTCCACTGGAGGGCCTTCCATTGAATTATGCTTTTTGAATGTTTATTCTCAGCTTCTGGAAAGGAAGTCAAGGAAACAAGACCCAGTGGGAGTGGATGTGATTCCATAGACGTCACTGTGGAGCCTTCAAACAGCAAGCACCATCACTGGGGCATCAGGACCAGGTGTGCCTGGTACCCAGCGTCCATGGAAGCAGATGAGGGACCATAACAAACCTGCACAAAATCACATCGGGAGTCTTCAAGGGGAGGAGTGGAAGGTGAGGCACAGCACAGAAGGTAAGACTTTATTTGCCCAACACAAGGAGAGCCTTTCAGACCCATCTGCTCCTCCTCTTCCCACTGCAAATGCTGATGCTTACAGTATTTAGGATGGAATCAGATTTCATAGCTGTGACTCCTCCACTGCCTATGAAGTCAAGAGGCTCTCAAGGATAAAGAAAAGGAACAATTTATGCCTTCGGCTTCATCTTGAGGTTTATGTCTTCCCTTATCTTTCAGCCCCAATGAGAGCTTGAATTAGAAGTTAAAATTAACGATAAAAAAATCAGTGAGCCAGGTTGTACTTATCATCTATATGGCGAAGCCTGGAAAACATACCTGTTACAGATCAAAAGAATTAGATCAATAGGCAGGCAAAATAAAATAACAGAAGGCCAGGACAGAGAGCAAATGAAAGTAACTTGTAACACTGTATGCTTTCCATGGTTGCAATGCAAATATGTCTCTAAACTTCCTGTCAGCCAAAAACAGTAGATTTTTGAGAAATAAAAATAATCTATAATGAAAAAATGTCTTCCAAATACTTGATTTTTATGTAAAATATTCATGGCACAGAACAAGAAAAAAATAAATCTTACCCAAGGCTTGATTTACTGACCTTCATCTGCTTGTACTAATCCTATTTTTCATCCCATTATTCAATATAAAGCCAAAGTAAGTTGACTATTACCGCACAAATTTGACTTACATAAAAGCAATATATGTTAACAAACAAGTATACCGACTTTCTTTCTGTATACCTATACTGAATAATACTTTGTATTGTTTACAAAAGTTTCTGAATGAATGATTTCATCATGTTGACCTTTGAGATGGCCAAAATCCGATTAGACAATGAAAAAGTCCACTATCATGTTATCATAAGTCAGTCAGGGACTTAAATAATCAAAAGAGGTCTAGCTTTACCTTTCTTTTTGATTAATGGGTGGGCAGAAGTAAAGACATTTTCTTTTAGATTTTTCAGTCAGTGAAAGCTAAAAAGCTTTCCCCCTTTTTTATAACCACAATAAATATTGTTTGTAATCTATCTAGTTAAAACGCCAGACACTATTACATCCTTCTCAAAATGGGTAGATGTAAGAAACTTGAGAATTTTAAAATTAGATTCAATTTAAAAAACATAAACACTAAGCAATTAGTTTCACTGAATGTCAATTAAAGTATGGGCATGAAAGGAAGGCAATAGGAATTGTTCACCCAAATACTGAATCAGCTGGTTAACCACTCCAATAAGGAATATTACTACTATGACTTTGGTGAAAGCCCATGAATTTGAAGGTCAGAACCTCTCCACCTGGCATTTAGTCACACAAGAAGAGGGAGTGGGGTGCTGTGTAAAGTCTGGGGTCACAATGACTAGGTCTGACCTCTGGCTTCACTAATTACCTGTGTTATCTTGGATAATTTAATCAGCCTCTCTGTTCCTCAGTTTACTCATCTGTAAAATGAGGATGTCAGTACCTTATGAAGCTGTTAAAGAAGGTCATCACTTATAAAGCACTGAGAACAATGCCTAGTTTGAGAGTTGTAATGATCATTTCTACTGCCTTGCGTTTTCTCTCAGCTTGTATGTATTGGCTATTCCCAATGAAATTGAAACTCTTATATGTATAATACAAATATATTTTACAATGTTTGTGCCCCCTCAGCATAAAGCAGCATAATAAACACTCCCTGAATTGTATAAATACAATATTGTATGTTATGTGTCAATAGATTTTTACTTGTAGAAATAATATGAACATAGTGGGGAAAAAAAGATTTCTAACTAATGACCTATCACATGAATAAGTATATTATTACTCATCTTTCTCTGAGTTAATTTTGTAGGGAATCTCACCTCCGACACATACTCTCTCTCTCTCTCTCTCTCTCTCGTAGCATCTTTCAGGCCACCTAGGTAAAGGGAGAAAGAAGACTTTGGATTATGATTGGTTTGGCTTTACTACTCAATACCTGATACCTTTGATCTGAATATGGTAAATACACAAGCTACTATTCTACAATTTTAAATTCATAAAATCTTAGTTTCATTTTTCAAAAAAAAATTAGATTGACATTTGAAAACTGTAAGAGCTGTATATTTAAGGCAATTTTATCTAAATAGAGATGTTATTTGACTGTTAAATTTCTTTTATATATTTCAATTACTGTGTCATGTCCAGTGTTTATTTATTCCAACTTCTCTGGGGGTGGAGACAAGCACCAGTGAATAACTAGACCTCAAACATTTCTATTTTTCCCAACAGACTTGATATTCTGCCTTCATATTCTCAGGCTATAGCTTGCTATTTTAGAAAATTAAAACAAATACAGTAACTCTGAAGACTGTTCTTCCAAACCCCAAATGTCTTAGTCCCAGAAGAGGTAGTACTGAACAACAGCACTTGCTTTCCTGGGAAAATCATTTCAACAATAATTTTCTACTTACTGGGGAAAATAACAGAATCCAACTGACAGTCATTATATGAACAGCCCAGAAAATATTTTCCCCTTAGAAATTTCTCTCATTTAAATAGAAATAGAACTATGAAATTTGTTCAGAACTCTTGGAAAATATAGCTTTTAAGCATTCTTTGAAAGAGAAATGAGAGTATTACCTGTGCTATTGTATTAAGGCTTCCACTTATATACAGTAATACTTTAGACCTGTTCAGTCTAAAGTATGATCCTTGGCCCAAAAGTATAAAGGAGAGGCAGGAACTGTTTCCAGAAAACTCAGAATGGATGCCTACATTTTACAAAAGAGATAAATTAGGATTACTTCTTTATATTGCCAAGTGGTTTTTCACTTCGAAAATAAATTTCCAGATTTTTTTTTTATTAAATAATAACTGTTTGGCGCATGGGAATGATTTTAGATTGCTTGCTTTCCAGACAGAAAAACCTCAAAGTTAAATGTTAGAAATCACTGACAAATAATACAGCTAACACGTCTCTGAAATTTTCAGATAAGTCAAATAAAAAAATATAAGTCCATTTACAAAAAAAAAAATTGACAGACATCTTTTTTAGAATACAACTATTGCTTAAAGAAACGATGCATATAGACAAATTCATTTCTACTCTGTTTTCTTTGTAAATTTGAAACATATTCTGGAAAAATCTAGCAACACATTTTTTTTGCCAGTAGTGCCCAGCAGTGTCTTGATTTTTAGGTAATGGGTGAATAAAACATACAAACATATAAACAGTCTAAGTACTAATGATAGAAACTGATATTTCTCCCTAACGGTGGAAGTCGTTTTACCAGATTCCTTTCTAAACCTGAACAAAATGCCATCTCTATAACTCCCTTGAACATATGCTGTACTAAAAAACAGATGCCTTGATACTAAGAACAGTTTTAGAAACTGAGAAATTTCTGAATTTAAAGGACGATGCAGTAGAACACATCAGTCACAAAAATGACTTGTTCCTTGGGAGGGGGGAGTAAAATGGGAAATAAAGGACTTTTGTTAAGATATAAAATCTCATCTTGTTTTATATGGTGAATTTTTAAAAAAACACCCAAAACAACATAAACTCAGTCACCATCACTACCGGTCTTTGAACTCTTCATCAGGAGGAAAAGACAGAAGGAGTAGGGAGGGAAATGTTTCAATGATCTAAGTCCCATACACAGACTCTTATTATTATAACAAAAAAGTGCCAGAGGAAAGAGTTCAAAATATAAGAGCTAAGTGGTTGCAATTCTATGATTACAACCCAATTCACTCTCTATTCTCATTTTCTCTGACTTTTAAAAATCCATTTTGTGTAGTTGGCCATTTGCCCCCAGAATGAGGGGGGTAGGGGTGGAATTCTTCTAAGTCTCTACTTAATCGTTAAAGTTCCTCTAATTTATTCTATAAAATGTGAGAATTTCCATTTCAATTCTTTTCTGGATGTGTTGAACCAATCCTTCCTTTTTTCCTGCACTTCAGTACTGAAAGGAGAAGTGTCTTAGCGCTATAACGTGTTTTCCTCCATCCTGATTCTCCCTGTGGCTTCTGTCTTTCCTTTCCTTTTTAACCTTTTGTGATTTATCTGGAGGCGGGATGGGGGGTGGGGGGCGGGAGCGGACGTTCTTTGTTAAAGGCTGTTCTCTCCCCGGAGTTGGATTGCCCTCTAGTGGCTCAGAACCGAGTATTTGGAGGCTTCCACCATCTGGAAAGAAAAAGGCACCATTTTAGGAAATGTTCCTGCTGAGTTATCACCGCGATTTTGTCTTACCAAGAAAAGACATAATCTCTGTATTTAGCCAGATTTTTTATGCTTTCTGCCTGAACCAGTGAAAAGTACTTGAATTCTTTTATGACATGGCGGATTCTTGACTACTTTCCTTTTTTTTTCCCTTCTTTCCTTCCTCTCCCCACCCCTCTTGCCCTCCCTTTCTTTTTTCCTTCAAAAGTCAGTTTAGTGAAAGGAGGATTTGTGGAATGTGGATACTTAAAATCCATAATGAGTTACAAAAGTGCTTGGAGTCATTTCAAACTTTCACCCACAAAAAATTTCAACCAGAGTATTAAACCTAGACATTACGTTGGATGCAGTAGGAAAATGAAGTGCCCTGAGTAAATTTTGAAGACCACGAGTTATTCCTCTATGAGAAACTCATATTTGTATGCTGATTATTTCCATAGAGGTCATTGGAAGACCAAAGGGTAAGAACACACCCCATTTTACCAAAGAGAGACTCAGTTTAAGCCTCTTGTGTGATTCCTTTCTGTTCTCAAAGTGAATTGGTTTGAATGGGAAACTATAGGGTCATCTGGTTAGCAACTCAAAAATACTAAAGACGAAGAGAAAAGAAAATGAGCAAACTCACCAACCATGGCCATGTAATTCATTTTTTTATTGTTTTACAGGGAAATGCTCATTACCCAAACATTCTGCGACGTGAGGATAGAGGACCCTGGAATTGGCACTTTAACAATTTGTGACATAAATCCTTAGCCTATTATAAGCATCACAAACTTCCATCTATATAAAAAGTAATATAGATTTCTGTCTTTACATCCTTCTTTGTAGCAGGCATGTTTGAAAGGTAAAGGGGACAGGCAGGGGCTAGAGCAAGTTGGAAATGCAGGCTGGCCACATTTCTATAATTACACCCATCTTTTTCTTTTTCTTTTTTTCTCTTTTTTTAAAAGAAAGCTTATATTTTAATGGCATAGTTACAGAAAATATCCAGCGCACAGCTTCCCACTTTAGGGTTTTTATAATCATGGCGTTTCACACTCTTACAATAAATTATGTTGATTTTATGTGTCTCCCTTCTTTTGTAAATCTATTGGTCACAAATTTTATTTCTTGGCTGTAATCATTTGCTATAAAATTATTTTGTAGTGTGTTTATGGACTGCTTATCAAATTGGCATTTAACTATTCGTTATAGTTTTATGATGTGAAATTGGACCTATACGATGATTTATCATGCTATAACGCTACAAGAAGTTTCAAGGCAGCCATCTTTCTAAGTTCAGTGAACTTGGCACTTTCATAACAGCAGGACCGTTTCTCATTCAGGACCATGTCACCTGCTCCTAAGAACTGAGTGCCCCAGGTAATGAGAGTTTAGAACGACATTGGAAAAATAGGATCGAAGTATTTTGCCCCTTAGAAAAGCCTGTGTGTTGGGATATCTCCTCAATGACACAGCCATCTCTCCATGAGTGAGAAGGCCACACTTGTACAAACTCTAAGATGTTTACAAGAAGCCCCTTCCTTGGGAACCAGAAACCCACAATGATGAATAGGATCCTCTCTGGTCTCTACTGCAGGGTGGCCTATGTGATCTCAACCTGTGATTTCTGATGGTTTGGGCTCTTCCTGACCTCTGAAAGTGATCTGCTGGCACCTACTGTTAGAGCCTGTGGTTCCAGCCATTTGCTTCCGATTATAAAGCCCTGTACACCCCTGTCTGCTCATTCCCACTTGGGCTCTGCCTTCACCAACTCAGCGCTTCTTAGCTCCGTACTGTTAACCAGAAACTTCTAGAGTCCCTGCCCTGTTCAAGTCAGCCGTGAAATGCCAGGAATGGGCTGCCTCAGCTTCATCTATGTAGGTCATTAAATCAAATATCATCCCTTCCCTTTGGAGAATATAAAGTATAATTGCTTTTAACTATAGAGAGGAAGGCAGTCACCATTTAGCACATCTTGCATTTTGCCTTGCAGATTTTTGTTAACATGTATGTGGAGCAAGGACTTTTGCTGTTTTAGGCACATTTAATAGAAAAGAAAAAGAAGAACGTGGGAATCAGAAGCCTAAAAACTGTAAGTCTGTGATCCAAATCCACTTTGCTCTGGGGGACAATTCATCATTTAGAACGTAAAGGTCTTTGAATTCAGGATTGCTTGGAAGTACATTAACTATTCATTATCTTCCAGTTATCAGTATTTGTGTGAGTAGGGAAAACAGGGAATGATGTTCTTACCATATCAAACCTGACCAGGCTTGGTACCTTCAGACAGACAGATATGAACTATAACAGCCACAAAGCTGAAGGAAATCAAATTGAGTTAGTAGAGGAGAAAGCTCTTCATAAATCCAATAAATATATTAATGGAAAGAATGGTGAGTGAGCCAAGATTGAGTATGTGTCAGGACTGATGTTTTTTGACCAAAAGAGACATATGTTTGTCTGAGATGTCTCTCAAGTTTTTCATCTTCACTGGTGTCAGCTTGTCATTAGGACAAATTGTTCTTACACTAATTACACCCTTATCCCTGGAAAGGAATTTTTAAGACACATTTTCTGCAGGGTTGGAAAATCAAGACTTAGAGACTAAATGAAAGCAACAGCTGTCTAACCTGTAAATGAGAGCACATTGTATAGCATTGTATTAAAAAAAAACAAAACAATACATTGATATGCAAACTGTTATCCAATAAAACTTCTATTTAATACATATCCACTTCTTTTTAAATATTTTATATATATTTAGCTTTTCAAACTATAAAGTAATAATACAGAAAACGTGGAGAAACCAAGTCAATCAATGATTGTTTTCAGACACCTTAGTCTTTCTTCCTGCCTTGGTTTCTAGAGCTGAGGCAGTTATCCTGTAGCTCTGATGGAAAGGCTCAGAAGCACTGTCTCTGACTCCATGAGTCCTGCAGCAGACTCAGATACCATCAATCTCCAAGATTCTTGTCATTTGGGAAAAATTGTAAATGATTTCTATTTGCTCTGAGGAGACATCTCAGTGGCTTGCAACCAAACCATCTTTTATTTATTAAATGTATTTTATTGAAGTATAATTGACTTAATTGTGTTATTGTGTTAATTTCTGTTGTACAGCAAAGTGACTCAGTTATACATATATATATATATATACACACATTATTTTCCATATTCTTTTCCATTATGGTTCATCAGAGGATATTAAACATATTTCCCCATGCTATGCAGTAGGACCTTGTTGTTTATCCATCCTATATATAACAGTTTGCATCCGCTAATTCCAAACTCCCACTCCATTCCTCCCCCTTGCCCTCCTCCTTGGCAACAACAAGTCTGTTCTCTATGTCTGTGAATTTGTTTGTTTGTTTGTTTGTTTTTTGGTCATACCACAAGTGGGATCTTAGTTCCCCCACCAGGAATCAAACCCTCACCACCTGCATTGGAAAGGCAGAGTCTTAACCACTAGACCACCAGGGAAGTACTCGTGAGTCTGTTTTAAAATGACACCCAGTTTCAAGATAGTTTATCAAGGTGAAAAAGAATTCCCCAAGCATTAGAAATTAGTGCGAGAACTGGAAATTCATGCATCAACGATAATCAGAGGCCCAATCAAGACAGCAGTTGGACCCCAGAGAATTCAGTGGGCAGAGATCCAGCCTTTGGGGTTGATCAACACAGATTCACATGCTCCACAGGGAGGTTAGAAAACAGGAGCAAAGAAGCAAGAGCTGGGCGGGGTCTCTTCTGGAGCTCCAAGAAAATACAAAAGTAATTCAATTATCAGATCTAAACCAAAGGTCAGGATTGGTTCATGAGAAAGCATGTATCATATGCTTGGCTGCAGAAGCTCCTTAAAGCCTTCAAGGGCCAAGGATGAGATATAAACTATGGGAGTTATGAATTTTAAACCCTATTATATACTTTGGAAATAACCAATAACATGAAGCTTGAACCCTACTAATTAGAAATGGTGGTGTTGACATTAATCTGGTTTTGATTATCTGATAGTTTTATCAATGATAGTTTTATCAGATAGTTTTATCAGATAGTTTTATCAGCCATTCATTTTGTTTGTTAGATGAGTCATCATTTTGAATTTTTGTTGTTTGTATTGTTTGTGGGGTGGGTGGGAGACATGGGGTGGCATGTGACACTGTCATACACTCTTTCCTATAGTGTTACTTTCTTGTAGATTGGTTTCCCACCCTGTGTCCCCCAAAAGACTTCCATGCTCTGCATCTAGTGTAGATAGATCTGGGTCTGCTCAGGCTCTGAGTGACTTAATGGACCCCTAGTGTGTCATGGGACAGGTGATCAGTGGTGAATGGTTTTGACCTGTACTCTTGCTTTCCTATGTCGGGCTCCAGTTGCTCTTATCAAGTCCTCAGGGAAGACCCCACTGCTGTTAGGTCTCCTACAGCCTGACAGAGAGAAAAGCAATAGAGATAATGAGAGGTGTTTTCCTCAGGGAGATGAAAAGAGAATTGGCAGTGTGAAGTCTATAAAGCCGTGTACCTTCTGGTCTACCTGGCAGAAAACGAAACAAGACAGGGAGCAGCAGTATGCAGTGGCCGTGTGCAGCACTGCAACATAGGGGCACTGGTGTGTCATCTGGGGGGTTATATCTATAGTCCCTGACCATGTCTGAGGCTCAATAGAGATTCACAGGAAAATCACATCTAAGCTGAGAAAGAATACCGGAATGAAAGTCAGGGACATAAAAAGTGTTTAGGGACAGTGAGCCAGGTGGAGACATCTGTCCATGAAAGAGCTCCTGGGTCAGAGTATTTGGAAAACTTACAGATGCAAGTCACAGGGCCATACCCAGTTCACCTCAATTACAGGGAATTTATTAGTGGTATAAATGGAAAGCGAAAAAGTGAACAAATATTCTCTTGTCACAGGGCTAGTTCTCATGAAAAAATTATATATGATGGTTTAGAGGGAAACCTCATAAGGAATGAAATGCATTTGAACAAGGAAGATTTCTTGGGAGGTTTACTGTACCTGTCTCTGCTCTGGGTAGTAGAACCACACCGATGACAAAAGCAAGGATGAGGACTCCGGCTCCATGGAACTCATTTTCTCTCAGTGAACAGCCAAAAATAAATACATCACAAAAAAGAAAAATTAACAAAATAACCACCTACAAAGAGTATCAGGGCCATGCCAGAGATTTAAAGTGGGTGATGTGCCAATGGATGGATAGTTACTTGAAACTGGGTGTGAGTAAAGGAATCTCTTTTTAATCTTAAGTTAAAAACTAAATGTCATGGTAAAACAAGGAGGAAGAACAACCCCGATAAATGGAATGGGCATTCACGCAGAGGTCTGGTGGCAGAAATACTCTTGGCTAGTCAGAGAGATGAGCAGGAGGCCATAGAGTGAGCCAGCCATGGCTCTGTGGTGCCATCAAGGAGTCAGGGTTTTACTCTGTGTGATTGGAAGCCTTGGGAGGGCTTTTTTTATGAGTAAAATAATCAGATCTACATTTCCATAAAGATCACATGGCTGCTGAATGGATAAAGAATTGGGGGTGGGTGGGGTAACAGTAGAAGCAGAAGGTCTTATTGTCATGTATGCTGGGAAATTCGCAGGGCTTAAAGGAGCATCAGTGGAGATGAGGAGAAGGGGTCTACTTCACACTTGTGTCAGCTGAGCACTGATGTGTGGATGGGGTGGAGAAAGAGGAAGGAGGAGTAAGTCCACGGGTTTAGAGACAGGAAGCTGCTGGTTGGCGGTGCCTTTACCTGAGAGGCAGAGTGATGCAGGTGACCAGTGCCAGGTGGGGAATGAGACCCTGCTCAACTTTGTCCATGGATTATCCTGAGAGATTGTCCTGTTGCTTGAGAGTCTAGTGTTTCACCATTCTGATGACTCAGCTACTCCAAATATGCTCCTCTTACATTCCTTTCAATGAGCTTCTTCCAACATCTCTGCTCTCCTTCTGTTTCATGATACCTATGGTTTACTTTGTCCTGTGGCTTCTACTCAATACCTTTCTGTCCCATTTTTTTCTCACCACACATTCTGTTAACTCATTCAGAAAATCCTTGCTTCAATTCTTTGAATGTGACTTTGATGGTTGATAGAATCCCATACAAAGAACCTGTATTGGACAGAGAATTCGTAAAAGGCAACCTCACTGGTAGTGACCTTTGTTTTGAGGCTTAATCTGTTGTTCATTCATGTGTATTCAAGGGAGTAGAGTTAGATGGCAAAGCACATGGTAACCTATGGGAAGCCACCAGCTGCTTCCTTACTTGGTGATGTAAGACCTGTGAGTACAAATCTCCAAGATCATCAGTACAGTTGCATCCTATCACCCAGCTCAAGGACCCTTCCTGTTTCTCTCATATTCCTCAGTAAAAATCACCTTCCTCTCTCCCTCCCTCACTTTTCTTCTACATACCAATAGCATTTGACTAGCCATTTATACCATACAATGAGGTAATGTAACTTATTTAGTCTCCACTTGAGCTGAAGCCACAAGGTAATTGATTTCCACTTTTTTTAATGAGATTCCAGTGGCCAGCCAACAGCATGTGTCACACACAGCAGAGAACTGCAGATTCCCCAAGAGAAGCCAGGTGAGTTTTAAACACCTTACGGTCCCTACTGCATAGTGCTGGTTGCTAACACTGGTAACTAAGTAAGAATGTCCTGCTCTTTCCTATGCCTCCCATACAAGCAGGGTCAAACACTGGAGGGGTTAGAGGTGGCAGTATGTGTGTGTGTGTGTGTGTGTGTGTGGTTGGAGTTCAGGACTGGGTAATGGGAAGGCAGGAAATTGAGAATAGAAAATCCAAGAAGCCTATATGGCCTCTTTCTCACTAAAGGAAGCCAACATGTAACAGAGCTGAACTAGCAAAGTGGAATAATTTTAACTTTTAGTAAAGTTCAAAGTTTTGATTATTATTCTGGGCATATTAACGACTCATTGAGGAATTTTTATTAATGAAAGTAACTGGGGAAATGTGGTGACTTGCTCTAATTTTCAACCAGTGGAAGGTAACCCAGGCATCATGGAATAAGTTTAAGGGAAGAAAAAATAAAATTGTTTTATGATAACATTCCTTGAATCCTATTTGTTCCCCAACACAACACATATATCGGTTTCAGCCCCAATCACATTGAACCTTGATTTAGTGTGTTCCTCTGTGCCCTTCACTCTATTTTAAACTCCATGAGAGCATGAGGCCACCACCATGCTTCTTATCTGGCTGAGAAAATAGAATCAGACAAGGGACAATTCCTACAAGCTCCCACCTCCATGTCTTCCAATTTCGTGTCAGCTGGGCACGTCTAACCCTCCATCTCTCCTGTTTTGATGGAAGAGTTTTACACACTGCTTGTGAATGCTAAATCCTACTCATGCATGAGATCCTGGATCAAGAACTAACACAAGTTCTCCTCTCCTGCTTTATGACGTTTCCCCCTTTCCTGGATAATTTTCATCAGCATGAAAACATGCTTTTACTTCTCCCTTCTTAATTCTGCTCTTCTTGTTCTCTCTTGAGCCCACACCAATAAGACTTTTATGTTCTCCATCAAAATTACTCTTGAAAATGTGAACAAAGAGCTCCCCGTTGCTAAATCCGGGGTCGAGTCTCCATCTGCATTTTCCCTGATGACTCCATCTCTCTCCCTGGACGCTACACAGGGTGTCCTCCTCCCCCACTGATTGCTCCATCTCAGTCATTCCTGCTACTTTCTCTACCTCCCCAAACCCTTAACGTCGAAAAGCCTTAAATCTAAGAAAAGAGAAAAGTATGCTCCCTCCTTTGCTGATACCATTCAGTCTTTTTTTAAATTTTTATTTTATATTGGAGTATAGTTGGTTTACAATATCTTTTTGGTTTCAGGTGTACAGCATAGTGATTCAGTTATACATATACACGTATCTATTATTTTTCTAATTCTTTTCCTATTTATGTTATTACGGAATATTGAGCAGAGTTCCCTGTGCTATACAGTAGGTCCTTGTTGGTTATCCATTTTAAATATAGCAGTGTGCACATGTCAACCCCAAATTCCCTAACTATCCCTCCCCCCCGCCACCTTGGTAACCATAAGTTCATTCTCTAAGTCTGTGTGTTTATGTTTGCTAAATAAGTTCATTTGTATCATTGTTTTTTTAGATTCTACATATAAGCAATATCATATGATATTTGTCTTTCTCTGTCTGACTTACTTCACTTAGTATGATAATCTCTAGGTCCATCCATGTTACTGCAAATGGCATTATTTTACTCTTTTTTATGGCTGAGTAGTATTCCATTGTATACATGTACCATATCTTCTTTATCCATTTGTCTGTCAATGGACATTTAGGTTAACTCCATGTCTTGGCTATTGTAAACAGTGCTGCAATGAACATTGGGGTGTGTGTATCCTTTCAAATCATGTTTTTCTCCAGATATATGCCCAGGAATGGGATTGCTAAGTCATATGGTGGCTCTATTTTTAGTTTTTTAAGGAATCTCTATATGGCTCTCCATAGTGACTGCACCAATTTACATTCCCACCAACAGTGCAGGAGGGTTCCCTTTTCTCCACAGGCTCTCCAGCATTTACTGTTTCTAGATTTTTTGATGATGGCCATTCTGACTGGTGTGAGGTGATACCTCATTGTAGTTTCGATTTGTATTTCTCTAATAATTAGTGATGTTAAGTATATTTCCATGTGCCTCTTGGCCATTTGTATGTCTTTGGAGAAATGTCTATTTAGGCTTTAATCCCATTTTTTTAATTGGGCTGTTTTTTTGTTTTTGTTTTTGTTTTTTTGATATTGAGCTGCATGAGCTGTTTGTAATTTTTGGAGACTAATCCCTTGTCCGTCACATCGTTTGCAAATATTTTTTTCCCATTCTGTGGGTTGTCTTTTCATTCTGTTTATGGTTTCCTTTGCTGTGCAAAAGCTTTTGAGTTTAAGTCCCATTTGTTTATTTTTGCTTTTATTTCCATTACTCTAGGAGATGGCTTGGAAAAGATATTGCTGCGATTCATGTCAGTATTCTGCCTGTTTTCTTCTAAGAGTTTTATAGTATCCAGTCTTACATTTAGATCTTTAATCCATTTTTAAATCCATCTAGTCAAATATTACATAAATATACAATTCCCAAACATAGTATTTCTAATATAATTCTAGCTCAGACTTCTCTCCTCAACCCCAGGTTTAT
Source organism: Hippopotamus amphibius kiboko (assembly GCF_030028045.1). Taxonomy (NCBI): domain Eukaryota; kingdom Metazoa; phylum Chordata; class Mammalia; order Artiodactyla; family Hippopotamidae; genus Hippopotamus; species Hippopotamus amphibius. The sequence goes on from NC_080188.1 coordinate 88,211,246, forward strand.
ACATCAAACTGCCTACCCTACATGCCACTGGGAGGTGTAATCACCATCCCAACATGTTTGAAACCAACCTCTCAATCTTCCTCCTAAAGCTTAAGACACTCATTCCTTCTTCGTTGCTATTGATGGAAATACCTCCTTTACAGTTGCTCAGATCTCAAAGTCTGGAGTTACTCTTAATTTTTCCCTTTCACACTCCACATCTATTTCATTAGAAAATTCTATAAGGTATATCTTTATCTATTATGAAATCTGACCACGTCTCACCCCCTTTACCCCTACTGAGAGTCAATATCAACTCCTGGCTGAATTATTAATAGCTGCATAAATAATCCCCTCTTGCTTCTGCACTTTCTTTTTCTTGGGCTTTTTAAAATTTTTTAAATGAATCAATCAGAAGAAAACATCCACAAGCTCCCACTTATTTTTATTATTAAAAATTTGTCATATTATGTCACTTCTCTGCTTAAAACAGCCAATAATTTTCCATATCAGCCAGAATGAAAGTTAAAGTCCTTATCATTTAGGGGATGTAAAGTATCTAATCTCCCCTTTGCTCTTTGAAATCACACCTGTTATTCTTTTTCTCTCCAGCTCTGCTTTGGCGGCATTGGCCCCTTTGCTAAACCACGAATCTGGTGCGCATCCTGGCCTCAGGGCCTTTGCACTTGCTGTCCACTCTGTCTGAAATGGTCTTCCTTCAGACATCCTCATGGCTGGTTCCTTCACATTTTAGGATTTTAATCCCATGTCACCTTCTCAAAGCAGCCCTTCTTGTCAACTCTGTTTGGAGTTGCAAATGTCACTCTGGACTCCCTGTCTCCTTGTCTGCTTTCTTTTCCCCATAGCACTCACACCATCTATCATGCTATACTTACTTTTCCTGCTTATTGTCTGTCTATCCACTGTAATGTTTATTGTCTGTCTATCCACCGTAATGTGAGTTGCATGAGAGCAGAGATTTTCTTACATTACAACTTGGGTACCCAGTGAAATGTCAAGCACATGGTATGAACTTTAATTTTTTTTTAAAAGAAATCTATGTATTCCCCTACCCTTGCCCACTTCCCATACATATACACACAGTTGCCCAAACAGACTTTTCCTAGCAGATTATTTTGCATTTAACATGCACTTAATAAATAAGAATTGACTGGTATATTAAAGATAACCACATACTAGAGAGGATACGTAGTACGCACTTCCTTCATTCAGTGCATATTGATAGTGTGAGCAAGGGAGCAGGTCAGAATCCAAGAATGACTGTGATTTTATTCCCTGTACCTCTCAGGAAGTATTGAAAATTGGAGAGCTTTTACATGTCTTTTAAAAATAACAAATTACATACTATAAATAATGAATTAAATAGAATCATGAAATGTATTCATGTTTATTTCGATTTGGTCAATTTTGGAAACTTTTTTTTTTTATTATTTACTTCATTAAGAGGTAGTTTAACCATTACTGCACATCATTACAGGACAAACCTAGGAAAATATCTACTACAAATGGTCCTTCTGGGGGCTTGCCAAGAATTCACAGGCAGTAGATAACTATTCTTACCACATTTTCAAAGGAGCTTAACTTGTGTATTAATCTAGAGCAATCAATGCAATAAAAATATGGAGAGAGGGATAATGCCTAGTTGCCCATTAAAATGAAGTTGGGAAGGAAGCTAAGCAAAGCAGTGAGTAAAAGGAATCCACATGTTTAAAATACCATTTCTTCTTTATCCCCAGAATCACAGTGCATTTTTACTCTGGAGAAGCAAAGACATTTTTATCTTCCTTTCTTAGGGCTTTTTTCTTTAGGTTATACTCTCTGCTGCTGTATTATTCTGGGCAAGTATATAAATGGCTGTTCATGAATTATTAAGTCCATGCTACTTTTTTTTTTTATGGTAACAGGTGTGTATTGAAGACTCAAAACTTAGTAGGAAAAATTGAAAATAAGAGTATTTTAGGCATGTTGTCAGAGAGATAATTGGAAATTTTGTGGGAAGGGTAATCTTTTGACCTTCTTCAATCATTGCCTCATGTGACATCATCCTTAACAAAGCAGGAAAGTGTCTTCTGTACAGCTACAGGAGAAAAATAACTTTCAGGGGTCAAGAGGACCTTTGTGCATTTGTTCATTTCAATTAATACCTAAAAGCTCTGTGGTTGAAGTGTTTTAGTGATCACAAAGTATTTTCATATACTTCTTATGTAATGCTCACAAGCATCTATTTGCAAGGAAAATTTTCTTGCATTAACAAGTAAGAAAACGGGGACCCTAAGTGTTTAGGGAAACTAAAAGTCACACAATTAGTTGACGGAATTTTTGATACAAAAACCTATATATTCAAATGCTAAAAGTATTGTTTTCCCCACTATTCTTCAGCTTAGCATTTTCAATATACTAAATACGATATCAAAGATGATTAACCATGCTCCCTACACTCCAACAATTTCTAGATGGGTAGAATTTTTTAATTCATTAAAGACTGTAACTTTACAAAATTATAGCCAGCATGAGAATGAATACTATAGACATCTACAGCTCTTAATAATCAGCATAAATAAAGCAAGACTATTGTGATTATGCAGAAAGAAAAACTTCTTTACCATATAAATTTAATTGAAAAGCTAACAAAAAGCAAAGTAACCTGAAGCATGTGGAACCTGCCCTTGAAAATCAATAGGAGAAGAATATGGAAGGAATTCTTCCTGGGAATCACATTGATAGTCACATCCTGGAGTCAAAAAGCTTCCCGTGAAGTTTAGAGGAGTCCAGTCTTTCTCAGCTCCAGGTGTTTCATTAACTCTCCATAGCTCAATCCTGCAAATGCTAGAACACGTTGGGACCCACCCTGTCTGAGATAAAGGATGTCAAGTCTCCATTCAGTAATTCAACTCAATTCTATATCTTTTTTTCTTAATAGATGTATAGTAGTTGATTTACAATGTTGTGTAAGTTTCAGGTGTATAGCAAAGTGATTCAGTTATACATATATTTATATCTATTATTTTTCAGATTCTTTTCCCTTATAGGTTATTACAAAATATTGATTATTTTGCAATATTGTTATATACAGTAGGTCCTTGTTGGTTATTTATTTTATATATAGTAGTGTGTATATGTTAATCCCAAACTCCTAATTTATCCTGCCCCCTTTCCCCTTTGGTAACCGTAGTTTATTTTCTATGTCTATGAGTCTATTTCTGTTTTGTTTATTTACTTATTTATTTATTTATTTATTTTATTGGCTGTGTTGGGTCCTTTTTGCTGTGTGCGGGCTTTCTTTCAGTTGCTGTGAGTGGGGGCTACTCTTCATTGTGGTGCACGGGCTCCTCATTGCCATGGCTTCTCTTGTTGCAGAGTATGGGCTCTAGGCATGTGGGCTTCAGTAGTTGCAGCACATGGACTCAATAGTTGTGGCGCACAGGCTCAGTTGCTCCACGGCATGTGGGATCTTCCTGGAGCAGGGATAGAACACGTGTCCCCTGCATTGGCAGGCGGATTCTTAACCACTGTGCCACCTAGGAAGCCCACTGTTTTGTATATAAGTTTGTATCTTTTTTTAGATTCCACATAAAGTGATATCATATGATATTTGTCTTTGATTTACTTCACTTACTATGATAATCTCTAGTTGCATTCATGTTGCTGCAAATAATATTATTTTGTTCTTTTTTTATGGCTGAGTAATATTCTATTGTGTATATATATATAAATATCACATCATCTTTAACCACTCATCTGTTAATGGACATTTAGATTGCTTCCATGTCCTGGATATTGTAGATAGTGCTGCAATGAACATTGGGGTGCATGTATCTTTTCGAATCAGAGTTTTCTCTGGATATATGACCAAGAGTGGGATTGCTGGATCATGTGGTAAGCTCTACATTTAGTTTTTTAAGGAATCTCCATACCGTTCTCCATAGTGGTTGTACCAATTTACATTCCCACCAGCAGTATAAGTGGGTTACCTTTTCTCCAAACCTTCCCCAGCATTTATTATTTGTAGACTTTTTGATGATGGCCATTCTGACCAGTGTAAGGTGATCCCTCATTGTAATTAGAACATTCTCTAACACCATACCAAAAAATAAACCCAAAATGGATTAAAGACCTAAACGTGAGATTGGATGCTGTAAAACTCCTAGAGCAAAACATAGGCAGAATACTCTTTGACATAAATCTCAGCAATATTTTTTGGGATCTGTCTCCTAGAGTAAAGGAAATAAAAACAAAAATAAACAAATGAGTCCTAATATAAACTGGAAAACATTTGCATAGCAAAGGAAACCGTAAACAAAAGGAAAAGACAACCTAGAATAGAAAATATTTGCAAACAATGCAACTGAAATATACAAAGAGCTCATACAACTCAATATCAAAAAAACAAAGAACACAATCAAAAAATGGGCAGAAGATCTAAATAGTCATTTCTCCAAAGAAGACATTCAGATGGGCAACAGGCACATGAAAAGATACTGAACATCACTAATTATATCGTCATCTGGTTCTAGTCCAGCTCTGAACTCTCGTCCCTTGACTAACAAGGAGAAAATGTCCTTATTCATCACCTGCTTGTGGATACCACTCATAGAATTGGGTCCTTATTCTCGTTTTCTGTAAGACTTCAGATGCAACTTGTCTTTATTCATCCTCTAGAAATTCGAGTCCGCTTTCTCAATTCCAGCTGGAGTCCCATACTCAGCTTTCCTTCTTTCAGAAACTACTGCCTAGATGCCTTTGTCTGTCTTTACCTAAGGAAAGCCTGAACGACATTCAGTATAGGATGTGGCACACAGTAGGTGCCCAATATTTATTGAAAAGGGATATACAACAATACATATGTTCTGATTTTTGCCTTTAATGCAACTTAGACTCAAACAGAGAAAGATAAAAATATAAAAACTAAATGTTACAGATGTTGCAATGAAAGAAATAGAGTGTAAAACTGGCATAGAGAATTTTTTTCTGGTGCAATCAGAGAAGTCTTCTTGGGAAGATGAGGAGAGTAAGTAAGATTAAATGAAGAGGAGGGATAGGTTTTTCTTAAAACAGTGGGAAGACAGATGCACATTTTCAAGACGAACAGTAAAGTCAATTACATTAAAAAAAGTTTATATAGAAACATAGCAGAAGATAAACCTAGAGATTTGGGTAGATTATGGCTAGGTTGCAAAATTATTTTTTTGGACATTGGAAAAATCTGCAGTTTTCTGAGCAGGCAAGTGATAGTGATATCTTAGAGCTGTCTTTGGTGGCAGTTACCCAGACAAACTCAATGAAGAAAAGAATTTGAGAGAAGAAAACCAGTTAGTCAGGAACCAATTTAATTATCCCCTCAGTAAGTGATTAATGTGTGATCTAAGGCAATGGCAATGGGATTAAAAAAGACAGGAACTGAATTTTGGTGAATTGTGTAGAATTAACTCTCAATTCTTCCTACAATTCCACGAAAATTCAGTATAGGAATTTTTAAAATGTATAACATTACAAAAGAAAAATAAGATATGGGGACAAAATATTGAGACGCAAAGAAATAACTGGAAGATATAAAAGCAGACTAGAGGAAGAAGAAAGACAGTGTCTCCAAGATGCAATGGTGAGGAGTCAAGATGCTCGTGAATTCATGCTCTGGAATCCAGGACAGACCCGTGAAGTGGAGACACCAGGCTCCTCTGAAGGCTGAGGTGTAGAACAGGCAGGTGGTACGAAGATGGGTTGACACTTTCCATAAGAAGCATTTAGGTCTTTGCATTCCCTCTAGTTTTAAACAAGAACAGTCAGATCCTAACATTGTCCTGAACCAACAGAAAATGGAAGTTTATTCTCTAGAGAGACTTGGACCTAAAGACGACAGACACAGTCAAATGAGGAGGCTATACTGAAATCAGGGGCATCCTAGGAAGGTCTACACACTGAACAGTGAGACCAATAAAATACTTTCCCCACTTTCCCACAACTTTAGCAACCAGGCCTCCCTCACTGGTGGAACCCTAGAGGGTTCATCTCTTTGAAACCTCAGTGATTCAAGAAAAAACACTCAACTGGTGGAAAGAGGTAGTGACAATAAAAACAGCTGGATTCCTAATGATCTTATAGGAAATTCCACTGGTCAATAAGACCTGAAATTGCATACCAAGGTTCTAATCTATTTCTAGGGCCCTGCTCCTAAATATCAAATAACAGGCAAGAATCAGGAAATCCATGCTACTAATAGAAATACAGAGGACAAAGAGAATAAGCAATGCAGAAGAACCAGAACAGTGCCAGGAATGGCAGAAAGCATTCAAAGACAACCTATAAGCCACAGCCTTAGAGAGATAAAAGTATGTAAGGTATACATAAAACGAGAATACTGAAAATCCTATGTTAAAATGGGAGAGAGGCATTCAAATAGTAAAACTCTTAGAATTAAAAATACAGAAGCAGAAACAAAATTAAATGGAAAAGTTGAAATATAAAAATGGAGAATCTTCCAGAAGGTATAACCAAAGAGCAAAATGGGAAATAGATAAGAATAGGTAAAATTATAGAGATTTAATCCAAAAGTTCAAACAGTCAAATAATAGATTCCCAGAAAGGAAAAAAGAAGAAATTGAAAGAAAGGAAACTATACAGAAAGAGATAAGAAAACACCCAGGGCTTAAATGTCTGGATTTATAGATTAAAAGGATTGATTAGTATCTACCAAAATGGAAGAAAGATTTTCACGGCAAAGCGCAACATAGTAAAACTTCAGGGAAGTGCGATTCAGAGGAAATAGGCAATCAGAATAGTATCTGACATCTGAACAGTAACTTTCAAGCTGAAAGAAAAAAGATTCATGCCTTCCATATTGTGTAAAAAATGACTTTCAGCCTAGATTTTAAGCCCAGACAAATTTTCAGCCAAATGAGAAAGGTAGAATAAAAACCTTTTATTTAGGCAAGTTCTTTAAAAAAAAAAAAAAAATCACCTCCCACACAGTTCTCAAGAAACTATAGAGAGATGAACTTCATTAAAATGAAAGAATTGAGACTTCCCTGGTGGTACAGTGGTTAAGAATCCACCTGCTAACGCAGGGGACACAGGTTCGATCCCTGGTCAGGGAAGATCAGGCATGCCTTGAAGCAATTAAGCCCATGTGCCACAACTACTGAGCCCATGTGCCGCAACTACTGAAACCCACACACTGTAGGGCCCGCATGCCGCAACTACTGAGCCTGGTGCTGCAACTACTGAATCCTGCGCACCTACAGCCTGTGCTCCACAACCAGAGAACCCACCGCACAGAGAAGCCCGAGCACCACAGCGAAGAGTAGCCCCTGCTTGCCACAACTAGAGAAAGCCTGTGTGCAGCAACGAAGACCCAATGCAGCCAAATATATATATATATATAGAATGCCCTATAAAAAATTAAAAAATAAAATAAAGAAAAGAAAAGAATTACCAAGAAACAGGAGACTTGGAATTCTTATGGCAGGTCTACAAGAGAACAGAAGTGTATGAAACTCCCACAATGACAGTGAGGGGGAAACCCAGGAGAAGGGGCAGAGCAGCAGTCCTAAGAGAATAGAGAATCTAGATCAGGGCTGTACAGAAGGGGTCCAGGGAGAAAGTCCCAAAGAATAAAGCAAAATTGATAAATGATCTGATTTGATCAATGGGGTGAAGAAGGAGTTACCCTTCTCTTCAAGTGTCTGTAGATGAAATATGGCAATAGTACATAGAAAACTTAAACCAAAATAAAACTACTACTAATTCTGAAGAAAACCAAAAGTTGCACAAGATAGAAGTAACCACAGAGCACTTGTGCAACTTAGGTGTGAATAACGTTTATATAAATACAATAATGAAAATACCGAAAGTGTATTTTACCAAAAATTTAAATAATTATATTAACATGATCAGAAAGAGATGAGAAGTGAAGAAAGTTAACATTTTAAAGAAATATGTTATCTTCCAAGGAAATGTATAAGCAGTTATTAACTTTAAAAGGTGGGAAATCACAAAGTAATAGTATGTCCATGTTTTTTAGAAACATGGAGGTGAATCTCAGAAGCAACAGGTAAAATATTCAAAACTACCTCTTGGGACAGAATTCAAGGATGAGAAAGAAATGTAGATATGATCTATGATTCTTTTTTTTTTTATAAACCTTGTAGAACTCCTTGACATGGATACATTTGATGATTTTTTTTTTTTTTTTTTTTTTTTAAAGAAAGGGACATTTAAACAACAGGAATTTCCTCCTCACAGTTCTGGAGGCTGGAAGTCCAAGATCATGGTGTCAGCAGATTCTATAAGCCATTCAAGTCAGCAGCATCTTTGTTACAGCAGCCCAAATGGACTAAGACAGGGACTGTAAGGAATTTCCCCTAGATTTAGATTTTTAAAAGAAGTAATCTTCGTATGAAAAACTAAACAAGAAGTTATGGAATGTACCTCTAAGAAATAGCTAATTTTTTATGACTTCTTCCTTTTTATAATAAGTAAAAATTATGTCAGCACCAATAAATATTACTAAGGAGATCATAATAACAAAAAAAAGGTGGGTGGCAGGTACAGATGTTAACGCAAAGAAGAATCAATAGATCAATGGAAGGGAACAGAATGACTAGACTTTGGAGCAAAGAAGGAGAAATTTTAAATGACCCTATGATTTCATGCCTGCGTGATGGAGGAAAATCTTGGAAAAAATCATATAGGAGAGGAAATCTGAAATTAGCAGGGGAATGAGGTGCTTGGTATGGTAGGAAATATATTGGACTGGTTGGCAGTCAGACAACATGATTTCTAAATCTCATTCCATCCCCAACTACTTTTGAGCTTGGTCTAATAAATTTACTTCTAAAAGTCACTTTCTCTAAGTCCATCCATATTGCTTCAAATGGCATTATTTCATTCTTTTCATGGCTGACTAATATTCCATTCCATAGTTATACCACATCTTCTTTATCATAATAAGTAAAGTAAGTCAGACAGAGAAAGACAAATATTCTATGACATCACTTATACATAGAATCTTTAAAAAGTTATACAAGTGAACTTATTTACAAAACAGAAATAGACTCACAGACATAGAAAACCAACTTAAGGTTACCAAAGAGGAAAGGGAGGAGGGGAGATAAATTAGGAGGTTGGGATTGACATACACACACTCCTATATATAAAATAGATAAACAGCAAGGACCTACTGTATAGCTCAGGGAACTGCACTCAATATCTTGTAATATCCTATATGGAAGAGAATTTAAAAAAGAGTATATATGTAACTGAACCACTTTGCCGTACACCTGAAACTAACACAACGTTGTAAATCTTCAACTAAAAAAAAAAAAGTAAAATCAGAAAAGTAAAACTCACTTTCTTTATCTTTTTAAGAGCAAGGAAGAGCTCTTAAAGAATGAAGAAGTTAAACTCAACTATCTCCAAAACCCTTCCAATTTGTTTGAGAGGAACTTAATTTTACAGGTGTGTTGGAGCTGACAGCGAAAGGACCAAGTGCCTGTGTGCTATGAATGTAGAACAGGAATAAAGAAAGCATCAGGACTGCAGAGGCTCGGTGTAGAGGTGTTCCCGGTAGAGATCATTAAGGCTTGAGAGAGTACGCATAGAGGTTGAAATGGAAAGGCAGAGGACAAAACTGGAGGAAATGCCCACTCGCAAGGGAAAGAGAAGGAGGTAGCAAATGAGTCGCAGATGAGCATTTCCAGGAGGGAAAAGTGAATGTGTGAGTTTCAAAACATAGAACAAGATGGTTCTATTCACCATTTGGCTTTAGGTTTTATGAAGAGTTGGGTGGTGAATTCAATAATGACTTCTGAATTTAAGTAGAAAACATTTTATAGTAGAACAAAGTAAAGGTTTTAGAAGTCACCAAAGATGAGCTTTTTTCCCCTTTTTCACTAGATCCTTGTAGGCATCACGGTATAGATGTTACCGTTTGGGAGCATTCATGTGGATAAAGGTGGACTTTTTAGTTTTCACCTTTAGAGATGTGTCAATGATTGAAATCTTGCCTGAGGCTGTGAATTTTTCATAGTAGCCAAGTGGCAATTCAGCCTAACACTGTAAATCTGTACACCTCCACTGTGATCCAAGCAAGGTGGAATGGAAATATTTGACAATATTTCACCAACCCCTATCTTGCATGCACATGCCACTTCCTCTAATTTATTTTTCATGCAAATTGCTCATTCATACAGTAAAAACAAATCAGTAAACACACAAATATGACTCACTTTTCAATTATAAGTGGTAAAACCTTTCCTAATTTGTTGTTCTTCATGTTTATATACTAACTACTGTATCTTATGCTTTAAATTCCTTATTCTATATGGTTGAGAGTATCATGCAATTATATAATCTGAATACTTTCAATTTTAAATGGCAATATGATGACAATTTTATTGCATATATAAGTATATATACACATGCACACTTCTATAAGAATTTCTCAATTTTGGCCACATAATATACACTTAATTCCAAATTTTGTGTTATTATTTATATTAAAGTTACTAACATATTTGTAACAATAGTTGTGTTTATTTTAGTTTATACTTTTCAGTTACTTTCTTAGGTACCAGTTGTATCTAACATGGCATTACTTGCTATAAGATGTGAAAATTTTGTATGAGTCTAAGTGCTGTTACAGTGGCCCTATGCCCAAAATAGCATGCCAAATTACATTTTCACTGCTGCTATTTTAATAACTTGAAGTATAACTTCTCTTTTGAGCAAGTTTGTTAGTTATGGTGAGTAACCCAGCCAACTTATACCTGGAGACCTCTGGAATTAACCTTAAGGCAAGGTTGATGTTTTACCTCAACATTGGAAACCTTAAAACATTGGCTACCCATAAATATTTAGTTCAGCACAATAATTAGAACATTAATTAGATACAGATTAAGTAGATTTAAGCAGAAAAAGAAGTGTAATATCAGTCACTAGAGGGCAGCAAAGATTGGAAAAAAGATATGAATTCAAATGCTGATTCTTAATGTGGGGTAATGAGCGAAAGACCTAGGGGTACCAAAGGACCAGTTCTTCCCCGTAACGTTTCTGAGACGCATACAGTCTTGGCTCTTACAACATCTTAGAATAAAAAGCTGCACCATCCTGCCATCTTATGCAGGGCCACTTTAATTTGGTCATCGGTGAACAATAAACATTCTCAGCCATTCTTAAGAAATGGAAAGCTACACTTTTAGTGGCTTATTTCCCAAGGATTATGGTAGTTCCAATTTTTTTTCTAAACAAATAGTAATGAAATAGGCCAATTGAGGTTTTCTGTGAGATTTCTGCTTCTTCAGACACCAGATGTTTCCTAGTGATTTTTGTTTCCCTATCCAGAGCAGTAAAAACAGATTTACATCTTTTTAAACATGGAGTTTCTTTCGGGGTCTTTAAGAAATATGTAAATGATTACAAAGACAAAAATATGTATTTTTATTGAAGTATAGTTGATTTACAATATTGTGTTAGTTTCAGGTGTACAGCAAAGTGATTTGGTTATACGTATGTATATATATATTTATATTCTTTTTAAAAATTCTATTCCATTTTAGTTTATTACAAGATATTGAAAGTAGTTTCCTGTTCTATACATTCAATCCTTGTTTATCTATTTTATATAGTATCTGTATATTTTATATTGTATCTGTTAATCCCCTATTCTCAATTTATCCCTCTCCCCCTTCCCCTTTAGTAACCATAATTTTGTTTCCTGTGTCTGTGAGTCTATGTCTGTCTTGCAAATAAGTTCATTTATACTATGTTTTAGATTCCACATATAAGTGATATAATATAACATGTGTAAACACAAAAATAGTATGTGACTTAAAATTTCAGTGTCAATTACTACCAATAGAGAATGTTTTAAGTATTTTTAATAAATTAATAAGTGTAATAATAACATACCTTTTCTTTTTGAATTCTCAATTTGTTGTATAAACATATTCACAAATGTATTAAATGAACGTCTATTCTTTTAATTGAAAGGGGATTCTAAACATATTACAAATTTTGCTTGTGAGTGATGTACCCTACTCATTCTATATTTCAAAATTCATATTAAAATGCATTAGAAGTCCAAATTGTTTAGAATTATCTCAGTGTTTATTCTAATGGGTTTTAAGATCCCAGAAAACATAAAATTTTATAGGGGTTTCTTTGGAAATAAAACACACAAAGTAACAAAATGCTAGAGTTGTCAATTAACAAAATGAAATCATTTGTTTTATAATGTCACCCTTCTTACATTGACCTTGACTGTTTATGTTGACTTTGCTTATTGCGTATTGAAATCTTGGCAATGTTGTAGTTTGTTTCCTTGGAACTTAGAAATTAAAGGAGTAAAAATGGTACTTACCAAACAAATAAATATTTTTGAGGCTGGTCCATTTGAAAATGGAGAAACACATAAAAATTTAAAAACAAAGAGTTCTGGATATCATTACAGGCATCCTATTTATCTGCATGAGGGAAAAAGTAATATTGGTTTGAAGGCTTCTTAAGTAAGACATAGAATAGAACACAGAGAAAAAGAGGGTGAGGTGCATGAAAATTCATTTTCATCATGACTACAAAACTTCACATTTCACCTAAGTGCTCATGACACCGAGATCTATTTTCCAGCCCATATTTCTCCCTGTAACCATAGGGCTGCTGCTCGTTTCCTGGGTTCAAGTACACTTGGAAGCACCTCAAGGTCACTGTGCTCAAAGCTGAATGCACACCATCTCCTCCAAACCTGCTCCTCCTCTTCTCTCTGTCCTGTCCTGGTGACACATCCACCTCCTCCGGCAAGACACATAATCTCCTCTCCCTCATGGCCCCAAACAACCAACCACCCTGTATATTTATCTTGTAAATGTTTCCTGAATCTTTCCTTTTAAAAGACCTGATTACATCACCTACAGTCACTTCCTGACAGTCCTCTGAAAAACATTATCTACATTGTTATCAGAATGCTAAGAGAGATACCATTATTTTATTCCACTGCTTAAATACCTACAAAGTCTCCATTAATCTACAGAAAACAGTTCAAATGCTCTAGCAATACACAAGTACCATTACCTTTGCTTTTAAAGTTTATCCTTGAAAAATATTTGTTGAACTGAAAAGAAGTCAATGCCCACTCTTCCTATGTTAAGACAGAGTATTGATAGAAAACCAGAATTATAGCTGAGGGTTATATCAAAGGATTGAAGATGAGAAAATTAAAATATATATGTCATTTTAATATATTTCTTAGCATTGGAGGAAAACCTAGTGAAAAACAGAGTAGGCAGTAATAACAGCAAAGATTGATAAGGTAAATATTGACCAAATATTTTCCAGAGAAGAATGGAGTGGTATTAGAGATTTGTAGATTTAAATCCAACAATATAGCCCAAACACAGTATTTCTGTCTCTTAGCTACATTCCTTTTTTTCTCACATTTCCCTTTCAAAAAGCCATCATCAGCTCTGAAAAAAACTAATTCCTTGAGACTTTTATAAACAATGAACAGTCACGGCTAGGCATTTCCTCTGAAGAAAAGATGGAAATCAAAACAAAGACGCTTTCATCTCCTGTTTGCTCTTGGTAAACTAGCAGTGTTAGGAAAGATCTTTCATTTGTTCATTCATCCCCTCATGTGTCCAAGCACCCACAGAAAGTGTTTACAGAGCAAAACAGCTCATTTCTTTCCCAGAAAATCAATCCTTTGCAACTGGTCCAGATTAACTAAAGCAGCATGAGTGAAGAAGAGGAAATAGCTTGTTAGCCAGGAAAGAGACAAGGCCAAAGAAGCCAATCCTTCACTCAATCTTAAAAATGATAAAGGGACTTGTCTTTTAGTAGACCCTAGACTTCTGAAGACATTTTTTTCTTCCTTGCTTGAATTTTGATTTCCATAAAAGTGTATTCCTAATGATAGGGTAGCCATTAGTTGGTAAACTTTAAAGAATATTTCCTTTCTGTTATTTCATACATCTAAAATATTTAACTACACAAGCCTATTTCTCTCTTTCAATTTGATCACTTGGTATTATATATGTCTATTTGATCCATGATACACCCCCAAATTACTAATTTTGACTAAATTTAACATAATTCTAAAAGATACTAACATGAATCAGTAAATAATATTAAAATGAATCAGTGAAGGGACAAGAGAGAAGAGAGAAAGTTCCTGGTGAGTTAGGTTCAGAAACATCTGGGGAGAGAATATGATGTCACCATTTCACAACATATACAAATACCAAAACATTTTTAAAAAGAAAAGGAAAACAATGCCAACAGCTAATTTAATAGATGCACTAAATAGTGCACTTAATAGATGCACTGCTCACACAAATCAATGGGAAAATTATCAACAACTCAATAAAAAAATCTGTGTAAAGACATGAATTTAGAGGGAAAAATATGCAAAACTTTTACAATTTTGATGATCAGCCTCAATCATAACAAAATGAATGTAAATTCTAATTTAACATTCTAACAGCATCACTGAAACTTTTTGTGCGTCAAACAACTCCATCTGCTGTACAACATGGTCCCTGTAGTTAACATAGTTTTGTGCACTTCAAAATTTGTTTAGAGGGTAGATCTGATGTTCAGTGTTATTACCACACACACACACACACACACACACACACACACACACGCAAAGCGATACAAGGATGCTTTGGGAGGATTTGGAAATGGTTATTACTTTGATTGTGGTGATGGTATCATGGCTGTTTGCATATGTCCAAAGTCACCAAAACATACACATTAAATGTGTGCATTTCCATTATACCGCAACAAAGCTGTTTTTAAAAATTGCATATGGATATCAAGTTTTCAATTAATGCTTTTAGTGAAAAGCAAAATGACTTTAATATTTAATGGGAAAGCATTCACTCTCAAGCTGTGTTGGTAGGAACACAAGTTGATACAACCTTCTGGAAGACAATGTCACATCTATCAAAATTGTAAATAAACATATCCTTAGATTTGATAATTCCACTTTTAAAAGTTTATAAACACGTGCCGTAAAAATATAATTACAAAGATTTTCAGAACGGCATCTGTGTGAACGCAAGCCACAAAGTTATTCAAAGGAATGAGGCACTGTTTGTGTCACTCCCACAAGAGACTTGGGTGATCAATTATTACGTGAAAGAGCTAAGTGTGCTACACTTTGTGCAAAAATCAAGCAGAAAAATCACTTCAAGAAAGAAAAATATTGGAGGTATTTTTTTATCTTGGCTATATTTTCATATCTCCTAAATATTGGAGATCACTTAGCTGTTTGACATTTTGCACTGCTTGAATTTTGTACCACATCATGCATTGCCTTCTTTAAAACTTAATATTGAAAAAATCTTTTGAGGAAGACAAAAAATGAAGGAGAGGTAGCGACATGATGCAACAAGTGAGGACAATGATTTAGAGCATTGCTGAGAAGAATACAGGAAACTGAATTAATGTGCCGGCAACGTTTTATTGTTTTTGTTGTAATTATGGTTGCTCTTTGAATACAGATGGTTAGGAAACACTCTAAGGACTGACTATACCAGTTGGCATGAACCAGGTGCAGGGAAGAAACCTTGATGCACATTGGAGGCAGGTAGACCAGTCCTTGGGAAGGACCAAGGGATAGAATTCAGGTGAACAGAAGGCTCCGCCTGTGATTAGAGCAGGGGCACCTCCAGCTTAACAAGTAGAATGAAGAAAGGTGTTAGACTGTCTGTGTGAATGTGACAGCATACAGGTGGAGGAAATGGCCTGGTTGAGGACGGATCCATCTCCCATTTTAATGGGCAAAATCAGTATCATGGGTACAAACACAGCTACATTTTTATATTTTCAGGTGAGTCGAGAAGAGCTTCTGATATCCTGCATCTGATTAATTTATGAATTATAAAGCTAAATCATCTTCTGAGAGTGAGGCTTGCTGGAGGAGGTGGGGTAACTTTGAGGAAAGAAGATCCAGGGCAGCAAATTGAGTAGGAATATCAAATGGGGTCGAGCGTGTTTTGAGACTTGCGGATAACTTGAGTGAAATCAGTTACACTTCTTCTGGACTCAGCTATTAGGTTGCAAGTGTGGTGTAGGTAGGTAGTTGGATTAATTGAGGTTAGGATATTGGCAATTATTAAAAGACAGTAAGGGAGTAATAAAACAGATGAATCTGTTTACAAGCGAGCATGGTGAGTCACCTGCAAACTAAGCCTAGACCAAAATGTAAGTGATGGTGGGGAAGGTGGAAAATAATACAGTAGTAGGAGAAACAGATTGAAGACCTGTACCAATCAAACAATGGCCATCCTGGGGATTAGGAAAGAAAGTGAACCAGATGTTTGAAATACAGACTGGTAGCAACAGGGTACAGGGTGGAACCACAAAAGCAGGTGGCTGGTGTAGACGTGGGAAAGAGACTGGAATCAACGAAAGATCTTTTTAGTCCTCATTTTCCAAGAGCTTTGACAGTAGGAGGCATTGAATGTGATCAAATATATTTTTAGCCTCTTCTGAAATGGGTGCTTTTTTTCTTACCGGGCATGCAAATGTGCTACATCGCATGTTTCTAATATTTATTCCTCTCATGTGGAATAAAACTACTTGAAAAGAGTGTCATTTTCCTAATAGTCTGTTTCATGCAATCTGCTAGGGCTTTATTTTGAATTTTCACTTTTACACTCATAAAAATGATTGCTCTCTGCTTTTAGAACACTATTACCTTCAAAGGCTGAATTGGAGAACTTTCCATTCTTTTTCTATACTCTTGACTACAAGATTTGGCATGGAAATGTTGAATCTGTTCCTTGTAAATTGGTAACGTCATCTGTTTCTATTTAGAGTTTTATGTGGAAATAATTTTTCAATATGTATTTTTTCATTTCCTATTTCTTGCTATACTTTTAGATGTTTATTATCTTCCACAAAATCATTCATTTCAAAGAAAATTTCAAATGCATTTGCATCAAGGAGTACACAGTATTGTCTTATAATTCAATCTTCTACATATATGTTGCTATATTCATCCTTTCTCTTGAAAAATTAGTATTTCATGATCACTGTTTGCAGAAATTTAACTTTCTAATTTTTCCCAAAGATGCAACTGTTATGTTTCCTTTGGAGTTCTGTTATATTTTCTTGTTTCTTTTAATTCACATGTAATAGCTCCTCCCTTCCTACCTTTTTCCCTGTTCCTCTCTTCAGTTTTGGAGGAAAAGGCAGAGAGGATGTGGCTTTATAAGTTTTTTCTGGACTATTCTAAGTTGAAGGCTTAGTTCATTTTGGTATTATTGCTTAATCATAGGATCATATCTGAGTGTGCCTTTGAGTCAATTGTATCACTTTTGTAATTTAGGATTCCCATTTTTATTATTTTTCCAAAGATTTATAAAAGTTTATAATTATAAATGTCAATGACTTTTTTAATCTCAAAAATCAAGTAGATGAGAGTTCAAATTTTGTTGACTACTTTTGCTTTACAAACTGTTCACTTTTTGAATTTTGTCTTCACAGCATCAGAATTTCAGTTTTACATGTATGTTAAAAGAACTGACTTGGAAATCTTATGTGAAGAAAAACCTGAGAGTTATCATAATTACTTTGATGTCTAGGCACTGAAATATCTCACTAACATTATTCCAGTTCACGGATGGTCTCTGACTAGCAGTTTACCTTTTCTTTGAATTGTGCTTTATCATGGTAGGGTTTTTTACATGTTGTTGGCTTTTTAAAAACTTACTCAAAAATAAAAATTCTGTGAGTTCATAAGTTATAATACCTTGGCAAAAAGAACAAAGGATAGAAACAATACTATTATCACTGAGGCAGACATTGTCTTACTAACAGGATTTAAAGTATATGTGGTATGGCAGTAATTGTTATTGCCTGTCTGCTGATGTTCTGAGAACAAAATAATACCGCTAATATCTGCATAATGCTTTGAATTTTATAATTGATACTTGACAAGTGCCAACTTTATGGCTAAAATTCCTGAGCCAATCATGACATGATTTGCTTTTGCATGTCTATAATTATAGAGTCAAGCCATGAGAACATAGCTCACTACATCCCTAACAATTAGACAATAAAACAGATGACACAATTTCATGCCATCTTTCTGAGAAGCTGCAGGACAGACCACAAAGCCTGAAATTCACTGAGGTTCTCTGTGTAGGTGGTGGCCCTGGTTACATGAACACTCAGAAACTGATTCAAAAAGATGAATTCTAAAAATCAGAAGTCACAGAAGAATAGCAAATTTATTTATGATGCATGTGTTTCTCATTAGGAAACACTTAAAGGTAAATAGCAAAGTTGGAGTGTTCCCAAATGTCATATGTAATGTTAAGTGTTGATGTTATAGTACGTACTGAATATTAGACTCAAGCGGGCATCCTGTGATAAAGTTTGATAAATGGTCTAATCTTCATACAACTATTTTTCCTAAGAACAGATTACTTTTTACTCAGTTCCTGTCTTTAAAGTTGTTTTTCATTTTCAAATAAAATAATGTCCTCTTATGTTTGGTTGTTAATCCAAACCTATTTCCTTCCCGTAAAAAAATTCATTTCTCATTTATTTGTTCAGAGCCATGCACAACCCTGAATGCATTTAAAAAATACTTCATCATATAAACATTCAATTTTCCTCAGAGTGCTAGTCCATGTCCTGGTCTAATGAAGTCACAAGACAGACTTACTCCAGTTTCCTTATCCAATTTTACTGCTGTTTATTAATCTCTTTTATCATCACTTCTTCCTTTGCCCTTAAACACTCTGCCCTTCTCTTCTCATCTGTATTTTCTGTCCAGACAAGTCCATCATTCTGGCTCAATTACTGCCTACTTGTCTATATCTACACAGTATCTGACCATCTTTTAAAAACAAAGGTCATATTATTCAACAACCTGATGATTTTTTTAACAACTGCTATGTTGCAGGCACAATGCTAGGATGAGAAAATAAAATCCCATGAAATATTGTCCTCAGAAATGGAGTTAGAGGTCTGCTGGGTCGTAGAAGTCGCCTATTTCTAGAAATCCTAATGACTCTCCATTATCATAAAAAATGTCCAGACTTGCAAGGCCTTCACAGGTTGTAGCCCACCCTGCGATGAATACTCTGGGTCCTCTCTCTCTGATAGCAACACCTTGGACTCTTCTGGAAATCAACGCCTTCTCATTCAGGGCAGCCACCTTTTTAGACTAACAGCATGCAACTCAGGATTGACCAATGAATATACCAAATTCCCTGGACAACAGTGATTAAGTCAAGGGCGGACAAATGACCCAGGCTTAGCCATCCTGGTCACAAAGTTAATAGGAAATGACCAGATGACCTAAGGAGATCCAATAAGAAGGGATCTCAGGACTCAAAAGAGACAAAAACCTTTTCCTGTAGACTTGAACTTGGGAGGATGTCAATAGCAGTTATTCTTGTCATATCGTGAAGATAAAAAGAGAACCTCTCTGCATTAGTTAGGGTTTGACTAGGGAAAGAGAACAGTGGTAAGCTATAAAAAGGGGATTTATTACTAAGATAAGACCTTATTCAACTGTGAAGGCTGCTGAAGAAATCCACAGAAGAATGTTACCTCTGTGTCTTGTGACAGCACTGAAATTGACTTTCAAGAAGGAAAACTGGGCATCAAATGGGTGGAGAATAAGAGAAAACTGGAATCCACGAATTCCTATTGGAACCCACAAAAAAAAAACTGGAACACAGGAGGACACACCAGAACATGAATGCATCTCTCACCTCCTTGACTTCAACTTCATGGCTGCCCTGCTGAAGGAGCTGATTCACTTCCTGACAACGGGGCTGACACATGCTTTACCTGGACCCAGAGAAGCTTGAGGACCAGGTGCCGCAGGTGCTGAGAGAGCTGCAGGCACACGGTTGCCCCAGATCAACAAGGTAAGACAGCCATCAGCACATGCAGG
Source organism: Hippopotamus amphibius kiboko (assembly GCF_030028045.1). Classification (NCBI taxonomy): domain Eukaryota; kingdom Metazoa; phylum Chordata; class Mammalia; order Artiodactyla; family Hippopotamidae; genus Hippopotamus; species Hippopotamus amphibius. The sequence continues at coordinate 88,231,161 of NC_080188.1, forward strand.
CTGTACCATCATTTGGCTTCCTACACTGACTCTCAGAGCCTGGTGCCTGCAGCTTCATTTCTACTCTCCAAGTCTTTCTCAGTTTCACTTGTGGGAAGTCCTAACCCAGAATTGTAGAAGGAAAGGCTTTGTCCTTCCAGCCTAGCAAAATCAACACAATACAAACCAGCACTCTACCTGAAAAAGGAGTCAACACAGCCCTGAATCTAAAATTCAAACAGAGGAGAACCTGATCTTGTGAATGTCCCCCAAGACTCAGCAGGCTCTCGACTTTTCAGCTGTAAGTCAATGCTCTCCCTTTGTGGTTAGATACTTTGAATTGTGTTTCCTGTTAGTTGCCATCAGGAGATAGAAAAAGCTGACACTAAGAACGGAACATTGTAAGTGACAGACACCAAATTCTTAATCAAGGAGAGAGGAGGACTCTCATGCCTCTGTGTTGGGGGCACGATAATATTTGTAATTTGGTTACAAAGGTTAGAAATAAGAAAATTCACACCTGTTTTAGCTTGGCGTTCAGAATTTGTTCTTAAATGAGGCAACAGCATTTCTGGTCGTGATACGAAAAAAGGAGGATTTTGGAGTGTGATACTTGTTCTCATGGTCCTCTGTGAGTTTTATAATAGAAAGACTGGCTTATGTTGAAATAGGTTCAACTGAGTGCAGACAGGAAAAAAAAAATGTGGCTTAGCTAAGAAATAGCTTTCTTGCCTGAAACCTATTCAAGGTCGCTGAGAAATTTGAAAGGTTAGAAAGCTGCATTTTCTCCTCCAAACTAAAGTTATTGCCAACAAAAGCAAGGAAGTAGGAACAATAGTAGGAAATATTAAAACCTGTGAGAAGCCATTTTTATCAGGTTCTTCCAAAGAAGCTCTTATTTTAAACTACTTAGAAAAGGAGGTTGATGACCTGGCCTCAAAGATGCCACATACACATACCTGGGAATAAGAGTCAGAGTGGTCTATCTCCCCCTGTAAATGTCAATGTCTTCAATTGCCCCAAGGCAGAAGCAAAGTTTAGGTGATGATCCTAAGCAGGACCCTATGGGGCCCCTGGGCACAAAAGCCTTCCTGTGCCCCCCGTTTCTTGATTACAGGAAATAGGCTGTATTCAGCCTCCATGACTTTCCCTGAGTTCCAACAAGCAGGTTCAAACAGTTGCTAATTAGGAAAGGGAGGGGATATAAAGACAAGGGAGGAGAAATCAAGAAACAACAATGCAGCTTTGGGGCCCAATCCTGGTTCCCCCTCAAGGGATCCACATAACTATATCTTTGAGCTGTTTTGCAGATACTGAAGCCCCACCAGGTGGGAGAAGTTAACTGCATGCTGCCCACAAGCACGTAAACCCCAGACCAGTTGGAACCAGAAGGTTGATGATACTGACTCCCAATTACCTCACCACCAACCAATCAGAAGAATGTCCACAAGCTGATCATGCCCTCTTTGAACCATGATATAAAACTCCTCACTACACCCTCCAGTTGGGACACACAGCTTTGAGGGCATTAGCCCACAGTGGCCCCCTTTGCCTGGCAAAGCAATAAAGCTATTCTTTTCTACTTCACCCAAAACTCTGTCTCTGAGATTTAATTCAGTGTCAGAGTGCAGAGGCCAGGTTCAGTTTCAGTAACTTGGGGGAAGAGTATAGGCAGAGCAAGGTGGCTTGAGGGCATTAGGAGAAAAATATAGGGCCTCATTCTAATACAGATGCTGGCTTGAGGAGATACCTGGTTTTTAGTACGAGCCCATAGAATAGTCTGGAACACACAAATTGAAACCGCACTTAAATTTTAAGAAAGTTGTCCCATCAACATTGAAACACAACAGGTTACAGTTACAATCACTAAAGCATATCCCAAATTCCTAACCCTGTCACAACAGGAACGGGTGGGACACACCCCACATGCTGATCTCCCGTACAAGGACTAAGGACAAAAAATAAGGGAAACTGCCTGGAAGAGCAAAATCAGGGCAATGAATTCAGATCTCCTGACCAAAGAACTCTTTCTAGCACCAAAACAAACAAGGCAAAAAATCCTTGCTATTTTTTTGAGCCAATTATTATATATGGTATGGATGCTTGGCCACCGTATTTTATTTCTCATTTGCCTCATCCAATAGAAGTTTTATTGCACTCCATAGCTGTGTTTTAATGTGATAAGTTGCTGAAAGGAGTTACACTTTCTGTTGGTTTGCTGGACCCTGAGGAACTGCATCCAGACCTAATGGATGGAACTGATATTAAGCAGGGGCAGAGACTTAGAGCTGAATATGTGACAGAAAAGAATGAACATGACTCCACATTGGGTCTGTTTCTTCTGCTTTAACCTTTGTGTTCTATTGTTTTTGCTACAAATTAATCATTAAAGAGATGTTGCCTATAGCTTAAAGTGTATATAATGGCCCAGCTCTGGGAATCCTGACTCCCAGGTAATAAGCATTAAGCCAAAATACCTTTGTTTAAGCTCACAAGAAACATCCTAACCAGGTTCACCTGCGAATGGCTGCAGGAAAGAAGAAATTAACACATCCCCTCCAGAGTTGGGCAGGAACCAGAAAATATTTGCAACCAACTTATTGCCTTTTTTACATTACCTCCTCACCTCCCCCTCTTTGCTCTATGAAAGAAACTAGCATCCAAACCTGGGCAAGATGGTTCTTTGGGACACTAGTCTGCCATCTTCTCAGTCTGCTGGCTTTCTGAATAGAAAAATTCCTTGCCGCAGTACCCTAGCTTAATTTATTCACCTGTTATGAGGCATGCAGTATGAGCTTGGACTCAGTTACAGATATAATAACTGGGAATAGGAATTTAAGAATGACTCATATTTGTATGTTAGGTGGCCAAAGGGAGGGACTAGAGTGGACCTCTGTTGTTTCATAGCTGCCATGACCCATGCCCTCTGCATTCTCCCAGTGGGCCTCCACCCTCAGCTGCAGGGGTGCAGGAAAACCATACTCTTTTCCATGGTACAGAGCACTGTGGGATCAGGAAGGGGTGACTGACCAAACCAACCCAACCATAATGAATCACAGATCAAGCATGGGAGCGGCCAGAGGGAGATTTGCCCTCATTTTCTCCAGATTTGAACTGAGAAGGACATGGGGTAGAAAGACTACCCAGGATGAGAAGAGCATCTAGTGAAGTATGAACCCAGCAGAGAAGAAGCAGAGCTCAGCAAAGCAGATGAGAAACTGAGTCGTGCTGTTGAAGAAAGGCCCTGAACTGAGGAGAGACCGGAAGCATACATTTATCTAAACCCTAGATTTTCAGTCACATTTATCTAACCCTAGATTTTCATATCTTTCATTTAAAGGTACTGAAAGTTGAGATTGAATTGTTTTCACTTTTACCAGGAAAATAAACCCCAACTAAACTTTTCAATTTAATTTCATCCCTAACCCACAATTTTGTACCATAATCACACAAAGTGTAACCCAAGTCTCACACGCTGCAGACTTGACTTTTGGAGTGCTTTGGACTGAAATGTCCATCTGCCTTTCCTACCTGGAAAACTTTGATTTACCCATCAAGGTTCACCTCCTTTTTCCCTCCTTTGTAAGAGCCCTCCTCCACATTCCCAAAGGACTAATGTGTTTCCAAAACCATTACCAATTCTACAATGACCACTAAAATGACTGGTCTATTTGTTGTGTGACTCTCTCACATTATAATAAAAAAATGTTTGTGAATTAGTCAGTGAGTTTCTGTTTTTCACACCCTATTCGTTACTTTGACTTTCTACAGGAAATTACTAGATCAGATTTAAATAATTTGTAGCAAGATACTGTTGGTAGTGGTTATATTGTCATTTCCAAAAAGTGCCTTCCTTTTGTAACATCTTTTTTAAAAAATAAGTATGCCTCTTTTTTTTCTTCAAAAGTTTAAATAATTGTGTTTATTTTTTAAATATCTTTTTTTAATTTTTATTTTATATTGGAGCATAGTTGATGCCACTTCTTTTCTGAGTACGAAACATATCATTCTGGAATAACACTGTGCTTATTTGTAATTTTTCTGCATAGAGTAGAGAATAAATGAGAGTTGGTTCCTAATTATGTTCAAGTTTTGTGCACTTTTCTTTGTCAAGTGCCTCCAGAATGTTTTCTTTTCTTTTTATTTACTCCCATTTCAGTAAGTACTTGACTTGGCTGAAAATAATACCTTTCCAAAGGCCCATAAACAAGAGTACTTTAAGGCTGACAACACTGGATTGTGAAGGCTTATGTTTTAAATGTCTTATTTTATGTGACACAGTTCTATTTGATGCCCAAGGGGAAAAGTGACACAACCACAGAACACAAGTATCAAGACTATTTTTATTATTATCCTAGTGACCAAAACAGAGACATTTATTTTTAAGTTGGGATGTAACCAAAAAAATCTCACATCCTCTGTTTCCTTTAGTTCAACAAGTTCCAGATTGGTGTCTTATAAACTATTTTTCATATGTTGTGGCACAATGCTAAGTGTTTTTATTAGGAAGTGGTCTGCTGGCTGAGTGCCCACTCATTGTATGACAGCATTTTCCTTCAGCTGTATCAGAACAACAAACCAAGAAGTTCACACTTCCTCATTAATTCTGGAAAACCCATACCATGGACAGCATAACATGAATCTTTTCATGTCTTGACAATTGCTGGAAGTGTTTTATTTTATAACAGAACTCAGCAATATCCAAATTAAATAGCCAACAGTGGTTATGCTGGAAACTGTGTCTATAAATATCATAAGTGTCTTAAAGGGTAATCATTGTCTTGCTAAAACCTAGGAGTTTGGTACTAAGAACGTGTAAGCCTGTCGTTTTCTTTGTCAATGGTTTCTCATTTGTTGAGTGTATTATTGTAATTTGGGACTGTGAAAGATAATACAGGGGGTGACTTTTAAAGTCTTGATGTTTCCCTACAATTTATGGGAAGAATTCAAATCCTTCAGGTCCTAAAGGTAAAACTTTAAATATGTGAGTCTCAGCATCCAAGTGAGACTGATTACTCACATTTAAGGTGAAATAGCATCAAGAGAAGGAAAAGTGTGGATTAATATTATGGATCTTTATTTAGCCTAGTCATACTTTAGTTCCCATGCATTTGCTCCTCCATGTTTTGCCCTTTCATTAATGAGAATCTCATTCTTTGTACACTAAATATTCACAATGAGATGTAAAAGAATGACTGTGGGCCCTGGACACAGACTAATCTGGGTCTGATTTCTGACCTCTTGCTTATATAACTTAGTTCAATCAATTTAATTTCTCTAAACCTCAATTTCATTGACTATAAGATGAGAAACTGACTTTGTTTACAAGTTTGTTATGACTATATAAGAGAAAATGTATAGAAAGCACATAAATTAAAAAAAAAAAAAAGTCCTGGTGAAACTCAAAAAATAGTATGCATTCACAATAGGCCCTCAACTAACAACATCCACAATGGTCCTGTTTGTCAATCGTTGTGATAATTTCTTTAGGCCAGACATCTTTACAAATGCTATCAAGTTCAGCTATCATGTAAGGACCAGGAGATCCTACTGTCTTGTTTTTGTTGCTGTTTGTTTTATTTTGCCATTACTGCCCTAAGTTTACAAATATAATGTACTCTACTAAGTTAAATTCTTAGATTGAGCGCAAAGGTCACTGATATTCTGGAAAGAAAAAACCGACCACAGAATTTAAGAGGACCACACACATTTCCTCCCTGTCGCTCAGACACGAGCTCTCCAGCTCACAAGCAGCTGTTCTGCTAGTCTCCCATAAAGGTCACATAATGTCTCTTTGTCTTCACTAAGCCTCTTCCTTGTTCCTTTCAAATCGAATGCAGTCACCCCTGCCTGATATGTCCCCAGATGAGAATCAATATTAGTTGTTCTAGACATATACTTATTAGTTTGGGTGGAAAAAGCATCAGATTGACCATTAGCCAAAGATGATGGAGAGATTCATGGGCCCTCCCAGGGCAGGCACAGTAGGCTTTGGGTAAGGTCTGTCTAGTTGGTTTGCCATTGTCATCCATCAACCCCATCAATTTACTGCTGACCTACACGGGTACATAGCCGTGTCAGAGGTGCCATGAGAAATATTTATCTTCCAAGACCAACAAAAGAAAGCAGAGAACACTTTTCTTTTGAAATTCATGAGCCCCATTCTGGGTTCATCAGTTTTGAACTTGACACAGCAGAGAAACGGGCCTTGTTTGTCAATCAGCTCCAGCCCTGCCTCTTGACAACCCAGAAGGCAAGTCCATCAGCCTCCAGCCAGGCTTGATCTCTGATGCCTCCAACCAAGCAGGTACTTCTAAAGGCTCTCAGGGAATCCTTGGGACCACAGGTACCAATCCCCATGTCTTTTACAACATCATCCTAAATACATGCCAGTAACCTTGTCCGTAGGGAAATTACAAAACCGTGCACCTGTGAACGTATGTAAAACCAAATTAAATAAATAACCATTCAGAGGCAGAAAGTCAAAGAGTAAGTTTTGTCTAAAGTTGCCAGAGGGACAGGTTTACACTCTTGTTAAGACAACTTAGTAAGGTCAGTCAGTCCTTACTCTCTTTGAGAGCTTGGGCAAGTTACTTCATGCTTTTGTGTGTCATCATCTATACTACAGGGAGAATTAAACTCAGAAGTTTGTTTTGAAAACTCACTTTATTGATACGAGCTTGGAACATTTTTTGGAAAACGTTCAATAAGTGTTAGCCAATATTAGCTTAAAAATATACAGGAAATAACGATTCTAGACCAATTTACATTGTCCAGATTCAGAAACTGAAAAAACGGCATTTTTAAATTTTAATAGACCACAGCATTTGACTATAAGAAATATAAACCAAATGTTTGGATACATGCAAGAATCTCTTTGGGGTTTGCATTTGAATATGTTAAAATAGGACAATGCATTCAATCTCCCAGGAATTTATGCAAATAAACATCTTTCAATCTGCACACCTGCTGAACTTTTTTCTATTTTTTATCTATACAAAGCTTGTTTCCAGTTCAAATTTTCCATAGCTGTCTTCTTTCCACAATTCAGGTATCAACTCAGATTTTACCTCCTCAGGATGGCCTTGTTTGATTGCCCTATATAAATTAGGCTTTTGCTCCCAAGACATTCTCTGTAACCGTGCTGTGTAACTTTAATTACAATCAGAATACGCCTGGATTATCTGCTATTTGTTTCAGTCTGTCTCCCTCCACTCTTGCTATGGTTGTTTCCCACTCATCACCAGGGTCCAGGATAGTGCTGGGCTAATACTATTAGCAATAATTGCTTCCGTTTGTGAATTTTGTGCACAACTTACTTTGTGCACTTTTCACGTACAGACAATATAATCCTCATAAAAACCTTTGGAGATAGATGCTACACTACACTCATTTTACAGATGAGACACAGGAGGCAGAGAGTGGGGGAATAAGTGCCCATCATCACACAACTAACGAGTTCTTCAACAACACTCTAGTCTACCCATGAGGAGACAGTTAACACAGAGCTGTTAAGTAAATGACTAGATGTGCTAGGTTTGGGGCAAGCAGCTGAACATACAGAAGTGAATAACACCTAAAGTCTCAGGGCACAGGCCACATGAGTCTTTGTGAGGGAAAAGATATAGTAAGTTAATAAGCAAGATAAAAACCTTAAACTTAGACAGTGATCCATGTCAATTACATCTCAATAAAACTGGGGAAAAATAAGCAAGAGAGACAGATGAAGTAAATCACTAGAGATGCTTTGATGGAAGCTTTACCAGACCCTAAGAGAGTATGAATGAGGATGCGGCATTTCCTTTGGTGCTGAGGTCCAATTTTCTTAAGAGGATGATGGCTCATGTCTGTTTGGAGGAAAACGAGTACATATGGGGGCCTTACATGGTGCAGCCCTGGGAATCTCTTAGTAAAACACGTGATACAGTAGAAAATGCCTGCAAGATATAAACTAGCTTGACAAGCCCCAAAACACAGCATGAGATTTGTTTATATCACTGCACCTCAGTGGCTGTAGCTGAAAGTGCTTCCCATGCAAGCTAAGCTGTTACCATGGAGACGTGAACAAATGACCCAGTGGAGGAGCAGTGTGTAACCATCTCTAAGCTCTTAGAGAATCAATGCCTACGAGCATTCCTCTGCTATAAGTGAATCTACCTTTACAAAAATTAAACATAGGAAATGGCATAATTTATTTCAAGGAAAGTAATAAATGTAGAAAATATAACCATTGGTCATTGCTGTCAGCCGATAAAAGAATTTTAAATGTTCATTCACTGATATTAAAGTCTGCATAGTCACTAGAGGCTATAGTTTAAATGCTATTGTTTTAAAATTGGAGGACTTAGTTTTGATCATCCAAAATAGTGTTAATAAATTGCCAAATTTTACAGGGTACTTTATCATGAAAAGTGCATCCACTCAGTTTGAGAACACTGAGAATGTTAACCTATACCAGTCATTTAAGGAAAAAATAAGAAACATCAGCTTGATAATGGTTAAGTTTGTATCCTCTGCAAGCATTGATTTTTAGTGAAAGGGGAGGAATATGCAGCCTTCTCTGGCATCCTATAACTTATTTCTGTATATCAGGTAATTTTGTAAATAATTTAAATTTTATTTTCATTTTTCTATTTTTTAAATTGTCTTAAGCTCAATTTGGATTAAGTCATTTAAGAATATTATCCTTAATCATTTAAGAGAAATTTATTTGGTTATTTAGAGAGGACTCTGCTCGCAAGTTTATGGCCCTTCTCAATTTCTTTAAGATACCGAAAGCCTGGAAAGCTTTCATGCATCCTGTGAGCTGCATACTTGAATTCACAGTTATCATGTGTTTAATTACTTAGAATATGCCAAAGGCCAAAGTCCTTTTTCATACTAGATATAAAGATGGTGTTTAAACTGCCCAACCATATATACATAGATGCAAATATGACCTTAACTTGATTGGCTTGTGGAACTCTTGAGAAACATTAAAATAATCTTTAATAGATGCTCTTTAAGATACTTTGTGGGGAGAGATTTTTTCCTATATGAATGTCATTGCCTTCCTGTCATTAGTAATTAGTGGAATAACTTCATAACGTTTCTGTCTAATTCCTGGAAATTTTTCATTCTCTAACCAACCAGTCAATGAGAAGAAATTCTTAAGAGTGAAAGGATGGGTTTTGACTTACATCAAAGTGGCACAGAGGTTAGACCTTCATGCTGTGCTCAGCAGGATCGATGGAAGATTTCTTGAAATGTATTTTTTTCTGCTGGAAATTTTTCAAGTTAACGTTAGGATGAAGGAATAAATGGCCTTTAGAATGGACTTCTAATTAGTTTGAAGGTTTATATTATATGAAAGAAAAAATTCTCCAGAAAAAAAATCAAACAAATATTAAGAACACGTTGTATCCTGAAAATATGCTGAAAATCTTCATTTTAATTTCCTTAAATAACAAATTATCTGCCAATTCATGGTATTTGGAAGATCAGGAAAATGAGAATAAAGAACATATGAAATATAAACAAAGAGAGAGGAAATTAAAGGACCTGTCATATCTCTTCTGAAAATGGGGAAACCAAATTCTAAGGATATTTGATATTGAAATTAAGAAAAAAGATAGGAAAGGAAATATAATGTTCTCAATAGATAGGGATCAGGAAAAATGGTTTGATTTGTTTTTTGTAAAAAAAAGTGAATTAAATTTTCACGCAACTTCCCCTTTCGAATTTAATAGGTCAGATCTATCCTTTAAAATAAGACAATTTCATTCACTCAGTAAAACAAAAAATAAATAAATAAAAACCTTATAGGGCATTTACTTAGTTCACAGTTTTAGGCAAATTACTGTAAACAAGGGCAAATAAAAGACAGTTGCTTATTTGTGAATTGTCAGTGCACCTTCTTTCAGAAACGTTTGAAGTATCCTCTTCCCTTGATGGGCATTTTTCCAGACATGGAGGTGGTTTTCAGTCCAAAGGGAGCTAATCACAGTTGTTTTGAATCAGAGGGGACCAGGCAGTTGGTGGGAGAGCTAACAGTCCTCAGCACACAGGGTCCGCTGTTGGACTGTGGTTCTCTCCTTAGATTCTAACACCTGAAAAAGCAAGGTCTCATTTGAGGCCCATCGTGTACATCACCTGACTTGGTCCTATTTGATATAGGAAAGCCTGTCTTTGCTCTAACAAACTAAACTCTTCATAATTTATTCTTTTTTTTTTCTTTCTCCTCATTGTTTTTCTTTTTTTTTCTTTAGATCTTTCTTGGAGTATAATTGCTCTACAATGTGCCAGTTTCCTCTGTACAACAAAGTGAATCAGCTGTATTTATACATATATCCCCATGTCCCCTCCCTCTTGAGCCTCCCTCCCACCCTCCCTATCCCACCCCTCTAGATTATCACCAATCATCAAGTTGAACTTCCTGTGTTATGCAGCAGCTTCCCACTAGCTATCTATTTTACATTTGGTAGTGTATATATGTCAGTGTTTCTCTCTCACTACGTCCCAGCTTCCCCTTCCCCTCCATATCTTCAAGTCTGTCTGCATCTTTATTCTTGCCCTGCCACTGAATTCATCAGTACCGTTTTTTTTTTGATTCCATATACGTGCATTAGTTAGCATATGGTATTTGCTTTCTCTTTTGAAATTCATTTTAAGAGCCTACAAGAAGACACAGACTGCTGTTGCTATAAAACAGAGAAGAGAGATGCCCAGCTTCTGAAAATAAGCCAAGATCCCTAGGAAGTGCTCTGATTCAGGTAGGGTTGGTAGGGAGTTAAGGATAAAGGACAAACAGCTCCATTTACCTAAAGTATTTATTTCTTTTAAAAGACACGAAAATATTTTCTTCTTTTTTTTAATTTTTATTGACGTACAGTTGATTTTATTCTTATTCTTTAATTGAAGATATATATTTTTTAATATTTTAATTGAAGCCATATTTTTCCTGTCCAATACATTTTATTATTTATCTTGCTTTTTCACACACACAAATAGAATTCTTTTACTTTTGTTATTTATTTATTTTTTCCTTTACAGATTGGAGTGATTTCTTTTCTACTTTAACATGTGCGGAAGGTTTGAAAACACATACAATCAGTGTCTGCTTGACTCACAGATACTACTTTTCAGAGATAATCGCTCTTTTCACTTTTCTTTGGCTACACTGTTGGTCACATGGATGACCTTTTTCATAGATGTGTAAGTCAAGGAAAATTGTTAGATACAACATTCCAGGGAATTTGTTAGGGAGAAGCTCTTTGAGTCACATCTAAACTACCTTCCTTAACATTTTGAACTTTGTGTTTCATTCATTTAACAGATACATATTTCCAGGTACTTTACATCCAGAACATTGTTTGAGTAACAAACAGTTATTGTTTCCTCAGTGCCTGGAATAACTATTATTCCTATTTATTACCATATTCTCAGTAATGAGGAAAAATTTTAAATGTGAATAATAAATCCTATATGGGCTACCTCATAATACCACTAGGAAGAATCCTAAATAGTGAATTATTTATTTAATAGGTAAAAAATTTCTTTTAAGTGGAAACATGAAATTTATGAAAAGATAAGAATATCACATATGTATTGTTTTCAGTATTTATGTAATTAATTCTCCTGTCACTAGACTAAATTTCTTAATTCCTGGGAATTACCTTTGAAAAGCGTAAAATAAACAATCTAATGTATATTCATTTAATTATTGAATTTAATTCTAATCACATTGATATTAACATTAGCAAGCATTTTTTTTCAGCTTACATTAGCAAGCATTAAACTATCAAGTATCATAGCAACCTCAATATTCAAGCCTTTATTTTCATTTGAATTTGTTTGTTTGTTTTTAAGGTGATTTTAATTTTTTTGGCTGAGCACCTCACAGCTTGTGGAATCTTGGTTTCCTGATCCTGCAGTGAAAGTGCCAAGTCCTAACCACTGGACAGCCAGGAAATTCCCTCATCTGAATTTCTTAAAAAAAAAAAAAAGTTACCACTTTTCATATGTCACTCAGCAATTGACAGAAATAAAATAAAATACAGGTCTCCTGCTTTCAGAATAATCTTCTTCATTGAAACTTTTTTTTCTCTATCAAGGCTTTTGGTTAAAACTTTATCCACAGTGCCCACAATATACAATGAAATTGTCACTATATTTTAAATTTAAAGCAATAAAAATAGAGAAAATGGAGTTGACTGCTAGGCAAACCCAATATTAACAGTATCTTTTAAAACTTATTAAAACTCATAATACAACTTTTCCTCTAAAATATTAGTGCTATCCAGAGATGGCTAGTTGTTTGCCAAAGATTCTGAGCAAAGTTGGATATGTCTATGTCTAGAAGAGCAGAGTTGTTCCAGGAATGGGCTGCCCTCACACCTTGCAACCAGATGGGACCATATGACTGAGTTTGGCCAAAAGACTATGAGTGGAAATGACATGAACTAGAATTTCTCACACTTGAGTTTGCATTAAAATCACCTGAAGAGCTGGTTAGAATGTGTATTCCTAGGCTCCACATATGGAGTTTCTAATATAGTGGATCTAGTATAAATCCTGGGAATGTGCATTTTTAACCAGTTAGTAGGTGATGCTGCCCATGTCCTGAGAAAAAGATGGTCTTTTTAATGAAATCATTATTTTATGTTATGAACAAACAAAATAGTAATTTCTGTATATTTTGACACATAAGTACATTCTCTATTACCATCAAGCTTAGTTGTAGAAGTTGTGGAAATTTAAAATTTTAGTTTGTAACATGGCTATTTCGGAGGAAGAAAATCCTGTTCAACCACGGGATGCAAAAAGATGTATGCAAAAAGATGTAGGAGGGAGAGAAAGAGGAAGATCTATGAATTTAAGGCACGATTTGTCATCTCTAAGTTATTCCTAAGAAAACACAGCCAGAAAAAAAACCCAAAAAACTATGCAAATAAAGTGAAAAAAAGATACCAACACAGATTTTATGGACCTAAGAAGACCTGTCCTGACCACCGTGATGATGTTAATTACTTTCTGATGTAAACTAGGACAATTAAGCCATCCCTAGGACACATATTATGAGCTCCAGAAATCACAAGCATGTGAAACACAGCTAAACAACTTGAAGGCAGACTCCCCTTTTCAACCTAAAAACAACAAGATGGTCTTCTGGAATACTGGGGAAAACTCTTTGGCTCCAGAAACTCTCCTTCTAGAGCCATAGTTATTGCCTTCCCTTTCCGCTCACTTTTTAGTGTGTTTATAGCTTCATCATTCCACCTGTGGCACCACGTGCAAACAGCTTCTCCAATGCATCACTTTGTCTCCATGGTTTCAACCCATTGTATCAACATCCTTAGGAAAACAAGTACACCAAGAGCAAAAGTTTATCTCACAATATGCCTGCTATTCCTGATCCTCTATGTCTGCTGCAACCTGTAACCTTTCAAATGAGGCCGTTTGAGGTCGCTTCCCCTTATTAACTAGAGAACAAGGATTAGCCTCTTCTGTGTAATAATTATTCAAGGTGGACAAAGGGCATTTGTGCTTCTCTTCTTCGCCCTACCGCAGAGCTGAGAACTCTACCGAAACATCATCATTTTCTCCTGCATCTGTGGTAGGTCTTACCATCATCCTGTGGTTGACATACTCGAAGTAAAAAGAAGATGCAACTTGCCGAGTAACACAGTCAACATTGTTAGCGAAGCAAAGGTTACAGTAAGAGCCTCCCAAAGCCAATATATATTTTAAGGTATTGAACCTGCTAGTGACAGTTATGTTATAAAAATTAAAATGGACCTAGAGCCCGCCAGACTTGTGATTGTCACGCGTGGAAAATGGATCAATGATTTGTATTTAATAATCTTTCTAGATTCTACATCCCATGTGGCAGACACTGTGTGTATCCTTCATGATGATGATTCCAGTATATCCTGCGACCTTGAGTTGAGAAGACACTTGATAAATAGTAGTTAAATCAATGTTGGAAATATCAAATAAAATTATAAAATAACTTTTGAAATCCCATTTACTCCTGGCTTGTTTTTTCTTTGTTTTTGGTTTTTGTTTGTTTGTTTACCTGATGTGGATATTAAGAAGATAAAAGGAGAGCTTCTAGAATAATCTTGTGCACCAATACTGAAGGAGTTACCTCTTTGTGTCTCAGTTTCTCTACCTGGAAGATGGTAGAACGCCACCACGTAACTTGTAAAGATTTGTGAGAATTAAATATGAAAATTTACTTTGGCCTCTTAGATTAATGCTGAACACATGGTAACCACCCAGTAACTGCACACTGTTATGGAGCTTTCCATTTGATACTGATAAATAGCTGTTGTTTTTTTTTCTTTAACTCATGATAAGTTTACCAATCATAAAGAGATATAAAAGACAGAAGTGAGATTCAAGAATATCACAAAAAGATATATTCATCATAAAACAAAGGGCCTCATTACTCTTGTTAAAATGATTTTTATAACATTGTCCAATGCACATTTCATTCTGATAAGGGCTTTAATAGATAAATGGATTTTCTTATTATTCTGTTCTTTTGCTCTAAGACAGGAAAATAAATGTATGCCATATTTCCAGGCTGAACAATCCCCAGTGAAAGTACCTGAATTCAGCCTTCAGTCCTCTGAAGCACACAGTAGGCAAGGTGAGATCATTCATTCAATTACTACCACTGAGTAGAATTTCCATGTACTGCTCACCACGTGACCTTATTCCTGCATTGCACTTCTTTTTTCCCTTTTTTACTTTCTCCCTTTAACTTCATCAGCTCTTCAATTGTAATTGCATTGGGGGGGGACATATTTTTGATGGTGTGGTGGTGGTGGTGGTTTTTTGGAGAAATTGCATTTTCTTCTCTATCTTTTTACTTTTCTCTGTCTTTAACTTACGAAATAAAAGTATCCGATAATACACAAGAGCCTTGCTTTGCTAGCAGAATTCGGGATTTAAAATATATGACCTCTGTAATTATTTGTCCTACAGAAGCCTTCTTTAAAGACGCATTAAGGACCAAGCCAATGCTTTCAGACATTCCCTGGTGACTGGCAGCCCTTGCCACCCACTCTTAAATGGGTAATTCCCTTGTCAAAGGCCTAGTCTCCCAGATAATTATATACAGCAGATCATTATTTATATTTTCCAACAATACACTGGAATCATACCACATAAATTATGCACTAGGGTATGAAATGCTGGTAAAATAAATGAGCATGTGGATTTAGGGTGACATGCCCTGGGGATGAGAAGTGCTCATGTTTGATTTCACATGGATCTCATGTGTTCAGGAGCCGACCCTGGGTTCCGTCATTGGGAAGCAGCATCACAATATTACAAAGAATAAATATTCACCCACCCCCACTGAGAAGATTTTCTTTTTAGGAGCGTGGTCACTTATCTAGAGAGATATAGACTCCTTTCTGGATACAGATAATGTACATAATCATGGAGCAATAAGTTTAGTTTTTCCAGACCATCCTTCCCAACATGTTAAAGATCAAAAGTACATAACTCCCAAACCACCAGGCTGGCTCAGGTAAATAGCATGTTCCAGGTAACACAGGTATCAAGGGATAATATAGAAGGAAATGCTCTCCTCAAGATATGGGATGGGGAGCTGCTTCTGAAAATAAGGTTTAGGAATAACGTTTTATGCCATGAGATATGTTCAACTTATAGACATAGATGCAATAAGTGGGATACAAGTGTGACTTATAATCACTACCACAGTATCACAATTATGTGCATAAACCACACACCCAGAAAAGGAATAGAAACAAGTCAAATGTTCTCTTCAGATCGTAAGATCAGTTATTGATGGCTTTTGTTCTTTTTACTTTTTTATACTTCAAAATTGTCTACAATGACAATTAATGTTTTTATTTGAAAATATAAAACTAATGTTTCTAAAGGTATTTTGAGCATTAAGGCATAGCATGTAAGGTAGCCCTTTCTGTTCTTCCTGTGTTGATTCTCCTTCAAGTTTTCTTGCTGCTCTTTTCTCTCCTTAACTTGCACTTTTGCCTCAGACAACAAACACCAATGGCTTATTGTATTAGAATTATTGGAAATAATGCACTTTCTCATAAAAAATTTAATGAGTATCGAATCATTGTAAGACTGGCCCATAATATAGCTCAAAATATAAAACAGGAGCCAGACCATCTGGAAAGAAGAGAACCTCAGCTCTGACCCTTGCTAGCTGGGTGACCCTAGGCAAGTTACTTAGCCTCTCTGTGCTTCATTTATCCGAAATATTAAAGAAGGCTATTAATAGAGTCCACCTCACAGATTGTTGTACAGTGAAATGAGCTATTCTGTGTAGACATCTAGAAAGGCATCTCACATATATTAAGTTCGATACACATATTTGTATTCCTGCAGGTTTGGGTGCACCTACCCATATCAGCTCTATTGTTATATATATACATATATATACAATCATTTCTTCTTGGTGCTTCTCTAATGCCCTGATAGACTCCATTAAGAAAGAGAATTGCCAGTCTTGTTTCTACTAGGTCCCAACTCCTATCACAAGACTTGACACCTGATAAGGGACTCAATCTATATTTGTTGGACGAATGAAAGTGTACTGAATATTACAGTCATAAGTCTGTGTCTGAAAATAAAATCTGATATTTGAATGTCAAGGCTACTCCTTTTTGCTAAGAACAGCTAGAAAATGTTTCAGTTGAGCTGTTTTTGTGGACTCATACACTATTGTTTATATATTTCAAATGAGATTCTGTTGTTCTTTAGTGACCTTGCATTCTTTCTTGATATAAAGCTTATGTTGAATCCAAGGAAAGTCGTGTTTTCTGGATGGGATCGACATGTGTTTCCCATCTGGCTTTTCTTGGTGTCGCTCTCCAAGTCCATATATTGAAGGACAATGGAAGCCTCTCTCTATGCCACAGAAACACTTCACGCTGAGCAACTCCACTGGCCAGGTCCCCAACTCTGAGTCACAGTTAGAGCTTTGCTTGAGAATAACTTTACAAGGCATCAAAGCACAAAAGATGTTAATGACTGGCCCCAAATGATCTGGAATCGCAAATGGTTCCAAGAATCCAAGGATGTATTTTTTCATCCCATGCACTTGATATTTAGGGACATGTGTGGGGTATACATCACTTTTTTTTTTACTTGAGGAGATAATACTTCTTCATAAACTTTATTTCTATGGCATTAAGTGTGTTGTGAAAAAGAAAAGAAAGAATATGCTATCTTAACCCTTGGATCTAGTTCAGACTGTTGAAATCTTTTCAGTTCTGATTTGGTACAATCACAGGATGTGGGAGGGCTTTCAAAACATTTAAGTGGGTCTATAAGCCTGAGACTGGAAATGAATCACAGGACCATTTTTCATCTTGTCAGTTGCCGACATCATGCTTAAGGAATTCTTACAGCAAAACATATGTCTATTCAGAGTATCAGCCATTCTGTTCCCTGATACCAAATCAAAGCAGTAGTTCCTACAAAGGAAGTTTGAAAAGATGCAATCGTCACTTCTAGAGAATATACGTGTGTAAAATCCATCATTAATCAGGGTATTCATGTCTCACTAAGCTGCCCCTACAACAACAAATTTAACAACGCACACACCCGGGGTCAAAGAGACATTAATTCAAGCCTTAACAATGTTAAAATTAAAAAGATATTATCCATCAATATCTGGATTTCATCTACCATAAAAGGAATTGTAAACCTAAGCAGAGTGATTTTGATATATTATTGCTGATTTCCAGATATTCAGAGGAAAAGCCACAAGATTTAGTGGTAGGAATGACTTTATTTACCACATTGAGTCCAGTATTTCTTCAGCTGGGGCTGTACTTTAAGATATAGCTGGGGAGACTTTATAGATCTCTATACGCAAGTCAAACCCCCAACCAATTAAATCAAACACACTCAGCATGGGAAATCAGGCATCAGTATTTTTTCTTTATAGCCTTCCAAGTTTTTCTGCAAAAGCTGAGCAAAGAATCACTGCTCCATTATATTCTACTGGGTTGGCAAACAGGGTAGGAGCTATTTCTGGGCAAATTGAGTAACTAAAGGCAGCATTTACTGTTAATATGCTGGCACTTTTTCTTTTTTTAAGAATTTTTATTGAGATACAGCTAACAGACAATACACAGCATATATTTAGAGTGTACAATTTGGTATCCCAATCTCCCAATTCATTCCCCCCCAACTCTCCCCACTTTCCACATTTGGTGTCCATATGTTTGTTCTCTACATCTGTGTCCATATTTCTGCCTTGCATTTCCTCTTTCATAGTTGTTAGCATTTGCCTTATGTATTGAGGTGCTCATATATTGGGTGCATATATATTTATAATTGTTATCTCTTCTTCTTGGATGGATCCCTTGATCTTTATGTAGTGTCCTTTCTTGTCTCTTGTAACATTTTTTATTTTAAAATCTATTTTATCTGATATGAGTATCGCTACTCCAGCTTTCTTTTGACTTCCACTTGCATGGAATATTTTTTTCCATCCCCTCACTTTCAGTCTGTATGTGTCCCTAGGTCTGAAGTGGGTCTCTTGTAGACAGCATATATATGGGTCTTGTTTTTGTATCCATTCAGCCAGTCTCTGTCTTTTGATTGGTGCATTTAGTCCATTTACATTCAAGGTCATTATTGATATGTATGCCCCTATTACCATTTTCTTAATTGTTTTGTTTATGTTTTTGTAGGTCCTTTTCTTCTCTTATGTTTCGCACTTAGAGAAGTTCCTTTAGCATTTGTTGTAGGGCTGGTTTGGTGGTGCTGAATTCTCTCAGCTGTTGCTTGTCTGTAAAGTTTTTGATTTCTCTGTCAAATCTGAATGAGATCCTTGCTAGGTAGAGTACACTTGGTTGTAGTTTCTTCCCTTTCATCCCTTTAAATATATTGTGCCACTCCCTTCTGGCTTGCAGAGTTTCTGCTGAGAAATCAGCTGTTAACCTTATGGGAGTTCCCTTGTGTGTTATTTGTTGTTTTTCCCTTGTTGCTTTTAATAACTTTTCTCTGTCTTTAATTTTTGTCCATTTGACTACTTTATGTCTTGGCGTGTTTCTCCTTGGGTTTATCCTGCCTGGGACTCTCTGCACTTCCTGCACTTGGGTAGCTATTTCCTTTCCCATGTTAGCGAAGTTTTCAACTATAATCTCTTCCAATATTTTCTCAAGTCCTTTCTCTCTCTCTTCTCCTTCTGGGACCCCTATAATGCGAATGTTGGTGCATTTAACATTGTCCCAGAGGTCTCTTAGGCTGTCTTCAGTTCTTTTCATTCTTTTTTCTTTATTCTTTTCCACATCAGTGATTATCACCATTCTGTCTTCAAGGTCATTTATTTGCCATTCTGCCTCAGTTAATCTGCTATTGGGTCCTTCCAGTGTATTTTTCATTTCAGTTATTATCTTGCATGTCTCTGTTTGTTTGCTCTTTAATTCTTCTAGGTCTTTGGTAAACTTTTTGATCTTTGCATCCAATCTTTTTTCAAAGTCCTGGATCATCTTCACCATCATTATTCTGAATTCTTTTTCTGGAAGGGTGCCTATCTCCTTTTCATTTAGTTGTTTTTCTGGTGTTTTATCCTGTCCCTTCATCTGGTACAAAGTCCCCTGCTTTTTCATTTTCTCTGTGTTTCTGTGGCTGTGGTTTTCAGTTCCACAAGATGAAATAGTGCTGATACTGCATGATACTGCTGTCTGCCCTTTTGTGGAGGAAGCTGTCTAGGAGGCTGGTGGGTGCTTCCTGATGGGAGGGACTGATGGTGGGTACGGCTGGGTGGGCAGAGCTCAGTAAGATTTTAATCCAATTTGGTGGGTGGAGCTCAGTAAAACTTTAATCTGCTTGCCTGCCAATGGGTGGGGCTCTGTCCCCATCTTGTTGGTTGCTTGTACTGAGGCTACCTAGCACTGGAGCTTACAGGCTCTTTAGTGGGGCTGATGGTGGACTCTGGGAGGGCTCACACCAATGAGCACTTCCCAGAACCCCTGCTGCCAGTGCCCCTGTCTCCTCAGTGAGCCACAGCTGCCCCCCACCTCTGCAGGCAACCATCCAACACCAGTAGGTGGGTCTGGTTCAGTCTCCTATGGGGTCACTGTTCCTTCTCGCCTGGGTCCTGGTGAGCACACTTTTTTGTGTGCCCTCCAAGAATGGAGTCTCTGTTTCCCCCAGTGCTGTGGAGGTCCTGCAATCAAATCCCGCTGGCTTTCAAAGTCTGATTCTCTGGGGATTCCTCCTCCTGTTGCTGGACTCCCAGGTTGGGAATGCTGACGTGGGGCACAGAACCCTCACTTTAGTGGGTAGAGTTCTGCAGTATAACTGTTCTCCAGCTTGTGAGTCACCCACCCAGCATTTATGGGATTTGATTTGAACGCGATTGTGCCCCTCCTACTGTCTCATTGCGGCTTCTCTCTTGTCACTGAATGTTGGGTGTCTTTTTTGGTGAGTTCCAGTGTCCCTCTGTCAATGATTGTTCAGCAGTCAGTTGTAACTCCAGTGCTCCTGCAAGAGGGAGTGAGCGCACGTTCTCCTACTCTGCCATCTTGATCCTATCACCTATGCTGGCACTTTTTTAAAGTTCTTTCCCTGCAGTAACATTCAACCACCCTAATGGGTAGAAACTACTATCCTCACCACCATTATGGAGATGTCACACAACTAGGAATGTTGGCATGGGGATCATATCCCAGTATTTGATGACACAATGACATTTATGTAATAGATATTGTTAATATAACACACGAAGCACAGTGGCAATATACTTGCAATATAATGCAATAAACAAAGACATATTTTGCCAATATACACCAAATTATCAGCAATTGTCTTACTATATGGGCTGGAATTAAACAGAAAAAATAATTGTGTTGCTCTCAATATCATTCTGGGAAAATCATTGATACTAATGGAACCAATGGATAAATAGCTAAAACTAAGTAAAGAGGACCAAAATTCTGTCTCCATTGACATACTTCTGGCTTCCAAGTGGTCAGCAAAGTCGAATCACAGCCGCTGTCATTCCAGTAACATTGAACCAGACTGTAACCACACTGTTCTCACATATTTAGCAACTGGATGAAGTAATGCTCAAGGAGCAGAATTCATAAGAAAAGAGAAGAGATTCTACAGTGTAACTCACATTCTCTCTAACCCTCCGGAAATGGAATAGTCTTTAAGACACACGGCTATAGTGAAAATCACCAAATTTATGTGCAGTATAAGAATTGCATATCTCCTCATTCTACATACTAATGCTGACTTCCTGCTTTCACAAAGAGAAGCCACAAGAGGTTCATTGAAGACTTAAAATACAATTTACACCCTTGTTTACATGAAGACTATTTCCTGTATTTAAGAAAACCCTATAGGTTGAAAAGCAATAGTGTGAAGATATCAAAACCATTCTCTCTTTTATTTGGAGATGAACGAGCTGATTTAGACCCAAATCGGAATAAAAGTGATCTAAGTAAAAGTCAGTAAATGTGAGTTTGAAACAAACAAATTCATCCATCCAGTGATTACCTACAAGTGTTATTTCAGGGCCATTAAAGAGAACCAATGCCACCTTCAGAAACATTCACCATCCACTGGGAAATCTACAATGAGGTTTTTATTACTTTAGCTGTTCTACCATTTAAAGAAAATATTTATGGATGGATTAAATCACATTAACAGTCATTTACAGTTCCGTGTGAATTAATGATTTAAAAGGAAGCTTTTCTGTGATTTTAGGGAAGAGAATATCTGGGACCTGAGAGCTAGGAGGGGTGGCGGGAGGCACTGATGTCCAGACAGGGAGAAAGAGAAAGGGTGTACCCTCTGGGAATGCTGAAGGAGAATTGCAGCCCTTTCACATGTTCATCCTACAAGTGCTTTTGATAAGGAAGCAGGGGACACCTGAGGAACTAGAAAAATTTCTTTCCTTTCTTGATGGTACACATTTCCTTAGGCTAAATAAGATTATAGATTTTACAATATACAAAGAGAATAAAGATATTTTAATTAAAGGCAACTGCTTTAACACTGAGCAAAACTGGAAAGCAAGGAAATTGAAATCCTTAAAAAAGAACAAGGAGAGGGAGAAGAGAACGAGAGAATTCACATCATTATCGAGGTCATCCTCGTCGTCATCATCATAATTTGGTTCGATAAATTATCAGGGAAACTAGGTGCTTTAAGAAGTTTGGCCAAATGAGGTAAGTTTGCAAATAAGAGCTATATTAGCATAAGCGAAAAGGCCACCGGCCACACTACAATGCAGAGAAAGCACAATACAAAATACACGAAGACTCAACCACATGAAAATTAGATCAAAGTAATGAGGTTTACAGATCACCTCCAAATGACAGAAATATTGAAATGCTTGGAATTTTTGAAAAATACATTCTACATAGCATAAGGCAACTTCAAATAACTTTATGCTTAAGGAAGATGTTGCTGCTTCCAGTGACTGTACTGACCCAGAAAGAAATGCCTGCTTCTCTTGCTGTCACTCTCATTTATGAAATTCAAATTCATTTCTCCCAAAAGAGATAGAAACAAGGAAGAGGGGGAAAAGTGAGTATCGTAGTCCTCACAGATCAAAGAAAATAAGTTTCTAGCCATAAATATGAGGAGAAAAAGAACATCAACTCAAGAAATTAAATATCTCACTCTGAAGGCAATAAATGTAATGTGACAACAAATGTAATCTTTCCATTTACTGAGGAAACCTTTTAATAAACAAATTTGAGAAAGGCTGGAAACATCATTATATCAGTTACTGACGCTGTAAAACAAATCTCCCCAAAACTTAGTGTCATAAAACAATAATAATGCTATTATTTCTTATGATTTTTTTCTGCTAGGAATCCGTCAATAACTTGGGTGGACAGATGTGGCTCAGAATCTTCCATGAAACTGCAGGCAGATTGCAGGTGAAAATGGGGCAGCTGGGGGCTGGTCATCTGTCTCTCTCCTCATATAGTCTCATAGCTTTTCCATGACATCTCTTCAGATGGACAGCCTGGGCTTCCTGACAGCATGGTGACCTCATGGCAGTGGGACTATTCATGTTACAGGTCAGGACTCCAGAAGGAGTGTGTCAGTAAGCTAGGTGAAGGCTGAATCTCCTCTATGACCTGGTCTTACAGGTCATCAAACAGCACTTTGGTCAAACTTGACTGGTCAAAAGACTCAGCAGTCTTTTCTGTTTCAAGTTCATGGAATATAAACCTAACCTCTCAATAGAAAGAGTGTGAAAGACACACTGTCAGAAGATCATGTCTCTTGACAATCTTGGGAAAGAATGATTTTTCATAGTCTCCCATCCCAAGTGGTCTCCTGACAGTATGTCTTTCACGTTTCCACTGAGAGGTTAGAATTAGATCACATGCAAGCTTATTTTCACTAGTCTCTAGCAACAACAAAGAGAATAATATGATGATAAAAATTATAAAGTATCTCACTTAATCCCATCATTACTTCCATTTTATACTTGCAAAAATTGAGCTTCAGAGAGTACTTTGCATGCTCAAGGTCACACTGCAAATAGCATGGCTAACATTTAAACGTAGATCTATTTCAAAGTCTAGTTGCTTTCCATTATATCATATCACTGCATAATGATTTTGATACTAAACTAACCAATCACCCTCAAAATACCAGTTCATCATTGAATTTTTAATTTATCATAAATGGCAATGTCAAGTGGAAACTCAGCACCAAACCCACCAAAAATTGTGGGCAAATGTTCAGGTTAGCCCCACAAAGGTCTTGCATGGTCTGCAAAGATCAGACCCATGGCTTGTCCATCAGTGCTGCCCTACAATATACTTTACTTAACTATACTTCACTTACTTACTTACTTGCCCATTCCATGTTGTCACAGTTTTGTTTTTATTTAATTTTATTTAATCTAAATTCCTAACAGTTAGCTAAGTCTCCAATTGGAAGAAGAAAAAACTCTGAGCTATGAATTCCTTCAAACTCCCTCCCCTCCACATCAATCTTATCTTGAACCCTATTTATCTCTTTTCACTCTATTTCTACTTGAGTCCAAAGCTAATCCCTTCCCCTGTATTTTGAATCTCCTCCCTTCCTGTCTGCTCTGAGAATTTTCTTTCTTAATTATGTCCACTTATTTTACCTTCTACCTCCGTTCACTCTTGGCTCTTTCTCTTCCTTTTAAAAACAAGCTCACATTTCTTATCCTAGAAAAAATAACCATTCCCTAGTCTGTTCGCCTCTGCTTTAAGCTACTTCCCTTCCTGGTTTCCTGTCAAGTCTAAACTGCTTATCAGAATGGTTTACGTTGGATAGGTTCACTTTATTACCACTCACTCTGTGACACATTTTGTTCTGGTTTTAGGCTCTCATTTCCTACAAGCAATTCTATTCAGTGGCACAGATCTTTAGTACAACTCCATGGGGAGGGTATGCTAGTCGAATATACATCACTTTGTAGCAAATGTCCTTCTCCTAGCATTCATCCAAGTGTCAATATTTGCCATGGATAAAGATTTTGCTTGATGAATTTTATCAGTTCCTCATTGAAATTATTTATGCCCTTTCCTTTGTGTAGATATTGAGAAGTGGAATATCTGGATCATATGGTAATCTTATTTTTAATTTCTTGAGGAAACTCCCTACTGTTTTCCCCAGTAGCTGAACCAATTTGCATTGCCGCCAACAGTGTGGGAGGGTTCGCTCTACCTCATATCCTCAACACTACTTGTTATAGCCATTCTGACAGTTTTCATGTACCTTTTGGCCATTTGTATGTGTTCTTTGGAAAAATGTCTATTTAGCTCCTCCACATATTTTTTAACTGGGTTATTTGGGCTTTTTTTCTATTAAATTGTATGAGTTTCTTTTATATTTTGGATATTAATCCTTTTTTTTTTTTTTTTTTTTTTTTGGCACACGGGCTTAGTTGCTCTGCAGCATGTGGGATCTTCCTGGAGCAGGGATCGAACCCGTGTCCCCTGCATTGGCAAGTGGATTCTTAACCACTGCGCCACCTAGGAAGCCCTGGATATTAATCCTTTATTGGATATGTGGTTTACAAATATTTTCTCCCATTCCATAAGTTTTCTTTTTATTAGTGGTTTTCTTTGCTGTGCAGAAGCTTTTTAGTTTGATGTAGTCCCACTTATTTAGTTTTGCTTTTCTTTCCTTTGCTGTTGTTGTCAAATAAAAAAAAAATACCAAGACCTATATCAATCAAGGAGCTTACCCTTTATGTTTTCTTCTTGTTTTCTTCTTTATAGTTTCAGGTCTTCTGTTTCAAGTCTTTAATCCATTTTGGGTTAATTTTTGTGTATGGTGTAAAATAGTGGTCCAATTTCATTCTCTGCATGTGGCTGTCCAGTTTTCCCAAAACCATTTATTGAAGAGACTATTCTTTTCAGTTGTATATTCTTGGCTTCTTTGTCAAAAAATAATTGACCATACGTGCATGGTTTATTTCTGGACTCTTTTCTTTTTCCATCTATCTATTTTGTGTGTCAATATCTTACTGCTTTAGTTATTATAATTTTGTAATATAGTTTGAAAACAGGAAGTGTTTTCTTTCTTCTTTCTCAAGATTATGTTGGCTATTTAGGGTCTTTCATGGTTCCATATAAATTTTAGGATTGAATTTCTCCTCTTCTGGGTATATATCCAAGTGAAACAAATTCATTATCTCAAAATATATCTGTGCTTCAATGTTCATAGCCACATTTTTCATAGCAGCCAAGGTATGGAAAGAACCTAAGTGTCCATCAATAGATAAACAGACAAAGAAAACGTGATTTTCTTTTCTTTCTCCAATATCATTCAGCCTTTAAAAAGAAGGAAATCTTGTCATTTGCAACAGCATGAATGAACCTGAAGGGCATTATGTTCAGTGAAATAAGCCAGGCAGAGAAAGACAAACACCTCATGATCTCACTTATGTGTGGAATTTAAAAATAAAGTCCAACTGATGGAAGTAGAGTGTAGAAAAGTGGTTGCCAGGGTCTAGTGGGTAGAAGAAATAAAGAGAGGTTGGTGAAATGGTACAAATTTTCAGTTATAAGATGAATGAGATCTTTGATGTATAACATGGTGACTCTAGTTGATAATACTGTATCATATCATTGAAATTTGCTAAGAGAATAGAACTTAAGTGTTCTCACAAAACAAACAAACAAATCCACAGGCAATTATGTGAGGTGATGGATATGTTAATTAACTGTATGGAAGGAATCCTTTTACACCGTACATGTATGTCAAATTATCATATTGTATACTTTTAAATACTTTACAATTTTATTTCTCAATTATAACTCAATAAAGAAAAAAAAATCAGTTCCATGACTCTAGTAAAGTGCCGTTAACTTGGAGAGTCAGGACAAAAATGTTTTCATTTCCCTATTTCTCTCTCAAGCTTACATGTCTTTCAGAGTACAAGTTTTAATTATAATTAATATCCATATGCTTCTCACGGTTTAGTGCTTACTTCTTAAAGTCTAGCATGGCAATTTCAGCCAAAGAGCTAGAAACACTAGGAAATTCTACATAACACCGTGTTTTATCACTCCTGTCCTGACAGGCAGGGCTGGCCAGTGTCTTTGTCTGCTAAGGCAGCCATAATAAAAAGCTACAGACAGGGCAGATTAAAGAAAAGAATTTGTTTTCCCCAGTGTTAGAGGCTGGGATACCCAACATCAGGATGCCAGCAGATTTGGTCCCAGGTGAGAGCTCTCTTCCTGGTTTATAGAGCTGCCTTCTCCCTGTGTCCTCACATGGCCTTTCCTAAGTGTGTGCACACAAAGGAGAGAGAGATTTCTCTTTCTTCTTCTTCTTCTAAAGCCACTAATCTTATCATGAAGAGCCCACTCTCGTGACCTAACCTAACTCTAATTACTTCCCAAAGACCCCACTTCCACATACCATAAAATTGGGAGTTTGGGTTTCAATATATGAATTTTGGGAGGACACAAACATTCCATCTATAACAGCTACCCTACAACCCTGTAGTTGGTTCCAAAGCCACTAAAACTAACAACTGATTTTGAGATTGTACTTCAGTCCAGAACTGTGAACTTCCTTATGAGCTCTGAGTTTGACAGGAATCATAAGCAGCAGTTTCTTCTTCCAAGGTCAGTGTTAGCCTTGTGGAAGCCATCATATTCCTCCATCATATAAATAAGTCTCTGAGATCATTGCAATGTTGGATCATGATGTATCTTTATTAGTCATGGGTATTTCTGTGGACTCCAGATTAGGACATAAATCAGGAATAGCGGCCAAAGAAGCAGATGGCCAGGTAAAGACAATGGATTGAATGTACATATCTAATTTCATCCCATCCTGAAACTATATTAAAATTACAATTAAAAGTTTTCAAAAAACAAACAAAAAACAAAAACAAAAAAACAAGCAAACACCAGAGCATGTGAACAGGAAAAGAATAAATCAGCAACTTTTTTTTTTTTTTGGAAGCTGGAAAGCATATGGATGACAGATCCAACCCAATCCTCACTTCAGAATCATCATTTGGCTAAGGTACTGATAGGACCGAATGCCTCTGTAACTTGGGATAAAGGGAATACTGAAATAATGAGGATGCATTGAAAGCTGTTTAGTAAGTAGCTAAATACCTAGATCCCCTTTCCATCCCACCTCTCCAGAGGGACAGTCCATCCCTGAGGACAGGAAGACAACATGGTTGTCATGTGGACAAGAAAAAACAGAGGATCCATAGATATCTGTTGAGAGGATAAGCACAAACCAAACATGGGGGACTAAATGAACATATAAAAACTGAATCATAAATCCTGAAACTCTGTTTCCCCATCTGGGTTCTTGGAACACTGAAAGCCAAGGATTCACTCTCCAGGAAGCTGGAATTCCCAGAATTTTATTCTGAGCTGACCTAGAGGGGAAAGACCTAAAGAAATAGGCATTGAAGTTTTCCCAACAAAGACTCAGCCAGGTGACCCAACAGAGAGACATGGAAGAAAGAGAATGAGTTCATATTTGTAGATCTGAGAGATGTCTTAGTTATGACTCTAGGAACTCTTTAAGTTTACTCAGATCTCTTCAAGATAGGAAGACCTGGAGTCAAGAGTGACTAAACTAAGGTTCTGTGTAAGGCTGGGAATGTATAGAGAATATAAGTCATCACAGAAGGAATCTCATCTGGCATCTGTGGTCCACAGATCATGGGGCAGAAGAGATACAGTTCAAGAGCTGATGAGGGCTGTAAGATGGCAACTGATAAAAAGCATATAGACTGTTATTCCAGAGACAGCAATCAGGACTTGACATAGCTAGATTTCAAAGCAGGAGAGAAAGTTACAAGGTTTCGATTCCACCACTGCAGCCAAGCATCTTGTGGCCCCAAGCCCTCTCCTTATTTCCAGGAGTCATAAAAAGAAACAACAGTAAAGTCCCTAGCAGATGAGCTCAGAGAAGAAAAGGGCATTTCCTCCTGCATCTCAGTTAGTTTGTTCATTCTCTCTCCGGGACTACGAATGTGTCGGTCTATGTTCATATCAAAAATTAGGTCCAGTTCAGAGCCATTTGGAACTCAGCATGGTGCTACTATTCAGCGGAAGACCCAATTTACTGGTTCTGTGGGGCGAAATGAGAAGGCCTTGAACTTGGCACTCAATTAGCTCTTCAGAGCAGATGCAAGAGGTGGGGGTGCAGAGAATCCACTGTAATTTCTGGGAGGCACACCAGTAACAAAAGCATGGTAGACAGAGGATAAACCATGAAACAGATCAATACAGAAGCTGAATTACCAGCTGTGTCACAGCTAGCACCCAGAATGAGCTAACACTTAGAGTGGAAAGTTACAGGAAAGATAAAGAAGCTTTATGAATTATTCTCTGAACAAGAAAAATTGGAAGCTTAGGTCAAATGCTCAGGGGTGAATTGTCTATCAGATCCTGAGGATGACAAAACAAACTGGACATAAGCAGGCTGAAGAATCAGAGACGCAGCCGTGAATTTCAAATACGTAAATCTTTGTTTTATGAAAGAGGAATTAGAATTCTTTCTGGGATTTCTTATTTCTACAGCGGAAAGTACGCCACTGAATCTGCGCTGTGAATTAGTTCATAAAGGCAGGATGTATCCCACTCAAAATGTGGTTCAGATGTGGAGCTGTTGCGGCACTACACACACACTAAGAGGTTATGAAAATGTTTATAGCTCACATAATGAGGTTTTCTGGGGAAAGCAGTGCAGGCTCCCAAGCAAGTCTGAAAATGGCTTTAGAAATTGCAGGGAAAGGAGAAGGGCTTAGCTTTTACTGTAAGTAGGCAGTGGGGCTGGAGTGAGCAGTCCTGCTGGCAGATCAGGACTTGCCTGGTTCAAATGTGCTGCTGGGTGCCAAAGGAGAGAAACTGCATTTTCTAATCAGCTTGTTCAGATGTAGGGCAAAAGGGGAGAGCGAGTGATGGGTTTGAAAGCTCTTGGCAGTCACACATCAATAATGGAGTCAGATTCTTTATTACAATCTAGCAAACCGAGTTTTGAAATGGCAAGAATTATTCTTAGGAAGGAAAATCTCGGTTTTGGAGAGTAGAAGGTGAAGAATTTATATAGGGCTGACTATTGTCTTCTTGAGATTCTGTTGACTATATTCTTGAGTGATAAATGAGACAATTCAGAAATACCTAATTATCTCAATCCCTAGATTAAACAGATTGCCTCAAATGTAGACACTTGGAGAAATATTATAATGTGCTTTGTACAGAAGGTATTGTAATACAACTTTAGTGTTATAAAAGCTAAATAATCACTAAATCAGATGAATATTTTTTTACCAATATTTTAGTTCCAAATCAGAGAAATTCACAATGAGTTGGTAGCATATGTGCATGTGAACTGGGTTTCCATCACACCAAACCAATCTGGACAATTCAAGAAATGCACTTGATTCAAAAATGTCTTTAAGTTTGACAGTTCCCAGATGTCAGTTTTAAGGAATATTGCCCTTTTAATACGTATTTGATAATGTTTTTGAATTACTGCTCATTTTTGCATAACATTTCGTGTACATAAGAAAATATACCTTGTAATTATAATCTGGTTGGCTAAGAGTTCTGAGTTAAAAAGAGTACCAGCCAAGGCCCAGTGTTTTTTTCTGAGAAAAAACAAAAGGGAATTAACACAGATATGTCAGAAATAACACCTGCTAAATGTTAAAATAGAGGCATATGAATCAATAGGCATCTTTGCTACTATTCTTGTAAAAGTATATATGTATATACAAGCTTTGCAAAACTGTTTTAAATTTAAATATTATGGCTAAAAAGTGTTAACCTATGACTGTCTGAAATCCTAGAATTGAAGGAGATTGTAGTGAAATTTGCCAATACCATAAAAGCGTGTACGTAGATCCAGCTAGATGGTCTTCCATATTTCCCAATATTTTGCAAGGAGGATTAAATCAGGCATGTGTGTGCTGTATCTGCAAAACTATTTTGCACACCCATCCACCGCCCCAATCTTTGTGGTAGATCAAAAATCATGAAGGCAAAGGGACCTAACTTGGCTGATTCATCATTTCCAGGGTCATTTCACAGATGGCTCCCAGGTGAGTTGAGAGTCTTAGGCTATTTCTACTTGGGACTGACCAGGAGTCTTGTCCTGTGCTGTCTTGACGTAATTATTCACTCCAATAACACGAGGCTAATAAAGCAGCGTTACAGTCCACCAGACTCTGCAAATTCAGATGGTACGGTATCAGCTCTAACAACACATCTTCCCACCAGTTTTATTTGCAATAAACTGAAGACAAAATTCTCGCCACCCTAACACTTTGGTTAGACAATTCTATAACAAGGAAGATCTCCACTTAGTTTTCTTCCTTTTTTTTTTAATTGGAGTATAATTGACTTACAATGTTGCGTTAGTCTCAGGTGTACAGCAAAGTGAATCAGTTATACATATATCCACACTTTTTTAGATTCTCTTCCCATGTAGGTCATTACAGAGTATTAAGTAGAGTTTCCTGTGCTATACAGTAGCTGTAGGTCCTTGTTAGTTATCTGTTTTATATATAGTTCCACTTAGTTTTCAGTGCACACTTTTAGTAAAAGGTACATTTGAAGAGTAAATCCTTCCCTGTATATATTTCATTGTGATAAATGTACCTAGTACTGTTTTTGGTGATTGCTGCTTATTATTACTTTTAAACTTTTTTCTTTATTGTGCACTTCTTAGCAATACGGCTACTTAAACTTTACGGAGGGACCCAGAGTCATTTTTCTTTCCAACTTCACGTGTGATGCATGGAGTTTGGAAGTAATCACCAGGAAAGAAGGGCAGAGATGGAAAGCTAGGTGTGTGACTCTGGGACTGATCCCTGAAACTCTATATTATAAAATTGAGTGCAGTAAAGTGATTATTGGCTTATTTTATAATCCTGCAAAAGTAATTGATGAGTTAAAATTAGAGATAAATAAGAAGTATAATAACCTACTCCAATAAAAATTTACTGTTAGAAATTTTACCTATGTATACCAAGTGAAAATACTTCAAATATAAAGGCAAAATTTAAAGCATATAATCTTATCATATAATAGTATCTACCATTAACATTCTGGAGTTTTACTTCCAAAAATACTAGTTTTTATGCGTGTGTGTCCGAGAACATGTTCCTTAAAAGATTACTTCATGCTTTGTGTCTATGAGTAAAGATAAACATGCACGTCCAAGTGTGCTGCCAACCTTTATTTTACATGATGTTATGCTGTATTTTCCCATGCTTCTAAATTTCCTTCAAAATTACTAATTTTATGACCTCATAATCTCCCATATTATCAACACACTACAATTTATTTAACTTTTAACCCTATATGTGGATATTTGGTTTGTGTCCAGGGAGAGGGTTGAATGTCTTTATCATAAATAATATTTCAAGGGCCATACTTGTATATACAGATTTATACTAATCTCTAAGTATTTCCTTTGAACATGAGAAGTGCTTTATTGGGTCACAGTATTTTTGCCATTACATTCATACCCAAATTTCTTCACAAATGGGTTGCATCCCGTTGGCAGTCTATCATAATGCCCTTTGCACAACACCATTACCATCACTAAATACTGCCTTTTGAATCAATATGTTCAATTATATTATACAGGGACATGAGATACCATTTCAATCTTAGATTTGTATGATTACAGGCCAGATACATTTCCCCTCTGTGAATTTTACCTCTAAGTTATTTTCAAAATTTCTTATTGCTACTAAAGCATTTTTAATTATGATTATTCATTTGTAAGCAGCACAAGGTTTTCAATTTTTTTCTTAAGTCCTTTTAAATTCTTTGTTCACTTTTTTAAAATCAAATGAGTTTGCTTCAAATAAGCAATAGCAACTCTCCAATATTTCTAAATAAACACAAGATTCGATGTAGACAAAGCATCCACAGGACATTCCTTGGTTTCTTCTTTCACAGAGACCTCTGGGCATATTTTTTATGTTTGTATCTTTAACTTGAAGCGAGTACATGCATCTTGTATGAGATCAGAGTCATAATTTTTCTTGACATCCCCTTCATCTTTCTGAGCTCTCACTGTGCATAATGGATGTACCCACTTACACAAGGACAATGATATGTGATGAATTGTGGAAAAGCCTTCTTTTGTGGGGAAAGAGTGCCACACACATCTTTGGAATGGAAGGAATTTGACCCTAAGCAGACAGGAGTCACATTCTATATCAATAGGGCTCTATGGCAGTAACTTTCATCAACTCCAACTATTATGTTCATTTCAAGGAATAACAAAAGAATGGCTAAACTTTTCATAAATTTCATTAGAGGGAGGGAGGAGGATCATGAAACAGGAACTGGTGTTGAAATTACAAATGCAACATTGTATCAGGAATGCCAAGTCCAGAATCTGCCCTTGGACAACAAGACAGTTCTTGACCTTTACTTTTAACACATTGTGGTTAAGTTAAAACACTATCTGGAAGTCAGTCCTCCAGTTCACATTGCAACTATGTTAAGAAAAGGGAAAGAAAAATACAAAAATATGAAAAAATCTTCAATTGTGTTAAATGGCATAAGATAGTTATTATATGATACATTCTTTAAAAATTCACTAGCCAATCAAAGGTAGAATAAAGAAATAAAAACACAATTAAGAATAACAAAGACCTGAACAACATACTTTTTTAAGAGTAGGTCTGATGCTTGTATGTGCATATGTTCATTGAAAATAGGCACAGGGGCTTTTGTCAGGTGCATAAAACAAGATCATGTATTAGATCATAAAAAGACCTCATAAATCCAAAAAATGTAGAAGTAGTACAAGAAGCATTCCCTGATCATAAGATAATGAATCCAGAAACTAATACAAAATAAGAAACAAAAATCCTACTTGGAAATAATTTTAAGTTTTGAAAGTTAAAATCTTGTCATAAAAAATGTTTTAGATCAAAGAGCTGTAAACTAAATCTTCAAAAATATTAAGAAAGTAGTGATAATAAAGTACTATATATATATATCAGATATAGGCCATAAAAAAGAAGAAATGAGTAAATATTAAAATAAAAGCAAAAATTAATGAATTGAAATACAAAAAATGAAAGGGAGCAAATTAGAACCAATAACAAAATAACTAATTAGTTAAAATAAAGCAATAAAAGTAGTCAAAATCAAAGCTTGTTATTTTTAAATCAATAAAAAAATTCAACCTTAGCTATTATAATCAAGAAAAAATGAAGGAAGATAGCTAGTATACAGAAAAAGAGATCTCAAGAAATAAATGTAGAAGCTTATTTCTTGAGTAATTTTAAAATATTAAAAGACTACTTTCCTAATTCCAAAGTAAGAAATTTAAAATCTGGATGAAATAAGTATTTTCCAAGGAAAATACAATTTACCAAAGTTGACCATAGAATCTATATAAATCATTAAAAAAAAAAAAATCTGAAAGTTAGACATAAAGGAGCTATCTCTGAAAATAAAAAACACTAGGCTTTGATTGTTTTACAGAGAATTTTTCTGAACTTTAAAACAAATAATTCAAATTAAACTATTCTACAGCACATTAAAAAAGAAGATTGCAAGTTATTTTAATAAAGTGTATTTATATTGATACTAAAACTTTAAGGAAAAGATTGCAAACAGACAAATCAGCAAAAAGAAAAAGAAAAACTGACCAATTTTCAATGTTTAAGAAAACCTTAAATAAAATAGTAGAAAACCCATCTAGTAGCACATTAAAATAACCATGCATCAAAAACAAGTGGGACTTATTCCAGACATAACAAGATAGTTGACTATTAAAAATATATTTTATTACTTTTAATTCTCTTTATACATCTAAGATGAAAAAAATCACAGGATCACTTTCCTGGATATTGAAATGGCATTTGATAAATTTTACACTAATTTTTTATTTACAAAGGGAAAACATCTGAAATCAAAATTAGTGAAATAGTCACTAGCATACACACGGGGGCATGGGTGCCTACAAAGAGGTCAAGCCCAGGAACCAGCACTATGTGAAAAGCAACACTGGAGGCAGGAAGAGGAGAAGGCTCATGACCACCATGACTAGTGAATGAGGAGTTAGAGACACTGGCCATTGCAACTGCAACAGAAATTTATTTTTATCAAAAGTTTAAAAAACCAAAAAATGCAGTAAAAGTAACGCTCTTTGCAGATGATATAACTGTGCAATTGGGAAATCCAAGGTTAGTTATCAATAAAGTAAAAATAAAATAAGTTCAAAGCATGAAACCATAAAGGTACTAAAAATAAACATGGATGCATTTTTTGATAATATTAGAGTGAAGAAGGAAGGCCTTTGTAACCATCACTGAGAGTACAGAAGTCTTTAAAATAAGTGATAAAATTATCAGAGAGGTTTTTTCTTTTTAAATGCCACTATGAGGAAAACTAATCACAAAGTTATCATATGCAAGAGAAAGACAAGTGGCAAACCTAGAAATAAAGAGAAACTTTGTTGGAGGCAACGTGTAATCTCCCAAATATGTAAATACCTATAAATCAAGAAAGAAGCCAACAGCTCAACAGAAAACTAAGCGAAGACATGAACAGTTTCTTGAAAATCAAATAAAAATATTCCCTGAGAAATAAAAAATGTGCAACCTCATTCTCCATAGGTAAAGTCTTAATTAAAATACTAGAGCATTTTTTTACCTATAATACTGATCAAAACTCAATATGTTTGACAATATGCTCTGTTGGTGAGATTATGTGAAAAAAAAAAAAAAAAAGCATTTTCCTTCATTCCCGACAGGAGTATATAATACCACAACCCATGTAGAGGGCAATTTGATAAAATCTAACAAAATTTAAAATACTTTTATCCAACAATTCTTTTTATGGGAATTTATAGAAGCATCTAAAGTGATTTTTACGTAGAAAGTTATTTTCTTGCAGTACTTTTCTGTTAGCAAATGATCCAGTGACCACTAGTCATATCCCTCTAAAGGGGACTGATTAAATAAACTATGGGATAGTTATACAAGTGAAGATTGTTTTTAATTTGAAGAAGGTTTTTAATACCTTGACATGGAAAATTCTGCAGGATACATTGTTAAGTGAAAAAAACAAAAACAAAACAAACAAAAACATAGTCAAGCTACATAACAGTATCATATCCTTCATTTAGGGAGGTAATGATATATATTTATATTTGCCTATATTTACATAGAGAAACACTGGAAAGTTACACAGGAACATGTAAAACATTTCCCTAAGGGAGTTCAGTCAATACAGGGCACCCAGAGAAACGGGTGGTGAATATTCAAATACATATTTTTGTTCCATGAATGTAGTACAAACTCAAAACTTTTTTTTTTTAGTTCAACACATAAAAAATATTTTCCCAAACAGTAGAATATTATAGAATTAGAAATGCTGCATAGCAACTACTCAGTGAATATTTGTTCAGAGCATGGATGCATTAGAATGAAAATTGTCTAATGGAAAGAAGAAAAGAAAGGAGGAGGAGAAGGAGAAACAGATAAGGGAGGAGGTGGGGAATAAATTCCACTTGACTTTTGTGTTCACACCTTCTATTTTTATTTGAGGTTAATTTTAAATATAACATTTATTGTCTTATCAGTAAGCATTTTATCTGAGCACCAACAGAGTTTATTTAAGTAATGCTGTATCAAAGGAAGAAGCATTATAACCTGTTATGAATACAGTGTGAATATTAAGGTACTGTTTAAATATATATACCCAGTATGCGTGCAAGTACATCAAGTGTTTCATTAAAAAGAAAATTTGAGGTGGCTAGCACTGTTCCTTAATTTGGAGTTTTCAATCAGAATAAAATTTGACTGAAATTTTCTAAATTGGTTTGCAAAAGTTGTTTTTCTGTTCATGTGGTCTGCATGCTTGATTTATTTTAGCTTCATTTTTCATGTGATGCTTTAAGAGGATATTTGAAGTGTTTCATTTTTCAGATTGGCATTATGTTTGTATGTATGTATGTAGAGATGAGTTATTGCATTTTTATTATTAATACTAAAAATGTTATGCATAATATAAGAAGTAAATTTCAGACAGTATAATACAGTTTGAAAGTTTCAAACAGTTTAAAATTAGACATTTTGGAGAAGATGGGGATTCCATGGGTACCTCATCCCACCTGTGAATCTTTGCTCATGGTTAGTTTCAGTAAGTAGTTCTGGACTGAGCTTTAATCACACATATTCAATGAACCATTAACTGTATCCAGCCATGGATGGGAAAGGCTGTAGCTGAAGAGGGGTTGAAGTCTGAACTACAGATAACACGCTGTCCAAAGAATATGGAGAGAATAAGGATAAGCATGGAAAGAAGTTAAGCTTCAGACCTCAAAACATGAGGGGTGGGAGAGTAGAGGGCTCTAGATCTGTTGTCCTACAGGATGTCATCATCCTGTGGACCGGTTGGCCATGTGACTTCCATTCTTCTCCTTTTCCATCAGGAGTGTTTACTGTGGTATCCTGGAGCGGATCAGTCATTGTGCATTGAGTATACGCAAGGCAAGTAACCTTTTATCTTCATAGATCTCTGGGTCAAGAGGTGCCACACCTGGACTTCATGGAGACACCCCCAGCATCACCCGGTGAGGTGGAGACAACGCACATCACCGGAGACCTGAGCCTGATGCTGTGTCTGGGTCTGGCTGGATTCCATGAGAGAAGTGCTGGATTTTTAATGTTGATCTTTAGTAAATTTATCCTGAACATGCAAATGAGGTAAAGGTATCAAAGACAGACTATCATTTTTCACTTAAAAAGGAAAAAATGACATTGTTGTCCCTCACACCTTGATTCTTACCCCAGGGGTGACACGAGGAAAGTAGGTAAAATGTCCTACCCAACAAACTTCAGTCTGTATCTGCAAATGAATGGAGAACAGTACATTTTGTCTGTTTATATCCAGTAAAGAGACAGTTTTCTGCCTCCCCTTTTGAAAGAAGAAGACAAAAATATACAACTTTTGCTCCTTTGAGAAGTGATGGCAAGGATCCTGGATTCTTACCCTGAACTTCTGGAATGTAAATACAGCTTTCCAAGGGCCAGATAAACACTGAATGTCTCCTGCTTTTGTGACCTAGAGATGTTGCCAAGTTCTGGACTTCATAGGTTTTGGAATGTAAATAGCTAGGAAGGGAGTTCAGCAGTCTTTCTGGCACCTTGGGTCTTAACCTAGGGACCTAGTCCAAATTGTTGCAGGTCTCTCATAATATGTGAAGTGTGAAATGCTTCCAGGAAAAATGAAAGCAAACATGTCCTATCTTTATATCTGATATGTTTCTTTGTCTCAGAAGGCTGGGGCTTTTTACTGTAGCACTGAGAAATCTAGGGAGCTGTGTTTCACCATAAGAAGGAGAATGTATATTTTTATGCAGGATGGAGAATATAAGTCAATATTTGATACCAATATTCCAGGCAGACATAATCATTAGTATTGCTCATTGATATTTTCATTACCATTTCTGCTATCCTCCTGTTTCAGTAATGTGGTAAAACTGCTTAATTGCCCTCTGAGTTTGGACATATGTGACTGATGTCAGCCAATGATATAGGAGTGAAAGATTATGTGTCTTTTGCAGGTGCAAAGCATGAAAAAACAAGCCCTGTGAGCTCTTTCCTAAATGGTAGACACTCTGACACCAGGCATCACTTAGTGAGGACAAGGTGGCTTAGAGGCCAAGCTAAACCTTGAAGCACATAGAGAGGGAACAGAAAACTAAACCCTGATTTTTAAGTCATTGGAATTTGGTGGTTGCTTGTTAAACAGTGTCTATGGAACTATCCTTTCTGACACATACACATATAAAGTCATTGAAAAACTACCATTGATGTAAAATTCTAGAAGCTGATTGCTTTGAGCTGTTTCCTCCTCTGGGATGTGTCACTCCCTCCCCCTAAGTGACATGAAATGCTCAAGAATTTAACGTTCCAGAGATTACAACTATGGTGTCAGCAACAACCCATGGACTCTGATTCATGTACCATCAAAATATATTGACTATTGAAGTTAACAAGATTGAATTCCGTGAGATCCCTATATCCACTGATTTCTATGTATACATGTACACAGTAAACGTTAACCTCTCTGTAAGAAATTTGCTTAGTTTAAGGAAATCAACATTAGTTCATCTACATGTAAAATGTGGTATCAAACTTATCTTTAGTTTATTTAGATACAATAGAAATTGATTTCAATATACCAGAGGTTGAATTTGAAGAGCCCACAGAATATTTCCTTGGCTTTTTAATGTTCCACAAACATGGTCATTCCAAAAGAATGGTCTAAAAATTTTTTAGGAAAAAAAAATTATTTTCTAAATTTTCTTTAGTGATGACTCTGTTTTCCAAATTAACCCTTCTTTATTGAGTTCCCACTTGTGAGTTTTATTTACTCTCCTATGATGTCCTACAGGCAATTAATCAAAAGAATCCTTTTACAAGTCAATCATATACCTACATTTCAAACTTGCGAGTAGCTGGAATCCACAGACTACCATGGCAATTCAGGAAAAGTTCTGTATGAATAAATTGTGTTCATGACACACTCCAACTAGAAACCAGGAAATAAATTGAGTGATAAGTTTAACTTCTCATTTTATCATCTCAGATTTTAAAACTGGTATTTTTCATTTAAAGAAACAGTTTTACTAAAGAGAACAACAGATAATCATCCATTACATATCTGAATTGCAGTGTAGAGAAACAGAAGTTACTGCCTTCAAAATTATAATTATTAAAGTGTTTATGATTGAAAGTACACACAAAGTAGGCAATTATTTATACAATTCAGCACACACACCAAAAAAGATACTTCAATAGAAATACTCAATACCTGAATTTTAGCCTGAAGTGTTCGCAAGGCCTCCATTTACAATATCACTATTTATCTTTGTTGTGCCTTTCTTGTTTTTAAATGAAAGAAACAAGATCCTCTTCCTGACAGTATGAACGAAGTAAGCAAGTCTTGTCACTTTTACCTCCATCACAAAAAAAAGATCTATATAAGATTTTGTATGAGTTAATCTCTGATTAAATTAATTTTTTCAGAATCATTATTTTTCTAATTTTTAAAAATTTTCTGAATATATATACAGAGCCTAAAAATAACTTTATTAAAAATTAATGACAGAAAAAGAATAAAATTTTCCTACTTAGAATTGTTACTGGGACTTCCTAGGTGGTGCAGTGGATAAGAATCTGCCTGCCAATGCAGGGGACATGGGTTCGATCTCTGCCCCAGAAAGATACCACATGCCGCAGAGCAGCTAAGCCCGTGTGCCACAACTATTGAGCATGCGCTCTAGAGTCTGTGAGCCACAAGTACTGAGCTCATGTGCTGCAACTACTGAAGCCCATGCACCTAGAGCTCGTGCTCTGCAATGAGAGGCCACTGCAGTGAGAAGCCTGAGCACCACAATGAGGAGTAGGCCCCGCTCAACGCAATTAGAGAAAGCCTGTGTGCAGCAATGAAGACTGAACACAGTCAATAAAATAATAAATAAATAAATAAATTAAAAAAAAAAAAAAGAATTGTTACTGAGTGCAAGCTCGTACTGCTCACCATAGGACAGACCCATAAATGGAGAGATGAGTTGTTGGGACAAGGAATAGTGACTTTATTTGGAAAGCCAGCAGACCAAGAAGATGGTGGATTAGTGTCCCAAAGAGCCATTTTAGCCAAGGTAGAATTCAGGCTCTTTTACAGTAAAAAAGGAGTGGTGTGTCTTGTTGTTGCAAACTTCTTGCAGGAATCATTTGTTCTTGCAGTTGTCCACCTAGGTCAGGTCATGATGTTCCTCTAAACCTCTAACCAGACAAATGTTATTCTCTGTTCTGCAACTTTTTATCTCTATATGAATGGAAGAGTGTTATAGCTTTAAAGGTCAGAGCCTTGAGAATAGACTATCCTGTATAATTCAGGCTATAGGCAACAGTCCTTCACAAAGATGGGGAGGCATCAGGACTAAGCACAGGTGACATAGCACAAGGGTTAGAGCGAAAGGAATAGATCCAACACGAAGTCAGGTTTGTCGTTCTCTGTTACAGAATTACTTTTAACAAAAATTCTGAAGTTTTCTAAAGGTATTGATAGATCAATTCAATAGCTTTGGGGTTTGGTTTTGTTTGAAGTTGGCTTTTCTTGTTAACCCATAGATAAATGAAAGCACAGAAAAAGAGATTTAAAAAATAGACTTGGTCAAAGACAGCTTTTTTCAGAGATGCAAACTTGGGGGAAAATTTAACTTTCATTTTCAGTATACTATCTATTAAAAACTTAAAAACATTTACTTTAAAACAAGTCAAGGCGAATTTGTCTTCACAGATATGTTTAGAGGTAAATTAAGACTTAGGAATATTAACAAATTAAGCTTTTTCAGTGTTTACTTTCACTTTCATTTAATCACCACATAAACCATATCCTGGAGTAACTGAACAAAGGAGTGACGACTGAAATCTTCTGTTTATGTCTAGATGAGTACTATCCCTTGGTTCAGTGTTTTAAGATGTCTTTACTCAAATCTAACTGGACCTGCTCTCAGGCAACAGAGAGGCCAGCCTGTTGATGAGCAGGTGCTGAGTTGACAATTAAAAAATCGTAAGGTATCAAATCACATAAATATGCTTTGTACATAAAAGCTATCGGATTTGGGAGTAACAAAGACACTCTGGATATTAGTATGAACCTCATCTTTAATTTTAAAATAATCTAGCTCAGACCAAAACTGTAAGGGGGAATTAGGTGTCTGCTGTGGAAAGATCATGGATCTTGTACTGTGAGGATGACTGGAGAGGAAAGATTGAGATCCTCACAATTTGCTCTTTCAGAAAAGGACATAAAATCCTCCCCTTTTAGCACAAGGCTGAGAAAGACAGAAGGAAGTGGGCAGTATACTAGAAAACTCTGTCATATAGCTGTGTAAACCTAAAAAGACAGCTGTTTAAACTCTAAATCAGTCTCAAGAATGAAAATGCAATTGGCTAGATATATATTTAGCTATTCCAAATATGTAACTTGGAATCATTCATTTAGCCTCTTGAGACCTCTGTCACATGATCAGAGATTAAACAAAAAAAATGATAGTACTTTAATTCTCTAAGTAGATGTTTGGACTAAATGC
The DNA here is from genome assembly GCF_030028045.1 of Hippopotamus amphibius kiboko. Classification (NCBI taxonomy): domain Eukaryota; kingdom Metazoa; phylum Chordata; class Mammalia; order Artiodactyla; family Hippopotamidae; genus Hippopotamus; species Hippopotamus amphibius. The sequence goes on from NC_080188.1 coordinate 88,272,729, forward strand.
TCTATTAAGTTTCTTCTTTAAATTAGATCTTTGATTTATAATGCAGGAGGAAGCAAAGGAGTTTTGGTTTTGTTTTTTCCTTAATATCTAAGTTGGCATTTCCTTTTTTAAATCTCAGAAAAGTGAGTAAGAACAGCCATCAGTTTGAGTCCCAACTTTCCCAACTCTGGTTCCCACAGGATCTCTTGGGGAAGAGTTCCCTCCCTCAGTGTGAATGCTCAATGAATCAACTCCACCAGGAGCCCTGGGATTACAGAGGAAGTTTTGCAATGATACTCTGAGGTTTTGGCCCTGAGGACGAAAGCAGGAATTTTAAGAGTTTTGACATATTATGTATCATTTTGTCCCTGTTCAGCTGTAAGTTTAAGAAAATTGTTCAGAAGAAATTTTTCCCAAATACCCAGCACCAAATGCAGCATGGAGACCTCATGCAGGACTGTAAAAGTGTAACCACACCGAGCCTCATCGAGGAGATGAGCTCATGATACCTGCATTAAACCTCACTGGGAAGGGAGAACTTGCATGTCACCCAACACTTTCACATTCAAGGCATCTGGGACCTGAAATGGGACCCCACTTCCCCACAACAATGCAAAACTGTACCTCTCAACTTTGTGAGGGACTTTGGATATTTTAAGTCATTCCTGGTGACATCATACAGCACAGAATAGAAGCTCTATAAAAGAAAATAGAATAATTCTGTCCTCCCGTCACCTCCTTTTCTCACTACTCCCCAAACCAACAACAAAACAGTTAGGTTGATATTTTGGAAAAGGAATGTGACGAGACTTGTTTCATTTTAAAACAGTAGCTGTTGAAACTATTTCTTCAGATTTAAGCATCATGATGCTATGTTGCTCTCCTTCCAAAAAAGAGAGGCTAATATTGCTTGTTTTTTTTTTTTAATCTACCAAGTCACATCCCTGAAAATAAATTGTTGGTATAATGGATGTGAATATATCTGAAATAGTTCCTGGAGCTTAGAAGTCAGTGAATAAATGTGCATTTTATGAAGGATAACTGATACAATTAAATTTATTTGTAAAAACAAAAACCCTTATTTAATCAATTTATATGATTTAAACTGTTGTGTTTCCCAAACCTCAGTGTACATCAGAGTCATCTGGAGACTTAAAAAACAGTACCATGTTTTGCTTAAAGCAGGTGACCTCTGCCCTCACCTTCAGGCAAAGTCAACTCTGATTTCCACATGGCTGGGAGAAACAGCTGCTGAGAGCCAAGGCTTTGTAATATCATAGGGACTTTATATCAACAAAAGAATATGAAAAAATGACATATTTGACTGCTAATCTAGATGGTAAAGGTATGTATGAGTTATATGGTGACTCTTACCTAAGAGTTGTCTTCAAATCCTGTAGAAAATCAAAATATTTTCAAAGAAATCCCTCCCTATTCTCCAAATTTTTCATCTTAAGTATAATTACAATAAATTAAATGTGTTTCTATTTCCAATAATTTTTTCAGGAACAAAATATGAGTTTAAACAAAGATGTTATGAGAACCCAAAGTTATTATAAACATGAAGCCTAAGTCATTCAATCACATATCTGTCAAATCTAACCTCTGAGGCTGAAGTAACAGGTTAAAATATAATTCAATGAGTGATGAAAATACAGCCTCCCTTGAATTATATTTCATAAACTGATTGCTTATCAATATTAACAATTTTACCGAGATAGATAATTATACAGATGGGGACAAAGAGCATACAATAAAATATTTGGTATACTGGACTTCTATTTCTCTATGCGCTTCTATTTTTTCTATGACAACAAGTCTTCTTGTGTCATTTCAGGGCCTATCAGATGTAAGAGAGGGCTCTATGTGCTGACTGGTTTTAAGGGCAGTAAGCAGTGATCTCTGTGGAGGGGTCCAACAATGCCAGGCAGGCCAGGGTGCCCTTCCAAACCTCACATGTTCTGGCTGATGCCTGACATTCTAGAATCTTTATCCCCCAGATCAAAGGTTCTAAGCAGCGGTATCCTTCAGTTTTTTTAAATACTCTATTTAAAAATACAGATGTTCAGGCCCCTCCCAGAAGTACCTAATCAGAATATTTGGGGGTTGGATACAGTATGTGTGAAAATGTTGATCTCTGCGAAATATCAAACCCTCTGTCCATCCCATCCATGTTCCTAGCAGACTTCCCACCTAAAGCCATTTTCAAGCACTTGTATTTTCGTGTGAATTACCTGGAGGCAGGTTTTGAGGAGGTAAAGAAGAGAAAGGTCCATCAGTGTAACTGTGTAAAGACCATGGTACAAATTCCAGAAAAGGATGAACTGTTATGTGTTAGCTCTAACAGAAACATGAGAATAAAATATTATAGGACTTAACAAAGTGAACAAGACCTAGGCTTATTTTTTTTTACAAAGAAACTATAAAACACTAAATTTTTGCAATAGTTTGAAAGATTTTCAAAAATTACACACTAGGAGAAAAATAAACATCAACTGGAAAAATTAGAAAATGGCCCCTTGCCCACAAATGGACAGCAATTGATATATAGAGAGAGAAATTTTTGACAGTGCTTTGAACATTTACAAAGCAGATTTCACATATTTTATATCATCCATGCTTCAAAACAAGCCTTTTGTTTTGTGGAATTAGGTGAAAGTAGATAGTGATTAACAAATGAGGAAACTCAAAGAGGTTATATGGCTTTGCCAAGGTCCCATCACCAGGACCTAAGAGTCTGTGCTTGAATCTGTTTGCCTAATGTTAAATAGCCCACTTGCTAAATCACAGCACTCCCTGGAAAATAAGTAGAATTTGATGAGTTAAGATAATATTCCTGTCTCTGCAATCTAACAAATTATATGGGCTGTGTCTTCCTCAAAGGAAAAACATTCTTCTTAGGTCTCTCATCAAACTGAGAGGATCATCTTGCTAAGTATTTCTTAGCTAGGTTCCCAACTTTTGTTAGTGGCATGGAGAAGGTTTGGATTCTCTTCTGAAATTCTTTGGCATTGCAGGAGGTTGGGGGTTGTGTCAAGCCCCCTCCTACAGCATCCACATCATTACAGTATAGGGAATATTTTTTGACTAATGTCATCTAGTGTCCCAGATTTATCTGGGAAGTTCCATTAGCTGCAATCTGTATCTGGAAGAGGTGAGATCAAGGTCAAGATCTAACATCTGTTCTGCTCTGGCTTCTATCTCTCCCTCTTTTATTCTTCTTAGTCTAGCAAAATATCTATTAACTGTGTTATCTTTATAAAGAAATAATAACTTTCAGTTTCATTGATTTTCTATGTTTTTCTCTTTTCTCTTTTGTCAGTTTCCACCCTGATTTTATTATGTCCATCTTCCTCTTATTGATGTTGGATTTGCTGCTCTTATTTTTCTATCTTCTTAAGGTGAAAGCTGAGATTATTGCTTTTAGGTATTTCTTCCTTTCTGCTATAAGTGCTTAAGGCTATAAACTTTCCTCTAACCACAGACTTTTTTCTGTTATTTCCAATTTAATTCTGTTGTGGTTGGAGAATATACTAGAATGATTTCAATCCATTTGATATTACTGATAATTGTTTTGTGTCCTAGCATAGCGTCTGCCCTGGAGAATGAGTCTCTAGTGAAAATGTGTATTCTGCTGTTGAGTGAAAAGTCCTCTATACATCAGGTCAAGTTGGGTGATAGGGTCATTCAAGTTTTCTGTATCCTTATTGCTTTTTTTTTATTTTATTTTTTTCTGGTTTCCTTATCAATTACTGAAAGAGGAGTATTGAAATCTCCAATTAGAATTATTGAGTTGTTTATTTCTCTTATAATTACATAAGATTTTTCTCAATTTATTTAGGGATTCTGTTTAAGTACATCTACAGTTGCTAAATCTTCATGATGTACTGGCTACTTTTTCAATAGAAAATATCCCTTTCTGTCTATAGCAATATTTCTTGTCTAAAAGTCTTCTTTGATATTAATATAGCTAGTGCAGCTTATTTATAGTTGCAGTTTGAATGGTATATCTTTTTACCATTACTTTACCATTTTCAATTATTTATTTCATTGGATATAAATAAAGTATTTCTCTTAGAGAAAGCTTTTTTATTCACTTTGGCAATCCCTGCCTGTTCAATGGAATGTTTAGTCTATTTACATTTAAAATAATTATTGTTAGGGTTGGATTTACATTTTGCTATTTTTTTACATATCTATTATCTTTTTTGTTCCTCTTTTACTGCCTTCCTTTGTGATAAACAAACATAATTAGTTTGCCATATATTGCTTTCACTGTTGATTTTTAGTTTTATATGTAATACACATGATACTAATTATTCATTGACTGTATTTTTCTTCATCAACACTTTGAATACATCATTCCTTCCTGCCTGTTGGTCTGCATTGTTTCCTGTAAGAATTCAGTGGTCAATCATATTGTTGCAAATCATTTGTTTAGCTGCTTTCAAGATTTCCTCTTTGCCTTTGGCTTTCAGCAATTTGACAATGTGTAGAAGTGTTTTTTTTGTATTTATCTTACTTAGGTTTCTTGAGTTTCTGAGATCCCTGGGATTCTATTTTTCATCAAATTTGGCAACCCATTACTTCTTTAATTATTTTTCTTTCTGTTTCTTTTTCTATCTCCTAGTTGGAGATAGGAGACAGTTGGGATTCATAGCATGGCATTGCCTCTTCACTGTTCTTCAATCTGTCTTTGTTGTTTAAATTGGCCATTTTCTACTGATCTAACTCATGTTCACAGTGATTCTTCTTCTGCCATCTCAAATCTGTTCTTAATTCCCCTCATTCCAGTTATAATGATTGAATCTAGATTTTATTTTCACTACTGATATTTTTTATTTACTAACTCGTTATCCTAATCTACATTTACTCTTCAAAGTGTCTCCTTTAATTCTTTGAACATATTTATAATGGCTGCATTTAAGTCTTTGCTAAATCCAGCAAATGAACCTATTCAGAGTCAGTTTCTTTTGGCAGATTCTGCTTCTGGAACTGAATATGAGCCATATTTTACTATTTCTTTGTATGTCCCATGAGTTTTGTGTGAAACTGTACATGTGAGGTGGTTTATTGTAGCAGTTATATAACAATTGTCTTTTTATTTTTCTGAGTGTTATTGTCTGGATCTAAACTGCAGAATCTACCTGCTCCATGGTACATAGTCAGATGTGTCTGCTCAGGTTTTCCATCTTTATGTTTGTTTTTCAGCCTGACTTCCTAGGTGTTGCCTCCTGTACCTGACTAACTAAGAGGTGAGCTAATGCTTTGAACAGAGGTTTTGCTCAAATACCTCAAACACATAAAGTTTCTACTCTCTGCCAATCTATGTGTCTATGGTTTGAGAAGTGCATTCAAAGTTTAAGCCTGTCCTCAAGTCTCTCCAGACTTACTCTTGTTTGCTTGTTTTCCTTTTGTTTCTTTGCTTATTCTGTTTGTTATTGCTGGGCTCTGTTAGACCTCTTCTGCACACACATAGGTCCCGCTCAGCTATTCTCAGCAATTTCATGGCTCCCTCATTTCCAGAATTTCCCCATGAAATGTCTGGCTGGAATGCATTTCCTGCACATTCCCACTTGAATCCGTCACCACTGCTAATCACAAAGCAGGGGGTTTTGCCTCCTACTCTGAATTGACATTGAGTCAGTCTGCCCCCTTTGACTATAAAGCCACATGTTTTTCCACCCAGTCACAGCTAGTAAAAGTAAAGCTCTTGCCATCCAATCAGGCACTGGGGAAGGGGTGGGGGGGGAATGGGGGGGTGGGTGAAAGGAGGTGAACAGTCCCAGGATAGCCAGAAAATCTCACTGTCCTTACCCAAAGCTCTCACTGGCCTTTAGGAATTCTCAAAATGTTACCTGCTTTTGGTCAATTTCCAGTGCTTTAAATGATTGTTTTTGACAATTTCATCTGTTTTATACTCTTTTTTTTGTGGAAATGAATTGCCAAGCTATTCACACAGCTATTATCTCCTTGATGTGTCAAACTGCAGATGGCAAAATCATAGGCACAAAAAATATGTCACTGGCTTCCAGGCACATGAGGTGAAGAAAAATCCTGACTACAAAGGAGGTACCAGGGAACTTATTGGGGTGATGGAAAAGTGCTAGATCTTCATTTTGATTTTGGTTGCACAGCTACATGCATTTGTCAAAACTCATAAAATTGTACATTTAAAAAGGGTGAATTTCTTAAGGTAATTGATACCTTAAGAAACTTGGTTTTATAATAACAATAATATAGTCTGTGGAGTTAGACTACTTAGGTTCAATTCCCAATTCTGCCTGCTGAATACAAGTGACCTAGGACAAGTTACTTAACCTCTCCTTCATATCCCAATGCAAAATAAGTATGATAATTACATTAGATTCTTATTGCTGCCAGAACAAATTATCACAAACTTAGTGGATTACAATAACACTAATATGTTATCATACACTTCTGGAGTTCAGAAGTCCAAAATGAACTTTAGGCTAAAATTCAGGTGTTGGCAGGGCTGGGTCCTTTCTGGGCTCTGGAGCAGAATCTCCTTGCCGTTTACAACTTCTAGGGGCTGCCTGCATTACGCGGCTCATAGCATTTCCTCCACATGCAAAGTACCCAGAAGAGCATCTTCAAATCTCTCTCTGACTCTGATGTACTTCCTCCCTCCTTCCACATTTAATAACTTATAGGGAAAAGAATCTGAAAAAGAATATATATAACTGAATCACTTTTCTGTACACCCAAAACTAACAAGACATTTTAAACCAACTATACTTCACTGAAATAAAATTTAAAAAGAAAGAAAGAACAAACACTGGTGGTTACATTGGGCCAACTGAATCATCCAAGCCAATTTCCTTAATGTAAGAGCTGGTTAGTACCCTTAATTCCATCAGGAAACCATGCCCCTTGCCATGTAATATATTACATAACACAACATATTCACAGGTCCAGGGATTAAGAACTGGACAACTTTGGGATGCCTGCCACTATAATAGAACCTACCTCATGGATTTGTTGTGAAGATAGTGAATTGTAAATGCAAACACCTAGAACAATACCAGCACCTAACAAATACTCAGCACACTGGCTCCATCATTATTATCATTGTCACTACCCAGCTGCTGTTGTTGGGGTCAGGCACCGAGTAAGCAGAGAGTGTGGGAAGAGGTACGGATGCACATAACCCTGCCTTGCCCTCAACAAACCGAATGAAGAAATGTCAGTATAGTAACTTTCACCCAGAGGCAAGAGTTGCCATTAAGCCTGTACTCCTCTTGTGTTTTGTCCTAATGTCAGACCTATGCATAAGCAGATCCCTGTACAAGTTAGCCTACGAAGTATGTGAGGGAGAGAAATTTTAAGTCCTATCTAATTTCCGGATCCTCAGGCCATCACCAAGGTGAATAAAGTGACTGTGTATCATGAAAAATGGGCTTATTCACAGAATTCCATAAAATTAAATATAACTGCTTTTGAAGGATCCGTAGACACACACCCCTACTACCTCCGCCAGGCACTGTGAAGTTCTTTGTCATTCCCAGCAGGATACATCACTCTCACCCTTGTGACACTTGCAGGCTGGGACAGGAGCAAGCCAGATGTATTTCTGAAACTTCTAAGAAGTTGATTAGAGTAGAAGTCATTATTCTCAGTATAAGGATATGCAAACCAGCTAATCAAAAGAGAACTTTAAGGATTCAAACTTAGACACTTTGTTTATTCACTTCTGTATTATTATTGTTTCATGAAACTTAAAAAAATGCTCATTTTTTTCACATTTAAAAATATCTATTTCCTATGTATTTTTTTGGTTTCTTATCATGTTAGGTAGGTGCAATTTTATTTAGTAATTACATAGAGCTAGTTCAAAGTAATTAAAGTACATTAAGGCTCAGTAAAATCAACTGTTAAAAATGTATTTGCATAAGGAAGTAACTTCTGAAAGAAATGCAAGTTTACACCAAACTAGCAGATTTTGAGCAAACATTTGTTGTACACTGAAGCATTGCTTGAAAGAAAATCTGTGGTTTTAAATGTCACTTTAATACATAAAATACTAAAATGAATAAAATGGTAAAATAAATTTAAAAAAGCATTTATCTTGAGAAGTTATAAAAAATAAATAAACCTATGGCAAGTAAGTGGAATTCATAAATATAAAAACAGACTTTAATGGATTAAAAATCATTAGATTAATAGAATAAAAATAAATCTGAGTCATTTTCTTTAAAATACAAAAAAATAGGTAAAGCATTTATCACTGAAACAAGAAAAAAGAGCAAAAGTATGAATACAAAACATTGAAATGTTTTTGTGGCAATAACCATGGACAGAGAAGACACTAATAGAATAATGAGAGAATATTTTGTTCATTACTCTGCTCAATGACAATGAGAACTTGTATGAAATAAATTATTTTCTGGGAACATATAAATTAAAATCAGCCCAGAAACATAAAATATTACCAGATGAATTACTCTAGAAAATGTCACTATGTGTCTATTCTTTCCAAAACTGAAAAGTTCAAACAGTTTCACAAGGATTTCTATCAAACTTGTAAGGAAAAATTAACTATAATGCAATTCATATGCAAAATAAAATAAAATAAAATAGGAAAGACTGTCAAGAACTCAAATACTCTTTAGGAAATAATTATAATATGGATTCTGAACCCAGAAAAACAGCAGAAAAGGAAAGCTAAGTAGAAATCATTCTCCCTGAATGATTGTGAATGTAAATATAAAAGCAAACAGAATCCAAAAAACTTATTAAAATAATAATACAGCATAAAAACTGTTAATTATGCTAAGAATGCAAGGATGGTTAAATATTAGTTTACCTATTTTATAAACTTGAAGGTTAATTGAGGAAACAATAAATAAAAGTCATATAAATGCCCTTCATATACATTGAAAGGGCACTTAACAAGAAGCTAAAGTAATTATAAGTAGTGTCAATAATCTAAGACATTTAAGTTACTTGTATGAATCATGCTTAATTGGAAACATTAACAGCATTGTAATTGAAATAAAAAATAAAATAAGTATATCCCTTATCATCATTTTAATTCACATTGTTTTGAATGTATTAGTGCAGTTAGATCAGAGAAGCAAAGAAATATGAAAATTGAAATTTACATTATCATTATATTTAGTTTTATGATTTTTTCCCCAGGGGAAAAGAATGAAAGAAACTGCTGAAAAAAACATAAGCAGTAAAAATATATACTAAATTTGAGTGGCAAATTAATTATATGGAAATCAATAATCTTTACATCACCAAATAACTGCCAGTTGGAAGACATAATTCATTAGAAATAAAACAAAAAGAAGGGAGACCTTAAGATGACAGAGGAGTAAGATGTGGAGATCACCTTCCTCCCCACAAATACATCAAGAATACATCTACACATGGAACTGCTCCTATAAAACTCCTACCAAATGCTGGCAGGGGGCCTCAGACTTCCAGAAGGGCAAGAAAATCCCCACATAAGTGGGTAGGGCAAAGGAAAAAAAAGAGAGAGAGAGAGACAAGGGAATGGGGATGGGATCTGTCCTTCTGGGATGGAGCTGTGAAGGAGAACAAGTTTCCATATACCAGGAAGCCCCCTCATTGGTGGGGACCGAGGTGGGGAGTTTCAGAGCTTGAAGGAAAGGGCAGAAATGGGTGTGGAGAGCAAAGTGGAGAGATCCCCACAAGGAGGATTGGTGCCAATCAGCACCCACCAGCCTGAGCCACTTGTCTGCTAGCCCACCAGAGTCAGTTGGGGCTGGGTGCTGATGCTTGGGCTTTGGAGGTCAGACCCCAAGCAGAGGACTGGAGTTGGCTGCATTAGGACAGCCTGGGGGGGGGGGGGGTAGTGCACCACAGCTAGCTGAGAGGGAGTCTGGGAAAAAATCTGGGCCTACTAGAGAGGCAAGAGACCTTTGTTGCTTCCTGCTCAGTGCCCTCACAGATGGCAGGACAATGTCTACATGAGTGGGAGTGTAAGCCATGGCTGATATCTCAGACCCCAGAGGCTGCAGCTGCTGACACCGAGTGTCCTGTGTGCAAGGTAGGTCACTGCCCACACCCTCCTGGCAACCTGTGCAGCCCACCAATGCCAAGGTCCCACAATCAGGAACCAACTTCCCCTGGAAAATGCACAAGTGCACCTCAGGCTCTTGCAACTTCACACCAGCCTCTGCCTCTACAGGCACTCCCTGCAATCTCAACTGTGACTGCCATATCCCTTCCTTCCCCCAGCCTGAATGAGCAAGTGAGCCCTAATCAGCCATTGCTTTCACCCCCTCTTATCTGATCAGGGCACAGATGCTTGAGGGCAACCCACATGCAGAGGCAGGGCCAAAACCCAAACTGAACCCAGGGGCTGTAAGACCAAAAAAGAGAAAGGGAAATCTCTCTGTGCAGCCAAAGAAGCAGTGGGTAAAATACCCTCAGTCAGCTTGGTAAACCCTGCATCTGTGGAATAACTGAATAGACAGTGAATGTTCCTACAGTTAAGGCTGTGGACTTTGGGAGCAAGTACACATGAGAGTAAGGCCAGACGAGAGTCTGAGTTGACAACACAGTGTCCACAGCAGGTCCAGAGACCTACCTAGAAGTATTGGATGACTTCCTGGTTTGCTTTCTACATTTGATTTGTTTCTGATTTTATGTTTTTTTAGTTTAGTTTTTAGTGTTTGTTTTCATTTTTGGGTTTGTTAATTGGTTTGGATGCTCTTTCTTTGTTTTCTCTTTTTTTTCTTTTCTCTTTGTGATTGCATGTGTATACATTTCTTTGTGTAATTTTGTCTGTTTAGTTTCACTTTTACCATTTATCTTGGGGTTTTGTCTGTTCTTTTTTCTTTCTCTTTTTTTTCCCTTTTCTTCTTCTTCTCCTTCTTTTTCTTCTTCTCCTCCTCCTCCTCCTCCTCCTTCTTCTTCTTCTTCTTCTTCCTCTCCTTCTTCCTCTCCCTCTCCCTCTCCCTTTTCTTCTCCTTCTTCTTCTTCTTCTCCTTCTTCTTCTCCTCCTCCTCCTGCTCCTCCTTCTCCTCCTCCTCCTCCTCCTCCTCCTCCTCCTCCTCCTCCTCCTCCTCCTCCTCCTCCTCCTCCTCCTCCTCCTCCTCCTCTTCTTCTTCTTCTTCTTCTTCTTCTTCTTCTTCTTCTTCTTCTTCTTCTTCTTCTTCTTCTTCTTCTTCTTCTTCCTTTTCTTCCATGTTGTACAGCTTGCAGGGCCTTGGTGACCTGACAATTGGTAGTGCCTGAGCCTCTGAGGTGTGAGAGCTGAGTCCACGATGTCAGACCACCAGAAAACTCCCAGCCCCATGAAATATTAATCAGTGAGAGCTCTCCCAGAAGTCTCCATCTCAACTCTAAGATCCAGCTCCACTCAACAAGCAGCAAGCTCCAGTGCTGGATGCTTCATGCCTAAAACTAGCAAGACAGGAACACAATGCCACCCACTAGCAGACAGGCTGCCTAACATCATACTAAGCTCACAGATACCCCAAAACACACCACCAGACACGGCCCTGCCCATCAGAGGAAAAGATCCAGCTCCATCCACAAGAACATAGGAAACAGCCCCCCCCAACCAGAAAGCCTACACAAGCCTCTAGATCAACCTCACCCATGAGGGACAGACAACAGAAGTAAGAGGAACTACAACCCTGCAGCCTGAGGAAAGGATACCCCAAACAGTATAAGTTAGGCAAAATGAGAAGACAGAGAAATATGTAGAAATGAAGAAACAAGGTAAAAACCCACAATACCAAACAAATGAAGAAGAGATAGGCAGTCTACCTGAAAAAGAATTCAGACTAACAATAGTAAAAATGACCCAAGATCCCTGAAATAGAATGGAGGCACAGAAGGAGAAAATACAAGAAATGTTTAACAAGGACCTAGAAGAAATAAAGAGCAAACAAACAGTGATGAAAACACAATAACTGAAATTAAAAATACACTAAAAGGAATCAATAGCAGAATAACCAAGGCATAAGAATAGATAAGTGAGCTGGAAGATAGTATGGTGGATATAACTGTCACAGAGCAGAATAAAGAAAAAAGAATGAAAAGAATGAAGGACAGTCTCAGAGAACTCTAGGAAAACATTAAACACACCAACATTCAAATTATAGGAGTCCCAGAAGAAGAAGAGGAAAAGAAAGGGTTTGAGAAAATATTTGAAGAGATTATATTTGGGAACTTCCTTAACATGGGAAAAGAAATAGTCAATCAAGTCCAGAAATCAGACAATCCCATGTAGGATAAACCCAAGGAGAGACAGGCCAAGACACACATTAATCAAACTATCAAAAATAAAATGCAAAGTATTAAAAGTAGCAAGGGAAAAGTAGCAATTAACATACAAAGAAATCCCCATAAGGTTAACAGCTGATCTTTCAGCAGAAACTTTGCAGGCCAGAAGGGAGTGGCAAAATATACTTAAAGTGATGAAAGGGAAAAACCTACAAACAAGATTTCTCTACCCAGCAAGGATCTCGTTCAGATTCAGTGGAGAAATCAAAAGCTTCACAAACAAGGAAAAGTTAAGAGAATTCAGCACCACCAAGCCAGCTCTACTACAAATGCTAGAGGAACTTCTCAAGGCAGGAAACACAAAAGAAGGAAAAGACCTACAAAAACACACCCAAAACAATTAAGAAAATGCTAATACGATCATACATATCAATAATTACTTAAATGTAAATGGATTAAATTCGCAACCAAAAGACACAGACTGGCTGAATGGATACAAAAACAAGACCCATATATATGCTGTCTACAAGAGACCCACTTCAGAATTAAGGACACGTCCAGACTGAAAGTGAGGGGATAGAAAAAGATATTTCATGCTAATGGAAATTAAATTTAAAAAGCTGGAGTAGCAGCACTAATATCAGAAGAAATAGACTTTAAAATAAAGACTATTACAAGAGACAAGGAAGGACACTACATAATGATCAAGGGATCAATCCAAGAAGAAGATATAAAAATTATAAATATTAATGCAGCCAACATAGGAACACCTCAATATATAAGGCAAATGCCAGCAGACATGAAAGGGGAAATCGACAGTAACATAATAATAGTAAAGGAATTTAACACCCCACTTACACCAATGGACAGATCATCCAAACAGAAAATAAATAAGAAAACACAAGCTTCAAATGACACATTAGAGCAGATGAACTTAATTGATATTTATAGGACATTCCAGCCAAAAAACAAACAAACAAACAGAACACACTTTCTTCTCAAGTGTATGCAGAACATTATCCAGGATAGATCACATCTTGGGTCACAAATCAAGCTTCAGTAAATTTAAGAAAATTGAAATCTTATCAAGCATCCTTTCCAACCATAACGCTTTGAGACTAGATATCAATTACAGGAAAAAAAAAAAAAAAACCTGCAAAAATGCAAACACATGGAGGCTAAACAGCATGCTACAAAATAACCAAAAGATCACTGAAGATATCAAAGAGGAAATTAAAAAATACCTAGAGACAAATGACAATGAAAATACAATGACCCAACATCTATGGGATGCAGCAAAAGGGAAGTTTGTAGCAATACAATCCTATCTCAAGAAACAAGAAATATCTCAAATAAACAAACTAATCTTACACCTAAAACAATTAGAGAAAAAGAACAACAGCTACAACAGCAAAAAAAAAAAAAAAAAAAAAAAAAAAAAAAAAAAAAAAAAAAAAAAAAAACACACAAAGCTAGCAGAGGGAAAGAAATCATAAAGATCAGATCAGAAATTAATGAAAAAGAAATGAAGGGAACAATAGCAAAGATCACTAAATCTAAAAGCTTGTTCTTTGAGGAGATAAACAAAATTGATAAACTATTAGCCAGACTCATCAGGAAAAAAAGGGAAAGGAATCAAATCAACAGAATTAGAAATGAAAAAGGAGAAGTAACAAATGACGTTGCAGAAATAAGAGAGTGAGTCAAAAATTATCCACACTCTGGCTTTAGAGTTTATAGAAGTTTTAATATAACCACAGTGAGGATAATATTTGACTCACCCTCATACAAAGGATCAGGAGACACTACTACAAGCAGCTATATGCCAATAAAATGGACAATCTGGAAGAAATGGACAAATTCTTCAGAAGTACATCCTTCCAAGACTGAACCAGGAAGAAATAGAAAATATGAACAGACAAATCACAAGAACTGAAATTGAAACTGTGATTAAAAATCTTCTAACAAACAAAATCCCAAGGGCTAACTGGCTTTGCAGGTGAATGCTATCAAGCATTTAGAGAAATGCTAACACCTACCTTCTCATACTCTTCCACAACATAGCAGAGGATGGAACATTCCCAAGTTCATTCTACCAGGCCAACATCACCCTGATACCAAAACCAGCAAAGACGTTACAAAAAAGAAAGTTACAGGCCGATATTACTGATGAATATAGATGCAAAAATCCTCAACAAAATACTAGTAAACAGAATCCAACAACACATTAAAAGGATCATACATCATGGTCAAATGGGATTTATCCCAGGGATGCAGAGATTCTTCAATATATGCAAGTCAAACAATGCAATACACCATATCAACAACCATTTATGACTAAAAAAAAAAAAAAAAAACTCTTCAGAAAGTGGGCATAGATGGAAACTACCTCAACTTAATAAAGGCCATATATGACAAACCTACAGCCAACATCATTCTCAATGGTGAAAATCTGAAAGCGTTCCAAGATCAGAAACAAGACAAGGCTGCCAACTCTCACCACTATTATTCAACATAGTTTTGGAATTTTTAGCCACAGCAATCAGAGAAGAAAAAGAAATGAAAGGAATCCAAATTGGCAAAGGAGAAGTAAAATTGTCACTCTTTGCAGGTGACATGATATTATACATAGAAAATCCTAAAGATGTCACCAGAAAACTACTAGAGCTAATCAATTAATTTGGTAAAGTAGCAGGATACAAAATTAAGGCACTCATTGTCACGCATTCCTATACACTAACAACGAAAAATCAGAAAGAGAAATTAAGGAAACACTTCCATTTACCATTACAACAAAAAGAATAAAATACCTGGGAATAAACTGACCTAAGGAGGCAAAAGACCTGTATGCAGAAACTATAAGACACTGATGAAAAAAATCAAAGATGATATGAACAGATGGAGAGATATACCATGTTCTTGGATTGGAAGAATCAACATTGTGAAAATGACTATACTACCCAAAGGAATCTACAGATTCAATGAAATCCCTATCAAATTACCAATAGTATTTTTCACAGAGCTAGAACAAAAAATTTTACAATTTGTATGGAAACACAAAAGACCCCAAACAGCCAACAGAATCTTTAGAAAGAAAAACAGAGCTGGAGGAATCAGGATCCCTAACTTCAGACTATACTACGAAGCTACAGTAATCAAGACAGTGTGGTACTGGCACAAAAAAAAAATATAGATCAATGGAACAGGATAGAAAGCCCAGAGATAAACACATGCAGATATGGTCACCTTATCTTTGACAAAGGAGGCAAGAATATGCAATGGAGAAAAGACAGCCTCTTTAATAAGTGGTGCTGGGAAAATTGGATAGCTATATGTAAAAGAATGAAATTAGAACACTCCCAAACACTATACCCAAAATAAACACAAAATGGATTCAAGACCTAAATATAGGGCCAGATACTATAAAATTCTTAGAGGAAAACATAGGCAGAATACTCTATGACATAAATGACAGCAAGACACTCTTTGACCTACCTCCTAGAGTAAGGGAAATAAAAACAAAAATAAACAAATGGGACTTAATGAAATTTACAAGTTTTTGCACAGCAAAGGAAACATAAACAATATGAAAAGACAACCCTCAGAATGGGAGAAAATATTTTCAAACAAAGCAACTGACAAAGGATTAATCTCCAAAATATAGAAGCAGCTCAATATCAAAAAAAAAAAAAAAAAAAGAAAGAACCCAATCCAACAGTGGGCAGAAGACCTAAATAGACATTTCTCCAAAGAAGACATACAGATGGCCATCAAACACATGAAAACATGCTCAGCATCACTAATCATTAAAGAAACGCAAATCAAAGCAAGAATGAGGTATCACCTCATACCAGTTAGAATGACCACCATCAAAAAATCTAGGAACA
Source organism: Hippopotamus amphibius kiboko (assembly GCF_030028045.1). NCBI lineage: Eukaryota > Metazoa > Chordata > Mammalia > Artiodactyla > Hippopotamidae > Hippopotamus > Hippopotamus amphibius. Next base: position 88,288,826 of record NC_080188.1, read on the forward strand.
ATAAATGCTGGAGAGCATTTGGAAAAAAGGGAACCCTCCTGCATTGTTGGTGGGAAGGTAAATTAATACATCCACTATGGAAAACAGTATGGAGATTCCTTAAAAAACTAAAAATAGAACCACCATATGACACAGCAATCCCACTACTGGGCACATACCCTGAGGAAATCATAATTCAAAAAGATACATGTACCACAATGTTCATTGTGGCACTATTCACAGTATCCAGGACATGGAAGCAACCTAAATGTCCATTGGCAGATGAATGGATAAAGATGTGGCACATATATACAATGGAATATTACTCAGCCATAAAAAGAAATGAAGTTGAGTTATTTATAGTGAGGGTGATGGACATAGAGTGTCATACAAAGTGAAGTAAGTCAGAAAGTGTAAAACAAATACTATATGCTAATGTATATATATGTAATCTGAAAAATGATACTGATGAACCTACTGATAGGACAGGAATAAAGACACAGATGTAGAACAGTCTTAAGGACACATGTGGGGGAAAGGGAGGCTGGGATGTAGTGAGAGAGCAACATGGACACATATACACTACCAAATGTAAAATAGATAGCTAGTGGGAAGCTGCTGCATAGCAGAGGGAGATCAACTCGATGATGGGTGATGACTTAGAGAGGTGGGTTAGGGAAAGTGGGAGGGGGGCTCAAGAGGGAGGGGATATGGCAAATAATGTATAAATATAGCTGGTTCACTTTGTTGTACAGCAGAAACTAACACAACATTGTAAAGCAATTATACCTCAATAAAGATGTATAAAAGAAAACAAAAAGAAGTAAAATATCTAGAAGTAAACTTGAGAAGCCTACAAGCTGTACATAAATAATAAGTGCTACTAAAGAATGCAAAAAGAAGTTTGAACGATTGCAAGGCACAGGTTACTATTAAAGAGAAAGACTTCACATCATAATATGTTAATTCTCTTCTGTCAACTTACAAAGTTTTCAAGATTACAATAAAAAACATGATAGTCATGGACTTCCTAGGTGTTGCAGTTGTTAGGAATCCACCTGCCAATGCAGGGGACATGGGTTCGAGCCCTGCTCTGGGAAGATTCCACATGCCATGGAGCAACTAAGCCCATGCACCACAACTACTGAGCTGTGCTCTAGAGCCCGTGAGCCACAACTTTTGAGCCTGTGTGCCACAACTTTTGAAGCCCACATGCCTAGAGCCCGTGCTCCACAACAAGAGAAGCCACTACAATGAGGAGCCCACACACCACAATGAAGCGCAGCCCCCACTCTCAGCAACTAGAGAAAGCCCATGTGCAGCAACAAAGACCCAAGACAGCCAGTAAATAAATTAAATAAATAAATAAATAGATAAATTTATTAAAAAAAAAAACCATGATAGTCATTTCTTTTGGGGATTAAATACACTGACCTCAAATTTCATAATAAAAATTAAGAATATAACTCCAAAGGCATGATCCATGAAGATATATATGATAAGCTGGTCTTCATTAAGATTAAAAATGCCTGATCTGTGAAGGACAATGTCAAGAGAATGAGAAGACAAGCCACAAGCTGGGAGAAAACATTTGCAAAAGACACATCTGATAAAGGACTGGTATCCATAATACACAAAGAACTCTTAAAACTTGACAGTAAGGATACAAACAGCCCGCTTGAAACTTGGGCTAAAATGCTTAACAGATATCTCACCAAAGAAGATATACTGATCTCAAAAACGCATATGAAAATGCTCCTATGTCATCAAGGAAATGCAAATTAAAACAAAAATGAGGTACCACTACACACTTATAGAATGGCCAAAATCCAGAACACTGAAAAAACCAAAGGCTGGGGAGGTTGTGGAACAACAGAAATTCTCATTTATTGCTGGCGAGAATGCAAAATGGTACATACAGCCCATTTGGAAGAGAGTTTGCAGGTTTGTCTTTTGTTTTTTGGGTTTTTGTTGTTGTTGTTGTTGTTGTTGTTTTGTTTTTTGTTTTTTACAAAAGTAAGCATACTCTTACTATAATATCTAGAAACATATTCCTTGGTATTCACCCAAAGGGGCTGAAAAGTTATGTCCACAAAATCACCTGCACACACAAGTTTCTAGTAGCTTTATTCATCACCACCGAGACTCAGAAACAACCAAGATGTCCTTCCATAAGTGGATGGATAATTAATCTGTGGTACAGCAGAAAATGGAGTACTACTCAGCACCAAAAAGAAATGAGCTCTCAAGCCATGAAAACACATGGAGGAAACTTTTTTTTTTTGGCTGCGTTGGGTCTTCGTTGCTGCACACAGGCTTCCTCTAGTTGCAGTGAACGGGGGCTTCTCTTTGTTGCAGAGCACAAGCTCTAGGCATGTGGCCTTCAGTAGTTGTGGCTCACAGCTCTAGAGCACAGGCTTAGTAGTTGTGGTGCACGGGCTCAGTTGCTCAACAGCACATGGAATCTTCCTGGACCAGGGATCGAACCCATTGTCCCCTGCATTGACTGGCAGGCAGATTCTTAACCACTGCGCCACCAGGGAAGTCTCTCACGTGGAGGACGCTTAAATGCATATTACCGTATGTGAAAGAAGTGAAACAAAGCAAAAGTGAAAGAAGCCAGTCTAAAAAGGCTACATAGGGATGATTCCAACTATATGACATTCTGGAAACTACGAAGATAGTAAAAGATTGGCGGTTTCCAGGGGTTGAGGGGGAGGGGGGAGAGATGAATAGACAGAGCACAGAGGATTTTTTAGGACAGTGAAACTACTCTGTGTGATATTATAATGATGAATACATGCCATTATTCATTTGTTCAAACCCATAGAATGTACATGACTAAGAACAAACCTGATGTGAACTGTGGGCCCTGGGTGATAATGATGTGTTTCTATAGGTTCACTGACTGTAAAAAATGTACCATCTGGTGGGGATGTTGATAACAATGGAGGCTATGCATGTATGGGGGTAAAGAGGATATTGAAAAATCTCTGCAGCTTCCCCCTCAATTTTGTCTATAAACTGAAAACTACTCTAAAAAAAAAATCTTAAAAAAATTTAATGAGAGCTCTTCCCATGCCTAAGCTGTGGAAAGCTGAAAATAAGACTTTTCTTATTTTAACAATAAGAAAAAGCCAGAAAAACTACAAAACCATACATATTCTTGAACCTAGCAAAGAGCTGATGTCCCAAAATGACACTAAGTAGCCTGGAAATCCAATAAAGGGATGGCCCCTAGGAGAGAGAGGATAGGTATGAACTTTCTCATCTAGGGCAGAACACAGAAAGAAGCCAGGACCACCAGACAGCATGGTAACAGGGGCCTTCTGAAACATTAATAAATTACTAAAGACTGAGTATGGGCTAGTATGACATGATGAAACTGCTGATAGCCCCAGACACGAGAGGAATTTGCTTTTAATTACAAACACTCTTCCACAAACTTCCAGTGGGTGCACAAGTGAAAGCTTGGGGTCAGGGCAGGAGGAGGGGATGGAGGGGGAATTCCTGCTCCTGCCACCCTGGGAAAGGCAAACCCTGCTTCACCTGCTGGCTCCCTTGTCTCTTCAGAAGCAAATGCCTTAGGGAGAGAAAATGACACCTGTCAGCCCTCGGGCATAAGTACAGAGCCCTTGAGGAATTCCCTCCTGGGTTCAGCAATAGACTTTTCCTGGTTGAGGAAGGACCCAGTGAATTGGAAGATGGGTCAATAGAAATCACCAAAATGTAAGCACAAAGAGAAAATAAGTATGAAAACAAGCAAAGCATCAAAGAGCTGTGGGACAACATCAAATCATCTACATACTTGTAACTGGACACTCAGAAAGAGAATAGACAGAAATGATACTTGAAAAGATAATGGCCATAATTTCCCCAAAATAATGAAAGACACCAAAACTGAGAGTCAAAAGATTAAAAGAACCCAAAGCATGATAAAAACATATAAGCCACATACAGAGACATATCACACCAAACTGCTGAAAAAGATAAAAAGACAATTTTGAGAGTAGGCAGAGAAAAGAAAGACCCATGACCTACAGAGAAACAATGATAAAAATTACTGCTGCTTCTCATCAGAAACCTTGTAAGCAAGATAATAAGCAGTATCATTAAAATTCTAGAAGAAAAAAACAAAAGTGTGCCATCTCAGGTATCTATACCTGTAGGGAATATTTCTCAGTGAGGAAGGTTAAATGCTTTTTCAGACACAAAAATGTGATGAAAAAAGTTTGTCTGAGAGTGCACTGAAGAATGGCTGCCCTAGCATTATATGTTTTTGTCAGGACAGAAGAAAGTCCCAAATCATTGGTCTCAGCTTCCATCCTCAGAAACTAGGAAAAGAAAAGCAAATTAAACCCAAACAAAGGGAAAGAGAGGAAATAATATAGCACAGGGCATAAATCAATTATGTTGAAAACACAAAAATAGCAGAGATGAAACAGTGACACCAAAAGCTGGTTAAAAAACAATTGATACAATTGATACACCTCTAGCCAAACTGATGAAGAAAAAATACATAAAAAAACAATATCCATATCCTACTGATATTACATTTACAGCATTATTTGTGACCACAAAAGCCGGATGCATCTTATGTATCCCTTTGTGGAAAATAAATTAGGAAAAAATCATAGACATGGGAAAAAAAGATCACACAGCAATTCAGAAGCAGTGACCCTGAACCATGCTCTAGAGCAATAACAATAACATTAATGTAATTTCTAAATACACACACACTAAACAGTATTTAGAAAAATACACACATATCCAAGGAAAAACACCACACACATTAGTGATGCCTATGGTGGACAAAGATGAGGAAATGCATTTGATGGCCAAGAAGAAAGGCAAAGGAAAAAAAGAATAATAGGGGAGATTTACATAGGCTAGTAACAGAATAGTGCACTGAGTAATATACCCTCTGTATTTCAGCCCCTACCACACATGCGTACACACACACCACCCACATAGTTACACAGACAGAAGTACACACAAAAAACTAATAAAAAAGCCAGAAAATTAGGCAAAACTTTGGTAAGGGAGCTGGTTAAAAAATATTATGGTATATTTATGCAATGGAATATTACGAAACTGTTAAAAATAATGAAGTGCTGATGGGAAACAATCCCAAATGTTTACTATTAAAGTAACATAGGAGAGTTCTACATTCTGTGATGAGCATGGTACAATCTGCTTTATAAAAAATAATATATAGAGGAAGAATCAAGATGGTGGAGTAGGAGGACATGCGCTCACTCCCTCTTCCAAGATCACCGGAATTACAACTAACTGCTGAACAACCATCGACAGAAAGACACTGGAACTCACCAAAAAAAACCACCCCACATCCAGAGACAAAGGAGAAGCCACAACAAGATGGTAGGAGGGGCACAATCACATTAAAATCAAATCGCATAAATGCTGGGTGGGTGACTCACAAGCTGAAGAACAGTTATACCGCAGAAGTCCTGAGGGTTCTGAGCCCCACATCAGGCTTTCTAACCTGGTGGTCCAGAAACGGGAGGAGGAATCCCCAGAAAATCAGACTTTGAAAGCCAGTGGGATTTGATTGCAGGGCCTCCACAGCACTGGGGGAAATGGAGACTCCACTCTTGGAGGGCACACAAAAAAGTGTGCTCACCAGGACCCAGGGAGAAGGAGCAGTGACCCCGTAGGAGACTGAACCAGACCTACCTGCTGGTGTTGGATGGTTGCCTGCAGAGGTGGGGGGGCAGCTGTGGCTCACCAAGGAGACAGGGGCACTGGCAGCAGGGGTTCTGGGAAGTGCTCATTGGCATGAGCCCTCCCAGAGTGCACCATCAGCCACACCAAAGAGCCTGTAAGCTCCAGGGCTGCATCGCCTCAGGCCAAATGACCACGAGGGTGGGAACACAGCCCCACCCATTAGCAGGCAAGCAGATTAAAGTGTCACTGAGCTCAACCCACCAAACTGGATTAAAGTTTTACTGAGCTCCACCCACCCAGCCCAACCCACCATCAGTCCCTCCCATCAGGAAGCACCCACGAGCCTATTAGACAATTCCTCCACAAGAAGGCAGACAGAAGAATCAAGCAATATCAGCACTATTTCATCTTGTGGAACTGAAAATCACAGCCATAGAAAGACAGAGAAAATGAAAAGGCAAAAGACTTTGTACCAGATGAAGGGACAAGATAAAACACCAGAAAAACAACTAAATGAAGAGGAGATAGGCACTCTTCCAGAAAAAGAATTCAGAATAATGATGGTGAAGATGATCCAGGACTTTGAAAAAAGATTGGATGCAAAGATTGAAAAGTTGCAAGAAAAGTTCACCAAAGACCTAGAAGAATTAAAGAACAAACAAACAGAGATATGCACCACAATAAGTGAAATGAAAAATACACTAGAAGGAACTAATGGCAGATTAACTGAGGCAGAAGGACGAATAAGTGACCTGGAAGGCAGAATGGTGATAATCACTGATGTCGAAAAGAATAAAGAAAAAAGAATGAAAAGAACTGAAGACAGCCTAAGAGACCTCTGGGACGATGTTAAATGCACCAGCATTTGCATTATAGGGGTACCAGAAGGAGAAGAGAGAGAGAAAGGACCTGAAAAAATACTTACAGTGGGAAAAGAAATAGCTACCCAAGTGCAGGAAGTGCAGAGAGTCCCAGGCAGGATAAACCCAAGGAGAAACATGCCAAGACATAAAGTAGTCAAATTGACAAAAATCAAAGACAGAGAAAAGTTATTAAAAGCAACAAGGGAAAAACAACAAATAACATACAAGGGAACCCCCATAAGGTTAATAGCTGATTTCTCAGCAGAAACTCTGCAAGCCAGAAGGGAGTGGCACGATATATTTAAAGTGATGACCGAGAAGAACCTACAACCAAGAATACTCTACCCAGCAAGGATCTCATTTAGATTCAAGGGAGAAATCAAAAGCTTTACAGGCAAGCAACAGCTAAGAGAATTCAGCACCACCAAACCAGCCCTACAACAAATGCTAAAGGAACTTCTCTAAATGCAAAACATAAGAGAAGAAAAGGACCTATAAAAACAAACCCAAAACAATTAAGAAAATGGTAATAGCAACATACATATTGATAATCACCTTGAATGTAAATGGACTAAACGCACCAATCAAAAGACAGAGACTGGATGAATGGATACAAAAACAAGACCCATATATATGCTGTCTACAAGAGATCCACTTCAGACCTAGGGACACATACAGACTGAAAGTGAGGGGATGGAAAAAGATATTCCATGCAAATGGAAATCAAAAGAAAGCTGGATTAGCGATACTCATATCTGATAAAATAGACTTTAAAATAAAAAATGTTACAAGAGACAAGAAAGGACACTACATAAAGATTGAGGGATCCATCCAAGAAGAAGAGATAACAATTATAAATATATATGCACCCAATATAGGAGCACCTCAATACATAAGGCCAATGATAACAACTATGAAAGAGGAAATCTTCAGTAACACAATCATAGTGGGGGACTTTAACACCCCACTTACTCCAATGGACAGATCATCCAGACAGAAAATTAATAAGGAAACACAAGCTTTAAATGACACAATAAATCAGCTTGATTTAATAGATATCTATAGGACATTACATCCAAAAACATCAGATTACACATTCTTCTCAAGTGCACACAGGACATTCTCCAGGATAGATCACATTTTGGGTCATAAATCAAGCCTTGGTAAATTCAAGAAAATTGAAATTGTATCAAGCATATTTTCTGACCACAACGCTATGAGATTAGAAATCAATTACAGGAAAAAAAACTGTAAATAACACAAACACATGGAGGCTAAACAATATGCTACTAAATAACCAAGAGATCACTGAAGAAATCAAAGAGGAAATCAAAAAATACCTAGAGACAAATGACAATGAAAACACAATGATCCAAAACGTATGGGATGCAACAAAGGCATTTCTAAGAGGGAAGTTTATAGTGACACAATCCTACCTCAAGAAACAAGAAAAATCCCAAATAAACAATCTAACCTTACACCTAAGGTAACTAGAGAAAGAAGAGCAAACAAAACCCAAAGTGAGTAGACAGAGAGAAATCATAAAGATCATAACAGAAAAAAATGAAATAGAAACAAAGCAAACAATAGCAAAAATGAATAAAACTAAAACCTGGTTCTTTGAGAAGATAAATAAAATTGATAAGCCTCTAGCAAGACTCATCAAGAAAAAGAGGGAGAGGACTCAGATCAATAAAATTAGAAATGAAACAGGAGAAGTTACTACGGACACCACAGAAATAAAAAGCACCATAAGAGATTACTACAAGCAACTATATGCCAATAAAATGGACAACCTGGGTGAAATGGACAGATTCTTAGAAAAGTATAACCTTCCAAGACTGAATCAGGAAGAAATAGAAAATATGAACAGACCAATCATAAGTAATGAAATTGAAACTGTGATTAAAAATCTCCCAACAAACAAAAGTCCAGGACCAGATGGCTTCACAGGTGAATTTTATCAAACATTTAGAGAAGAGCTAACACCCACCGTTCTCAAACTCTTCCAAAACACTGCAGAGGAAGGAACAATCCCAAACTCATTTTATGAAGCCACCATTACCCTGATAGCAAAACCAGACAAAGATACTATAAAAAAAGAAAACTACATACCAATATCACTGATGAATTTAGATGCAAAATCCTCAACAAAATACTAGCCAACAGAATCCAACAACACATTAAAAGGATCATACACTATGGTCAAGTGGGGTTTATCCCTGGAATGCAAGGATTCTTCAATATACGCAAATCAATCAATGTGATACACCACATTAACAAACTGAAGGATAAAAACCACATGATCATCTCAATAGATGCAGAAAAAGCTTTTGACAAAATTCAACACCCATTTATGATAACAGCTCTCCAGAAGGTGGGCATAGAGGGAACCTACCTCAACATAATAAAGGCCATATATGAGAAACCCACAGCAAACATCATTCTCAATGGTGAAAAGCTGGAAGCATTCCCTCTAAGATCAGGAAAAAGACAAGGATGTCCACTCTCGCCACTACTATTCAACATCATTTTGGAAGTCCTTGCCACAGCAATCAGAGAAAAAGGAATCAAAGGAATCCAAATTGGAAGAGAAGAAGTAAAATGGTCACTGTTTGCAGATGATATGATACTATACATAGAAAATCCTGAAGATGTCACCAGAAAACTACTTGAGCTAATCAATGAATTTAGTAAAGTTGCAGGATACAAAATTAACACACAGAAATCTCTTGCATTTCTATACACCAACAATGAAAGATCAGAAAGAGAAATTAAGGAAAGAATCCCATTCACCATTGCAGCAAAAAGAATAAAATACCTAGGAATAAACCTAACCAAGGAGGTAAAAGACCTGTTCTCAGAAAACCAAAAGACACTAATGAAAAAAATCAAAGAAGACACAAACAGATGGAGGGACATACCATGTTCTTGGATTGAAAGAATCAACATTGTGAAAATGACTATACTACCAAAAGCAATTTACAGATTCAATGCAATCCCCATCAAATTACCAATGGCATTTTTCACAGAACAAGAAGAAGAAATTTTACAATTTGTATGGAAATGCAAAAGACCCCGAATAGCCAAAGCAATCTTGAGAAGGAAAGATGGAGTCGGGGGAATCAGGCTTCCTGACTTCAGGCTATACTACAAGGCTACAGTGATCAAGACAGTATGGTACTGGCACAAAAACAGAAATATAGATCAATGGAACAGGATAGAAAGCCCAGAGATAAACTACGGTCAACTAATCTATGACAAAGGAGGCAAGGATACACAATGGAGAAAAGGCAGCCTCTTCAATAAATGGTGCTGCGAAAACTGGACAGCTACGTGTAAAAGAATGAAATTAGAACACTTTCTAACACCATACACAAAAATAAACTCAAAATGGATAAAAGACCTAAATGTAAGGCCAAAGACTATAAAACTCCTGGAGGAAAACATAGGAAGAACACTCTTCGATGTAAATAATAGCAAGATCTTTTTTGATCCACCCCCTAGATCAATGGAAATAAAAACAAAAATAAATAAGTGGGACCTAATGAAACTTCAAAGCTTCTGCACAGCAAAGGAAACTATAAGCAAGACAAAAAGACAACCCTCAGAATGGGAAAAAATATTTGCAAATGAATCAACAAAGGATTAATCTCCAAAATATATAAACAGTCCATCCAGCTCAAAATCAAAAAAATAAACAACCCAATCAACAAATGGGCAGAAGACCTAAATAGGCATTTCTCCAAAGAAGACATACGGATGGCCAAGAGGCACATGAAAAGCTTTTCAACATCAGTAATTATTAGAGAAATGCAAATCAAAACTACAATGAGCTATCACCTCACACCGGTTAGAATGGGCATCATCAAGAAATCTACAAACAGTAAATGCTGGAGAGGGTGTAGAGAAAAAGGAACACTCTTGCATTGCTGGTGGGAATGTAAATTGATACAGCCACTATGGAAAACAGTATGGAGGTTCCTTGCAAAACTAAAAATAGCACTACCATATGACCCAGCAGTCCCACTACTGGGCATGTACCCAGAGAACACCATCATTCAAAAAGACACATGCACTCCAATGTTCATTGCAGCACTATTTACAATAGCCAGAACATGGAAGCAACCTAAATGTCCATCAACAGATGAATGGATAAAAAAGATGTGGTACATACATACAATGGAATATTACTCAGCTGTAAAAAGCAATGAAACTGGGACATTTTTAGAGACATGGATGGACTTAGAGACTGTCATACAGAGTGAAGTGAGTCAGAAAGAGAAAAACAAATATTGTATATTAACACATATATGTGGACTATAGAAAAATGGTATAAATCAACCGGTTTGCAAGGCAGAAATAGAGACACAAATGTAGAGAACAAACATATGGACACGAAGTGGGGAAAGCGGGGAGGGTTGGGGGGGGAACGAATTGGGAGACTGGAATATCAAACTGTACACTCTAAATATATGCAGTTTATTGTAAAAAATAAAAAAATAAAAAGTGAAAAAAAAAAGAAAAGAAAAGCTCTCTTCCAGGATCACCTCTAAAATAATAATAATAATAATATATAAGTCAATGCTTGTACATACACAGACTGACTCTGGGGGGACACTGAAGAAAATCGTAATGATGATTGCTTCCAGGAAAGATAACTAGATAGTCAACTGACAGCAGTCTTATGGGAGATTTAATTTTACAGCATATCATTTATTTTAAATTCTGTAGTCTATTTGAATTACCAATTCAAACAAATAAATAAAATGCATTCTTAAAGAAAACTTACACTGATAAAATAATTGCCTGCTTTGAAATCAGCAATGAACTTATAGGCTAAATTATTGCCAAAAGCAAAAACTAAGTATTTGTGATATTTTGATTAAGGTGACAAATGAGAATAACAGAAGCAGGATTACTGTGAAGTCGGGAAATCTAAAAAATGTCCATGCTTTTCTAAAATTTATTTTATTTTCAAACACAGCTATATTTATCTATACCTGCAACACTATATTTTTATAATATTTACTGTATCACAATCCTTGGAAGTAAAATTATGCCTTTGATGAGCCTGCATTTAATTTAAAAGTCAAAATAATTAGTAGAGTGGTAACAATCCCTTTTAGGACACGCACCAGCATTTTCTAGTTTCAATAGCTGAGGATCCTTAGATGCTAAGGGGCTCAAAAAATTCCCTGTAACAATGATGAATGCATTCATCTGCAGATGTGCTTAGAAGCATCCCATGAAAGGACTTGCCTGGTGTGAGAACCGATTCCAATTCCTGTCTCTCTCTGGAGTACTTTTGTTAGAGCGTCTCTTTAATCTCAAAAGCCATTCACTTAAATTGTCCTTGATATACGTTACTCATCACTCTATGATAGACTTTCAGACTTCCATCAACTTGTACTCAGAAAGCTCTGAATCATTAAATTGAGGACAATTTCTTTCCCAAGTCTCTCTATTCACCTCACTTAACTGATAGGGACAATTCTACCTCGCAACAACCCTACAAAAACTGTATAAGTACATTTTATATTTCTAGAGTAGAATCTATAATTAGTGAAGACATTAAAGATTGCCTTTACTCAGGAACTGGACACTGGCTTATCTTGAACATATTGTGATCTAGTTGAAAACAATATTATGTGTTGTTAAGAAAGTGTACAGAGAGAATAAGAAAAGAAAAATACAGAATAACACTAATGCAGATTTATACTTCCCCAGATCTGGATCCCAGAGAATTTAAAGTATTAGAAAATTAACTAAGTACTCAGCTAAAAAAAAAATGAACACTTTATTTTATCTGAAAATGTTAATAAGATATTCCAATATTTCCTTGTTTAATAATTGAGAAAACAACTGCTAAAGTGAATGGTAACTAGTAATGTGATTTGATTTACAGAATTCAGGGAGACAATACCATTAACCTTGGTAATACTTTGAAAGGAAATACTCCCATATGTATAAATAGATACGTTGAAAACACAATGCTATTCCCAACTTTTGTACATAACAAAAACAATAAAAAATAAAACACAGCCAGATAAACAGGAATGAATCGGTATTGATTTTTCTTCCACATGGAAGGGAGGTGAGGTAAGCTGTTGTGTTGTTTGATCTTTTTAACTGTGATTTGTTTCAGTCATCAGGAAGCTTTTCCTGTAAAGAGATAGGTAGTAAATATTTTAGACTGTGTACCCCAAATGGCCTCTGTGACAAGACTCAAGCCCTGCCCTGGGAGTGCCATAGACTACAGGTAAGCGAGTGGACATGGCTGTGTTCAAATAAAACTTTATTTACAAAAGAGGAGGCAGGCCAGATTTGGTTTGTGGTGTGTGGTCGTTTACCTACTGCTGATCTATCAGCTAGAGATAAATGATTCATAAAGGTAGAGTGAGAAGCAAATAATAATTCCAAGTCCCAAATTTCATCAGCCACGTGTCTTTTGTGACTCCATGAATATCCCATCCCATATCGTCTGACTTGACACCATTTTATTACCATTCATTCATCCTTCTTTCCCCTTGGGTATACATCAATTATAAATGGTAGAATTGGTGGATTAATATTTTTGGCTTCACAATTTATTTTTCTGATCTACTGTGAAGATCTCATAAAGAAAATCGTATTGTTCTAGCAAATATTTTGCAGAATCCCAGTTCTCTTACTGGCTATTGTAAAGAATGCTGCTGTGAACAGGTGGGTGCAGAAATCTTTTCAAGTTAGTGTTTTGCTTCCTTTGGATGTATTTCTAGAAATGGAGTTGCTGGATCACATGGTAGTTCTATTTTTAGTTTTTAAGTAACCTCTGTACTGTTCTCCACAGTGGCTACACCGATTTACATTCCCACCAACAATGCACGAGGGTTCCCTTTCTTCCATGTTTTTGCCAACACTTGTTATTTGTTGTCTTTTTGGTAACAGCCTTCTAACAGGTGTGAGGTGATATCCCATGGTGGTTTTAATTTGCATTTCCGTAATGACTAGTGATGTTGAGCATTTTTTCTTGTACCTGTTGGTCTTTCATAGATCTTCTTTTGAGAAATATCTGTTTAGGTTCTTTGTGTACTTTTAATTTAGTTATTTAGTTTTTTGCTATGGTGTTGTATGAGTTATTTATATATTTTGAACATTAATCCCGTAACAAATATATGGTTTGCAAATATTTTTTCTCATTTCATAGGTTGTTTTCACTTTGTTGATGGTTTTTTTTTCTTAAGATCTTTTAATCCTAGTCTCTCTCTTGATATCATACTCCATACATAGAAATTGTCTAGGTAATAAGGTAATGAGCAGTACATACTAGATGCAAATACATGCTAGTTTTATTCTACTCTGTCTATTCCTTCATCATTTATAACAAATAGCAGTCTCTTTGCTATAATTACACAGTTACAAACATTTTCTCTTTGACCAGCTTGGCTGATGAACATATCTAGATGGTTATGGGATACACTGAGAGAATTTTAGACAAGTCATATCTTCATTAATATTTTATGGGAAAAGCTTTTTTTTTTCTTTTTTTCACTGAGCCACTGAGCCATACGGGATCTCTCCTAACTCCCTGAACAGGGATTGAACCCAGGCCCCCTGGAGTGGAAGTGTGGAGTCCTAATCACTGGACCGCCAGGGAATCTCCCAAATGTCTTTTAAATAGCAGAATAATTATATGCCCCAGTACATTGTACTTAAGACTCTGTATATTCTAGACTACTGCAAAATAACTGATGAGCAGTGGAAATTTCGGTCATGCTTACATAGCATAATGTTCCCAAGTACCTTATCATTATTAACAAGCTTTATTCTTTCAAATTCTGTGAAGCAGTTAGAGTTGGTAGTAATACTGTTGACCCCTGAACGAGGCGGGAGTTTGAGGCACAAACCTGCGTGCAGTCAAAAATCTGAGTATAACTTTACAGTCCGCCTCCACAGCAGGGGTTCTGCATTCCTGGATTCAGCCAGCCTTGGAGAGTGTAATCCTGTATGACAAATATTTATTGGAAAAAATCAGCACGTAGGTAGACCCACACAGTTCAAACCCATGTGCATTTCGCAGATACAGAGATGTGCTCCCAGGGGCTAAATAATGCCTATAGAATCAGACAATTAGTTAACGATAGAATCAAAATTAGAACTCAAATGTTCTTCCTTTCTTATTGGATGCAAAATCTATTAAATTATGGAAGAGTTGTCGAGATAATAATATCAAGCTATTAATATCAATCATATCAGATAAGACAATAATATCACATAATACGCACTATAAATGTGACTCTAAACGCAGCACATTGAGGTGTCTCCCAAGGGCGAGGAGGAGACAATTCAGAAAAGCTGTATTGGGCACAGGGACAGAAAGGGTGGAAACATAGTCAAGAAAAGATCTTTTACAGCAATTAAACTACTATTTTAAGGAGAGAAGTAAAAAGGCCTCGTTTTTAAAATACAAGGCTGACAAAGAATGAAATTTGCCCCAGACGATGGGTGGAGGCGAGCAGAGATCTGTCTGCTCTGCTTCTACGTATCCTGGAGGAGCTGGAGCTGGCACCCTGGCTTCTCCCTGAAGGGAGTCGAGGAGGCTGTCCCGCCTATCCTCCATGGAAACTATGGGGCCTCAATCCTCTATCCGGAGAACAGTCAAATTTATTTTCAGCTCCTACTGCCTCTTGGGCAAAGGGGTAATGACACGGGTATATACCTACCACTCAGCCTGATTTGTTTTGTCCCAAGAAAAGACAAGGCAGTTTGCCATTGTTTGGGGACTTGTTCCTAACAATTAGGAATTCTTATAAAAGCTTTTCTCTTTCCCAGTGAATAGAGAATCAGTTCTCTTTCAAGCAAGGTTTTGCATTTTCGACGCATGACTGTTTGTTAGAAACAAGAGAAAACATTTCCTCTTCATGTACTACAGGAAACTATATGAAAAGAAAAACAAAATATGTTCTCCATGCAAAGAGTTTTGGTAACAATAGAAGTTTGAGTTCTTTTCCAGAAAAACTCTGTGTGTGTGTGTGTCTGTGTGTTTTCCCCATAAGTAGGGTGGCAGTTGGACACTGACCTGTGCTCACTCCCACATACATTCTCAGATATCACTCCAGTCTTGCAGGGAGAAAGTGAGAAAAATTCAGTGGTCAGAGTTCTTAGACACCATGATACGACATTACAAGTTGCTTTTAGTAGGCCATTTTGCCTTTACAAAGGCTAGACTTTTAGTAGTTCTGTGAAACTATGTGGAATATAAAACCCAGACACAATGCTTCAGCCTGGCTTCCTGGTTTAACCATGAGGAAGCCTAAAGCATCACATTTGCGCACTGTGGCCCTACGTGTAGAAGCTCAAAGCAGAGACAATGGCTTTTCATGAAAGTAATAGAACAGAACTGTAGAGCAAACCATTCCTGCAACACCCGGTCTATATAACACCCTGTGTTTTCTCTACATGGATTGACTCATTCATTGATTGATTGATTGATTTGAAGTGCTGTTGATTTACAATGTTGTATTATATATTCTTTTTCAGATTGTTCTCCATTCTAGGTTATTACAAGATATTGAATATGTCTCGTGCTACAGAGTAGGTCCTTGTTGTTTACCTATTTTTTAATACAGTAGTGTGTGTATGTTATACAAACTCCTAATTTAGCCCTCCTCCACCCCCTTGGGTAACCATAAGCCTGTTTTCTATGTCCGTGGGTCTGTTTTGTAGATAAGTTGATTTGTCTCATATTTTAGATTCCACAGATAAGTGCTATCATATGGTATTTGTCTTTGTCTGACATACTTCACTTAGCAGATAAACTCTAGGTCCATCCATGTTACTGCAAATGGCATTATTTCATTCTTTTTCTTTTGCTGAGTCATATTCTACATGGATTTATGTTATCACACTGTGCTGTGCCTCTCCCCACAGGGCTAGAACACCAACACCCCAAACTCACCAGGTTCACACGAAACCATTCCTCCCTCCCCCTGGGAAATACACCTTCTCTGTTTCCTAGTTCAGATAATGACAACAGCATACTCCAAAGCTGTACAACCCTGTAGTGTTCTCACCTTCCCTTGCTCACCCTCCAGATCCAGATGGTAGCCATCCCTGCTCACTGTCGACTCCTGTAGCCATGATTCTCATTCAGACTTTCAATGTCTCTCACCTGGAAAATCACAGTAACTTCCTTACTTGGTCTTCTAGTCTCTACTGTCTCCCCTTCTTATTTCCTCCTTCACACAACTGCCCACAATCTTATATTTGCTCTTATTGATTCCTTACTGCTCTCAGCACCACTTCCTTGGGAAATCAGGTTTGGCTTGGGCTAAAATGCTTTTAAGCAAGGGAGAAAGAAGGAGGGAAAGAGATAAGAGCAAAGACAGTTGGAAAAAATAAAAGTATCTCAAAATCTACAAATTATTTTTACTTCAAATTTGGCTTTGGGTTTTATTTGGGTATATTTAATGGACCTATTGCACAAAACAATCCTATTTAGAGAAATAAGAAAACATAGATATCTGCTTATTTTTGCAAAAACAATCAGAAAAAGAATAAATCTGAAACTAATGTAATGAGTTAGTTACAAGGGAAAAATGTAGATTAGATTAAAAAGTTAACTTTCCTGAATCATCTAACTATATTTGGTTATGTAAGAGAATATCCTTGTTCTTAGGAAATAGTATAACATTAACAGATGAAGGAGTGTGGCATATGCAGTCTACTCTCAGATGGTTCAGATAAGAAAAATGATAACAGTGTGTGTGTATATGTGTATACATGTGAAAGAGACAGAAAGAAAGACACAGAGACAGAGAGAATAACAAAGCCAATTTTGCTAGATGTTAAAAATTGGTCAATTGAGGTCAAAGAGACAGAATATCTATCATTTATTGCTGCTGAGGACAAACCAGAAGACTTCTCCCCCATCACAACATCTATTTCTCATCACTTGGAACCTTGATAATTTGCTAATTCTGTAGATGGAAAGACTGTCAATGTTTGAGTAAAGTTCCTCATCTTCGACCATGGGTTTCTGACATATGTTTAGTGAGGGATTATTTTTTGCATATTTTCTCTTTGGTAGATGTGTGACCCATAGTTTAACTTTTATTCAGTTTTCAGATTTATTCCTGGTCCCTCATGTAGGACATGCTTGTGAAATGAACATTTCTGGGCTTAAATTTCCTCATCTGCAGAATAAGAACAGTTGGGTAGTCAATAGATTACATCTCTAAGGTCCTTTATTCCCCGAAATCTCTTTTATATTTTACTACCTAAATTTTCTTTTTAATTCCAAATGAATTTAATTATCTCCCTTGCAGCATTTCTGTCTCACTAGGGAGGAAAAAGCAATGCATTGGTGGTCATGATTAAGGTGAAACAAGGTTTGTTGTCATGCTTGTTCTTTCCTATTGAGTCTAGAATTGAAAGAAGCTTATTATAACAGGGATTCTAAAAATACTAACTCTTGCCTAAGATTGCTTGCATTCCTACAAGTAAAATTGTTGAAATAATTGATTTGTTGCCAGTCGAATGCTTTCAGTTTTTATTACTTCTCAGCACTGGCTTTGTAGAGTCATTGTTGCACAGCTTTGCTGCAGTGCTAATTTAGCATTGACTAAAAATACCCAGCATGGGGAAGGAATGATGTGCAGTATAAACATTGATAGTTGGAGACAGTATTTCTAATGGTAATCAATGTTTGTTTGTTTTGTAAATCATTGGTTAAACAATGTAAACGGCAAATGTGTTTCCTCTTCCTTTTCTTTCTCAAGAATCTGAAGGGAATGGAAGGCAAATGCAGCTGAGATGTAGACCTGTGACCTCTGACAGGCACTGGGTCTAGTTGGAATTCGCAGGGTGGAAGAGGTTAAAGGGCAAAGGGCTCACAGACCAATAGCTGCAACCCTGTGGGAGGTCTATGTCCAAGGGTTTGTTTCCTGCTTTCATTAATAACACTCACAGACACCCTCGGCTATAATAAAGAGCCTACTTTAGGGAAAAAAAATTAATATGTAAAAATGTATCAATAATAAGGAAAGCAAGGAGGAGGGCCTTGTTTCTATCCTCTGGGTCCCTGAGTCTGCATCCCTTCAGAGCACAATGATCTCTGCCAGCCCCAGGGAGGCCATCAGGAAGATGCTGACTACAGGGACCAAGCTAACAGCTAGGAGGAGGACGAGGCCCTCAGGACGGCTGAGCCAGGCAGATAAGCCACCTCATCACTCTGGAGGGCCAGACTTCAAGAACCCCTCTCCAGCCCTCTGCCCCGGACCAGAGGGGCTGGGAGGATCCTAGCAGGGGGAGAGGGAGGGCAAACCCTTCACCCCATTTGCCAAAGTACCCCCTACCCCACCTTCCTCCTCCCTCCATCCCTGATGGCTCTGAATCCTCCAATTCCTCTTGGGGTGAAGCAGACCAAGTTTATACCATGTACTCAAGTTTGGGGCAGCCTTTATTTTATAAAATATACAATCATATTGATACTTTTAAATAAAATCAATGTTAGATACTAGGATTAAGTTGAACAGGGTGGAAATCATTTTTTTAAGTCAATGAAAACTCACCAATTAAAAAATAGCTTTAATTCACTCGTTCAATAAACATATATTAAGTATCAATACTTATTACACGCCAGGTTCTGTGGTCCACAAGATAGATCTCTGTGCTCAGGAAGCTTACAGGTAAAGCATTTAAGAAAAATTTTACCCCTTAAGTATTAATTTTTTAAAATAAAAAGAGATTAATTTGTGGTGGTTGAAATTTTTTAATGTGTGTTTTTATTGTGAAAGATTTGTTTAAATGATAAAAATGCCAAGAAAATAATTTAAAAAATTTTGTTTACGGATTACAAGTGATATTGTTCTTGAAGACCCTTTGAGAATAGTCTGGAAAAATATACTAATAATGCTTTTTATAAGTCATTTTTCTAGTGTTTTCATTTATATTGTAATTTATTTTGACACTCTACAAAGAGTGTTAAAAATCAAACATGTTATTTCCAGGAATCTGCAGGATCAATAGATTAGAATATTGCTGTTTTGCAGAAAATATTTTTATTTCCTGCTGTGACATCCAGTTCACTTCAAGTTTTAAAGATTCAGACACCTAGCTGGTGTTGACAACATTATTAACTTTCCTACAGAGACATTCAGGGGAAATTACCAAGTCAGGGTAGGAAAAAGTTAGCGTCATTTAAAAAATGATTTCTATTCAAACAATATTGTCATTGTCTAAATGCCAAGGTCTTCTTGGAACTGTAAAACTTTTCATGGTATCAGGCTCTACTCTTTGTTATGCAATAAGCAGTTCTTGCTTTCCAAAATATGCTCTGTTTCTTCCCAAGACATGCTGTCTTTGAAGGAGAAGATGGCATTATTTTAAAAGTACTGCTTAATGAAATCATTTTGCTATGATTGATTTTTAATTGATTTTTCAATAAATATAAAACCATATTGATACTTTTACATAAAAATCAATGTTATCTATTTGGTTGAAGTAGAACAGGCTCTACATTAAGAGTGGAAATCATTTTTTTTGTCAGTTAAAACTCACCAGTTAAAAAATAGCTTTAGGGAAACCACCCTCATTAACTTTTTTAAGAAGCCTGTAACTCAACCATAAAATGACAATCCAATTAAAAATCAGGCAAAGAATATAAATTGGAATTTCTTCAAAAAACATATACAAATAGTTTATAGGGGGCTTCCTAGATGGTGCAGTGGTTAAGGATCTGCCTGCCAATGCAGAGGACACGGGTTTGATCCCTGCTCCAGGAAGATCCCACAAGCCATGGAGCAACTAAGCCCGTGTGCCAAAAAAAAAAAAAAATTCCTATAATGAGGAACAAATAGTTTATAAATACATGAAAAGATGGTCACCTCACTAGCCATCAGGGAAATGCAAGTCAAAACTGGGGGATAGCCCTCCCCTGTGACCACCAGGATGACTTACAGTTTTCATATGGTGTAGCCTGTATGACCAGAGCTCTATGGAAATATATTTTAAGAATTGTATTTAATTATTAAGTTATTAGGGCTAGTAATCTTTAATACTAGTGTTTAGAAGTATTGCAATTAGAATGCTATTACCAAAAATATTGGAATACCTCCATATTCCTGGATAGAATTCTAAACATATATGCTAATAACAGTATACATTTAAAATATTTTGATAAAAATGAGTAACATGAATTTGAGAAATTAATATTCTAAATGCTTGATGGAAATACTTTGGCTTTGCCCCATGAATAAGAATGTCTCTCTGCTTAACTTCATTACAGGTTAGCTATAAAGAGAATGGAAGGAAAATTAACTCTATTCCAAAAATCATTTATGAAATAGGGGAGCATCTTAGCCAGATGTGATACTGAAAGCACGTTTGTCTATTTACAACTCTATTCCACTGAATAAAATGTCGGAAGGAGAACGGTCACTTCTGAGACAGGACCTGGCAGCCTTTCACTACTACCACAGAACTGTTTGAAAGCAGAAACAGGAATTTGCAAAACTCAGGTGCAGGACTTCCCTGGTGGTGCAGTGGTTAAGAATCCATCTGCCAACGCAGGGGACAAGGGTTCAATCCCTCGTCTGGGAAGATCCCACATGCCATGGAGCAACTAAGCCCGTGTGCCACAACTACTGAGCCCATGCTCTAGAGCCTGAGAGCTGCAACTACTGGGCCCATGTGCCACAGTTACTGAAACCCAGGTGCCTAGAGCCTGTGCTCCACAATAAGAGAAGCCTGTGCACCGCAATGAAGAGTAGCCCCCGCTCTTCACAACTAGAGAAAGCCCGCAGGTAGCAACGAAGACACAACGCAGCCTAAAAATAAATAAATAAAATTAAAGATAAAAAAGCAAGTGCAGTAGATAAAACAAAAATTAGAAGCACATCAGTAACTAAACTAAAAGAACTAAAACCAACAAAAGTAAATTGGGCACTGAATCTTAAGGGAAAAGATTCTGAAATTTTCACACACACAAAAATAGCTGATAAAGGCATTTGTATCATAGAAAGTTTGCTTCATCAAGGACCACAAATCATTCATAAACACTTAACTCATGGAGAGTTTCCATGGAGACACACAAGGCCCAACATGGAAACATTTTTTAATAGGTTCTTAAGCCACATAATGGCCAAAACTGTCTAGAATCATGGTTACAGCTCAAGATATAATGGCCACAAGCTATTCCACAGAAAATTCATTTCATTAACAATAAAGAAATAATAAATCACAATATTCTAACGCAATAGATCACAAATACTGAAACATACATGAGGAGTTGCTGTACAAGATGACACGTCCATGTTTCTTAAAGTGCAGACTATTGATAAAACTGTTGATTCTGTCTCTTTCCTTTAATGCATTTCGTATGATTCACTGTGCTTGAATAAAACCAACATTAGCTGTTGCTATGGTACTTATGTACTCAGTATACATTTCCTACAAAACAGTTTATGAAACTAAATTTATGTGGAGACATTTTTATTTCTATGTTTGGGGATACACACAGAAGTAAAAGGTATTATATACAGGGCACAGATGAAATGCTATTTTACTCTAGTTACTCTTAACCTGTTTTAAATAATCACTACCGGTCTCCACACTTCCCTCCTCTTTCATTTAGTGGAAAGCAAATTGCAGGGCTATTTTGTGCCACTAACATAGCCTTTCCTAGATGAGACAATTACTACAATGATTTTGCTTCATTTTTGGGTTTCTCTAGCCTATATCCCCTTTCTATATTGGAAAGAAAAGACATACTTTAGAGTGGATTATTTGAGTCGACACACTGCAATTCTCTTTCCTCTCCATCCCACTTCTAATATCCCTGAACAAATTGAGAACTAAAATGCTGTTTTATTTCTTTATAAGAGTCTCAGTTACACTATCTATGAGTAGGTAGGATCTGGTGGTTTATTTCATTGTTTCTTGCATTCACTCCAGAGGACTAGAATTATGAAAAAAACTTACCTTTTCCCCTCCATTATTCTATAAGTGCTAAATATAAGCAGGACTTTCTTTATCCTTAATTATTTTTATTAATTAAAAGAACAGTGATTTCAATTTTATTATTACTTTGTACATATTAAAGTTGGATTTCTTAACATAGAAGCTGATCAATCTTATAAAACATCTTTAATAGAGTTGTTGAAACAGGCATATTCTTTTAATCTGTTTTATGACAATCTTCTTGATCCAGAAGATACTTATTGGGTTGATTTATCTTATTTTTTTATTTTTAAATTAAATTTAATTTAATTAATTAATTTATTTATTGGCTGCATTGGGTCTTCATTGCTACACACGGGCTTTGTCTAGTTGTGGACAGTGGGGGCTACTCTTCGTTATGGTGCGTGGGCTCCTCATTGCGGTCGCTTCTCTTATTGTGGAGCATGGGCTCTAGGCACATGGGCTTCAGTAGTTGTGGCATATGGCCTCAATAGCTGTGGCTCACAGGCTCTAAAGCACAGGCTCAATAGTTGTGGTGCACAGGCTTAGTTGCTGCGTGGCATGAGGGATCTTCCTGGAGCAGGGATCGAACCCGTGTCCCCTGCATTGGCAGGCAGACTCCTAACCACTGTGCCACCTAGGAAGTCCCTTGGGTTGATTTTTTAATCAGAGACTGTTACACTATCCATTACTTTCAATGACAAAGAAATCTAGGGATAGCAAAAGCAGCAGTAGGGCTGCATTTTTAGAATAAGGGTAAGAAGAGAAGTAATACAAGAATAACCAAACAGGGGAAAAATAACTCATGAAAGGAAGAGGATGAAAAACAAAACCACAGAAGATGAGAATAAAGGTTTAATTGTAAGAAATTGAGTTGCAAATTGTAAAACTCTGATACTGGAAATACTTTAATTTAGACAGTATGTTAATATTCAAGAATTGCAAGCATCTTCTTTTTTAACACAGTTTCTAGGACTTTCCAGGTATAAATGCATTTACGCCTCACAGCCCACACTGAGTAACACATGTCCATACTGTGAAGCTCATGACCACGACCAAAATGAGGCATAGATCCATCTCCCAAATGTGCCATCACTTTCTCTCTTCCTCCCTTCCTCCCACTCAGGTAAACGCTCCTGCTTTACATTACTATAGACTAGTGCATATTACATTACTATAAATTAGCATGTTACTGTGAATATAGCTAGAGTTATATATAAATGGAATCACAAAGTACGTGTTCCTCTTCTGTCTGGCTTCTTTTCCTCAGCAGAGTTATTTTAAAACCATCCGTTCTGATGCATGTATGAATAGGTTATTACTTTTTATTACTTAGCCATGTTCTGTTGTATGAATGTACCACTACTTGTTTCTCCATTCACGTGTGATACCCATTTAGATTGTTTTCAGTCCTTGGTTATTACAAATCAAGTTGCTATGAACATTTGTGTACAAGTATTTGGGTAATTTTCTTGAATAAATGCCTAGGAACAGAATGACTAGCACCTGTGATAGCTATATGTTTAACTATTAAAGATACTGCCAAGTTGTCTTCTAAAGTGGTGGTATCATTCTACATTTTTGCCATCAGCGTATGTGTATTGTATTTCTCCACATCCTTGCCCACATTTGGTGTGGTCAGTCTTTTAAATTTTTGTCCTTTTTGCACAGTCTGTAGTGACATCCTATTGTGGTTTTAATTTTCATTTGCCTAATAATTAGTGAGTGAGCATTTTTGTGTGTGTACTTATTTGCCATTTGTAAATCTTCTTTTGTAAAGTGACTCTTCAGATTGTTTGCCTATTCTTGATGACTTGGTTCTTTTTACTTATTGAGTTTTGAGAGTTCTTTATATATTCTGGATATAAGTCCTTGAATTTTCTCCTGGTACAAGGCTTGTCTTTTCTTTCTCTTAAGAGTGTCTTTTGAAGAGCATATTTTTTTAAAAAATTGACGATATCCAGTTTGTCAATTTACTCCTTTGTGAATTATACTTTTGGTAAGCTATCTTTGCCTAACACAAGGTCACAAAGATTTTCCCCTAGGTTTACGTCTAGAATTGTTACCATTTAGGTTTGACATTTAGGCCTATAATCCATTTTAAGTTAATTTTGTATATGCTGAGATATAGTATGGATCAATGTATTTTGTTTTTGTTTTTGTATATAGATATTTAATTGTCCCAGCATCAGTTATTGAAAGGGCTATCCTTTTTCCATGGAATTACTTTCACCTTTGTTGAAAATCCATTGTTCCTATTCATGCAGGTCTATATCTGGACCTCTATTCTTTTAATAGATCCATTTGTCTTTCTTAATGGAAATACCACACTACTTGTTTACTGTAGTTTATTAAAGGTCTTGAAATCAGTTAGAATTTGTCCTTTAAATTTGTTCCTTTTAAAAGTTGTTTTCATATTCTAAATCCTTTGTACTTCAATATAAATTTTAGAATCAGCTTGTCAATTTTTACAAATAACCTACTGAGGTTTTGATTGGGACTTATTTTATGACTGAGAATATGATTTATCTTGGTAAGTATTCCATGTACAGTCGAAAAAAATGCATATTACTCTGTTGTTGGGAGGAGTAGTCTATGAAGTCAAATAGACCAGGTTGGGTAATAGTGTGGTTAAGTCTATAATATTTTTGTTAATGTTCTCTCTGTTTGTTGTGTTATTTACTGAGAGAGGTGTATTGAAATTTCTGACTATCGTTAAGGATGTTTGTACTTTTTCTTGCAGTTTTATCTGTCTAGCCTCATGTATCTGTTACTAGAGGCATAAAGTTTAGAATTCATATATGCTTTTGATGAATTGATCCCAATCTCTTGTATTAAAGATTGAGATCTCTTCCAACTTTGGAAGCATCTTGGCCATTATTTCTTCAGATGTTTTTCCTGCCCCTATACTTCTCTCCATTGGGAACTTGAATTACATGAGACTGCTTGAAATTTTCCTACAGCCCACTGGTGCTTTTCATTTAATTTTTTTCCTCTGTGCTTTTTATTTGTATATTTTCTGTTACTATGGCTTTAAGTTCACATTTTTTTTCTTCTGTGATGTCTAATCCGTTGTTAATTCTATCCAATATATTTTTATGTCATACTTTGCAGCTTTAGCCTCTAAAATTTTGAATTAGGTCCTTTTCTATGTCCCTACTGAACATATGGAAAACAGTTATAACTATGTTAATGTTCTTTTTTGCTAATTATAACATCTGTGGCAGCCCTGGGTCAGTTTTGATTTTCTGATTACTGTATTCTCTTCACTACGCATTATATTTTCCTACCTCTTTGCATGCCTGGTAAGCTTTATTTTAATAACAAACATGGTTTAATTTTTTATATACTACTATACACACTACTATACATAAAATAGGTAACCAACAAGGACCTGTATAGCACATGCAACAATACCCAATATTTTGTAATAACCTATAAGGGAAAAGAATATGAAAAAGAATATACATATATTATTTTATATATGTATATATGTACACTAGAAACTAACACAACATTGTAAATCAACCATACGTCAATGAAGAATAAATTTAAAAAATGATAAAATAATAAATAAAAAAATAACAAACAGTGAATTTTGCCTTGTTTTGAGCTTTATTCTAAGATGCCATCAAGTGCTTGGAAATAATATAAGTTTTTTGATCTTGCCTTTCTGGCTTTTTAGGCAGATCCAGAGAGGTGCTCAGTCTAGGACTAATAAATTCCTGGTACTCAGGCAGGACCTATCTTGAATTATGAGTTTTTCCAGTCTAGCTACTGGAAACGGGAACTATTCCCAGGCCATGTGAGTGCCAACCACTGTTCCCTTCAGTATTTTTGGTTGGTTATTTCCTCAGGCTTGGATAGTTATTTCTTCCCCTGCACAGACCAGTGCTCCAATGATGACTCCAGGAAAAATCTACTCTTTAGATCTCCAGGGAGTGAACTCTGTGGAGCTCTCTAGGCTCCAGGGCTCTGTCCTGAGAACTCCAGCCTCCTTGGTCTCCCCACACGAACCCCCAGATCCAGCTCTTCAAGTCAGGAGTCCACTGGGCTCTGCCTGGGTTCCACCCTCCACCCCCAACCCCCCCAACCCTCCCAACACCCCTCCTCCCCTCCCCTCTCCCTCCCTCCCCCCCCCCCCCCCCCCGCTGCAACCTGGGGCAGTTAAACTGGGGAAATGACTCATTTTGTTTCTTTTTGGGGATCATTATGCTTTAAGTCTGAATGCCAGTGTCCTGAAAATGCTTTTTATGTACTGTCTTTTTTTTTGGAGTTTGGGTTGGGATTTTGTTTTTATCAAGCAGGCAGGTATTTTCAGTCTCTGATACTGTATCTGGTGCAGAAGAGAAAGTTATCCCTCACCTTTTAAAAGCAACTAAAGGAACAAAGGAAAAAAGCAAAAGACAGTTAAAGAGAGAGCAGGTAAAGGCTGAAAATGTCCTCTTCCTAGTTTGTTTTAATAATATACAGTACCTAATAGATTAAATCTCTGTTGCTGTTGTTACAAATTATCATAAACTTAGTGGCTTAAAACAACACAGTTTTATCAAGTATAGTTCTGTAGGTCAAAAGTCTGACACAGGTCTCAGTGAGCTAAAATCAAGATGTTGGCATTTCATCCTGGGAGTTTTAGGAGAGTATCCATATTCTTGCATTTTTCAGCTTCTAAAGACCACCCACACCCCTCGACTTACCGCCTGCTTGCTCCATCTTCCAAGACAGCTTGCTCCATCTTCCAAGAACGCAACTTTGCACCTCTCTGTCCATTCTTCTGGAAGCATCTCTCCCTCTGAAACCGCAGGGAAAGATTCCCTGCCCTTTAAGGACCCCTGTGGTTAGATCGTGCCCACCTAGATAATCCAGTGTGCTCTTGACAACCTCAAGATCATTAACGTAATCACCTCTGCCAAGTCCCTGTTGCCATAGAAAGTAAAATATTCATAGACGTTAAGGATTAGGAGATGGATATCTTTAGGGGAGCATTATTCTCCCTAGCACAACTAAGATCTGGTGACTTAAGCTTTACTATTCTATTCATTTTAAGCAATGAGAATGACGTTCACAGAAATCCTTTTAAAAACACTCAAATTCAAATTTTTAAGAGAAGAAATTCGCCAGTTTTTCCGTTCCACCCAGTTGATAAAAAAAATTACTTGGACAGACCACTTTCTCTACACAATCTACTGCTAAGCCCTTCTACACAATCTACTGCTAAGCCCTCCTTTATTGGCTCGTAAAACTGGTTCCTTCTCAGTCATCAAGATTAAAATAGTAAAGTCTAACATGTAATAAGTTCTATATATATTTATATATAGTTCTGTATATATTTATATTATAGATACAGATATAGTTTACGGTTGAGTTTTGCTTCTTAGCATTTATTTCCAAGAGTCTTCTCTAAAATTGTTGGGTTGGTTAATGTTGCTTCTCAAACTAATTTCATAAGTAATGTCAGTAATGCAACCATAGTCAATATTTATTCAGCACTTACTATTATATAAGTCAAGCACTTGATTTAACCTAAATAACTCCTTGAGCACATGTAGTAGCTGCTATCATTTGATGAGTGAAGAGATGATGCAGAGAGAGGGTAATTTGCCCAGCATTTCCAAAGCAGTTTGCATGGAAGTCAGATCAAAGCCAGGACAAGCTGATTCCTGGGTCTGCACCCTTGATCCCTATTTTCATCGCATTTTTAACTTCCTGGAAGACAGGGATCATGCCTTAATATTTTGTTTTACTCCTTCAAAGCATCTGGACAGTGCTAGCTAGCGCTTAAGCATATAACTCTTACTTGATCAATTAATATTTCCTCCTTTCATGTCTTTAACTATTATGCAATTTAGATAGATCTAGTCCCCAAGGTCCTCCCCTGATTTTCTTGGGAGGAGGGACATGAGGAAGAAGTGACAGAGACCATAGAATATAACTGCCATTACATGTTGGCTCAATAGACAAGTAATGTTACATGGTTGCTGTGAGAGCTAGTCAGCCACATGAGGGGTCTCATGATAGCTCATTGAGATTTGTTGTTCTTTGTCCTTATAAACACACATATATACACCTGAATCTGGAATACTAGGAGTGATTCCTATCTTTTCATCTTAAAATAGTTAAACTTTGAAATCGTTTTCACTAAAACAGTAGAAAGCAGAGAGTCACAAAGTTCACAAACTGTTGACCCTGTTGTTGGCAACTGTGAGCAGCTTCTAAACCTAGGAGGGAAAAAAGACTCCCTTTCTGGCGATTAGTGAGAACATTGAGCTCAAGGCCAGAATCCTCAGGTTTCTCAAAACCCGGTTTCCATCAGTGAGGAAGGAAATAGTTAGCTGACTACCTGAACTTTTTTTCTATAATTTGGATTTATTTTAGGCTCACCATTCAGGACAAAATTGTTTGGAAGAAGTTTCCTACCTATATTGGTTTCCTAGAGCCACCAAAACAAATGATTACAAACTGGGTGGATTACTGCAACAGAAATGTATTGTCTTGCAGTTCTGGAAGCCCTGAGTCTGAGATCAAGGTGTCGGCAGGGTTGGCTCCTTCTGAAGTCTCTGACAAGACATCTACTTTGTGCTTACCTCCCAGCTTTTGATCATAACCGAGCATCCTCGGTTCCTTGGCTTGTGGATATTTCCTTCCAATCTCTCCTACCATCCTCATAGTGTTTTCCCTCTGTATCTGCATCTGTGCCCCATTTTCCCTCTTTATATAAGGACATCAGTCATATTGGATTAAGATGCATGATCATGACCTTATCTTAACTTGATTAAATCTACAAAGACTCTATTTCCAAGTAGGATCAAATTCACAGGTGCTGGGAACAAGGATTTCGACAGATCATTTGGAGAGGACACAATTCAACCCATAGCACTACCCCTATTTGTTGAAGAATTTACACGTTAAGAATCACTTAAGCCAGGATTCCATTTAGGCCTGATTATTTGGATACTTTACAGAATTCAGTGATTTGATCACATGATATCTATTATACCTGGTAACTATAAAAAAAAGATACAAATGAACTTATATACAAAGAATATATATGTGTATATATATATATCTGAAATTAATAGTGTTGTAAATCAACTATACTTCAATAACAATTAAATTTATTTTAATTTAATTTAAAAATTATTATTAAAAAATAATTTAGTGATTTGGTTTCACTCTGAAGACTATCACCTCAGGCATCAAAGCCCTCATAGAAATCAAGGAAAATGGTCAGTTCAAATACAGGTCATTAAAATATGAAATGTGTAATCCTTCCTTCCTCCATACCACTTATGTATGATTCATCAATCATGTGGCGCTTGTATTCCCTTTTCTCCTGTGTTATGTGGTTACCCCCAGGTTCACCTGCATCTGATTCAACTGCCACTTAATCAGAAGCTATTTAATGGCTTCCTATGTGCTCAACACTAATTAAGAATCATGAGGTGACTGAAATTGCAATGAACGTGACTTGAGAAGGGGGTCAATGAGTCCAATCTTTTCATGGTGCCCAGAGGAGAAAACTAAGACCCGGAGAGGTTAGTTGTTTCTTTCTTTTTTTTTTTAAGTTCTCTGAGTCTGTTTGTTTTTTATTTATTTATTTTTATTTGTTTATTGGCTGCATTGGGCCTTTGTTGCTTCACATGGGCTTTCTCTAGTTGCAATGAGTGGGGGCTACTCTTCATTGTGGTGTGAGAACTCCTCATTGCTGTGACTTCTCTTGTTGCAGAGCACAGGCTCCAAATGCGTGGGCTTCAGTCTTTGCGGCACATGGACTCAATAGTTGTGGCTCACAGGCTCTAGAGCACAGGCTCAAAAGATGTGGTTCACGTGCTTAATTGCTCCGCGGCATGGGGGATCTTCCTGGAGCAGGGCTCGAACCCGTGTTCCCTGCATTGGCAGGCAGATTCTTAACCACTGCACCACCTAGGAAGTCCCTAGTTGTTTCTTAAGTTTATCCTCTAGTTACTGACAGAGCCAGACATCCCCAGGTATCAATTGTACCTAATCTATTCTTTTTTTTCCTTTTTAAAAAAAATTGTATTAAAATATAGTTGATTTACAATGTTGTATGAGTTCCAGGTGTACAGCAACTCAACTATATATATATATATATATTCTTTTTTCACATTCTCTTCCATTATAGGTTATTACAACTGGCGTTCCCTGTGCTATACAGTAGGTCCTTCTTGCTTATCTATTTTATTGATATACATAGTAGTGTGTATCTCTTAATCCCAAACTCTCAGTTTATCCCTTCCCACCCCCTTTCCCTTTGGTAACTGTGAGTTTGTTTTCTATATCTGTGAGTCTGTTTCTGTTTTGTACATAAGTTCATTTGTGTCATATTTTAGATTCCATATAAGTGATATCATATGATATTTGTCTTTGGCTTACTTCACTTAGTACGATAATCTCTAGGTCCATCCATGTTGCTGCAAAGGGCATTGTTTCATTCTTTTTTATGGCTGAGTCATATTCCATTGTATCTATGTGCCATATCTTCTTTATCCATTCATCTGTTGATGGACATTTAGGTTGCTTCCATGTCTTGGCTATTGTGAATAGTGCTGGTTGCAGTTCACTACCACCCCACAAAACCTATATAACTCATAAGAATGCATCTGCAGCAATGTCACTCCTATTTTTACTCTCCTTTGCTCTCCATCTCTGATTACAGACAGTGTGGAGGAGAGGGCCCCTGATTTTGTCTCCAGGAGAGGAATTCTCCCCTCTACGTCTCACTCTGAAGACCTAGAGTACATTAAAAAATGTCAATATGGCAAACATTTGCTATTATCACTCTTTACCTAATAAATAACTGGTAGGAAAAGCCAAAAACCTCATTCAGGTTTTATGCAGCTGCTTAAACCATCTCAGTCAGCTTTCATCCTGAAACTCTCCTGATTCGCAGCATTTTAATTTCCTCAAAAGAGCACTGAAGGGTTTGCTTGGGCAGCTGCGAAGGTCTAGCTCTGAATATAAAAAAAGACAGTTACACAAAGAACAATCACGTTCTTAATCAAACAGTGATTTATGCCCTTGAAACTGAGCAATAAAAATTCAGATTGATTTTTTGTAAGTTATGGCTTCCTCCCTGCAATTCACTCATCCTTTCTCCAATTTTCATTTTCTATGCAATCTGAAATCTCAAGCAGTATTGTGGCTTTACACTTGCAGAAATAAATTTTTAAAGGAAGCATGATTAATTTTGCCTCAATCCCTTTTTTAAAACCAAAGAGGAAACACGAATTTCAAAGTGTGCAAGTGTCTTTGCAGCACTAAACACATTCACTGATTAAGTTAGGTAACCACAGTTCAAAAAAAGGGAAGGATTGAGAACCTACATGGGAGGAGAGAAAATTCAGTCAAAATTAAAGGTAAAGCCATTCAGTTAGTTACTTAGCTACTGAGCCAAATATCCCTTAAAGTTATTGCCAAGCATAATTTTGATAAAAGAATTAGACCAATAAATTTGAATATAATCAATCTACAAAATTAGCTTGGAGCTCATAACTTGTATCTTTAACAGAGAAACATGCTAAAATTTTTTGGCAATAGCCAGATAATTTTATTTTCAATCTGTATAAATTCCACCAAAAGGATCTTTGCAGAGACACCATATAGCATAACATGTAAATCAAGAGCTCTAAAGTTAGGTTTCCTGGATGTAAGGCCAGGCACTGCAGTTTACTAGGCCATATAACCTTGCACAAATTAATTAACCTTTATAAGCCTTCCTCAATTTTTTTGCCTGTGAAACAGAGGTAATAAATTGTACCTGCCTCACGGGAATGTTGTATAGACGTAACAGGATAATGTATGTAAAGTACTTGTAGTAAGTGCTACATGGGTAATTCACTATTCTCTGCCTGAAAAAGCGATGTCAAATAAGGCATTTGGAGCATAAAATATGGAAAATGGAAAATAATGGACAAAATGCAACAAGATATTAACATTGGTTAACATCAGAGTGGTGCAATTATGACTATTTTTTTTCCATTTCCAAAAAAATTTAAATGCAATTATATTATATATAAAACAGAATATGATTTTATAAAATTCATTAGGGCAATACCTTACAATGGAAAACTTTAAGTTAATATTTTTTCCAATCTCTAGAAACCAGAATCCTCCCTACTCCCAACCCTACCCAATATACACTTCTCACCCGAAGATGAGGCTTTACCAAAGTCTACACCCCATAGGGCACGTGGAGAGAACTCATAGTATGGCATTGATTCAGCAGCCCTTTACAATTAAGAGTTCTGTTTTAAAACATCTCTAGAGGGACTTCCGTAGTGGCGCAATGGTTAAGAATCACCTGCTAATGCAGGGAGCATGGGTTTGATCCCTGTCCTGGGAAGATTCCCACATGCCCTGGAGCAACTAAGCCCATGTGCCACAGCTACTGAGCCCACGTGCTCTAAGACCTGTGCTCTACAACAAGAGAAGCCACCACAATGAGAAGCCTAGACAACCCAATGAAGAGTAGCTCCCAATCACCACAACTAGAGAAAGCCCACGTGCAGCAACGGAGACCCAATGCAGCCAAAATTAGAAATTCATGTTCTGCAGATCTCAAGAAAAATAGAGCTGATTCATTTGTATAGGATATGTATTAATGTTATCATATCAAAATTCTGGATTTACATTAAACATTTTCTTGTAGTATATTGTCCAAATGTGACTTTACTAAAAGTAACTGCTATTGATTGAATATTGCATTAAAGAATTGGGAAAAGTAAATATTTAATTTGGGGGATGGCTTTTTCAGTGTCAAGATTATTCATGTCAAGTTCAATATTTTGAAGTCTAACTAAGGTGGAGAGAAAGGGGAAAAACCTGCTGTTTATTTTTCAAAAATAGGAAATTCAGAAATAATTTATGGCAGCTTATAGAAATGCATTTAGTATGACAACTATGTCCACATAAGAGAAACTTATTTGGAAAGCCAATTTATAGCTTACAATTAGTGGATTTATGAATAGTTCATTTAAAGTATGTAAAAGCCATACGTCATTAACATGTCACAGCTAGTTATTTGATTTCTTATCCTTTATGAATTTTGAAGCAATATTTTGTTATAATGGGAAAAATGTTATACATAAAAATGGCTAAGAGGCTTTTCATAAAATTTCCTAATGAAGTTACAAAAGATGAGAATTTGGCCATAAAAGGTGAAATTTAACCTGGGGTTTTCTTTTTTTCTTCCTGGTAGCATTCTAAGAAAGTGGCTTATTTGCTCCCCTGGAATTTAAAAGTGTAAAATATCAGCGTGTTGTTGGCATAAGCTTCTCTGAAGACAGGTGAACAGAGAAGGCACAGAGGACTAGCAAGCACAGAGGACTGCTCCCTGGCAGCATTCTCTAGCGGTGAAACAAGGTAAAAATAAACATCCACAATGTCAGGAAGTGACAAATAAGCCAAAAGAAATCAAACAACCTGCTGGGACTTTGCCCCAAGACTCTTCAATCTTGCACCATCTGCAAGAAGAAGGGGTGGTCATCGACACCTCTTGAAAGTGATAAGTAGAGTTTTAAGTATTGGCTGCACACAACATCTTTTCTCTTTTCACCTACAGACAGGAGCCACCTCCTTACCTATCTTCCTGAGACTCCCAACAGAACCACATGAGCACAAAGTGTGAGTAACCCTGAAGGCATGTATACTCGAGAGGCGCATTAAAATGAAGTATGAAAAAATAAAGAGCTCTTCACTTCCTGCAAAGATTGGTGATAGCAAAGTAAAAGAGAAAGCATTCTTGAACTATTATTATTTTGACCATCATTCTGAATTTTTACAAGATCAAATGCAGATACCTGTGGGTCGGGAAGCTGAGACAGTCAGAGATTTATGCCCTTCCAGGAAGCAAATGTATGATTTATAAATATTTTTCACCTCCAAAAATAGTGAGCAAGTTTTCCATTAATTTTTTTTAGGGATTAATTTCTTTTTTTATTGAAGTATAGTTGGTTTACAAAGTTGTGTTAGTTTTAGGTGTACAGCAAAGTGATCCAGCTATATATATATAGCTCTTTATTTTATATATAGTAGTTTGTATCTGTTAATCCCAAATTCTCTGTATATCATATGACATCATATGATATTTTCTTGCAAAATACTCTTATTCCCATGAAATCCTTTTTTTTTAAAGGATTTACTTACAAAATGTTGAGAAACCCATCTTATGTTCTTGACAAATAACTTTGGCATTAGCAACTGCAGAAGCAGGTTCCTGTCCACACTGTTATCCAAAAAGAATAAACAAACAAACAAACAAACAAAACGCACCAAGTTCAGAGCTCTCTGAAAAAAATCCAATAAATGACAGACGAAGAAAATTACAGAAAATGAGAGATGTACAAGAGTGGCATGAACCAGTGATTCTGTCGCCTGACTACACTGACCTCAGGAGAGGAAGAAAGGCAGCCCAGCAGCATTCGCTGAGGTTAGTTTTATCAGGAGCTCCTCACTTGGAATTGTAAAATCCTAGCAAGCTGCTTTGTAATTAGGGCAAAATCTTAATTCCAGCTTCTTGAATTATTGCGGAAGCTTTCCCCACTATTCATTGAGATAAATAATTTTTTTTTAAACCATGAGTAAATGCAAACTCCAATCTGCAAAACAGACTATTTACCTTGAGGACCAAGCAACAATAGAGATTCATCCAATATCAAATGGCTGGAATTAAATGAGATAACTTTGCTGTTACAAAAGATAACCTTGAAAGAAATGATGAAGGGTGTTTCCTCTGGCTGCACACATCAAAGGAAATGCTACCCAAATGCCGCTCTTTTGCAAGTTTGTTTAGGTATGTCTTTTACAGACTTGGATTTAGGCAATAGGTTAATCCTTTGCAAAAGAAAAAGTGAACAAATGTCAAAGTTACGGAGGATCAAAGCTAAAATCTACCAAGTGATTAATTTGCTCTAGTGAAAAGTAATTCTGCAGAAGCACTTGCAAATCCAATGGTGTGTAAAAAATGGTAAATAGATGCTTCCTGACCAAGGGTTGCATGGGATTTAACTGCGATTTCAGCACTTACTAACGATTCCTCATGCTGATCTGATATTGCTCATGTCAGTTTAGCTATGAACGTCCAGCCCAGACCCAGTCTCAGTGTTTGGAGATGGGGGAGAGAAAAGCCCACGTGGGGACAAGTGAACATGTGGATTAGCTGGGACAGAAGCACAATTTATATTTCCTGCTGGTAAATTCAGGCAGGCAGATATCCTGACCCAGATTTAAGAGTCCCAGGAGGCCGCTGTCACCATTGGTCCCCCAGGCAAGAAGAAGTTGTAGTTTCCACAGGCAGCCTTGTTCCTTCACCTCTGCTCTGGGGTGTGGGGATTGAGGCCACTGTGAGCACAGGCTCAGCAACTGAGGCAGGAGGGGTTATGGCTTTACTTCTTCATACCCTCACCCCCTCCTCCCTGGACTGAAGGGGAACCTCGTTTTCTCCAGTTTGGCTGAGAAATGACTAGAGATATTCCTAAAAACTTAAAGAAAATAACATCTTTAATAAGGAGGCATTTCATGAAATAAGATTTTTGACCTACATGTAACTAATATTTTGGCTTGTGTGTAATACCTAGTCTCTAATTATTTTTATTAAAGAGTCACTTGATATTCAGAGAGACCACCCAGCACTAGATCCTAGACTTCTCAGTGGTGGAGCCTCTATTTTATCCATTGCTGTAAACTCCGCAGCATCCATCTAGCCCAGGGCCATAAATAAGGCCCGTTCCTGTCCTCAGCTCTCAGCATTGTACTGCACTGACATTTCCTCATCTCTTGTAATGTGGAAAGCAGATCCCATATTCTTCAAGTGGACACAGTCTATTCCAAGGATCCATGCCCAGGATTTACTTATTTTCTTTTAGTCCCCACCTCCAGCCATCTTCTCCAGCCCAGTTCTTTTCCGGTTATGTTTTTTGTGGTTTTTGTCAATCCTACTGCTGTTGTGTGCTTAGGCAGGTAACAGAGAAGATGCCGGAGTGAAGGGCAGCAATAAGTATATGCCATGGGGTTGACTGAAAGTCATCAGAGGAGGCAGAACAAGAAAAGTCAAGGAAGGTATGGCAGGAAGAAAACGCATATGGAACATAAACCAAAGTGGTGTCTCAGGGAGTTTGATCACCTAAACAGAGAACAAGAACCCCCGATACAAAACACAATAATCTAAAACTTACCGTACAGTTGGTCTTTATTTTTCTGAGAGTCAGAAAACTACCATCATGTGAGATATTTACAGACACCAATTAGTGAGAAGAGCACAGCCTGAGGCTTTCTGCTGGGGTATTCTCTAAAATATCCCCACCAATATTAAAGGAGTTTTCTCATTAAAGCTCCAGGAGTTCCTGTTTTTAAGGCCAGAAATAAAAAAAAGAGAATTATTTTTCAAGGTTGACTCTTCTCTTTGCCAGATAAGGATATTCTTTCATAGAATATATTGGTAGATTGGTATGTTAGGCTCAGAGATTCATAAAATCTTCAATCAAATGCCAGCTAGGAAGGCTCATTAGGAATACTGCAAATCAATGTTGTTTACATTTGAGGTGTTAAGTATAACTTCGTAACATTAAAATCTGCACCATGGTGATAGGTGTTATATCTGAAAATGTACAGCTTACCTAATAAATCATTTCATTTACTATGATAGGAGAAGAATTCGAGGCATTCTTGATTTTCCAGTTGGTTTGGTCATATAATGTACAAACAAGTCCTTAATGTATTAATTACTCTTCTTTGTCATTTATAGATCTTACCTCAAGGCTTGGGTGGGAAGAAATAGAGGAAAAAAATCTGGAGTATTATTAAGAATCCAAAAAATAATGTAAGAAAATTAGATTTTCCAGGTCATGTAAATTTCAAAATGAATTTATCATCTTAGACTATGTTTCGGTATATTCTTGCCATCTATAATTTCTCTCCACACATTTTTTTAAAACCACTCCAATTGGACTTTCACCCCCATGAACTTAGTGACACTTTGTTTGAAGGTCACTGAGAGTTGGTCAGTTCTCAGTTCTCAGGACAGTTTCTCATCCCTTCTCTTTGCCATGCCTTGTTTTTTGTTTTTCTTGGATTCCAGAGCACTAAATACCTTGGTTTTCTACCTACACTGTCATCCACTCTTTTTCAGGAGCCACTATGCCTAATAAACACCTCAAACTTAAAATGTTCAAAAGTGAACCTCTCCTCCCACCCCAACACCCATCCAGCCTGCAGTCTCCCCCATCATGGCCATCATTCATTCAATTCCTCTCAAACCCACAGACAGTCTGGCAGCTCCACCTTCAAAGTGTATCCAGCATCTGACCATCGTGGTCCAAAACATCATCGTGCATCACTTAGCAGCTTCCTTGTTGGCCTCCCTGCTTCTGCTCTTGCCCCTGTAATGTGTTCTCCACACACCAACCAGAGTGAAGCTGTTAAAAGGGCAGTAAAATGGTGTCACCCTTAAATCCTTCATTCTGAGTAAAAGTTAAAGGTCCTGCAATGCCACACAGGTCCCTACATGGCACAGCCCTTCAATTTTCTGATTCTATTCCTTCTGACTCCCCGCGTGGTGCCCTTTGCTCTGGTCACCCTGGCCTTCTTGTTATTCCCAGAATGCAGAAGGCAGACATCACGTCAGGACCTTTGCAAGGAATGTTCCCTCATCTTGGAATGCGCCCTTCCCAAAAACATGCGAACTCAGTCCCTCACTGCTTTCAAGCATTTCCTAAATGTCACCTTCTCATTGAGGTCTTTCCAAAATCACTCAGTTTTAAATTACCACCCTGGCACTCCCATCTCCTCGAACTTGCCCTAATTTTTTTTCCCAGTCCACTTGGATCCTTCAACCTTTTATGTAATCATTTGCTTTTTCTTTTAATCATCTGCTTCCCAACCACCCCCCACCCAACCCCCCCCCCCCCCCCCCCCCGCCAGAATGTAAGCTCCAAGAGAGTAGGAATTTGTAAACTGTTACTTTTAAATTAGGCACTCAATAATTTTTTTTTTTGGCTGTGTTGGGTCTTTGCTGCTGCTCGTGGGCTTTCTCTAGTTGTGGAGAGTGGGGGCTATTCTTCATTGTGGTGCACAGGCTTCTCAGTGCAGTGGCTGGTGGCTTCTCTTGTTGTGGAGCACGGGCTCTAGGCACGTGGGCTCAGTAGTTGTGGCGCATGGTCTTAGCACATCCTCAGGATGTGGGATCTTCTCAGACCAGGGATTGAACCCATCTACCCTGCATTGGCAGGTGGATTCTTAACCAGTGCACCACCAGGGAAATCCCTCAATAAATATTTTTAATTAAAGATTAGTATGAAAAATAACATGGTTTTCTCATGAAAAGCTGATACAGTGTCCCATTCATGGCCCTGATCTGTCTCTCTCTATATATATATTTTTTTCTTTCATTTCCTCAATTTTTCTCTCATATGTTTTATTTCCCAGTGAGTATCTGACAGAGGGTACATCTGTGAAGTATGGGAAATACTGATCTAAAAATCCAGAGTCAGACCCACCCCAACCAACTAGGGATTCACCAGTCTCCACTCAAACTTCCTCAGAAGCAGAGTTTATGAATAGTTCTGATTGTGAGAAAGTTTCTTACAGTGGAATGAAGTTAGGCTCCCTACAACTTCCAACCACAGGTCCTGTTTTGTTTTGTTTTTTTTTTGTTTGTTTTTTTTTTTTTTGTGAGGGAAGCCCTGAATAATTATTTTCCCTCTCCTGCATGCAATCTCTTCAGGTTTTGAATATGAAAATACTTTCCTATTGTTTCCAAAGTCTTCACTTCTTTTGCAAAATAGCACCCATTCCTCCTATTACTTAACTGGTTTAGAATTTTAAAATATAAAACTTATTCTGCGGCGTTTTGTAACATCTGCTCTATGGCAGACGCTCTAGCAGTGGGTACCTCAAATGCATTATTACCTCACTTACTCCTCACAGCAGTTCAAGCAGGTATGTGCTGCTGTCTTCATCCTGGGGTTCAGGAGATATGGGCAACTTGTCCAGGGTCACAGGGCAGGAAATTGGTCCAGCTGGGATTTGATCTCAGACTTGTCCAGCCCCAAGATTGGATTCTTAACTACTACACTTTGCTGTTCCTTGGCAAATTTCTAAACAATTAGAGCATCCAATGTCTCAGTCATTTCCTAAGGAAACATAGACTCTCTCATCTTCCCCGTGACCTCAGGGTTTGGAATACCAGGTCCGCTGCTCACTAGCTGGTGAAATTGAGCAACATATTTAACTGCTCTGGGTACCATTTTCTTCACCTGCAACACGTGATGATAACATGTCACATACGGAGTCATTATGGAAATCAACAGAGCTGATGCACAGGAGGACACCCAGCCTCGCAGTCAGAGCAGAGGCCCTAAGGTCCGACATTCTTTGCTTTGTGTCTGTTTCTCTCAGGCTCAGTCTTCTCACCGATACATCACAGGTCATCATCTTTTCTTCACACGTGATTATGAGACTTAAGACTAAAAATCTTTGCAAAGTATCTGCCACATAGAAAGAATTAGATACACTTGAGTTATTACTTTCATTACATAAAAACATCTGGCAACTACAAATAGTAGTCATTATTAATAGGAATACATACAACATAGTTTACTTGGCAGATGACAAAATAGAAACATGTAACCTAAAAAAAACCAGAAAGTGCAAAATTAAAGTTATACCAAGGACAGTGATCTTAACAATAAAATTAAATGACTAAAATCGACTTACTTAAAAGAGAAGGCTCTCAAACTGAACTATAAAACCATAGTTATTTGCTATTTAGAGAGACTTATCTAAATTCAAATAATACAGAAATGTTAAAAATAAGAATATAGTAAAATATACCAATGATATTTATGTTACAAACACAAGGACATAGGAAAAAAGTACACTAAATAATGTCTCTATGAGACTAAAGTAAAAATAATAATTTGAAGAGGAAATTTTAACAAAACACCATCAGCCGATGGTGGAAAACAAAAAAAATTCTGAAAGTCTTTGAGAGTGTTGTTGGTTTTTTTTTTACCTTTTAAAAACGACATTAACAGACAAATGAAATTTTCTAAGATTCAGAGAATATACCCATTTCAACTACTCATGCAATATTTACCAAATACTTTGGGATACAAAGAATATTTCAAATAAAATATAAATGTAAAGGCTATGTTTGATTACTGTAATTTGATAAAATCTGAAAAAAATGTTTTCATGCAACAGAGTTGATGCCTCGTTACTTTAATAAAATAAAAGGGAACTTAAAAAGTCAGACAAGTTACATTTCTTAACACCAGCTGAAAGATTTTGGGTGGAGGCTGAGGATCTCTGATTTGATTTGATTTGAAATAGACAGAAAGTCCCAAGATCAAATTATATATATAAAGAAGCAGAAGAGCTTTAAGTCCTAGTGTTAGATGGCCTATGTGCCCTGGAGGAAAATCGTTATATTTAGGTAGGTTGCTTTTTCTCTCTTTCCACTTGCATTTAGTGAATAGCAAAACCACTCAGGAACAAACATTCAAATATTAATCTCCAAAATATTCTTTTTTATTGAAGTGTAGTTGATTTACAATATAGTACTAGTTTCAAGAATACATGCTAGTGATTTGGATTTTTTGCAGGTTATATTCCACTATAGATTATTACAAGATATTGGGTATAACTCCCTGTGCTATACAGTAAATCTTTGTTGCTTATCTATTTTATGGACAGCAGTTAGTATCTGTTAATCCCAAACTCCTGATTTGTCCCTCCTCCCCCCTCTCCCTTTTAGTAGCCGTAAATTTCTTTTCTGTGTCTGTGAGTCTGTTTCTGTTTTGTTATATACATTAATTTGTATCATATTTTAGACTCCACATATAAGTGATATCATATAGTATTTGTCTTTCTCTGACTGATTTATTTCATTAAGCATAATGCCCTCTGGATCTATCCACACTGCTGCAACTGGCATCATTACATTCTTTTTTATGGCTGAGTAGTGTTCTATGGCACATATATATCTCACATCTTCTGAAGCCCGTCGTCTGTTGCTGGGCACTTGGGTTGCTCCTGTGCCTTGGCTGCTCCAATACCCTCGATTCACCTTCTCTCACTGTTGGTGTTCACCCAGGACGGCTCTTACTGACTCTTGTCATCTGTTCCTATTCCCTTTACTAGATGATCTCCCTTTTTAAAATGCTTTCCATTTCATTTCAGTGTTCTGCAGTTTCTCTACACTGTGTCTATGCTGAATGTATTATTTATCTTGCTTGAGATTTATGTTTTTTTTTTTCTCCACTTTGAGAGTTTGCATCTTTGATCAATTTTGGAAATTTGTGAGCATTATCTTTAATTACCGCCACTTCTCTCTAGCTGTCCTTTTGGAACACCTCAGGTACGTTGTAGGCCCTTTCCTTGCTGTCTTCCATAAAGAAGTTATCTTTCAGCTCTCTTTGGGCGCTGCCTTCGATTTATCTGTAATTTGTGATATTTCCTCAGCTCTGTCTTCCGGTTTCTTCAATTTCTCTAGGGCAGGAGCCTACTGTCTGATTTCCATTGTGTTTGCAATCACTTATCATAATTGCCATTTCAAGAATTCCGTCTTGTCCTCTTTATTTCCTGGCCTCTTGTTCTCTCTCTCTCTCTCTCTCTCTCTCTCTCTCTCTCTCTCTATATATATATATATATATATATATTATTTATAAGACAGGTGCTTGTTTTTGCCTGGGGTCTCAGGTGCTGACTGGTTCTGAGGATGATCCTCCAAGGAAGTTTTGCATCACTTCCTCTGCACATCCCAAAGGTATCCCAAGGACCACCTTTCATATTAATTTCTCAGCTGGACAGGGCAGCTCTGGCCTTCTCTGATCCTGCAAAGGTAGCCTCCAAACCAAAAGGGGACGCATGTTCAGGCTTCATATTGCTGAAGTGAGCCTTTTTCCTGACAGCGGACATAGGACCTTCCTTGTCAAACGCTGAGTGAGCGGTAGATAATTCATGTCCACCTTTCACTGAAGCGTCAGGTTTCTGCAGCCTAGCCTTTATGAAAGCATGTCTTTCAAGAGTTCCGAATCTTTTCCTTGTACAGTCCCTGCATAGTCCTTAAAATTCAAGTTCCATGTTCTCTTCATGTGGTAAGTAACCCTTCCACCTCCAGGGTCAGGGCTGCAGCATCAGAGACTCCATGTTTATTAAGTTCCATTCCTTCTTATTTTTATTATCATAAAATAGTAATCATATTATAATAATATAATATTATTGTACTATTGCCTGGGCGTTTTCTTTTGTTCTGTTCTCAGTGTTACATTTTGATAGTTAGATTTTATCAAGCATTTTAACCTTAGTGGGAGAGTTTCTGCATTTTTTGATAGGTTTCTGATATTTTTTTTTCAACTTGCAGGAATTGAAAGCCCCTGAGTGATTTCTTCTGCTTTCATGGATTTTAAATTTCATCTATATTTCAATAATTCCCAAATTATATTTCTTAGCCAGTCCTTCTCAACTGTAGTGGTTTTACCCCCCGAGGACATTTGGCAGTGTCTGCAGACAGGTTGATTGTCACACGGAAGAAGGGGTGTCACTGGCATCTGGTGGGCAGAGGCCAGGGATGCTGCTACACATCCTGTAGTCTCCAGGACATTAACCTCGGACCCAAATGTCAGTGGCACCAGTGCTGAAGGGCCCTGCCCAGCTCGTACCTCTCATCTGTGTTTAACGTCTCCACTCAAATGCACACTGTCTTCTGTCGGACAGAATATTCTTGTTTGTCTTTATTCACCAGAACTTTTCCTCACTTGATCTTTCCCATTTCAGTTAAGGGCACTGTGATGAACCTGGTTGCTCAAGTTAGAAGCCCTGTGGTCATGCTTGAAACCTCTATCATCAATCTGGTGGATTTCACTCTCAAATACACTTTAAATCCCTCAATTTTCCATCTCCACTCTCCCCGTCATGGTCCACCATCTCTCACTGGAGCTACTGGGTGGCCTTCTGTCCTGTCCCCCTCCCTCCAGATTGCCTGTCACCTGCTCATGTTCTACACGGACCCCAGAGTGATCTCACGGCACTTGTGATGAAATCCAAACTCCCTAGCAGGCCTTCAGGTCAGGTGTACATGACCTGGGCCCTCTGGTCTTAGCAGCTACCTTCTGTGCCTCTCTCATTAGCTACGTTTTAGAAAAATCAGCTTTGTGTCATTTTCTGGAGGACATTGAATGTTTTCCACTTCCGAGGTTCTACACAGGCTGATGCTTCTGCCTGAAATGCTTTTCCTTCAACTCTCAGGGTAACTGCTTCTCCATCCTCTGATCTCAGCCTACACATCCCCACCTCCAGGGCCTTCATTTCTGCCCTAGTCTGTAACACAGCTCCCCTCTCACAACTTTCACTGCAGTTTTCAATGTTACTGTATAAATCCGGCCCTAAAAACATCAAGAACCATGTCTGTTTAGTTCACTACTTCTTATTGGGTCTGGGATGTGGCAGGTATTCCGGAAATATTTATTGAAGGGATTAGTTACCAGAAATTTACCAGAAATTTACCAGGAGTGATCACTGCCTAACACAGACTGCAGAGCTCATGTGGATCTTGAACTTAGAAGGATTTCGAGCTCTAGGTCTGTATGACTGAACACATACTATGAAG
Organism: Hippopotamus amphibius kiboko; assembly: GCF_030028045.1. Lineage (NCBI taxonomy): Eukaryota > Metazoa > Chordata > Mammalia > Artiodactyla > Hippopotamidae > Hippopotamus > Hippopotamus amphibius. The sequence continues at coordinate 88,332,923 of NC_080188.1, forward strand.
TAAGTTATACACAGTTACTAAATAGTTAATGTATTTCATAATGTAGCTACATATATGCGTACTAGATACATTATAAATGCATGCATGTATACATTACACAAATATTTATGTGTAAGTGCATATGTGTATTTATTATGTATGTATTTTATGCACGTTTGTGTATTAAATATATACATATCTATGTATATAATATACGTAGACATAATATCTACATTATATGTATGTATAACCATATATCATATAATGCATTACATCTGTATTGATATATGATACAAGGTAAATATATTTTATACATTATAATTTGGTTTTAATCTTTAAAGCTAATATTAACATTGGTGAAGCTTTTATGTAGCTGTGACATTGAAGACAGTTCTCTCTCACATATTCATCCATCCTCGTACACTTCAATTGTGCTGGTCCTGAATAACTCACTGATTTTTTTTCTGTTTCATGATGTCCTATATCCAATACCAAGCTTTCAAAAGAATCACCTTATTTCTTAGTCTCTTTGTTTTCTGTGGATCAAAATTCAGCTTCCAAGCATTCATCATTTGCATTTTTATAGCTTAAGCATTTTGCTACTCCTGGCAAGTGAAACCAGGTGCTTCAGGTCCCTTTTGGAATGACATAGGGAAAGACATTAATAACAATAAATCAATGCTGTACAAATGCATGTCTTGATAGAAGGAATTTAGGGAGCTTTTTCAACAGTAGCCTCCTGTAAAATGGGTCTTGTATTAACCAATTCTTTGGGAATGGCTTCTCATTTTTACATATGGTGGTGGAACAGATTCGATCATCTATTGGCTTCATAAGAAAGAAGTGGCATTCTAAAAAAGCACCACATCTCCCCCTGAAACACTGTACTGAAGCCACGAATTTCATATTACTTTTGCATCCCACACTCAGATATCCCACTGGCTATGAGCTTTGATGTTGCTTCATAGCCACAATGAGACACATGGCTGCCTGGAGAGCCCAGGTTCTTAAAACAACTGTTCACAATGAGAAAGGGAGAGATGTCTATTTTCACCTCTCAATCTTCCACAATTCTCAATATAAAAGTTCCAAAACTTCCTATAAGCTGACCAGATAGATACTGGATTGTTGAGTATATATTGGGGACTTAATACCATTTTTGAATGTTGTCACTCATACAACTGGCAACAGGAATGCAAAAAAAAAATCAATCAAAGTTATGGTAACAAAACTTTTTATAAAGGATCACTTTTTGGTCATAAAAATAAACTTTTTTGTATGACTCTCAGTGAAAGTAAAAATTCTTTCACAGTACAGAGCTGATTTTATATGAGTTTAAATCTGTTCATTGCTTTCTCAATCTCTTGCTTTAAAACACACTAACTAATCAGTTGAACAAAGCTCTAACTGGCTATTATATCTACTTGCAAACTAGCAAATTCAGTTTTCGACATAACAACACAAAGTAAAATGAAGTGGAATGCTGTGATTTTAAGGGGGCTTTGTCCTCCTTTGTTCTGTGAACTTCACCAGCTTTCACACCATAGCAGTCTCACAGCCCTTTGTTCAAACTCACAACATCGAATGTAAAGAATGGCTTTACATTGTGATTTTCTTACCCGAGGAATCCAAATGCATCAAGAAAAATGCTCATCAAGGCTTGAAACAGAAAGAGGTATTTATTTTACATGTGCCTGAGTTCTGTGTAACTCAGCATCATGACAAATGGATTGAGATTGTAATTCTGAGTTGAAATTCTCTGTGTCCCATGAATCAGGAAGACCAAACACATGGCCCAAGGTGACAAAACTTTTAAAGATTAGGTACCCATTTTGGAGAACGTTGACAATAACCATTTCTTATACGTGAGTAGAATCAGACTTGTGAGAGATATTGCAAACTTGATTGGCTGACGCTTTTCTCAATTAGATGGCTATTAGTCAATGTTTCCACTTAAACACTTGCCCATGGTTTCTGCAATTTATCTCTGTGTGTATGAGAGATACAAATTCTCTCAGGGAAGTGAGTCACTGTGACAGAGTGGAGAGAGCCCTTGGATGGACTTAGGAAGGCTCTGTGGCCTGATTGTCATAAGCACAGGTTGTGAGGTTGGGCAGATTTGGATGTGAATATTAGTTTGTCACTTCCTGGCTGTTCTTAGACAAATTATTAACTTCTCCATCCTTTCTTTTTCTCATGTCAGATAGAGTCAAAAGGACTAAAGCTGATACTATTTTTGAAGTGTATCATACCATGCGAGTCTCATAGTGTAAACCTGATATGGGTATCTCTCTCTCTTTTTTTTTTTTAAGTTTTATTTTACATTGGAGTATAGTTAATTTACAATGTTATGTTAGCTTCAGGTGTACAGCAAAGTGGTTCAGTTATACATATACATATATCAATTCTTTGTCAGATTCTTTTCCCATTCAGGTTATTGCAGAATATCGAGTAGAGTTCCCTGTGCTATATACAGTAGCTTCTTCTTGATTATTTATTTTATATATAGTCGTGTGTATATGTTAATCCCGAACTCTTAATTTATCCTTCCCACCCTACCTTTCCCCTTTGGTAACCATAAATTTGTTTTCTATGTCTGTGAGTATGTTTCTGTTTTGTAAATAAGCTTATTTGTATCATTTTTAAGATTCCAAGCATAAGTGATATCATATGATATTTTTCTTTCTTTGCCTGACTTACTTCACTTAGTATGATAATCTCTATATCCATCCATGTTGCTGCAAATGGCATTATTTCATTCTTTTTTTGTGGCTGAATAATATTTCATTGTACATATATACCACATCTTTTTTATCCATTCATCTGCCAGTGGACACTGAGGTTGCTTCCACGGCTTGGCTATTGTAAATAGTACTGATATGAACATTAGGATGCATGTATCTTTTTGAGTTATAGTTTTGTCTGGATATATGCCCAGGAGTGGGATTGCTGGATCATATGGTAGCTCTATTTTTAGTTTTTTTGAGGAACTTCCATACTGATTTCCATAGTGGCTTCACCAATTTACATTACTACCAACAGTGTAGGAGGGTTCCCTTTTCTCCATAGCCTCACCAGCATTTATTGTTTGTAGACTTTTTGATGATGGCCATGCTGTGTAGCTATCATGATTAAATAGGACATCTACCATATTGCTCCATGTCACAACCCTCTAGAACCCACAGGTTATTATTTTCAAAATATAAATGAAAAAATTTTCCCAATGAGCCTGCATGATGACTAGATCTTCAACTGTGTCATTCTACCCATTATTTGTCTTTTGCTTTATCTCATGCTCTTTGCAGTTGATTTAAATGGTGTCCAGTACTTATTCAAGAAACATTTAAAGAGCTGAAAGAAAAGACAAGCAAGAGGTTTGTGGAAGTATTCCTAAGGCAAAGCTGATTTAGCTGTCATTGGCCCAGGCAGTAGAAACAAAGTTATAAATTTCTTAAGAGCCACAACATAGTGGGGAAAAGGATAGAGCCTTTGAGGGAAGCAAGACAACAGGGCAGAATATCAAAGGCTGTATCTCTGCATCTCAGAGAAAGAGGATAAATCAGCATTAGTGAAAAAGGGGAAGAACCACTGGAGATTTTACAAAAATGAAATAGCTATATATGGCAGAAAAGTATTTCAATAGTCAGATATTGCATTCAAGAGACTTTGAGACAAAATAGAATAGAAGGTAGCAATTCTGCAATGCACTAAAGTCAAAATAGAAAAAGAGGAAGATGGCTGATAATGGAGAAAGAGATCTGAGATACTGAAGGCAGTTGAAGGGGATTATGTTGCAACAAAGGGAAACAGGCTTATGGGACTGGCTTCTTGAACTTTGCTGTCTGGGTCCCATTACTCTTCCTCTTCAAAAAAAAATTGTCATCCATTTCTTTCAGGGCAGAACATTTTGCCAAATATGCTATTTAAATATTGATTTTAGAATATTTCCTTGATCTGAGAGCACACTAGCAAGATTGGCAAAAATCCAAGCTCTTTCTTTCTGGAGTCCTTGTCATGATTTATTCGAGGAGTTTTTTTTTTTTTTCCTACCAAAGATGAAATCAAAGAAGAACAGAATGTCAAGTGCACAAAACACACAATAAAGTACATTGGCTGGAGCTTTCATGAAGGCTATTTGAGATATTATGCAAGATATTCTGATTCAGAAATATATCTGAAAAATAATGTTCCTTTTTTTTTTTTTAGTAGGAACATTTGAAGAACAGAAAGGAAAGGCTAAAGGAACTCTATATAAAATTAGTTTTTCTTATGTTTTAGTTTTTCTTATTTTTTAGAAATTACTTAATGCCTCTGATTTCTGTTATACCACATATAGGCAGATATTAACTTTTACTGTTTCGTAATCAAAGATTTGAAAAAGGAAGATGCTGAAGAAAAATGTGCTCCCTTATTTCCCTCTGCTGGATCCCAAAATCTAAGGCAGTGCCTTACACATAGTTGGCACTCAAGAAATATTTATTATATAAATAAACCAATAAAGCCTTAAAGAAGTCAAGTTAGCAAATAAATTCTGTAATTATCACCAGCTCACAGCTAAGTGAGCCAGAAAATCCTGAGAGGTGGGTTTAATCTCATGGTTTGGGGCACCCCCATCTGAGTTCAAAGCCTCAATTCTGATAATAGTAAATTACTCAGTTTATAATCAACTGTGAAAAGAAATCAGCCTGTTCATTAAGAAACAAAAAAAGAAAAAGGAAAAGAAAAGGAAAAAGAGAGAAAGAAAGAAAGAAAGAAAGAGAGAGAGAGAGAGAGAGAAAGAAAGAAAGAAAGAAAGAAAGAAAGAAAGAAAGAAAGAGAGAGAGAAAGAAAGAAAAGAATCTAGCTCTGGATTTTTTGTCCCTTGTGTGTGTCTGTCTGTCTGTCCCTCTGTCTCTCAATCTTTCTGAATCATTCTCAATGATACAAACTCAGGTGACCTTCTCTAGTTGACATAGTCCCCTTTAGAGATGGCAACTGATGTGATATCTTCAGGTGCAGAAAATGCAGCCTGTTTTCCATAGTGTTTCTGGAATATCTTTTCAAGTTATCTCCCATAGCCATGACAGTTTTCTCAGTATGGTTAGTTAATACCCTTTGAATCTTAAAATATATAATGGCCCACAATTATGTATGAAAAACAGTTCAAAATTAGACTCCCTCTGTCTCATTCCTTGATTCCTTTGCACCTAAGTATCTTCTAGAGCTTCTAGCTCACTTCTCCACTTCTTCCCATCCCCCTCCCCAACACACACTCCTATTCACCCCAACAGACCCTTTTCTCACATGATTTCCTTTCTTAAGAATGTAAGAACTCTGCAAAACATAGCAGGGGAGAAAGGCATAGAGTTCTTCTTTGGAAACCACTGAAATGAATAAAGAAGATGGCAAAGGGAAAGAATGATGTCTCTAGTATAAAGCTATAAGATGACCAACATCAAAAGCAGAGAGCAGTGTGTAGATTTCTTTGAAAAATAAACAATAGGGTTCTGAGAAGCTAATAAGGGGAAGATGGAATTATACCACCAAAGACAAGGACATTTTGAAAGAAAAGTGACAGAGAAAGCAGGACAGAATGAAGGAAGGCTGTCAACCTTGTTAATTGCAGATCACGGGATTTCATAGCCTACATGATTCTACACGACAGAACCATAAAGCTCTTTGGTTATGAATGTGCACTATTCCTTAAGAAAAGGGAAGAAAGATGCTTAAGGTGATTCAGAGATCATCATGGCTGATCATCATCACAGTTCAAGAAGCAGAGCTAGTTCCTTCTGCTTTCACAGGGCCAGGATACCCCCACCCATGGCCCTCCCAGGTGTCAAATGGACAGGACCCTTTCAGAGAGCCACAGGGGCAGAGCTGTGGTGGTGATCCTGCCACCACAATGGCCCTGAGAGGTGGGACATCGGGCTAGAGAGGATTAGTCTCAAGACTTAAGAGCTAATGAAAGTTGCCTTTCTAGGTTTTGGATTTACTTGGGACCTGTCACCCCTCCCTTGTTTCCTATTTTTCCCTTTCTGAATGGGAATGTTTATCCTTAGCCTGCCCCATCACTGTATTTTGGCAGTACATAACCTGTCTGATTTCCCAGGTTCACAGCTGCAAAGGAATTTTGCTTCAGGAAGAATTGTACCTCAAGTCTCCTACATATGTGACTTAGATGGTATTTAAATGAGACTTCAGACTTTCAACTTTAGAGATGATGCTGAAATAATGTAAGACTTTTGGGGCTGTTTGCATGGAATTAATGTATTTCATATGCAAGAAGGATGTGAATGTTGAAGGGCTAGTGCTATAAACTGAATTATGTCACCCCAAAATCCATATGTTGAAGCCCTAACCTCAGTGTGATGGTATTTGGAGACTGGGGCTTTGAGAGGTTTAGATGAGGTCATGAGGGTGGAGCCCTAATGGTGGGATTAGTGCCCTTATCAGAAGAGACACCCAGGAGCTGGCTTCCTCCCTCTCCACCTGCACACCCCAAGGAAATGCCATGTGAAGACACAGTAAGGAGATGGCCATCTGCAACCCAAGGAGAGAGCCCTCTCCAGACATTGGACCTGCTGGCACCTTGATCTTGAACTTCCTGTCTCCACTACTGTGAAATGTAAATTCCTGTTGTCTATGGCATTTTGTTATGGCAGCCCAACCTGACTGAGACAGAGACCAAAACCCTAACCTAAATGTGCTGCCTGGTGGATGAGGTAGAGGGGGAGAAATCAGGGAACAGCAGCTTCTGCTGAGGACAGCACATGAAAATGCACAGAGACAGCCTGTGCTCTACTGCAGTGCTGGCCAATAGAGCTTCTACAATGATGGAAACATCCTCCATCTGTGCTGATATAATGACAGAGTATCTATTAAGCACCTGTGACTACTGAGCATTTGAAATGATGCTAGTGTGACTAAGGAAATAAAATTTTAACTTTATTTCATTGGAATTTAATTTGAATAGTTTCAGAAACTATTCAATACACTCTCAAAGAATATTTTTAAAACCCTTTGAAAAACTAGTTCAACTAAAATGAATGAAAAATTAAAAATCAATGGAGTTAATAAAGCAGAAAAAGATGAAAGCTGAGCTTTCCAAAAAGGAAATTTGAAGATAAATTTGTTAGAGGAATTAACACTAAGAAGCAGTAACAAGTAGACTAGGTGCCCCTGAAATAAAGTCAGAGATATAAAGAAAACCCTTGAGAAAATAGTACATTTTGTGAGGGAAAAAAATATAGAAAAGTAAGCAAATAAGGAAAATGCAATTGATTTGGAGGCAGATTCCATGTACCTATCATAAATATCTCTTTACCTGAAAACAGAAAAAATAGAAATAAAAGAATATTCAAATATATATTGTAAAAGTATTCCTGAAATGAGGAAAAATATAAATATGTTGATTTCCTGTTGTGTTCCAGGAAAATTTGATATAGAATGACCGACTTTAAGACATGTCCTGAGAATGTATTAAAAGTAAAGAATGAAGAAAGAACTCAGTGTGCATCAAAACTGGAAAAGCAAATCACCTACAAGTTGGAAAAATAATTGAAGGCTGGCCTCTGAAATCTTATCTGTAATGTTCAATGCCAAATGATACGGTAGCAGTGTCTACAGACCTCCAGGGGCATTTTGTTTTGGAAAAAAAAAAAAATGAAATCCAAATTTCCTATCACCAGGCTGTTGTTTAAATACATCAATAAAACAGAGTGTTATTCATGAAACAGCGCATCTCCGTGAGTATGGACCTCCTGAATAAGTCTGTAGAAATCATCTGATGAAGAAACCCATCAGCAAAGAGGTGAAGGAGAAAAAAAAACAAAGACCTCAGGAATAAGGAAGCTGTAACTGATGATGGGCAGGAAATCCATGCACACAAAGCAGTAAAGCACCTGTGACAGGTGTAAGCCGGAAGGTAAATAGTAAGAAGATTTACAATGTGAGCATGGTGGTACATATTTCAGAAGCTGCTTTGTGAAGGAAAGAAGTGGGGGGAAAACACTTAAGTGCACAGACACCTTCATCTGTCATAAGAAGAAATCACAACATGCTTTCTAAACTTGGCATTAGAAAAAGACCTACTTGCCTTAGAAACCAATCAGAGATTTTCTGCTGCTTGCAAGTATCAGAAAAACAATCAACCCAGATTAAGTTGAAGCAAAAAGGTGAATGAACAAAGGACACTGAGCCATTTCAAGGAAACCAAGAATTGGAGGACATCTCCAGGGCAACGAAGGCAATGGGGGCAACAAGACCACAGGCACCAGCCACCCCTCCTCTCAGCTCCTCTGTGGGTTCCCTTCCATCTTTCCTCTCTTTCTCTGCAATCAGCTTTCTCCAGCTCACATAAAGTCTAAGATCTCCAGAATATTGCCCTTTATTCCTTTAGTCCCACTTTTTCTCTTTCTCAGTTCTAAAATTCTGAGGCACGTTTTCCGATTGATCCACTTGGGTCAGGTGTTCACTTTGGAACCAATCAATGTTGATAGCAAACAGAGCTGAACAAAGAGACTGTGTTTGCCCAGTGGAAGTTACATCCCTGAATCTCCCAACTACGGCCTAGAGGCCCAAGCAGAGGGGAAGTGAGACGGGGGATTGGGGTTCCCAGAAGAAGAGGGTTATTGGATAGAGTAGGCATAGGTTGTATTTGCCTCAGATATAATCAGAGACACCATTTATAGCTTTCACCGTCCACTGTAGTTACCAATGTTATTCACCAAATAGTTCAGGTGTCCCACTTTGTGGACAGCTTTTGTCCAGTGACTTGTAACTGGATGTGCCAGCCCTTCAGAACTTCCCTTCACTCGGCCACAGCAATGGAAATATCCAGACTGCTCATCTGCTTGGGTCTCCAGTGTCTGTGAAACACAAAGCCTTCCTGCCAACCTGGGATGGGCTTTGCATGAGAAATTGACCTTTGTGGTTTCAAGCCATGGAGATTTGATGGCATTTTGTTCCTGTGACATTACTTAGTCTATTTTAGTGATACTCCATCCTTTTCTTGGATCTTCCACATGATTCTGCTCTGCCCATTGGCTGCTAACTGCATCCTAGTCCAACAATTCCCTTCTAATGCACTCATTACTCTCCTTCTCTCCTGTTCATAAGGAAACGCCCTCCACAATGTTTGACCTTCTGTTGGGGGGTGGAGGGGTGTCCCTGGGACTGTGAGGGCCCTGATTAGAGTGTGCCTTCTTTACAGACCAGTCTTTGTGTCAAAGGATACAGGCACTGGCCCCTGGGACGGAGGAATATAAAGCAATTTTACCACCACTCATTCCAAAATGTTTGCCCTGATATTTAATACATCCTATGTGCCTAGATTTATTCCTCAACTAAAATTTGTATTTTAGAGCCTAAGATGTCTCTTCATCCTGACTCTCATGTGACTTATTTCAAGATTCCTTTCCCCAAACCATCAAACCTCTTGGGGCTCTGTTTGGTGACATGCAATGTGGCAATCCATTCTATACATGAAATTTGACAGAGAAAATCTTCATGAACTGAATGTAAAAAGACAAAAGAAAATTAAAGGTTTACCTTCTATGAGGGGGCCTTTTATCAATAGCCTAAAAAGCAGTGGTTTTGAACCAGGGGATAATTTTGCCTCCCAGGGGATAGTTTACACTATCCGGAGACATTTTTGGTTGTCACAACTTGAAGCTATGTTACTTCTGGCAACTGGCAGGTAGCCTGGGGCCAAAGTCAAAATTTAATTAGTAATCTATGTCCTTAATCAGGCATTTCCTACTCTGGATGCTACTATGTCACTTCTCTTTAAACGTATTTTATCTCTACTTGCAACTAACAACAAAGTAAGACTAAGGAAATGACACAAATAGTACTGCCACAGTCGTCACCAAAACTCTTGGGAAAGTCCTATATTTTAACTGTCACTTGTTACCTGATGAAGAGAGAGGAAGACTGACTCTCTCCTAGGAGATGCTATAAATTATTTAAAAATTCTCTTTTGAAAGACCTGAATCTTGCAGTTTTCATTGTAATGTATTCTCGCCAAGTTAGAGAGGATATTTGAATCACAGTTTATTTTTTTAAGTACTATGCAATAAAAAAATAATGTTGACCTCAATTTTTAATACTCCTAAGGGTCTGAAATGAGGATACAGAACAAGATCTCTTGTTCTCCTAAACAGAAGTTGAGCCAATAACATAGAGTACTTTATGAGCCAGATAATGTCTGGTGTCCTGGAGCTGAAGAAAATGTTGGTACGTTTTGCAGAATCACAGCTGTTTCAGTCTCATTTAGTGACTGGTCCCACTCCCTGTAGCCCAGTTTGCCATTTGAAATATAGCTCAGCTAGCTATTCTGCAGTGTGACAAAAACACCCCTGACAAGGGAAGATTTTTTTTTTTAGCCCTTTGTCCCGAAAGCTTTAGAAATATTGACAAGTACTGCTAAGAAATTCACATTACTATTTTAGAAAGAAGATGCCTAGAGATTTCTTAATGTGTGCAAAACTGTGTGCACATTTTTATCAACAAATAAAATGCACTTTGGAAACATGAGAATAGAAGAGTTTCTAAGATGAAAAAAAATGTTGAACTAATTTAACCATATGCAATGCGGTGTAAGGAAGGATTTCTGTGACTTCATTCACTTACCATGTGCATTTTTAGGCTGCAAAACAAAGTCTGCCAGTAACCCGTCTGTCAGATCTTTCAAGTAGATAATCAACAAATAATTTTTAATAAATTAAAGGATTAAGTGAAAATATACTTAAGCTGTTGATCAAATGGTAGTATTCAGTTCTTAAAATTATGTGACCCTTTTGAAAGTTGTTAAAGTTTCAAACTTTTAAAATCATGGCTCTCAAGCAAATATGATTATATGACTCTGCAGTCAAAAGTTTATTAAAGCAACATTTTCAAAAAAGGTAAAACTGCAACTCCTATGCAAATGCACAATGAATGTATATCAATGATTTTATTCAAATAATTAACTAAGGAGGGAACCAGTAAGATGGTAAAACCAAATCAAAGAGTGTTTCAAAAGCTAAATATTTACAGGCAATGTTAGGATAAGATTGTGGGACTAGATATAAAAACTGGTTAATGTCCAACAGGGTAATAAAATGTAAAACCATTAAAGTTGTCTTTTCCACTAGACAGAAATTACTTGTATCTCCCTGGGATAAAAATTGACAAGTTAAAAAAAAAAATTGACAAGTTAACCTCTGCCTTAAAGCACTGTTAGTTAAATAGTCCATTCAATACAAAATCAAGCCCAGCATTGCACTGAAAGAACACTTTTTGCCATTTCCAAGCGTCTGATAACTTTTCTGACAAGTTGAATCATCTTTCATTTGTGAAAGCAGTTAATCCTTGATGACACTATTTAGTTTTTAGAGAAAGGTCTTCCATCACCTTTATTTGATCCATGTACAATTTCCATATCATATTTTCAGACTAGTGCCCTAAATGTGCCTTATTTGTTCTGTGCTGAGATAAATATTAGAATTTCATAAGACAGTGTGTAGATGAATGTAAATCTAGGTTATTTTATCATTAGCTATAATTTAATGTATATTTAAAGGCACAATGATATAAACAGGCTATTACACAAGTTCAGAGATTATAAATGTTTTAAGCATAAGTCTAAGACATTTTATATTTCAATAAGTTCCCCAGATACCTAATAAGCTTAATAAATAGGAATGCTATAAAGAAAAATTTAAACATCATAAGACTCACCCAACGCAAAGAAAACCCCAAATTAGTGTTTTCTTCTAGTTTATGATATCTGTTAACTAATTTGCATACCACCTAAAACAATGCTAAATGTACACCAAGACAAGGCATGACATCACTATTAATGATATCAAATATATGCATACACAAATACAATCCAGTATAATTCTTGACTTATTCAATTGTTTCTTTTGTCATGGAGAAAGGTAGCAAACATTCCCCTAGACCTCACTTCTGAAAAGCAACTCATCCACAAAAAACAAAGTCTACAAAATAATAAGCACACATCTTCAATTTCTAATATTTTTATTATATATGTATTTATTTTCATAACATCAGCTTAAAAATAATCACATAAGAATAAGCTTTTGTATGTCTGCCCAGGTAAATTGCTCTATTTTAAATTTATCAAGTTATAAATAAATCCCATAATGTGCTATGTGAACAAAAACACAGCATAATGAGTACACGTGAAAGGCACAGAGTTTTCCCATTGTTTCAGTAAGAGAAGAATATTCCTTATTAGAATGAAAAGTCTGGCCTTCAGTCATCCATTATTCAAAAATAATACAGCATGAAATATTCACAGATTCCAAAACAAAATACATTGTTGAAACGCAATGGTGACTAAGATAAATATGTGTTTCTGGACCTTTCATTTGATATTTGGCATTTCAGAAAAACTGGAGGCAAATAAACAATCAGACCCACTAGTGGGAGGACCAAGCTGCCCCAAAGTGGTGTAGTTTGAAATGCAAAATTAAAGCCGCTTCTGAGGAACCTGGAATTCCCAGCACCAATATCACAAATTTGGATAAGATGATATATTCCATAAAAAGCATCTTAAAATGCAAATATACCACCTTGATAAGACAAGGTATAAGGCAACGTGACAAAGAGTTATTTTAAAGTAGAGTATGGATTTCCAGACTTCTGTTAGGCCAATTTTTCATTAATATGCTGATTATTGAGACATAAAGAGATCTTAAAAAGCCCAAACACAGCAGGTAGAAGTGGAGACTCATGAAAGTCCAACAGTACTCTGAATGTGTAGGACGGGGGAGGCACTCAGGGCTAGAGAGGGAACAGTGAAGAGAGGATGGGTGCTGAGAGTAGGACTTGAATGTGAGACTAGAAAAGTTATAATTAGATGATCAAATGATCCCTTTTTGCTTGGCCTACATTCTCTTGCACTCAACATGTTATTTTGACAATTTGCCCTCATATATTTGTATAAATTAAAATCTATAGATATGTTAGCCTTTATTGTAATTCTTTAATGTTTCTAATTTACAGTGATATTGAGTAAGTCTTGATCAGAACACAAAAACAAAGTGCTCTTTAGGAATAACATGCAGAACTGAGAAAACAGAGGAGAGAATGCAATCTAAACATTCTTAAATTGTATTTTTAAAGTTCAGGGAAAGAAGTCAGTATATTAGCTTCTTAATAAGGGTTGGGATGGGGGAGGGTAATAATGATTTGTCCAAGATTTGAAATCTCTATGTGAACATCTATCAAACACCATGATGGGGACACCTCCAAGGACATGAAGACTCAACACATGAATATTACGTGTTCAAGTCCTTCCACCTCATTAAAAAGTTGGTAGAGTTTGGAGAGAATTATTTGAGGCTAAATGTTCTCCAATTTGCTGTTTCAGTTCCAGTCATGTGCTTCCATCGAGGAGAATCAGAGTTGGGTTTTAATTTTTGCTGTCCATATTTTCCATATTAGAATAAGCTAAACAATATATTTAAACACATTCGATGTCTGGTCCTATGGTCAATATCTGGACAATATCAATTAATTCTGCTTAAATACAATTACACAGAACAAATCCGCTATCATTAATGAAATATACAGAAAGTATAGTATATCCTTTGTAAAAATGACAAAACATGTAAAAAGAGAGCACATCCACCTAACAAAGAGACACTCTGTAAGTACAATTTCACATATGTAAATACCTTATAATTGTTGAATTTCTAAGCCACTAGATATACGTTGGACCAAAACTGAAAGAGTAAAACTACCTAAGGTATATAAATCATCGGATGTGGATGGTTTCTATACTGGCAACAAAATACATTTTTTGTTGCCAGTATAGAAAAGGAATTTCTAAAAAGGAATGGAAAATGTGATTCTTGCACTTAGGATCACAGAGCTGGCTGATCATCTATAGATATAATAGAATATACACTGGGGGCTTTACGAATAAACCACCATTTCTCCTAAGAATTACTGTAGGCTCTGAGATTTCTACAGATCACACACCTCCGTTTTCCAACGTACAGTTGCCTGTGGGTAGGGCTGAGCCAGCTCTCTGTTCTAACAATTAGCAGCAGAAGGACGTCCAGAACCATTTGCGTTAGAGCAGCAAAATGGCATCAAATCTGGTTTATTAAAGGAGTCATCACCTCTGATTCGCACTGTCCTGTTAACTGACATGACAGATGTTTTAACACAGCTAGCTGGGATAATAATTGCAACCACTCTGTGCTCAGATGTTGAGACTCACAGGTCATAACGTTAAAGGAAAATGTAAACAGATATTTTTTCAGCAGTGCATTTGTAAAAGCTTTTAAAGTCTGCTTGTAGTGCTCAGGCTCATCATATATACTTGATTAAATTCATTTAGTTTGTGTATTCTTCTCCACTGCCTCATCCCTAAAAGGACTCAAGGTTGATGTACTTGATTCCAAAACAAAAATGTATAAATATGTGTAGAACTCTAACCTCAAGACTTCTTGTTATTCATTCATAGGTAACACTTTGGCCCCATGTGCATTGATGTAGGTGAGAAGGATTTTGGCTCTCTGCTCTACTACATCGATAAGCTTTTCAATTCCTTGTCTACCTCCCTGACTCTCCCAGTAAACTTTATCAAGAAATAGAGACTGAAGGAGTTTCTGCCGTAAGTGCTGGCTCTTCAAAACAGAAACTGCAGATTCGGGAAACCTGAAAAGAGAAAATGATATTTCACTCTTCGTAATTGCCTGGAAATATTATGCCTTGCCCAAATGGCTCTGCGCTTCATTAATCTGCATAAATCATGCTATCAGATAATACATTGAGAACCAACATTTTTGTCACTGTCAGGCTAACACTTTTCTTAATAATTATATACCAGAAGAATAGGTTTCAAGGGAACTGAATTTTCTATATCATTGAGAACTTGACATAAATACCAACGTCTAACTGACATAACTTGACATAAAGTAAATACCAACGTCTAACTAACTTTGCCTCATCATATGTAGGCAAAGAGAGGCATAGAATTAGAAAGGATTCTGATAACTGGAAAAATACTTTCCTCAATCTTAAACTCCACTGGACCCATAAAAACCACTTTAATCTGTCAAGTAGAATCGTATCCTCATAAGTGTCAATGCAGGATTTTATGCAAGAAAATATGAGAAGCAAAATGCTGACAATTTCAGGAAAGTGCTCTTTCTGAAGAGAAGTTGCATAACTGAATTTAATGAGAAATAATCCAAAATGTACACGGTATAAAGAAAGAAAGAAATTCCAAAATGCCCAATAAAGTAAAGAACTGCCTTTGATTCAGATAATATTTCAGAAGTCTAAGAATTTGGGAACATTCTATTAAACTGGAATACAAAATTGTTTTCAAAGAAATTTAGCGAAACTCAAGTTTGAGAAGCCAGGGCATTCCACACTGAAATATCTCTCTGAAAAATCTAGGGTCAATTTAGAAGGCTCCTTGCTGAATCCCCTAAAGAGAGTGCTCTGTGATCTCTGCTCTTCATTTAGAAAGAGTAAAGCCAGGGCTCTAGCACAGACGTTATCTGAAGGACTTAGTAAAATTTCTGGTTCAGAATTATCAGCAATGTTTTGCTGAATCTCCCATTTGGCCTCTCTCCCAGTTTTCATTAAAATGCTGATGAAACCACAGCACAAAAATTGGGGTTTAATAGTAAACTTAGTTGTCCCTTAAAACCTAAAACAGAGCATATACTTGTTTCAAGAGTACAGTGTGCCAGGCGTTTCAGGCCTCTAAGCATCTTTTCCAAATGTCAGTGGAGCAAGCTGGGGACAGCGCTGAGGGAGAATGAATACCGCCGTCCGTGTGTCCCAGCGTTTCTGATGCTGCAGAGACACCGAAGGCCACAGAGCTGGATGCGCTGAACGGGTCTGAGTAAGTGTGGAATTAAATAATACTAATCAGATGCTCTGAGCTCCCCAAAGACATGTCCTATATAATTTAGTGACCACAGTATTAATTAAGTAAGCGTTTTTGCTCTGTGAAGTATTGATAATCCATGATTTATCAAGTCTATGGCCCTTAAACTAATTTAGCTGTGGCAGAATGTATGAGATAAAACCGCTAAAACTATGGATCTCTTTAGTGAATAATCCTTTTCATAAAAGAAAATTAAAAAAATTACCTGACTTTGCATTACACTGATTAATAGAAATAGTCTATGCATACATCTGGGTTAGCAAACTCTTCATTTTTGCTTTTGAATGTGTAAATTACTTATTCAAAGAAGATTTAACTTTAAACTCATTACTCCTCATAATGCATTTAAGGTTAAACCTTCTCTGAAAGCATAAATAAAATGTTATTCATATTTTTATGAATGCATGGGATAGATGGATTCTCCAGGTACGCACTTAATTCTAAGAGGAAATCCAGGGATTTAAAGAAGACCCCATAATACCAGCTCAATAAGTGATGCCTTTGGTATGCAAATTTTCCTACACATAAAATTTCCTGAGCTTATACACTTAGGAGAGAGAATCTGCCATATATATTCTACCTTCAATCCCTTCAATCCACAAAGAGATGTGAAGAATGAGTATTAACAGGGAAGGACATGGCAAAAACTCATGAAATTGGAGGTCTTGAAACTCTTATTGTCTCTGGTATTGGAAGTACACAAAATCCACATTACGTAATTCATTGTGCAAGGAAGAATTGTTGAAATATGCTTCAGAGTTTTATTAACAAGAGAAATAGGAAGAGCAGAAACACCACGAGTCACCGTAGAAGAGTTATTGGACTTGGACTTGGAGGACCTGGGTTCTACCCTCAATTTTAGACTTGCTCATGTGCCCCTCGCAGTCACTCAGCTTCACAAGGCTGGTTTCAATAAAGCATCTTTCAATCTTCAAGTTCAGACACACACCCCAGTTTCTCAGTCACCCTGATTTCTCACTAAGGTACAAAGACTATGAAGGGTGCTTATAAGGGGGACCCTGAAATGTAGCCTCAATCTCCGCAGCTGGCGGTGAATAGCTCAGACTCTGCAGGGAGGTTCCAGCCATCATGAAGTGTCTTAGTTTCCTTTGTTTCCAAATACTTCTTGAGTGTAAGCTTAAGATAGTTTTCCCCATAATCTATGTCTACAGAAGGATTTACAAATGCTCAGGAACTCTCCTACTTGAATGAAACAGCCATCATCCTTTGCTACTGTGTCCTACTCAGCTGACTGGCTCTGACTTCCCAGGTGTTAATCAAAGTCACTGAGTTTATTCTGCCTTTGGACATCCTGCCTTGTCAATATCAGCATGTCTGTTGGTTGCCCGGTCCTGTGCCCTGGTAAAGGAGCCTCTGACTGCCTGCTCCCCCTTGCTGTGTTACTTCCTATTCCAGAGATCCCTGCATGCTTCCAGCCTCACCCAGTGAATTTGCACTCTGAGGGTGGAGCAACATGATGGAGGTGAAATGCAGCAGGACCTTCATAGGCTGCACGGGTCAGTGACAGTGAAACCTGGATGTACACTTGTTTTGTTCTGCTTGGGTTTGGTTCCTTCTCTGGGTCTCCATTCCCAGATGTTCTTTAAGGGCTAAAGTGATCAGACACAGGATATGATTTTTCTCCAGCCCTTACTACTTACTCAATAGAAATGTAATGTCCTGAAGATGTTACTACATCAAGAAACTTACTCTTTGATGCCTTCTAACAGTTTGAAGTTCAAGTTATCTTCACTTCTGTCAAAGAAACCTTTGTTGTCTATAAAGACCAAGTGCCTTGGGTCCTGTTTTCGCTGGACAATGTGGGCTAGAGCCACAGCACCCTGGTCATCACATTTTGGCCTCTGTCCACTCTGTACACAGGCATCTTCCTTCCGAGGTCGGAACCCACAGCAATTTATATCCAAGCGATTATAAATCTAAAAAGGGAAAACAAAAACAAAATCCAAGATGCTGAGTAAAAACGAAACTTGGGAAAGTTAGAAGACTTCCAAAGAACGAGTGCTTTCTGAATAGCTGACTTGCCAGAATCTAATTGGAGCCAGGTTCGTTTAATTAAAGGCAACTGTTAGAATAAGTCCAAGGTTCATATCCTTCTGACTCAGCGATGGGTATAAGCATTTCCAGCTCTGCTAACAGTGCCAAAGGCAGATCATCCAAGCTAAGCATCTCCACCCTTAATATTCTGGGTTCCCACTGACATCATATGTCGATGCCTGGCCAGAAGCATCTCTGATGCTACTCAGGACAGAAGATAGAAACCATTGTACTTTGACACATCCAGAAAACCTGAGTTATCTCAGTGGCTGGAAATTTTACTGCATCCCCTAACCTCTCTGGATTTCAGTATTACAGTGTCTAATCTGAAATAACAGAGAACAAATCTACAGAAAAGAGGTGTGATCCAATAATGATAGCCAAGAACTTTCCATGCATAGAGCCCACAATTAGATTTTAAATAAGTGAGCAGAATGAGGAGAACACTTAGGCCTGTTGGAGTTTATTGTGGGTAATAGGGCTACTGCCCTATAAAAGAGGGTAAACATTAACTAGGAAAGGGAGAATTAGGTTTCTTCTATTTCTTTTGAGCAAGGGAAAAAATAATAGCTATTAATCAGGGTAAAGTAAAGCCTGGGCTCAGGAGTTAGATAAATTTAAACTCAAATCTCTTCTCTCACACTCTTCAGCTCCGTGAGCTTGTATAGATCCTTTTATGTTACTGACTCTCAGTTTAACTATCTGTATAATGGGAGTGATACTACTCACCTTGCACATGTAGTGGGAAGATTAATGCAAGTGCCTGTATACACTCCAGCCCTGACCCAGGCATCTAGAAGATACTCAAAAAATGAAAACTGTCCCTCGTATTGTTGAGACACACATGTGCACACTGTATGAAATGATCTACCGCAAAACAAGCTTCCAAGGCCAAAGGTAATTTCTCCATTTCAGTGAAGGAAAACTGAGCCGCAAAAAGGTTAGATAATCTTCTCTGCTACTTAAATATTAGTCAGTAGCAAAGCTAAGATTCAGACACAGTTGGGTTCGTCTTCAAAATGCCATGATTTGCCCCTAATCCAGCACATTGAATAGTTTAAGGCTAGACAAGATTGCACTTACGCTCAAGATTCAAAAGAAGGCTCGACACAGACCGTCATTTTTATTCTTTTATCACTAAACTCCCATCCTTTCTCCTCCTCCTGGGTTTTTGCAGATCCTGCGGGGCTGGCCAGTTGCAAAGACAGGAACGCAGAAAGCGTAGTACCAAAATTGAACCTACTCTGAAACAATCCTTCATTCATTTATCCAACAAATGTTTATGTTACATCTTCTACCACCTAGCAGTGGGCCAGGCACCAAGGCAAATGTCGCCCGTGGCCAACATGCCTCCACCCACACTACTTCCAGAGGAAAATGAAGTGGTTTAATTTTGCCTCACTACCACAGCAAACTTTCAGAACTGGACAAATGACCCTCTTCTCTGTTTTCTGCAGGTAAGTGGACTCGGTATCAAAGAGCATTCTTTGGGATGCAGCGATAAGATGAGAAGTTACCATAAGCCAATTCTCTGTGAAGTTTATATAAAAGCAGTCACGTGGGATGGGGTGGTCTGTGAGACACCAGGATTCGGACAGTTCAGAGGGTACAGTGTTTGTCGAGAAACAGTCTACAGATCAGAGAGGCCACTGGCAGAACGGGCTTCGGGCAGCTGATCCATGGGGTCGTGAGTCTAACCAGTGGTTTATCCAAAAAAATCACAACAGCTGACTCCAGGGCACGGTGAATTCCCAGGGCTAGTTCAAAGTTTCCCAAAGCAAGAGTGCCCCAACCACATCACTATAGGTTACATGAAAAAAGCATATGTTGGAAACTATTAGAAAAAATGCATCGAGCCCTGTCTCCTCAGTTTGATTCCTTTTATGTAGTATCCTGACTGCCTTTGAATATAAGAGAATCAAAATGATACAGAGCGAGTGTATTATGTTACCATCAGGGGGTCAGGGCAAATGTAAAAGATAACTCTTCTGGAAGCTGCTTCTCATCCCAGGTCACTTTTTTATATACATTAGCTAATAATTCTCAAAGATTTTTTATATTTTCCCATTATCACCATAGGTTTTCATCTAATTATTAATGACATTATATACAGGGAAAAAACCTTAATCCTATTTCATTTTGGCTACAACATCAAGGTGTATTATGTCAGATAAGTGTGTTTAGAACTTAATTTTTAAGGACAAATCTACCAGCCAGTTCTTAAATGGTGCTCTGAACCCTAAGCTCTTTCTCCATTGTCGATTTCTAGTAGCAGGAAAAGACCAAGACATCCAGCAACATTTCTGTTGTTTCTGCGACAAAGCCACAAGTATCATACATGTTATTGTTCAATAATAAGCCCTTTAGCATTTAGGCCCTAACTTTCAGTGCTTCTGTAATTACTATACTTTTCTGTTTTTAAAATACAAGAAAGCATTAATATTTAGAGGTCGGACAGACCAACTTAGGACATCTTTTTGCTCTCTTCTAACATTGGACTCTTTCCTACAGTGGATTTTTAAAGCGCTTTGTCTGATCTAATTTTGAATCACTCAACAGTCCGTGATGATTTCACCTCTTCCCTGTCAGACTGTTGCGCCCTTCAAGTCTCACAGAACTTGTTATTAAAAGCGGGTGTGTGCGTTCAGCTAACTTCTCTTCCAAAAATGTGTATCACTCCTTTTATTCAGATCTATGCATGACTCGGTGGGTATGTTAACACGTGTTGAGTGGGGGGGGGGGGTGTGTATGTGTGTGTGTACACCTACAGGTAGAGAATCAGACTATATGGCTTCAAATACTCTGAGTTTTACTTTGTTTTTCCTAGCCTCAAACTATAATAAATTGTGTTTTTGTATTATTATCCTTGTCTAGCAAGGGCTTAAGCAGCTGTTAAATCTTGTTCCCTAGCTCTTCCCAGAATTTTGTTTATAGTCTCTCTTTCAAATTAACATTCAATATACCCAAAATAATTTGACAACAAAACCATAATCCATTCCCTTAAATTCAATGCCATTTTGCTTGGCATTTAATTTAGTTATATATTGAATATATTTCTGCTTACCTTAAGGAGCATGTACCCATGCCTTTTTAAGGCCTAATAAAGCACATCCTAGACATCTATGTATCCATAAATATGGTTTTAACATATGTACTTGTTTAGTGCACACATTAAAACAATCTTTTCATTTAGCTGTCACATGATCAAGCACCATAGTTACCATCTATGAGTCTATGTTCTTAGATAATAATCCTACAAAGAAACCTATTTGGGGGTAAATGTTCTCAGTTAAGCAGTTACGTGTTGATCACCATTATTGCAACTTGTTCAAATTCACATCTTCTTACTCTTTAAAACAAAGAAAATGTTTTGCCAAACTGGTCTTCTGAATCTGAATGTTCCTGCTAACCATCATTTGCCATAAAATTATTCTTTCCTCTTTTAGGAAAATATACCTTTTCAATGTTTACCTAATTAAAATTATACTTAGAAAATTCAGGTGCTCCAGCTAAATATTTTGTTGATGGAGATATTTTTAAATATCTTGCCTTCTTCTCAAGTTTCTTTTTTTAATTCCATTGTCCTTTTGGTAGTATGAGTTTTGTCTGCAAGGAAAAGTACCATATGAGTGACTCAAGTTGTGTGCATAGAGCTGAAACCAGGATGCCTCGGCTGCCCCGACCAGCTCTCTAAGGCCCAGTAGAAATCTCCAGAAATCCAATCACTTTCCATGCTTCTGCACCCCACCCTTTCCACCTTGTCTTCAAAAAATGGATCTGTTAACACAATTGTGGGAGTCTTTTATCTATTTTTCCTCAAAGCACTTAAATGACTAATTTCATTGCCTGAACAAAGGCAATAAAAATATTCTAAACACACTGCTAATATTAATAACAAAAAATATAATAGGATTCATGTATTGAGTGTTTGGTATGTGCCAGGAATTGTATACTTAATTCTTTACGTGGATTATTTGATGTTCATACCAACCTTAAGAGCTAAGTGCTAACAAGAATCCCATCTTATAAATTAGGACGCTGAGGCACAGAGAGGCTAGTTGACTGACTCAAGGTTCCTCAGCTCACGTGTGATAAAACTCAGGATTCTAACCCAGGTGTCCATCACCCTGTATGTCCCAGGGGCAGCCTCCAAGGTGGTGCTGCAGAAACACACGTGCATTTGTACAGAATGTTAAATGATCCAACTTGCAGTAAATACTGGTCACAAGGTTTCAGCAGAAATACAAAGAACTTCAATGCAAGAGTTCAGGGAAATTCATGAAGGAAAGGATATTACAGCTGGGTTTAAGAGCTAGGCGGTATTAGCTAAAAAATAGGCAAAGGCATGAAGGGAGGAAATCAAAAGGCATCCTTAGAGAACCTGAGGGTATGTTAGACCAGCACTTCTCAAACGGTCTGCAGTGAAAAACCTGGCGTGTTTGCCTTTTCTCTCCCCAGGCCCCACATTCCATATGCACTGTTGCTTTGTTAAAAGATAATAAAATAGAGATTATCATCTTAAGTGAAGTAAGACAGAGAAAGACAAATATCTTATGATGCCACTGATATGTGGAATCTAAAAAAAAAGAAGAAATGATACAGATGAACTTATTTACAAAACAGAAATAGACTCACAGACTTAGAAAACAAACGTATCGTTTCCAAATGAGACAGTTGAGGGAGAGATAAATTAGGAGTTTCCAAATGAGACAGTTGGGGGAGAGATAAATTAGGTTAACATTTACACATTACACACTACTATATATAAAATAAACAACCAGGACCTATTGTACAGCACAGGGAACTATATTCAATATCTTGTAATAACCTACAATGGTAAAGATTCTAAAAAAGAATATATATATCTGTACATGTATAGCTGAGTTATTGTGCTGAACACTTGAAACTAACACAACATTGTAAATTACTTATACTTCAATAAAAAATAAATAAAACATCATCGTTCATAGTTAGAAGTGCTTAGATTAAATTCATTTAGTCACCTCAAGAACTCAGGGATCAAGAGCTTCATAAAGACCATATTATGATAAATGCTCTTTAAAAAGTATTCACTATCCTTTTTTTGTTTGTTTGTTTGTTTGGCCAAACCACGCGACATGTGGGGGATCTTAGTTACCCGACTAGGGATCGAACCCATGCCCCCTGCAGTGGAAGCTTGGAGTCAACCACTGGACCACCAGGGAAGTCCCACTATCCTTCTAATGAAACTTAAAAAAAAAAGAAAGAAAGATAATACAATAAAATAAAACAAAATTTATTATTAGAGAAATGAAATTTTTTAAAACATAAAATACCAACCAAATATGTTATTAGATCCAACGGACAAAACGACTCTACCAAATGGACATCAAAGTTTCTAAATGCTCGTCTGTGATGTTTGCATCCCTCTCTCCATGGATGGGTCTGGACTGACCAGGTCCCTGACTCACACCTGGAGCAGCACAGTCTGAGTCCACGCCATGCAGGTAAGGGGAGCATGAAGGCAGGGAGTCAGAGCCAGAGCTGAACAAGGGCCCAGTGCCTGTCTGCAAGCTCCACTACCATCTTCTCCTGTAGGGCCGGAAGAGAGGTGAAAGGCAAGGGAGCAGAGAATCAGGAGGCGATGTCAGAACAAAAGCTGAAGGGAACCAAGGCAGGATGCGCTCAGAAGCTAAAGAGAGAGTAAAGTGAACATGTATTATCTAACAGAGATGAGAAATCCCCTGGGTCCAAAAATTTCTCTCATTCAATTCTTTTAGCTAAATTACATCACGCTATTTTTCTACCTGTTTTCCTACCCCTCTTTAACGGTCTGAGTGAGCCCACACATGTGTGTGTGTATGTGTACCTATGTGTGTGTGTACTTGTGTGTGTGTACCTGAGTGTGTGTGTACCTGCATGTGTGTGTACCTGTGTGTGTACCTGTGTGTGTGTACCTGAGTGTGTGTGTACCTATGTGTGTGTACCTGTGTGCGTGTGTGTGTACCTGTGTGTGTGTACCTGTGTGTGTGTATGTGTACCTGCATGTGTGTGTGTGTGTGTGTACCTGTGTGTGTGTGTGTTCCTGGTTTGTTATCAGTTTCTCAAGCTTCTCACCATCTCTTTTCAAGTTATTTGTTTTAAAAACTGCACCTTTGGGGGAGAAAGGATAAATTGGGAATTTGGGGTTAAAATATATACATTACTATGTATAAAATAAACAACAAGGATCTACTGTATTGCACAGGGAACTATATTCAATATTCTGTAATAACCTATAATGCAAAAGAATCTGAAAAAGAATATATATATATATAATTGAATCACTTCTCTGTACACCTGAGTCATTGAAAATCAACTATTCTTCAATTTAAAAAGGAAGAAAGTGTAAAACTATAAAAAAATAAAATTAAAAAAAGTAAAAACTGCTGCAACTTTACAAAGAAAACTGCATTTTAGAGAGAAAGTTTAAATTATGCAATAAAACATGTAGTGAGTGTAATTGAACAATTCACTGTAGTAACTTATCTGATGTGTGGCATGGAGCAGGTACTTGATAAATATTTATTATTGAGAGAATTCTCCTGATAGTTGGTATCCACTTTGCATTTGGCTATTTCCAAAGCTCCACCAAAACTCTGTCTTCTATTGGGAAGAGTCAAATAAAGAAAATGATGCTGGCAGAGTAAGAAGTTGGTCTTTTTAGAACAGCATAAAGTGACTGGAGTGGAAAACATGGGCAGGGAGCAAAGAATGAAGCTGCATGTGCTCGTCATTTGCTCCTAGTTAGCATCTTTACGTGGGTTTAATTTCACTAACCGTGGACCACAGAGTCTCACATCCCGCAGGGAGTCCACGTAACACCCTGCTTGTAAGAGGTACTTGATAAACACTCAACAAGCAGATGTGACAGAAAAAAAAAAAAAAACAATAGGACTGTAATTCACAGTTTTCTGGAAGATTCCTTTGAATTCCAGTGATCTCATTTGACACCTCATTTGTTTTTGGAAAATGAACATAGAGAAAAATTTCAGTAATTACCTTATTTCTGAAAGGTAAAAACACAGTGAGCATTATCAGCCCCATCCTAGGAAGACAGAAACACAAACATATGGGCTTAGTGATTTATTAGCTAATAACTCACATTGGAAAATCCTTGTACTTGATTTGTCTTGATGTCACTCAGTGCATGGTTGCCATGTTACCAGTGGAACCAGATTAGGATCCCTGTGATCTAATGGGTATGTGGTTCTCTGCTAGATCACAGGGAAGGGCAACCTCAGACAAACCTCCTGGCCCGCATGGTACTTGTGATCACAGACCTAGCCCCATCCCTTGGGAGCTCAACAAAGCAAGAGCAAAAGCAGCATTCTCACCAGCCTGCACCTGTATCACTGGGGAACTCTCACCTCAGAAAATAATAGGTTTAACTTTTGTTCTGTGCTACTATGGCAACAAGTAGCCTGTTAAATGAGTATGCATGCAAATGTGACCCACAGAGCAGCTGATGAACGATGAGAAAAGTGAAAATCGTTTGTAGTGTACACATTTGACTACGGGCATTGGTTCCCCTGTGCCTCAGCCTCTGTAAACAGCAATCAAGGCTCTACATTGCCTATACTCCAGAATTCCACATTTAAAAATAATTATCAATGTGTACCAATTCAATGCAGACTCTCCAGTTTCTGTCCCACGACTGAATCATAAGTAAAGACACAATGGTATTTCTTTATGTATAAGTAAAACCATTTTAAATGCTACAATACTTTTGGATCTATTTCTACAGGTGCAATATTTGAATTCATGTACCTCTCAATAAATACCAGAAGTCAAACATCATTCTGCCACAAAAAGACTGGAAAGAGTCACCAGGCAAGTGACAATCTATTTTTAGAGAAAGAAAATTCACGTTCTGTAATTTGCACAAGCAGAGCTGCATGAAAATAGCCTCTGTCAAAGGCACACCCACCTTCTCATAAAGATTTATAAAGAGCACCTGGACCAAGAAAAACAATAATTTTTACATTTTATGAAATTCTGATTTATAGAATGGATTTATAGGAAGCAAATAAATTTAAAACAGCAGTAAAATAACCTTAATATAAGTACAATTACTTAAAAATGCTTCCTTTCAATGAAATGAAACAGCCTTTTTAATGATTTAACATTAAACAGGGTCGCCAATAAGTTTAAAATGATGTACATTTACATCTCGGAACAGTTTGTTAAAAGCTTTTCCTTTGTTTGACTTGATGTATATTCATTTTCAGCATTCTTATGGAATTTCTATCAGTTTTATTTTCGCCTGTTATGTAGTATTTTACTATAAGGATAGTGACAAAAATAAGCAAAGATAAACTAAATGACTAAAACACAATTCTGATTATGGTGACACAGCTTCTTTGCTTGACCAAGCTTGAGTCAGGCTCCTGAACCTCTCCTAGGCCTATCTGTGTACTTCCTTATAAAATCAAGTTTTTGCAAGAACCCTGCAAAGTCAGTTTAACAAGAATCCCTCACCCTCGGAGATACCTGGGGTCCTCAGCTTCCACCATCCCAAAGGTGATGTCTGAGCACCTGTCTTTAGCAAGAATCCGGTTACACCACTTTACCTAGAACTCCCCTGTCCCTATGTTTGCTCTTAGCCATTTTCCACCCCATTCTGCCCCCTGAATATAAATTCCCACCTGCACTGCTGTATTCCGGGTTCAGCCCCATCTCTCTCCCCCACTGTAAAAGTCCACTGCAGTGGTCCCTACAACTAGTGTGATGGTCCTGAACAAAGTCTGATTTAGCATCTTTAACAAGCACCATGGAATATTTTTTCTTCAACAATGATTAACACATCTAATGTAACATATCCCAAAGTTATTTAAACTCATTTTTTATGGAAATAGGTTCTCTTTCTAAAAAGTTAATTCTGATAGACTGATTATTTTCTGGTGATTTAAAAATAAATACTGCTTGAGAGTAGGATGGTGGTTGTCAGGGGCTGGGGAATGGAGGAGATGAAAGATGCTGGTTAAAGAGAACAAACTTTCAGTTAGAAGATGAATAAGTTCTGAGGATCAGACTGCATTTAATAATATTGTATTGTACACTTGAAATTTGCTAACAGAGTAGAGCTTACACATTCTCACCACACACACCCACCCACACACACACACACACACACACACACACACGGTAACTCTGAGGCAATGGATGTGTTAGTTAGCCTGACTGTGGTAAATATTTCACAACATATAAGTAAATCAAATCACCCCTTTGTACAGTTTAAGCATATTCAATTGTATTTGTCAATTATACCTCAATAGAGCTAAAAGGGAAAAAAAAAAGAGAAAATAAGTAAATGAATTCTGCTTTACTAAATGAAACTTCTTTTTAAAAAAAAGATTATTTTTACACATATGTATAGAATTTCCCACTTGAAAATGGACTTGTTTCTATGTTCCTTGGGTTGGCAAACAGCTATAAAGTAAAGCCCTTTATGTAGGTTGGATACAAAATCCCAGGATACTGCTTAAGTACTTAATATCACACAGTTACTAATTATCAAAATAAATCAAAAGGTTAGGTATCACATTACAAATAAAGAAAAAGTTCAGAGAGGCTAAGTAGACTTCCCAGGGAGACACAGCTAGAGAATGATGTGGATTTCTACCAACTTCTGCCTTTTCCACACTGCCTCCCAAGGTAGAGAAGACAAGATTCCTGCTTTCATGGAGATTCCAACCGAACGCCTCTAAATACAATTCACTGTGTATCCTCCACATCAACCAATATCACTTTTTTGAGCAGCGAACATAATAAATGTTTGCTGGAAAAAATGAAGGACTGAATGCCAGTTCCTACTGAAATCTGTCTAATGAAGAGAGCTAACTACTAAAAGACCTCCATGTTTTCCTCTATCCAGTACCTTGTAAAAAGACCTGCCTGTTAAAATAAAAATCAAAGCATCTTAGAATTACAGAAATGTAATACTGCTGAAGTTACCAGAGACTATACAGGCAAAGGTCAGGTTATTTCAGAAAAAATTACCCTAGAGCCATAGTTCTAAAACTTTTTTATTTCAGAACATTTTGACACTCTTAAAAGTACTGAAGCCCCCACAAAACCTCCTTTATGTGGGTTATTTATAATATAGAAATTAAAACAAAAAAATTGAATAGTGATGTATTAACTCATTTAAAAATAACATTGATGCACCCATTATATGTTGACATAACATATTTTTACAAGAAATTGCGGTATCTCTAAAAAAATAATAAGAGAAACAGAATTGTTCCTGCAAATTAAAATGGTGTTAAAGTTAAAAACAGCAGCGAGTTCAGGTCCTGATTCAAACAATTGCATAAGTGATTTTCTTTCTTCCCACTGCTCTGCGGGAGTCAGCAGAAGTGTTTTATATACACTTTCCACTCTGTCACCCAGAATATTAAAAAGATGGACACTTACAGGTAGAGACTTAAGAACATTAACAGTTTTTATTGCTTCATCAAGGACTTTCTTAAGTGAACCAGGCATTCATCCCATGTGTATTTTCATGGGAGTCCTTTGGCCACGAAGAACAGTGGGACTCTTGGTAGAGCCTGGTGCCAGCTTTAATTCATCCCAAGGCACCAACAGATTCACCCACGATTACAAATTTTGTAAATATTGTAAAAAAAAAAAAAAAATCAAAAAATCTTTCAACATTATTATGGAAATACTTGTGATCTCATGGACCCCCCTGAAAGGGGCACAGAAAAGCCACTGTCCCAAACAGTCCCATTCAATGTGACCACAATCAGTAACAAATGTTAAAAGTTCCATTTTTCTCTTAGTTATCTGTGTCCATAAACAACTTGAATATTGTTGGGAAGAGCCTGGCACTGATAGAATCCTTATGGACCAGCTCTCCCTTCACTCTTGCTGAGTCTACTTCATTGGGCAAAACAAACCACAAATGTTTTAAAAATGATGACATACAAACATATATATATATATATTGAGCCAGATAGATAGCTGCTTGTCCTCTCATTGTGGCTATGGCAATACTGTTGTGTTGGCTTTTCCACAGTCTTCTTATTTACCTCCTCACAGATTTTATCTAGAGGTCCAATGTTTAGACCTCCTGTTTTCTTGGAACACAGCAGTCAAGGATGGTTTCAAACTATGTTTCATTGGCATAGGATCAGTGGTGAAGCCAATCCCAAAAGCTAGCTCAAACAATGCATTAAACAATATTTGAGGCTTAAAAGATTAAGGACTCACACAGGCTTCCTCCAACCCCTGATCTCTCTAGCCCAGTTATGGATACAACAAGATTTAGGACTGACGTGTACTGACTACACACTGATCAATTTCAGCACAGGCTAAAACTTCCATGGCAAGGTTTAAATAAGCAAAAAGGACCTATAATTAAGGAAAATAGACTGTGCTTTTAATAATTAAATTAGAATTGACCCAGAAATGCTCAGCTGGTTGCCACTTGGCAGTATGAGGTTTATGAATATGATGTATTTGACTGGACATTTCCCCTTTGAGTCCGACAGATACAAGAGCAAAGACCTATGTCAACCAGCCTACATTTTATGCAAATGATGCTTTAGCATAATCCATGACAGGAATCTCTGAGAATAAATGCTCAGAGGTGGAAAGGACATGTAACATTCTAAAGGCTTGGAAACTGGAAGCAGACATCTGAGCATCTCTGTGCTTCTTCATGGGAGGGAGGTGCTTTGAGGCACAGAGAACCTTAACAGGAAGTGGGCTGGGATTCAGAGAAATACCTTCTTGTTGCAGAGGCCAGGTGGCTCATAGGCTACACCTCTGCCACGGACTAGGATTGGTGTGGCTGGGTAACTCTTTCTCTTCAAAGTTGCCTCCATGAAAAATCAAATAAATAGCTTAAATTCTGTAGAGTGAGAGAATGTGGTCTCTAAAAGGTCTCCACCAGAGAAATGATGTCAAAGCCCAAAAGACAGATTGACAAAGGTCAGGGCTTTTGTATTTACTTTCTCCATGCCGTCATGTTCTTGTAGAGAATTTTTAGCAGCGGAAGTACAATCCACGAAAGGGCCATAAAAAGTGAAACTATTTGCGTGTTGAAATATAGGCCAATACAATTCTACTGTTGATTTCCTAATCTCCCCA
Source organism: Hippopotamus amphibius kiboko (assembly GCF_030028045.1). NCBI lineage: Eukaryota > Metazoa > Chordata > Mammalia > Artiodactyla > Hippopotamidae > Hippopotamus > Hippopotamus amphibius. The sequence continues at coordinate 88,362,981 of NC_080188.1, forward strand.
AGGTTTGAGACGGCCTAACTTCTCAGCGGGTAGGATGATCTAACAGGTCAATGTCTGTAGGAGGAGATTTTACCAACTTCCTAGATGGAACTGGGCGTGTGTATCAACCAACGGACCATTTGGGAAAGAATCACACTGAGAAATGAGGGAACAACAGTTCCCAGGCCTGGAGGTGACATTGTGTCAGATTCAAGAGCCAAGACACAAAATCTGAAATGATGCCTGAGGCCCACAGATTGGTTGGGACTTGTTTAGCTGGAACACAGAAATCCCTCAGTGCAAGTTTGTTGAATTTAACTGAACTCTATAAGCAGTATCCTGTATGCTTATAATTCCTAGTTTGGTTTATAACCTAAAATGAAAAGTACTAAGAAATGCTAACAGGAAAAACAGAACAAATGGTTATAAAGCAAATGATTTAAATAGAACACCTATGAAGTCAAGCAAGCCTTTCATATAATGTTGAAGAGTCCAAAAGCAATACTGTGATATTTATCACATTAAGACTCCAGTTCCAATCCAGAGAAAATTTCTTGGCTGTTACCTTGTAGACCTATGTTCTCGGGAATAGACCTCCCGCCAACACCCACCTCCCATCCCCCGCCATTTCTGGCATCCTAAAACCACAGCCTAGCTGGATCCTGCTCCTCTCGAATCATTAAAAGTAGAAGCAATTGTGAAAAAAACAGCAAATGAAAAGTCACAGAATAATGCATGTAGTCAACTGCATTTACACTATGTAAGTTAAAAAAAAACAAAAACACAGAGATAGTCACCTATTATGCAAGTAAAATAATCTTTAAATTGGCTGGAAAGGTGTATACTAATCTCATGACAGTGATCACCTTGGGGAGAAAGTGTAGGAAGGGACATGAGGAGATGGTCAAAGGGAGTTTAACTGATTTTAATGTATTTCTATCTTTAAAGGAATTTCTGAAAGCAAATATGCACAAGAAGTTGACAAGATAATTCTAGAAGTTGGAAACACAATACTTGTTAGGTTTGTCATTGTTCTTTGGTATTTTTTTTTTTACATGTCTTGATGAGGAGAACTTGAGGAATAGAATCTCGGCGTAAAATTCCAGCTAGCTTCCCAAATGCTGTCGGCTAAGGACCCTGCAATTAATGAACACAGAAGAAGGTATTGTCTGTAATTCCCCCATCTACGCAAAAATGCCCCTCACCCCAACCCGACTGGGATGGCAGGTCCATGGAAACTGCCTTCCATGCTTTCATGGTTTCCTACAGCACCAAAGGCTACCATGAGCAGCTCTATGCTGTAGAAAATTCAAAGACAGACCTACATGATCCTTGCCACTAAAGGCTTGCAGTATTTGGAGATGCAGGAAATCATAGCTCTCTCTCTATATATATATACACACACACACACAATTCAAATTCTTATAAATGCGGTGGTTCTAGATGATAGCAATTCTGATCTATTGAGTACTTACTCTCCGCCAGCATCTTAGTCCGTGTAGCTGTTATAACAACATCCTGCAGACTAGGTAGTTTATAAACAACAAGCATGTATTTCTCACAGTTCTGGAGGCTGCAAGTCTGAGATCAAGGTGCCCATGTGGCTGGGTTCTGGTGACAGCCCTCTTCAGGGCTGCACACTGCCAACTCCTCATTGTGTCTCCTGTGGCAGAAGGACTCGAGGTGGGGTTGGGGCGGGGCTTTGTTGGGATTCTTTCCTAAGGTCACTAATTCCATTCATGGGGCTCTGTTCTCAGGACCTCATCACCTCCCAAAGGCCCCACCTCCTAATACTGTCACCTTGGGGTTAGGAGTCACCTATGAACTTGGGGGGAACAAACATTCAGTCCCTGAGAGCCGGGTACTGTGATAAGTACTTCATGTGCATTATTTCATGGTATTCTCACAACAAATCTCCAAGGGAAACAAAATCATTTTCTTTTTCATTTAATAAGAAATTAAGGACCTCCTAGATGGCTCAGTAGGTAAGAATCGCCTGCCAATGCAGTGGACACGGGTTCAATCCCTGCCCCAGGAAGATCCCACATACCGTGGAGCAACTACACCCATGTGCCGCAACTATTGAGCCTGCTCTCTAGAGCCCGTGAGCCACAACTATTGAGCCTATGTGCTGCAACTACTGAAGCCCACACACCTAGAGCCCGTGCTCTGCAACAAGAGAGGCCACCACAATGAGAAGCCCGCACACCACAAGGAAGAGTAGCCCCCACTCGCCGCAACTAGAGAAAGCCTGTGTGCAGCAATGAAGACTCGACACAGCCAACTAAATAAATAAATACATAAATAAATACATAAATAAACAGAAATTAAAGCTCTGAGAGATTATAAACTTGCCTAAGATTACAGAGCTGACTATTGAAGAAGCTAGGACTTGAATCCAAGTCTGTTTTACATAAATGCTATTCTATGCCATTTCTCTATGAATTTAGTGAACTGAAAACTTGTAGAATTTCTTTTTAATTGTATTAGATGTTCAGAGGAGAAAGGGAACTTGCGCAGGTTAAGTTAGTCGCAGAGGCTCTGCTGAGATGGAATTTGAGCCGGACTTGGAGCGTTGGGCAGCCTAGGCATCAGGGAAGAACAGGAGCAGGCTTTGGGTCGTGACTAGAGAATGAAAAAGAGTGTGGGAGCATGGCCAGTCACTGACAGTTTGGAATAAACCACACTACAAAATTCACACACACAAACACACCACAGTTAACAAGCACATATCTCCCTATTGTGCTTGTTAACTGCACAGTTCTCAGCCTACGGTACACAAATACTATACAAGAGAATCTGACAGATGAGAATAAAAGGGAAGTTAGAAGCTTAGGTCATGGTTTTTCTTAAAAGTGATGCTAATTTTTTTCTATATAAACTGACCACTAGATAAACAGATGCAACATGACCTTTACCACTAGAGAACCAGATAAGAGATGAAGAGAAATTACTCCCTGAAGAAATATCCCAACTAATCAATGAAGAAGGAATGGTAGAATTAGAATACCCCCATTTTCAATGCTTAGTGAATGCATGGATCAATACTCAGCATCTAGAGTGGCTACTCTCATGAAAAGAAGGACTAACTTCACATCCACCAGCATCTCCCAGTGTAATACACTACTATCTATGATGAAGTCTAGATAAAATCAATTATATCTAAGCCTGATCAGGTCTCTAAGCCTGACACCAACGTATATGGAAACAGATAAAAGAAGGATAAAGTCACCAGAAATGCAACCAGCAAATTGCAGAGTCTAGGACTCTAAAAACGAGCAACCTGATTTCTTCAATGAGTAGATCCATAGGGAAGAAAAGAGATGAAGTGTTTATTCATCAAAAGACATACCAACTGTTCACAAAGTGTAGCCTGCATTTAAATCCTGATTGAAATCAACTGTGAAATAAATGAGTAGATAGATAGATAGATAGACAGGCAGACAGGCAGACATTTAGGAGACAATTAAAAATTTGACCACTGACTAGATATTTCACTGAAATTATTATTAACTTTTCTTACAGGTGTGATAATGGTTATGTGCCTGTATGTTTTATCTTCTAAAGATAAGTACTGAAATATTTACAGGTGAAATATGATGTCTGGGACTTGCCTCAAATAAATGTGGGCACAGGAAGTATACAGATATAGAGATGAAACAAGACTGGCCATGAGTTGATTGACTGTTGTATCTGGATAACAGGTACATGAAGCTTCATTATAACATTGTATCTACTTTTGTGTATGTTTACTTTTTCCATAAATAAATTTATTAAGGCATTTAAAATTTACTTTTCCATCAAATAGAAGCCTTAGGAGATTTTTTTCACAAAAGCAATATGATTAAGGGATGTAGAAGAGAGAAATTCAGCAGTGATTTGCACAACAAATTGCCATTGGGGAAGGCTAGAGACAAGGAACTCACTTAGGAGTCTCTTACAGTATCTTGATCCATATGGATGAGTCTGATTTGGGTCTGATTTGTTCTTAGCATTAACAAGAATGAAAAGAAAAAGTGATTGGAGTCATTTTGGAGATCTGTCAAAGTTCTGTGCTATTCAAATATGAAGCACTAAGCAAAGGAAAATTCAAAGATGACTCGAAAATTTCAAACCTGGCTGATTATAAAAATAGGAATTCATAAATAGAAATAGGTAAGTCGAGAAAGCACATTGTTAGGGAAGGAGGTGACAAATTTGCTTCCAGACTTCAAGTTTGAGAGCCTGAAGTGACAACTCGCTTTTATTAAAAATAAAAGTTTGTCAAAAATAAAAAGTTTTACTTTTATTTGTTAAAAGTGAATTACTGTTTAACTACACATGTATAAAAATGATGTCCTTTGTGCTCTCTCTCCAACTGGGATGACTTATTTAAAAATAAAGTACCATAAATTAAAGTTGTATAATAAAATAATTAAATAAAAAAATGTAAGTCAAATCTTCTTGGAATTAATATTAAGATAGCCTAAATCCTTCTTTAATAAAAATGCTTTCTTGGCATGGTTTAGCCATTTCATTTACATCCTTTTTCCTGCAAAAATCCCTATATTCTTTGATACCATCAGAAGGAAATCTATATGCTTCTGTTACCTCAATTCCCTATCTCTACACATATAAACATAAAAAGAAATAAAGACACCATAGGGCTCAATACATACCAAGTTTTCTAGTCAATTTGCTCACATATTGCAAGCAGTACTCAGAAGAATGAAACTATAGTGTCACAAGAAAATTTGGCAAGTCTTCTGAGGCCTCTTTAATAATTCCTGTATTGTGTCATTAATACTAAAAATAATTTCTCCTAGTGACAGTGTGAATATATATACGTATAATAGAAATTATGTCAAAGTCAGACTTTTCAATATCAAAAAGGCAAATTTAAGCTTTACACCTTGAAAATTTTATAATTAACCAGAATATATTCAGTGTATTTCAGCACATGTATGTCTGCAAAGTTAGAAGTTTGTCATTTTTAAAGCCTAGACTGACATATTCTCCATGTCTTTTACCTTAGTAAGTGACTCTGTAGTCAAGTGATCCGCTGTGATTTTTCAACAAACAATAAAAAGCAGGAATGTAATGTTCTCTAAATCTTCTCATCCTTGGCAATCTCTGCCAATAAATACAGGGCTAGGGACCATTTAGAGTGGCAGTGTGCTAATGATGTAAAACAACAAAACTGACCCAAATTATGTATTTGAAATCCCAGTGTCTGGGCCCCTGGATTGCTATGCCTTTTGCTATCAGAGCACCTACTTTCTTGTTAGTGTTTTTCTGCACTGACCTCTAAAAGTTGGAAGTGACGCCCTGGATCACTGAGTCATAGGGATAAAGGGAGGGGATGTTTGGAAGACCATCTTCAAGTACCATGGAGACCACAGTTGGAATCTTTCTTTGCCGGGCATATAGAATGTTTCTACAGAAACAATATTTTTTTATTGAAAATTAATGTTTCCTCTTGTTTAGGTGATAGTTGGTTGGAATTTTTACTTCTACTATCATCACACCATTAAGAGGAAAAATGACCCACAGAATCAAGGAAGGGGAGGATAGGTCAAAGATTAACACCTATGAATTTAATTTGTTATATTGAGGAACTAAATCACTAGGCAGGTCAAAGTTAGGAGAGACAGCTCTAGGTGACCAGATGTACCAATTCATACTGTTGCTGCTTATTGAATTTATGAATATAAGTGTTTTCTTCACAAACATCTTAATGCTTGAGGGAAATTATCTTAATGGAACAGGAAGTTTCCAAAGTACCATTTCTTCCACTCAGTGAGCTCTTCTTCACTTCTGGCCCTTTGTTAGAATCCTTCTCTCTGAAACTCTCTTTCTGACTCTTGTGCTCACCTGATTTCTGCAAGTTCTTCAATTTCTATGTTAAATGTTACATTCCCGGTCCATACTTTTTTACCTCAAGTGCCACAAGAACTAATAGCATCTTGTTTCTATAGGATGTTAAGCTCAATTATTAGACCTGATATATTCCACTGTGATTATCTGTCTCTTCTATTAGACTGTATGACTCTTGTGGGCAGGGAGACAGTCTCAGTCATATTTTTATCACCAGCACTGAGCCTGCTGAGTGTCTAGAACAGAAAAGAGCTCATTTGGGGTTATCATACACACACTACTATATATAAAATAGATTACTAATAAGGACCTACTGTATAGCACAGAGAACTCTGTTCAATATTCTGTAATAACTTATATGGGAAAAGAATCTGAAAGAGAATGAATATATATATATAGATTCATATATATATATATATATAAATCACTTAGCTGTACACCTGAAACTAATACAGCATTGTAAATAAACTATACTCTAATATAAAATAAAAATTAAATTAAAAATAAATAAAAATAAATTTTTAAAAAAGAAAAGGGCTCAAAAAGCATCCGTCAAATTCAAGTTGAAAGAAATACATGTAACATATTTTGTTAATGGTGGAAGCAAACATCTCCCAAGTCACTTCTCTGTTGGTCCCCTCTATAACATCCCTTAATTTCTCATCAAATAAACAGAAAATATAAATACAGGGAGGACTTTATTAATAGTAAAATATTAAATATTTTCTATTCATTTGATTTTTCATTTTCTGAACATCTCATTCTCTTCCTTTAAAAAAACTTTACTTCTTTACTGCAAGTAGGCTTTTATTTCTTTCACTTTTAACACTTTTGACACTTGGGATTTAATATTTTGATATAACTAGGTAAATTTTCCTTGATAAAAAAAAACAATGCCCTGAGTAACTGCGACATTTTCAGACATGCTGCTGTTAATTGAAGGGTTACGAAGTTGAATACGACAGGGACTTGCCCTTGAGAAATTCACAGCTTATTAAAGAAGACAGACTGGTCAAAAATAATTAAAACTTAATAGGGTAAAATCTAAATGTAAGTATGAAAGTATTACATGCAAATAGAAAAATGAAATGGTTTGGGAGTAACACAATTTAATAAGTAAAAGTAATGATAAAATACTTTATTTAATTCTTACATTGATATTTACCCTACTATTATTTCTGGATGATCAATTTCTTAATTAATATGAAATAGTCACTGAGCACCTGCTCTGTAACAGGCATTATTCTAAATCCTTTATGTGTGTAAAAGTACTGAATCCTCTCAACAGCCCTCTATTGAGAGCTATAAGCAATATTATTATTCCTACTTTACCGATGAGGAAACCAAGGCAAAGAGAGGTTAAGTAGCTTCTCAATGTTCAAAAATTAGCTACTGGCAGTTGGAATTCAAACTCAGCAGGCTGGTTCCAGAATCTCCGTTTCTACGTATTATACAGACTATATCTGAGGTCAAAAAGCAAATTTTCTACTTCCTAAATCTTCTTCTGTTATATTATTTAGTCTTTTGAAAGAAATTTGACCAAATCTTGGAAACTCAAATGCTCTCTGGAATACTACTCCTTGTCATCCTGATGAGGAAAACTTTTATCCATTCACTTCAGACCCCCACGCTTCAAGAATAAAAGGTTATTTGTGCCTCTATCGCATTTTACAGACCCAGGAAAATGCCATAGCCTTTGGGAATGTAGATTTGCTAATTGGGTGAAACGGAAAGAATGTTGTGTACAGAAAATTAACAACTGCATTCTGTATTCCCTTGCCCTTGTGGTAGCATCAGAGCAAGGGATTTCACTTTGTTTCAGGCATAACTTTTCTAAGATTACTCACAGAATCCACCCAATACAATCCAACATATTCCCAAATACCATTTAAATAAGACATATATTTGACTTTAAAATAAAATTTCAGTGTAATTGATGAGAAGCATTATCGTATAAACTATAACCATTTATTATGGTGCTCATGAAAAATGGCCTAAGCTTGTTCATTTATTCATTTATTTGCTCAGTAAACATTTTCAATAAACATCTCTCTATAAACATTGTATGATGCTAAATATAAGAAGTAAAATGATTAAATAAAATATGATCTTACAAAATATATAAAATTTCTCTGGAGTAAAATCTACTATTAGCATAGTTGAAAGAAAAACAACAAAGTAAGAAAATTTATTTGAGGCATTTACAATTAGATAATGCCTAATTTTCATCATATAAAAATTTTTTTGTAAATAATAAGAAAAAGTTATAGAATGCAATAAAAACATCAGCGATTTAAACAGGCAATTCACAGAAAACAAAACACAAATAATCAATATATGAAAATTTGTTATCCTCAACCTCACTTGTAATGAAATAACTGGAAATACATACAAGACCCCACTACCCTCCATAAAATCAGCAAAAACATTAGTTTTTCACTTCCCAAAGTTAAGAGACGCTCTCATATATTACTGGTGAAATTTTAAAACACTGCAACATGTAGTAAAAATTAGCCTTTTGTCTGTGACTGTGGGAGTAAATAAATGCTGGATGAGTTCAAAAATGTAAATCCATTCTCACAGATGCCATCCTTGTAGATATAGTTTGGTCTACTTTTGTAAATAGTGACCCAATGAACTCTTAATGGTCAGATTAACTTCAAACTTTCAGATTCAGTGCTTTAACCAGAGCCAAAATTGGGAACTCCACTCTTGGTGTCTTAACTTGTACAGTTCCAGGAAAGCCTTGCTAAGATCTCACCCTCATGGATGATCAAGGATTAGGAAGACTCTTCCCCTCCCCCAAGCAGAAGGCATAGAGTGTAGACTACAAATAGAACTGATCTCCCAAGGGCATCAGTTCCTGCAGAGGTGGCAGCAGCCTGATGCCTGGTGTCTCAAGCCAAAGGTGACCTTGGCTCATACAGTTTGAGTGGATTGGAGGAAGTCATCCAGTTAATAAGTGGCAAAGCCTGGACTAAGATAAGAGCACAAACTATACCTGAAAGAAGAGGGACTAGGGAGATTCCAAGGATTTGGTCACTGTATGGGTGTGAGAGCAAGTACCACAAAGAACCTACATGACTCCAAATTTATGACTTGGAAAATTGGATGATAATGGTGCCATTCCCCCATAAAATGAATAGGGAGAGGCATTGTAGGAAATGTGTCTCTTAAGCCAGAACTCTTGAGTGTGACTCCAGGTTCTATTGCATATTTGATCCTGGCCAAATTACTTAGTTTCTCTTTACCTTGATTTCCTCATCTCTAAGACAGGAATAACAGTTGCTATGAGGATTGATATGATGGTTGATATGAGGATTAAATAAGTGAATACTTTAGTACTTAGTTTCAAGTGCTTAGAACAGTGCCAAGCACATAGCACGTGTTACATGATAGATTATTAGTAGTATCAGTTTAAGGATTTGAAATATTTATCTTTCTTGAAAATTTACAAGAGTTATTTTACATGCTCGGCTACATCCTCAAGACAACCGACAATAGACACAGTGATGATACAAGCTGATGTACCCAAGAGGAGACTGCAGCTCAGCTGGGACTGGTTTTTGCTAAGTCAGGGTAGTGAACAGAGAGAGCTACAATGTAACCCTATTTTGTGAAAATAGCTCTCTCCTTCAATGTTCTATCATATCTCTTTTAGGCAGGGAGTATCACTGCTCCCCTAAATAACTGCTTAAGACAAATGGTATATAGGCATACATCATTTTGCTGTGCTTCCCAGATAATGTGTTTTTTACAAGTTGGCTTTGCAGTAGGGAAGAACAAGTCTGACTCCATATTTTACTTTAACCTTTGTATTCTATTGCTTTTACTTCAAGTTAGGAATGTTACCTATAGGCTAAAATATACAGGATAGCCCATTCTGAAGGGTCTGATCTTAAGGGTATAATACTTTTCTGCTCATATAGAGACAAAAGGTTGCAGAACAGAGAATAACATGTCTTGTTGGAGGTTTACAGGAACATTGTGGACTGATCTATGGGGACAGCTGCAAGAATAAAGGATTCTGACACCAAGAAGTCTGCAACAACCAACCATGCCCCTCCTTCACCTTGCCTTTAAAATGCCTTGCTGAAACCCTTCCAGGAGTTTGGGATTTTTGAGCACCAGCCACCCATCTCCTTGAATGACCTTGCAATTAACCTTTCTCTGCTCCAAACTCCAACGTTTCAGTTTGTTTGACCTTACTATGCATCCGGCACACAGACTTGCATTTGGTAACAGTTTTGACACCCCTGCATCGATAAGTCTATTGCAGCCATTTCTCAACAGTATTATTTTTAATTAAGGTGAGTACATTGTTTTTGCAGACATAATGCTGTTGCACACTTAAGAGATTATAATATAATGTAAACATAACTTCTACATGCACCGGGAGACCTAAAAATTTGCATGACTCGCTTTACCACAATATTGGCTTTGTTGACACCAAACCCAAAATCTCTCTGAGGTGTGTCTGTATTTTGGATGCACTAAGTACCATAGGAACATTGCCAATCTCATGTTCTTCCTCATGTTTTCCCCATCCTCTTTATCATTCCCAGCCTACAATCCCTCAAACTTTCTCCTCCACTATTTTATGGCAAAATGTTCTTCTTTTGACCTCATAACAGTGAGAACTTATGTTATTTTCAGCCAGCCATTCTTACATGGATCTTTCTTTCTGTTTTATTCACTATATGTTCCAAACTTGGTGTGCAGCAGTGGGGATAAGCATCTCATACTACTTTGCTGCCCCTGTGGTTGTTTTCTACGGTTTAATGCACAGCAGATGTCAGATAAATACGTCTTCGTTGGTTGAATGATAGTTGGAGCTTTCCTCAACAGAAAGGAGAATGATAAAGTAGAGGGAAGGATACGAGTTAGTTGAAGGTTCCAAAATTAGAACAAATGTCACCAGAGACAATTTCTAACAGGGTTTGACATCTAATCATCGTAGGTTAGCTCTTCTGATCATCAGCTGCTTACCTCAAGATCTTTCCTTTCTTGCAGATTTCACCACCAGGTTCATAAATCTCCTCTTCTTCCCTCCAACCTCCCCCCGCCCCCAACATACACACACACACACACACACACACACACACACACACACACACACACTGCAGTCATCATCCTCAGAACCTTCAACATCTATGTTGACCACCCCCCAGCATAGATAGTGAGTACCCTTACCAACTTCACCCTAGCAATCTTCATCCATTCTCCACTTTATTGCTACTACATGTTATCACACCAACTTCTTTCATTAAGCAAAGAATAACTGCATAGCTGTTATAATAGTTAAAAATATGGAAAACACAGTTAGCCAGACTTGCTGAAATCTCTATATGGGAACTTCCTAGCTAAGTAACACCAAAGAAGAGAGGTAACTGTTGAGAATCAGTTAACCATGGCATTTCTGCACATCTTATATCAAGCTTTCTTCTGCGCTATCTCTTCGAGGATGTCAGTATAGCAAACAGCCTTGTAAGATACAAAGAGTGTCTCCCTCTGGGGTGGAAGACAGATTTGTTTCCTGACCAAGATAATAAAGATAATGTCTCCTTCTGGGGCAAATATTAGGCAGTTGTGCCAGCAGCCTCTTATAAGATTGGGGGTTTCCTCAGAAGGTCCCAAAACCCACCGTGTGCTGCATTCAGTAGGGACACCCTACATCACCCCCGCGGGACTCGAGGGCAGAGGAACATGAGTAATGAAGTCATTTGTCTCTGACTCAGGGGTCTTTTGTCTTCTGCTAGCATCTGTGGCTGGCTAACTTGTTAGCTTGCAAGCAGGGTAAGACTTCAGACTCTTCCCAGTCCCTGATAATGACTTCTTTATGCCTTAGTTTCCCTACCCGTACAATGGAGAGAGGGTGCCTACCTCACAGAGATAGTGTGCTAATTAAAATGGAATAAGCAGATTATACATATAGGGAGCCAAAACTGAGCCTCACAGCTGCATCAGTATTTGATGACTCCCGACTGCCTCCTTGCCCAGCCAAGTGGCCTGCTCTCGGCTCAGTTCTTACTGGTGGCTCCGAGGCACGAACACTAGAGACCATCTCTCCTTTTCAAAGTTCATAACCCCTGCCCTGTGACTCTGCTCTAAACTGGTTTTCTTCCTACATTTTTGTCTCTCTCTAGTTCCTTGCTAAAAAGGCACACACACACACACACACACACACACACACACAAGAATTAACAAAAGGAGAATGTTTTGTAGATGTCCTAAGGCACTCCTAAATTGCCACAAAAATGGTTATGAACAATACAGCAACAGGAAACCAGTTTTTCTAAAGTGGAAGAAGGGGAAGGCAGTGATTGAAATGAGGGGGTAAGGGAGAGTCATGAGATCCTTCTTCAAAAGGAGATAAGAGTTAAAAGAAACCTGTAAAACATCGAGTCACTCAGTTATGTAGATGACTGATATTTATTATTCTCCAATGTCCAATCTTAATGACAGATTTGCAAAGAATTACTGGAAAGAAAGCAGGGGAAATGGTAGCTGGTAAGGTATGTGGCCAAGTGACCATTGAAACAGTGTGGAATAATAGAAAAAAGACAAACTTTTCCATCAACAGATCCCAGGATTCCAAGCCACAGCTTTTAGTAGTTGTGAGAATGTGGGTGACTTACTTAAGCTCACCAAACTTCAGTGTACTTACCTCCCAAGTGGGGTAAGACTCTCCACCTTGAGGAGCCACTGATGGGTTATCTCAATAACCCATACCTATGATGGGGGTGATTATTTCAGGAGTAAAATACTGAAGAATTACATCTTCAAAAATTAATAAAAGGGCTGAGGGACATTTCCGAATATTTCCGAAAAGGATACAACATCTCTGATGTGGTACTAGACTTGCCAAATACAGCCTTGTAGAACACCAGGCTTGCCAAATACAGTATTATAGACCTTAAACTCTGGCTTCATAAAAAGCCAAGGTGCAGAAAATTCCTTAGAGGCAAAATTCTATAACTCAGTGTCAGTCTCAGATAACTACTTACTAGATTGAATGAACTTACCTGTAACAAAAAATCAAAGAGGGCCATCTTGGACCACTCGTGGTGATGTATTTCAGTACAGCCCCACTCAGGTTTAGGTACTCGGCCATTCTGCCAGCACTTCTGTTTCAGCAACTGCTGATAAGTTCCCCAGGTGAGCTTAACAGAAGAGTGGGTCTCGTTACTTGTTGGAGATAAAGATGAGTCCCAGAGAATGAAAGGACACGGGAGGCCGTCTATAGAATCCAAAAAAATAAATAAATAAATAAATGAACAAACACACTGTTAGCATATTACTGACTAAGTGTGTACTCTTGGCTGTCACTCATTTTTTCACAGCTTCACACTCTCACCTGTCACGTGTGACAGTTTAATTAGATGACATTTAAGATCCCTTTGTTTTCTGAATATTTACTATTTTTATACCTCAATGATGCTTCCTAATAGGAGTCTTATAAGACAGAAAGTTATTGTTAGACAAGGAAAGAAAAGTTTTTCTTTTTAATAAGATACTTTATAGATGTGGCAGGAATAGGCCACTACCCACCAATAACAATGTCCTCTGGTTAATGTGGTTTTATTCCACACCTAAAAGCAGCCACCATGAAAAAGAAAAGAATCCAGACATTTATAATTGTCTGTTTAGTGTCTGAGTGGAGCTGCTCTCTATTTGTAATAACAACTGTCTGATTTTCTGAGGCCACATTATGATGTCAGGAAGAAAAAGAATTTTTAGAAATTGCAAATTTAAAAGTGAAATTGTATGTTTCACACCAGTCCCTATAATCTCCAAAGAAAGAAAAAGGAAGCAAGAGGGTTTTTTCATTCCTGATAGAAGCAACGGCACTCCTGGGAATGGACAATTTACTCACATAAAATCTTGCAAAGTGTATTTAAGCAAATGTCATTTCTTCAACTCCCTGTGCATAGAATATTTTTTCAAAAAAATCTGTCACTCGAATTTTCTGTCTCATTCTTGATAGTTTAGAAATGTCATTGGTAAACTGTACATTAAACAACACTGTAAGCTTAAAACCAAAAGCATCCCTCTCAAGCCCCCATGTCTATCAAATAAAGTCACTGAAAGATGATGAAGCATAGCTTTGCTTATAATTTAGAAATCAGAAGGATCTCTTGGAAAAACAACAACAACTAAGTCACAAAGATCTGAAAAATCCCATTTAACTCATTCTTAACAGGCCTGGACAATAGAAGCCTCTGAAACTATGGCTGGAATGTCAAGATACATCAAAGGGATTTTTAAAGCTCTTTCAAATGACCTGAGAGGTTCTCAATTTATAACTGTTTGCTTTTTGTTAAAGACTTTTATTTTCCCATCTTGCTTGTTTGCCTTTGTGTAGAGTTCTTATCTGTGGTCTTTAATGCAAGGACAGTCACTCCTCTAACCACTCTTGAATGTGGTGTTACTGTGACCTCAACAGTATTAATAACATTCACTTAATCATTCTATTCACCCACATTCCAGTTTTGTTCAAAAGAAAAATCTTTCTCCTTTTAGCCTTGAAATTTAGGCCAGGGCATGGAGAAAGTCCTTTAGCTTGTGGAAAATAGGCCATAGTCACTGATGTACAATTAAAAGACAAACAGAGAAAGAAACATGAACCATAACTAAAGAACTTAATTGTTACCTCTCTCCTTTTTATTTTCTTTTACTGTACTAAAATGATTTGGGGCTGCTGGGATCCAATTAGCTTCTTAGATATTAGATAAATATAATGTTAAATGTATATGCTCCAAATACTATGCCAATTTAAAAAATAAGAAGAAGAATAAATTGCAGGTAAAAGCAGTCCATCATGCAATGCAAGACATGTAAACCAGTGTAAGCAAATACACGTAAGAGACACAACACAGCTTTCAAAGATATGCACACTTCAGACTTCCAAATATCAACACCAAGAGGCTCTATCAGTCAGGGTCTTCGGAACAAAGTGATACACAGCTAGCTATTCTCAGGGCTAGGAAGTATTCAAAGGGAGTAGAAACCTAACACTGAAATTCAACAACACAAATCAATACACAAGACAGACAACCACCAGCTTCCTCAGTACACAAGGCCCTCAGAGCAATGAGGACATGATGCACATAAACAACTGAAACAGTTAACTTCTGCGCTACTTTTCCTTCCCTGTAGAAACATTTGCTTCATATTTTAAAAGTAATTAAAAGTAAATCTACACATTTTAAGAAATGTGGAAAAAACATTAAAATATACAGCTAAAAGATGACATGATACTATATATATGAAACACTAAAATCTCCACCAAAAAAAATATTGGGGGACTTCCTAGGTGTCTCAGTGGTTAAGAATCTGCCTACCAATGCAGGGGACACGGGTTCAATCCCTGCTCCAGGAAGATCCCACATGCTGCAGAACAACTGAGCCCATGTTCCACAACTATTGAGCCTGTGCTCTAAAGTCCGTGAGCCACAACTATTGAGCCCATATGCCACAACTACTGAAGCCCATGCACCTAGAGCCCATGCTCTGCAATAGGAGAAGTCACCACAATGAGGAGCCCATGCACCACAATGGAGAGTAGCCCCTACTTGCCACAACTAGACAAAGCCCATGTGGAGCAATGAAGACCCAATGCAGCCAATAAATAAATAAATAAATTTATTAAAAAAAACACTATTGGAACTTATAAAGGAATTCAGTACAGTTAAAGGATATGATATTAATATACAGATATCTGTTGCTTTTCTATACACTGATAATGAACTCTCAGAAAGAAAAATTAAGGAAACAATCCTGTTTACAATCATATCAAAAAGAATAAAATACCTAGGAATAAACTTAACTAAGGAGGTGAAAGATATATATGCTAAAAGGTATAAAACATTGATGAAGGAATTTGAAAATTATACAAAGAAATAGAAAGATATCCCATGCTCTTGGATCAGAAGAATTAACATTGTTAAAATGCCCATACTACCCAAAGCCATCTACAGATTTAATGCAACCCTATCAAAACACTCATGGCACTTTTTACCAAACTAGAATAAATAATCCTGAAATTTATATGAAACAACAAAAGATCCCAGATTGCCAAAGCAATCTTGAGGAAAAACAACAAAGCTGGAGGAATTATGCTCTCTAACTTCAAACAATACCACAAAGCTACAGAGATCAAAACAGTACAGCACAGGCACAAAACAGACATACAGGTCAATGGAACAGAAGAGAGAGCCTGGAAATAAACCCAGGCATTTACTCAATTAATCTATTACAAAGGAGGCAATAATATACACTGGAGAAAATACAGTCTCTTCAATAAGTGGTTCTGGGAAAACTGGATAGCTGCATGTAAAAGAATGAGATTAGACATTTCCTCACATCATGTAGAAAAATAAGCTCAAAATTAATTAAAGCTCTAAATGTAAGACCTGAAACCACAAAACTCCTAGAACACAGGCAGAACACTCTTTGACATAAATTGTAGCAATATTTTTTGGATCTGGCTCCTAAGGGAAAAGAAATACAAGCAAAAATAAACAAATGGGACCTAATTAAACTTAAAGGCTTTTGTACAGCAAAGGAAACCATCAATAAAATGAAAAGACAACCTACTGAATGGGAGAAAATATTTGCAAACAATATGACTGACAGGGGTTAATGTTCAACATATATAAACAGCTCATACAACTCAATATCAAAAAAACAAAGAACCCTTAAAAATGGGTAGAAGACCTGAATAGACATTTTTCCAAAGAAGACATACAGATGGCCAACAGGTCATGAAAGGATGCTCAACCTTGCTAATCTTCAGAGAAATGCAAATCAAACCACAATGAGATTTCACCTCACACCTATAAGAATTGCTATCATCAAAAAGACTACAAACAACAAATGTTGGAGAGGATGCAGAGAAAATGGAAGCCTTGTACATTGTTGGTGGGAATGTACATCGGTGCAGCCACTATGGAAAACAGTATGGAAGTTCCTCAAAAATCTGACTACCATGTGATCCAGCAACTCCACTGCTAGGTATATATCCAAAGAAAACAAAAACACTACTTTGAAAGATACGTGTGCCCCAATGTTCATAGCAGCATTATTTACAATAGCCAAGACATGGAAGCAACCTAAGTCCATTAACAGATGAATGGGTAAAGAAGATGTGGCACATATATACAATGGAATATTACTCAGCCATAAAAAGAATGAAGTTTTTGCCATTTGCAACAACAAGGATGAACGTAGAAAGTATTATGCTTAGGAAAATAAGTCAGTCAGAGAAAGACAAATATTCTACATTACATCACTTATGTGCGGAATCTAAAAAAACAAATAAACCAATGTATATAACAAAACAGAAACAGATTCACAGATATAGAAAAAAAACTAGTGGTTATTAGTGGGGAGAGGGAAGTGGGGAGGGTGAGATGGGGTAGGGGATTAAGAGACACCAACTACTATGTATAAAACAAATAAACAACAAAGTTATATTATACAGCACAGAAAAATATAGCCATAGTTTTTAATAATGTTAAATGGTGTCTACAACTATAGAAATATTGAATCACTATGTTGTACACCTGAAATTAATAATTAATATTGTAATCAACTATACTTCAATACAAAAATAAACATAAAAAAATGTAGCCAAGAAAACAATTATCTACAATCTCCTACCCTAGTAATTCATTCTGTTATTTGTATTTTTACATCTGATATTTTCCTATCCCTTCTTTTCACACCTGAAAAGTAAATTGTTTTTAGAAATTTAAGGAGTAGAGCCTATGGTTAGAGGTCAGACTCTGGAATCCAATGGACCTTTTGAATTCTGGTCACATTACTTGTTGGCTTTGTAATGTTAGACAAGTTATATAACCTCTTTAAACCTCACTTTCCCCACCCTCTGTAAAATGTGGGCAATACTGTACCTTCCAAAACAAACTTTGTTAAATAGGATCACGCATTTAAATTTCTCAGCCTGGTGCCTCACATACATGCATATCCCAGAAAGGTTTTGCTATGACTATTATTATATGCATGCATTATACAATCACATAATTCATCAGCTTTCCACTAGCCCTATTGTTTATTGAGCATCTACTATGTCTCCAGCTCGGTTCTAGGCCTAAAGCATACGTACATACATACACACACACACACACACACACACACACGCCAGGTTTTCAGTTGTCTGTTGTTTCATTTTTTTTGTTTTTTGTGGTTTTTTTGTTTGTTTCTGTTTTTTGTTTGTGTTTTGTTTTGTTTTGATTTGTTTTTTGCTTTCATACAGTTTACATTTCCATCAGGGAAAAAAGGCAAAATTTATGCAAGGAAAATAAACTATTTGGAATCATCTTATGTATATTATTTGTCATTGTTTCACTAACTGTTACATCACAAACATTTCTCTTATAATTAAGTGTTCTTAAACAGTATCACTTTAACCGTGATACAATCATCTAGCCCAGTGGTCAGAAAAATTCGTTAAGGGCAAACAGTAAGTATTCTAGGCTTTGAGGGCCTTGGGTTTGTCAACTAGCAAGCACTCAACTCCATTGTGATACAAAAGCAGTCAAAACACTGTATAACCAAATGGTGGTGGCTATGTTCCAATAAAACTTTATTACAGGCACTGAAAGTTACATTTTATATAATTTTTAAGTGATGTAGTAATATTATGATGATTTTTTTTCAACTATTTAAAATTGTAGAAACCATTGGTAGCTCAGGGACCACATAAAACTGTCTGTAGGCTATCTCTCATCCACAGACTGTAGGGAATCAATATCTACTGTATGGGTTTATTGCATTTCATTTAACACTTCTCTCCTTTAAGTCTTAAAAAATTTTGATACATTTTCTATTAAATTACTTTAAAAATTGTTCTCACACTGCCACAGGGAGCTTTCAGTGGATAGGAATAACTGGTTTTCAGTTAATATACTCTGTTTTCCTCCACATCCATCTTCCCGCAGCAAAATATTCTGACTGTCTCAGAAAGATGTTCTGTCCTGCCCCGCCTGACATCAGTCACCGCAGGGAACAGGGGCTTCCAGAAAGCCGTCTGAGCCAAGCTGCTTGCTCTTCTTTCCAGCAAGCAGGTCCTGCAAGAGGCTCCAGATCTCAGAGCTGTGAGCAACTACTGTGAGGAGCATTCCCCCTTGTATAAAATACGGCTGATAACGGAATTAAATGAACTTTGATAGATCTGAAGGGATGACAGAGAAATTGCCTCTGAAAGCAGGAAATGGGTTAAAGCAACTTACCTGAAGCGTTTCAGAGGTGAGGGGCATTCATCTCTTTGCATTCGGGTTTGTCAAAATGATGCAGTGCTGGGATCTCTAGAGAAATCTTAACAGGGAAGAGATAAAATTCTAACTGTCAGAGTGGGGAGGAAGCAGAGTTTTAGAAGATATGTGGGTGTTCATGTGAATTAAAGGTTATACAGCTGTCTTTAAAAAAATGAGACTTTCCAGTAAAACTTACTTTTTCCAAAATCTGAATATTTCCTCTGAATTTTGATGCTCTCCAAAGTCATTCTTTATTCAAAAGCACAAAGGAGACATTCTTTTGAGAAGATGAACGTGAAAATCCACTAAGAATGAATGCTATACACAAGCTCCTCTGCCTTGGTTTATTAAGTGCCCTTCACCTTGAACCAGTGACCGCCTTTGTTGAACTACAGGGAGAGTTGTCAGTGTCTGTCTGCATCTATCACTGGGCAAAAATAAGCAAAAACATCCTGAGCTCTGAAATCAAAAGCCTATTTTATCACATGGGCCAACTTCCAAGACTTCTTGTGAACAAGACAGAAAGGAAAGTGTTCAGCTCAGAGCCCTTCATTAAAAATAACTCTAAAACCCAACAAAAAAAATAAAGACAAGTCAAAACTTGAGACTCATCTTTGTTAAAGGAAACAAATCCTGTCAGGTCCCACTGCAACTGTCCAATGCACTGAAGGAACACTTGAACGTTGCAGACCTCTAAGCTGCTAAAAGCAAATGTTGACAGGGGCGTACCTCCAGTGAGAGGGTAGCAGGTGTCTGGTTGTTAATGATCCCTTAAGTATGATCTGCTCTATTTTTCTACAGTGCCTCTCACAGTAGAGTTCTGGCGATTAAAAGTGAAAAAAGCAGGTAAGATCTCTTGGCTTAGCATTGGTGAACGTGGACAAGTCAGTCAATGTGAGAAAGGGTGAAATAGGATTCTGTGACAGCCTTGCCAGGGGAGGAAATGTGGAGGATAAGATGCTCAGGCTTTCAAACATGGTTAATTAATTCACTTATTGCCAAAGCACGTATTTACCATTGTCCCCCAATATCTGAACCCAGTTGGTTCCTGTGTTTCAGATAGAAAGGATTCTGAGTGAGGCACACCAGAAACAGGGGCCCTACAAGATCCCAGTCCCAAGTGAGGCCCCGGCCATGGCTAGGAGTTTAGTAGAAACAGATAAGCATGCGTGTGATGACGATCAGGTTGCATGTCTGCCAGTTGAAGTGTGTCTTGAAGGGAACAAGTGAAGGACTAAAATAAAGGCTGGACTCTCAGTGCAAAGCCGAGCAACAAAGAACTGCCAGCCCCCGAGTAGCAACATGGTGAGCCGTGGCCATGAATAAGGAGCAGAGCCTTCTCTGAAGAGGAGCTGAGTATGAAGGGTGGCGCCCAGAAAGAAGTCACAAGTGTTGATTCTACTCTTGAGTGTCTCTGGTCTCCACAGGACTCAAGATCAGTCCTCCAGCCACCCTGACGGAGGCACCGGGCTCCTCAAGGCATGAAAAGTGTGAGATGCAGAGACACTGAAAATACAGCACTGTCAGATGTTAGAAAGAACCCACCTAGGTTAGGTTTCAAAAGGGGAAAGTGGTAGAGAGGCAGAATTGCATAGACTTTATACTGCAGATTCTATGCAGCCAACGAAGTCCTCGACACGAGGGCTTGTCTTAGGAATCCAATTTCTGGGTGATTTAGAATACAGTTCTTCCAACAAAAATACAAATGTATTGAGTTACTTTCCGGTTTCACTAACTTCTTTTCTCGAGGTTGGACTGAGTTAAAAGGATCTCCATGTTTCCTCAAGCGTTAGCTAAGCGTGAAGCCCTTGTGACTTCCTCCTTCACAGACTACTCAGACAATCCAAACCATCCATTCTACTGTAAAAACAAAGTGTCCTCCTTTGCTCTGAACCTTTGACTAATGGACAGGAACTTCTGCTTTCTAGGTCTGCCAGGGACTTCCGCTATGAAAATGGAAACTCCCAGACTCTTCCTGTCTCAATATTCCATTTAGAAAAACAGGAACCGACTTTGACTTCAGAGGGCTGTGATGATGGAGTCACTTTCAGGCTCCACAAACGATCACATTTTGCCAATAACGTCTTGGTCACATCAGGGGTACCTGGTCCTGGGCCATGTAGTGTTGGTTGACGTAGATGAAGAAGCCGTGGATTCCTGACCAGGGTGAGCTTCCTAATAGTCCAAAGCTCATCCCATCACCCCTCTTCTTCAGGCCCTTCAGTGATTCCCCATTATCTGTGGGATGCAGTCCTTGTCCTTCCATGACATAAATCCACCCACTCCCCACTCACCACCCCCCCAGCCCTAATCTCCTTTCTCCAGAACTGTTTGCAGTTTTCCAGGCACACGTTGCCTTCACAAACTTCTCACACATATGTTCTCTCCATTCATCCGTACCCGCCCATCCCTCACCCCACCCACAGCGACACTGAAGAACCAGTCTGACATTACTGCTTCTAAAACTTTCTGCAGTCCCCATACCCACCCCCCAAACGCACATATCCCCCTCTGTGCCTGCAGGGTTCCCTAAACATATCTCCATGGAGGTCTTCATCCTACCTTTCTTGTAGGATGGGATTTGCTTAGCTGTCTCCTGCCCTCACACTGAGAGCCTGTGAGAGCAGGGACTGGTTTCCAATCATCTTTGGTTCTCCAGCTCCTGACATAATGTTCAGGCCAAAGCAAGCATTCAAAAATGTTGATGAATGAATGAGTGCATTTTCCAGAATCCCTATTTTCATCTCCAGCCCTTAGGTTCTAAGGGTCAATGGGCCCTGAACAAAGGTTTGGTTGGTGTGACCTCCTAGTAAGCAGTGATTTCACTGTCCTCACTCTAGATGAATGGAGGAGGATTAAGAGACACTAGAGAAGTAGAGGTGGGGGCATTCAGGGGGTTTCCAGTCCCTCATTCCAACATCCACCACCATGACTCCATAATTCCCTGAGACTCAGGAATGATGATGCAGGGGTGGTGGGGACACCACTGCCTCACTCCTTCTGAGCCCAAATCACTGTCGTGAGAAGAGGATGGTTAAGGCATCGTGACTACATTTGGGAAAGGCCACAGAGGCTGAAAGGCCGTGGAGGCAGCAGGTTCTGATGTGGACACATGATTACTTAGGAAGGCCCAGCCCATGTCCACCAAGGCTCCAGGTGAGGTGAAAGTATAATGATGACGGTACAGACAGCAGTGAGGACCAGGCTGGGGAGCCCTCCCACCCACATCTGCAGCCCAGCCCTGCTGCACACAACCGGACACATGCTACTCTCTGAGCCTCATTTTCCCCACAGGGAATCTCTCCGAGTGTATCTGATGTGCGGGGCTGTGGCGCAATTTGGTGAAATGATGAATGTAAAGTGCTTCGCCCTCCACCAACCAGAGAGACTGGGATCATCCACCACCCACTCCAGCACCGTCTTTAAATGACAACTTGAGGTGCCTGTTTATTTCATTCAAGTAAACATCAATCTAGAGAAACAAACTCAGAAAATCTAAGGAGACGTATCAGCAAGAGCTGACTCAGCTTAGAAACTGAATGAAAATAAAAGATAGCCATCACTGCGTGTTCCTATGTGAAGGATGCTGCTATAGATATTTTATCCATATCAGCTCACTTCATTCTCACAACTCAATAAGGTAAATACCATTATCAACATCATCACACTATGGAGAAATGAGGTAAAAAGAGATTAAGTGAATTCATCCAGATCACACAGGTATCAGAGGGTAGAACCAGGATTCAGATTCAGGGAGTCTACACTGCGAGTCATTAGGAGCTGAACTGCATCCCCCAGAATTCAGAATGTGACTGCATTTGGAGAAAGAGCCTTTAAAGAGGCAATTAAATTACCAATAAGCTGAGGCTGTTAGAGCGGCCCTAATCCAATCTGACTAGTGTTCTCATGAGAAGGGGATATTTGGACACACCTAGAGACAGGAGGGGCAGAAGATTACAGAGGAAAGATTGTATGAGGATGCAGTGAGAAGGCGGTCCTCAGCAAACCAAGGAGAGAGGCCTCAGAAGAAACCAAACTGGCCGACACCTTGACCTTGGACTTCCAACCTGCAGAACTTTAAGAAATAAATGTCTTCTGTGTAAGCCCCCGAGTCTGTGGTATATTGTAATGTCAGCCCTAGCAAAGGGATATGCCAGTCCACGCTCTGAAACACAAAGCTATTTGAATTAGAAATTATACAGCTTCTTCCCCATTTTAGAGGCACACATAGAAAGTAAATGCTATCAGTTACAACCAAATTCTATCAAAACATCAATATTTGCCCATTAACTGAGCTCAGCACTCATCCAGATTCAGCAACACATTTAGTCCTAATGGAAAGGTCATGACCTTGGGCTCAGGCTGGTGCTGAGTGAATCTTGAAATCAGTGGCCATATGAAGAGTCCCTCCAGGCCACTGAGCTGTCACATGGTCCAATAGTGTCAGCTCCGAGGGGGCAGGGATTCTTGACTGTTTTGTCCACTGATGTAGCCCCCAATGACTAGAAGAGAGGCTAGCACGCAGCAGGTGCTCAATACATATTCCTTAAAAGAAGAAAAGATGCTATAAAAGGGAACAGATTGCATGCAGCTGAGGAACATGCATCTTTCAGGCTGTGGGCACTGTGGCAACTACTAGCCACTGTCCCTTCTATCCCAGCCTCATGTGAGATCTGGGGACACATCCCAGAGGCCCAGCAGAGAAGGTTCCCCGGTTCCCCCACTTTGCCAATGAAGGTATGTAGTGAGCAAACAAGAGGACACTGCAAGTCCAGCACTGCTTGGAGCCCACATTCAGTAAACTTTTGTTCACTGATGAATGAAAACATTAAGCTGACCAGCTCAGTATGATTGCTAAAGAAATACCCTTAGGGCTTTTCTGGTAAAGAACGCAATGTGCTTTTCATCCAGATTTTCAAAAATAAGACATGATTCCTATACCCCCGAGTCAATTATTTTAAGAGAGTTTGCACCCATGTCCAAGATTTCTAGGATTTTGAAGTCAGTGTGTTTCCAAGTTGTGGGGGCATCTTTGTTATTCTCATAACTCCCTGAGAAAAACGCCTCTATCCTCACGTGAGAGCCTGGGACAACATCAATTATGCAGCTGCCACCCCGCCCCGCTCTGGCAGCCACACAACCACCGGTAGCTCACAGCACTGCTTGCATGGACTTGAGAAGAGAGTGGAAAATACACAGTGTATTTCTCCTGCTTTATGATAAGATGAGGCAGTACAAGTTGGAGAACAGTGAGCAACTTGGGATCTACAATGAATTTAAATGGCAGTTGGTGGGGTGTCTGCAGTTTGTCATCCAAGCAGCCCTGACACAGAATTCCTGGAACGGGGCTACCTTAATTCAGTCTGACAGCTCTGTGGCAGTAAAGCAGCATCCT
This sequence comes from Hippopotamus amphibius kiboko, assembly GCF_030028045.1. Taxonomy (NCBI): domain Eukaryota; kingdom Metazoa; phylum Chordata; class Mammalia; order Artiodactyla; family Hippopotamidae; genus Hippopotamus; species Hippopotamus amphibius. The sequence continues at coordinate 88,387,488 of NC_080188.1, forward strand.
AAAAATAAAGTACACATAATGCATCTTCCATGCTGGGCATGAAAAAGAGTATGATGCTTAAGTGCTACCAAAATGGTAGCCCTTGGGATTCGTTTGCATCTCTGTGCAGACTGCTGGGGAGCTTGGCCCAGCTCCTAAGTGGAAGATCACAAGGGTGCTGGGGTTCTTCTGCTCTCTACATGGACATAGTCTGCTTTGTCTTGTTTTAGATACATATTTTAAAATACTTTGTTAAAAAATAGTATATAAATGTATCAGCACCACATAGTATCTGGTGACCTCTGTCATGACTGGTGATTTTCCCAAGGACATTTTGGCAGAAAATATACTAATACGTTCAGTTATATTTGCATACATATAATTGTTTATGGTAAAACAAGAAAATCTGGGAAGCACTGGCTTGGATTTAAACAACAACAACCCTTGTAGCCGTGTTTATGGCTGTACTTCCCTTGAGTGAAAATATTATCAATGTTAAATGGTTGAGTTGAAAAAAGAAGTTAAATAGAAAGGCTGGCATAATGGTAAATCAGAAATCACCATGTTAACATTTGCGCATTGCTGTCTTTATCCCATGATTATATCAAGTTTCATTTGAGAGGTAATGTGGGTTAAGAGAAGCAATGTGGGGAGACTTTAGTATCAGACAGAATTGGGTACAAATTGCACTTCCACTGCTTATTAGCTATGCATCCTTGGGCAAATTTCACACCTCACTGAGCCTCAGGATTCCCGTTTATAAAGTATCAATACTATCTGCTGTGTGGAATTGCCAAGTAATGCAATAGACAAATGACACCAAAGGCAGTATAGACATTCTGTGATGCATAACACTAGATTCTCTATAGACTCACAAATGAAAAATATGTCATTACAGTAAGTCCCCTACATTTAACCTTCAAGCTGAAAACTTTCAAGGAGGCAAACATGTTCTCACATCCAATCATGTTAGTTAGTTCATGTGTCTGGCGTATATTGTCATATACGTGCATCCTCTACAAGTGGTTGTGCTTTTGTGTACTTTACTGTACAGTACTATATAGAGTACAGTAGTACAGTCTCTTTATTTCAAGCCCAGGATGTCCAGAAGCAAGTGTAAAGGCAGTGGGGATGTAGCTGGTACTACTATACTTTTCAAGGTACTATACTGTAAGATTAAAAATAATTCACTTTACTGTACAGTAGAAGCTTACACAACATTTTAAAGCAACTATATCCCAATAAAAAATTTTTAAAACAGCATAAAAAACACCAAAAAAAGTTTGGTTTATTTTTAGTATTTGTTTTTTAAGTATTATCTTTGTGGAAAATATTATAAACCTATTACAGTACAGTACTATATAGCCGATTGTGTTAGTTGGGTACCCAGGCTAACTTTGTTGGACTTAGGAACAAACTGGACTTATGAACACACTCTCAGAACAGAACTCATTCGTATGTAGGGGACTCATTGTATTGCAAGCACGGATTTTTTTTTAAAGGCCTTTGATGCTATATTTCAGTTCACTTTTGCATTTCCCACACAGATAAGCATAGAATGAGATTCTGGTCCAGTGATCATGGCTGGATTTTGTAGGATGGTACCCTCCTGGCCTTCCCTACCTATTTACAACTTTGCCCTTCCCCAAGCACAACCTTCTCATTTTCTTGGATATCTTTGGAGTGACACCTGTCAGAAAATGGTCCCGTACACAGTTCAAGGCCAGTAAGCCTGCTAAATTCACATACATATTTTTGGATTCAAGGATAGTCATCTAGAATTCATCAAGTTATACCACCAAGAATCTGTCCCAGATGAACCTGAGCTAGTGGCTCTGGGCAGATAGGATCACTGGTGTCAGTTCTACAACAAACAGACAAACAAATAAATAAATGCATGTTGATTCATCTGCGAGCCTGGGGCAGGACATCATCTCGTCACAGCCTCTGATGCTCTTTTACATCTCCTTTTTCATCATATGTATTGTTATTACATCCAGGTAATTTACATAACTCTGAGCAAAGGTATTTAATTACGTGGGGCCTCTACTTCCACATCCACAATGGCTCTCATAGAGTACCCACCTTGTAAAAAGTTTAGGAGGATTTAATGAGATAATAGGCACATGGTACTTAAAACAGTGCCTGGCACATTCAGTATTCCTCTTGCTATGGTTACAGTGCTATCTCCTTGAGAAATAAAATAGCCCATATCTGTGCATCAGAATGCAAGTCATCAGGGTCTAGTTGTGTTAGATAATCAGGTATAGGAATAGGTTGTGGTGATTAAAAAAGAAGACATACTTTAAGGCCCCCGAGAGAATTTGGTGAGAAAAGCAGATTGATAAAAAGGAAAGACTTGGAAGTTACAAGACAAGGGCTTGAATTTTTCTGGACAATTAACTCATTGTTTGACCTTGAGCTGCCCTCTTCTTATCTTTCTTTCTTCTCAAAATTGAGGTAAGAAAATGTCTCCTGAATAGACTTCTTTGAAAGATTAACTGAGATAAGCCAAATACCTATATTCGACTCACAAGACAGACTAGCGATGTTCTTGTTACTAAACATGAATTTATTTTCACAAACATTCATCAAAAGTCAGAGAACAGAAATAACACTTAGGGCAAATTACTTACATGACTGGCTGACTATCCACTCTCCCATATATGAGAAGATCTCCTCCCAGACCAAGCCAGATCATCAGAGAAACGCATACCTAAGCAGAGTCCTATCGTTCCTCCTACAGAAAATGCGTTATCAAATTACTTTACAGTGTGAGACCATAGACCATATTACATTGATGGTCCTCATGGGAATAAGCTCTATTCTGCCTATGGACTGTGTATCCATCTAAATAAACTCACTTTCACTTTAAAAAATAAAAAAAAGAATAAGCTCCATAAACCTTATTATTTTCATAATACAGAGGCTGCCAAGAATATTTTTCATTACCTTTTCAATGAGTGTTTATAAGAATCTCCAGGAGAAATCCAGACTGGATTTAGGACTAAAATGGTAGCACTTATCCTGAGTTTTGGAAGGTGGAAGCAAGTACAGATTTACTGTTTAGAGTCAGTGAAACAGGCCAAAAATGCATTTTTGCATTCATGCACAAATATGAATTGAGCACCTACTATGTGCCAGAGTCTCCACTGGAATCTGGAAACGCACTGATGGGCAAGAGAGGGAAAGTCTCTGCTTTCACAGAGCCTAGAGCCTAGTGGGAAGGAAGAGATGATTCGATAAGCAATTATAATTACAAAGTAATGATACAGACTGAGCCAGAAACAGATGCTGGGTAACTAGATAACATCTATTATCCCCTTAGGTGGATAGAGAGCCTCAAATAAAGCTAAGCTTGGACCAAGAGAAGACTGGGAGGACCCTGGAGGAAAGAACACACATCTGTGGAAATCAGGCGAAGAAAGACAGAAGTCTGGAAAAGACTGGAGGTAGGTACTGAGAACCTAACTGTGTATCCCCTACCATGACCAGAACTGATCTATTTATGTACTTTACATCAGTACAATGTCTCCATGAGTATAATTATATTGTGTAGAGAGCTTATAACTGTATCTAAATTATGTCCTAGCCTCCTGAGGAAACTGGCCTGATTTTATGACTCTCAATAACTACATTCTAGGAGAAAGTATAAAAGAAAGAATAAAGGTCTGGTGTTCCTTGAGGTACAATCTTAGGTATTTAACTCATCACATGAGAATCATGTCAGTACAAGCTTGCTGGTTTCTTTCTATCACCACTTACTTCTGAAAGGAGAGAGGAACACGAGTCTACATTGGGAATATAAATACCTCCTTTCAATTTAATGCAACTGCCTTCTTCATTCCCAAAGGTGCTTGGTATTCGGAGAACAGAATTAAATACCTAAGAGGTATCCTGGCACCAAAAATTTAAGCCAGCAGGAGACCTAGGTTTTAGTCCTAGCCCTGTCACATAAAGAAATGATATGTATGCAGAGAAAACTCTAATTCGAAAAGATACATGCACCTCAGTGTTCATAGCAGCACTATTTCCAATAGCCAAGACATGGAAGCAACCTAAATGTCCATCGACAGATGAATGGATAAAGAAGATGTGGTATATATACAATGGAATATTACTCAGCCATAAAAAAGAATGAAATAATGCCATTTGCAGCAATATGGATGGACCCAGAGATTATTATACTAAGTGAAGTAAGTCAGAGAAAGACAAATACTGTATGATGTCACTTACATGTGGAATCTTAAAAAAAAATGATACAAATAAACTTATTTACAAAACAGAAACAGACTCACAGACATAGAGAACAAACGTACAGTTACCAAAGGGGAAAGGGGGGGGTTAGGAATTTGGGATTAACAGATACACAGTACTATATATAAAATAGATAAACAACAAGGACCTACTGTGTAGCACAAGGAACTATATTCAGTATCTTGTAATAAACCATAATGGAAAAGAATCTGTAAAAGAACATATATATATATATTCTATGTATAACTGAGTCCCTTTGCTGTACACCTGAAACTAACACAGCATTGTAAATCAACTAGACAAATTTAAAAAAAAAGAAATGATAGGTGAGGCTTGGAGGCTGTATGAGTAACTCAGTGAACTTGGTACCACATGTGTTTCATGTAGTAACACAAATAGCCAATATTTATTGAAGGTTTACCGTATGTCAAGCACCAGGTCCACGTGTTTTCCTTGTATTAACTAGCAACAACCTCATGAGCTAGGTATTGTTGTCACTTACAGCTGAGGACACAGAGGGACAGAGAGATATTGTGACATTTGTGGGTCACATAGTTGGTAAATTCAAACCCAGGAGGTCCAGATCCAGAGCCCAGGCTCCTAACCACTACTTTCCTCTCCCAACTTCTGTCCAGGAGTTCCCAGGGAAGCTGGAAGGACAGGTCAGAGTACCCCGCCTCAGGATACATTCAAGCGCACATCACCTCTTCTCAGGGCCTTTGTGACATGAAATGTACAGCAAGAGAGCCTTCCAGGGGGACCCTCTGCCCTATTGTCTCCATGCCCACCCACATCTTCCTTCTCTCCAAGGTGCTCCCATCTGGACAGAAAGTGGTACAGTCACCTAAGCCCAGTGGCTAAGAGCTGATGTTTTGAAGTGTGGTGGGCCTGTGCTAGAAACCCAGTTTAACCATTAACATGAGGCCAATTACTTTGCCTGAATAAGGCTCAGCTTTCTCATCTACTAAGTGGAAATAATAATGGGACCTGCCTCCTAGCACTGTTGCGAGAAACATAAGAGTCAAGATGTATATGGACTATCTGTCTCAAGCAGCATAGCACTTAGCAAATAATGAGCACCCACCAAAAGTGAGCTTTAACCACCATTTGATAGAATGTTTGAGAGGCTTTCTCACATTAGCATCAACCTGGTGGATGACTTTGTGAACCTGAGACATCAAAATGTACCTGTGAATCTGCAGCACTTAGCCATGAACCAGGATGAGTAGAGAATGCCAAGTCTTTCTAAGTAAACCTACTGGTACGTTAAGAAGTACCCATTCTAAGACTAAATTATACTCTTAAAGCCATGAAAATGCAGTTTGGCTTTTGGCCACTCCCAGAGCTTTAATCCATTCCAGTGCAGACTCCACAGAAACTGAGCTGAAATGCTACATTTTATGGTAACAGGAAGTAAGGAAATAGCCTTTGAGTTTATAATCTCTTTGGGGCCCTTTTTAGCCTCTTGGACCAGTCTGGATTCAGAGGGGCAACTTCTGGGATCACTCTGCTTTCAAACACAGTCAAGGACCCACCCTACTTTGTTCTGGAAGCCTGGAATAGCCTCAGGATTCAGAGAAAATCCTTTCTGTGGCATGAGCATGGCCCCACACCAGCCCTGACACCTGCAGCTGAAAGGGCCAGCTGCACACCCTAGAACCCGCCAAAATGTCTGTCACCTGGTGGCATCTCGGCACTCAGGCACACTAAACCATAGTGATAGACTTGGGGAAAACACACGGCTGGTTAGTATATACACAGAACAAAGCACCTCTTTTGGCCTCATTTTCTTTGTAAACAAAGGGGGTTAGATCCATCCTGAATAGTGAAGGGATTGAATCTAACATGGTCTGGCTCTGGGCCTCTAAAAAAGATTGCTTAAGAAAGATAACCCTCTTCCCCTTTATTTTTAAAAACGTCCAATGCACAAGATTCTACTTACTTCTACAGTAACCTATTTAATAATATGCCTGTCAGCAAGTTCTTTGCCTCCACCCCAGCTTCCTCTCCTCATCACGCAAATTGCCACTGGCTTTAATTAGATTTAATAAACCTCTGGGAGGCGCGGTGAGGGAAACGGAGAGCATAGATTACACCGTGGGGGCTTAATCTTGCATAAGGAGTATAGCATCTCCTCGGCACTCCTGTATCCTCCCAAAGCTGGGAAAATCAAGGATGCCAAGCGTATGGAAAGACACGCTGGGAAACGTGGGTGGAGACAATCATTTAGAAAAAGTGACTGAGGGAAAAGAGAAAATCAAGCCCAATCCCCAACAGCTGCAAATAAGGAAGCCTGGGAAATGGTTACCTTGGATGAACTCGGATTTCCTGCTCACAGAAGGCAGGGTCCTGTTGAGTCCCAGGATCCTGTCCAGGTGGAAGGCAAACACCTCGCTCATGTCCAGAGGCTGCTTGAGCAGCCCGCAGGGGCTGGGGCCGCAGGCTGGCACCGAGGGCCGGGCGGTCTCCTCTAGCACCAGCAGGCGCGCTCCGCTCCTGGACCGGACGGGCTGGAGACCCACCACCGCGCCATCAGCCAGCAGGCGCATCCAGCCGATGTCTTCTCTGCTCAGCCACGACGGGGCGCTCTCGCTGTAGATCCTGATGTTGCTCTCCCTGGCCCTGGGCAACTGCACATCTGCGCCCCCACCTCGCGCTCCCGGACCTCGGATCCACGTCCAGGGTCGCTCCCCAGCCTTGGCCAGGTTTCCTCCCCGGACGTGCCCAGGCGCTTCAGCATCAGCTGCCCTTGCAGCTTCCTGAGGCCGAAGGGATGGTCCGACCAAAGCCTCGGGTCCTTGAACCCGAGGAGCCACCGCATACTTCTTCCTGCGCTTGGGTTTCACCGTGCCACGGATGTTGGAGGGCTTGCTGCGCTTGGAGCGCAGGGTGATGTACACCACGTTGGGCTGCAGCGTGGTCCCATTGCCCTGGGCCTCGGGAGGGGCCAGAGTGCCGTCCAGGGGTATCTCAGGGTAGGGGGCCTCGAGGGCGGCCCAGCTCCGGTGCGGCCCCTTTTCCGCGGGCCCCCCGTGCTGGACAGAGGCGCGCCCCACCTGGCTCACCAGGAAGCCCAGGTAGATGGCGCAGGCCGTGCCCAGCAGGAGGTTCCTCCGGGTCCTGGGGCGCCGGCTGCTCCAGAGTTTCAGCACCCTCGGTACGCACAGCGAGCGGAGGAACCAGTTTATGAGTTGCCCTGGCTTGTCCCGACAGCTCATTTCTGCGCCGCGTCCACATGCTGAACAGAGTTTAAAGTTGGCCGTTGGCGCCTGCTGACATGATGCATGGTTTCCTGAACCCAGCTGTCGCCTTTGCTCAGGTGTCTTAGTGGGTGGAGGTGGAAGTTAAGGGTTAGTGTTGGAGCCGGGAAGGCTTCTGACAGTGGCCACAACAAACCTTTTAAAGCCCCTTCAGCATCCCAAGGAGAAGTCTGGCTAGTTCCTGGGAATGAATGGAAACAGAGTGAACTGAGTCACAGTCTCAAACTCTGTCAGTTCCTCCACAAGAGGAAAGAAAAAAACTGAACTCTTTCCTTTCATCACCATCACCACTAAATGCTGTTTTAAATGAAGTTAAAAAAAAAAAAGAAAAGAAACAAGATAGATGTATAGATTTGATAGTGTTTCAATTACTGAAAACAAACCATCAAAATCCAAGACTATTTTATAACTTGCAGCTAGAGTCATTTAATTTGATCCTGAAGGAAAAACATTAAAATTTGACGAATCCAGGCTTTTCTTTTTGAAATTCAGAAATAATTTAAGAAAAGCAACAAAAGATTTTAAAAATCTATAACTGTCTCCTAATTATTTTTAAAAGTCCTGCATTAACTAATTGGGCAGAAGCACCAAGTATTAACACTCAAATTCAGAAACATATTCTCTTAATCTGATGGCACAATCTTTTCTTCATACTGTATTCCATTATTTTACATTAAAGTTTATTATAATATAAAGCCATACATGCCCATGTATCTTGGAAGCAATTACACTTATTCAGTCAGACACACATAAACACAAAACACACATCTAACTGCTTTTTATTCCTTTTCTTTCCACCAAAGTCAGCTGAAAGAAAACCAAAAGCTCTCTAGCTCTATTTTTTCACGTTATTAAAAAGAAGAAGAACTGGTAAGCAACGTTACTTACACAGCTGGCCCCGTTCTTGGCTCCAGGAAGAATGTAATCCCTGACTCTAATGCAAAGAACTTTTAAAGGCTGAGGCATGTAAGTAGAACATATTTCATGGTCAAGAGTGTTCCACATTTCAAATATTTCAGCTCCGCTTTAAAAGCTCCCTTGAAAACTACTGATTGCAAAGCAAAACGGGTACTTGTTAACTGGCTGCTGACAGCCCACTTTTAAGACGTGTAAGGGTTTTTTTTTTAATATTTTAAAAAATAAACTTTAATTTTAAATTCTGCGGAAAAAAATGCTGTACAGAAGCAGTTTTCATTCAAATATTTTTCCACTTATTTTTAACCCCTGGGAGCCCTCTAGTGTCCTGTTTGGAAACAGACTCGGAAATAGCCTCTTGAAGTGAAAAAGCATTTGAGAGTGTTTGCTTAGCAGCAGTGCAATAAGGGCCTCGAGAAGTGAATGCATTCACCCCCTCCGTCCATCCCAGGGGCCTGGGATTAGAGCGCCAGAGTTGCCAGGGACTCACCTTTCCATCCTGGCCATGTCCAGAGTAACATTGGTCTCCCACCACTTCTGAGAAGAGGATGCCCAGAAGTTCATAAAGAGGTAAGAAAGGGTTAATGCAAATGAGGGGAAAAAAAAACAGAACAGGAAGATAAGAGTACACATCAGTGAGAAGAGACATTTATAGTGTGCCGTTGCACAGTGCAACAGTTCACAAAAAGAAGTTGTGGATTCTCTCTGATTGGAGGTCTTTTAAACACAGGTTACTGATTGGTTTAGGTAGTTTGCGTGTCCCGGCACAAAGTCAGGGGTTGATGACCTCCGGCTCTCACTTAGACTTATCATTTTTGCTTCAACAGCAAATATAATCTAGAAGGCAGGCAGACAGGCAGGAAGGGGACAGGGATTGTTTTCCCCACTGGAAAAGAAGATTGCGATATGGGGGTGGGGGCAGGGGAGGGAATTAGAGTACGTTTAATTCTCAAAAAACTACATTTGAAAATGCGGAAAAGATCAAAATACGTACAGAAAGAAAGAATAAACTTCCAAGTGATCAAATATCAAAGATTATAATAAAACTGTTCCTTTAGCACTCAGACTCAGAACTTTCTTTCTCTTTAAAAGTTCTGGGACATGAGGAAGGAGACAGAACAAATCCAATGTTGACAGTGGCTTAGAAGTTCCCGTAGATTCTGGCTAAACTTCATGAGAATTTAAGAGTCAAATTGATTTCCTTTGTGCTCCAGTACTCTTTTTTTTTTTTAATTTTTATTGTATATTGAAACATAATTGATTAACCATGTTGTATTAGTTTCAGGTGTACAGCAAAGTGATTCCGTTATACATATACATGTATCTATTCTTTTTCAAATTCTTTTCCCAATTAAGTTGTTACAGAATATTGAGCAGAGTTCCCTGTGCTATACAGTAGGTATTTGTTGGTTATCTATTTTAAATATAACAGTGTGTACATGTCAATCCCAAACTCCCAATTTATCCCTCTCCTCCACTCTTCCCCCCAGTTATCCTAAGTTCATTCTCTGAGTCTGTTTCTGTTTTGTAAATAAGTTCATTTGTATTATTATTTTTTAGATTCAGCATGTAAGCGATATCATATGTTATTTGTCTTTGTCTGACTTACTTCACTTAGTATGATAAACTCTGGGGTCCATCCATGTTGCTGCAAATGCCATTATTTCCTTCTTTTTCTGTGGCTGAGTAATATTCCATTGTATACATGTACCACATGTTCTTTATCTATCCCTTGTCAATGAACACTTAGGTTGCTTCCATGTCTGGCTATTGTAAATAGTGCTGCTATAAGCACTGGGGTGCATGTATCTTTTTGAATTATAATTTTGTCTGGGATATATGCCCTGGAGTGGGATTACTGGTAGCAATACTCTTAAAGCTCACTTCCATGACTGCAGAATTATTTTCTAATAGAAATATTAACTTCTTGAAAGGAAACTATAACAAAGCTGGTTTGTATATCTTGTTATTTTCACATATTGAGAAGAATTAACTGATCTGAACTCTTTAAAAAGTAAAAGTAAGTCTTTGGCAGAGGCCAGATTACACCAAACAGAAGCCTCTGCGAGCTGTTTGCAAAGCAGGTTTTTTAGTAGAAAAAAGCTTAGGAAGTAGATAAGAGTTGTCTGAGTTAGTAAACGTGATTAAGTATCCCTCTCCTCCCCCAAATTTTTGTCTCTGACACCTCATTGAACTTCTCAGAGACCCTTCTCCCAGCCCTGACATCTGACAGGGAGTCACCATTGCCCCAAAGGGAAGATCTCTGGTCGAATTAGGAACCAGCTCATGGAATCATGTGTGTAGCTAATACACTGATATTACAAATACACTGGATAAACAGGACTCAGCAAATAGAATCAGAAAACAATTTGAATCTTCCTCCTCACTGCCTATACAAACCTGCTCTGTGGACTAGTAGCCCTTTTCAACTCCTTTGCCATAACTTCTGTAGTCCAACTTAGATTTTTTTAAAAAGTCTCCATCATTTTAGTCACAGACACGCACATACACACACATAAATGAATCAAAAGTTAGCTTCTATGTAACAGTCAAAATGTTCACGTCTCTTTATGTTCACATTTCTTTTATGTTTACAGCATTATCCCTCTCCGGAAGCTTGCGGATCCTCAAAAAGTACGGCTAAAAATCTACTGAAAAGGGAGAAAGGAAAGCCATACCAGATTGTTTCTTCTGTCTAGATCTCCTGTTCCTCATCCTCCCACCCACTCACTCCGCTTTGAGTTTGGCTCTGGCTGGTCCAGAGTTGAAGGGTGATGGGGAGGGAGAGGTAGCAGCAGAAATGTCCTCGTTACCCCCTGACGTTGTGAATTGGCAAACCAGCTCTTGGGGCTGGGCAGGTAAAGCTGACCCTCGGGGGTGGGGGTGGGCGGGTGCCGTCACTTTGAGGATCATGGACTCTCTGGCTGGCTGTCAATGTGGGCTCAATCCCTTGGAATCAGGAAGCCCACTATTCTGCGGAGATCACCTTGTTTCTTCAGGCTGTTCTCTTGGGCAGCATTTAAGATGACCAGCAGGCTGGCTTTCTCATTTGGGCCTGTGTGTATCTCCCACAGTGGTCCAACAGACACAGTGACGTCCTCTGCCCAACATCCTCAGCTCCCCCAAGGCAGCAGCCGCCTTCCTGGGCTCAGCGGACCCACCCTGCAGTTTGAAATGGGGAACCAGTCTCATCTTTTGCTCGTGGTCATGGTGAAAGCTGAACAGAAATGTATTTTCTCCCATCAGGTATCATGGAGCTCCAGAGAGAAATTCCATTTAGTTTTAGAAAAATAAGGCTGAGTTCTTTGAGTGAATCACAGTTTGAAAATTTATTGCTGTGACATAATATTCACATACACCACGTGAGAACACGTAGAACTCAAAATATTTGTTATTGCTCTGAATAGCATTAGCTCAAAGGCTGATATGATAATCCTCATAAATAAGGATTCTCTCTGCATTAAAAAGTAAATCTGTGAGCAAAACAAAGTGGAAAAGTAGGCAGTAAGATATGTCTGATTTAATGGTGTGGCCCATTAAATAACCCAGGAATTTTTTATATCTTTATGGAGAAGTAAAAGGGTTTGTAATAATGTTCCATTTCTTTCTTTCTTTTTTTGTGGGTTTTTTTTTTTTTTGGCCATGCCGCACAGTTTGCAGGATCTTAGTTCCCTGACCAGGGGTTGAACCCCGGGTCCCTGCAGTGAAAAAGTTGAGTCCAAATCACCAGACCACCAGGGAATTCCCTAATATTCTATTTCTTGACCTAGATGGTATTTATTGGGAGATAACTCCTTGGCTATTCATTTACTATTTGTGCACTTTTCCATATGTATCTTATCCTTTAATAAAACTGGAAGCAGTAGTGGGTAAACAAATATTCATTTATATTCTTTATACCATGGATATCAACCCTATTCCCTCATATAAAAAGGGACAGAGAGAGTAATAATTTTTTACATCTTTTTTTTACAGTGAAGAGTTCATGCTACTTTCATCATTTCAAAATTAAATTAAAAAGTTGAACAATGAAATCGCTCAAAATTTGAAAAATACATAGATGCCTAGGTCCCACCCAGCTCCGCGGAGATTCTCTCTTAATTGCTGTGAGGAGAAGCCCAGAAATCCATAGCTGGAAAAATGTCCCACGTGCAAGGTTACCATTCCCTCTTCTAAAAGGTAAATGGCTAGTTTCAGAAGTAAATTAACACCGTTTTATAGTCAAGTGATACATATTAGGTTTTACTGGCAGGAAATAATCTAAATCCTTCAAGGCTTCCAAGGGAAAGATCCACGTGTGGAAAGACTGTTTCTCCTTCACCTGGGAGAAGTCCGGACCAGGGCAGACAGTGGGGAGGGCTCCACACTCCCCAGCACACGGCTCTCCTTCTCCCATGTCTTTCGGGAGTACCGTTTGCTGCTGCCGTGGGCACAAGCTCACCCACCAGAGGGATGCTTAAGGGCTCCAGTCACTGAAAAGCTAACTGTTAAGTTTTCCTTGCTGTGGTTGACCCAGACTTGTTACTTAGGTTATAGACCCACAGATGGATACTCTGTCCCTGGTCTGTGCTGACCAGACCCACCACCCACTGGGTCCCCAATCCTTGCCCACCGTCCTCCTGACCTGAAGGACCCAAAGCCTTCCTAGAACTATAATCCTGGCTTTAGCCTCGGTTCTTAGGTCTGACTTCTATCCTACTTGTCGTGAAGAATTTGCTAGTACTCTTGCTGCCCATCCTAACAGCAGGCCTGGGCAGCACCAAGCTGGCCTGACTTTTCCCTGAAAAACACAGCCTGATAAGCTTTGAAATTTTGTTACAAAGGGCTTTAATTGGTACCAAGAAGTTGGTGGTTTCTTCAATAGTGCTTATATCAGATCTGTCTTTAAAACCTTATAAAGAAGTTACAAGTTTTGTGTTATATGTTGTAGAAATACATGTACTTTTATCTGATACTTGATGACTCACTGCGGAGGTCATCTTTCCTGCTGACCCAGGCCACCACATCTAGTCTCAGTAGGAGATGCACTTTCAAAGATAACCCTGTGTCTCCTCAAGAGCTAGCCTTACTGATCTATGAAGTGATGCTGAGTGTCGTAGGTCCATCTCGCACGTGTGACCAAGAGGGCACCCAATAGACCTGTTTCCAGGGGATGAACTGCCTGGCCTTTCACTGCATTGGGTCTCCTCCCCTCTGTCTACTACTATACCTGGCAAAGAGTTAGCTGCCTCTCTCAGGTGTAGAAATCTCCCGCAACAATCCCTTTAGGCTCATCTCCCTAGAAAGGCTGGTTCCATTTACTCAGAGTTGTGTTTGTGTTAGGATGGTCCTGCCACATGACCAGAAACTGAGCAATGTTTCCAGGAACACAGCATAGTATAGGAAACAGGTAAAATGTATGACGGCCAATTTGACATCTATTTGACATAACAGATATTCATAGGGGTGTCACTTCACTTCTGGATAATTAGATGATCTATGTATGTTATAATAATCAGCATCTGTTTTCTAATTCTAAAACCTGAGAATACACAGAGTCATTGTGGAGTAACAGAAAAAGTAGGTAAGTTGGAGGTAAGTGCCTTCTAAAAGCCCCAGACAGTCTAGACAACTAAGCTTCTCTGTTTCAGCCATGGATGCAGAAGGCCTCAATTCTCTGTTTCACACCCACACTCCCAGGCCACACACGGGGAAGCCAGGACAGACAGACACGCTGGCCCTGGGTCATTCCTGGCTTAGGACAGAACACCCTGAGCAGCAGTGGTTTTCGGCCTGTGTCTCAATCCCTAGGATCCTTGCAGGAAACTAGTACAGACAAAGGATCTCTTCTTTCCTTCCCTAAGGCAAGTTGGTGTAAAAGAAATAAGCTGCAGGCAGAGCCCATGTAAAGGAAAGAATGCCCCCTGGGGATCCTAGGTTAAATTCCGCACATTAGAAATGGAGCTATAAATAAACACCTTAAAAGTACAGGGAAAAGAAGCTGAAGAGAAATCCAGGGTCCTTTTGTGCATTTGTATCCAGTACTTTTGAGACTCAGTTGTGTCCCCAGGATGGCTCAGACACACATGGCACATCTGATAAGTTGTCAGGCTCTGAAAACCACACACGTGTTGTTATAAATTGATAAAAAGAAAAAAAACTGGATTAAAAAACACAGACTGTGTTCCTGTCACGTATCTAGCCCATCCACCATATGGATTCAAGCCCCAGGGAAGAACTACAGGCAAACCCCAATGGAGGGATTTTCATGATTTACTCTGAGACACTGAGGCTTCCAGGCAGGAAATGGGACGCAGGGTCAGGGAGCAGCCCTCCCTCCCCCCTCCCACTTCGAGGCGTTGACAGTTTGGGGAACGTGGGGGCGGCACCCCTGGCGTGGACCCCACAGAAGGTGGCAGCAGCATCAGGAGTCGCCCTTAAGTAGCTGCACAGACAGAAACATCCTGGAGAGAGACTGGTGTGCGGTAGTCAGTATCGACTGGTTGTAAGCACACGAGTGACAAGCCCAGGCATCCCTGTGACACAAATGAGTGCTTTTTTGAGAGCTGTTGGAGGTCTGATTTTATGCAGAAGAGTGTGAATAAGTGTGCACTTAGAGTCAGTCCCACCAAAGAGGGCTTGGTACCTACAGGCTGTTGGGACTCGGAGAATGTAGGTTACACAACAAATTAACATTTATTAAAGACCCACTAAATACCAGTTCCGAAAGCGGGGTTCTGTTGGGGGGATGCAGTGTCTAAGGCTCAGTAAAGTCTCTATAAATACAGAATGAGTGAGTGAATGAATGAATGAATGAATGAATGAAAATATTCAGATGATAAAGCACAAGTCCTAGACTAGTGGTCCTCAAACTCTGGGCCTGAATCTGCCGCATCAGCTTCACCTCGGAATTTATTAGAACTGCAGCCCTTCAGTCTCACTCCAGACCTGCTGAATTAGACATTCTGCAGGAGAGGTCTTGTAATCTATATGGCAACAAGCCCTCTCTGGAGTCTGAGGCATGCTAATGCTGGAGACCCACTGCCCTGGTGGACAGACCCCAAAAAGAATGAGGCAGGCCAGGAAGACGAGAGGAAAATGCCAAAAGGGGAAGGATAAAGTAAAAAGTTGTGTGAAGACTCAAAACCACATTATGTGAGATCGTTCTGTACCTTTTCTCCCTTTGTGACTAGCGTCCTATTTACTCCTTGACTTTTCATCCATTGGATTAGAAAGGACAGGACAGGTTAATATCACATACTCGGTCACCACCCAGCCCTACGGATTCGAGCCCCTTTCTCAAAGCAAGGTCATGGTATGTAAATACTGATAAAAGAAGAAATTTGACAGAGACTAAAATTTACAATCCATGAAATGAAAACCAGAAGCCCTCGTGGCTGGGTGTGGAGGGACTGACTAAGGAAATTTTCAGAAAAAATCGAATCCTCTACCGGCCAGCACTAGTTCTGCATCCAAAAAGACACCTTTTATGGTAGAATCACACTGGTTTCCAAAAGGCAGTCCTCAGGTTCCCATGGCCACATAATGTGATTCGTAGTCAAAAATTATAAGCCAAAAAATTTTGGTAAGAAGCCTGGAATGGATTCTGAAATTAAAAAGATGAACAGATACAAAGCACTGTAACACATAGAAGAAAATCAAATATTTTTATAAGAATCAACATGTTGCTTCTCAAAATATAACACACCCCGATTATTTCCCCACAGGAAATAACCAATGCTTTGGTTGAGAAGGCACATTATTTTGCAGTTCTTTGGGGGATGGAGACAGCCTTGACTGAGGTCATCACCAGCTCAAAGGCAATGTTCTTTGCTTTATCTTTGCATAATTACTTAGGATGTAGAAATAACCAGACAATAGAGCTGATGACAATAAATCTGCATTTAACTTCAGTTGAGCAGAGGAATTTATAAACTAAATATTCTTATCTCAGAGAGGTGCTTTTGGCAAGCACTAAATGTGTATGTCCCCTCAAAATTCACATGTTGAAACTCTAGTGGCCAATGTAATGGCGTTTTGAGATGAGGCCTTAGGAAGGTCATGAGATCATGAAGGTGACATGCTCACGGTGGAGTTGGTACCCTTGTAAGAAGAGACAGAAGAGTATGCTTCCTCTCTCTGCTCTGTGCCACGTGAGGACACAGCCAGATGACAGCCATCTGCCAACCAGGGTTAGGGTTCTCAACAAGAGCCTGACCATGCTGGCACCCCGATCTCAGACTTCCAGCCCTAAAACTGTGAGAAATAAATGTTTATTGTTTTGACCACCCAGTCTATGGTAATTTGTTCTAGTAGCCCAAACTAATACACCAAGAAAGTTCATTTTGCTCAATTGATTCATCTGAAAAACTGAGGTTATTATATCTAGTCCAAGGGTTGTTCTAAGTATTAAATTATATGTTACATGTACGTACAGCACTTAGCACAGTGCTTGATACACAGAAGAAGTCATGGCTTATTCACCTGCTCTCTTGTTCTTGCAAAGATGATACTGATGACTGAGCATTCTCTAAGGAGACTACAAGAAAACACTAGTGGGTAAAACATTGATCAACACTTAGCTTCAGTTTCAAGAAACAGTCATCAGCCTTACTGAGTAATTAATATAGCAAATTATCCAGAATTTGGTCAATATCGCCTTCCATACTCAGCAAAGTATTTAAAAGATAATCAGGTACATTCTGCTGGCTCGTTTGGATTCAAACCTTTGGTCTTTTTTGCCTTTATTTAAAATTAGTCTATGCTAACCACTGGGAGACCACAGTTAGGAGTCTTAACAATGTAATTGATATCACGGGCCATTCGTCATACAAGATATTACGTGTAAATCACACAGGGAAGGACATCCCCTCGGGTGATTTGACATCTTCAGGCTCATTAGACCTCCAGCAATATTACCAGAACAATAATGACTGATGACAGTAGAAGTATAATAGTTTACTAATAGTAAATAATAATAGTTTACTGAAACAAATAGTAATTTGTTTTACTCTTCTCAATAATAGCACCTCATATTATTATTAGTGTGAGGGTTAGATGAATTAATAAATAAAAGCCCTTAGCATACCAAAAAAAAAAGAGTCATTACTGGAAACTGTGGTGGGGAAAAATAGACCTTAGAAATGTTTACTTATCAAGGCCAGAAAGAGGTTCAGAGTTGGCTACACCCACTTGCTCATAGCTCAGGGGAGGGGTCACCTGTTGTTGGATGGTTTTTGATGGTCCCTTCGCCAGGCAGGTATCTCCCTACTATGGAGACACTTGTAAGAGGTTATCGGAGCCTGAGGTGTCTGTTGTCATATCCTTAGACTCCTATATGAGTCTTTTTGTTTTTTTCATTTAAAATATCTTTGGAGCAACTACTCTGCGGGAAGCCCTGTGGAATCACTTTGGATGTGGCCATGGAGGAGAGGGTCAATGGTCTCACCATCAAGAGGGGTATCGGATTCCACCTTCCAGGCCAGAAGCTCTTCCAGAGCTTTCAGCTCTGTCCGTTCTCCACTCTCTTCCCCAGTTACCACCTTAGGACCTGCCCAGACTTAACAGACATGTCTGGTTTCAGATCTAAATTCTTCCCATCCTATCTGGTCTCAACACAGTTAAGCAGGTCCCGCCTACACATAGCCTCAAATATGACAGTTCTAATCAGGCCAAATTTGTCATCTGCCAAGTGGCAGAACTAGACTGCTTTGATTAGTTTTATAGATGATTCATTTTAGTTTTATGAATAATTCAACTACCAACCTGTCATACGTTTCAAACCAAACAGAAACTTATTTTCACTTATTCACTTATTGGATCTTGGGGGGGGGGGGGGAAGACATTGTCCTTTTCCTTAAGAAAATACAAATCCTTTAAAATCAGTTGAATTTTAGCTAACAAGTGAATAACTTTCCCTCTAAACTATATTAATTTTTAAATCAATTTTAAAACATTTAAAAGATGAGTATGGAATTTCCACAGCTAAAGCTTTTAACTGCCTGAGAAGCTTTGTGGATCTAAGTTCATCACTAAACATTTTTATCACTTTTCTAAGTTTCCTACAGGGAGCACAATTCAAGATGAAAATGTATAACTTCTGATTCAGCATTACGTCAGTCCAGATACTCTCAAAGGCCTTTGTACTTTAAACCTAGACACAGGATAAATAAGGAAAAACATATAACCTACTGTTTGCAAGTTCCCTAAAAAAAAAAAAAAAAAAGCCCAAATTTAAATTTTCCACAAAACGGATATCAGTTTCTACAAGGTGAATATCAGAAATCACAAATATTAAAAAGAAAAAGAGAGAGAAATTTTAGACTTGGAATCCAAATATACATTTAGTATATACTATATAATATTTAAAGGACAACAAAGCGAGCATTCAGTAAGAAGGGATTAAAAACAATTGAGCTCATATTCGAAAGAAATTTTAAAGTAACATTTAGAAATGATAAAAGAAATTGTAGAAATAAAAATTTTACAATTTTGAACTCTGGGCCCAATCGTGTAGCTTATACTGAATGAAATCTTCTACCAAAAATAACTTTGAAAGTTATAAAAACATGTAAGCAATCCTTTGAAGGCCTTGGAGAGCCAGCAGAAGTGGTTTGAAGCAACTGGAATCCTTAGAAAGGGATGTACACGAGGGCATCCGAGTCATCTCAGAAGTCTCCCATGGGCATCTTCCAAATTGTGGCCAGGGTACCAGGAGCCCAGGAAGAAGGTAGGAGTCTCACAGGCTGAGACAGACATGGAGTCAGAGAGGCCAAAGGAGCTGGGCTTTAGGAGAGAGGAACTTCAGACAGGTTGCCCCCAAATCTGCAATTGCATTTCCCTCTAATGGCTGGGCAACTTTGGGCTGTGAACGTGCAGAGCAGGCCTGGAAAAGGGCAGGAAGCAGCATCCACCATTGGGGTCAAAGATAAGGGCCAGGTGCTGGATGGGGTCCACCAGGAACTGTGAACTGGAGGTCAGGAACAGTAGAAATAGTGCTATTGGCACCCTTTCCACTGCCCACAGCCCAGAAATACCTTGGGAGGGAGACCTCCATCCAGGGGGCAGTTGCTCACTGATGTGCAGCTGGGGCTGCTAAGTTCACCCCCCACAAAGGGTAGTGTAAGTTGAGGGCACCTGGGCTCAAGCTCCTTTGGGTTCATGAGACATCTCCCTGGGCATACAGCCTGGGTTAGGAGAAGCCTGTCTCTCCAGAAATAGTCAGGAGCTACGCTGGCAGAGATGCTGAATTCTCTGCCTCACAAGGGAGGACACTTTTTGATCTTTCCTGCACTCCTTTCTGCAAGATGGAGTCAGTTGTCACCTGCTCTCCCTGATTTATTCTTCCACTGTACGTCTGTAATTCCCTCTGCTTTTTCCAGTATTTTACTTATTCCATGGTATTGTTATTTGTCATTAGTGCAATGCTTTTTTTGTTTCCAGGCAGCAGGAAACCTAAAAACCCAACTCAAGCTTCCACAAAAAGAAGATGTCTTGGCTAGCACCACCGGAACAGCCAGGCTTAGAGCCGGCTCAGTGCCACTGGGTCACGTCTGGTCATGTTTCTCTGTCATTTTCTTGTCTGTGCCCAAGTCAATGGCTGACTTCCTCAGGCTGATCAGCAGGTGGGTGGCTTCCTGAAGCAACAGACTCTATGTGACCCCTCTTTCACCTTTAGGTGAAAAAAAATTATAAGCATTTCACAAGCACCGAACAAGATTTCAGAGCTTCACGCAGAAGCCAATCACTATAGATAAAAGAATGTCATATAGGTTTACAGCTTGATTACATGCTCATTGCTAAACCAATAACTATAGCAAGCAACTTTGAATTGTCCCTGGAGCTGCATGTGATATCAACCCCATACAAATCTTTAATCTCTTGGCTGCTACATGGTGGGAAATGGTTAGAATTGTATTGGGTAGACAAACAAAACATCCATTATCATCATGGTCGATTTTTCTCTATTGCTCCATAAAACCGTGAGAGCCTGTAAGACAGAGACAGTCCTGGCATACCTCTGTGTGTTCAGATCCTGTCTCATGGCTGGCATATACAATCAGGATTCCACAGTCACCTGAGTGAATGAACAAATAAAATAATAGTTGAGTCTCCTCAAAAATATATTTGTCGCCAACCATCTCTGTAATTCTTAAAGCATATTGTAGTTGCAGTAATATTTGTACAACAGCTCATTTTCAACCCCACCCTGCATAGCTGTAATTTTTGCCTATTGCTTTCTGGGTCTTTCACATGATTTCAACACATTAGGGATTATTTTTAGAGCTGCTATTAACACAGACTTCAATTGCTGTCCTGTTTTTCCCCTTGAGCAGTGAAGCAGTTGCCATGGAAACAGAATCCAACACCTCTCTCTAGAGTGTCACATCAATGCAATTTGATGAGAGGAACTCTCACACCACCTCCTACCTCTATTTTATAAGTCTTAAGATCTATTACTTCCAAAAAATGCAAGTCATCACCAGGGTGAGGCACCCTTGATGAAATGTGGGTTTGACAGCTTGTCTGAGAAGATGTATCAGAGCTCTCATCTGGAAATAATTCCCTAATCAGAGTTAGAGAAAGGGTTTAATGCTTGAATTGACAAAAAAAAAAAAATTCCAAGTCACAAGGTGAATTTTATTTATAAGTCTAAGGAAGGATCATTTTAATTGACAGCATGCAATCGGCACAAAATCACAGACTCAAAACTATTCTCAGAAGGACTATGTATGGTTACTACGTGGTGGAAGCATCTTTCCCTCCAACTCCATACATGCAAAAAATGAGATTTGAAATCTAATGTAGGTGGGCTACTGGGGGAGGGAGCAGTAAGGCTCCAAGTCTCTCTGGGATGGGGGGGTGCTCTCATGAGCCAAGGGCGAGGGGGATTCTCTGGAGGAAGCTGTATTTCTAAGCTTGAGCTCCTCTACTCTGAGCAGCTGGGGGGAGGGCACACTGGCTAAAGAACTCTGTGGGAACCAGCAGCATCAACTACGTGTGAGTAGAAACGATTCATCACCAGGTCCTAAACTCTCAGCTGGAACAAATTTCCCCAGACCAATCTTTAACCTTGTCAGCACTCCAGAATTTTTTATTTGGTACCTGGATGTGCTATGATGGAATTTTCTATCCTGTCATGAGATGTTTTCATGAAGTCTCCCTGTAGGTGTATCTCTGAGGGTAACCTGGGTTAACCCAAAGACATGGTCTTGGAGAAACCAGGATGGGGTGGATGCAGAGGACAAAGGGGCAGCAGTGGAAAGATTATGATACTAGAGCCTACTGTACCATCAGGGACCTAAAGCACAGGGATCTAAGGAAAGCAAGTAGCCAGTGGACAAGCCACAGCCGAGTCATCATAGGGGTATTGAGTCTTGGACATAGGCACCTAACAGCAAGCTCGTGGATGAGACACAAAGCGTAAAAGTACATGTACAGACCAGAACAGAATCAACAGACAGAGATCGGTACCAGAAAAGGGGAAAAGGCAGAGGACGAGGCTGGGCTATAAGAAAACAGACAGGAGCCCACCCTGATTCTGCTATGAAATCCCAGTAGATTTTGTGGCAGGATCTTTTTCTTAGTGCAATGTTTTATGTTTGTTTTGTTTTTGATTATCCACTTGTTTGTTTTATGATCCTGACCTCATCAAGATGAGACCTTAAAGATGACACTTAGTACATTTTTCTTGGTCTGTGTTTTCTCTGTCTCAAGAAAAAGGAAGATTATCCATGAGCTGGATCAAGGCTGATTCTCTCCAGTGCCTTGGTTGCCACAGTTTTGTTCTTTGCTGTGTTAACCTTTGCCCTCACCCTAAACCCGTCCCAGTGTTCCCAAGGAACATTCACTTTCCATCACTTTTCTAGGAGAGAAGCAGGTCAATATTATTAGTGGAGCGTATTCTACATACCACCAGATTTGGAAATATTTTTTGTCCAGACATGCACAGGCTTCCTAACTCTAAATACTCCACAACAAAGCCAGACCACACTTGGCCCATGTCTACCCAGGATTCAGAGGCAAATGAAGGTTGCCAGGTTCTCTGCAAGTACTAGTTGGGGCTGTTTTCTTGCCTTCTTTAAACTAGGCCCGTTTCCAAGTGACTTGGTACAGGTCATGCACTTACTTGATTTGCTTTGGACAAAATCCCTGACCCTCTCCTACTCCGCCTCTTACTTGTTTACTCTGTACAACCTAAACCCTGCCCTTCACGTCCACCCCCAATTCATTCACTCTGTTCATCTTCCTTCTCCTCTATTCTTGTTTTAACAATCCTGCTATACTCCCTGCTACCACTCCATTCTAGGATGGCTAGGATGGCCAGACTGGGTTGACTGAGAGGGTGTCGCATCCCAAGAGAGCTCAGAGCAAGGCCAAGTCCATTGTAAAGACATTGGCTTTTGCTCTAGGGAATTAGAAAGCCATGGAGGATTTTCAGCCAAGAAGTGGACACAATCTAAAAATGACTGAAAACAATCACTCTGGTCACTCTGGTTGTTGTTTTAGGAACAGACTGTGGGGGCAGAAGCAAGGGAGTGAAAGCAGGAAAATCATCTACGTGCAGGCCATCAAAATAACTCAGATTGAAACAATGGCAGCTTGCTACAAGGTGGTCATATCTTGGTACAAGGTGAGGCCAGAGCCAGATGTGTATTTTAAAAGGCAAGGTAAAAGATTTCCTAGAGGATCGAATCTAGGACATGAGAGAAAGAACAGAGCAAGGCTGACTCCACGGGTTTTAGCCTGCGCAGTTATTTAAACACTCACATACTGTTTCAGGGAATCACGACTTTGCCAGACAGTATTCTAATCCCTTTGCCAATCACAACTCATTTAATCAGCAGGAAAACCCTATGAGATAAATATTATTAGCATCCCCATCAAGCAAACTTGATGTATAGATCGTTTAATGACATGTGAATGTAGTTGCCATTAGCTGAGAAAGATCCATCTAGGAGGTGATCAAATTTGGAGTAATATGAGAAGTTTGTTTTTCTACTTTTCAAGGTCTAGAGATCATCACTACACACCAGTCCAGGCTCAATCCGCCTGTGCTTTCATGGTACACACTTCTTACCTACAAAGTTTACATCAGATACTCCAGGTTGGCACCAGGGCTCCCACAGCTTGATCTAGCTCTGGAAATAGTGGTATGATGGGAAATGTTTCCCAGTTCCTTGGAGGGGGGAGTAGCATTTTCTGAGCATTTGCGATTTCTGTGATTGGTGTAAACATTCAAATTCAATTTCAAACAATGTGATTTTATTGAATATGGAGTTGGAGTGAGGTGTACACAATGTCCAGTCAGTTGCACCCTTTATGATAATTTTAAAGGGTTAGTGACTGTCTGTCTGTCTATCTGGCTAGCTAGCTACCTTGTATTTGGGGCCCCTAAATGAGGAGAAGAATTTGTGGTTGGAGACATGAACAAAGTAGATCGGAAAAGTAATTTAGACTTGAACTAGAGATTGAAGCATGGATGATAAAGTAAGAATAGACAGAATAAACCCAAGGATGTGGAATTATGAAGGGGCTAATAACTATAGGAGAGCTCGAGTTGAAATAGCTGATTCCTGATTGATGGTCCCAGGGTCCCAGAGCAGAGATGACTTGGATGTGAACTTGAAGGGACTCCAAAGTTCAGGACAGCCAATCAGGAATCTCAGGAGTAGGCAGAGGAAGAAATTCAGTCAATGTAGGGAAGAGGCATCAAAGAACCCCGCTAGCAGGTGAGAGCAGAGACACTCAAGCATGGTGTTTGTCAAATGACCACTTCTACAAACCATCTGCTTCTGAATCTCCAGTTCATTTCAAAAAATATTTCTGATGCAGCGTATCTGGGTTGAGTCAGGAACTGCTCTTAAAAGCTTCCTAAGTCATTTATAGATAATAACAGATTTGGGAACGTGGTAAATATCAAAGGCAGAAGGAGCCAGGATATCAAGGAGTCCCAAGAGCCAATAAAAGACACCTAATTATGAGATTAGAGTTTAAGGCCAGGACATTGATGCCTGAAAGGAATAGGACCAAGATAAGATAACACAGCACCCAAATAGCAGGAAACATAGATAAGAGTTGATGCTGAGACCTGGACACCAGGACCATGGGAGACATCCTCAACAAAAATTCACAAGGGTCCTGAACACGTCACCAGGAAGTTTTTAACTTCTTGGCAATGGGTCCAAGAGAAAAATGTATTCAGGGAAGTGACATGATCATTTTACTTTCACAACAAGATGGTGGGCAGAATGCAAAGAAACAAGACTAAAAGTAAGAAAACTAACCAAGGGGGGAAAATCAAACAAAAGATGATGAAGGCGTGAACAATGGCTATGACCACAAAAATGGAAGGGTGAGGTTGGTTTTAAAGATACTTAGAACTGACATAAGATATCTGATTGGATATGGAGAGGGGGGGATAGGGAGAAATGGAAGAGTATCCCCACATCCCCAACTAGGGTGATCTTGTAAACAACATCTTACAGGGAGACAGGCACCTGAGAAGAAAAACAGAGATGAGATCAGGACTGTTGATGGCAAATGAGAGAAAATAACTGGCTGAGACAAAACTTTGCTTTTCTTGTTGCATAGAATTGAAGAAAGACTTGAGCCAGCAACAATGTAGAGAACTGTGATAACTACAGTGCTCTCTTCTCAGAATGCATTTTCATATCCCTTCTAACAGCAGTCCCAGGTTTTGAGTACAGCTACATCTGACTTACTCACAGACACAGGAGCAGTGAACGAGCCAGGACTGGCCAGGCAGAGTGCCCCATGCTTTATGCCAGAGTGACCGGCTCAGAGGTGGTCATAAGACCTGAGCTTGCCAATCAGTCTTAATTTATGAGACTTCTCCAGTAAAGCCAGCAAAGACTTTTCTCCTGGAGCTGTTGTCTTCTGGGTAACATTTAGGAAAGATGAACAACTGGAGCAGCATGCAACTGTCTTCCTCATCAACCTAGAAAAAAGTCTAATTGCATGAAGTTTGAATGAAACCAACTCAAATGCTGAGAGAAGTGGAGATGAAAGATGGACGATATCAGTTCCAGGCATAAGTAGAGGCCTGGGTAATGCACTTATTTCTTTGATCTTATTAGCTATTTCAATATCCTTCCCAATCATATTATGAAATAAATTCCTTTTCCCCCCTTTGGCTAGCTACCTATGGGTCTTTGGAATATAAAGCATTAGATTTTCCACGAATACTTGCTGAAAGGCCAGAGCTACAACTGGGCCTCAGGGAAAAGTCGATTTGGGGACAGGACTGTCAGCAGAATCTTGTCTACCTTTCATCTGTGCCTCTCTCTGTATGCTGATTTCATTCTCTCCCACTACAAACTACTTTCTTTTACATTGCTGGCAAGGTGGCCACCACACAGCTCCCTAGGCTTACTCTTCATAGGTTCTGTCTCTATTTTTGAACTTGGTTCTATTGCTGTGTTTGAACTTGAAAGTTCAGAGAGTAAAAGGCAGGAAGTTTTAGTCTCTGCCTTTTTCTCTCTTTGCTTCCAAGTTCAAAATTTCTAAGGGATGATTCTGATTGACTCACCTTGTGTCATGTCATAGATCAAGGAATCATCACTAGGGTTTTGCAGTCCTATCACCAGCTTAGGTTGGGCCAGGATGACACCCCTGAATGAATCAAATGAGGCCAGTGGGGCAGACTCCTGTAAGAAAACGGCCATGCTCATGGAAACCACAAATTTAGGGAAGGGAGAAGAATAAATCCTAGAAGGATAGCCGTACTATTCCCGGAAGAAGGGCAAACAGCCATAGGTGTCCTTTACCAAAAGGATAATGTTTTAAATATGTTGAATCTGAAGTCCCATGGAGGGTGAGAGGGAGTAATGGATGGTCAACATTATTACTCACGTCTGTAAGAGACAGTTTATGCATGTAATTGGTACTGTTGAAACAGGCCGTCTCAGACTAAACTTCAAATTCAAACTGTAAACTGTGTGTCATTCTACTCCAAGATTAGCTAGAACTCTAGTTTTCAAAACAATTTTGCTCACTTTAAAATAGCTCTGGGCTATAGTAGAGTGGACATTGTGAAGTAAGAGAGAAGAAAGTGTTATGAGTCACAAAAAGGCCAGACCTCAAGAGCAAAACATAATCTGTGTTTCACCCTCTTAGGTAGGAGAGAAGGTCATGAGCTAGCAGAGCCTTGGACCCCAAGATTTTTGTCCTGAGCAACTTGAACAATGGGGTTGCCATTGGCAGAGAAGGGGAAGATTATGAGCAGGGCAAGGCTGGGGTAAGTTTAGTTTTCTCTCAGATGCTTATGTGGAGAGGTCAAGGAAGCTGTTAGAAACATGGGACTGAGTTTCAGAAGAGCAATCCGGGCAGTCCAATATTTTTGATTGAATTATTGGGATTCATTTGTATTTCCCGCTTGTTTTTAATATTTGACTTTGGGGTGGGTGCATTTCATGATTTCAACTTATACATTCTATTTAAATTTTGGTGAATGTCTCTTTTTTGTCATTTGTTTTTGAAGTGTAGTTGATTTACAATGTTGTGTTAGTTTCAGGTGTACAGCACAGTGATTCAGTTATACATACACATATTCATTCTTATTCAGATTCTTTTCCCTTACAGGTTATTACAAAATATTGAGTATAGTTCCCTGTGCTATACAGTACGTCCAATATTGAGAGTTTGGGAATAAACGAGGAACCATCCAAGCAGACTGATGAAGCCTTCAGAGGATGGGAGGAAAACGAGGAGGATGTGATGTTCTGGAAGTCATGTCAGTGAAAAACATCAAAGAGAAGGGAAAATCACTGTGATAGATGCCACTGAAGGGTCACATGAATAATGACAAAGAATTAGCCATTGGACTTAGCAATGTGGCTGACATTGGTGATTTTGACAGTTTCCATGAAGTGACGGGAGCACAAGGTGAGAGTTACACTGGAGCCGTGAATGCCAGCAGGGGAGACAGAGATTAAATGGGACACTGGCCTGTAAACAGAGGATTCCCATGACATAGCACCTTAGGGCTCTGACTCTGCCAGAGTTGTAATGTCTCATAAACCATGCCCCTCCCCTCCACACAGGGACACCCCCCTAAGGGAGATGAGCAGGGCTGGGGGGCTATTGATTAACTGACAGATGTTGTGTTGTTTTTATTTTATTAAGAGTATCTGAGCATTAAATAAAGCATCTGCTTAAATGAGCAGATCACAATAAGCCTTAAATCAAAGTTCATGTTTTTCCTTCTTACCAGCAGGTAGGGCGAAGAACCAAATCAGCTACAGACAAAACTAAAGAAACTACATGTTATCCTCATATTGGATTTGTCACCTGTGTTAATAAGTTTTTGACCCTAATTGAATTAAAGTTTCATTATAATTTTTCTAGCTTTATGGAGATATAAATAAAATTGTACCTATTTAAAGTTTGCAATGTGATGAGTTGATATACATACATTGTGAAATGATCACCACAAACAAGCTAATTAACATTTCCATCACCTCCCATAGTTACCTTTTTGTGTGTGATAAAAGTGATCAAGATCTACTCTTTCAGCAAATTTCACATATACAATATTATAAAGGATAGTCACGATGCTGTACATTAGATCCCCAGAACTTACTCATCTTATAACTGAAAGTTTGTGCCCTTTGACCAACATCTCCTCATTTCCCCCACCCACCCCCAGCCCCTGGCAACCACCAGGGGTTCTACTTTCTGCTTCTAAAAGTTTGCCTTTTTTAGATTCCACATATAAGTGAGATCGTGCCTTTTAATTCTTGCTATGACTGGCTTATTTCACTTTGCATAATGTCCTCCAGGTTTATCCATGTTGTCCTGAATTGCAGGATTTTCTTCTTTTTTATGGATGATACTATTCCATTGTAATATATATATAGTAACATTCCATTATATATCACATTTTCTTTATCTGTTCGTCTGTCAATGGATGCTTAGGTTGTTTCCCTATCTGGGCTGTGCTGCTATGAACATGGAAGGTCAAGTATCTTTTTGAGATAGTGATTTCATTTTATTTGGATATATACTAGAAATAGGATCACTAGATCCATTATAAATTTTCATCAATAAACTTCCCATATCAGATAAATAGCTTATTTTTCTAATTTTATTTCTTTACTCATTTATTTATTTATTTTTATTTTTATTTTTTTGACAAGTTTAAAACATGTATTTAAAATACAATTTATAAAATGCTTAATCTGCAGACTCAGGAGCCCGCGGTGTGGGGTGGGGTAGGGTGGGCAGCTGCCTGCTAGACCAGCAGAGCAGGACTGCAGGGGTGCAGCCCTCCCTCTCATGCCCTTCTCTTCAGATACCCAAGGGGCCCATGTGCACCCCTGGGATCACATGGCCGAAAACAGGACCCCAGAGGTTTCCAGAGTCTCTGCCTACCAGGGAGGCTGGGGCAGCCCTGCCGGCCCATCCCTGAGCAGAGCATCCCCAGATGGGGCAGAGCAGGGTATGGCTGGGCTGGACAGGGCAGGGCGGGGCAGTGGGCTCTGGAAGGGGCTGATGGTAGCAGATAGGGTGTTGCCTCCTGCCTGCAGGTGGGGAGCACCCTGATTGAGTGGACGGAGAAGGGTTGGTCACCAGGCCCAGACCCCCAGCTCCTTTGGTTATAGGCTGACATCAGAGTAGTGGCTCATGGGAAGCAGTTAGCTGGAAGGTCTGAGGCCTGGCTCATGGGGTCAGGGAGGAGCTGGGGGGAGGGGACAGTACCATGAGGCAGATAAAGGGGCAGCAGCCTCAGGTTTCTGCCCCCCACTCCCCTGGGGTTTTCCAAGCCAAAGCCTGCAGCTTACTTTTAAAAAATTTTAAAAGAGAAAAAAAAAAAGCACTTGAGGAAAGTTATAGACAACTAAAAAAAAAAAAAAAGAAAAAAAGAAAGAAAAAGAAAAACAAAAAAACCCCAAAACATCCACAAACACACACACAAAATCCAAACCGTTCTCCCATCTCCCCTCCCACCTCCCCCCAACACAACAGTTTCCTCTTTTCATTTCTTTCTCTTAAAATTTTGCCTGTCACCTCTCCATCTGGGAAGCCAGGATATGACTGCTGGTGGGTGGTGACAGGTACACAGCGGGCAGAGCCCCATCTTTGGCCAGAGGGAGGTGGGAGCACCAGTCCCTAGAACATCCTCAATCCACAGACACCCATCAGCCAGCCTTTCCTTGGCTCCCACTAGAGGAGGGGAGCAAGAACAGGTGTTCCCAA
Source organism: Hippopotamus amphibius kiboko (assembly GCF_030028045.1). Classification (NCBI taxonomy): domain Eukaryota; kingdom Metazoa; phylum Chordata; class Mammalia; order Artiodactyla; family Hippopotamidae; genus Hippopotamus; species Hippopotamus amphibius. The sequence goes on from NC_080188.1 coordinate 88,417,097, forward strand.
TGACTGAGCAATCAGCACTTCTGGCCTTCCCACCTGGCCTATCTCTGTACCTTCTCCAACCGAAAAGCATAGTCTCATCTTGGGCCAGAAACCACTATTACATGAGGGATAGACACTATCTGTTTAGAATGCGGAAACTCGGTCAGGGCAGTGGAACTGGAAAGACAGCAGCAACCTTCTCCCTTGCCCACTCCTCGAGGTCACTTCCCCTCAGAACAGCCTGTGGGCACCATTCAACATCCTGTGGGTTCTCACTGACTGAAGCTTTGTTCCAGCTCTGCTCACGGACAACTTCCTGGCTTCACACAGTTGTAAGCCTGTGCTATGGACTAGCTGCTTACTCAACTGACAGCTGACCTTTCCTCCCAAGTGGAAGATGTAGTGGGCCAAGGCTTGCTGGACCCAGCTGACATCTCCAGAGGGCAAGGCTGAGAGCCAAGCAAACCAAAGGTGGAGTGAGCCTGCAAGACCTAGCTTGCCACCTTGGCCACCACAAGCCGCCCGAATCACAAATGTCACACCAACCACTCCAAAACTCATCTGCTGAGTGAGGAGGCCGTCTGGCTGGCTGAGGGACATAAGGCGCAGTGCAACGGAAGAGATCAGAAAGCCTGAGAGGGGCCAGATTGTACACACACAGCTGCTCTGGGCAGGGCCCCCTAAGCCTCTTCCACCTCAAAGAGCCAAAGCAAATCTCCAGGCTCCGAGGACAGAGAGGAAACTACCTTCATTCCAGGCCCTTGCTCTGGAAAAAGGGGTGGAGGGTAGCCTAGGCCAATGGGGAACCAGTCTGTCATTACCAATCTTTGCAATGCACAGCTCATCTTTCCCCAAATGTTATTCTGCATGGTCTGCTCCCAAGGTAGTGATTCCACAAGGGAAATGCACCGGGCAGAGTCACCGAGCTGACGCCATCAACAGAGAGGGCGCTCCACAGACACTGAGAGTTCTAAGCTTCGCCGGCGTGGGAGGATCCACCTATCTTCTGACCACACTCAGCAGGAGGCTCAGAGTCCTGGAGTCAGACTCTCTCCTGGCGTTCCTTGTGCTGACAGCAAAATACGGAGCAAGTCTCCCAGCCCTTACTCCTAAAGCCCGGGAGTGCAGCCTCACTCCCTGCCCTCTTCTAGAAGTAGTAAGCCTGGCTGGTAGGGAACCACCCTGAGGGGTTTTGGAAGGGGGAGTCTGTTCACATTCCCTATCTCCCAAAATACTAGAGGTGAGGCGTTGGCACCCTCCCCAGGCTCTCTGAGCCTATAGAGCTAACCCAGGCTCCAGGTAGGGCCCAGATGCTCTGGGACTTAGCTGGTGGAAGGGAGGTATAGGCATGGGGTGCTTATCTGTCCTGGGGGCTGCAGAGCCCTGACCCTTTACTGGGCAGCAGTAGGAATACAGAAGCTAAGCTCACCAAAATCCTATTGGTTAATGTTTCTAGTGAATTGCCCAGAAACATTTTTAAGTAGACTACCAAACTACCCTTTCTCAATTAAAAATTCATTAAACTGCTAAAACCCCTCCCATGCACTTTGTTTTTTGCAAATCAAATATTTGTATAAACAAAAATAGGAAGGAAAGGAAAAAAAAAAGGATATGTTCAAATGGAACTTGCTTTTAAGTGATGAAGACATGCACTTGAGGGGGCTGGACGGGAGTTCTCACTTGTGTTCTGAAACCCCAAGTTACTGAGCATGATAAACTGTTATTGCTGGCACTGGCTTTACCCCAAGTGGCCGAGTGGCACCGTCTGACTCCCTATTCTGAGTCCTTGGTGGGTCCCCCCAGCCCTCCTCTAACCCCCACCCTTTCCCCTTCCATTGACTTGGGACAGCCCTTGTAGACATGCCAATCACAGTGGGAAGGGGGGAAGGGAGGTCACAGTGCATGGGGTTCAAGGTCACAGTGGGTGGAGCAAAGGGGATCACAGTGCAAGTAAGTCAGGTCGTTCCCTCTGCTCAAGTCCAGCTGTCTGCCACGGCAGTGCGACCCGCAGTGGACGACCCAGGAGGTGGTGGCGGCAGCGGCGGCGGCAGCATCCTTTCCTGCCCATGTTTATCTGCGCTGTTTGAAGCCTTGTGACCCATCAGGACCCAAAGGTTGTCTGATCACATTGTTGGGCTGCCTGCTGTCTTCGGGTTGGGAGATCCTGGTTGGCCTGTCGAGGATGGGTTTCTTCTGCTCCTCCTCGGGGCTGGCGCTGCCCAGGATCCGCTTCTGGGCCTCCGCATACTCTGCCTCTCGCTGCGCCAGGGACTTGATGGGAAGGGCTGGCCTGCTGGTGGAGTTGGGGCTGCTGACCACACCGTTACTGGTGGGCCTCTTGAGGATGCGGATCTGTGGAGGGGGCCCCGTGGGAAGGCTATCGTCCTGAATCACAATGGGCACTTTGGGAGGAGATTTGGATTTCCCCGCTGTCTGCCGCCTCCTCCCAGCTCTCAGCGACCTCCTCATCTTCCATCTTACTCGCCGCTTTCCCTCCCATTTATTTATTTTTATACATAAACATGTATCTATTCTTTCTGAAATTCTTTTTCCGTTTAGGTTATTACAAAGTATTGAGCAGAGTTCCCTATGCTGTACAATAGGTCTTTGTTGCTTATCTATTTTAAGTATAGTGGTGTGTACATGTCAATCCCAAACTCCCAATCTATCCCTCCCCCAAACGCTTCCCCACTGGTAACCACAAGTTCATTCTCTAAGTCTATGAGTCTGTTTCAGTTTTGAAAATGAGGTCACTTGTACCATTTTTTAGATTCCACATATAAGTGATATCATGTGATATTTGTCTTTCTCTGTCTTACTTCACTTAATATGATAATCTCCAGTTCCATCCATGTTGCTGCAAATGGCATCATTTCATTCTTTTTAATGGCTGAGTAATATTCCATTGTATATATGTACCACATCTTCTTTATCCATTCCTCTGTGGATTGACATTTAGGTTGTTTCCATGTCCTGGCTATTGTAAATAGTGCTGCAGTGAACATTGTGGTGCATGTATATTTTTGAATTATGGTTTTCTCTGGGTATATGCCCAGGAATGGGATTGCTGGATCATATGGTAGCTCTGTTTTTAGTTTTTTAAGGAACCTCCATACTGTTCTCCATAGTGGCTGCACCAATTTTACATTCCCACCAACACTGCAGGAGGGTTCCCTTTTCTCCACACCATCTCCAGAATTTATTTGTAGATTTTCTGATGGGCATTCTGACTGGTATGAGGTGATGTCTCGTTGGAGTTTTCATTTGCATTTCTCTAATAATTAGCAATGTTGAATTTCTTTTCATGTGCCTCTTGGCCATCTGTATGTCTTCTTTGGAGAAATGTCTGTTTAGGTCTTCTGCCCATTTTTTTATTGTGGTTTATTTTTATGGTATCGAGCTGCATGAGCTGTTTGTAAATTTTGGATACTAATTCTTTGTCAGTCACTTTATTTGCAAAACTTTTCTCCCATTCTACGTTTGTTTTGTTTATGGTTTCCTTTGCAGTGCAAAAGCTTTTCAGTTTAGTTAGGTCCCATTTGTTTATTTTTGTTTTTATTTCCATTACTCTGGGAGATGGATTGAAAGAGATATTGCTGTGATTTATATCACAGAGTGTTATGCCAATGTTGTCCTCTAAGAGTTTTATAGTATCTGGCCTTATGTTTAGGTTTTTAATCTATTTTGAGTTTATTTTTGTGTGTGGTGTTAAAGTGTGTTCTACTTTTGCTTTTTTTTTTTACTTGTAGCTGTCCAGTTTTCCCAGCACCACTTATTGAAGAGACTGTCTTTCCATTATTGTATGGTCTTACCTCCTTCACCGTAGATTAACTGACCATTGGTGTGTGTGTTCATTTCTGGACTTTCTATCCTGTTCCACTGATTTATATGTCTGCTTTTGTGCCAGTAACATACTGTCTTGATTACTGTAGCTTTGTAGCATAGTCTGAAGTCATGGAGCCTGACTTTTTCAGCTTTGTATTTCTTTCTCAAAATTGCTTTGGCTATTTGGGGTCTTTTGTGTCTCCATACATATTTTAAGATTTTTTTTCTAGTTCTGTGAAAAATGCCATCGGTAATTTGATAAGGATTGCATTGAATCTGTAGATTGCTTTGGGTAGTATAGTCATTTTCACAATATTGATTCTTCCAGTCCAAAGAACATGGTATGTCCCTCCACCTGTTTGTATCACCTTTGATTTCTTTCTTCAGTGTCTTGTAGTTTTCTGCATACAGGTCTTTTGCCTCCTTAGCCAGGTTTATTCCTAGATATTTTATTCCTTTTTATGGCAATGGTAAATGGGATTGTTTCCTTAATTTCTCTTCCTGATTTTTCATTGTTAGTGTATAGAAATGCAACAGATTTCTGCATATTAATTTTTATCCTGCCACTTTACCAAACTCGTTGATGAGCCCTAGTAGTTTGCTGGTAGCATCTTTAGGGTTTCCTATGCATGGTATCATGTCATCTGCAAACAGTGACAGTTTTATTTCTTTTCCAATTTGGATTCCTTTTATTTCTTTTTCTTTCCTGATTGCTGTGGCTAAAACTTCCAAAACTATGTTGAATAATATTGGCAAGAGTGGGCAGCCTTGTCTTGTTGCTGATCTTAGAGTAAATGCTTTGTTTTTCACCACTGAGAAAGTTTCCTGTGGATTTGTTATATATATCATTTATTATGTTGAGGTGCATTCCCTCTATGCCCACTTAGAGAGTTTTTATCATAAATGGATGTTGAATTTTGTCAAAAGCTTGTTCTGCCTCTATTGAGATGATCATATGGCTTTTATTCTTCAATTTGTTGATGTACCATAGTAATTTGTGGGTATTGAAAAATCCTTGCATCCCTGGGATAAATCCCACTTGATTATGGCGTATGATCCTGTTAATGTGTTGTTGGATTCAATTTGCTAGTATTTTGTTAAGGATTTTTATGGCTATGTTCATCAGTGGTATTGGCCTGTAATTTTCTTTTTTTGTGCTGTGTCTCATTTTGGTAACAGGGTAATGGTGGCCTCATGGAATGAGTTGGGGAGTATTTCTTCCTCTGCAATTTTTTGGAAAAGTTCAGAAGGATAGGTGCAAGCTCTTCTCTAAATGTTTGATACAATTCACCTGTGAAGACATCTGGTCTTGGACTTCCATTTGTTGGGAGTTTTTAAATCACACTTTCAATTTCAGTACCTGTGGTTGGTCTGTTCATACTTTCTATGCTTCCTGGTTCAGTCTTGGCAGATTGTACCTTTGTAAGAATTTGTCCGTTTCTTCCAGGTTGTCAATTTTATTGGCGTATAGTTGCTTGCAGTAGTCCCTTATAATCCTTTGCATCTCTGTGGTGTCAGTTGTAACTTCTCCTTTTTCATTTCTAATTTAATTGACTTGAGTCCTCTCCCTCTTTTTCTTGATGAGTCTGGCTAAAGTTTATCAATTTTGTTTATTTTTTTCAAAGAACCAGCTTTTAGTTTCATTGATCTTTTCTATTGTTTTGTTTCTATTTCATTTATTTCTGCTCTTATCTTTATGATTTCTTTCCTTCTACTAACTTTGGGTTTTGTCTGTTCTTCTTTCTCTAGTTGTTTTAGGTATAAGGTTAGATTGGGTTTTTTTTTGTGATTTTTTTCTTGTTTTCTGAGGTAAGATTGCATTGCTATAAAATTCCCTCTTAGAACTGCTTTTGCTGCATCCCATAAGTTTTGGATTGTTGTGCTCTTCTTTTCTTTGGTTTCTAGGTATTTTTTGATTTCCTTTTTGATTTCTTCAGTGATCCATTGGTTCTTTAGTAGCATATTCTTTAGCCTCCACATGTTTGTGTTTTTTAGAGTTTTCTTATAGTTGATTTCTTATCTCATAGCATTAAGGTTGGAAAAGATGCTTGATATAATTTCAATTTTCTTAAATTTACCAAGGCAAGCTTTATGGCCCAGCATATTGTCAATGTTCCATATGCACATGAGAAGAATGTGTATTATGTGGCTTTTGGATGGAATGCTCTATAAATATCAGTTAAGTCCATCCAGTCTTATGTGTCATTTAAAGCCTGTGCTTCCTTATTGCTTTTCTGTCTTGATGAACTGTCCATTGACAAAAGTGGGGTGTTAAAGTCTCCCAACATTATTGTGTTACTGTTGATTTCCCCTTTTAGGGCTGTTAACATTTGCCTTATATAGTGAGGTGCTCCTATGTTGGGTGCATATATACTTACAATTGTTATATCTTCTTCTTGGATGATCCCTTGATCATTATGTAGTGTCCTTCCTTTTCTCTTGTAACAGTCTTTATTTTAAAGTCTATTTTGTCTCATATGATTATTGCTACTCCAGGTTTCTTTAAATTTCCATTTTCATGGAATAAGTTTTCTCATCCCCTAACTTTCAGTCTGTATGTAATCCCTAGGTCTGAAGTGGGCCTCTTGTAGACAGCATATATACAGGTCTTGTTTTTGTATCCATTCAGCCAGTCTATGTCTTTTGGTTGGAGCATTTAATCTATTACATTTAAATTAATTATAGATACGTTTGTTCTTGTTGCCATTTTGTTAATTATTTTTGGATTTGTTTCTGTGGGTCTTTTTTCTTCCCTTCCTCTTTTTTTCTCTTCTCTTGCAATTTGACAACTAACTTTAGTGTTGTGTTTTGATTCCTTTTTCTTGTGTGTGAGTGTATCTATTGTAGATTTTCAGTTTGCAGTTACCATGAGGATTTGATATAGAAGTCTATATATAAACAAGATTGTCTTCAGTTGCTGGTCTTTTAACTTCAAACACATTTTTAATACCCTGCATTTGTGTTCTCGCCTTCTCACAATTGCTGGTTTTAATATCATATTTGTGTGTGGATAATTTCTTTACTATGTATTTGCCTTTACTGGTGAGCTTTTCCATTTCTTATTTTCTTGTTTTAGCTGGAGCTTTTTCTTTTCCACTTACAGAAGTTCCCTTAGCATTTGTTGCAACACAGTTCTGGTGGTGCTGAATTCTCTTAGTTTTGCTTGTCTGTGAAGCTTTAGATTTCTCCATCAAATCTGAATGATATCCTTGGTTATAGGTTCTTCCCTTTCATCACTTTAAATGTATTGTTCCAATCCCTCTGGCCTGCAGAGTTTCTGCTGAGAAATCAGCTAATAACCTTATGGGGTTTCCCTTGTATGTTATTTGTTCCTTTTTTCTTGTTGCTTATAGTATTTTTTCTTTGTCTTTAATTTTTGTCATTTTGATTACTATGTGTCTTGGCATGTTCCTCCTTGGGTTTATCCTGCCTGGGATTCTCTGTGCCTCCTAGACTTGGGTGTCTGTTTCTTTTCCCATGTTAGGGAAGTTTTCAGCTCTTATCTCTTCAAAGATTTTCTCAGGTCTTTTCTTTCTCTCTTCTCCTTCTGGGACCACTATAATGTGAATGTTGGTATATTTAATGTTGTCCCAGAGGTTTCTTAGACCAGCAGTCCCTAACTTTTTTGGCACCAGGGACTAGTTTTGTGAAAGACAATTTTTTCATGGATGGGGAGAATGGGGGGATGGTTCAGGTGGTAAGGCAAGCAATGGGGAGTGATTGGGAGTGGCAGATGAAGCTTTGTTCACTCACCCACCCACCCACTGCTCACCTCCTGCTGTGTGTCCTGGTTCCTAACAGGTCACGGATCAGTACTAATCTGCAGCCCAGGGTTTGGGGACCACTGTCTCAGACTGTCCTCATTTCTTTTAATTTATTTTTCTTTATTCTGCTCCACAGCAATTATTTCCACTATTCTGTCTTCCAGGTCACTTATCTGTTCTTCTGCCTCAGTTATTTTGCTATTGATTCCTTCTAGTGTATTTTTCATTTCAGTTATTGTATTGTTCATCTCTGTTTGTTCATTAATTCTTTTAGGTCTTTGTTAAACATTTCTTGCATCTCCTCAATCCTTGCCTCCACTCTTTTTCCTAGTTCCTGGATCATCTTCACTATCATTATTCTGAATTTTTTTTTCTGAGAAATTGCCTATCTCCACTTCACTCAGTTGTTTTTCTGGGGTTTTATCTTGATCCTTCATCTGGGACATATTCCTGCCCTCTCATTTTGTCTAACTTTCTGTGATTGTGGTTTCCATTCCCCAGGCTGCAGGATTGTAGTTTTTCTTGCCTCTGCTCTCTGCCCCCTTGTGGATGAGGCTATCTATGATGCTTGTGGAAGCTTCCTGATGGGAGGGACTGGCATGGGTGGAGCCGAGTCTTTTCCCTCTGGTGGGCAGGGCTGTGCTCAGTAAGACTTCAGCAGCTCATCTGCTGATGGGTGGGGCTGTGTTCCTGTCCTGTTGGTTGTTTGGCCTGAGGCATCACAGCACTGAAGCCTACAGGCTATAGGATGGGGCTAATAGAGTCCTCCAGGAGACCAATGGGCACTTCCCAGAACTGCTGCTTTCAGTGTCTTTGTCCCTGCAGTGAGCGCCAGCAACCCCCCACCTCCATAAGAGACCTTCCAATACTAGCAGATAGGTCTGGCCTAGTCTTTTATGGAGTCACTGCTTTTTTCCCCTTTGTCCTGGTGTGCATGGGTCCTTGTGGGTGCCCTCCAAGAGTGCAGTTTCTGTTTCCCCCAGTCCTATGTAATTCCGGCAATCAAATCCCACTGGCCTTCAAAGCCAGATTCTCTGGACATTCCTCCTCCCATTGCTAGAACCTCAGGCTGGCAAACCTGACATGGGGCTCAGAACTTTCACTTGGGTGGGAGAAGTTCTGTGGTATAATTGATATAGTTTTTTCCAGTTTGTGGATTGCCTACCCAGTGCGTATGGGATTTTATTCTATCATGATTGCACCCCTCCTACCATCTTGTTGTGGCTTCATCTTTGTCTTTGGATGTAGGGTATCTTTTTTGGTAGGTTGCACCATTTTTTTAATCAATAGTTTTTCAGCAGTTCTTTGTGATTATGGTATTCTTATAAGAAGGGGTGAGCACTTGCTTCTACTCCACTATCTTTTTTTTTTTTTTATGATGTTGGGTCAACATCTCTAACTTTATTTAAACTTTTTTTTTTATTTTTCAACAAAATAAACACCATCTTTGCCACAATGAGAAAACTGGATTGGGAACCAGCTATACATTTTATATGGGGGCAGTCCTAAACTCAGTAGAATGCTTTTCTATTTGTAGTAATGAAAAGATTTCTATCTATATTTCTTGAAAAACATTTTAAAGAATCATTCCTCAAACACCCTAAAAAAGCAAAATTGCTAGTAAGTAAATGTTTGGTACTTATTTTAGCTAGTGTTTCTTTTAGGAGACATTTTTATAATGATTTGTTCCACTGTAGCTAGAAACAACTCAGATGCCCCCCAGTATTCTGCCATCTTGGGCTAACCTCTCTACAGCACAGATTTTAGATCCATAGCTTATTGTTGACAATTCTTTCAAATATACCTGCTCTTTTTCTTGTGATCATGTGGCAACTGTAAATCTGTCTCTTACTATTGGTTTTGAGCCCCAAAACTGAGTAACACCCAAATGAGATCCTAAAGGGAGAATGAGTAAGTTAAGTTTGAAAATAGGACATCCACCTGAAAAGTATAAAGATAGTGGGAACAGAGTCAAGTTAGGAGGACTCAGAGGTCAGGAACAAAACAAGTAAGGTAGTAGTTGATCAGCAGTGGATGAAGCAGGCTTAGAGAATTTTTGAAAATGCATCACAGTTTTTTACCTGTTCAGACACTTGGATGCACATTTCAGGTCTCTTTACAGAGGTCAGAATAAGGCACGGATCTCATATTTTGGAAAGTATATTAGAAGAATAATCCAGTCAGAGAAATCAGAGAGATTTTGACTTGAGAACTAGTACTACCACTGATGTGCTATGTGAATCTGAGTAAATCACTCGTTGAAACTTCTCAGCTTCCTTATCCATCAAATGGAGGTAATAATAGCATGTAACTCACCCAGCTGGTCTAAGAATTGAACAAGATATGCAAAGAAGAGTCTTCATGCAATCTCTGCCTACAGTAAATGCTCAATTACTATTAGTTATCATTAGTGTAATTATCCATCATCCAGAAGGCTTCCTTTTGGGGTCCCACTAGTGACCTTCTCTCCTGACTTATTTCTGCCCCCTCCCCCCAGGAACCCGTGCCAGCTCTCATCAGCAGTGCCCATCAGCACTCCTATAACCTTGCTCCTCTTTCCTTTCACCACAGGTGTTGTGTTGCCTCCCTCTCATCCTTTGACTCCATCGACTGGAAACACCACTGAAGGAAAATCACATGTTCATACCAAGAAGCAAGCAGAGAGGCCATGTGGGTTCATTGGCTGGCATGTTAAAGATTACACAGTATTCTGGCTAAGATTGGACTCAAGAAATTTATATTTTTGATGAGTAAGATCAAGTAAAAACTTTTAATTAAATGTGATACTAGATGTTTTTGGTCTACAAAGATGGAGAGTTTAAATTACCTTGTATTTAGAAAATCAACAGACGAGTACTTTGAGTACACACACTTAGGTCCTTTGTTCCTGACAAAGTTGCAGTGTCCCATAGGCTAAAGTTAGGTGTTGTGGTTTGATCAGTCACCACGTAAGGTAGAATGACCTCAATCTCTGAGAATACTGACATTCTTTCTTTACTATTATTGCTATTATTGGTTAATTTGTTTCTTTGATTTTGTTTTGTTTGCTTGCTTGTTTGAAGCATTGAGGATCACATGCAGGTGACGAGGTCCAGAAGGCAGAAGCAGGAGATCTTCTCCAGACAACTGGTAGCTGTTAGCCTGGGAAAACTAGAACAGGAAAAGAAGATGAAAATGTCAACAAACATACTGTGATCACTTGGGAGGCCCCCCTTTGGGGACTGGAAAACATAAATGTGGGAACTCGGATGCTGCAGTCGTGTAAACATACTGCAGGAGGCACTGTAATTTCAGCATTAAAAATAAAAGATGTTTAATTTTATGTGCACCGACTGGTAAGGACTTCTTTCAACCTCCTTATATTTCAAATTAAAAATATGAGGTACAAACTCTTTAAGTGTCTTGACCAAGATTACTCAAGAAGGGGGAATGATGTATGCATCAATATTTTGAGCTATAGGGACTTCCCTGGAGGTCCACTGTTTAAGACTCTACGCTTGCACTGCATGGGGTGTGGGTTCAATCCCTGGTTGGGGATCTAAGATCCCACATGCCTCGTGGCACTGCGAAGAAGATAAAAAATAATTTTTTGAACTGTAGTAAGTTATAATAATATAGAGCAAAAAAAGTGAAAATCAACTTGGACTAAGAGAGTAAATATCTTCCTTATCATTCATCAATTCAGAATCAGAGATGCAGGTAAAGCCAGGCGCAAATTTATCAGAAAACAGCAATTCTCCCAAATACACACTGCAGCTATAAAATGTCCTAACAGCCCAATTCTTGGAGTGACCATGGATTTCATACTGAGAAGTCTTATTGTCTGAAATCATGGACTATCAGAAACATTTCTGTTTGAAATTATTTCAGTAAGATAAAACACCGGAGTCTGGTCTAGAGGTGTTTAGTGATTGTGACACAGCGAAGCAGCCTTGATTTGCAGTCCGTGTGCAGAGCTTTGGGTAGAAGGTCTTAGACACAGCATTTGACATCTATCTTAACTTTGTTTCCAAGGAAATAGAACCTTGGGTTCACTTCACAGGCCAGAACTGATGTTGACCCCTTTTACACACAGCCCAACTTTGCTCAGAGCCCATCAAAACACTGCTTCATTACACTGCACCTAAATGACACTCTTGCAAAGTCCCATAATAACTCTTTCTTTTCCTTTCTTTGGTGAAACTTCCCATGGTTCCTTGGATGTGCAGTGCCCCACATGGCAATGAGTCGGTAAACCTGACTTGGTCCACAGATTTGTCTCTGGTGGTCCCAGGCTGATTGGGTTAGGAAAAGGCCATATCTAATATTTTAAATGTCTACTCTTAATTATCTGTATTTTATTCCATTCCATAAGCATAAGTAACAAAATAATCTAATTGCAAACCAAAAAAAAGTTTATAGCTTAAAAGTTTCTGTTCTATAAACATAGAAAGTTCTTAAGATTGAAGAGGAAGAAGATCACTGTCTTTAAAATGAAAAACACAGAGTTTTTTTTTTAACTTCCCAAAACCTAGCCTATGCCTCTTATAATAGAACATTTATTTAAAAAAAGGGCTCTTTCTCCTTAGTAATAAGACTGAGTAATGCTTAGTGGCGATGACCGCTGCATTGCTTGAAAGATACTGAAAAACTTGAAATACTGATGAATTTCCAAAACCTCCTTCCCAGTTCTTACTCTTGATCTATGACCTTATTTTATACTTCAGTTCGAAGTAGGGAAAAATCAGAAGGGAATGTGCACAAACCGCCAGCCCATCTTCCCAACCTCCTGCAGCTGCACCAGTACATTTGTTCCTGTCCATGACCTTCCTGTGCACCCAAAAAAGGTGCCTCCCTCTGCTCTGGGCTAGATCCCTTCTGCTTGCACCCACGCAAGGACATTATTCCAGAAATTCTCTCCTTCCTTTTCCCTGCTGGTCCACTTCCAAGACAGCCCCTGATGATCCTCAATGCCCTGTTCCCATGCCGTGATTTGGTCCCCTCTCACACCAAGTCAGGGGTGGACTGTGTGACCAGCAGAATTCTGCAGAAGGCCTGGTGTGTGACTTCAGATACCAGGTCATAAAGACAATGGCGCTGCCACCTTCCCGGAGTTCTCATTCTGGGGACACTGCACCGTGTCATGAGGATGCTCAAACAGTCCTCTGATGAGGCCCAGGAAGAAAAACTGAGGTGTCCCCTGAGCAGCAAGGGCCAGCGTGCCAGGCCTGTGAGCAAGCCTACTCCAAAGTGGAGCCTCCGGGCCCACCCACATCTTCAGATACCTGGAACCACAGCCAGCATCTCTGTGCAGCTTTGGGAGAGACTCTGAGTAAGAACCCCACCCAAGATGCTCCTGAATTCCTGGCCCACAGAAACTGTGAGAAAGCACAAACGTCTAGCATTCCCCAAGTCACTGCATTTGGAATAATTTGTTACACAGCAATAGATAATACATCTCCTGTGATCACAGGACTTGAGCTGCTCCCCATCTTCCCCAGAGGAAAAGCCAAAGTCCCCTGGAGGCCTTACAAGGCCCCTCCTACCCTGTTCACCCCCTTCTCACCACTCCAGTGACCTCCTTGCCTTCCTCAGACGGGCCTCTGTCCTCACTGTTCCCTTCCCCGCAAGGGGGTCCCTCAATATCTTCCTCTTGGGGAGGCCTTCCCTGATGACCCTTCCAGAAATGCAGCCCCCCACATACATCCACACCCACTCACATTCTCCTTTCTCCTTCCTTTATTTTCTCCTTCACACATATTACTGTCTAATAAACCATGTGTATTGTTTATGGTGTGGCTGCCCTTGGAATTTGAGAGTTGATTTGGTGTAGGGATTGTTTTCTCCTCCCAATGCCTATAGCACTGTTCACTTTACTGTGCATCCTTCATAAAGATGAATACATGACTGTTAAGGATGCAAGGATACCCAGTTAATAGTACCTTAAAAATGCCTCAGACATAGGCCTTTGTGACCCACTCCCATTTTATAAAGTTGCCACTAAAATTTACCGCTAGTCTATACAGCAAATATATGGGTGCTTAGAATCCATACCTTTTGTTCTTTTTTGCCTTGATTTTCTTCTCTTATTTGTAAGTTTTGTTTTTTATCTTTTATTCCTATTATTATGTCCTCATTCTACACTGCTTCAAAGACTTCATGAAATTAATATAAAGTAAAGAAATAGTGTTAGTGCTCTCCTAAACTCAGAATAGGTGATTAAAAACTGTCACTGGTTCAGTATATTAGAGAATTGTAAACGTTTTAAGGAATGAAGATCTAATTTTTTTTGTACTTTATTTTAAAAAGTCAACAAAAGGTAGTAGTTTTATTTTTCATTGAGGTAAACTTTATTGTGAAATACTTTACGTGAAAAATAAGTTTTGGATCAGGACAGGAACATTTATTTCTAACACTTTGCATCATCAGTTCTCAGTATCACAGCATTTTTTTTCTAATGTCAGGTTATTCTTGGAAAATTTTGTTTGTTTTCATGATACAATAAAACTCTTCTTGAAAATTATTTGTGTTAAATTGATTTCTTCTTTTACAAAAAACCCAGGGAGAGTTCTTTTAAACACTACAGTGAATGATTACACTATCTAGTGAATGAACAGGTTTTTTTTCTGACTTCACACAATTCATAATCTCTCACTATGTATAGAATCCTCAAATTTGGGAGCAGGAGAGTACACTCTGTAAAATCCTATAAGATCATTTAGCAACTAGAGGGACTGAGAATAGCCTAAATTTTGGAAAGCCCTCACAGCCATATGTACCCCAAAGAGTCATGAAATGATAAACAGATGTTCAGAGATGAAAATAATTGGTTTTGATTCTAAAGGGAAGACTAAAATAGGACTTCCCAGTATATGTTTCCTTTTGTAAGTACTTCTCTTGTATTTAATGAATGGTTGAAAAAGACAATCAAATGAAATATAATCATTTATATAACTGATATACTTTAATGTGGCTGAGGAAATAGTGTAACTCTCATAAAATAATCACAAACAATACTTTTGTAGATTTTATTTATTTTTTTATTTACCTGTGCTTTTTTATTGAAGAATAGTTGATTTACAGTGTTTCCAGTATACAGCAAAGTGATTCAGTTATATATATACATACACACACATATCTATACACCACACAAAAATCTATATATCTATATCCTTTTTCATTATAGGTTATTACAGGCTACTTAACATAGTTCTTTGTGCTATACAGAAGGTCCTTGTTGTTTACCTATTTTATACACAGCAGTGTGTACATGTTAATCCCAAACTCCTAATTTATCCCTCCCCCCATAAACTTTATTTTTTAGAACAGCTCTAGATTTACAGAAGACTTAAGTGGACAGGACAGAGTTCCCATACACCCCATCTCTCCTCTCTCACGTCTGTAGTTTAATTAGAGGGTACTCTAGGTTGTACAGTTCTATGGGTTCTGACAAATGTATAATATCAAATACCCACCATTACATTATCATACAGGTAGTTTCACTGTGCTTAATCCTCTGTGCTTCACACCTTCATCCATCCCTGCCTCCCCTTGAACTCCTCAAAACTACTGATCTTTTTACTGTGTCAATAGTTTTGTCCAGAATATCACATAGTTGGAATCATACAGTATGGAGCCTTTTCAGATTGGTTTGACTTGGAAAAAAGCATTCCTTCATGCCTTTTTCTGGTTAGTTTCTTTCTTTTTGTTGATAAATAATATTCCACTGTATGGATGTACCACAGTTTGTTTATGCACTCACCTATTGAGGGACATCTTGGTTGCTTACAGTTTTTAGCAGTTATGAATAAAGCTGCTAGAAACATTTGTGTAGACATAAGTTTCACTTGGGTAAATACCCAGAAGGAAGATTGCTGGATTATATGGTAAAAGTGTGTTTATCTTTGTTAGAAATCACCTGTCTTCAAAAAGTAACCACACCATTTTGCAGTCCCATCTGCAATGAAAAAGAGTACCTATTGTTTCACAGTGTTTTCACAATTTGAAATTGTCAGATTTTTGGATTAGAGCCATTCAATAAGTATAGTGGTTTTAAAGTGTGATTTAATTTGCAAACGTTTTAACTTGTAATTGCCTAGTGACATAATGTTGAGCATCTTTTTGTATGATTATTAGCCATTTTTAAAACTTTTATGAGCTACCTGTTCAGATCTTGAGTCCGTTTTTTAAACTGTGTTGTTGATTTTCTTGCTGTTGAATTTTAAAAGCCCTTTGTATATTTTTGGATACAAGTCCTTTATCTGATATGTATTTTACAAATGTTTTCTCCTGTATCAGCATTGTCTTTTCATTCTCTTAATGTCTTTCTTAGGGCAGTTTTTAATTTTAATAAGTTCAATTAATCAATCGTTTCTTTTATTCATTGTGCTTTTAGTGTTGTATATAAAAGCTCATCACCAGGTCCAAAATCACTTAGGTTTTCTCCTATGCTATCTTTTACTAGTTTTAAAGTTTTGTATTTTACATTTAGGTGTATCACATGTCAAAATTTTGGAAAAGTGTAAGGTCTGCATCTAGCTTAGTTTGTTTTGCACATGATGTCTAGTTATTCCAGCATTATCTGTTGAAAATACTGTCCTTTCTCCACTAAATTGCCATTGCTTCTTTATCAAAAAGCAGTTGACTGTATACATATGGGTTTATTTAGGGCTCTCCATTCTGTTCCATGGATCTAGGAGTCTTTCAACAATACCACATTGTCTTGATTATTGTATTTTTCAGTAAGCCTTGAAATTGAGTGATGTCATTTCTCTTTGTTGTTCTTCAGTATTGTGTTGGTAACTCTGGGTCTCTTGCCTTTCTGTATAAATTTTAGGATCAATTCACCAATATTCACAAAATAAGTTCCTAGCATTTTGATTGGGATTGCATTCAATCCACAGATCAAGTTGAGGAGAAGTGACATCTTAACAATACTTTTTTCTATCCATGAACATGGAATATTTCTCCATTTATTTAATTCCTTGATTTTGCTCAAAGTAATTTTGCAGTTTTCCTCACATAGATCTCCATACAAATTTTGTTGGATTTATGCCAAATATTTTACTTTTTTAGTGCTAATGTAAACAGCATTGTGCTTTTAACTTCAAGTTTTACTGTCCTTTGCTGGTGTATAGAAAACAATTAACTTATATCTATAATCCTTATATCTTGCAACCTTGCTATAATTACTTACTAGTTCCAGGAGTTCTTTTTGGCAATTCTTTGGAATTTTCTATATACATAGTTAAGTCATTTGTGAACAAAAATACTTTTATTATTTCCTTCTCAATCTGTGTACCTTTTACTTCGTTTTCTTATTTTTTTAGCTGGCACTTCTAGTACAGTGTTGAAAAACAGTTGTGAAAGGAGCTATCCTTATCTTGTTCCTGATCTCAGCGGGAAAACATCTTCCACCATTAAATATGGTGTTAACTGTAGGTCTTTATCAAATTGAGGAAGTTCCCCACTATTTCTAGTTTACTGAGCATTTTCATTCTGAGTGGGTATTGGATTTTGTCAAATGCTTTTTCTATGTCTATTGATATGATCATGTGATTTTTCCTTTTTAGTCTACTGGTGTGATGGATTACATTAAATGATTTTTATTGCTACAAATAATTTTATTAGAAAAATAATGCAAGATGGGATCAGATAATTTCGAACGATCCAGAAAAATGGTGAAATAACATCATATAACAAATTGTAAACTCACCCTTTGTTTTACAAAGTTGAATGTTTGCTCAAAGTTCACCTTCTCAATGAGTGCTGTCCTAACAGTTTGTTTACAAGGGTACCCTTCCTCACTCTCATATCCCCCTCATTACTCTCAAACCTCCTTAATCCTGCTCACTTCTTTTCTTTTTTTTAAAAAAATTTTTATTGGAGTATAGTTGATTTACAATGCTGTGTTACTTTCTACTGTACAGCAAAATGAATCAGTTTTACACATACATATATCCCCTCTTTTTTGGATTTCCTTACCGTTTAGGTCACCACAGAGCACCAAGTAGAGTTCCCTGTGCTATACAGTAGGTTCTCATTAGTTATCTATTTTATACATAGTATCAATAGTGTATATATGTCAATCCCAATCTCCCAATTCATCCTACCACCCCCTTTCCCCCTTGATATCCATACATTTATTCCCTACCTCGGTGTCTCTACTTCAGCTTTGTAAATAAGATCATATATACCAATTTTTCAGATTACACATATATGCATTAATATACATTTGTTTTTCTTTTTCTGACTTACTTCACTCAGTATGACAGTCTCTATGTCCATATCCATGTCTCTACACATGACCCATTTTCGTTCCTTTTTATGGCTGAGTAATATTCCATTGTATACATGTACCACATCTTCTTTATCCATTCCTCTATTGATGTACATTTAGATTGTTGCTGCATCCTGGCTGTTGCAAACAGTGCTGCAATGAATATTGAGGTGCATGTCTTTGAATTATGATTTCTCAGGGTATATGCCCAGTAGTGAGATTGCTGGGTCATATGGTAGTTCTATTTTTAGTTTTTTAAGGAACCTCCAAACTGTTCTGCACAGTGGCTGTATCAATTTACATTCTCACTAACAGTGCAAGAGAGTTCCCCTTTCTCCACATACTCTTCTTCATTTATTGTTTGTGGATTTTTTGCTGATGGCCATTCTGACTGGTGTGAGGTGATATCTCGTTGGGGTTTTGATTTGCATTTCTCTAATAATTACTGATGAGCATCTTTTCATGTGCCTCTTGGTCATCTGTATGTCGTCTTTGGTGAAATGCCTATTTAGGTCTTCTGCCCATTTTTTAATTGGGTTGTCAGCTGTTTTGATATTGAGCTGTATGAGCTATTTGTATATTTTGGAGATTAATCCTTTGTCAGTGTCTTCATTTGCAAATATTCTTTCCCATTCTGAGAGTTGTCTTTTCATCTTGTTTATAGTTTCCTTTTCTGTGCAAAAGCTATTGCATTTCATTAGGTCCCATTTGTTTGTTTTTGTTTTTATTTTCACTACTCTAGGAGGTGGGTCAAAAAAAGATCTTTCTGTGGTTTATGTCAAAGAGTGTTTTTCCTATGTTTTCCTCTAAGAGTTTTATAGTGTCCAGTCCTACATTTAGGTCTTTAATCCATTTTGAGTTTATTTTGGGTATGGTGTCAGGGAGTGTTCTCATTTCATTCTTTTACATGTAACAGTCCAGTTTTCCCAGCATCACTTATTGAAGAGGCTGTCTTGTCTCCATTGTATATTCTGCCCATCAACAGATGAATGGATAAAGAAGATGTGGCACATATATACAATGGAATATTACTCAGCCATAAAAAGGAATGGCATTGAGTTATTTGTAGTGAGGTGGATGGACCTAGCATCTGTTATACAGAGTGAAGTAAGTCAAAGAGAAACACAAATACCATGTATAATGCATATGTATGGAATCTGAAAAAAAGGTACTAATGAACTCAGTGGCAGGGGAAGGATAAAGATGCAGATGTAGAGAACAGACTTGAGGACATGGGGAGGGGGGAAGGAGAAGCTGGGACAAAGTGAGAGAGTAGCATTGACATATATACACTAGCAAATGTAATGATGGCTAGTGGGAAGAAATTGCATAACACAGGGAAATCAACTTTATGATTGGTAATGACCTAGTGGGGTGGGACAGGGAGGGTGGGAGGTAGGCTCAAGAGGGAAGGGATATGGGGGAAAAAATTAAATTGGGTTTCTTGTAAACAACCCATAATTGGTACTATATTGTATTCACTCTTTCCATCTTTATCTTTTAATTGGTGTATTTAGACAATTCACATTTAAAGTGATTATTGATAGAGGTGGATTAATATCTACCATAGTTTTATCTATTTGCTCCCCTTCTGCTTTGTTTCCTTTTTTGTCTCCCCCACCTTTTTCTGCTTTTTCTGGTTTTAATTAAGGATTTATATGATTCCACTTTTTATCTCCTCTCTTAGCATATTAATTATACTTTTTGAAAGATTAAGTGTTGTCCTAGAATATGCAGTATATATTTATAACTAATCTAAATCCACTTTCAAATAGCACGATGCATTTTTACAGGTAATGAAGGTTCTTTATAATAAACTATTCCCATTTCCTCCCTCCTGTCTCTTATAACATTGCTGTCATTCATTTCACTTACCCATAAGCTTTAATCACCCAATGTATTTTTGCTATTATTATTGTAAAGTTATTTATTAGATCAATTAAGAATAAAAAATAAAAGATCTTATTTTTACTTTCATTTGTTCCTGTTCTCATGTTCCTCCTTTCTTCATGTAGATCCAAATTTGACTTTATCCTTTTTCTTCTCAGTGAAGAACTTTTAACATTTCTTCCAAGGCAGGTCTACCAGTGAAAAATTCCCTCAGTTTTTGTTGTCTGAGAAAGTCAATTTCCTCTTCACTTTCAAAGGATAATTACACTGGATACAGAATTCTAGATTGGTGGATTTTTCTTGCAGCATTCTAAATATTTCATTTCACTCTTCTTATTTTCATGGTTCTGAAGAGAGAAGTCTGATATAATTCTATTCTTACTTTGTTATAGGTAAGGTATATTTTTCCCTCCAGCTTTTTTCAATATTTTTTCTTTGTCTGATATTCTGCAGTTTGAATATGATATTGCCTACATGCAGATATTTTTAAATTTATGCTGTTTGATGTTTTCTGGGCTTCCTGAGTCTCTGGTTTGGTATCTGTCAGAAATTCTGGAAAATTCTCAGCCACTATTACTTCAAATAATTCTTCTCCTTTCTTTTCTGTCTCATATTCCCATTACTTATATTTTACACTTTTTGTAATTTTTCATAGCTCTTTAATATTGTCCTTTTCAAAAAAACTTTTTTCTCTTTACACTTAAATTTGGGAAGTTTCTATCAACATATCTTCAAGTTCATGGGTTATTTTTCAGCTGTGGAAAATATTCATTTCTGTTGCAGTGTTTTCTGTTTTCTAATATTTTATTTTAGTTCTTGGAGTTTTCATCTCTCTGATTATATTACACATCTGTTCCTGCATGTTGTTCACTTTCTCCAATAAAACTCAGCATATTAATTATAAGTATTTTTAATTCCCAGTCTGATAATTCTGAAAACTCTACCATATCCGAGCCTGGTTCTGATGCTTGTTTTATCTCTTCAGACTTTGTTTTTTCTTGCCTTTTAGCAAGTCTTCTAATTTTTTACAAGCCACACATGATGTATCAGATAATAGGAATGAGGTAAGCAGATTTTTAGTGTGAGGGTTTATGTTAACATGGTCAGGAGTTGGTCTGTGGTTAATGTTTGCCGTGTCAGATGTTTCACTTTCCTCTAATGTCCTTTGTTCTGTCTGCTCTTGTGTCTTTAGAAACTCCTTTCTGAACTGTGTCTATGTCCTGTAGCTCTCTCAGTTGTAATCCACTCTTACTGTACTGGAGAACTGTTAACACAATCATAAGGTATTGGGAAGGGGATGCATTCTACAATCTTGTGATTAAATCTATCCTTTTACCCAGCAGTAATCCCTGGCTATGACCAGAGTAGTTGTTCACTTTCTCCTTGTTCTGATGACAGGCATGAGAATTTCCAGCATCTTCAGATATCTGAGTGGGAACTAGCAGTTCTTTTTCCCCTCATGTGAGACAAGCTAGAAGGGGCCCAAGTTGTCTAATTGTCCTCTCTGGGGGTCAGATAGAGCTCTGATATTGAATTTTCCCTTGAGGGCTAGCCTTTGTTTCAGGAACAGGAAGCTCTGGGTGTATTTCAAAATGATTGCTTTTTCCCTCCCCTTGGCAGACTCAAGAAGGAATTTTTCTCTGATCTTCACAGGAGAACCTGGTGGGGCTCCTGAAGGTAAAACTCATGAAAGTATGGGTGCTCCCTAAACCTGAGTCCTGCTGTCCCAGAGATTTCCACTCTCAATTAAGCCCACTCTTAGTCTGCAGTGATTCTCTGATTACTGCTTATGTGCCCCCCACCCCCTCCATTAATGGCTCCAGTGGCTTCTGCTCCTAGTCTGCTGGGATTGTCTGCATTCACCTATTTCTTCAGTTTTCAGGTAGGTGATTTGTTTTGTGACCTTAAATCTTTGGTAGATGTAAGAAGAATTGTTGATTTTCAGTTGGTTCAGCTTTTTTCTTGCTGTGATGGCAGTAGTGAACTTCCCAAGGTCTTCAAATGTCAGAGTGGAAACCAGAAGTCCTAATAATATTTTATATCCATTATATCTTTTGACCATATAAAAGGGTGTCAACAAAATCAGTTGATCTAAGACAGAAATGGAAAATTTTATTCGAGCCAATTTTATGGATTGTAACCTGGGAAGAGTATCGCAGAAAGCTCCAAGAATGGTTCCACCCATCAGAAGTCAAGGTGTAGTTATATAACTTTCTTGAGACAGGGCTGTACATCAAATGACATATTACTGACAATTTGCATAATCCAGATCTAATCATCATTGTGGTGGGTCATGTGACCCCTTGCAAGATCAAGAAGGAATGTTATCTTTTAAGGAGTTGTTTTGTTGATGCTATGAGAATGCTGCTCTTTGTGGCTGAGCAGGTATTCCTACCGATGGGGGAGGTCTGGCTGATGCAGATGCACAATGCATAGTGTGGGGAGAGAGGAGGCCAAAGGTCAGAGAAGGATTTTTTATGTTTAAATTTTTCTCATCTTGCCATTAAATACGAATTTTTCTTTCACAAGGCTGAGGTACACAGATCTTATTGTTGGCATTTAACATACAAGAAAACTGAGGATGAGGGAGATTAAATGACTTTCCCAAAGACAAAGGGCCAGTAGGTGAAGCTAATCCACAGTCTTCTAGAGCCTGCCAAGACTCCTCCAATGCAGACCTTTATGCTCAGGCTTAATGCACGTGAAACTGTGTAAAAGAAAAACATCAGTGTAAGAGAGGATTGTCCACATTTCAGTTTGCTCTGTGGCCTGAGGTAAAAAGCCCTACACTGGGATATTTCATAATAAATGTCCTCAAGCCTGACTCAGCCCCCAGCTCACATTTAGATTTTAGGGAATTCACAACAGTAGGAGTCTCCGTTTCTCAGTATGAATCTGGAGCAAGAACTAACCACATGATCATTCATTGAGATCTCTTGCAATCACAAAATGAAGCAATTCTAGGCTGAATTTAGGCCCTCTATTTTTGGAAGAGAGAGTTTGTGTATGTATGTATGTATGAGTGTGGATGTGTGGAAAGAACTTATTTCTCCACAATTTTTCTGAACTGCTTAATTAATCTTTTCCCTTAAATGAAAAGCCTTAGCTTCTTTAATTCTGTAAATGGCATGACACTTTACCTTCCCATCTGCCTAATTACACTATAACTTATGAGTGAGAGTAATATTTAAAGCAGGACTTCCTTTGTCTCTGAACAGTCCTCATGTTTTCTCCTTGTAACTCCACGACCATCACCAACAGTTGAACTGTCTCAATGCAACATCACTTCCTCAGAGAGGCCTTCCTTGAACTCTTAGACGGGACAGAACCCAGCACTTCCTCTTTCTGAACCTATGTGTTCATATCTCTGTCCCTTGTTATTCTGGAATCTTCATGAGGGTGGACTCTGCACAAGTCACAGCTGCACTCCCAAGAATGACAGCCCAGGATGGTGCTGTCCTCTAGATCTTTCTGTAGGGATAGAAATGATCTATAATCCACACATGTGGCTAGTGAACACTTCAAAAGTACAAGTGACTACTGAAAGTTTTATCCTAAGTTAAATTTAAATAGCTAAATGCAGCTTGTGGCCACATATCAGACAGTGAAGGACTAGAGCAATGTTCCTCAAAATCTAAATCAAGATATCAGAAATCTGCTTCTTGACCCATTCTCCCGGTAAATCTTACCAGCAATAAAATTTCACAACTAGTGGTCTAGAATGGGATTCTCAAGCCTGGCTTCACATTAGACTCACCTGGAGGAGGTTTTAAAAGAAAACGTGTCTCAGTCACACTCCTAGATATTCTATTTCAGTTGGTCTGGTGTCAGGTCCAGGTTTTAGTATTTAAAACATGAAACAAAACAAAATCTCCCCCGGTACTGTTATGGGCAGTCAAGCTTCAGCATCAGGAAGATGTGTTCCCACAACGCCCTCAGACTAGACCAGATAAACATACAGATAAATGGTTTGGGGACGTTTATAAAGGATTAGTGAGGGACTTCCCTGGTGGTGCAGTGGTTAAGAATCCACCTGCCAATGTAGGGGACATGGGTTCCATCCCTGGGCCAGGAAAATCCCATATGCCGTGAAGCAACTAAGCCCATGCACCACAACTACTAAGCCTGTGCTCTAGAGCCCACGAGCTGTGATTATTGCGCCCGCATGCCATAACTGCTGAAGCCCATGTTCCTATGCTCCATAACAGGAGAAGCCACTGCAGTAAGCCCATGCACGGCAAGGAAGAGTAGCCCCCGCTGACTGCAACTAGAGAAAGCCCACGCGTAGTAATGAAGACTCAATGTGGCCAATAAATAAGCAAATAAATAAAATAATTTTATAAAAAGGATTAGTGATTACAAGTGAAATCGTGATGTCGCAAGAGATTAGTTACATTAGTGGTTCAGGTGAATTTATGGATATGCTGTGAAAAAAAAAATCAGCTTTAGATAATCTCTAACAATTGTGAGAAATCCCTTGTCCTTTTATCCATAAACAGTACAGATCATACCAAGCTCTGGGACATTTGGAGAGGGTGACACGCTCAGCGCTCCCTAAACAATCACCTCTTAAAATACACAAAAGCCTCTCTAGTTTGCTGGTTGATTGACAGAGGGCCTGGTGACTTCACACCAGTCACGTGATGGTGCTCTGCCCAGCAGCCATAGGAAGGTGTTTCCCAACCTACCGCCCCGGCAGGTCCCAGGTCTCCTTTGCTAAGCCCTGTCCCCTTCTCCCAGGCCAGGCGTGCAGGTGTGTCGGTCACCGACGGCTCCGCCGGAAGGAACGGCGCCCCGACGAGTGTGGGACCGTGGCTGCCGGAGTCCCGCCCTGTCCTCCTGTAGGTGCACAGGTAATGGTCCCGCAGAAAGTCCAGGCCGGCCGGGCGCCGGGTGCGCAGGGGATCCGGCGGCGGCAGGCGGGGCGCGGTCGCGGGGAGGCAGCTGCGCAGGTGCGGAGCCGCGGGCATCGCCGCCTGGGCCGCGCGAGCTGGAAGGACCGCCGCTCAGGGAGGACCCGCAGGCCTGGAGGGGGAGTGTCTGATGATTTTTCAAAACGTGCTCCTGATTGAAATGAAAAGAAAAGAAAAGCTCAGAATAAGTCAATTCAAGCACTGCTAATTTTAGCGAAGACACAAGCGGAGCTTGCCAGGCGATTTGAGGAAATTAGCATGAAACTAAAACCGAAATCTTCAGTAAAGTGGAGCAAGCGATATTGATCAGAACATACCAAATGCCAACAAAAAAATGTCCCCATAGAACTTTACATTGCTAGGAGAGATTTAGAGGAAAAACTTAAAATTGCTAGGAGAGATTTAGAGGGAAAAGTTTAAATTACTACGAGAAATTTAAAGAAGTACTATTCAATGAAACAAAAGTACTAGAATAAAAATAATTATAACTTAAAATATGTAAGTAGATACTTAAACACTAAAAACTACTTCAATGTAGTGTTAAGTTAATTTAAATATTATTTAAAAGTAGTTTGAGCCTGACAGATTTGCACTAAAAACAACTGGGAGTAATGTGCTAGAGTGATATTTTTTTTCTTTTCTACAGAAATTTCATTGATTTAGAAAGAAGTAGACTCTTCCCTAAAGATAGTAAACATTGCCAACCCACGATGAAACTGGATCACATGCTTTCTGAAGTGTACCAGAGGTGCATGCAATAAACTTCATTTATCTGCAGGTAATAACTAACTCTGATTAATATTCACTCAACAGTCAAAATGCAGTGCATGCACTGTGATTAGCACACCAGATTATTCTGTCAAGGAAATCTGAGAGGTTTAGGGCTGTCAATATTCTTCAATAGGGACATCTTTTTGCTCATGTTGCTATTTTTTGAGGGTAGGCATTCTCTTCTCAATGTGCTTATAAAGGTTTTTTGTTCCTTTATAAGGTTTTTTTTTAACCCCCACCCCCCACCCCAGCTGATTTTAGTTACAATGGCAACAAAATTGGTTTCTTAGCTGGACCTAATCATGTGTCTTTAGTCCTGTGATATCCTTCCTGGATACCTCCTGTTCCTCTGACCTTTTGCAGCTCTGATATTTTAGCAGAAATATGAGCAAAATCCATGTAAGCCATTGATGTAAGCCACAGGGTGGAAGCTTGCTTTCCACCTAACAGTAAGACTATTATTTTCTTTTGTTTGAAGTTGTGTTACTGTGTCAGTGTTTAAATACGCCTGTGTCTCTTCCTCAACTACATCCCCATGGAGTGATATTGTCTTACCGCCGTTTTGTTTTGTTTTTTTAAGAAAGCACACACAATTTCAAATTGATACCTTTCATACTAAAATTTATTGGTCAATTTTGAAGTTATTTCTGTTTTGAGTTAAACCATCTTTAATAATACCAAAGAATAAGTATTGTAGGTAGTTGTATATTTAATATTCTTTGCAAAGTACACATAAGGAACAATCTGTGAAAAAAAAGCTAAACACCTTAAAAGTAAATATTTATCGTTGTAAAATAAAAAGGAAAGGTGATTTCAGATGTACTTTACTCAGTACATATCTACAAGAAGTTATCACTATAATATTAAATTTGGGGGAAAAAAAAGACTGGATTATTTAAAATTCCATTCCAGAAGACTCATGTAGAGAAGTGAATGAACCGAGAGGTCAATGTGCAAAACATGATTTCAGAATGGTATTGTGGCATGACTCTGGTTACCTCCTGTGATAAAAATGACATTTTTTCTCATGTAGCTTGTACAACTAAAAAAGTGAATTATGTTCAGTAGCCTTTTCTAAATGTTATCTTATGAAAAATATCTGGTTCTTGGCTATTTGGGTTTTGGTCCTTTTCTTCATAGGAAACCAGAACTTTTTGATAAGCTCAGCAGTGTTGCCCAATAGAACTTTCTGCAGTGATGGGTATATTCTGCGTATAATCTGCTCTGTCCAGGATGGTAGCTACTGCCTATATGTGGCCATTGAGCATCTAAAATGCTGTTAACTTAGCTAAGGAACTGGGTTTTTTCTTTTACTTAATTTTAATTGATTTTAATGAAAATTTAGTTATCCACATGTGACCAGTGGCTACCAGATTGTACACGTAGCTGACTAGATGCTTCCCTTTGTTCTGGCTGGTTGATAGTACGGTGCAAGACACAACTGCTGACCTTGCACTGTTGGAGAGTCCTAAAGGTATTTTTCAAGCACCTTAATCTTGAAGCGATTTGAGGTACATTTTTTTCATTTCACTTTTAATTATATTTATTGTTTTGTTTCTCATTTTACGAGCAATACATGTTCATTGTAGAGTACTGGAAACACATAAAAGCATAATCTACAAATTTGCAATTACCTATAATCCCCACCCTCCAAATATAACTATCTTTAGCATTTTGACACATTTCCTCCCAGGCTATACCTGTTTTTTTTCAATTGAGGTATAGTTCACCTATTTCACTGTTATTTCCAGGTGCACAACACAGTGACTCGATATTTCTATACATTACAAAAGGGTCCCCACAATAAGTCTAGTTGCCATCTGTTCCTATATAAAGTTATTACAATATAATTAACATTTTTCCCCATACGGTACATTTCATCTGTATCCCTGGAACTCATTTATTTTGTAACTGGAAGTTTGTACCTCTTAATCCCTTCACTTATTTCACTCCTCCCTCCAACCTGCTCCCCTCTGGTAACCACCTATTTGTTCTCTGTATCTATGAGTTTGTTCTTTGTTATGTTTGTTCCTTTGTTTTGTTTTTCACATTCCACATATTAGTGAAATCATATGATATTTATCTTTCTGCATATGATGTAGGTCACTTAGCATAATACCTTCTAGGTCCATCCATGTTTTCACAAATGGCAAGATTTCCTTATTTTTATAGCTGAGTTATATTCCTGTGTGTGTGTGTGTGTGTGTGTGTGTGTGACATCTTCTTTATCCCTTCATCTATTGCTAGGCACTTAGGATGCTTGTTCCATATCTTGGCTGTTGTAAATAACACTGTAATCAATAGAGGTGTGCACGTATCATTTTGAATCAGTGTTTTAGTTTTTCTTCAGAAAGATACCAAGAAGTGGATTCTTGGATGGTATGGTAGTTCTATTTTTAGTTTTTTTGAGGAACCTCCATACCGTTCTCCATAGTGGCTGCCCCAGTTTACATCCACATCCTCTCCAGCGTTTGTGATTTGTAAACTTTTTGATGATGGCCATTCTGACAGGTGTGAGGTGATATATCAGTGTGGTTTGATTTGCATTTCTCTGATAATTAGTGATGTTGAGCATCTTTTCAAGAATCTGTTGCCCATCTGTGTGTCTTCTTTGGAAAAATGTCTATTGAGGTCCTCTGCCTATTTTTTAATTAGGTTGTTTTCGATATTGAGTTTTAGAATCCTTTGTATATTTTTGATATTAACTTCTTATCAGATATATCATTTGCAAATATCTTCTCTGATTTAGTAGGCCTCCTTTTCATTTTATTGATAGTTTCCATGCTGTGCAAAAGCTTTTTAATTAGATGTAGTCCCATTTGTTTTTTATTTTTGCTTTTGTTTCCTTGTCTGAAGAGACAGACCCAAAAAATTATTGGTAAGGCCGGTGGCAAAGAGTGGACTGCCTATGTTTTCTTCTAGGAATTTTATGGTTTCAGACCTTATATTTAAGTCTTTAATATATTTTGAGTTTATTTTTGTATATGGGATGAGAAAGCAGTCCAGTTTACCCAACACCATTTATGGAAGAGGCTTTCTTCTCCCTATTGTATATTCTTGCCTCCTTTGTGGTAGATTAATTGACCATAGAGAGCCCATTATTTCTGGGCTCTCTATTCTGTTCCATTGATCTGTGTTTCTGTTTTTTGTGCCAGTACTATATTGTTTTGATTACTGTAGCTTAGTAGAATGAAATCAAGGAACAGTATAACTCAAGCTTTGTTTTTTCCCAAGATTGTTTTGGCTATTGGAGGTCTTTTATATTTCCATATGCATTTCAGAATTATTCATTCTAATTCTGTGAAAAATGCCATTGCTGTTTTGATAGGAGTTGCATGAAATCTGCGATTGTCCTGGATAGTATGATCATTTTAACAACATTAATTCTTGTGATCCATGAGCATGGTATATTTTTCCATTTGTTTGTGTCATCTTCAGTTTCATCAGTGTCTTACAGTTTTCCAAGTACAGGTCTTTTACCTCCTTGGTTAGATTTATTCCTAGACATTTTATTCTTTTTGATGCTATTGTAAATAGTATTGTTTTATTAATTTCTCTCTCTGATAGTTCATTGTTAGTGTACAGAGACACAACAGATTTCTGTATATTAATTTTGTATCCTGCAACTTTACTAAATCCATTTACCAGTTCTAATGCTTTTTTGATGCATTTTTAGGATTTTCTATATATAGTATCATGTCATCTGCAAACAGTGACAGTTTTACATCTTTCTTTCCTATTTGGATTGCTTTGATTTTTTTCTTTCTTTTCTTTTCTTTTCTTTTTTTTTTTTTTTTGTCCACATTGCCATGACTGGAACTTCCAATACTGCATTCAATAAAAGTGGCAAGAGTGGACATCCTTGTCTTGTTCCTGATCTTAGAGGAAATGCTTTCAGCCTTTCACTATGGAGTATGATGTTAGCTGTAGGTTCATCATATATGGCCTTTATTATGTTAAGGTATATTCCCTTTCTATCCACTTTGTTGATTTTTTTTATCGTAAATAGATATGGAATTTTGTTAGAAGCTTTTCCTGCATCTGTTGAGATGATTATATGGTTTTTATTGTTCAATTCATTAATGTGGTATATCACACTGATTGTTTGCAGATACTGAAATATCTTTGTATCCCTGGAATAAATCTTACCTGATCATGGTGTGTGATCCTTTTAATGTATTGTTGAATTCTGTTTGCTGATATTTTGTTGAGTATTTTTGCATCTATGTTCATCAGGGATATTAGCCTCTAATTTTCTTTTTTTGTGGTGTCTTTGTCTGGTTTCGATATCAGAGTGCTGTTGACCTCATAGAATGAGTACAGAGCATTCCTTCCTCTGACATTTTTGGAATAGTTTGAGAAGGCTAGGCATTAATTCTTTTTAAATGTTTGGTAGACTCCACTTGTGAAGCCATCTGGTCCTGGATTTTTGTTAATTGGAAGCTTTTTTTTTTTTAACTGAGTTGATTTCATTGTGATAATTGATCTGTTCATACTTTCTATTTCTTTTTGATTCAATCTTAGGAGATTGTATATTTCTAGAAATTTGTCTATTTCTTTTAGGTTGTTTATGCTAATATTTTGTGATCTTTGTATCTCTGTGGTGTCAGTTATAACTACTCTTTCATTTCTGATTCATTTATTTGGACCTTTATTTTGATGAATCTGGCTAAAGGCTTATCAATTTTGTTTATCTTTTCAAAGAACAAGTTGTTAGTTTCCACGACCAAATCTTAGTTTGATTGTTTTCTAGTCTCTATTTCATTTATTTCTGCTCTGATATTATGATTTCTTTCCTTCTACTAACTTTGGGTTTTGTTTATTATTCTTTTTCTAGTCCCCTCAGGTTTAAGGTTAGGTTATTTATTTGAGATTTTTCTTATTTCCTGAGGTAAATTTGAATTGCTATAAACTTTTTCCTGCTTTTGCTGTGTCCCATAGATTTTGGATCCGTGTGTTTTCATTTTCATTTGTCTCCAGGTATGTTTTTGTTTCCTCTTAACTTCTTCAGTGACCTATTTGTTGTTTAGTAACATGTTGTCTAGCCTCCGGGTATTTGTGTTTTTTGCAGTTTTTTCCTTGTAGTTGATTTCTGCAGTCTCGGGGCATTGTGGTTGGAAAAAATGCTTGATGTGATTTCAGGTTTTTTAATTTAATGTGACTTATTTTGCTGCCCAGCATGTGATCTATTCTGGAGAATGTTCCATTGCACACCTGAAAAGAATCTGAATTCTGCTGCTTTTGGATAGAATGTTCTATAAACATCTCTCTATGTATCTATCCATCTAAATCCATCTTACCTAATGTGTCATCTAAAGCTCATGGTTCCTTATTGATTTTCTGTCTGGGTGACCTGTTCATTGATGTAAGTGGAGTGTTTAACTCCCTTACCATGTGTTTAGGTGCTCTTATGTTGGGTACATATGTATTTACACCCAATATCTTCTTGTTGTAGTGATTTATTTATTTTTGTGTAATGTCCTTGTTACAGTCTTTATTTTAAAGTCTGTTTTATCTGATGTGAGTATTGCTACCGCAGCTCTCTTTTGATCTCCATTTGCATGGAATTCCTTTTTCCATCCCCTAACTTTCAGTCTGGGTGTGGCTTAAGATCTGAAGTGAGTTTTTAATAGCATATAGATGTGTCTTCTTTTTTTAATTCATTCAGCCACTCTGTGTCTTTTGATTGGAGCATTAAGTCCATTTACATTTAAAGTAATTAATGATAGGTATGTACTTTCTACCATTTAAAAAAAAAGTTTTGGGGTTGTTTTTCAGTTCTTTTTTGTTCCTTTTTCTTCTTTTGCTCTCTCCCCTTGTGATATGATGACTATCTTTAATAGTATGTTTAAATTCCTTTCTATTTTTGTCTGTGTATCTACTACAGATTTTTGGTTTGTGGTAACCATGAAATTTATATAAAGCAACCTATATGTGTGATTTTTTAAGTTGATGATCTCTCAAGTTTGAACACATTTTAACAATCCTGCATTTTTAATCCCCCCCAGATGTTTAGTGTTTTTGACATCATATCTTACATCTTTTTGTTTTCTGTATCATTTAACTACTTGGTTGATATAGATGATTTTATTACTTTTGTCTTTTAACCTTCCTGTTAGCTTGGTAAGCGGTTGATCTACTACATTTACTATATATTCACCTTTACCAGTGAGATTTTCCCTTTCATAATTTTCATATTTCTAGTTGTAGTCTTTTCTTTTCCACTCAGAGAATTCCCTTCACCTTTCTGGTAACGCTGGTTTGGTGATGCTGAACTCTTTAAGCTTTTGCTTATCTGTAAAACTCTTTCTCTCTCCTTGAAATCTGAATGATATCCTTGCCAGGTAGAGTATTCTTGGTTGCTGTTTTTTTCTTTAAACACTTTATATATATCATGCCACTCCTTTGTGGCCTGCAAAGTTTCTGCTAAAAAGTCAGCTGACGGTCTTATGGGCATGCTCTTGTATGTAACTAGTTGCTTCTTCCTTCCTGCTTTTAATGTGCTCTCTTTATCTTTAATTTTTGCCATTTTGATTACAATGTGTCTTAGTGTGGACCTCTTTGATTTGATCTTGTTTGGGACTTTTTTGCTTACTGGATCTGGATGACTGTTTCTTTTCTGAGGTTATAGAAGATTCCAGCTATTTTTTTTAATTCTTTTTTATAGTAGGTTCTTGTTGGTTATCTATTTTAACTATATCAGTGTGTACATGTCAATCCCAAACTCCCAATCTATCCCTTCCCCCTACCCGTCCTGCCTGGTAGCCATAAGCTCACTCTCTAAGTCTGTGAGTCTGTTTCTGTTTTGTTGGTTTATTAGTATCATTTTTTTAAGATTCCACACATAAGTGATATCATATGATATTTGTCTTTCTCTGTTTGACTTACTTCAATTAGTATAATAATCTTCAGGTCCATCCATGTTGCTGCAAATGGAATTATGTCATTCTTTTTAATGGCTGAGCAATATTCCGTTGTATATATGTACCACATCTTCTTTGTCCATTCATCTGTCAGTGGACATTTAGGTTGCTTCCATGACCTGGCTATTGTAAATAGTGCTGCAGTGAACATTGGAGTGCATGTATCCTTTTGAACCATGTTTTTCTCTGGATATATGCCCAGGAGTGGCATTGCTTGATCATATGTTAGCTCTGTTTTTAGATTTTTAAGGAGCCTCCATACTATTCTCTGTAGTGGCTGCACCAATTTACATTCCCACTAACAGTGTAGGAGGGTTCTGTTTTCTCCGCACTCTCTCCAGCATTTATTGGTGAGGTAATGAGTTTTTGATGTTGGCCATTCTGACCGGTGTGAGGTGATATCTCATTGTACTTTTGATTTGCATTTCTCTAATAATTAGCAACACTGAGCACCTTTTCATGTGCCTCTTGGGCCATCTGTATGTCCTCTTTGGAGAAATGTCTGTTTAGGTCTTCTGCCCATTTTTTGATTGGGTTGTTTGTTTTTTGGATATTGAGCCAAATGAGCTGTTTGTAAATTTCAACTATTATTTTTAAAATATGTTTTCTGCTCCTTTTCTATCTCTTCTCATTCTGGCACCCTTTAACGTGAATGTTACTATGCTTGATGTTGTCCCAGGGTCTCTTAAACTATCCTTATTTTTAAAATTCTTTTTTCTGTTCAACTTGGGTGATTTCCACTGCCCTGTCTTCGAGTTCACTGATCCCTTTTTTGTATCATCTAATCAACTGTTATTTTTTTCTACTGTATTTTTTATATCAGTTATTGTATTCTTCACCTCTGGTTCTTCTTTATATTTTCTAATTCATTGTTAAAATTCTCACTGTTTCATCCATTCTTTTCCCAAGTTCACTGAGCATCTTTATGATCATTACCTGAACTCTTTATTGGGTAAATTGCTTATCTTCACTTCACTTAGGTTTTCTTGTTGAGTTTTTTTTTTTTTTTTTTTAGAACTTTAATTGAGATACGGTTAACATACAATCAACTGCATATATTTAGAGTGTACAATTTGGTATCCCAATCTCCCAATCTTGTTGAGTTTTATCTTATTTTTTCATTTTGAAAATATTCCTCTGTCACCTCATTTTTCTGGTTCTTTGTTTTTTTTCTCTGTATTGGGTAGGTTGGTTATATTTTCTGAGCTTGGAGAAGTGGTCTTATGTAGTAGACATCCTATGCATCCCAGCAGCACACTCCTCTCTTGTCACTAGAGCTGTATGCTCTAGGGGTGCCCCCTACATGGGCTGCATGAGCCTTTCTGTTGTGTTAGGGCCAACTACTGTATGTACACTGGTAGGTGTGGCTAACCCTAGGCCCAGTTGGTTGTCGGGCCCTGCCTAGTGCAGAGACTGCTGGCCACTGGTGGGAGACAGTTGAGTCCCAGCATGGCTGGCTATGGGGCCCAGGTTGTCTCAGAGCTGGTGTCCACCCACTGGTTGGTGAGGCCAGGTCCTAATGCTGCTGGCTAAAGTGCACCAGGGGGTCATGGAACTAGTGCCAGCCCACTTGTGGAAACAGAGACTCCATTCTTAAAGGGTGCATGCAAAATCTCACATGCTCTACCAGTGGGCTAGCACTAGCTCCATGAGCCCCTAATGCAGAATCAAGTCCTAGAATATCTACCTGCAAGCCAGGGGGTCCTGGAGCTAGTCTAGGCCTGCTGATGGGCAGGGCCAAGCCCTGGAGATACTAGGGACTAAGGAGGGGTGAGGTGCTATCTATGGCTTCAGTTGGCCTGCTAGTGGGTTGGGCTGTGTACCTGCATTGCTGGCTGCTTGGCCTGGGGCATCACAGGACTGGTGCCAACTGGCCTTTGGGTGAGGCCAGGTTCCAGTGTTAATAGGCTAGTGGGAGGACTTCAAAATGGTGCTTGCCAGCACCAGTGTCCTCGTAGCAGCACGAGCTCCTGAAAATGACTGTTGCCAACATCTGTGTCCCCAGGGTAAGTATTAGTTGCCTCCTGCCTCTCTAGGCAGCTCTCCAAGATCAGCAAGGGGTCTGACCCTGAATCCTTTCATATTATTGCTTCTGCCCTGGGTCTTGGAACATGTGAGATTTTGTGTGCACCCTCTAAGAGCAGAGGCTCTGTTTCCTACAGCCCTCTGATTTTCCCAGCTGCAAGTCTCACTAGCCTTCAAAACTAGAAGTTCTGGGGCCTCATCTTCCCTGTACAGGACCCCAAGTCTGGGGAGCCCAGTGTGGAACTTGGACCCCTCGCTGCTTGGGGGAACCTCTGTAATTGTGATTATCCTGCTGTTTGTGGGTCACCTATCCAGGGGCGTGGGTCCTGACTCTACTGTGTCTCCACCCATTCTCCCATCCCCTTGTGGTTCCTTCTTTATACTTTTAGTTGTAGAAGCTCTTTTCTGCTAGTCTTCAGGTCATTTTCATTGATAGTTTCTCTGTAAATAGTTGTGATTTTGGTGTGTCCATGGAAGGAGGTGGGATCAGGATCTTCCTTCTTCACCACCTTGGCCACCTTCAAGAGATTTAGGATATTGTTGAAGAGATCTTTAGGAGATTCTTGTGTCTGTTCAGTTTTTTTTTTTTTTTAAGTCATAAATAGAGCATTTCATGAACTATTTAAACTATTGCACACAGGGGATGGGGGGTGTGCTACTGATAAAGAAAAGTGGCTTTACCTCTAGGGGATCCTGAGTGTGTAGCAACGATACAACTTAAATATGCCCTTAAGCTTGTGTTTCAAATAGTAGAAGAGCTTGTGCTCAGAAGGCATCGATAATTCTCAAAGTCTTCACACATGCTCTGTCATTTAATTGTCACAGCAACCAATTGAACTGAACAGAATCCTGGTCCACAAATCTTCATTATACAATTTACCCACATAGGAGAATTTCTTTACAGTATCATACAAATTGTATCCACATCTTGGAAAAAGTTTTCAAGCTCTGAAGACAAAGTTTGCTTGGATTTTTGTTTATTTCTTAGGTCAATGAGCAAAAAATATTTGTTGATAAAATAAATGAAAAAATGAATGAATGAACATGGGATGTGAATGTAATACATAATTTCATAATGTCTTAACTTTTTATCTGGAAGGACTCTTACCATAGTTTTGAAAAACTCAATAAGTATCATGTATTTATCACAATTTGCTCACAGACTCACAACTTCTTGATTGTTTCATTTTTATTCCTTTTATTTCAGAAACTCTTGAAAAGTACATCAAGTCGAAAGTGAACCAGCTTGCCCTCAGGCAGGACCAGTATCATGAGCAATAATGGAACAGACCTCACCACTGGTTTCATATCCTGTATTGTAGCCATCCTTTTGTTTGGCTCAAACTTTGTACCACTTAAAAAATATGAGACTGGAGATGGTAATTATGTTTACTTCATTGTTAATCTTAAATGAATTTTAAATGTGATGTTCCCTTTTTTGGTCCTTATTAAAGGATGGCTATAAAAATGAATTTTGCTGTACCTGAAGCCAGATGAATAGAGCTTAAAACAAATCATTTGATAATGCCCATGCCAGGTTACTGAGTGCTAGTCAGTATAGGATAACCTTAAGATTGTGTTTCATGGTAAAGCAAAGATGCGGAAAGCTTTTTAGCCGTATGTGTTATGTTTACAAAAGAAGGAAATTAGTCAGCTCTACTAATAACACTTGTTTTACAAACACAAATTGCCAATGCAATTGATACAATAGAAAACAATTTACGCATAACACAAAATTTGTGTTTGCTTATATGCAATTTTGACTCCTACAAATATTAGGTGAACACAGAAAACTGCACCCAGATGGATAAAGATTCATAGTAATGCACAAAATATGCTCACACACACACCCCTCACACAACTGCCAGCTCTGTTGGACTACACTCAACCACATCTGGTGTTCAAACCCTCACTCACTGCCTTCACAATAATTCATAAGCTACAGCACTTCTGACGCCCATTTGCATAAGCAAAATTCAGGTCCTTTTCAAGGTAAAGTGCCATGTTTATTGTAGCATTTGTGAATTTCTTAACCACTTAACCAGTGTAAAATTGTACCACCACTTTTACTTGGCTCTTATCTTTTTTTAATACGCTGTTGATGAAGTTTTTGAGTGTTGCGTCCTCAGCTCCGTGAGTTTTATCACATGATTTTACATAGTGCAGGGGTTTTTTAGAAACGCATATCACTTTGTGGTAGAACTGACTGTAATGTGAATTTTAGGGAAGGAGAAGCAATAGTTGTTTTTATCTACCTGCCTTTCTTAATAAAGCCGGGAGAAGGAATTAGGGATGTTATGGTGAAAGTCTGGTGGGAAGCACTGTGTTATCACCCCAGTTTCTGTCTTTTTTTTTTTTTAACTTTTTTCAACCTTATCTCAGGCTTTATTCTTATACTTTATATATACTTTATACTACTTAGACAATATAATTACAAACTTTTTCCCTCTGGAAGCTTTCTTTTTCCCTTTGGAGTTAGAACAGGAATGAAAAGTACTAAAAAAGTAAATAAATAAATCACGAAAAGCATACTAAGGGGTAGAAGACCCAGCTTTTGGGTATTTTATGAGAACTGCATGATCCCAGGCAAACTTGATCCACTCTTTTGTTCTCAGTTTCTCATTTGTAAAATGAAGAACTTATAAAATGAAGTCCTCTTGCATCTCTGTATTCTTAACCCTTTTTCTGTCTTAGACGTTAACAGCCTTTTTTATTCTCCTCCACCATGAGGTTGAATACAAATAAGGCAAAAATCTTCCAATAGAGTCAAAAGTGCTACGTTGAGTTACAACCACTATTTCTTCCAATGTCGACATTTTCCTTATCCTTTTAATCCCTAAACCCTCTTTCTAAGCCTTAGAAAGGTACAGATATACCTCAGATCACCTCATGACCTTCAAATGACTGGCAGATGGCAGCGCAGAGCATAGGAAGGGGAATAGCCCTGATCTAGAAGACTAATTCTCGGGTCTGGAATGTCTGACTCGTCGCAGACACTCAACTCCAAGTGCATGAGGCCTACATGTGGCCATAAAGGACTTTATGTTTATCTCAAAGTAGCATATACAATCCCCAAAAGTTTAAATTACTGTTGTGCTATTACAAAGTTCTTAATGCCGTGTCTTTGGTGAGGAATGGCACTGACTGTAGCATCTGAACAAAAATATATAGATTTGGTCTTGCCAATACTTTTTGGTAGAAAATTCTTGACCCCTGTTAAGCAGGGATGCACAGTGTAGAGCAAGCTTTGGAGTCAAGTTCAAATTCCAGTTTTACAACCTGTTAGCTATTTGGATTCACCTCAGATTCATTTTTTCTGTCTCTGAACTCAGGTTAATTATGATGCACAGTTAACAAGAAATATAATAAACGTGTAAAGTGCCTAGCATATAGGCATTCAGTAAATTGTGACCATTACTATAACTCATTGATATCCCTGAGCACTAATTTCCTTAAATCAGTTTGAAACACTGACACCATTTTTTTTTTTTTTAATTTCCAGGAATGTTTCTCCAGTGGGTACTTTGTGCTGCCGTATGGTTGGTTGCCTTGGTGGTCAATTTGATATTGCATTGCCCTAAGTTTTGGCCTTTTGCAATGGTTGGGGGATGCATTTGGGCAACAGGTAATATATAATTTATTCTTTAATCTTTTGATAATATGATCAGAATAAATCTGGCTCACAATAGAAGGAAACAGTCAAAAATACTAGAAATTAGCAATTAAGTTTCTTTCATTTATATACTCCATAAATATTTTTGGTACATTTCCTGACTCTTTCCTTCTAATGATATCTTTCTTAGTTCCTGGTATATTAAGCTAGTAAAATTATTATATATATCATTATGTAAAATTATTATAGGGAAAATGTTTCACTCGCTGTTCTTTCAAGCGTAACTCATATATTACTTTAAATGCTCTGCTTTCTTTCTCTAGAATGTTTGTGAGAAAAAACTTATTAAATAGTCATCTATACTAATATCATTTTTAGGGCTTGTCCTTAAAAATAGACAAACACGGACACATTATCATTTCAAAAGCGCTGGCAGAAAAATAAAAGCAAACAAAAATCTTCCCTCTGTTGCATTTTCACATTGTATAACTAGAGTTTATGCCTTTGCTTGGCCAATCAGCAACATTTTTCTTCTATTAATATAAATACACCCCAGGAGAGTTTTCTTCTCTTTAGTAAAGATAATCCCAAGTATCAAGGCTCTCTAGAGGCAATTTGATTAAAAGCAAATATGTTTTTAAATGTTAAAAATTTATTGGGTACTTAATTTGAATCTCAACAAAATTAAGTGATTTAGTGAAGACGGTGAGTTGGAGGACAAAAGAGTTAACTTTTAAATTTTCACTGGAGTTGTAGTTATTATACCTCACTTGTACCTTACTGTGATTATGATTGTCATGTCTAATGGGAGAGGGGAACAGAGAAAGCAACCATTCATCCTGAAGATCTTGACAACCACCATATAGTATCTGTATTCACCCAGCAGATCCCACTGGGAGTTGGTGGATTACGATCTAATTTGAGAACTGCTTCAAACAGGGTTGCTGCCGAATCGATATGGGGAGCAAAGGAAAGGGAGGAGCCAATGGTGATGTAGGGATTTTATCGTAGGCGATTAGGAGAGTGATGGTATTGACACAGTTGAGGAAAATAAGGAAAAGAATGTGTCTGGAAGGCAAAATGATGAGTTCAGCTTGGGACCTTTTGAGTTGAAAGTTCCTGGTGTTCCCACAGTGGGAGACATCTGGTTGGAAATCTCTTATTGGCACTAAAACTCTGGAGAAGGTCCAGACTAGCGCTGCGAGCATGTGTCTCTAGCTGACAGCTGAAACCATGAAACTAGCTAAGTACCCAAAGAAGAATATAGCAAGAGGAGAACTGTGTTCTAGGGAAGATATTCAGAGGGCACCTAAATCCAGGAGGTGTGATGAGAAAGAGGAGCCAGAAAAAGACCCAGAGGAAGAGAGAAACAAGAGGGAATTGGAAGATGAAGAGATATTGGAAACCAAGAGAGGAAACCTTTCAAGAGGAGATTAACTGAGGCCAGTCAAGAACTGAAAAACCCACCATGAATTTGGTCCTCAGTAACCCTCAAGAGCACAAAGCACTGGGTGCAGGAATCCAGAAGACAAGGCAGTGAGCGTGGGAGAGCAAAGTCTGGGGCCGTATGGGGACAAGAACATCTGCCAATGGTTGGCCCTAGGTCGAGTCTGAGGATGGTCAGTACTAATTTTATCATTGACCAGCTTCTGCAAAAAGTCATAAAACAGAGACCTACGTTACGGATGACCAACATTCGTGCAGTTAGGTAAAGAGCTAACTCAGCATTTTCTTTGTAGGATTTTGCCCTGAGCCTGGCTCTTTAAGCAGTCATAATCACCAGTTTCATGCCAAAACATGTGG
Organism: Hippopotamus amphibius kiboko; assembly: GCF_030028045.1. Taxonomy (NCBI): domain Eukaryota; kingdom Metazoa; phylum Chordata; class Mammalia; order Artiodactyla; family Hippopotamidae; genus Hippopotamus; species Hippopotamus amphibius. Next base: position 88,456,861 of record NC_080188.1, read on the forward strand.
CTGTTTTATTTTTAAAATGATGAATTGTGCTTTACTAAGTTTGTCCAAATCCCACAAACTTCTCTTTTTGTTTTCATTTTTATTAAATCTTTATTTTATTTTATTATTTTTTTAAAATTTTTATTGGGGTATATTTGATTTACAATGTTGTGTGAGTTTCAGGTGTATAGCAAAGAGAATCTGTTATACATATACATAGATACACTCTTTTTTAGATTCATTTGCCATATAGGCCATTACAGAGTATTGAATAGAGTTTGCTGTGCTGTACAGCGGGTCTTTATTTGTTACCTACTTTATCTATAGTAGCGTGTATATGTCAACTTCAATCTTCCAGTTTATCCCTTCACCTTTCCCTACGCCCTGATAACCATAAGTTTATTTTCTACATCTGTAATTCTATTTCTGTTTTGTAAATAAGTTCATTAGTATCATTTTTTTTTTAGATTCCGCACATAAGTGATATCGTATGATATTTGTCTTTCTCTGTCTGACTTGCTTCACTTAGTATGATAATCTCCAGGTCCATCCATGTTGCTGCAAATGGAATTATTTCATTCTTTTTAATGGCTGAGTAATATTCCATTGAATATATGTACTACATCTTCTTTACCCATTTCTCTGTTAATGGATATTTAGGTTGCTTCCACATCCTGGCTGTTGTAAATGCAAATCAAAACTACAATGAGGTATCATCTCACACCAGTCAGAATGGCCATCATTGAAAAATCTACAAGCAATAAATGCTGGAAAGGGTGTGGAGAAAAGGGAACCCTCCCATAAGCTTCCGTTGAAATTAAAGTAAAAATTAATTCAATTGATACATGTGTTTTCTGTATTGGAAATAACACCTTTCTTCTGTATATTTCATCTACAGGAAACATTGCTGTCGTCCCAATTATCAAAACCATTGGTTTGGGCCTTGGAATCTTAATCTGGGGATCATTTAATGCCTTGACTGGCTGGGCAAGCTCAAGGTAACGCAAAGCAGTGTTTCAACTACGATTCTCTATACTCACACTCTGTGGAAGGCGAGTGCTAGGGATCGAGCTAGTTGAGATGGAAAACAGCTGGTTCTTACACTCACAAGAGGTCACCACTGGTAAGACATACACATAACATATCCTACCTTGAATTATTATTTCCCTTAAATTCTAAAGAGGTGATCTAACACTCCAATCAAGATAAAGTAAATAATTATCTCTAGGGAACAAAGTAGGGAGAGAGAAAGGACACTGATAAGTATGTTCCCTTTCTGTGTGTGACAGTTTGCTGGATGTATTATATACATCATTCTCATCTCATTTTCACAGCTATGTGAGGCAGGCACTATCTTATAAGAGTGCTGACACACAAAGAAGATGAGTAACTTGCTGAAGGTCACAGAGCTCATCTGCCAGGTTCAAACCTGGGCCTTCTGGTTCTAAAGCCTGTGTTCTCCCCTCTAGGGTCTGAGCCAGGGTCAGCAAACCATGGTCCAGCTTCCCAGCCATTTTTGTAAATAAAGTAATATTGAAACACAGCCAGACACATCCGTTTAAGGAGTGTCTGTGGCTGCTTGTCCCCTGTGATGGCAGAGGTGAGTAGTTGCAAGAGGCCATCCAGCCCACAAAGCCTAAAATACTTACTCTCTGGCTCCTTAAGGGAGAGTTTGCCAACCCTCAGCTCTAGAGCTGAGCCGTCAGGGTCACCACCAGCCACGTGGCCGTGTGTATTTAAGTTTAAATTAATTAACATGGGATAAAATGAAGCATGAGTTCCTCAGCTGCCTTGGCCACATGTCAAGTGGTCCATAGCCGTATCTGGCTACAAGGTGCCTGGATTGTACAGGCAGCCAGGGAATAGCCTCATCATCCGAGAGAGTCCTTTTGGACTGCATCACCCTTGGACAGCATTAAGATGAACATTCAAGCTGAGTTTGGCAAAATAAATAGAAAGGGGGCTTTTACTGTAACCTTACTTTTCAGGCTCCTCTTCCCACTCAAAGCACTACAACAACCTCAAATATAACAAAGCAAACTAAGCTCGAGTACATTCTTTCCTGTCCTTTCCTCATCCCCGCCCTGCTTTTTACAAGTTTTCTTTTCTTTTTCTCCTTCATCTTGCCTCCTTTTCTCTTGCCCCTGGATGGTTCACAGTGATTGCTGGTAGTGATCACTACAATATCAAGGCATGAAAAAAAAACAAATTTAAAGGGATGCCAAAGAGCAGGTATCTTTAACCAAATAGTTATTGAAGTCTGTTTCAAATACTATACAAAATTGCAGTCAACTCATCAGCATTCAATTATCCACTTAATCTATTTTTTCTTCCTTCTTCTTTAGTCTTAATGAGAAAGGGACTTTTCTTTTAGACAAGTACTTTCACATATACTAACTCATTCAATCTTCATAAGAAACCTGTACGTGAGGTATAATTATAGGTATAATTATCCTCATTTTAAACATGGGAAATTGAAGCACAGTAAAGATAGTTAACTTATCCAAGTCACAGTTAGGAAGTGAGGGACCCAGGATTTCAATCCAGGAATCTGACCTTCAGTCTGTGACCTTAAACACTATGATGAACACATTCAGCAATATCTGCTTTGATGTGACTCTCTCGATCTCCAGGTTTGGCTGGTTTGGAATGGATGCAGAAGAAGTGTCAAAACCACTGCTCAATTACGTTGGAGCCGGGCTGTCAGTAGTAAGGTACACAGCCATTCTTCTTTTCTTTTTTATGCTTTTTTTTAAATTAATTAATTTATTTATTGGCTGAGGTGGGTCTTTGTTGCTGCACACAGGCTTTCTCTAAGTGCAGCGAGCAGGGGCTACTCTTAGTTGTGGTGTGCAGGCTTATTGCGGTGGCTTATCTTGTTGTGGAGCACAGGCTCTAGGTGCAAGGGCTTCAGTAGTTGTGGCATGTGGGCTGTAGAGAGCAGGCTCAGTAGTTGTGGCGCACCGGCTTAGTTGCTCTGCGGCATGTGGGATCTTCCTGGACCAGGGATCAAATCCATGTCCCCTGCTTTGGCAGGCAGATTCCTAACCATTCCACCACCAGGGAAGTCCCGGTACACAGCCATTTCTAATGATTAAGCTCTTCTTCCCAACATTTAGAACACTTGGTAAGGATCCTGATGTGTTTACATTGTTTTACATCGACATCTCATCAATCAACATCATTTTTCTCAGATTCTTCATTTACATTGACAGGCATGGCTTCAGAGGACAGAAAATACCATCTCTGGGGTCAAGAGCCCCAGCCCAGCTCTGAGACATTGGGGAATCATTTAGCTGCTGTGAAGCTCACTTTCATTATCTGTAATATTCAGAAAAGTCATAAGACATAACTCATAAATGAGAATCAAATGGAATTTGATCAAAGTATTTTCCAAACTAGAAAATGCTATAAATCAATGTTATTCTGGCTTCCTGATGCCCTGAAATAGCCACTGATTCTCTCTTTTTACTCACATACTCTTTGCCACTCAATTTCCACTTTCCTGTCGCCTCACCCAGCTCTTCCTAACCTGCTCAGATAACCATTCCCTGACCTGTGACAGCACACACTCATGTAAATCCCTGTTTGGGGATGTCTAGTTATATTCACCATATGAAGGAGGGTAAAAATGACTTTGCATCTCTGTTTGGCAGTGTTCAGTCCATAAAGCCATCACAGAATTAGGTCACCTTAGATTCAGTCCCCTTTCCTCTCTAGACTCCATCTGTATCTCCTGTCAGTGCCTCGCATAATGGATAGCACTGGCTGCAAAGATTTTAGTACATTTTTATTCTTCAGGGAAAGAACACTATATATTTCTCTTCCTCCTGCGATGATGGCTTTTCCCCAGCCACATTCAGGAACAATCTCTTTGTCATTGAAATGTTGCCTTTGAGAGTGGTTCCAAGCCAATCGGAGAGGAAATAACATAGATTATCTTAAAAGAGCAGATTCTTGACATTTTTGGTTAGAGGCAATTTTGTGTATTTTGTAAAATTCACATAGCATTTGAGCTTTGAATAGCTCTCTCAAAAAACATTTCTTTACACCCCAAAATTAGAATGTAGAATGCCTTAGTCTTGACGTAATGGTAATTTGAGGCCAATTTACCAGGTCCATCAGGCATTGATTTTCTCCATATTCCTTCTTTTAGAAAGTGTACATTCTCTAAAATTATGAATTATTCATGTTTTACTACTTCTACCTGTGTAACCTTGGGTAAATCACTTAATTTCTGTAAACCTTAGTTTCTTCACCTGGGGATAATAATTGCACCAGCCTCATAGGATATTTTGAGGATAAATGAATAAAATATGTTAAGTGCTATGTATAGTGCTAGGCACATGGATAACTCTCTATATGGTGGGTTATTTTAATTACAATAATATTTTTATTAATAACTACTTTAGGTTACTGTTTCCCCTTTGGACCTGTGTTGTCCAACTCGACAGTAAACTAGTCAGTGTGTCTGGGGAGTCACCCAGCGTGGCCTGGAGCTTGGTCTAAGGCAAGGAAATACAGTGATCTCTCTTCTGTGGTGCATCCTGGGTCCCTTCTCAGTTTCTTTTGTTGGCCTGAAACAAATAGACGGCCAGATTGTTCCCAGCAAAGATGGATTTATTCAGGATCAGCGGAGAATTGTAATTCGGGGTCTGCAGCCATGTATAAGTCCCCCACAGCAAGGGGAAGAGAACGCTTTTATAGAGAGGAGAGGAAGCTGAGAGGGTTATAGTAAACAAGGAGTCCATGGCTTTTCATTGGCTGAGTCCTGGCCAAGGAAAGATAAGGAGTCTTTCTTCTTCCTGTTGGGCTCTGCTAACCTCACAGGGCATGAGAACTCTCCCTTCTAGTCTCCAAACTCTATTTAATTGAGATTTCTGTTTATTAATTTTTCATCCTTTACTAAGAGGGATTTCTGGAAACTCCTTATTTTTACTCAGTTAAATCACTTTGTTCTGAAGGGAATTCACTGAAATACCTTGGAGTTTCATGGTCAGTATAAGGAAACTTGGAATATGGTTACATTGGTTTAAGATGTTGCTTTTCCTTTTAAAATTGCAATGATTGCTCCTGTCCTCTGTACAGTCATTTTAAAGGGCTGCTTAGGTCCTGTCTAGCCTTACGTTTTCTCTACATGATATCCAGGGTAAGTATCAGTCAGTCTCCACATCCAAGACCACTCCAGGCATCTTAAACAACAGAGGATTTAACACAGGGAATTGTTGACAACAGTGTTACAGGTCCAAAGGAGCAAAGGAAGAAAGGTGGCATCACCCGAAGTCCCGGAGCCCCCACCCTGCTGGTGCTGCGGGGACAAACGTCTCTGCCCTGAGCTGCTGCCACCACTGGAGCCACCGAGGCAAGATGGCGCCTCCCTCCTTTCATCTTATTCTTGTGCCTCCTGCTGGCGAAGCTGAGATGAAGCACAGTTTGGGAAAACATAGTTTTCAGTCTTCTAGTCCCCATGGTTCACCAAGAAACAAAGTCCAGGACACTCTCTTAGACATGCTATAGTGAAGATCCAGGAGTTGGAGTTCAGAAGAAGACAGATTTCCTTTTCAATTAAAAAAAGTCTTTGGATTATCCTTGAATCTGATCTCCATTCTTTTCTCTTCTCCCTTAACTTGCTTTCTCTGGAGAGTTGTGTCATGAGGAAGCCCAGATATTGGATTCTAGCCATTACCTTTCTTACAGGGAAATGTGGACCAGGCTAGACAGCTCAATGTGGATGCCCCCCAGGCACCTGCTGCTCCATCTCAGGCGGGGTTACCGGTGGAAGGGGACCCTGCCGGGTCAGGCACAAACCCTGGGCTGTTAGTTCCTTTCTCTTTGCCTTCAGAATTTCCCAATCAGAATTACTTTTCTTATTTTAGCCTTCCCTGAAAACTGGTTCTACTTCCTGTGTTGCTTCTCTCCGCAGAAGGTATTAGCCACAGTCATTCAAATTCAAAAACTCGGGTGTCTTGAATTTTTTTCCTTTATACCCCACCCCTTATCTAATCCTGTAAAATTATTTCTGAATGTTTCACGAGTTCCTCCTCTCCTTTCCCTTGGCCCCCTTCTACCTAGTCGTCTGTATACAGTTGTAAAAATCTTGCATCTCATTTCCCTAGTTCCATTATTTCCTTCACCAGGATGGCTTACTTGCATTTGTTCTCGAATCAGGACGTCACTTTCCTATTTAGGAACCTCCGAAGGCTCCCCACTGGATTCAGACTAAATCTGTCTCCTTAATCTGGAATGTCCTCTTCACTTATAGATTCAACACTTCTTTCTAGCACAGTTCCTCCTTGTGTTGCAAATTCACTGATCCAGGATTACTTATCATATCATACCTGACACATTGCTCAGCCCCAAAAGCTCTTTCCTCTGCTTCCTTGGCCAACCTGAAATATCAGTTAAGATTTCCCATTCTATATGATGTGTTCTTGAATTTCTTCTTCCTAATTAGAATGAGTTGCCCCTAAACTCCCACGTACTTCTTCTATTATCCACATTCTCAGGGTCTGTATTGTATTATTCAGACAATCCTCTTTACCCTTAAACCATGAAATCCTGAAGGACAAAGTCTTATTTTCTTTGTGCACCGTTTCCCCCACCATCACTATCAGACTTTGATGAACAGTGCTTGACATACAACAGATGCTTGTTGAAATCAGTTGTCAATGTAAACACACATACACATGAGTTTTACAAATAGTGAGACGTGTAGGGTTGCAAATCTAGGGAAATTAGAAAGGTTGAAAGTGTAGAGAAACACCCTTGCATAAAATATGTTGATTTTTTTTAAGTTTCCGCTGCTTTTTACAGCATTCATAGACTTAATCATGGAACTTTGTGTTTCACACACTGTACCAAGTTCTTTAAGTCTGTAGCCCAAATGACCTTGGTGATCTATTTGGGTTTATGTTCATATACATAAGATACATCTCATTACCTTGTCCTAACTTAGTGCCATCAGGTCCCCTCTTGACCTAATTGAGCTGGATTCTTCTTTCTGACTTACCCATTTTATGTCTAGTCACACAGGCTCAAAGCACAGATTTAGTCTTCATTTCTTCTTCTTGCTCAGCACCCTCTCTCCCATCCAATTTGTGGTTAAGGTTCTCAACTTATTTTTGAGATTTTATCATGTGCCAAAAAGTACTTTGAGAATTTTGTAACCTTTATTGCTTAATTCTCATCACAGCTCTGTAAAGTGGGTATATCCCCATTTTTTTTAGATGAAAAGAGTTGAGGGTCAGAGAGGTTAAGTGATTTGTTGGAGGGTGTCATACAGTGTTTGAAGATGCACTCAAGGGCCTTTCTCTGTGTCCTTCAAGTATTTCTAACGTATCATCCTCTACTGTTATTAGAAAAACAGACTGGTCTATACAAAGTAGAGTGTTTTCATGGTGACTTTGAGAAGAAAATGCTATTTTAATGTCTAATATTAGCTTTGGAAATTAACATGTATATGAGCACACACATGCCTATTTAATGATTAAGATAGACACATATAATCAGATTTTATGCATTCAATTTTACTGAGTGTCAAGTGCTTTGAGGATCTTGAAAGAGACGGAAAATGTGGTTCCTGTCTTGGATTGAGTGGGAATGTCTTTAGAGTAAAAAAGTTGCATGGACCTGTGGCAGATGGTCTGGACTATGTGATGACTGTTCTCAGTGTTGCTGGAATTCAGAGAAGAGGAGGATTCGGGGAGGACTGGCCTGGAGGGTGGCTCCCTTCTCAAGGTCAGCACTTCAACTCTTCTGTAGTTTGGGTAAGAGGTGAGGACATGGTGTGTGCCGCTAAGGAAGGCTCGCAAGCTTGGAGTAGGGGCTGGTCAGGGGAAGAAGTCCATGGGGGAGTTATGTTGAGAAAGGTTGGGTGGGGCATGAAGCAGAGAGCCATAAAAATCAAAGGGAAACTGGAATTTCCTATAGGAGGGAGTATGGAGCCATTCAAGTTTTTAAAGCAACCAAGAGACTGAACTAAGGAAGCTAACTAGACATATTAAATTTTTGTGCCAAAGATACCATATCTGGGTTTACTAGTCTGCACTCAGCTACCTGTACTATTTCAGTCTCGTGTGTGCTTTGAAAACTTATTACATTGTTTTAACTTTTGAACCATGCAAATGTCTTAAAAAATGAATATCAAAAGTATACCAAAGTTGTTAGTTTCCTTAAGTTAATTTAATATTTTAACACATTATAGCATTTTTGCGTGGTTCAAAAGTCAAGGTCAGTGAGGCATTTGTTACAAAAGTACTGGGTGTGAACAATCATGCATTAGGAGAGAGGTTGAAGGGCAAAAAGGCATTAAGCTTATATGTGTTTTTATCTCTTATATTATACTCTAGAGGTCTTTCCATATCAGAGCACAGAGGACATCCTTATTCCTTTTTTATGGCTGTGTCGTATTCCACTGGGTGATCACAAAGGTTGGCTCACCTGAGTGTGGCTGTACTGTGTCATAGGACCAGGAGCAGGAGTCGTAAGATCAGGAGTGGACGCACCTATGGCTTTGGTACATCTCCATGAGGGTCACACAGTTCTGCACTTTCATCAGTGGTGCTTGTCTCCTCAAGTTTGTCCAGTTGAGGATGTCAAGCTTTGAGGGGTTTGTCAATAGAATATGTGAGAGAGATTATTTCAAGGTTGTTTTCATTTGTATTTTTTTACCATGCGATTCTAGGGTTAAGCAAGAATAAAAAGGATAGGGCCATTGATTGAAATAAGCAAATGAGAAGAAAAATCTGATTTCTTGGGAGGAAAGCTTATGAGTTTAGCTTTTAAGCTGTTGTAATTAAGGACAAGGAGAGACTTCAAAGAGAACGGCAGTGCTGGAGAAATGGTAGGACCCCTGAAGATGCAGTTTGGAAGTAATCGTCGTATCTTTAGGACTTCATTTAAGCTGTGTTTTTCCTTAAATTCAGGCAACTTCATGTGAACAAGGGTTATGATAAAGGTCACTAAAATTTATTTTCTTTACAGTGCTTTCATATTTTTGTTCATCAAAAGCGAAATACCAAATAACACACATTCCGTGGACACCACACCATTAATAACAGAGCATGTGAGTAGAGAATGAGAACCAACTTGGTCTAAAACATAAAATTAAGGTAGAAGGAAAATGTATGGATTTGAACACAGATGAGAAGGTAGTGGGGTGTTTTTTTAAATCAGGGCTACCTGAAATGTGTTAGCATTTTTATCATGGCTAGGTCTATGCAGCAGTCAATCAATATTTCCATAGTAATGATTTGCAACAAACACAGAGGTCTACTTATTTTTATTAATGGTAGATCCCTAGTAGGAGATGTACATACAAGCCCTTATTCTGGAATAACTTAGGGATGTCTGCAGTACAGGAATACTGAAGAGGAATATGAAAGTTACTTTAGAAAGGAGGAGGAAGGAGGTTTTAAAGTAGGATCAGAGGAGCAGGAGGAACAGATCAGAGGAAGCCAGTGAAAGAGTAAATCAAGTCATATTATAGTAGGAATTAGACTTTTCTTCCCATTTCTCTTTTCTTCCATATCTCATTCCACTCAAAGGTGAAGACAGGAAATATGTAAGGAGTTATTGTTTTGACCTTGAAGAAACTAAATTATTCTGGAAATGGCAAGTCTAGATTAAACAGGAGCAACCTTTACAAGACAGCCTACAGCACAAATGCCAGTGGCTCCCTATACAAAAGTGACTTCAGGGCACCCCCCTCTCACCCACCCAGCCATGAGCCCAGACTCCAGTCCTTTATCTCAAGTATCTTGTCCACCTGCCAAGGGCCCAGTGCTAGCTAGCTGCCCTCGAAATCCCACGTCCCACCCCCCTGTTGAGGTATTGCTTCCCTGGAAAAAAACAAAACAAAAACAAAAACAAACAATAACTAATCTTTTCTTCCCCGTTTCTTCTTCTCCTATCAAAACTCTTATCAACTAAGGTAACGGAAACCTTAGTTAAATTGACACTAAAGTCAAATAATAAGTAGCTTAGGTGTAAGAGGAGAGAGATGTATTGGTCCATAGGCATCTCTAATCAGGGGGATGTTTCAGAGAGCGTGAAGGAATGAGACAGGGAGAAGGTGTCTGGTTCCTTGCCTACTTTGGAATGCAGGTACCTCCTAACCAACCACCCTCTGAAGAGGAAAAGAAAATAAATGCTGTTAGGTAAAAGCTGCTTAGTAGGCTAATTGCCTTAGCTTTTTCCATCAAGATGAAAGTATCTAAGCAAACAAAGTTTAAAGAAACATAAACAGTGTTGGTTAGGATGCCGGCGTACATCACGAGATCCTCATGGTGGAAAAAAGCATTATTGCCAAAGGAAAGCTGGACTTAGCACGTAACAAAGAATCCAGATCTAATTTCTCATCTCTTACGAAAGCATTAGGAGTATAGCATCAAGGAAACTTCAGCTAAGAGACAAAAATGATTACATTCAATAGTAGAAATATTATGAATTTGCTCATAATTTTTCCTGATTTTGAAACAAGCCTGGAGATGTTTCATTGACTAATTTAGTTTAAAAATTCTGGATAAAATATGTCTATTGATCTCAGGTATTCCATAGTAGAAGAGTCTAAGTTCTAATTTCCTTACAGGTTATTGAAATTTGCAAATAAAATGCAAGCATTAATAACTTTTGTTGGTTTTGTTAGGTGTACGAAAATAGCCATTTATTAAACTGTGAAAAACATTTAAACAGGTTTCCAGCTTCCAGACCATTCTGAAAGAAAAACGGAATCAAAAACATTTGAGTCTAGAGATGCCCACAGAATCAGAATGCAGGATAACATGGTCATATTTTAAAGTGTGTTTGAGAGAGAAGAGAAAAACACTGAAAATCTTCTTGTTACCAGTGTCGTTATCAGTTAAATGCTGTTCTGTTTTTCTTTTGGTTTTTGCCAATGTTTTCGATAGGTGATTAACAAAACTCAAGATCGCGATCCTGATTATTCCTGGGTGGATAAACTTTCTACCATGCAAAACCGCTTAGTGTAAGAAGAGATTTGTTATTGTTTCATATTTGGTTAAAGCAAGGATAACCGGAGTGAAGTTTTGTTCATCTGAGTTCCGGACAAAAATGGTAACACAAGCGTTGACTTCTCAGCTCCATGGTAGAGAGACTTTGTGTTCCCTTGCTGAATTTTAAGGTACAGAGGGCCTTGGTCTCAGTGCTCCAAGGAATTCCTAAGCCACTGCAGTGTCTCTAGCCAATAAGTAGCTGACAAAAGCAATCTCATTTCGCAGGACTTTCATGCCTAAAGTAAAAGTAAAATTTTTAAAAAAGCAAAGTAAAGTAAAATTATAGGCCGCAGAGTATAATGTCCAGGATCCTCCCAGCAATCGAGGTTGAATTAGGCAGTCCACGTCTCCATCACTGGTCTACCCAGGATGCCTGCTCTCCCTTGGAAATCCCTCCACACGTGTGTCAGACAATTTTATAATCCCAAGACATTTATTCTCAAATACAGTAGAATATTTTGGGTCCATGTAGGTCCTAACCCCTCCCCAACTGTCTCTATAAAGACTGAGAGGGTTAAGCTCAGTGACAACCCTTATATTTTAGGGTTTTAGGAGCTGGCAAAGAAATATGCAAATGTGTATATGTTTTATATGAATATGTTATATGTCTTATATAAGAAATAAATGAATGAAAGAATGAACTAACCCACACACTTTGGAGGAAATACATTTCTTTGCTTTGAAATAAAATAGGTCTCTCAAAACATTTTTCACAAAGCATTGCCTTTGTTAAGGGAATATTTGTTAAGAATTTTTTCAGTTGTCTCACTGGCCAGTCTGGTCTATTACTCTGGTCTGTGTTTGGGACCCTCCTCCAGGACCACGTGGTCCAGGCTTCACCAGGATGGAGGGGTTTCCATCATGAACGAGCTCATTGGCCATGTGAGCGCCTATAGTCTCATATTCCTTAAAGCACCACTAACATCGACTTTAACAATTTATTTTTAAGCTTGGAATGGTAGACTATTTGCCTAAAATCCTTTCTTACCTCTTGTCATTGTCCTTTGTATTAAGCCAAAGGAACTGTTCCAAAATATTAATCACCTCCCCCCAAAATCATTGGAAACTCTTGCTTCGCGTAGATACGGCCCAAGTCTGAGGGGTCAGCATGACACTAGTGCTTAAGGCAAAACATTTTCTTCTTAGGAAAAGTAACGTTTTACCTGAAATATTCAAATTATTTTATTAAATCAGCACTTCCCCTTGACCATGCCTAAGACATAGGTGAGTCTGTGGATCTCAGTAATTTTGAACAAACGTGTGTTTGGTCCTTAGTCTCTTCTAGTCTTTCTTATTTTCTGTGCTATTATTATAGAGGGTTTAAGAAAGAAGCATTGGGAGCAGTGTCAGTCCACAAACACTTCATAATTTAATTAGAGAGCCAGGTTTATTTATGTCGCCTGTAGAACATGATAGCAAAATCCTCACCTATGTAATGACAGTTTATAACGATAATCCATTACAGCGTCTGTAAGTCATGTCCTTCCACCATTAGACGGTGGAGGCCTGAAGCTGCCTCCCAGCAAAGGTGCCATCAAGTACTTGAGCCTGCAGGGCATTCCTGGGACTTTTGCTCGTCCACCCGCCTTGAGATAGATGGGTGATTGCTACATAATGCCTTGTGATTTACATCTTGAAGCATGCTTTAGTTATGATTCCGTGTGTGAGTTTGGCATAAACATTGCTTTGGGCCAAGATGAATAGAAATGTATTTGTTTTTAAGGGGCTGCAGTCTCGCAGTGATCTCTGGAATACTCTACGGATCTACATTCGTGCCGATCATTTACATCAAGGACCACAGCAAGAGAAATGATAGTATATATGTGGGAGCAAGCCAGAATGGTGAGAGGAAAAAGTGATTTTACTTTCTAAATAAACTCAATACCCGTGTTTCTAGTTAAGACCATAAAAAGAATGGGACTGTGATGAATATTGGTACATAGATTTTGTTGATGGAAATTCAATTGACAATCAACTTAAGAAGAAAAAAAAGGGACTTTTATCTGAGCCAAACTGAGGATTATAATCCAGGAGGCTGACTCTCAGAAGCTCTAAGTGTTCTGCCTGGTAGAAGTCGAAGACACAGTCATATACGTTCTCGAGACAAAGGATCGTACATCAGAATGACACACTGACATTTTACATAAAGTTCACCAAGGATACACAGTCCAGGGAAGCTTGTAAGGAGGGAGCAGAAAGTCACCATGACCCCCTATAGAGCTGGGAAAGAACACTCTTCTTTTAAGAAGTTACATTGCTAGCTCAGAAGAAAGAAATTGATCTTTATGGCCAAGCAAGCTTTGGGAGCTCCTGTTAAAGTGAAAGGTAGATTCACACCTCACATTAGGGAGGGAGGGGGCCCAGAGGGACACAGAGAGAATTTCATGTTTCAATTTTCTCATCCTAAAATATAAATTTCATTTCATCAGATATGATCTTACTTTGTCATTGCAGGTGGTGAATTCGAAGGGCACTGGAAACTAAAAGAAATAAAGGACTGTTTGAATATTTTCTTATGACCTTTAACATACAAATAGAATCAACTTTAGTCAGGATTCATGTCAGCTACTTGAATCTTAACACAGGGTTTCAGGCTTTACTGCAAGATTTGGAGGTTATTTTCAGGTTTAATGACCTCTGGGAAAATATGTATTCTCTTTAAAAAAAAAAAAGCTACAGTGTAGCACATAATACTTTAAAATCAAGTAAAAGTCAAAATACAGCCTACTTAGGATATTATTTTTGAAGCACAGAGTAGCGCATTGAAAGGCCCATCATAATGCTCCCGAATTATCTCAGTTTCTAGGGACAGAATTAATCTCTCAGACATCACCTCTACAGTGTGTGCAACAGCCTTCAACAAGCTCAGAAGGAGATGAGAGTGTCTAGTTCAGGATCCTGTGATTATATTGAAACGTGGCTTACACCCATGAAGCGATAAACAAATGAGATCATGGTTAAGACAGTTCTACATCGATGGCACAGAAAATTGAATGTCATCTGTGTTCAGATAAGGGAGACGTTTGGAGGGCAAGTCACAAGGGAAAGATTAATGGAAAAGCTGGGATTTGAACTCTAAACAAGCAGATAGACTTTGAGTAGATACCATGATTTGTTTCTTCCTTTTTATATTCAGCCCCACGAATAGTACCCGAAGATTTTATTTTCTGTCTTTTTAAAAGATTTTATACAAATACTTTTTGTACTTTTATTCTTTTCATTTTAAAGGATAAAAACTAGTAAAAATGGAATAACTTAGGTTAAATTAAGAGAGATGGGAAAACGAGTGGCAAAGTAAAATGTAACCATGAACAAATCTAAAAACTGCATTACACTTGTACACTTGCTAGTAATGAGTCATAATTTGGCTCTAAGATTTCTTATAGCCACAAAGGAAATCAGTCTCAGAATTCAGCAAACACAAGATAAAAACAACTAATTGTTCAGGAGTACAGTTGTTCTTGGTACTAGGACATAATAAACAATGTCTTCAACAATCTCTTCACATAAATAGTACAGTCAGTTCTTAGGGATCTTTCTTATGACAATTCAAATGTAGTCTGATAGACACACTGTATTCCAATTTATTCAAAAATAATTCAAGGGGGCATAATTTTTTAATTTCATTTATTTAACAATCACATCAAATAGTATATGCTTTGTGCTGGGCACTGTTCTAATTACAATAATAACTCAAGTGACCCTCATAGCAACCTTGCTGGTTGGATACCATTGTTATCCTGGTTCTACAATTAAGAAAATTAAGACAGAGAGAGATTAGGTAATTTACCCAAGTCTCCAAGTTAGCAAGTAGAAGATTGAAGAGTTCTACCAGGTGGTCTGTGTTTCTAATCGTGCAGTTATGCTGCCTTTTCTGGTGGTCTTTGGATGATGTGTGGTTGTCATATGACTCAGAGGTAGGATTTCAGATTTCAGAGGAAGAGACAAACCTTTTGACTTACGAGCTTTCCTCCCTAAGCATGGCCACTCATCTTCCTCCAAATTTAGTTGAGAGAAGCACTGAGCCCCGTGTGACCTTCCCAGCCAAGAACCTGCATTACACCCATCCGTTTAGCCAAAGGACCCTTTGCTTTAAATACTCATTGGAGTTGGGTTTCTCAGATATTGGGCTACCATCTGTGTATTAACTCCCTCATGTAACCTTTAGGTTTATAGAAAACAGATAAAATCCTCTCTGGGGTAACTTCCTGAATATCCTTCTTTATAGCTGCCATCTGCAGCCGAGATACTAGTCTCCAGATTGATCAATACACCATATAAAATTAGCACTTCCAAAATTGCTTCGCACACCACCCCCTGACTACAATCTACTTGGAGATTTGTTACAATTGCTGTAGCCATGAGTAAAATTAGGTCTGAATACCTATTCTTAAAAAAGGAGATAATGCTATATTCACATCGTTTGCTGTTTCTTATTTAGCTTTCCAAGATAATCATAAAAGCCAGTTTTTAGATGTGATTATAGTAACTAATTTCTTAATATTTTAAATATGTTAATTAAAATCCTATATAAATAGCATGTGGAAAACTAGGATGATAAAATATAATTAATGCTTCCTTTACATTTAAGGGTAATTTGGGTGAGTTTGTTTTATTCTTAGAACTCTAAATATATTTGAAATGACTGAAATGGTATGCTTGAGAGTTTTATAACCTGTATTTCCAGATTTAGACTACGTTTTTGCACACTTCAGTGGCATCTTCCTCACAAGTACAGTCTACTTTCTGGCCTACTGTGTAGCCATGAAAAACAGTCCTAAACTATATCCCAAAGCAGTCTTGCCAGGTAGGAATATTAACTACAGAAAATCTTCTTACTCTGTGAAAGTATCTTTCCCTATTCATTTAGCTTGAATAATCATCTTCTGGAAACCAAGCCATTCTGTGTGTGTTTGTGTGTGTGTCTGTTTTTGTGTGTCTGTGTGTGTATGTGTTCATTCCCTCAATTGCTTTGGCCCAGTTCACCACCAGATATGAAGGATTTGAAGCCACGAAACTGGATTTGAAATGCCAAGTCATTATTACTGAACCTAGAACTTGAACAATGAATCTAAGATTGTTTCCTCTGCTGAAACATCTCGTGTAGTGAGCATTAGACTTTAGTATTTCTTCTTCAGTAACTAAGGATATGTATTAAAAGTCAGAGTCCTGGGGCTCTCTCTATATATATTTATTTAAAGTATCAACAAATGGGAATCTGCAGTCACTTGGGAAAATAAACATTTTCTCCAAAATTTTGGGAGAAATTATTTTAGAGTTTAAAAGAGGTATGTTAAATGCACATGCTTTTGAATTTAATCAGTTAGGCATTGATGGTAAATATATATATATGATGAAAACTTATAATTTCTCGCTTCTTTAGGAGTTTGCTATAATTCAACATGGAATATAGGTCCACAAGTAAAATTTTTTAGAGAACAAAAAAAAGGATATGTCAGAAATTCACTCTGAGTGCCTGACTCATTTAAGCTAAAGTGTGTGCTATACCACTGCACCATTTCAGAAAAGGGTAGAATATTTACTGAATGTCTGACTCAAGTATCTTGAAAATTTTAGCTGGTATTTTAATTCAAATTCCAGGAGGTTTTTTTTTTTTTTCCTTAGCTAAGCATCATTCTGAATTTCACATATTTTTTATGTTGTCACTAGTGACAATAAACATTTTCTCCAAAAAGTTAAGAGAAATTATTTTAGAGTTTAAAAAAGGTATGTACATGCTTTTGAATTTAATCCATTAGGCCTTCATGGTTACATATATTATATATAATTATATAGACAGAAATTATATATATTACATATGTATATAATGAGAAATTACAGTTTCTCACTTATTTAAGAGTTTGTTATAATTCAGTGTGGAATATAGGTCCACAAGTAAAATTTTTTAAAGAACAAAATAAAGTATATGTTAGAGATTCATTCTGAGTTCTTGACTCATTTAAGCTAATGTGTGCCACTACACCACTATTCCATTTTAGAAAATGGTAGAACATGACAAAATGCCTAGCCAGAGTATCAAAAATTTTAGCTGGTATTTTTATTCAAATGCTAGTTTTTTTTCCCCTTAGCTAAGCATCATTCTGAATTTCACGTATTTTATCGTCATGGTTTAGAGTAAATGGCGTTTGCAGATTATGTTCAGACCCAGTACCTTCCCTGGGTCCCCCTCCACTACCCAATCTTTACCTCAACTACTGCTTTGAGTATTTGATTTAATGTCCACCACCCAATCTTTACCTCAACTGCTTTGAGTATCTGGTTTAATGTCAATAAGGTAAAAGGTGATCATTGTATCCACAGCAGTCAAGAAAAGAGAAACCATTTGGTTTCTAAAATGGTCATAAAACATACCTCAAAAACCCATGTTGGCTGGCATTATTGATAGGAGTGCGTTGTTATGTGCACTTTAATATTCCCGCTCTGCCTAGAGTGTGGATTTTTCAGGAGGGAAACGTGGTTGGTAAACATGTGCTGTCTTGTGTGTTTCAGGATTCCTGTCTGGAGTACTCTGGGCAATTGCTACCTGCTGTTGGTTCATAGCAAACCACTCTCTCAGTCCTGTGGTCAGTTTCCCAATAATCACTGCTGTAAGTAGTTGAATAGAGTTTCCAAGCTTTTGTTTTTCAAACACAAATCTAATATTTCTGAAGCATTCTTAGTGAATCACTGAAGCCTGTCATGGAGTTTGATTTTTCAGGAGTACAATTCGTATAACAGATTCATGTGGATAAACTGACACCCTCTAATCTCATGTCCTGATTGCTAAGGGAATATTGCTAACCTCATTTTAGCAGGCTTGTTCATCTTTGATACCCCTGCAGTTTTTATTTGGTTTTACCTAATTTCGTTTGGGATACATTGTAATTTGCTACTGATAACATTTTTCAACTCTACATAAGTTTATAGATACGGAAATGCTTTTGCATATATTATCACACTTGAATCTCATGACAGCCTTGTGAGAGAGAAAGTACTTCAGCCCCTCTTCATAGGGTACATCAGTATTTTAAGGAAGGCTTCCAGAAAGTGCTGAAGCAGAGTATTGCCTCTGGATGGCGCCATGTACCATGCTTTCATATTGCAATTTGCTTCATTGGACTTTTAGTTGCCAATCATGTAGCACAGTCAGGTAACAGAAAAACAAAAATGTTTCTTTTGACATAGGCAGGACAGGTATTGACAGGCTTGTCCCCATTTTGCAGATGAGAAAACTGAGGCAATAGCTAGGAGTCATCTGAAGGGACATCTCAAGGCTTCTCAGTAGAGTTTCCTGTCCGCAGGGCTACCTTTTGCCTTTAGTATAGAATCCAGTTTAGAATGTTTCAGGTTCCTTGTGGTACTAGGACACACACACACACACACACACACACACACATTAATTGCTTTAACCTTGGGCTCTTATTTCTACTCTAGTATCTTAAATTGTTAAGTTGTTTACCTGCCTCCCTGCTTCCTAAATCATCATAAACAAAATTTGCCTAAAACATTTTAGCAGCACACCTGTGCAACCTACAAAACTGATTTCTTAAAACACATTGTCTGGTCTAAAATACAATTGCGTAAAAGTTTAAAACATCCTTAAATTTTAATTTACTTTTTAAGCTCTTTATTGGAATATAATTGCTTTACTCTCTTGTACCAGTTTTTGAAGTACAACAAAGTGAATCAGCTGTATTTATACATATATCCCCATATCCCCTCCCTCCTGCGACTCCCTCCCACCCTCCCTGTCCTGGCCCTCTAAGGCATCACCCATCATCAAGTCGATCTCCCTTTGTTACACAGCAACGTCCCCTATCTATTTTACAGTTGGTAGTGTATATATGTTTATGCTACTCTCTCACTTTGTCCCAGCTTCCCCTTTGCCCCCACCCCCAACCCCATGTCCTCCAGTACATTCTCTGCATCTGCATCCTTATTCTTGCCCTGTCACTGGGTTCATCAGTACCATTTTTTTAGATTCTGTATATACGAGTTAGCATACGGTATTTGTTTTTCTCTTTCTGGCTTACTTGGCTCTGTATGACAGTCTCTAGGTCTATCCATCTCATTACATATAGCTCAACTTCATTCCTTTTTATGGCTGAGTAGTATTCCATTGTATATATGTACCACATCTTCTTTATCCATTCATCTGTTGATGGGCATTTAGGTTGCTTCCACAGCCTGGCTATTGTAAATAGTGCTGCAGTGAATATTCTGGTACATGTTTCTCTTTGGATTATGGTTTTCTCTGGATATATGCCCAGTAGTGGGATTACTGGATCACATGGTAGTTCTACTTTTAGTTTTTTCAGGAACCTCCAAACTGTTTTCCATAGTGGCTGTACCAACTTACATGCCCACCAGCAGTGCAGGAGAGTTCCCTTTTCTCCACACCCTATCCAACATTTATTCTTTCTAGATTTTTTGATGATGGCCATTCTGACCGGTGTGAGGTGATACCTCATTGTGGCTTTGACTTGCATTTCTCTAACGATTAGTGATGTTGAGCATCTTTTCACGTGTTTGTTAGCCATCTGCATGTCTTCTTTGGAGAAATATCTCTTTAGGTCTTCTGCCCATTTGTGGATTGGGTTATTTGCTTTTTTGGTATTAAGCTGCATGAGCTGCTTGTGTATTTTTGAGATTAATCCTTTGTTACTTTGTTGGCAAGTATTTTCTCCCATTCTGAGTGTTGTCTTCTTGTCTTGTTTATGTGCAAAAGCTTTTAAGTTTCATTAGGTCCCATTTGTTTATTCTTGATTTTATTTCCATGATTCTAGGAGGTGGGTCAAAAAGGATCTTGCTTTGATGTATGTCATAGAGTGTTTTGCCTATGTAAAACATCCTTAAATTTTAACTTAAATTCTGGGTTTCAAACAGCATATTTTTGACATTTCTATGTTCATAAAATAGTTAGCTTTAGTGTACAACTAAATTCAAATGATTTATTTGAATTAGGGTTTTGGTTTTTTTTTTCATTTAGAGGACTCACATTTTGACATTCTTAATCTCTACTTAGGGAAAATGTTATCAAAAGTGAGCAAGTTACAAGGAATATTTTTAAGTCCTCATCACTGGAAAGGCAAAAGGGCCAAATTTTTTCCTAAAAAGTATTTCTTTCTCATTATTTCAAAGATATTTAATGCTAGAAGTGACCATATAACAAGACAATGTAATAGGCAACATGATGTGAAGTTTACCAGTGAAATGCTTAGAAGTAAATTTCTAAATCAAAGTATACGGTATGATATGCTTGTCACCTAGGGATGCAAATATCATTTGACAGTCATATCCCACTACTGTACCTAAGGAGGAAGGACACTTATTAAAATAGATCAAGTCATTAATCACATCAGATTTAAACTTTTTCACATGATCGTGATTTTGTCTTTCAGTCAAGTTATATTCTTGAACAAAGGTGGATTCTTCAAAACGAGTTTGAAGCAACTTCATATAAAATACACAGATAGAATTGTCACACAAGACAAATAGAAATACAAACACAAATGCAAAATCAATACTATAATAAAAGTGAGAAAGTAAACAGCACAAAGAGTAAATAGTTATGTGATTAAACATTGTTTTGCTTTGTGCTTGCAGAAGGGTGTGAGGCCATGGGATAACTAATTCTTTTTAACTGGTAACATTTCCTCAGAAAAGATCAGTTATTTTCCAACACTAATTTTTTTTTTTTGCTTTTTTTTGAACCCTAAATTCTTAATAGAATTTATCCTATGGGGCTTTATACAGGGGTCATGGAAAAACAATAAATAATATTCTTCACAAAAGTTTTATAGTAGACAGAGATATGGTTTTCTTACTATTGTTTCTTGTATTAAATTATGATAAAGACTTAGGACATTAAAGTTTAATTCAGTAGAAATAAACTTCTGAGACAGGTGGGGTATGGGTGGAGGGGCCAGTGGGAGTGGTCACTGTGGCATTTGGAGACTCACCTGTCAGAGGATGATTCTTGACCACTGTGATATAAGCAGGCATCTCACCCACCAGGTATGGCTTCCTCTGGCCTGAGAATTGTTTCCTGGGAGGGACAGGTATTTCTGGGAGGTGAGGGCCTAGGTCTTTATTGCTACTGGTCTCTTGCTTGGTTTCACTGTCATTACTCAATTCAAAGACAGTCTTATCCACATGCAGAAAAGTTTCAGCCCTGCCCTCCAGGATCTTACCTTCTTTTATTTTCCTGGTAGAGCTAGATTGGTTTTAATGTTAGCTTTTTTGATGGAAAATTTCAAAGATGCCCATCACCTGGCTTCAACAATTATAAATACAATCAGTCTTGTTTCATCAAGAGTACATTTTTCAAATCCCAGCAGCACAGTCTTCTTCCCAAGGACATGTGTTTCCATTGTTAGGACCCTTTGGTGACTAGACCAAGAATTCCTTGAAAGCAGCATCTACTTTGTTTATTGGCAAATATTCAGTTTAAAAGAAAAAAAGAAAAGGAAAGTAAAAAGAAAGAAGAAAAGCCCACGAGGCAGGACACAGGGCTGGGTACTCTTCTCCAAGTCTTCCTTGAGTTGCTGAATGGCCGAATCAGCTTCTCCAGAAGGTTAAGCCTCTCCAGGTGGCTCAAGCTCACCTTCTTTCCAAGGCTGATTTATACATGTGTAATATTTATTACAATAGAAAAATACACGATCCCAATGCCAAAACAGCTGTCTCTCTTATTTAAGATGCCCTTCTTAGTTGGCTCTGCTTTGCCAAATCAGGGTCCGTACACATTTTGACTTCTGCTTTGGATTCCTGCTACCAAAGCACCACTTTCTGTAACCACAGTGCTCCTCGCAATAGCTCTCAGGCCATGTCAAACTCATATATAGAAAATCATCAGCCAAAAAGCCTCAGAGATCAGTGGTACCTCTTGGTATTGTCTTCTCCCAGGTACTCTGAAGGGATCACAGAGGATAAAATTCTTGAGCGATTGGCACGATAACTGTAATATGTTGCACCCTATTCTATTGTTTCCTCCTATCCTGCCCTAAGTCAGTGTGGAATTGCTAACGGACCCAGGTGCTTCTTGTTTGGTTTGGATTTTGAGGCTTAGGACCATACGTCATTGGAAGAAGACAGTTGCTTTGACCTATTTCTGTGGCTCTTTTGATCTTGACTTCTCCAAATCCTGATAAACAGAGAGTAATGTGTTCTCAATGCTTCACTTACCTACCAGTAGTGGAGCCCAGCTTTGCTGACCCAGTCACATAGACATTTGGTGTGCTGGAGGGGAAAACAGGCTGGGATTTTTATTTGAAACTCTTCCAGAGTTTGTGCAGGGCTTGAAAAGGAATCGTCAAAATGCTGATAAACACACCTTCTCCACAAAGACCGCAATTAATCTAAATTCCAATGTTTCCCTTTCTCAGCGAAAAAAATCAATAAACTTTAGTAGCTTAAAGTTTGATTGCAGAATCATCGTATTTTCCATCTCATTTCTGCTCCTTTGTCCTATATTATTTCACTCCTGTCTTTGTGCCCTGCTCACTAACCTGTTGTTTGTTTTTCCATCTTCCCTTAGTACAGTCTGTAGCATTCATTAGAGTGTAATGTGAGACATAGCTGTTTACTGTGCGGTAATACCAGCTAAAGAAATCTTTAAAGTACGTGCTGCTCCCATATGCACATTCTTTTTCCGGTCCAAAAGAGCATACTAAAATTTCTTCAGTTATGAGATCATCTCATGCCAAAGGAAGTTATAAATTTATTCATACACTTTTTCTTCTTAAGCCCATTTCTAGCAAGTAGTTCACTAGAAAAAATAAACTATTTGCTTATTAAAATATGTTATTACAAATCACATTAAAGAAACACATTCTGTGGCAAAAAAATATTATAGCATCCTCAAAATAATAAAAATGAAAACCATAAAGAAAGAAAAGGAAAAAAGTCTTCATTTTAAGTGACTAAGTAACTAATGCTACTTAGTTAACAATGTTGAATTAGGATTGAGATTATGAATAGTTTTCCCTGAAAATATTGTTATATTGTTCCTAAAATAGAAATTTATTTGAGGAAAGTGTCAGGTCAACTCTCCAACTTTATGTAGAGTACAGTCACAGAAAAATAACCAATTTAAATAAAGTTCTTATTTTTATTTAAGGGTCCAGGATTTATAGCTGCAATGTGGGGTGTCTTCATGTTTAAGGAAATACAGGTATGTACACGAAAGCTATAGATCCAATTAAGAAGGGTATTTAATACTATGTGTTATTTTCTGAAAGCTGCGTGCAGCACGAATGAATTTGACAGATCAGATGTTGAAAGTGTTATCATCTTTAACAAGGAAAGAAACATTAACAATATGACAATTTCTATGAACATGTTTTTCTCCATCCAAACTTAAGTGGAAAAATGCTTCCGTTGACTTTATTTTCCCTTAAGAGATTTTGGTTAAGCAATCCAATAAAATATAATAAAGGGAAATTTTATCTAGTGTAAGATATGGTAGATAAACAAGATGAAAGAATTTTCATTCCAAAGATTAAAATATCCCTGAAACAAATGGAACTTGAGAATAGATTTTCTGTTGACTCTTCATGCCTCCCAAAGTCCTCTGTATCCAACCAGCAACTTTACAGGAAAACAGGATGGTAACAGGTGATGACTACCTCTTCCCTCTCAAGTGTAAATGATGCTGACTTAAAATTGCGTTTATCAGGTAGCTCTAGGGTGTTTGTGTGTATTTTCATTAAAAATTGTTTTAGGATTATTTTCCCCTTTACCTTTATTCGTGGAAAAAGTCTTCAGTTGAGGAATCTATGTGAATAGTATTTTGTAATAGGTTTTGCTAAAAACAACATAAATTAGAGACACTGTCAAGGCATCATAGATATAATAATTTTTGTCCTAATAAGCAGCAAGTTATTCCTATTTCTAAGAAGATCTGATGTTGCTAATCACTGGGAGCCATAAAGTGAAGATGCCTCTGGATAATTCTTAAAATGATTATTTAGTTTTAGATTTAAAACATCATTTCATTCATTCCAAATGAAATGTTTTGACTTAGGAAGCCATAAGATGTTAGTACACATAAGATTTTCAGATTGAAGAAGTAATAAGTTTGTTTAGAAGATATTTGGATCACGATCTTAATTTTTGTTTTTAAACTTACAAGACAATTTAAAACATTTATAAACCCATAAATTACTTTTGTGCACATGTGTCTTATTTATTTTAGTTAGGGTTGCTTTCCACAAAAAAGTAATTCTATGCCCAAAGCACACTGTAAATCTCTTTGCACATATTTCATCTGTCTTGTGAAGGATAATGATTTCTATTAAGAATTGCGTATTATCCAGCATAACACTCTGAAGCCTTAGAAAAACACAAGTAAGTGACCGTAGCTTATTTACAACTATAGGTATAAATAAGCACAAACTAAGAATAGATATGTTATGAAGGATTTAAAAATTATTTATCACTACCACAGTAATAACAATACTGAATTTAAAATCTTCTTCCCTAGATACAAGAACTCCCTTGAGAGAGAGAATTCCTAACCATTCAGCTTAATGTTAATTCTTCAGAGTTGACTAAAAAGACACTAAGCACATTCAAAGAAAGATTTTTTCCTAAGACATCTTTAAAAAAAAAAGACAGCTCAGACCAAATAGAGGAGGAATTTTTAAAAATGATAAAACATGACCAAGTAGGGTTTAACTCAGGAAGGCAAGGATGGTTCATAATATGCAAATTAATGTAATTTATTATACTATTAATAAACAAAAAGAAACTCTGTGACAATATATATTCAAAAGGCATTTACTAAAATTAAATACCAGTTTTTAATTAAGAAAACAACCCCTTACAATAGGAGAAACCTCTTACAAATAGGAGGAAGCTTTAGTTGATACAAGATGTCTGTCAAAAAACAATAGCAAATATATAACTGAGGTGAAACATACGAGTTTTTTGTTGATTATATCTCAAAGTAACTGAAAAAATATGAGTTCTTTATGAGTTGGAAGTCAAAGATTTTTCCATCGTTGCTATTATTTAGTATTTTCTGGACTCCTAGCCAGTGTGATAAGACAAAATTAAGAAATAAGAGGAATAGATATAGGAGAGAAAAATGAGAAAGTTGTCATTTGCATGTAACATTCTTTTCTTTGAAAATTTAGGAGAATCAGCTGAAAATTTTGAGATCCCATAAGATGCATTTACCAACGTGCTGAATTATAGGATAAATATTCAATTTTAGCTTTCCAGTATGCCACCAAGAACCAATTAAAAAGAGGAAAATAAATGCTATTAATACCTACAAAAATTATAAAAATAAAATAATTAACAAGAAATATCCTGGGTTTATAAAATCTTTTCCTTTACTGTAGAAGTTTACTACAGAACATAAAAGACTCAGAACAGATGGGGGAGTCAGGAAGCCCTGATGGAACAGCTCACTATTGTTTAGGCAGCATCTCCAATTACATTCAGCATAATTCAGATAAAATCTCAGTGTGTATGATCTGTAGATTTGAGAGGGAGTACTGAGGTTTGGCCAAGTATGTAGGTAAAAATAGAGAGAGGGAGGACAAAGCTGAAAGCACAGCGAGTTCTGTTGACCTTTTAACTCTAGTTTAAAAAAGCCTTATAAATCTGTCTGCAAATAGAACTAAAGGGGTGTCCAGCGATACTTATCATTCAATGCAGATGCCTAATTGCCTCTTGACAGCGACTTAAAGGAAGGTTTTAAATACCTCACGTGCCAATGAGTTTAAGAAAGAGCTATCAACTAGACACTGATACCAAAATCCTATTTGAATTTTTTAAATTATTTTTCTTATAAAGAAGATAAAACCCTAGAGGAAAACAAAAGCAAAATGTTTACCTTTATGATTTGTAGGTCCTATCAGCTATTTCTTGAAGCAGTCCTCAGAGATACATATTTATAAGTCTACAACCTGTAGCAATAAGGACTTAATTGAAGATCCAAGCACTTTTTGTGTGGAAGAGTTTAACGATTTTATTTCATTTTAATGCCATCAGTGCTCTGGTTTGGCTGCTTTGCCTGTGTGACATTCTTTTATATCTGATATCTTTTCCTCTTTGGGAAGTTTGTTTTAGAATCTTTTATTTAGCTCTTTTAAGCTAGATAACCATTATATTTTTAGCAACACACTTTAGACAGTATGTCCACAGTAATCCCAATGCAGGGGGTTGTTACCACAACAGTTTACAGGTCAGTAGCAACTCCCAGATAAAGAATGAGATGATTTTTTATCTTAGTAGCTGTCTCAAAAATCCAAGTGAAACACTTTTTTGCTTTGTGGAGAATGTTAATGTGATCTTTCTAAGAGTCATTCACCTTTGACAAAGGAAAACTATTTTGCCCAAATATAATCAGTCTTTTTCTCTAGGACAACTAGGCAGTTTGGGCAGATTCTTAACCTTAAAAGGGAAAAAATTTTACCCCCTAAGAATATTGTTCTTCTGTCTACATAGACAATAAAATAGAGAGCTTACAAAGTATTCACATATTTAGGTTGTAAAGTACTGATAATTGAGGCCCCATATATTGTTTTTTCTTATTTCAGTGGTTGCATCAATTGTCTAAATCACAAAGCACATTTGCAAATGGCCTGAGTATATTGATTCGTTGCACAAATATTTATTGAGTGCCTGCTCTGCACCAGTACTGGGATCTAGGCAAAGGCTGCAATCTTTAAGAGAAAGATGTCAGGGACCCTTAAAGACTTCATGCAGGAGTGTGTGAGGTGTGTGTGTGTGTGTGCGTGTGTGTAAATAATAAATAAACTGTCCTGTTCTTGGCAAGGCCTTGTGCTGTCTTTCACCTGTAGAACTTGAATTAGAGTGACATGTGATTGGGTTGGTGTTGACAGTGAATCAGAAAATTCAACCAGCCCCAAAAAGGGAATATACATTTTTAACGTTTTTGACTATATATTAATTGTCATTAATCTTAATAAAAGCTGGTAATAGTATCATATACTTTGACTATCAGGAGATCTCAATGTAATTGAGAACCTGCTTTACCTGCCTCAGAGTATTGGGTCTATGTTTAAAGAGTTATATAGACTGCCTAGCAATCATTCAGAGAGGAATATCCAACACCACAAGGGAGACTGAAACCATTCCATATGAAAGGTGGTCAAAGGAGCTAAAACATTGACTAGAGAAAATGATGCTTCAGGGATGCAAGACACTTATTTTTCAATGTTTGAGGGTTTATCTTGTGAGAGAGAGATTAGAATTGATCTATCAGTACCCCTAGAGCTGGAACTTGTGAGAAATACAGTATTTCTATTAAGCACAGGACAGTATTTCTTTGTTAATGTATGGACGGATTGTCTGTGGTGGGAAGTGGTCCTCTGTGGCTGCACTTTAAAGACTACGTACTGGGCGAGTAAACTCTGTCTCTATTTCTCGTTGGCCCTTTAGACTGGTCTCTGTCTCTCCGTCTGCACTTCATCCTCTCTGCCTAGGAGGACTGCAGACCCCTCCTCATTGGTCCCCTTGCACCCATTCTGGCCCCTCCAGTCTGTTCACCATCTGCAAAAGCATGGGCTTTATAAAATGCAAATCCCATCTCTTCACCACAGCCAGCTCTGCCTGTTTTTCTAATGTCTTCCCATTGCTTGGAAAAATAAAACTCAAAAGTATAGCATGGCTATAAGATGCCCGCGTGCTCATGCCTGTGGCCTCCAGCCCCATCAAGCTCCACCTAACTCACTGCTCTAGCCTTCTTTCTCCCTGGCAAGTACCATGTTTCTCTTACAACACAGCTCTGCACACACATTCCTTCTACCCAGAATCTCTACCTGCTGCCCTCCTTCCCCGCCCAGTTCACTGATACTTAGAAGCTCAACTCAGCCCCAAACCTGCTTCATTAAGATTCCTTTGTAACACTCACAAACAGCTGTGGACATTTGCTTATTAGCACCTCTCTGACTTTTAACATTCCTTCCTGTAATGATTTTATTCATTCCTGTCTCCAGTATTATGTGATTAGCTGAATAGGGCAGGTTTTTGATCACCCCAGCACATGTGGGTGCATAGTGGGAGTGCACACGTATTGATTGAATGGGTAAAAGGCAGGATCTGTGGGTTTTCCAGAGAGTCAGGAAGATGACGCAGAGGGGTAGTGACAAAGTGTACAGGAGGTGGACCAGATGGTTAGTCAGGTCCTAGCGATCTTGAGAGTCTGTGCTTCTTATGTACTTGATTCAGGTTTTCTTAATGACAGTTACTCATTTTTATCACTCAGGGTCGACAAAACTACCTGCTGATGATACTTGCATTTTGCATCATCTTGACGGGAGCCTTATGCACGGCTTTTTCTAAAATCTAACAACTACAAGACCAGCAGATGGCAACAGTGCTTGAGAATACGTTTCTCCTGGACACAGAGATTGTGCTGAGAACAGGGTTCATGTTCATATGGCAAGTGGATCTCCACCCGTCCCTGATTAGGGTAAATGATTGTTTTTCCCACAAATGTGAGAATGAAGGAAAACTGACTTTTCAGTCAAGCATAAAAATGAGAAATTCTTCTAATGAACTATTTATGAAGGTAGGACTTGACAGCATTATGTCTGAGGATGCTGCTTTAACCACAGTATGTATTTACTGGTGCATAATCTAGAAAACAGTGTAGAGTTCATATACAAATAACTTTGTATATGTTCAAATTTCCAACATCTGACCATCATTAATAAAGAGAGGCATAAAAATGTGGGGGGAGGAGTGGGAAGAAGACTTACATTATAATAGAATTAGAATCCAAAGATATCTGGAGCCTGTGCAAGAAAAAGTAAATGTCAGAGTTGGTAACTGAATGTTAAAAAGGCCATTTCATTATTTTTAGCCCAGACTTATTTTTATTTCACATCAGTGTTGCCCAATCCTTCATCACCCACTCAGTTCAGCTCAAAATGCCTTTTGATTATCTCCAGATAAAATCCATCCTTAGAGAACAAAAACTTCCCACCATTGAAAATATGTGTGCAACACAGATATACACACGTAAACAAGTACACACCTATGAATACACACACATATATGTATGTACTACTACAAATTGGGGGGAGATTCTAGAATTGCTGAAGTGAGGTTCTAGAATTTTAAGGGACCAACATACTCCTTTAGATATACAATTTGATTTTTTTTTCCCTGAAATCCTTTTCTAAAATCCGTCTTGTAACTGGTGGTTTTCTTCCTTTTTTAACTTGTGGTTTCTACTAGGTAAAAGAAAATCACAGAAAATGATAGTTTTCTTTAAGCAGACTGAAATGGAACTTCTAGTACAATGTTTATCACAATGTTTCCCAAACTCTCAAAAAAATAGAATAAAAAAAATGGAATAGTACAGTGTAAATTTCACCCACTCCCAGCTGATTGCACGTTACCTTAGTACTAGGAGAGGCAGAAGTGTGTGACTCCCTAACTAACCTGCATGGGTTTAAATCCCAGCTCTGCTTTATCTTAATTGCTTAACTTTCGATAAAAATCCTGCAGCTCCTGTATCAGATCCCCCATCTGTAAACTGGGGTCGTGGTAACATCCGTCTCACGTGGTTACTGTGAAGTTCAAATTAGTGAATATCTGTAAAGTATTTTCATGAGTGTCTGGCACTTGGCAAATATGATCATTCTTAGCTATTATCATTATGTCTTATTTGAGAAAGAAAGCCTGTGTGTGTAGACTGGAGAAGACTTGTTAGAGCTACTCCCCTCACCACTACCCCACCCAAACAACTATGTATTATTCCTCTCTGTGAGTGCAATTTAAAAATGATACTGGAGTCCCTGTTTAATTGTTGAATTGTGAATATAAATATTTGATTGTAACATCTTTCAAGGATTCATTTTAATTTTAACCTGAAATGTCACTAATTATGTTGATAACTTTGAATAAATTGACATGATACAAAGCTATTTTTCGCATTTAAATATATTTTAAAATTTTATATTAACGACATTGAATTATTCTTTAGTTGGGGTTGCCAATTTGTATGCCAGATTTTAAATGTGAAGTAAAGCAATTGCAGAGGAAAATGAAAAAAAAAAAAAAACAACAACTCTTATTAGCACTACACAGTTTCAGCTACCAGACAATGCCTATAATGTTAGTAAAAGTAGTGTGGGAGAAAACAAGCTTTTTTCAAAATGCTTACCAAACAAAACAACTTATTGTAGAGCTTAGTCTAAATAGGTAATTGCCAAATCTCCACTTTCTTTGCTTACCTTCGGAAGTTAATGCCCATGGCTCTTGAAGTTTGGGGGTTTTATTTTTCAGTGTCTAGTATGGTTAGATTTTTGTGTTTGCATTAACTTTGTCGGACTTGCCTTTCTGCCTCCATGTACAGAGAGAGGCAGTACTTATTCCCAGTGAGACTGGCATCCAGTTATGAGAATTTCCTACTATCAGAACATAAATGCCTGATTACTAAAAATCCCTAATGAGCCTTAAAGAATTAATGGTACCGCATTTCCCCTGAGCTACCAAATCTTTTAGTCCTGTTGTACTGATTTATTTGTACTTAAAGAGTTGCTACATACTAGCCTTGTCTGTATCAATATTGGGAGACCTTCTGAAAAACACATTGAGTAAAAAAGGCAAGTTGTAGAGACACGTTCATGGTATGATACCATTCAAATAAATTTTTTAAAAAATCAAAGTAATATGTACATTTTCTATAAATTCATATGACGCAACATATTAAAAAAACGTATATACCAAACTCATAAGGTGTACTTCTAGTGAGGATAGATGAGATCAAAATGGTGCAACACTGGGTCAAGGTGACCCTGAGCATTACCTGTAATACTCTAATTTTTATGGTAATGAATTCATCTATGTATTTTTTAATATGTATTAAAGAATCAACAGCAAAAAAGCTCAGAAGCATATGTCTAAATGTTGAAGTAATTAAAACTAGGTGAGGAGAGTATGATGAATGTTATTTTCCTCTTTATTCTCTTTGGTACTGTGTAAAATTTCAAAACAAGAAGGCACACACACATGCACACACAAATAAAAAAGACAAAGATCAAGACAAAGTTGGGAGATTTTCCAGCTTAAGAGTCCCTGCTTCTAAAGGTGGAAACCAGATCTAAGTGCCGTTGCCGGTGATGTAGCCTCCAAGTCCAATTCCATGGTCCTGCTGGAGATTCTGTGAGCTACGTATATAGTTGTTTCAGAAATTTGGCCTCATTAAAAAAAAAACCTCACAAATACCTTATAGTCTATTTTAATCAACTTTAATGAGGTATGATTCTCATCCAATAAAACTCTTCCA
The DNA here is from genome assembly GCF_030028045.1 of Hippopotamus amphibius kiboko. NCBI lineage: Eukaryota > Metazoa > Chordata > Mammalia > Artiodactyla > Hippopotamidae > Hippopotamus > Hippopotamus amphibius. The sequence continues at coordinate 88,488,130 of NC_080188.1, forward strand.
TTTTAAGTGGACAGGGCTATGAGCTTCAGCAAATATACACACTCCTGTAATCACCACTGCACCCTGGAAACAGAACATTTCCAGTGACCCAAAAAGTTCCCTTCTGCCTCTTTGTAGCTAACCCCATGCTCCAGGTCCCCAGCGATCTGTTTTCTGTCATTCTAGATTACTTTTGCCTATTCTAAAATTTCATATAAATGGGATCGTGTACAATGTACCCTTCATATCTGATTTTGTTCACCTCCTAGCCATTTTCAAACAGTTTTTCCTGATCTAAAACAATTATAATTCATTCTCAATTATTTTCTCTAGTGGGAGAAAGCATACGTGTGTATTCAAAATAATAAATAAAGCAAAAATGATTAACATTTGGAATTGTTATATGTAAGTGTGTGATGCGTCATGTTCCAGAAATTCACGGTTTTAAATTAATAGTGTAGTTAAGAATTCTTAGCTACCCTTTGAGTCCATCCTCATTCTACAAAGTTCTCTTTTGAGGGGCTATAAAATATTAAACTGCTTAAACTAGATGACCTCCATTTTCCACATGTTGAAAAAAATGCATGTTCTTGGGTTTCCTACAATGGCCTAATGATAATCTCTGGGGCTGGAAAGTATGAGCATTTTTTACAGGTACTCTTGGTGATTCTTACCACACTTGTGCTCTAAATTTTATGTATTTGTGACTTATACCTTAATATTTTAAGGATTTCAAAGTACTAGGTTATTACAAAATAAAAAAGAATATTTATTGTCTTCCACTCCTAGAGGAAAGAGAGGTATCCATTTAATTTTATGAAGATTTTTAGGAGAAAAAAATGAAATGCTTAAAACCATCCTAAGTGGAATTTTTGGCAAAAAATAACAATAATAATGACTAGGTATCATATTATCTTTCTTGGCTCAAACAACTTCCACACATTGAATCATCTCTGATTGGTGGCCAAGTCTATTTTCACTTCAGATTCTGCAGACTGATTCTTTCTTTCTCCAGTAATAAAATCTCTAACACAATTCATATTGAGAAGGTCCCATGAAAACAAACAAACAAAAATTCCAATTTCCAAATGGAGATTTTGCAACAAGATCTAGTGAAACAAATCACTGGAAATGAACTGGAGAGGAAGATGAGAATAGTTTCTTGAGTGGAGACAGTAGGCTGTAAGCTAGACCCTAACATTAAATCATTCCATGTGGTTTTCTGAAGAACCTAATAGGACCTGCTAAGACACTGGCTTTTTTTTTTTTAATGTGCCTTTTTTAAAGTTTTTATTGGAGTATAGTTGATTTACAATGTTGTGTTAGTTTCAGGTGTACAGCGAAGTGAATCCTTTATACATGTACATATGTCCACTCTTTTTTAGATTCTTTTCCCATTTAGGCCATTATAGAGTATTGAATAGAGTTCCCTGTGCTATACAGTAGGTCCTTAACAGTTATCTGTTTTATGTATAGTAGCATGTATATGTCAATACCAATCTCCCAATTTATCCCTCCCTTCCCCTTGCCTCCTGGTAACTGTAAGTTTGTTTTCTACATCTATAACTCTATTTCTGTTTTGTAGATAAGCTCATGTGTACATATAAGCCATATCATATGATATTTGTCTTTCTCTTTCTGACTTACTTCACTCAGTATGACAATCTCTAGGTCCATCAATGTTGCTGCAAATGGCATTATTTCATTCTTTTTTATGGCTGAGTAATATTCCATTGAATATATATACCACATCTTCATCATCCCTTCCTCTGTTGATGGACATTTAGGTTGCTTTCATGTCCTGGCTATTGTAAATAGCGTTGCAATGAACACTGGAGTGCATGTGTGTTTTTAAATTAGGGTATTCTCTGGGTATATGCCCAGGAGTGGGATTGCTAGGTCATATGCTAGCTCTATTTTTAGTTTTTTAAGGAACATCCATACTGTTCTCCATAGTGGCTGTACCAGTTTACATTCCCACCAATGTTGTAGGAGGGTTACCTTTTCTCCACACCCTCTCCAGCATTTATTCTTTGTAGATTTTTTGATGATGGCCATTCTGACCCATGTGCAGTGACACAGCTAGAAACAGATCTATTTTTCCTTTTTCTCTTACCAATAAGGTACTTGTAAGCATGGTCTCTAACTCATTCATACCTTCCATAACTAAAGAGTATATAAATCTTCTTTTACATTAATACCATCAAAGTTTTGATTTATGAAATTCAACTCTAACATTTTTTTCTGACAGAGAAGCCTGTATTGTGTTAAAAAATATTTGAACATTATATTAGCTTTATATGCATGTGATAGTTAAAATTGTGAACTCCAAGCCGTTGTTTTATTCATCTTTACATCTCAAGAACTTAGTACAGTGCAGGCACACACGGAAAAAATGGCTTTTTTTGCCATGTACCCTGAAGAACATCTTAAAGTTACAGTTCAAATCTTATAAGCCAATCATTTTTTTTAAAACAGGTCCTTAGAAATTTACAGTCATGCATTAAATATTTACTGAGTGATTTCTTTGCATCAAAGACACAGCCTCGACTTTGGGATACATCAGTAAAGCAGTCAGGAAACGTAATCAGAAAATCCTAAAGAAATCAAGTGAAAGTATGGAAGGCTATTAAAGGAAAATGACAGGGTGCTGTGAGAGAAGATGGTAAGGGGACCTGATCATGAAAGATGACCCAGAAAATAAGGCCTTACCCAACTTAGTTGTTCAGACTAAAACCCAAAGAAGTGTGAAAAAGTTTTCTATTTTGATGGTATTTTTAAAAAGCACAGATTGTTACCTTTGCTTTGCTAAACTCAGATATTAGTTCTAATAGGTTTTCCATAGATTTCTTAGAATTTTCTACATAGACAACCGTGATGTCAGCCAACAAAGAGTTTTACTTCCCATGTTTCAGTCCAGGTGCCTTTCATCTCTTCATTGCTTTATTGGCCTGGCTGTGACCTCCACCACTCACCACATTTCTTTCTTTTTTTTTTTTTAAAGGAAAAGTTTTTTCTTTCTTTCTTTCTTTCTAATAAATTTATTTATTTATTTAGGCTGCATTGGGTCTTCATTGCTGTGTGCAGGCTTTGGTTGTGGCGAGTGGGGGCTACTCTTCGTTGTGGTGCACGGGCTTCTCAGTGCGATGGCTTCTCTTGTTGTGTAGCATGGGCTCTAGGCGCACGGGCTGCAGTAGTTGTGATACTCAGGCTCAGTAGTTGTGGCTCATGGGCTCTAGTTGTGGCGCATGGACTTAGTTGCTCCACGGCATGTGGGATCTTCCTGACCAGGCTCGAACCCGTGCTCCCTGCTTCGGCAGGCAGATTCTTAACCACTGTGCCACCAGGGAAGTCCTCCACCACATTTTGAATAGAAGTGATAAAAGGGGACACCCTTGTCTCACTCCTGAGCTTGGGGGAAAGAATTCAATCTTTCACCATATTGTAAGCTGTGGGTTTTTTACCTAGATACTCTTTAACAGTTGGGGAAATTACCTTCTATTCATAGTTTACTGAGAGTTTTTATCATGAAAGAATATCATATTTTGTAAAAAATTTTTCTGCATCTTTTGAAATGATAATATGGTTTTTCTTTTTACTCTGTTAGTATGGTGAAATAAATTGATTAATTTTCAAATGTTGAACCAACCTTGCATTCCTGTGGTAAATACCACTTGGTCATGATGTATTATTAATCTTTCTGTATATTGTTGGATTGAATTTGCTAAAATTTGTTTTAAATTTTTGCTTTTGTGTTCATGAGGGATATTGATTTGTAATATCAGGGGAGTATTGGATTCAAAAAGTTGATATTATTCTTCCTGAAATGTTTTGTATTGATAGAATTCAAAAGTGAATATATCTAGGCCTTATTTCCTTTAACAAATGTGGAGTAATTCAGGTTATCTATTTCTTCTTGAGTCAGCTTTCCTAATCTAAGTCTTTCAGAGAATTTGCTTAGTTCATGTAGACTCTGGAAATTATTGGCACAATATTTTTCATAATATTTATTCATTCTCCCTTTCATATCTGTAGGATCTATAGTGATGTCCAATTTCTCATTCCTGATATTGATCATTTTTTCTTCTCTTTTTCTGAATGTTCTAGCTAAAAGTTTGTCAACTTTCTTGATCTACTCAATGAGTTAGCTCTAGGTTTCCTTGAGCTTTCTCCATTGTGTTTTCTATTTCTTTGATGTGTGTCCTTCTCTAGTATTCATTCTGTTTCATTTAGGTTTTTAACTTGCTCTTCTTCCTCCTCTCCTCCCCTCCCTTTAGAACTCCAGTTATACATATATTAGGCTACTTAAATTTTTCCCACACCTCACTGATTCTCTATTCATTTTTATTCAGTTATTTCCTCTTTGTTTCATTTTAGATATTGTCTGCTGCTCTGCCTTCAGTTTCGCTAATCTTTTCTTCATCAGTGTCCAATCTACTGTTCATCTCATTCACTGTATTTTTTCACTTTAGGCATATTCACCACTAGAAGTTTTATTTGGGTCTTTTTTTACATCTTCAATGTCATTCTTAGAGTGCTTATACTTTCCTCTACCTTCTAGAATATATGGATATATTTATAATTGCTGTTTTAATGTCATTGTCTATTAATTCTAGCATCTATGTCATTCCTGTCTACATTTCTATAAAATGATTTTTCTCCTCATTATAGGTGTATATTCTTGCTTCTTGGGTTACCAGATAATTTTTTTCAGATGTCAGATATTGTGACTTTTATGCTGTTGAAAGCTAGTTTTTTTTTTTTTTTCCTTTGTGTATTTTTGAGCTTTATTCTAAGACCAAAGTACAGTTACTTGCAAACAGTTTGAGCCTTTTGAGGCTTGCTCTTAAGTTTTGTTGGGTAGAATCATAGCAGTGTTTATAGGCTAGGGCTCTCATCCCACCACTATGGATTACCCTGCTGAGCACTCTGGCATCAGATCCTTTTCTACTATAAGAACTTTTGTGTTTTTGATATTTGATATTTTGTTTGTTGTTGTTGTTTTCCCTTTGGCCGCGGTAAACATGGAATCTCCCAAGCCCTAGGTCATTTGCGGGATTTTTTCCCATCTGTTCCTTTCCTTTCCTTTCTCATCGTTCTTTGCCCAGTCTCTTTATTTTTCTCCCACACATTGGTCAGCTGAAGACTTGAGAAAACCCCTGCATATCAGAACCCTTGATCTCTCTCCCCCACCCCACTCTCTCTCCCTCCCTTCCCCCACTTCAGTACTTAATCCTATGTATTCTACCTCCCTTGACCTACCCAAATTCTTATCTCTGTCTGCTCAACTCTTGCTGGACTCTGTTTTCTGTTTGCATTCCCCCTTACTGCACTGCAGCCCGCAAACTCTATTCAGGCAGTAAAATTAAAAAATTGCAGGGCTTAACTTGTTTCCCTTTATGACAGGGATCACAGTCCTCTCCTGCCTGTGGCCCAATATTTTATATATTTTACCCATTTTTAAATTTCTTTAATGTGGAAGGATTAACATGGTTTCTGTTACTCCATCTTTGCCAGAAGTCTTCTGATTAGTATTCTGTTACAATTTAAATGCAACTTCTCTTTTGTCACACTTTCATGAACAGCAACATTAAGTAATAATTAGGCATCGTAGTAGCTTGAATGTAGATACCCAAGAAATATGTCCAAGTCCTAATTTTCAGTACCTGTGAATGTGACATTATTTGGAAATAGGTCTTTGAAGAAATAATTAAATTAAGGATCTCACAGTGAGGTCTTTCTGGATTTAGGATGAGCTCTAACTTTTAAGAGCAGGAGAGAGCTATTTGACATTCTCAGGAACTCAGAGAAGAAGGACACATGAAGATGGAGGTGGAGATTGGAGAGATGTAACTATAAGCGGAGGAATGCCTGGATTGCTGGAAGCCACTAGAAGCCAGGAGACAGGTATGGAGAGGGCTTCTTCCCGAGACCCTCCAGAAGGAACCAACCCTGCCAAGACCTTAATTTCAGACTTATAGCCACCATAACTGTGAGAGAATACTTTTCTGTTGTTTTAAGCCATCAAGCTGGTGGTAATTTGTTGCGGCACCCCTAGGAAACTAACTCAGGTATCTTTAATCCAATGAGCATACAAGACATTGCACAAAATAAGAGGACAAATGTAACCCATGAGCTTTAGCACTGGCAAGTCTACCGCTAAGATAAATATATTGGCTAAACCGCAAAGCAAACAAAGAGTAAGTAGAAAAATTACATGTTGTGAAGGTCTGAAAAAGTGGCTTTTTTGGCCTCAACAGAGCTGAGCATTTCATCTTTAGAGAGTAGAGGATGGGGCATACTTCTCTTCCTCTATGAAAAGAAACAAAATGCATCAAGTGATTTTTTTGTTTTTTGTGTTTTGTTTTTTTTTAAAGAAATGAACCACATGACCTGAAATGTTGTGTAAAGCATTTTAGGCAGGTATCTTTGCATAGAAAAGGCTGCAACAGGAATTAGATAAGGAAAATAATAGAACTTTTTGAAGTTTCTTGATATTGACTATAAGATTTTTTTAGTAAACAGGATATCAATGCGAACTCAATTGTTTTTTAGCTACTAAAGTTCTCGTGTGCAAACTGTGTCATTTTTTTTTCCTATTGAAGACATATAGTCTCTCTGGAAGATAATTATACTCCTATCTTTTTAAGGATCCTGAAAAGAAGTGAAGAATAAAACACAGAATTTTAATTACGAGTGCTGTGACTCACTCGTCATTGTTTACACTGGAGCTGGAGGAACCTTTATAAATTATTGGCTCATGTGACTACAGAGGCTGAGAAGTTCTTGATCTGCAGTTGGTGAACTGGACACCTGGAGGGCTATATAGTTACAGTTCGAGTCCAAAAGCCTGAGAAGCAGAAGAGTTGATGGTGTCAAGCCCAGTCTGAGTTTGAAGGCCTGAGAACCAGGAGAGCCAAGGCCCTAAGTTCTTGGTCTGAGTCCAGGTCCTCTTGAGGGAGGAGAAGACCCCATGTCCCAGGTCAGATATGGGCAGAAAGAGTGCTAATTCTCTCTTAGCCTTTTTATTCTATTTAGGCCTTCAGTGGATAGAATAAGGCCCACACAATCTGCTTCACTCATTCTACAACTGAAATGTCAATCTCATCCAGAAACACCCTCACAGGACATACTCAGAATCATGTTTAAGTGAATATCAAGTGCCCTGTGGCCCCATCAAGCTGACACTATAACATTAACCATCGCACATATGGGAAGACAGTTTATGGTGCTTAGCTCTTCGACCATAAAAAGAACTTGAGTTCATAAACTTGAGTACACTGTTTGGTAATACTATTATGTGGAGATTATTTATGATGTATGTTATTTATTTATTATAAACACACAAAAGAGCATGTAACTTTTAGGAAGTTTTCCTCTGGATCATACCTGATCTGACATTAATTTGAATCTCACTCACTTGTATTGAAGTCAAATTAAGCTCTATAGCAGTAAACATGTGAAAACATGTGAAAACATGGTTCAGCCTTTTAAGAAATTTCTGCACAGTCTGAAAAAGGAAACTCAATAGATTCTCTCCACATGTGTAATGTATCTTTCAGTTGAAACCTGACATAGGGTTGTTGAAATACAAGGGAGTAGAGTAAGTTGTCACTGGTCAAAGCATTATGAGGTTGGTGGTCAATTCATTCACGATGAATTTTTAAAATACATAAAAGCTTTTATTTTAGTATGTGATAAAATTCCATAAGTTTTGAGGGAGAAAAACATGCTAAGACTGTGTTCAAAATAGTATTTTTATTTGGTTGAAAACATGGTATAGTAAGAGAAAGAGGCTTTGGGGAAACTGTGAGGATTACTCTCACTGAGGCAATTTGTGAAATTTGCTGGGTGATAGGACATGGGTAAGAGAAGGCCTGGTTTGTGTGGGCGGAGCTGTTGCCTCTTCATAACTACTTCTAACAACATCTGCTCTATGAGGAATGGAGAGAGCAGAGAGCAAGGGGGAGTTGCCCTTGTCTGATCTTGCAGACAGCTGTCCATTGATTTTCAGTGTATAGACGCCTACGGAGAAACTTCCTCATCTGTCTTACAGCCCCAGTGAAGAGTGGACATTCACTGACGACCTCAGTGACATGCTGGGGAAAGGCACCCAAGAACAAGTCTTCTGAGGACTTCCCTGGCAGGACTCTGCAAGGGGGAAGGGGAGGGTGGGAGGAATTGGGAGATTGGGATTGACATATATGCACTATTGATACTATGTATAAGATAGATAACTAATGAGAACCTACTGTATAGCACAGGGAACTCTACTCGGTGCTCTGTGGTGACCTAAATGGGAAGGAAATCTAAAAAAGACATATAACTGATTCACTTTGCTGTACAGCAGAAACTAACACAACAGTGTAAAGCAACTATACTCCAATTAAAAAAAAAAAAAAAGACTCCACGCTTCCAGTGCAGGGGTGTGGGTTCCATCCCTGGTTGGGGAACTAAGATCCCCCTGGAGGTCTAAAGCCCCATACTTGAGTACTCACCACAGAGGGGTTAGCATCTGAGATGCAACTGAAAGCAAATTGGAACAACGTATTTTAATGAAAAGCAGGTTCAGAGGAAATGTTACATTTTTGTTAGTAATAAAAAATGTATCATAAATTGAAGACAAAAGAGAAAAATCACTAGATGGTGTTAGGACCTCTACATACTACCAGCAGTGAAACTGTGGACAAATCATTTGATTCCTCTGGATTTCATATTTTTGCTTTTAAAAAAATATTTTTTATTGTGTAAGTAATAAATTTCAAGTTAGAAAAATTTTAAATTGTCAATCAGAAAAATGATCTAACCACAACAACCACCAAGGAACACGAGGTTTGATTGCTGGGTTAAGAGTCTATAACCTGATACACCATGGGAATGTGTATGTGTCTGTGTTCGTAAAATATTCATTTTAATATGCAAGATAAAATATGCATGGTAAAATTATTTAAGGCCTTAAATAATTCATTGTCTACTTTTTAAGATTAAGTAGTGTAACAAATTGAGGAAAATATTCTTTCTTATTACTTCTGCATAAATTGTAACATATATAAAGACCTGAATCCCAGTTATATAAGTAGTGTTATCCAATACAATTTACTATTTACAGCTCCCGGAATGAAGTTTAGAGAGGCGTAGAATGGGGACCTCTCCAAAAAAGAGCCATTCCACCTTAATAACTAGGGGAAATGTAGTCAGGTGAGTTGGTGAAAATGGAATATTCATACAATGTAAGGCACCTGGTTGCCTTACCTTTAGTTATTTTGATGTATGTTAATTTAAATAACCATTCATTTAATTCGTCTATATAAATATTTTCATATTTGACCACCAGAGGGCAGTGTAGGTTTAGTTGTGATAGTCATTATGTTTAAAAATGTAAACTTTATTTTTTTAAGTTTGGGCTTCCTCTCTCTTCCTCGTCCCCGAACCTGCCTTGCACCTCTGTTTGGAAGTGACTATATTTTGCTATTTGTGGATTTTAAAAATCTGAACTAGGAAAGAAAACCGCTATCTGATGTCTTACATGTATCAGTCGAATCCTCAGTGTGACGTCTGCTTTTCAGTCTTTAAATTTTCGCACCTTTTAAACTTTATTATTTGGACTTTATTATTTGGTTTACTATACGTTGAACATGTCACAAAATAAACCTATACCTAGAATTATTCAAACAGAAGAGTGTCGCCTTAGAATATTCAGGACCTAGAATTCTCGCAGTCAGTGCTGCCAACACTGGTGAGTGATGCTTAGCAAATACTGAGCTAGAAGGCTCATAATTCTCCGACCCAGTGACAGAAACATCATTACTAAATCGTCAGGCTGAATGGCCTCAGGTTTCTCTAAGATGCTCTAATAATTCTTCAGCTTCGTTAGACATTTTAGGTCACAGAGACCTGGGACTATTTGCCCTGCTATTTTTGAAGAACTTTTGCAATCGGCAGACAGAAATGTTTTCCCAATAGGCTATTAAGTAATCCTATGCTGTATCTGGGTGGATTCAAGGGTTCTAGCATCACTGGTAGACTGGCTTGAGGAAGGTGTGTCCTCAGTTCGTATTTCCTGGGTACAGAATGATGTCTTACTAAGGTGAATTGTTTGACGTAAATGGGGTAGCAAATGAACCTGATGTCCATTTCAGCTCTGAAAGGCCTAATGGGAAATTGCCATGCAACAAATTCCACGGAGATAGGAAATGTGTAAGATGCTCAGATCACAGACTGAGATATTTTCCAGAATCTTTTTAATTTCTCATCATTTACACAACAAAAGTCATTTAGAATCCTGTCTCTTCATTTACATCATCTTGTGATGCTTCTAATTAAGGACCTCAGGTCTAAAATTCTTAAATCACATATAGATGTTGTCTTAGCAATAAAACATTCAGCTTTAACATAGAAATATGACACCTTTCTTATGTTGGTGGTAAGAAATATATATATAAAATTAACTCTCACAATACATTCCAACAGCTTTTTGTGCATTTTATTGGGGGCGGAGGGCTTGAATGGCAATTTGGTATTTCATACAAGAGATATTCTACAAAAAGCAGGCTGCTTTTACATGCTGCACTATTTTATGTAAATGTGGGTCTCTTTTACACGATTGTTGCAAAAATTCTAAATGCCTAATCACTGCTTAACTTCGATGCTTTGTAGGATTGATATTGCCTCCTGAAAGGATGTTTCAAGATCATGAATCAAAGGGATAAAATGTAATTATCCTCAGGTGTTGTGTGATTTTGCTGGGTTCTGCAGCACAAGCTGTTTGACTTACTATTTATTCTGGCAAACTTTTTAGAAAAGTCTCTGGGAAATCCAGCAGGGCCAAAAAGGTCCATTGTTATGCAGTTTACTTGTGTGAGAGAGAGAGAGAAGTACATCAACATAAATTGCTGTTCATATTGGTTAGTGTTTAAAACGTGAGCCACAACTATTGAGCCCATGTGCTGCAACTACTGAAGCCAACGAGCCTAGAGCCTGTGCTCCACAACAAGAGAAGCCACCACAAGAAGCCCACGCACTACAATGAAGAGTAGCCCCCGCTCTCAGCAACTAGAGAAAGCCCGTGTGCAGCAACGAAGACCCAACACAGCCAATAAAAAAATAATAAATCCAATAAATAAATAAATAAATTTATTAAAAAACTATATTAAAAGAAAGTTATTTATGGAACAAGATTCTAGTTCTTTTTTTTTTTTAATGTAACTTATGCTACCTATCTAAATTCTCTCCAGAATGGACATAGATTTTGTTTAAGTGGCTTTGCTTGTTTATTTATCAATAAAACAAGTTTGTTCTTAAAACAATAAAAGATCAAAAGCATAATACTGAAAATTAAACAGCACCTTTATTCACTTTCATTCTCTCCCATTCTCTCAATTTCTTCCTTACACACACAAACACAGGGTCTTAGACAGCAATTTCTATGTTTGTTACTAAAAGATAAATAAAATGCTGCCATTAATATCTTTACATATATATTTTTGTGAACTTATATTTATATGTTTACAAGGCATATTCCCAGTAGAATTATTGTATCATGGAATAGATACACATTTATAATTTTGATGTATATTTTCAGAATGTTTTGCAAAAAGCTGGTGACTAAATTTTAACTCTGCTGAGATTCTCCATACACTTGCCAAAACAATTTTATCTGTTTCTTAACTATTTCCTATCATGATGTGATTAAAATGGCATTTAAGCATCTAAATGTATCTGAGTGGTTATTAATATGTGGGCAGAATTGATCAATTCTTTCTATGTGTATTGGCTCCTTGTATTGTCTTTCTTGTTACCTTTCTTCTTGCTCCTGTTGACAATTTTTTTCCAGGAAGTTTTGTGATATAAGATTATAATTTGTAGGATCACTTTGTATAGTAAAAGAATTAATCTCTTTGATGTAATTAATCCCTATGGTGTAATTTCTGATGAACATTTTCCCCAGTTTATTTTTTGTTTTGGTTTTGTTGATAGTTACCATACATTTAATTCTTATATAGTAAAATGTATCCCTTTTAACAGATAGATTTTGGTCTCACTCTCAAGTGAGACCAAAATTACTTTTTTAATCTCTTATGTTTTCTCTTACACTTTTCTTTTCATGTTTTATATTAAAATTTTTAATCTGTATATAGTCAATTTTACAGTAAGGGATGAAGATTTACCTACATTATTTTTCCAAACGCCTCACAAGTTATTCCAGCACCATTTGTTGAAAAATTCTGCTTTTGTCCGGTGTTCTGAAATGATTTTAATGAATGCCAAGTTTTGTACTAGGACCACAGAGCTGTAATTAGTGTCTTAATAACATATATTAAAATTGTTCTTTAGCTTGTCCGTTATTGTTGTTATTCTCTTTCAGGTTATTCCAGGCTATTCTTGCATGTTTACTTTTCTGGATGAATTTAGAATAAATCCCTCAAGTTCCAAGCAAACACATACAACAGAAATGAAACATCTGTTGGTATTTTGATTGGATAGCATCTGAATTTGTAGATTTAATTCAAATATTGAATTTGAATAATTTGATATAAAAATTTCAAATATTGAGTCTTCCCATTCAAGAGTATTTAATAACTTTGCACATTTTTAAAATATTTTGGTTGTGCTACTGCATGATTTTCTATTTTATTATTATTTTTTTATAGTACCAGTTCTTGGTTTTATTTATCAATTCTACTACATATCTTTTATATTTCTGTTTTAAACATTTTAATCCTCTTTATTTTTAATCTGAGTTAAGTGGTTAATTGAATATTTTATTCTATTTCTTTTAGTATGTATAAGTTCCTAGGTCTATTAATTTCTCTATGAATATGGTTTTAGACAAGTCATAATTTTTGATATCTAGAGTTTCCATTTTCAATTTGTAGAGATTCTGTACTGTCAATTTCAGTATCCTGCTATACACAAGAATAATTGAAGAACCATTAAAAAATTTCCAGGTGTTTAAAGATTTAAATTTTTATTTTTATAATTTCTATTTTTCACATAATTAATGTAATCTATGTTCTTTCTATTTACTAAAATTTACTGAAGAATTTTTTTGTGCCCTGAGAAAAGGATCTTATTTCTATAAATGCTTAATGAAGTTTGAAAAGAAGATGTCATAACTGTTCTCAGGCCATTAAATTCAGCATATACCTTTTAAATCAACCTTATTTATTGTCTTTTTCATAGGCTTTAAACAAATATTTATTTCTGTAATTTAATCTATCAACATTCCCTGAAAAATTCTTCTTCTATTAATTTCCTTTTGTATTCTCTGGTTTGCTTCTTGAATTCTGATGTTATATTACTTAGTTCAAAAATGTTCATTAGTAGAGCCTGACCCCAGGAGCACAGGCAGAAGTTGTGGGGGACAGGACTCCTTTGCACCTAGGTTGAACCTAGTTTTGTGCCACTTTTGGGGTGCTTGCTACATAGGCAAGTGAAGAGAAGGGTCAAGAGAAAGGTCAAGAAAAAGGGAAGGATTGATGGGTGTCTCAAGATGGCAGAGTAGAAGGACGTACACTCACTCCCTCTTGCAAGAGCACTGGATTTACAACTAACTGCTGAACAAGCATCAGCAGAAAGACACTGGAACTCACCAAAAAAGACATCCCACATCCGGAGACAAAGGAGAAGTCACAATGACACAGTAAATCGTGATAAAATCAAATCCCATAACTGCTGGGTGGGCAACTTACAAACTGGAGAACAGTTATACCACAGAAGCCCACCCACTAAAGTGATGGTTGTGAGCCCCATGTCAGGCTTCCCAACCTGGGGGTCCAGCAACAGGAGGAGGAATCCCCAGAGAAGCAGACTTTGAAAGCCAGCATGACTTGATTGCAGGAACTCCACAGAACTGGGGGAAACAGAGACTCCACTCTTGGGGGGCATACAAGAAATAGTGTGTGCACCAGGACCCAGAGGGAAGGAGCAGTGACCTCATAGGAGACTGAACCAGACCTACCTGCTGGTATTGGAGGCTTGCCTGCAGAGGTGGTAGGCAGTAGTGTCTTCTCACAGGGACAGGGACACTGGAGGCAGGGGTTCTGGGAAGTGTTCACTGGAGTGAGCCCTCCCAGAGTCCTGCCATTAGCCCCGTCAAAGAGCCTGAAAGCTCCAGTACTGGGTATCCACAGGCAAAACAACCAACAGGGTGGGAACACAGCCCCACCCATTGGCAAACAAGCAGATTAAAGTTTTACTGAGCTTTGCCCACCAAAGCAGATTAAAGTGTTACTGAGCTGGCCCACCTAGGCCTACCCACCATCAGTCCCTCCCATCAGGAAGCACACACAAGCCTCTTAGATAGCCTCCTCCATAAGAGGGCAGAGAGCAGTATCAAGCAGTATCAGCAGTATTTTGTTCTATGGAAATGAAAACCACAGCCACAGAAAGATAAAGAAAATGAAAAAGGAGAGGACTTTGTACCAGATGAAGGGACAAGATAAAACACCAGAAAAACAACTAAATGAAGTGGAGACAGGCACCTTTCCAGAAAAAGAATACAGAATAGTGATGGTGAAGATGATCCAGGACTTTGAAGAAAGACTGGATGCAAAGATCAAAAAGATGCAAGAAAAGTCAACAAAGATCTAGAAGAATTAAAGAACAAAAAAACAGATAAGCAACACAACAACTGAAATGAAAAATACACTAGAAGGAACCAATAGTAGATTAACTGAGGCAGAAGGGCAAATAAGTGACCTGGAGGACAGAATGGTGAAAATCACTTATGCAGAAAAGAATAAAGAAGAAAGGATGAAAGGAAATGAAGACAGCCTAAGAGACCTCTGGGACAACGTTAAATGGACCAACATTCACATTATAGGGCTCCCAGAAAGAGACAAGAGAGAGAAAGGACCCAAGAAAATATTGGAAGAGATTATAGCTGAAAACTTCCCTAACATGGGAGAGGAAATAGCTACCCAAGTCCAGGAAGCACAGAGAGTTGCAGACAGGATAAAGCCAAGGAAAAATATGCCAAGACACATAGTAGTCAAATTGGCAAAAATTGAAGACAAAGAAAAGTTGATAAAAGCAACAAGGGAAAAATAACAAATAACATACAAGGGAATGCCCATAAGGTTAACAGCTGATTTCTCAGCAGAAACTCTGCAAGCCAGAAGGGAGTGGCACGATATATTTAAACTGATGAAAGGGAAGAACCTACAACCAAGAATATTCTACCCAGCAAGGATCTCATTCAGATTCGACAGAGAAATCAAAAGCTTTACAGGTAAGCAACAACTAAGAGAATTCAGCATCACCAAACCAGCCCTACAACAAATGCTAGAGGAACTTCTCTAAGCAGGAAACATAAGAGAAGAAAAGGACCTACAAAAACAAAAAGAAAACAATTAAGTAAATGGTAATAGGAACATACATATTGATAATTACCTTGAATGTAAATGGACTAAATGCTCCAACCAAAAGACACAGACTGGCTGAATGGATACAAAAACAAGACCTATATACATGCTGTCTACAAGAGACCCATTTCAGACCTAGGGATACATACAGACTGAAAGTGAGGGGATGGAAAAAGATATTCCATGCAAATGGAAATCAAAAGAAAGCTGGAGTAGTGATACTCATATCAGATAAAATAGACTTTAAAATAAAAAATGTTACAAGAGACAAGAAAGAACACTACATAATGATCAAGGGATCCATCCAAGAAGAGGAGATAACAATTATAAATATATATGCACCCAGTATAGGAGCACCTAAATACATAAGGCAAATGCTAACAACTATAAACAGGAAATCGACAGTAACACAATAGTGGGGGACTTTAACGCCCCACTTACACCAATGGCCAGATCATCAAGACAGAAAATTAATAAAGAAATACAAGCTTTAAATGACACAATAGACCAGCTTGATTTAATAGATATCTATAGGACATTACATCCAAAAACAGCAGATTACACATTCTTCTCAAGTGCACATGGAACATTCTCCAGCATACATCACATTTTGGGTCACAAATCAAGCCTTGGTAAATTTAAGAAAGTTGAAATCATATCAAGCATCTTTTCCAACCACAATGCTATGAGATTAGAAATCAATTACAGGGAAAAAACTATAAAAAACACAAACACATGGAAGTTAAACAATACACAACTAAATAACCAAGAGATCACTGAAGAAATCAAAGAGGAAATCAAAAAATACCTAGAGACAAGTGACAACGAAAATACAATGATCCAAAACCTATGGGATGCAGCAAAAGCAGTTCTAAGAGGGAAGTTTATTGCAGTAGAATCCTACCTTAAGAAACAAGAAAAATCCCGAGTAAACAATCTAACCTTACACCTAAGGAAACTAGAGAAAGAAGAGCAAACAAAACCCAAAGTGAGTAGACAGAGAGAAATCATAAAGATCAGAGCAGAAAAAAATGAAATAGAAACAAAGCAAACAATAGCAAAAATCAATAAAATGAAAAACTGGTTCTTTAAGAAAAATAAAATTGACAAACCTCTAGCAAAACTCATCAAGAAAAAGAGGGAGAGGACTCAGATCAATAAAATTAGAAATGAAACAGGAGAAGTTACAATGGACACTGCAGAAATAAAAAGCACCAGAAGAGACTACTACAAGCAACTATATGCCAATAAAATGGACAACCTGGATGAAATGGACAGATTCTTAGAAATGTACAACCTTCCAAGACTGAATCAGGAAGAAATAGAAAATATAAACAGACCAATCACAATTAATGAAATTGAAACTGTGATTAAAAATCTTTTAACAAACAAAAGTCCAGAACCAGATGGCTTCACAGGTGAATTTTATCAAACATTTAGAGAAGAGCTAACACCTATCCTTCTCAAAATCTTCCAAAATTTTAAGAGGAACACTCCCAAACTCATTTTATGAAGCCACCATCACTCTGATACCAAAACCAGACAAAGATACTACAAAAAAAGAAAACTACAGACCAATATCACTGATGAATTTAGATGCAAAAATTCTAAACAAAATACTAGCCAACAGAATCCAACAACACATTAAAAGGATCATATACCATGATCAAGTGGGGTTTATCCCTGGAATGCAAGGTTTCTTCAATATACACAAATTAATCAATGTGATACACTGTATTAACAAATTGAAGGATAAAAACCACATGATCATCTCAATAGATGCAGAAAAATCTTTTGATAAAATTCAACACCCATTTATGATAAAAACTCTCCAGAAGGTGGGCATAGAGGGAACCTACCTCAATATAATAAAGGCCATATATGAGAAACCCACAGCAAACATCATTCTCAAGGGTGAAAAACTGAAAGCATTCCTTCTAAGATCAGGAAAAAGACAAGGATGTCCACTCTCGCCACTACTATTCAACAAAGTTTTGGAAGTCCTTGACACAGCAATCAGAGAAGAAAAAGAAATAAAAGGAATTCAAATTGGAAAAGAAGTAAAACTGTCACTGTTTACAGATGACATGATACTATATATATAGAAAATCCTAAAGATGCCAGCAGAAAACTACTTGAGCTAATCAATGAATTTGGTAAAGTTGCAGGATACAAAATTAATGCACAGAAATCTCTTGCATTTCTATACACTAACAATAAAAGATCAGAAAGAGAAATTAAGGTAACAATCCCGTTCACTCTTGCAACAAAAAGAATAAAATATCTAGCAATAAACCTAACTAAGGAGGTAAAAGACCTGTACTCAGAAAACTGAGTACATCTTTTGTCAAAGATGACAAAAACAGATGGAGAGGTATACCATGTTCTTGGATTGGAAGAATCAACATTGTGAAAATGACTATACTACCCAAAGCAATCTACAGATTCAATGCAATCCCTATCAAATTACCAATGGCATTTTATACAGAACTAGGAAAAGAATCCTAAAATTTGTATGGAAACACAAAAGACCCCAAAACGCCAAAGCAGTCTTGAGGGAAAAAACAGAGCTGGGGGAATCAGACTCCCTGACTTCAGACTTATACTACAAAGCTACAGTAATCAAAACAATATGGTACTGACACAAAAACAGGAATATAGATCAGTGGAACAGGATAGAAAGCCCAGAGATAAACTATGGTCAACTCATCTATGACAAAGGAGGCAAGGATATACAATGAAGAAAAGGTAGCCTCTTCAATAAGTGTTGCTGGTAAAACTGGACAGCTACATGTAAAAGAATAAAATTGGAACATTCCCTAACACCATACACAAAAATAAACTCAAAGTGGATTAAAGACCTAAATGTAAGGCCAGACACTATAAAACTCCTAGAGGAAAACATAGGAAGAACACTCTTTGACATAAATCACAACAAGATCTTTTGACCCACCTAGAGTAATGGAAATAAAAACAAAAGTAAATAAGTGGGTCCTAATGAAACTTAAAAGCTTCTGCACACCAAAGGAAACTATAAGCAAGACATAAAGACAACCTTCAGAATGGGAGAAAATATTTGCAAACAAATCAACAAAGGAGTAATCTCAAAAATATAGAAACAGTTCATGCAGCTCAATATCAAAAAAGCAAACAACCCAATCAAAAAATGGGCAGAAGACCTAAATAAGCATTTCTCCAAAGGAGACATACAGATGGCCAAGAGGCACATGAAAAGCTGCTCAACATCACTAATTATTAGAGAAATGCAAATCAAAACTACAATGAGGTATCTCCTAACACTGGTTAGAATGGGCATCATCATAAAATCTACAAACAGTAAATGCTGGAGAGGGTGCAGAGAAAAAGGAATGCTCTTGCACTGTTGGTGGGAGTGTAAATTGATACAGCCACTCTGGAGAACAGTATGGAGATTCCTTGCAAAACTAAAAATAGAGTTACCATATGACTCAGCAATCCACTACTGGGCATATACCCAGAGAACACCATCATTCAAAAAGACACATGCACTCCAATGTTCATTGCAGCACTATTAACAACAGCCAGGACATGGAAGCATCCTAAATGTCCATCAACAGATGAATGGATAAAAAAGATGTGGTATATATATATACAATGGAATATTACTCAGCTGTAAAAAGCAATGAAACTGGGACATTTGTAGAGACATGGATGGACCTAGAGACTGTCATACAGAGTGAAGTGAGTCAGAAAGAGAAAAACAAATATCGTATATTAACACATATATGTGGAATATAGAAAAATGGTATAAATCAACCTGTTTTCAAGGCAGAAATAGAGACACAGATGTAGCGAACAAACATATGGACACCAAGTGGGGAAAGTGGGGAGGGGGGTAATGAATTGGGAGATTGGGATTGCCATATACACATTACTAATAAGAAAAATATCAAATTGTACACTTTAAATATATGCAGTTTATTGTATGTCAATTGTATCTCAATAAAAGTTCTTAAAGAAAGCAAAACAGAAAAGTAAATAAAAGAAAAGGGAAGGATTTAATTTCTGTTCTTGAGGGGAAATATTCTCTTCATCTCTGCAATTGGCTATGAACAAGAAAGCACAGAGTCCTGACTGCCATTGGCCATCTTCTTGCAACTGCAAGGGAATCATTTTGGCATGGAGCCGGTATGAGGATGGCAGAGTGAAGTGGGGTAAGCTTCTTAGTGATGTCATGGTGCCTTTGATTTTACTGTGCCTAGAGTCTGCTCTGCTTCTGGTCTTGAAATTACCTGAGGTAATAAATTTCCTAATAGATAAGCAAGATTAAAAAAAAAAAAGGTTTATTAGTTGGCTAGATCTTCATTACAGAAGATAAAATTTATCTTTTATTTCTTTTGAATTTTTTTTTCATTTAACTTTAGATGAATTGCTTGTAAGCAGCATATAGTTGAGTTTTGCTTTTTGATTCGGTGTAAGAGCCTTTTTATTTAACAAATGAGTTTATTCTATCTATAGTTATTCTTATAGATATGAGGTTTGATTTCAATTCTTTCCTCTTATATCTTTTCATTTTTAATTTTCTTTTCCCATCTTTCTCTGTATAATATGTATTCTCTGACCCTCTGTTCTCCCTGTAATTTAGAAAGTATATGGACCTCTCTTAGTTGTTCTGGTATAGTGTAATGTTTCTGGAAGTATGGGCCATGGACTCACAAAATCACCTTAGTCCTTGTTACACAGGCTGACTCTAAACCTACTGAATCCAGGTCTCAAAGGCGGAAGAGGGGTGGGCTTACTCCAAATAGCCTCACAGGCTCTTTTGAACTCCACCAAGTTTTATTTTGCAAAATTTCAAACCCACTGATAATCTGTACTACAAACCCCCAGGTTTGGAAATTTGAAAAAATAGTAATATAAACACCTATACACCCTCATCTAAATCTAATAGTAGATGAGGGTGTATTTTGCTCCTTTGGCTTCCTCTCTCTCTCTCCCTCCTTCTCTCTCCTTTCCTTCCCCCCACTGCTCTCCCTCCTTCCCTAAAGTATCTGAAAGTAAATTCTACCAATCACGACACAAATCATGTTACACTACTTTCAACTACTTCAGTCTTTTTTGCTTAAGGCTAGAATATTGTCCTTCACAACAATATGATGAACACATTCATAAAAGTTAACCTTGATCCACAACTGTTATCTACTATACTACCAGTGGTTGAGTGTGCTATTAATGGCCCCTATAACACTGTCCAAAGTCCTCTTACTGCCCAAAGCCAGAAGACCTCAACAAAGGAATGGCTGCAAGCACAGGCTGGGTAAGCATGTGTCCTCCAGGAAGGCTGCTAGAGCCACAGAGGGAGCCTGGTTCAGCCTCCTTGAGGATAAAGGGCTTGTGGAGACAGCAGCCCATGACCCAGTGGTCCCTCCAGCTGCCTGCATGAGTGCAGAGATGCCAATAGAAGAAACTCCCAGCAGATCCACAGAAACCCAACAAACAAATTACATTTTAAGTTACTTAATTTGGGTTTGTTATGTAGCAATAGATATCTGATACTGTTAATTAGTCCAAACTCCTACGGCTCACCACACAACAACACAATAAATCGAGAAATGAGCTGTTGGGGCAAGAAACAGCAACTTTATTTGGAAAGCCAGCAGAGCAAGAAGATGGTGGACTAGTGCCCCAAAGAGCCACCTTACCTGAGTTAGAATTCAGGCTTCTTTTATACTAAAAGGTGATATGGTGTGGCTGTAAACTTATTGTAAACTTCTTGGTGTCGGAATCCTTTGTTTTTGCAGCTGTTCGTGTAGGTCAGGTCACGATGTTCCTATGAATCTTCAACAAGACAAAAGTTATTCTCTATTTTGCAACTTTTTATCTCTGCATTAATGGAAAGGTTTTAAAGGTCAGCACCTCAAGAATGGGCTATCCTATATATTTCAGGCTAAAGGCAACACTTATAGCAAAAACAAAGGAATACAGAGGTTAAAGTAAAAGAAGTAGATCCAATATGGAGTCAGATTTGTTCTTCCTTATTACAATACTTAGTCTATATTTAAATTACCCTGACTCTTAAAATAATGTCCTTTATAGCTGCTTATCATGTTTTTGACCCAAGATTGATTCAAGAATCACACAATGAATTTAGTTATCATGTTTTTTTAGTGCCTTCATGTATACATGTACCCATCCCTAATTTTTTTTAGTCTTTAAAGACATTGACTTTTTTATTAAAGAATCTAGATCTGTTGTCTTATAAAATATCCTATAATTTGATTTATATGATTATTTCCTTATGATTAGCACCAGTTTAGATATTTTGTCAGAATAAAAGAGTTAAGGTTACATACTCCAATTGGCTGTGAACTTTTAGAGAGTTCTTCTAAGAGAGACACTGAGTTTGATCATTTGATTAAAGCCCACATCAGATTTATATACTATTTCAAAATACTTTAAGAATATGTTAGGGACTTCCCTGGTAGCATAGTGGTTAAGAATCCTCCTGCCAATGCAGGGGACAAGGGTTCGAGCCCTGGTCTGGGAAGATTCCACATGCCAAGGAGCAACAAAGCCCATGCGCCACAACTGCTGAGACTACGCTCTAGAGCCCACGCGCCACAACAACTGAGCCCGAGTGCCACAACTACTGAAGACCTAGTGCCTGCAGCCTGTGCTCCTCAACAAGCAAAGCCACCGCAATGAGAAGCCCAGGCAATGAAATGAAGAGTAGCCCCCACTCACAGCAACTAGAGAAAGCCCACGTGCAGCAATGAACACCCAACACAGCCAATAAATAAATAAATAAATTTAAAAATAAAAGAATATGTTAATATCAAACTTATGGTTACCAAGGGGGAAAAGGGGGAGGGATAAATTGAGAGATTAGGATTGACATATACAAACTACTATATATAAAATAGATAGCTAATAAGAACCTACTGTATAGCACAGGGAACCCTACACAACATTCTGTAATGACCTATATGGGAACAGAATCTAAAACAGTGGATATATGTATGTATAACTGATTCACTTTGCTGTACACCTGCAACTAACACAACATTGTAAATCAACTATGCTCCAAAGAAATTAATTTTTAAAAAAAGAATATTTTAATATCATATTCCCCAACTAACTGTCACCCAATGGCTATACCATCCATTGATTACCCCTGCCTGGATAAATCATTAAATAAGTTACTGCCAAAAGGTGCTTTTGTAGTTCTATCATTAATTGTATATTTTTTCCCCAGCATTCTTCTTTAAACATAAACTTTCCCTGCTCCCTTCCCTCTCTTTTTTTCTATGGACTTGGAAACATTTTGTTGTTGTTCAATGTGTCAAAATCCATTGTAAACCCTGTAAAATATTTAAATTCTGCAATGTGGACCAGTAGGAGGCCCTCAATGCCTCCATCAGTCTTTGTGTCCATTCTTCATTTCTCCTGCATTAACTCCCTTGGACCTTCTCTCACACACATCTTTATCAATCTTTTCTTCAAAGACACGAGTTCCTTTCACTGGGAAATGATATTTAGAACCAAAGAGTTGTCTAACTCTCTTGTATACTGGAGACATCATTCTATTTATGTGTATCTTTCTTTTCCCACTTAATTGCCATACTTCCTTTCTACTGTTCTGTAGCATCTAAGGAAAGGTCTCAGGTTGGAACTTTGTGAATATCATGTTTTTCATGAGCTGTTATATTTGCATATGTAATTAGCTCAAGAATATTGTGGGGAAGGGGCTGGGAAGTCTACCATGTCCCAGTGGGTTAGCCCCTTTCATCTTTTGTTGTTTCCCCTTCAGAGAGAGAAGATATCTCTGCCAAAAAATGGCTTGGCTCAGAGAAGAGGCACACAGCCCATTCATCCTGTCTGGTTACGAATCTATGTCCTGGCTCTGCTCAGCAGCCTGATTCTCTGGACCAAGGGTCTAGATCAGATGAAATAAAGCTGACACTTCTGCAATGGTCCGCACTCTTCTGTGGCAAAGAAGAGCCCCACCCCCACCCGATGTTTCCAGATTCGCTTGTGGCTGCTGTTACTCTGTTACTCACTCTTAATAATATAGGATTGTTGGTTGAAATTGCAAAGACAGTAATATAAGGTGCCTTTTTGAGAAAGAAAAATACAAAATCAGAAACATGAGGCTCCTGTTCAAAAGGGAATTAGCTAATCATTAAAAAGAGAAAAAAAAACTATGCCGAATGGTGTTGAAACTTGGGATTGGATACAGCTCAAACCCTGATCCATCTCTCCTTGTCATACACTTGAAGATAAAGGAGAGAGCAGGCCAAGTAAGAACAAAATGTCATCCCATTACAATCCCAGGCAGACACTGGAGTGGCAGCCCTTCTCTGGAACTTGTGATACACAGAGTTGAGGGGAGAAAGAAGGTCCCTGACTTCCAAAAGGGCAAACCCCAGGCTCTGTTGCATTTGTGAGTCAGTGGTATTGGCAGGTGTGAACAACAGTGAAACTTCTGCAGGGCTCTGTCTTTTACACTCACCTAATAGTTAGGTCTCTCTGATTTCAAGGGACAAAAACTCAACACAAGCCAGCTGGAGATAAATAGAAGTTTCTCGGTGTACATCAGCCAGGAGCGGGTAAGTGGAATGGGCTTCAGGGAGGAGTCAGTGCAGAATGGCAGATGCTCTGTCTCTCTTTCTCCCCATCTCCTGCCACCTTAGGCCTTTCCACCTCTGCTCCCCCATATTTTCTATCACTCTCTCTCGGCTCTACTCTTTGCTCAGTTTTAGTTTCCCTGCCCACATCTAGGCTACCTCCATGTGGTGGTGAAGCTGTACAAGCAGCTCCAGCTAGCCCTCATAACCCCTAAGAAAAGCATCTCCTACATCAGCTAGAAAATGAAGAGCCCCCAGAGAGGCCTGTTGTCACATGCTCACCCTTGGACCCAACACTGGACCCAGAGGGATGGAATACCATGGATGGGGAGCCCTGGAATCTATGAGGGGCACCCCCAGTAGAACATGCTTGAAGATGTGGAAAGACCACATCACAAAGGAGGGAGGAGGCACTCAATAAAACCAGCAGAGAGTCAAGTCAGCACAGCCTGAAAAAAGGGAGAAAAGATATCTGGTTGTAGCTACTGCAATTCCAAATGGTGCAGCCCCTGCTGATCCAGGGTATCAATGGCTTTTCAAAACCATATGCACCTTTCATGGCATCAGAGACTGACCATGACAGAGAGCTGGACTGGAAGAGGAAAAATGAAAAATACAACTGTATCATTCTGTTTGGGCTAAACAAGTCTGCATTCCCAGCTAAACCCCGAATCACAGTGTTTTACTCAAAAAGGCCTCTGTCCTGTTTGAGGTTTGTGTGGCTTTCTTCCACATCCTCTACTTTCCAGACCAAGACTGAATTCAGGAGCGTCTTCTATCTGGAACATTGTGTGCCTGTGACAGAGAGAACAGTGAGAAAGCAGGACCCTGTGATGGTTCCAAAGTGGCCCTGCTCCTTCCAGTCCTGCTCACCTGTCCCTGGTCAGTGCAAGTGTCATGACCAGGCTGATGTCAGTGGGGTAACACGTGTGCCTGTTCCACAGGGACAGGTGAGCAGTGAGGCACTTGACAGCAGGTGGTTCTGTGGAAATGGGCAGCAATGATTTTCCCAGTAATACAACTTACCTCAATAATGCAAAGGACAAAGAGAACTGCCTTTTTGCGCAAATGTGAGCTATCCCTAGAGACTCCTAGAAATAGTTTGTCAGTGAAGCGTGAGGGTCTATGAGGGCTACAGTTTCTCTGAAATGCCGTCCCTCAGAGCCAGTAAGATGCCCTTTATAGGATTGCCTAAGGGAATGTTGACTACACTGAGCTGAGCCCATATGAAAGGAAGCAGAAGAGCCTGTATACCTCCCCTTTTCTAATAAAGAATGACTTATTCTTAGGGTGACCATACTATTTATCACGTGAACTGCAATACTTTTGAGGAGAAAAGGGGGAAGTCTTGATAATTACATTGCACCAACTAGCAAGCCTTAGCAAATAAGGGCTTATAATTACCTTTGTCTCATGACTGCTGTAGATCATAATAGCAAAATTTTATACTGTAATTATTTATTTCCAGACTTGAGTCCCTTCGATGGACTCATCAAAATTCTAAAGAGCACTGTTAGAAGTTTAGCTTCCTGGGCCTTCTCTGTAGAATTAAAATCGCCACCCCTGGATGTGGTGAATGTGTTAACTTCAAAGTGCTCAAGTATCCTTCAGCTCAGTCACCTCCTCCTCCGCATCTCCTTCAGAGATACTGTACCTCTCACGCCACTGCCATGAAGCTTACCTATTAAACTTACACTGGCCAATGAAGCATAAAGGCAGTGAAGATCTGTTACAGCAGAAGCTACACCATTACAGGTTCCATCTTTTCTTTTTTCCTACACCATGTAGGTTAGTGACAGGTGAGTGTGAGTGGAAGTAACAGTGCCACTTTAGAACCATCGCGGGGTCCACAGAGGGCAGCAATGTTCCAATTAGGGGCTGCTCCATTAGCCTTGGTCCCCCAGTGACAAGGACAGGAATCACAGCCACAGCCACCCCTAAGGGAACATATAACATGAACAGAACTAAATCTTTGTTGTAAGTGTCTACAATTTGGGGTGCATTTGTTTCTACTGCATAACCTACTAGGATATGCCAATACCTTATATGAAAATCCTAATCAGATTACTTATTCACGCTTACATAAATTTATTTAATGCTCAGTTCTACTTTTTAACCTAAGCATCTCACACAGGACATGGTATAGACAATGTGTCCAATAAAGAGTTATTAACTATTTTAAGCTTTCCCCTGATTAATTGTATTTATAGTATTCTTAGATTTATTATCAAATATTTGCACTCAACAGTTTTGATGTATTCTTGTAGTTTTCTTCTCTGATGACAGAATGGCCACATGCACACTGTAGACAACTTAAAACTATAAAAGAATAATTAAAAAAGAAATCACATACCATCCCATAAAACTTAGAGTATCACTACTAACATTTAGTTTATTTTCAAGTGTTTCCTAAGAATATTTTATTTAATCAGGCTATGCAGCATTAAATAGTATTTTCATTTGTTTCTACATGATCATCTCCTATGTTGTAAAACAAGAACATTTTAATTAACATTAACATTTTAATGGATATACAGCATTCCAATATATCCAAGTCATAACTGGATATAACTGACCTAACCCTCTCCCTATTGTAAAACACTTGGGTTGTTTCCAACTGTTACTATAATTAATGCTGTTATGAGAACCTCTCTGTTGAATCTTGGAAGTATCTGTATTTTCTTGTATTAAAGTCCTGGAGAGTGAATTATAGGGCCAGAGAGTACAAACAATTTTCAGACTTTTTATATGGCTTGCCAAATTACTTTACAGATAAAATTTACCAAAATATACACCCACAAACTCTTGCTTCATTGCACATTTACCAGCAGTGAACCTGATGACTATTTCAATCTTTCCAGTTGGATAACCAAACGTAAGCTCATTGTCATAATTTCCATTTCCAATGAGCCTGAATATTTTTTATGTCTGTAGCCATTGACCTCTTCATAAAATTTATAGTCATAATCTTAATTGGTCCATAGGGAGCTATATTCAAAGTTCCCACCAACTTGCAAATGAACTTTCAGTGTGCATCTCATTTCTAATTTAGAAGCTATTTATATTAGCTGTAGGTTAGGATGGAACGAGAGAGCTAGCACACTTCCAAACTCTATCAGAACTACCCAACTTTCTGCAAAGTTGGAAATGCTTTATACTTGTACTACCCATTATGGTAGCCACTAGCTGCAAGGGGCCACTGAGCTCTTGAAATGTGGCTAATGTGATGGAGGAACTGAATTTTTTTTATTCCATTTCCATTAATATAAATTTTAATTTTAATAGCCGTATGTGTCTGGTGGTTATCACATTGACATCACAGCTCTCAGCCACTTGCCCATCTTAGGGAAAGAGCCAGTCTAGGCATTATACTTGGGCTAATAAATCCATAAGCAAGAGGGAGAAAAATAAGATCAAGGGGCAAACTACAGAATATGAGGCAAGCTCAGTAAATGTAGGATAGACTCAATATATTTTTGTTGGTGTTTCAATTGAAGTAGCCATGTTAATGTAGCATATTCATCTGTTACAGTAATTAACATTTCTTGAGTACTTTCCCATGTACCCATCTGTGTCCCAATGCTTTTCACATATTAATACACAATCCTCTAGATTCATCTTGGGTCACAGGTCAAGCTTTGGTAAATTTAAGAAAACTGAAATCATATCAAGTATCTTTTCTGATCATAACACTATGATATTAGAATCAGTTACAGGAAAAAACTGTAAATAACACAAACACATGGTGACTAAGCAATACACTACTAAATAACCAAGAGGTCACTGAAGAAATCAAAGAGGAAATGAAAAAATACCTAGAGAGAAATGACAATGAAAACACAACCATCCAAAACCTATGGGAAGCAGTGAAAGCAGTTCTAAGAGGGAAGTTTATTGCAATACAATCACTTCAAGAAACAAGAATAATCTCAAAACCTTACAGCTAAAGTAACTAGAGAAAGAAGGGGAAAAAAGGTTAGTAGAAGGAAAGAAATCATGAAGATTAGAGCAGAAATAAATGAAATAGAAACAAAGAAAACAATAGCAAAGACCAATAAAACTAAAAGCTGATTTTTTGAAGAGTTAATATTGATTAACCTCTAGTCAGACTCATCAAGAAAAAAAGGGTGAAGACTCAAATCATGAAATTAGAAATGAAACAGGAGAAATTAAAACTGACACCTGGGACTTCCTAGGTGATGCAGTGGTTAAGAATCTGCCTGCCAATGCAGGGGACGTGGGTTCGATCCCTGCTCCAGGAAGGTACCACATGCCATGGAGCAACTAAGCCAAAGTGCCACAACTATTGAGCCTGAACTCCAGAGCCGACGAGCCACAACTATTGAGTCCATGTGCTGCAACTACTGAATCCTGTGTGCCTAGAGCCCGTGCTCTGCAGCAAGAGAAGCCACCACAATGAGGAGCCAGCTCATCACAATGAAGAGTAGCCCCCGCTCGCTGCAACTAGAGAAAGCCCATGTGCATCAATGAAGACCCAACTCAGCTGATAAGTAAGTAAGTAAGTAAATAATGAACACTTAAAAAATTAAAAAAATAAAAAATAAAAAAATAAAACTGACATCACAGAAATGCAAAGCATTATGAGAGACTACTACAAGCAACTATATGGCAATAAAATGAACAATTTGGAAGAAATGGACAAATTCATAGAAAGGTATAACCTTCCAAGATTGAACTATGAAGAAATGGAAAATATGAACATACCAATCACAAGCCATGAAATTGACACTGTGGTTAAAAATCTTCCAATAAACAAAAGAACAGGACCCGATGGCTTCACAGGTAAATTCAATCAAGCATTTAGAGAAGACTTAATACCCACCCTTCTCAAACTCTTCCAAAAAACTACAGAGGAAGGAACACTCCCAAATTCATTCTACGAGGCCACCATCACTCTGATACTGAAACCATGCAAAGCTACTAAAAAAAAAATTACAGACCAACATTACTGATGAATATAGATGCAAAAATCCTCAACAAAATACTAGCAAATAGAATCCAACCACACATTAAAAGGATTATATACCATGATCAAATACAGTTTATCCCAAGGATGCAAGGATTCTTCAGTATGTGCAAATCAAACAATATGATACACCATATTGACAAACTGAAGAATGAAAACTATATGATCATCGCAATAGATACAGAAAAAGCTTTTGACAAAATTCAACACCCATTTATGATAAAAAAAATCTCTCCAGGGCTTCCTCGGTGGTGCAGTGGTTGAGAATCCACCTGCCAATGCAGGGGACATGGGTTTGATCCCTGTTCCAGGAAGATCCCACATGTCACAGAGCAACTAAGCCCATGTGCCACAACTACTGAGCCTGCGCTTTAGAGCCCATGAGCCACAACTATTGAGCCCATGTGCTGCAACTACTGAAGCCCACGTGCCTAGAGCCCATGCTCCCCAACAAGAGAAGCCACATCAATGAGGAGCCCACAAACCACAATGAAGAGTAGCCCCCGCTCGCTGCAACTAAAAAGAAAGCCTGCCACAGCAAAATAGACCCAACACAGCCAATAAAATTAATAAATAAAATAAATTTATTTTTTAAAAAAGTGGGCATAGAGGGAACCTACAACAATATAAAAAAGGCCGTATACAACAAACCCACAGTAAACATCATTCTCAAGGGTGAAAAAATGAAAGCATTTTCTCTAAGATCAGGTTAGACAAGGATATACACTCTTGCCACTACTATTGAACATAGTTTTGGAAGTCCTAGCCATGGCCATCAGAGAATAAAAAGAAATAAAAAGAATTCAAATTGGAAAAGAAGAAGTAAAACTGTCACAGTTTGCAGATGACATGATACTATATATTAAAAAAATCCTAAGGATGCCATCAGAAAACTACTAGGGCTCATCAATGAATTTGGTAAAGTTGCAGGATACAAAATTAATGAACAGAAATCTCTTGCATTCCTATACACTAACAACAAAAGATCAGAAAGAGAAATTAAAGAAACAATCCCATTTACTATTGCAACAAAAAGAATACAATACCTGGGAATAAACCTGCCAGAGGAGGTAAAAGACCTGTACTCAGAAAACTATAGAACACTGATGAAAGAAATCAAAGTCAACACAAACAGATGGAGAGATATATCATGTTCTTTGATTAGAAGAATCAACATTGTGAAAATAACTATACTACCCATGACAATCTACAGATTCAATGTAATCCCCTATCAAAGTACCAATGGCATTTTTCACAGAACTAGAACAGGAAATTTTACAATTTGTATGGAAACACAAAAGACCCCAAATAGCCAAAGTAATCTTGAGAAGGAAAAACAGAGCTGGAGGAATCAGACTCCCTGACTTCAGAGTATACTACAAAGCTACAGTAATCAAGACAGTATGGGGCTTCCTAGGTGGTGCAGTGGTTAAGAATCTGCCTACCAATGCAAGAGACATGGGTTTGAGCCCTGCTCCAGGAGGATCCCACATGTCACAGAGCACCTAAGCCCATGAGCCACAACTACTGAGCCAATGCACTGCAAATATTGAAGCTCATGTGCCTAGGGCCCGGGCTCCACAACAAGAGAAGCCATGGCAATGAGGAGCCCCCACTTGCCACAACTAGAGAAAGCCCATGTGCAGCAACAAAGACCCAACACAGCCAGTAAGTAAGTAAGTAAGTAAGTAAATAAATAAATAAATTTATTTTTCAAAAAAGACAGTATGGTACTGTTTATATTTCTGCACAAAAACAGAAATATAATTCAATGGAACAGGATAGAAAGCCCAGTGATAAACCCATGCACATATGATCACCTTATCTTTGATAAAGGAGGCAAGAATATACAATGCAGAAAAGATAGCCTCTTCAATAAGTGGTGGTGGGAAAATTGGATAGCTATATGTAAAAGAATGAAATTAGAACACTTCCTAACATCATACACAAAAACAAACTCAAAATAGGTTAAAGATCTAAATGTAAGGTCAGACACTATAAAACTCTTAGACAAAAACATAGGCAGAACACTCTATGACATAAATCAGAGCAAGATCCTTTTTGACACACCTCCTAGAGTAATGAAAATAAAAGCAAAAATAAACAAATGGGACCTAATGACACTTAAAAGCTTTTGCACAGCAAAAGAAACCATAAACAAGACAGGAAGACAGCCCTCAGAATGGGAGAAAAAATTTGCCAACAAAGCAACTGGCAAAGGATTAATCTCCAAAATATACAAGCAGCTCATGCATCTCAACACTAAAAAAACAAACAACTCAATCCAAAAATGGGTGGAAGACCTAAACAGACATTTCTCCGAAGAGGATATACAGATGGCCAACGAATACATGAAAAGATGCTCAACATCACTAATCACTAGAGAAATGCAAATCAAAACCACAATGAGGTATCACCTCACACTGGTCAGAATGACCATTACCAAAAATTCTAGAAACAATAAATGCTGGAGAGGGTATGGAGAAAAGGGAACCCTCCTGCACTGTTGGTGGGAATGTAAACTGATAAAGCCACTATGGAGAGCAGTATGGAGGATCCTTAAAATACTAAAAATAAAATTACCATATGACCCAGCAATCCCACTACTGGGTATATACCCTAAGAAAACTATAATTCAAAAAGATACATATGCCACAATGTTCATTGCAGCACTGTTTACAATAGTCAGGACATGGAAGCAATGTAAATGTCCATCAACAGATGAATGGATGAAGAAGATGTGTCACATATATACAATGAAATATTACTCTGTTGTAAAAAGAAATGAAATTGAGTTATTTGTAGTGAGGTGGATGGACCTAGAGTCATATAGAGCGAAGTAAGCCAGAAAGAGAAAAACAAATACCGTATGCTATTGCATATATGAGGAATCTAAGAAAAAGGTACTCATGAACCTAGTGGCAGGGCAAGAATAAAGATGCAGAAATAGAGAATGGACTTGAGAACATGAGGGGGTAGGGGAAGCTGGGATGAAGTGAGAAGTAGCATTGACATGTGTACACTATCCAATGTAAAATAGATGGCTAGTGGGAAGCTGCATAGCACAGGCAGAGCAACTTGATGCTTGCTGATGACCTAGAGGGGTGGGATGGGGAGGGTGAGAAGGGAGGCTGAAGAGGGAGGGGATATGGGGATATATGTATAAATACAGCTGATTCACATTGCTGTACAACAGAAACTGGCACAACATTTTAAAGTGATTATACTCCAATAAAGATCTGAAGAAAAAAAAATACTCTGTAATGACCTATATGAGAATAGAATCTAAAAAAGCATGGATATATGTATATAACTGATTCACTTCATTGTACAGCAGCAACTCTCACAACAATTGTAAATCAACTATACTCCAATAAAAATTAATTTAAAAATAAATTATGTAATGGATTAGGAAAAAAAATCTACAATAAATGAATGCTGGAGAGGGTGTGGAGAAAACCCTCCTACACTGTTGGTGGGAATGTAAATTGTTGCAGCTGCTATGAAAAACAGTATGGAGGTTTCTCATAAAACTAAAAATAGAATTTCCATATGATCCAGCAATCCCACCCCTGGCCATATATCCAGACAAAACTATAATTCAAAAAGACACATGCACCCCAATATTCATTGCACATTATTTACAATACCTAGGGCATGGAAGCAACCTAAGTGTCAATCAACAATGGAATAAATAAAGAAGATATGGTATAGGTATACAATGGGATATTACTCAGCCATTAAAAAGAATGAAATAATCAAAAATAAACTCAAAATGGATTAAAGACCTAAATGTAAGTCTGGATACTATACAACTCTTAGCGGAAAACATAGGCAGAACTCTTTAACATAAATTGCAGGAAGATCTTTTTTGACCCACCACCTAGATTAATGAAAATAAAAACAAAAATAGAAAAATGGGACTTAATTAAACTCAAAAGCTTTTGCATAGCAAGGGAAACCATAAACAAGATGAAAAGATAACCTTCAGAGTGGGAAAAAATATTTGCAAATGAAGCAACTGGGAAGGGATTAATCTCCAAAATATACAAACAGCTCATGCAACTCAATAACAAAAAAAGAAACAACCCAATCAAAAACTGGGCAGAAGACCTAAATAGACATTTCTCCAAAGAAGACAGGCAGATGGCCATCAAACACATGAAAAGATGCTCAACTTCACTAATTATTAGAGAAATGCAAATCAAAACCACAAAGAAGTATCACTTCATACAGGTCAGAATGGCCATCATCAGAAAATCTACAAACAATAAATGTTGGAGAGGGTGTGGAGAAAAGGGATCCTTTTATATTGTTGGTGGAATGTAAATTGGCACAGTCACTATGGAGAACAGTATGGAGTTTCCTTAAAAAAAGTAAAAATAGAACTACCATATGTCCAAGCAATCCCATGCCTGGGCATATACCCAGAGAAAACTACAATTTGAAAAGGTACATGCACCCCACTGTTCATTGCAGTACTGTTTACAATAGCCAGGATATGGAAGCAACCTAAATGTTCATCAACAGAGGAATGGATAAAGAAGATGTGATATATATATATATACAATGGAATATTACTCAGCCATAAAAAGGAACAAAATTGGGTCATTTGCAGAGATGTGGATGGACCTCGAGACTGTCATTCGGAGTGAAGTAAGTCAGAAAGAGAAAAACAAATATCGTATATTAATGCATATAGGTGGAATCTAGAAACACGGTATAGATGAACGGATTTGCAAAGAAGAAACAGAGTCACAGACATAGAGAACAAAGAGGGAGGGGGGTGGGATGGATTGGGAGATTGGGATTGACATATATACACTACTATGTATAAAATAGATAACTAATGAGAACAGACTGTATAGCACAGGGAACTCTACTTAATACTCTGTGGTGACCTAACTGAGAAGAAAATCCAAGGAAGGGGATATATATATATATATATATACACATACGTATATATGTATGGGCTATTAACTTTGAGCCAATTCACTTTGCTATACAACAGAAACTAACACACGTTGTAAAGCAACTATAATAATAATAATAAAAAAAGAATGAAATAATGCCATTTGCAGTGACATAGATGGACCTAGATGTTATCATACTAAGTGAGGTAAATCAGAATAGAATGACAGGGCTTCTCTGGTGGTGCAGTGGTTAAGAATCCGCCTGCCAATGTAGGGGACACAGGTTCGATCCCTGGTCCTGGAAGGTCCCACATGTCACAGAGCAACTAAGCCCGTGCACCACAACAACTGAGCCTGCTCTCTAGAGTCCACGAGCCACAACTACTGAAGCCCATCCACCTAGAGCCCATGCTCTGCAACAAGAGAAGCCACAGCAATGAGAAGCCCATGCATCGCAGAGAAGAGGAGCTCCCGCTCCCCACAACTAGAGAAAGCCCGCATGCAGCAACAAATACCCAATGCAGCCAATAAATAAATAAATTAATTAATTAAATTAGAAATAATTAAATTTGAAAAAAGAATAGGATGACAAATACCATATGACATCACTTATATGTGGAATCTAAAATATGTGAATAACTTATTTATAAAACAGAAACAGACTCACAGTAGTAGGGAACAAATTTATGGTTACCAAAGGGGAAAAGTGGTGGGGGAGGTATAACTACTATGTGTAAAATAAACAATATGCTTCTACTGAATAGCACAGGGAACTATATTCAATATTCTGTAATAAACCATAATGGAAAAGAATATGAAAAAGAATATATATGTATAACTATAATTGAATCACTTTGTTGTATGCCAGAAACTAACACAATATTGCAAATCAACTATACTTCAATAGAAAAAAAATTCAATTTAATTATACTTTTAAAAGAACACATTATTTCTCTACCCTAAATGGAAAACCATTGTCACCTGTTATAAGTAGAAAGTAACAGTAAACATAATGAAAACAAACACAATGTAAATAAATTTTATATTTAAATAAAATGAAAATATATGTAAAACTAAATCTAATCAATTTATAAAATGCATACTAGAATAAAATAGATTTATTTAAACTGTCATTAATGAAAGGATATTCTGCCTAATGTTTCTTAATTTCAGAAGAAAATTAGATTCCACTCAATTAGACAATTCCAGGTTTTAAAAGTATTTACTAGCATAGAGAATCCAGGCTCACATTACAACCAATTGAAATTCTTCAGTGGTTTTTATTCAACAAATTTTTGTTTCAAGAAGCTGCTGAAGTGTTGTCCAGTTTATTTGGTAACATCCTGAAAGTGATGAAAAATTTTATCTTGCTACTCACTGCTGCCTTCCAATTAAGGAAGAACTTTATAAAGACCTTGTATTGTCTTTTCAGTGTTCATAATATTCAAAACAGTTTTAGGCAATTCCTTAAAGTTGTTCATGACCAGGTCATTTAGAAAACAGGAAGAATTCACCACAACCTTATCAAGAACTGTGTCCATAGTTTCTATTTTGTTATCATCACACCGACTTTGTGCTGCCCATAGGAAATTGATACACTCTAAATTTTGGTTGGTCTACAGTAAAATAATCCCCAAAATATGCTGCTATACCAAGTACATCCCAGCCATGCTTGTGGTCTTGCAAGTTGAATGTTTTGTCCAGAAAATCTGAATGTTTTAATACTTTAGCAGCCCAGTAACGACTTTCTGTGCAAAAAGCCAGGATGGAACAATAGCTGTTTGTAGACATGTCTCACGTGTCTTTTCATCTATAAAAAGTAAGAATTTGGTGACCTGTGCATTAACATGATTGGCAGTTTCAATAACATCATGGAGAAGCTGAATATTTTTTTTTTTAATTTCTTGGCTATCTTGGGTGACAAGGGCTTTCCTTTATAGACTCAACTAAGTAGCTTTGGTTTGTTGTGCAAAAGCTTGTATATGTGAATCAAATCCCATTTTTAGACCCATTATGGTTTTAGTACTGTTTTCTATACAATACTTTCAAATAGTTGTTGTAGAAATTTCAATCATCGAAAATTGCACGTTTGCATAGTATGAATAAGGAGTATTCCCACAATATATATTACCATTTTACATATCTATCTATATCTGTAGCTATATATCTATATTATCTATCCATCTAGCACACATGGTAAGTTTTAATATCTATATTTGTTCATACATTGCATTTCTGGATCAAGGCAGATTCTTATTACTTAGAGCAACAACGGCATCAGATCCATTTGCACAAATTCTGTTCCTTTCTATGGCAGTGAGGTGAGAGCCAGAGGGATAGACTTGCACGTGCAAAGGGCTGTTTTTTCATATGGGAAGTGAACCTCAAGATTCAGAATCTGGGAGCTTACATGGGAGGAGGACATCTGCCCTGTCCCCTAAGGAGAGACAAAGACAAACCCAATCTTTCTAATGGAAACAAATTCCATTTGAAAATAAAAGGGGAAGGTCTCTGGGTTCTGGTCCATTGGAATCTAAATAAATGCCCCCAGAGGGAAAATAAGATAAGCATTTCAGAGTTTATAATCCAGGGTTTTACATTTATATATGATCAAATGAAAATTTGTCATTTCCCCTCAAAGAATTGTGGAATGTTAAACCTCTGTAGCTCTGTAGAAATTACCTTTTCTTTTTTTTTTAATTTTTTAAAATTAATTTTTATTGGTGTATAGTTGATTTACAATGTTGTGTTAGTTTCAGGTGTATAGCAAAGTCAATCAGTTATACAGTTACTTATATCCAGTCTATTTTAGATTGTTTTCCTATATAGGCCATTACAGAGTGCTGAGCAGAGTTCCCTGTGCCATTCAGCAGGTCTTTATTAGTTATCAGAAACTGTCCTTTCTTACAAAAAGCCTCAAAGTTTTCCCCACACGGAGAACACTGCCTCATCAGGCCTTCTAAATGAGTTCTCTACAATGACCTTGCGTGAAGATGGATTTCGTACTTCTGTAGGTGGGAGTAGTTTCTTCTTTGCTGATTCCCATGTGTGTGGTTCCACTGAGGTCACCTGTTTGCCACTCATCACCAGTGTGGGTGGTTCAGGCTGCAGGTTTGGTCATCATCAGTTTGTCCCCTCTCCTAGCCTCGTGTATTCAGCCCCTGCCGGAGGCAGTCTCACCTTTAGTGTGTGCAGCGGGAGGCAGAAGCCCACTCAGTCTCCGGCTCTCCCAGCTGCTTTGAAAGCTCTCACCTGTGTTTTGAGGCTTGTCCCTCTGTTGATACATCCGTTCTCTTCTGTTCACAGGGTTTCTTGCCTCTATACCAGCTGCTGAATTTCTCATTAATTAATTAATACGTTGAAGGCTGAGAAAAGAACATGTTCTCACTTTGAAGACTGAAAAAGTTAAAAGGCACAATTTGTGTGTAGGAGCAGGTGGCAAAGGTGTTACAGCAGCTGCAGAGGTGGGTGGGAATGGTGATGGAGACCTTTATTAGTTCGAGCGGGGAGAGCGTTTTCAGAGGGAAATGTAGGCATTTTTTACCTGTGACTTTGAAATTTTTTAAAAAAAATGCCTTTCTCTTTGTGCCTCAGTCTGTCCATACTCCACTCTTCTTTTCTCTTTTTTAATATAAGCAGTGAAGGAAAAGAAACAACTATTAATGAATGCAATGAGTCTAACTGCTCCTGATTTCTCCCCAGCAGCCCCTCCAAAACAAAACTCTTTTGAAAATACTCTTCTCTGGGAGCTATACTCCATATCTTGTAATAACCTATAAGGGAAAAGAATCTAAAAAAGAATATATATATATATATACACACACACACACATATATATGTAACTAAATCACTGTTTCACACCTGAAACTAACACAACATTGTAAATCAACTATACTTTAATAAAAAAAAAAGAAAGAAAATACATTTCCCTATAATCAGTGGGACTATTTCAACATACTCTCAACATTAAGGAAGTTTGTCTGACAGTTGGTGGAGCAGCAGCTGCAAGGCAATTTGGGTACACTGAGTGGTAACTAACGTTAGTTGAAAGAATACAGTGAGATTGTAGACAAAATGTGACCTTCATTTCTGTGACATAGAGTAGGGGTAAAGTGAAGGTAAACTCATGGTGGAAAAATCAATAAACTAACATTTATCAAATACTTACTCAATTCCAGGTAACATGAGGTAAGTATTTTAGCCAACGCTTGACCACGACACTGAGGAAAGCACCAAAAACGAGGATGAGAGGGAAATGAGATGGCCTTTTGAGCGTTAACCTGCAAAATCAAAAATTGTTTTCTACAAAGGGCTTTTAGCGCTGCAAGACTTCATTATGAAAAAAATTAAAGGTTAACATGCTTTTCTTCTTGTTAATCCAAAGGGAAGGTGATTAGTTATAGAGGCTTAGACACAGGCAAAAGGGCAAATGTTGAGGATGCAGGAGCCCACCAGGCTGGCTGCCGTATTAGGAAGTGTTTTGTTAATGTGGCAAATGTAGCTGCAGGGAAGATTTTCCTCAACCCTCTGAAATTCTGTGGCTGAACCTGAGAATTAAACTGACAAAAGACAGGTTACCAGGAGAAAAGCATACAAATTGTATTTGATATTAATATTTTACTTGTACACAGAGGCTTTTATGAATAAGAAATGAGGACCCAAAATTCAAATGGTCCTGAGAGTTTAAATACCATTTTAACAAAGAATGACTTGTGGATATGTGACAAGACAAATGCAAAAGGGGTTTGGATCAGGGGTGGTAAATTGTGAGAAAGAGACTAGGAAATTTAAGGAGAAAACTAATGGAAAATAAAGCTTATTTTGATAGGTTTGTTTCTAGAGATTCATCTCGGAGTCAACTCCTCATCCCCAGTGATGAGAAAGTGCTCCTCTTCCTGGTACAGGGAAGGCACGCTTCTCATGGGGAATCTATGCCCTGCTTTTAGGTGGAAAGGTAAGATCAGACATCCCTTCCTACATCTGCTTTTTCTCTATTGTCTTAGGCTCAAAATTATCAATATGCCCAAGTGGGTGGTATGTTCTGATCCCTTTCATCACCATATAATGATGGAGAAAGATCCACCCAGTTATACCCACCCAAATCCAATCACCAGGTTTTCTTGTCCTGATTCCTCACTCAGTAAGAATCTTCTGTTCAGTTCATTTTCCATGCAGCTCACCTTTCAGGATGCAGCAGAGAGGTAGGTCCACATGTCCGAGAGGTAGGTCCACATGTCCGAGAGTGCTCACTTATTAAAATTAATGGACTAACATACAACAATTTGTACTTGTCTCTTCAGTATTTTGATAGTGTGACTCAGAGTGGTTGAGGTCATTCTACTCTGGGTCCCTATGATTTTCAGTTTCAGAGTTTTCAGGACCAAGTCCAGAGCCCAAATCACTGACATCAAGGGCACTTGAGCACCTGATAGGGCAAGTGCCTGGTGACACCTTTCTTTTATTTCATTCATTCTTTGAACTTCTCTGGGCATTTGTTTCTGCATTTTACAAATGAAGAAGAAACTGAAGCTTAGAAGGCATCATGTGCAGAGTTTACCCAGATACCAAGTGGTGGAGCTAGAGTTTAACTCGGGTCAATAAGTCTGTTTATATCAGTCACTGCATCTCACATGCTTTTGTAAGCGGTGCTGACGTATCTAGAAGCAGTAAGCCGCCTAAAGTCACAATGAATCGTTGTTGCCTGTGGCCAACTCTGGCATACATGATGGCTGACCCTTGATCTAGTATAAGAACAGCTCAATTGCTATATATTAAAAAACAAAGAGTTGGGGCTCAGGCCGAGCCTCCATTACTTCAGCTGGAAATAGCTGGAGAAGCAGCCGATGCAAGAAGAAAACCGACCCTTCTCTGTCTCCCAGAAAAGCAGGAAATAAACCTCCCCTGTGAAAGGCGCTCTCCCTGCATCTGGAGGTAGAAGGACACCCTTACTGTCAGAGACAGGGAATTTGGGTGGAGAAGCCTATGTAAACTAACTATATTTCTTTTTAAATTTACTACCACAGACCCAAACGCTGTGTAGATTCTTCACTAACTGAACACCCAAAACCTAAGTTCTTTTGTCCTGTCAATTCCTCACAAATGTATTGTTTGTCTAAAAAGTATAAAAGCTGCCTGCTCTGGCCACTTCTTAGATCCCATTTCTATGAGACCTCCATGAACATGAATTAAAACTTGTTTTTTTTTCCTCCTGTTAATCGGTCTTGTGTCAATTTTCACATTCGTCCAGCCACAAGGACGCAAGAGGGGTCACGGGGAAATTTCCCCCTCCCAGACAAACGTAACTATTCATCAGAGAAAGTAGAATACATGAAAATCCTAAATAATAAACAAGTGCTGAGATTTCATATTTTAATCCTGTTCAATTTATTCAGCAAAAATATCCTCTTAGAATAACTACTAATTTGATTGCTACTTACATTTATGTTTCCTAGGGTAATGAGGGAAGTAAAACCTCTCTCCTAAGACTTGATTAGGGTACTGAAAACACAATACAGTAATGGGTGCTTAATGTTGCGGGATGTTAGTTTGCATAATAATGCTTTCTTTTGCATTATTCCCTTGTTTCTCCAAATAACTATGTGCTAGACAGGGTTGGTATTTTACATTTTCATTTCACATTGTGAAAACTGAGTTTTAGATTGTCAGCAATGGTTCTCAGACCCTTTAAACAATCCCCAATGTGGAACCTGGCACAAGGTAGTCAGAAAAAAATTGTTTTGAGTTCTGACGGGTACATTATCTTTCTTCTATTGTGACTTTAAAAAAAAATTGTATTTAGTATTGGAGTATAGTTTAATAAAGTTGTGTTCATTTCAGGTATACAGCAAGGTGATTCAGTTATACATATACATGTATCTATTCTTTTTCAAACTATTTTCCCATTTAGGTTATTACAGAGTATTGAGTAGAGTTTCCTGTGCTCTACAGTAGGTCCTGGCTGGTAATCTGTTTTATATATAGCAGTGTGTACATGTCAATCCCAAACTTCCTGGTAACCAGAAGTTCATTCTCTAAGTATTTTTGAGTCTGTTTCTGTTTCATAAATGTTTGTTTGTACCATGATTTTTAGATTCCACATATAAGCGATATACGATATTTCTCTTTCTCTGACTTGCTTCGCTTAGTATGATTGTGACTTTGGCATGCGTCTGATAGTACTTCATCATCCTAGCTGTTGTTGCTTTCTGCTTTATCCCTGCAACCCGGTGAATCCAATTTGGGATTTGGTTTTTTTCCGAGTTGATCCTTGTCTAATGACTGCTGATGCCATCTTGTCCCCGGGCTCATCTCCTGACTCTTTGTGTGACAAGCCTCTGGGACTTTGCCATCTCACTTTGGCTGTCTTCAGCACCCTGATCAATAATGCGGCTTCATAACAGATGAAGAAGCCAAGGCTCAGAGAGGTTAATCAAATTATCTAGTACTATACTACTAGTAGGTGGCGGGGTTGGGATTTTCACTTTTGCCTCTCTGATATTGCAAGCAGTTTTTGGCAGGGAAGAGCTCTCTGCCGGTGGCCCCTTTTTTCTTGTCATGAAACTTAAACCAGGTGCCCCCCTGCTCTACTCTTCTCCTGCCCAAGCACACTTTTCAGATCTTTTGATCACAAAATACCTTGCTTAACTTGCTAGTTGTTTTCATAGATCAAAGAAGTAGGAATGAAGAATAATTAACAGATGACCAGAACTTTCTCCCAGCTCTCCCTTCAGTAACCTCAGGAACACACTGTGTGAACAAGCTGTGTGAACAAGATAACGTCTAAAGAAAGATCACGAGGCATCCACAAGCCTGCACACAGTGGGAGATGGAGATGACTCTGACCCCCTCTCTCAGTGATTAACTGAGATTACTTCCCTGTTTGCCTTTAAAAACCTTCACGGCTGAACAGAATCTTCAGAGTTGTTTTTTTGCAGACAGTGAGTCCACCATCTCCCCAGATTGCCAACATTCTGTTTAAGGCAACTTTCTTTCATACCAACATTTACTTTCTCCAGTATTGATTTTTGAGTGGCAAGCAGCCAGACCTGAGTTTGGTAACACTATCAAACTGTATGCTTGTCTTATTAGCTACACTGAAAATTACAGTCTTGAATGTGACTGCACAGTGCTTTTGATACCAACCAGGGTTCTTGGCCTTCCCCAATCAATAGAAATTGACTATAGGCCAGACAAGAAATTCAGGCAAGGCTGTATTGCAGCCCCTGATGCAGCAGGAGGGAGTAAGAACACATAACAGGTTGCCTCTCTTGCTCCCCGAGGGGTGGAGGGGATGAGCTTGTTACTTACATGGAGTGAGGGGGGGGGTGGGTCCAGGGGTTGGACTGGAGGGGTGGCACTGAGTGCAGGGGGCATGTGCAGTACCCTGCTTTTGTCCCCAACACCCTACTTTTGCTCCAGGCTCTTCAGAAGTGGCAGTTGGGTTTTTTGGTCTCTTTGTATCTTTTGTCCAGAAGTAGTCCCAGCTGTGCATGTACACAGTTATTTTTAGTCCCATGTAGCTTCTTTGTATTTTGTTGCTGGAGGAGAGATTTGTCCCAGTGCAAGCACTGCAGCAAAGGGTCCCAGGTCCCAGCCTGTCTCACTTTGTATTAATTCTAATAATGAGGCTTTCAGAGCTCAAGCAACCTCAGTTGTAACTTTTCCATGTCAAAGACAGCAGTGGGTTTAGTAAATTGTCAAAGCAACCTTCTCAATCAGGTCCAAGGATCATCTGTATTCTGGCAAGTTGTCCCTCATCCACTAGTTGTTCCATCAGCTGGGAGTTGGAACATCATCACAGCATCGGTCATCTTAAAGTTTTACCTAACACAGCTGTATGCAGAGCATATAGCATAGGCAGCCCTGATACTTACTAAAGGAATATGTGATTAATTACAGCCAAACAAGCTGTTTGTGAATCAATTATTTAAATTTCCCCTGACACTTTCATTTTTCCTTTTGCAAATCTTTAAAATTTTTGAAAAGTTGGCAGTACCACTTTTGGAATTATGTACTTTAAAAAGCATATATGTCTTAAAATGTTTTTTCCACTCAAAAGAAGTTTGATGCCCATTTGAGAACTTTGATCCCTTTCTGATTGG
Organism: Hippopotamus amphibius kiboko; assembly: GCF_030028045.1. Taxonomy (NCBI): domain Eukaryota; kingdom Metazoa; phylum Chordata; class Mammalia; order Artiodactyla; family Hippopotamidae; genus Hippopotamus; species Hippopotamus amphibius. The sequence continues at coordinate 88,531,081 of NC_080188.1, forward strand.
CTTCGTGTTGAGACGATTTAGTGTATATTAATTTTGTGCTTTGGAAAACTATAGATTAAAAGAGTCAGTCAAGATAATTATTCTGATTAGTAAACACACAATTCAGTTGAGAGAGGACACAGCCTTAATTAAACAATCCCCTGAGAGCAAAGCTTCTAAACATTTAACAGACACAACTTTCATAAATCATGCATCTCTCAATTCCTGAGCGGCATGGTAACACGAAGACTTTCTTCTATTTCCTTTATCCAGGAGATGCAAAACAAGGCCATTTGCTGTTTGTTTGTTTACATTATGTTTATTTTCTTTGTTGAGTTTTTTTTTAAGCTCTTTATTGGAATATAATTGCTTTAAACTCTTGTACCAGTTTTTGAGGTACACCAAAGTGAAACAGCTGTATTTATGCATATATCCCCAAATCCCCTCCCTCCTACGACACCCTCCCACCCTCCCTATCCTAGCCCTCTAAGGCATCACCCATCATCGAGTTGATCTCCCTTTGTTATACAGCAACTTCCCACTAGCTATCTATTTTATAGTTGGTAGTGTATCTATGTCTATGCTACTCTCTCACTTCGTCCCAGCTTCCCCTCCCCCCCAACCCCATACCCTCAAGTCCATTCTCTGCATTTGCATCTTTATTCTTGCCCTGTCACTGGGTTCATCTGTACCATTTTTTTAGATTCCATATATATGAATTGGAATACAGTATTTGTTTTTCTCTTTCTGGCTTACTTCACTCTGTATGACAGACTCTAGGTCTATCCACCTCATTACATATAGCTCCATTTCATTCCTTTTTATGGCTGAGCAATATTCCATTGCATATATGTGCCACATCTTCTTTATGCATTCATCTGCTGATGGGCATTTAGGTTGCTTCCATGTCCTGGCTATTGTAAATAGTGCTGCAATGAACGTTATGGTACATGTTTCTTTTTGAATTATAGTTTTCTTAGGGTATATGCCCAGTAGTGGGATTACTGGGTCATATGGTAGTTCATTTTCACTTGTTTAAGGAACCTCCATGCTATTTTCCATAGTGGCTGTACTAACTTACATGCCCACCAACAGTGCAGGAGAGTTCCCTTTTCTCCACACCCTCTCCAACATTTATTCTTTCTAGATTTTTTCATGATGGCCATTCTGACTGGTGTGAGGTGATCCCTCATTGTGGCTTTGACTTGCATTTCTCTAGTAATTAGTGATGTTGAGCATCTTCTCATGTGTTTGTTAGCCATCTGCATGTCTTCTTTGGAGAAATGTCTATTTAGGTCTTCCTCCCATTTGTGGATTGGGTTATTTGCTTTTTTGGTATTAAGCTGCATGAGCTGCTTGTATATTTTGGAGATTAATCCTTTGTCCATTGCTTCGTTGGCAAATATTTTTTCCCATTCTGAGGGTTGTCTTCTAGTCTTGTTTATGGTTTCTTTTGCTATGCAAAAGCTTTTAAGTGTCATTAGGTCCCATTTGTTTATTCTTGATTTTATTTCCATGATTCTAGGAGGTGGGTCAAAAAGGATCTTGCTTTGATGGATGTCATAGAGTGTTCTGCCTAATGTTTTCCTCTAAGAGTTTTATAGGGTCTGGCCTTACATTTAGGTCTTTTATCCATTTCAAGTTTATTTTTGTGTATGGTGTTAGGAAGTATTCTAATTTCATTCTTTTACATGTAGCTGTCCAGTTTTCCCAGCACCACTTATTGAAGAGGCTGTCTTTTTTCCATTGTATATTCTTGCCTCCTTTGTCAAAGATAAGGTGCCCACATGTGTGTGGGTTTACCTCTGGGTTCTCTATTCTGTTCCATTGACCTTCCTTTCTATTTTTGTGCCAGTACCATACTGTCTTGATCACTGTAGCCTTGTAGCATAGTTTGAAGTCAGGAAGCCTAATTCCACCAATTCCATCTTTCCTTCTCAACATTGCTTTGGCTATTCAGGGTCTTTTGAGTTTCCATACAAATCGTAAGATTTCTTGTTCTAGTCCTATGAAAAATGCCCTTGGTAATTTGATAGGGATTGTGTTGAATCTGTAAATTGTTTTGGATAAGATAGTCATTTTCACAATGTTGATTTTTCCAATCCAAGAACATGGTATGTCTCTCCATCTGTTTGTATCACCTTTGATTTTTTTCATTAGTGTCTCATACTTTTCTGCATACAGGTCTTCTGCCTCCTTAGGCAGATTTATTCCTAGGTATTTTATTCTTTTTGTTGCAATGGTACATGGGAGAGTTTCCTTAATTTCTCTTTCTGTTCTTACATTGTTAGCATATAGAAATATAAGAGATTTCTGTTCATTAATTTTGTATCCTGTTACTTCACTATATTCATCAATTACTGTTAGCAGTTTTCTGGTAGAATATTTTGGGTTTTCTATGTATAATATCATCTGCAAAGAGTGACAATTTTACTTTTCCTTTGCCAATTTGGATTCCTTTAATTTCATTATCTTCTCTGATTGCTGTGGCTAACAATTCCAAAACTATGTTGAATAATAACATGGTTAGAGTGGGCACCCTTCTCTTCTTTCTGTTCTTAGAGGGAATGCTTTCAGTTTTTCATCATTTAGAACGATGTTGGCTTTTGGTTTGTCATATATGGCTTTTATTATGTTGAGGTAATTTCCTTCTATGCCCATTTTCTGGAGAGTTTTAATCATAAATGGATGTTGAATTTTGTCAAAAGATTTTTCTGTGTCTATTGAGATGATCATATGGTTTTTATGCTTCAATTTGCTGATGTGATGTATGACATTGATTGATTTATGTATATTGAAGAATCCTTGCATTCCAGGGATAAATCCCATTTGATCATGGTGTATGATCTTTTTAATGTGCTGTTGGATTCTGTTAGCTGGTATTTTCTTGAGGATTTTTGCACCTATATTCATCAATGATATTGGCCTGTAATTTCCTTTTTTTGAGACATCTTTGCCTGGTTTTGGTATCAGGGTGATGGTGGCCTCACAGAATGAGTTTGGAAGTGTTCCTCCTTCTGCTATATTTTGGAAGAGTTTGAGAAGGATAGGTGTTAGCTCTTCTCTAAATGTTTGATAGAATTCACCTGTGAAGCCTTCTGGCCCTGGGATTTTATGTGTTGGGAGATTTTTAATCACAGCCTCAATTTCCATACTTGTGATTGGTCTGTTCATAGTTTCTATTTCTTCCTGGTTCAGTCTTGGAAGATTGTACTTTTCTAAGAATTTATCCATTACTTCCACGTTCTCCAATTTATTGGCATATAGTTGGCTTGTATTAGTCTCTCGTGATCTTTTGTATTTCTGCAGTGTCAGTTGTTACTTCTCCTTTTTCATTTCTAATTCTGTTGATTTGCATCTTCTCCTTTTTTTCCTGATAAGTCTGGCTAATGGTTTATCAATTTTGTTTATTTTCTCAAAGAACCAGCTTTTAGTTTTATTGACATTTGCTATTGTTTCCTTCCTTTCTTTTTCATTTATTTCTGATCTGATCTTTATGATTTCTTTCCTTCTGCTCACTTTGAGGTTTTTCTGTTCTTCTTTCTCTAATTGTTTAGGTGTAAGTTTAGGTTGTTTATTTGATATTTTTCTTGTTTCTTGAGGTAGAACTATATTGCTATAAACTTCCCTCTTAGAACTGCTTTTGCTGCCTCCCATACATTTTGGGTTGTTGTGTTTTCATTGTCATTTGTTTCTAGATATTTTTTGATTTCCTCTTTGATTTCTTCAGTGATTTCTTGGTTGTTTAAGAGCATATTCTTTAGCCTCCATGTGTTTGTATTTTTTACGGTTCTTTTCAGGTAATTAATATCTAGTCTCATGGCATTGTGGTCAGAGAAAATGCTTGATACGATTTCAATTTTCTTGAATTTACCGAGGCTGGATTTGTGACCCATGATGTGATCTATCCTGGAGAATAGTCCATGTGCACTTGAGAAGAAAGTGTATTCTGTAGTTTTTGTATGGAATGTCCTATAAATATCAATTAAGTCAAGATGGTCTAATGTGTCATTTAAAGCTTGTGTTTCCTTATTTATTTTCTGTTTGGATGATCTGTCCATTGATGTAAGTGGGGTGTTCAAGTCTCCTACTATTTTTGTGTTACTGTCAATTTCCCCTTTTATGGCTGTTAGCATTTACCTTGTGTTTTGAGGTGCTCCTTTGTTGGGTGCATAGATATTTACAATTGTTATATCTTCTTCTTGGATTGATCCCTTGATCATTATATAGTGTCCTTCCTTGTCTCTTGTAATAGTTTTTACTTTCAAGCCTAATTTGTCTGATATGAGTATTGCTACTCCAGCTTTCTTTTGACTTCCATTTGCATGGAATATCTTTTTCCATCCCTTTACTTTTAGTCTATATGTATCCCTTGGGCTGAAGTGAGTTTCTTGTAGGCAGCATATAGGAGGGGCTTGTTTTTGTATCCATTCAGCCAGTTTGTGTCTTTTGTTTGGAGCATTTAATCCATTTATATTTAAGGTGATTATTGACATGTGTGTTCCTATTACCATTTTCTTAATTGTTTTGAGTTTGTTTTAGTTGGTCTTTTCCTTCTCTTGTGTTTCCTTCTTAGAAAAGTTCCTTTAGCACTTGTTGTAAGGCTGGTTTGGTGGTGCTGAATTCTCTTAACTTTTGCTTGTTTGTAAAGCTTTTGATTCTCTGTCGAATCTGAATGAGATTCTTGCTGGGTAGAGGGTTCTTGGCTGTAGGTTTTTCTCTTTCAGGATTTTCAATACATCCTGCCATTCCCTTCTGGCCTGCAGAGTTTCTACAGAAAGATCAGCCATTATTCTTATGGGTTTTCCCTTATATGTTATTTGTTGCTTTTCTCTTGCTGCTTTTAATATTTTTTCATTGTGTTGAATTGTCATTAGTTTGATTAATATGTGCCTTGGAGTATTTCTCCTTCGGTTTATTCTGTATGGGACTCTCTGGGCTTCTTGGACTTGATTAATTATTTCCTTTTACATGTTGGGGAAGTTTTCCACTATAACCTCTTCAAATATTTTCTCAGACCCTTTCTTATTTTCTTCTTCTTCTGGGATGCCTATGATTCAAATATTGGTGTGCTTAATGTTGTCACCAAGGTCTCTGAGACTGTCTTTCCTTCTTTCTATTCTTTTTTCTTTTTCCTGCTCTGTGGCAGTTATTTCCCCCATTCTATTTTCCAACTCAATTACTCATTCTTCTTCAGTTATTCTGCTGTTTATAGCATCTAGAGTATTTTTAATTTCAGTTATTTTGTTGTTCATTACTCTTTGCTTGCTCTTTTGTTCTTCTAAGTCCTTATTAACTGTTTCTTGTATTTTCTTTATTTTGTTATCAAGATTTTGTATCATTTTTACTATCATTACTCTGAATTCTTTTTCATGCAGTTTTCCTATTTCCTCTTCATTTATTTGGTGTTTTGGGGCTTTCTCTTTCTCCTTATCCTGCAAGGTATTTCTTTGTTTTCTCATTTTATCTAATTTATAGGATTTGTTGCCTCCTTTCCCTATGCTGCCTAGTAGTAATGGTAGTAATTCCTCTCGTTTTTGGTCTCTGCCCCCTGTGGTGGTGTTTGTCCACTGTCTTGAGTAGGCTTCCTTGTGGGAGGGTCTGATGCCTGCTTTCTGGTGTGTGTCTCTGAGTCTTTTCTCTTTGATGAGCAGGGCCATGTCAGGTGGTGTGTTTTAGGGTATCTGTGAGTTTAATATGGCTTCAGGTGGTCTGTTTGCTGATGGGTGGGTTTGTGTTCCTGTCTTGTTTGTAGTTTGGTGTGAGGTATCCAGCACTGGCAGTTGCAAACAGTCAGGCAAAGCTGGATCTTAAACTCTGATACAGGGCTCTGTGAGACTTCTCTGCAGTTAATCCTCCCTGTGGCTGAGGACTCCATAGTGGTCTAGCATCCTGGATTCATTGTTCCTTCCCCAGAGCCTCCTACTTGACTTCTGGTCAAGTAGTCCAGACTTCAAAGGTTTCTTGTCCCAGCAATAAAGGGGATTAAAAAAGACTGTCCTAGCCCCAGACTAATGGCAGAGTGTTGAGTCAAACAAATACTAACTCAAGGAAACTCATACATGCACAAGACACACAAATACCAAACCCAATAGAACATAAAGCACTAGAAAAACCTGACAGATGAACCCAAGTATACAATCAGACAATCAGAGAGAAAACCAACAAAAATTCAAAACAAAAACAAACAAACAAACAAAACCCACACAAACATAAATACAAATCCAAGGAAATTTTGAAAGTGAGGATCAAATATAATAAAAAGCAAGAGAACAACCAGACAGACTGAAAATTCCCAAAATAAAATCAGACAGTTATAATTAGAACTAAGATAAAGACAAAAGCTAATAAGAAAAACCAAAGCAGTGTGTCATCTGGAGAATAAAGCAAGGAAACAGAGCAGACCTGTAATATTGACTGAAAGTATATTAAGATAAAATAAACTAAAAAAGGATAGAAGACAGGGAAACAGAAGAGCATAGTATGACTGGAAATATGAATAGAAAAAGAAGAGAATAGAAATGTATAAAAGAGACAGAAGAAAAGAAGGTAGGAGGGATAAAGTCAGCACAAAAAAAAAATTAGCTAGAAATAGAAATACATAAAAAGGCTATAATAAAAGTAGAAGAAAAAATAGAATAAAAAATATGTTATAAAATGTGTAGATCCCTTAGGACTAAGATCATAATTACAAAAAAAAAAAAAAAGATAGTACTGACCCCAGAATGGACCAGATCAATAGAATTAATAATAGTATTTCTGTTTCCTTGGTGTCTCAGCTGTAAGTGTCCTTTTACCTGTCTTGGGCTTTTTGTATTACTCTGCGACCTGCAGCGCTTCCTTTATTGTTCATCTGTAAGTGCCAGTGTGTGGGGAGAGAGAGGGTACAATAGTGGTTCCTTTCCCTGGGAGTGAGTGAGCAGTAGCACCCTGCCTGTGTCGCAGGAGCCTGGGTGGCAGTGGTAGTGTCTATTGCAGAGGGAAGATGGTGGCTCAGGTGTAAACAGAATGTCTCCAGAGCTGGGCCACTCTGTGGACTTTTGGCTCTTGGCTGCAGGCACTCCAGGCCAGCCCTGCCAGGGGGCTTTTGCTATCCCCTTGTCGACTGTGATAGCCAGGCCCAGAGGGGATCTCCCTTTGTTCGTAGCAGGCACAGAGAGAGAGAGAGAGAGAGAGAGAAAGACTACAACCGCGGCTCCTTTCCCCATGTATGACTCCACAGTAGCACCATGCCTGGGTCGTGGGAGTCCTGGCAGTGGTGGAGGTGCCTATTGCATAGGGAAGCTGGTGGCTCACATGTAAACAGAATGTCTCCAGAGCTGGGCCACTCTGCAGACTTTTGGCTTATGGCTGCAGGTACTCTAGACCAGCCCCACCCAGGGGCCTTTGTTATCCCTTGCCGACTGCAATGGCCAGGCCCAGATGGGGCCTCCCTTTGCTCATTGCAGGCACCGAGAGAGAGGCTACACCCATAGCTCCTCACCACTGCTTGTGAGTGTGCAGTATTGAGCCGCCACCATGCTACCCAGCTTTCCACAGTAGGCATTCTCCACTGCAGATTTCTTCTCTCCTGTCCCCTCAGTCCGTCTCCCCACTGCCAACAATATTTCTTACCCTGAACCAGTTCTCCAGTTCCCATGTTCCAGCTCCCAGACCCCCTCTTCAGCTGTGAACCCACGTCTCACTCCAGACACGCTAAGCTGTGGTGTGGACCTTCTGTGTGTTTCTCACTCTTTCCCACCTGCCACAGATCAGCTGCTTCACCCTCTTGGAACAGTCCCAAATGCTTCCCTTCTGACCCGATGAAATTCCCCATCAGAGAAGGGGTTTCCCCATCAGATAAGGGATGTTTCCCCAAATTCAGCAATCTCCCCTGTGTTTCAACTCCCCCCGCCCCAGGGTGTGGGACCCATCCCTTTCCTTTCTTCTCCTCTTCTTTCTCCTTTTTTTTTCCTCCTCTGTCCTACCCAGTTATGTCGGGATCTTTGCAGTCCTTTCTGGAGTCCGAGGTCTTCTGCTGGTGTCCAGCTGGTTTTCTGTGGGAATTATTGTTTCTTTTGATGTATTCTTGATGCATCTGTGGGGAGGGAGGCATTTCACATCCTTCTACTTCACCACCTTCTTTTCCCTCACAAGGCCATTTTTTAAAGACATTTTTAATTGAAGTATAGTTGATTTACAATGTTATGCCAATCTCTGTTGTACAGCAAAGTGACAGTTATACACATATATACTTTCTTTTTTCATATTATTTTCCATTATGGTTTATTACAGGATTTTTTTAATAGAATTTTTAAAGTAATTTATTTATTTAAAAAATTTTTTACTTTATTGGCTGCATTGGGTCTTCGCTGCTGCACACAGGCTTTCTGTAGTTGCAGAGAGCAGGAGCTACTCTTCACTGTGGTACACAGGCTTCTTATTGTGGTGGCGTTTCTTGTTGCGAAGCATGGGCTCTAGGTGCGTGCGCTTCAATAGTTGTGGCACACATGCTCAGTAGCTGTGGCTCACAGGCTCTAGAGTGCAGTCTCAGTAGTTGTGGTGCACGGGCTTAATAGCTCCGCGGCATGTAGGATCTTCCTGGTCTAGGCCTCAAATCTGTGTCCCCTGCATTGGCAGGCGAATTCTTAACCACTGCACCACCAGGGAAGCCCCTATCACAGGATACTGAATATAGTTCCCTGTGCTATACAGTAGGACTTTGATGTTTATCAATTCAAAATGTAATAGTTTGCATCTACCATCCCCAAACTCACACTCCATCCCTCTCGCTTCCTGCTCCCTCTTGGCCAAACTGTGAAATGGTTTAGATTTGTTTTCTATGAAGACATATACTTTAGGGAATGATTTGATGGCCAGTTCTGTTCCTGTATGTGCTGACTGCCTTTCTTGCAGTACTTTTTCATTCACAAACAATTCTCGTTTTTAACCCAGGATGTGATCATAAGCCTCTTGATTCTGTGAAACAAAAGGTTTGCCCCTTATTAGAGGCATTATTATGAAAGACATTCAGGCAATAGCATATTTGATTTCGTTAAGGACAGTAGGTGTCATGTACCCATAGTGATTATGTACCAACAGGCAATATAAAGCAGTGGCGAAAAGCACGGATTCTGGAGTCAGACCAGCTGACTTGAATCCTGGCTCCAGTACTTATTAGCTGTATGCCCATAGGCAAGTTGTCTCTTTGTGCCTCAGTTGTTTAATCCATAAAATGGAGAAACTATGAGCAGATATATTAAAGACTTATTGTGGGGATTGTGTATTAATATGTGAAAAGCATTGGGACACAGATCGGTACATGGGAAATTACTCAGGAAGTATTAATTACTATTGCAGATGAATATGCTACATTAACATGGCCACTTCAATTGAAACACCAACAAAAATATATTGAGTCTATCCTACATTTACTGAGCTTGCCTCATACTCTGTAGTTTGCCCCTTGATCTTATTTTTCTCCCTCTTGCTTAAGGATTTATTAGGCCAAGTCTAACACCGAGACTGATCCGTTTCCTAAGATGGGCAAATGGCTGAGGGCTGTGATGTCAATGTGATAACCACCAGACATATATGGCTATTAAAATTAAAATTTATATTAATGGAAATGGAATAAAAAAAAATTTAGTTCCTCGGTCACGTTAGCCACATTTCAAGAGCTCAGTGGCCACTTGTGGCTAGTGCCTACCATAATGGATAGGACAAGTATAAAGCATTTCCAACTTTGCAGAAAGTTGGGTAGTTCTGATAGAGTTTGGAAGTGTGCTAGCTCTCTCATTCCATCCTAACCTACAGCTAATATAAATAGCTTCTAAATTAGAAATGAGATGCGCACTGAAAGTTCATTTGCAAGTTGGTGGGAACTTTGAATACAGCTCCTATGGACCAATTAAGATTATGACTATAAATTTTATGAAGAGGTCAATGGCTACAGACATAAAAAAATATTCAGGCTCATTGAAAATGGAAATTATGACAATGAGCTTAGGTTTGATTCTCCAACTGGAAAGATTAAAATAGTGGTCAGGTTCACTGCTGGTAAATGTGCAGGGAAGCAAGAATTTGTGGGTGTATATTTTGGTGAAATTAATCTGTAAAGTAATTTGGCAATCCATATTAAAAGTCTGAAAATTGTTTGTACTCTTTGGCCCTATAATTCACTCTCCAGGACTTTAATATAAGAAAATAGAGATACGTCCAAGTTCAACACAGAAGTTCTCATAACAGCTTTAATTATAGTAACAGTTGGAAACAACCCAAGTGTTTTATGATAGGGAGAGGGTTAGGTCAGTTATGACTTGCATGTATTGGAATGCTGCATATCCATTAAAATGTTAATGTTAATTAAAATGTTCTTGTTTTACAACATAAGAAATGATCATGTAGAAACAAATGAAAAATAATATTTAATGCTGCATAGCATGATTAAATAAAATATTCTTAGGAAACACTTGAAAATAAACTAAAATGTTAATAGTGATACTCTAAGTTTTATGGGATGGTATGTGATTTCTTTTTTAATTATTCTTTTATACTTTTAAGTTGTCTACAGTGTGCACATGGTCCTTCTGTCATCAGAGAAGAAAACTACAAGAATACATCAAAAAGGTTTAGTGTAAATATTTGGTAATGAATCTAAGAATATTATAAATACAATTAATCACATGAAAGACTACAGTAGTTAATAACTATTTATTGGAAACATTCTCTGTACTATGTCCTGTGTGAGATGCTTAGGTTAAAAAATAGAACTGAGCATTAAATAAATTTATGTAAGTGTGAATAAGTAATCTGATTAGGATTTTCATATAAGGTATTGGCATATCCTAGTAGGTTATGCAGTAGAAACAAATGCACCCCAAATTGTAGTCACTTACAAAAAAGATTTATTTCTGTTCATGTTACATGTTCCTTTAGGGGTGGCTGTGTCTGTGATTTCTGCCTTTTTCACTGGGGGACCAAGGCTAACGGAGCAGTCCCTAATTGGAACATTGCTGCCCTCTGTGGACCCCGCGATGGTTCTAAAGTGGCACTGTTATTTCCACTCACACTCACCTGTCACTGACCTGCATGGCGTAGGGAAAAAGAAAAGATAGAACCCGTAATGGTGTAGCTTCTGCTGTAACAGAGCATCCTCCCTTTACGTTTCATTGGCCAGTGTAAGTTCCATAGGTAAGTTTCATGGCAGTGGGGTGAGAGGTACAGTATCTCTGCAGGAGAGGCCAGAGGAGGAGGGGACTGAGCTGAAGGAGGCTTGAGCACTTCGAAGTTAACACATTCACCACACCCAGGGGTGGCAATTTTATTCTACAGAGAAGGCCCAGGAAGCTGAAAGTCTAACAGTGTTCTTTAGAATTTTGTTGAGTCCATCAAAGGGACTCATGTCTGGGAATAAATAATTACAGTATAAAATTTTGTTATTATGATTTACAGCAGTCATGAGACATAAGTAATTGTAAATTCTTATATGCTAAGGCTTGCTAGTTGGCCCAACGTAATTATCAAGACTTCCCCTTTTCTCCTCAAAAGTATCCCAGTTCACGTGATAAATAGTATGGTCACCCTAAGAATAAGTCATTCTTTATTAGAAGAGGGGAGGTATACAGGCTTTTCTGCTTCCTTTCATATGGGCTCAGCTCAGTGTAGTCAACATTCCCTTAGGCAATCCTATAAAGGGCATCTTACTGGCTCTGAGGGATGGCATTTCAGAGAAACTGTAGCCCTCATAGACCCTCACGCTTCACTGACAAACTATTTCTAGGAGTCTCTAGGGATAGCTCACATTTGCGCAAAAAGGCAGTTCTCTTTGTCCTTTGCATTATTGAGGTAAGTTGTATTATTGGGAAAATCATTGCTGCCCATTTCCACAGAACCACCTGCTGTCAAGTGCCTCACTGCCCACCTGTCCCTGTGGAACAGACACACATGTTACCCCACTGATGTCACCCTGGCCGTGATGCTTGCACTGACCGGTGACAGCTGAGCGGGACTGGAAGGAACAGGGACACTTTAGAACCATCACAGGGTCCTGCTTTCTCACTGTTCTCTCTGTCACAGGCACACAATGTTCCAGATAGAAGACGCTCTTGAATTCAGTCTTGGTCTGGAAAGTAGAGGATGTGGAAGAAAGCCACACAAACCTCAAACAGGACAGAGGCCTTTTTGAGTAAACCACTGTGATTCGGGGTTTAGCTGGGAATGCAGACTTGTTTAGCCCAAACAGAATGATACAGTTGTATTTTTCATTTTTCCTCTTCCAGTCCAGCTCTCTGTCATGGTCAGTCTCTGATGTCATGAAAGGTGCATATGGTTTTGAAAAGCCGCTGATACCCTGGATCAGCAGGGGCTGCACCATTTGGAATTGCAGTAGCCACACTCAGATGTCCTGCCGCCCATCTTCAGGGCTGAGCTTGCGTGGCTCCCTGCTGGTTCTGTTGAGTGCCTCCTCCCTCCTTTGTGATGTGGTCTTTCCACATCTTCAAGCATGTTCTACTGGGGGTGCCCCTCATAGATTCCAGGGCTCCCCATCCATGGTATTCCATCCCTCTGGGTCCAGTGTTGGGTCCAAGGGTGAGCATGTGACAACAGGCCTCTCTGGGGGCTCTTCATTTTCTAGCTGATGTAGAAGATGCTTTTCTTAGGGGATATGAGGGCTAGCTGGAGCTGCTTGTACAGCTTCACCACCACATGGAGGTAGCCTAGATGTGGGCAGGGAAACTAAAACTGAGCAAAGAGTAGAGCCGAGAGAGAGTGATAGAAAATATGGGGGAGCAGAGGTGGAAAGGCCTAAGGTGGCAGGAGATGGGGAGAATGAAAGACAGAGCATCTGCCATTCTGCACTGACTCCTGCCTGAAGCCCATTCCACTTACCCGCTCCTGGCTGATGTACACCGAGAAACTTCTATTTATCTCCAGCTGGCTTGTGTTGAGTTTTTGTCCCTTGAAATCAGAGAGACCTAACTGTTAGGTGAGTGTGAAAGACAGAGCCCTGCAGAAGTTTCACTGTTGTTCACACCTGCCAATACCACTGACTCACAAATGCAACAGAGCCTGGGATTTGCCCTTTCGGAAGTTGAGGACCTTCTTTCTCCCTTCAACTCTGTGTATCACAAGTTCCAGAGAAGGGCTGCCACTCCAGTGTCTGCCTGGGATTGTAATGGGAAGACATTTTGTTCTTACTTGGCCCTCTCTCTCCTTTTCTTTCCAGTGTATGACAAGAAGAGGTGGATCAGGGGGTGAGCTGTATCCAATCCCAAGTTTCAATGCCATTTGTCATAGTTTTTGTTTTTTTTTAATTATTAGCTAATTCCCTTTTGAACAGGAGACTCATGTTTCTGATTTTGTATTTTTCTTTTTCAAAAAGGGGCCCCATATTATTGTCTTTCCTGCTTCAACCAACAATTCTTTATTAGGAAGAGTGAGTAACAGAATAATGGCAGCCCCAGGGGTATCTGGAAGCATATCTGAGGGAGGGACTCTTCTTTGCCACAGAAGAATGAGAACCAGTGCAGATGGGTCAGCTTTATTTCATCTGACCTAGACCCTTGGTCCAGAGAATCAGGCTGCTGAGACGAGTCAGGACAGATACCCATATCCAAACAGGATGAATGGGCTGTGTTCCTTCCCTCTGAAGCAGGCCATCTTTTGCCAGCAGTATCTTCTCTCCCCGAAGGGGCAACAACAAAAGATGAAAAGGGCTAACCCACTGGGACATAGTAGGCTTCAAGGATTCTAAGGTAATTACTGGAATTAAAGGTATAATTTACTAGCCCCAGCCCCTTCCCCACAATATTCTTGAGCTAATTACATATGCAAATATAACAGCTCATGAAAAACATGATATTCACAAGGTTCAAACATGAGACCTTTCCTTAGATGCTACAAAACAGCAAAAAGAAGCATGGTGAGTAAGTGGCAAAAGAAAGATACACAGAAATAGAATGATGTTTCCAGTACACAAGAGACTAGACAACTCTTGTGTATAATTTCCCAGTGAAAGGAACTAGTCTCTTTAAAGAAAGGATTGATAAAGATGTGTGTGAGAGAAGGTCCAAGGGAGTTAATGTATGCGAAATCAAGGATTGACACAGAGACTGATGGAGGTATTGAGGGGTTCTTACTGGTCAACGTTGCAGAATTTAAATATTTTGCAGGGTTTACAATGGATTTTGACACACTGAACAACAACAGAATGTTTCCAAGTCCATAGAAGAGAGGGATGGCAGCAGGGAAAATTTATTTTTACAGAAGATTCCTGGGAAAAAAATATGCAATTAATGATAGAAATACAAAAGCACCTTTTAACAGTAACTTATTTAATGATTTATTCAGGCAAGGGTAATCAATGGACGGTATAGCCATTCGGTGACAGTTAGTTGAAGAATGGGATATTAACATATCCTTTTTTTTTTAATTAGTTTTATTGGAGTATAGTTGATTTACAATGTTATGTTAGTTTCAGGTATACAGCAAAGTGAATCAGTTATGTACACATATATATCCAGTTTTAGATTCTATTCCCATATAAGTCATTACGGAACATTGAGTAGTGTTCCCTTTGTTATACAGTAGGTGCTTATTAGTTGTCTATTTTACACAATATATAGTACAGTGTATATATCAATCCCAATCTCTCAATTTATCCCTCACCCCTTTCCCCCTTGGTAAACATAAGTTTGTTTTCTACATCTGTGACTCTATTTCTCTTTTGTAAATGGGATTCATTTTATACCTTTTTTTTAGATTCCACATATAAGCAATATGTGATATTTGTCTTAGTCTGACTTACTCAGTAGGACAATATCTAAGTCCATCTTTTTAATTATGGCTGTTTTGACTGGTGTGAGGTAATACCTCATTGTAGTTTTGATTTGCATTTCTCTAATTATTAGCAATGTTGAACCTCTTTTCACATGCCTATTGGCCATCTGTATGCCTTCTTTGGAGAAATGTCTGTTTAGATTTTCCATCCATTTGTTTGGGTTGTTTGGTTTTTGTTATTGAGTTGTATGAGCTGTTTTTTTATTTTTGAAATTAATCCCTTGTTGATCACATCATTTATAAATATTTCTCTAGGTCCATAGGTTTTCTTTTAGTTTTGTTTACGATCCCCTTTGCTGTGCAAAAGCTTATAATTTTGATTAGGTCTGATTGTTTACTTTTGCTTTTATTTCTATTGCCTTGGGAGATCCATTTTTAAGTAGGTAATAGCTACCAGAATTTTCTGCTTAGCTTAGTTCAGTTTTGTTTTTATTTTAAGTTGGGTATATTGTCTTCAGAGCTTTTATATGCTGACTTGAAATTACTCAAATTTAATTTTTTAAATTAACCCGTAAATTACTTCAATTGCAATCAAGCAAGGAAGCAAGAAAGCAAGGCTTAAACTAGCTCCCATCCATAAAACACTCCTTAGGTTCTAAAAAGTTTACAACATTGAAGTAGAATGAAGAAAAAAAGTAACAAATGATTCCAAAATGCAGAGAAAGAGTAAAGTTATTGGCAAGCAAGACTAGTAAAAATATCACTGAAATTAATTACTTACTGATTAGAAGAGAGGAGACGTAAATAGAGAAGAACAAGGGAAGAAAAAGGTAGAATTGGGAGGAACTGTCACACAGGCCAACTAACTTCAGAAGAGACATTGTCATATCTTTATTTTAAACTTGGGGGTTACTTTACACTTCAGCCAAAAGAAATGGAAAGTTGGTGAGTCATTTAATAAAGCTTCATCTCCACTTCATCTGCAAAAGTCCCTCCAGCCAAAATATACCATTATTGATAGAGATTTTTTTCTCTTACATATATACAAGGAGTTTAGGACTTGAGACCCCAAAATACACCACTTTGGCATATTGATTATTTTGAACTGAAGGCAATTGAAAAATAACAAATGTAAGGAGAGGTTTTCTTTGAACCCCCCTTATGTGCTTAGAAACAGAAAGGAAACTCAATTATTAATCCCCTCCTGAGAGTTTCATGAACCAGGGAAGATTGACTCATCGCAGGAGAGGCTAAAAGTCAACACTCTCAGACGAACCTTACCACAAACTGTCATACCTCCCAAGTTTCTAAAGAACCATTCAAGAAAAACAAAGGCAGAACGCTCTATGATGTACATCAAAGCAAGATCCTTTTTGACCCACCTCCTAGAAAAAAGGAAATAAAATCAAAACTAAACAAATGGGACCTAATGAAACTTAAAAAGCTTTTGCACAGCAAAAGAAACCATACACAAGAGAGAAAAACAACCCTCAGAATGGGAGAAAATATTTGCCAATGAAGAAAATGACAAAGGATTAATCTCCAAAATATACAAGCAGCTCATGCAGCTTAATACCAAAAAAGCAAATAATCCAATCCACAAATGGGTGGGAGACCTAAATAGACATTTCTCCAAAGAAGACATGCAGATGGCTAACAAACACATGAGAAGATGCTCAACATCACTAATCATTAGAGAAATGCAAGTCAAAGCCACAATGAGGTATCACCTCACACCAGTCAGAATGGCCATCATCAAAAAATCTAGAAACAACAAATGCTGGAGAGGATGTGGAGGAAAGGGAACTGCTGTTGGGAATGTAAATTGATACAGCCACTATGAAAAACAGTACAGAGGTTCCTTAAAAAACTGAAAATAGAACTACCATATGACCCAGCAATCTCACTACTGAGCATATACCCTGAGAAAACCATAGTCCAAAAAGAAACATGTACCACAGTGTTCACTGCAGCACTATTTACAATAGCCAGGACATGGAAGCAACCTAAATGCCCATAATAGATGATGTGACACATATATACAATGGAATATTACTTAGCCATAAAAAGGAACAAAATTGAATTATTTGTAGTGAGGTGGATGGACCTAGAGTCTGTCACACAGAGTGAAGTAAGCCAGAAAGAGAAAAACAAACACCATACGTTAACACATATATATGGAATGTACAAAAACGGTACTGATGAACCCAGGGGCAAGGCAAGAATAAAGATGCAGATGTAGAGAATGGACTTGAGGACATGGGCCAAGGGTGGGAGGGAAGGGGAAGCTGGGATGAAGTGAGAGAGTAGCACTGACTTATATACACCACCAACTGTAAAATAGATAGCTAGTTGGAAGCTGCTGCATAACACAGGGAGATCAACTCAGTGATGGGTGATGACTTAGAGGGGTGAAATAGGGAATGTGCGAAGGAGTCACAGGAGAGAGGTGATATAGGGATATATGTATAAATACAGCTGATTCATTTTGTTGTACAGCAGAAACTGGCACAATAGTGTAAAGCAATTATACTCCAATAAAGAGCTTAAAAAAAAGAAGAGCCACTTATTATCGTAAAAATCATTTACTCTCCCCTTAATGACCTAGACTCCCTCTTTCCCCTTTAAGATGGTATATAAGCTTCCAAATCACTCTGTTTTTTGGATATTTACTTTATTTTACTGTGATGCTCTGCATATGTAATATTAAACATTGATAAATTTGTATACTTTTTCTCCTGTTAATCTGCCTTTTGTCAGTTTATCTCATCAACCCATCTATCAAACCTAGGGCAGTAGAGGAGAGTTTTTGCTTCTCTACACATGGAAGCTTTCATCTTTGCCCTGGAATTCAGGGTTATTAAATGAAATATGTCAAAATTTTTTTAAACATGGTTTAGTCTAAATTTATTGAAATTTATAATAGTTTGTAGTAGTTGAAGAACTGAAGAGATTTAGCACTGGAGACAAAGAGACGTATCCAGTTAATAGACCTGCCGGGTTCCTATTCTTCAGGAAGAAATCCAGTTATGGAGACATTGGTCAGAGCAGCGTCAGCAGGAAGGCAGATGTGATGAGGAGCCACAGACTGAGACCCTCTCCAGGGCTCATAAAGTAAGTGCCTGATCATCCCAGAGTCAGACTGAGTTGAAGTCAGGGAGAATCAAGCACTAAGTTAAGAGGGTCACAGCAGCACAAAGTCAAGAAGAGTTTCACCTAGTCTATCTACTCCATAAATAAAGTCAGCAGTTAGCTCATGAAGTTTAAAACCCATTTTAAGAAAATCTGAGATTTACCTTTACCAAAAATACTCACACGAAAAACTAATCTATTCTTTTACGTGTCTAAACAGATGTGAAAGATGCCTTGAACCACATGAGGGTAATTATACTTTTCAAAAATCTCAAAGTATGAGTCTCCCATAGAAACACACTTATGAAAATAGATCTTTCATCAACACATATAAATGGAACAAATAAATTTCAACTGTCAATTTTAATTATCACAAGTTTATTGTTATTACATTGTTAGACTACTTTGCACATATTAATGTAGAACAAATTGGAACTGGCAATTACTTTAGAAGCAAAAAATCTATCAACATATTTTAAGTCGTAACTTTAACTTATTTTCTAAATATAGAATTAAACTTTTTAAGTGATAAAAAATATATAAGCTCTGCCATTTCCCCCCTTGCTAATTTGGTCATGAAGTCATGACAAAAAAGAATGTATATTATTACACTAACCAGGGATTAAAATCAGATTTTTAAATGTAAAGTATTCTTATTTTATGAATTATTTTAAATATTACTAGTTATATATAATGTTTTCAAACTCTCTCACTTAGAGGTTACTGCATATAGGAAATGCACAAGAGGACAAATAGGAGATCAATTGTATACAGTAATTCTAAAATAAAATTAGCTCCTTTGAACTGACTGGTGATAACCACAAGACAGTTTCTTAATATCCTTACCCACTAAAAGAAACTAGGTATTCTTAAAGAAATAGGTGCTCCATGAGCTGGGAATCGAAAGTACGAAATAAACTGAGACCAACTTGTGTCAGAAAATAAGAAAATTCTCAAGAATGATGGTAACCTATCAAAAAGACCCAGGAGAAAATCAGATTAGGCTTTAGCTGTCCAAAGTTTTAACATTTAAGAAACAAATTAAAGACATACATGAATTAGAACTCATTATATAAAATAAGAATTCATACTAATATAAATAATAGGTAAACAAGAAGACAAAACTCTACCTTAGAGCTCTATTAATATCAATAAATATTGAAGGAATGATGGAATTAGAAAATTAAGGAAAAACAAAACCAGAAGATGGCAGAGTAGGAAGACCCTGAGCTCACTTCCCACAGGCACACCAAAATTTTCACTATTTGCCAAACAACTAGCCCTGAGAGTGACGTGAAGACTGGTAGAAAAGATCTTCCACAGCTAAAACTATAAAGAAGGAACCACCATGAGACGAGTAGCAGGGGCAGAGATGCAATATGACCAAGACCCACACCCCCCAGTAGGTGATCCACAAATGAAAGGATAATTACAAGTGTAGAGGTTCTCCCCATGGAGTGAGTGGTCTGAACCATAGGTTGAGCTCCCCAGCTTGGGGGTCCTGTGCTGAAAAGAGCAGCCCCCAGATTGTTTGAGAGCCAGTAGGTCTTACTTTCAGGAGAGCCAGAGGCTTGTGGAAAATAGAGACTCCAGTCTTAAAGGACGCACACTCTATAAGACCCAGGGCAGAAGCAGTGCTTGGAAAAGAGCCTGGGTCAGAACCACCTGCTGATCCTGGAGTTAACGGAAATTCACCCTGGACACATAGACAAGCCACTTTTGAGAGTTCATCCCAGCAAGAGGACACTGGTTCTGGCAAGCACAATTTTGGAATCCCCCCTCTAGCTTATTAGTGCAAAGACCCGGCCCTGCTCACCTGCCAGTTGGCACAAGTACTGGGAAGCCCCAGGCCAGGCAGCCAACAGCAAACCAGCTGCTATAAGAGCTCCTGAGCCCCCAGCCACCCAGGGACCTGACCCCAGCTACCAAAGGGCCAGTACCAGCTGCAGGAACCAGCCTCACCCACCAGGATGTGGTCACCAGCCCTGGGATCCCCTTGGTCCTGGCCCTGCCCACCTGCAGGCTGACACCAACTCTGGAACACCCAGGGCCCTGAAGCCAGAGATCTCAGGATTCAACTGCACTCACCAGCGGACCTGCACTAGCCCCAGGAACCCCTGGGCTTAATATCACCCACCAGTGTGCTGACACCAGCTCCAGAACCTCCAGACATGCAGTCAGAGACTCCAGGACCTTACTCTACCTACCAATGAGTCAGAATTAGCCCAGAGACCCTGCCTCAACAACCAGCGGGCCTATACCAGCCAGGGGACAGCTGAGGCCCCACAGCCAGCTTTGTCGAGATCAGGCTCACCCACCAGCAGGCTGTCACCACCAAAGGACACCCTGGGCCCTGGCCACACCAATGGCAGGCCAGCACCAGCTCCAGTGCAACATGGGCCCCTCAGCCAGCTATGTCAGCATCCAGCCCCACCCAAAAGTGGGCAGTCAAACAGATCTGGTTCACCCCAGACTTGGCAGCCAACAATGTCAAGAATCAGCCCTACCCACCATCAGGTCTACACCAGCTCCAGGACCTCCCTGGCCATAGCCCTGACCATTAGTAGGCTGACATACCCTCCAGGATCCCCTGGGGCTCTGTAGCCAGTCACATTATGACCCAGCCCCACACAAATTGGGCTGGCATCAAAACTGAGTCTCCCTAAGCTGTGCAGCCTTCCACATCAGGACCTGTTCCAAAACAACAGTTGCCAGCAGGCTCTGCACAGCAGGGCCTGGAAACCAATCAGATCAGGTGCCAGCCACAACTACCACTGTACCCATTGCAGTCAGTCCTGCCACAACAGAAGGAATGAACAGCCCACATAGCAGACATCCCTCGAGTATATAGATCTGGTGGCCAGAGGAGAGTGTGCTGCTGGGCCCCACAGGACATTGGTTATATAAGGTCATATGTCCAGACTGGAAAACAAAACCAACCTACCAGATATATAGAAATAAAAAGAGCAAATCAGGCAAAATGAGGTGACAGAAAAATATGTTCCAAAAGAAGGAACAAGATAAAACCCATGGAAAAGAACTGGGTGAGATGGAGATTAGCAATCTATCAGATAAAGTGTTTAAGGTAATGTTCATAAAGCTTGCTCAATGAACTCAGGATAAGATTGGATGAAAAAAATGAGAAGATAGAATTTTTTGACAAAGACTTAGAAAATATAAAGAAGAACCAAAAAGAGCTAAAGAAATAAGTGAAATATTAAAATTCACTAGAAGGAATCAATAGTAAATTAGGTGGTAAAGAAAAATGGATCAGTGAACTTGAAGACAGAGTAATGGAACTTATTGAAGCTTAGAAAAAAGAAAGAATTTTAAAAATGAACACAGTTTAAGAGACCTCTGGGACAACATCAAACAAACTAACATTCACATTATAGGGGTCCCAGAAGGAAGAGAGAGAAAAAGACAGAGAACATATCTGAAGACATAATAGTTGAAAATTTCACCAACCTAGGGAAAACACAGGCCTCCAGGTCCAGGAAGCCCAGAAAGCCACAAATAGGATCAACACAAAGAGGAATACACCAAGACATACTGTAATTAAAATGAACAACAGCAAAGATAGAATATTTCGGAAAAAAAAGGAAAAGGACCTAGTTATGTACAAAGGAACTCAAATAAGGTTATCAGCTGACATTTCAGCAGACACTCCACAGGCCAGAAAAAACTGCATGATATATTTAATGCAGTGAAAGAGAAAAACCTGCAGCCAAGAATATTCTACTCTGCAAGGCTTTAATTCAAATTTGAGAGATCAAAAGTTTTACACAGAAGCAAAAGCTAAAATTCAGCATGACCAAACCAGCTCCTGAGAAATGTTAAAGGGACTCTTCTTAGCGGAAAAGAAAAGGCCACTAGAAAAATGAAAAGTTACAAAAGGAAAAACCTCATTGGTAAAAACAAATATAGAGTAAAGGTAGTAAACCAATAACTTATAAAGCTAGTAGGAAGGTTAAAAGACAAAAGCTGTAAAATTATCTAGATCCACAATTATTAGTTAAGAGATACACACCAAAAATAAAGGATATAAAACATGATATTGCAAAAAAGTGGAGGCTTGGGGAGTAAAAATACAATGTTGTTAAAATGCTTTTGAACTTAAGAGTTCAGCAACTTAAAATAACACATATGTGTGTATATACACACACATATGTATGTATATATATATGTAAATATCATGGTAACCACAAATAAAAAATCTACAATAGATATAAAAAAAGAGTCTAAATATAGCATTAAAGATAGTTATCAAATCACAAGGGAAGAAATAGAAAGAAGAAAAAAGGAACCAAAAAACCCCCCAAAAATTTCTAAATGCCAATAAGTACCTACCTATCAATAAGTAAACATAAATGGACTAAATTCTCCAATTGATACATATAATTAAAGAAGAGATGCTTTTAAACCACATATTCTCTGCAGGAAAACACACAAAATGTTTTTGACTAACAACTAAGACAAGGCAGTAGTGTATACTGATTTCTAATATATTTCTATGTCTATTTTAAGTATCTATTAAAGATTCATTCTTTCCAAAACAGCTTCTCTCTCTGACCTTCAGAAAAGAGTGAAAAAAAGAGAAAGAGAGACAAAGACAGAGAATAGAGATAGAAATATTCAAATCTAACACTCTATCATCAAGCTCCCCAGAATTTAGAAGTAAAACTGAATTTTTCTTACTGATGAAATAAAATGCTATAATTTTTAAAATTAAACAACTCTTTTGCCAACCTAAATTTTAGTGTTTTAAATAGGCAACTGAAATGTATGAATCAGTCATTATCCCCTATATTTCTGACCATTCTTAAATTTCATACACTCATTTTCTGTCTACCTGATTTTTTTTTTCTTTTTACATCAGCTTCACAGCTTATTTGCTTACAATATGGCATAATTGGTTTTCTCCTTGATGTGTTCTGAATATACAGTTTTATGTTAAGAGTTTGAACAATGGGGTACATATCTCTGTTTGCCCAATAAACCAAATTTATGGCAGAAAAGGTTGATTTTTAATCTCTCATAGACAAGGAGGGCAATTTATTTTTTGAATCCATTTTACATATTGGGGAAATCTGTTTTGGATAAACTAAAACATTTTTTCTCCCCCCCCCCCCCACAAGAAAAAGACATGGACAAGAGTGACTGAATAGATATGAAGATAAGATCCATATGAATGCTGCATACAAGAGACTCATTTCAATACTAAATTCACACACAGACTGAAAGTGAAGGTATGAAAAAGGTATTCCATGAAAACAAAAATGAAAAGAAAGCTGGGTGGCAATACTTATATCAGACAAAATAGACTTTAAAACAAAGAATGCAACAAGAGACAAAGAAGGACATTACATAATGATCAAGGAATCAATCCAACAAGAAGGTGTAACAATTGCAAACATACATGCGCCCAACATAGGAGCACCTAAATACATACAGACAAAAGGATGAATTGACAGTAACACAATAACAGTAAGGGACTTTAACTCCCAACTTATATCAATGGACAGATCATTGAGGCAGAAAAACATTAAGGAAACACTGGCCTTAAACGACTCATTAAACAAAGGGACTTAATTACATCCAAAAGCAGCAAATACACATTATTTTCAAGTGAACATGGAATATTCTCTAGGAGAGATCACATACTGAGCCACAAAATAAGTTTCAGTAAATTTAAAAAGACTGAAATTATATCAAGCATATTTTCTGAACACAACACAATGAAACTAGAAGTTAAATACAAGGAAAAAAAAAACTACCAAAACACAAGCACATGGAAGCTAAACAATATGCTACTAAGCAACAAATGGGTCACTGAATAAATCAAAGAGGAAGTCAAAAACCTGGAGTCAAGTGTAAACAAAAATAAAACAATTCAAAATCTATGGGATGCAGCAAAAGCAGTTCTAAGAGGGAATTTTATAACAATACAAGCTTTCTTTAGGAAACAAGAAAAATCTCAAATTAAAAAAAAAAAACTAACATTAGGACAAGAAGAACAAACACAGTGCAAGGAAGGAAGGAAAAAACTAATAAAGATCAAAGCAGAAATAAATGAAAAAGAACTGAAAAAAAAACAGTAGAAATGACCAATGAAAAGATAAATAAAACTGATAAACTTTTAGATAGACTCATCAAGAAAAAAAGAGAGAGGGCCCAAATCAATAAATTCAGAAATGAAAAAGGAGAAGTTATGACTGATACCATAGAAATACAAAGGATCATAAGAGATTACTACAAAAAATTATACATCAATAAAATGAACAACCTGGAAGAAATTGACAAATTCCTATAAATGTACAATCTCCCAAGACTAAATTTAGAAGAAATAGAAAACATGAACTGACAAATTACCGGGAATGAAATTGAATTATTAATAAAAAAAAAAAACCTCCCAACAAACAAAAGTCCAGGACCAGATGGCTTCACAGGTGAATTCTATCAAACATTTAGAGTTAATACCTATCCTTCTCAAACTATTCAAAAAATTACAGAGAAAGGAATGCTTCCAAACTAATTTGATAAGTCCAGCATCACACTGATAAAAAAAAATTGCAAAAAAGAAAAGTACAAGCCACTATCACTGATAAACATAGATGCAAAAGCCTTAACAAAATATTAGCAAATCAATTTCAACAAAACATAAAAAGAGCATACACCATGATCAAGTTGGATTTATTCCAGCAAATCAATCAATGTGATACATCATATTAACAAATTTAAGAATAAAAATCATATGATCATCTCAATAGATCCAAAAAAGCTTTTGATAAAATTCAACATCCATCTATGATAAAAGCTCTCAACAAAATGTGTATAGAGGAACATAACTCAACACAATAAAAGTCATCGCTAATATCAAACTCAATGGTAAAAAGCTAAAAACATTTCCTGTAAGATCAAGAACAAAATAAGTATTCCCACCCTCAAAGACTTTTATTCAACATAGTATTGGAAGACCCAGCCACAGCAATCAGAAAAAGAAAGGACATAAAAGAAATTCAAATTGGAAGGGAAGAAGTAAAACTGTCACTGCAGGTGACATTATACTATACCGAGAAAATCCCAAAGATGCCACCAAAAATCTACTAGAACTCATCAATGCACTTTGTAAAGTTGCAGGACACAAAATTAGTATACAAAAATCTGTGTTTCTGCACACTAACAACAAACTAGCAGAAAGAAAAATTAGGGAAACAATCTCACTCACAAGCACATCAAAAAGAATAAAATACCTGAGAATAAATATAACTAAGGAAGTAAAAGACCTGTACTCAGAAGTCTCTAAGACACTGATGAAAGAGATTGAAGACACAACAGATGGAAAAATATACTATGCTCGTGGATTGGAAGAATTAATATTGTTAAAATGACCATTCTACCCAAGGCAATTTACAGATTCAATATAATTTCTATCAAAATATTAATGGTAGTTTTAGAATTCAAACAAATAATTCCAAAATTTGTATGGAAACACGAAATACCCTCAATAGCCAAAACACTCTTCAGAAAGAAGAACAGAACAGGAGGTATCATGCTTCCTGATTTCAAATTATACTGAAAACTATAGTAACCAAAGTAGTATGATACTGGCATAAAAACAGACACACAGATCATGGGAAGCAAAAAGCCCAGAAATGAACCCACACTTACATGGACAATTAATCTATGACAAAAGAGGCAAGAAACACAATGGGGAAAAGACAACCTCTTCAATAAATGGTGCTGGGAAAACTGGACAGCTACATGTCAAAGAATCACACTGGAGTACTCTGTCACACTATGCACAAAAATAAATTCAAAATGGATTAAAGACTTAAATGTGAGACATGAAACCTTAAAAGTTCTAGAAGAAAACATAGGCAGTACACACTTTGACATCAGTTTTAGGATTTTTTTTTTTAAATATGTCTCCTCAGGCAAGGGAAACAAAAGCAAAATAAAAATATGGGACTACCTGAAACCAAAAAGCTTTTGCACAGTGAAGAAAACCATCAGTAAAACAAAAACGCAGCCTACTGAATGGAGGAAGATATTTATAAACAATATATCCAACAAGGGGTTAATATCCAAAATATACAAAGAACTCATACAAGACAACATCAAAAACAAAACAAAACAAAACAAAAACAAGAAATCATTCAATTCAAAATGGGCAGAGGACTTGAATAGACATTTTCCCCAAGAATACATAAAAATGGCCAAAAGACACATGAAAAGATGCTCAACATCACTAATCATCAGAGAAACACAATTCAAAACCAAAATGAGATATCACTTCACACCTGTCAGAATGTTTGTTATCATAAAGATAACAAATGACTCATGCAGGTGAGGATTTGGAGAAAATGTAATCCTCATACACTGTTGGTGGGAATATAAATTGGTGCAGCCACTAGGAAAACATTACTGAGTTTCTTCAAAAAACTAAGAATAGAACTACCATATGTTCCAGCAATCCCACTTCTGGGAATTTTTCAGAAGAAAATGAAAACACTAATTAGAAAAGATATACACTTTCCAATGTTCATTACAGCATTATGTACAATAGCCAAGATATGGAAGCAACCTATGTGTCCATTAACAGAGGAATGGATAAAGAAGATGTGGTACATATATACAATGGAATATTACTCAGCCATAAAAAAGAATGAAATATTGCCATCTGTGTTGTCACAAATTATTATTTGATATAATTATTATTCTAAGTGACATAAGTATTATTATAATTATTATAAATAATAATTATTTTTTATTTATTATTTATAATATAAATAATTATAAATAATTATTATCATTATTCTAAGCTACATAAGTCAGAGAACAATAAATACAGTAAAATTTCACTTATATGTGGAATCTAAAAAAGTAAGCAATGAACAAGCATAACCAAACTGAAACAGAATCATAGATACAGAGAACAAACAAATCATTGCCAGAGGGCAGGGGGTGGAGGCAGAAGAGAGGTGAGGGAGTTTAAGAGGTATAAACTTTCACTTATAAAATAAATAATTCACAGATATGAAATGTATAGTGGGTGAAATATATCAATAATTATGTAATTTTTTGTATGGTGAAAGAAGACAACTAGACTTATTGTGATCATTTTGAATGTATAGAAATATCTAATCACTACATATTATACCAGGAACTAACATAGCGTTGTAGATCAACTATACTTCAAGAACAAACAAAATCATAGAAATAGAGATCAGGCTTGTGGCAGAAGGTGGGAGGAGGGGAATTAGAGGAATGTGGTTAAAGGATACAAACTTCCAGTGGTAAGATAGGTAAGTATTAGGGACATATTTACCACATGGTAAACATAACTAACACTGCTGTACATTGTA
Organism: Hippopotamus amphibius kiboko; assembly: GCF_030028045.1. Classification (NCBI taxonomy): domain Eukaryota; kingdom Metazoa; phylum Chordata; class Mammalia; order Artiodactyla; family Hippopotamidae; genus Hippopotamus; species Hippopotamus amphibius. The sequence goes on from NC_080188.1 coordinate 88,558,320, forward strand.
AATGAAAGTTGTTCAGGGAGTAAATCCTAAGAGTTCTCATCACAGGAACATATATTTTGTTTTTATTTCTTTCATGTTGCAGCTATACAAGATGATGACTGTTCATCAAACCTACTGTGGTAATCATTTCATGATGTATGTAATCAAATGGTTATGCTGTACACCTTAAACTTATATAGCACTATGTGCCAAATACATATCAATAAAACTTGAGGGGACGTAAGAAAATTACTATTTGGCAGCCATCATAGTAATAGTAATAATTGATTCAAGAGGTGAAATTTTTTTCCATTTTATTTATTTATTTATTTATTTATTTTTTGAGGTAAGAGGTGAAATTTTAATGAGGAGCAGTGTACATATTTGGATATGCAACACACACATATACATACACACACAGAAAGAAAGAGGGAAAAGAACAGCACGGTAAATGTAATAGAATATTGACAATTAAGGAATTCAGGCAATGGGCACATAGGTTTCTGTATATACTTTCTTTCCAACTTTTCTGCAAACATTATTTTGTATCAAAATTTGTTGCCCCTAATCTCATTAGTTCAGACCCTATTAATCCAGACCCCAAAATGGTACCTTCATTTGTTAAGTACGTTTTATTCTTAAAATTATTAGTTTATTCAGGATTTCTATAGACTTCTGCTGGCTGTATTTGGAATTCAAGGGAGGAAAGTATTTATTAAACAGTTTCAAATGGCTTTTTACAGAGCCAGACAGTATTCTAGGCTCTGGGTTCAAAATAAGCTTTGTCAGTTAGAAATGACCAAGTGGCCAAGCATTCAGTGAAGGAAGAAGACCATTGCCCACTTGCACAGCTGGGGAAGAACCCATCCTTTTTTTGTTGTGTATCAGTGTGTCCCTTCCGCCAATTTAATCTAACAGTCCTTCATAGAATACCCTTAGTGGGCAAAGCCTGTTCTCAGGTTCTGTGTAAAAGACCACAGAAATAACACACAGATTATCTGCCTAGAATTCAAATTTAGAGAGAAAAGATGAAGAATAAGCAAATATATATATAAATGTATATGTATGTGTATATATATACACATACATATATAATTATGCTAATATAATGGAGATCCAAGAAATGGAGCTTTGGAAAGAAAACATAAGGAAGAAAATATTAATTCTCACTGGGAGATTTGTTGTAATTTCTAGAAGAGGGGAGGTGATTGGCCCCTTTAAGGGTGCTTCTTCTATTTGCAGTTATAAAGATGGGGTAGGTTGATCTAGATAGAGGAAAAGCCTTTTTTAAAAAAGTCCAAAAAATACATATATTTTGAGAAAAGAGAGTAAAATCATAGGGTCATGTCGTAAACTGGCCAGTCAAGCATTCTGCTCTGCTTTGTCATTCTTTAAGAACCTGTGAATTCATATAGACCCCTTCAGTCTCTGGAAGTAAACAAGTCAAGCCATCTCTACAAATTAATGTGAAATCATTTGTTTTGTTTTCTCCCATAATTTCAGGTTGACAGTCATCAAATACAATCATGAGGTTGTAAAGGTTGAGACTTGGTGATCATACTCATAATAAAAGTAAATTTTACTAGACATGAACCTGGAAATTATATCTGCCACAAAGATAATTGTTGTAATTAAGAGTTAAAGTAATGACATTTTGGTTTATTGTATGTAAACAACACATCCATTTCTAATTTGTATTAGCATAACATTAACTGCAAGAATAATGTTTTCTAAGATTATTTTTTCCTTTGCTTACTAAAGTGTAAAGTGATTTCTGATTTTGATAGTTGCCATCCATAATAATCTATTTTAAGGAACTTTTATTGTGTGAAACTTTAAAATATCTAAGCATAGGCAATGTTATATAAATATGTGAGCATGTAAGTTTTAATTTAGACTCAGAGTAGTTCGTATTTGAAAAATTCTAATCAGAGCCCACACTCAAGAGATGACTTGTGCAAAGGTTTCAGCCCTCTTGTTCTCCGACACCAAAGGGTTTGTTATGTAACATAAGGAATACAATATGTTTTTCCCTATTGGTAAAATAAGTCATGTTCAAGATGTGAATCAACTAGAAATACTATGCAGGTACTTCAACTCTTTTTCAAGAAGGAAGAGTATTTAGCAAGGAGTCAATATCTTCAAGAGTCACTCCCTAGCCTAAGGACTCTTCTAAGTCTATCACCGAATTAGACGGAGGCCCCCATCTTGGGGCCCTGGCTAAACCCAAGCTCTCCTGGTTGGTAGGGGAGTTCTTTCTGGCTCAGTTTCCTGTTGCCAATAGGAAACTGAGTTTGGTGCAAGCAAGACAGGATTTTATTCAATGGCCATGCTCTAAAGGTACCTTCTCCATGATAACAGAGACAAGGTTTTACAGAAAAGGGTGAAGGAGGTTATAGGGAGCAGGGGTCTTTTGTCATCCCGATTGGTGAAAATGCAATTTCCCAGAATGCCTCTTTCTGCTGTGGTTTAGCCCTTTGGTGTCTGGGTCTGAAGTGTGCAGCACTAATACGGCTTGGCGGGCAGAAATCTTATTACCACAATGAGATGGTGATGCTCTGTAGACTGACCTTCCTCCCAATTTTGAAGTTCAGTCAGCTTACACTGATGTCTCATAGATAAACCCCTTGTTTCTGATTTGCAAACACAGCTAGAAGACACAGTTTTGGTTTTCTGCAAGTTTTCCCAAAGTGAGGTTTTTATTAGCAATGAGAGGCTTCCTTCCCTCCTTGCCTGAGACAGGTGTACTTGTTTTATAGAGACAGTTGAGGCATGGCTAGGACCCTTGGGTTGCTCCCCTGAGTGACAAATCTTTTGAATACCTATCTTTGAAAGACTAGGTCATCTGATCTGACTTGAGGTTTAGCTGAATGAAGCTGCAAGCATATTGTTCCCACTGTCTCAAATGAACCTTTCACTCGCAAGTGCTGGCAGAAAGCCCAGAATGACAGCAAGCTGGGGCTTCATCGATCTTGCAGACTTTTGCCCTTTCTCTGGCCTCTTTGGTAACAGATGTTTATATATGTGAAAAAACTTGGCCCAAGACAATAGAGGTTGTCATACTGCACCTGTGAGCAAGATCATGGACAATCATAATTCTCAATGACCATTAAATTCTGGAGGTCACCCATACCTGCCAAAATAATGTCATAATCTTCAGTGACTGAATTGTCTTCAAGCAGTTTGCAATAAAAGATATCCTATGAAAATCATTTTTCAATAGCCCTATAAACAATACAACATTTGGAGACAACCAATAATGTTTCAACAAAGCCTGGAGGGGCTGGGCATTGAATGTTTATGGATGGCAGGCAAAATGATGGAGGCCTGAGGATGCCAAAGAGAGGCATGAGACTTCAAGGTACTTATGGTCCTTGGGGGAAATCGATGCTTAATACATTTAATTGTAAACATATAATGCCAATTATATTTAAGTATAATACAATTTGATGGGTATAATGACAGAGATGTGCTTATAGAACTGGGGGTGGGAGGAGATCCCCACTGGTGGGAGTGGGTAGGTTCTTAAGATAAAGAAAAACTTCCTGGATGAAGTAATCCTAGATGTGGGTCTTTGAGGAAAAATAGGATGCACCAGAGAAAAGTCAAGCAGTAGAGAAAGCGTTTATAGTGACAAAGGCACATGAAAGAAAAGGTGCGTGTTGCATAATGGAGACTACAAAGGGTTAAGTGTCTCAGGCAGGTGGTTCTACAAATGAGGCAGAAGAGGTAGCTAGGAGCATAGGGGTCTGGTCATGGATCTGTAAGTCATTTCTAAGAAGCTTTGAGTTTAGTCCAACGCTACCAACTTCTTTAAATCAGCACCCCCTTGTAACCTTGCCGAATTTAGGGCCACAACATGACGGAAGCTGTGCTTTTAATATTCACATACATTAAAAATACACAATGTCAAACGTTACTACAAATTCACCAAAATTAAGGAAATTATTATTTATATTAATTGTCATAACTTGCATCTACATATTTTTGAAAAAGTCAGGTATTTATGTACAAAACATTATTAGTTTTGTTAAAGTATAGTTGATTTACAATACTATGTTAATTTCAGATGTACAGCAAAGTGATTTGGTTACCTATATTTTTTCAGATTATATCCCATTATAGTTATTATAAGATATTGAATATAATTTCCTGTGCTATGCAGTAAATCCCTGTTGCTTATCTATTTATGTAAAGTAGCTTGTATCTGTTGATCCCATACTCCTAATTTATCCTTCCTTCCCTCCCTCTCCCCTTTGGTAACCATAAATTTGTCTTCTATGCCTGTGAGTCTGTTTCTGTTGTGTAGATACATTCACTTGTATTATTTTTTAGATTCCACATACAAGTGATATATAGTATTTGTCTTTCTCTGTCTGACTTACTTCACTTAGTATGATAATCTCTAGGTCCATCCATGTTGCTGCAAATGGCAATATTTCATTCTTTCTATGGCTGTGTAAAATTCCATTGTATGTATGTACCACATCTTCTTTATCCATTCAACTGTCGTTGGACACTGAGGTTGCTTCCATATCTTGGCTATTGTAAATAGTGTTGCTATTACAGCACAATTATTGGAGTGCATATACCTTTTCAAATTAGAGTTTTTATTTTATCTGGATATGTATCCAGGAGTGGGATTTCTGAATCATACTGTAGCTCTATTTTTAGTTTTTTAAGGAACCTCCATACTATTTTCTATAGTGGCTATTTTTTCAGCTTATAATCAAAGTTTGCAACCAGTGTAGATCTGCAAACATTAATCAAAATTTCAAAATATCTTCAAAGGTCTATAAGCTACAAACTGGGTACTACTCTAGCCCATAGAAAGTCAATGAAGCCTTCCAAACCCTAGAGAGAGATGGTCAGAACTGCACAATAGAGCAAGACCCTGGACAAGGAGAGCAGAAGTGGGTAGGGGGTCAATTCCTCGTTTGAGATTTCCTGCATGAGGGCAGTGAAAACATGTAATGCTTGAGAGTTAATTGACAGCATAGGAACGGTGAAGGAAAGGGAGGAGTCAAGGCTAAATACAGGAGTGACAGTTAAATGCTGAGGACATTAGCAAATAGGAGGAGACTTAGAATGGAAGGCAGTCAGTCCATCTTGGACATGCTCATTTGAGCCACCATGAAGTAGGAAGATGCATAGCGGGCAGTGAATAAACACTCCAAAGATGCAGGAATCCACAGCACAGGGTGATAGCCTCAAGCTTACAAGGCCACAAAGGGAGCGTGTACAGAGTGAAAAAGAGCAATAATAGCATGAAATATGGGAAATACCAAGATTTAGATGGTAGGAAAGGAAAGGGAGTGTGTGAATGAGACAGAAGGAATAGGGGTGTCAAGGAAAACCAGGAAAGTTTGGAGCTTGACGTTCATGGGGAGGAGAGAGTTTGAGCAGAAAGGAACAGCGCTGTGTGTTCAATGCAGGATCGTGTATCACAGTGGGCAGCTGCTACGAAGTAAGAAAATGAGACCCATAGAGCCATAGCAGCTTTAGAGACAATCTGGTCCAGCCAAAGCCCTCATTTTGCAGATAGGAAGTTGAAGCTCAGGGAGGTTTTGTGTCCACGGTGGAACAAACTGTTAATGGCAGAGCTGGCGTCAGAGCCAAGTCCTGTAACAGCAAGACCAGTACTCACCAAACTGGTATTGAAGTCTGATGGTTAGAAGTGCCTGAGGGTAGTATCCAGGTGGTTTTAAGATAACAAATAAAGATGGTAGAGTCCTTATGAAAACATCTTCGTTTCTAGGGATTTTTTGGCCTGAGCATTTTATCAGCTTCACCTTACTGGCTTTGCCAATTTGCAAATCTGTAAAACCTGCACTGGTGTCTTATCCCAACACAGAGACATGGCGCGTCCCTCCCACGGCTCCCTACCAGATCTAGGTCACAGTGACGGCAGAAGCCACTGCACAGGCAAGAGACAGTTGTACCAGTGAGACAACTAATGGGTAATTGCAACACCTGCCTAGCACTTAAGGCCTGGCCTGGCCTCCTATTCCGACCCCCAAAGTGTGTGTGTGTGTGTGTGTGTGTGTGTGTGTGTGTGTGTGTGTGTGTGTATCAACAGAGATGTTTAGATATATGGGACACTTTTATATTAGGGAAATTCTTATGTTGAATAATCCTGTGATAAATATAAACCATTTGGAAAGGGAATGCCAAGTTAATTTCAACTTTTTATGGCAAAACCAGTGGGGTGAATGTATTGCAGTCCCTGTAAGTGTATACCTTTCATAGCTTTGACAGATATTTATGAGAATTAAACATTTTGATTCAAAAAGTTTGACTATCATAAGTTTCATAAGATTGAAACATGTTAAGGTCTTCCCTTTGGAATGGTGTTTGTGGCCTTTTTTTAAGGAAATTCTGTGAGTTTCATTTTTAATCTAGAGTAGAATTTAAAGAAATAGCCTGTATACTGAGGATTCCATATGAAACAGCCCTTCCAGAAAAAGAATCGGTTCTTGTCCCACAGATTCTGAAACTGTATGGAGCACAATTCACAAAAACAAGCAAGCTGGTAATCTGCATGGAACAAAAACATAAGGAAGGGAGTATAAGAGACATCAGATTATTACCAAGTCCAAGCTCATACTGTTCGCTGTGTGACATACCAATAAACCCAGAGATGAATTGTTGGGGCAAGGAACAGTGACTTTACTTAGAAAGCCAGCAAACTGAGAAGGTGGTGGACTCATGTCCTAAAGAACCATCTTCCCTGATTTAGAATTCAGGATTCTTTTATGTAAAAATAGAGTCCTGGTTCCAGCCAGATTCTGGAGGGGAAATGTATTAATTTCTTCTTTCCTGCAACCATTCACAAGTGGGCCTGGTCTGGATGTTTCCTGTGAGCTAAACAAAGACATTTTAGCTTAATACTCATTACCTGGAAGGCAGGGTTTCCTGAGACGGGCCATTATGTATAATTAAAGCTATAGACAATATCCCTTTAGTGATTAACTTGTAATAGAATGCAAATGTTCTTCCCTATTACAGAAGCAGCTAGGGTAAAGGGTTGTACTCTTATTTTGGTAGTGGTGGCCATGATGGTGATGGGGTTTTCAGGGAAGGGGGGGGGCGGTTTATTGATTTACAATGCAGTATTTACTGTGAAATGATAATAAATGTTTTGCTAAAATTTCTCATATACTATCATATAACCCCAATTGCTTAATTATTATATTTTTAGGTAAACTATTCAATGATAAAGCACATTGTAATCAAGACCTATGAAACCAAACTTGCTACTTCCATTCCCCAGGGATTTGGAGGGCTTGTAGAAAATAGTTTTAATTCAATCAAGGGTAAGAAAGATGTCAAAACTCTGTACCAATTTAAACATAAATTTAGTTAGATTTCACAAATGTACTGAAGATACCAAATTTATTTCCATATGTTGAAATGTTTAAGGTCTAAAATTATGTTCAGCTTTTGGAGGAATCTGTGTTCATGGCAAACTCTGAAGCATCTTCCAAACAGAGAAAAGACAATGGCTTTAAAAATTGATTACAATACACAAATCAAACCAGATATCACAAGTAATACTGTTTTATTTTCAGCATGTTACTGCATCCTTGGCCTCAAATGAAATAAATTTCCAAACAAAAATTACCTAGAGATCAATTCTGTTCCTGAATATTTCTCTGTGTTAGACAGGAGGCACACATGTGGACAGCTTACCCTGTAAAAGGCACTATATTGGTTCTTGTGGAATATAGCCACCCCACCATGTACTTACAAGAGAAGTAACAGTGTGTCTCAGAAACTAAGTAGTAATCTGAGCCCAAGGAGAGTCAGGCTGCTGCTCTCATACTGATGTACCAGGTCAAATCACTTCATTTACTTATTTCATCATCTTAAAAAAAAAAATTATAGTAGTACATAACTGCAGCAAGAGCCCCAAATATATCTCTAATTTCCTGAAAAAGGTACAAGTTCCTCTAAAATTGATCCACTAGCAGAATTCTCCTAGCCTAGTATCATGAGAGGTAGTTTTCTTACGGACTACGAAGAAGATGCTTTAGAAGGATTGGGAGTTTATTTGAAACTTTAGAGAAAAATTTCTTTCCAAAGACATATCACTAATATTTTTTTAAAAAATAGGATACTCCTTAGTATATTGGAAAAAATAGATTAGGTCAACTGAGGTGATAGCTTAAGTTTGAGACCATCTATAAAATTTTATTAAGAATTAAGCAATTTATTTCTCTTGAGATATAAAGTCAGATAGCTAGGCTAAAGACTCTTCAGTTACATTTTTATAATGCAATGAATTAGAATAAATAATAGCAATTAGTTACCATTGTGGTTTCCTAAGATGATAAAAATATAACAATTTTTTAAGGAAAATTTTAATTTCTTTGAAAGAAGTTTAAATATTCCTGGAAAGTAGAAACTTTGCCAATCTCAACATTCTTTTCAAGAAATGTTTATCTTTACAGTTAACTGACCAGTCCAAATTATAACAAAAATCCTGGTAGTAACTCTAGCTCATGCTAAGATATCATATGTTGAAAAAATATAGTCGTGTATTAGGAAGCATGAGTGTACACTTGGGAGTCATCAGTTTAATAGCACTTGGCCTATAATTAAAAGGTCAAAAGTTGACCAAGTTTATTATTTATGATTATCATAGTTTATAAATTATATATATACATTTTGTTATGTATAAAATAATGATTATTCATTATTATATATATCTGGATAAAAAGACAAACCTCAACACATAAAGATAATAACCACAACAAAATCCTGCCCATCTCTTTTTTACTTTGAAAAGTTTAAAAGATACAGACAAGGTCAGAGGATAATGCAATACATATACATCTACCCACCACAGAATTAGCAAAAGATAATACTGAGTAAAAGCTTTTGTTCCAGATATTTCCATACACTTGTGTAAGAACAGGTTTTCCTTGCAGCTGGACTGGAGTGGCGCTCTGTTATCTCTGGGATGCAAGGAAGTCGGCCAGGACCCTTGGTCCAGGCAGGATTCGGTTTTCTAGCTGGTGATCTACATTGTGCTGTTTAAAATTCGAGACCCATTTTTTTTTAAACTTTTTTTTTTATTGGAGCATAGTTGATTAACAATATTATGTTAGTTTCAGGTGTACAGCAAAGTGATTCAGTTATACACACACATGTATCTATCCTTTTTCAAATTCTTTTCCCATTTAGGTTGTTACATAATATTGAGCAGAGTTCCCTGTGCTCTACAGTAGGTCCTTGTTGGTTATCCATTTTAAATATAGCAGTGTGTACATGGTTAGATCTCATATAGATTGTGAAATGATGCATGTTCACTGAATTTATTGAGGTCATTATTTCATGATGGGTATAAATCAAATAATTATGCTGTCTATCTTCTAGGGGCCAATCTGAAAGGTATTACAGCTGGTCATGCCGGAGAATCAAAACCTGCGCCACAGAAGAATGCCCCTCATTGACAAAATCCCCTGTATCTATCAAGGACTCACAAGACACATTCTTATCCATATTCTCCTCATTCCTGCCGATACACATTACCCAGGATCTGCAGTTCATTTGGCGTATAATCTCTCCTCCTTTCGAAGGCTCATCACTTCCCTCATAAGCTATGCTAACATTGACTCTATTTATGGTTTTTGTTGCCGGCGTAGAAATAAAGGCAGATGCTGAGGACAAGCATTGTTTCTGCAGATTCTGTCCTCAAACATGAGGAAATACGCCACTTCTGCAAAGGGTTCAAGGGGATCTGTGGATTGAAGGTTCTCAAGTGCTTCTACTCAGATAGACCTGTCTCAGGTCCCAAGTCCCACTCTTCCCAAAGAGAGCCCTGACCTTGGCACAGAGGTTTACCTAGGCTGAAAACTCAGCCTCCTGAAGTCTATTCCAATTGTACAGTTAAGTCCCGTGCCTAAATCATGGTTTACCAGGACTTCTGTTTGCAGAAAATGAAAGTCTTTTGAAATATTGTCAAAAAGGTTCTGTGAAGGTCATACTAAACTTGAGGTTGTTAATTAATATATCCAAGCCCACTGTTTCTTCTTGGCAATAAATCACTGGCAGTTAGCAGCACACATCCAATTCCATCATCCTTATAGGTACTATATCCCCCAAACTTTTCAAATGCTAGAGATATTTCAATATCTAGTACGTCCTCTTTCATCTATAGCCCATCCCAATTCACTACAGGTGAAAGTCTTTGCAAATCTTATTGATACAGCAGTCTAGGGGTTGTCAATACTTTATCCACCACCAATAATGGGATTCCTTTTTGTAATCCGGTTGAAATTAAGCAAATCCTATCCTTATGGTCTATTTCATAGACTCATGCTTGGCACCAACCATCTTAGATGTGATTCCCAAGAAGCAGAGCCTGACAAGAGGATTGTTGTTCAAGATTCATTGAGTAAGTATTCTCAGGAGGAAAGGAAAGAAGACAGGATGAGGAAGGGAAAAAAGCTAAGAGGAACGTGGTTTCAGCCTGATCTCACTGGAAAGCTTCAGAGCACAAATTACCCTATAGGGTTGGTCACCCTGGAGGTAAGAAGACTGGCCTTTTGCACCCCCTCGTCATTCAGATATTGGCTGCGGACTGCCCCTGCAGAGGGTGCATAACTTTCCAGGTGACCTGGGTACCCTCATCACAGGGCATTTCTTCAGAGAAGAGGCGAAGCCCTGAGCCGTCAGCAGCCAACACTCATAGCACCTGGGTCATGGGTGTGTTAGTGGAATAAAGGGAATCTAGGCTCTGTCGCAAACACCATGACTGTGTTACAAGGGTTGCTACCCCTTCTATAATCAGAAGGCCACTTGCTTCAGGACTATCCTTTCACAGCTATAATCTGTCACCACAGTGAGAAAAAGACCACCCACAAGAAGCCACCACAAACAGAAAGTCACTATAACTTTGCTACCACTCTTGTCTCAGATTCAAGCCAAGCTGCCACAACCTGCATCCAAAAAGCAGACATTCTCCACGCCATCTTTCAACATGGACAAAACAGTATCTCATGGTCCCTGGGACTCTGGTAACACTCCAGCAAGGGGAAGAAAATTCCACAATTCTGCTTGCCAACAGAAGCAGCAGAAACAGCCAATTCAGTTCCCTTGAGGGCACGTGTGATTGACTGAGCTTAAATCAGGGCTGGAATCTAACTGCGTGGAGCCTGGGAAACACTGTCTAGCTTCTTCAGCCTCTTGATTCTGGATGGCTCACCAAAAGGTGGGAGCAGCGATGGTCAGCATCAGTCCACGAAATCCACCTTCATTCACTCTTGTTATTTAGAATCTATCTCCAGGATTTAAAGTTCCAAACAGGAGCATTGGTACCAACAACAGGCTGACCCTGAAAATATAATAATTCAACTTATCCCCAGGAAACACATCTCAATCTTTATGCAGCAGAAAATGTCTTAAGTTTGCCTTCACTCTCAGGTTAGAGTTTAGCTGTATAGAATTCTAGGTCAACAATGATTTTTACATCAGAACATTGAAATTATTATTTCCCTGATTCGTAGCATTGATTGCAGTCCCTGAGAAATCTGTTGTCCCTCTAATCATTCTTCCTTTATAAGTTAGCTGGCTTTTCTCTCTGACAGAAGAAATTTTTCTCTTCTTATTTGGTTCTGCAATTTCTCTGTGGTTTTTCTAGACGTAATTTATTTTTCTCTTTCCTGTTGGATCTTGCTGTACTCCTTCAACCTGAGAGCTGTCTTCAGTTCTAGGAAGTTCTCAGCCATCATTTCTTTTAAGACCTCCCTTTGTCCTATCTTCCTGTGCTTTCTTTCCTGGAATTTTATCAGCATATGTTAATGGATCCTTTTATTTTCTCTTCTCTGAATCTTAGTGTCTCTCATATTTTTCATCTCTTTATCTCTGTGCTTAATTTTTCTCTGTGCTTTTTTTAAATTAATCTTTCAATGAACTTTTTCAATTCAATGATTACACTGTTCTTACTTTTAGTTGCATTTTTAAAACTTCAGTTTCTGTAAATTTGACTATTCTTAATATTTGGGGAGGGGGAGCTTGTTTCCAAAGTTACCTATTTGTGACTCCATCCATGGTCGCTCAGATGGTCCCATTTATTGCATTTTCTGATTCTTGTTAATATCACTTGTTCCTGCTGGTTGTTTGTGTCATTTTTACTATATATGGGGGAGGAGCTTACTTTCCAAAGTAGTTCAGTGTTAAATCTAGTTTGAAGCAACTTAAACCAATACTTACGCTTTCTATTCTCTTATAAACATTTCCATTGTCATGAAAGGAAAAAACAAAACAAAAACAAAAAACTTAAAGGAGAACCGTGTATACAGTAGAAATTAACACATTATAAATCAACTCTACTTCAATAAAAAATATTTAAAGGAGGAAAAAGTAAAATAAAGGTTCTTTTTAGTTGGAAAAAAAAAGTAGTTCAGTGTTCTCTGGGTTGTGGGAGAATTTCTAGAATAACTTTGAGTTTCTTTTTCCCAAGAAAGTCACGATGGGTTTCATAAGTCTAGGACCAACTTTGTGCTAAGCTTTCTCCTTGGTGCCCTTAGTCAGGTGGGGAGTTCAGCTCCAGCACTCTGTATAAATCCACTTCTAGCCCTGATTCCCTTGGCCGGCCCTGTGCCTCAGCTAATTCACTGACTTGGGTAGGAATTCCCTCTTCATTATTTTACCTGATGGTTCTCCTTGCTTTGAAGCTCAAGTATGTATAAGGGTTTGGGGGGTTTGTTGTTCTATTTACTTCTGTAATTCTTATATATGGAAACTTGCAAAGGATTTCCCGTATGTGTTCAGTCTGTCCTAGCAATCAAAAGTGTTCTCAATGGCCGGTTGCCTTCCATATACCAAAGAAGAAAAAAGGGGCTAACAGTATTTCTCTGGCAATTTGGTGAAGCAGAATTGTTAGCAATAGACAGTCTCTTGAGCTGATCTTAACTTGTCAGTTCCTAGATAGAAGATGGATGCTCGCTGGAGGAGGAAAAGGAATCCCATTATGGTTTATTTCCCCTTACTACAACCTCAGTTGCTCTTGGTAAAACCTTATTTGGGGGGAAGAATAAAATATCTGTCTATGCCAAATACATTTGCAGTTAGAATGCGGATGTTATACCATCTTATGGTACGAAAAGTCATTTCTTTTTATTCTATAACCAGGGTCTTGGATAAACGAAAAGTGATAACAGACCCAGTTGCTGGAATTGCTAATAATCTGAAAACATACTTCTCACGTGATGAATCCTTTCAGCATCTCTTCATGCCCCACCTCAGCCTCCTCCGCCACCTCCCCCATCAGCACAGGAGTGTCATCCTGCAAAGCTGCTCCATCTTCCCAGAGCCTCGCCTGCCCAGTCCCCAAATGACAGCTGACCAAGACAAGGTCGGCAACCCCACTGCATCATGAGGAAGGATGCTGATTTCAGGGGCCACCGGCCTGCCTCGTGGAACTGCACCAAGACTGCCCAAGGCTCCCCCTGGTGTTGTTTAGGTTTTCTGCTCCTGAGAAATGCAGCCAAGCCACCCGGGGCCCACACTATTCTCTGATATAGAAACCTAAGCAAGGGGGTCTGTGGGAGCTCTGCCCCCACATGATATGAAGTGGGCATTACTATTTCACTGTTAAAAAGAGGGAATAATCAGTGTCTGGGCCCTCCTGGGCCCAAGAGCCCCTTCCACCTGTCATCCACATGTGTGCAGCAAGTTTTATACCAACGTTTTAAATTATAGAGGGTTTGTTCCCTGTTTCATTTTCTATTCTGATTTCGTTTTGATGCTGGTCTGCTTTTATTCTTTGTAGACGTTAACTATTTCTTCTTCAGTCTTCTAAAAATGCTAAGATCGAGTAAAACAGAATGGACAGGGAAACTGGAGACCTTTTTCCCCAAAATTAGTTTCTTTGTTTTGACATGAACCAGCTACAGGTCCATGACAGGTGTGCTGACAGTCTACAACAACGTTAGCAGATACAGTTTCGCCATCTTTACATAAAACTAAATTAAGGAAACCACCACTAACACAAATGCCTTTGCAATTAAAATGAAACATTTGATCTTGTTGTTGTTCTTAATGTCAACCAGTACATAGAGAATTAAGTAACTTTTTAGAGGATATTGCATGCTCTAACTGAGAGCAAACTCCAGGAATTTTTCATATGAAATACTTTTCTATATCTTAAGATTAAGCTCCAGAACTTAATCTCCTTGCTCAGTTTTGGGAAAACACACTAGAACTTGAAATGGAGTGTTTTGGAGTGAGATGTTTTGGAATGAGTATATGTGTTCTCTTTGAAAATGCAATTTGAATATATGTCTTAACCATGCTGTAACCCTGCTGCTTGGTTTGGAGACTGTTTTTCCTGAATGGATTTAACTCTGCTGGGATTCTACACTAAATTTCACCTTCTTGAAGTGTGTTTGTGTGACTGGCTAAGAAGTTCTCAACAGATATCGATCAGAAGCAGTATCTCCTACCTGATTATGGATTCAAGCTGGATGGTAAACTTTAAGAAAACATTGGCCTGGGTTTGGCTACATTTAGCATGTGTGACTCAGAGATGATTCTAGATAGAGTCATAAAAATGCTCACATACCAAACACTATTCTAGGTTCTGGGGTCATTATTGTAGTCTCATATTTAGTCTCCTGGAGACTACCTTCCAGTGAGAGAGACAGAAAATAAACAAGAAAACAAAGGAGCACACACACAAATAAGAATGTCAAAGAGTCCCAAGCTCATTGGAGACAATGAAACAGGTAATGTGATGGTGACAGACAGGTGGAAATAAGGGACTATTTAAACTGGGTCATCAGGGAAGGACTTTCTGCAGAGGTGCTACTGTGCTGTCAAGAAGACGCCAACCATGAAAAACCCAGTGGAAAAGCATCCAAGCAGAGAGCACCACAGGAGCAGAGGCCTTGAGCAGAAACAAGCTGGGAAAGGTGAGGGGTAGAAAGATGACCCGTGTGAATAAAGTATAAGAGCCAAGGAGGAGGCAGTTATAAGTGGGCAGGTGAGCTGCAAGAGAGTCGTGCAGGGCCTTGCACCTGTCCATAGCACTTGATTTTAAATGTGACAGCATGGAGAGGATGTGGAGAAAAGGGGTCTCTCCTACGCTGTTGGTGGGACTGTAAGTTGGTGCAGCCACTATGGAGAACAGTGTGGATGTTCCTCAGAAACTAAAATGGAGCTACAATATAATCCTACAATCCCACTCCTGGGCATACATCCAGACAAAATACAACTCAAAAAGATACAAGCAACAGCCAGGACATGGAAGCAACCTAAATGTCTATGGACAGATGAATGGATAAAGAAGATGTGGTACATATATACAATGGAGTATTATTCAGACATGAAGAAAGAATGAAATATTGTCATCTGAAGCAACATGGTTGGACCTAGAGACTATCATACTAAGTGAAGTAAGTCAGAGAGGGAAAGACAGATACCGTATGATATCACACATGTGGAATCTAAAATATGACACAAACGAAGCTATCTATGAAATAGAAACACAATCAGGGACGTAGAAAACAGACTGGTGGTTGCCAAGAGGGAGGGGGTCGGGGGAAGGGTGGAGTGGGAAGTTGGGGTTAGCAGATGTAAGTTTTTATATATAGAATGGGTAAACAACAAGGTCCTACTGTATAGCACAGGGAACTATATTCAATATCCTATTAAATCATAATGGAAAAGAATATTTTTAAAAAGAATGTATACATATAAAATATTACAACTGAATCACTTTGCTGTACAGCCATAATTAACACAACATTGTAAATCAACTATACTTCAGTTAAATAGACAAACAAACAAATGTGAGAGCAAATCATTTGGGGATTTTAAGAAAGAAGTTTCCATGATTGTATTGATAGGATCCCAATATATACGAAAATCAACTCTAATATTTTACACTTGTATCTTCTTCATAGCATTTATTATAACATTATTTATCTGCCAGTGAGAGTCTTTTTTAAATATCTGCCTTCTCCCTGGAAGCCCATGAGGGTAGGAAAGAGATTGTCTTATCTACCACTGAACATCCAGAAGCTAAGTGAGAGTCTACACATACATCATGGGTGCTCACCCAACATGCGCTGGTGGATGAATGACTTGATGTTAGATGTCTGTTTCCAATTTCTCTCAAAGTCATAGAATATTGAAATCTCCTTCTCCAAGATAGCTAAAGACAGCCATACAATGAATCGATTCCAGGCACCATCCCAGTGTTCTCAGCAGGACTGCACCCACTGAGCCCAGAAAATACATATTTTTATGTACTTTTCAATATTTGAAATCAGTGCACTTGTTTCTGATAAAACATAGTGAACTGAAAGAGTAAAGAAATATTCCCAACATAGAAAGAAAATAAAATGGAGCATAACAGATAGGATTTTAATAGCAATTGTTTTATATGGTAGAAGCTCTATAATGATTTCTATCATGAACTGCAGAATGGGCTCAAACTGCATTACTAAATAAAAGCACTGAAAAGGATTTTATGGCCATTTCCTTCCAGCAATTCCACCCTGGATAGAACCATTACAGCCTAAAACTTTGAAACAATAAACCCACAGTAGTTTTGTTCAAGGAGATGCTGAATCTGCTCTAAAGGTACTTAGAATCATTTCAGTAAATCAAACCTGTGTATGTCTTCCTAGAAAGAGACCATTACAGTAACCATTTTTATGGCCATTGCCAACCTCTCTCCCCAAGTAGCTACATGCTGACTCCACCCAAATCTCCAATTCTCGCCTGTGTATGTCTGTGTATTTCAGTGTTGGGATGGAGTAGGCTTTTTCAGTTCTCTATTTTTTAAGTACCACCAGCCACCAAGTCGTATTCAAAATTGCCAAAGGCGACCCCTAAAATCAAATTACAGGCAGGTCATAAGAATGTGCATGTCAGCATTTATCTTTTGTAATTTCAGGGTATTGAAACATATAATTATTTATAGTAGTCAAAAATCTGCTCCTTTTTGCCTGAACAGGTGATTTATAAACAAAGAGATATATCAGAATCTCCTAAGAAGTAGTTTTTGTTTAATTTTGGTTTGTTTTCTTATTTCAAAATACACTTGCACCTCTGTTCTAAGTTAAATCTCTGAAAATAGGGCCTGGGCATGTGTATTTCTTTACGTTTTCATTTCAGTATCATTTTAAACCTTTAAGAAAGCTATGAGAAGAACTGAGAAGAAGCGGGAGAGTAGTACAGACATATATATACTACCAACTGTAAAATAGTCAGTGGGAAGTTGTTGTATAACAAAGGGAGTCCAACTCGAGGATGGAAGATGCCTTAGAGGACTGGGGCAGGGAGGGTGGGGGGGAATCGAGGGGGGGGCGTCAAGGAAGGGAGGGAATATGGGGATATGTGTATAAAAACAGTTGATTGAACCTGGTGTACCCCCCAAAAAAATAAAATAAAATAATAATAAAGAAAGCTATGAGAAGAGTACAAAGAACTACCACATACTCATTATTCAGAGTTCTGGTTGTCTGTTGCTGCATAACCAGCCCCCCAGAAGTTAGTGACTTAAAATAGCAGTGATTTTTTAGGTCACAGATCTGCAACCTGGGCAGGTCTCAGAGAGAAGGCTTGTCTCTGCTCCAGGCAGCAGCAGCAGCAGCAGTACTGACTTAGCTGGACCAGCTCCAGGATGGGTCCTCCTTTGGCTGGTAGGTTGGTACTGCCGTGAGCTCTGAGCCCAGCCAGCGCTGAGCTATGGACTTCAGTCCCCTCCACTTTGCTCTCCACATGAGCTTCTACAGGACCTGCTTGAGCCTCCTCTGAGTGTGGCAGCTGGTTCCGAGACTGAGCCAGGCAGCATCTAGACTGCCTGTTATTATCCACCCTGGAGAGTCATGTAGCATCGTTTCTGCCACAGAAGCGTCCGCCCAAATTCAGAGGCGGGGGA
This sequence comes from Hippopotamus amphibius kiboko, assembly GCF_030028045.1. Lineage (NCBI taxonomy): Eukaryota > Metazoa > Chordata > Mammalia > Artiodactyla > Hippopotamidae > Hippopotamus > Hippopotamus amphibius. Next base: position 88,576,198 of record NC_080188.1, read on the forward strand.
AATAGACCCCTTACACAGGTAAAAGAACTATGGGAAAAGAAGTATTATTGTCAGCATTTTTGCAAAATGCAATGTTCCACACCCGGAGTTAACAATTTTTTACATTGTGTCCCATGTATTTTATCATTGTCTCTATCTACTTCTTTATTCATCTATCTCTACAGAGATAGAGACGTCTATATATACGTGGATATATACTTAAGTATGTATTTCCTAAAAACAAAGGCATTATCTTTTGTAACCAAAGTATGGTTACCAAAACCAGGAAATTTAATACTGACCCATTACTGTTATCTAATCCACAGTCAACATTTAAATTTTATCAATTGTTCCCTCCCTTTCTCCATATCCACAGAGGATCTTATCAGGTACCCATATTTCTTATTCTCCGAAGGTGAGTCTGAAGGGCACTCTTAGTCCAGAATAACATGTGAATATTTGGAGACAGACCCAATTTTAAATCCCAGCTTTGTCACTGACCAGAAGCATAACCTTTGGCAAATTCCTTATGCTCCCCATGCTTCAATTTCCTCATTAATAAAAATGGGGAAATTGTTGGCTACACTGTAGAATGGAGGAAAAATCTGCATGGTGCCTGCTTCTTGGCAAATCTTCATTTTTGTCTCTTTCGCTCATTAAAATTACTCAATGATCACAGAGACTGCGGTGCTGGAGGTGGCAGGTCCATACTACCTTTGCTCCTCCTCCACTTAACTCTAACTGCATAGAGATTCAGTAGAAATTCAGTGATGCTTTTACCAAGGCTGCAGGCACTTATGTGCGGTGTATTGTTTTGAGTCTAATTCACCGAGATTCACTCCCACGTGAGCCAATTAGCTTTGGTTTTGCTCCCTGATCTCAAACCCCACCAACTTTTCCCTACACAGACAACTGGAGAACTAGGCAAGAGCAGCTGAATGAAGGGTGACAAAGTCATGCCATTTTAGTGCCCATCAAACAGCACAATCCTCCAAACAGGAAGATGGTTTTTCATGGTTTATTTGCTAAGTACTGAAGAGAAAGAACAAGTATTACTTCCTCCCTAGGTCTTTCATTACTACTTAAATGTAAATTAAAGGAAGAAAAGTCTTATTGCTTTTTTTCTTCCTGTTAAATATGCCCTAGGATGCCCGCTACTACTGGCTCAGCTACTTACTCATAGATCATCAGATTTCTATGGGTTTGTCCTGCCAGAGATGTCATTCAAGGTGACTTTGTTAACTTTTACATTCCTTGAAGATGTCTTCACTAAATAACCCTTTTTATAATACATAAACATTTTAGTTAACAAGTCCCTAAGCAACTCACTCCACTTTTTCAAGAGCCACCAGATTTTGGAATGACTTTAATCTATCATTTGCTTTGCTTTATTGGGATTTTTAAAAACTGGTAAGTAATTCCTGGCATATTGCTTTAGTCTGGTTCTAATAACTATGAATCCATTAACATGCATGTGTGTTTATTGCATGAAACGGTGCAGCCACTCAGGCTCTTCTCCAGACTTTGTTGCTGGAAGACACAGAAGAATCCCTGGGCTAACCCCACTTCTGTTTGTTTTCATAAAGGACAACATTGATGAATGTTCCTGGACTGCTCACAGTGTCACTAACAGACCCCAGCCTAGAATGATTTACCTTAGCGGTCAAACCAAGAAAGTCAGGGCAATCCTTTCACCTAAAAATTCATAAACTTTGATGATGCAAATACTTTCGTCAATGCTGTTCCAGTCTAAAAGTAAAAGATCTTAATATCCTGGCTAATTTCACAAAACCACAACACTTGGTGCAAAAAAAAGAAAAAGAAAAAAGAAATGAACTCAAAAAACCTAAAGTTACACACACACAAATTACAGAATTGGTACAATATAGATGAAGATTTGCTGACATTTTGTTGTTGCTGTTCTGTCCTAATGAATCTTTAGGCCATCACCCTGCCTTGGTTCTGAACACAGTGCTATTATATAACAGAAGTCAGCTTCCTCATTTAGCATACAGGTTCATCAGGATAGCCTAGGGCATCCTTGAGGAGACCCTTGTGAAAGTCCACAGTGGCTCTTTTACCCGCCTCATGAGTCAGGATGCACACTTCAGAGTTTGTGTTACATAGCTAATAATTTGCTTCATTGGTGGCAGAATTCTACACTGAAGCTGTGCTGTGGAGCAAGTAAACCCGTGTGCCACAACTGCTGAGCCCATGTGCCGCAACTACTGAAGCTCACACACCTAGAGCCTCCTTAACAAGAGAAGCCACAGGGATGAGAAGCCCGCACACTGCAACAAAGAGTAGCCCCCGCTTACCCTAACTAGAGAAAGCCCGCAAGCAGCAACAAAGACCCAATGCAGCCAATAAATAAATAAATAAATAAATAAATAGAATTTTAAAAAATAAAAAAAAAAAATACACTGAAGCTGTACTGCATAGTTGAGCTGCAATGATTAACTGTTTGCAGAGCTGGTCATAGCTTAGCATCATATTTATATACTGTGTGTTTCCTCTTAAGACTATAACCCTCTTACAGATAAAAGCTCAAAGTCCATCTTCAATAAAGTTTTAAAGTGACTACATCTTTTAGTGATGACCCACACTGCAGATTTTAAGTCATCCACAATCTCATGGAATATTTATCACCGAGTAAAGCTGCTTGAGGTTAAAATATTTTGCCACGTGATAAGTATATCTTGTTCTAGTTACCAGTTAACCAGAAGCTTGAGATTTTAAATTCCCCAAGTTTTCATTCTATCCAGGGCATTTTGAATACTCATGTGACATTTTCTTTATTCTTAATTACATTGCAAAAGTTGGAACATATAGACTTTCAGAAACAAACAAGTATTCGAGTCACCTACTTTTTCCTTGAATAACTGCAATGACTTTACTAACCTGCAAACCCTGGAATATTCAGTACATATAAGAAGTAATTGAAATATAAATATAAGAAAAATGAATTATTTTCTTCCTTTTATTGTTTTGAAGATGTCTTCTCTAGTCAATGCAAAATCAGTAATATAGTAGGTAATTTACTAAGCAAAAGCAATGCCAAATGATTCTCCTAAGTTGCTCTTTCTACAAAAAGTTAATTCTATTACATTTTAAATAAATGAATGTTTAGACTCAAGCTTATTTACTCACATACAAGTAAAGTCACATTTTATCCTAAAGTCAAAGTTTGAAAATTTTGACTAAGGTAGGTACCACTTGAGCTGTGGACTCAACTATCCAGACTGGTCTGAGAGAAAAAAGAAATAGGACATCAGTGAACCCTAGCTTTCATGTACTATAACATTTTTTTAATATAAATTTATTTATTTATTTATTTGTTTATTTATTTATTTATTTATTTATTTTGTTGGCTGTGTTGGGTCTTCATTGCTGCACACGGATTTTCTCTAGTTGCGGTGAGCAGGGGCTACCCTTTGTTGCGGTGCACAGGCTCCTCATTGTGGTGGCCTCTCTTGTTGCCAAGCACGGGCTCTAGTCATGTGGGCTTCAGTAGTTGCAGCACATGGGCTCTATAGTTGTGGCTCATGGGTTCTAGAGCACAGGTTCAATATATGTGGCACATGGGCTTAGCTGCTCTCTGGCATGTGGTATCTTCCTGGGGCAGGGATTGAACCCATGTCCCCTGCATTGGCAGGTGGATTCTTACCCACTGAGCCACCTAGGAAGACCTGTACTATAACATTTTAAGGCCAGAAAAATTTAAATTTACAAGAAACATTTTGAAAGTGTGCAGGGACTCTAAAATGCAAGAAATATTATACTGAGTTTCAATTGCCCTTTGGAGAAAAGGGCAGTCTGTTTAGAACTTTGTACCTTAGCATTTGCTAGATGAGCTTATTGCAAGAACTAGACAGACTAAGCAAGCTGCTAGCTGATTGTACTCACCCTTCTCAGGAAACCACAGAACACCTGCCACATCCACAGGCCTATTCAGCTCAGGACATATGACCGAATGACAGTTGACCGGAGCAGGGTGGGATGTCCGACCGGAAGAAAGCCCATCCATATGATGGCCAGTAGCCTCTAAGGTAATCTGGTGAGAGATGTCTGCCAAGAGCTCAATCAAGTCTTCTAATTTTTCATTTTTGTATGTGTCTTTGCACCACCAGCAAAAGGAAGAAGCAGCCTGTCAGTTTGAAGCATTTTAGGTGATTCTCATTTACTAGATAAAATAAGATGGAACACCTGATTGGCCATGGAAAGTAGTTGCTCTGCCCTCCACAGCAAGGGAATCATCACTGCAAGTCTTTTTTCTCCTATTTATTTATTATCACTGGTAATTAAAGACTTGGTCATTTGGTATATAGACATGGTATATATAAAGAATATATATGCATTATATATATAGTATAAAACAAGAACATAATGAATGCCTATAAAACTGTCATGCAACCAAGAAACAAAACATTTGCCTCTACCCATGTATTTCTCCTATCCCATTTTCCTGCTTTCTGTCCAGATCCGCAGTGAACACTGTCTAAATTTTGTTTATCATTCTCTTGGTTTTTAAAACTTATTGTCACAAATAAATGTATGCATTCAACATTAAGCATCCTCAATTCATCTAGGTGGTTATGTGTTATTTTGTTATTTATTTTCACAATTGTACTCCTTATATTAATCTTCCACAACTTATTAATCAATTCTGTTAAAAACTATCTTTCTCATAATAGAAAAAAGTAGCAGGATCTGGGCTGCCATGAACCTTCTTTGACAATTCTAAGAATTGGTGCATAGGTATAAAATTTTCTCTGTGGCATACCTAGGAGTAAAATTACTGAGTTGCATGGTCTGCAAGTGTTCTGCCTTTCACAATAATTCTCCATGGTTTTCCAACATGATGGTTCAAAGCTTCTTTTCCATGGACTTTGATTATGAAATACACACAGAGAGTGAGTTAAGTGTAGTCAAGGTGAACAGACGTGAAGTAGAAAATCAAACAGAGGACTTGCGTTTTCAGAAGCCCTGGCAATAGAGAGCAGAGCTGTTCCTGGTAGATGCAGGAATAGTGACATCAGATGTCCAGTTATTGCTGGATCCTGAAGTATTCCAACTTCCCAGGGCTGGCTGGGTGGCCCTGGGCAGCATCTCCAGGAAAGTGCTAAACAGAAGTGTGATAGAAGGCCTTGTTCTCCCCTTCTCAGCTATAGGAAGAAAGCTTTTATTATCTTACCACCAATTGTGTTGTTTCTTGTAGGTTTCTGTAGACTAAAGAAGTTCCCAGTGAGCTCTATCTTCCTAAGGGATTTGTTTTAAAGTCAAAATTAGGTATTGAAATTTAGTAACTACTTTTTGTGCATCTACTAAGATGATTGTATTTTTCTTCTATTGTGCTATTAGTGTGATGTGAATTACATTATCTTATATGTTGAAGCTACATTGCATTTCTTCCTAAAATAAACCTAAATTTGCCGGGTTATTTTTTTGAGAGTTTCTGCATCTATGCATATGAGACAAACTGGACCTTAAGAATTCTTCTTCGAAGTGTCCATGACAGGGTTTGATATGTGTTATGCTGGCCTCATAAAATTAGTTGTTTTCCTTTTTCCCTCTGTTCTTGGGAAGATTTTGTTTAAGAGGTTAATGTGTTACTTACATATTGAAAGATTTTATTAATGAATCTTTCTGGACCTGGAATTTTTTTCGTGGGGAGGCTTTTGATGTTCCTATTTTGTTACAATTTAAATTTCTTTATCAGAAAATAGACTATTTAGATTTCCTTTTTCCTCCTGCATCAGTTTGTACATTCCACCTAATTTTTCAAGTGTATTGGCATAGAGTTGTATGTAATATCTCTTTTTTTGATGTTGATGATTTTTATTGTCTCTAGTTTTATTCTTGGTCAGTTTTGCTAGATATTTATCAATATTGTTAGTACTGATTTTCTCTGGTTTGTTTTCAGTTTCACCAATTTCTGTCCTTGTCTTAATACAGTCCCTTCCTTTTATATTCCCTGAGGTTCATTTTCTGTTTTTATTCTAAAGTTGAGATAGATACCATATAACAAATTTTCAGATTTTTTTCTAAAATATTAATTTAAAATTGTAAATTTCTGAGTACCTTTTTAGCTGAATCCCACAAGTTTTGATACCATATGTTTATTATCCTTTATTTTTAAATATTTTGTATTTTTTTATTGTGAGTCCACCTTTGACACATAGGTTATCTAGAAATGTATTGCTGCTTTTTCTACACTTACCCGGAAAGCAGTCCATAGGATATTGTTCTGGGTTTTTATCATAATTTAAAGGGAAACTTTCACAATGTCCAAAGCAAGTGAAGGAGGACAATGTCATCAAATCCCTAGCAGCAGAAACCTACTCGGATGGTACCCACCTTGACTTCCAAATGGAACAGAACATTCACAGAAGGAAAAGTGATGCATGTAATCGTAAATCTGGGGAGGACCTGGGAGAAGCTTCATTTGCTACTGAAAACACTGCTGTTGTCAGCATCACATCCTCCAGGAAGTCTGGCCAGTGGGCTGTGCTGAAGTTTGCTGCTGCCACTGGAGTCACCCTGTTGCTGGTGGCTTCACTCCTGGGACCTCCACTAACCAGATCCAGGCTGCCTCCTGGGAGCCGCGGCTCACGATGGTTCCTGACGCCAGGGCTGCCCCCCAGCCTCTCCCAGAGGCACCTCTGTTAACCTGCCCACCATCTCTCTGCATGGCACAGACTGCCCTCTGCACTGTGTGGACACTGCCATCTCTGCAACAACAAACAAGCTCCCTGAGCAGGTCTGATTGATGGGCGCTGGCCAGGGAAGTTCCGCTCAGACTGCCCCATCTCCTGTGAACACTTGGGGAGGTCTCACCTGAGCTCTGCTTCTACAGAGATCCTCAAGAGATGGGAAAGGAAGATCAGCCCACTGCTGAAAAGTACATGACCAAGAAAGAATGTCAGGGTGAAAGGGCTGTTTCAGCTCCCGAGTTCACTGCTACCCAAGCCAAGGTCGCGGCTGGTCTACAGGTGTGCAGACCTCCCTACTGGAGACAGGTGCCCCGGCTGCACTGAACACTGCCCACAGCTAACAGGTAAGAGCAACCACCCCACCAAGTGATTACCAGCTGTTCTTCCACAAATTCTTAAGCAGAAAGTGGAAACAGTATATACAAAATATATATATATATATATATATAGCTTATTTTCTATTCATTTAGGGATTTTCTCATTGCATTTTTGTTTTTTATTTCTTCTGTAATTTCACTGTGATCAGAGAATATACTTTGATTTAACAAATTATTTTTAGATTTTCTTTTTTGATGTGGACCATTTTTAAAGTCTTTATTGAATTTGTTACAATACTGCTTGTGTTTTATGTTTTGGTTTCTTGGCCGCAAGGCACGTGGGATCTTAGCTCCCCTACCAGGGATCAAACCCGCACCCCCTGCATCGGAAGGTGAAGTCTTAACCACTGAACCACCAGGGAAGTCCCCTGATTTGACAAATTTTTAAACAGAAAATGGAAACAATATAGGAAGAAATATAGGTATCCATATATTGCTTATTTTTTATTCATTTAGAGATTTTCTCATTGTATTTTTGCTATTCACTCCTTACTTAATTTCACTGTGATCAGAGAACATACTTTGATTTAACACTTGGAAAAATCATTATGACTTTCTTTACAGTCCAGATATGTATAATTTTGTTGTGCTCCATGTGAACTGCAATGCAATTTGCATAATGCAAGCATTGAGTGCTGTGTTCTAATTTCATACATACATACATACACTTAGTAAAGTTATCTAGCCATGCTGTTCTAAATTTCTGTGTCTACTCATTATTTTCCCTGTTGTATCAATTACTGAGAAAGGTTTGTTAAATTCTTCTATGTTCTTGGTTTTGTATATTTCTTTTTTGATTCTGTCAGTTTTGTTTTACAGGCCTGGAGACTATGTATACAAAGGTAGGAGTTGATACACTCCTGGTGGGTAGTGTCTTTCCACATTTAAAATGCCATTCTTTATTTTTAGTAATAATTTTTACCTTAATGTCTACCTTGTCTGTTATTAGTACAGTTCTGAAAGCTTTCTTTTTTGTTGGTGTTTACATTGAATGATTTTCTATCCTTTTGTTTTAAATATTTCCAAGCCACATATTTAAGTTGTATTACTTGTTAACTTTTTTTAATACAAGCTGATAATCTTAGTTCTAGATTAATTCTAGAATAGCTGATAATCTTAGCTCTAATCTTAATCCCTAGAATAGAGAAATTGGAAACAGTTTTGATTGGAATATTTGGTCCACTTATAGTTAATATAATACTCAAATATTTGAGATCATACCTTACAAATTGATTTCTTTCCCCCTTATCTTGCTTTAGGCTGTTGGCTAAATCTGGCCTGTTACAAGACAAATCTGGCCACATCCAATTGTTTACATATTGTTTATGGCTGCTTTTGCACTATAATATCAGAGTTAAGCTAATAGCTGTTAAGCAATGAACTTTTTAACCACAAAGTGGTTAAACATATGAGAAATTAAGTTTTCTGAAAATTCTTTCAAACATAGAGTCTTGTGCAAAGTAGGATAAGATATCTTCAGGATGGATATACAACAAAGGTCTCATATTCAGAACTCCTAAAATCAATACGTTAGAGACAAAAGACAAGAAAAGAAATCCCAAAATAAAATGAACCAAAAGCCTGAACATTTGAAGATATCCAAATGGCCAATAAGCATATAAAATATGTACTCAATTTTATTAGACATCAGGAAAATATGCATTAAGACCACAATTCAATAAAGCCCATCTACTAGAATATCTAACATTTTTGAGGCAGAAAACAACAATTATTGGTAAGGCTATGGAGCAGAGAATTTCTATACACTGCTCATAGGAATATAAGTTGACACATCACTTTGAGAACTCTTGGTCAATGTTTACTCAAACCAAATATATACCTACCTTATGACTTAGCATTTGTACACATACTCAACAGAAATTCATGTACTTATCAAAAAATGTGGAGAAGAATGTTCTTTGCAGTGCTCCTCATGATTGAACAAAGCTACAAACTATCCAAAGGACCATCAACCACGGAATGAATCAAGGATGCTCTTTTTCACAGTGGAATGTAATGAACACATTGGGAAGGGGCAAACTCTGGCTGACAAAAGAATGAATCTTCAGACAACATAATGTTGTCATACTGAGTCAAGTACATCAGGGAGAGAAAGACAAATATCATATGATATCACTTATGTGTGGAATCAAAAAAAATGGTACAAATGAACTTATTTACAAAACAGAAATAGAGTCACAGATGTAGAAAACAAGCTTATGGATACCAAGGTGGCGGGTGGTGGGGGGGATAAATTGGGAGTTTGGGATTGACACACTACTATACACACTACTATATATAAAATAGGTAACAAATAAGGACCTACTGTATAGCACAGGGAAATCTACTCAATACTCTGTAACAGCCTATATGGGAAATGATTCTTTTTTTTTTTTTTTGACATCTTCAATTTTTTTTAATGAAAGATAGGATACTTAATGTATCTTTTAAAATTGAGATAAAATTCACATACATAAAGTTCACTATTTTAATCATTTTGAAGTGTACAATTCAGTGGTTTTTAATACTAAAAATTTATGATGTTGTAAAACCATCACTATTATCTACTTTCAGAACATTCTTACCACCACAAAAAGAAACCCCTAGCCCCCATCAGCAGTCACTCCCTCATCCCTGCCTCCCTCTACACCCTGGCAACTGCTAATCCACTTCCTGCCCCCCCACCCCCACCCCAGGGATCTGCCTATTCTGGACACTTCATATAATCACACAATACATGGCCTTTTATGTCTGGCTTCTTTTATTTAGCACAATGTTTTCAAGGTCCATCCAGGTGGTAGTGTTTATCAATATTTCATTTCATTTTATAGGTGAATCCATAGGGACATACTACTTTGTTTATCCATTCCTCAGTTGTTGGACATTTAGCTTATTTCCACTTTTTGACTATTGTGAATAATGTTATGAGCATTATTCATGTAAAAGATTTTTTTTTAACATACGTTTTCAATTCTCGTGCTTGTATACCTGGGAATGTAATTTCTAGGTCATACGGTAGTCGTTGTCTAACATTTTGAAGAACTGTTTTCCAAAGCTGTGCACCAGTTTACAATCATAGCAGCAGTGTATGAAGGTTCCAGTTTCTCCACATCCTTGCCATCACTGTTGTTGCCTGGTTTTTTGCTTTTAGCTGTCCTAGTGGGTGTGAAGCAGTGGGTGACATCTTCAATTTAAAAAATATGTATATCAATCACTATATTTTAAAAAGTGTTCTAAATGCCTCAACCTTCCTGAGGCCTTGAATGAGTGCTTCATTCACCTTGTGCAGCCTCCCCCAACCTATCCGTATGGCTATATGGGAAACGATTCTTAAAAAGAGTGTATATATATGTATATGTATAACTGATTCACTTTGCTGTACACCTGAAACTAACACAACATTGTAAATCTACTATAAACTAATAAAAATTAATTTAAAACAAAACAAAACAAAGACATAACATTGAATGAAAGAAGCCATACAGAAAATAGTGCATATTAGGTGATTCATTTGTGTAAAGTTCAAGAAGTGGGGCAAGTGTTTCCCCTGGAGGAGGGTAGTAACTTGTGAGGCTTTGAAGGGAGTTTCTGGGTATATGATATGTTTCTTGATCCTGGTGGTGTTTACAAGTTTGTTTCGCTTCTGACAGTTCGTCCATCTGCAATACACATAGGATTGGTGTACTTTTCTCTCATGCTATCCTTCGATAAAAATTGTTTTTAACTTTATAGAGAGTTCATTTGATTGAGTACTCTTCTAAGTTTACTAATCAAGAAATAGTGTGTGATTATTTGGATGGAAAAGTTTGTGTATTTTTACTCTGCATCAGATTTTACTTTTACTTTCTCTGAGGCAAACTCACATATTTAGTATGGTACAGAGGAGTTTTTGATGCAGATGTTTATGCCTGACAAATTATCCCCCATCACTCATTTCCTTTTTTTACTATTTTATTACCCAGTAAATATTTGATTTTAAGAAAACCATATGCTCAAGATGGAAAGAATAAAACTTTTCATAGCTTCTCTTTTCTGAGAAACCAGATGTCAGTGAGAATAAATTAAATAAAATTAAAATTATATTTATGGATGGGGAGAATCTTAATTTCACGGTGATGATGGACTACATATTTGAATGCCTCCCTTTCTAAAGTATATATCATTACATTTAAATTACCTACATACTTTGAGGACCCACAAATGACATAAACCTCATTGAGAAATGTTTTAAGAGTAAAGGAAATTATGTGAGAGTATGTTCCTTAGCTCATAATACATTGAAAACATGAGTATTTTCTCTCTGAACCAAGGAAGATATCTTTTGATCAAAGGTACATAAAATAAATTTCCATCACCACAAAGGGGTTCCCTTGAGCCCTGTCATAGTTAATCCCCTCTCCCCATCCCAAAACCCTGGTAACTAACTACTTATCTGTTTCCTATTAGTACAGTCATGCCTTTTCCAAAAAGTCATTAAGTGAAATCATAGAGCACGTAGCCTTGTGTGTCTGGCTTTTTTCACCGAGCATAATATTTTTGAGATTGATACAGGTTGTTAAATGTATCCATAGTTTATCCCTTTCTATTGCTGAGCAGTGATCCATTATATGTATTTATCACATTTGTTTATCCATTCCCCAGTTGATAGACTTTTGGGTAGTATCTGCTTCGGAACTATTATGACTATTACGAACAAAGCTTCCATAAACATTTGGATGTAAGTGTTTGTGTGGACAAATATTTTCATATCACTTAAGTAAATACCTAGAAGTGAGCTTATTGGATCCTACAGCAAATGTATTTTTAACTTCATAAGAAGCTGCCAAAATGTACTCCAAAGTGGCTCTGCTATCTTGCCTTCTTATTAGCAACATATGAGAGTTCCAGTTTCTTCACATACTTGCTAAAACTTGGAATCGCAAGACTCACTAATTTTTGTCATTTTAGTGAGTGTATGGAATTCTCATTGTGGTTTAAATTTGCATGGCTAATACTATTTTCATGTGTTTGTTTTCCATTTGCATATCTGCTTTGATGAAGTGTCTGTTCAAATCTTTTACCCAGTTTTTAAACTGAGTTTTTGACTTCTTGTTATTGAGTTATAAAGTTGTTTATATATTCTGATAAAAGGCATAAGTCTTCTATCAGATATATGTGTTGCAAATCAATTTTTTTCCCCAGGCTGTAGTTTCACTTTTAATTTTCTTGACCTTGTCTTGACATTTTCCTTTTGGTAGCAGGCTCCTTCATTCATTCATTCATTGCTCATTCAGCAAAAGTCTGTTGGGTGCCTATTATCCAACACAGTACAATCAAAAATTTTTTTAAAAAGTTTTCTCCCTTTCCACGGGAAAATGACATTGAGTTAACTACCTCACTCCATTTCCCTGAAAGAGTGAAATGTCAGCCATGTTACTAGTCAACACTACTTATGGCAAAAATGATGCCTGGTTGGAAACAATATTAGCCCAAGGGAACAGGAGTGGACCACAAATACCTGGTGGGAAGCCACAGCTTCGGGCCTTCCCTGAGGGCACTGCCCTGAAATGGGCCTACTTTTTCTTGTGAGTTACTAGGAGGCACTCTCATGGAACAAATACTACAAATATTACCAGCTGTGGACCTTCTAAGCCGGGGTGGTACCTGCACCCACCCATGTGGTCTCTCCCTTGAAGACCTAGAGAAGAGGTTCCTGCAGGAACTCCTGCTGTGACACTTGGTGCGATTCTCCCGTCATCTCTGCTGCATGTCTGGTGCCACGACGGCTCATTGGGCCCCACACATGTAACTGGCTCACTGAACCCAACACCACTGCCGCTGTTGAAGCAGAGCCAGTGATGTGGGCCCCAAAACACGACACACAGAAAGCTGAGTGACCAAAAAAAAGGCCCTGCCTCGGTTTCCACTGTCTGATCTCCTCCAAGGGGAGACAGATAACAAAGATTCAGCGTCACGGCAGGTGGAGCGCTCTGCTGAAAATGAAGCCATGTGTGGGAAATAGAGAAGGACAGCGAGGAGGGGCTGGCATTTTATAGAGCGCACAGGGAGGGCTCTTTGACAGTGATCTCTGAGCAGAGGTTTCAAGGACGTCAGGCAACAGTCTATGTGGATATCTGTGGGAGAACTTTCCAGGCACAGAAAATAGCAAGGGCACTTAGCAGAAGTGTGCTTAGCGTGTGCAAGAAACAGCAAGAAGCTGGCCTGGCAGAGCAGAGATGTAGCTGGGAGGCCATCAAGCTTTGGGAGGGCAGATCTCATTTACAGGGCTTTGTAAGCCAGCTGAGTCCAAAATGAGGCATTGCAAGTTCTGAGAAGGGGCGGGACCGGGCTGCTGTAGGGAGGACAGACGTGAGACCCGGGGTGGAGGTGGGTAAACCAGTGCACTATTGCAATAATCACACGAAAGACAGCGGGGAAACCACTAGAATACTGCACTCCAAGGGATGAAAAGTGGTCAGACTCCAGGTGTGTTTTGAAGGCTGGGTTTTGTTTCCGGAGTAACCTTTTCTTATGAGGAAAAAGAAAAATGAGTCAAGGTTGACCATAAGGCTTGTGATTTAAGCATCCGGAAGGCTATGTTGCCACAAATTAAAATGGGGAAAGTGGAAGAGGAATTTTGAAAGGAAAATTAAGTGTCCCTTTTGAACATTTTATTTTATTATTATTATTATTTTGGCAGAGCTGGGTCTTCATTGCTGTGCATGGGCTTTCTCTAGTTGTGGCAAGCAGGGGTTACTTTTTGTTGCTTTGGTGGCTTCTCTTGTTGTGGAGCACAGGCTCTAGGCAGTCAGGCTTCAGTAGTTGAAACACCCAGGCTCAGTAGTTGCGGCACAGTTGCAACTTAGTTGCTCTGAGCCATGTGGGATCTTCCTGGACCAGGGATCGGACCCATGTCCCCTGCATTGGCAGGTGGATTCTTAACCACTGCAACACCTTTTGGGACATTTTAAAAATGCCCATTAGACATCTTACTAGAGAGGCTGTATAGATAGTCAGATGGAAGAGATTCTGAAAAGTTTGAAAATAAAGGTATAAATTTCAGAGTCATCAGGATATGGTTGGTATTTGAAACCAAAGCAGCCCAAGGTCTGGGCCCAGATACTTATTAATTGTTAGTTTAATGGAGCATAAAAATTTCAATGGATTCACAAATTCTTCAGGTTTTAATTCTTCTTGAGAATTTCATAATTTTTCAGTAAAGTGGTATGAGCACAAAAGGCTCTATAAAAATATGTGTGGAGTACCCAACCTTTGCTTTGCTTGTGTGCTACTAACAAAAAGACAACTCCAAAAATGCAGTGCTCCAATCAGGACAGGGACCTTGGAAAATATTTTTTTTTCAATTAGCTTCGAAGGAAAAAAACAACAACCTTTATTCTAGAACACTTACATTCATGGCAGGATATGGTTCACATAAAAGTGGACTGTTATTCAACACGAAACATTCTAGCCAACTTCATTTTTATTGTCTCCAACACCTGTTGTTAGGAAAGAGAAAATAAAATGTGCATAAATGTCACATGTGCAGGGTCACCATGACCAGTGACTTGATTTACGTTCTCTATGAAAACAATCAGAGCAAAGTCTGCTTAGAGCCAAAATATTTAGATGCAATTATCAAGAGGTAAAAGTTGCCAGGCTACATAAAGAGAGATGCCAGCTCTGCCTGGGGAGGTGGGAACTGAGGGTCCAGGAAGAGCAGAGTCCTACTTTTCGCTGTATCCCCTCGTGCTCATCCTGGCTAGATTCCCTTTTTAAGGAAATACAGTGTTTGATAAAGTATAAATCAAGTTCAATTAATGAAATCAAAATGAAGCCTAAGATTTTAACGGGGCTGGAAATACTAATGTCATCAGCTCCCATGGAGCCAAAAAGTCCCAATGGCTTCTATCACCATTAACTTTATTGCTTTATGTTCTCTCAACCGTATAAACATTTCCTTTTCCCCCTTTCTATGGCCTCCACAAAACAACTTTAACTTCAGTGCTTTAGGTGCAGTCATTTTTTTTTTCCCCTTCTTCTGTTAGCCACTGCAAGACAAGCTTCTACTAGATTAACAACATTAAGGAACATAAACATTTGAGAGATTGTGCTTTCTTACCACATGTAGCTCAAAAAATAAATGACACTAAGCAATGAAAGTATTATGGTTGGCTGTTGAACAATACGGGTTTGAATTGCTTGGGTTTACTGTAGGGGGATATTTTTCCATAGTAAATACTACACTGATTTGTGATTGGTTGAATCCATTGGTACACGGAACCTGAGATACCCAGGGCAAATGTAAGTTAAAATGTGGGGGATCAGAGTCCCCTGGAACCCCACAGTGTGCAAGGGTCAACTATATTTTTAAAATGAAACAAAACATGCATGTATTGGGAAAACTATTTGTTTTCCTTCTATATCTCCAGATTATTCTTTGGGGGACCCTTTGCAAAACGCTTTAATCACTTACTTAGCCATCACACAGACCAGTGAGGTTCTGATACATCACAGTTGTTATCTGTGTGGTATTAATTTCTCTCTCTTTTCTGCGTCCTTTCCTTCTGCCTCTTCTCTAGTGTTCTGTACACTTCTGTACACGTGTGTTCTGTATATATGCTCATGCACTCAACCTTAGATCATAATTCGTGAGGAGGCTAACGGACAATTTGCATCACCCCGTTGTGTGACAACAGCAATCTGACAACCAAAAGGTACAGCACAGAGTATTTAAAACTGAGGAAACTATTTCACCATGAGTGTAATCTAACAGATAAGCCAGCTTATCTTCACAAAGATTTGTTCAAACGCCGAGTGATGATGTGTTTGTATTCACTCAGGGATACCTAAGAGATGATGGGCTATCTTGCTCCTCCTCCCCTCGGCTAGAACGCCAAACATCTTGGCATTGTGTCTTCAAATTTTCAAGCTAATTATTTTAGAGTATCCTTGTTGACATCCTGTATCATTTGTCTGTAGAATCTTTGGCTTCCTTATGTTAAGATTGGATAATATGGGGTCTACAGATGGAGATGCCACAGCAACCTGTGACACTGTGACTTGGCTCTGGTGTTCTAAGAAGTATCCTCCCCCACCCCTCTCCTACCCCAAGTATTTGTGTTTGGATGTGTGATGAGAAGGGACTTTTTTAATTTTTAAGCTTATAAAATCTTTGTGACAGCCTGTCTCTCTGAGTCAGAATTAAACTAGGACCTGGCCTGACTCCCATGTCATGGGCCTTTCATGAGACAAAATCTTTCCGTCTTCCCACTAAACAGTCTATATATTTCTTTAAGTTACTCAGGGACTCAGAATCACAGCTACATATTCACTGGATTCTGGTTGTCATAATAGAAAACAACTTTAATTTTTTTTCTGCCATTTTTTTGGCCACTTCCGTAAAGCACCCAGAGTAAGTGCACCCACCCAGGCTCTTTTGCCCCCTCTGAAATCACTTGTTATTCTCCAAAATGAAAACGGACATTTGTTTTCTTTCAGGAAGACATATATCTGGGTAAAGCTTTTAAAACTAAAACTGGATATTTTGTTAATTCTAAATCAAATTTGGTGACTATACTAGCACATGAAAGGGAGGAGGCTTCTTTAAGAGGCTTTTTATTATATCAAATGTATGACTATAATCTAACCATTTATAAGCCAAGAAACAATACGTTTATTTACACCAAAAACAATTCTAATCTCTTTTCTCTGTCTCAAATCAGCTTAATTAAAGTATTTAAAGTGCACAATCCATGTATTTTAACGTATTTATATTCCTGAGAAACATCACAGTCAACATAAAGAACACACCATCACTCCCTAAAGGATTTTAGTTCCCCCCTGGTACTCCCACCCTCCTGTTCCACTGCAATGGCCTTTCCTCTATCTTCAGGCACTTCCTAGAATTTTATATCAATAGAATCGTGTGATATGTAATCTTTTTAGTTTGGATTCTTTCACTCAGGATGATGATCTTGAGATTCACCCAGGTGTTGTATGCTGAGTGTTATCCTATTATATGGATTTATCAGAGTGTATTCATTCATTCACCTATTGATGAACATTCAGGCTGTTCCCAATATTTGACTATTACAGATGGAGCCACTGTGAATGTTTGTGTTCAAGTATTTGTGTGAAAATGTGCTTTCATGACTCTTGAATAAATACCTAGGAGTGGAATGGCTGGATTATAAGTATGTTTAACTTTTTTGCCAAACTGTTCCCCGTGGTTGTGCCATTCCCACCAGGAGTTTGAGTTCCAGCTGTTCCACATTTTTGCCAACACATGACATAGGCAACCTTTCTAATTTTAGCAATTCTAGTGGATCTATAGTAGTATCCCAGTGTGGATTTAATTTACACGATGATGAGCATCTTTTCATATGCCTCCTTGCCGTTCATAAATCTTTGATGAAGTGTCTGTTAAATCTTTTGACTGTTTCTATTGGAGGGCTTATTTTCTTATTATGAAGTTTGAACATTTTTTATGTATTCTGGGTAGAAGTACTTTATTAGATATGTGTATTGCAAATATTTTCCCCAGTTTTGGGCTCATTTTCTGTTCTTTTAACAGTGTCTTTGGAGTGTAGAAGGTCTCACTTTTGATTAAATCCAATTAATCAATTTGTTCTTTTGTGGATGTTGCTTTTGGTGTTGTACCTAAGGAATCTTGGTCCCCATCTTTGGTGTCATATCTAAGAAATCCAAGATCACAAGATCTCTTCCTAGAGATTTTATAGGTTTAGATTTTATATTTAGGTCTATAATTAATTTTGAGCTAACTTTTGTATATTGTGCCAGGTGTGAACCAAAGTTCATTCATTTGCATATGGTGTCCAGTTGTTCCCACACCATTTGTTGAAAAGGCTATTTTTTCTCCATTGAAATTGTCTTGACACCTTTGTCAACATTCAAATAACCATTATATGTGGGTCTATTTCTGGACTTTTTATTATGTTCTGTTGATAGATCTATTTTACACCATGACTACAGTGTCTTGATTACTATAGAATTATAACAGTTTTAAAGTCTGGTAGTTTATGTCTTCTAACTTTATCATCCTTTCCAACATGGTTTGACCTATTCTGGTCCTTTGCATTTCTATATGAATTTTAAAGTCAGCTTGTCAGTTTGGGGCTTTGATTGAAATTGCCTTGGATCTATAGATCACTTAGAAGGTGGGGGAAATAACATCTTAACGATATTGAATCTGATCCATGAACATGGTTTATCTCTCCATTTATTCAGGTCTGCCTTAAATTTCTTCAGCAGTGTTTTGTATTTCTAATGACAGTTAAGTGCCTGGAATCCAACAGTAATAATGTCATATTGTATTGAGTTGAACTGATATAAACCTAGAATGAGAGAAATCAAGTCGTATCTTCAACTTTTAATAAAAGTATACAATGTATAATAGCCCTGCAAAAATTATCCAAATTATTAACATGTATTAATAAGAATGTCATTTAGAATGTTAGACAACTTTGTACTGATTGCATAACATTTGCTTAGACAATCTTGGTAAATTCCCAAATCAACATCCCTTGATCTTTGTTATAGTTGCTGAATAGGTTAATTTTTTCTTTGTTTGTTTTTTGTTTTGCCACACTGCAAATCTTGTGGGATCTTAGTTCCCCGACCAGGGATTAAACCCTTGCCCTGGTAGTGGAAGCACCGAGTCCTAACCACTGAACCACCAGGGAATTCCCAATAGGTTAATATTTTAAATTCCCTTTTGACCCTGTTCCATTTCTCTTCTTAACTTCTCTTTCCCTGGAGGGGCTGGTATAGAGTTAGCCTTTCTTTGTATAAATCTCCTTTCATGTATTCTGACAAGCAATAGCCACACTCTTACCCATTCCTTGTCCTCTGCCCCTCCTTCATGAATAAATGACTGGGTGACTATTACCAAACTGCCTTTCTCAGCATACCCCAATATTCATGAAGCACAGAACTGCACTGACTTCTCCCATGCTGCAATTCGCATTCAGTACCTGGAACAAACATTATAGACCCTTGTTTTCCACCTCTCTCTCCAAATTAAACATGAAGCAGGTTTATACATATTTTAACTGGTTCAGACCATTGTGTTTTTCTTTCCTTAAATAAATTCCATCTTGAAATGGATCACTGATTTCTTACTTTCATTTGAATAGAAATGATACCCTATATCTTTAAAAATCAATTTTTAAATACCTTAGGAATAAATATAAGTATATGATCATATAACCAGAGAAATGGAAAAAACCAAAACTTAAGTCAATAAGTTATGGTACTACTATCTTCTAGTAGGGAAGAGAGGAATTTGGAAAAATTTATATCAAAAATGTTTTAATTCACTGTAAAACCCTTAAGCTGTAAATTCTAAATTAAGGATCAGAAGAAAAAACGGCTACAGGGTGGCTGTATGCCTCTTGTGACTTGCTGACAGGAGGAACTGAAGTTAGAATTGAAGTCTACATATGGCCCTAAAGAACAGATTATCTGAAGCAGTTATTTTAAAGAAATATGCTGTAGTATATTTTAACTAAGTTCTCATAACAGAAAGTAAAAATAAACAGACCAAAAGCTATTAAGCACACATCAAAGGTTTGCTTTGAGTCTATTAAGTGGAAAATCAGCCTAATTTTATAGAGCTTCCTGTTTTTTGCATTTTAAAGATTTTGCCCTTAAGTGTTCTTGTTTTCCTTCGGCTGGTTTGAGCTGACTTGCAGGAGAGCTATTTTTTTTTAATTAATTATTTTTTTTTTTTGGCTGCGTTGGGTCTTTGTTGCTGCATGCAGTCTTTCTCTAGTTACACTGAGCAGGGGCTACTCTTCATTGCAGTGTGCAGGCTTCTCAGTGCGGTGGCTTGTTGTTGTGAAGCACAAACTCTAGGCATGCAGGCTTCAGTAGTTGCAGCACTAGGGCTCAGTAGTTGTGACTCACAGGCTGAGTTTCTCTGCGGCATGTGAGATCTTCCCTGACCAGGGATCGAACCCCTGTCCTCTGCATTGTCAGGCAGATTCTTAACCACTGCACCACCAAGGAAGTCCCTGGTGGGCTATTTTTATGAAATGGAACCTTGGACCACAAGATAGGCATCGTCTTGGTCAGAAGAATTTACTCCCATCCAAGACTTGTCATCTATAGATAATCGTAACATATTACAGGAGAGAAAGAAGAAACATTCCAACACATCGGTTGAAAGCTATTTGACAGTAAATAGAGTTGACTCTAAAATGACATCATTTTCTATAATCTAAAGAGGCATCTAATTTATCTGGAAACCAGTAGTTTTCACTCCTGATCAGCAACATCTCTGAGATTCCAAAACCACCTCAGTGTCAAGGCTTAGTTATTCACCAGCAGGGGTCAAGATTGGTCTTTATCAACTAATCAACCAGCTCAGGGAGGATGAGAAGATAATGCAATATTTTGTGCATCCTAAAAAGAATGAATAAATTATAGTTTTACATGTTAAAGAAAAACTAAAACAGCATTTCTCAGAGCATGAGCCAGAAGTTCCTTCAACAGAAGTATCTGAGGGGACTCTAGACTTTGCATTTGCACAAAGCTCCCTGAGTAACTGGCATGCACGTGAAAATCTGAGGATCATTGTTCTGAAGGTTTTCACTTGAACCATTAGTAAATAGGGAAAGTATAAGACGTTTCTTGTAGAGCATACACAGCACACAATAAACAAGAAGGGAGTTAAAGGAGGAGAAATCTGTGTGGGCTGCCATCAGAAGTTGTCAATGAAACTACAGAACTTAGGCTGAAACTTCAGAGAGAAGAAGATGCTCCTTTTAGATTTTAGAAGCAGACCAATACAAGGCAAAGAAAGGCAGGCATAAGCCTGTAACATGAAAATCTGAAAAGAGAATGGTCAGAATCTTGTATGGGACATAGTCTGGTGATAGGTGAGGTAAAATCATATAGATCATGTAGTGCTTGATGTAGTATTCATCTTAAATTTGATGGTAATTTGACTAAAAAAACAGGTAAAGAATTAGATCTAGCAATGGTATAGATAATTTTATATATATCTACATATACATATGTAGATATGAATACTAATTGGAAAAACAGGCAAGGAGTTTGGCAGAGGCAAATAACATCTTCAGCAATGATGCACTGCAGGGAAGACAGAGATCTAGCTTTGGTGTGGGACAGATTGTCTCAGCGTCCTGCTACAGAGATGGAATAAATGTGAGAGAATGTATTCTGACTATTGCCACTGCTTAAGCCTTATACCGCAGAGTATAGCCAAGAAAGGACTTTTTCTCATTTCAATGGAAAAGAACATAAAAACAGAACAAAATCTAAAGGGTCCATTTGTTTTATTATCCATAGTAAATAACTCCAAATATTTAGTAGCCAAAAGATTTCACAAGCATTATTTTTCCAATAAACAAATCAGACTTGGGAAGAGCCTTTGCTGTTAAAGATGGTACCCAATTAAGACAGTAAAGATACCAATTTTCCATTCACTGCCATCTCACTGCCTAATAATGCCCATTTTGAGTCATTAAATTGGCACATAACACATAAAATAAAGATTAAGCCAATCTTTAGTAATCCAGAAATTAAAAATAAACACATTCTGAGAGATTTCCTTTTCTGCATTACACGTCTGTCTAAAGGACTTGTTGGCTTCATAAAATTGGGTCTGTCATCTATCTTTTCAAGACACTTTGCAAATGCACTCTATTGTCAATGCAGTAAAAACTCTTGCTATATTATATTTTTAGGACCTGATGTTGCATACATTTTGGAAACTCTTCTCCTGAAGAGGAATTCTAAGACCAAAACACTTAGAAAATGTTGATAAACACCTTGGGAAATCATTACAATGCCTTGAGGCCACGTTAGCCGGGGAAAGCAGTCAATCTAAAAGGAAGTCTATGCAAGGAGATGGATGAGACTGCTTCTGGTGAGATGTGTGTGAAGGCATGCCAATTATCAGTAAGGTTTTGCTAACCCAATACTAGCATTATACACGTAGCATGTGATATCGATGCCTCTCTCCGCAGCCCTCCTTGAGTGCACCTGAAGCTGAGGTCCACATACCTGGGAAGCTAACTTCCCACCTCAAGGGTCTGTCTCTTTCTACACTTGAGGTTGTGCTTCAACCCTACAGGGCCAGGAAGTACTGGAGGGCCAAAGAGTTAAGCCCACAAGGGCCACCTTCAAACAACAGGGGATGAGATTTGGGGGATAAATGCCCCAAAATTCCTGTCCTCCAGAGGGACAGACTCAGGGGTGTTCTGTATAGTTTCTCAAAGTGTTCCCTCAAAGTGTCCCCCACTGCACACAGCAATAGCCTGCTCATTACACATAATGAGCTTTTTTTGGCTTTTCTGCTTTCTCTCTCCCTCTTACCCACTTCATTGGTTTGGGTTCCCCCAAATGTTCACCTCTTGGGAGAATCCGAACTAAGCAATATACTAATATAAAATGAGAGATAATCTCTAAGACACCCCACTGCTACACAAAATTAAATCACATCTCCAAGGGTATCCAACACATAAGCTGTAATTTTCTTCAACACTTCTTTATCCTTCATAGGGTATGTTATTAATTTAGGAAATAAAATTGTCATGTTTATTACTCATCTCCATAAATTTATTAGTGGCCTTTAAGCATATATTTTGCAAGTATTATAGTCATCAGACAAGACTTGTGTGTCAGCCCCTAATGAATATGGTCTAGAATATATTGGGGAAAATGCCTACCATCTTTAATTGCTAAAATGTTCATGAAGAAACACTTCAACAATAGCATGTTTAGAGGGCTTGACATTTAAAATCTTGCTAAATTGGGACCTAGATGGTTGAAGAGACATGCTAGTGAGATAATCGGGACTTAGAGTAGAAAAGTTAAGAAGATGAAAGGGAACGTAGAGAGATCTATCTTACTAGTTTCTTCAAGATTCCATATCTGTTTCCTGAGTGCAGAAGCACTCAGGGTTAGGAGTTCTCTTGTTTCCTGTCTGTACTTGATCTCCCTTCTTCCTGTCCACTGCCTTTTTCTCTGAGTCATTTTTTTTTTCATCAGAGGAGATATTAGAATTGGAAAAATAAACAGGATAGTTGTGAAGGCAGAAGGCTATCAAACACCAATCTGCTCAAACTATCTTCATTCCTTCCTCTTTCCTCTCCCCAAATTTTCACCTTTAAAGCAATTTCCCAACTTTTAAATAAAAACATGAAACTCTTTTGATATTAGGAAAATAGCATTTCACACAAGCAAGTTGCTGAAGACTTGGTATATTTCAAAACTTTGGTAATTCAAGCCTATTTTTCCAAATTGAGAATATGGTGAGGGGTGGGGAAATAATATCTACCTAAAATGAATAATTTACAACAAATGTGATTTTTTTAGCTTTAATTTCTCATTTTAATTATTGCAATAGTACCTCTGATATTTTGTAGAGTTCTCCAAAAATATGCCTAATGTATGACAATTATGAGAAATTCTACATAGCATTTCATCACTTCTAACTTTCTTTCCAAAGTTACTGATCATAAAGCTTGTTTTTCACACTAAAAGAAGTACCACCACTTAAATAGTATTTGGATGCCTTTTTGTGTGATATAAAAGTATTCTCAGTTGTGACAACAGTGAGTAACAAAATAACAGCAAAGCGGTCACCACAACCCCTCAAACAAGTCCCCATTCCATGAAAAATAGCTGGGTTCCCAGGGTCCTGACCTAAGGATGGACATTTCTACTTATCAGCTGAAATGGCGCCACCATGTGGCAGTAGTGTAAACAGTTTGCAAGTCACTCGCCAGACCAGCCTTGAAATTTTTCTTTGTTCTTATGTGCTATACATAATACACATTATTTCACATTTTTCATAAAGAGACATTGCATTAATATTTTATGTAAATTGTTTGTCATTTTACAATATTCAAATTCCCCTAAAATAAGATGGACACAGTGTGTTTAGATTAACTTTTCAGAAAAACTCTAAATCACAAAATTGTCTAGGTATAAGATTGATGGTAAATAAAAACTTGGTCTCTAGTAACAAGACAGTCCAAAATATTTTATGAGTCTTATGACAACTAAGCATGAATTCTGATCTACTATAATAATGATGTAAAAACACCTAAGAAACAAAGTAAATAACTGAGAAGTTTAAAAAATAAGTAGTCTGAATAATCTGCGCATAGGTAGAGGTGGAATTCTGTTCCTGCTGGCTTTGCCAGGAAGTTCTTTGCCTGAGATACTAGTGCTCAGTAAAAAAAAGAGTAAGTAAACAAGGAAAATAAGGAAAGGCAACTGCCTAATCTCTTCTGGAGTCCTGGCAATAAGTATAACGAGATGTAAAAATATGTGAGTATTCTGTTATAATCAAAGCTTTAATCTTAGCTTTAACTAAACAAAAAACATATTTTACTGGTACTAAAATCTCCTCCAATTCAATAAATTTTATATGTTTATTTTAGATGTAACCTATAATATTTTAACAAGAAATCAAATTCATTCTCATATTTCTTTAGCTCAGCATGGCCTTTGAAATTTTGATAAATAATTTGTCAAAGGTAAAAGCAAATTTGGCTTACTTTGTAGTTACATCTATTTTCTGAACAACAAAAAAAAATGCAGGGAACATTTTGACTCTAAAAAGGATACATTTCTCTATAATTATAGGCCCTTATCTTGCTTGGCTGAGCAAAACTGAGAAAGAAACTGCTCTGCATGTATGAATATAAACTAAGTATACAGAAAATAGGAACGTATACTGCATATTCATAGAAAAGCTGGGTATGAAAAACTAATCTCCATTTAGTTAATGATGCTGTGAAATAATGAAATGATTACAAACTAGAGAAATTGACTTTGCAGGATTCTTTGGTATTACATATTTTAAAAGCATCATTTGCTCTTTTTCTGTTTAGTTTTTAAGTGAATTGAACTAATATTAGAAATCCTTGGACTTTGAAAACCAACCTCTATAATGACACAAAGTTAAATGGGAAAATAATTTGAAAAAGAATAGATGCATGTATATGTAAAACTGGAAAAAATGTATCACAATCCTGGGGGGGACAATCATTGAACTGCACACTTTAAAATAGGGGAATTTTATGATATGTGAATTATATCTCAATAAACCTGTTATTTTATTTTTTTATTGGAATATAATTTCTTTACACTCATACCAGTTTTTGAGGTACACGGAAGTCAATCAGCTGTATTTATACACATATCCCCATATTCCCTCCCTCCCTTGACTCCCCCCCACACACTCCCCATCCCGGCCCTTTAAGGCATCACCCATCATCGAGTTGATCTCCCTTTGTTATACAACAACTTCCCACTGGCTATCTATTTTATAGTTGGTAGTATATATATGTCTATGCTACTCACTCACTTTGTCTCAGCTTCCCCTTCACCCCCCACACCCCCCCAACCTTGTGTCCTCCAGTCCATTCTCTGCATCTGCATCCTTATTCTTTTCTTGTCACTGGGTTCTTCAGTACCAATTTTCTCTTTTTTTTTAGATTCCGTATATATGAGTTAGCATACAATATCTGTTTTTCTCTTTCTGGCGTATTTCACTCCGTATGACAGATTCTAGTTCGATCCACCTCATTACATAGAGCCCCATCTCATTCCTT
Organism: Hippopotamus amphibius kiboko; assembly: GCF_030028045.1. Classification (NCBI taxonomy): domain Eukaryota; kingdom Metazoa; phylum Chordata; class Mammalia; order Artiodactyla; family Hippopotamidae; genus Hippopotamus; species Hippopotamus amphibius. Next base: position 88,601,863 of record NC_080188.1, read on the forward strand.
TTTATACCTGAGTAATATTCCATTGTGTATATATGCCACATCTTCTTTATCCATTCATTTGTTGATGGGCATTTAGGTTGCTTCCAGGTCCTGGCTATTGTAAATGGTGCTGCAATGAACATTATGGTACATGTTTCTTTTGGGATTATGGTTTTCTCTGGGTATATGCCCAGTAGTGGGATTACTGGATAATACAGTAGTTCTACATTTAGTTTTTTAAGGAACCTCCAAATTGTTTTCCATAGTGGCTGTACCAACTTACAGTCCCACCAACAGTGCGGGAGAGTTCCCTTTTCTCCACACCCTCTCCAACATTTATTCTTTCTAGATTTTTTCATGATGGCCATTCTGATTGGTGTGAAGTGATACCTCATTGTGGCTCTGCCTTGCATTTCTCTGATGATGAGTGATGTTGAGCATCTTTTCATGTGTTTGTTGGCCATCTGGATGTCTTCTTTGGAGAAATGTCTACTTAGGTGTTCCACCCATTTGTGGATTGGGTTATTTGCTTTTTTGGTATTAAGCTGCATGAGCTGCTTGTATATTTTGGAGATTAATCTTTTGTCTGTTGCTTCATTAGCAAGTATTTTCTCCCATTCTGAGGGTTGCCTTCTAGTCTTGTTTATGGTTTCTTTCGCTGTGCAAAAGCTTTTCAGTTTCATGAGGTCCCATTTGTTTATTCTTGATTTTATTTCCATGATTCTAGGAGGTGGGTCCAAAAGGATCTTGCTTTGATGGATGTCATAGAGTGTTCTGCCTATGTTTTCCTCTAGGAGTTTTATAGTGTCTGGCCTTACATGTAGGTCTTTAATCCATTTGGAGTTTATTTTTGTGTATGGTGTGAGGAAGTGTTCTAATTTCATTCTTTTACATGTAGCTGCCCAATTTTCCCAGCACCACTTATTGAAGAGGCTGTCTTTTTTCCATTGTATACTCGTGCCTCCTTTGTCAAAGATAAGGTGCCCATATGTGCTTGGGCTTACCTCTGAGTTCTCTATTCTATTCCATTGATCTTCCTTTCTATTTTTGTGCCAGTACCATACTGTTTTGATCACTGTGGCCTTGTAGTATAGTTTGAAGTCAGGAAGCCTGATTCCACCAACTCCATTTTTCCTTCTCAAGATTGCTTTGGCTATTCGGGGTCTTTTGCGTTTCCATACAAATCGTAAGATTTCTTGCTCTAGTTCTGTGAAAAATGCCATTGGTAATTTATAGGGACTGCATTGAATCTCTAAATTGCTTTGGGTAGTACAGTCATTTTCACAATGTTGATTCTTCCAATCCAAGAACATGGTATGTCCCTCCATCTGTTTGTGTCATCTTTGATTTCTTTCATCAATATCTTAAAGTTTCCTGCATAGAGATCTTTTGCCTCCTTAGGCAGGTTTATTCCTAGGTATTTTATTCTTTTTGTTGCAATGGTAAATGGGAGAGTTTCCTTAATTTCTCTTTCTGCTCTTTCATTGTTAGTGCATAGGAATGCAGGAGATTTCTGTGCATTATTTTTTTATCCTGCTACTCTACTAAACTCATCAATTAGTGCTAGCAGTTTTCTGGTAGAGTCTTTAGGGTTTTCTATGTATAATATCATGTCATCTGCAAAGAGTGACAATTTTACTTCTTTCCCAATTTGGATTCCTTTTATTTCACTTTCTTCTCTGATTGCTGTGGCTAAAACTTCCAAAACTATGTTGAATAATAATGGTGAGAGTGGATACCCTTGTCTTGTTCCTGTTCTTAGAGGGAATTCTTCCAGTTTTTCCCCATTTAGAACGATGTTGGCTTTTGGTTTCTGATATATGTCTTTTATTACGTTGAGGTAATTTCCTTCTATGCCCATTTTCTGGAGAGCTTTTATTATAAATGATGTTGAATTTTGTCAAAAGCTTTTTCTGCATCTATTGAGATTATCATATGGTTTTTATCCTTCAATTTGTTGATATGATGTATCACATTGATTGATTTGCATATATTGAAGATCCCTTGCATCCCAGGGATAAACCCCACTTGATCATGGTGTATGATTTTTTTTAATGTGCTGTTGGATTCTGTTAGCTAGTATTTTGTTGAGGATTTTTGTATCTATATTCATCAGTGATATTGGCCTGTAATTTCCTTTTTTTGTGACATCTTTGTCTGGTTTTGGTATCAGGGTGATGGTGGCCTCATAGAATGAGTTTGGGAGTGTTCCTCCTTCTGCTATATTTTGGAAGAGTTTGAGAAGGATAGGTGTTAGCTCTTCTCAAAATGTTTGATAGAATTCACCAGTGAAGCCATCTGGCCCTGGGCTTTTGTGTGTTGGGAGATTTTTAATCACAGCCTCAATTTCTGTACTTGTGATTGGTCTGTTCATAGTTTCTATTTCTTCCTGGTTCAGTCTTGGAAGATTGTATTTTTCTAAGAATTTATCCATTTCTTCCAGGTTATCCAATTTATTGGCATATAGTTGCTTGTAGTAGTCTCTCATGATCTTTTGTATTTCTCTGGTGTCCATTGTTACTTCTCCTTTTTCATCTCTAATTCTGTTTATTTGTGTCTTCTCCCTTTTTTTCCTGATGAGTCTACTAATGGTTTATTAATTTTGTTTATCTTCTCAAAGAACCAGCTTTTAGTTTTATTAATTTTTGCTATTGTTTCCTTCCTTTCTTTTTCATTTATTTCTGATCTGATCTTTATGATTTCTTTCCTTCTGCTCACTTTGGGGTTTCTAAACCTGTTATTTTAAAAAGAAAAATAAATTAAAAATAAAGTGCAGGAAGTGGCCCTCATCACTAAGGTCTCTTCCAGCTTTAACATGTCAGCCAAAACTTCATAGGATAATAGGTGTGTACAAAACGAAGTATGCCTTACAGATTTAAAGAAAAAAAAAAAAAGACACCAAGTTACCTGAGATGCCCAACATGAACCAGATACTATATAACTCACTGAGCCATCAGAGCAGGTGTGCTGTCCATCATCAAGTGGACACTACATATATTAGATGGAGCACAGACAGGTATTGAAGGCAAAAGTAAGTGGTATGAGCATGGGCACCAATCCTATCTCTCACCAGCGTCCCAGGATGCCCTTGACATAGTCCCAGAAACAGGTAGGAAGAAGGCAAAGGAGAAAGTAGCAGAAAAATCCATTAAGGAGTAATTGGAAATATGATTTACAGCAGGAGTAGCAACCAACCATTCTAGTGAGCTGTCTTCCCCAGAGCATGTCCCTAGAGCACTAGCTCTTCTGTTGATGGCAGACATCACTCACGTGCATGCAGGGGTGAGTTCTGGACTCAGTTAAGCTTGAGAAACTCTGGGTTCAGCAAACTACAGTTGGGTTTTGGGTCTTTGCATCTTCACACATAGTTTTCCCCTACCTCTGAGATTTTCATTCTAGGTCTGATCATGTCACCAACTAGTTCCCCCCCCAAAAGTAACTAGTACATTCCAGAATGGTGTTTGTCACCTCTCACTGACCTAATCACCATGTGCCTGGTGAGGCACCCATAATAATCCCTACTTTTTTTTTTTTTTCAAGAATTGGCACTAAAATAAGATAGGCACAACTCTGCCAAGGGCATGTGCTCTCCCATCACAGGAATAGATACTTTTCTATCTCAAGCACATCTCTGGTGATGTTGAGCCCAAGGGGCTATTTCTCAAGTAGGAGCAGTGGGAAGGTCAGATGCCAACAATTTGAGATCCAGTGAATAAAAGCTACAGTGTCCAAGGCAATAGCAACTTCTCATATGTGGCTATTAAAAAATTAAATTAAATTAAAAACTTAGCTCTTCACTCACACTTAGCCATATGTCAAATGTTCACTAGACACATGTGACCAGTAGCTACTGCACTGGACAGTAAATTTCCATCATCACACAAATTTCTATCGAACTGTACTGGACTAGTGATATACCACACACACACACACACACACACACGAGCACACAGACTGTCATCTTTCTTCTGGAGGAAGCTCATTATATCCCAGGAGCCTGCAGAATCTCACAAGGAAATCCTGACTTGGCAGCGTCCGTGCTTCTAACATAACTCAGTAAAGTGACTGTTGCCACCAAGCAAGCAGGTGAAAGAAAATATCCACCATCAATGTTTCCAGATACTCTTGCCTCCCAATAAATGATTTCACTTTATATGGAATTTTAAAAAATGACAAAAGAACAAACATGGAAAAACAGAAACAGATTCATAGATACAGAGAACTAACAAGGGAAGGTGGGTAGTGGGATGAGTGAAATAGGTGAAGCAGATTAAGAGATACGAACTTCCAGATATGAAGTAGATAAGTCACCAGATGAATGAATGTACAGCCTAGCAAATAGTGTCAAAACTTGTAATAACTTTGTATGGTGACAAATGGTAACTAGACTTACTATGGTGATCATTGTGTATTGCATAGAAATATCAAATCACTACGTTGTACACCTGAAACTAATAATATACTGTAAGTCAATTATATTTTTTTAAAAAAGAGGATGAGGCTAGAGAGCTAGGCAAGGGCCAGAGGATGCAGGGCCCTGAGACTATGCTAAGGAGTTTGAATATACATTGTCTCTTAGTGATTCTACTAAAACAATGACTCAGTGCATTCAATATCTCTGGTATATTCTGAAAGAAAACCTATAACTATTTAGGTAAAAGAAGGTGCCACTGTAAGAAAATTCCAATGAGCAGACTGGAAGCAAGGTAACTAGAGAATTACATTCGATGCTGATTTTATGCTAAATTACTTGCTATTTTATGTGAGAGAACAAAGTACCCATTTTCCTTATTTGTTTTCAGGGTTTCTTCCTTGATTTTACATCTTAAAACTTGGAGGAACTCTGATATTTGACTATCTAAAGGGGTCTTCAACACATCACTACAAACCTAATGGCTTAAAACAACACAAATGTGTTATCTTACATTTCCGTGGGTTCAATGCCCACCCCAGGTGTGATCAGGCTAAAATCAAGGTGTCAGCAGCAGGACTTCCATGGTAGCACAGTAGTTAAGAATCCACCTGCCAATGCAGGGGACTCAAGTTCAATCCCTGATCTGGGAAGATCCCACATGCCATGGAGCCACTAAACCCATGCATCACAGCTACTGACCCTATGCTCTAGAGCCCACAAGCCACAACTACAAGCTGCTGCTGCAACTACAAGCTACTGCCACAGCTACTGAAGCCCAAGCACTTAGAGTCCATGATGTGCAACAAGAGAAGCCACCACAATGAGAAGCCCGCACACCACAATGAAGAGTAGCCCCCTCTCACCACAACTAAAGAAAGCCTGTGTGCATCAATGAAGACCCAATGCAGCCAAAATAAATAATAAATTAATTAATTAAAAAAAAGGTGTCAGCAGGGCTGCATTCCTTTCTGGCAGCTCTAGAGGGAAATCCATTTCTTCCCCTCTTCCAGCTCCTCTCCCCCTGCTCCTTGATCTGTGGCTCCTCTCTCCATCTTCAAAGACAGAAAGGTAGCTTCTCCTGACACTTCTTCTATCCTCAATCTCTTTCTGACCAGAGCCAAGAAAGGTTCTCTTCTTTTAAGGACTTAGGAATAGACGGGGCCAATAGCTCACAATAGTGAACACAGGACGTATTCAAGGCACTGCAAGGGTAGTATGTAAAACTCCAATGCAGGCCAAGGTTGGGGTGGTAGGAAGATCAAGCTGGGGAGGCACATAAGGCTTAGGTCACTAGAGCTTTGAATCCTGTTCAGAAGTTTGGACTTTATCCTGAAAATGATGGGGAACTGCTGAAGTATTTTAAGCAGAAATTAATGTTATCAGATATCATTTAAAAAGGTCACTTGACAATGAAAATTACGGGTAAGATAGAAAAGAAACTAACATAGTAGTAAGATATTATTGATATAAAGGAAGAAAGAGTAATTCAAGAGATACTAAGAAAGTAAAACTCACAGAGATATATGTGGGGTGAGGGAGGGGCAGGGGGAGTTGAAGCAAACTAACAGGATTCTAGCTCGAATAATGGGGGGTGGGGTGGTTTCTATGGAAACAGAGATTGCTGGAGGAGGAGCAGGTTTTCAGCGGGTGTGAGTTCTGCTTTGCACACATTCTGTTTGAGGTGAAGTTCTTTTTAGAATATTTACTCTGCCTTTTGTTATAACAAACTAGAACTCTGGGGGGTGGGAGGTACCTGGGCTGGGGTCACATAGTTTTCAGTCTTTGATCAATAGTTGGTAATTAAAACCATGCAGATGGATCAAAGCAAGTAATGAGGGGATACCAGTGACACAGGAAGGGGGAGGATGCCAACATCAAGGGTTGACAGGAAAGGGAGTCTGTAAAGGATGCCAAGAAAAAGGTGCAAAGTAAAAGCATCAACCACAGGGTCTTTGTGTCAGATAGAGGGGAGAGTCTCAGAAATGACTGGCTTATCTGATAGAACAAAGCAGAAAGTCGAAGTCAGAAAATACAGCAAAGAACCATTGGATCTGACAGCTAGAGGTAAAACATCATTGTTAAACCTTGTCAGTTGTCAGAGGGATTTCAGCAGCTTGATAGGGCCTGCTCCAACTTGCACTGATCTAAGGAAGTCAGGAAAGGCAAGCAACCTGGAGAGAGAAGCACACCTGCAAAAAGGTGGGCTGGTACTAACCACCAGAGGCATGATCTGTGAAAGAGAGAATTGACAAATGGGACTTCATTAAAACTTAAATTTTCTACTCCGCAAAAGATTCTGTCAAGAGAATGGAAAGACAAGCCACAGACTGGGAGAAAATATTTGTAAAAGACACATCTGATAAAGGAGAGTTATTCAAAATGTGCAAACAACTCCTAAAACTACACAGTCATAAAACAACAACAGCCAAATATCTTGACACCTCACTAAAGAAGGTATACACATGGCAAATAAATATAGGAAAAGATGTTCCACATCCTGTGTCATCAGGGGAATGCAAATTAAAACAGCAAGGAAATACCACTACATGTCTTTGAATGGCCAAAATCTAGGACACCAAGAACACCAAATCCTGTCAAGGATGAGCAGCAATGAGAACTCTCATTCATTGCTGGTGGGAGTGCACAATCGTACAGACACTTTGGTAGACAATTCGGCTGTTTCTGATAAAACTAAACATACTCTTTTATCATACAAGTCAGCAATAATGCTCCTTGGTATTTACCCAAAAGAGTTAAAAATGTATGTCCACACAAAAATTTGTACATGGATATTTATAGTAGCTTTATCATAATGCTCAAAACTTTGAAGCCACCAAGATATCCTTCAGTAGGTGAATGGATCAATAAATTATGGTCCATCCAGAGAGTGGAACATTATTCAACACTAGAAAGGAATGAGCTGTGATGCCATGAAAAGACATGAAGGAACCTTACAGCTGTAATGTTAGGTGAAAGAATCCAATCTGAAAAAGCTATATACTATATGATTCCAACTATACAACATTCTGGAAAAGGCAAAACTATTGAGACAGTGAAAAGATCATTAGTTGCCAGGGGTTCAAAGGGAGAAAGAAGTGAACAGGCAGAGCACAGGGGAGTTTTAGGGCAGTGAAAGTACTCTGTACGATACTGCAGTGGTGGATGCATGTCAGAATACATTTGTTCAAACCTACAGAGTGTACAAAACCAAGAGTGACCCTAATGTAAACTATGGACTCTGGGTGATTATGGTGCATCCATGTGGGTTCATTGATTGTAACAAATGTACCACCTGGTGAAGGTGTGACAGTGGAGGTGCCTGTGCGTATGTGGGGGGAGGGGTTTTATGTGGAATCTCTATACTTTCCACTCAGTTTTGCTGTGACCCTGAAACTCCTCTAAGAAATAAAGTTATTTCCCAGCCGGGCTGGGAAATGCAGAACTAGAGCAGTGACTAAAGACACCCATGAGGAAGATGGCCCAGGAAAACAGAGCATCTGAGAGTTTAAGGATGGAACTGAGTCTGTGTGTTTACACAGAAGCAAAAAAGAATCAGTAGAGAGTATAAAGAGAATATTCTGAGACAGAAAAGATAACTGAAAAAGCAAAAAGCAGGGGGAGAGCACAAGTCCAGGACCCTGGCTGAATTTCAGTCTGAGCAACAAGATTTCTGACTCTTCTCCTGAGAGGGGAGGAAAAGAAGAGTGGGTTTGGATGCTGTGATTATAATTTTATAAGTTGAGGAAGTTCTAAAATGAAAGATGGTATCTCTGTAAAGTTGTGCTGAGGCCAGTTTTTAAGAGTAGGAGCCTCTAAGGAGGTAGAGATCTAAGGAGAAGATGAAGATTTAAAACACTCTCTGAGGGGATGGGGGAAAGAAATTTGATCATTAAGGTGTGTTGGGGTCCAGTTTCAGCTGACAGTAACTAATTAGTATATGTGAACTTCTGCAAAGCTTTCTGGCCACTTGAGCTTTTCACTGGCCCTCCAGCACATGGTGCTAATTCTCACCCCAAGTTTTTGTTTGTTTGTTTGTTTTGTTTGTTTGTTTTGGCTACATTGGGTCTTCATTGCTGCACTTGGGCTTTCTCTAATTGTGGTGGGCAGGGGCTACTGTTCATTGCACTGGGCAGGTTTCTCATTGTGGTGGCTTCTCTTGTTGCAAAGCATGGGCTCTAGACACGTGGGCTTTAGTAGTTGCAGCACGTGGGCTCAGTAGTTGTGGCTCATGGGCTCTAGAGTACAGGCTTAGTAGTTGTGGCATACGGGCTTTGTTACTCCATGGCATGTGGGATCTTCTCACCCCAGGGATGGAACCCATGTCCCCTGCATTGGCAGGCAGATTCTTAACCACTGCACCACCAGGGAAGCCCCTCGACCTGAGACTTTGACACAGCTCTTTCCTCTCCTTACAATGTCTCCCTTGAATTTCTCCTGTGACACCATGTTGGAATTCAGGTCCCAGCTCAAACTGTCACTTCCTGGGGGTAGAAAGATGGCAGTGCAGTAGAAGGACAGGGAGCTCATCCCTCTCCAATTGTACATCAGGAACACATCAATAGATGCAACAATTCTCACAGAAAATCAGCTGAACATTAGCAGAAGACCTTGGACACCAGAAAGCACTATAAAGATCCCTGCATAACAAAGTAGGATGAAAAAAGAAAGGAGGAAGAGGAGAAGAAAAAAAGAGGTGAGACATGCACCCTGGGGTGGGGGAGCTGAAGCAAAGGAGAGATTCCTGAATTCAGGGAAACACCCCTTATCTCACAGGTAAACTCCCTCTCCAATGGGGAATTTGACAGGGACAGAAGGAAGGCATTTGGGGCTGTCCAAGGAGGGCAAAGTGGCTGATCTGTGGCAGACAGGAAAGACTGAGAAACACACAGATGGTCCATACTGTGGCCCTGCATGCCCTGGACTGAGACATGTGTTCACAGGAGTGCAGGGGAACTGGGAGCTGGAGCATGGGGACTGGAGAACAGGCCCACAGTGAGATCCACTGTTGGCTGCAGGGAGACAGACTGAGGGGATGGGAGGGAAGAAATCTGTAGCAGGAATGCCTACCAGGGAAGACTGGGCTGCCATAGAATCAGGGCATTACTTCTGAGTCACATGAAGGGGGAGGAGCCACTATCATAGCCTCTCTCTCAGCACCCATGACAAACAATAAAGGAAGTCCCCTCTAGGCCTGGCTGTTTGGCACCAGTCAACAAGTAATAGAAAAATCTCCTTCAAGTGCTGGCCCTAGTGTGCCTGCTGCTGAGAGCCAAAAAAAAAAGTCTGGCCAGGTTGGGCCATCCCTAGGGCCATTTCTCTTACACCCATGCCTGCCGGCTTCCCTGTGCAATTGGCACTACTGCTGGGGCTCCCGGGATCCAAGCAGGGTGCTACTGCTGAGTCACATGCAGGGAGAGGAGCCACTATCATAGCCTCTCTCTCCCCACACAGCAGCACCTAAAGATGAACAATAAAGGAAACTCTCACTGAGGTAGACCCAAGAGCTCCAAGGCAGCCTCAGGACCAGGCTCCTATGGCTGGACCACATGCAGAGGTGGGGACAAAACCAAAACTGAATACCGGAGACAGGGGGACTAAGGAAGAGGATTGAAAATCTTTCCATCAGCTATACAAGCTGTAGATTAAATCCCTGTGATCAGCTAAGTAGATCCTGTGCCTTTGGAATATCTGAGTAGACAATGAATGTTCCCACAAATCTGGCATCTGTGGACTTTGGAAGCAAGCACACACAGGAATTGGCCCAGGTCAGAGCCCAAGTGGACCCACAGGACCCACAGCAGGTCCAGAGTCCAACCCAGAGGTAGAGGGGGACTTCTTGGGGAGGCAAAGGTGGTCTGTGGCTCAAGGTGTAGACATGGACACTTACAGCTGAGATCCCAACGAAACAGATCAACCCACCAGACTGCAGGCACCATTCCCTCCCATCAGGAAGCCTACTCAAGGCACTGGACCAACCCTGCCAGAGGGGCAGAGACTAGAGGCAAGAGGAATTATAACTAGGCAGCCTAGGGAGAGAAGACCTCAAATACTGTAAATTAGACAGCATGAGAAAACAGAGAAACATTGTGCAGGCAAAGGAGCAAGATAAAAACCCACAAGACCAAATAAATGAAGAAGAAATAGGCAAATTGCCTGAAAAAGAATTCAGAGTAATGATAGTAAAGATGATAAAATATCTTGAAAACAAAATAGAGAAAATACAAGAAACATTTAACAAGGATCTAGAAGAACTAAAGAGCAAACAAACAGTAATGAACAACATAATAACTGAAAGTAAAAATACTCTAGAAGGAATCAACAGCAGAATAATTGAGGCAGAAGAACAAGTAAGTGAGCTGGAAAATAGTTGTGGAAACTGCCACAGAACAGAGTAAAGAAAAAAGAATAAAAAGAATGGAAGACAGTCTCAGAAACCTCAGGGACAACATTAAGCACACCAACATTTGAAGCATAGATGTCCCAGAAGAAGAAAATAAGAAAGGGAGTGAGAAAATATTTGAAAAGAGTATAGTCAAAAATTTCCCCAACATGGGAAAGGAAATAGTCAGTCAAGTCTAAGAAGTGCAGAGAGTCGCATAAAGAATAAACCCAAGGAGAAACACACTGAGGCACATATTAATCAAACTAACAAAAATTAAACACAAAGAAAAAATATTAAAAACAGCAAGAGAAAAGCAACAAATAACATATAAGGGAAAACCCTTAAGGATAACAGCTGATCTTTCTGCAGAAACACTGCAGGCCAGAAGGGAGTGGTAGGATATATTTAAAAGGTTGAAAGGGGAAAAGGTATAGCCAAGAATACTCTACCCAGCAAGAATCTCATTCAGATTCAACAGAGAAATCAAAAGCTTTACAGACAAGCAACAGCTAAGAGAATTCAGCACCACCAAACCAGCCTTATAACAATTGCTAAAGGAACTTTTCTAAGTAGGAAACACAAGAGAAGGAAAACACCTACAAAAACAAACCCAAAACAATTAAGAAAATGGTAATAGGAACACACATGTCAATAATCCCCTTAAATGTAAATGGATTAAATGCCCCAACCAAAAGACATAGACTGGCTGAATGGATACAAAACAAGACCCTTATATATACTATCTACAAGAAACCCACTTCAGGCCTAGGGACACATAGAAACTGAAAGTGGGAGAATGGAAAAAGTTATTCCATGCAAATGGAAGTCAAAAGAAAGCTGGAGTAGCAATACTGATATCAGATAAATTAGACTTTAAAGTAAAGACTATTACAAGAGACAAGGAAGAACACTATATAATGCTCAAAGGATCAATCCAAGAAAAAAAATATAACAATTGTAAATACTTATGCACCCAACATAGGAGCACCTCAATACATAAGGCAAATGCTAACAACCATAAAAAGGGAAATCGACAGTAACACAATCATAGTAGGAGATTTTAACACACCACTTACACCAATGGACAGCTTATCCAAACAAAATGAATAAGAAAACACATCACACCAGATGGACTTAATTTATATTTATAGAACATTCCATCCAAAAACTACAGAACATGCTTTCTTTTCAAGTGCACATGGAATATTCTCTAGGATAAATCAGATCTTGAGTCACAAATTAAGGCTCAGTAAATTTAGGAAAAGTTAAATCATATCAAGCATCTTTTCCAACCACAATGCCATGAGACTAGATATCAATTACAGGGAAAAAAAACTGTAAAAAATACAAACACATGGAGGCTAAAGAATATGCTATTAAACGACCAAAAGATCACTGAATAAATCAAAAAGGAAATCAAAAAATACCTAGAAACAAGTCACAATTAAAACACAACAATGCAAAACATATGGGATGCAGTTTATAGCAATACAGTCCTACCTCAAAAAAAAAAAAAAAAACTATCAAATAAACAACCTAAACTTGCACCTAAAACAATTAGAGAAAAAAGAACAACAAAATCCCAAGTTGGCAGAAGGAAAGAAATCATAAAGATCAAATCAGAAATAAACAAAAAAGAAATGAAGGAAACAACAGGAAAGATCAATAAAACTAAAAGCTGCATCTTTGAGAAGATAAAATTGATAATTAACCAGACTTATCAGGGAAAAAAAAAGGGAGAAGATGCAAGTCAACAGAATTAGAAATGAAAAAGGAGGAGTAACAACTGACACCACAGAAATACAAAGATTGTGAGAGACTACTATAAGCAACTATACGCCAATGAATTGGAGAATCTGGAAGAAATGGATAAATTCTTAGAAAATTGCAGGATTGCACCAAGAAGGAATAGAAAATATGAACAGACCAATCGCAAGCACTGAAAATGAAACTGTGATTAAAAATCTTCCAAAAAACAGATAGGATCAAGATGGCAGAGTAGGAGGACGTGTGCTCACTCCCTCTTGCAAGAGCACCAGATTTACAACTAACTGCTGAACAACCATCAACAAAAAGACACTGGAACTCACCAAAAAAGACACCCCCCATTCAGAGACAAAGGAGAAGCCACAATTAGATGGTAGGAGGGGCACAATTGTGTTAAAATCAAATCCCATAAATGCTGATTGGGTGACTCACAAACTGGAGAACAGTTATACTGCAGAAGTCCACCCACTAAAGTGAGAGTTCTGAGCCCCACATCAGGCTTCCCAACCTGGAAGTCCAGCAACGGGAGGAGGAATCCCCAGAGAATCAGACTTTGAAAGCCAGCTGGATTTGATTGCAGGACCTCCACAGGACTGGGGGAAACAGAGACTCCACTCTTGGAGGTCACACAAAAAACAGTGTGCTCATCAGGACCCAGGGGGAAGGAGGAGTGACCCCATAGGAGACTGAACCAAACCTACCTGCTGGTGTTGGGGGGTTGCCAGTGGCGGTGGGGGGGTAACTGTGGCTCACCGAGGAGACAGAGGCACTGGCAGCAGGGGTTCTGGGTAGTGCTCATTGGTGTGAGCCCTCCCAGAACCCACCATCAGCCCCATCAAAGAACCTGTAAGCTCCAGTGCTGGGTAGCCTCAGGTGAAACAACCAACAGGGTGGGAACACAGCCCCACCCATTGGCAGACAAGCAGATTAAAGTGTCACTGAGCTCCACCCACCAAAATCAGATTGAAGTCTTACTGAGTTCCGCCCACCCAGCCCAACCCACCATCAGTCCTTCCCATCAGGAAGCACACACAAGCCTCCTAGATAGCCTCCTCCACAAGAGTGCAGACAGCAGTGTCAGCAATATTTCATCTTGTGGAACTGAAAACCAAAGCCACAGAAAGACAAAGAAAATGAAAAAGCAGAGGACTTTGTACCAGATGAAGGGACAGGATAAAGCCCCAGAAAGACAACTAAATGAAGAGGAGATAGGCACCCTTCCAGAAAAAGAATTCAGAATTATGATGGTGAAGATGATCTGGGACTTTGAAAAAAGATTGGAGGCAAAGATCAAAAAGTTTACCAAAACCTAGAAGAATTGAAGAACAAACAAACAGAGATATGCAACACAATAACTGAAATGAAAAATACACTAGAAGGAACCAATAGCAGATTAACTGAGGCAGAAGGGCAATTAAGTGACTTGGAAGACAGAATGGTGATAATCACTGATGTGGGAAAGAATAAAGAAAAAAGAATGAAAAGAACTGAAGACAGCCTAAGAGACCTCTGGGACAATGTTAAATGCACCAACGTTCGCATTATACGGGTCCCAGAAGGAGCAGAGAGAGAGAAAGGACCCAAACAATTATTGGAAGAGATTATAGTTGAAAACTTCCCTAACATGGGAAAGGAAATAGCTACCCAACTCCAGGAGGCACAGAGAGTCCCAGGCAGGATAAACCCAAGGAGAAACATGCCAAGACATATAGTAGGCAAACTGACAAAAATTAAAGACAGAGAAAAGTTATTAAAAGCAACAAGGGGAAAATGGCAAATAATATACAAGGGAATGCCCATAAGGTTAACAGCTGATTTCTCAGCAGAAACTCTGCAAGCCAGAAGGGAGTGGCACGATATATTTCAAGTGATGAAAGGGAAGAACCTACAACCAAGGATACTCTACCCAGCAAGGGTCTCCTTAAGATTCAGTGGAGAAATAAAAAGCTTTACAGACAAGCAACAGCTAAGAGAATTTAGCACCACTAAACCAGCCCTACAACAAACGCTAAAGGAACTTCTCTAAGCAGGAAACATAAGAGAAGAAAAGGACCTACAAAACAAAAACAAAACAATTAAGAAAATGGTAATAGGAACATACATATCAATAATTACCTTGAATGTAAATGGACTAAATGCACCAACCAAAAGACACAGACTGGCTGAATGGATACAAACACAAGACCCATATATATGCTGTCTACAAGACACCCACTTCAGACCTAAGGACACATACAGACTGAAAGTGAGGAAATGGAAAAAGATATTCCATGCAAATGGAAATCAAAAGAAAGCTGGAGTAGCAGTACTCATATCAGATAAAATATACTTTAAAATGAAACATGTTACAAGAGACAAGAAAGGACATTACATAAAGATCAAGGGATCAATCCTAGAAGAAGGTATAACAATTATAAATATATATGAACCCAACACAGGAGCACCTCAATACATAAGGCAAATGCTAACAACTGTGAAAGAGGAAATGCAAGGCAGAAAAAGTGACACAGATGTAGAGAACAAACATATGGACACCAAGTGGGGAAAGCGGGGAGGGTTGGGAGGGAATGAATTGGGAGATTGGGATACCAAATTGTACACTCTAAATATATGCTGTTTATTGTCTGTTAACTGTATCTCAACAAAAGTTCTTAAAAAAAAAAAAAAACTTCCAAAAAACAAAACTGCAGGGCCAGATGGCTTCACACATGAATTCTATCAAACATTTAGAGAAGTGCTAACACCTATCCTTCACAAACTCTTCCAAAATATAGCAGAAGGAGGAACACTCCCAAACTCATTCTACGAGACCACCATTACTCTGATACCAAAATCAGACAAAGATGTCACAATTAAAGAAAATTACAGGCCAATATCTCTGATGAACATAGATCCAAAAATCCTCAACAAAGTGCTAGCAAACAGAATCCAGCAGCACATTAAAAAGATCATGCAAAATGATCAAGTGGCCTCTATCCCTGGAATGAAAGGATTATTCAATATCCACAAATCAATCAATATGATGCACCATATTAACAAACTGAAGGATAAAAACCATACAATAATCTCAACATATGCAGAAAGAATTTTGACAGAATTCAACATCCATTTATGATAAAAATTCTCTAGAAAGTAGTCATAGAAGGAAACTACCTCAAAATGATAAAAGCCATATATGACAAACCAACAGGCAACATCATTCTAAATGGTGAAAAACTGAAAGCATTCCCTCTAAGAACAAGAACAAGACAAGGGTGCCCACTCTCACCACTATTATTCAACATAGTTTCGGAAGTTTTAGCCATGGCAGAGAAGAAAAAGAAAAAAAGGAATCCAAATTGGAAAAGAAGAAGTACAATTGTCACTCTTTGCAGATGACATATTATACACAGAAAATCCTAAAGATGCTACCAGAAAACTACCAGTGCTAATCAAAGAATTTAGGAAATTAGCAGGATACAAAATTAATGCACAGAAATTGCTTGCATTCTTATACACTAACAACAAAATCTCAGAAAAAGAAATTAAGGAAACTCTCCCATTTACCATTGCAAAAGAAGAATAAAATACCCAGGAATAAACCTACCCAAGGAGGCAAAAGACCTGTATGCAGAAAATTATAAGATACTGATGAAAGAAATCAAAGATGATAAAAACAGATTGGGGATATACCGTGTTCTTGGACCATGTATTTGGATTGGAAGAATCACAATTGTGAAAATGACTATACTACCCAAAGCAATCTACAGATTCAATGCAATCCCTATCAAATAACCAACAGCATTTTTCACAGAACTAGAACAAGAAATTTTACAATTTGTATGGAAACGCAAAAGACCCTGAATAGCCAAAACAATCTTGAGGAGGAAAGACAGAGCTGGAGGAAGCAGGTTCCCTGACTTCAAACTAAACTACAAGGCTACAGTGATTAAGAAAGTATGGTACTGGCACAGAAACAGAAATATAGATCAATGGAACAGAATAGAGAGCCCAGAGATAAACCCAGGCACATATGGGCAACTTATCTTTGACAAAGAAGGCAAGAATATACAATGGAAAAAAGATAGCCTCTTCAATAAGTGGTGCTGGCAAAATTGGACAGATACGTGTAAAAGAATGGAATTAGAACACTTCCTAACACCAGACACAAAAATAAACTCAAAATGGATTAAAGACCTACATGTAAGGTCAGAGACTATAAAACTCTTAGAGGAAAACATAGGCAAAACACTCTATGATGTATATCAAATGAAGGTCCTTTGCGATCCACCTCTTAGAATTATGGAAATAAAATAAAAAATAAACAACTGGTATCTAATGAAACTTAAAAGCTTTTGCACAGCAAAAGAAACCAAAAACAAGAAGACAGCCCTCAGAATGTGAGAAAATATTTGCCAATGAAGTAATGGACAAAGGATTAATCTCCAAAATATACAAGCAGCTCATGTAGCTCAATATCAGAAAAGCAAATAACCCAATCCAAAAATGGATGGAAGACCTAAATAGACATTTCTCCAAAGAAGACATGCAGATGGCTAATAAACACATGAAAAGATGCTCAACATCACTAATTATTAGAGAAATGCAAGTCAAAGCCACAATGAGGTATCCCCTCTCATCAGTCAGAATGGCCATCATCAAAAAATATGGAAACAATAAATGCTGGAGAGGGTGTGGAGAAAAGGGAACCTTCCTGTACTGTTGGTGAGAATGCAAATTGGTACAGCCACTATGGAAAACAGTTTGGAGTTTCCTTAAAAAACTAAAAACAGAACTACCATATGACCCAGCAATCCCATTCTTGGGCATATACCCAGAGAAAACCATAGTCCAAAAAGTACATGTACCACAATGTTCATTGCAACACTATTTACAATAGCTGGGACATGGAAGCAACCTAAATGCCCATCAGCTGATGAGTGGATAAAGATGTGACACATATATACAATGGAATATTACTCAGCCAGAAAAAAAGGAATGAAATTGACTTATTTGTAGTGAGGTGAATGGACCTAGAGTCTGTCATACAGAGTGAAGTAATCCAGAAAGAGAACAACAAATACCATATGCTAACTCATATGTATGGAATCCAAAAAAATGGTGATGATGAACCCAGTGACAGGGTAAGAATAAAGATGCAGATGTAGAGAAGTGACTTGAGGACATTGGGTGGGGGACAAAGGGGTAGCTGGGACAAAGGGGTAGCTGGGACAAAGTGAGAGAGTAACACTGACATATATACACTACCAAATGTAAAATAAATAGCTAGTGTGAAGCTGCTGCATAACACAGGGAGATTAACTCAATGATTGGTGATGATTTAGAGGGGTGGGGTAAGGAGGGTGGGAAGGAGTCTCAGAAGGGAAGGGATATGGGAATATATGTATAAATACAGCTGATTCACTTTGTTGTACAGCAAAAACTGGCACAGCATTGTAAAGCAATTATACTCCAATAAATTGCTTAAAAAAAATAGGGACAGCAAGATTGCTGTGTGGATGTACTGTCCATAGGATTGGTGAGTCACCACTGTGCAGGTTAAATAAAAATGACTCAAAGCATCTGAGACTCCAATTCACTCTGTCTCTGGGATCACGAAGAGGCCAGGAATGCAAGAAGGAAGAAGTCTGTGTCCTAAAATCAGGCATGAAACATTTGCAGGGAGAAACAAATATTAAATAGTGTCTCTCATCATTCACATTATCTGGAAAAAGCAGAAGAAATTTGCAACAATCTCATTGAGATGGGGAATAGAGCCTAAAAATCTGACAAGAATTGTGTTGGAAGCCTTAATTGCACAGCACCATGATTGCTGATTTATATATATATAATGCCATTGTGTCTTCCTTTAATATACTTCTTATCATTTTGTTTTCCTTGAACTTAAAAATATCTGGAGTTCTTTTCAAAGTATCCATCTTAATTTGACACTGCTAATCTTATGTTTGCTGTCTCTTTATTCTTCAACTCTTTCCAGAAGGGTTTTCAGGGAGCTCATCCTCTAGGTTACAGAGGAACCACCATTGAATTTACTTCGATGATGCCTTATTTATTTGAAGCCTGGCTTAATTTCTTTCGAGTCTGAGGCTGAAAATATGTAGACATTTGTATGACTGGTATAGGCTAATTTCACAGTCATGTCATTTTCATCCAGTGACTTGCAGTGGTTCCAAGGCTATGTAACGTTTTGGAAATAGAAAAGGTAATTTATCTGTTTCACTTGTATTAAGTGGTACAAAAAATATTGCCAATCCACTATCTGACAGAGTCTACTAGAACAGTGTCTAACTAAAAACAAGAAAGCACCAGCCACAAACGCTGCTCAGAATAATGAAGCTTTGTTGTGTATGTTTTCTGCTTCAGTTGTCAGAGAATTTCATCCAGGATGTCCTTATTTTCCCTTAAAAGATCCTTAGAAAGTAATCATTAATGAGTTCATAAGTCATTTTTTAACTCAGTCTTCCTTAGTCTGTTTAGCTTTTTATCAAGAGATAGGGTTCTGATATCTCATATTTGCGGTATTTCACAAACAACTTTAAACATTGCACATTTTACTTCCTGCTGA
The DNA here is from genome assembly GCF_030028045.1 of Hippopotamus amphibius kiboko. NCBI lineage: Eukaryota > Metazoa > Chordata > Mammalia > Artiodactyla > Hippopotamidae > Hippopotamus > Hippopotamus amphibius. Next base: position 88,620,970 of record NC_080188.1, read on the forward strand.
AAGGAAAAATCTGCTCAAGTATAATTCTGTACTATATGGTTAAGGTTCATTTTCAAAATTGCCTCAAAGAGTTTGAAATATGTTAGAAAATGCCCCTCAACTAACCATATCTTTCTATATAACTGATGCCCCATAATCAAATCCTTTAAAAAGGCAGAGTACCCTCCTGTTCTTCTTTTCTGCCTTTATACTCTAGCACCTTCCTGAATTTTTTCAGTAGTTTAATAGTGGAGTAATAGCAATAGTATGACAACCACTGAATGACATATGCTTCCTTTCTTTCAGTGACCAGTAACTTATTAGAGGCAACTGTAAGAAAATAAATAACACACCTAGTGGTATAGAGTTCAAGGAAAATTAGACTTGACTGGCCTAAAGAGAGCATACTCAGGAAGACAACTTTTTAAAAAATCTAAAATAACAGAGCGTAGCCCTGGAGAGCTATTCATAGATTTCTGGGGTAAAAGAGGTGCTTGAAATTACCTGGTCTTCTTTCCATATTTTACTGAAGAGAAAATTAAACCCTTAAAGAGTAAGCAGGGCTTCCCTGGTGACACAGTGGTTAAGAATCCGCCTGCCAGTGCAGAGGGCACAGGTTCAAGCCCTGGTCCAGGAAGAGCCCACAGGCTGTGGAGCAACTAAGCCCATGAGCCACAACTACTGACCCTATGCACCTAGAGCCCATGCTCTGCAACAAAAGAAGCCACTGCAATTAGAAGCCCACACACCACAATGAAGAGTAGCCCCTGCTCTCCGCAACTAGAGAAAGCTTGCGAGCAGCAACGAAGACCCAGTGCAGCCAATAAATTTAATTAATTAATTAATTAATTAATTAATTTTTAAAAAGAGTAAGCAACTGGAGTGAGTTCTGATTAGTGGCAGTTTTAAGAATTGTAATTATTTTCCACGTTCCAAATATTGTTCACGGCATGGAATGAATCCCTGAATGCACTATATGTTCACTATATGGAACCAAGTGGCCATTTTTACCTAACACTTGGTGGTACAGCCAGCCTCTTTGAGGATGGACATAAGAGAATTATGGCCATTGTACCTGTTTAGAGAAATGGAAAACAAACCAGCTTGAGAGCCCAAAGACCAAAGACCAAGGTGGGCATTTGGTCACTTTGGTGCCCAGAGTGAGATCACAAAGGAGCAGTTAGCACGTAGGATCACTGACTAATGATTGGATTAGTGTTGGCAGCCATGAATGACCTGCTTTCCCTCTACCAGCCTCAGACACGAGCAAGTCAGTGCTTGAGCTGTCATTGGTGGACCAGCCCAAGCACCCTGGATGGCTTTGTTTTCATCCTATGTTTACAGCAGGGAAGAGGCAACTCTCATAGCTTAGATACAAGTATAGCAATCCTGCCACCCCTATGTGGAGGACGTATACCCTGATTGTCACTAGCACATGATGGAGTAAAAAGCTGAAAAATATCAACCCAGAGTCCCCAACCACCACTGTGCAATGAACAAAATAGATAAACATCCCTGTCTGTATGAGTTTACATTCTAGAAAGATCAGATAAGTAGTAAATATGATAAACAAGTAGTTTATAGGGTACATTAGAAGATTAAAAGTGCTCTGCTAGGAAGAGTATTGAGGAGAGAAGAGGCTCAGAGGTACCAACAGCAAGCAGATTACAGTATTAAGTAGAGCTCTCAGAACGGGCTCCCTGAGAAGGTGTCACTAGGGCAGAGACTTGAAGAAAGTGAGGAATTTAGCCCTGTGGATCTCTGGGGGAAGAGAATCCCAAACAAAGAAATAGACAGAGCAACATCATTGAGGGAAAATGTGTGACACATTTTGTGGGCTATTGCAAAAACTTAAGGGAAAGATAATGATGGAGTAGACCAGGCTTCTAGCAGTGGAGATGGTTAAAGTGGTCAGTTAAGTAAAGCAAGAGATTTTCCTAATGTATTGTCTGTAGGATATGAGAGAAATAGGAAATCGAGGATGACTCCAGGGTAGAAGGGGAGGAGGGTGGCCTGAATAACTAGAAGGATGAACCAGCTATTAACTGAGATGAGAAAGGGTAATAGGTTTGATGATTGAGTTCAGTTTTTCACACATGAGTTTGCAATGTCTATTAGAAGCCCACAGGAGATGTTGAAATGAGTTCACGAGTTGGAAATTTGGTAGGGAGCCTGGATTGTCAATGTATATTTTGGAGGAGTCAGCGGTACATAGAGAGTGTTTAAACCCCTAAGAATGAACCCAAAGGAGTGAGAGTAAATGTTGAAGACAAGACCACCTTGGGCTAAGCCCTAGTGCCACCAGCATCAAGAAGAGGAGGAGCCAGAAGAGCGGACTGAGACAGTGAGTTAATAGTAAAACCAAAAAGATGGGATGTCCTCAGACCAAAGTGTATCAAAGAGGCAGGAATTGATCAGCTGGATCAAGTAAGGTGGGGACTGAGAAATGACAAAAGAAATGACCAAAATGTAGGTGTTTGGCATGACCTTTTCAAGGCCCATGTTGGTGGAGTGGTAGTAATAAAAGCCTGGTTGAGTGGGTTTAAGAGCAAAATGGGCTCCAGTACTACTAGAAAATAGAGATTGCAAATGAGTGCACATGGTGATGGAGTCTGCAGAAGTTCTCCTTTGACTGCCTCTGTTTTCTCATTAAGAAGTGTAGGAAATGGAGTTAATAAGTATAAGAAATTCTTTCTAAGAGGTTGCAGCAAAGGAAAGAAAAGAAATAGGGTCATAGATGATCAGCGTCAAGACAAGGTTTGGTTTTGCTTTTTATACGATGAGAATGTTAACAGAACCTTTGTACACTGATGAGAATGATCCAACAGAAAAGAAATTTAACAGATGAGAGAGTAAAAGAAAATCCTGGAACAGTTGTTCTTGATTAAATTATAGAGGCTCAGGACAAGAGTACTAATGGAGAGTCCCAACTTGTCCTGAGGAGACTGTCCAAACGGAGACTCAATTTGTACTTCTCCTCTCAACACTGACTCTTTCCTGTTCCTGGAGGGGTTGCGTTCACAGATCCATGGACAACACACGCAGACACAAGGCTGCCCCTCGAGAACTCCCTGCTTCTTTTGACTGGTGTGGTCACATCACAGAATGTGGTCTGCCCTCTTTAGAATGGACACATTTTATTCTGGAATGCAAATAGGAAGCGGTCATGTAACCGGGCTTGGGGCATATTAGAAAGGGCATTGCAAGGTTCTGGGTGTCCAGAGCATGATCCTGAAGATAGAATGATCTTTTAGGGTGGACATGCCCACTTAGCCCTGCAGACCTTTCGCTTCATGGACAGGGCTACAGCCACGGAAGTACCAAAGCAGGAACTCTCCCAGAACAGGGACCCCAGATCTAGCAGGAAAGAGACAAAGATTGCAAATGAGTAGATATGAAAATGGGAGTCTTTGGAAGTTGCCCTTTAACTGCCTGAGTTTCCTAGTTAATAAGGAAGCGAGGTAATCAGAAGAGTGTATAGTTAATGAAGGAGACACTGGCATGAGAGGATACAGAAGAAGGTGTGAAACAGTCACTTAAGGATCAGTCAGTAGACTAGTTTGTTGATGGGAAGCATTAAGACCTTGCTTGAAGTTTGTGATCACAAACTTAAATGGAGATGAGCCAATGTGACTGTATATATATATATATATATGTGCATAGATACATTGACATATATATATTTATATCTATCCCAGCTTTCTTTTGGTTTATATTTGTGTGAAACACTTTTTTTTCCCATTACTTCAATTTCAATTTTTGTCCTTATGTCCTTACATTTGAGGTGAATGTTTCATAGGCAGCATATAGATGGGTCTTTTTTTTTTTTCCATTCATCAGTTCTCATATATCTTTTGGTTAGAGAATTTAGTCCATTTACTTTTAAAGAAATTATTAATAACTATGTACTCATTGACATTTTGTTAATTCTTTTCTGGCTATTTTGTAGTTTCTCTCTGTTTCTTCCTTTCTTCTTTTTCTTGCTTTCTTTTCGGGGTTTCATGACTTTCTGTAATGTTATTCTTGTAATCCTTTCTCATTATTTTGTAGTATCTATTATAGATTTTTGCTTCGTGGTTAGCATGAGGCTTACGTGTAATATAAAATAAACTTATATATATGTTATATATATATGTTACATATATATAGCAGTTTATTTTATATTACATGTATATTATAATACATATTATATATATTAAGTTGATAGCAAGTTAAGTTTGAATGCTTTCTAAAACTCTACTCTTTTTCTCTCCTCATGTTTTATGTTTTTGATGTTCATTTGACATCTTTTTATTTTATATATCTTTTAACTAATTATTGTCATTATATTTTTAGTATTTTTCTTTCAATCTTCATAATAACGTTATAAGTGATGATTGCATTTGCTTTACTGTCTATTTACCTTTACCAGTGAGATTTTTACTTTCATGTGTTTCCTTGTTACTAATTGGTGCCTTTTCTTTTCAGCTTAAATCCTTTTAACTTGTAAGACTGGTTTAATGGTAATGAACTCCTTCAGCTTTATTTGTCTGGAGAACTCTTTTGATTGTCAGTCACTGCACCAGGGGTGGGGTTTTTGGTGAGGTCTTGTCTCTACTTTCCCTACCTGTCCCGATGTGGCTCTTCTATCCTTTGTCGTGGATTTGCTGTTCAGCTAGGTCTCAGGTTCTTTTCAGAGGGAATCGTTCCCTATGGAGCTGAGAGAGGTTGCATTCATGGGAGGAGGTGAGTTTGGGGTCTTCCTACACCACCATCTTCAACCACCTCCTCCAATGTGTGATTGTTATATTTTATTAAAGTATAATTGACTTACAATATTAGATTAGTTTCTGGTATACAACAGTGATTCAGTATTTTTATACATTATAAAATGATCACCACAATAAGTCTAGTTACTGTCTCTCACCATACAAAACTGTTATAAAATTATTGACTATTCTCTGTGCTATGCTGTATTCCATCCCCATGACTTATTTATTTTAAAACTGAAAGTTTGTACCTCTTAATCTCCCTCACCTATTTCACTCATCCCCCGATGACCCTTCCTTCTGGCAACCACCAGTTTGTTTTCTGTATCTATGAATCTGTTTCTGTTTTATATTTATTCACTCATTTTGGGTTTTATATTATATATATATGATTATTTTAAAATAATTCTACCAACATTACTACTAACATGAATGAAATTTAAGGATTCTTTGGACCTCTGTATGTCTTTCAAATATATGGCCATAGACCATATGTCAACAGAATATACTTTGTATATATAATCAAAATAGCAAGCTCTGAAGTCTTTGAAAACATCCTTTTCTTTGAATGGTTTGTTCTCCAACTTGCAATGTATTTAGACTCATTCATTTTAGTGTATTTTCAATTCTTTTTTTTTTTTCTTTTTTTTTTTGGAGTGTACAATCTGGTATTTTTTTTCTTATTAGTAATGTATATATGGCAATCCCAATCTCCCAATTCATTCCCCCACAACCCTCCCTGCTTGGTGTCCGTATGTTTGTTCTCTATATCTGTGTCTCTATTTCTGCCTTGCAAACCAGTTGATTTGTACCATTTTTCTATATTCCGCATATGTGTTAATATACGATATTCATTTTTCTCTTTCTGACTCACTTCACTCTGCTTGACAGTCTCTAGGTCCATCCATGTCTCTAAAAATGTCCCAGTTTCATTGCTTTTTACAGCTGAGTAATATTCCATCGTATATATGTACCACTTCTTTTTCATCCACTGATCTGTTGATGGACATTTAGGTTGCTTCCATGTCCTGGCTACCGTAAATAGTGCTGCAGTGAACATTGGAGTGCATGTGTCTTTTTGAATGATGGTGTTCTCTGGGTATATGCCCAGTAGTGGGATTGCTGGGTCTTATGGTAGTTCTATTTTTAGTTTTGCAAGGAACCTGCATACTGTTCTCCATAGTGGCTGTATCAAGTTACATTCCCACCAACAATGCAAGAGCATTCCCTTTTCTCCACACCCTCACCAGCATTTACTGTTTGTAGATTTTCTGATGATGCCCATTCTAACCGGTGTGAGGTGATAGCTCATTGTAGTTTTGATTTGTATTTCTCTAATAATTAGTGATGTTTAGCAGCTTTTCATGTCATCTTGGCCATCCGTATGTCTTCTTTGGAGAAATGCCTATTTAGGTCTTCTGCCCATTTGTTGATTGGGTTGTTTGTTTTTTTTTTGATATTGAGCTGGATGTACTTTTTATATATTTTGGAGTTTAATCCTTTGTCAATTGCTTCATTGGCAAATATTTTCTCCCATTCTGAGGGTTGTCTTTTCATCTTGCTTATAGTTTCCTTTGCTGTGCAGAAGTTTTGAAGTTTCATTAGGTCCCACTTATTTATTTATTTTTCTTTCCATTACTCTAGGGGGGTGCATCAAAAAAGATCTTGCTGTGATTTATGTCAAAGAGTGTTCTTCTTCAATTCTTAAATATTGCTTTTTAAAGTTTTATTTTGTGAATATACACAATTCTGGAGCTTAAACTTTACAACTAAATATAAATATAGCCAAACATAAAGTCTTATTTCCATGTCTCCCTTATTTACCTTTTCCCCTCCCTCCCCTATAGGCCGTTTATCCTAAATTTTTAGCTTATCCTTTCAGTATTTCATTTTGCCAATAAACAAATACACGCACGTGCACACTCTCCCCCTTTCCTACACAAAAGATGATATGTCTTAAATATGCCATTCTGCACCTTGCTTTATTCACTTAACAATGTGGTGTGGAAACCACACCACACTGGTGTATAGAGGATTTTCCTCATTCCTTTGCATGTCTACCTAGTATTCCATTGTGAAGTTTATCACACATTTGGGTTGTGTTTGTCTTTTCTTTATGATTATTACATATATATGCAATTGCATTTGTATATGTTTACTTATATATGTACATGTAATTCTTTACTACACATGCATAACACATATTATATACACAAATAACACAATGAGTAATCTTTTGTTGACACCAATTCTATTTATACTGATGTGTTCTTGGATTATATTCCTAGAAAATGGAATGCTGGATCAAAGCATAAATGAATATCCAATTTGCAAAAGTATTGCCCAGTTTCCTTTCATAGGGAGATATAACAATTCTGCATTTCCAACAGCACTGTATGAGAGTGCCTAGTTCATCAAAACCTTGCCAACAGAATGCACTGCCAAACATTTGAATTGTTGCCAACCTGATAAATAAGAAGTATCTCAGTATAGTTTTAATTTGCATTTCCTTTACTGTAAGTCAGTTTGAGAAACTTTAAATATCTTTAAAGATCATTAAACTCAATTTAAAATGAGTTTTTAAAAAAATGAATATACTTAAAAAACAGTTTATGAGACTAATGATATCACTATTCTATCTAAAAATCAAATTGAGTTCACAATTTTGACTTTATTAGACCTTCATTCAGCCATATTTTATGATATTCTCACCTGCACCAATCTTCCCACTTTACTAAGGACAGAATTGAGACTCCGAGAAGTGGGCTGGTTTTCCAGCACTCACCCACTGAATTAAGGGAGGCGGTTCTTGTGCTGTAGCCAACACTCCTAATTCTTCCTATACTGGCTTAACTTAGGGCTTGTTGGCTTCTATATTCATAAATCACCATGATAATGGTAAAGAATAATGTTCTTTAGATGTAGAGAACAAACATATGGACATGAAGTGGGGAAAGCAGAGGGGGGGATGAATTGGGAGATTGGGATTGCCATATATACATTAGTAATAAGAAAAAAATATCAAATTGTACACTTTAAATATATGCAGTTTATTGTATGTCAATTGTTTCTCAATAAAAATTCCTAAAGAAAGAAAAAAGAGTAATGTTCTTTATACTCTACTTCTTAATGAAAAAACCTCCCTTTTCATATCTTACCTCTTCTATGGAAACCTAACCAGGAGTTATCTGGATTTTTTTCTTGCTTAATGGAGAAAAGGCACAGGTGGGAACATGAAGGTGGCATTTGCAGTCTCTTCATTATGCATCCTTTTGTCCACATGCAGTAAAGAAAAACTGCTTGGTAGATATCATTTTCCAGTTTTCCTATTCCAACATTTACCAATATGGTAGACTGTGTTTTCCTGCAGTTTCTTTCTCTCTAAACTAGATATTTAAAAGTAATGAGAGAGTTTTCCTCTTTTCTACTAAAGTTGAATCTTACCACACTGTTTAACCATATTATTATAACTTTTAATTCAGTCTAATCACACAAATATTGCTTTCAATGATTAATATGAACACTCTTTAGAATATGTTAAAGCTGAAGAAGAGAAAAACATTAAGCAGTAAGAAGAAGGATATTTATACTTTTATCTTTAGCCAACAATAAATTCAATGATCCATTTCCTACACATACACACACACACACACACACACACACACACACACATCCCAACAGCTTACTGATGACTTTTGCACTCACTCCTATGAGTCTACTTTCTTTCTCGACTACATTTGTTCCAACTCCACTGTCTCTGATTTTACTTTTTCTCATATTTTCTAATCCAAAATTGACCAGATTGGTTAAGAAACTCCTCAAGATACCAAGTGCTCCATGGATTTCTTTACAAAGCAGTAAATATGCCATGTGTTTTAGTTAATAAAAAGTGCCAAAACCGCTTGCCATGATCTTTTGCTGCCTTGGCCATTAATATTTTAAAAGATTTCTTATTCACCACTTTCATAAAAACAAATTATTCAAACAATGACTCATTATTGTACAATTTTCTTAATTAACAATTACACTTTATTCTCTTTTTAATCATAAGAACTCAATTATGTATTCTGTTTAATATTTTTTTTATTTCGTCACCAAGCAAAGCATGTTTTAGAAGAATTCATCAAATCATCTGCTGTATGGAAGAAGTATCATAAATTAGAGTGATATGTTTTTAAAAATGTAAATACAATCCTCCGTTGCTAATGGAAATTTACTAGACTGATTCATCACAGACCAAATAAATTATTAAGAGTAATTGAGACTAAAGCAATCAAAATCTTATTCAATCATAAGCATCACTGACCAGCGGAAGCTAGTAAGAACAGCAAAATTCGATCTATTGATTTTCTCATATTTAGAGTTCAGTAAATGTTAACTAAATAACCCACTCCAATTTATATCTTAAATTGAAGAATTATAGGCCAAAGTACAAGTTCTAGACTGTGATAAATTAAAAAACACATCCATGGTCAAGTAATTAATTTTACAACATCACAAATCATTTTCACAATTTACCAGATCTTTGGAATATTTTTGAGCCTGAAAGCCTTGCCTCTCTGTTCTCTAATGATAAGTCTCCCTTGGGCATGCTATTATCTTATCTTTTCCTCAACTCCATATCTCTTAAGACTAAGAGAATCTGCCCGAAGCATCATAGAAATTTTCAAAGTATATTTGGCCTAAAATATCCAACTACATGAATCAAAATTGACTATTTTCTCAAAATTTTCCAGACAAGTACCTCAACTTTTCACTTCACTTCTGTAATCAGATCCTTAATATATACAAAATCTAACATGTGTTTTTTATATAACACAGACATTTTTTAAAAGCCATAGCTGGTGGAGTGGATTAAATTGTATTCCCCCAAAAGATATGGCTGGGTTCTAACCCTGCTATCAATGCACGTAACCTTATTTGGAAACAGGGTCTTTGACACTTTAATGAAGTTAAAGATCTTGAGATGAGCTCATCCTGGATTTAGAGTGGGTCGTAAATTCCATTACTGGTATCCTCATAAGAAAAATGGGAGGGAGGTTTGGGATAGAGATGAGTGTGATAAGCCGAGAGATATCAAGTTTTGCTAGCAGCTTCCAGAAGCCAGGAGGGAGGCAGAGGACAGAACGGTGGGGAAATACACACTTTTGGCATTTTAAGCCACCAAATTTGTGGTAATTTATTACAGCAGTCTTAGGAAACTAACACAAATGGCTGAACAATAAATAGTTGCAAAGAATCTAAAAACTAGTAACTCCTATACACTAGTAATTCCTAAAGTACACCAGTTTCCAGTTTCTACCTGCAGTTTTAGTTATAGAAATTTACAAATCAATCCTGCCAGTACTATTCACAGTTTTGAAGCTGGGTGGACAACATAATCCTCCAACTTTCAGAGACTACTTAGAAAATATCTTTTATGATAGCATGCCTTACCTCTCAGATTGTTTCCCTTTGCTCTGTCTCCAAAAACAAAAAAAGTTTCACTCAGGTAGTTGCCAAGGGCAAATTCGGAGAATATGTTTCCCCTGGTTCTCCAATGAACATCATTGGCAAGACAGAAAAAGGGGTGTTTCTGATGCTGCTTGGGGTAAAAATAGGAGCAGGTACCTAGACAATTATTCTGTTCTTTCAGTCTCAGTTACAGAAGAAAGACCCTAGGCCCCTTTGGAAGAACAATATTCCTCAAAAGCATGTCTGAACACTCTTGGTTGAGTTCTCTGATAGTCTATGGCTATTTTTGGTCAGACAGTTATTCTCTCCTGAGTGTAGTATAGGCTGGGCAATATATTCTGATGAAGGAATAGTGTAAATCATAGAATGTTGCCAATGCATCCACCTTAGAATTCTTTCATTCATTTGTTCAGTAAACACTTATTTAGCCTCTGCTTTGACTCAGGCACTGCACTAGGTACAGTAAACACAAAACCATTTAAGAAATAGCCTTTTCCTGGTCAACACGCACATGAAATAAATGCTCATCACCACTAATCATCAGAGAACTGCAAATCAAAACCATAATGAGATTTATATATAGAATCTAAAAAATATTTTTAAATGAAAGTATATAAGAAAACCAAAACAGACTCACAGATATAGAGAACAAACTAGTGATTATCAGTGGAGAGGGAAGAGGCAAGGGGCAAGACAGGTGTATTGGATTAAGAGACACAAACTACTGTGTATAAAATAAATAAGCAAAAAGGACATATTGCACAGAACAGGGAAGTACAGCCATTATTTTCTAACAAATTTAAATGGAGTATAAGCTATAAAAATATTGAATTACCATGTTGTGCACCTGAAACTAATATAGTATTGTAAATCAACTATACTTCAATAAAAGAAAATGACTCTGGAAAAAAAATAAATGGGCCTTTCCCTCAAGCAGATAGAGGAATCAGAAGATAAGAAAATAAATTACAGTGTGGGATTAAAAAGAACCATTACAGAGATGTGGACAAAATGTTATGAAAACAAAATGAGAAAATGGAGCAATTAACTCTGCCTGAAAGGACTTAGAAAGAGATCACCATCCAGACTTCCAGGAGGGACCACGGAGGTGGCTGTTGCCATGAGAGAGATGAAGACAGTGGAGGGAAAATAAGGACAAAAGCTAGGGGGTGTGCAATGTTCCAGGATTCTCACGCACCTTGCAAAGGAGGAGGGTGTGTTCTCTGGCACAAAAAGGAGAGTTAGCTTTATTCAAATTAATCCAAATTACATACTTGTCACGGTGAAGATTAAGCTGTTGGAATCTGAATTGGCAATGCCAAGAGGAAGAGAGTTGGCCAGAAATAGCCAAGTCAGAAGCTGCAGGTCTCCCTCTGGTTCTAGGTGACCTCTCTGTAGAGTCCCTCATTGCTGTTGGCTGTACACCCCAGGAAAGCCTGGGGCCACATACCCAGGATATGACACATGGCTTCATATCATTGAAGAAGAAAATGTTCCAGAAGAGAAGAGGAGGAGGCAGCTCTAGCCCAACCAGAGGAGAAAAAAAAATATCAAGCTCATCTCAAAAGAGAGAGAGAGCTTCTAAATTAAAATATTCACATTCTTTAATGCTGAACACGTTGAATTTTTGGTTGTTGGATCACCTTAGTTAACTATTTCTTAGCCCTGCACTTATATGTGCCTGTGTGGAAAGTGTGTAGAGGCATTTCTATAAAGAGATGGAACTAGGTTTTAAACAAATCTGTATGAACCTGCAGCTTTAAATGAAGAGTTCGCTCTTCATAACCATCCAGGAAGGTCATCTACTATTGTGGTGAAAAGCTCAGATACAAATGAAACTTGGCTTTCTATCTTTTCCTCTTCTCTGTCTGAAAGTGTGTCAGATATCCCCTTAGGAATCACTGGAGGTGGCTCTAATTCCAAGGGAAATAGGCATTTTGGAATAATTGGAGGCTGGTGCCTAAAACAATAGATTGCTTTTGAGACATAAAAGTTAGCCCCCTTCAGAATGGGGGTGCATCTAAAAATGAAAGCTTGAGAATATCTTTGAAGAAAGTTTTTAATAGTTCCATCCTGCAGTAAAAGGGAGTTTATCCAAATTTTTTAAAGTTTTATGAGCAAAAGCTGCTCATCTCCTAATGATCCCTGAGAGCATGGGAAAGGGGGTTTATTGTTGGATTCCTGAGAGGGAAATGCTTCAGTCAACCATGGACCAGTGTCCCGCGCAGCTGGGACCCTGGGAGTTGGGTAGTTACAAAACTGAACAGTGAGAACTGGAATTAAGAATGTGTTCCTATAACTATATAAGGAGGGAAAGGGAGGGTGAATTCAGCCAGCTGAATCTCCATCTACCAAAACAAGGAGTCAAATAGAAGGTCTTAAGTTGATCAATAAAAATAATATTATCAAGAAATATGGAAATAAACACCAGAAGAAACAGCTGAAGGAGTTGTGAATGGTTGCTATGGACACCAGGACAGAAGGGCAGTTAAGCCAAAGGGCATCCTTTTAAAAATATAAACCTTATTATAAATAATGAGTGCATTCCTTTTTCAAAAGTGTTTAAATTTAAAGAAATAAAAGGAAAACATACTGTATTATCTTAAAAAAAGAACTAATGTTTCATTTAATTAATGATAATGAAGGTACATTTTATATAAATCAGTGTGATTTCATCCCTTCAAAAAAAGTAGTAATTTTATATTTTTTCTGTAACTCTTCACTAACCAGTAAGAAATCCACATAGCCTCAGATTCATAACCCAGTATAGCAGTTTAGTTGCCGAGGTACATTGGTTAGGGTTGATTAAGGATATGCCTCTCAGGACATCTGCATGGTTTCTGACCCCTGTTTTCTGTCTGCCTGCTTGTCTGGACCTGTGCAGATGTAATTCCTGGCTTGGATTCTACTTCATTAACTTCACAGCTATAGACCAGCAGGTCTCTGAGATGACTAAACATTAGATCACTTGGGGGCTTTTAAAAGATATTGATACCTAACCACTTCATACCAATCAGAATAATCACTGTTAAAAAGTCTACAAATAGCAAATGCTGGATAGGGTGTGGAGTAAAGGGAACCCTCCTACACTGTTGGTGGGAATGTAAATTAGTGCAGCCACTGTGGAGAACAGTACGGAGGTTTCTCAAAAAAACCAAAGTTGCAGATGACCCAGAAATCCCACTTCTGGGCATGCATCCGGAGAAAACTCATATTCAGAAAGATACATGCACCCTCTGCAGGACCTTCAAGATGGTGGAGGAATAAGATGTGGAGATTACCCACCTCCCCACAAATACATCTACATGTGGAATAGCTCCTACAGAACACCTACCAAACACTGGCAGGGGACCTCAGACTTCCCAAAAGGCAAGAAAATTCCCACATAAGTGGGTAGGGCAAAATTTTTAAAAAAGAGACAAAGGAATCAGGATGGGACCTGCCCCTCTGAGAGGGAGCTGTGAAGGAGGAAGAAGTTTCCATACACTAGGAAGCCCCCTCACTGATAAGGACAGCAGGGTAGCAGGGTGGGGGCAGCTTCAGAGCCTTGGAGGAAAGGGCAGCAACAGAGGTGTGGACGGCTGAGTGGAGAGACTCCCACAAGGAGGATTGGTGTGGACCAGCACTTCCCAGCCTGAGAGTTTGTCTGCTGGTCTGCTTCCCTGCTGAGGTGAGTGGGGGCTGGGCACTGAGGTCAGACCCCAGAGATAGGACTGGGGTTAGCTGCATTGAGGACAGCCTGCAGAGGGGCTAGTGTGCCACAGCTATCTGGGACTTGGGGAGTGGGAGGGAGGCAGGGAATCCAGGGAAAAAGCCTGGGCCTGCTGCAGAGGCAGGAGACTTTTGTTGCTCCCTGCCCCCTGTGCTCACAGATGGCAGGGCAATGCCTACAGGAGCACAAGCCATGGCTGTTATCTCAGAGCCCAGAGGCTGCCACCACGGCCACCAAGGGTCCTGGGTGCAATGCCCCAGGAGAATGCACTGCACACCTCAGACTCTTACAAATTCACACTGGCCTCTGCCTCTGCAAGCACTTCCCACACATTTCAATTGTAACTGCTATATCCCTCCCTCCCCCCAGCCTGAGTGAACAAGTGAGTTCTAATCAGCCACTGCTTTTGCCCCCCTCTTCCTGGGCAGGGAACAGATGCCAAAACTGAGCCCTGGAGGCTGTGTGACCAAAGAAAAGAAACAGACACCTCTCTGTGCAGCACCAGGAGCACTGGGTTAAATCCCTGCAATAGGCTTGATAAACCCTAAATCTGTGGAATATTTGAATAAACAATGTGTTCCTACAATTGAGGCTGTGGAATCTGAGGGCAACTGTGGACTTTAGGGACAAATACACATGGGAGTAAGGCCAGCTCAGAGTCTAAGCTGGCACCACAGTGCCCACAGCAGGTCCAGAGACCTATCCAGAAGTACTGGAGGACTTTCTCAATTGCTTTATGTACTTGATATTTTTCTAGTTCTATGTTTTTGTTACTTTAGTTTTTAGTATTTGTTTTCATTTTGGGATTTTTTTATTGGTTTGATCACTCTCTTCTTTGTGCTTTCTTTTTTTTTTCTTAACTTTTTTTTCTTTTCTTTCTGTGAGTGCATGTGTGTACATTTCTTTATGTGATTTTGTCTATTTAGTTTTGCTTTTTCCATTTGTCTTGGGGATTTGTCTGTTCTTTATTTTTCTTCCTCTTCTTCCTTTTCTTCTGTGCCATGCAGCTTGCAGGGTCTTGGTGCCCCAGCTGGGGGTAGGGTCTGAGCCTCCAAGGTGGGAGAGCCAAGTCCAGGACGTTGGACCACCAGAGAACTCCAGACCCATGGAATATTAATTAGCTAGAGCTCTCCCAGAGGTCTCCATCTCAACACTAAAATCCAGCTCCACCCAAGAGCCAGCAAGCTCCAGAGCTGGAAGTCTCATGCCAAACAACTAGCAAGACAGGAACACAACACCACCCACTAACAGACAGGTTACCTTAAGTCATACTAAGTTCACAGACACTCCAAAACACATCACCAGATAAGGCCCTGCCCATAAGAAGGACAAGATCCAGCTCCACCCATCAGAACACAGGCACTAGTTCCCCCCCCCCCCCACCAGGAAAGCTACATAAGCCACTGGACCAACCTCACCCATTGGGAACAGACAACAGAAGTAAGATGAACTACTACCCCACATCCTGAGGAAAGGAGACTCCCCAAAACAGTAAGTTAAATAAGATGAGAAGACAGAGAAATAAGCAGCAGATGAAGTAACAAGGTAAAAACCCACAAGACCAAACAAATGAAGAAGGGATAAGCAGTCTACCTGAAAAAGAATTCAGCGTAATGTTAGTAAAGATGCTCCAAGATCTCAGAAATAGAATGGAGGCACAGATGGAGAAAATGCAAGAAAAGTTTAACAAGAACCTAGAACTAAAGAGCAAACAAACAGTGATGAACAACACAATAACTGAAATTAAAAATACTCTAGAAGGAATCAATAGCAAAATAACTGAGGTATAAGAAGGGATAAGTGAGCTGGAAGATAGAATGGTGGAATTAACTGCTGCAGAGCAGAATAAAGAAAAAAGAATGAAAATAATTGAGGACAGTCTCAGAGAACTTGGGAACAACATTGAATGTACCAACATTCGAATTATAGGGGTGCCAGAAGAAGAAGAGAAAAGGAAAGTGAGGAAATATTTGAAAAGATTATAGTTGAAAACTTCCCTAACATGGGAAAAGAAATAGCCACCAAGTACAGGAAGTGCAGAGAGTCCCATATAGGATAAACCCAAGAAGAAACACACTGAGATGCATATTAATGAAACTATCAAAAATTAAATACAAAGAAAGCACATTAAAAGCAGCAAGGGAAAAGCAACAATTAACATACAAGGGAATCCCCATAAGGTTAACAGCTGATCTTTCAGCAGAAACTCTTCAGGCCAGAAGAGAGTGTCAGGATATATTTAAAGGAATGAAAGGAAAAAGCCTACAACCAAGATTACTCTACCCAGCAAGGATCTCATTTAGAATTCTTGGAGAAATCAAAAGCTTTAAAGATAAGCAAAAGTTAAGAGAATTCAGCACCATCAAACCAGCTCTACAACAAATGCTAAAGAAAATTCTCTAAGTGGGAAACAGAAGAGAAGAAAAGGACCTACAAAAAATAACCCAAAACAATTAAGAAAATGGTAATAGGAACATACATATCAATAATTACATTAAATGTAAATGGATTAAATGCTCCAACCAAAAGACACAGACTGGCTGATTGGATATAAAAACAAGACCCACATATTTTCTGTCTACAAGAAACCCACTTCAGACCTAGGGACACACACAGACTGAAATTGAGGAGGGGGAAAAAGATATTCCATGCAAATGGAAATCAAAAGAAAGTTGGAGTAGCAATATTCTCATATCAGACAAAATAGACTTTAAAATAAAGACTATTACAAGAGACAAGGAAGGACAATACATAATGATCAAGGGATCAATGCAAGAAGAATGTATAAAAATTGTAAATATTTATGCACCCAACATAGAAGCACCTTAATACCTAAGGCAAATGCTAACGACCATAAAAGGGGAAACCAACAGTAACACAATAAGAATAGAGGACCTTAACACTCCACTTACACTAATGGACAGATCATCCAAACAGAAAATAAATAAGGAAACACAAGCTCTAAATGACACATTAGACCAGATGGAATTAATCAAAATTTATAGGACTTTTCATCCAAAAAAACAACAGGACACACTTTTTTCTCAAGTTCATATGGAACATTCTCCAGGATAGATCACATCTTGGGTCACAAATTAAGCCTCAGTAAATTTAAGAAAATTGAAATCATATCAAGCCTCTTTTGCAACCACAAAGCTATGAGGCTAGATATCAATTACAGGGAAAAAAAAACTGCAAAGAATACAAACACATGGAGGTTAAACAACAAGCTACTAAATAACCAACAGATCACTGGAGAAATTAAAGAGGAAATCAGAAAATACCTAGAAACAAATGACAGTGAAATCACAATGAACCAAAACCTATGGAATGCAGCAAAGGCAGTTCTAAGAGAGAAGTTTATAGCAATATAATCCTACTTCAAGAAGCAAGAAAAATCTCAAACAAACAAAAAAAAAACTAAATTTATACCTAAAGCAATTAGAGAAAAAGAACAAAAATCCCTTAAAGTTAACAGAAGGAAAGAAATCATAAAGATCAGATGAGGAATGAATGAAAAAGAAATGATGGCAACAATAGCAAAGATCAATAAAACCAAAAGCTGGTTCTTTAAGAAGATAAACAAAACTGTTAAACCATTAGCCCGATTCATCCAGAAAAAAAGGGAGAAGACTCAAATCAACAGAATGAGAAATAAAAAAGGAGAAGTAACAACGGACACCATAGAAATACAAAGGATCATGAGACAAGCAACTAAGTGCCAATAAATTGGACAACCTGGAAGAAATGGACAAATTCTTAGAAAAGTACAACCTTCCAGACTGAACCAGGAAGAAATAGAAAATGTGTACAGACCAATAACAAGCACTGAAATTGAAACTGTGATTAGAAACTTCCAACAAACAAAAGCCCAGGGCCAGATGTCTTCACAGGCAAATTCTATCAAACATTTAGAGAAGAGCTAACACTTATCCTTCTCAAACTCTTCCAAAATACAGCAGGAGGAACACTCTCAAACTCATTCTATGAAGTCACCATCACCCTGATACCACAACCAGACAAAGATGTCACACACAAAAAAGAAAATTACACACCAATATTTCTTATGAACACAAATGCAAAAATTCTCAACAAAATACTAGCAAGCAGAATCCAACAGCACATTAAAAGTATCATGTACCATGATCAAATGGGGTTTATCCCTGGGATGCAAGGATTCCTCAATATACACAAATCAATCAATCAATGTGATATACCATATCAACAAATTGAAGGAGAAAAAAAGTATCATAATCTCAATAGATGCAGAGAAAGCTTTTGACAAGATTCAACACCCATTTATGATAAAAACTCTCCAGAAAGTGGGCATAGAGGGAACCTACCTCAACATAATAAAGGTCTATATGACAAACCCATAGCCAACATTATTCTCAATGTTGAAAAACTGAAAGCATTTCCTCTGAGATCAGGAACAAGACAAGGGTGACCCCTCTCACTACTATTATTCAACATAGTTTTGGAAGTTTTAGCCACAACAATCAGAGAAGAAAAAGAAATAAAAGGAATCCAAATTGGAAAAGAAGTAAAACTGTCACAGTTTACAGATGACATGATACTATACATAGAAAATCCTAAAGAAGCAACCAAAAAAATACTAGAGCTAATCAATGAATGTGATAAAGTAGCAGGGTACACTTCCCAGAACCCCTGCTGCCAGTGCCCCTGTCTCCTTGGTGAGCCACAGCTGCCCCCCACCTCTGCAGGCAACCCTCCAACACCAGCAGGCAACCCTCCAACACCAGCAGGACAGCTGTGAATGGTCAGTTGAAGAAAAGCGTAAGAAAAGCACAAGGAGGCAGAGGCTGGAAGCTGAGCAGGTGATACCCGGCATCGTGATTTTTATGCAGTAAAAGGAAAATGGAAGATGTGACCCATCTCTGTGTCTTGGTGTCCTGTGACTTCTGCTTCACTGTTCATTAAGAGTGAAATTCCTGCCTTGTTGACAGATGGGAGACAACCCCACTTTGGTAGACCATGAAGCAACTGCACTGGACTGAATATTCGTCTAATCCAATACTTGGACATTAGTCTGAGGCTTGGACAGTCTTCTATAAACACCTCTATCACCAGGACAAGCAACCCCAAAAGCTTGGACAACCATGAGGAAACAAAGAAACACCATGCAGGCAAAGGAGCAGGAAAAAAACCCACAAGACCAAATAAATGAGGAGGAAATAGGAAGAATGCCTGAAAAAGAATTTAGAGTAATGATAGTAAAAATGATACAAAATCTCGATAACAAAATAGAGAAAGTACAAGAAACAGTTCATAAGAACTCAGAAAAACAAACAGCAATGGATAACAAAATAACTGAAATTAAAAATACTCTAGATGCTCTAACCAGCAGAATGACTGAGGCAGAAGAACGAATAAGTGAGTTGGAAGATAGAATGGGAGAAATAAACGCCACAGAGCAGGAAAAAGATAAAAAAATAAAAAGACTAGAAGACAGCTTCAGAGACCTCAGTGATAACCTTAAACGTACCAACATTCCAATTATAGGCATCCCAGAAGAAGAAGAAAACAAGAAAGGGTCTGAGAAAATATTTGAAGAGGTTCTAGTGGAAAACTTCCCCAACATGGGAAAGGAAATAATTCACCAAGTCCAAGAAGCACAGAGAGTCCCATACAGAATAAACCCAAGGAGAAATACACCAAGACACATATTAATCAAACTAACGACAATTCAACACAAAGAAAAAATATTAAAAGCAGCAAGAGAAAAGCAACAAACAACATATAAGGGAAAACCCATCAGGATAACAGCTGACCTTTCTACAGAAACTCTGCAGGCCAGAAGGGAATGGCAGGATATCCTGAAAGTCCTGAAAGAGAGAAACCTACAGCCAAGAATACTCTACCCAGCAAGAATCTCATTCAGATTTGAGGGAGAAATCAAAAGCTTTCCAGACAAGCAAAAGTTAAGAGAATTCAGCACCACCAAACCAGCCTTACAACAAGTGCTAAAGGAACTTCTCTAAGTAGGAAACACAAGAAAAGGAAAACACCTACAAATACAAACCCAAAACAATTAAGAAAATGGTAATTGGAACACACATGTCAATAATCACTTTAAATGTAAATGGACTAAATGCTCCAACCAAAAGACACAGACTGGCTGAATGGATACAAAAACAAGACCCTTCTATATGCTGCCTACAAGAAACCCACTTCAGACCAAGGGATACATATAGACTGAAAGTGAAGGGATGGAAAAAGATATTCCATGCAAATGGAAGTCAAAAGAAAGCTGGAGTAGCAATACTCATATCAGACAAATTAGACTTGAAAGTAAAGACTATTAAAAGAGACAAGGAAGGGCACTACATAATGATCAAGGGATCCATCCAAGAAGAACATATCACAATGGTAAATATCTATGCCCCCAATATAGGAGCACCTCAATACATAAGGCAAATGTTAACAGCTATAAAAGGGGACATCGACAGTAACACAATAATAGTGGGAGACTTGAACACCCCACTTACATCAATGGACAGATCATCCAAACAGAAAATAAATAAAGACACACAAGCATTAAATGACACATTAGACCATCTCGACTTAATTGATATTTATAGGACATTCCATCCAAAAACGACAGACTACACTTTCTTCTCAAGTGCACACGGAACATTTTCCAGGATAGATCACATCTTGGGTCACAAATCAAACCTCAGCAAATTCAAGAAAATTGAAATCATATCAAGCATCTTCTCAGACCACAACGCCATGAGACTAGATATCAATTACAGGAAAAAAACTGCAAAAAATACAAACACATGGAGGCTAAACAATTCACTCTTAAACAACCAAGGAATCACCACAGAAATCAAAGAGGAAATCAAAAAATATCTAGAAACAAATGACAACGAAAACACAACAACCCAAAACCTATGGGACGCAGCAAAAGCAGTTCTAAGAGGGAAGTTTATAGCAATACAGTCCTACCTTAAGAAACAAGAAAATGATCGAATAAACAACCTAACCTTACACCTCAAACAACTAGAGAAAGAAGAACAAAGAAACCCCAAAGCGAGCAGAAGGAAAGAAATCATAAAGATCAGAGCAGAAATAAATGAAAAAGAAAGGAAGGAAACCATAAGAAAAATAAATAAAACTAAAAGCTGGTTCTTTGAGAAGATTAACAAAATTGATAAACCATTAGCCAGACTCATCAAGAAAAAAAGGGAGAAGATGCAAATCAACAGAATTAGAAATGAAAAAGGAGAAGTCACAACGGACACCTCAGAAATACAAAACATCATGAGAGACTACTACAAGCAACTATATGCCAATCAATTGGATAACCTGGAAGAAATGGATACATTCTTAGAAAAATACAATCTTCCAAGACTGAACCAGGAAGAAATAGAAACCATGAACAGACCAATCACAAGTACAGAAATTGAGGCAGTGATTAAAAATCTCCCAACACACAAAAGCCCAGGACCAGATGGATTCACAGGCGAATTCTATCAAACATTTCGAGAAGAGTTAACACCTATCCTTCTCAAACTCTTCCAAAATATTGCAGAAGGCGGAGCACTCCCAAACTCATTCTATGAGGCTACCATCACCCTGATACCAAAACCAGGCAAAGATGTCACAAAAAAAGAAAACTACAGACCAATATCACTGATGAATATAGATGCAAAAATCCTCAACAAAATACTAGCTAACAGACTGCAACAGCACATCAAAAAAATCATACACCACAATCAAGTGGGGTTTATCCCTGGGATGCAAGGATTCTTCAATATACGCAAATCAATCAACGTGATACATCATATCAACAAATTGAAGGATAAAAACCATATGATCATTTCAATAGATGCAGAAAAAGCTTTTGACAAAGTTCAACATCCATTTATGATAAAAGCTCTCCAGAAAATGGGCATAGAAGGAAATTACCTCAACATCATAAAAGCCATATATGACAAACCAAAAGCCAACATTGTTCTCAATGGAGAAAAACTGGAAGAATTCCCTCTAAGAACAGGAACAAGACAAGGGTGTCCACTCTCACCACTGTTATTCAACATAGTGTTGGAAGTGTTAGCCACAGCAATCAGAGAAGAAAAAGAAATTAAAGGAATCCAAATTGGAAAAGAAGAAGTAAAATTATCACTCTTTGCAGATGACATGATACTATATATAGAAAACCCTAAAGACTCTACCAGAAAACTGCTAGCACTCATTGATGAGTTTAGTAAAGTAGCAGGATACAAAATTAATGCACAGAAATCTCTTGCATTCCTATACACTAACAACGGAAGAGCAGAAAGAGAAATTAAGGAAACTCTCCCATTCACCATTGCAACCAAAAGAATAAAATACCTAGGAATAAACCTGCCTAAGGAGGCAAAAGATCTGTATGCAGAAAACTTTAAGACATTGATGAAAGAAATCAAAGACGACACAAACAGATGGAGGGACATACCATGTTCCTGGATTGGAAGAATCAACATCGTGAAAATGACTGTACTACCCAAAGCAATTTACAGATTTAATGCAATCCCGATCAGATTACCAATGGCATTTTTCACAGAACTAGAACAAGAAATCTTACGATTTGTATGGAAACGCAAAAGACCCCGAATAGCCAAAGCAATCTTGAGAAGGAAAAATGGAGTAGGTGGAATCAGGCTTCCTGACTTCAAACTATACTACAAGGCCATAGTGATCAAGACAGTATGGTACTGGCACAAAAATAGAAAAGAAGATCAATGGAATAGAATAGAGAACTCAGAAGTAAGCCCAAACACATATGGGCACCTTATCTTTGACAAAGGAGGCACGAGTATACAATGGAAAAAAGACAGCCTCTTCAATAAGTGGTGCTGGGAAAATTGGACAGCAACATGTAAAAGAATGAAATTAGAACACTTCCTAACACCATCCACAAAAATAAACTCCAAATGGATTAAAGACCTACATGTAAGGCCAGACACTATAAAACTCCTAGAGGAAAACATAGGCAGAACACTCTTTGACATACATCAAAGCAACATCCTTTTTGACCCACCTCCTAGAATCATGGAAATAAAATCAAGAATAAATGAATGGGACCTCATGAAACTTAAAAGCTTTTGCACAGCAAAAGAAACCATAAACAAGACTAAAAGGCAACCCTCAGAATGGGAAAAAATAATTGCCTATGAAACAACGGACAAAGGATTAACCTCCAAAATATACAAGCAGCTCATGCAGCTTCATACCAAAAAAGCAAATAACCCAATCCACAAATGGGCAGAAGACCTAAATAGACATTTCTCCAAAGAAGACATACAGATGGCCAACAAACACATGAAAAGATGCTCAACATCACTCATCATCAGAGAAATGCAAGTCAAAGCCACAATGAGGTATCACCTCACACCAATCAGAATGGCCATCATCACAAAGTCTGGAAACAACAAATGTTGGAGAGGGTGTGGAGAAAAGGGAACTCTCCTGCACTGTTGGTGGGACTGTAAGTTGGTACAGCCACTATGGAAAACAATTTGGAGGTTCCTTAAAAAACTACAAATAGAACTACCATATGATCCAGTAATCCCACTCCTGGGCATATACCCAAAGAAAACCATAATCCCAAAAGAAACTTGTACCATCATGTTTATTGCAGCACTATTTACAATAGCCAGGACATGGAAGCAACCTAAATGCCCATCAACAAATGAATGGATACAGAAGATGTGGCATATATATACAATGGAATATTACTCAGCTATAAAAAGGGATGAGATGGAGCTATATGTCATGAGGTGGATAGAACTACAATCTGTCATACATAGTGAAGTAAGTCAGAAAGAGAAGGACAAATATTGTATGCTAACTCACATATACGGAATCTAAAAATGGTACTGATGAACTCAGTGACAAGAACAAGGAAGCAGATACAGAGAATGGACTGGAGAACTCGAGGTATGGGAGGGGGCGGGGGGTGAAGGGGAAACTGAGAAGAAGCGAGAGAGTAGCACAGACATATATATACTACCAAGTGTAAAATAGTCAGTGGGAAGTTGTTGTATAACAAAGGGAGTCCAACTCGAGGATGGAAGATGCCTTAGAGGACTGGGGCAGGGAGGGTGGGGGGGACTCGAGGGGGGGGGGGCGTCAAGGAAGGGAGGGAATATGGGGATATGTGTATAAAAACAGTTGATTGAACCTGGTGTACCCCCAAAAAAATAAAATAAAATAAAATAAAATAAAATAAAATAAAATAAAAAAAAAAAAAAAAAAAAAAAAAAAGTAGCAGGGTACAAAATTAATGCACAGAAATCTCTTGCATTCCTATACACTAACAATGAAAAATCAGAAAGAGAAATTAAGGAAGCACTCCCATTTCCAATGCAACAAAAACAACAAAATACCTAGGAATAAACCTACCTGAGGAGACAAAAGACCTGTATGCAGAAAATTATAAGACACTGATGAAAGAAATCAAAGACAATAAAAAAAGGTTGGGAGATATACCATGTTCTTGGATTGGAAGAATCAACATTGTGAATGACTATACTACCCAAAACAATCTACAGATTGAATGCAATCCTTATCAAATTACCAATGGCACTTTTTACAGAACTAGAACAAGAAATTTTACAGTTTGTATGGAAACACAAAAGACCCCGAATAGCCAAAGCAATCTTGAGGAAGAAAAATGGAGCTTGAGAAATCAGGCTCCCTGACTTCAGACTACACTACAAAGCTACAGTAATCAAAACAGTATGGTACTGGCACAAAAACAGAAATATAGATCAATGGAACAGGATAGAAAGCTCCAAGATAAACCCACATACATATGGCCACCTTATCTTTGAAAAAGGAGGCAAGAATATACAGTGGAGAAAAGGCAGCCTCTTCAATAAGTGGTGCTGGGAAAATTGGAGAGCTACATGTAAAAGAATGGAATTAGAATACTTCCTAACACCATACACAAAAATAAACTCAAAATGGATTAAAGAGCTGAATGTAAGTCCAGACACTGTTAAAACTCTTAGAGGAAAACTTAGGAAAAACACTCTATGACATACATCAAAGCAAGATCCTTTTTGACCCACCTCCTAGAGTAATGGAAATAAAACAAAAATAACAAATTGGACCTAATGAAACCTAAAAGCTTTGCACAGCAAAGGAAACCATAAACAAGACAAAGAGACAAGCCTCAGAATGGGAAAAATATTCAGTAATGAAGCAACAGACAAAGGGTTAACCTCCAAAATTTACAAGCAGCTCATGCAGCTCAATATCAATAAAGCAAATAATCCAATCCAAAAATGAGTGGAAGACCTAAATAGATGACATTTCTCCAAAGAAGACATACAGATGGCCAGCAAACACATGAAAAGATGCTCAACATCACTAATGATTAGAAAAATGCAAATCAAAACCACAACGAGGTATCACCTCACACCAGTAAGAATGACCATCAACAAAAAATGTAGAAGCAATAAATGCTGGAGTACAAGAGTGTAAAGTAATTATATTCCAATAAAGAGCTTAGAAAAAACAAATAAGTAAAAAAATATATAAATGCTGGAGATGGTGTGGAGAAATGGGGACCCTCCTGCACTGTTGGTGGGAATGTAACTTGATACAGTCACTATGGCTAACAGTATAGAGATTCCTTAAAAAACTAAAAATAGAACTACCATAAGACCCAGCAATCCCACTACTGGGCATATACCCTGAGCAAACCATAATTCAGAAAGGTACATGTACCACAATGTTCATTACAGCACTATTTACAATAGCCAGGACATGGAAGCAACCTAAATATCCATCAACAGATGAATGGATAAAGAAGATGTATCACATATATGTAATGGAATACTACTCAACCATAAAAAAGGAACAAAGTTGAATTATTTGTAGTGAGGTGAATGGACCTAGAGTCTGTCATACAGAGTGCAGTAAGTCATAAAGAGAAAAACAAATACTGTGTGTTAACACATATATATGGAATCTAGAAAAATGGTACCAACGAACCTAATGATGGGGCAGGAATAAAGGTGCAGAAGTAGAGAACGGACTTGAGGACACAGGGTGGGAAAGGGAGGCTGGGACTTACTGTGAGAGTCTCAGTGACATATATACACTGCCGAATGTAAAATAGATGGCTAGTGGGAAGCTGCTACATAGCACAGGGAGATCAGCTTGATGCTTTGTGATGACCTAGAGGGGTGGGATGAGGAGGGTGGGAGGGAAGTTCAAGAGGTAGGGGATATGAGGATATATGTATAAATATGGGTGGTTCACTTTATTGTACAGCAGAAACTAACACAAAATTGTAAAGCAATTATACTCCAATGAATATGTCTTTTAAAAAAAAAAGATATATGCACCCCCCATATTCATTTCAGCACTCTTTACAATAGCCAAGACATAGAAGCAAATTAAATATCCATTGACAGATTAATGGATAAAGAAGATGTGGTACATATATACAGTGGAATATTACTCAGCCATGAAAAAGAATGAAATAATGCCATTTGCAGCAATATGAATAGACTTAAAGATTATCATACTAAGTGGAGCTGTCAGAAAAAGAAAGACAAATACCATATGATATCACTTATATGTGGAATTTAAAATGTGACACAAATGAACCTATGTACAAAATAGAAACAGACTCACAGACATAGAGAACAGACTTGTGTTTTCCAGTGGGGAGGTTGATTGGGGTAGGGATTGATTAGGAGTTTGGGATTAGCAAATGCAAACTATTATATATAGAATGGATAAACAACAAGGTCCTACTGTATAACACTGGGAACTATATACTCAATATTCTGTGATAAACCATAATGGAAAAGAATATAATAAAGAATATATATATATATATATATATATATATATATATATATATATAATCTGTGTGTGTACATATGTATCTCAGGATTCCCAGGCTCCAGAACTGTGAAAAATAAGTGCTTATTGTTTGTCAATCAGTCTAAAGTATTTTGTTATATCATTGCAAACAGACTAATAAAATGCCTAATCCAATAATGGAATCTATCTTTATGCCTCTTTTATTACAAAGGCTTTTGTTGCTACTTCTTTGCTTTTGTTTTCAGAATATCCAATGTTCAGTTGGCCCCAGTAAAACAGAATAGAGAGAAACAGTAAATAATTAAGGAAAATAAAAATGCACACCTGATATATGCAGGTAATAGGAAAAAAAAAAAAAACCTCTCTCATTAAAAGTTACTGAAAATGCCTCACTTCTTTACATTTTTTGGTAGCACCAGCACCAGGACCCCCCAGATCCTACAGCCAGCTGCCCTGGGACCCCCAGAGCCATAGTCAGCTCTGCTAGGGGACCCAACCCCACCAGACCCAGGACTCCCTGGTCCATGCAGCCAGCCACACCAGGACCTGGCCCTGCCCAACAGCCCATGCTGCCAACAGTAGTCCATGCTGCCACAACAGAATAGAAGGGCCCACTCAACCCACATAGAGGGCACTCTTAGATAATATAGCTCTGGTGATCAGAGGGGAGTACACTGCTGGTTCCTATGGAATGTCTGCAATATAAGGCCATTCCTCCAAGATAGGGAATTATAACCAACCAACCTACAACAAAGAATATTCCAAATGAAGTAAGAAGATAAAACCCCAGAAAAACAAAGTGAAGTAGAATTTACACAATTGAGAGTTCAAAGTAACGATCATAAACTCAGGAGAGTAATCAATAAGCAGAGAGAGAAGTTTAACAAGAGTTAGAAAGAAGAACCAGAGCTGAAGAATACAATAACTGAAATCTAAAAACAAACTAGTAGGAGTCAACAGTAGTTTGATGATAGAGAGGAACAGATCAGTGAACTGGAAGTGTAGTGGAAACCACCAATCTGAACAGAAAAAAAATTGTTTTTAATGAGGACAGTTTAAGAGACCTCTGGGACAAAATCAAGTGAACTATCAATCACATGATAGGGATCCCAGAGGAGAGGAAGGGGCAGAAAACTTATGTGAAGCAATAATAGCTACAAACTTCCCTATCTTGGGAAAGGAAACAGACATCTAGGTCCAGGAAACACAGAGAGTCCAGGTCAAGACAAACTCAAAGAGGTCCATACCAAGAAATACTATAATTAAAATGGCAAAAAAATAGAGAGAAACTTAAAGGAAGCAAGAGAAAAGCAACTAGTTAAGTACAAGGAAACACTCATAAGACTGGCAACTGACTTTTCAGCTGAAACTCTGCATGCCAGAAGGGAGTGGCATGATATATTTAAAGTGATGAAAGGAAAAACCTACAATCAAGATTACTCTACCTCACAATGATATCATTCAGATTTGAAGGAGAGATAAAGAGTTTTACGGAAAAGCAAAAGCTAAAAGTGTTTAGCACCACTAAACCAGCCTTACAAGAAATGTTAAAGGGATTTTCTAAGTAGAAAAGAACAAACCACAACTAGAAATATGAAAATTACAAAAGAAAAAATCCCATTGGTAACAGAAAACATGTAGTAAAGGTAGTAGATCAAACACTTATAAAGCTAGCAGGAAGAATAACAGACAGAAGTAGTAAAATCATCTATATCTGCAAAAATGGTTAAGGGATACACACACACACACACACACACACACACACACACACAAGATGTAAGAGATAACATCAAAAATATTGAATGTGGAGGCTGGTAAAATGTAATGTTGTTAGAATGCATTTGAATTTACAAGACCAACTTAAAATAAGATATATATGTATATATATATATATATATATATATATATATATATCTTATACATATATACATAAGATAATGTAAATACATACATATATATAGTTAAATACAAGCCAAAAATCTACAATAGATACACACAAAAAAGAGAAAGGAATCCAAACATAACACTACAATAGTCACTGATCATAAAGGAAGAGAGCAAAAGAAGAAAGGAATAGATAGAAACTACAAAAAAGTGGGGAGGGGAGACAATTAACAGAATGGCAATAAGTACATACCTATTAATAATTACTTTAAGTGTAAATGGACTAAATGCTCCAATCAAAAGACGTAGACTAGCTGAACGGGCACAAAAGGAAGATATCTCTTTTGTAAAAAAAAAAAAGATATCTTTTGTAGATTTATGCTGTCTACAAAAGAGTTACTTCAAATCTAAAGACACACTCAGACTGAAAGTGAGGGGATGTTAAAAGATATTACGTGCAAGTGGAAACAAGAAAGTGGGAGTAGTAATACTCACATCAGACAAAATAGACTAAAAATCAACTATAAGAAAAATTGCAAAAAAACACAAACACATGGAGACTAAACAATATGCTACTAAACAACCAATGGTTCACTGAAGAAATCAAAAAGGAAATAAAAAAGTACCTGGGGACAAATGAAAATGGAAATACCATTTTCTAAAATCTATGGGATGCAGCAAAAGCAGTTCTAAGAGGGAAATTTATACTTTAGTTAATAAAAAAAATCTCAAACAACTTAAACTTACACTTAAGGGAACTAGAAAAAAAAAGAACAAAACGCAAATTTAGTAGAAGGAAAGAAATAATAAAAGTTTAGAGCAGAAATATATGAAGAGACTTTAAAAAATAGAAAAGGTCAATAAAACTGAGTTGATTCTTTGAAAAGATAAACAAAATTGATAAATTTTTAACCAGACTCATTAAGAATAAAGAGAGAGGGCCCAAATATATAATCAGAAATGAAAAAAGAGACATTACAATAGGCAGCACAGAAATACAAGGGATCATAAAGAGATTACTGTGAAGATTTGTATGCCAATAAAATGAACAACCTAGAAGTAATGAACAAATTCCTAGAAGCGTACAGTCTCCCAAGACTGAATCAGGGAGAAATACAAAATATTAACAGACCAATTACCAGTAACAAAATTAACTCAAAAAAAAAAAAACCATCTCCCAGCAAAAGTCCAAGCCCAGACAGTTTCATAGATGAATACTACAAAACATTTAAAAAAGAGTTAACACTCATTCTTTTCAAACTATTCCCAAAATGTTGCAGAAGAAGTCATGATACTGAATTCATTCTACAAGGTCAGCATCACCCTGAGATCAAACCAGATAAAGACACCACAAAAAAAAAAGAAAATTATAGGTCAATATCGCTTATGTACATAAGTGCACAAATCCTTAACGAAATATTACCTAACCAAGTTCAGCAATATATTAAAAGGACCATACACCATGATCAAATGGAATTTATCCCTGGGTGCAAAGTTAGTTCAACAACAGCAAAGCAGTCAATGAGACACACCACATTAACAAATTGAAAATAAAAATCTTATTAATCATCTCTATAGATGCAGAAAAACCTTTTGACAAAAATTCAACACCCATTTATGATAAAAACGCTCAACAAACCTGTATAGCAGGAACATACTTCAATATTAGCCACACATAAAAACTTACAGCCAACATTATACTAAATAGTTAAATGCTGAAAGCATTTTCTCTAAGATCAGGAACAAGACAAGAATGCCTATCTTACCACTTTTATTCAACATAGTATTAGACAAGAAAAAGAAATGAGGAATCCAAATTGGAAAGAAAGAACTAAAACTCCTCACTGTTTGCAGATGACATGATGCTATATATAGACAATCTAAAGTCTTTACCAAAAAACTACTAGAACTAATAAATGAATTCAGTAAAGTTGCAGGATGCAAAATTAATATACAGAAATCTGCTGTGTTTCTATAGTCTAGCAACAAACAATCTGGAAGCGAAATGAAGAAAACAATTCAATTTACAATTGCATCGAAAAGAATAAAACATCTAGGAATAAATCTAACAAAGGAGGTAAAAGATCTATACTTAGAAAATTATGACACTGATGAAAGAAATTGAATACCATACAAAACAAAAGGAAAGATACATCATGCTCACGAATTGGAAGAATTAATATTGTTAAAATGACCATACTACCCAAGGCAATCTACAGATTCACTGCAATATCTGTCAAAATACAAATGGCATTTTTCACCGAACTAGAACAAGTAATTCTAAAATTTCTCTGAAACCACAAAAGATCCTGACTAGCCAAAACAATCTTGAGGAAGAAGAACAAAGCTGAAGGTATCACACTCCCTGATTTCAAACTAAACTACAAAGCTACACTAATCAAAATGCTATGGTGCTGGCACAAAATTAGATACACAGATCAATGGAACAGAATAGAATCCGGAGATAAATCCGCACTTACATGGTCTATGAATCTACAACAAAGAGACAAGAATATACAATGGGGAAAAGACAGGCTCTTCAGTGAACGGTGTTGGAAAAAGTGGATGGCAAAAACTCAAAGTGGACGACTTTCTCATACCATATACAAAAATAAGCTCAAAATTGATTAAAAATTTAAATGTAAGACCTGAAACCATAAAACTCATAGAAGAAAGCATAGTTACACTTTGACATCAATCTTAGCAATTTTTTTTGTTGTTGATCTGTCTCCTGAGGCAAGGGAAACAAAAGCAAAAATCAGTAAATGAGACCACATCAAAACAAAAAGCTTTAGCACAGCATTGGAAACTATCAACAAAATTTAATGGGAGATTATATTTGAAAATGACATATCTGATAAGGGGTTCATATCCAAAATGTACAAATAACTCATACAACTCAACATCAAAAAAAAAAAAAAAACCTAAAAACCTGAATAAAAAAATGGGCAGAGGACCTGAACAGACATTTTTCCAAAGAAAACATACACATGGCCAACAGACACATTAAAAGATGCTTAACATCACTAATCATCAGAGAAATGCAAATCAAAACCACAATAAGATATCACCTCACATCGGTCAGCATGGCTACTCTCAAAAAGACAATAAGTAACAAGCATTGGTGAGAATTTTGAGAAAAGGGAACCCTCATGCAATGCTGCTGAGCATGTAAATTGGTGCAGTCACTATGGAAAACAGTATGGAGATTCCACAAACAATTAAAAATAGAACCACCATCCAGCAATTCCAATTCTGGGTATTTTTCCAAAGAAAACAAAAATGCTAACTTGAAAAGATATTAATTGCTGCGTTATTCACAAATAGCCAAGATACGGAAGCTACCCAAGTGCCCATCAAATATGCATTCATATATATTAATATATTCATATGTATATTCAGATGTATATGGATACTACTCAGTCATAAAAAGAATGAAATTCTTGCTATTTGCAACAACATAGACCTAGAGAGTCCATGTTAAGTGAAAAAAATCAGAGAAAGAGAAATACTATATGATTTCACTTATATGTGGAATATGAAAAACAAAAGAAATGAACAAATATAGCAAAACAGAAATAGAGTCATAGATACATAGAAGAAACAAGTGGTTGCCAGAGGGAAAGGGGTTAGTGGGAGATGAGTGCAGTAAGTGAGGGAGACTGAGGTACAAACCTCTGGTTACAAATAAATGGGCATGAGATGTACAGAAAGGAGAATATAGTCGATATAATATCTTTGCATGGGGACAGATGGTAACTAGACCTATTGTGGTGATCAGTTTGAAATGTACAAAAATATTGAATTGTTATGTTGTGTATCAGGAACTAACATAGTATTGTAGGTCAATTATACTTCAAAAACAAACAAAGTCATAGAGAGATCAGACTGTTACCAGAGGCAGGGGTGGTAGAGAGGGGGATTGGATGAAGGTGGTCAAAGGTACAAACTTCTAGTTATGAGATGAATAAGTACAATATTAGGGATGTAACATACAACATGTTAAATATAATTAACACCACTGTATATTACAATGGAAGTTGTTAAGAGTAAATCCTAAGGTTCTTATCACAAGGAAAAAATATTTTGTCTATTTCTTTCATTTCACATCTATAAGAGATGGTGGATGTTCACTAAACTTATTGTGATAATCATTTCATGATTTCTGTAAACCAAGTCATTATACTTTACACCTTAAACTTATACAGTGCTGTATGTCAGTTACATCTCAAAACTGACAGAAAAAAATGCACTTCAGTACATGAGAGACTGAAGCTCTGGTTAACGTAAGTATATTCTTCTTTGCAGAATTGGTACTTATGGGAATGAGGTATATTCACCATTAATACCCAGGAACTTAACTGTGGTCTGTTTATTTCAATGAAAGTGACAAAATTAAAGACTTTATCTGGAGGTGTGGATTCTCTACCATGTTTTGAAATTTCAAAGTAGATGGAAGAAATCTATCTGTATTAGTCATGATGCTTTAAGAATATATCATTTACATTTTTAAAAAAAGAAAAATTTAGCCTCTAGAAGGAAAAGCCAAGTAGAAATGAGCTTAATCACATCAGCAAGATTAAATATCAGTAACTGAAGAAAAGATTGCTTTATTTTAGTATTGCCTTTTTTTCTCTACTTTCTGTGCACTTAGTCAGGCTTCCATTCTTACCTAAAAGTACAAGTTCTCTTCAAGAAGACAGGCTTATCAGGGATATATGGGTCACATTATTTATGGTAACTATAGGATATATTATCCTGAGGCATCCTTCACAAAATTAACTGAATTTGTTACCATTTTTAAAATATCAGGTCATTTCTACAATAAATCTGTTGCCCTAGCTTATCGTAAGAAATAAAAATCTTTTTTCCTGATAGGATTTTATGTGCTATGCCAGGATTCTTAGAGCTCCCCATTCTCCCCTTTCTAATCATTTCGTATTTTAGAAACTGTTGCATTGGGGAAAAAAGCTGCCCATCTAAATCTCTGACACATTTCAAGGACCAGCTCAAGTCTCACATCTTCTGAGAGTTTCATTATTAATTTCACCCCAAAAGATTGCTTCTGGGCAGGTTGAAAAATGAGAACAGATAGTGGGGCTGTGATTTCAGAAACCAGGGGTGGAGACAGGGAGGGAGGGATGGGACTGGCCCATTGGCTACAGAGACTAGACCAAAGAAACATCTTCAAGATAGTAGGCACATAACAGAGAAGGACAAACCTGACTCCATATTGGATCTACCCTTTAGTGCTAACCCTTGTGCTCTGTTGCCTGTGGTTAGTCCTGCTGGATCTGCAGCTTTTGTAAAAGAATGTTGCCTATAGCCTGAAATATACAGGAGAGCCCATTCTCAAGGATCTGATCTTTAAAGGTATAACATTTCCAAGTCTCAAGGTCCATCCACCTCATTACAAATAATTCAATTTCATTCCTTTTTATGGCTAATATTCCATTGCATATACGTACCACATCTTCTTTATCCATTCTTGTGTCGATGGACATTTAGATTGTTTCCATGTCCTGGCTATTGTAAATAGTGCTGCAATGAACATTGTGGTACATGTACCTTTTTGAATTACGGTTTTCTCAAGGGATAGGGAGGGTGGGAGGGAGGCTCAAGAGGGAGGAGATATGGGCGTATATGTATACATATAGCTGATTCACTTTGTTGTACAGCAGAAACTAACACAACACTATAAAGCAATCATACTCCAGTAAATATGTATCTAAATAAACTGATTTTAAAAAAGGTGTAATACTTTTCCATTCACATAGAGATAAACAGAGTTGAGAGTAGAGAGTAACATTTGTCTGGTTGGAGGTTTATAGGAATATTGTGACCTGACTTACATGTACAGCTGCAAGAACAAAGGATTCTGGCACCAAGAAGTTTGCAACAACCAGCCACACCCCCTCCACTTTTAGTACAAAAGGAGACTGAATTC
Source organism: Hippopotamus amphibius kiboko (assembly GCF_030028045.1). Lineage (NCBI taxonomy): Eukaryota > Metazoa > Chordata > Mammalia > Artiodactyla > Hippopotamidae > Hippopotamus > Hippopotamus amphibius. Next base: position 88,655,549 of record NC_080188.1, read on the forward strand.
TAATTCGGGTAAGATGGTTCTTTGGGACACTAGTCCACCATCTATTTGGTCTGCTGCCTTTCCAAATAAAGTTGCTATTCCTTGCCCCAACACCTTGTCTTTTGATATATTGGCCTGTCGTGTGGTAAGCAGTAGAGCTTGGACTTGCTAATAGGCAGAGCTATGGTGGGTGCAGTTGGTGGCCTGTCTGATCTCCACTCCCCTCTTTCTTCTTCCCTCACTCTGATTTCAATTACCCACATGATGCTGAGCTCTAGTGATAGGTCCTGAATACTAAGTCACTCTGCACACAGCATTCTACTCCAAGTATGAGCGATCCAGGCTCAGGTATGCATTAGGCCCAATAAGGATGAAGAAAAAGCCATTGTCCATGGTTTAGGGGAAAAAGGAGAGTTCTCTATTTTTTCTCAACTGTGTATTAACAACACAGGTGGTTGCCCCCTTTGCTGCTGGTTGCATCTTGCAATCATGAAAGAAGCCAACCTAATGACCAAGCTGACAATGGACAAGAGAGAAACAGATTTAGTGACAGAGAGAAATAAATCTGACCTTACCTCTAATCATATCAATCCTGTTTATTCCTAGTCTACTATAGACTCATGAGTACCTGTGATAATAAACTTCCTCATTGTTTGAGCCTATTTGAGCTGCCATTCCTCTTACCTGTGCCAGAAGCATTCTAATCTTTACAAAGCCATAATCAAGCCAAAGTTGACAGTGCAGTTGAAGCAGAGACCTGAAGGATGTTCAGAGAGGAGAGAGAGAGAGAGGAGAGCTAGAAAAAGTTATGGGACAGAGACCAGAGATGTCAAAAGAGAGAAAACAGATTCAAAATAGAGAGCAAGACAGAACCTAGAGCATAGTTTCTCAGCCCTGGCACAACTGATATTTGGGGCCATTTAATTATTTATTTGGGAGGCTGGGAGGCTGTCCTGATGTTTAGCAGCATCTCTGGCCTCTGCCCACTAGATGCCAGTAGGGTTGCCCTCCTCCATCCCCCAGGAAAACAATCAAAAATATCTCCAGACATTGTCAGACATCCCCTGGGAGGCAATATAGCCCCTTTTCAGAAACATTGATCTAGACAAATTCTCTGAGGCTCTGGGCCACAGCTACATGGCTTTAGTTATTAGAAATCTTCCAGTTTTCCTGGGGCAGGGACAGAGAAAACAATGGTATTGTTCAATCTCCTCTGTGTCCAGGAGCACCAAATTTTTGTGCCACTCATGAACCTTAACTTTTCTGGTCTGGTACCAATTTAAATAACTTCTCTATGCTTCAGTTTCTTCATCAAGAAAATCAGCATAATAAAAAGTATTATTTTTATTAATAAAAATATTATCACCTGCATTATAAAGCTGTTAGAAGGATCAAATAAGATAATGTGTGTAAATGTTTCTAACAGTGCCCGGCACACAGTAATTTCAAATAAATGTTAGCTATTATTATTAACATTGTATCATCATCAAACTCCTCCCCTCAGGAGCCACGGGTTCTGTGGGCCTTCAGGAAATTAGTGGGGGCTGCTATGGACTGCAGAAACTTGGTAGCATATACCTACTTCATAGCACATGACAGTAAGAAATGAGCATGTCTCAAGTTCAAGGTACGTGCATAAGATTTTCTCAAGGTTTACTTATAAGCAAGACAACTTTCCTTGTGACAGAGTGTTTCACTACACTTTCCAAGCTCACTTCTCTCTCACACAGTTATGTAACAAACCACATTTGTGATGAATTGTGAGAAAGAAGAGGAGAAATCCTACAAGTACAGCATGTCCCCAACAAAAGCATTTTTACCTGGGAAGGGGTCATGGGAGAGGAGAAAGAGGCTCAGTCTGTCTTCTTTATGGCTCTCTTTCAGTTCTGGTGGATTCCTCTTCACCTTACTAAGTACAAGATACATTCATTCATTCAATTAATTCAGTAAATATATATATTGAAAATCTGTACCAGGCACGTTGTGGTATCAGAATAGAGCAGGAGTAAAAGTTCCCTCGGGAAAGTGACATTAAATTGGGGTAGATCATCCAAGAATATCTATTTTGTCAGGTGGAGAAATGAAGTAAGGGAGTGCTGAGCAAGGAGGCTGTTGATCTTCTGTGTCATGTGGTCAGGAAGACTCACTGATGGGCAGTGGGAGAATGAGCCACCCGGATGCCTTAGGGAAGAAGGCAGAGGTGAAAAGACTGTGAGGGCAGTGGTGTTGGCATCTGGAGAACCAGCAGGAAGGCTAGCATGGCTGGAGCAGAGGAAGCAATGGACGTGGTCCTGGGAAACATGGTCAGAGATACATGAGGCGGGGAGTGTGCCAATCCCACAAAGCCTGGAAGACCAGTGAAAGAACAAAGCGTCTACTCCAAGAATGATGAGTAGGTACATTTTTAAAAGGTTTTTCCAGGAAAGTGATATAATTTCATTTCATATACCTAACAGTCACTTGTATGAATGGCATTATTAGCCAATGTTTCCTAAGAAATTAACTCTACATTAATGGCCATACTAACTAAAAGCATGTCCTGATTCGGAGAGCATGAAGGCATCAGCGACTTTCCTCCTCAAAAAATAATATAAAACTGGGGGAAAATGTCAAAAACAATTAATTTAGGGCATTGGAGATTGCCAAAGGCAAACAACAAATTGAACAGCTCTCATACTTGACCAGCTGCTGGGACAGCAGGAGTCTGTGGTGGGTGACTTGCTTAGAGTGGACCCAACTTCCCCAAGCTTAGTTGAAAACCAGCAACTTTGCTGCCAGAGGGCAGACTCAGTTTGGGGAAAAGGGAAGAACCTTGTTCTTTGCCATCTGAAAGTTGTGAATTTAGTTGAAAACACACAAGAAAATCCCACTGCTTTGCAAGCTCACTTCACCTTTTGCCAGTTTTTTTTTTTTTTACTAGTTCACATACCATACAATTTAATCAAAGTGTACAAGTCAGTATTTTCCAATATATTCACAGGATTGCATAACCATTGCCACCATCTAATTTTAGAACATTTTCATTCCCACTAAGAGAAACCCTGTGCCCATTAGCAATGATACCCCAATCTCCCCTCTACCCAGCCCTAAGCAACTACTAATCTACTTTCTGTTTCTATAGATTTGCCTGTTTTGGACATTTCATCTAAATGGAATCATATAATAAGTGATCTTCTGTGACTGGCTTCTTTCACTTTGTATAATATTTTCAAGGTTCATCTATGTTGTAGCATTCCTTTTTATTGCTGTGTAGTATTCCATCATATGGATATACTGTATTTCCAGTGTTTTAATGGAGAGATTCTAAAAATGAGCAATCCTGGAACTGTGACTGAGGATTAATTGTTGTTTTACTTGATTTTAATTCATTTAAAATGTAAAAGTCATATGTAGCTTCTCTATTGGACAACACAGCTTTATACAATTAAAATCAAGGATGAATGACCAGGAAGCTAAAGGCAGCTGCCTCAATTAAAAGTCAGAATCTATTGCCCATTTTCAGCACTTGAGCCAATTTTTGCATCTGGAACTCTTTATCCAAAGGCTAAAACCTCGTGAGCAAGGACCCTGAAACATCACAGTAAAGATATATGGTAATTATGTCTCCAATCCTTCCTACAACCATTTATTCAGGTAACTGCACTGGGAAACGGGGAATAGCCAGACACTGAGGATTGTAAAACACAGAGTTGGGTGGAAGTTAAGGTCAATGATAAGTTTTTTAGATCACATAGAAATTATGCTACACATGGGAAATATACTCATGAGTAAGCCATGGACCCTGCCTTGAAAGAGCTAATAGACCTCATTTATTGTAAATGGTGAACACAGGACAGTGTTACACACACACACACACACACACACACACAAATATTTCAGGTCTACTGGAGATATATAGGTTGTAGTGATGGGGGAGACGTACAAATAATTTACATAATTTTTAATATAGAGCAGTGTTTCTCAAACTTTTGTTAATATCACCCCTTGAAGGAAATCTTTTAGACCTCTTTTTTCTAATCGCCCCCCTCCATATGAAATTAAATACGTAGTAATAAGATTTTTGGATAAATTGGGAGTTTGGGGTTAACATACACACACTACTATATATAAAATAGATAATCAACAAGGACCTGCTGTATAACACAGGGAACCATACTCAATACTCTGTAATGATCTGAATGGGAAAAAAGCCTGAAAAAGAATAGATATATGTATATGTATAACTGAATCACTTTACTATACAACTGAAACTAACACAACATTGTAAATCAACTATACTCTAATAGAAAACAAAAATGTAAAAAAAAAAAAAAGATTTTTGGAGTACAGTTGAGCTTTGGAGGACCACAAACCATTGTAATATCCAAGACTTTTTCACCCTCCCCTTCCCAAAAGCCAAGATTCAGTTCCTTGAGGGCAATATTATTGAGAATGCAGATGTAGATGCTACATTGTATAGAACAGTTACTTTCAGTGGAGGGAATTAAGAAATCTGTAAGAAACTAACCTTTGAACTGGTTTTTAAACATGGATATGATTTGTTCATGTAGAGAAAGAGGTGAGTTTCTGGCATCATTACTGGGAGAGAAAAACCCTTCATAAATTAAAGTTTTTACCAGCACATTTGAGTTCACACCATCTCCTTACTGCTGCCTATGTAGTGGTTGGCTTGAAAATCCTATCAAAAAAAAAAAAATTAAAGAGTACTCTGGTGACCTGGAAAACAGGGTTACAAACAGAAAATGTAAATATATATGAAATTTATATTATTTTTCTTTAAAAATCTTTTTGTGTTCTATACATTTCTTGTCATTAGTAATTTAGAATATTTCTAAATTCCTGTGGAATTCAAAAACCCACTACTAACATACACATTGTCAGCAGTTCATAAGAATAAACTTGGTAAAAGCAAGAGTAATTGCATATATCATTTTCTGTAGGAAACCTGCCTACTCAAAAATTAGTTTTTATAGACTAATAGCATCAACAACATAGCTCTAATAAGAACTTCAAACACCTTACTTTCACATTTAAAAAAATTTATTTTGCCTTTCTGACCAATGCTTCACACACACCCTCACATATGCACTTCACCATTGCCGAAGTATATTTGAAGATGACAAAGCTCTTAGCAACACTTGCATAAGACGTGTGGATTCTTTATAATCAATACACGTACCAGACAAGAAGCCCTGGGGTGAAAATGTTAGTCTTAATATTTTTATTTTTATACCAACCAGTAGTCCCTTGACCAGAGTAAATATTAAGATCTAATAATACAATGGAGAATGAAATAAATTCATAAAGGAGAAAAAATTACAATTCCTCCTCCCTATTATTAGCTGGCAATATCTTAAGGTCAAATACATGTGAATATCCAGCCCTTTGTTTTCATTTCCAGGTAGTTCAAACAGGGTTTCTCTGTTAAACTATCATGTCTCCAATCTTAAAGTTTGAGTGCCTTGAAACAAATGTCAAAAATGGAAAGATATACATGTATGTTTCTTATATTTGACATAAAAATCTATCCAATTTAGAATGCTTATTTTTGGCACAATGCATTGAGGACTCTTTTATATTAAAAACTAAGGTGAGGGCTTCCCTGGTGGTACAGTGGTTAGGAATCCACCTTCCAATGCAGGGGACATGGGTTCAAGCCTTGGTCCAGGAAGATCCCACATGTGGAGGAGCAACTAAGCCCGTGTGCCACAACTACTGAGCCCACGTGCTGCAACTACTGAAGCCTGTGCCTAGAGCCTGTGCAGTGCTCCACAACAAGAGAAGCCACCACAATGAGAAGCTCGTGCACCTCAATGAAGAGTAGCCCCTGCTCACCACAACTAGAGAAAGCCTGCACACAGCAAAGAAGACCCAATGCAGACAATAATTAATTTTAAAAAATTAAAGTGAGATCTTTGAAAAAGACACAAGACATTGCCATATATACATTATTAATAAGAAAAAAATACCAAATTGTACACTCTAAATATATGCAGTTATTGCATATTAACTATATCTCAATAAAAGTTCTTTAAAAAAAAAGAAAAGAAAGAAAAAAAAAGATACTATGAGACACATCCTTTTAGAATGGGGGTAGCTAACAGGATGAACCAAGGAAGGTTTGGCTTGGAATATCTTTTTGAAAAGTTCTTTTTAGAATCACCATTGTAACACACAAATACAATTTTCTAATATTTTGCTGAGCAATGTCTCAGATTTAACCACTGAAGGTAGGCAAAGCTTCCTAAAGTGGGAGAATAGATCTTATAAGCTCTAAATAAGACACTAGAAATATTTGTTGCATAAAGTAATAAATAAATGTTATAGCCATAATGTTTTTGAACCTCTGTTTCAAGACTGATAACTTGCCCTGCATCTATGACTTGCAGTCCTGTTTACCACAACTACTGCTCATCATCACCACCAAATCCCCTCCTGCTTGGCCATGTCCAATTCTTTAGCCCATCTGGCCTGCTCTGGATTCACTTACGTTCTTTTGCAGTCTGCACAACATGATAAATTACCTCAACTATTTCTGCACCAGCACTTAACTTGCATTACCAGTCCCTTACTCTGGATTTAACCCAACATCTTCTCTGTCTTCACTCCGGCATCCAGAGTGGAGAAAAATATAAGCATCTGGGTTGAAATAACAAATTGATGGTTTTTCAGCCCCATATGGGCCTCCTTAATAAACTGTCACATTCCTCTTAAAGGGATTTTTTCTTCAACCTACAGCTCTCTAAGGTGGAAGTCTTTTGTTTTTCATCCTGGTTTGTGCTTAGGACATATATTCTCCTAATTTTCTTTTTTTTAAGAAAAGTTTATCCTTTTGTAATTTTTAACTGAGGTATAGTTGATTTATGATTTTATATTACTTTCAGGTATACAACAGTGATTCAATATTTTTCTAGATTTTGCTCCATTTAAAGTTAAATAAAATCTTTGCTATTATCCCTGTGTTATACAATTTATCCTTGTAGCTTATTTGTTTTATACATAGTAGTTTGTACCTCTCAATCCTATACCCTGATCTCACCCTCCCTTCTTCCTTCTTCCTACTGGTAACCACTAGTATGTTCTCTATATCTGCGAGTCTGTTTGATTATATACATTTGTTTGTTTCATTTTTTAGATTCCATTTATAAGTGATAATATACAGTGTTTGTCTTACTCTGTTTAACTAAGCATAGTACTTAGTCCAAGTATTATGTCTAAGTCCATTTATGTTGTTGCAAATATCAAAATTTCATTCTTTTCTGTGGCTAATATCCCATTGTATATATGTACCACATCTTCTTTATCCATTTATCTGTTGATGGACACTTAGGTTGTTTCCATATCTTGACTATTGTAAATAATGCTGCTATGAACATTGAGGTGCAGGTATCTATTTGAATTAGTGTTTTCATTTTTTTCAGATATATACCCAGGAGTGAAATTGCCAGGTCATAGAGTAGTTTTATTTTTAGCTTTTTGAGAAACCTCCATACTGTTTTCCACAGTGGCTGCAGCAATTTATATTCCCACCAACAGTGCATGAGAGTTCTCTTTTCTCCACATCAGATAGCCACTCTGACAGGTGTGAGGTGATATCTTATTGTGGTTTTGATTTGCATTTCCCTGACGATTAGCAATGTTGAACATCTTTCCATGTGCCTGCTGACCATCTGAATGTTTTCTTTGGAGAAATGTCTATTTAGGTCTTCTGCCCAATTTTTTAAATCCAGTTGTTTGGTTTTTTTGATATTGAGTTACAAGAGCTATTTATATATTTTTTGATATTAACCCTTTATCAGTCCTATCATTTGCAAATATTTGAACCATCCTTGTAAGCCTGGAATAAATTCCACTTGCTCATGGTGTATGATCCTATTTATATATTGTTGAATTCAGTTTGATGATATTTTGTTGAGGGTTTTTGCCTCTATATTCAATAGTGTCTTTATTTGGATTTAGTACCAGGTGCCCTCATTGTATGAATTTGGGAGTGTTTCTTCCTCTTCTATTCTTTGCAATAGTTTGAGAAGTATAGGTGTCAGCTCTTCTTTATATGTTTGGTAGAATTCCCTCATAAAGCCTTCTGGTACTGGACTTTGTTTGCTGGGAGTTTTTTTGATTACTAATTAAATTTCATTGTTAGTGATTATTCTGTTCAGATTGTCTATTCCTTCCTCATTCAGTCTTGCAAGACTATGTTTCTAGAAATTTATCCATTTCTTCTAGGTTGTCCAATTTTTTAGCATGTGACTATTTGATGTATTCGCTTATGATTTTTGTATGTCTATAATCTCAGTTGTAATTTTTCCTCTATTATTTGGGTCCACTCTCTTAATAAGCCTGGATGAAAGTTTATCAATTTTGTTCATCTTTTCAAAACATCAGTTCTTGGTTTTATTGATTTTTTTGATATCTATTTTATTTATTTCCTCTCTGATCTTTATTATTTACTTCCTTCTGTTGATGCTGGGTTTTTTTTTTTTTCTTTTTCTATTTTGTTAGGTAGTAGGTTAGGTCATTTATTTGGGACTTTTCTTGTTTCTTGAGGTAGGCCTGTATCATTATAAACTTTCCTCTTAGAATTACTTTTGCTGCACTGCACAGATTTTGGAAAGATGTGGTTTATTTTCTTTTTCTCAAGGTATTTTCTGATTTTCTTTTTGCTTTATTCATTGACACATTGGTTATTTAGTGGCATACTGTTTAGTCTTCACGTGATTGCATTTTCTTATTTTTCTTCCTGTAATTGATTTCTGGTTTCATAACATTGTGGTCATAAAAAAATGCTTGATATAATTGCTATCCTCTTTAGCTTGTTGAGAATTGTTTTGTGGCCTAGTATGTGAACGAGCCTGTAGAATATTCCATGTGCGCTTGAGAAGAATGTGTATTCTGCTGCTTTGGGATGGATTGTCCGGTAGATATCTATTAAGTCCAACTGGTCTAATGTATCATTTAAGACCACTATTTCCTTATTTATTTTCTGTCTGGATGATCTGTCCATTGACATAACTATGGTGTTAACATGCGCTACTCTTGTTGTATTATTGTCAATTTCTTCCTTTAAGTCTCTTAATGTTTGTTTTATATGTTTAAGTGCTCCTGTATTGGATGCATATATGTTAATGAATGCTTTGTCCTCTTGTATTGATCCCTTTATCATTATATAGTGCCCTTCTTTGTCTTTTGTTATAGACTTCATTTTAAAATCTACTTTGTCAGATATGAGTATTGCTACCCCAGCTTTCTTGTCATTACCGTTTGCATGAAATATCTTTTCCCATCCCCTCACTTTCAGTCTGTGCGTATCTTTAGCTCTGAAGTGAGTCTATTGTAGGCAGCATAAAGATGGGTCTTGCCTTTTCACCCAATCAGCCACCCTGTATATTTTTTATCAGAGCTCTTGCTCCACTGACATTTAAAGTAATTATTGACAGGTATGTACTTATTGCCATTCTGTTACTTGTTGTCTGGTTGTTTGTGTATTTCTTCTCTGTTTTTTTCTTCTTTTGTTTCATCCCTTGTGGTTTGGTGATTTTCTTTAGTAGTTTTCTTGTGTTACTTTCTCTCTAGTTTTTGTGTATCTATCGTAGGGTTTTGATCTGTGGTTATCAAGGTGTTCATATATGTTGATCTGTATCTACTTAATTTAAACTGGTAGTCATTTAACTTTAAACACATTCTGAAAGATCTATATTTTCACCCCTCTCCCCCGTGTTTTGATGTTATATTTTCTGTCTTCATGTCTATCCCTTAACTGTTTATTTTAGCTATTGTTGCTTTTACAATTTTTGTCTTTTAATCTTCCTACTAGCTTATTTAAGTGGTTGATCCACAGGCTTTTCTATATATTTGCCTTTACTAGTGGGACTTTTCCTTTCCTATAAAATCTTACTTCTTGCTGTAGCCTTTTCTTTTCCACTTAGAGAAGAACTTTTAACACTTCTTTTAGGGTAAGTTTAGTGTTGATGAACTCTTTTAGTTTTTACTTGCCTGACAAGTTTTTTATCTCTCCTTTAATTCATAATAATAATCTTACTGGGTAGAATATCCTAGGCTGTAGGTTTTTCCCTTTCAGTACTTTAAATATATCTTGCCACTCCCTTCTGGCCTGCAAAATTTCTGCTGAAAAATCATCTGATAGCCTTATGGGGTTCCCTTGTATGTGACTCTTTGTTTTTCTCTTGCTGCCTTTAGAATACCCTCTTTAAATTTTGCCATTTTAACTATGATATGTCTTGGTGTGCATCTCTTTGGGTTCATCTTGTTTGGGACTCTCTGTGCTTCCTATACCTGGATATATTTCTTTCTTCAGGTTTGGAAAGTTTTCAGCCATAATTTCATCAAGTACATTTTCTACCCCTTTCTCTCTTCTCCTCTTGGCACCCCCTATAATGTGAATGTTAGTACATTTGATGTCTTCCCAGAGGTCCCTTAAACTGCCTTCATTTTTTTAAATTTGTAACTCCAAGAGTTCCAAGTATCACATCTGAATATAATAATATCCAGAAGACATACAGATGGCCAACAGACATTTGAAAAGATGCTCAGCATCACTAATCATCAGGGAAATGAAAATCAAAATCAATATGATATCACTTCACACCTGTCAAAATGGCTTTTATCAAAAAAACACAAGAAACAAGTGTTGATGAGGATGTGGAGGAAAGGGAATCTTCGTGCACTGGTGGTGGAAATATTAACTGGTGCAGCCACTGTGGAAAATAGTATGTAGCTTCCTCAAAAAATTAAAACTAGAACTACTATATGATCCAGTAATTCCACTTCTGGGTACTTATCAAAGTAAATGAAAACACTAACTCAAAAAGATACACACAATCCTATGTTCATTGTAGCATTATTTACAAAAGCCACGCTATTGAAGCAATCTAAGCCTCCATCAATAGATGAATAAAGAAAATTATACATCATGGAATATTATTCAGCCATAATAAGAAGGAACTCTTGCCATTTGCAACAACATGGATGGACCTTGGGTGGGGGTGGCAAAATGTGTGAAGGGAGGAGTCAAAAGGCACAAATTTCCAACTGTAAAATAAATAAGTCATGGGGATGTAGTGTACAGCATGGTGACTATGTATAATCCAGTATTATATATGTGGATGCTAAGGAAGTAGATCTTAAAAGTTTCACAAGGAAAAGATCTTAAAAGATCACAAGGGAAAAAATTTTTGTAACTAAATGTGGTGATAGATGTTAACTTGTTGATGTGATTATTTCCCAATATATATAAATATGGAATCATGTTGTATACCTGAAACTAATATAATGTTATATGTCAATTGTACCTCATAAAAAAGAAAGCATGTGTTTTCACACAAAGTCACATGAATATTCATAGTAGTGTTATTAATAATAGCCAAAAAGTGGAAACAATCCAAATATCCAGTAACTGATGAATGGTAAGCAAAAATGGTATATCCATAGAATGAAATATTGTTAACCCCATGAAAGGAAAATAAATAAAAAACATAATAATGTCCAAAGAATGAAATGACCATCTCTTAGTATACCTCCTTATTAAAAACATTAAATATTTTCCTTCCTCAAAGAACAGTAACTGACTCTCCTTATATCACATTGAGTAGTATGAGGTCATATGCTTTCTCCTAAAATTGATCACCAGCAAGGGATTTCCAAACTTAGTTTAGACTTCTTACTTGAAGACATCAGCCACAAAGATTACAGTGCAGCCTAAGATTATCAGGAGCTGTCTCAAGGAAGTCTCATTCAATCAAATTTATGTAGACTTTGCACGAGTGATTTTATTTTTTAGCTGACAGGTTTACTTCATTAGCATAAAGAGATGAAAAATATTAATAGAGTCAATTCAATAAGCATTTATAGTACATGAATAAGAAGAAAAGCACTCCAGGCACAATAAGGAATAAAAATCTAAAGAAGACACTAACTAGTAGAGGACCTGACAGAATAACACAAACTGCCATAGAAGATGAACTTTAATTGTCATATTGGGAACAGATGCAGTGAGCGATTCTTCCATGTGAGGTTTTTGGTGCAGAGATAATTACACCTAATGTTCTGATTTATGATTGCATAAACCCACAGACAGATGGTACCCCACAGGTTTGAGAACACTTCTCCCAATCTTCCCATGAACAGAGCAGTTCTCCAAATAGCTACCTTCCTTTTCACGCCCTATCAGTCAGACACCATCCATGAGCCAAATAATATTTTCTTTTCCAGAAGACTGTGGGGCAAGCTGGGTTTTCTCAGTGTTCCAAAGGACTGAGTCGGGATTAGCTGCCATTTCTGGAAGATGGCAAGACACCTGTTCTTTAAAAAAGGCTCTGCTCTTGAAATGGAAACCTCCGGTTTCATTGCAAACTGTCATATGGAGAAGTGAGATGAGGGAACTTATAAAATTCCTCATGCTTTAAAAGAGTCAGAAAGAAGTAAAATAAATAAATAAAAGACTTTACTGGGTAGCTTTGAAGGACTATCTTATAACTGAAGTAGCTTATCACAGGATTAACTTCTATAACAGGGCAACTTTGGTTCTGTCTGCCATGCTGCCAGGCACTCAGTACTTTTTTTCAAGATACTGTTAAATTCCCTCAATCTAAATCCATTAATGCCTATATTTTTTAAAGGAATGGGTCTTACATATATTAACTGAATTATTTTGTGCTATAGCCTCTCTCTGAAAATCTCAAAAATATTGCCAACAAGCCTTTATGGATGAAATCTATAAAAATCCCTTGATTTCCACCTTTACTGAATCAAAGCTACTTTACTGAGCAGGTAGGTCTCTAATCCTGGCTTCTAATCAGCAGACACTAACCAAGAGTTAAGTGGTGCTCAGGGGATGCTACAGTGAGGATCAAAGGACCACTTGGGGCTCATCTGTAAGTGGTTCTTTGAAGTTCCTCTCTGGGCCTGATGTTTCTCCAACAGTTTGGGGTGGATCACTGTCTTTACGGGTCTGTCCTTCTACCATCTCAAACACTCGGGATAGTAAAATTCCAAACCACTGGCTCTGTTTATAATTTGAAATCTATTAGCCTTTATTGTAAAGTAAGGCAAGTTTATTATAGAAGTAAAAAAAAATACAAATAAGCAAAAATGAAATACATTTGAAATATTTATAATTTCAACTACCCAGAGCAAATGTTAACTCTGATATGTATAGTTCCAGATTTTTCTGCGCACCAAAAAAGTTCTAACACAATGTCTATTATTTTGAATCACAATAGTCTAGACAACTTTCATCTAACAAATATACTTGTACAGCAGCCTTTTTTCAGATGGCTGCTTAGTATTCCACTGCATGGATAGACATACGTTAATTTACTTAGCAAATTGCCACTATTTTTATAAATATAGTTAGTTATGTCCTCATTTTCTTATTACAAATAGCATTTCAAATAGTATGTCTGATGCTAAGTATTTGTACATCTCTTTAGTTATTTCCCTAAGAAAATCTTTATTTTAAAACACTAGATTTTTCCATACTTTTTAAATTTTCTTAAAGAAGAAAGAGTAAGACAAAGTGTCATAGGATCTTTAAAAGACATTTGATATATTTGAATAGAGCTTTGTTTCATAATTAATAATTTATTTGTAGTTTTTAAGCCATATGCATTCAAAAGGTCATTGAAATTATTTATAAGCAAATTTATATGCAGGAATCAGAAAAGCATTAAAAGTGAAAGAGAAATGAGAAACCAACACAGAGAAATAAGAGAGTTAATTTTAATATTCTTACAGCCAAGGTAAAAAGAATACATTATAGGTGAAGAAACTCTCATTGTCTAATTTTTAAAAAGCACATCAATTCAAGAGAGTCAAAGTTTTTACCTGGCAATAAGGACAAAAATACATATCCCATATGTCTCTACATAAAGAAAAGACATTGATCAATGAAACTTTTTATCCAATGTTTCTAACTCGTAAAGCCAAGGACACAATATTAAATTTTATTCCAAGAAAAACATTTTTATAGGAAAATGTCCAAGTCGATGGTTTTTGATCTAACTTGCTATGAGGATGGAACCTAGAGGAACTTATCTTAATGCTGCCATATATGGCTTCTTTCCAGCATCTCTCATTTTAATCAGAAATTGGCAGGAGCTTAACAGCAAGACTCCAGAACTGCCTGACAGTGGGATAAACGTTACCGCCAATCTTTGAATTTGTTCAAACGCTTATATAACCACTAACTTGAGCCACACAGAGCAAGATGTAGGTGATTGGGCCTGGAAATATTTAAGGGAAGCTATAATTGTTAATGAGCTGCCTTGACCATAGAGGACTTTCAGGATAGTTTGGGTAGAATGAAGGTTGCCAACTCAGAAGTCACTAAATGTGTAATGGGGCCAGGCGTGAACAGTGGCAACCTGGAGATGCTCATCTAGAGGTATCCACATTCAAAAACAACATTGGTGTGGCAGCCAGTCTCCAGGCAGATTTGGGGCTGCAGGTAGCCAACTGAGACCCTTGCTGACAGTAACCCATTTGGCACAGAAATGCTTCCTGCTGAGCCAACTGAAAAGGAGTTCACTACAAAATGTGCAGCCAAGTTGCTGGAGAAAAATATTCAAAGAATTCACTATTTGAATATTGGACCTCGTGAGCCAAGAAAACCTATTTTAGTTCTCTTATCAATAATAGGCCACCAGGGCATATATATACAATGGAATATTACTCAGCTATAAAAAGGGATGAGATGGAGCTATATGTGATGAGGTGGATAGACCTAGAGTCTGTCATACAGAGTGAAGTAAGTCAGAAAGAGAAAGACAAATACTGTATGCTAACTCACATATACGGAATCTAAAAATGGTACTGATGAACTCAGTGACAAGACAAGAACAAGGAGACAGATGCAGAGAATGGACTGGAGAACTCGAGGTTTGAGGGGGGCGGGGGGTGAAGGGGAAACTGAGACGAAGCGAGAGAGTAGCACAGACATATATATACTACCAACTGTAAAATAGATAGCCAGTGGGAAGTTGTTGTATAACAAAGGGAATTCAACTTGAGGATGGAAGATGCCTTAGAGGACTGGGATGGGGAGGGTGGGGGGGACTCGAGGGAGGGAGGGAATATGGGGATATGTGTATAAAAACAGATGATTGAACTTGGTGTACCCCCCAAAAAAAATAAATAAATTTAAAAATAATAATAATAATAATAATAATAGGCCACCAGGAAGAAGGGCTCCTTCTAATCCATGGTAGTACCACCACATCCTCAGGATAGAGGTTTGTCTGCTTTCCTAATAATTGCTGTAACAAAAGAGTAAGCACGCAATTAATCTAAATAAAAATAATCAGACAACTGGCTTGTGTGAATAAGAAGAGAGAATAGAACATAGCTTTCTTTTATCTCCATTTGAAATGGATCAGAACACCATTTTATCTATCTTGGTTTTGGTGAGAGAAGCATGAAGAATTCTTAAGCCCTAGAAAGTTCCCTGTGCTATCATGGCTTCCTTCACTCCTTAGTTTAGCTATTTTTTGATATAAAGTCAATCTGAAAGATGCAATATTAGGAACAGAATAAATTTAAGAGAGAAGTGATGACTTTTAACCTTATTCTAAGGTCAAAGCAAATATTTCTGGAAAAATAACCCATGGGGAATCATCTTTGAATAAAGATTTTTTACAGCTCAGTTTCTCACAGAGTTGATTCCAGGCATTCCATTCTTTCCACACTTAAGTTATCAAATGAGTCATTAAACATGTGACATTTTTAAAACTGTAAAGATTTTCTTTGTTAGATTAAAAGAAATCCTAGTCAAGTTAGCACACATTTTTGATGCTTCTATAGTACCCTTTCAAAAAGAATAAATTCACAAAAGAAGAAAAACACCTACAACATAGAACTTTCCTTATCTTCACCTTTGCCTCTAACCCAATTTCTTTCAAGTCTAGATCAGCGCTGCTTAGTGCTTTAGCTACTAGCCACATGATACCATCTGTATTTAAATTTAAATCACAATTAATTAAAATTAAAAGTTCAACTCCTTAGTCCTATAAGCCACATAACAAAATCTCAATGGCCACATGTGTGTACTGGGTACCATATTGGATGGCACATATTTAGAACATTTTTATCACGAAAAGCTCTTTTGGACATCTGTGGTCTAGATAACATAAAAAGTCATTGAAAACTTGCTCATAGAGAAAATTATGTGGAAACTTGCTGGAGGAAACACTTTGCTTATAAAAACACCTGCTGATTGAGGAGTTTCAATTTGTTGGAATTTAACTACAAAATGACATTTTTCTGCCAACTATGCCACCAACAATCTTGGATCAAATTTGCTTTCCCAAGTGGGTGATTACTACCGTAACAATGTCTTAATTCCATAATCATCTTCAATTACTAAATCTTTTTTTCCAGTAATTAGGACTTGATGCTATTCATTTTCTTAAAACTTAAATCTCACACTTGACTTAAAACTCTTGCCCTCTCTTTTCTTCTCCCACCCACACAAGCTTTAATCTTTGCAGTGGAGGTGGGTGTGATTTGTCACTGAGACATCTCTTTTTCTTCCTTATTATAGATATACGCTACTCTGATTTGAAGACAAAATAGAAATGGGAATGGGGGTATCAACATTTTTATGTGATTGTCTCTACAATGCTGGTTGGGAGGGTCCCTCCTTTACTTCTAATTTAGGCTGATTCCATCTGGTGGCTGGTGGCATCTCCATAAGTGATGTACATGTGAAGTTTCACACTAGACCTCCCTGTGTCTGAAATACTCCCAGTCTCCAAGGGGCAGCTTGTCTCCTTCAACTTCAGCATGACGTCTTCAAACATCAGGAGACATAGTCAAGCACCTCCCTCTTATTTCCCAAAATGAGGGAGGAGAACTGAAAAGAAAAGTGTTGAGGAGCAAAAAACTTTTCCTCTACCCACTTAGGTTAAGTCCCTGAGGGCATGCAAATTAACTAACAAAAGACAGATTTAACAGGAAAAAAGGCACATTTTTTAATAATATTTATGTGCAAAGGAGTTCACAGAAAAGAAGTGAAAATCAAAGAAATGGTTAGACTAGGGGGTGGAGGTAGTATGTATCCGTTTAACAAAGGAAAGAGGGCTTGGGCTTCTAGGGACAATAAATTATAGGCAAATGACTAGGAAATATACAGGGGAACTAATGGAAGATAGGGCTATTTTAGTAAGATTGTTTATGCAAACTCATCTTGGTGTCAACTTCCCATCTTCAGTGATGAGTTGTTCTTCTCACCCCAGTGTGTGTATGGGCAGGGGGAGTGCTGTTTAATGCTTTAGCTACTAGCCACGTGATAAGGAAATTTATGCCCACTTTCAGGCAGATAAGGAGAGAAGAGAGAATTCTCCCTGCGTCTGTTGATTCTGAGTTGCCTTCAGCTCAAAATAACCCTTACGCCAAAGTAGTATATTTGGGGTGGCATATTCCAATCCTCTTCAGTTTGCACATATTTGATTTTGAAAAAACGTGCCCTTGCCTCCTGTATTGATTTGCCCAAACTTCCCACCCTGAATGAATTAGTTCTCAGTGTGAACCAGGATGCGTTTTTTCTATGCCCTGCTTTTAAGCAGATGGGGGAGGGCAGAGACCTCATCCCATGTTTGCTTTTTCTCAATTGCCTTGGGCTCGAAATAATCCTTATGCCAAAGTAGCACATTTTGGGGTGACATATTCTAATATCTTTCTAAAGCATTCATACTTTTAGCAACAGAATTAGTCTTCAGATTCTGCAGCTAAGTAAATATCCAGAAGAAAAAGGTGTCAGTCTCCCCTTTTTTAAGACACCCCAATCTTCACGAGGATTTTATTGAAGCTAACTTACTTGGCTCCATGAATGGAAAAGCATCATGGTCTCCTCCTCCAAGGGCAGGGGAGGGAGGAAACTCCAGCTATAAATTGTGAGCGTCCTCCCTTCCCTAAGTTCCAGGACAGCATGAGGGCATGGGGATGGGGAGGGATGAGTGGAAGAGAGATGGTGACTAGTGGTAGCAGTGGGGACAAAGACCACTTAGTAAGCCCTGGCAGCTATTACAGGCTTAGGAATACTTAGTGCCTTGTGTCTTCAGCTTTGGGTTTCAGTGACAATTCCAAGACAATAAGAAAGTCAATTTCCACATCCCGTTACATAGGCAATAGATACTAAAATCAGCCTTAAATTTATGGCTTCAGTTTTCCATCCAGCCATAATAAAGAAGATTTTTAGTCATTTGGAGGTATGTTCCAGGACAGTTTCCAAGTCAGAATAAGTAAAACCATTTGCCTTTTGATACTTAATATTTTATAGTTTCAAATTTGCTGTTGGCAACCAACCCTAAGGATGAAAGGCTGTAACTCATCTGGATTGAGAAACAGCTTAACCAACCAGTTTCTCATGAGGAGAAGCAATGAGATGGAGCCAGTTCATAGAAGAGGTGGGCCCAGTGCCCACAGTTCTACCTGGAAACCTGAGGGTTGCCCCTGAATAATAATTATGTATATCTGAATGAATCAATGCTAATATAGTGATGGAAAGCATGGACTTCGGGGTCAAAGCCTAAGCTGATAGTTCACCTCATATTAACTCTGTGAACCTGAGCCAGCTGCAGAACTATGTGAGCCTCTGTGACACCCTAAAATTGTGTGTCATAGGTAGCTATGAAGGTTTATACTATTGAATATTACACAAATGTAGTATATGATAGTATATTATATTATACAAATGCGGAGTTAGACAGCTATTATTAAGGTTAAACAGTTGTTATTAAATTTCACAATACATTCTAACAGAATCAGAATCCATGAATTATTTTAAAGGTGGTGGAAGGAGGCGGGGGGAGGGGAGACAGGAGGGGGAGAAGACTTTTGAGAAAATATTTGACAAAATAACTTGTGACCAGTGATTTTGCCATTTGCCACACACACTGCCCATCCTCTGGATGGCACTCTTCTCCATTGCTGGGTTGTGCTTTGTAATTTTACTTTTTTGTTCAGGCATCACATCATTTTTGGTGCAGTATGCATTTTTTCAAAAGTCATATTACCATGTGACATTTTTCCAGATTGCTTTGTCCATAGGAGCCACTGAGATCAATTGCTTTTTAAAATGTGTACCTCTTTTTATGTAAATGAGAAAATCACAAAGATTCAGGTCACAAAATTTGGCATAAGAACACACTTAATACAAACAGGCCTCCATATCCGTGGGTTCCTCATCTACAGATTCCACCAACCACAGATCAAAGATAGTCAAAAAAGATTTAAATTCCAGAAAGTTCCAAAAAGCAGGACTTGAATTTGCTATGCCTGCTGGCAACTATTTACATAGCATTTGCATTGTATTTACAACTATTAACATAGCATTTACATTGTATTAGGTATTATAAGTAACCTAGAGATGATTCAAAGTATACAGGAGGATGCCCGTAGGTTATATGCAAATAGGACACCATTTCATGCAAGGGACTTGAGCATCTCTGGATTTTGGTATCTGACTGTGGGGCAGTCCTGGAACCAACCCTGCCTCCCCGATTGATGATACTGAGGGATGACTGTACAAAGAAAATCCTTCTGTATCTGTTCTTATCTCCAACCCACTATTTGTAGCAGCTTGAGAATAAAGGGAAGTCTTTTCACTGAAAAAAATCAGAAAGCAGAATTATATTTTTAAAATTCAAGTAAAAATGAATTTATCTTCCAAATTCCTGTTAACACTTTAACAAAATTCTAT
This sequence comes from Hippopotamus amphibius kiboko, assembly GCF_030028045.1. Lineage (NCBI taxonomy): Eukaryota > Metazoa > Chordata > Mammalia > Artiodactyla > Hippopotamidae > Hippopotamus > Hippopotamus amphibius. The sequence goes on from NC_080188.1 coordinate 88,675,242, forward strand.
ACTTGAATTAAAATTAGTTTATGAGAAGATAATGGTGAAAAAATAATATAAGCACTGCTATGGACTAAATTAAAACCCCCTCAAAATTTATAGGTTGAAATCCTAATCCCTAATGTGATGCTATTTAGAGATGGGACTTTTGGAAGATATTAGGCTTAGATGAGGTCATGAGAATGCAGCCTTCATGATGAAATTATTGCCTTTATAGGAAGATAACAGAGAGCTCTCTCTCTCTTTCAATCCCCACCACGTGAGGACACAGCAGGAAGGCAGCTGTCTGCAAGCCAAGAAGAGGGTCCTCACCAGAAAATGACCAAGCTGGCACCCTGTTCTCGGACATCCCGGCCTCCAGAACTATGAGAAATAAATGTTTGTTGTTTAAGCTGCCCAGTCTACGATATTTTGTTACAGCAGCCCCAGCTGACAAAGATGGCATTCCACATATTTTACTACCAATGAAAGTTTTTAATTATGTTGCAATAAATCTGTGTATTGTTATAAAAATAAAGATATATTACTCTGAGTGGAATCCATGGACATTTGGAAACATATCTTAAGAGGAAAATGGAATACTATTCTAGAATAATAATGAAGATCTAAGTAAAAAGAGATGGTTGTGTTCTGTTGCCTCCCTCGCGGAGGGTCATGTGAGTCTAGTGGTAACCCAGCAAAACGTCCTGGAACTGAGCACACAGAGAGAGGCCAGAGGGATCCTCAATTGAGGCTCATTCAGAATCCACCTGCCAGACTGGTTGACAAACAAATTCAGTTCAAACATAAGAGGTTTAGACCTTCTTCACTACTGTGAAAGATTGAAATAAAAATACAGTGCTGAGTTTGGGATTGACATATACACACTACTATATGTAAAATAGGTAACCAACAAGGACCTACTGTATAGCACAGGGAACTATACTCAATATCTGTAATGACCTATATGGGAATAGAATCTAGAAAAGAGTAGATATGTGTATGTGTATAACTGAATCACTTTGCTGTACACCTGAAACTAACACAACATTGTAAACAACTACAGTCCAATATAAAATAAAAATTTTAAAAATTACAATGCCAACATGGTATAATTGCATAAGGGTAATTGGCTCTGTAATCAGAATATGTGAGATTCATGCTGAGCCACTTGCTGAGGATCTTGGGTTAATTCCTTAACTTCTCTGTACTTCAGTTTCTTCATCTGTAAAAATTAAAGTGATAAGAGTCCGCATCACTGAGTTGTGAGGATAGTAGGAAAGTGCCTGGCTTACCTCAAACTCTCCACTGATGTTTAATGCCCTGACCTGTCTGCATATTGAAATCGGTTCATAAATTAACATTCATCCAGAAAACTAAGCGTGGACTCCAAAGACTCCAGAAAGCTTTGACAAATCCTTTTTTTTTTTTTATTCAGACCCTTCTCAGTAGTCCTTTCACCAGTAAAAAATACATCCCCACCATGGAAACTTAAGTTCCACGGCATCATAAGATATGGAGAATTTTTGTAGCATATATGTATTGAACCACAATTTTGGATGAGAATTGAAGAAAAAAAGTGTTAATTGCCTGTATGTAATTAGTTTTGTCAGAACACAGATATAATTGAAACATTTATATTTTAATTTTAATACAAGTTTTACAAAATTATACAAAACTTCCCAATGGTCGTGAAACAGTTTTCATCACAGACTTACAGTATTTTTTTTTAATTCAGGCAAATAAGCTTTGATTTAAGAAGTATTTAATTGTTCTTTCATGGTAACATTTTAGATTCCAAAAACATTGCTTTTTTATTCAGTTTGAGAATTCTGCCTTTGATGGGAGTGTTTAGACTATTGGGGACTGTATCTTCTGAACCATTGGGGTGTTCGTTTTCCCCTTGGCCTCAGGTAATTTGCTTATACACAAGCATTGGTCTATACTCAGGGGAAGACTCTAGGGGATCCTCAGCAGATCTCTGAAATTCTCTGAAGCTCCCTTCTCTCAGGTACTCAGCCCTATAAATTTTTTATTGAGATATAATTGACATATAATACTATGTGAGTTCAAGTTGTACAACTTGATTTAATACATTTATATATTGCAATATGATGACCACCATAGCTTTATTTTACACCTCTGCCACATCATATAATTATCATTGCTTTTTTGTAATAAGAAAACTTAAGATATAGCCTCTTAGCAATTTTGAAGTTTATAATAGTGTTGTTGATTATAATCACTAGGCTGTGCACTAAATCTCCAGAGCTCACTCATCTTCTAGTTGCAAGTTTGTATCCCTTGACCAAAATCTCCCAATCCCCCCAACCCCAGCTCCTGGTAAGCACTACTCTACTCTCTGTTTCTATGGGTTCAGCTTTTTTATTTATTTATTTATTTATTTATTTATTTATTTATTTATTTATTTTTACTATTATTCTTTTTCAGATCTTTATTGGAGTATAATTGGTTTACAATGTTGTGTTAGTTTCTGCTGTACAACAAAGCAAATCAGCTCTATTTATACATATATCCCCATATCCCCTCCTTTTTGAGTCTTCCTCCCCCCTCCCTACTCCACCTATCTAGGTCATCACCAGACATTGAGTTAATCTCCCTGTGTTATGCAGCAGCTTCCCACTAGCTATCTATTTTAGATTTGATAGTGTATATATGTCAATGCTACTTTCTCACTTTGTCCCAGCTTCCCCCTCCCCCACTGTTCCCTCAAGTCTGTTCTCTACATCTGCATCTTTATTCTTGCCTTGCCACTACGTTCATCAGTACCATTTTTCTAGATTCCATATATATGTGTTGGCATATGGTATTTTTTTTTCTCTTTCTGACTTGCTTCACTCTGTATGACAAACTCTAGGTCCATCCACCTCACTACAAATAACTCAATTTCATTCCTTTTTATGACTGAGTAATATCCCATTGTATATATGTGCCACAACTTCTTTATCCATTCATCTGTCAATAGACATTTAGATTGGAGTTCAGCTTTTTTAGATTCCACACATGAGTGATATCCTGCGGTATTTGTCTTTCTTTGTCTGACTTATCTCACTGTGCACAACGCCTGCAAATTTTTCATGCCTCTACCTACCCGATTTCTCACCTCCACCTCCTTACCTCAGGGTACCACTCCTCCACCTGGGTTGCCCTCTCCCTCTGCCGCAGCCTGAAAACTCTCTCAGGCAGTGAGCTGGGGCCATCTCAGGGCTCCCCTCACTTGTTTCTCCCCTCTCAGGGATTCTTGTCCTCTCTTATTTAATGTCCCATGTCTTGATTAACCATTGTTTCGTGTATTATGTCCAGTTTTAGGTGTTCAAGCAGGAGGCTAAATCCACTTCCCTGTTACTACAAAAGTCCTCTCACTTGATTTCTGAGATTAAAATGAGCAGCTGCATGGGGAGAGCCTTGGCTGTCCTCTCCCCGTTGATGGATGTGGAACCCTTGATTGCCTTCAGCTAATTCCGTGATGCTTCCCAACACCACGAATGGCCAGTCTCACTTCTGCTCCAGCTGGATAGTGGTGGCCCAAGGATGGTACTTGTGCTCTTCCTCACCCCAACCAGGGACACACTCTGGGTGGGGTCTCCAAGGCACAGGAGGAAGGAGGAGACACCAGTGCAAGTCCAGCATGCATCATTTAAGCATCCCTTGCCCTTGAGAGTTGACTTGACTGTCATCTCACTGTATTTGTTTTAATTTCTATTTTAATTAGAGTATAGTTGATTAACAATGTTGTGTTAGTTTCATGTATACAGCAAAGTGATTGAGTTGTACATATACATGTACCTATTCTTTTTTCAAATTCTTTTCTCATTTAGGTTATTATAGAATATTGAGCTGAGTTCCCTATGCTATACAGTAGGTCCTTGTACTTCTATTTAAACTCAATGCTATTCATTCCCTTTACACATTGTGTATAACTATCTTAGAGAAAAACCACATGCCCTTGAGCTTTTCATGACTTCTTCCTTCTCCACCCAAGGCCCTCCGCTATCATTTACAGCCCAGGAAGAATGCAACCCAAGGTCCCTATGCCCCCCAGCCTACACCCACCACCACCCAGATCCACTTGGGACCCCAAGGGGCCTCAGTGCACATCTGTGGGGGAAGCCAGGCCACATCTCCATGCTTTGCTCACATCCCTAACAGTGCCCCTTGGCCCTGCAGCCACAGGGGGAGCAACTGCTCCATCTGGGGAAGATGACTGAGTGGACATCAAAGGCAGGCTTGGAGCTTAAATGCCAGCCTGTGAATTTGCACAAGGATAATGGGGGTGGAGAGGGGGAAGCAGGGAGGGAAGAGAGAGGAGCTCCTGGTGGCAGGTGCCCTGGCCCCAAGCCGGGGGTGGCACCCAGGGCTCTAAGGCCGGAGCTGACTCATTTGAACCTCTCCTTAAGGAATTATATCTAAAGGTATTTAACTATTTAAATGCTTCTGATTAAGAAACCTGGTTCTCTGTATCTAATGTAAATTACTTGGAAAAAATTAGACTCATAAACTTAGTGGCAGCAAATAATTTTTATCTGAAGAAACCTGCAGGCTTCAGCAGAAAAATCATTCCTTCACTGGTCAAGTGGCTTTTTGGCAAACCGTGACTAAAATAACGAGGATGTGTCTGGGGAGCAGATTGCAAGAACTAGAATGAAATAAAGTGTGCTTCTTCACAAACAAAGAATTGGCCACCATTCTAACCAGCATTTGCTTATGAGCTGTGGTTATATTTGTCTGCAGTGAATGGGCTCCAGGAAGTTTGATTCCCGTGATGGGCTTGAACACCCAGGGGATGTCCTCACTTAGAAGTGAGTCCCCCTGGGAAATGTTAAAGCACCTGGAAACCATCACAGGAAGAAAAGCTCTCTGCCTTGAGCATTTGAAGGGATTGGGTTCCCTTCAATCCATTTCACCACAAGCACTTGCCCAAATTTCACCAGCATCTACATTTGTCATGTGGAAATAAAAGGAAATCTTCCAGATAAAAATCTGACCATGCCCTGCCAAGATAATTCCTCACTAGATTTGTTTACACACATTTACAGCTGACTGAAAGGCAGTTTATTATTTCTTTGGACAAGCGAAGCCTCTTATTTTGGCAAAACAATCCGAAAGAGTTTTTTTTTATAAACTAACAAGATATTTTTATTGCCTTGGGTCAGTAACAAAAATTAGGAAATTTGTTTACGTGTTTCTGCTATTACATCTTTAAATGAAATTCACAAACCAAACAGGAAGCCTAGCTTCATTAACCCATGACAGAGGGAAAGTGTCATATCTGAAAAGAACTTGGAAAACTTTAAAAATTAACAATTTTTGCTATGTACTACAGTGACAGTAAAAGACAGAAACTAGGTTTGATTTAAAGTCACACGACAGCACCGCAAACTGATATTTTACACAGAAAACTTACTTCCTATCCTCAGAGGAAGAAGTAGAGATATGGCAGGAACTTTCAAAGGGAAAAATGCTTGGAAATTATCTTTAAACTCCAGCTGGACACGCACATTGCTGTGTCTGACAGTAATGCTAGCTGAAAGTTAAATGAATCTTACCAGAAAATTGGTGAAGTGGAGACATTAGAATAAAATACATAAACTATTATGTCTTTGACTTGTCCAGGAACTTGAACTTCTGAGATTCAAAAAGATAGAGGATTGAAAAAGTACTAAAATTTAGGGATCAGGCCTATTTGTTCAGGGATTAGATTATGCAAAGGAGATGGTCCTGAAAGGAAATGATTATGGGAAACTACTTAGGAGAATAATCAGGTCTAATTTTAAGGAACTAGGATTAGCTCAAAGGATCTTAGGTACCAGTGGTTATGCTGAATGAAATAAAAATGCTAAATGCCCCTAAAATTACAGAGCCGAACTCAGTGGGGCACCATTCACACGGTGTCAACACCTGACTCTTACCCAGGACTGCCTGTCTAGAAGGTAAAGCACATCAAGGAGGCATTTTAACTGCAAGTGTCACCCCCACCCACATCCTGACACCCAAGACACATCCCTTTCACAAACAGAACAAAGTCCTGCCCCAGAAAAAGGCCACCCAGGCAACCTTGAAAGAGTAAATGGCTGCAGAAGTGTTTTTGTCAATTCACAGCTCTTTCCAATCAACTCTGGTTAATAATTACCCTCTGTATGTTTATCTTTCTTTTAGAAGCAGTAGCCTTCTGCTTCTGGCCAAAATGGGATAACACATCAGAATTCCCCTGCTGCCTGAAGTGATCAAGAATAGCAGCCAGTATTATACATAAAATAGATAATTTTAATTAAAAATTACACTTATAACTTTCTTGCTAAAAAATGCTGACCATCATCTGAGCACTCAGTGAGTCATAATCTTTTGCAGTAGTAACATCGAAAATCACTGATCACAGATCATCGTGACAATATAATAAAAATGGAAAACTTCGAAATATTGTAAGAACTACCAAAATGTGACACGGGGACATGAAGTGAGCAAACGCTGTTGGAAAAGTGATGTCAACAGATTTGTTTGATGCAGGATTGCCACAGACCTTCAATTTATAGAAAACACGGTATTTGCAAAGCACAATAAAGTGAACCACGATAAAGCAAGATATGTCTGTAATTGCTTCCCCAATGAGTTTCCATTTATTATTTACTATATTCCTCACAACAACCCTTTAAAAGTAGGTATCGGGCTTCCTAGGTAGTGCAGTGGTTAAGAATCCACCTGCCAATGCAGGGGACACGGGTTCGATCCCTGCTCCAGGAAGATCCCACATGCCTCGGAGCAACTAAGTCCGTGTGCCAAAACTATTGAGGCTGCGCTTTAGGGCCCGTGAGCCACAGCTATTGAGCCCATGTACTGCAACTACTGAAGCCCACACGCCTAGAGCCCGTGCTCCGCAACAAGAGAAGCCACGGCAATGAGGAGCCCGAGCACCACAACGAAGAGTAGCCCCCACTCACCACAACTAGAGAAATCCCATGTGCAGCAATGAAGACCCAATGTAGCCAATAAATAAATAAACAAATAAACAAAAAAAAAAGTAGGTATCAACCTTCTCATTTTTCAGACAAGATAACAAGTTTAAAGAGATTAGTTGATCTTGCTCAAGGTGAAATTAGTAGACAACAGAAAGGACATTTGAATTCGAATCTATCTACCTCTGAATGACGCATCCTTATTGCATTACTTTATTTTGACCCCCAGGTTAAAAAATAAATCAGTAAGGTGAACTTTTAATATACGGTCTTTTGTTAGAAAGTGTTGGTATAGGGATCTATTGTCTTTCCCAGGAGAGGGTGGCCAGTCTCCAGGCTAGGCCCCTGCTGTGTATGCGAAGTGACGTTTGGATGGTACCTATCAGCTCGTATCTGGTATGAGGTTCAGACCTTTTCTGCCAGGCTGAGCTAGATTCAGGGCTGTCAACAGGGTGTGGCCAGAGGCAGCCATTCTCGGGAGTCATCGAGACAGATTACAGAGCTGGTAAGAAGCAGGGCGTTAAGGCATGAAAATGGAAGGAAGCCCTTTCTTGCATCTCCTACCACTCACACGTGCTCTCCTGCCTCTTGTAAGGACCCTGGTGATTGCATCAGTCCTGCCTGGGTACTTCAGGACACTCTCACCTCCAGAGCTTCAGTTTATCACACCTACGAAGTCCTTCCACTGTATAAGGATATATTCTCAGATTCCAGGGATTAAGGTACAAACACCGGATGCAGGATAATTCAGCTTACTACGGGGAACAGCCAAGCACACTTCTAATTCAGGCAACAGAACATATGAAGAACACCACAGCCCATCACGCAAACCGGTTAGGAAGCAGCAGACCTTGTGTCTTCCTTCAGGGTTTCATCCCCCAAACAGCTTGCCCTGACTTCCTTCCCTAAGTGGTACACATCTGTGTTTAAGGCTTATTGTGTGCATAAAAGCAAGTGTGACAAACAGCAAGGAAAATCTTGACTGGGCACCTACTGTGTGCCATGGACGGTCTGGGCCCTGGGGATACAGCAGTGAACAAATCAAAATCCCTGCCTCCTTAGAGCGCTCATCCTAGCAGAGGGAGAACCACATTCCAGGAATGCTTTTACTTACTACCATCAGCAACACGTACCTTGATTGAGGAGTAATGAGGTTCACACATTCTATATTTTTCCAAGATAAAGATTTGGAAAATATTGATATTAACATTAAGGACTTCCAAGGCAAATGCTTGAAATAGAAAATGGCTAGCTCAAAAACATTAGGACTTATTGTGAAAAATAAAATAAAATAACCTTGTATCTGAAGAGGTAGGTTTTTAAACACCTTGGTCAAGGGTAGAAAAGAAACTTTAGAAATTTGAAAGAATCTCTGAGATAATTAATAGTTGGCTTCAGATAGGAGGGAGGAATAAATTGAAAATTTGGGATTAACAGATACACACAACTGTATAGAAAATACATAAACAGTAAGGACCTACTGTATAGCACAGGGAACTCTACTCAATATCTTGTTTTATATATTATAAAATCACTTTGCTGAATCACTTATACTGAATCACTTTGCTGTATATCTGAAGCACTGTAAATCAACTATAATTCAATTGAAAAAGCAGTTGGCTGCAGATTAAATGAACTGAATTATGAAGAAGGGAAGCTGTTACTTCCTTTTGTTTCAACCTTATAACTCAGTTTAAGGCACAATAAAACTCCTAAGATATAAAACAGAAAATTTCATGTGAAGGAGTAAATATGGCCTCATTTTTCTGACCAAACTTTAATTAAAAAAAGAGAAAAGAGAATCCTATGTCTTCTGGTTACTTTAAACTCACATGTGGTTGATTTGAAAGGTTAACAAAAAAAGTGTGATTAAAGGAAAAGATGAGAGAAGCTGACTCAATGGGGTGATTAGCTTCTTGGTACAAAACAATTTTAGTGTATTAGCATATTACATTTTCCAATAGCCCCCTATTTTTTTTTTTTGATAGTTGGAGATGTATTTGAATCTTTTTATTGTGGTATGATAGATACAATATAACACTTGCCATTTCAGCCCTTTTTGTCTTTCTCTTAATACCCTATTTCTCTTGAGCTTTCTCCTCTGGTTTAATGCTCCTTGATTGGGAGGGTTTTTACTTATATATATGAAAGAGAGGCCTCAAGTAGCATCTGAGAGATCCTCTGGGCTTCATCAAGAAATCAAAATAGAAAAGCTATTCTAAGCAAATCGTTTTAAAAGTTCTTCTATAAAATGTAATTCTCTAGGGGTGGGGGATAAATTAGAAATTTGGGGTTAACAGAGACACCCTACTATATATAAGAGAAAACCAACAAGGACCTACCGTATAGTACAGGCAACTTTACTCAGTTTCTTGTAATAAATTACAAGGGAAAGGAATCTGAAAAAGAATACACACACACACACACACACAACTGAATCACTTTGCTGTATATCTGAAACTAACACAATATTATAAATCAACTATACTTCAATTAAAAAGTCATTGAAAAAAAATGACTAACATAAATTGGAAAAAAAAGAAAAGAAAAAGTATTCCCCTTTTCAAGGCATGGAGAAAACCCTGCACGGAGCCAATACAGAAGACCCAGAAAGTGGCAGGTGGATGGAGCCACAGCTCCAAGGAGGACGCAGGAGCTCTCGGTGGACTCGGCAAGCGTGTCAGTCAGGGATTAGCTGGGCAAACATGACCACCATGACTAATAGGTAATAAGGGATTCATCATTGGGATTGAATTTAACGACAGTGGGAGAAGGTGGGGAAAGAAAACTCCAGAAGAGGGTAGAGTTGGGTAATCAAAGAAGCGTCACTCCTCAGGACCACAGGATGAGCTGGTCTGTGCAAAGCTGTGTGTTTGCACCTGGCCACGAGTCTGAAGCTGCTTTAGGTCAGCTGAGCCAGAGGGAGGAGAAAAATCTAGCTGCCAAGCTGCAGAAATCAAGGGTAAACACGGACCCATGAAGACCAGCCGGAACTCACAAAGACGAACTGAAACCCACCAGGATCAGTAGATCTGTGCCTCCGTCCCCATGGCAACTCCAGAGATGCGCAGAGATACCTGCAGCCTTCACCACGAAGCTGTGCTGAGGCTAAAGGAAGAGGCCAGCAAGTCCCCACGCAGGTGCTCGTGCTGACCTCCCATCCAGATACATCCGCAGACCGTGGGCTGCAGCAGCGCCTGGAGGCTGCACCTTCCCAGTGTCATCGTCGGGGCTTCCTCAACCTCCCACACGTGGCACCCATTTCTCTTGTGGCCAAACTTAGCCCAGAATCACAAGGAAAGGAGATTCTAGCACAGTTTTCAAAGTACAATTCATTCAATCTCATTACCCACGTCTACAATACATCAATTCTTACTTTGTCCCCTGTCCTCTCCTAACATCCCCCAAATCCTCCAAAGTAGTGTGCTTCTCAAACTTGAATGCATTTAAGTCACCTGGGAATCTTCCAAAAAGTATAGTCCAGCTCAGTAGGTGGCTGGTGGGACCTGAGAGTCTACATGACGGACATGCCGTGTCTTTACACGATGAGATTTAACCCTCAGGAGCAAACATGTAAACTGCAGTGGCAGTTTTTAAAATGTGCTCCATGGGACACAGGCAGCATTCTAGGCTGCTCCACTTTTATCTGTTTTGGGGTTTTGCTGTTGCTGTTGTTGTTGTTGAAGAGCTTTTTTTACTATTTATTTTATATATTGGAATTTTGTGTAAAATTTCGTGCACAGGAAAATATACATGTATTCCCTGAATTGACAACAAAGCCTAAAAATCAGTTGAATTTGAATTATCATGAGCTTAATTGCAAAATTATTTTGGCATTGTTTTTGAAGAAGGGAAATCAAATACTCCACTCTGCATTATCTGCACCACATTATGAAAACAATCTTGGAATAATACATTGAGGGCATAGGATTGTTGATAACGATTAGTTTTCTTTGCCTATTGGGTAATACCATATTTTCCTCAAATGTGTGTAATAGACTAACTGACTTCCCATTATGACTTTGGGCCAATCACTAAACTTAGAGATTTTATTTCTGTATCTATATTCAATTTAATTCAACAAATATTCACTGAATGCTAGGTATGTTACAGATGAAATCCCTTAGGATACAAAAGGATTAAGTCATAGTTTCTGTGTTTGAAGTGATTTGCTTTCTGTTAGGAAGAATAAAATGACTTGCCACAAAACATGAGAGGGAGAGAGAAACATAAAAAGGATAAGTGTGCAGGAGTGCAAAAGAAAAATGGGATGGTCTACTTGGGATAACCAGGAAGACTTCAGGAAGGAATTGGTACTGGAAATTAATCTTCAAAGGATGGATAGGATTTCTCCTATCACAAATGGGGAAGGAAAGAGTTTCTGGTGAAAGACACAGGCTGAGAAAAGGAAGTTAGAGAAATAGAGGTATACTGAGCACAAGATGTATGACACAGGATTCAAACAGGGCAGCAGAGTCACAGTGAATATTATGGAATCTGGATTTGCAATAGGAATTGGGTCTCACAGAGTTGTGAGAGGACCTGGAAATGAGGAACAGAAGGAGGTGTTGGACCTGCCAGTCTGAGAACCAGGCACGTCACCAGCAAACTGGCCTGGGAGGGGTGCTTCTGAGAGGAGAACCCCTGGGAGGGAACACAGTGCAGGCATGATTTCCATGGTGTAGAATTTATTCTTAATTGGTTCCCAAGGGGAAGGAATCGCCAGTGAATTCAGAGTGATGATGGGGGTCTATTTTTCCAGGTTCAGGTTGAAAAGCTTGAGACAGATCCCAAACTGTCTCCAGTCCAGCCTGAGAAAATATCCCTTGGCGGGATGTCCTAATCTGTTCAGCCTTGAAACGTCCTTATTTAGGAGCGAGCTCCCACGGCAAACCTGTTGTGCTGGTCTATCGGAAAGGGGCTCAGGTGCTGAAACATTAGTCCTCCAAGCCTACAGGGCTGTGTGCTGGTAGAGAGCTCCTAGACCAGTTGCCTCCAGCCACCAGCATCTCTGTCCAGGGTCCCTAGGAGGTGACCTAGCCAAGTGAGGACTGTCCCGGCAGCCCTCCCAGTGCAAGCAGTGAGCATGATGAGCTACAGCTAGTCCTTGTTGTGTCCCCACCGTGCTGTGAACCAGTGTGCTGTGCTCTAGCACCTGGGTGTCTCTTTCAGCTGCCACCTACAGCATCATTGCTGCCTGTCATGGACAAGGGGCTACTGAACCACTGAGTTCACATCCCTGGATGTCCATAGAACGCTGCAGGCAGCCCTAAGTGTCCTAGCAGGTGTGGGAGTGGGTCAGGGAGGCAGACAAAATTCTTGGCAGGCACCCCCTAGGTGGTGGCTCTCAACCTTTGCTTTCTCATATTTGTCATTTTTCTGTGGATCTATGGCTAATTTGCTGCTTTTCTGATTCAAACTAGCTTCAGGTGTTGGCCTTTAAACTGCACCCACATTCTGAAAATTAGAACCTCATCAAATTTTTTGAAATTCTGATATGGAACAGTTTAAGTAAATTCAAAATCCATTAACAGTAAAAATAATTTTAGTGTTTCTTCTCTGAGGGGGAAAAAAAGGAAGACCTGCATGAAATACAATTTCAACTGTCACAAATACTCTACTGGAATGGTTAAAAAAAATGGTTTTAATATTTTAAATCATATACCTATGTGAACAAAATTTTTCTTCAAGGAAGTAAAGAGATCATCATCTTAAAGTATTAATCAGGAATTAAATACAACCATTGAAAGCAGAGAAATTAATATTAAAATGTTATGTTCACAGGTGCATTGGGAATGCACGGAAGGATGCAGTAATTCCCACAGAGAACCAGCTGAACACCAGCAGACGGCCTCGGACACCAGAAAGGGCTGAGGGGATCCCGACATAGCCGGTAGGGAGGCATCTACGACGGCTCAAAGAGGGTGAAGCGGTGGAGCTGTGGCAGATGGGAGGGAGTGAGAAACATACGGAGGGTCCACAGTGCAGCTCAGCATTCCCGGACCGAGACATCGATCCGCGGCTGAACAGCGGGTCCGGGAGCGGGAGTGTGGGAACCGGAGAGCTGGTTCAGGGTGAGAAACATTGTTGCCGGTAGGGTGATGGACTGAGAGGACAGGAGGGAGGAGGTCCGCGGAGAGGAGTGCCCGTCCCTGAGAGCTGCCCGGCCATGATGGCGGCTGGAGGCTGCAGGCTCACGGGCGGGGGGGAGGAGCCGCGCACGTACTTCCGGCGCCTCTGCAACAGGCAGTGGAGAGATGCCCTGCAGGCCACCTAAGGCGCTCAGGGATAACAAGCACCCTCAGGCACTCAGGCGGGGCTAGATTAAAACCCCTTGCAATGCCAGCAGCAGGGAGGCTGCCAAGAGAAAAACAACAACAACAACAACAATAGCATCAAAAAGAAAAAAACCCTGAGAGAGGCCCAACTTTAAGACTTTCTGTTTACGCCTGAGCCACCAGCGTCCCTCTGGAACAGGCACCTCCGAGCCTGACTGAAACAACAGTGCTCCACTGCTCACTCACTCCCAGGAGAAGGAGCCACTATTGTACCCTCTCCCTCCCCACACACCAATGCTTACAGACAAACAATAAAGGAACCTCTGCTGGTCACAGAATAACGCAAAAAAACCCAAGGCAAGGAGAAGGACACTTACAGCTGAGACGCTAAGGAAACAGAAATAGTAGTATCAATACCTATTGAACTGGTCCATTCTGGGATCAGTTCTGGATTTTTTTTTTTCTTTTTCTCTCTCTCTCTTTTTTTTTTTCTTTATTAAATACGATCTTAGCCCTAAGGGATCTACAAGTTTTATAACATAATTTTTTAATGATATTTTTTATTCCTTTTTTTTTTTGCCTTTTTATATACTTCTATATCTAGCTAAGTTTTTGGTAGTACGGACAATATATCTCTCATACTTTCCTTTAATCCCTATCTTTTATACATTTCTATTCCTTTCTTTTTATTTGCATATTTCCAACCACATTACGCTCTTCTGTTCCCCTTTCTTCCAGCCATTTTAAGTTTATTTTATCTTAACATACTTATAAGCAACACTATCGGTCTGCTCAGACTCCTTGCTCTATTCTCTAGATTACGCACTGCCTTGGTATTTAATATTAGGCTTTTGTCTTTATCTTAGTTCTTAGTACAGTTGTCTAATTACATTCTGAGAATCTCCATTCTCTCTGGTGGTACTCTATCTCTTTTCTATATTTGATCCTAGCTTACAAAAAGACACATATTAATCAAATTAATGACAATTAAAAACAAAGAAAAAATATTAAAAGCAGCAAGAGAAAAGCAACAAACAACATATAAGGGAAAACCCATCAGGATAACAGCTGACCTTTCTACAGAAACTCTGCAGGCCAGAAGGGAATGGCAGGATACACTGAAAGTCCTGAAGGAGAGAAACCTACAGCCAAGAATACTCTACCCAGCAAGAAGCTCATTCAGATTTGAGGGAGAAATCAAAAGCTTTCCAGACAAGCAAAAGTGAAGAGAATTCAGCACCACCAAACCAGCCTTACAACAAGTGCTAAAGGAACTTCTCTAAGTAGGAAACACAAGAAAAGGAAAACACCTACAAATACAAACCCAAAACAATGAAGAAAATGGTAATTGGAACACACATGTCAATAATCACTTTAAATGTAAATGGATTAAATGCTCCAACCAAAAGACACAGACTGGCTGAATGGATACAAAAACAAGACCCTTCTATATGCTGCCTACAAGAAACCCACTTCAGACCAAGGGATACATATAGACTGAAAGGAAAGGGATGGAAAAAGATTTTCCATGCAAATGGAAGTCAAAAGAAAGCTGGAGTAGCAATACTCATATCAGAAAAATTAGACTTGAAAGTAAAGACTATCACAAGAGACAAGGAAGGACACTACATAATGATCAAGGGATCCGTTCAAGAAGAACATATCACAATGGTAAATATCTATGCCCCTAACATAGGAGCACCTCAATACATAAGGCAAATGCTAACAGCTATAAAAGGGGACATCGACAGTAACACAATAATAGTGGGAGACTTGAACACCCCACTGACATCAATGGACAGATCATCCAAACAGAAAATAAATAAAGACACACAAGCTTTAAATGACACATTAGACCATCTCAACTTAATTGATATTTATAGGACATTCCATCCAAAAATTACAGACTACACTTTCTTCTCAAGTGCACACGGAACATTTTCCAGGATAGATCACATCTTGGGTCACAAAACAAACCTCAGCAAATTCAAGAAAATTGAAATCATATCAAGCATCTTCTCAGACCACAACACCATGAGACTAGATATCAATTACAGGAAAAAAAACTGCAAAAAATACAAACACATGGAGGCTAAACAATTCACTTTTAAACAACCAAGAAATCACTAAAGAAATCAAAGAGAAAATCAAAAAATATCTAGAAACAAATGACAACGAAAACACAACAACGCAAAACCTATAGGACACAGCAAAAGCAGTTCTAAGAGGGAAGTTTATAGCAATAAAGTCCTACCTTAAGAAACAAGAAAATGATTGAATAAACAACCTAACCTTACACCTAAAACAACTAGAGAAAGAAGGACAAAGAAACCCCAAAGTGAGAAGAAGGAAAGAAATCATAAAGATCAGAGCAGAAATAAATGAAAAAGAAAGGAAAGAAACCATAAGAAAAATAAAACTAAAAGCTGGTTCTTTGAGAAGATTAACAAAATTGATAAACCATTAGCCAGACTCATCAAGAAAAAAAGGGAGAAGATGCAAATCAACAGAATTAGAAATGAAAAAGGAGAAGTCACAACGGACACCTCAGAAATACAAAACATCATGAGAGACTATGACAAGCAACTATATGCCAATCAATTGGATAACCTGGAAGAAATGGATACATTCTTAGAAAAATACAATCTTCCAAGACTGAACCAGGAAGAAATAGAAACCATGAACAGACCAATCACAAGTACGGAAATTGAGGCAGTGATTAAAAACCTCCCAACACACAAAAGCCCAGGACCAGATGGGTTCACGGGCGAATTCTATCAAACATTTCGAGAAGAGATAACACCTATCCTTCTCAAACTCTTCCAAAATATTGCAGAAGGCGGAGCACTCCCAAACTCATTCTACGAGGCTACCATCACCCTGATACCAAAACCAGACAAAGATGTCACAAAAAAAGAAAACTACAGACCAATATCACTGATGAATATAGATGCAAAAATCCTCAACAAAATACTAGCTAACAGACTGCAACAGCACATTAAAAAAATCATACACCATGATCAAGTGGGGTTTATCCCTGGGATGCAAGGATTCTTCAATATGCGCAAATCAATCAACGTGATACATCATATCAACAAATTGAAGGATAAAAACCATATGATCATTTCAATAGATGCAGAAAAAGCTTTTGACAAAGTTCAACATCCATTTATGATAAAAGCTCTCCAGAAAATGGGCATAGAAGGAAATTACCTCAACATAATAAAAGCCATATATGACAAACCAAAAGCCAACATCGTTCTCAATGGGGAAAAACTGGAAGAATTCCCTCTAAGAACAGGAACAAGACAAGGGTGTCCACTCTCACCACTATTATTCAACATAGTTTTGGAAGTTTTAGCCACAGCCATCAGAGAAGAAAAAGAAATTAAAGGAATCCAAATTGGAAAAGAAGAAGTAAAATTGTCACTCTTTGCAGATGACATGATATTATGTATAGAAAACCCTAAAGACTCTACCAGAAAACTGCTAGCACTAATTGATGAGTTTAGTAAAGTGGCAGGATACAAAATTAATGCACAGAAATCTCTTGCATTCCTATACACTAACAATGGAAGAGCAGAAAGAGAAATTAAGGAAACTCTCCCATTCACCATTGCAACCAAAAGAATAAAATACCTAGGAATAAACCTGCCTAAGGAGGCAAAAGATCGGTATGCAGAAAACTTTAAGACATTGATGAAAGAAATCAAAGACGACACAAATAGATGGAGAGACATACCATGTTCCTGGATTGGAAGAATCAACATCGTGAAAATGACTGTACTACCCAAAGCAATTTACAGATTCAGTGCAATCCCGATCAAATTACCAATAGCATTTTTCACAGAACTAGAGCAAGAAATCTTACGATTTGTATGGAAACGCAAAAGACCCCGAATAGCCAAAGCAATCTTGAGAAGGAAAAATGGAGTTGGTGGAATCAGGCTTCCTGACTTCAAACTATACTACAAGGCCATAGTGATCAAGACAGTATGGTACTGGCACAAAAATAGAAAGGAAGATCAATGGACTAGAATAGAGAACTCAGAAGTAAGCCCAAACACATATGGGCACCTTATCTTTGACAAAGGAGGCACAAGTATACAATGGAAAAAAGACAGCCTCTTCAATAAGTGGTGCTGGGAAAATTGGACAGCAACATGTAAAAGAATGAAATTAGAACACTTCCTAACACCATACACAAAAATAAACTCCAAATGGATGAAAGACCTACATGTAAGGTCAGACACTATAAAACTCCTAGAGGAAAACATAGGCAGAACACTCTATGACATCCATCAAAGCAAGATCCTTTTTGACCCACCTCCTAGAATCATGGAAATAAAATCAAGAATAAATGAATGGGACCTCATGAAACTGAAAAGCTTTTGCACAGCAAAAGAAACCATACACAAGACTAGAAGGCAACCCTCAGAATGGGAAAAAATAATTGCCTATGAAACAACGGACAAAGGATTAACCTCCAAAATATACAAGCAGCTCATGCAGCTTCATACCAAACAAGCAAATAACCCAATCCACAAATGGGCAGAAGACCTAAATAGACATATCCCACTACTGGGCATATACCCAAAGAAAACCATAATCCCAAAAGAAACTTGTACCATAATGTTTATTGCAGCACTATTTACAATAGCCAGGACATGAAAGCAACCTAAATGCCCATCAACAAATGAATGGATACAGAAGATGTGGCATATATATACAATGGAATATTACTCAGCTATAAAAAGGGATGAGATGGAGCTGTATGTAATGAGGTGGATAGAACTACAGTCTGTCATACAGAGTGAAGTAAGTCAGAAAGAGAAGGACAAATATTGTATGCTAACTCACATATACGGAATCTAAAAATTGTACTGATGAACTCAGTGACAAGAACAAGGATGCAGATACAGAGAATGGACTGGAGAACTCGAGGTATGGGAGGGGGCAGGGGGTGAAGGGGAAGCTGAGACGAAGCGAGAGAGTAGCACAGACATATATATACTACCAACTGTAAAATAGTCAGTGGGAAGTTGTTGTATAACAAAGGGAGTCCAACTTGAGGATGGAAGATGCCTTAGAGGACTGGGGCGGGGAGGGTGGGGGGGACTCGAGGCGGGGGGAGTTAAGGGAGGGAGGGAATATGGGGATATGTGTATAAAAACAGATGATTGAACCTGGTGTACCCCCCAAGAAAATAAAAAAATAATAAAAATAAATAAAAATACAAAAAATAAAAAATAAATGTTATGTTCATGCACAAGTTTCTCCTTAAAAAAGATTTTATTTGGAAATTTTAAGCACATTCAATATTTAATATCTATAAAGAGTATTATTACATCATATAAATTAAGTGTAATATATCTGTTCACTCAACATGATGTAATTGCCTCCAGATCCCCTCCTGTGTACTGCAGTGTATTGTACATTATAATTTTAGTTTTCTATGTATGCCATAATGTTGAAAATAAAATGGTCATAAAGGACTGTTTTTGAGAGTAAAGGTTAGGACATTTTGGGTGTCAGAGAGACACAAAGGAATCCTACAGCTCTAATTCTCCTTAGTCCAACATTATGTCCCGGTGGCTGGCAACACCAGGAAGGATATTGACCATTGAGAGCCCTGGATGAGGACTCCTCTGCAACTGCGTGTCTAACACAGGTTCATCCAGTACACATGGTGGTGAGGAGTAACTAACAATTCATCCTCTCAGTATCCATCTTCCTCTGAAGACTAATTATCTTTATTCGTCTTTAATTTTTTAAATTGAAGTATTGTTGA
Organism: Hippopotamus amphibius kiboko; assembly: GCF_030028045.1. NCBI lineage: Eukaryota > Metazoa > Chordata > Mammalia > Artiodactyla > Hippopotamidae > Hippopotamus > Hippopotamus amphibius. Next base: position 88,694,252 of record NC_080188.1, read on the forward strand.
TTTACAATGTTGTATTAGTTTCTGGTGTACAACAGAGTGATTCAGTTATACACATACATACATATGTATGTGTATATATATTCTTTTTCAGATTCTTTTCCCTTATAGATTATTAAAAGATATTGAATATAGTTCCCTGTGCTATACAGTAGGTCCTTGTTGTTTACTTATTTTATATATGTAGTTTGTATCTGCTAATCCCCAACTCCTAATTTATCCCTCCTCCCCTTTCCCCTTTGATAACCATAGGATTGTTTTCTATGTCTGTGAATCTATTTCTGTTTTGTAAATAAGTGCATCTGTGTCATATTTTTTAGATTCCACTTATAAGTGGTATCATATGATACTTATTTTTCTCTGTCTGGCTCACTTCACTTAGTATGATAATCTCTAGGTCCATCCATGTTGCTGCAAATGGCATTATTTTATTCTTTTTTATGGCTGAGTAATATTCCATTGTATATATGTACCACATCTTCTTTATCCATTCCTCTGTTGATGGACATTTAGGTTGCTTCCATATCTTGGCTATTGTGAATAGTGCTGCAATGAACATTGGGGTGCATGTATCTTTTCAAATTGTCAGCTTCTCGGGATATATGCTCAGGAGTGGAATTGCAGGATCACATGGTAACTATATTTTTAGTTTTTTGAGGAACATCCATACCGTTTTCCATAGTGGCTGCACCAATTTACATTCTCACCAATAGTGTAGGAGGGTTCCCTTTTCACCACACCGTTTCCAGCATTTATTAGTAGTAGACTTTTTGTTGAAGACAAATTATCTTAACTGAGTTTTTTAAAGCTTGTAGATTGGAAACTGCATTTTAAGAAGCTCCATCCACTTAAAAAGGGGAGAGCAGTAAAAAGGGGGTAACTAAGGAAGGAAGGAGATGTTGTGCGCTCTCCCAACAGTCCAAGAACAAGGGTGATGATGTAGCATCAGAATAGAGCAGGCATGGAAAAGAGAAATTCAGTTCTGGAGGCACTCTGCAGACAGCATCTTCACAACTTGGGTGTAAGGGAAGAAAAAACATTGGACAAAGTCAAATGTGACTAAAAGCTGGATTCTTGAGAAGATGGTAAAACAGAATTAAGGAAGAAAAAGGAAGAGCAGGTTTGGGGAGGAGAATGATGTCATGGGATCCAAACACATTGAATTCAGTCCTGGGGTACCACAATATAAACTGTCCATCCAGAATATCAAGTACTATTCAGAATATGAGCAGAAACGTGCTCAAATATGTAGTATCACTGTCAAACAGAAGGAAGAGCAAATTGAACTGATAGTAAGTAATAGTATCTCAGACAATAATAATTCAGGTAACAGTTTTTGAGATTCAGAAAGTGTTTTCCATGTTTCACGTTCTTCCTCTGGACAGGCTTGTGAATGGTTTTCACTCCCCAGGCTGTACCCCAAGCCTGATTACCTCACATAGGCAACATGTAAATTGAGAAATTTGCCGGCCTGTGTTTTGCTTTTAAAAGAGCTTTTCATGTCTAAAATCTTTTCCATTTGTAGTATTTTCTCCAAATGATTTTTCCTTTTTACTACCCAGCCGTAAAAAAGAATGAAGTAATGCCATTTGCAGCAACATGGATGCAACTAGAGGTTATCACACTAAGTGAAGTAAGTCAAATACCACATGATATCGCTTATATGTGGAATCTAAAATATGACACAAATGAACCTATCTATGAAACAGAAACAGACACACAGACAGAGAATAGACTGGTGCTTGCCAAGAGGGAGGGAGTGGTGGGGGAGGAATGGACTGGGAGTTTGGGATTAGTGAATGCAAACTGGTATATATAGAATGGGCAAACAACAAGGTCCTACTGTATAGCACAGGGAACTAAATATAGTTCCCTGAGTCACTTTGCTGTACGACAGTAATTGACACAACATTGTAAATCAACTATAGTTCAATTTAAAAAAAGACCTTTCCTTTTAAATCTAGCAAATATTCATAGAAATGATATTTGCTCGAACAAACAGCACTGTGGGCGGGGGGGAAGGGGGTGGCGGATGTGCCTCTATCAGATGTCACTTCCATGAACTGAGAAGTAATCAAACAGTATGTTAGCTTCTTTATTACAGGCAAACATGGGAATAATTCACCATCCTGCTGAAGATTAGTCGTTGGGAAAATGGTAAAATAAAATCTTAAGAAGGTATGTTAAAGCTCTTGACTGCATTGCAGGTGTAGTAACTAAGTGTGAACAAAAGTCCAGCCAAACTGAAGTTCATTCCTTCTCACTGGTGAGGGGAAACGTCCTTCAACACATATCCTTGACCAGAATAAATGAGTCCAGGAGGCATAATATCACGATCTCTGTCAAAGCCTTTCTCTCCAGGGGCTTATACTGTCCCAGAGAAAAATGCATGTAAATTTCCCATGAATTGCAGACACATCTCATATTCTACAAAACATAAAAGAAGCCAGCAATACTTCATTCTTGAGCTGAAATTGTAGACTGATGATTACAATTTTCTTTCTCAGGTATTGTACTATTCAAAGGGACAACTCTGCTTTCTTTGGAAAAAAATACAGAACTAGACAAAAAATTACCCTCTACAACAGTGTAATAGTTTGCCACTTTTAAGTAATTGTAGAAGTAGGTCACAGAGCCGGGAGGAAATGAAGGAAGAGACTGATAACTAATAAGTTTGATCTATTTTGTTTGTTCCATGATTTGTCACCAGAAAAATTAAATCAATAACATATATAAATTTTTTGTGGTTTTACATTTAGGACAAAACAATGGGGGTGATTTTTTGGTTGTTTTATTTTTTATTTACATGTAATAAATTGCACAGATTTTAAGTTTGCTGAGTTTTGAGAAACGTACACATCCATATAACTGAAATGAATACACCTAAAACTGTGCTCAAAAGGGCCCCACTTTTAGTCGGGTTTCTGCTATTAATTACTGTTATCTTGATGTTTTATAAATCTAGTGTGATTAGAAAATAGAGTAGGATGTGCATCTTTATGTACAAAGATGGCTATAGTGGTTATAGATGATAATGTGGTTCTTTATTGCCCCCATCGGCATATGGTCTTTGCAAACCCCATGAGGACAAAATTCCTGGGGACAGATGATGAGTGGCAGTCCAGCTCAGCAAGGCTCAAAGTGAGTGAAGCACCTTGCCTCTAGGAATGTACAAACGTGGGCACAGTAGCCTCAGAGGCCAAGATTCCAAACCAGAACTTGCTTCCAACACAGGAAGGAAGCAACAGTGCTGTAGGAAACACCAATGACAGAAATGTTATATCCTTTCCTAGTTTTGTCACTTCCCTGCATTGACCACCACTTATGCTGAAAATGATGCTATAAAAGGAAAGGAAAGATAAGGCAGAGGGTACCTTACTCATCATTAAGCCCAAGGTAGAGTGTTGGTAGAACGTCCATGGGTCAAGAAATGAAATAAAAACAGTTAAATTAGTTTTGCACAGCATTTCCACTGTTTGGATAAGAACAAAAGACATAAGCATGTATGAACTATAAAATACCAATGGTGTTATTTCAGTTATTCTGCATACAAGATAAATGTTCTTCTATTTGCATATAAAACTAGTACTGCACAATGTAAAAATGAACATTAAATTTGAATATTGAGTACTAAATTTAAATTTAGCCATTTTAAATGTTAATTTTTCTTTACTTCAGACACCATTAAATAGCAAATAAAAATGTCATGATAACTTAAAAGACTTTGAATGACATTAAATAGCAAATTAAAATGCCACGATAGTTCAAAAGATCATGGCAGGGAGAAAAAGCTTTACATCTTTGTACCTTTAAGGGTACTTTTTCCTACTCTTTGAATAATGGCTCTGCACTTTCCTTTTGCAATGAGCTATTCAAATTATGCGGCCAGCCCTGCTGCCCCATAAATGGAATCTTATAATATTGCTTCTTGTGTGTCTTTTTTAGCTCAACATAAAGTTTTTATGAGATACATGCATGTTGTATGTGTAGAGGCATTTCATTTCCTCCTGTTCTTGAAAAGCATTCCATTGGATAACCACACCGTTCCCCTTATTGACACACATATGTATTATTTCAAGTTTAGAGCTAGTAAGAATAGAGCAGCTATGAACATGCTTATATAAGTGTTTTTGTGGCTATATTTTTCATTTCTCATAGATAAATACCTAGGAGTAGAACAGCTGGATCATTAAATATATATATGCTTAAGTGTATATATGAATATGACAGATACAACAGAAAGCATTTTATAAAATAGTCAAAAGTTTCTTTATCCTCATATCCCTACCATCCTGATTTTTAAGACGCTGACTTTTTCACTTGTTTGTTTCAGATTAGTTCTTTTAAGGAGTAAAGCATTTATTTGATATAGTTAATTCTCTACCCCCAGCTAGTTTCCCAACATCCCCAGATGTAACACGAAACCAAAGTTGGATCATACCATTTCAAACATACTTTATGCATGTACATATCCCAAAACTATAAAGTACATTTTTAAGTGCCATAGAATTTATGTAGAAATGGTATCACACTCAACATATTATTCTGTAGCTTGCTTTTTTTCACTTTACATTAATGAGATTTAGCCATTTTGATAACCTTACTTCTTTATTTCATCTTTTTCCTTTAACTAAACTTTTCATTGTTTGCAGTTACCATGAGATTTTGATACTGCAGTCTATATATACATGTGATTGTTTTAAGTTGCTGGTCTCTTAATTCCAAATGCATTTCAAATATCCTGCATTTGTACTCTTCTCCTCTCACCATTGCTGGTTTTGATGTTATGTTTGTGTGTGGATGACTTCTTACCTTTACTGTATCTTTGCCTTTACCAATGAGCTTTCCCATTTTGTAATTTTCTTGTTTCTAATTGTGGCCTTTTCTTTTCTGCCTAAAGAAGTTCCTTTAGTGTTTATTGTAGAGCTGGTTTGGTGGTACTGAATTCTTTTAGTTTTTGCTTCTTTGTAAAGCTTTTGATTTCTCCATTAAATCTGAATGAGATCCTTGCTGGGTAGAGTATTCTTGGTTGTATGTTTTTTCCTTTCATCTCTGTACTTATATCCTGCCACTCCCTTCTGGCCTGCAGAGCTTCTGCTGAAAAATCAGCTAATAACCTTATGGGGATTCCCTTGTATATTATTTGTTACTAGTCTCCCTTTATCTTTAATTTTTGTCATTTTTATTACCAAGTGTCTCAGTGTGTTCCTCTGTGGGTTAATCCTGTATGGGACTCTCTGCACTTCCTGGACTTGGGTGATTGTTTCCTTTCCCATGTTAGGGAAGTTTTCAGCTATTATCTCTTCAAATATCTTCTCAGGCCCTTTCTCCCTCTTGGTCTTCCAGAGCAAGAAGTTAAAAGAAGTTTTTAACAAAAAGTTAGAAAATACAAACAACAACCAAACAGAGCTGAAGAATACAAAAACTGAAATAAAAAAAAAATACACTAGAAGGAATCAACAGCAGAACAACTGAGGCAGAAGAACAGATACATGAGCTGAAAGACCAAGTGGTGGAAATCACTGCCATGGAACAGAATAAAGAAAAAAGAATGAAGAGAAATGAGGACAGTATCAGAGACCTCTGGGACAACATTAAACGCACCAACATTCACATCATAGGGATCCCCAAGGGAGAAGAGAGAGAGAAAGGGCCTGAGAAGATATTTGAAGAGATAATAGTGGAAAATTTCCCTAATGTGTATTTTTGGAGTCTATTTGCATCTCCTGATATCAAAACCATGCTAATTTAATTACCAACATTTTATAAAAAGTCTTGGAATCTAGTGGGACAAATCAACCTTTTCTAATAAGTTCTTTCTTTTATATTTAGAATAGTTTCTTATTTAATAACTCCAAAGGGGGAATTTTGTGATTATGTAATATTCTCTTTTGACTCTATTAAATGTATTGTTGTTCTAGGCCTACACATGGTATCCAGTTTTTCATAATTCAGTCTCAATATTTCTATTAGTAATATGCTTCTGTTATAGAATACATTGTGGCAAATAAAAATATGCTTGCAGATCACTACAAAGTTTACAAAGCATTTTACAGAACATTATGATTTACAGTATGTCTGCAAAATAGATTTCCTTCCATTTTACAATGAGAAATCTTCAGAGTACTTAAGTAAATTGCCCGAGTTCCCACTAACTTGCTGCTAATAAACAACAAATCCAGGTGTCTAATTCTAATGTGTGACCTTTCCAATGCATCCTATTGTTCTTTTATAATGACTGTCATGGTTTCTATTATAAGTTCACTTTTCATGTGTAGATCATTTGCCTCTCAATTATAAGATAATAAAGGCAAGAAGGTAGTGCCTTAGATACAGAGGTATCTAATAAACATTTATGGTTTAATATCCCAAAATATAGGCATAACATTTAAGTTATTGATTTTTTAAAAAAATTAACTCTATAAACAAAGAGAAATGAGACCATCCTAAGTCTGTGTTATGTGACATCATAGTGGAGGAAATACAGTGTAGATCTTGGAATAGAAAAATAGATGGAAAGGGTATGGTGGACATTCCAAGTGAGCTATACCCGTGGTGCCCTTGACATACAGTGAGTAAACCTCTTGGCCGGGGGATAAATTAAGAGACCAGCTGGCTAGAGCTAGCTGCATAGAATAATGCCAAACTTTGGATTTTATCCTGTAGGTAACTGTGTGGTGGAAAATTATTAGTGAAAAAAGAAATGAGGGAATTCCCTGGTGGTCCAGTGGTTAGGACTCAGTGTTTTCACTGTCGAGGGCCTAGGTTCAAGTCCTGGTTGGGGAACTAAGATTCCACAAGCCATGCAGCATGGCCAAAAAATATAAATAAATAAATAAATAAATAAATAAATGTCAAGAAGGAACAAAAAGTTACAGGCAACTTTATTTCTGAAATGTTGTCATGTCCACATACTATTAGTTATGTATGGATTCACTTTCCAAACTTGGCAATAATGTACATGAAATAATCACAAGCTAGCTATGCTTGTCCTAGCTTTTCCAGCATATTCAAATAAACATATAAAAATGAAGATAAAAACAGCTTACCATGTTTTGCATCCCTAGGGACATAACCACTCTTATAGCAAAAGATTTGCCTTGGCACTTACCTATCATGTGACCTGTGCCGATTACTTGATGTCCCTGTGTTTCAGTGTCCTTCACTGTGAAATGAAGATAATACTGATTGTTCAAAGTTGCTGTGATGTTTACACAATTACAAAACTGCAGGACCAGTGCTGGCACAGGGTAGGCACCAGCCAATGTTACATCCTCCTTCCAGGCTCTCTTACTTCCTTCGACTGACAATTAAGCATGGAGGCAAATATGTCTGCACACATGTTCTCTGTCTTATCTCTACAATATCTGTTTAGTGCTAAGTCTATTATTTTGAAGATTTGCAATATCTTTGAATATTTATATATTTTAAAAGAAAATAGTTTTAAAAGAGGGTTTGCAAGGGGAGAAGTCACATAATATTTTTTTCATGCATTGTACTTAGGTGCATGTATAATTTGTTTTATTTTGGCAGAGCTTTTTATTTATGGTAATGGCATTCAGAAGCAATTGCGGCATCCAAATGTGTTTCCTTAATTTATTTCTGCAGAGGAACAATAGCTAAGCCATTTTTATGGTGCTGTATGCTGCTCTAATTCTCAGCTTCAGTGATAATTTCATAGGCAGAAGATAATCCTTCATGTTGAATGCACAATTTGGGGGAAGATTACAGAAGGAAATCCTCAGAAAGGAGCTAGAAGAAGAAAGTGATTTAAAGGCCCATAGTCTGTGGCAGTTGTATGAATTTTAGCACACCTGTACAAATTCAAGAAAAGAGACTCTTTTGTAATCATGGTCTAATGAATTGTATATTACTAAGAAAGTAATATAAATATTCCCTATTGATTACTCAGAAATTAGGCAAATTAAATTAATTATTTAAATACATTGTTACCCCCATAAGCCAAGAATGATACTGACTCTCTAGAGGAGACAAAGGTAAGGAAAAATTAAGCCAGACATTTCTTTGGGAAGCATTCTTATACTTTGGACATTATGTTTTGTTCTATTTTGTTCTGAAATGTTGTCTTGACCCAGTTTTGAGGCCCTAGTTAGGGGTCGGCCAGTTCTTCAGTCCATACCCCACCTCTTTCCTTACCTTCTGGGGCTCTCACACTCAAGGCCATTATGCATACACCCTAATCACCTGGGCCAGGTACCAGACACCTAGGGATCACCCCGATGCCAGCAGTACTGGAAATTATTCCAATTATCCAATCCACACAGAGCCCAGGAAACCCAGCCCTCCTCACCTTGCTTGCCATCCTTAAACCTCTTCCCATGGCTCCAGCTGGCTGTTACCCTGTCCCCGTGCACCCATCCTCACCCCCAATGTGGCCCTGAGTGACAGCTTCACTCATGTGGAGTCTATGTAATAGGACTGCATTTCATTTATCCCAGCCTTTTGCTGTGTCCCAGGAAACTTCAATCCAACCTAGCAGCTCATCATCATAAACATGAGGTAACAATAAACTATGTAAATAATGTTGTGTCCTTTTCTCATTTGTTTGTATGCAGTGGCTAATTTCTTTCTAATTATTTCTCTTTAAATTTCATTTGTTATTTTTACAATTGAAGTTTCCAAAGAGGACCAACTTGAAGCCCTCAACTGAGATATATCCAGGAGATGAATTTTGGACACAGATACAGCAGCTAATATTTTCTCAAATAACCAAAATATTTCACATGACCTTAAAATCTGAGTCCATAGGGGAGAAAGATGTGGGAAAGGTGAGAATTGAGAAAATACAATCAACAAGAATTTCCTCATAATTGTTGCTGATATTGACCTTGCTAAGTACAGAAATGACTGGTGGAGGTTTTAAAGGATGGTTAAATTTTATTCATTCAGTATCATTCAGAGCATTGCACTACTTTGCCCAAACTCTCTACCTATCAAAATGTAATATGTTTGTTCATATCTCTAATCATATTTGTAAACTAAGAAAGCCTGTACTAGTGGAAAGAACCACACCTACAGCAGCAGGCCCATCCGGGTTCCAATCTTGACCAGCCACTAGCTACCTTATGACACTGGGCATATTCTTAGGCTACTTTTTAAATATTACATGTACATGTACTTGTCACACAAGTGCATGAATGTGATGGTACCATTCACATGTGTTTAAAACACTCATTTTTTTCAGTCTTTTCCTTTTTGATGTGCTCCTCTATCCCCTGTCATCCCTGGGCTGCGACCCACATCACCTGCCCACCCCCAACTACACACTCCCAGGTGCTGGCGTTAAAATTTATCATCTACATTTTTCAAAGTTTATATAAGACACACATATACACATACACACATAGCACATATGTCATATATATCACTCCTGTGTAAAATAAAATAATAAGCATCTCATTACACACACACATTTCTTGCTTTTTTCACACAATACCTCACAAAAATTCTGCTATATCTATTTGTGCTGCTATAATTAGTTTTAATGGTATGTCTATACCTATAATTTATTCAACCATTCTTCTATTGAAAAACACATACTTTGATTTATTTATTTACTTCTGTATTCATTTATTCCATTATTCATTTGCTTATTCACTTATTTTTGCCACAACAAATAATGCAGCAATAGACATCTTTGAAAATATATGCTATGTACTGAGACTCAAAGTTCTATGAGATGCTTCCCAAGTGAAGGACTACCGAGTTAAAATGCATATGTATTTTTTATTTTTAATAGATATTTCTTAATTGCTTTCCCAAAAAGCTGTGAAATTAATAATCTTACAAGTATGTTTGAGAATTTCTATTCTCTATATCCCAACAGCAATTGATATTAGCAGTCCTTTTAAGTTTAGCCAATCTGTAGATGTGAAGTGGTATCTATTTATCACTTTAAATTTGCCTTTCTTCTGATTATTAGTTAATTTGGCCATTGTTTCAGTTTTTGCTGGTCATTTGGATTTGTTCTTTTCTTAATGACCTAGTCATATTATGTATCTATTTCTTATATTAATAGATGAACCATTATATTGGTTATCTATTTGTTTTGTCAATTCCAGTTTTTTTAATCAAATATATCTATCTTTATCTGCATAGCTGCTAAGTTTCTAGACTTGCTGAGGAAGCTCTTCCACAGACCTAGAAAGTACATGTATCCTAGATCTTATTGCAGGAGTTGTATTATCTTATTTCTTACACTTAACTTGTTAATTTACTATACATGATGGATCCCCAATCTCATCAGCACCTTTATTAGATAATTAATCCTCTGCCTGCAAACACTAGCTTGTCAGTCACTAAATTTATTCTTAAATATTTCACAGCTTTGCTACTATTATCATTTTTTTCATTTATATACTATACTGAGGTTTATTTCTAAAGTAGAGAACAATATGATTTTTAAATTTAGCCAATATTCAGTTTTTAAATTTAGCTAATATTGCTCACTAAAGGCCTGGAACCTAATCACAGGACTATTGAACTCTTTTCTTCCCCTTACAACTTACCAACAAATTACTTAAAGTTTATTTACAGCAGTTCCTTTTACCCAGGAAATCATGTTTGGGTAAGAAGAAAAAAATTACAAGACATATTAAAAGGCAAAAAATACAGTTTAAAGACACAGAGCAAGCATCAGAACCAGAGTAAGATATGGCAGGAATGTTGGAATTATCAGATTAGGAATTTAAAACAATTGTGATTAATCTGCTAAAGGCTCTAATGGGAAAAGTAGACAGCACTTAAGAACAGATGGGCAAGGTAGGCAGAGAGATGGAAATTCTAAGGAAGAACCAGAAGCAAATGCTAGACCAAAAGCACTGCAGCAGAAATGAGAAATGCCTTTGATGGGCTTGTAAGTATACTGGACAAAGGACTGGAGATGTCTACTGGACATCTCAATACAAATCTCCAAAGCTGAAAAGCATACAGCATGTGCTCTCAGACCACAGTGGAATTAACCTGGAAATCAATAACAAAAAGAGAGCTGGAAAATCCCAAAATACATGGAGATTAAACAACACATGTCTATGTAATACATGATCCAAAGAAGAAATCACAGGAGAAATTTTAAAATATTTTTTAATTAAGTGAAAATGAAAACACAACTTATCAAAATTTGTGAGGTGCAGCAAAAGTAATGTTTGAAGGATATTTGTAGCACTGAATGCATGTACTAGAAAAAAAACATCTAAAATCAATCATCTAAGCTCCCACCTTAGGAAACTAGACAAAAATGAGCAATTAAATATAATTAAGTAGAAGAAAAGAAATAATAATAATTTGAGCAGAAATCAATGAAAATTGAAAAAAGAAAATCAATAGGAAACATCAAAATCAAAAGAAGGAAGTGAAAGATATATTTATTGCAAAGGAAGACATAAAAGGTGTCTTTGTTCACAGATGATGTGATCATCTATGTAGAAAATCTGAAAGAATCAACAAAATAATTCCTGGAACTAACAAGCAATTATACCAAAGTTGCAGGATTCAAGATTGATATAAAAAAGTCTATTGTTTTCCCACATACCCACAATGAACAAGTGGAATTTAAAATTAAAAACACAATACCATTTAATTAGCACCCCCAAAATGAAATATGTCAGTATAAATCTAATGAAATATGTTCAAGATCTGTATGAGGAAAACTGTAAGACTGATGAATGAAGTCAAAGAACTAAATATATGGACATATATTCCATGTTCATACATAGGAAGACTCAATGGTGTCAAAATGTCTGCTCTTCCCAACTTGATCTATAGATACAATGCAATCTCAATCAAAATGCCAGCGAGTTATTTCATGGATATAGACAAATTTTTTCTAAAGTTTGTATGAGGAAGCAAAAGACCCAGAATAGCCAAAAAAATATAGAAAAGAACAAAACTGAAGGACTGACACTACCCAACTTCAAGACTTCCTATGCAGCTACATAGTCAAGACAATGTGGTATTGGTGAAAGAACAGACAAGCAGATCAATGGAACAGAATAGAGAGTCCAAAAATAGACTCACACATATATGGTCAACTGACCTTTGGCAAAGGAGCAAATATAACAAAGATAGTCTCTTCAAAATGGTACTGGAACAAACGGACATCCAAATGCAAAAAAAAAAGGAATCTAGACACAGACCTTCCTTATACCCTTCATAAATATTAACTCAAAATATATCATAGACTTAAATATAAAATAAAAAACTATAAAAGTCATAGAATAGAGAGAAAAGATGGCAGCGAAGTAGAGGGACATGGAATGCATCCCTCTCCACAGATGCATTGGGAATGCACCAAAAGATGCAATAATTCCTACAGAGAACCAACTGAACACCAGCAGACCACCTCAGACACCAGAAAGGACCACAAGGATCCCAACATAACCAGTAGGGAGGCATCTATGATGGTTCAAAGAGGGTGAAGCTGTGGAGCTGTGGCAGACGGGAGGGAGTGAGAAACACACGGAGGGTCCGCGCCACAGCTCAGTGTTCCAGGGCTGAGACATTGATTCACAGCTGAACAGAGGGTCCGGGAGCGGGAGCGTGGGAACCGGAGAGCTGGTTCAGGGTGAGAAAAATTGTTGCCAGTAAGGTGACGGACCAAGAGGACAGAAGGGAAGAGGCCCACGGCGAGGAATGCCTGCCCCTGAGAGCTGCTCAGCCATGATGGCAGCTGGATGCTGCAGGCTCATGGGTGGGGGGGAGGAGCCACGGGCATAGCTTCTCTCTCTCTCTTTCAGCCCCTGCAGTGGTCAGTGGAGAGATGCCCTGTGGGCCACCTAAGGCACTCAGGGATAATAGGGATCCTCAGGCCCTCGGGCGGGGCTAGATTAAAATCCCTTGGAACACCAGCAGCAGGGAGGCTGACGAAAAAAAAAACAAAAAACAAAACCCAAGAGAGGCCCAAATTCTGAGACTTTCTGTTTACACCTGAGCCACCGGCATCCCTCTGCAACAGGCACCTCCAAGCCTGACTGAAACAACAGTGCACCACTGCTCACTCACTCCCAGCAGAAGAAGCCACTATTGTACCCTCTCCCTCCCCACACACCAATGCTTACAGACGAATAATAAAGGAAGCTCTGCTGGTCACAAAATAATACAAAAAACCCAAGGTGAGTAGAAGGACAGTTACAACTGAGACTCTAAGGAAATAGAAATATTAGTATCAATTCTGTTGAAATGGTCCATTCTGGGATCAGTTCTGGATTTTTTTTCTCACTTTTTTTTTTTCTTTATTAATTACGATCTTAGTCCTAAGGGATCTACAAGTATTATAACATATTTTTTTAATTCTATATTTTATTCTGTTTTTATTTTTTTGCCTTTTCATATACTTCTATTTCTAGCTAAGTTTTTGGTAGTATGGACAATATATCTCTCATACTTTCCTTTCATCTCTTTTATACATTTCTATTCCTTTCTTCTTATTTGCATATTTCCAGTCACACTACGCTCTTCTGTTCCCCTGTCTTCCATCCATTTTTAGTTTATCTTAATCTACTTATAAGCAACACTATCAATCTGCTCAGACTCCTTGCTCTATTCTCCAGATGACACACTGCCTTGGTATTTAATATTAAGCTTTTGTCATTACCTTAGTTCTTAGTACAATTGTCTAATTTCATTCTGAGAATCTCCATTCTGTCTGGTGGTACTCTAGCTCTTTTTTATATTTGATCCTAGCTTACAAAATCTCCCTGGATTAGTGTTTGTATGTGTAAGGTGTTATTTGTTTGTTTGTTTGTTTTTGCTTTTGTTTCTGTTTTGTTCTGCTTTGGTTGTCAATTTCTGTTGGGTTTCTCTTTGAATATCTCATAGCATACTGGGGTTCCTCTGTCAGGTCTTTCCAGAGCCTTTTGTCTTAATGGATTCAGTAATTGTGTGTCTTATACGTGTATATGTTTCCTTCACTTAGTATTTGTTTAACCCAACACTCGGACATTAGTCTGGGGCTTGGACAGTCTTCTATAAACCCCTCTATTGCCAGGACAAGCAACCCCAAAAGTTTGGACTACCATGAGGAAACAAAGAAACACCATGCACGCAAAGGAGCAGGAAAAAAACCCACAAGACCAGGTAAATGAAGAGGAAATAGGAAAAATGCCTGAAAAAGAATTCAGAGTAATAATAGTAAAAATGATACAAAATCTCAATAACAAAATAGAGAAAGAACAAGAAACAGTTCATAAGAACTCAGGAAAACAAACAACAATGGATAACAAAATAACTGAAATTAAAAATACTCTAGATGCTATAAACAGCAGAATGACGGAGGCAGAAGAATGAATAAGTGAGTTGGAAGATAGAATGGGGGAAATAACTGCCACAGAGCAGGAAAAAGAAAAAAGAATAAAAAGATTAGAAGACAGTCTCAGAGACCTCAGTGATAACATTAAGTGCACCAACATTCGAAATATAGACATCCCAGAAGAAGAAGAAAACAAGAAAGAGTCTGAGAAAATATTTGAAGAGGTTCTAGTGGAAAACTTCCCCAACATGGGAAAGGAAATAATTCACCAAGTCCAAGAAGCACAGAGAGTCCCATACAGAATAAACCCAAGGAGAAATACACCAAGGCACATATTAATCAAACTAATGACAATTAAACACAAAGAAAAAATATTAAAAGCAGCAAGAGAAAAGCAACAAATAACATATAAAAGAAAACCAATTAGGATAACAGCTAACCTTTCTACAGAAACTCTGCAGGCCAGAAGGGAATGGCAGGATATACTGAAAGTCCTGAAAGAGAGAAACCTACAGCCAAGAATACTCTACCCAGCAAGAATCTCATTCAGATTTGAGGGAGAAATCAAAAGCTTTCCAGACAAGCAAAAGTGAAGAGAATTCAGCACCACCAAACCAGCCTTACAACAAGTGCTAAAGGAACTTCTCTAAGTAGGAAACACAAGAAAAGGAAAACACCTGCAAATACAAACCCAAAACAATTCAGAAAATGGGAATTGGAACACACATGTCAATAATCACCTTAAATGTAAATGGATTAAATGCTCCAACAAAAAGACACAGACTGGCTGAATGGATAAAAAACAGGACCCTTCTATATGCTGCCTACAAGAAACCCACTTCAGACCAAGGGATACATATAGACTGAAAGTAAAGGGATGGAAAAAGATATTTCACACAAATAGAAGTCAAAAGAAAGCTGGAGTAGCAATACTCATATCAGACAAATTAGACTTGAAAGTAAAGACTATCACAAGAGACAAGGAAGGACGCTACATAATGATCAAGGGATCCATCCAAGAAGAACATATCACAGAGGTAAATATCTATGCACCCAACATAGGAGCACCTCAATACATAAGGCAAATGCTAACAGCTATAAAAGGGGGCATCAACAGTAACACAATAATAGTGGGAGACTTGAACACCCCACTTACATCAATGGACAGATCATCCAAACAGAAAATAAATAAAGACACACAAGCTTTAAAGGACACATTAGACCATCTCAACTTAATTGATATTTATAGGACATTCCATCCAAAAATGGCAGAATACACTTTCTTCTCAAGTGCACACAGAACATTTTCCAGGATAGATCACATCTTGGGTCACAAATCAAACCTTGGCAAATTGAAGAAAATTGAAATCATATCAAGCATCTTCTCAGACCACAACACCATGAGACTAGATATCAATTACAGGGAAAAAACTGCAAAAAATACAAACACATGGAGGCTAAACAATTCACTATTAAACAACCAAGAAATCATTAAAGAAATCAAACAGGAAATCAAAAAGTATCTGGAAATAAACGACAATGAAAACACAACAACGCAAAACCTATGGGACGCAGCAAAAGCAGTTCTAAGAGGGAAGTTTATAGCAATACAGTCCTATCTTAAGAAACAAGAAAAATATCGAATAAACAACCTAACCTTACACCTAAAACAATTAGAAAAAGGAGAACAAAGAGAGCCCAAAGTGAGCAGAAGGAAAGAAATCATAAAGATCAGAGCAGAAATAAATGAAAAAGAAAGGAAGGAAGCAATAGCAAAAATTAATAAAACTAAAAGCTGCTTCTTTGAGAAGATTAACAAAATTGATAAACCATTAGCCAGACTCATCAAGAAAAAAAGGGAGAAGATGCAAATCAACAGGATTAGAAATGAAAAAGGAGAAGTAACAACAGACACCTGAGAAATACAAAACATCATGAGAGACTACTACAAGCAACTATATGCCAAAAAATTGGATAACCTAGAAGAAATGGATAAATTCTTAGAAAAATACAATCTTCCAAGACTGAACCAGGAAGAAATAGAAACTATGAACAGACCAATCACAAGTACGGAAATTGAGACTGTGATTAAAAATCTCCCAACACACAAAAGCCCAGGACCAGATGGATTCACGGGTGAATTCTATCAAACATTTTGAGAAGAGATAACACCTATCCTTCTCAAACTCTTCCAAAATATAGCAGAAGGATGAACACTCCCAAACTCATTCTATGAGGCCACCATCACCCTGATACCAAAACCAGACAAAGATGTCACAAATAAAGAAAACTACAGACCAATATCACTGATGAATATAGATGCAAAAATCCTCAACAAAATACTAGCTAACAGAATCCAACAGCACATTACAAAAATCATACACCATGATCAAGTGGGGTTTATCCCTGGGATGCAAGGATTCTTCAATATACGCAAATCAATCAACGTGATACATCATATCAACAAATTGAAGGATAAAAACCATATGATCATCTCAATAGATGCAAAAAAAGCTTTTGACAAAGTTCAACATCCATTTATGATAAAAGCTCTCCAGAAAATGGGCATAGAAGGAAATTACCTCAACATCATAAAAGACATAATATCAGAAACCAAAAGCCAACATTGTTCTAAATGGTGAAAACCTGAAAGAATTCCCTCTAAGAACAGGAACAAGACAAGGGTGCCCATTCTCACCATTATTATTCAACATAGTTTTGGAAGTGTTAGCCACAGCAATCAGAGAAGAAAGTGAAATAAAAGGAATCCAAATTGGAAAAGAAGAAGTAAAAGTGTCACTCTTTGCAAATGACTTGATATTATGTATAGAAAACCCTAAAGACTCTACCAGAAAACTGCTAGCACTAATTGATGAGTTTAGTAAAGTAGCAGGATACAAAATTAATGCACAGAAATCCCTTGCATTCCTATACACTAACAACGGAAGAGCAGAAAGAGAAATTAAGGAAACTCTCCCATTCACCATTGCAACAAAAAGAATAAAATACCTAGGAATAAACCTACCCAGGAAGGCAAAAGATGTGTATGCAGAAAACTTTAAGACATTGATGAAAGAAATCAAAGATGACACAAACAAATAGAGGGACATACCATGTTCCTGGATTGGAAGAATCAACATAGTGAAAATGTCTGTACTACCCAAAGCAATTTACAGATTCAATGCAGTCCCTATCAAATTAAATGGCATTTTTCACAGAGCCAGAGCAGGAAATCTTACAATTTGTATGGAAACGCAAAAGACCCCGAATAGCCAAAGCAATCTTGAGAAGGAAAAATGGAGTTGGTGGAATCAGGCTTCCTGACTTCACACTATACTACAAGGCCACAGTGATCAAGACAGTATGGTACTGGCACAAAAATAGAAAAGAAGATCAATGGAATAGAACAGAGAACTCAGAAGTAAGCCCAAGCACATATGGGCACCTTATCTTTGACAAAGGAGGCACGAATATACAATGGAAAAAAGACAGCCTCTTCAATAAGTGGTGCTGGGAAAATTGGACAGCAACATGTAAAAGAATGAAATTAGAACACTTCCTAACACCATACACAAAAATAAACTCCAAATGGATGAAAGACCTACATGTAAGGCCAGACACTATAAAACTCCTAGAGGAAAACATAAGCAGAACACTATGACATCCATCAAAGCAAGATCCTTTTTGACCCACCTCCTAGAATCATGGAAATAAAATCAAGAATAAACAAATGGGACCTCATGAAACTGAAAAGCTTTTGCACAGCGAAAGAAACCATAAACAAGACTAGAAGGCAACCCTCAGAATGGGAAAAAATAGTGGCCTATGAAACAACGGACAAAGGATTAACCTCCAAAATATACAAGCAGCTCATGCAGCTTCATACCAAAAAAGCAAATAACCCAATCCTCAAATGGGTGGAAGATCTAAATAGACATTTCTCCAAAGAAGACATGCAGATGGCCAACAGACACATGAAAAGATGCTCAACATCACTAATCATCAGAGAAATGCAAGTCAAAGCCACAATGAGGTATCACCTCACACCAATCAGAATGGCCATCATCACAAAATCTGGAAACAACAAATGTTGCGGAGGGTGTGAAGAAAAGGGAAGTCTCCTGCACTGTTGGTGGGAATGTAAGTTGGTACAGCCACTATGGAAAACAGTTTGGAGGTTCCTTAAAAAACTACAAATAGAACTACCATATGACCCAGTAATCCCACTCCTGGGCATATACCCAAAGAAAACCATAATCCCAAAAGAAACATGTACCATAATGTTTATTGCAGCACTATTTACAATAGGCAGGACATGGAAGCAACCTAAATGCCCATCAACACATGAATGGATAAAGAAGATGTGGCATATATATACAATGGAATATTACTCAGCTATAAAAAGGGATGAGTTGGAGCTATATGTAATGAGGTGGAGAGACCTAGAGTCTGTCATACAGAGTGAAGTAAGTCAGAAAGAGAAAGACAAATATTGTATGCTAACTCATATGTACGGAATCTAAAAATGGTACTGATGAACTCAGTGACAAGACAAGAACAAGGACGCAGATGCAGAGAATGGACTGGAGAACTCGAGGTTTTGGGGGGGCAGGGGGTGAAGGGGAAGCTGAGATGAAGCGAGAGAGTAGCACAGACATATATATACTACCAACTGTAAAATAGATAGCCAGTGGGAAATTGTTGTATAACAAAGGGAGTCCAACTCGAGGATGGATGATGCCTTAGAGGACTGGGACAGGGAGGGTGGGGGGGAGTCGAGGGAGGGAGGGAATACGGGGATATGTGTATGAATACAGATGATTGAACTTAGTGTACCTCAAAAAATAATAAATAAATAAATAAAATGAAAATGAAAATAAATAAATACATTAAAAAGTCATAGAACATAGGAGAAAACCTAGATGACCAAATACAACACCAAAGACATGATCAATGAAAAAAATAGTTGATAAGCTGGTCTTCACTAAAAATTTAAAACTTCGGCTCTGCAAAAGATAATATCAAGAGAATTGCAAGACAAGCCAGAAGCCAAGAGAAAATATTTGCAAAGGACACATCTGATAAAGAATCATTACCCAAAGTACACAAAGAACTCTTAAAACTCAATGATAAGAAAACAAACAACCAGTTTAAAAAAGGGCCAAACACCTTAACAGATACCTCACCAAAGAAGATATACACATGGCAGATAAGCATATGAAACAGTGCTCCACATCTTATGTCATAAGGAAACACAAATTAAAACTGTGAGATACACCCTTATTAGAATGGCCAAAATCCGGAACACTGACAACACTAAATGCTAGCAATGATGTAGAGCAACAGGAACTCTCATTTATTGCTGATGGGAATATAAGATGGTATTGCCACTTTGGAAGACAGTCTGGCAGTTTCTTACCAAACTAAACATACTTGCAGCATGTGATCCATCAGTTGTGCTTCTTGGTGTTTATCCAAGGAATTGAAAACTTATGTCCACACACAATCCCGTACGTGGATGTCTATTGCAGCTTTATTCATAACTGTCAAAAAAGACTATTCATAGCAGATCTTTTGCTTGTGCACCTCTTTACTACTTAAAAAGGGCTCCTCTTCTTTAAGACAGTTTATTACCATCATAAGATATGATATTGTTAAAGCAAGACCCTGTACTGCCATCCACCAGGAAATTACCATAATGCATATACAAATATGCAGCATCTTTGGTGTGTGTACCCCTTGCCCCTGAGTTACGTAATGGTGTAACTTGTGGTCCTGAGTCAGGTCACCACAAGCATGTAAATTAAATGTTTCCTTTGATAAAGGTTAATATTCATGGAGTACCAGCTTCAGTTGACATTTGCATGCTAAGTGTTCAGAACAGTGCTGAGAACACAGTACGTGGTGGTGACATCATCAGACATTATAACAGTATTAACCCATTTGACCCACATACAAAAAAATTCTATGAGATACATACTAAAATTACTAAGTAGACACTAAAACACAATATACATGTTCCTGAAAAACATCACATTCTGCAAAAATTTGCACTAAAACTAATAGAGTTTCTGGCGGAGATGAGGTTCAAAGGAGACAATTCAAAAAGTATGCAACATTCTAAGTACTGCATTAATAAAATTTATTTAAAACAGCACATTTTAAAAATGGAATAAATACCTAATAATTAAAGAAATGGTAGTTTAAGTGTAGTTTGTCTCCTACGCAGAAATGTAGAAGAAATTTTATAGAAAACACAGGGCTTTACCTTCCTAAAAATGTGGAGTTTGCTGTCCTGAGGTGGGTATAAGAAAGGATGAAGGTGCACAGAGCCGACAGGCACCAAAGTCAGGAAGAAGCATGCAAACAATCACTGCCAGCCAGACATTGGCATCAAACACATGTCATAGCAAAACAAAGTTAACATCCCCGTTTTACAAATGAGGAAACTGAGGTATAGAAAGGTTGAGAAACTTGCCCAAGACTGACAATCAGTAACTGGTGGAAACAAGATCTGAACTTGAACTCCATCATGCTGCTAAACGGCCTTTTTCAGATTTCATAAATGGTTTCAAGAGTGAAACCATCCCTTGTATCAAAGCACACCTAATAGCAGCTCAGGAAATAGCACCTGAATGACTGAATGATTCAAATTTCATATACTGGGACTTCCTAGGTGGTGCAGTGGTTAAGAATCTGCCTACCAATGCAGGGAACATGGGTTGGATCCCTGCTCCAGGAAGATACCACATGCCACGGAGCAACTAAGCCCATGCACCACAACTACTGAGCCTGCTCTCTAGAGCCTGTGAGCCACAACTATTGAGCCCATGTGCCACAACTACTGAAGCCCACGCACCTAAAGTCCATGCTCTGCAACAAGAGAAGCCACCACGATGAGAAGCCCATGCACCACAATGAAGAGTAGCCCCCGCTCACTGCAACTAGAGGAAGCTAATGTGCAGCAATGAAGACCCAACACAGCCAATAAAATAAATAAGTAAATACATTTATTTAAAAAACAAATTTCATATACCAAGGGGATATACAGTATTTCCCATTCTTAGGTACTACAGTAACTTAAGGGGCTTGGAGGGATTTTTTTTTTTTTAAGAGTTGTACTGGTTTTTTTTTTTTTTATTATTATTCATTTATTGGCTGTGTTGGGTCTTCGTTGCTACACATGGGCTTTCTCTAGTTGCTGAGGGCAGGGGCTACTCTTCATTGTGGTGCGTGGGCTCCTCATTGTAGTGGCTTCTCTGGTTGTGGAGCATGGGCTCTAGGCACATGGGCTTCAATAGTTGCGGCACATGGGCTCAATAGTTGTGGCTCACGGGCTCTAGAGCAGAGGCTCAATAGTGGTGGCTCATGGCCTTAGTTGCTCCGTGGCATGTGGAATCTTCCCAGAGCAGGGCTCAAACCCATGTCCCCTCCATTGGCAGATGGATTCCCAACTACTGTGCCACCTAGGAAGTCCGAGGGGATTTTTGTTTTTTAATTTTTTTTTACAAAATTTTCCTATTGGCTATTTTTTTTTTCAGCTTTGTTGAGGAATAATTGATGAATACAATTGTAAGATATTTAAAGTGTACATCATGATGATTTGATATTCATATACATTGTGAGGGGATTAATACATCTATTACCTCACATATTTATCTTTTTTGGTGAGAACATTTAAGATTTACTCTCAGAAAATTTCAATTATACAACACAGTGTTATCAACTGTATTCATCATGTTATACATTAGATCCTTAGCCCTTGTTCATCTTATAACTGAAAGTTTGTACCCTTTTACCAACCTCTCCCTATTTGCTACACCTCCCAGCCCCTGGTAACCACTTTTCCAGTCTTTGTTTCAATGATTTGACTTTTTTTTAGATTCCATATTTAAAAGATACCATGCAGTATTTGTCTTTCTCTGTGTGGCTTATTTCATTTACTGTAATGCCCTCCAGGTTTATCCATGTTGTTGCAAATTACAGGATTTCCTTCTTTTTGAAGGCTGAATTATATTCATATATATTTATCACATTCTCTTGATCCATTCATCCACTGATGGACGTTTAGGGTGTTTCCATACCTTGGCTACTGTGAATAGTGCTGCAATGAACATAGAAGTACACATATCTCTTCGACATAGTGATTTCATTTCCTCTGGATATATGCCCAGAAGTGGGATTGCTGGATCGTATGGTAGCTCTATTTTTAATTTTCTGAGGAACCTCCACACTGTTTTCCATAGTGGCTGCACCAACATTTCCACTAACAGTGCACAAGGGCTTCCTGTTCACACCCTCACCGGCACTTGTATCTCTTGTCTTTTTGGTAACAGCCAACCTAACTGGTGTGAGAAGCCATCTCGTTGCGGTTTTGATTTGCATTTCACTGATGATTAGTGATATTCACCATTTTTTCATGTACCTATTGTTCATTTATATGCCTTCTTTGGGAAAATATCTATTCAAGTCTTGAAGGACCTTGTTTATAGTAGGTGAAAATCCTGCATGGATCGAATCTGTATATTCTGAGTTCAGAGAGAGCATTCATTATAGTCAACAGTTATGCCTGGCTTGGAAAAACAATCTGGTCATATTATTACAGATCCAAGATTATGTTTCATATTTAATGTATAAAATTCCAAAAGTCAATGATGACAGCAGATGTGATGTAGAGTTTAATAATTCTCCCATAAGTTGGTACTCCAGTTCATTCCACATACTTAGATGGAGAAATATAGCCTGGTCTAATCTTAGAGTAGATATTATACTATCTTATTTATTGTGTTGTCATTCTTTGATTTCAAGTACCCACTTTGCTGCCAGCCCACAGGAGTTGTTATTCATTTTTTGTACTGCAAAACTGACTCCTAGGAGGTGGGAGTCTTTCTCTTAGCTGCTCACCACACACCTCAAGTACTGTGTTGATCTGAGGGTAAGATCTGCTACCTTAGCCAGTGCCCTGCTCCCTCTGCCCCCTTCGCTCTCTCTCCCTTTCTTTTCTGTTTAGGAACACATACATTTATAGAGTAAAAAAGAAACAGAAGCAGTGTATACAGAGTCATTCACTATACTCCAGGTGCTGATTTATTTTGTTTTTGAGAAACTGTATGCTATATACTTCAAAAACAATCCATCAGTTTGCCTGATTAGTTTCTTACCTTGGCCTCATATGAAAAAATTATGTTTCATATTTAATGTATAAAATTCCAAAAGGTCATATTATGTGTTCAAATTAACTTCTGGGGATTTGAGTTATAGGAGATTTTTGTTTCCAAATTTTAAAAAACACTTTGGTCATTAGAAATTGTTTTAATTTTTTTATTACAAATATAAATCTGTGAACCAAATCTCCCTTCCCACAAACACCTGAGCCACTTCCAAATCTGAGACTCTCTATTTACTGGCATTTACAAAATCAAAGGTTCTTGTTAAATTCATGCCTTGCTTTCTGGTTTTGAACGAAACATCTTTGAGTGGTTTTTTTTTTTTTTTTTTTGTTAGAATGAGTGACGTTCAACACACACACACACACGCACACACACACACACACACACACAGCCCAGCCACATAACCCTGTTGCTATGATATGAGCCGGTCTCCACCTTCATGCTCTCCCCAGCCTCACATCATCATCTTGACTGAGGCAGAAGAAGAGGTCACAGAAGGCCATACTACTGAAGCTTTTTCCAATTTTAAAACATCCTCGGCCATTTCACAAGGGATTGGAATTTCAAGCACACAAGTTGGATGAGTTTGAGGCTGGCTCCATAATGCTCTGCATAGTAATTGAAAAATCCTGTTAAGTTGTATCATTTGCCAAAAACCCTCTTAGTCTCTCTAGAGCTGACTTTGAGTCTGCATAAGCAAAACTAGAAGCATTACAGAACAAATTTTTATCTGTTTGAGTCAAATTCAGTAGCTGTTTTTCATTTATCCTTACGGAGGTGGAATAACATAGTGGCTAAGAATACAGGCTTTGGGGATACATGGTTCACTCATTTGCTGGTTGGGTAGGGTTAGACAAGTTGTTTCATCTCCCCAGATTTTAGTTATCAATAAAATGGGAATCAAAGTCAATAATTTGTGTAAAGCATTAACACAGTGCCCGACAATAGTGAGCATTCAATAAATTTTATTCATTAAAATGGTAGAGCAAATCACACTTACAGCCTTTGCTAATATACACAGCATATTCAGATCACGGATCATAAAAGCATCAGAAAATAACTCAGAGTTGCTCTCGAATGGGTCTGCTGCCATGAACTAGACACAGCCTGAGGAAATGTATTTTAGTCCAGGTTTAGCAGAACTAAAATGCCTCAGACTAATTAAAAAATTCATGAAGGGCAAGCTATGAAAGTTTTATACACTGTGATGTTATTTTCTATAACTTTCCCTCAAATTAGAGTTTTTCCACAGAATGGTCAAGAAGACTTGCAATGGGTGAATCATGTTGTTATAACCAAACTATACGTGATATATTTATACTAAATATTTCTAAGGACTTAAATCACAGAAACTATAAATGTAGACAGATATTTTAAATATCAATACAAATTTTAAACTGATGCATTGAAGACTTTTGGACTAGCCATTATCAAACTAAGTCATCCATCATGCCAAGACAAGTAATGCTAATAAAAAAAAAAATAACTGGAATAGATGTAGAAAACAAACTTATGGTAACCAGCTGGTAAGGGGGGGAGGGATAAATTGGGAGATTGGTTTGATATATACACATTACTATATATAAAATAAATAAGTAATAAGGACTTACTGCATAGCACAGAGAACTTTCCTCAGTACTCTGTAATGAACTATATGGGGAAAGAAGCTTAAAAAAACAGAATTGATATATGTATATGTATATGTATAACTGATTCACCTTTCTGTACAGCAGAAACTAACACAACATTGTAAACCAACTATACCCCCAATAAAAAATTTTTTAAAGAAACACAATTCAATGAAATGTATGAACTTTATTAAGAATGGAATGTATCTCAAATTGTGTAGTAGGAACTGGGAGTTGTAAGATTAAATCCTTACCCTCAGAGGATTCATAACTGAAAAGCGAAGCAGACAGACAAGTAATCATTTAAATGCACCTTTTAGGTGTTATAATGGAGACCAGGGAAGCAAAAAGAGAAGCAAGAAGAAATACACCTGGAGTGGGTAGGCGAGAGGAGCTGGAAAGCTAGAGAGAACCGATCATCCTCAGACTGTACCTTAAAGAGCAAGTAAGGATTTTCCAGGCTGGCAGAGCGAGCATAGCATGGAGGAGAGAACGTACTATATGGCACACTTGTGCTTCTGACACCTTGGCCTTTGTTTATTTGTTTATTTATGATTTTTTTTCTTCAGATCTTCACTGGAGTATAATTGCTTTACAATGTTGTGCCAGTTTCCGCTGTATAACAAAGCGAATCAGCTCTATTTATACCTATATTCCCTTAACCCCTCCCTCTTGAGTCTCCCTCCCCACCCTCCCTAACCCACGCCTCTAGCCATCACCAAGCATCAACACACTGGTCTTTAAATCAGACCAAAACACCCCCACACAATTTTCCCACATGGCTCAGAAATGCAAGTTTAAAGATAAACAGAGCCTCTGGACCTCATGTCCCTCCCACACCACTCACTAATCCACCCCTGCTTTGCCTGTTCCTGCACTTCTGCTCCACGCCCTGCCATTCATAGCTACATCTCCCCCCTTCAGTATTTGTGACCTTCTAGACAGTTAGAAATTTCTTAGATTCTGCTACACCTACAACACTCTGGACTTCATTGCTTCCTTTCATGCATAGAGAATCACAACCAATATTTTAGAATTTTCCCTCCCTGTTTATTTCCTAAAGACACATATAGATATTGATTTGAATATGTGATGAGGGGAAAAGAAATTTGCTACTTAAAAACACACTACTGCCTAACCTGGGCCAACCATGGTAAAACTGAGACCCTTTTGTTCCAGTGAGCACCTTGATAAATTGGGGTCTATAAATAGGAGTTTGGAGGGACTTCAGATTTAATCATAATGAAATAAATGAAGCATTGCCCCCCCTCTATAAATAAGGTGAGAAATATAAATCTACCTCTGGTTAAACGAGAGAAATCTGAACCTCCAAATCATAAAACAAAAGAAAGTGCACAAAAATTTAGGAAGGTCAGACAGGAAGTACAGGAAGATACTAAGAGAGAACAATCGCAGCTGAAAATCTCACAAACACCAGCAAAAACTCACTTCTCTAAAGTGAGTGGCATGCCCTGAGATATTTTTAGGAACTATTTCATACTTGAGACAAGATAAATGATGTGTGTAGATTAATAGTGGAAGGCTCCCTGGATCCTATTTGCCATCAAGTGTAAAATATCTCAGAGAGTGGAGATAATTTAGGAAACACATAGACAAGCTATATTTTGGCAACCATCTGAGTGGAGGCAAGGATGATTAAGAACAGGCTATGGTGGACTTCCTAGGTGGTGCAGTGGTAAAGAATCTGCCTGCCAATGCAGGGGACACGGGTTCGAGCCCTGCCCTGGGAAGATTCCACATGCCATGGAGCAACTAAGCCTGCACACCACAGCTACTGAGCCTGTGTTCTAGATCCCATGAGACACAACTACTGAGCCCATGTGCTGCAACTATTGAAGCCCACGCACCTAGGGCCTGTGCTCCACAACAAGAGAAACCACTACAATGAGGAGCCTGCACACCACAGTGAAGAGTAGCCCCTGCTCACAGCAACTAGAGAAAGCCTGTGTGCAGCAACAAAGACCCAAAGCAGCCAATAAATAAAATTAATTAATTAATTAATTTTAAAAAAAAGAACAGGCTATGGTGCCATTTTTAATTGACTAGAGAGAAATAAAAGCTAAAATAATATATTCAGCTCCATGTCATAATTAGAGTTCTCTTTTTCAAACTCTCTTGCAAAAAAAGATTATCCAGGAACAATTCAGCTCATTTAAAAATAAAAAATAAAGAAAAAATAAAACTACATAAGATCTATTTTTTAAAAAGGAGGAAAGCAACAAGGAAATAAATACAAGGCATGTAGACTAATCACTGAAAAAATAATGACATGGAACAAATAAAAACTGTAGCCAAATATAGTGCTACATATGAAAGGTGTAATGAAGCAAGGGCCTTTTTAAAACAAAAACACAAATCAGAGATACTAAAATTCAGAGCAGTCATGGTAAAACAATAGAAGGTGGAAAATAAGCTAAGAAGCTAGATCAGCTTAAGAAAGAAGTGCAGGGATAAAAAGCCATCACAGAAATGAGAATCAAATTGGAAGCAGCACAACAAAAAATAAGCACAGTAAGAGAAACTAGAGCACAGTTATACAAAAATTGAGTGAAAAATAAAAGATCAAAGATTCATAAACATTAGAAAGGAAATGGAGGCTTAGGAAGATAGGTGAAAGAGATCCAACCTTTGCATATGTAGTGTTCCCAGAGATGAAAATCAAAAGACTAGAAAAGAAAAAAAAAAGATATAAATTAAGGAAATGTTCCAGAAACAAATGAATTAAATCACAGTTAATTTCCACAGTATTTCCACAAGAACATGGAACCATGTTAATAAATTATCATAATAATCATCATTTATATTTATGTTTTGCTAGTAGTACCTCACTTAATCCTCACAACACAGATAGGCAGTATCATTATCCACATTTTACAACTGTAATAAAACTGAATTAGAAAAAGGTATCTAAGCAAAATGATCAAGTGAGCTCTATAGTAAAAATTCTGACTAGGTGTGACTTCTCTAGGAAAAAAAAAACTTTTATTGTTAGAAGACTGTAGAATAACACTTACACAGTCCTCAAACAAAGTACAACCCAAGAATTTTATACACAGCCAAACTGTCATTCAAGCATAAAGGCAACAGAAAAATACTTTTAAATCTTTTAAAAGCCAAAGAACAAAATTTGCATAAATCCTTACTTAAGAAACTACTAGAAGATAAACTTCAGCCAAACAAGTAATGAATAGAAAAATTACTGCAAAACCATTGGGATTGAGTACTGATTCCACTTAAGTATAGGATCAAGAACAAAAGAACTATTTTTTTGGTCTATATTGACAAAACTTCGTCAAAAGATAAATTAAAATCTGGCAAAAATCATATCAAAACACAAAGCAATAATTTCTATAATATGGAGATTGTGCCCATACCATAATCTGTGTGATAAATTGAATTATTTTTCAAGTTTTTCAGCCCTCCTCCTGTGAGATAATTATACATCCCCTGGCTTGTCATCTGTAGGTGGAGCCACCTTTGTTTTGACCAGTGAACTGTGGGCAGAGCTGACGTATCACTTCCAAGCACTGTGTACGCTTTTTGTTTGGCTTCTTTTGCCAAACACAAGGTATTTCAGATGTGCTTATGCTGTTAGTTTGTTCCTTTTTGTTACTGATTCATATTCTATTGTGTGAGTAGACTACAGTGTAAGTATCTGCTTTTCTATGGATGGACATTTGGGTTGTTTCTAGTTTTAGGCTATTACGAATAATGCTGCTTTGGACACTTTTATGCAAGTCTTTTTGTGGACATGTTTTTTTTCAATTCTCTTGGATAAACACTTAGGAGTAAAATTACCAGGTCATAAAATAAGTAATAAAATAAACCTGTGTTTGATTTTATATAAAACTGCCTGTTGAAGGAGGTCATTGAGAGGATGTGACCACCATTTGACCTTGGAGACGCACTCAGGTGACAGGAGACCCCTCACCCCCTCCCCTGCCCACCATTCCTACACCAGGAGCCATTTCAAGGATACAGCCTTGAGAGAGTAACATGTTGTCAGACTGACTATGTGAACAGATCCCGTTAAGTCCTCTATATAAACTTTAAGATTGTGGAAATCTACTCATCTTGTGGTGCCCAAGACTACCTTACATGTAGGTTCCCTTACTTGTTAAAATTGCCGTCTACCAATCTGGAGGGCTCTGCCTCTACCTTTAGTCTCTCCTTGACCTCTGTGTACAGGGGCCAGCTTTGAATTTCACCTGGAAGCTCCCAAGGCTTCAAACCAACACTCACAGATTTCCAAAGTGAGAGTTCATCATCACTAATATTTGGTGTTACCAGTCTTCTTAATTTTGGCCACCCTAGTAAGAACAATGTGAGAATTCACTGGGGACTTAATTTGCATTTCCCTGGAAACTGGTCATGTTGAGTAGATATCATTTGAACAGCCTCTTCAATGAGGTGTCTGTTCAGCAATTTTGCTCATTTTTATTGAGTTGTTCATCTCTTTATTATTGAGCTGCTCTTTATATAATCATTTCAATAAGGTAAAATTCTTCATTTTCTTTCTATTAATATTATACTTAGTGGATTTACTGTCTTCCCTAAGAAATCTTTGCCTACCCCAAGATCATGAAGATATTGCAGAAGCTTTTATTTTCATGTGAGAAGTTTTTTTCCTGTAGAAACTTTATAATTTTAGTTCTAAAGTTAGGTTCATACTTCACTCAAATTACTTTGCAGTGCAGTGTGTGATGAGTATCAAGGTTGACTTTTTCCCAGATGTTTACCAGTTATTTCAGCCCCATTTGATGAAAAAAGTTTTCTTTGCTCATTGAATTAAATTGAACTGGCAACTTTTCAGAAACCAATTGATGTTTGGGTGTCTATTTGTGGCCTTTCCATTCTGTTGCATTAATCTATTTATCTATCCTCATGTCAGTACCACTCTGTCTCAATTACTGTAGCTTTACAGTAATTCCTGCAATCAGATGGTGAAAGTCCTCTAACGTCTTCTCTTACAAGACTCTTCTAGTAATTCTAAATTCTTTTTTTGTTCCTGTATAGAGAGAAAACTGATGATTCAAGACAGAAAATAATTGTTCATGGTATATATATATAAGATTATCCGTATTCCTGGTATTGACTATATTTTCTTATTTGCTGTATTCCTGATACTCTGGCATCTGGGACCTTGCTGATGGGGAGGAGTCACTAATACCAGGTTAGCTAATTCCAAGAGTAAAAGGCTTGCCTGGAAGTGTCTCTTTGACATGAAAACCAATCAATTCAAGTTATTCCTCTATCTGCCTCACTTTATCAGGCTTTTGTTGTCTGGGAACACTATCCCTATACCCTAACCACCCCAAGGCCAGCTACTGGACAACTAGGGGTCCCCCTACCATCCCGGAGCCCACCAAAATTATTCAGTGTCCATTCCCAAACCCACTTAGCTTGCTTACCTTGTCCATTCCTTCCCGTGAAAACCACAATAAAGTATCCTACCCAGCACTTCTTCTCCCCTCCCTCTGTCTGCTCACCTTGCCCTGGTGCTTTCCTGTGTGGCCCCTCATGGCAGTCGGGCCTCCCGTTTGTAGGGGGTTGTGAGTACAATGGAAACTTCTTCCTTCGTGACAATCACTTCTGTGTCTGCATGCCTTACCATACCTGCTCAACACACATCCCAGGTACCATTAACGCAATCACACATCACCAATACTAGGATTTATCATTTTAAAATTTTGTATCAATTTGAGGGTCAAAATTGATGTTTTATTCTCAGTAGTTATCACTTGATTACCCAGGTGTTTTACAGTTTTCTCTGTATGTTTGCTTTTTCATATTTCTTTATTGAAAAAATTTTTCCATGTTCTTTGTTCATTATTTTATTATGTCTTTGTATTATTTTCCCTTTTGCATCAGATGAGAATGCCCAGATCATGCCTAAACTTTCTCAAGTGGTGCCAGAACACAGACTTGCTGGGGTAACAATAAATATTGGAATATGGCAGAAAAACTGCATTTGGAGAACAGATGGAGACGCAAGAGGAGCCAATGTATGAAAGATCGTATATTATGTGCACAGGAAATTGTGTGTGTTTGATGCAATGAAACAGCTGAAGGGATGGGCAGGACTGGAGTGCAGACAAGTTAGTGAGCAGTTATTACCATAGGGAGACAGACTGAGACTTTTAAGGGAAGTATATCCAAGAACAAAAAGAAATGCCATATCAAACAAAGCCAAAATCATGGAAAGGTAACAAAACTGCAAGATGAACACAGAGGCTGGAAAAGGGTACAAAGGGTGATTGGGGTCAGAATAAAGGAACACAAGCCCTAGGATGACCCAAGTGAACCAAGCTGATGGTGACCAAATTTAGACATAGAGTGGACCCAGGTCATTAGGATGGAGATGGACAAATCCAATCTCAGGGGATGATGGAAACAAGGATTATGTACCCAAGAATTAGTCACAGAAATAATATTAATAAACCAGTAATTAATAGAATAGGAGGAAAGTTTGGAGGTGATGAACGTGTGTATGACATAAACCATGGTGCTGGTTTCGTGGGTGTGTGCTAATCTCCAAACTTATCAAGTTGTATGCATTACACACCTACAGCTTTTTTATGTCAATCCTACTTCAATAGAGTTGTTTTTAAAATGAAGAACCAATGTGGTGGGGGGCTGGGGGGCGGGGAAGGATATGAGACAGTTGTTGCGAGAAACAAGAAAAGGGATTGATTAGAATTAAGTAAAAGTGCTATTGAAAACCCAGACAAAGTAGGGATTCACAGATTTGTAATGGAGGCCATCATGCTTTTACAGGATTTTCTACCAACATTCAGAATATCAGGAGTAACAATGAAGAAAGTAGGAAAATAAGTTCCACACTAAAACGTACAGAATGTTCTAACTATTGTAAAGTTTTTTGTCTTTTTTAGCCAACAAGACTGTAAATTCCTGGAAAGTGGGGACCTGGGTTACACAACTTCTCATGCTTTACAGCTCCTTGCTCCAGACCACCTATAGATGAGTGCTTAATATGTAAATATTAGTGAATAGGGTACTGATATTTCTATCCTATCTCTTTAAGTGCAGACTGCAATAGTGTTGAAGATGTCCAATGTCACAAGAAGTTCATGTGTTCATCCCTATCATGTGAACGGAAATATCTTTCCTAATATGTTTGCATACACTGTAATCAAAGTGTTCAAATAATAAAATTCATATAACATAAAACCTCAAATAAAGAGTCAAAAAACTACTCTCTGAATTTCTTTTCTGGTGAAAATGCAGGTCACGATAGACAGCAGGTAGAGGAGGGGTACTAATTCCTTTAGCCCATCATAAATTGGGAAAATAAGAGCCCCAGATGGATGGACAGAGAGACCCAGAGACAGAATAAAAGAGACTCAGAAAAGAGAAGCAGAGGTGAGTATTAATATATGGAGGAAAGGAAACACAGGAAGTAGAAAGCATCCCTGGCACTTGTTTATTATAAAAGTGTGGTCTCCGGGCAGAGACAGAGCTTTAGGATAAACAGGGTGGATTTTAAATCCTGGGAATTGGGGATCTTGAGGTGAGTTCTCACCAATGAGCCATGTGACCAAGACTCAAAGACAATCCAACTCAATAACAGAGTACCAAATACCACAAACAAGAATAAGCTTGCTGTTCTTCTAATTTAAACTACACAATGATTTTTCTTATTTAAAACACATTCCAATTTGGGAGAATCACACTGAAATAGTGTGTGAGGCTTGGATATAAAAGAAGCACTAATGAAATTCATGACGAGCATGAACTACAGTCTAACTTCAGAGGTAAGCTAGACATCACACTCTGAAAAGTATCTCAGGCTCAATAACCTGTCTGGACCACTGCATCATCAGAGGTACTTGAGGTCACATTGTGTACAACCTCTGTGTTTTAGAGACCGTCTCTTCCAGGCCATGGAAACTACAGAGATAAGACTTAACAAATAGGAAACTTCTGGAAGACATTTAACTCCACTCAGCCCTACATACTCCCATTTCACACTCTTCAGGGTCTCTTAAGCAAACTCTCTAATGTAAGAGGAGAGTAGAAAATGAATATATACAAGATCAGTGCACAAAACAGAGGTGGCCAAGGCTTACTTCTATTTGGGATCAAGTTATTATTACAGAAGTTTCAATGTATTATGAGGCCATTTTTAATTAAATGTTTTACAGTAATAATAACTATGCTGTTATAGTTTTTAAATGCCATGTTCTTTATAAACAGCACACGAAGAAATTTTTATGGAGAATTGTCTATATTCTGAGGCAACAATGAAATACAGTATTTGATACTAAACAATTTTTTAAGCTAGTTGTTAATAGATCCTCCTCCTCCTCCTTTCCCTCCCCTCCCCCACTTCCCCTCCTCACATGAATCTCTTTTCTTTGGCAAACAGTAGCAACAACTATTGCAGTGATTTTCAACCCTGGCTTTGCATCAAAATTACCTGCAAAACTTTTTAAAAATATTGATGTCTGGGACTTCTCTGGTGGTGCAGTGTTTGGGGCTCTGCCTGCCATTGCAGGGGACACAGGTTTGAGCCCTGTGTCTGGGAAGATCCCACATGCTGCAGAGCGACTGGGCCCATGCACCACAACTTCTGAGCTCACGTGCCACAACTACTGAAGCCTGCATGCCAAGAGCCCCTGCTCCACAGTAAGAGAAGACACTGCAATGAGAAACCCATGTCCCACAATAAAGAGTAGCCCCTGCTCACCACAACTAGAAAGCCCTCACATAGCAACAAAGACTCAACACAGCCCCAAAAAAAGTATATATATTTTATAAATATATATTATATAAATATGTTAATTACACAATATATAAATCTATACTTATAATATATATTTGATTGATAGATGATGATAGATAGATGATAGATGATAGATAGATAGATAGATAGATAGATAGATAGATAGATAGATAGATAGATGCTGGATCTTTACCCTCAGATATTCTGATTCTGTGGAACTCATGTGGGGCCTAGGAATATTTATACATTCTCCATAGGAGATTCTGAGGCACTGCTAGGGATAAAAACCCCTGTCTTAATTTCCATGCCAAATGATCTATGGATACTTCAACAATTAAAAGCAACAGGGATCCAAATGTTTCACACAGATGTCATTTCAGTTCCAGAAATGAACATAACTGATGTGTATGTAACAGCAGCAGTGACATTCCATGAAAACTCACAAATCCTGAGGCCTGGTTAATGATGAGGCCTCACTGAAAAGACACGATAGCACAATTTGCATCCACTGAGCCAGGAGAGATAACAGCCAGCCTTCTCAAAGTTCCTGACAAAAGTGGCATCATCTAGAGATTTCACTGACCCAAGAGGACTAAGGGTACAATCAAGCTCTCCTCCCTCAGACAATAATTTCTGGAGATTGTACTTGTCTTTCTTTTCTGAGGTTAATGTGAACATTTCCCTGACAACTAGTGTGTTTTCTCTTTATAGACAATGCATGTAATCTTCTTGTTCTTTTTCTTCGAAAACCAAGAAGCCTAGAACCACATTTCCTGTTCAACGTTAGTAACTATGTAAAACACTATGACCTTCATGTTTATACTTTCTTCCCTGCCTTGCATTATTTTATATTTTCTCTCACACAGATCTTGCTTAAAGATTTTCCATTTTAAGTTGCCAATGAAACAATGGACAAAGGATTAATCTCCAAAATATACAAGCAGCTCATGCAGCTTCATACCAAAAAAGCAAATAGCCCAATCCACAAATGGGTGGAAGACCTACATAGACATTTCTCCAAAGAAGACATACAGATGGCCAACAAACACATGAAAAGATGCTCAACATCACTAATCATTAGAGAAATGCAAGTCAAAGCCACAATGAGGTATCACCTCACACCAATCAGAATGGCCATCATCACAAAATCTGGAAACAACAAATGTTGGAGAGGGTGTGGAGAAAAGGGAACTCTCCTGCACTGTTGGTGGGACTGTAAGTTGGTACAGCCACTATGGAAAACAATTTGGAGGTTCCTTAAAAAACTACAAATAGAACTACCATATGACCCAGTAATCCCACTACTGGGCATATACCCAAAGAAAACCATAATCCAAAAAGAAATATATACCGTAATGTTTATTGCAGCACTATTTACAACAGCCAGGACATGGAAGCAACCTAAATGCCCATCAACAAATGAATGGATAAAGAAGATGTGGTATATATATACAATGGAATATTGCTCACCTATAAAAAGGAATGAGATGGAGCTATATGTAATGAGGTGGAGAGACCTAGAGTCTGTCATACAGAGTGAAGTAAGTCAGAAAGAGAAAGACAAATATTGTATGCTAACTCACATATACGGAATCTAAAAATGGTACTGATGAACTCAGTGACAAGACAAGAACAAGGACACAAATGCAGAGAATGGACTGGAGAACTCGAGGTTTGGGGGGACGGGGGTGAAGGGGAAGCTGAGACGAAGCGAGAGAGTAGCACAGACATATATGTACTACCAACTGTAAAATAGATAGCCAGTGGGAAGTTGCTGTATAACAAAGGGAGTTCAACTCGAGGATGGATGATGCCTTAGAGGACTGGGACAGGGAGAGTGGGGGGGAGTCAAGGGAGGGAGGAAATATGGGGATATGTGTATAAATACAGATGATTGAACTCGGTGTAGCTCAATAAAAAATAAATAAATAAATAAATAAATAAATAAATAAAATGGGGGAAAAAAGATTTTCCATTTTACTACATGAATTAGTCTAGTTTTCCATTGAGTCAGTTCAACATGGAAAGTGATGATATGGGAATCATTTCTAAATACTGTTACATAATTAGGAAAATATTTCAATTCTCAGCCAAAGGAATATTGAAAGGTCATCATGATTAGCCTTCCTGCGCCTCTCTGAAAGAAAGCAATTTAGAGGTAAGTTCTGCCATCCAACAATATCATTGTCACCTTCAGAGCTAA
The DNA here is from genome assembly GCF_030028045.1 of Hippopotamus amphibius kiboko. Lineage (NCBI taxonomy): Eukaryota > Metazoa > Chordata > Mammalia > Artiodactyla > Hippopotamidae > Hippopotamus > Hippopotamus amphibius. The sequence continues at coordinate 88,730,283 of NC_080188.1, forward strand.
CCTTGGTGACAGTTCACTCTAAACTCAAATTTCTCCAAATTGGGAATCAGCAGTGATCATCTTCCTTAGTTACACTCAGGAGGCTGGGGGATGAGGGGACAGTCAGTCACCCAGGTGTACACAGAACGAACCACCTAGATGACATCTGTGACTGTAGATACACTGATTTATGCCAGCTTTCCTATTTTCACTTTCTAGAGTAGCAGCTCTTATTTTAATTAAAGGATGCAATTTTTTGATTCATCATTGGCTAGGAAGGAATCTGGTATAGTTTCCGAATAATTATGCTTATAAGAAAGTCTATCAGCTTTCTCCAGAAATTTTTCTAACTCTGTCCAGAACAAAGGTCTCCCAGGCCCTTGTAAAACATTCAATATTTATGAGAAAGAAAGCAAACTTTTTCATTATATTTATTTAAATTGTTCTCAAAGATTTCTAAAGTGATATCACACTGGAGTCTTAGAAAATGCTCTTATTCTCCTGCTATATTGTGATATTGTTGCCAGAAGACTGTGACTAGAAAAGGCCAAATGTTTCTTTCTATTGTTTGGGAATGGGTTTTTACCCATCATTACAATAACACAGAAAAAGTACACAGTAGAGTATTAGTCAGGTAAAACCTCCAGAAATCTAGGACAATTTCATCACTGCCAACCCAAGGCAATATTTCATAAGGTGGAATCTTCTAGATGGGAGGAATAAAACAGAATCTACCATCTTGAATATTCATCTTAGCTAAAGGCAGTGGGGTAAATGTAATGTTTACCCACTGTCTTGTACCTTGTATCCTCAGGTACCTTATTCTATTTAATGAAGATTATTGTTGGAGTTTATGTCTTTTTCAAGAGTTTGAGTAAAAAAACAATTCTAAGTGGGCAGGACAAAACTGCAAGTGATTAGGAGAGCTCCACCAACAGGAAGGACTCTTACAGAGAAAAGGTGAAAGCATAGAAAGTAGATTATTAATGCACTATAGCTTTCAACCTAGTTGGCTCTTTGTAACTGATTGTCTCTAGTTTTCAATTTTGTAAACTTAAGCATATAAGCTTAGATTTTGGGTTATTTATGTTGGCTGCCATGGCATTAGAACATCACAGATCTAACAGCCTCCTTGTTTAATTAATTTAACAGTTCACCCTTTTGGTCATCCTCGCACATGAATGATTGACCAAAACTTTTGGTATTATCACCACTCTCAATCACCACTTGAGTTAAGTTACTCTTGTCTTGTCTTGAAACTTGTAGGCTTTGGTGTCAGGAGATGATGACAGAGTCATGTCCTGTCTCTAGAGCAAGGGCTGCACATTAGAATTACTTTATGAACTCTTAAAAGTCCCAAGACCAAAGCCAGATCCAGACCAGCTGGATCAGAATATCTGGAGGAAATATCTACACATCAAGTTTTAAGTACCCATTAAACAGCCAAATTTGATGTCTAACTTCACCTAAAACCAATTAATTAAATTATTTTTATTATATGTAACTTGAAATCAAGAATCTTATTCAGAATGAATAAAATAATTCAATCATTCAATGATTTTACTTAAAGATCACTCTTAGTAATGTGTGCTCAGTTTTCTACTGATAACTCCTTGTCCTTAATTTTTTCTTCTATCACTCTTTATTGGAGTATAATAACTTTACACTGTTGTGCCAGTTTCCACTATACAACAAAGTGAATCAGCTGTATCTATACATATATCTCCATAGCCCCTCCCTCTTGAGCCTCCCTCCCACCCTCCCTATCCCACCCCTCTAGGTCATCACCAATCATCGAGTTGATCTCCCTTTACATTTGGTACTGTATAAATGTCAATGCTACTCTTTCACTTTGTCCCAACATCTCCTTCTGCCCCATGTCCTCAAGTCTGTTCTTTACATCTGCATCTTTATTCTTCCTCTGCCACTGAGTTCATCAGTACCATGTTTTTAGATTCCACATATATGTGTTAGCACACAGTATTCTTTTTTCTCTTTCTAACTTACTTCACTCTGTATGACACACTCTAAGTCCATTCACCACACTTCAAATAACTCAAATTCATTTCTTTTTAATGGCTGAGTAATATTCCATTGTATATATGTGCCACATCTTCTTTAGCCACTCATCTGTTGATGGGCATTTAGGTTGCTTCCATGTCATGGCTATTGTAAATAATGCTGCAATGAACATTGTGGTACATGTATCTTTTTTTGGGGGGGGGGGTACACCAAGTTCAATCATCTGTTTTTATACACATATCCCCGTATTCCCTCCCTTCCTTGACTCCCCCCCCTCGAGTCCCCCCCACCCTCCCCGCCCGAGTCCTCTAAGGCATCTTCCATCCTTGAGTTGGACTCCCTTTGTTATACAACAACTTCCCACTGACTATTTTACAGTTGGTAGTATATATATGTCTGTGCTACTCTCTCGCTTCGTCTCAGCTTCCCCTTCACCCCCTGCCCCCTCCCATACCTCGAGTTCTCCAGTCCATTCTCTGTATCTGCGTCCTTGTTCTGGTCACTGAGTTCATCAGTACCATTTTTAGATTCCGTATATGTGAGTTAGCATACAATATTTGTCCTTCTCTTTCTGACTTACTTCACTCTGTATGACAGATTGTAGTTCTATCCACCTCATTACATATAGCTCCATCTCATCCCTTTTTATAGCTGAGTAATATTCCATTGTGTATATATGCCACATCTTCTTTATCCATTCATCTGTTGATGGGCATTTAGGTTGCTTCCATGTCCTGGCTATCGTAAATAGTGCTGCAATAAACATTATGGTACAAGTTTCTTTTGGGATTATGGTTTTCTTTGGGTATATGCCCAGGAGTGGGATTACTGGATCATATGGTAGTTCTATTTGTAGTTTTTTAAGGAACCTCCAAATTGTTTTCCATAGTGGCTATGCCAACTTATATTCCCACCAACAGTGCAAGAGAGTTCCCTTTTCTCCACACCCTCTCCAACATTTGTGGTTTCCAGATTTTGTGATGATGGCCATTCTGATCTGTGTGAGGTGATACCTCATTGTGGCTTTGACTTGCATTTCTCTGATGATTAGTGATGTTGAGCATCTTTTCATGTGTTTGTTGGCCATCTGGATTTCTTCTTTGGAGAAATGTCTATTTAGATCTTCTGCCCATTTGTGGATTGGGTTATTTGCTTTTTTGGTATGAAGCTGCATGAGCTGCTTGTATATTTTGGAGGTTAATCCTTTGTCCGTTGTTTCATAGGCAATTATTTTTTCCCATTCTGAGGGTTGCCTTCTAGCCTTGTTTATGGTTTCTTTTGCTGTGCAAAAGCTTTTCAGTTTCATGAGGTCCCATTTGTTTATTCTTGATTTTATTTCCATGATTCTAGGAGGTGGGTCAAAAGGATCTTGCTTTGATGGATGTCATAGAGTGTTCTGCCTATGTTTTCCTCTAGGAGTTTTATAGTGTCTGGCCTTACATGTAGGTCTTTCATCCATTTGGAGTTTATTTTTGTGTATGGTGTTAGGAAGTGTTCTAATTTCATTCTTTTACATGTTGCTGTCCAATTTTCCCAGCACCACTTATTGAAGAGGCTGTCTTTTTTCCATTGTATACTTGTGCCTCCTTTGTCAAAGATAAGGTGCCCATATGTGTTTGGGCTTACTTCTGAGTTCTCTATTCTATTCCATTGATCTTCCTTTCTATTTTTGTGCCAGTACCATACTGTCTTGATCACTATGGCCTTGTAGTATAGTTTGAAGTCAGGAAGCCTGATTCCACCAACTCCATTTTTCCTTCTCAAGATTGCTTTGGCTATTCAGGGTCTTTTGCATTTCCATACAAATCGTAAGATTTCTTGCTCTAGTTCTGTGAAAAATGCCATTGGTAATTTGATCAGAATTGCATTGAATCTGTAAATTGCTTTGGGTAGTACAATCATTTTCATGATGTTGATTCTTCCAATCCAGGAACATGGTATGTCCCTCCATCTGTTTGTGTCATCTTTGATTTCTTTCATCAATGTCTTAAAGTTTTCTGCATACCGATCTTTTGCCTCCTTAGGCAGGTTTATTCCTAGGTATTTTATTCTTTTTGTTGCAATGGTGAATGGGAGAGTTTCCTTAATTCATGTATCTTTTTTAATTATGGTTTTCGCTGGGTACATGCCCAGTAGTGGGATTCCTGGGTCATATGATTGTTCTATTTTTAGTTTTTTGAGGAACCTCCATGCTGTTTTCCATAGTGACTGTATCATTTTACAGTCCCACCAGAAGTGCAGGAGGGTTCCCTTTTCTCCACACCCTCTTCAGCATTTATTGTTCCTAGATTTTTTGATTATGGCCATTCTGACTGGTGTGAGGTGGTAACTCACTGTGGTTTTGATTTGCATTTCTCTAATGATTAGTGATCTTTTCATGTGTTTGCTGGCCATCTGTATGTCTTCTTTGGAGAAATGTCTATTTAAGTCTTCTGCTCATTTTCGGATGGGGTTGTTTGTTCTTCTGATATTGAGCTGCATGAGCTGCTTTTATATTTTGGAGATTAATCCTTTGTCAGTTTTTTCATTGGTAAATATTTTCTCCCATTCCAAGGGTTGATTTTTCATCATATTTATGGTTTCCTTTGCTGTGCAAAAACTTTTGTTTCATTAGGTCCCATTTGTTTATATTTGTTTTCATTTCCTTTACTCTAGGAAATGGGTCAAAAAAGATCTTGCTGTCATTTATGTCATAGAGTGTTCTGCCTATGTTTTCCTCTAAGAGTTTTATAGTGTCAGGTCTTACATTTTGGTCTTTGATCCATTTTGAGTTTATTTTTGTCTATGGTGTTAGGGAATGTTCTAATTTCATTCTTTTACATGTAGCTGTCCAGATTTCCCAGTACCACTTATTGAAGAGGCTGTCTTTTCTCCGTTGTATATTCTTGCCTCCTTTGTTGAAGGTAAGGTAACCATATGAACATGGGTTTATCTCTGCCCTTTCTATCCTGTTCCATTGATCTATAATTCTGTTTTTGTGCCAGTACCACACTGTCTTGATTACTGTAGCTTTGTAGTATAGCCTAAAGTCAGGGAGACTGATTCATCCTGCTCTGTTTTTTCTTCTCAAGATTGCTTTGGCTATTCAGGGTCTTTTGTGTTTCCATATAAATTGTACAATTTTTGTTCTAGTTCTGTGAAAAATGCCATTGATAATTTTATAGGGGATTACATTGAATCTGTAGATTGTCATGGGTAGTATAGTTATTTTCACAATGTTGATTCTTCTAATCCAAGAACATGGTATATCTCTCCATCTGTTTGTGTCATCTTTGATTTCTTTCATCAGTGTCATAATTTTCTGCATAAAGGTCTTTTGCCTCCTTAGGCAGGTTTATTCCTAGGTATTTTATTCTTTTTGTTTCAGTGGTAAATGGGGATGTTTCCTTAATTTCTCTTTGTGATTTTTCATTGTTGGTGTATAGGAATGCAAGAGATTTCTGTGTGTTAATTTTGTATCCTGCAACTTTACCAAATTCTTTGATTAACTCTAGTAGTTTTCTGGTCATATCTTTAGGGTTTTCTATATATAGTATCATGTCATCTGCAAACAGTGAGAGTTTTATTTCTTCTATTCCAATTTGGATTCCTTTTATTTCTTTATCTTCTCTGATTGCTGTCGCTAAAACTTCCAAAACTATGTTGAATAATAGTGGTGAGCATAGGCACCCTTGTCTTGTTTCTGATCTTAGAGGAAACACTTCTGTTTTTCATTATTGAGGATGATGTTGGCTGTGGGTTTGTCATATATGGCCTTCATTATGTTGAGGTAGGTTCCATCCATGCCCACTTTCTGGAGAGTTTTTGTTATAAATGGGTGTTGAATTTTGTCAAAAGCTTTCTTTGCAGAAATCTATTGAGATTATCTTATGGTTTCTATCCTTCAATTTGTTAATATGGTGTTCACAGTGACTGATTTGCATATATTGAAAAATCCTTGCATTCCAGGGATAAACCCCAGCTGATCATGGTGTATGATCCTTTTAATGTACTGATGGATTCTGTTTGCTAGTGTTTTATTGAGAATTTTTGCATCTATATTCATCAGTGATATTGGCCTGTAATTTTCTTTTTTTGTGACATCTTTGTCTGGTTTTGGTATCAGGATGATGGTGGCCTCATAGAATGAGTTTGGCAGTGTTCCTCCCTCTGCTATATTTTGGAAGAGTTTGAGAAGGATAGGTGTTAGCTCTTCTCCAAAAGTTTGCTAGAATTCACCTATGAAGCCATCTGGCCCTGGGATTTTGTTTGTTGGAAGATTTCTAATCCCAGTTTCAATTTCAGTGCTTGTGATTGGTCTGTTCATATTTTCTATTTCTTCCTGGTTCAGTCTTGGAAGGTTGCACTGTTCTAAGAATTTGTCCATTTCTTCCAGGTTTTCCATTTTATTGGCATATTGTTGCTTGTAATAGTCTCTCATGATCCTTTGTATTTTCACAGTGTCAGTTGTTAGTGCTCCTTTTTCATCTCTGATTCTGTTGATTTGAATCTTCTCTCTTTTTTTCCTGATGTGTCTGGCTAATGGTTTATCAATTTTGATTATTGTCTCAAAGATCCAGCTTTTACTTTTATTGATATTTGCTATTGTTTCCTTCATTTCTTTTTTATTTATTTCTGATCTGATGCTTATGATTTCTTTCCTTCTGCTCACTTTGGGATTTTTTGGTTCTTCTTTCTCTAATTGCTTTAGATGTACATTTAGGTTGTTTATACAAGATTTTTCTTGTTTCTTGAGGTAGGATTGTGTTACAATGAACCTCCTTCTTTGCCGAGACCAGCTCGGCGACTTGAGGTGAGTGACGGGTGCTGCAAGCTTGAAGAAAACACAGACACAGACTGAAGAGAAAGATGGGACCAGGGGACTCAAGACCTCTAGGATCAAGAGCCTCACTGATTCATCCCACGTTGCTTTTATTTGGCTAACACTCCCAGGTTAATCCTATAAACAATCATAGGCTTCACATGACTGGGGCAATGATCTTTGTTTGCCTCCTGGGCCTGATTTGAGCAGGTGTGGATCTGAGCTGGGCGTGGAGAGCAAAACAGCCCTGGGGGCAGGAGACCTCTCTCAGATGGATTAGGGGTCTGTGCCCCACCCCTGTTGGCCCCTCTGTGACTGTGCCTGTCTTAGGTTGTTCCTCCCTTGAGGAATCTTACCCATCTCTAGCTAACCAGTCATCCTCCAGGGCCAAACAGGGTGATATAAGGAAGGCTCTATGCCCCACCCTGTTGGCCCCTCTGTGGCTGTGCTTGTCTTAGGTTGTTCCTCCTCTGAGGAATCTTACCTGTCTTTGGCTAACCAGCCATCCTTCAGGGCCAAACAGGGTGATATGAGATGTGCAGTGAGAAAGGGACTGCACCCCTAGAGATGGCCAACCCTCTGCCTATGCCCCCATAGTCTCCACGCCCCGCACCCTCAGCTCCTCCACTGCTCAAGCAGGACATTCTGAACCCCATTGCTCGGCCCACATACTTTAACATTTTCAAGGTTTCAGAAAGGCTCCTGAAGGTCTTCCCACACTTCTTAGAAATGCTTTTACTGCATCCCATAGGTTTTGGGTCATTGTGTTTTCTTTGTCATTTGTTTCTAGGTATTTTTTGATTTCCTCTTTGATTTCTTTAGTGTTCTCTTAGTTATTTAGTATTATGTTGTTTAGCCTCCATGTGTTTGTATTTTTTACAGTTTTTTTTTCCCTGTGATTGATATCTAGTCTCATAGTGATTGTGGTCAGAAAATATGCTTGATACGATTTCAGTTTTCTTAAATTTATTGAGGCTTGTTTTGTGACCCAAGATGTGATCTATCCTGGAGAATGTCCCATGGTGCACTTGAGAAGAAAGTGTATTCTGTTGTTTTTGGATGGAAAGTCCTTGAAATATCAATTAAGTCCATCTGGCCTAATGTGTCATTTGGTACTTGTGCTTCTTTATTTAATTTCTGTTTGGGTGATCTGTCCATTGGTGTAAGTGGTGTGTTAAAGCCCCCTACTATCATTGTGTTACTATTGATTTCCCCTTTTATGGCTGTTAGCATTTGCCTTATATACTGGGGTACTCCTATGTTGTGTGCATAAGTATTTATAATTATTTTACCTTCTTCATGGATTGAGCCCTTTATAATTATGCAGTGTCCTTCCTTGGCTCTTATAATAGTCTTTTTTTTAACGTCTATTTTTTCTGATCTGTGTATTGCTACCCCACCTTTCTTTTGATTTCCATTTGCATGGAATATCTTTTTCCATCCCCTCACTCTCAGTCTGTATGTGTTCCTAGTTCTTAAGTGTGTCTCTTGTAGACAGCATATATATGGGTCTTGCTTTTGTATCCATTCAGCCAATCTGTGTCTTTTGGTTGGAGCATTTAATCCATTCACATTTAAGGTAATTATGGATATGTATGTTCCTATTACCATTTTCTTAAGTGTTTTGGGTTTGTTTTTATAAGTCTTTTTCTTCTCTTATGTTTCCCACTTAGAGAAGTTCCTTTAGCATTTGTTGTAAAGCTGACCTGGTGGTGCTGTATTCTCTTAGTTTTTGCTTGTCTGTAAAGCTTTTAATTTCTCCTTCAAATCTGAATGAGATCCTTGCTGGATAGTTATCTTTGTTGTAGGTTTTCCCCTTTCATCACTTTGAATACATTCCACCACTCCCTTCTAGCCTGCAGAGTTTCTGCTGAAAGATCAGCTGTAAGCTTTATGGGGGTTCCCTTGTATGTTATTTGTTGGTTTTCCTTTACTGCTGTTAATATTTTTTCTTTGCATTTAATTTTTGATAGTTTGGTTAATATCTGTCTCAGCGTGTTTCTCCTTTGGTTTATCTTATATGGGACTCTCTGTGCTTACTAGACTTGATTGACTATTTCTTTTCCCATGTTAGGGAAGTTTTCCACTATAATCTCTTCAAATATTTTCTCAGACCCTTTCTTTTTCTCATCTTCTTCTGGGACCCCTATAATTTGAATGTTGGTGCATTTAATGTTGTCCCAGTGGTCTATGAGACTGTCTTCAATTCTTTTCATTCTTTTTTCCTTATTCTGCTCCATGTCAGTTATTTCCACCATTCTATCTTTCAGGTTACTTATCTGTTCTTCTGTCTTAGTTATTCTGCTCTTCATTCCTTCTAGAGTATTTTTAATTTCAGTTATTGTGTTGTTCATCACTGTTTGTTTGCTCTTTAGTTCTTCTAGCTCCTTGTTAAATATTTCTTTCATTTGCTCCATCTGTGCTTCCATACTATTTCTGAGATCTTAGATCAACTTTACTATCATTATTCTGAATTCTTTTTCAGGTAGACTGCCTATTTCTTCTTCATTTGTTTGGTCTGGTGGGTTTTCACCTTGTTCCTTTATCTTCTGCATCTTCCTCTGTTCTCTCCTTTTGCTTAACTTACTGTAGTTGGAGTTTTCTTCCCTCAGGCTGCATAGTCTTAGTTCTTCTTAATTCTGTTGTCTGCTCCCAGTGGGGAGGTTTGTCCAGTGCCTTGTGTAGGCCTCCTGGTGGGGTAGACTGGGGCCTGTGTTCTTGTGTGTGGAGCTGGATCTTGTCCTTCTGATGTGCAGGGCCATTTCTGGTGGTGTGTTTTGGTCTGTCTATGTGTTTAGTATGACTATAGGCAGACAGTCTGCTAATGGGTGGGGTTATGTTCCTGTCTTGCTAGTTGTTTGGCTTGAGGCATCAAGCACTGCAGCTTGCTGGCCTTTGGATGAAGTTGGACCTTAGTGTTTAGAATGAGACCTCTGGGAGAGCTCTTGCTGATTAATATTCCATGGGATCAGGAGTTCTCTGGTGGTTCAACATCCTGGACTCAGCTCTCCTGCCTCAGAGGTCCAGGTCTGACCCCCAACTGGGGCACCAAGACCCTGGAAGCTGCACAGCACAGAGGAAAAGGAGGAAGAAGAAGAGGAAAAAAAGAAAGGAAGGAAAAGAACAGAGAAAACCCCAAGACAGGTAGTAAAAGCAAAACTAAGCAGTCAAAATCGCACAAACAGATGTATACATTTGCACTCGCAAAAGGAGAAGAAAAGAGAAGAGGAAAAAAAAGAAAAGCAAAAGAGAGGAAACAAAGAAGAGAGCAATCAAACCAATAAACAAATCCACATATGAATATAAACAGTAAAGATTAAACTAACAAATACATAAAACCAGGAACAAGTCAAACAAACCAGAAAGTCCTCCAGTGCTTCTAGGTAGGTCTCTACACCTGCTGCGGGCACTGTGGAGTCAGCTCAGACTCTGATCCACTCTTACTCATGCATGCATTTGCCCCCAAAGTCCACAGTTGCCCCCTAAGTCTACAGCCTTTATTGTGGAAACACTCGTCTATTCAGGGTGATCCACAGATGCAGGGTTGATCAAGCCTATTGTGGGTGTTAAATCTGCTTCTTCTGTGTCTGTTTCCTTTTCTCTTCTTTGGTCCTACAGTCCTCAGGGATCAGTTTTGGTTTTGGTCCTGTCTCTGCATGTGGGTTGCTCTCAGGCGTCACTTCCCCGCCCAGGCAAGAGGGGACGAAAGAGGGTGATTGGGGCTCACTTGCAAATTCCAGCCAGGGGGAGGGAGGGAAAAGGCAGTCTAATTGAAATCTGCAGGAGTGGTTACAGCAGCAGAGAAAATCAGCGTGAGCTTGAGATGTGCTGTGCATTCTCCTGGGGAAGCTGGTCCTGAATGTGGGACCCTTGGCAGTGGCAGGCTGCACCTGCTGCCAAGAGGGTGTGGCCAATGACCTGCCTTGCACACAGGACCCTTGGTGGCTGCAGCAGCAGGCTCTGTGCTCCGTTATAGCAGCCGCAGCTCACAGTGGCACTCATGCCGTCACTGTCCTGCAGCCTCTGAGCATGGAGCAGGAAACTCCTATGGCTCCTCTTGAGCACCCCAAAACAAAGGTCTCCTGCCTCTCCATCAGGCCCAGGGTTTTTGCCAGACTCCCTCCCAGCTAAGTGTGGTGCACTAGCCCCCCCAGGCTGTTTTCACACAGCCAACCCCAGTTCTCTCCTTGGTGTCTGTTCTCTGAAGCCCAAGCCTCGGCGCCCAGCCCACATCTGCCACTGCAGGTGAGCAGACAAGCGTCTCAGGCTGGGAAGTGCTGCATGGCACTGATCCTCTGTGCAGGAATCTTTCTGCTCTGCCCTCTGTGCATCTGTTGTTGCGCTCACCTCGAGGGGTTCTGAAGTTCCCCGTGTCCGTCCCCACCTGTGAGGGGGCTTCTTAGTGTGTGGAAGCTTATCCCCTTTCACAGCTCCCTGCCAGAGGGGCACATCTCCTCGGGATTCCTTTGTCTCTTTTTTTCCCTTTTTTCTTTTGTTCTATCCAGTTACCTGGGGATTTTCTTGCCATTTTGGAAGTCTGAGGTCCCCTGCCAACATTCGGAAGGTGTTCTACAGGAGTTGTTCCACATGTAGATGTATTCTTGATGGATTTGTGGGGAGGAAGGTGATCTCCTTGTCTTACTCCTCTGCCATCTTGCTGTCCAATCTGTCCTTAAATTAATGAGAGATCCCAAATTAGTGTTTTCATGGTAAATTGAGTGAAATTCCATAAAACATTTTATCATTAATTTTATTTGGGATGATTTTTGATAAACATTATACTCAGTTTAAATTTTAGAGTGGAGTATCAGACCAAAATCATTACTCTAAAGGACCACAGACAATCTAAGACAAAATTTGTTTGTAAAATATTTAGAAGGAGGACCTATTTAAAAACACATGATTTATTCAGAATGAAAACACAATGAGCAAATTCAAATGATTCTTGAAAAATAATTTGAAAGAAGAGGAATAATTCTATTTTGCTCAAGAAAATTGGTACATTAGGGGAAAAAAGTCAATGGATAGTAAATTTTGTTTATCTGTCATGTATCAGTTTCAAACAAGGCGAAAACAGGGTTTGCCATTTCCATACCTGATGCTTAAAAAATCTCATTGGTTTATGAATTCATCTGGAAGATAGACAGTGTCATTAGTTTATACAAAATACCTAAAATTCCAGGGATTAGACATAAACTCTTATTTGCACTGTATGTCAACTTAATTTACATTTTCAGAAGGATGAATTGAGGTACACAGATATTAAATGACTCATTTAAGGTCATCCAGTAAATTCGATCTTTGGAAGAGGGAGAAATAAAGTGTAAGTTTACTAATTTAGTATTATAACACTGGCATTGTCTCAGTATCCCAGAATCCCAGTAATTTTCATAATAACCTCTTTTCCATGAGTGCATCGCAGTTTGCGTAAATTATTGTTCAAGACCTTTGCCAGAGTTTTAAATATCTCTTTTTAAAAAGTAAACACTTGTATTTCTTTCAATGTTCTTCTCTTTGAGATTTCCAAAATTAATGGTGAAATTTAGTCTTTTGACATTGGTAAATGGAAACATTCATCCCTGATGGGGAAGAAGACTTCCATATCCAATAAACCCCACAAATTTTTCAAGAACGATTCATGTTTATGGAAAGATCCACATGTAGTGTTCCCAAGTCTGCCTTTCTGAGCCATCTGCTGTGCCTGTCATCAGGCCAGTTGCATAAACCAGCACCTGGCCTTTCCCAAAATTGCCTGTTTTGCATCCATGAATCATATTGCTGACCTCATCAAGTGGTTGGTAACTCTTGCCATCAAAAGTGGAGTTTTCTGACACAGCAATGGTGATATGTGCTGATTATAGAGATTGTATAGGGAAAATGGGCTGCTTATTTTCATGAGAATGCTAGCCTCAAACTTGAATTTCTATAGTAATTTCATGCTTTACTCTTTATGTGCTGCAGAGATGTATTTTAAGATTATTGAAAGACAAAGACCCATGTTACTATCTGAAAAATGGGCTAGTATTTATAGCTGAAACTCCTGATCATAGAGAGTTTAGCTGGTATCTGGCACCGAAAAGACTGGCATTCGTTATTTATTTTATGCCATAATTCCCAAAGGAGCTTTACCAATTACCAGTATTATATCAGTATTTTTCAAAATATGCCAGTCAAGAAGTCAACACCCAAGATTACTTAGCCTTCCCCCTAGTGAGATGATTTACCTGGAACCTCAATGCCGTGCCTTTCTCTAGGCTTGGCAGAACCACCCAAATTCCAGACATAGCCTTCTCATTTCCAGAGATGAGGAGTTATATCTATATGAGGCACCGGTATGGATTCACCAAATGTTACTGGACTCTGAGACTTTCTGGTCTCTGTATTTCTATTCTGTTAAATCCTATTTCCTTGCCTCTTGTCCTAATCACACCACTACCTCCAGATTCCTCCTCCAGGTCCTCACTAGAACTTTCCATGACATCTTTGACTCTGATGTCACCATCCCTTGATTCTGATGTCAGTTTCATCCTCTGAATTCATGATACTTGCTTTTCTCAGATTCAGTGTAACTTACCTTGCTTTCTCCGGCTTTCTTATGCTTTCCTCTCATGTCTCTTCCACAAGCTCTCTGGGCACTGCGTCATTTTGTCCTCACAATATCCACTGCAATCCACCACCCAGAACTGACAGCTGTACGTGAAACACATATATATACAAGCTGAGAATTGTGCATATTTACAAAGTAGGGCAGTGGTGATCCCTTAAAAGACAATAAATGGCCTTTACTTCACATGCTGTTATGAATATCTCTGCAAATAATTAAATGGGCAACTCACTGAGAGACAACTTTAAAAATAATAAATAAATAAAACCCAGAGAGAAAAACAGTGTGTCAAAGACAACAGATGGTCAAATAATACAGCATGTATAAAACATTTGGGTAAAAACCAATTTGCTGAATGGAGTGGATAGGAAAGGCCAAACAAAATACACTAGAGATCTTTGTAAACAAAACAACGTGTGCATTTTTCAGAGAATCATTTCGTTGAAATAGAAGGACGCCCAACCTAGTGATTTTAAACAGAGTTATTTGACTCCTTTTAGAAATAACTTTTACCAAAACCCGATTTTTCCACCATACTCAATCTTTTAATGAATAAAGTAAACCGAAAGCGTTTTAACTGGCGCACTACTCAGTGTGAGCTTCCGTAATTAGTTTCACATGTGATTCTTGTGCAATTACTAAAGAAAAGGAAGAGATATTAAGGTTAACAAAGATTTATCATGTTTTCTCTTTGCTCTCCCAGTGTGTATGCACACACACACAGGCACACATAAACTCTCCAGTCACCCTGGGAATAATAACCAGAGTCATGTGAGTTTACATCCTTTATGGGGGCGAGGGCCAGGGCAGGTTATGCAGCACTTGCGTAAGGAAACCTCAGCTGTGCCTTTATTCTTATGTATCAGGGATGTGAAGGCAAAAATCTCTCCCTCACATCAATCTAGCGTTATAACTTTTGCAGGAAACATAGAACAAGGACAGTCAACCTAAAACTGGAAACACTTACAAGAAACGTGCCTAAGAACATGAGACAGAGTTAAATAAATGCCTAAGCCCAATCTGAGGAAGGACACTCAGTTTTTAAAGGCAGCTACTGACCATCCGCTAGAGATCTGCTGAGATATTTGCTCTCTGACAGCACTGAGGCCACCATTTCCCGAATGTAACAGTAGCAAAGAATACCTCCCTTGTCAAGAGCATGCACTGTAAATTTAGACAGAACTAGTTTCAAATCCCGACCACTTAACTGTCGATGAAGCTCTTTGACTTCAAGCATGTTGCTTAATTCTAAGTCTTAATTTCCTTATCTGAAAAATGCGGATAATAATACCTTCCCCGTAGTTACTGTTACATGGAAAACCCTTGGTTTTGGTGTTTGGCATAAGGTACACGCTCGACGAATGTTAGCTGGAATAGTGAACATGAATAGCAAGAGTAACCTGGTATTCAGAAGCTGTTCCATTGCTTTCTTATCAGATCTCCTTTGGTTCTCCAAGGACCTGATTGTCTCATAATTTGGTAGATCCCAACTTGGGAGTGACAAAAGGGCCTTGTCTAAGAGGCTGTAGGCTGAATTCGTGGAACAGGCTAAGGCAGGTGGCGTTATCCTGATTAGAAAAGGAGAGAGAGTGAAAAACAGACATAAATCTACACCAGGACAAGAGGTACACACACGGCCATGGAAAGCTATAAATGGTTAACTATGTACCATGACATAGTGACTGGTTGAACAGCAACGTGGAACTGAGGTCAAGTTCTAAAGAGAAGGCAGCTTCATGGGTTGGGTCGTTGGGTTTCTGTTTTGTTTTGTTTTTCAATTTTTATTTTATATTGAAATGTAGTTGATTAACAATGTTGCGTTACCTTCAGGTGCACAGCAAAGTGATTCAGTTATACATATACATATATTCATTCTTTTTCAGATTCTTTTCCCATATAGGTTCTTACAGAACATTGAGTTCAGCTGCCTGTGCAGTACAGCATGTCCCTGTTGCTTATCTACTTTATATGTGGTAGTGTGTATATGCCAATCCCAAACTCTTGGCTTGGGTGGTTGTGACGGTTAACTTTGTGTGTCAGCTTGACTAGGCCAAGGGATGCCCAGACAGCTGGTGGAACGTGATTTCTAGGTGTGTCTGTGGAGGTGTTGCCAGAAGAGATTAGCATTCGAATCCATGAACTGAGAAGAACAAAAGGCCCTCCCCAGCGTGGGAAGGCGTCCTCAATCCTTTGGGGCCTGAAGAGAACACAAAGGCAGAGGAAGGCTGAATTTGCTCTCTGCGTGACTGACTGAGTTGGGACATTGATCTTTCCTGCCCTTGGCCCGCCTGGCTCTCAGGCCTTCTAACTCACCTTGTATCTACACCATTGGCCCTCTGACTCTCAGGCCTTTGAACTACACCGCTGGCAATCCTGTGTCTCCAGCTTGCAGGTGGCAAACTGTGTGACTTCTCAGCCTCCATAATCACATGAGCCAATATCTTATAACACAACTCTTTGTGTGTGTGTATGTGTGTGTGTAAGTGTGTGTACTTCCCCTCTTTCTCTCTCTCTCTCTCTTTCCCCCCACCCTTCCTGCCCCATTGATTCTGTTTCTCTGGAGAACACTTACTCACACAGCAATGTATCATATTTTCCCTTATATCTTGTGTTAAAGGATATGTCTTGCACCAAGTGGGGAAGCGGGGGGAGGGGATGTTGGGGTGGGATCAATTGGGAGATTGGGATTGCCATATATACATTACTAGTAAGAAAAAAACACCAAATTGTACACTTTAAATATATGCAGTTTATTGTGTAAAAAAAAAGGATGTTTCTTGGTAGCTCTCCATTTCGACAGAAGAAGAACTAGGTTTAGATGACTTCCTAGAGCAGGAAAACCACGTTAATTATGTGCATCAACATAAGAGATGGGATATTAACACTAAAATTGTCTCATAGATTACGTACCTCCCAGGCTAATGAGCCCACCACAAAGGTAACCCACTAACATGTTTTCTGTATGATACCTCTAGATAGAGGTCAACTGTGTCTCTTGAAGAGATAATTTTTTAAGTTAGTTCCATAACTCTAGGAGCGTAGCAATCACAGTGGAAGAACAGCAGTGAGAAATAGGAAGCCTTTTCCAATAAGGAGAACCAACAACCAGTGACGAGCAGCACCTATGGTCATTGGGAATCTCGCCTGGGGACTCTCCACAGCTCCACAAGCACACGCTGATGGACCACGCCCCCCCTGAGACCATAGCATCACATAAAGTATCCTTTTGGCAACATTACAACCATAGTACCCCTGATTCCATGAGTCCATCATCCTATAAATATTTTCCAAAAGAGACCAAAATGCCAATATAACATAAACCATAACATAAACATAAACCATAATTATAAACATAATTTATAACCTAGTGTCTTATTTCTTAATATTCTGCCATTTTCCATAGCAGAGCCATCTACTCATTGTCACCAGTTTTTCACTTTTATAGATATTGTCTATAAAACACATCTTTGAAACTTAATGACTACATTCTGACATTTATCACCTAGAAGGCATTTGTATCTTCTTCTTGGCTTCTACAGCATATCGCTTTGTGTTCACAGCACCTACAGAGATGAGAAGGAAGACATCTAAAAATATTCACAATTTTATCAAGGTAAACAACAGGAAAATATCCAAAGGACTTATTCAAAAAGAATGCCAAAATTATCAGAGGGAAAAACATTAGTATGTACACACATCTTTGGGCTCCTGGCTTTACACCCGACAGCTTTGTGGGTGGCAGTAGCTTAAAAGAGACCTCCCTGAATAGCTCAATGGCAAATCAATGAACACAAGATCTAATACAGCAAAGATAATGAGTGTTTATATACCCACCAACTGTTCACTTTGTTAAAGGGTCACATTTTCCAATTCTTCTTTAATTCAGTGGGACAGGGAAAAGAGTTTATCTTTGCCTTGTTCCATTTCATGATTACTAAACCATTAATTTATCTTCTTCTTTCAAGTTGCCTTCATTTGATTTCAAATTTACTACTTTCTCCAAATCATCAACTAAACTCCAAGAACTCTTTTGACCCTCTGGGATAGCCTAAGGACTGATTGAAATTTCTCTAGTTCTTCTCAGCCCTGAGTGTCACTTCCCCACTTACCGTTGCATTTATTGATTCATTTACTCAGGTCAGGTATTTACTTCCTACTACCATGGTCAGTATATTTGCTTGCTAGGATTGCATGATAAAGTATTGCAGACTGAGTGAGGTAAACAACCAAAATTTATTTTCTCATACTTCTGGCGGCTAGAAGCCCAATGTCCAGGTGTGAGCAGGGTTGGTTCCTTCTGAGGGCTGCAAGGGAAGGATCTACCCCAGGCATCTCTCCTTGGCTTGTAAATGACACTGTTTCCCTGAGTTTCTTCACATCATCTTCCTTCTCTGTGTGTCTATGTCCACACTTCCCCACTTTATGAAGACATCAGTCGTAGTGATGAGGGGCCCACCCTACTCCACTATAACCTCATCTTCACTAATTACATCTTATTTCCAAATAAAATTCCCAAATAAAATCACATTTTGAGGTCCTGTGGATTAGGACCTCAACATATGAATGTAGGAACAGATAGAGGGAGACAATTTAACTCATATTCACCAGATGTAGTGCCAAATACTGAGGATCAAAGACCCCATGTAACACCACCCTCCCAGCAACCTCACCAGAGGACTTTGCCTCCTGCTTTGTTGTAAAAACAAGGCTCATTCCATGGAAGATCCATCAGCTGTCACCACGTTCACCTCTTTATTATAGATAATTCATCTCGTATTCTTTGTCCCTCCATCCTTCTATAAAGTGAATCCCACCCCAGTCCTAGATTCCAAACTTCCCCAACTCTTCACCACTTATATCTTCTCTCTCTAGCATTTTCACCTTTCCATTGACTCAATTCCTTATGCTCATAAAGAAGCAAAGATTTTTCCACCTTCTAGATACACCAGAAACTAGCCAGAAATAAGGCTCGCAAAGCAGAGACTTCGAAACTGTTTGGATGGTGATCCCATCTTTTTTCTTTCTCAGACAGTGTAAAAATTATTTTGTTCTGTCCTCTACCCTCTTAGGTTCATTGCCTGGGGCCCTCCAAATTTAACTGACAAGAGACAAATTAACAGGAGAAAAGGAACACAAATTTTATTAGTATTTTACATGCATAGGAGTTCACAGAGAATAAGTGAAATCCAAAGAAATATTTAGACTAGAGGTTTACATACCATTTTCCCAAAGGAAAGGGGGTCTGGACTTTGAAGGACACTAGATTGTGGCAAAATGACTAGGAAATACATGGGGGAACTAAGGAGATAAGGGTTATTTAGTAAGATTGCTTATGCAGACCCATCTGTGGCCAAATCTCCATCTCCAGTGATGAGTTACTCTTCTTTTCCTGAAACAGAAGAATAGGATACCTACACAAAGGGAAATTTGTGCCCTGCTTTTAGGCAGAAAAGGGGAGGAAAGAGAATTCTTCCTGAATTTCTTGATTCTCAATTGCTTCAGCTCAAAATAATTCTTACGCTAAACAATCCTTATGCCATTTTGGGGTGGCATGTCCTGATCCCCTTCAGTTTCCACATATTTGATTTTTTGAAAAAGCGATTTTACCTACTGTGTTGGTTTGCCCACATTTTCCACTCTGAATGAATTCCTTCTCAATGTACACCAAGGTATAACTTTTCCAACCTATATCAAGTGCCCCTCAATGATGTGGGCATCGTGTTTTCACGTTTGTCACTCCATGTATTAAATTCATGTCTGAGGCTGTTTCTAATTTTAGAATTTAAATGGTAGATATTTAGAATACACTCCATTAAGATAATTACTCAAATATACTCCAATTTGTCAGGTATGTTTACAAGGGTTTTATCTCTATACAATTATATTTTGCCTTTGTAGATGAAACCCTTCACTGTACTTCTAATTGAAAACTTCTCTTAATAATTGTTTTTAAATGTTGTGGTTGCCAAGGGGAAGAAGGGGTTGTGAGGGAAGGAGTGGGAGTTTGGTATTAACAGATGCAAACCATTATATAGAGAATGGATAAACAACAAGGTTCTATTGTATAGCACAGAGAACTATACTCAGTATTCTGTGACATATCATATTGGAAAAGAATAGGAAAAAGAATACATATATTCTTTTTGAGTCACTTTGCTGTACAGGAGAAGTTAAGACAGCATTGTAAATCAACTGTATTTCTATAAAATTTAAAAAAAATTTAAATGACTCAATTACTACAAAAGAGTACTAAGAAACCGGGAGGCCTCAGAGAACAGCAAATAACACACATTCACAGCCCTGACAAGTAGGAAGAGAACTCAAAAGTGAGAGATGCTTTTGAGGCAATGAAAGAAAAAATTTCATTCATGAGTGAAATTCAAGATAATGGTTGTTTAATAACCAAGTGAGAAATGTATTAAGAGCTGTATCTTAGAACATGATTAACCTAATTTATTATTCAGGCACTAAAAAAGATCAAAATGGGGGAAAAGCTTCCAAAGAAATACTAAACACAACATTCATTCATTTGTTCAACACTCAAAACATGTATTAGGTCTCTGTTACGTCCCACACGTGGTGCTAGGCACCAGAAACATAATATCAAGTAAGAAAGACACAATCTTAATTATTCAATAGAACAGGCTAACAAAGGAAAGTTATACTGCAAAGTGACATACTGTTATAGGGAGGAGAGGTGATGTGGAAATACTCAGCAAGAGTTTCTAACCTCGTATATAGGCCTCTCTCCAATCTTCCTAAAGGAAAATGCCTAAGAGATAAATAGAAATTAGAGCAAATGGAGAGGGAAGAGTGCCCCAGGAAAAAATGAGGAGAGTCAGAGACTAGTTAGGAAAGTTGGAATAATTCAGCTCAAATGCTGGCAGCTGGGATTAAGAAATGGAATGAATTTGAGAAATATTTATGGGATGGATTTTTTAAAATAAATTTATTTGTTTATTTATTTAATTTTTGGATGCATTGGGTCTTTGTTGCTGTGCATGGGCTTTCTCTGCTTGTAGTGAGCAGGAGTTACTCTTCATTGCAGTGCACGGGCTTCTCATTACTGTGGCTTGTCTTGTTGCGGAGCTTGAGCTCTATGTGCATGGGCTTCGGTAGTTGTGGCACGTGAGTTCAATAGTTGTGATTAATGGGCTCTAGAGTGCAGGATCAGTAGTTGTGGCACACGGGTTTAGTAGCTCTGAGGCATGTGGGATCTTCCTGGAGCAGGGATCGAACCCGTGTCCCCTGCATTGGCAGACAGATTCTTAACCACTGTGCCACCAGGGAAGCCCTGTGGGATGGATTTGACAGCAATTAACAGTTGGTGAGACCCCAGGGAGTGAAAAAGCAAAAGGAGTCAGGAGACAGTCTCAGATCCCTGGCTTGAGCAAATAGGTGATGGTTCCACTGAATCCGGCCGGGACCACAGATTGTGGAGCAGATGGAGGAGGAGAGATGGTGAGCAGCTCTGTACATGCTGACACTGGGATGACACTGTAATGATGCTGGGACAATGTTGGGATGATGTTAGGATGCTGCAGGACATGGTTACCAGACAAGAGAGGAGCTCCAAAGAGAAGTCTCAGCTGGAGATAATGACTCGGAACTTATGAACAAATGGATGGTAACTGAAGCTAGGATAGGATGAGATCCTGGGACTCTAAAAATATGTGAACAAGGCCAAGGAGAGCACCTTGAGAATGAAGATTTAACCCATTCAGAATATTTGCATTTTAAAGAGCAGGCGGGATAGGGTTGAGTAGAAAAGATCTCTGTTTCACATCTACAAAGTTTGTAAAGACTGAATTTTTTTTTTTAAAGTCTAGGTTAGAATTAGGTTCTAGCAGCCAACTTCCCATTTCAGTAAATGTCAGAATAACAAAGGTCAAAATGGAGGAGTGACCACAAGTGTTGGTCTTTGTTCTTTAGCAAGACCCTTTAAAATTGTTACTAAGGAATAAAATAGCTATAAATTTACCATAAACCTTGTAAGTGGAAGATACAGAGTTCCAGGAAGAAGATATCTCAGAAAAATATTTGCAGACTTGATATTATTCTCAAGAAGTTATTAAGAACTTGTGAATGTAATAAAAGCAGTCAATGCAACAAATTAGAAACATAAGTAAAATCTTTAGAAAAAAAAACCAAGGATGCCTAAAAAAAGAAATATAATTAAAGCATAATGGGAGCCAGAGCAAAAGTAGTTTCATGGCCATAACAAAGTAAACAGTATTTGCTGATTTTCAGGTTTCAGAATCAATCACTAAGTAAAAGCAGAATTAATTATGATTACAATTATCAACTGTAACAATTTAAAGTAAAATGCCAGAAATTTGGTGAAAGATAGAAACAAAAGGTGAAGGAAAGTTATATTCCAGTGTGGGGAGTCAAGATTTATTGCCTATAGTGTGCAACAAGAATTTAAAATACATTTTTAATTAATTATTTAAAATAGGCACAATACTCTTTGACATAAATTGTAGCAATAGTTTTTTGGATCTGTCTCCTAAAACAAAGGAAATAAAAGCAAAACTAAACAAATGGGACCTAATTGAACTTAAAAGTTTTACTCAGCAAACCGTCAGCAAAACGAAAAGACAACCTACTGAATGGGAGAAAGCATTTGTAAATGTTAGGACCAATAAGAGGTTAATATCCAAAATGTATAAACAGCTCATACAACTCAACATCAAAAAAAAACAACCCAATTTAAAAGTGAGCAGAAGACCTGACTAGACATTTTTTGAAGAAGACATAGAGCTGGTCAACAGGCAATGAAAAGATGCTCAACATCACTAATCACCAGCCAAATGCAAATCAAAACCACAATGAGATATCACCTCACACTTGTCAGAATGTCTATAGTCAAAAAAACACAAATAACAAAATGTTGGCAAGGATGTGGAGAAAAGGGAGCCCTCCTACACTGTTGGTGAGAATGTAAATTGGTACAGCCACAGTATGGAGTTTTCTCAAAAAACTAAAAATAGAGCTACCATGTGACCCAGCAGTTCCACTCCTTGCTTTATATATTTCCAGAAGAAACCCCAATGTTCATAGCAGCATTATTTACAATTGCCAAGAAACGGAAGCAACCTAAATGTCCATCAACAGAGGAATGGATAAAGAAGATGTGAGATATCCATGACGTCTTATTTCAATAAGATGTTATGGGAAAACCTGAACAAACTTTTTGGCCACACACACACACAGACACACACACAAACACACACACAATTGACTACTACTCAGTCAAAAAAAGAATGAAATTTTGCCATTGACAACAACATGGATGGACTTGGAAGGCATCATGCTAAGTGAAATCTCAGACAGAGAAACACAAATACTGTCTGGTATCACTTATACGAGGAATTTAAAAAATACAACAAACTAGTAAATATAACAAAAAAGAAGCAGACTCACCAATATACAGAACAAATTTGTGGTATTTAGTAGGGAGAGGGAAGGAGGGAAGGGCAATATAGGGGTAGGGAATCAAGAGGTACAAATTATTATGTGTAAAATAAGCAACAAGGATATATTGTACAACAGGATATACAGCCAACATATTATTATAACTACAAGTGGAGTATAACCTTTAAAAATCGTGAATCACCATATTGAACACCTATTATACTACAATTTAACAATACATAATTTAAACCTATCATGAGGAATAAAAGTAAAATAATAACTATATTGACATAAAGTAAAAGGAAATTAAGTAAATTATGTAAGTGATCTGAATTATATCTATTATAGCAGGAAGTCATGTTTAAAATGAATAAATCAAGTGTTAAAGATATGTGTATTTCATATGCGAAAAAGCTGAAACTTCAAGAAGAAAGAGTAGAAAAGTAGCTTCCTCTGGGGAGAAAGTTGCAGCAAATGGAAGAAGTGTGGCTGAGAGCTTCTCAATATAAACCCTTAGCTACTCTTTGATTATCACGTATTTTGTTTTTTATTAAAAAATTTTAAATTTTACCATAATGAGGTCTGTAAAATTCTACTTTCAATTCTCATTTCTCTCTCTTTTCCTTCCTCTCGTGAAATCTAGCTGCAACCAAAACTGACTATACAACAGAAACTCATCAGACCGTGTTCCCTCAGGAGTGCCATGGAGGAGCTCTACTTGGTGCTGGAGACAACTAAATCCAACTGGAACACCATTTACATTGCCAGTAGAAGCTGTCTGGTCCTCTTGCTTGAGCTGCAAATACACTCACACCACCACTACCCCGCCACCCACTGTAACAGCACATTTGTGAGAGCTGATGCCATTTGGTCTTTGGCTTAGCTTAGATCTGTAGCTTTTAAACTCTCTGCTACTTCTCAGCTACTGAGAGGTTGGGCCTGGTATTCAGCTCTGTGGAGCCCTCTTCCCCAACTTTAGTCATGGTCTCCTCTGCTAACTTAACAACCCACTTCACACGATTGGTCTGCCCCCAGTACTCAGACGCTGCTGACTTTGCATAGAGGTCACCATGTGACTTGGTGACTTCTTCCCCATCTGTCAGAATCTCACACATTCTCCATGACCCGCATCGAATACCAACTCCTCACAATTTCTTCTCTGTGCTCCACAGAACTAAGCTTCTATTCTATAATAGCAGAGGTCACCATGACTTACATTACCATTTTATCACAAAGTTCTTATTTATGTACATTTTTACACTTCTCTCAGTTTTTAATTCTTTGAAGGCCAGGACTATGTCTTGCTCTTCTCTTCTCTACCATAGTAAATGGAACAATTCAAAATATATAATTCTCATTAGATGAATATTTAACTACCATTTCTTTTGGTGAGTTGATTTTCACAGTTATGCTTTGGGCAATAAGGGGTTATTTTCTGTAAGTTTTGTGGGGGAGGCTCTTTCATTTTCTTCACAAACATTTATTGTATGTTACACAGTTATTATACTGTGGCTCTTACAAAATAATTAAAGAGGGTTTGCAAAATAGTAATATTTAATAAGGTTAATAAAATAGAAAATGTAGTGTGGAAAGGAATCATATGTGCAAAACATATTTTCTCTGATTGAGTCTTAATTTTCTTGGTTTTTTTTTTCAGCTTTTTAACACCCAGAGCAAAAGGAGAACTACTCATCAATAACACCCTATATCTCTAGATGTGCTCTAATTTGAAAGTATTTGGAAAACAGAGAAACTTCTGAGAAAACTTTCAAAGTGAGAGATATAGCAAAAGGTCTAACATATGGGTAATTGCAATCCCAGAAAATGGGGCAGAAACAAATATTTGATGAAATAAAGAATGAATAATTCCCAGATTTAATGGAAGACATAAGTTAACAGATTCAAGAAGCTCAGAAAACTCCAAGCAGGATAAATTCAAAATAAACAAATCTAGGCATACCACAGTCAAACTGAAGAACCCCCAAAATAAAGAGAAATCTTAAAGTCTCTAGATAAATAAATAAATAAGAACAAATCACATGATTTGAATGATTCTATTAACTGCTGACTCCTCATCAGAAATTGTAGCAACCGGAGTGAGTGGGTCAACATCTCTAAAGTGCTGAAAGAAAAAAATAGACAACCCAGAACTCTAAATCCAGTGAAAATATCTTTTACAAATGAAGTAAAATGAAAACATGTCCAGATAAAAAGAAAAGCAGCAGCAACTGTGCACTAAAATAAAAGTTGAAGGAAATTTGTTAGGCTGAAGAGAAGTAATTCCAGGTGGAAATTCAAAACTTCAGGGAGGAATGAAGAGCATCAAAAATGGTAAACATACCTTCTAATATAATAGATGATTATTTTATTGTAATTTCTTTAAAATGCATTTTTTTTTGTTTTTTTTTTTTTATGTGTGTGTGGCACACGGGCTTAGTTGCTCCGTGGCATGTGGAATCTTCCCAGGGCAGGGCTCAAACCCGTGTCCCCTGCATTGGCAGGTGGATTCTTTACCACTGCGCCACCTAGGAAGTCCAATGCATATGATTTTAAAGTGAAAACTATAACACTATTCAGAGGTTTATAGCATAAGTATATGAAATATACATGACAATTATAACACAATAGATGGAAAGGTAGTAAATGGACTTATGGAATCTTAAAATGTCCCCATTTTACATGAAGTCAGACAATATTAACTCTGGGTAGACTGTGAAAGTTAAGGATGTAATACCAAGAGCAACTACTAGCACTACAAAGAGGTATAACTAAAAACCCAATTTATAAATTAAAATGGAGTTCCAAATATATATATATATATATAAAAATATAAATGGAGTTCCAAATATATATATATATGATTAATCTAAAAGAAAGCAAGAAAAGATGAACAGAAGAACAAAAAGAGAAGGGACAAACAGAAAACAGATAGTAAAATGAAGGGAGCGAGGGAATACGGGGATACAGGGATATGTGTATAAAAACAGATGATTGAACTTGGTGTACCCCCCAAAAAATAATAAATAAATAACATTTAAAAAAAAAAGAGAAGGGACAAACAGAAAACAGATAGTAAAATGGTAGACCTAAATCTAATCATACCAGATATCGCATTAAATATTATTGGACTAAACACCCCAATTATAAGAATGATTTTTTTAAAGAAATCAAATGTATGTTATTTTAAGGAGACACAGCTTAAATTTAAATTTAAAAACAAACAGTTGTATAAATGCTTTTAAGTTTCATTAGGTCCCATTTGTTTATTCTTGATTTTATTTCCATTCTTCCAGGAGGCGGGTCAAAAAGGATCTTGCTTTGATAGCTGTCATAGATTGTTCTGCCTATGTTTTCCTCTAGGAGTTTTATAGTGTCTGGCCTTACATTTAGGTCTTTAATCCATTTTGAGTTTATTTTTGTGTATGGTCTTAGGAAGTGTTCTAATTTCATTCTTTTATATGTAGCTGTCCAATTTTCCCAGCACCACTTATTGAAGAGGCTGTCTTTTTTCTATTGTGTATTCTTGCCTTCTTTGTCAAGGATAAGGTGCCCATATATGTGTGGGTTTACCTCTGGATTCTCTATTCTGTTCCATTGATCTACCTTTCTATTTTTGTGCCAAGAAACCACAAACAAGACAAGAAGACAGCCCTCAGAATGGGAGAAAATACTTGCCAACGAAGCAACGGACAAAGAATTAATCTCCAAAATATATAAGCAGCTCATGCAGCTTAATACCGAAAAAAGGAAATAATCCAATCCACAAATGGGCAGAAGATCTAAATAGACATTTCTCCAAAGAAGACATGCAGATGGCCAACAAACACATGAAAAGATGCTCAACATCACTAATCATTAGAGAAATGCAAGTCAAAGCCACAATGAGGTATCACTTCACACCAGTGAGACTATCCATTATCAAAAAATCTAGAAACAATAAATGTTGGAGAGGGTGTGGAGAAAAGGGAACTCTCCTGCACTGTTGGTGGGAATGTAAGTTGATACAGCCACTATGGAAAACAGTTTGGAGTTTCCTTAAAAAACTAAAAATGGAACTACAGTATGACCCAGTAATCCCACTACTGGGCATATACCCAGAGAAAACCATAATCCAAAAAGAAACATGTACCACAATGTTCATTGCAGCACTATTTACAATAGGCAGGACATGGAAGCAACCTAAATGCCCATCAACAAATGAATGGATAAAGAAGATGTGGCACATATATACAATGGAATATTACTCAGCCATAAAAAGGAACGAAATTGAACAATATGTAATGAGGTGGATAGACCTAGGGACTGTCATACAGAGCAAAGTAAGCCAGAAAGAGAAAAACAAATATTGTATGCTAACTCATATATATGAAATCTGAAGAAATGGTACTGATGAACCCAGTGACAGGGCAAGAGTGGAGATGCAGATGTAGAGAATGGACTTGAGGACATGGAACTGGGTTGGGGGGGTGAGGGACGAAGGGGAAGCTGGGATGAAGTGAGAGAGTAGCATAGACATAGATACACTACCAAATGTAAAATAGATAGCTAGTGGGAAGTTGCTGTATTACAAAGGGAGATCAAATCGATGATGGGTGATGCTTAAAGGGCCAGGACAGGGAGGGTGAGAGGGAGTCGCGGGAGGGAGGGGATATGGGGATATATGTATAAATACAACTGATTCACTTTCGTGTACCTCAAAAACTGGTAGGAGTGTAAAGCAATTATATTCCAATAAAAAGCTTTAAAAAAAAAGAAAAAGTTGAAGAACATATGCCATGCAAATTGTGAGCATAAAAAAGCCTAGAGTGTCTATATTAATGTTAGATAAAAGTAGACTTCAAGACAAAGAGTATTATCGGAGACAGAAGGACATTTTTTAATAATAAAAGGACCAATATATCAGAATGATATAACAATCATAAATGTGTATGTGCCTAATAAAGAGCTTTAAAATACATGAAGAAAAAAATGAGAATTAATGGAGCAATGAACAATTTCAGAATCATAGTTGTAGATTTTAATTCTCTACTCTCAACTAATAGAATTATTCTAAAAATTTCAGTAAGGAATAAATGATATGATTTTTGCAAAAGAGCTAACACCTCATTAAGACAATAAAAAGATAGTTATATTAATGTGTTGCTAATATTAATCTACGGAACAGTATTTACCAATGATCAAAAATTGTCTATTGTGTTTTTTTACACTTTTAAGTATACTGGTGTCTCCTTACTGCTGTTTTATTTCTTTTTTTTTTTTTTTTTTTTGTTTTTTGTTTTTTGTTTTTTTTTTTTTGTTTGTTTGTTTGTTTTTTATTATTATTTTATTTTATTTTTTTGGGGGGTACACCAGGTTCAATCAACTGTTTTTATACACATATCCCCATATTCCCTCCCTTCCTTGACGCCCCCCCCCCGATTCCCCCCCACCCTCCCTGCCCCAGTCCTCTAAGGCATCTTCCATCCTCGAGTTGGACTCCCTTTGTTATACAACAACTTCCCACTGACTATTTTACAGTTGGTAGTATATATATGTCTGTACTACTCTCCCGCTTCTTCTCAGTTTCCCCTTCATCCCCCGCCCCCTCCCATACCTCGAGTTCTCCAGTCCATTCCCTGTATCTGCTTCCCTGTTCTTGTCACTGAGTTCATCAGTACCATTTTTAGATTCCGTATATGTGAGTTAGCATACAATATTTGTCTTTCTCTTTCTGACTTACTTCACTCTGTATGACAGATTGTAGTTCTATCCACCTCATGACATATAGCTCCATCTCATCCCTTTTTATAGCTGAGTAATATTCCATTGTATATATATGCCACACCTTCTGTATCCATTCATTTGTTGATGGGCATTTAGGTTGCTTCCATGTCCTGGCTATTGTAAAGAGTGCTGCAATAAACATTACGGTACAAGTTTCTTTTGGGATTATGGTTTTCTTTGGGTATATGCCCAGGAGTGGGATTACTGGATCATATGGTAGTTCTATTTGTAGTTTTGTAAGGAACCTCCAAATTGTTTTCCATAGTGGCTGTACTAACTTACAGTCCCACCAACAGTGCAGGAGAGTTCCCTTTTCTCCACACCCTCTCCAACATTTGTTGTTTCCAGACTTTGTGATGATGGCCATTCTGATTGGTGTGAGGTGATACCTCATTGTGGCTTTGACTTGCATTTCTCTGATGATTAGTGATGTTGAGCATCTTTTCATGTGTTTGTTGGCCATCTGTATGTCTTCTTTGGAGAAATGTCTATTTAGGTCTTCTGCCCATTTGTGGATTGGGTTATTTGCTTTTTTGGTATGAAGCTGCATGAGCTGCTTGTATATTTTGGAGGTTAATCCTTTGTCCGTTGTTTCATAGGCAATTATTGTTTCCCATTCTGAGGGTTGCCTTTTAGTCTTGTTTATGGTTTCTTTTGCTGTGCAAAAGCTTTTCAGTTTCATGAGGTCCCATTCGTTTATTCTTGATTTTATTTCCATGATTCTAGTTGGTGGGTCAAAAAGGATGTTGCTTTGATGTATGTCAAAGAGTGTTCTGCCTATGTTTTCCTCTAGGAGTTTGATAGTGTCTGGCCTTATATGTAGGTCTTTCATCCATTTGGAGTTTATTTTTGTGTATGGTGTTAGGAAGTGTTCTAATTTCATTCTTTTACATGTTGCTGTCCAATTTTCCCAGCACCACTTATTGAAGAGGCTGTCTTTTTTCCATTGTATACTCGTGCCTCCTTTGTCAAAGATAAGGTGCCCATATGTGTTTGGGCTTACTTCTGAGTTCTCTATTCTGTTCCATTGATCTTCCTTTCTATTTTTGTGCCAGTACCATACTGTCTTGATCACTATGGCCTTGTAGTATAGTTTGAAGTCAGGAAGCCTGATTCCACCAACTCCATTTTTCCTTCTCAAGATTGCTTTGGCTATTCGGGGTCTTTTGCGTTTCCATACAAATCGTAAGATTTCTTGCTCTAGTTCTGTGAAAAATGCCATTGGTAATCTGATCGGGATTGCATTAAATCTGTAAATTGCTTTGGGTAGTACAGTCATTTTCACGATGTTGATTCTTCCAATCCAGGAACATGGTATGTCCCTCCATCTGTTTGTGTCGTCTTTGATTTCTTTCATCAATGTCTTAAAGTTTTCTGCATACAGATCTTTTGCCTCCTTAGGCAGGTTTATTCCTAGGTATTTTATTCTTTTGGTTGCAATGGTGAATGGGAGAGTTTCCTTAATTTCTCTTTCTGCTCTTCCATTGTTAGTGTATAGGAATGCAAGAGATTTCTGTGCATTAATTTTGTATCCTGCTACTTTACTAAACTCATCAATGAGTGCTAGCAGTTTTCTGGTAGAGTCTTTAGGGTTTTCTATATATAGTATCATGTCATCTGCAAAGAGTGATAATTTTACTTCTTCTTTTCCAATTTGGATTCCTTTAATTTCTTTTTCTTCTCTGATTGCTGTGGCTAACACTTCCAAAACTATGTTGAATAACAGTGGTGAGAGTGGACACCCTTGTCTTGTTCCTGTTCTTAGAGGGAATTCTTCCAGTTTTTCTCCATTGAGAACAATGTTGGCTTTTGGTTTGTCATATATGGCTTTTATGATGTTGAGGTAATTTCCTTCTATGCCCATTTTCTGGAGAGCTTTTATCATAAATGGATGTTGAACTTTGTCAAAAGCTTTTTCTGCATCTATTGAAATGATCATATGGTTTTTATCCTTCAGTTTGTTGATATGATGTATCACGTTGATTGATTTGCGTATATTGAAGAATCCTTGCATCCCAGGGATAAACCCCACTTGATCGTGGTGTATGATTTTTTTAATGTGCTGTTGCAGTCTGTTAGCTAGTATTTTGTTGAGGATTTTTGCATCTATATTCATCAGTGATATTGGTCTGTAGTTTTCTTTTTTTGTGACATCTTTGCCTGGTTTTGGTATCAGGGTGATGGTAGCCTCATAGAATGAGTTTGGGAGTGCTCCGCCTTCTGCAATATTTTGGAAGAGTTTGAGAAGGATAGCTGTTAACTCTTCTCGAAATGTTTGATAGAATTCGCCTGTGAATCCATCTGGTCCTGGGCTTTTGTGTGTTGGGAGATTTTTAATCACTGCCTCAATTTCTGTACTTGTGATTGGTCTGTTCATGGTTTCTATTTCTTCCTGGTTCAGTCTTGGAAGATTGTATTTTTCTAAGAATGTATCCATTTCTTCCAGGTTATCCAATTGATTGGCATATAGTTGCTTGTAGTAGTCTCTCATGATCTTTTGTATTTCTGAGGTGTCCGTTGTGACTTCTCCTTTTTCATTTCTAATTCTGTTGATTTGCATCTTCTCCCTTTTTTTCTTGATGAGTCTGGCTAATGGTTTATCAATTTTGTTAATCTTCTCAAAGAACCAGCTTTTAGTTTTATTTATTTTTCTTATGGTTTCTTTCCTTTCTTTTTCATTTATTTCTGCTCTGATCTTTACGATTTCTTTCCTTCTGCTCACTTTGGGGTTTCTTTGTTCTTCTTTCTCTAGTTGTTTGAGGTGTAAGGTTAGGTTGTTTATTCGATCATTTTCTTGTTTCTTAAGGTAGGACTGTATTGCTATAAACTTCCCTCTTAGAACTGCTTTTGCTGCGTCCCATAGGTTTTGGGTTGTTGTGTTTTCGTTGTCATTTGTTTCTAGATACTTTTTGATTTCCTCTTTGATTTCTGTAGTGATTCCTTGGTTGTTTAATAGTGAATTGTTTAGCCTCCATGTGTTTGTATTTCTTGCAGTTTTTTTCCTGTAATTGATATCTAGTCTCATGGCGTTGTGGTCTGAGAAGATGCTTGATATGATTTCAATTTTCTTGAATTTGCTGAGGTTTGATTTGTGACCCAAGATGTGATCTATCCTGGAAAATGTTCCGTGTGCACTTGAGAAGAAAGTGTAGTCTGTCGTTTTTGGATGGAATGTCCTATAAATATCAATTAAGTCGAGATGGTCTAATGTGTCATTTAAAGCTTGTGTGTCTTTATTTATTTTCTGTTTGGATGATCTGTCCATTGATGTAAGTGGGGTGTTCAAGTCTCCCACTATAATTGTGTTCCTGTCGATGTCCCCTTTTATAGCTGTTAGCATTTGCCTTATGTATTGAGGTGCTCCTATATTGGGGGCATAGATATTTACCATTGTGATATGTTCTTCTTGGATGGATCCCTTGATCATTATGTAGTGCCCTTCCTTGTCTCTTTTAATAGTCTTTACTTTCAAGTCTAATTTGTCTGATATGAGTATTGCTACTCCAGCTTTCTTTTGACTTCCATTTGCATGGAATATCTTTTTCCATCCCTTCACTTTCAGTCTATATGTATCCCTTGGTCTGAAGTGGGTTTCTTGTAGGCAGCATATAGAAGGGTCTTGTTTTTGTATCCATTCAGCCAGTCTGTGTCTTTTGGTTGGAGCATTTAATCCATTGACATTTAAAGTGATTATTGACATGTGTGTTCCAATTACCATTTTCTTAATTGTTTTGGGTTTGTATTTGTAGGTGTTTTCCTTTTCTTGTGTTTCCTACTTAGAGAAGTTCCTTTAGCACTTGTTGTAAGGCTGGTTTGGTGGTGCTGAATTCTCTTAACTTTTGCTTGTCTGGAAAGCTTTTGATTTCTCCCTCAAATCTGAATGAGATTCTTGCTGGGTAAAGTATTCTTGGCTGTAGGTTTCTCTCTTTCAGGACTTTCAGTATATCCTGCCATTCCCTTCTGGCCTGCAGAGTTTCTGTAGAAAGGTCAGCTGTTATCCTGATGGGTTTTCCCTTATATGTTGTTTGTTGCTTTTCTCTTGCTGCTTTTAATATTTTTTCTTTGTGTTGAATTGTCATTAGTTTGATTAATATGTGTCTTGGTGTATTTCTCCTTGGGTTTATTCTGTATGGGACTCTCTGTGCTTCTTGGACTTGGTTAATGATTTCCTTTCCCATGTTGGGGAAGTTTTCCACTAGAACCTCTTCAAATATTTTCACAGACCCTTTCTTGTTTTCTTCTTCTTCTGGGATGCCTATAATTCGGATGTTGGTACGTTTAAGGTTATCACTGAGGTCTCTGAGGCTGTCTTCTAGTCTTTTTATTTTTTTATCTTTTTCCTGCTCTGTGGCGTTTATTTCTTCCATTCTATCTTCCAACTCACTTATTCGTTCTTCTGCCTCAGTCATTCTGCTGGTTAGAGCATCTAGAGTATTTTTAATTTCAGTTATTTTGTTATCCATTGCTGTTTGTTTTTCTGAGTTCTTATGAACTGTTTCTTGTACTTTCTCTAATTTGTTATCGAGATTTTGTATCATTTTTACTATCATGACTCTAAATTCTTTTTCAGGCATTTTTCCTATTTCCTCCTCATTTATTTGGTCTTGTGGGTTTTTTTCCTGCTCCTTTGCCTGCATGGTGTTTCTTTGTTTCCTCATGGTTGTCCAAGCTTTTGGGGTTGCTTGTCCTGGTGATAGAGGTGTTTATAGAAGACTGTCCAAGCCTCAGACTAATGTCCAAGTATTGGATTAGACGAATATTCAGTCGGCTATGTCAGGTTCTCTGCAGCCCTTTCCAGTGTCCGAGGCCGTCTGCTGGTGTTCAGCTGGTTCTCTGTGGGAATGACTGTGTCCTTCCGTGCATTCCCAATGCATCTGTGGAGAGGGATGCACTCCACGTCTCTCTACTTCGCCGCCATCTTGGAGTCTTCTGTTTTATTTCTAAAGCAATAAAGAATGATTAAAACTTTTTTATTGAGATATAATTGACATATAACATTATATTAGTTTAAGATGTATAGTATAATAACTTGATATTTGTATATACTGCAAAATGATCATGGCAAGAAGTATAGTTAACATCTCAAGACTGCTTTGGCTATAGGGGTCATGACCTCTTAAAGACTTTCAAGCAAGAGAGTGATATGAAAAAAATAGAATTTAAAAACAACCACTTGGACTGCAGTGTAGAGAATGCATTGAAAGAGCCAAGACTGCATGAGGAGACCAACTTGGAGGCTGTCACAATTATCCACACAATGGATGAGATGCCTTCAATAAGGAAGAGGCAGTGGCATAAAGAGAAGTAGGTAGACTCAACATGCTATTAGGACATAAAACTGACAACTTGTACAAAGAAGGGAGGCATCAAATACCCAATTTCCAGCATGGGCAGTAGGTTGATGATGGCGCTATTTCCACTGTTTTACAGAAGAAGAGACAGGCTGGCACAGGAGATGATGTCATCACTCCAGGGCATGTTGACTTTTAGGTGCTGTGGACATAGAAATGTAAATAGCTGGCTGTTGGATGTCAATCTCTGAAATTTAGGCAGAACAAAGGATTGACAATAAAATTTGGGGAGTTGTCTGCATATGGAACCAGTTTTTAGCCATGAGACTTAATGAGGATTATATTACATAAAGAAGAGATTTCTCTGCAACCTTAAGGAACATCAACCTTCAAGAAATGGATGGAAGAAGAGAAATCCTCAAAGGGACTCTGAATAAAAACGTAGAAAAACAGAAGGATACCAGGAGCATGTGATGTCACAGAAGGCAAAGGAAAAGCTTCACCAAGACAGGAAGGGGTTAACACAGCCATGCTGCTCCAAGGTTTAGGGGGTTATGGAAGTGAATAAGGACTGCAGTGGAGTGGACGGTGAGTTGAGGATGGATGTCTGAAATAACCACTACAGAGAATATGAGAGCAAATTGACTTGGTAAAATTTTAAAAATTGAAGTAGCCCAGAGTAACCATATGAAATTGGAAACCCTGAATGTGTCCTGGTGCAAATCCACATAGTTTTGCAATAGTCTCCAGCAGCAAAGAACAGTAGAGACAGAAGCAAAATAGTACACGGTTAGAGCATTCCAAGATTGTGGTTTTTCACAGCAGGTGAGAAATAAGGATGAAGGTTCATCTAGTTAAAGATTAGCAAGAAAATGTTAGCCAAGGAATCTAAACTGAGTAAAGAAAAAAGTGAAAAAGAAGGGCAGGGGAAGATCAAGGAACAAGATATTTAATTGTTAACAATAATCAGAGCAATACTGGCTGCTGTAACAAACACCGATATTTCAATGGCTTAATACAATTCCATCACTTGAGTGTTCTTGATTCAGACAGGTGAGGGACTCTGCTCCAACAGTGATTCAGGGACAAAGATTAACAGATGACCTAATATTTTCAACATATGCTTTCCAAGGTCACCCCTGAATAAGACATTCAGCCAGCACACTGGAGAAAGTACATTTGCTTCTTACCACCTGGACTTGGAATTATCACACATCATTACACTCAGGGTCCTTGGCTAGAATTAGTGCCACCGCCTAAAACACAAGAGGAGCTAAGAAATGTAATAACTTGATTGGCAGCCACTTCCTAGCAAAAATTCTATATTAAGGAAGGAGAACATGAATCTTTGGTACATTTGTCTCAGCCCCAAATTCTCCATAAGGTTGAAGGGTGTTGACTGAGACCATGTCCCTAAGGTTCTAGAAAGATTGGTGGGTTGGTCCAAAGTGGGGTGTTTGTTTTTAATCAGAGGTGGAACAATTCATGATGTCCCAGATACATCCACAGAAGGCCAGCTAAAATGAAGTGAAAAGGAAGGTCAATGGAGATGAGAAAGTCAAAAAACTTCTAGAAAATGGTACTGGTTGTTGATGTGGACCTGGATGTCACCCTGGATAAAGGTGAGATAGGGTGGAGAAAAAGACAATAAGCTAGTTGGTTAGTCTTCACTGGATGAGAGGAAGGAGATAAATGACAGCAACACAGAGGGGCAGAGGGAGGAGTAGCTGATAGAGTGGGCCTCACAAGGGCAGAGATAAGATCAGTCGGAAGGTAGTATAATCAGCAAGTGGGACTAGAAAAAGGGAAGATGCAAGATGGGTTTCCAATGCCTCTCTGAAGTGAGAGTGTAGAGGATTCTTTAAGGTGGCTACAGGGAGCAGAAACCACAAAATGAGAGCTAGGTTCTGTTAAAGAAAAGAGGAAAGTAAAATATTCATTAAAGAAAGAAAAAAATTGATGACAGCTAGTAATTAAGTAATCTATTAAGCCCCCAACTGAAATTGTGGAAATTTAAAGCACTGAATTTGCTCATATTTTCTGGATGTTGATCAGCAAAGTGTTCAGGACATGAATGAATACTCAAGCACAGTTAATGCAAAATCTACACAAATTTATGTGAATGATTTAATTTTCACTGGTACTCAGTGTCACAACATGTCTTGGACCAGAGCCTTTTTTGAGCCTCGGATATGACATCTATAAAATGCAATTAATTATAACTAACCCACCAAAGTCAGAAGGGTTGCCCGGACATTTCCTCGGGGTTTTTTTCACTGCCAAAGTCTATGGTTCTACAAAATTATAACTAGGAAAAATAAAAGAAATCTTTCACTTGAGACCCAAACAGTAAAATCTTATAAACCTTAGAATTCTCAGCACAGACACATCATACAGTCATGTAGCAAACATAAATAATATTGTCTATAATAGAAATTTAACATTCTGATTTTTGATGGAAGAATCCAAACAATCAAAAGAATATTTTGCATAGAGGGTAACTTGATTCACCATTCATAACAATATTTTCCTCCTTTTTCTTTCCTGGAACTCTATATTAAATGCCATCTAACCAGGAAAGCAAATATATAAAACAAAAGAAACCAGGACTTCTCCTGTGGAGTGAGAGGTAGGAACCCAGATTTCATTCTGCTTGGGGGAAAGTCAGAGCACAGCTTCTCTCTCAAGGGGGCTCCTTGGAGCAGAGCTGAAGAAGGAAGCAAAAGGGGGGAATCACAGAAAAGGAGCTTTCTCAGGCAATATCTTTTTAATGGCAATAATTGTTTCCCATTAAGACTTCTCTGAAACCAGAAGTCACTAACCTGCATATCACCAACTCTTAATCGAAAGACTGTGGTTGCTCTCACTTTTTTCTACTCATCTCAAAGCCAGGCATGTCACTGCTTGATCACTTTTTTTTCCGACCCTTTTATTCCATTCTGTAATGTATTGCCTTAAATTGCTTTGCCTAGCTGCATCATGTGTAAATCAAATCAGCATTCCCTAACTACCTTCTACCACAAGATCTCCATCTTTTAAGGACAAAAAATATATAATTGTTGAATTGACTGAATTACCAGGATCCAACTTGCAGTTCTGAATTAAACATTAATATGTATGAGGAAAATATTGAAAAGATTCAAAAGATGGAAATATGTGGAAATTAAGGAAAGTGAAAGTGCTTAACTCTTTAATGAAAAGGCAATGAGAAAATTAATAATTATCTTTGTGTTAGGGAGAAATACATTATTCATTAATAACTTTTTATTGAAGTTTAATTGATTTACAATATTGTGTTAGTTTCAGGTGTACAGCAAAGTGATTCAGTTATACATATATATATTCTTTTCCATATTCTTTTCCATTATAGGTTATTACAAGATATTGAATCTAGTTCTCTGTGCTATATATTAAATCTTTGTTGCTTATCTATTTTATACATAGTAGTTTGTGCCTGTTAACGCCAAACTCCTGATTTATCCCTCTCCCCCTGCCTTCCCCTTTGATAACCATAAGTTTGTTCTCTGTGTGAGTCTGTTTCTGTTTTGTAAATAAGGTCATTTGCATTACATTTTAGATCCACATATAAGTGATATGATATTTGTCTTTCTCTGTCTGAGTTACTTCACTTAGTGGAATAATCTCTAGATCCACCCATGTCTCTACAAACGGCATTATTTCATTCGTTGCATGGCTAAGTAATATTCCACTGTATGTGTGTGTGTGTGTGTGTGTGTGTGTGTGTGTGTGTGTGTATATATATATATATATATATATATATGCCAGATCTTCTTTATTCATTCATCTGTCAATGGACACTTAGGTTGCTTCCATGTCTTGGCTATTGTAAATAGTGCTGCTATACGTATTGGAGTATCTTTTTGAATTACAGTTTTCACCTTTTCTGGATATATGCCCAGGAGTGGGATCACTGGATCACATGGTAGCTCTATTTTTAGTTTTTTAAGAAACCTCCATACAGTTCTCCACAGTGGCTGTATCAATTTATATTTCCTCCAATAATGTAAGAGGGTTCCTTTTTCTCCACAGTCTCCCCAACATTTATTATTTGTAGACATTTTGATGATGGCTATTCTGACTGATGCAAGGTGATACCTCATTGTGGTCTTGATTTGCATTTCTCTAATAATTAGCGATGTTGAGCACCTTTTCATGTGCCTGTTAGCTATATCTGTTTAGGTCTTCTGCCCATTTTGATTGTTTTTTTTTAATGTTGAGTTGTATGAGCTGTTTTTATATGTTGGATATTAACCCCTTGTCAGGTGCGTTATTTGCAAATATTTTCTCCCAGGGAATTCCTTTTTAATGAGAACTGACTGGACCCCTGCTAATTAGCAATCCCAAATCAGCAAACTCACCCATTTTCTGAATGGCTGCTTTACCACTCCCACTCTAATAACATCCAAGAAAGAGACTATAAAAGCTATGAATAAAGGAAATGGGAGTGAGATCACAGGGCAGGTGTGTCATTGGGGATGAGGAAAAGATAACGGGTGTGGCAGCTCCTTGGAACAGGAAATGATGTTTGATTCAGAGTGTACAGAGAGGGACAGAAATACAGGGAGACACCCAGGGTTCTAGATGGCCTGGCTCAGAGAATGGTGCTGCTGTCCACCAAGACAGAGCTTGTAGGACACAGAGGTGGAAGGGAAGAAAGAAACACTGATATTTGGGGGATAAGTGTGTTCCCCACTGAACATACTGAAGGAAGGTGACTTTGGGACATGCAGTGGAAATATCTGGAAGGCAGTCAGATATATAGAGCTGAATCTATGCTGAGGACACAGACTCCAGAGTTCTGGGTGTGGCTGACACCACAGGTGTAGTTGAAATTGACCAGGAAGAACAGGAAAAGGAGGGGTTCTCAACTTGGGGTCCATGCACCTCTATAGTTTCCCGTAGTCTTCAGTGGGTTCTTTTAATCCTTAAAAGTTATGTAAGATTTCGCTCATCTGGGAACAGGACCTATACCTTTCTTCACATTCTCGAAAATCCATTACCCAGAAAGGTTTTGAACCAGAGATCTAGACTGAGAAATGAAGATATCCCGGAAGCACACCCTGAAGACTATGATGGTTATATACAAAGAGAATCAGGAGCCTGAGAAGGAGCTGGTGGCAAGAGGGTAGGAGCGGCAGAAAGATGCAGGGCTGGGTCCAAGAGAAGGAAGTTTCCAGTGTGAGGATGCTCCCTCCTGTCATTCAGGTAGAACTCAAAAGTCACTCTCAGCAGGGCTTTCTCTGACCACTCAGCTCAAGCACACATGCGACCGTACTATATGTCTCCACCACTAAACAGAGAGCCCTAGTGGGCAGGAACCATGAGTCCCGCCTCCTGGAATAAGGAACATAATGTAATTACTGAGTGATTATTCAACTGACTGCTACTGGAGACTATCTGCAATGTTTTTAATTTAATTTTTCCCTTTACTTATTCCAAAAGCAAATTAGATTCAGTTAGTCTATAAATGTTTTTTGATTGAAAGACTAAACGAACAAGAGGGTAAATATCTTCCCATTTATCTCCTAACAGTGCAAATAAAAGCACAGAGAGTACAGGGGTAAAGGAGGAAAATAAAACAGATAATTGAACAATAAAGTACCTAAAGGATTAGTCACTGAAATTTATACCCATTAGTCAGGTTTTTTCTGTTAATAAAATTATTATTATGTATGTAATGCCCACCTACTTTATTCTATAATCTATAATGCTAGGTAGGAATAGACACAGCAGTTGTCAAAAATTGGTATGAGCCAGACTGCTTAATTCCAAAAGTATTATGAGCCAAATACTGTGAAACATAATGTCCTAAGCTATAAATGTTTACTGAAGAAAAATGAAGTCTGCTTTACCTGCCAGTTTGAGTTATGAAAACATTAAAATTATTACACAACATAAAGTCATTTCAACAATTTTAACATGATGCTGCACACTCATCTCCAATAAAAGATATCATTTCTCAGAATTGTAGAAAATCACATTATTGAAAATAGACATATTTCCTTATTTTTCCTAGTTAAGCCATGCTTAATACTTGCTGTAAATAAACTACAAGATAAGATGAAATCCCACCTTAGGAAAAGTATTTCACACTCTGCCCCCAGATATTCATAACAACAAGAGTTAGATTTTAAAATGTTAAATTCACCTTCTGAGATACAGATGTAACAAACACATCAATCTGACAATAAGGAAAAGAATGTGTACCTGTTAATCAGTGCAGGTAAAAGATTGTCTCTGCAGTCAAACATTTTCTAAACTAATGCACTTTTTTAAAGATTCATCTTGAATGAATAGGGGGAGAGGTGGACAGCCTTATCTTCAAAGTGGCTGCTGAATCCTCATGCACATACAGAATTATAAGAGCCAAGAAAGGAAAAAGGAAAGTGGACATCTGTGCACAGTTTAATGCTGGTACAGTTTCAGGGTCAGCTGCAGATTTTGCAAGGCCTGGTGCAAAATGAGAATTCAGAACTCCTATTTTGAAAAGCAGGGAAACCTCACACCAGTCACAAAGGCCATCATCAAAAAGTCTACAGATAACAAACACTGGAAATGGCGTAGAAAAAAGAGAACGCTGCTACACTGTTGGTGGGAATGTAAATTGGTGCAGCCACTATGGAGGACAGTACTGAGGTTCCTTAAAAAACTAAAAATAGAACTACCATAGGACCCAGCAACACCACTACTGATCAGAATCCCACTGCTATTCAGAAAACTCTAATTCAAAAAGACACATGCACCCCAATGTTCATTGCAGCACTATTTACAGTAGCCGGGTCATGGAAGCCACCTAAATGTCCATCGACAGATGAATGGATAAAGAAGATGTGGTACACACATACAATGGAATATTACTCGGCCATAAAAAAGAATGAAATAATACCATATGCAGCAACATTGATGGAACTAGAGATGATCATAATAAGTGAAGTAAGGCAGAAAGAGAAAGACCAATACCATATGATATCACTTATATGTGGAATCCAAACTAATGATACAAATGAACATATTTACAAAACATAAACAGACTCACAGACATAGAAAACAATCTTATGATTACCAAAGGGAAAAGGTGGCAGGGGAGGGATAGTAGTAAATTAGGAATTTGGGATTTACTACTACTATATTTACACGCTACTATATCTGTATAAGATAGAAAAACAACAAGGACCTACTGAATAGCACAGGGAACTCTACTCAATATTCTGTAATAACTTATATGGGAATAGAATCTGAAAAAGAATAGATACATGTGTAAGTATAACTGAATCATTTTTGCTGTACACCTGAAACTAATACAACTTTGGAAATCAACTATACTTCAATAAAAGTTTTAAAAAAATAAAAATGAATAAAAAGCAGGGATAAGGTGCCATTAAAGGTACAAACATAAAAATGTTCTGTGTGTGTGTGTGTGTGTGTGTGTGTTATTTGTTACTTATTGCTCTAAGTCAAGAAAAATTAATTTTTTAATCATTAGAACAGATTTTGCCATCCATCTTTATATTGTATAGTATTGCTTTTTTGTTTGTTTGTTGTATTTTTTTAAGCTCTTTATTGGAATTTAAACGCTTTACACTCTTGTACCAGCTTATGAGATATACCAAAGTCAACCAGCTGTATTTATACATATATCCCTGTATTCCCTGCCTCCTATGACTTCCCCCCACCCGCTCCAGCCTGGCCCTCTAAGGCATCACCCATCATCGAGTTGATCTCCCTTTGTTATACAGCAGCTTCCCACTGACTATTTTACAGTTGGTAGTATATATATGTCTATGCTACTCTCTTACTTCGTCCCAGCTTCCACTTCGCCCCCCACACCCCCAATCCTATGTCCTCCAGTCCATTCTCTGCATCTCCATCCTCCTTCTTCTCTTGTCAGTGGGTTCATCAGTACCATTTTTTTTTTTAAGATTCCGTATATATGAGTTAGCATACAATATTTGTTTTTCTCTTTCTGGCTTACTTTGCTCTGTATGAAAAACTCTAGGTCTATCCACTTCATTACATATAGCTCCATTTCATTCCTTTTTATACCTGAGTAATATTCCATTGAATATATATGCCACATCTCCTTTATCCATTCATTTGTTGATGGGCATTTAGGTTGCTTCCATGTCCTGGCTATTGTAAATAGTGTTGCAATAAACATTACAGTGCATGTTTCTTTTTGGATTATGGTTTTCTTTGGGTATATGCCCAGTAGTGGGATTACTGGGTCATATGGTAGTTCTATTTGTAGTTTTTTAAGGAACCTCCAAATTGTTTTCCATAGTAGCTGTACCAACTTACATTCCTACCAACAGTGCAGGAGAGTTCCCTTTTCTCCACACCCTCTCCAACATTTGTTGTTTCCAGATTTTGTGATGATGGCCATTCTGACAGGTGTGAGGTGATACCTCATTGTGGCTTTGACTTGCATTTCTCTAATGATTAGTGATGTTGAGCATCTTTTCATGTGTTTGTTGGCCATCTGGATTTCTTCTTTGGAGAAATATCTATTTAGGTCTTCCGCCCATTTGTGGATTGGGTTATTTGTTTTTTTGGTATTAAGCTGCATGAGTTGCTTGTATATTTTGGAGATTAATCCTTTGTCTGTTGCTTCATTGGCAAGTATTTTCTCCCATACTGAGGGTTGTCTTCTTGTCTTGTTTATGGTTTCTTTCGCTGTGCAAAAGCTTTTAAGTTTCATGAGGTCCCATTTGTTTATTCTTGATTTTATTTCCATGATTCTAGGAGGTGGGTCAAAAAGGATCTTGCTTTGATGGATGTCATAGAGTGTTCTGCCTATGTTTTCCTCTAGGAGTTTGATAGTGTCTGGCCTTACATGTAGGTCTTTCATCCATTTGGAGTTTATTTTTGTGTATGGTGTTAGGAAGTGCTCTAATTTCACTCTTTTACATGTAGCTGTCCAATTTTCCCAGCACCACTTATTGAAGAGGCTGTCTTTTTTCCATTGTATATTCTTGCCTCCTTTGTCAAAGATAAGGTGCCCATATGTGCTTGGGCTTACCTCTGAGTTCTCTATTCTGTTCCATTGAGCTTCCTTTCTATTTCTGTGCCAGTATTATACTGTCTTGATCACTGTGGCCTTGTAGTATAGTTTGAAGTCGGGAAGCCTCATTCCACCAACTGTCTTTCCTTCTCAAGATTGCTTTGGCTATTTGGGGTCTTTTGCGTTTCCATACAAATCGTAAGATTTCTTGCTCTAGTTCTGTGAAAAATGCCATTGGTAATTTGATGGGGATTGTGTTGAATATGTAAATTTCTTTGGGTAGTAAAGTCATTTTCACAATGCTGATTCTTCTAATCCAAGAACATGGTATGTCCCTCCATCTGTCTGTATTGTCTGATTTCTTTCATCAGTGTCTTATACTTTTGGGCATACAGGTCTTTCGCCTCCTTAGGCAGGTTTATTCCTAGGTATTTTATTCTTTTTGTTGCAGTGGTAAATGGGAGAGTTTCCTTAAATTTTCTTTCTGCTCTTTCATTGTTAGTGCATAGGAATGCAAGAGATATCTGCACATTAATTTTGTATCCTGCTACTTTACTAAACTCATCAATTAGTGCTAGCAGTTTTCTGGTAGAGTCTTTAGGGTTTTCTATGTATAATATCATGTCATCTGCAAAGAGTGACAATTGTACTTCTTCTTTTCCAATTTGGATTCCTTTTATTTCACTTTCTTCTCTGATTGCTGTGGCTAAAACTTCCAAAACTATGTTGAATAATAATGGTGAGAGTGGACACCCTTGTCTTGTTCCTGTTTCTTAGAGGGAATTCTTTCAGGTTTTCCCCATTGAGAACGATGTTGGCTTTTGGTTTTTCATATATGGCTTTTATTACGTTGAGGTAATTTCCTCCTATGCCCATTTTCTGGAGAGTTTTTATCATAAATGGGTGTTGAATTTTGTCAAAAGCTTTTTCTGCATCTATTGAGATGATCATATGGTTTTCATCCTTCAATTTGT
The DNA here is from genome assembly GCF_030028045.1 of Hippopotamus amphibius kiboko. Classification (NCBI taxonomy): domain Eukaryota; kingdom Metazoa; phylum Chordata; class Mammalia; order Artiodactyla; family Hippopotamidae; genus Hippopotamus; species Hippopotamus amphibius. The sequence goes on from NC_080188.1 coordinate 88,774,156, forward strand.
TAATATGATGTATCACATTGATTGATCTGCATATATTGAAGAATCCTTGCATCCCCACTTGATCATGGTGTACGATTTTTGTAATGTGCTGTTGGAGTCTGTTAGCTAGTATTTTGTTGAGGATTTTTGCATCTATATTCATCAGTGATATTGGCCTGTAATTTTCTTTTTTTGTGACATCTTTGCCTGGTTTTGGTATCAGGGTGATGGTGGCCTCGTAGAATGAGTTTGGGAGTGTTCCTCCTTCTGCTATATTTTGGAAGAGTTTGAGAAGGATAGGTGTTATCTCTTCTCAAAATGTTTGATAGAATTCACCTGTGAAGCCATCTGGCCATGGGCTTTTGTGTGTTGGGAGATTTTTAATCACAGCCTCAATTTCCATACTTGTGATTGCTCTGTTCATAGTTTCTATTTCTTCCTGGTTCAGTCTTGGAAGATTGTATTTTTCTAAGAATTTATCCATTTTTTCTAGGTTATCCAATTTATTGGCATATAATTGCTTGTCATAGTCTCTCATGATCTTTTGTATTTCTATGGTGTCCGTTGTTACTTCTCTTTTTTCATCTCTAATTCTGTTGATCTGTATCTTCTCCCTTTTTTTCCTGATGAGTCTACTAATGGTTTATTAATTTTGCTTATCTTCTCAAAGAACCAGGTTTTAGTTTCATTAATCTTTGCTATTGCTTCCTTCCTTTCTTTATCATTTATTTCCGATCTGATGTTTATGATTTCTTTCCCTCTACTCACTTTGGGGTTTCTTTGTTCTTTCTCTAGTTGTTTAGGTGTAAGGTTAGGTTGTTTATTAGATATTTTTTTGTTCCTTAAGGTAGGACTGTATTGCTGTAAACTTCCCTCTTAGAACTGCTTTTGCTGCGCCCTATAGGTTTTGGGTTGTTGTGTTTTCATTGTCATTTGTTTCTAGATATTTTTTGATTTCCTCTTTGATTTCTTTAGTGATTTCTTGGTTGTTTAATAGCGTATTGTTTAGCCTCCATGTGTTTGTATTTTTTACAGTATTTTGCCTGTAATGGATATCTAGTCTCATGGCGTTGTGGTAGAAGATGATTGATATGATTTCAATTTTCTTGAATTTACCAAGGCTTGATTTGTGACCCAAGATGTGAACTATCCTGGAAAATGTTCCATGTGCACTTGAGAAGAAAGTGTATTCTGTCATTTTTGGATGGAATGTCCTATAAATACCAATTAAGTTGAGATGGTCTAATGTGTCATTTAAAGTTTGTGTGTCCTTATTTATTTTCTGTTTGGATGATCTGTCTATTGATGTAAGTGGGGTGTTCAAGTCCCCTACTATTATTGTGTTACTGTTGATTTCCCCTTTTATGGCTGTTAGCAATTGCCTTATGTGTTGAGGTGCTTCTATGTTGGGGGCATAGATATTTACAATTGTTATATGTTCTTCTTGCATGGATCCCTTGATTATTATGTAGTGTCCTTCCTTGTCTCTTGTAATAGTCTTTACTTTAAAGACTAATTTTTCTGATATGAGTATTGCTACTCCAGCTTTCTTTTGACTTCCATTTGCATGGAATATCTTTTTCCATCCCTTTACTTTCAGTCTATATGTATCCCTTGGTCTGAAGTGGGTTTCTTGTAGGCAGCACATATATGGTTCTTGTTTTTGTATCCATTCAGTTTGTGTCTTTTGGTTGGAGCATTTAATCCATTGACATTTAAAGTGATTATTGACATGTGTGTTCCTATTACCATTTTCTTAATTGTTTTGGGGTTTGTGTTTGTAGATCTTTTCCTTCTCTTGTGTTTCCTACTTAGAAAAGTTCTTTTAGCACTTGTTGTAAGGCTAGTTTGGTGGTGCTGAATTCTCTTAACTCTTGCTTGTCTTTAAAGCTTTTGATTTCTCCATTGAATCGGAATGAGATTCTTGCTGGGTAAAGTATTCTTGGCTATAGGTTTTTCCCGTTCAGGACTTTCAGTATATCCTGCCATTCCCTTCTGGCCTGCAGAGTTTCTGTAGAAAGGTCAGCTGTTATCCTTATGGGTTTTCCCCTATATGTTATTTGTTGCTTTTCTCTTGCTGCTTTTAATATTTTTTCTCTGTGTTTAATTTTCATTAGTTTGATTAATATGTGCCTTGGTGTATATCTCCTTGGGTTTATTCTGTATGATACTCTCTGTGCTTCTTGGACTTGGTTAATTATTTCCTTTCCCATTTGGGGAAGTTTTCCAATATAACCTCTTCAAATATTTTCTCAGACCCTTTCTTGTTTTCTTCTTCTTCTGAGATGCCTATAATTTGCATGTTGGTGTGCTTAATGCTGTCATCAAGGTCTCTGATACTGTCTTCCATCTTTTTTATTCTTTTTTCTTTTTCCTGCTCTGTGGCAGTTATTTCCCCCATCCTATCTCCCAATTCACTTATTCATTCTTCTGCCTCAGTTATTCTGCTGTTTATATCATCTAGAGTATTTTTAATTTTAGTTATTTTGTTGTCCATTACTGTTTGTTTGTTCTTTAGTTCTTCTGAGTCATTGTGAACTGTTTCTTGTATTTTCTGTATTTTGTTATTGAGATTTTGTATCATCTTTACTATCATTACTCTGAATTCTTTTTCAGGCAATTTTCCTATTTCCTCTTCATTTATCTAGTCTTGTGGGTTTTTTTCCTGCCCCTTTGCCTCCATGATGTTTCTTTGTTTTCTCATAGTAGTCCAAACTTCAGAGGTTGCTTGTCCTGGCAATAAAGGGGTTTAAAGAAGACTATCCAAGCCCCAGACTAATGGCAGAGTGTTGAGTCAAACAAATACTAAGTGAAGGAAATACATACATGTATAAGACACACAAGTACTGAATCCAATAGAACATAAGGCACTAGAAAGACCTGACTGAAGAACCCCTGTATGCTATCAGACATTCAAAGAGAAAACCAACAGAAATTCAAAACCAAAACTGAACAAAACAAAAACAAACACAAACAAAGAAACAAAAAAATAACACCACACACACACAAACACAAATCCAGGAAGATATTGAAAGCTAGGATCAAATATAATAAAGAGCTAGAGTACCACCAGACGGACTGAAGATTCTCAAAATGAAATCAGACAATTATACTTAGAACTAAGATAAAGACAAAAACCTAATAATATATATCAAAGCAGTGTGTCATCTGGAGAATGAAGCAAGGAAACACAGCAGACTGATAATATTGCTTATAAGTATATTAAGATAAAATAAACTAAAAAATGATAGAAGATAGGGCAACAGAAGAGCATAGTGTGACTGGAAATATGAAGAGAAAAAGAGAGAAATAGAAATGTATAAAAGATAGAGAAGGAAAGAAGGTAAGAGAGATACAGTCAGCACTACAAAAAACTCAGCTAGAAATAGAAATATATAAAAAAGCTAAAAATAAAAATAGAATAAAAAATATATTATAAAACATGCAGATCCCTTAGGATTAAGATCGTAATTAATAAAAAACAAAACAAAAAACAAAAAAGAAAACTAGAACTGACCCCAGAATGGACCAGATAAATAGAATTAATACTAATATTTCTGTTTCCTTGGGGTCTCAGCTGTAGGTGTACTTCTACCCGCCTTGGGTTTTTTGTATTATTCTGCAACCAGCAGAGCTTCCTTTATTGTTCCTGTAAGCGCTGGTGTGCGGGGAGAGAGAGAGTACAATAGTGGCTCCTTCCCCTGGGGGTGAGTGAGCAGTGGCGCACTGCCTGGGTCATGGTGGCTTGGGCACCTCAGGCCGAGAACGCGGCACCACACGTGGCTCCTGTCCCCTGCTACGACTCCACCGGGTCCACTGCCTGGGTCACAGTGGTTCAGTAGGCCATGGAGGTGCCTGTTGCAGAGAGGAACGCTGGCTGCTCAGGTGTAAACAGAATGTCTCCAGAGCTGGGCCACTCTGCAAGCTTTTGGCTCTTGGTTGCAGGCACTCTAGGCCAGAGCCACCCAGGGGCCTTTGTTTTCCCTGAGTGCATTAGCTAGGCCCACAGGGGTCCTTCCTTTGTCGGTTGCAGGCACCAAGAGAGAGGCTGCACCCGTGGCTCCTCCCCCCTGCTTGTGAGTCAGCAGTATCCAGCCACCACTATGGCCTCATAGCTTTCTGCGGTAGGCACTCTCTGCTGCAGATTTCTCCCCTCCTGTCCTCTCAGTCCATCTTCCCACTGCCAACAACTTTTCTCACCCTGAACCAGTTCTCTGGTTCCCACATTCCAGCTCCCAGACCCCCTATTCAGCTGTGAATCTATGTCTCAGTCCGGGCACACTGAGCCATGGTGTAAACCTTCCGTGTGTTTCTCACTCTTTCCCGTCTGCCACAGCTCAGCCACTTCATCCTCTTTGAACAGTCCTAAATGCCTCCCTTCTGAGCCAAGGAAATTCCCCACTGGAGAAGGGGTTTCCCCATTGGATAAAGGATGTTTCCCCTAATTTGGCAATCTCCCCTCTGTTTCAGATCCCCCCACCGAAGGGTGTGGGACCCGTCCCTTTCCTTTCTTCTCCTCTTTCTCCTTTTTTTTTCCCCTGTCCTATCCAGTTACATCAGGACCTTTGCAGTCCTTTCTAGTGTCCAAAGTCATTTGCTGGTATTCAGCTGGTTCTCTGTGTGAATTATTGCATCTTTTGGTGTATTCTTGATGCATCTGTGGAGAGGGAGGCATTCCACATCCTTCTACTTCACCACCATCTTTTGCTCTCTCTATAGTATTGCTTTTAAACACAAATATAAGAACGTTTACCTTGTATACAAAGTCACCAAAATTATATGATTTGTATCTTGTAGCTCATACATTAATACTTACCAAAACAGTGGAAACACTGCACAAAATTAACTGAACTATTTTTATTTCAATTCTTGATCCAGCACATTCTACCAATACTCTCTACCTTTGACTGGCTGGCAAAGAAGAAAGGACTGGAAAGAAAAGGAACTGGGATTGGCCCGTTTTTCACTTTTCTTCTCTGTCGTGACTCTGAGGGTATGTGGTCAGCTAGTGCATGGAAGTAACAGGAAGAAGGAAGGACTTGCTGGGGCCGCCGGTCATGGGTGTTTCTTAGAAGCCATTGCCTGCTTTTAAAGCTCGTCTGGTTCAAAAGGAAAGGAAGCCTCTTGGGGCTGTGTCCTCAGCCATAGATGTGACAGGTCCTCTTTGTACCCCCTCTGAGTCTCATGGAACTCGCTTTTCCTAAAGAATTACCAAACCTTTCTGTTCTCAGTCTCAGCTTGATTGGGGGAAGGAGAGAAAGTACCTCTTTGTGTTTTAGAAACTTCCTTTTTAAAAAAGTCTTCCTGGGCCAATTCAGGAAATGCTGGGGTTCCAAGGTCCCTGAAAGAAATGTTGGAAGATCAGGTACTCTCAGCCAGAAGAGGGACATAGCTTGAGGTTCGAGTGGTTTGGCTTCTGCAAGATGGGGGATTCATAGGATGGCAGGCCCTCTGAGTTCAGGGACCTGGGCACAGCTCATAATAGCATCTCAGGAGGGAGGAGAAGTTCTGATACAGAAAGTAGACAGCATCCAGGTTTTGAGTCTTACACACCTGGCTTTGAGAGAGAGAGTAAATGTCCCCTGTGTTTGACCTTAGAGAGGAGCTGGGCTCTGAAAGCCACATCACTGCCTCAAAGTTGCAAAGTTGTTGACATCAGCAATAATGTAGCAAAAGAGCAAATGTAACTATGACGACCACCCTGGTCATCCAAGGTCAGGACCCCTGTACCATCCAGTGAAGGGAAGAATGGAGCCAGGTGAGTGTGGACAAAAAAACAGATTTAATTTATTTAGAAAAATAAAGGAATGAAACATCTTCTGTGGTGGTCTCACTTCTTACTTGAGCTAAAAACAAAAGCAAAAAAAAACCCCACCTCACTCTATTTTTTTTTCACTGAGACACAACTTACAGATAACATTGTATAAGTTCAAGGTATACAACACCTGTTGCTTTGACACATTTCTATATGGCTGTGTGATGACCACTGAAGCTTAAGCTATGTGACTTTTATCCTGTCACATAATTATCATTTCTTTTTTTGTGGTAAGAACATTTAAGACCTAGGCTCTCATCAATTTTGAAGGATATAATACAGTATTATTGACTCTAATCACCATGCTATGCATTATTCAGTCTCCAAAACTTATTCACCTTCTATTTCAAGCGGATACCCTTAAACATTCTCCCCACTTCCCTCACCCCCCAGAACCCAGCACCTGGTAACCATCACTCTACTCTCTGTTTCTACACGTTTGGCTTTTTTAGATTCTGTGTATAAGTGATATCATACAGTATTTGTCTCTCTCTATTTATTCTTACCTTTTCAAGTTAGACAATTTCAACTTAAATCCCAAGTCACACAAATTTTTTTAAGTGCAAAATTCTGAAACCTCTTTTAAATAGCATAGGTAGGTATTTAAAGTTCAAAACTCAACAAGGACAAACCTCCTTGTACACTAGATATGCAGTAGCTATTGCTTATATCATTTGCTTCTAAACAAAGAAAATGTGTTCAGCTAGTAATCACAGCCTATTTATACAACAGAAATCACTTTTACTAGTTCAGTGGGAGAAGCCACACATTAACTTGGAGATGCCTTAAGACCTATGTACATTATTTGAATAAAGTAAATTAGTTTAGGTAAATTTGGTAAACATTTCACCAGGATGCAATACGATATTTGGCAATTTTTCTTACTCCTATAACTATTAAAGTCCTACAAGACACCTTCACAATGACATTTGCTTCACTGCTCTTAAAGTGGCAATGTGACCTAAAAACAGGTGTTTAACTTGAAATTAAAGATACAGCAGGCCCAGGCTTGGTTCCAACAATAGAGCTTGGCTTTAGGTCTTCATAGTAGAACTTTCTAAAATCATTGGGCCTCAAATATTCAATTTAAAATACAAGATTTTCTTGTTCCCACCAAGAAAAGGCAATGTAAAAGCAGCCTCTTGTTTACATATGTATTTTCTCCCATTGGTCCCTAAGCTGCTGATTGAAAAGAACATTTAACATTTTTTAAATTCCTTCACAGATTCCTAAGTCTTGTTTTCCCAAAATAAACAATTATAAAGATAAAATGGTTTTATTTTAGGTCACTGATTGATCTTCTAGACCACCTGGATTTCCGGTTAGCACCTGGCACTAAGCCCTGTGAAAATTTTTAACCACTTTCAAAAATTCATTTTTCTGAAAATTAAATAAACATACTTTTCCCCTGTGATCCTCTTGCATTTTTACTGTGGTTTGTTTTCCAAATTGCCAACTTGAAAAGCCACCAGAAGAGGAATTCCCAGTGTTTGTCTAACGCTCCGTGCTGATGGGTATTTTTAGCAACTGGGTTTTACCCGCTCAAGGAAGGAGCAGGGCCAGTATTTGAGGACAAAAATTCTTCATTATTTTGTCATGCCTCAAATGAGACAAGAAAGATCCCACTGCTTCTAGACAAGTGGTTCTCCAACTTGAGTGTGTATTGGAATCACATGGAAAGCTTGTGAAACCATAGATTGCTGGGCTGCACCCTTAAGTCTCTTCTTCAGCAGATGCGGCTGCAGCCTGAGAATTTGTATTTCTAACGGGTTCCCACGCTCTGAGAACCACTGTTGTAGACTATTCTAGAGGTCTAATAAGAAACAAAAGTTGTTACAGAAAATAACTTCTAATTACTACTAAAGAAATAAAAACACTCATACTTTTTTTTAGGTAGTATTTTTTTTAATTGAAGTATAGTTAATTTACAATGTTGTGCCAATCTCTGCTGTACAGAAAAGTGACTCAGTTATACACATATATACATCATTTTTTATATTCTTTTCCATTATGGTTTATCACAGGATATTGATATATCCTGTGCTATGCAGTAGGACCTTGCTCTTTATCCATCCTATATGTAATAGTTTACATCTACCAACCGCAAACTTCCAGTCCCTCCCCTCCCCCATCTCCCTCCCCCTTGGCAACCACCAGTCTGTTCTCTATGTCTGTGAGTCTGTTTCTGGTTCATAGATAACTCCATTTGTGCCATATTTTATATTCCACATATAAGTGATATATGGTATTTGTCTTTCTCTTTCTGACTTACTTCACTAGTATAATAATCTCTAGTTGCATCCATGTTGCTGCAAATAGCATTATTTCATTCCTTTTTATGGCTGAAAACACTCATATTTCTTTCCTCCTTTTTTATAAATTAATTAATTAATTTATTTATTTATTTATTTATTTATTTATTGTCTGTTCATTGCTCCATGTGGGCTTTCTCCAGTTGTGGTGAGCAGGGGCTACTCTTCCCTGCGGTGCGCAGGCTTCTCATTGCAGTGGCTTCTCTTATTGTGGAGCACAGGCTCTAAGCACACAGGCTTCAATAGTTATGGCACACGGGCTCAGTAGTTGTGGCTCGCGGGCTTAGCTGATCCACACAGCATCTGGGATCTTCCCAGACCTGGGCTCGAACCCGTGTCCCCTGCATTGGCAGGCGGATTCTCAACCACTGCGCCACCAGGGATGTCCCAAAACACTCATATTTCTGACTCTACAATTTATCTTACCATGACCTCACAATATTTCTTAAAAGAATTTTAGTAAGTAATATTATAAATATCCAATTTTTAATTGTCAAAAGTGTTTCATGTTATTATATTGTATCTATTTTTGACTTCATATTTCTAAGTTTAAATACAGATATTTATTTATTTTAGCTTATATACAGTTTTCCAAAGAACATATGTGTAATTCATTTCAGAGTAACACAAAATTAGACACTGTATTAACTTTAAAAAACAACTAAATTAAAATTGACATTGCATATGTTTATAGATTTGCCAAAAATTGCAAACTCTGACTATATATATGAGTTAAATTTTTCTAAAATCATACATGATTACACAGGTATGGGTGTGGTTTGCTACCAGTTATTTATACTTCTTGTTAAAAACAAAGCCACATTTTTTAAATTTCCAATTTGTACCATCGATTGTTATATCACCATTTGTGTTATCATGCAAGAAATAACATTTAATCAAAAAATCAATTTCTTTTAGAGTCCTCAATATACACACTATATTAGAGAATAAATAAGATTAGCTCTTGTAATAAAGTAGTACCCCACATTAGTTTTCTAAAGCTTATGGTGTAAAATTAACATCCAAAGGACATATTTTTCATTCATTAGTTAAATGTTTGAAACTGCAAACTATTGAACACATGTGCCTAAGGACTTAATTTTACTTGACTATAGGACCTGTATATTCTTATGTTTATTTGAAGAGCTTTAAAAAATTAACAGCATATATTTGTTATTGCCTTTCACTGTTCAGCTCTCTGAAAATTAGCTGCATACTGACTAGTGTAGGTAAAGAGAATTTTGTGGTGGAAAGGGTACCTTCAGACAAGTTTACTTTTCAGGACTTTGGATGCTTTTTCATATCATGTCATTGGGTAATCAAGCATGGTCTTAATGACAACCCTGCTCAGAAACTCGCTGTGATGGTGCTGCAAACACCAATTCTCCCAGCCCCTCAAAAGGATGTAAGTTACTACTGCAAGTGTCCAAAGCATTTGGACAAAATTAACAAAGATGGATAAATTGCTGGAGTTAAAGAATAGTTACTATTTATCTCAGAGAGAAAAAAAGTGAATCCCATAATGGTCTCCATAGATATGCAGGTGAATAAAGTTTGCCGTCAGTTGGCTAATTTGACATAATGCACCTGGATTCACCACCTCTCCAACCCTATCCTTCCTAACCCTTTAGTCATCACCGTTTTCCAAGCTTCTCCCCTCCAGGAAATCCTTGGGCACCAGGTCCCAGACAGTGTCTAAAGTGTCCCATCAGTGGGCTACCATCAGTCTCAGGACCAGCGGTCCAGCACACCAGGTTGATCCATTCGGGGTCCACTTCCAGAGCCTCATCCTCCTCCTGCCTGCCCTTGCTTTCTCTTTATTGATCATTAGTGCCCAAGAGTCTGCTGCTTGTGAGTGCCTATTTGATTCTCGGTGTTTTCAATTTGAATCTTTATGATTCCACGTGGCTTTATTCCATGATTTGGCTCTTGGTGCCATGATTGAAGAAGATGCTGTTTCCTTAGTATCTCCTCTCCACCTCCCCTTGGTTCCTGCAATATTCCACCCAGAGTATTTCTTATCCCCCACAGCAAATCTGGTAAAATATTTGATCCTAACAAATGTATGACAATTTGATATGTCTACGGATTGACAAATTGTGGACAAAACCCAACTTCACATTTCAAGAGTTGAATAAAACCTATAAACATGATAGGAGTGAGGAGCTAGCAAAATATGTCTTTATTAAATTTTTTACACCCAGACCCAATCATGTGTTGTGTTCGATTAGTCTACAGAAGATACAATAGCTGAGAAATTCCCTGTAGTTGTTTCATGGTATGCTGACATCAGCAATAGCCAGGTATCTGGGACATAATTTAGAAATCACAGGAACTCAGATTTGAACTCTAGCAATTCCAAGAGAAGATTAAATGAGAGATAAGAGACATTTTTGTTTTCACTACTAGGATTTCTTATTCCAACACCTTCTTATTTCAGTAGCAGAGCCTGAAGAGTGTTATCTCACCAGGATAAAAGTAATTTGACAAAACTGATCTGCCTGCACATAACAAAATCATAAACTTGATTCCCTAATTATATATTTCTTTATAATGTTTGCACTTGTGACTATTGTGATAATAACAGTTACTTTTAATGTTCTTCACAAGATCCGCACACACCAACTCGCAAAGCTTGACAATATCCTCATTCAATTTATATTAGGTAGTGATCATTTCTTTACATCTGTCCTTTCCTTTGCCAATCTTTCTTTTCCTCAGTTCTCATCCCCTCCCTTGCCCTATTCCCCTCTTACCTACACTCACCAATTCTGAACATCTCCCAAGATGTCGTCAGCCTTGGTACTATTTCATTCTATACTTACTGGCATAGAAACTTTTGGGTTGTAGTAGACTTTGCATCTGCCAATCAATTCTACCATCCTCTATCTTCTGATAATGTATCCTATACTACCTTCTAATCATCAGGATAAGCACATAATCTACTCTCATATAATTATAAGGTCCTCTTCCCCTAGATATAGTGGTTAGCTCAAGGCTGAACACAAAACCTAAAATCAGAGACCTGCACCAATAGTTCTCTAACTACACTAGAAGATGTGTCCTTGCTTGGAGGATTATGGACCATGGACCTGAAAAGATAAGAACCAGAGGTTACCAGCATCTATTATTTCAACCACATGGAGAAAATCTGTCTAAAGTAATAAAGCAGAGAGAAGCAGAGACAAAATAAATAAATAAATAAGAGAGTGAGAGACAGTAAAAGAGGAAGAATAGAGAGACAGATAGAGAAAGGCTGATGACCTCAGCTGAGTTGGATTTATGTAACTTGTACCCAATGAGTCCTGACTAATATAAACATGGGAATTGGATTGTCATAAGCAAGAGATGCTAAATGTGGACATGACTGAGTTGATAAGCGGTGGAAAGCAATGGTAATTCCTCAACCCCAGGCTGGAAAGTTGGCAATTGAATTATTCAGTAAAAAACAAAACAAAACAGAAACCATCTGATTGAACTATTGCCTGCTGTGTCTTAGGACTGGGGTGTGGTCTGCCACCTCCCTTTTTCCCCAGCACAACCAAGGACCAAGGAAATGTGTATCAGGACAGAATCTCATCAGTTTGAGTCCATGAGTCATCACAATATGAGAATTAAACCTTTGTGGGGGCAGTTTTGTACTGCAGCGCAACCTAGCATGTACTGGCTGATTCAGAAATTGGTAGCTAGATGTGGTGTGCTGTAATAACAACAAAAGAAAATAGGTGGTATTGACTTAAAATCCAGGGGACAGACAGGAAGGAAATTGTTGTCAGAAGTGGTAAGGATAGTTATCCATGTTATGCAATGACAAAGCATTTGGTAATATTGTTACCAGTAATAACCGGCAATCCTGTAGGACACCTAATGAATGTCTAATCCTAGGAGACGAGGTTCTAGAAATGTGGTAGGATGTATTGTTTGCTGTTGCCTATGTTCCACAAGATTTTATGAAAAACAAATGAGCTTAGTAAAGAATTTGCCAGTTTGCAAAAAATAAATGAAGGGAAATAGAGTCCAGAAATTCAGAATTTGAAGGATTAGGACTGTGTGCTTCTCAACCACAACCAGTAAAAGATAAAACTGAACAATTCCCTTAGCAGCAAAGGTCAATCAAAATCAGCCTTGTAGTAAGGATTAAATTAAGGGTGCAGCCATGACATCCATTGTTAAAATCTTTGAAGGCACTAAAATATCTAAGAATCAAGGTCCAACTAAGAGTATGTTTCAAGAAATCCTTCCAATTGGGTCAGATGGATTGGGGAAAGACAAAGGAAGTGGCTGTCGGCAAAACTTAACAGATTCAAGTTACCTGCAATAAATCGTTAAATGGAGATAGAGGGGTGTGGGGGCCAAAAAAGCATCACAGCAAATCAGGGAATTATGTTCATAAAACTTTTCCAAGTAAAGAACTATAGAGGTGCTGTCAATGTGTGAAACTAATTGGAATCGAATAAATAAGAATACAATCAAGTCATTGAAAGGGTTGAGTTGTACTACCCCAAGGACTACTAGCCTAAGCTTTAAAAAATAAATAAATAAATAAATAGATAAATAAATAAATAAACAGCAATGTCCTTTTTATAAAGCATCCTTGGGGGTACCCAACCAACTAAAGCCAAAAACAATTGTGAACTCTGCTCAGCCCCAGCTCTGGACAGCCAAGGGTGTATTCTCCAAAGCCCACTTTAGATGTGGAGAATTCAATTAATGAGGAAGAAGGACCTCCTAAGTGCAGACCGAGGGCCACAGTGGACAGTGGAGCGGGAAGCACCCCCCCCCCCCCCCGCCGCCATACTGGGAGCAGACAGTTTAATTAAGAAACATTCCCACCCTCAGAGTGAGGGGCCCAGCAGGATTTCCAAATTGCTACACTCGACCATCTTCAGGGTTTCCCCCAACCATCCCCTTTCTAATGAGAAGTTTTATGGCTGTTATCTTGCCCTGATCCATGCAGGCTCCATCACTGCATGTTGGGAGCAGAGAGCTTGTCTTTTTCATTCATAGATGTTTAGTCAAGAGAACCCACAGTTAGATATCATGTCAGAACCACCCACCATGCATCACCCAAAGACACTGAACTGTGTGCTTGACACCACAACTTCTGGAATGTCTCCCTTGGGAAAGATATTAGTGTATTAAGGCTACAGGTGATCAGAAAGGCAGATAGAAGATGTCATTAGTACATCAAAATATTTCTGCTCTCCTCCCAGGAACAGGGTTGGATTTTCCAGATGTGATATATATCATCACTTACGAGCAGTGTGCAATTTGCATGCTCCCTTTTTCCTACCTTGCTGATCGTAGATGGTTGTGTCAATATGGGGCCTCTGGCAGTCTGCTGCCTGAGAGACCATGGTGATCAGAGCCCCCTGCTGACCCACGATGGCCATGTAAAGCGAGAAAGAAATTTCTGTTGATTTAAACAACTGGGATTGTGCTGCTGTATTTTAACACAGCATCATCTAGTCTGTACTGTCCAATAGCCCTTCTAAAAGCAAAAGGAAAGAAACAAATAATTTTGTAAAGAGAGGTCTTTTCTGCAAAGATCATTATAGGTCAGATGATGTTATTTTTTTATGGCTTTGAAAAAATCCAGCTCTGTACCCAAATCAAGAGTTGGTGCCCTGAGTAGGAAGGGGAATACCTACATGGAAGAAGCCAAAGGAATTAGGAAACCCTGACTTTCCAGCTTTTCTCCAAGATGCCACATGGGACAGCCTCTGAGTGATGGAGGTAATGACACCCCCTCCATCAAGCGCTAATTGCTGGTGTCAGGTGGCAGATTACCTTTCCCACGTGGCCCACCTGTATTCTTCTTGCTGTGAAGCAAGATAGCAGCCTTTAAACTAAGGGTTAGGGGCTCCCAAGATGCTAAAAGAAAAACCTACAAAGGCAGCACCAAGATTCATCAACCAAGACTCTAAAAACTTTGGGTAATAGGTAAATGAGTGCCCCAAAGCCAAGCCACTGGCAGTCCCCTAGGGGCTTAAGGAACTTGTGCTACTGGAGAGCCTAAAGCCTGGACCAGATCAGTGGTTCCCAAATCATGATCCATAGGTGGGACCTGGAGAAGTTTGTACTCGTCTGCCGTAAAATGAGAAAAATGAAGACAAAGTAATCGTTTTTAAAGAAACTGAACATATTCAGTTGAGAGAACTCCCCTGTGTTTAAAGGTTATATCTTCCCTAATTTTGTGGTATTCAAATGCCCTTACATTTATGAAACGATGGTGAAGGATAATGGCAAATATGGCTTTTGTTGTTGTTATTGGTGTTTTTATTTTGCAAAATCATTTGGTAACCTTATGTTATCCCTGTTGTTTTTATTAAAAGTCTACTTAATTTTAAAAGAATTATTTTTATTTAACCATCAGATCCAAAAACTCCTGAAGGACTCTAGACCTTTATATATGTAAAACCCTATGATTACTTTTAATATAATAAAGTGTAACCTAATGGAATCTTAAAGAAACCTCTTGCACCATCCTCAGGAGCTGCCAGGACCACACAAGGCTGTTGAGCACTTGACATGTGGCCTGTCCAAATTGAGATGTGCTGTGTTGCATGTGTGAAACACATACCAGATTTAAAAGATAGTAAAAAAGGAATAAGATATTTCATTCATAATTTTTATATTGACTGCATGTTGAAATGGTACTATTTTAGATACATTAAGTTAAATAAAATGTATTATTAAAATTAATTTCACTCGTTCCTTTTTTTGTATGTGGCTACCAGAAAATTTTAAATCGCATATGCAGCTGGGGTTGTATTTCCACTGGACACCCCTGTTCTAAAGTCAAAGTGGGTTTACAATTAGCCATGAGTAAGATGGAGCTCTTTCTGGCAGTGGCTTGTTTGCATGCCTTTCTGTTCACACTAGACCACAATAGCTGACTTTTACATCTGTGACACAATGGTCTCATCTCCCCGACTTCAGTCTGCTTTTTCTTTTGCATCCCATGGTCATGAGACTGGTCTTCCTTATTCATTTCTTTTTGATTAACATCAATTCATTGCTCAGAAATTAATATCAACATTTAATACAAATCCTATTCTGTTATCTTAATTGATCAACCTAATGTCTGACCCTCTCCAACAGCTGATTACCCCATGGTTCTCCACTGTTATTGTCTGGCATGACCCATCCATTGCTGCTGTTTGCATGTGCTTATCCTGGCACTCACTTGTTTTTGACATGAAATGTTGTTTCTATTACACTCTATCGGTTCATGACCTTCTCTGTCCCCACATTCACTACACAGATATTCTTCCTTAAAAAATCTTCCCTAATTGACCCACCTAGTCCATCTTGAACTAGGTAGGCTCAATCTGGGTAGAATAAGCCTGAAATTTGAGTGTCTTTACTTACTATAGTGTGAGAGAACTAAGTAAGGCAAGGTTAAGAATACTAAGCTCTGGACATAGATTGCACTTAATAAATGCCATCAACTGGTATTTACTGCATAATATGATAGATGACAGACAGATGATTGATTGATTGATAGATAGATGATAGATTAAACAGATAATAGATTAGTTAGATGATAAATTAGATATACATGATAGGTAATAGATTATAGATAGATTAGATAATAATATATTAGTTAGATAACATTGACTAGATTATATAGATAGATTAGATACACACAGGATAGATAATAGATGACAGGTAGATAGATTAGCTAGATACATGATATATGATAGATGATAGATGGATTAGATAATAATAGAGAGTAGACTAGTTAGATTAGCTAGATACATGATAGATGATAGATTAGACAGGTAATAGATTAGGTAGTAATAGATTAGATGGATTAGTTAGATACATGATAGATGATAGAGAGATAGATAGATAGATAAATTAGATAAATGATAGGTTAGATAGATTAGATAGACACATAGTATGAGGGTTAGTTAAAAATTCTCCACACTCTGGCTATAGAGTTTATCTTAACTTTAAGATAAGACAAATACATCATTTTTCAAAGTAATCTCCTTGCTTTTCAATACACTTTGTCCATGTGTCAACAAGCTTTCATATTCCCCTATTAAAAAATGTTTTAGGCTGAGCTGCAAGCCACAAATGCACTACTGTCTTCACTTCTTCATCAGAAGTGAATCTTTGTCCCCATAGGGCTGCTTTCAGGGGACTAAACAGGTGAAAGTCTGGTGGAGCAAGATCAGGACTATAGGGAGCATGCTTTAACACCTCAAAACAAAGTTTTTGCAGAGTGTCAACAGTGTGGGCAGAAGTTTGTGGATGTGCATTGTCATGTAAGATCACAATGCCCTTGGATAGCTGTCCTCTGCATTTAATCCAAAATTAGGCTTCAGCTCTTCAATAAGCATCTCACTGTAATGAGTACTGTTGGTTGTTGAATATTTTTCCTGATAATGTTCTAATACGGGCCCTTGAGAATCCCAGAAAAGTGTAAGCATCAATTTTCCAGCTGATGGTTCACTTTTGAACTTTTTCTTGGTGGACAATTGAGGATGTTTCCATCCCATACTCTACTGTTTACCCTCAGGTTCATAGTGATGAATCCATGTCTCATCACCAGTAATGATTCTCTTTAAGAAACTTACACCTTCCTTGGAATATCGGTCCAAATTTCATTTGTAGATACCCAAATGCTTCTGTTCATGCTCTTCTGTGAGTTGTTTCAGTACCCACCTCTCACAAACTTTTCTAAACTTAAGTCTGTTGTGGATTACTTCATTTTGAGATGTTAAAGCATCCTCCCTACATCCTGATCTTGCTCCGTCAGACTTTCACCTGTTTGGTCCCCTGAAAGCAGCCATATGAGGACAAAGATTCACTTCTGATGAAGAAGTGAAGACAGTGGTGCATTTGTGGCTTGCAGCTCAGCCTAAAACATTTTTTAATAAGGGAATACGAAAGCTTATTGACAGCAAGGAAATTATGTCGAAAAATGATGTATTTGTCTTTTCTAAAAGTTAATTAAAATAACTCTACAGCCAGAGTGCAGAGAATTTTTGACTCACCCTCGTAGATAATAGATGGATAAATCAATTGATAGACAGATGGTGTTGGGCTTGCTCACATTGTCCTTATATTCACACTGTCAGTTCTGCAGAGGAGCACTTAATTCTGTTATGTCCCTATTATGTCCTTCAAAGGCAACTCATGAATCCACACAGGACTTGGTTTACTATTCAATCGTTGATTTTCTGCTAAAATGACATCATAACTTAGATCACTTTTATCTAGGATGAAATTGTTTAGATTTTGTACAAAATGTCTTTTAAAATAAATACCTGTACCTATTTGTTGCCCTGTCCCAGGTGCACATTTTGCTTGATATCATTCCCCAGAAGTCATTTCATTCCAGAATTGCTTAATTAATGCTAAGTGGAGACAGCTAAAATTGTCTTTGGCCGTGGCTTAGCAATGATGAGTATCTTGAGTGTTGCCTGATTGACAGCTGCCAATTAGAAATGGATCCATAGGATGAACGATGTGACAGCATGCATTGTAGCTCTTGGACTGCACTTATTTTTAACGTATGAGTTGGCTTACTGTTATCTGAACATCTCTCCATCTACATTGTGAGGCCCTGATTAAGATTTTTACCAGCCTCTTTCATTGGGACTTTCCAATCAAACAAACATGTAATAAAATGACTGTTTCTACTGCTGAAATGATGGTGGCAAATAGGTTCAGAAATGTGGACCAAAGTTCTTAAATGTCACTATCTAATTTTAAAATATGATGCTGAAGAACGTTGTAGTGTATTTCAATGATAGCGGATGGAAAAACCACAAGGTTAGAAACTTGAATCTATGTAGTACAGTCAGGTTAATAATGCTCGTCTGGCTTGAACCACTGGGTTGTTCTGAGAAGTAATTTTCAAGTAGAAGATTTTGTTACTATTCAGAGAGGCACAATAAGGTGTGAAGAAGAGGTTCCAAGGTAAGAAAAGGTGTTGACTTCTATGAGCCTATGTCAGCAACAAATGTGGGGTGGAAACCAGGATGCACTCAGCCTAGCAGAGGCAGAGACATCACAGATTCTAGGGGGCCCACAGTGCAGGTTGATCATTGAAAAATGTGGACAGGAAGAGAAAGGGACAGGTACAACGTCTGTTTGAGTTTTGTTTTATTTTGTTTCTTTCATTTGTTCTGTATTTTTTAAAGTTAATATTCATTTCATATTAGAGTATAGTTGATACAATGTTGTGTTAGTTTCAGCTGTATAGCAAAGTGATTCAGTTATACATATACATGTATCCATTCTTTTTCAGATTCTTTTCCCACGTAGGTTATTGCAGAGTATTGAGTATAGTTCCCTGTGCTATACAGTAGGTTTCTGCTGTTTATTTATTTTATATCCAGTAGCGCTTGTGTGTCCATTCCAAGCTCCTGATTGATCCCTCCCCCCACCAACATCTATTTGTTTTTAAAACTCTTTAAAGTATGTCTTCAAAACTGCAAAACAAGAACTAATGCAGCATTTTAAATCAACTATACTCCAATAAAAAATTTTTAATAAAATAAAATTTTTAAAAGCTGCAAACGAGAAAAAGAGAAAAACTTTAAATTTAGGTAAGAAGAATTCTATTTCAATTATCTGGTAAAAATCAATACTTAAACATTGTTCAGGGAAGTCTTTTGCTACAACAAAGTTCTCAACCAGGAGTAAGTTTGCCCCCAGAGCACATTTGCCAATGTCTGAGGACATTTTTAATTGTCACAACCAGGGTGTGCTATTGACACCTAGTGGGTAGAGACCAGGGATGCTGTTAAGCAGACTACAGTACAAGGCAAAAGACAACCCTTCACAGTAAAGAACTCTCCGGTCCTAGTAAAAAATAGTGCCCACTGCAATCTATGAAAAGGATACTCTCATACACTCTTGGGTTTTTTTTCCACCAACATGCCTATATAAAACTAATATTCCAGATTCACTGTCTTTGCCAGAAAGAAGAAAGAAGTGCTATCCTGAAAAAGTCAACAGTCTAATATTGTTCCTTGGGTAAATAGCTATTTTTGCAGAATCTAACATAGTCTTAGTGAAATGAAAATTATTTTGAAGGGATAATTTGAGATTAAAAACACAATGCATGTATATATTGTTAAAGAGTACTTCACTGGCTGCTGGTCAATTGTGTATGTCTATGACATTAGCCTAGGCAAAATGTTCAAAGCTGGCAAAATAACAACAGGATTGCTTTGCAAACCTCTGTGTTAGCAGCTCACTTTATGCCGGATGGTCCCAAAGCAAGTTCCTCAGCTTTGCTGTTGAGAAGCTACTGATGAGTCTGCCCTTGACACGTCCCACAGCATCCTTCCAAGAAACTCTATTTCTAAAATAATTTTTAAAATTATTAACTATTTGGAACAATTCAAGTATTATCATAAATAATAAACATTTAAGGAACACATTGAACATGAAATGAGCACTAAAATCCAGTTAACCATAAACATTTCTACCAAAAGAGTGATATTTTCATTAAATAAATCTGCTAAGTGAGTAAGGATTCATATAGCTCATTTTCTCTTTCATGGTATTAATTACTTCTACAGGAAAAAAGAAAAGAGGTGTTCATATAACCATTTAGCCACCATTTAGAAACAGGCTTCTAACGTCAGAGTCAGTGATATAAAGTCATGTAACTTAAACAGACTCTACATGAAGAGTGGTTAGGAGACATTAACCTGACAAATTTCTCATGTCAAAATGCTACCCATTTGTTCTAGCAATAAATAATCAAGTTGCAAAATAAGAATGATCTAGCCTGGTTTAAAGAAAATGCATTCCTAATGCCATTTGCAGCAACATGGATAGACCTAGAGGTTGTCATGCTAAGCAAAGCCAGACAGAGAAAGACAAATATCGCATGGTATTTGTCTTGTACATGGAATCTTTTAAAAAGATACAAATAAACTTATTGACAAAACAGAAATAGATCCACAGACATAGAAAACAAACGTGGTTACCAAAGGGGAAGGAGTGGCAGGGGGTGGAAAAATTAGGAGCTTGGGATTAACAGATACACACTACTATACGTAAAATAGATAAACAACGAGAACCTACTCTATAACACAGGGAACTCTACTCAGTATCCTGTAATAACATATAGGGAAAAAGAATCTGAAAAAGTATATATATAATGTATATACATGCACATATTATACATATAATGGCATCACTTTGCTGTACACCTGAAACTAACATGATATTGTAAGTCAACTATACTTCAATAAAAAACTAAAAGAAAAAAAGAAAAAGCATTCCATGCAAATGTTCTTTACATTTACATGCTTTTTTTTTTCCCACTGCTAAAAATAATAAAAGTCATCATCCTATGGACGGCTGCCATTTAGTAATCACCTACGATGCTCGAGGACCCACGCCAGACGTTCAGTGTGCTCTCTGCTGATCACCACAGCTACCTGGCTGGAGGGATGTTTTCCTCCCGAGATGCAAGACTTGGCCAAGAATTAGCAACTCCACAGCTCTCAAGAAACAGACTGTGATTCAAACCCAGGAAGGTTTTACTCCACAGCCAACGACCCAGCGTTGTCTCCACCGTAGTAAAACTCATGAGTCTGAGAAAATTTAAGATTTGTTTTTCATTCCTTTAGATTGTTCTTTGAACAATATCCTATGCTTCAAATGCCTAAACTCCGACAGCCCATAAAAGATTGCTGGCGTTACACTTTAATTCTAGCCTTATAGTTAATTCCACAAAGGCATTTTTCCCTGTGTCGTTCTGTTCTTTCCCTAGTCCCAAGTCGTAGGGGAAAAAACAGTTTTGGCTTGTGTTGTATCTCCACGCTTGATTTCTGTCTCCCTACATGACTTTGATCAGTTCAGACATTTGTCAGTGTTCATACACACCCTCATTTACAGACTATTGCCGGGCATGGAAGCATGGTGTTTAGAGTCAACAAGAAGAGCCTGTACGTTCTCTGTCTGAAACTTTTCGTCCCTGCTCAGCTTTGTCTGTGTGCGTGAGTGCGTGCGTGTGCGTGTAAAGAAGGATATTAAGATTTTAGAGAAGGTGGGTGGGGAGGAGAGATTCTGAGAGAGGAGGGAAGAACGAAAAAAGAGGGAATGGAAAGAGAGGGGGAGAGTCAAGGAGTAGAGGGGGAGCGGCTGCTTTGTAGCTGCTAAGATTGCAGACAGAAATAGCACACAACCACCGTGAGCCGCTGCGACTCAGAAACCAGGACCAAATTGTATTCACTTTCATTAATCAGTTTATCTGAGAGAAGGAAATGACATCTGGTCCTGTCTTCCTCTACATCTTGATTTTTGGAAAATATTGTAAGTATGCTCAGCATTTAATTTTGTCTACCTTAGGATTTTATGAAATAATCAAAAGTACAGATGTTTATTACTGATGTGTATGCTTTTAAGGTGCAAATGCTTTTTCTGATAAAACTGTCATCTCACTTCAGAATAATTCTTCTGAATACATTTCTGGTATTTATATTAAAAACTGGAATATTAATATGCCATGTAAACCTAAGCTTCATAACAACCAATTGGTTTGATATTAGCAATTGTTTTATAAGTCATGGTATGTTTCAAGAGGAGTGGTCCTTAAAGGGGTTGTGTTCAAGGAATGTGCCCAATGACACATCCTGGGGAGGTCTGTACGTTTAATCCCAGCTCCTGTGTGTTTGTAACGCTTTGTTATCCTAGCACTCTGTGATTTGTATCAGCAGGTGTGCCTCCTCAGGGAACGATGCATTCAGAAAACTCCTTTTTTATTTAGCAAGGTTTCTCACTACTCCTTGAAACAAAAACAAGGGAAAGCAGAAAGCAGTGAAAACCACAGACACATGAGGAGCCCAAATGGACATTTTACTTTTGCTATCATGATAAATTTTGCTTCTTTTCTGTATACATGGTCTATTTTCAGAAAAATTTGTTTTTTAATTAGAGGAAAGAGTTGCTCTGCATTAAACCTTATTTAAAGTATATTAGGTAAATGGAAATAAAATGGTTTTGTTTCCTAGGTAGTACATGATGAAAAAAGTCAAAGCAAATCAAGAAAGAAAACTTTCTGGGTCCCTTTCACACTTTATGATGCTGGGAATTATTAAGCTGTAACAAATTATTAAATGTTTACATTTCTGTCTCTTAAAAGTTTGCAGAAGTTTATTTACAGTAAGACATTCTATTGAGGAATATCTCAAAGTAAATTTCAGTCCTAACTCTCTTAATTCTGACAGCATGCACTGCACCAAAGTGATATTTTTCCTTTATCTCCAGGCTTCCTGACCTCTTAGTACACCTTACTTTGACAGTCAAAGATGGGAGACAGCAGGAAACCAAGAAAATGACTCCAAATCCTGGAGAAACACCCTAGTTCCTAGTTTTCTCCATCTCTGATCTTACTGCTGACATTCCCATTTTTTAACTAGAGGGTGAAAAGTCAAAGTAAAAACTGAATGTTTCTAATATATTCCAAGTGTTGTTGACATTTGCAGCCAACAGCCTCATAAACCCATAACATATTTTACCCTCTCCTCTCCAATTTCAAAGAAATGAGCAGATTGAATAAGCCAAAGGAATACTTCCAAATACGCATTCTACTATGGGGGATTCAAGGGAATGTAAAAGGTATTCGAGACAGGTTGAGAAGCGATTTGGCTAATGTGTTACCAGTCATTTGGTAAAAATGTTCTATGCTTAGTAAAAAAGTTCTATGTTTACATGTTCTCTTTTGTCAATAAAAAATTATTTTCATGAGCAGAAAATAGGTAATAATGATGGAGATGATAGTGTCAAAACCCTCCAAGTTTTTAAATTTATTTTTGGATCTTTAAAAAGCGTTGATAATGCACTGTGAGTACTCGGGAACTCCGAGTCCTCCTCCCCCCACGCCTTCCAGAAGCAGAACTGGGCAAGTAACACTCCTGGCTACATGCTCTCAACAAGGTGGGTAGGCTGAAGGGGCATTTGACAGGGGCCCCCAACCCAGCAACACACATCCATGACTCACCTGTTAGTTTATCTCAGCACCAAGCCCCACCAAAAAGAGGATTTCCTGGGCATGTAGCAAAAGAAGTCAACCACATAAGGACAACATTTTAAATCTCCTTAACTAACCCCATGGTTGTTGGTGGTGGTTTGTTTATTAATCTACTCTCCTGTTGCCTGGGAAGGACAGTGTGCTATCATGGAAGATTTAAGGTGCCTGACAGCACTACCCTGTACCAGCTCTATAATTTTTCCACAATGACTTACCTAACTCTGAGCCTTAGTTTGTAAAATGGCAATAAACTCTTTCACCCTATCTACCTCCCAGAGCCCCTGTGTTTGGTTCTTTATTACATAAATTACCTCCTTGGATCTTCACAGCGTTATGTAGATGCAGTTAAGCACGTGAGGAAGGCAAGACCAAGGACATTCAGTACCTTGTCACCAGAACTCAAGCTGATAGATGCCAACATGTGAATGCTTTCATAGTCTACACGCTTTCTCCCAGACTGTGAAACTTCTTAGTAGAGATAATGTATGCAACAAGGGCTTTGAAAACAGAAAGCCCTTTATAAACCTAAGCAATTATTAGTCACCCTTTTAACCAGAAATATTTATTGAATTCCAGTTACTTTCATAAGCAACAAGACGAAAGATGATCCTGCTCTGAAGGGTTAGAGTGGAGGAGAGAGAAGGTTATCTAGGCTCACCAAACTGTGAGACAAGGGCAAAAACCTAGGTGTGCAGAGAGAGGGGTGACGTTAAGACTCAGAAAAGATTTCCTTTCAGCCTTGAGAATGTTTTATTCTTAAAAAATTCCTCCATCTCTAGTCTAGTTAGCTGTACTGTGCCAATGTTAACTTCTGAGTTTTGATATAACACACTCTGGTTATATAAGATGCTTCCATTAGGGGAAGCTGGGTTCCGTTCATTCATCAGCGAAGGGTGTATGGGACCTCTTGTACTATTTCTGCAATTTTTTATAAACGAGTGCAAAATTAAAGTTACAGAACAATCCCTGAAAGAAGTAGATCATAAGTCCTTATTAGCACATGCTTTACTCATTACTTAAACAGTATCTTCAGACATAAAAACAATCATTTTACTTAACACTCTGGGTAGGCAGGGAACAAGTAAGGAAACAGGAAATATAAAGGGGCCCAATATGAACTTGATCCACTGTAGAATTTTGCGAGGGACTGACCCAGCTGGGAAGGTCCTGGCACTGGTGTATCTTCTAGCAACTGTCTTTTCTAACCATGAAGAAAGGCACAAGAAGAGCCTTTCATGAACAGACCATTAGTACATGAAAAACAGACCATTAATACATGAGGAAGGAGAATACTGGCATATTTACCCACCTCCAAAAGATGGAAGAAAAAACTTTCCAATATGCAGAAATATCTAACATTTCACTATATATGTTTTTTAAGATTTATTATTTTATTTTTTATTTATTTATTGACTGTTTTGGGTCTTTGTTGCTACATTCAGGCTTTCTCTAGTTGTGGTGAGCGGGGGCCACTCTTCATTGCAGTGAGCAGGCTTCTCATTGCAGTGGCTTCTCTTGTTGCAGAGCACAGGCTCTAGGCGCACAGACGTCAGTAGTCGTGGCACATGAGCTCAGTAGCTGTGGCTCGCAGACTCTGGAGCACAGGTTCAGTAGTTGTGGCTCACAGGCTCAGTTGCTCCAAGGCACATGGTATCTTCCTGGATCAGGGTTCCAACCCTTGTCCCCTGCATTGGCAGACGGATTCTTAACCACTGCGCCACCACGGAAGTCCTTCACCTTATATTTTTTAAGGTTGCTAACAATTTTGTATTGTTCTTACTGTGAACTTGGAATCACATTTTTATGTTTCAAACAGAAAGAAAATTAACAAGTCTGTGCAAATGCATCACCATCATCTATATAAAGAGAAATAAATTATTACATTTGTGAATTAAATCATTTTGCAAACTTAATTTCACACATTAGGACAAACTTGTTAAACTGAAATGCCTGGAGTTGGGTATTCTAGTTAGGTGTATTTTTTTGTCTAAAAAATAATAAGCATTTTTTATTGTATAAGTTTTAGGTGTGCAGCATTACAATTCAATGTCTGTATACACTATAGAGTTGTTACCACCCCTCATCTAGTTTCCATCCATCACCAAACAGCTGACCCCCTTCACGCATTTCACCCACCCTCCAACCCCCTTCCCCTCTGGCAATCACTAATCTAACCTCTATGAGTTTGTTTTTGTTTTATTTGTTTGTTTTGTTTTTTTTCAATTTCACATGTGAGTGAAATCATATGGTATTTGACTTTCTCCATCTGACATGTCACTTAGCATAATGCCCTCAAAGTCCATCCATGTTGTCACCCATGGCGGGATTGCATCCTTTTTTTATGGCTGAGTAGTATCCGTTGTGGATGTACACCCCATCTTCTTTCTGCATTCATGCATCAAGGAACAAAATCTGCATAGACCAGTTACTAGTGAGGAAATTGAATCAGTAATCAAAAATCTCCCAACAAACAAACTATATGCATTATACCATTTTAACGTCAAGCTCTAGGACGGCGGTTATGGATGTGGTGGTTATCATATCTACCAACTACTGAGAGCTTTCCGAGGACCATGAACTGTGCTAAATACTTTACAAACGTGATCTGACTTTATCCCTGTAACAACCTTGAGAGATATTCTCACTTTACAAAATAGGAAATAGAAAATGAGAAATATTAAGTTGAAAGCCTGGCATCACCCCTTGGTGAGCGGTATAAAAGAGATTTCAATCTAAGTTTGTGTCCTTGAACAGCCTATGCTAGTAAAACATGATTCAGTGCTAATACTTTCTAAAGTTACAATATCTTAGAATTCAAAGGGACCTGAACAGATCCCCTGATCCAGGCCACTGGTCTTTAAGCACGTTAGATATTTCTCCATTTTAGTGATTAAGCAATAGAGAAATATTGACCAGCCCAAGGTCCCAGATCTGGTAAATCCAAACAAAAACAAAGTTTCCACTAGAGCAGGCCTTCCCCACCCCCAGGGAAGTTTGAGAAATCCATTCTCCTTATTTATGCATCTCCACTTATGGGCTTTACATACATTGATGAATGAGGATAGATGTGTAAATAATTTGAAAGAATAGATAATTAGACTCAACCTGCATCGATTCCAGGATTTTGCTTGGAAAGCACTTTTGCTTACAGCACATGGTACAGAGCTTTACACACAGGAAGTAGCAATGCATCGTGACTTCATTCTTATTTTAGCTCACCTCTCCCGCCCCCTGGCTATTTCCTCTCCTCATTGTCTCTACAACCCCAGTTCTATTTCCCATCTCTAGCACAGTGGTCCAACACACTCATCTTCTTCAACTCTGCACCTGCACCCATCACCCTGATTGGAACAACAAGGTTCCGTCACTGAAACCAAAAGCACTTTCCTTTTTTGGAACTAAACAGAGGCAAGTTGTGAGTATTTCAAATTTAGGTTTTCTTCTTTATCACGACCAAGATAAATGTTGAGCGGGGGAAAAAAGGACAGTATAAAGTGGGATCCATGGTTAGGTGTGTTAGAAATCGACATTTTCCTGTAAAATAGTTATATTTTATAATAATTTGGAGATTTGATTATCTGTTAAATACATTTATTTTATAATTATTTCAGTATTACCTGAATTAACAAGAGCCACTTTATTTCCTACATCCTCTATAATAATGAATATGTCTTTTTAAAATATTCAGTGCTCTTAAAAAAATGTAAGGATTATTTGGGGGGAGGGGGACCCTCAGTTTTTTCACTGGCTGTTCCAAGCCACATGGAGCCCTGGCCTCTGGTCACCTCTGGTCACTCTGCAGGCTCCTCTCTCCCCCTCTTCCTCCCCATCTTTCCTCCTCGACCTCCCCCCCTCCCCCAACCCACGTTGCCCCAGGAGTTGAAGTCCTCATTCTATAATGAAGAACCAGACCAACCTCTCTCCTTAGGCTCTGTCTCCAAATTCAATGCCAGGCCCACCTTTAGTCAAGGTGCCCACGTGATTAGCTGTGAAAAGGGACAGCAGATAATCTGATACCTTCTCTAATAGTAAGATTCACCCTTTTTAGAAGGCAGTTGAGATTTTAAATCTTTTTTGTTTTTTGGTAGAGGGCTGAGTGTGTGTTTGAACTGGGAGGGCACACAATTACATGAGCTAATTAATTGAAAAAACATTTCGTTTTACTACTTTCTTCTAACAGTCTTTTCTCCTGATTCTTATCTAATTCATTTAAGGAAACGTTACATCAAGTCTCTTTTTCTGCCTCCAGCAGTCCAAGTCTCCAGTGAATCGCAATTTGATTAAACAGTTTCTGCTTATGTCTCTCAAGCACTTTTTAAATTTAGTTTCATAAAATTAGACTTCTTTGAGTTCAAAGGAAACGTAAAGCTCACAGAGTACAACACCCTCATTTTTCACGTAGGAAGAAACTGAGGCCAGAGAGCTGTGCTCCCTTTTGTTTTCAGCTTTATTGTCCTTTACTCACTTTTTACAGTGGGTCTCCAATTTCACATGTAGGACAGGATGGGCAAGAAAAATCAGAAGAGTAGAACGTCACCTTTAAATAGAAAGAACCTAGACCAGGGTAATTACATTCATTACCCACCAAAATCCTAGCCTCTAAAATTAAGATTTGCCAATACACTACCTTGTGTCATCATGTTGCTCACACCCTGCCTGGCAGATAAACAATTTCAACATTCTCTCAACCAAGGAGAGACAGGGCAGAGGAGAGAAGGGTCCTGATGACACCTTCCCAAGTCCATACTTGCCATCAGGCCCAACTTTAAGGAAACAGGCTTTTCAAATTGTGAGAGTAAATTCAGAGCCCGTGGACATTTCCACTCTCTGCATCCCTCACTCCCATGCGATTCCCCAGACAACTGTATTGTCTTTGAAGATACAGCGTTTTCATCACATGCCATGCAGGTGAATGAATGGGGCCCCTGGGGCATCCTGCTAAAGCGAGGGAGGCCTCGTGAGTGCGTGAGCTGCAGGCTGGATGACACTGAGATTGCTATACGGGGGTCCAGGAGGAAACTGTCCACATGCCAGGAGTAGTTTGCAGACGATCAGAATCTCACTGCTTCTTCTCGTTTCAAGACAGGTGTTTTCTTTACATTACCCTCAAATACAGTGGGCTCCAAATACCTACATGTTTATCCTCTCCCATAACCCCTTCTCCCCACCACCCCCAAAATATCATGTCTTCTGTTTCTGTGCCTGTGCTGAGGCTGGTGCGAGAGAGAGGAGGTGAAGCTGAGACTCTGCTCACATGGAGAGAGGCCCCTACACTTGCTTGCCCCACCGCAGCAGGCACACCAGCTCCTGAGATGGAGTCACGTGCTTTCCAACACCGTGGAGCCTGAAAGGACCCTTATAGAAGCCACGCAATGCATCTTCATGGCTGAATGATGCTCCCTGAAGATATTCACAATTGATGATTCAGTAGCAAGAAAACCCCATGCTGGTAGTAAATTCTGGGCTACCAGGCCAGTCCAACTTCCTGCTTATCATGTAGGGTGAGACTGTCTTTGCATTTTGGCTCCAGGCGTGAGAGATAAAGTGAAATGTAAGCAAGCCTCCTGGGGCACTTTCCCACTTCTTTCAAGCTCTGATCCTGCTCTATGCTCACTTCCTCCTCCTTTTCCTCCCTCCCGCGTGGAATCTCAGCAGCATCTCCTCTCCTGGCCTCCTAGTGGCCCAGGTATTGATTCCCGGTGCTGATCAACCAGTTCTCCTTCTCTCCTTTTTTATCTGAACCGTTCTCTCTATTCCATACTCACCACACCTCCTGACAAAATCCAAATGAGAGGAATTCACCTCTCTTGGTTCCAGATCTTGCAACCAGAATTCTTATTTCTACCCACCTTTTCTCCCTCAGATTCCCACCTCACGAATTCATACTTTCATAGAGGACGGTTGCCTATTAAACACACTGGATGCACATGATACCCCATCCTTCCACCCCCATTTTGCAGTTACCCAGATTCATGGACATCCTTGGCTAATTTTGCAGTATTTAGTAAGATGGTTCTAATACCTGATCTTCACAGTGTAAGGAAGTTATGACCGTGCAAATGTCTGTAGTTGTGGTCATTTCAGCAGATACATCTTTCTTTACAGATTTGAAATGGAAATGTTACAGACCAAGATATGCAAACAGACATGAATTGACACATTCTGAACAAAATCTGTAAATGGATGTGCCTGGATCTACTGGGAGAAATCAAAGAAGCTGAGAAAGGCCTTTTTGGAAGCCTTTACCCAGGACACATACTGCAAGCATAAATTAATGAAATAACTGATTAAGTTCTCAGGTGCATCGGGTGCTGCTGAGAACACCAATCACGCCACCATCGCGTTCGCCCACAAAGCCTCTGATCCTCGACTTTCTTTTTCATCCTTTTCTCTCATCCTCTGCTGCTCACCCCAGCCTTTTGATATTTTAATAGGTTTTTCCCAGAGCAGGCTGGAAATGTTTGAGTCATTTTCAATGGTCCAGAAGGTTTGCCATTTTTACTTTCTTAGTTGTGGCCGATTTGTTGGAAATTGCAAAACTGCCTCATGGTTTATAAATGTTTCTGCTTTCTCACACGCTTTAAACTTAGACAAGAAGACGTCAGCAGTCGTGCTTTCCGTTAGCTTCTCCTGACCTCCACTTAACCCCCTCTTTGTGTTACGATCAGGAGAGGTGGCTGGTTTGCCTAAGTTAAATACAGATTTTCATTTCTGCCTTTCTGATTGCAGTCCTTACGCCTGGTCTTCTGAGCTCACAGCACAATTTTTGCTCCCTGGAAAGAAGGGACAGTTTTTGGTTGTTGAAGTTCAATAACTTTTCTCAGCAATTGAGCATTCATCCCTAGCGTTGACCTGAAATAATGTGGCAACCCATTTGTCCATCAAGTTCATTTTAATCAAAAAAAAAATGTGTACAAATGTTTTTATAGTGCTGCTGGCTCTTAGGCATCTTTTCTCAAAGTTTCTAAGTTAGTATATGTAGCAGGTTTCAAATTATCTCATGGTCCGTTCCAGTCATTACCTCTTAGGTAATGACTACCTGCACAGAGGTATTAAAAGGATGTATTCACTTCCCTCTAAGAGTTCAGAATCTAAGACAGATATAACGTATATCTTATGAGACAGACATGCATAGACACAGGCTAGAATTATTCAATTAAAATGAGAACAGATAGGTCAAGGCCAAGCATGTTATTATTACTATATTCCCTCAGGAGTCTGCCTTGTGGAATAGTCATCATGAATGCCTGAATGGATAAATGGAGAATGAATGTAGGACTGATCAAGAATGGAATTTAACAAGCCAGGTGTCACCGGGCAGTCAAAGAAAGAACGACACCACGTGGTATTAAAAACAAATAGTGTTTGCAGACAGAGAGAAAGGCCTCAGAGATAAAAAACACCCAGCTGGCCGTGAGGTAAAGGCAGGGGGAGGAACAAGACAAGGAGTGACGTGCTGGTGATGATGTTGGTGTAACCCTTATAAAGCCGTTACAGGTGGTACAGTCCCAGAGCGGACTCGTAGGTGAAGACACTCGTCTAGAACAAGGGCATCCACCTTTATTCATGCCTCTGAAAGGAGTTAATGAAAGTCCCTCATACATGATCTCCTGGAAGGAGTCTTATCAGATCCCATGCTCTCCCCTCTTGTCTATCAGTCTTCCATCGCCAGGAGCCTTTGCTTCTTTTCACCCCAACTTCTCTCCATCCAAGGCTGCCTGGTCCCCATCTGCCTCTCGTTTCCCCACCACTCGGCCCTCACACCTAATGCACTCCCGACACTACACGCCCCTCAACTGTTCTTGGGCACCACGTTTCTTTCCTTTTCAGACTCATTTTTTTCAGGTGAAAACATTCTTTGTCCTTTTTTCCCCTCAGAAAGCCCATGGCGGGGAGGAGTTCACAGAAGAAGGTTGAAAGGCAATGCCAGCATTCTCTGTCATGGAGTTTGAGGGTGGCAGGAAATGTTGCAAACTATTACACACACACACACACACACACAAACACACCAATAGTTTTGTTCCAGCATTAGTATTAAGTGTATCAAAACCAGATATCATATATAACATCAAATTTCCATACTTCTGGGCCACAAATCTCATGTTAAAAGATCAGCTGAGGCATACTAAAATTTTTAGTAGTTTATGTGAGCAAAAACGGATTTGAATTGAGCAGTGCCAAGCCAGAAAGAGGAGTAGGAGACACTCAGAAAAAGCTGCAGAAGCCAAGCGAGGGAATTGCTGCCTGGCTATGGCTTAGAGGCTAGTGACTGTTCGTGACTGGTTGTCCTTACCACTTTGGTTTCCTGACCTTGAGGCTTTTATGGACTTAGGTTCTGGTTTGCTTACCTCTGCAGCCATGGCTTGAGAACCACCTCTGTCTAATGGGCTCCTTGTTTACCTAATTCAACACTCAAATGTGCAAAACAAATGAAATTTTATATTTCTAGGACTAAACTCAGAGTTCATGACTCCTGCATAAAATACCAGGACATTTAAATTTGCTAATTCAAAGTAGCTTGGTTTAAAAATCACTTTCTCTTGAAAATACTATCTTCATCACTTAAGAATTCTTTACCTGCTCCACCCTTTTCCAATTCTGCCCGAAAGCTTTCAGTTTCAAGGCCAGCTTCCGAAACACCCACACGGAGGGGCAGGAGGAGAGATGAATTATCTACATAACTTTGCCAGCTTCTCGTGAGACGTAGCTCATTCCTCTGGGTGTGGGCATCGGCGCCTACCCAAGTGTGCAAACGCTTCCACATTCTCCAGTTACCGGGCCAGTGACCCCATGTTTCCCACCCAAACAACAAGGCCGCTTCACGTGGACCCTCTGCTCTTAGCCAGCCTTCCCGGGAGAGCTTAGGAAGCCTCAAGGGTCCTTCCTCCCACATTGGGAACACAAGGGATGTGGGGCTGACTCAGACTCCGTCTCTGCCTTAACCTCCATCACAGCCACCTGGGCCCTCGCGCCAAGCAGAGCACATGGCTTCTGCCAGAGTCATGCCCTTTCCCTGGGCTGTGTGTTAGAATCTAAGCTGACAAGCACCTCTGCTTGGGCAGCCCCCACTATCTGGCAATGCCCACCTCCTCCTTCCCCTAAGGAGCTGTAAATTCCAAGGACAGGATGTTCTCACACCGCAGCTCTCACCAGGTTCAGGGAAGCACACTTGACCTTCCCTGCAGGCTATGAAAAGGCTCAATGCTCTGTGTTCTTCAGTATTTGGTCTTGATATTCAAGCCAAGATGGTCAAATTCAAAAAGCATCTAAAACGTTTAAAATATTCTCTCTCTCAAGCATCTGGCTTCTGCCATTAACTATTTTTGGCAGTTGACTCTTCTAGAAAGCTTCTTATGTGCTCTGCATTCCCTGAGTTATCACGTACAGTCTACTTGCCTCGTATTAGTACGGAAAGGTAAAAAAGAAAAGGAACAGCAAGGAAAGAAATATATTTGGATACATCCTAAAAGCATGCAGCATTTGACAAGCAGGAATTATAAACACAAAGCCACAGAAGTTTGAAATAAGAATTACAATGACGTACATTAGTAGAATATGAACTATTTTGAGAATATGAAAAATGTATAATATGAAATATTTACCTGTATTTCCAACAGTGCTAAGTGGACACAGTGGAGATACATGTTTACTCCCACTTTCAAGAAAATTCTAAAGAAAAATCAGAATTTGCAGAACTTTCATGATGGTAGTAGGTAGGGTTATTCACTTTATCAGAGGGAGTATCTTCCTTTGATAGCTTTTTTTAATTACCCAAAAATGTGCCCACCCTATTTGGATTCTAACTCAAATATTATGACTTAAAATCCAATGCTCTTTCTGGTACTATTTCCTCCCACTCATCCATTCTGTTGTCCAGACTGGTTCCTCGTATTTCGTTCACACCTACCTTTTGTGTTATTTTTGTTTTCAATCTCTTTTCCCTACATTTTACCTAATGCTTTCTTTTCCTGTTCTAACCAGAATTAATCACAATATTATAGGTGAAAACACCAAACTGTAGAAGTGTTTCTCAAACTGTGAAACATTCCAAATCATTATGTTCATCTATTAACTTTCTTCCACAAATTCTTTCTGATGGAATATCTGAAACAACAGAGTTTGTGATAAATAAGAGGAACAAAGAATAGTCTGTCATGATGTTCCCATGCTACCCAGAAGCTGCACAGTGACAAACACACGTCTCTGATGAGTCCCCAGGAAACTACACTACTTTTAAATTCATTCTGGGGAAACTGTTGCAAGTTTTTGACATGACTTATAATGTGCTTAGACACAAGAAATGTGCTAGGCTAAAGTTGCCATACTCTGGTGATTTACTGATTTATAAATAACATGAATTATTTATATTGCTGAAGTTGTAATTAGAGTCAGTGACAGTATTAAAGTTCTGGTTAAATGATAAACACTTGAAAGTGCTGACTAATTAAATCCTCCCATGAACCCTGAAGCGCTGTGAATCCTCCCCTCACCAGAGGAGAGACTCAGCCTCCGAGAGACTTGGGAATTTGCCAAGATCACAGGATCCTAAGTGCTTAATGCAGGACATGAACTCACGTTTACCTGAGCTCTTTCCACTCGCCATACAAACGCCAAAATCATGATGCATAGTTACGTATATTATCTCTCCTTTTATAGGACAGATGAGAAAACTGACCAAGCAAGTTGAACTCAATTCAGATCTACCACTTATTGCTTCCAGGGGAAGAGGTCAAGGCAAGGCAGGAACAGGTGGAATGTGGGTGGGGCCAGACCTCGGAAACCAGAAGCTGGGGGGTTAGGAGGACGGGGCGTTAAGAGCAGGGCCAGAGCACATCCTGGGAGATGAAGCTGGAGGAGATCCCTGCAAAGTCCGTGAAGTCTTTGTGAGCCACACTCAAGAATGTACCTGAGACTTAGGGCATAAGCAACTGGAAGGCAGGTTTTGCACAGAATGATATAGATTTTTTTCTTTAGGAAGTAGCTCTGGCAACTTACCAAAATAGACTAGAATGTGAGAAACTGAAAGCAAGCCCTAAAGGAGTGTGGCAGTTGCTCTCCATCACTAGAGAGGAAGAGGCTGCGACCAAGTCAATCGGCTGCTGGTTTTGACATTGCTGTCCCAGAACCTGAGTACCTTTTCAATATATTTTCTCCCTGACCAGTACCTATGAAATACACAAAATATGTGTGGAATGCAATACAAAGGTTTTGTCTAATACACTGACGGCCACAGGACTGGCTTGTTTGACTCCGCACTCCACAAACGTCCAACTCCCATCTCCACTTCTCTTCCCAAAAAAAGTCTTTGGATCTAGTTTGTGCCTGTGTTGACCGTGCTTCCTATTTCTCCTGTGCTCTTTTCTTATTCACTAACCCTAACCCTAACTGTGTAAACTTTTGGGTCCAGTTTGCAAACAAATCAATAAATAAAAACATATATACACTACCAAATGTAAAATAGGTAGCTAGTGGGAAGTTGCTGTATAACATAGGGCGATCAACTCGATGATGGGTGATGACTTAGAGGGCTGGGGTAGGGAGGGTGGGAGGGATTCGCCAGAGGGAGGGGATGTGGGGATATATGTATAAATACAGCTGATTCACTTTGGCATACAGCAAAAACTGGCACAACAGTGTAAAGCAATTATATTCCAATAAAGAGCTTAAAAAAATAGTAACAGAAAACATTGTTAACAAAGGTGCGTACAATGATGGACAGTAGGTAGATGAAGTGTTTGAAAACACGGTCATTTGAATCAAAGAGAAGGTACTATCTGGAGTCAGTACAATCTGTTCTCTTCAATCAATAAGTAACTTTGCAAGTCAAGGCTGTTAACTAAGAAAGTATCAATCCAGGCAACAAACTCAAGAGAGTTTACTCAGCAGTTGTAACCTCCCAACAGTGGAGAAGTAGCATATATATAAATAATTTAAAATGTTGTCTTCATAGGTCCAAAACCTACTATCTATAAGAATATAATTTTACTCTATTTTAACATATTTACATTTTAATCAATAACACTCCTCATGGTAAGTTTGATGCACAGATATACATTCATAACTTTATTTCTTGGATTTTCCTTTAGGAAGGGCACAATAAGGATAAGGTGAAATGATGCTGAAAATTCAAGGCACAAAATTGAAAATGCATCAATATACTTTCAACCCTCAGTACATTTTTAGTCTCCCTAAAAATTGCAGAACCATGGTCATGCTCTCTGAAGAAATAGCTTGCCCAGAACATCTTTGAAGTCAGAATACATTATATCATTCTTGCAGATAATTATTAACTCAAGCACTGAACATGGCTGAAACGAGATCTTTTTGCAAAGAGTGTATACATTATGTAAAAACCATGCTAATGGCTTCTAATATGACAAGAAATGTTTAACCACAGGTCACAGAAAACTGAAAAAAAATAGCTTTCAATACATTTATGAAAAGACAAGTGATTCACCTTCAGCTGGACCAAGTAATGTCTTTCCACTGGATAAATTGCTTTCTGGTGTAAATTAAATGCACATTTGGAACTCCATTAACTCTTTAAAAATAACAGAAAATTATATACATTCTGGATTTGCGATATTGGTGTACTAAATAGGGTTTACACTGGTGGACTGAAAGAATTCCATGTATATGGAATGCAAAAAGTTTTGTTTATTGTTTCCCAAAAAAAGTAAATCCCATGCCAGTTTAATCTCTTGTCAGTTTAGAGAAACCCAGCTAATCTAGTAAAATAAGCTTGTATTCATCCAATTAATGGACATGTATATTCTATATTCTAAGTCTAAACTCTCCTTAGGATTTTTACCATCGTTTGATAACAAACTACAGCTTCGGTAAAAACAGTATTATTCCACCACCAGCTTCACTGAAAAGCTAGTCCTAATTTAAAATATTTCTCTCTTTATCCCTTTCTTCCTTTAATTTTCTCTTCTTTCCTCCTTTCTTCCCCTTGCCCTAAAATACAGCTAAGTCTCCCTAGTCTGGTGGTTCCATAGACAAAATGCAGACACGGAGTTGCTATGGGATTGTAAATGGCTCGTGTCCTTTGAGGAAATAAAGACCTGGTGGCTGACTACCCTAGGACCAGGCCCAGGATGCTTCAGGGATTTTCTTATCTTATAACTGGAAGTTTGTACCTTTTGATCACCTTCATCCAATTCCCCCTCCCCCCACCCCCACTCCCCACCTCTCATAACCCAAATCTGATCTTTTCTTCTACGAAAAGATTTGAACTTTGTTTGTTTGGTTGCTTTTGAAGTATAATTGACCTAAAACACAACGTTAGTTCCTGGTACACAACATAGTGATCCAATATTTCTACACATTACAAAATGATCACCACAGTAAATCCAGTTACCATCTGTCACCATGCAAGGATATTACATGGTTATTGACGGTATTCCCCACACTGTGCATTTTGTACCTGTGAATCATTTACTTTACAACTGGAAGTTTGCACTTCTCAATCTCCTTCATCTATTTCTTTCCTTCCCTACCCCCACTCCCTGCTGGCAACCACCTGATTTTTCTCTGTATTTACTAATATGACTTTGTTTCTGTTTTGTTATATTTGTTCATTTGTTTGGTTTTTAGATTCCACATATAAATGAAATCATACAGTATGTTTTTCTCTGTCTGACTTATTTCACTTAACATAATACCATCAAGGTTCAAACACATTGTCACAAACAGCAAGCTTTCATGCTTTTTTATGGTTGAGTAGTGTTGCATTGTATATCTGTACCGCATCTCCTTTACTCTTTCATCTATTTATGGGCACTTAGGTTGCCTCCATAACTTGGCTATTGTAAATAATGCTGCAATGAACATGGGGGTGCACTTTTCTAATTAGTGTTTTCATTTTCTTCAGATTAATACCCAAGAGTGGAATTTTTAGATTGTACGATAGTTCTATTTTTAATTTTTTGAAGAATCTATGTTTCCCAAAGTAGCTGCACTAATTTATATTCCCACCAACAGTGCATGAGGGTTCCCTTTTCTCCATATCCTCACCAACACTTGTTATTGTTTGTCTTTTTGATGATGGCCATTCTGGCAGGTGTGAGGTGACTATCTCATTGTGGTTTTTATTTGTATTTCCCTGTTAATTAGAGATGTTGAGCATCTTTTCATGCGTCAGTTGGCCATTTTTAGTCAGGTTGTCTGTTTCTTTTGATGTTGAGTTGCATGAGTTCTTTGTACATTTTGGATATTAACCCCTTATCAGATATATCATTTGAAAATATCTTCTCCCATTCAGGAAGCAGCCTCTTTGCTTGTTGCAAAAAGGCTTTTAGCTTGATTTTGTTCCATTTGTTTATTTTTGCTTTGTTTCCCTTGCCTAAGGAGACATATCCAAAAAAATTACTGACTAATATCAAAGAGCTTACTGCCTATGTTTTCTCCTAGAATTTTTATGGTTTCATGTCATATTTAAGTCTATAATTCATTTCGAATTTATTTTTGTTCATAGTGTGAGAGAGTAGTCCAGTTGGTTCTTTCGCATATAGCTGTCCAGTTTTCCCAGCACCACTTATTGAAGAGGCTGTCTTTTTCCCATTATATATTCTTGCATCCTTACTAATAGATTAATTAACCATATAAAGTGTGGATTCATTTCTAGGCTCTCTATCCTGTACTATTGATCTATGTGTCTGTTTTTGTGCCAGTACAATACTGTTTTGACCACTGTGGCTTTGTAGTATAGTTTGAAATCAGGACACATAATAATACCTCCAGCTTTGTTCTTCTTTCCCAATATTGCTTTGTCTTTTGGGGTCTTTTGTATTTTATACAAATCTTAGAGTTATTTATTCTAGTTCTGTGAAAAATGTCATTGGTAATTTTGATAGAGGTTTCATTGAATCCATAGTTTCCTTGGGTAATATGAACATTTTAACAATATTAATTCTTCCAATACATGAACACAGTATATCTTTCCATCTGTGTCATCTGTCATTTCTTTCATCATTGTCTTATACTTTTCAGAGCACAGGTCTTTCACCTCCTTAGTTAAATTTAGCCTTAGGTATTTTATTCTTTTTGACATGATCATAAATGATATTGTTCACTTGATTTCTCTTTCTAATAGTTTGTTGTTAGTATATAGAAATGCAACAGATTTCTGTACATTAATTTTGTATCCTGCAACTTAACCAAATTCATTGATGTGTTCCAGCAGTTTCTTTAGGGTTTTCTATGTATAGTATCACATTATCTGCAACTAGTCACAATTCTACTTCTTCCTTTCCAGTCTGGATTCCTTTCATTTCTTTTTCTTGTCTGATTGCTGTGTCTAGGACTTCCAATCTTGAATAAAAGTGGCAAGAATAAACATCCTTGTCTTATTCCTGAATTAGAGGAAATGCTTTCAGCATTTCACCATTGAGTGTGATGTTAGCTGTGGGTTTGTCATATATGGCCTATTGTGTTGAGCTATGGTCCCTCAATGCCCACTTCGTTGAGAGCTTTTATCATAAATTGATATTGAATTTCGTCAAATGCTTTTTCTATATCTATTGAGATGATCACATGATTTTTGTCCTTAAATTTGTTAATGTGGTTTATCACATTAGTTGATTTGCAGATATTGGGCCATCTTTGCATCCCTAGGATAAAGTCCACTTGATCACGGTGTGTGATCTTTTTAATGTGTTGTTGAATTCAGTTTTGCTAATATTTTGTTCAGTATTTTTGTATCATTGCTCATCAGTGATATTAACCTGTAATTTCCTTTTTTGTGATAGTTATCTTTGCCTGGTTTTGGTATTAGGGTAATGTTAGCCTTGTAGAATGAGTTCAGAAGTGTTCCTACCTTTGCCACCTTTTGGAATAGTTTGAGAAGGATAGGTTTTAACTCTTCTCTAAATGTTTGTTAGAATTCACCTATGGAAGTCATCTGATCCTGAACTTTTACTTGTTGAGGGTTTTATTGCTGATTCAATTTCATTACTACTAGTTTTTCTGTTAATATTTCCTATCTTTTCCTGGCTCAGTCTTGGGATATAGTACATCTCTAGAAATTTGTCCTTTCCTTCTATGGTGTTCATTTTATTGTTGTATAATTGTTCATAGTAATCTTTTATGTTATTTTCTATTTCCATTGTGTAGGGGATAT
The DNA here is from genome assembly GCF_030028045.1 of Hippopotamus amphibius kiboko. Taxonomy (NCBI): domain Eukaryota; kingdom Metazoa; phylum Chordata; class Mammalia; order Artiodactyla; family Hippopotamidae; genus Hippopotamus; species Hippopotamus amphibius. The sequence goes on from NC_080188.1 coordinate 88,813,401, forward strand.
GTACAGAAGCTGGGCCCTAACTAGCTGAATCCAGAGCCTGGAAAAAAGGGCCACATGCCATAGCCATTAAAGAGATCTTCACAGCACCCCCTATAAAAATACTAGTCTAAATGTTTCAAATACATGGACAATTACTCATTTTCCCTTTCCTTCAACTCATATTTTTTTGAATTCCTACAATATGCCCAGCACCATTATAGGCATTGGAAACCAGTGGTGGACATCACAAGAGAGAGTCCTCACCTATGGGAGTTTACATGCTGGTGGCAACATTTAAATCCCAGGAGAAGTAAACTAATTAATAAGATGTCTCAGACAGTAATGTGTTGTGAAGAAGAAAAAAGAACAGTGTAATAGGATAGTAACTAGCAAGGAGTGTGAAGGGCCTTTAGGTAGAGTGAGCCTCAATCTAAGGAAGGGATGTTTACACTGAGGCCTGAATAATGAGGAATAGCCAGCCATGACCCCCAATCCTGACCACCAGGACCACATGTGGCTCTTAGCAACTCAGCCAATATTCGGCCCATGCTGCTTACAATTTCATGGATTGCACGGAATAGATTTTGTTAAATATATTTTTAGCACAGTTGTTAGTTATAACAGAAATTACTTGGAAATTCAGGAATCCAGGTGGGTGGAAGTCTTACCCAAAGACCCTAAAATAAGACCAAACTTAGTCCATCCCGAGGATAGTCAGCGTAGCTCAAATTAAGTGAGGTGGAGAGTGGAAAGAAACCAAGTCGGTGAATAGGAGTTGTTCATTTGTGGGAGGTCAAAAGGTGAGGGTAAAAAGTTTGCATTTTATTCTGAGAACAATGAGGTGACTGTAGAAGACTGGAGAAAGGACATTTTTGTGATCTAATTTATTTTTGACAGATCCCTCGACTGCTATATGGAGAATAGGTGGAAAAGAGGCAAAATGGAAAAAGAATTCAAGTGGGAGACCATTGCCACTAAGATGTGACAGTGGCTGACCCTGTTAGGGGAGAAGCAGAGGTGAGAAAAGTTGACACATTCTGGAGAGCTGTGCATAGAAGGTCACCAGCCTGTGCTGGAGGATCGCAGTTGAGAGGTGAGGGGAAAGAGAAAGAGAATCCTTTACGCCTAAAAGATGCAGGAATGCAAAAGGAATTGTAAGGATCGGAGAGAAGCTAAAAGAATTTTCTTTTAAAGGAGAGAAGAACATGTAGGAAAATGGTCATATCATCTATGGTTTCTCTGCTTGATAATTCGATTCTAGAGGAATGGTGCTTCCTCTTACCTGCCACAGGTCAACATCCAACCCATTTGTTGGTCTAGTGAGCTGGGTGTAGGTGGGCAAGTCAGCAGGCAGCCACTCAGAGTCAGCCCAGGTGGCAACAGCAATCTCCAAGTATGACCAAAGAAGAGAAAATGAATCTTTCCTTCCTACTTAACCTGGCGACCTGAATTAGCAGCCACCTCCCATCACAGGCTTCATTCTTTATTTGAGATGGCAGCATGGACAGAAATAGGAAGACGGTCAGTCGGCAACACAAACGGAGTACCCAGGGGTGGCTATGTTCATTAGAACCCGATCATGAATGATTTGAGGATGGAAAAGCTCTATGAAAGACTGAACAGATTATAAACTAGTTCCTGATAGACATTTATAAGAAAAGAAAGGCATAAGCAACATTTACTTGGTATCAGAGAGACTCTTAGCATGCGAGTGGACTACATGTGGCTCTTAGCATCTCAGCCAATATTCGGCCCATGCTGCTTACAATTTCATGGATTGCACGGTATGGATTCTGTTAAATATATTTTTAGCACAGTTGTTAGTTATAACAGAAATTACTTGGAAATTCAGACCAGTGGACAAATGGATAACCAACAAGGACCTACTGTATAGCACAGGGAACTCCGGTCAGTATTATGTAACAACCTAAATGGGAAAAGAATTTGAAAAAGAATAGATACTTGTATATGTATAACTGAATCACTTTGCTGTACCCCTGAAATTAACACAACATTGTTAATCAGCTATACTCCAGTATAAAATAAAAAGTTAAAAAAAAAAGACCAATGGACTTAAAAAGAAGGGGAATTCACATTTAATACGTATGACTTCTGTGAAAGGCAGTAAGGGGCTCCTTCACATCCACTAGGTTCTTCTAATCACGCCAAAAAGCCTGGGAGGGAGTTTCACTAATCCCTGTGTTCTGGAAGAGAAAACTAAGAGGTGACAAATCCTACTCAGAGTCCACTAGATCACTGTGGGAAGTTCCAGCGGCAGCGACACTCAGCCTCTGCGGGCACGCGGGTGCAGGTGTAGGGACCAAGCCTCGGAAACTGCTGTGGTCTGTGATTGTGGTAACTCCAAGAAAACGCAAAATCAGGAAAACACTGCTTTCAGATTTAAATGAGCCTCTTTGATTTTGCTGAATAATACAAGCTGTATGGGAAAGCATTAAAATTAAGCCCATGGTAGATGTCATTCACAAAATAACAGCCATGTGGGAATTCTAAAAAGGAAGCAGTGGCCACTTATTCTACAGCCTGCAGATGTGCTGTTGGCTAAAGGTCCCTGCCCTGAGCTGCCCCATGGTGGCATTTAGAACCCTGCTTGTTGTATATGCTCCTCAAAGGGTAATAGCCCCACTCTGCATCATGAGACATTTATGTCACGTCCAATAAAACTTTGTTCAACTCTCATAGCCTGTAAATGTCTTCGAAATTGTCCTTTGAGTTAAAGATGGAAAAAAAATATCACAGACTTCAAGTCATAAACACACAGATGATATGGAATGACATATCTTATAAATAATATTTCTGGCATTTAAAATTCTTTGTGTCTCACATCCATAATTCTGAGAAAGCTTAAAGCACACATACATCACACACACACACACGCACACACAGTGTCCAGGTAATTTCATATTTACTTGAAAACTGTGTGGGTGTGTGTCCAAATACCAAGCAGATGGGAGTGAGTTAAATATTCTTAAAATAATAAAAATTCTAGTGAATTCCGTGGTGGTCCACTGGTTAGGACTCAGGACTTTCACTGCCGTGGGCCCGGGTGCAATCCCTGGTCAGGGGATTAAGATTCTGCATGCCACATGGCCAAAAAATTAATCTGAAACCTGGAAACTTTACAAACTGTTTCAGCTACAATAAGTTTAAAAGATTAAAGTATGTACCAAGCTTTTTTTATTGTACTTTGAAAAATTTCAAACCTACAAAAACGTTACAAAAGTAGTCCAATGAACTTCCATATACCTATCCCCTGGGTTCATCCACTAACATTTTCCCATATTTACTTTTTCTCTCTCACCAAACATATGCACATGCATGTTTTCTTGCTGAGTAATTTAAGAGTATGTTGCAGACATCATGACCCTTCCCACCTAAACATTTCAGCCTGGATCCCCTAAAAACCATATTCTCTTAGCCCCCGTATGAGTATTAAGTTCAAGAAATTTAACATTGATAAGTTAAGACTATATAATATAACATCCATATTCATATTTCATCAACTGACCTAATTATGTCCTTTAGAGAAAAAATTATTTTTTTCCTAATTCAGGCTCCAATCCAGGATCACACCTTACATTCAGCAGGCACAGCGCTGTAGCCTCCTTTAATCTAGAGACAATGATGTGAGTTTTGTCTCTAGAAAGTGGGCCAGTTGTCTCACAGAATATTCCTCAATTTGGGTTTGTCGGATCCAAACACAAGGCTGTTACAGAAGTTGTCATAGAAATATACCAAAGGAAAGCTACCTGCTGTGTTTGGGGCTGATCTCTCAGTAAGGTGTCTCTTCATGTTTTTATTTCTTTTTCTTTAAAATTGTGACTCTTAGGACTTCCTGTTTTCAGCTGTCCTTTATTCTTCTGATTGTCCTCAGAAAATCTTCAAAGACTCACATTTATCCATCCTAACTTTCAAGGTCATCTCTGAAGCTTTAACCCTAACCCGCTCCTCACCTTCCCCATCAGCGATCATTTCCAGGTTTCCTTCACCCTTAAAGTTCTGATGGTCCCCTTCAGGTAGCAAGTCTGTGCTGCTGTTTTCATCCATCCCCTCTGTATCAGTGAGAAATGCACTCTACAGGCAGCAAAGAGAAAGACCAAACAACAGTGGCTTATTTTTCTTACATAAAGGGTCCAGAAGTAAGTGCTTGCTGGCACCAGATCAGCTGTCCAGCCATGCCATTAGCGTCCTTGGCTTTTCCTATATTTCCCACTCCACCATCCTTTGTGCTGGTTATTATGTTAAAGGCTCATCTCTTCATTCACGGAAAGATGGCTACTGTAGCTCTAGACATCAAGTTCGTGTTTAAAGCAGGACTAAAGGGAAGAGGGGCGTGTAGCTCCATCTTTCTCCATTAGCTTTCCCAGAAATTCCTTTAGAAGACTTCTGCTTCTTAGATCTCATTGGTCAGGATTTGGTCCAACAGCCGTGCCTAACTGCCAAGGCAGCAGGGAAAGTGGGAAACAAAAGTAGCCCTATTGCTGAGGCCAGACATCTCCTCCACCGGGACTGAATGCACTCTCACCACAAACACAGTGGGCATTCCAGTACTAGAGGGAAAGGTGAAATGGACAATGGGTGGGAAACGTACAGGTTCTCTGACTCCTCCCAACACTATGCAGATTTACTCTTGCTCAATTTTATTCTAGGTTTCCTCTCAATTTTTCTTCATTTATCTTCTCTCCCTCTACTTCCCCTTGACAAATGAGATTTCACACATTTTCATTAACACCTCATCTTCCTCCTAGAATCAAATAACATTACAACCACTGGTACTGCCTCCACCTTTGACAGGTGAGGAAAGCTGAAATCCAGCAAGATGAAGACCCTTGCCCAAATTTGCCCATCAATTGAGAGGCACACCCAAGAACAGAACAAAGCTCTACTGACTATCAACATTGTCAGATCCACCACTCAGATTACATGGTGCCTATATTCCACTCTGCTCTCTTTGGTCCCTCTTGTCCATACCTTGGGCATTTAAATGTAAAGTTCTCCATGAGGTCGCATCAATCCATTTGTTTGTTTATGGAAACTTCTCCAAAAAGGAAAAATAATGAGAGAATCATACTTTTGACTTTTTGCTTTTTAAATTTACTCCCTAAATGTGAAGGAAGGAGAAGCTAAGGTGATAAACCATTGTCTTCCTTGAGAATCCTTGCTCCTCTGAATCCTGACTCTGAATTTGTAGAGCTGCCATCTCCCATACGTCTGTCAAGAAGCAACAGGACCGTGTCTATTTAGATGCATCATTCGTGTTTTTGACTTTGTATGGAAACGTCCTGGGACACCCAGGACAACACAAACATAAAATATCCTGATGAAGCAGCCAGCGTCTCATCCTTGCACCGAAAGATGTAAGAGGCACAGCTCATCCAGAAGACAAATGATCAGATAGGAAGTCAGTTTGAAGATATAACTGACCTTAGTCATGAAGCATAAGACTTGAGTGAAAATAAGATATGCAGCAAAACTGTCAAAGGCCAAGAAAGGGAGGCAGAAATATGAATGGTTGTTCAGGGGCCTTATAAACAGGTCAATGGGGGACCAGTGGAGGGGCAGTGGTTAAAAACACCTGTTCTGAAATCAGACAGACCTGAGCCTGAATCCCAGTTCTGCCTTCCTAGTTCTGTGACCCCCCAAGCAACTTACTCCTCTGTGCCTTACCTTCTAAACCGTAAAATCATGATAATTTTAATAACTACTCAATGGCATTGAGGATGAAATAAAATAAGGTATGTAAAGTGCTGAGTGCTAGTGCCTAAAATATAGTAAATGCTTAAAACATGAAAGAAAAAACTACTGATCAGCATGCAAAGGTCAATGTACTGGGCTCTTGGGTTTAAGAACGTAGGCTGTGGCCAGTTGGGGATGCTTTGACCCTAAGGCTAAAGTGTAATCCGAAGGAAGTCATTAAAAGTGTATTAGCCAGATATAAGACAAGCCAGACTGGAATCACAGCTGGGAGTGTGGGAGTGGAAAGGAGCTGCTGGATGGAAAGGCTGTTAAGAAGATGTACAGCTGCCACTGATTTAGGGTCTTTGTTCCTTGGCTACACTACTAGTGTTATCAACCAACTGCTGTCACACCACTGAGCAGGAATCAGATGGGCTGGTTGGACAGTCAAGAAAAGAGTTGTGTCATAGTTTGAGGCATATGCTAGAAATGTATAAATACAAAATTTAGAACTTCCAGCTCTTCTATGTGTTGGGACATACGTGCAACTCATTCCATAAATGCTCACTGGATGTTTATTATGGCAGCATACGCTTAGGGCTTACCTAAGCAACATTTACAAGAACATCTCACCCAACTAAAGATCACTCATCCTACAATCTCCAAAACTTTGACTCTTGACAACCCAGGCTTTAAAAAAAAGAGAGAGAGAAAGAAGGAAATCTTGTCCTTTTTCAGTCCCTCACTCATAGCTCATTTTCTCTCTTTACACAGAAGTCTACATCTCATGTCTGAGTATCTGCAATTTTAGCCATAGCAGATTTAAGTAATAAATTAGAAATGGTAATCAGAGGACTGAGACTACAGAGCAGACAAATTAATGACAGCTGAAGTGACAGCTGGTAAAGAATTGTGGAGGAAAAACCATAAAAAGTTGACAGGACTCCAAAAGCAGAGACGTCTGTGGTCAGAGTTATGGGATATGCATGCCCTCAAAGACCCTAAGGCATCAATGTGTTACCAAGTCCAAGCTCATACTGCTCACCATATGACAAGCCAATAAATCAAGAGACAGAGTATTGGGACAGGGAAGAGCAACTTTATTCAGAAAGCCGGCAGATGGAGAAGATAGTGGACTCATGTCCCAAAGAACCATCTTCCCCAAGTTTGGATGCTAGTTTCTTCTACAGAACAAAGAGGGGAGGGGAGGATGTAAACTTAAAAAGGAGATAAGTTGTTGCAAATATTTCTGGTTCTGCCCAGACTCCGGGGGGATGTGTTCATTTCGTCCTCCTGCAGCCATTCACAGGTGGGCCTGGTCAGGGTTTTTCCTGTGAGCTAAATAAAGCTATCTTAGCTTAAGGCTCAGGCATGGGAGGCAGGGTTCCCAGAGATGGGCCATTATGTATACTTTAGGCTTATAGGCACATCTCTTTTAGTGATTAACTTTTAGCAAAAAGCAATAGGACATAAAGGTTAAAGTAAAAGAAGCAGCTCCACTATGGAATCAAATTTGTTCTTCCCTGTTACACATATGATAACCTGGACTCATAAAAGATCTTGTGTTCAATAGATCTCCAATTAGAAGTAAAGCTACACCCCAAAGTTGAATCAGAGACACCAGTATAGAATTTCCGACAAGTTTTTCTAAGAAAAGGGAGACAAGAAATGAGGATATACCTCGCATGGGAATGAAATGTCTTTTCTCTTGTCTTGTTTTTAAGAAGGGAGACACAAAAGCATGTTTCAGGAAAGAGGTGAAAATGGGCAATGCTGAGAGAGAAGGGAGAATCACTGGATCTGTCCTGAGCAGGAGACAGGGATGGAGGCGGAGCTCAGGGGAGCGACTGACCTTAGACCAACACAAAGAGGGTGTAGAGGAGGCAGAGTATGTGAAGGGAGCCCGTGGGGGGATTTGTGAGCCTTCCTGGATGGCCTCAGGAGGTGCTGGAGGCTCAAGGAGAGAAGGAAGGAAATAATCGTCTAGGAGATGGGAGAGTGCATGGATGAGAGAACAATTATGGAGTGACAATAAGGCCCTCCTCCCATTTTATTGGAAGGAGGAGGCAGTGTGCATGGCACATTGGGGACCACAGACAGTCCAGGGGTCTGTGCTGTGTATGAGGACAGGCAATGAGAGAGGCATAATTCCTGGGAAACTGATTGTCCAATTCATCTGGCCCAGCGTAAGTTATAAGAAAGAAGATTAACAAAAGATTTAAAATGAGAAATAGACTAAGGCAAGATCATGGAGAGATACTGGGTACCTGGATTTTGTCAGGATATTGGCGTTGGGTTTTGGGAGGGGGTTGGGGGTGCTATTTTTTTCAGCTTTATTAAGGTATAGACAATTGACTTTTTCAAGGTTTTTTTTTTTTGTATATATCAGAGTACAGACATCTCAAAATCTCAAATTTGAACTCAAAAATGTTCCTTTAAATGACAGCTTCTTTTAAACATCTGTTTATCTTATTCATAGATTGATGGAACTAGTTCAAGCAACCCGAAAATATTTTGTGGCTGATTCCCTTAATTTTGGCAGAATATCCTTAAACTATCTATCCAATTTTTAAAAACCTCCAGAGATTGTCTTAGTAACCCACACAATTCATTGTTTAATGATTCTTGTAGCTAAGAAATGAGTCCTCATAACTAACTTGAATATCATCCTTGGCATCAGAGCACAGAACAAACGGCAGCATTTTCCCCATGTTACTTGCCAAAACAACAGTGATCACAACCTTTTAAGAGATACAGCAGCTTCACTGGTCCCTCTGTTTGGTAATGTCCATCTACTTCTAAGATTTCATGAAGTCAATTAGAAAATCCCCACTAGAAGGTAAACAAGCCACGGAAGTAATGAACTGCCTGGCCTGCAAGTGAGCATACATGTTCTAGGCTGCTGACATGGGATGCTTTCCCACTGTTGCCTCACCAATGTCTAGTTCAAGTTTCTCAAACTGGGCACTCCTGATATTTCAGGATGATGAATCTTTGTTCGAGGGAGCTATCCTGTGCATTGTGGGATATTTAGCAGCGTAGGGTCACTGGACTCTATTAGATGCCAGTAGCACCCCCCAGAGTGGTGATAATAAAAAATATCTCCAGACTCGGCCAAATGTCCCCATGGCTGCAAAATCATCCCTGGTTGAGAGCCAATGGCTTGGTCCTACCATGTTTCAAAAGGTCTAAAGAAAACCAGCTAATCACAAATCAGTGTTTTTTAATCTATAGCCAAGAAACCAGATTTTCATGTATTTGAATTACCTGTAAATATCTTCAGATTATGGGGTTTTTTTTGTTGTTGTTGAAGTATAGATGACTTACAATATTTCAGGTGTTCGAAAAGGTGATTCAGTTATACACACACACATACACACACACACACACATTCTGTTTCAGATTCTTTTCCATTACAGGTTATTACAAGATATTGAATATATTTCTCTGTGCTATACAGTAGGTCCTTGTTGTTTATCTATTTTATATGTAGAAATGTGTATCTGTTAATCCCAAATTCCCAATTTATCCCTCTCCCAGATTATTTTTTTATTATTAAAGGAATACTCATTTAAAAGAAAAGTCCAAATTTTCCTAAGCATATAAACTGAAGCATAAAATTACTCCTTTTTCTTACCATTATTTGTCCCACTTCCCAAAGACAACCACTGGTAATAGTTTCTTGTTAGTATACCAGAATTTGTAAAGGATATAAATATATCCTTTATTTTACACAAATAAGACCAAACTATATAGACTGTTGTTTAACACACTTTCTGTAACTTAAGGATATGCACTGAATATCTTATTACATTAGTAGATGTATATCTACCTCACTTTCCAAATTGTTGAACTGAATATCTATATAAGAATGCATAGTTCTATAATTACATTATATATTTATTTAACAATCCTCTATTACTACTGGTATTTTTATTTGTTTTGTTGTTGGATATCTGAAATATTTATTGATAGCAATTGAGATAGAAATTATGAAATAAATGGCTTAAGTATTGGGAAGTTTTGCCTTTGTTCGTGGTTTTTCTTGTTTTGATTTTTTAAATTTTACTTCCTAACAAAGTATTTTAGCAAACTGCCTCTACACTTTTGATGCTGTGGGTAGTTACCCAAGAAAATAGGAATATTGCATATTTTCCATAGATTATGAAAAGGATTTCAAAGGCTGATAATAAGTCATAGAATCCAATGCAACTCTTATCTTAGAGCTTGCACAAGTCATGGCTACTCAGAAACACTATAAACAATTAAACATACCAATTACACTCACCTCCTTTATTTTGAATTTAAGTATGCATAACTGCCTTTCATGCAGTGACTGCATTGATTTCAGGGCAACCATGCTGACATTTTCCATGTTAACATTTAATACTATTACAGAATAAGGGTTATAATTTCACCGAGTTAGTGTTTTCCATAGAAAATGAGTTCCCTAGACACATTCTTATGTGCTTATGCATTTCTGTCAAGGGCTGTCAAAAAGTAAAAGCTAAGTTTTATTCCATTAATAATAAATCACTAGGAACCTAGCTTCCAAGATATGCTTATTGGAACCCTTAAGATTTTAGTTCTGATAGAGGGATTCAAAATTTGGACTTAGCCCAGGTCAGATCATGTCTCACCCGCAGAAATGATACCCAGTCACAGCATAATCACCTTACTATGTGGAAACGTTTCCTCAAAACCACATTATTAAAATGCTTCACTGTACATCCTCTTTGGCTTCGGCCCTTGAATTACATTGGGACCCAGTTAAGTCAAAGAGAAGGTATGATTACTGCACAAACTCTAGACCATCTTTCCCTTCTCTGTGAACCACAGTTCACCCAGACTCATGAAATGCAGACAAAACACATACGTATTTTTTAGTCATAGGGGAATGGCAATAATTCGTCCTCTGGAAAAAAAAAAAAAAAAAGAAAGCCACTGATTTTCACTCAGCACTGTGTCTCACTTGGCAATCAGCACATGTGACTGTTCCTCTGTTTTTCCATCCATTTAATTGCAAAGGATTTCCAAGAGAAGGAAAAGATTTAAGTGCCGCATCAAAAATGTCTCTGCTGTCGCAATTAAAATTATTAAGCATTTTTTCCAAATTGCTTCCAATTTTGACTGTAACATTTGAGTTCTTATGCATTGGAGTAATTTTTCAGTTAAGGTGCTTTTTAAAAAAAATTATAAATTTCTTAAATTATGAGTGATTTTGTATGAGATGAGTATTCAAAGTAAAAAACTGTAATCACAAAAATCTAAATTCAAGTATCATTTAAAATTAAGATTCATTTATACCAATATTCAGTGTTAACTTATACCATGCTGACAGGACCAGTGCCTCATCACTGCCATGTTGTCACTGTCTACTGTCCCCTGCATCACAAGAGCTCTAAGTGTTTTCATTAAGTTCTGAGGCTACTGTTACCCAGTCTCTGTTGAAATGATTAATTTCCTGGTCCCAGTGCATAAATATATCCAGATATATTTAATACTTCATTTACTATGGTCAGAAAGCCTTCAAAAGCTTATTTAGAAATATATCTACTCCTAAGCCACATATTTTCCCTGCGAGGTATCCTTAGCAACATTTGCACTAAATCCCATTTTCTTAAACTTTTCTATGTCATCTATTCATTCCTCACCTGAAAAGAGCATGCTACCACATTTAGGACTAAATAAACTTAATTTAAAAATAAGCAACAAATGATTCAAATGAAACCATTCATTGTCCTCCTGCTGTTGTTCTCTTCCTTTGTGCTTTAGAGCTTGGTGTGTGCGTGTTTGCAAATTCACACACACCCAAGACAAACATACACAGAAAAATGAAAAAGGGTTTGCTTACTCCATTTAGGCTTCACATCCAGAAATCACTGAATCTTCCTAATCTAGAGCCAAACAACATAGAACCATCTCAACAGAGATTCTCAGTGAAAAGTAGCCTATCAGGATTGAGGGATAGATAAAGTAAGGCATGTATGGCTTAACAGAGCAGCTCCAATATTGTAAGTTTATACTTCAAAAAAGCCTTTCTCTATTCCTTTCTTAGTAACTTCAAAAAAATGGAACTGACCAAATTGTTTTCAACTCAAAATGCATTGAAGACATAAACATAAGACTGCAAACCATAAACCTCCTAGAAGAAAACATAGGCAGAACACTCTTTTACATAAATCATAGCAATATTTTTTTGGATCTGTCTCCTCAGGTGAAGATAACAAAAGCATAAATAAACAAATGGGACCTAATGAAACTTCAAAGCTTTTGCACAGCAAAGGAAACCATTAACAAAATGAAAAGACAACTTAATGAATGGGAGAAAATATTTGCAAATGATATGACCAGTAAAGGGTTAATATCCAAAATATATAAACAGCTCATACAACTTAATACCAAAATAACAAAGAACCCAATTAAAATTGGGCAGAAGACCTGAATACACTTTCTTCCACAGAATGCATACAGATGGCCAACAAGCACATGAAAAGATGTTCAGCATCACTAATCATCAGGGAAACGCAAATCAAAACCACAATGAGGTATCGCCTCACACCTGTCAGAATGGCCATCATCAAAAAGAACACACATAACAAACACTGGTGAGGATGTGGAGAAAAGAGAACCCTAGTACACTGTTGGTGGGAATGTAAATTGGTGCAGCCATTATGGAAAACAGTATGGAGGTTTCTCAAAAAACTGAAAATAGAACTATCATATGACCCAGAAATTCCACTCCTGGGTATATGCCCAAAGAAAATGAAAACACAAACTTGAAAAGATATATACACTCCAATGTCCATAGCAGCATTATTTACAATAGTCAAGATATGGAAGCAACCTAAATGCCCATCAACAGATGAATGGTTAAAGAAGATGTGGTACATATATACAATGGACTATTACTCAGCCATAAAAAAGAATGAAATAGTGCCGTTTGTGGCAACATGGATGGACCTAGAGATTATCATACTAAGTGAAGTAAGTCAGACAAAGACAAATACCATATGACATCACTTACATGTAGAATCTAAAATATGATACAAATGACCTTATTCACAAAACAGAAATAGACTCACAAACACAGAAAACAAACTTATGGTTACCAAAGGGGAAGGGAGGGGAGGAGGGATAAATTAGGAGTAGGGTCTAACATACACATACTACTATATATAAAATGAGCAAACAACAAGGACCTACTGTATAGCACAGGGAACTGTACCCAAACTTGTAATATTTAATGGAAAAGAATCTGAAAAAGAATATATATATATGTAATTTTTTAAGTACCTCTGTTTCTTGCACTATTAGTGAATTGCAATAAACTTAACAGGTGAAATTAAACTGCTTACCATCAGGTTGGAGAAACCTCAGAAATGCGGATATACATTAATGTAAACCCAAGTTATAAAATGCATACAAGTTATTTTAGTCATCGAGGACTGCTTTCCTCAAAGAGTAAAGACAAGGGACTTCCCTGATGGTGCAATGGTTAAGAATCTACCTGCCAATGCAGGGCACAGGGGTTTGAGCCCTGGTCCGGGAAGATCCCACATGCTGTGGAGCAACTAAGCCCATGTGCCACAACTACTGAGCCTGCACTCTAGAGCCCGCAAGCCACAACTATTGAGCCCACATGCTGCAACTACTGAAGCTCGTGCGCCTAGAGCCTGTGCTGCACAAGAGAAGCCACTGCAGTGAGAAGCCTGTGCACCACAAGGAAGTGTAGCCCCCACTCACCACAACTAAAGAAAGCCTGCAGGAAGCAAGGAAGACCCAACTCAGCCAATGAAATAAGTAATTAATTAAGAAAGAGAGAGAATCCAAATGCAGGCCAGCAGGGTTCTAAGGTTTAAAAAAAAAAAAAGAAAATAAAGGAGTAAAGACAAGCTTCCTTCCCCCATTCCAGGAAAATTAAGATAATGTCTGTGGGAAGGAATCAGAGATAAAGCTTTACTTTGGTTTTTACTGCTTCATTTGCATGGATGCAGCCAACCCAGGTAAGCAGGTGATGAAGCTGGGGGGGTTGTCAGGCATCATCTTGCTACACTGAGCACATTGTACAAAGGACCTGTCTGCATGTCAGTCCCAACAATCTCTCCACACTCTAAACTGTCTTTTTATTTCTCAGTCATCTCCCTTGGAGCTTCCAGTATACTGGGTGCCAGGGAAAGATCTGATAGCTCTGTGATGTTTTTATCCCTGCTTGATCTAAACAGCCCAACAGGGAGCACTAGTCCCACCAATTTTGAAGGTATATGTAAGCAATTCATACCTGAGGCTCAGGGAGCATGGCCTCCTGTTCTTCCCCCACCCCCAAGCCCCACAAGTCTTTCACTTACTCATTCAGCCATCCTTGCAAATAAATTACCAATGTAAGATTTTTTCCATATCTGGAAAGAGAAAAGACACTTTTGAAGTTCTTGATATATCAGTTAGGAATGCATTTTCCTGCAAAATAGAGAAAATCTGACCTACCATGAATTAAACACGGAGGTGTTTGCTTTTCTCACATTAACGAGGACGCTAAGTAACCCGATGATTTCAGGGCTGGCATTTCTCAGATCCCTGTGAGTTTTCTTGGCCTCACAGGCATGCTTATGACTTCACAGCTGCAAGATCGCTGCTGCAGCTCCACACATCACATTATGTGAAAGGCAGGAAGAAGGCAGAAGGCATGGGAGCAGCTCCATCCAATTCTTGTGTCAGGAAAGCTAACCCCTCAGGACTTCCTCAGCAGGCTGCGCCCATGTCTCATCATCAAAGCTGTGCCTCTTGACCACTAAGAAAGCAGTTGGGAAAGGAAGTATTGTATTTTGTATGCAGGACCTGCAAATTAAACTGACAAGAGACAGACTAACCCGGAAAAAAAAGTTTACAAATTTTATTGATGTTAATATGTTTAATTGTACATGCATGGAGTCTCCACAGAAAAGAAGTGAAAACTCAAAGAAGTGGTTAGACTCTAGGGCCTATGTACCATTTTCACAGAGATGAAAAATTGTGGAAAAGTGACAAGAGAAAGAAAAGGGGCCATCGGGCTTCTACAGGTGATAAGTTGTGGGCAGGTAAACACATGGGGAAACGAGTGGAAGAAAGACTTGTTTTAGAAGTTTACTTGTGCAGACTCATCCCAGTGACAGCTTTCCTTCTCTACTGATAAGGGTTGTTCTCCTCCTGGTTTGGGAGAGAGCAAGGGAACACCTTCACTAGAAGAAGGGATTTTTTTACAAAGTTTCAAAGATCCCCTCTACAAAATGCCTATTAATCACAAAGGCTAACTTTACAGTGGAAAAGTTTGGGGGAACATCCCCTTGATGAAGTAACCAAAAGGATCATCATCAGGAATGGGACAAAGCAAATCTTGTACTACCTGACAGGTTGACATGAGCATCACTTCTGTGAATTTCTTGCCGAAGATGCATAACCTAAATCTAATTATGATGAAATAAACCAAAAAATCAGGAACATTCTGCAAAATAATTCAAGATAAGGAAAGACTGAGAAATGATTTCAGAGCGAAGGAAACTAAAGACTTGTGACAACAAATGCAAGGAGTGATTGTGAACCAGATCCTTTTGCTATGAAGGACATTTTTTGGTCAATATGTGAAACTCGAATGGGTTCTGAGTTTTAAATGGCAGTGAGGTATCAATGTTCATCTTCTGATTTTGATGGTTCTAGTGTGGAGAATGTCCCTCTAGTAGGAGAATGTTCTTTCTTACAGGAATTACACACCAAAGTTTATAGGGGTACGAAGCATGGTCAGGAACTTACTCTCAAATGGTTCAGGGGAGAAAAACATTCTTTATAATATATTTGCAAATTCTATTTAAGTTTGAGATCATCTCAAAATAAAAGTTATTTTTAAAATATCCCTAAGATTTCAAATATATTTGTGGAATATATATGTTATGAAAATGGAGGACTAATGTCATGACACAATCATTAAAGAACTATACCTACTTCTAAACATAAATTTTTAAGACAGGACATAAAAGCACAATATTCACAAAAGTAAATTACGCAGAGAAAAATTTTCAAAACAACAGGATGAAAGCACAGGCAGGTATGTCTAGTTAAAATATCTTCAAAATTCACTGTGGCTGAAGCCTGACAATTCTTCAAAGAATTTTTCTGAAATCCTTGATTTTTATAGTTTGTTCTTTAAAAAATTAATAAAGATATAAGAGTCAGCCTCAACATAGATCAATGTATTCATATGTACACTGCAGGTCTCTGGAATGTGTGATGTTCTACCATTGACCTTCTTTGGTATACAAATCCTTTGTCTTGACTTTGTTCTAATTAATTTGTTGAGAAGAGATTGATAAATAATTTTTAAGTAATTTTGCAAGTGAGAACACTATTTACAAAAAGCTCATTACTACATAGATTTGACTATTTCTTTTATGAAATGACATTCTCTGAAATAGGGAAAGACAGTCAAAATCTGGCAAATGGATTGGTCCCCTATGAGGATGTCACCTGCCATGTTATCAAAATGTTCCACTGTATCTTACAAAGGAAATAGTCACTTTTAATCTTTTCATGTTTTGATGAGTGACCACAGATACATTTTTACACAACAAGCTTTATTGACTGTTCAAAACTATTCTGTTTTTTTCTTTATAATTGACTACCATTCTAGAAAGTCTCAAAGCTTTACAAACTTGGTAAGGATGATATGAACAAGAGAATTATCTTGGATTCTACAATAACCTTTGTGATCACATAAATCTGAGGTTTTAAGTGGCACAGTTAACTTATGTCTGTCCACCCAAAAACCTGCATATAGATGTTAAGAGGAGCTTTATTAAAAATTGCCAAAACTTGCTCACAGCTGAGATATCCTTCGGTTAAGTGAGTGGATAGATAAACTATGGTAAATTCAGACAATGGAATATTATTTAGCACTAAAAAGAAGTGAATTACTCAGCCATGAAAAGACATGGAGGAAACTTACATGCACATTATTAAGTAAAAGAAGCCAATGTGAAAAGTGCAGGAACTATTTTATTTGATTCTATAGCACAATATCTTGCACAGGACCTCACCCTGAGGAATTACCCCCCATATGAGTGAGCACAGGCAGTGCTTTCCTGTTAACCACCCCCTTCTCTTCCTCCCCTAGTACCAGACCAGCCCTGCTTCTGAGCCAATGGTAAGAATGCAAGAAAATCCTATTTTTTTTTAATGATTTGATGAAATATTTTTGAAAGAGAAGAGGAGAATTGAGCTCAATTGCAAAATATGGGCAGGCATTCCATAGAAAAAGAGGAATGGTGAGGACATTACAGGTGGGAAACAGGAGAAAAGGCAAAGAGCGGAGAATCCCGGCATCTATTGGGAACACAGAAAAGACCATCCTTTAGGCGTGGAGGTTCTTGGAAAATCATTGGCATCAGCCCAAGATGAGGCTGTCATACAGAGAGTGGTACCCGCCAGGATGAACAGAAGGAAGGTCTGTGGAATCTGGGGAACCACTCTGTGCAATGCCTTGTGTAAACCTCTCTCCCCTTCCCTCCTCACAGTTGCTCCTGGAAGTGGGCAGGATGTCTCGTGCGCCCTGGGCTATTTCCCCTGCGGTAACACC
The DNA here is from genome assembly GCF_030028045.1 of Hippopotamus amphibius kiboko. NCBI lineage: Eukaryota > Metazoa > Chordata > Mammalia > Artiodactyla > Hippopotamidae > Hippopotamus > Hippopotamus amphibius. The sequence continues at coordinate 88,830,676 of NC_080188.1, forward strand.
ACCAAGTGCTTGCCTCAGCTGCTCCACTGTAACGGCGTGGACGACTGCGGGAACCAGGCGGACGAGGACAACTGTGGTGAGCATGCCCCTGGGGCTCAGCTGGATCGGGGTCAAGTCACAGCAGGACCAGGGGCAGGAGGACCAGGGGAAGGAGGATGAAGGTCAGGTCACAGCTGGATCAGGGGCAGGAGGACGAGGGTCAGGTCACAGCTGGACCAGGGGCAGGAGGACCAGGGTCAAGTTACTGAGACTTTTTGGAATAGAGAGAAATGGAAAAAGAGAAGATGAAGTTGAAATACAAAGTACATGGCACTACTTGTACCATAATGTTTATTGCAGCACTCTTTACAATAGCCAGGACATGGAAGCAACCTAAATGCCCATCAACAAATGAATGGATACAGAAGATGTGGCATATATATACAATGGAATATTACTCAGCTATAAAAAGGGATGAGATGGAGCTATATGTAATGAGGTGGATAGAACTACAATCTGTCATACAGAGGGAAGTAAGTCAGAAAGAGAAGGACAAATATTGTATGCTAACTCACATATACGGAATCTAAAAATGGTGCTGATGAACTCAGTGACAAGAACAAGGACGCAGATACAGAGAATGGATTGGAGAACTCGAGGTTTGGGAGGGGGCGGGGGGTGAAGGGGAAACTGAGACGAAGCGAGAGAGTAGCACAGACATATATATACTACCAACTGTAAAATAGTCAGTGGGAAGTTGTTGTATAACAAAGGGAGTCCAACTCGAGGATGGAAGATGCCTTAGAGGACTGGGGCGGGGAGGGTGGGGGGGAATCGAGGGGGGGGCGTCGGGGAGGGGAGGGAATATGGGGATGTGTGTATAAAAACAGTTGATTGAACCTGGTGTACCCCCCAAAAAAAAAAAATTAAAATTTAAAAAAAAAAAAAAAAAAAAAAAAAAAAGATAATTTAAAAAAAAAAAAAAAAAAAAAGGGATGAGATGGAGCTATATGTAATGAGGTGGATAGAACTACAATCTGTCATACAGAGGGAAGTAAGTCAGAAAGAGAAGGACAAATATTGTATGCTAACTCACATATACGGAATCTAAAAATGGTGCTGATGAACTCAGTGACAAGAACAAGGACGCAGATACAGAGAATGGATTGGAGAACTCGAGGTTTGGGAGGGGGCGGGGGGTGAAGGGGAAACTGAGACGAAGCGAGAGAGTAGCACAGACATATATATACTACCAACTGTAAAATAGTCAGTGGGAAGTTGTTGTATAACAAAGGGAGTCCAACTCGAGGATGGAAGATGCCTTAGAGGACTGGGGCAGGGAGGGTGGGGGGGACTCGAGGCGGGGGAGTCAAGGAAGGGAGGGAATACGGGGATATGTGTATAAAAACAGATGATTGAACCTGGTGTACCCCCCAAAAAAAAATAAAAAATAAAATAAAAATAAAAAAATATGAACGATGAAAAAAAAAAAGTACATGGCACTTAAGGAAATCTTACAATTATTTTATTAGCTTAAAATATCCATTCTTATAAAGATGTGGTATTATAAATACATATGTGTATATAATACACATAATGCAATACTACTCAGTTATAAAAAAGAATGAAATAATGCTATTTGCAGCAACATGGATGGAACTAGAGATGATCATACTAAGTGAAGTCAGACAAAGACAAATACCATGTGATAGCACTTACATGTGGAATCTAAAATATGATACAAATGAACTTATTTGCAAAATAGAAAGAGACTCATAGACATAGTGAACAAACTTATGTTTACCAAAGGGGAAAGGGAGGGGTGGAGGGATAAATTAGGAGTCTGGGATTAACAGATACATACTACCATGTAGATAAACAGCAAGGACCTACATATAACACAAGGAACATATTCTTCTTTTTTTTTAATTAACTTCTATTGGAGTGTAGTCTATTTATAATGCCATGTTAGTTTCTGCTGTCCAGCAAGGTGAAATCAGTTATACACATACATATATCCACTCTTTGTTAGATTCTTTTCTCATATAGGTCATTACAGAGTGTGGCGTAGAGTTCAGCACAAGGAATACATCCTTTACCTTGTAATAAACTATAATAGAAGAGAATCTGCAAAAGTATATATAGTCACTTAGTATGATAATATATATATATAACTGAATCGCTTTGCTGTACACCTGAAACTAACACAACATTGTACATCAACTACACACGATTTGTTTAAAAATCCATTCTTTCCTATGTATAAGTCTCACAGCCAATATCTCAGGAAAGTAGCGTTGTGGCACATGGTTAAGTTTAAGCTGCAGACCTGCCCGCTTAATGCCTTACAGACAGAATCATGTAAAAAATGGGCTCTGGAACAAGGCTGCCTGGTTTGAACCCATTACAACAATAACCGGTTATGTAATCTCAAGGGTGTTTCTTAATTTCTCTTAGCCTCAGTTTCCTCATGTTGAGGATTGTACCTACACCAAGAGAATTGGGGCAGATTAAATGTAAAGGATGAGAAGAGCACAGGCATGCAGCAGGTTCAATTTAAGTATTAGCCACTGTTGCCCTCTGTTATCATTTCCTTACTAGTTATGAAGGGAAAAAAAGAGGCCTAAAAAGAAACAAAAAAACCATAGTCCAACCTGCGTATCATTTAACCAACAACCATATTTATGACTTTACAAAGCCAACAAGTAGAGCTTCTGGCCAATTAAAATATCTGGAAAAACTTGGCTTTCAGTTGGGATTTTGTTCAAATTTCTGAAGCCTCAAAAACACACATTTATAGAAGGACTGGTTGGATCTGACTCATTGGGGAAAAAATGGGCTTTGGTTAATAATGTAAAATAATGAGATTTCTCACCCATGGGAAAATAAAAATACTATTTTTGGAGGACAAAGACATGTACAATTCTAAGTGCTGCATAAACAGCTGATACGCTGGAGAGACCTTGCTGTTACCACTCCCTCAAGTATTACAGACTTTTTAAGGCACTGCCTTGAAGGAATTAAACTTCCTGGTCTGGAGAGCTGTCTCTACTGGTGGTGGCAGTAACTCGGGAGTGAGCACACTGTCTAAATAGTGAGCTTAAGCTACAATTGCCTTTGACTTGGATGGTTGTGCATATGTTTTCCTCTATGTTTAAAATAACTGAATTCTATACAACTTTTTTTAATCTAAGAAAAAGTGACCTGCCCATTGCCAATCACTGCCCCCCTCAAGCTGCTAGCAGTTTTAGACAGAGTGACAGGAGCTATCTGCACCGATTGAAATGGTGGCAGCAAGCAGGAGAGGCAGTAAATTCACCCCCAAACGTAGCTTCGCAGGGAAAAGAGTTTGGAGAGCCTTGTCTTAGTGTTAAGTTTAAAAAGACCAACTAACAAAAGTAACAATCCTGAAAGTAATTAGCTGTCAACTGAAAAAAATGCACAACCTAAAAGAGGAGAATTATGTTTTATCAGGCGGACATGCTGAGGACTTAAGCCTGGGAGGCAGCCTCTCAGATAGCTCTGAGGGACTGCTCAGAAAAGGTAAGGGAGAAGCCAAGGATATATAGGCGTTTTTGCAAAAAAAAAGAAAAAGAAAAAAAAAACCCAGGTAGTTGGAACATCAAAAGATCACTGCTAATTAAAGAAAACCAGACATCTCAAATTAATGAATTTAGCACCTTTGTATATATGGGAAGATGCAGGAGTCTGGATTCATTGAAATCATTCCTTTGATGTGCACCTTTACTATCTGGGGCCATTATCCTGCTCTTCTCCACCCTGAATCCCCTCAGGGTGCACAGCTGGGGAGGCTGCAGTGGCTGAGGGCTTGATGGCCTCACTATCCTTTTGTTTAATGATACGGCAGGTGATATTCTTGGTCCAGACATCCTTAAAGCTGCAGAATTTCTCAGGATCCTCTAATCAGCAGGTTCAGGTGGAGGCAATATGATCAGGCTCCAGAGACCTGGGCATAAATTCTGGGGAAATGTTTTGTGAAATGAGGATAATAAGAGTATCTCTGTCCATGTGCTGTTAGGAGGATTCAATGAGATACTGTATCTTAAGAGGCTTAGCGGAGCACCTGATAGACTGACAGATGATAACCCTCCACAAATACGCCCTGGTGCATAGGTCAGCTGTGGCTGCATCACAAGCCCAGTGGCTTAGATTCTGTGGGTCAGCAATCCCGGCTGGGCTCAGCTGAGATCAGCTGCAGTCTTCCTGCTTCCGCTGGGCTTTCTCGATGCCTCTGCAGGTATCCGTGGGTCAGCTCTGTCCCCATGCCTACAACCTGGGCTGAGACAGCTGGGAATACTGGCCCTTCCACCACATCCCTCCCAAAGTAGGTCACAAGCCCAGCCCTGTTCCACCTGCCGAGAGTAGCTCAAAGTCAAGCACAGGGAGCTCAGACAGAGGGAGGGCAGGCTGCAGCCACGCTTGCAGATTCTGCCACAGGTGGTATTACATGTGCTCTCCCCACAAACATTAATATTAACTTGCAGTGACTCAGAGTCCCCACCTGCACCTGCCCATTGACCTTAGGCGGTTCTGTTTGTTAAACAATCTATTTCCAGGAGAAACCATGATTTGTCTGTTTCCTTATCTTATTGAAACAGCAGCTGATATTTGGAGAAGTGATATTTTTCTACACTCCTGATTTTGTAGTTATGTGTGTATAAGGGTGTATGTGTGTGTCCTCTTGATTCAGGGATAATTATTCAGGAGGTGGCTAAGTTTTCCCTCATCTCCTGAAAGTGTAACTGTAGTTTATTTTGGGGGGAGATCAATTATGCAGATTTCTATATTTGGTCCTTAAGGGTGTTTATTACTCTGAATCCGGGTGGATTTGAGTAGAGAGAATGTAACACTAGGAAAGACATTAAGGTCTATTTCTTTATACGTAGAATTGAATTCTGATGATAAGCACAGGCAGGACTCTTGTGAAACAATACTTAATGGGAAGCAAAATCAGGATGGAGATGAGTCCTCCATAACTGTTTCTTCTTTCCCTGCTCTTTTCCATCCTCCTCCTCCAGTGTATTCTACTCTCTGCAGGTCTGTGGCCAGCCTCTCCCTCTCTGTCCCGTCGTTTCCATGTGTCTCCCCTTCTATTCCTCCTCCCTAGCTACCCTCCCCTCCTTGTTCCTTCCTTTACTCTCTCTCAACTTCCCTTCCTGTTTCATCCTTCTCTTGTCCTCCACTCTTTTCCCTTTCAAACCAAACCCACCACAGTATTCATAAATTAGATTTTAATTATTATTGAGCACACTCCATTAAGTTTATAAGCTGCTCATTATAAAGGTTTTAACACCTTTACTTTCAAAGAAAAAAATCCAAGAGGTTGCTTTCAATTTCTAAGTAGCTGTAAAAAGATTCCTGCCACCCCTACCTGACCCTTGAGTAGCCCAGAAGGGTGGTTTTTATTTTACAGTCAGTGTATTTGTTGAGACTCAAGAAAATCTTCGGGCGGGGGGCGGGGAGGAGGGTCTATAAATCACCTGAAAACTATAAAATGTATATTTTTGCACATGTGCATTTTCAACAAGAAAAGTGTTTGTAACTTAGCTTTGCAAAAGGTTTAGAATTTTTAAAAGGCAAAAACTTCCTTATTCCTGTCATTGGCTAAAACAGAAATCTAAAAAAAGAGATTTCATCCTGAGTTGGAATCAGTTTCTCCCAATTAGGACTCTAAATTTGTTCACATAAAATCAGCACGTTGTGAGTAGTTTACAACAATAATCGCGACAATAACAACTTTTCCTTATCTTTTTGATTTCTTTTTAAAATGGAACAAAGTCGTAGGAAGATTCCTCAACTAGGCACCAGAAGGTTCAGGCTCAGATCCTGGAAGTATCTCTCTCTGTCTGTTGTTACTTGGGCGAATCATTTCTTTGGGCTAAGTCCCATTCCTTACTTGTGAAACTGGAAGAATAAATTTGGTGTGAGGATTAAGTGAATTACATGGGTAGAAATGCTTGTCATGTAATGGGCACGCAGTAAATCCGGGCAGACCAGATTACTGACTACCATACTTGGAAGTTACTCTAGAAATTCACATCTCTTTCATTCTATCCCAGGAATTGTTTATATTTGATCGGACTCCAAGCCAGGTAAGTCCTGGTTTGTAGGTGTGAAGGGAAACATGAAGTAAGTTGAGACAAAGCAGTGTAACCGATCTGTCCCTAAGGTCCTGATAATATGTAATCTTAGGGATCTCAGACATGAGCAGGGAATGGTGAGTACCACTAACTTTTATGAAAAAGAAATATTCAGAGCATGGATTAAATAACTTCAGTTCTAGCTACATGTGCATATAAATACCTTGAATATGGGCATATGAAGATATTGGCATTTTGTTTCATCAACTATTACTAACTATTAAAAATACAGGTGACATTTGAAAAGCAATTAATATTTTAAATTTTTATTAGATGGAAAAAGAGTAAGCTCTTTTAAAATCTTCATTATTCACCGCTGTCAACATTTAAAAACCCCCACATCAAATTTTGGACAAATGGGGAAAATCATAATCCACTCTTATGAAGACATGTCTTTGTAACAAAGATTATGTTAATCTGTTCCTGGTCTTCTTATGCCAGAATCTCATTACTCTCTTGAAATTCACCTAGACCAGCAGATGTCCAAATGTAGTTCAAGACCAAGTCCATCAGCAGCATCCAGGAAGTTGTTAGAAAAGCAGGTTCTCAGGCTTCATCCCAGCCCTGTTGACTCAGAAACTCTGCCATTGGCTCTGCAATGTCTCTATAAGCTCTTTGTGTCATTCAGATGCACACTAGACCTTGAGCACCACTGACCTAAACCCAAGTGAGCAGAAAGTAAAGGGATGCATGTGAAATAGTGGCCACAGCAGAACTAAACTAGAATCAAGACTTCAGTATGGGGCTTCCTAGGTGGCGCAGTGCTTAAGATTCCGCCTGCCAATGCAGGGGACACGGGTTCAATCCCTGCTGCAGGAAGATATCACATGCTGCGGAGCAACTAAGCTCGTGTGCCACAACTATTGAGCCCATGTGCTGCAACTGCTGAAGCCCACGCACCTAGAGCCCGTGCTCAGGAACAAGAGAAGCCACAGCGATGAGGAGCCCGCACACCACAACAAAGAGCAGCCCCCACTCACCGCAACTAAAAGAAAGCCCGTGCACAGCAAAAAAAGACCCAACACAACCAATAAAATAAACAAATATTAAAAAAAAAAAAGACTTCAGTATGGCGTGCATGCATTCTCACTTGCTAACAAGCTCTGTTATTACAATCACTATCAAATTTAGTTTCTATAAGAAAAATTGACACTCTACTATTGGCAGTCATCTGGAAAAACCAAAAAATTGAACTACCCTCAAAACCTCAAAGATGGCCAGTTTGGATGCTGCTGCCGTTCATGCATGAAAGAGTTGGAACTTCCCAGGAAGGATGTCAGCATTTCATACCATCTTCACAGTCCAAGTGATAAACATTATGAGATGGGATTATTTCTTCCTGCTTCTCATTGCTTTAATTTCCTTCACCAGCTGTGGGGTTTTTTCTTCGTTTTATAGTATCTGGATAATTTATGCTCCCCAGGCTGTTCATTTTTAAGACATCCATATTTAAATTTGGACTAATGCTAATTAAATTGTCAGAAAGTTGGTTCTTTTCAGAATATGTAAACCTCATGCATGTTTGAATAAGCAGCATTAAATATATTTGCAATTACGTAAAATACAATATCTTAGATATAAATAAAAGGAAAACCCACAGCTAAAATTCACTTTTAGAGTGATCATTTACAGCTTAGTATATCGTCCAATAAAAAATCTTTTTCTAATGGAAGGGGGAAATTTTTCTTAATTAGACTTTTTAAAAGATACATCCTAAAAAAGAGTAACTCCAAAAACCTCTCCCTTATTCCCTTAAGCTATTTAAACATTGGCATCAATAATAATTATTAAAGTGGAAAAATAAATTAAATGGAAATAGTGGTAATAAAATTTAGGGAAGTCACTAAAAAAATGAAACCATCAAATAAGTTAAACTGACTCCCCATAGATTGAACTATAATATATAAACTAATTATATTTAGAAAGAACTGTTACTTTTGTATTATCACAGACATTTTAAACAAGTAGTCTAATTTGGCTATAATTTTCCAGTTCTCTTAGAAAACCCATAAAAAACAAAAGATATAAAATATTCAAAAAATAAAATATCTCAGTACAAAAAGCATAAGATATAAAATCACTGAACATTTTTCATGGACACAGTGTAAGGAAAAGCTTAAATCAAGTTTTTGATATAAAACTTGATTAAAGATTTCAGCTGAATTCACAAGGATTCCTTTTTTCAGAAATATTTGGGCAGTACAGAATTAATATACATGTCTACTAGGCAGTTACTCTGGAGTTCACATCTTTTTCATTCTATCCCAGGAATTGTTTACATTGGATTGGACTCCAAACTAGTGAAGTCCTGGTCAAAACTGATTGTACCATTTTTAAAACTTTGAGGCTTACTGATAAACTCCAATATGGAAATGTACAAATTTTTCCCTGAATTATGCCATTTGATATAATCCCCATATACTTTCCATATGTGTTTGCCACATATTACTAACCCATTTTTTCACCTCCATGCAGAACTATTGCAGCTGCATTCAGAATCGAGGCCAAAAAAAACAGTTTTTAGGAGCCATTAGAGCAGCATTTAGTGTCAATGATAAACCTGAAAAGGGGGGACCCTTCACTGTTTCAGCGAAAACTCTTAGATACTTGGGAGAATATGTCTGGGTAAAAACCAGAGGAACCTGATTACAAAAAACCAAGGACTCTCATTCAGGAATTATTTTTGTCCATTTCAAACTGAGTGCCAACTTGGTAGTAAAAAAGGAATATTAAAATAGCATCAAATTCACAGATGCTATGACATTTATTGATTACATCCAGATTTTTATTTAAAAGGAACTCTTTACATTTCCAGGTTAGAATTTGCAAGAACGCCTCCTATGTTATAAACAAATGGCTGTACAAAGAAAGCTCCCAATCACAGTCACACTAACCCAACCTCATCCCATTGGAGGCAGGTTGAATCACTCTACTATGAAGACCCAAGTTCAGATGCTCACCTCCATAGACTCTGAACATCACCCCTGCTCTGCACTTTAACAGCCTTATCAGGACTTCCCTGATGGTGCAGTGGTTAAGAATCCACCTGCCAATACAGGGGACACAAGATTGAACCTGGTCTGGGAAGATCCCACATGCTTCAGAGTAAGTAAGCCCAGGTGCCACAACTAATGAGTCCACGCTCCGCAACTACTGAAGCCCACACGCCTAGAGCCGGTGCTTTGCAACAAGAGAAGCTCTCGCAATGAGAAGCCTGCGCACCACAACAGAGTAGTCCCCGCTCTCCACAACTACAGAAAGCCCGTGCACAGCAACAAATACCCGACACAGCCAATAAATAAAAATAAATAAGTAAATTAATTAATTCATTATTTAAAAAACCAGTCTTGTCTACAGGAAAAGGATGAAGACACTGGTTGCTCTGTTTCCGTATTTGTATTTCTTTGATCCACAGGGAAAACAGAAGTTTCTTCTAATAAATTTTGGGTGATGCAGTAGGTTAGCATCCCCTAAAAATTTATGTCCACCCAGAGCCTCAGAATGTGACCTTAGATGGAAATAGTTTCTTTGCAGATATAAAGAAGGTGAGGAGTTTCTACTTTCCCTCTGGTACAGCCCAGGCAGATCCTTCCCCTCTCACTTTCTGGTTCAAGTCTCTGGTCCCGTCTGAGAACAGCAAAGCCTAGCTCTTCTTTTTTTGTTTTTTTCACATCTATTGTCAGTGCTCAAACCTAGGTCTTTGACAATCAGATACTGAGAATTTGATTCTTCTGTTATCTGCAGATATCTGTGTCATTCCTTCTCCAGGGCAATGAAAGTGGAAAATTTTAGCCTCTTGGTAGAGGAAAAGGGCAGAGTTCAAGGAATTCAAGGGAAAGGAAACTTTGTTAATATCCCCAAATATTTACCTATCACTGGCTGGCACTAATCTATGAGAATTAGATAAACAGTATTTATTTATGGGTATAATGGTGATAATACATACTTTTTAATAGGATTATAAGAATATTTGAAGTGTATTCAAGGATTCTTTTAATCTTTAATTGGGTCTGCATTTAAAATTCTGGAACACTAAATATTCCTTCATTTCCTCAATACAGCTTTTTACACAGCTGTCAGAATGATGGCAATGCCAGGCAGTTTGATGTAGAACTTAGCTCTTCTCATTTTAGAGTATTCCATTAAAGTTGCTGGTTTGTCCTTTTTAAGGTTAAAAACACAGGAGGAAAAGTGACACGGGTCATAAATATGAGTATTGATACACAACTATGCACTGTATGTTCAAAAAAGGCTGGTTTTCTATTTATTATTCTCAAAATAGCGTTGGAAAAACCCAAATAGCTGAACCTCTGGCTTTTCTATAAACACAAACCTCATTTTAACTTCAGATATGTTTATCTATATTTATCCAACAATTCTTCAATGATGTTTGAGTTAACTCCACAAAGACTTTCAGCTCAGAAGGCACCCTATGAGATAGGACACAAAAGGCAATTTCTCTAGTGCCTCAATTTCCTTTAAAATATCCCCAAGATAATGTCACACCTTAATTTCTTCAGAGTTGCCTCTAAAGGTACTCAGAAATAGAGTCACAGATGTAGAAAACAAACAAACAAACATTGTTACCAAGGGGGAAAGGGGGGAGGGATAAATTGGGAGATTGGGACTGACATATATACATTAGTATATATAAAATAGATAACCAACAAGGACCTACTGTATAGCACAGGCAACTCTATTCAATACTCTGTAATGGCCTATGTGGCAATAGAATCTTAAAAAGAGTGGAGATTTTATATTTATATATATATATATATAACTGAATCACTTTTGCTGCACAGCAGAAACTATCACAACATTGTAAATCAACTATCCTCCAATAAAAATTAATTTAAAAAATAAAAAATAAAGGTACCCAGAAAAAGCCACATGTATTTGGTCCAGCACACAACTATTGTCATTCAAATTCAAGGAGATCTCACGCTGCTGGTTTGATGAATTGGTCTCCTGGCCAGGTGATACCCCCAGGTCTATTCTAATAGCCCAGGGCACCTGTACTCTGGGGATCATTACTTCCTGAGAAAAAGATACTCCACTGTGTCCCAAGAACGGGTGCTGAGAATTGAGGAAATATCTGAAAATCAGGGATGCTCTGTTTGGCACAAATCCAAGCTGTATAAATTAACCACCTATTCATTCGTTCATCAATAAGCATGTGTACATTGTAGCCAATAGGATTCATGCCTTCAGTTTCATAAAAGTGTAGACCATTTAACACACAGCATCATGGCGGTTCTTTGTTCTGACCTCCTCTGACAGAGGCCCAAGTCCCTCGACTTTTGAATATTCAAAATCCAAACATGAAAGGAACCCAGGAGTGGCCCCTGAAAACCTACAGGACTACTTGAGAAGCGTGCTCTGGCACAGCCGTATTCCCATGGGCTGGTGAAAGGTGCAGAGTCCTGAGCCCCATCCCCAGAAATATTGACCTGGTAGGTAGGAGTGGGGCCCAGAAATCTGCATTTTAACACCATTGGTGAATAGCACACCTGTTAAAGTTTTGGAATGATTCACTTCCCAATGCAGACAATTTTATTACTGAATTCAGTACCCCCTTGAAAGTGATTAATTAATCTACAGCAGATTTTCAAACGTAAGCAGGCATCAGATCAGCTGGGAGGCTTGTTAAGACACAGAATGCCAGGCCCCATCTACAGAGTTTCTACTTGAAAGCCCCTGGAGTGGAGCCCAAGAATTTACTTTTCTATGAAGTTCCCATGTGATGCTGATGCTGCTTGTCCTGTATCTGCACTTTGAAAACCATTCATCTAGACATTTTTTTAACTTTTTATTTTATATTGGAGTATAGCTGTTTAACAATGTTGTAATAGTTTCAGGTGCACAGAAAAGCCACTCAGCCATACATATACATGTATCCATTCTCCCCCACACTCCCTTCCCATCCAGGCTGCCATGAAACATTGAGCAGAGTTCCCTGTGCTGTACAGTAGGTCCTTGTTGGTTATCCAGGTTAAATATAGCAGTGTGTACATCTCAATCCCAAACTCCCTAACTATCCCTTCACCCCACCTTCCCTCTTTGGTAACCATAAGTTCCTTCTCTAAGTCTGTGAGTCTCCTTATGCAAATGCAGAAGCAAACACTTCCCAACATGTATTAAAAGATGGCATATAAAAGGATTAAAGTAAAGAAAAACACATGCACCCAATGTTCATAGCAGCACTACTTAACAATAGCCAGGACATGGAAGCAACCTAAATGCCCATAGGCAGACAAATGGATAAAGAAGATGTGGTACATGCATGCAATGGAATATTACTCAGCCATGAAAAGGAATGAAATTGGGTCATTTGTAAAGACATGGATGGACCTAGAGAGTGTCATACACAGTGAAGTAAGTCAGAAAGAGAAAAGCAAATATCATATAATAACGCATATATGTAGAATCTAGAAAAATGGTATAAATGATCTTATTTGCAAAGCAGAAATAGAGACATAGACATAGAGAACAAATGTATGGATACCAAGGGGGAAAGGGTTGGGGAGGGAGGAATTGGGAAACTGGGATTGCCACATATACATTATTGACACTATGTGTAAAATAGACAACTGATGGAAACATACTGTATAGCACAGGGAACTCTACCTAATGCTCCGTGGTGACCTAAATGGGAGCAAAGTCCAAAAGGGAGGGGATATCTGAATGTGTGTGGCTGATTCATTTTGTTGTGCAGTGGAGGCTAACACAACACTGTAAAGCAACCATACTCCACTAAAAATTAGTAAAAAGAGAAAAAAGGCTTAAACAAAATTGAAGCTATTTCTTTGAGACTGAGCCTGCGTTATTAATTCCAAGTGGGGATACAGGATTCAGCATTTCCCGAGCATATTTAACCACAGAACTCTCTTCTTAAGAAGAATCCTGGGAAACTATTTGAGGAAAGCCTAATATAGCACCGTCACAACTATGCAGTGCCTTCAAGAAACTTGGACCTTTCCCATTCCCATCCAGACCTCATCCTTGACACTCCACCCACCCACACCCAGTGCCAATGCCAGGGAATCTGAGAGCATGGTCGAGAGAGATGCATTCTCCGGAATTCAGATCAGTGTGTCTAACCCACTTTTCCATAAAACTAAACTATAATAATACTTGGTGCAAATGAAATAATGATTTACTATTTTACATACTTTATGAGAGCTAGTAAGAGTCATATTTTAACTATATTAAAAGTACCTTAAAAGTCACTGAGGCAATAAAAATACATAAGTTAAGAAGATTAATTCCTATCATACTCTTAGAAGGAGATAAAATATATATATAAATAGGCACAGTATGAAGCAGATTACGATAATTGTAACAAGACATATGAGCAAAGTGCCCTTAAATTACAGGCCACTTGAATTAATCTCGTTAACAATCAGCAACTTTAAGGAAAAGAAATCTGCTTCTCTGATTGACAGGATTTCTCTGTTGCTAGATCTAGTCTGCTCCACTGCAGTATGAGAATGGCTCTAGCTGCAGTTCTTCCAAAACTTGCTGTGAAACTGCCCCAGGGCATTGATGGAAAATATAGATCCCCAGACCCCATACTGACCAAATAAATCAGAACCTCCAGTAGAGGAGCCTGGAAATCTGTGTTTTTGTTAAGTGCCCCAGTTCCCAATTTTTATTATAACAACAGGGAGACTGGGTTTTCTCTGAAGTGCCTTTGAGGACAGAGACCCATTCATTCATTCATTCACTGAATTAGCAAATATCAATACTTATTCACATAGCAGGCAAGAGCAGATTTTTCTTGGTCTATGTCATTGGTTTTTATTCAGAGCATCATCACATGTTTTCAGCTTTAAAAATCTATTTTTAGTAAATATACATATTAAATCAATGCTGTTAAGACAGCACTACCAACACATTCTAGAAACTATATCCCCTAACACAATATCATCTTTAGTGCCATGCTCTTTACTCAGTGATACCTCAAGAAAAATCAGAGAGTCAAATTTCAGGGGGATCATAAGTAAAGTATGAAAAACCACTCTGCTCACTGCCCCATACATCCTTAAAGTATGAAGGATACAGGATTTAAAATATAGAAACACATATACCAAAAGCTATTTTCTTGAAAATGCTAACTTTCCAACTTTGCAATTTTGGCTCCATTGGCTATGTTCTATATTCCTGCCTTCTGGTGAGAGGAAGTAATGGGTGGGAAGAAGAAAATGCTTTGGGAAGGCAGGCAGGAAGCTAAATGCTAATTACGAAAAAGCTTGTTTGTTTGAAGATGTTGCTATTTAAAAAGAGATCTCCCCACAAAATATATGCTCTGACTTGGGGAAATATAAGCCGTCTGGTCCTGTTTCCTTCTGCATTCTCAAATTCCGCATCACCTTTTTTCTTTCCCTTTCTTTTCAAATGTGTGCGTGTGTGTGTGTGTGTGTGTGTGTGTGTGTGTGTGTGTGTTTGAGATACAATGAGGTAGGAAAGGAGAGAAAAGAATAGGATTAAGAAAGAGACAATACCTATGTGGCAATAAAATACAGTTTGGAATTATCTTTTCTACAGGGAAGAAATAAATTATATATCTATTAGGTATAAAAAAAAAAAGAAAGAGACAGAGAAGAGAAGCAGCATAAATGACTACATCACTTGGATTTGTTGGACTGAAGTGTTTCCAATACGCCACGTGTGATGAACCTCTTTAGGACAGAAGGGCAAGAAAGCAATGGTGAAGGACAAAGGATTAGGAAGGGGCACCCATGCCCGAGATGTTAAGCACCGCACCATCTATTAACGGTAAAAATGCAGCAAATTGAAACAGTTCACTTGTAAAAGCTCAGTTAAAAATAGGGCCTGCTGAAGAACCGGAGTGAAGGAAAAGCAATGCTCCTGGCGGTCACCCAACCTCCCTGTGTCATGAATGTCAGAGCGGCAGTGAGACACCACCCGCGGAAGCAGGCCTGGCTCTGCGATGCTGTCGCCTCACCTGAGCTCTACTGCTGTGCTCTGAGGTCCAGGTGGATGGGTCAGGACACGAACGTTAGCATGAGTGGCGCCTCCCCCCAACCAGGCCCTGGCAGCCTGCAGATTTGAGTCCTTCAGACCCTTCCACCCTCGCTCTGTCGATACGCAAAACCTCGTCTATAAAAATGATCAGTGCCTCAGCATACCCACAGCCTAAAGACTTTTTTTTAATTGCGGTATAGTTATTTTACAATGTTGTGTTAGTTTCTACTGTACAGTGGGGTTCCCTGTACTGTACAGCAGGTTCTTATTAGTTATCTATTTTATACACATTAGTGTATATATGTGAACCCCAATCTCCCAATTCTTCCCACCCCCTCTTTCTCCCCTTGATGTCTGTATGTTTGTTCTCTACATCTGTGCCTCTATTTCTGCCTTGCAAACTGCTTCATCTGTACCATTTTTCTAGATTCCACATATACGCATTAATACATGATATTTGTTTTTCTCTTTCTGACATACTTCACTCTGTATGACAGTCTCTAGGTCCATCCACGTCTCTACAAATGATCCAATTTCATTCCTTTCAAAAGGCTTCTCATACCCATATTTATTTTTTAAATTTTATTTATTTTATTTATTTTTGGCTGCATTGGGTCTTCGTTGCTGCGTGCTGGCTTTCTCTAGTTGCGGCAAGCAGGGACTACTCTTTGTTGTGGTGCACAGGCTTCTCATTGCCATGGCTTCTCTTGTTGCAGAGCACAGGCTCTAGGCACGCAGGCTTCAGTAGCTGCAGCACACAGTCTCAGAAGTTATGGCTCACAGGCTCTAGAGCACAGGCTCAGTCGCTATGGTGCACGGGCTTAGCTGCTTCGTGGCATGTGGGATCTTCCCAGCTCAGGGATTGAACCTGTGTCCCCTGCATTGGCAAGCAGAATCTTAACCACTGCACCACCAGGGAAGCCCCTCATACCCATATGTTTTATATGTAACATTTATAAATTTGCAAAAATTCATAACAGTGTGAAAATTAATCTGCTTTTCAAAATTTTTTAGTTATACCTTAATGATTTACAATGCTGTAATTGATTCCATGGATAAAAATAACGATGGGGGGCTTCCCTGGTGGCTCAGTGGTTAAGAATCCACCTGCCAATGCAGGGGACACAGGTTCAATCCCTGGGCCGGGAAGATCCCACATGCCATGACACATCTAAGCCAGCGAAGCAACTTCTAAGCCTGCACTCTAGAGACCACGAGCTACAACTATTGAGCCCACGTGCCACAGTTACTTGAAGCCCATGTGCCTAGAACCCATGATCTGCAGCAAGAGAAGCCACTGCAATGAGAAGCCCGCTCACCACAACAAAGAGTAGCCCCCATTCATTGCAACTAGAGAAAGCCTGTGTGCCGCAATGAAGACCCAACACAGCCAAAAATAAATAAATAAATAAATAAATTTATTAAAAAAAGAATAATGATGAGCTTAAATTCCAGTGAATAACTGCTTCTGATTGTCATTTAAATGAATTTTTATATAATCCACACAATGATGATGTAAGAGCCTTAAGAACAGAAACTAAACAGGTAATAGAAAAATACGTAACGGATAGTAATAGCTAAATATTCAAAGCCAATGTCACATAAAAGTTGGACTTCTACAGAAGAATATAAACTGATTAAATAATCTCTGAAACATAGAAAAGATTTAAATAATTTCACTGTTTTAATGCTTTAGTTATTCTTAATAACTCTGTTTCTTAATCAGATCACTTAAATGTTTCAAAATCAGTTTTTCCATCTGTAAGTGAGCTGAGAATAATGACCAAATAGAGCTATTATGTAAAATAAATAATACAGTTTAGCAGGTCCTTACTAAATGCCAGCTCTCACAGTGCTAAGTGCTAATATTCATTTTCTCTATTAAAATGGGGGAATTTAAATTTCTCACAGAATTCTTCTTTCTTGTATCTAAAGATATGAACTAAGTTTTTAAAAGTAAAAACTTGCCAAAAAATCTTCCTCAGCCAACCCAGGAAAGGGGGACAATCCAATGCTATAAACTTCAAAACCTGACAACCAAGGAAAGAAATAGATGCTTCTGGAGCCCAGTAGAGCAGGGTGTTCTAAAAAGCTCCTGACCCAGTCCCCAGAATTCATATGGGCAATGCAGGAAAATGCTGAAAAATATCACCAACGTTCCTGCAGCAAGACTACAAAGCTAAATCATACTGATTCAGAAAAAAAAAAAAAAAAAACGCTGCTTTGTTCTCACTCATGAAATTCCATCTGAGCTCCCCAAAATGATTAAATATCCAGGCACATTTAAACCGTATTTTAATTCAATCAGTCTCTATATCTATCAAGTCTTCATGAAAGAAACTCTCTGTATGTTAAACAGAAATTAGACGCTTACAAAATTCTCAGAATGACTGGAAGTTTGGTAAAGTTGCAGGATACAAAATTAACACCCAGAAATCTCTTTCATTTCTATACACTAGCAATGAAAGAGCAGAAAGAGAAATTACAGAAACAATCCCACTCACTATTGCAACAAAAAGAATAAAATACCTAGGAATAAACCTAACTAAGGAGGTAAAAGACCTGTACTCAGAAAACTATAAGACACTAATGAAAGAAATCAAAGACAACACAAACAGATGGAGAGATATACCATGTTCTTGGACTGGAAGAATCACAATTGTGAAAATGACTATACTATCCAAAGCAGTCTACAGATTCAATGCAATCCCTATCAAATAACCAATGGCACTTTTTACAGAACTAGAACTAAAAGTCCTAAATTTGTATGGAGACACAAAAGACCCCGAATAGCCAAAGCAATCTTGAGGGAAAAAAGTGGAGCTGGAGGAATCAGATTCCCTGACTTCAAACTATACTACAAAGCTACAGTAATCAAGGCAATATGGTACTGGCACAAAGACAGAAATATAGATCAATGGAATAGGATAGAAAGCCCAGAGATAAACTATAGTCAACTAATCTATGACAAAAAGAGGCAAGGATATACAATGGAGAAAAGGCAGCCTCTTCAATAAGTGGTGCCGGGAAAACTGGACAGCTACATGGAAAAGAATGAAATTAGAACACTCCCTAACACCATACACAAAAATAAACTCAAAATGGCTTGAAGACCTAAATGTAAGGCCAGACACTATAAAAACTCCTAGAGGAAAACATAGGAAGAACACTCTTTGACATAAATCACAGCAAGATCTTTTTTGACCCACCTCCTAGAGTAATGGAAATAAAAACAAAAATAAATAAGTGGGACCTAAGGAAACTTCAAAGCTTCTGCAGACCAAAAGAAACTATAAGCAAGACAAAAAGACCACCCTCAGAATGGGAGAAAATATTTGCAAATGAATCAACAGACAAAGGATTAATCTCCAAAATATAGAAACAGTTCATGCAGCTCAATATCAAAAAAACAAACAACCCAATCAAAAAATGGGCAGAACACCTAAATAGGCATTTCTCCAAAGAAGATGTATGGATGGCCAAGAGGCACATGAAAAGCTGCTGAACATTAGTTATTAGAGAAATGCAAATCAAAACTACAATGAGGTATCACCTCACACCGGTTAGAATGGGCATCATTAGAAAATCTACAAACAGTAAATGCTGGAGAGGGTGTGGAGAAAAGGGAACTCTCTTGCACTGTTGATGGGAATGTAACTTGATACAACCACTATGGAGAACAGTATGGAGGTTCCTTGAAAAACTAAAAATAAAACTACCATATGACCCAGCAATCCCACTACTAGGCATATACCCAGAGAAAACCATAATTCAAAAAAATACATGCACTCCAATGTTCATTGCAGCACTATTTACAATAGCCAGGACATGGAAGCAGCCTAAATGTCCATCAATAGATGAATGGATAAAGAGATGTGGTACATATATACAATGGAATATTACTCAGCCGTAAAAAGGAATGAAATTGGGACATTTGTAGAGACGTGGATGGACCTAGAGACTGTCATACAGAGTGAAGTGAGTCAGAAAGAGAAAAACAAATATCATATATTAACACATTTGCGGAATATAGAAACATGGTACAAATCAACTGGTTTGCAAGGCAGAAATAGAGACACAGATGTAGAGAACAAACATATGGACACCAAGTGGAGAAAGCGGGGGGCGGGGGGTTGGGTTGAATTGGGAGATTGGGGTTGCCATATATACATTACTAATAAGAAAAAAATATCAAATTGTACACACACACACAAAAAAAAGAATGTCTGGAAGTGTAGGCATCAACAATGGACTCACTGAAGCCAAGGGCACAGCACTAGAGCTCCCATCCCAAGATGAGACAGCAGCTTCCCCACCAATGCGATACCTCTTAACACCCACAGAGCTAGTCACATCCTCGGTGCCCTGCCACTGCCACCACAGCCTCTTAGCACAATGTCTCTCTTTTAGACAGAACAACAGGAAAATAACCACTACCTTTCTTCTATTAACCAAAATATATGTGAGTGCACCCCAAATCCTGGCTATAAAGGAGATGTGAAATGTTGTAAACTTTTCAGTCTTTGCTCTGCAGAAACACAGCCGTGAAGGCTATTGTCAAATGGAGGTTGAGTGGGTCAATCTACAATATCCACTACAAGTCTGTTTGAGCCCTGCAATACAATGGCCACATCCCTCATAATCTATCCCTTTAGGATTCACCATCCATATGCATTTGCATCTCAACTTCATTTGGCCCAGGGCAACAATGAATTCAGATTTCAATCAACGATCTGGCAAACTCTTGCTTGAGCTAGCACATTGAATCCAGAAACCCACATTAATCCACTTTGCCCCATCTCAAGTCCCTCCTCCTGGTGCAGCGCTCTCAGATACTGTGCCCACACAAACTCCCTAGGTTTCTGCTATTATCAAAGAGCAAGAGCTTTTGTGATGTCAGTCTTCTAAGTCCAATTGGTGCCTGTCTTCTAGTTATAATCGGTTGGGAGACAGAGAAGCATGGTCATAACAGGGCCTGAGAAGAGCTAAAAAGTTATTTTTCTCAAGTAAAGCAACTAGCAAGCCTCCAACAAACAAGTAACCTGATCAGACAGGGGAAAGGACCCACTTATGCTGGCCAGGAAGGTTCAGTGGGATGGGGACTTAGGGGTTGCAAATTCAACTGAACACACTCAAATGTCCCATTACAATTCACAGGGTCCCTCTCTTTCCAAATCAGTGTCCTAATGGTCACTTAAAAGATAGGACAAAATGTGAATCCAGCTTAAGTTGTAACTTTACCAACCCATTGGATCAGATTCTACCTGAGTCCTGAGGTCCTAAGAGATAAAAGGTTATCTTAGGGTAGTCATGGCAGCTCCCTGGTTCTCTGAACTTTCTTGAGCTGATGACATCATACCCTGAGATTGTCGTTTTCTTTCTTCAATCTCTCCAGGGCCATCCCCATAGTCATCTCATTCCACAACCTTTGACATTTCTTGTTTTCATTCTGATGAGTTACCATAGCAACCACTTTGCCAGACTCTATCCTTTGAAGAGGCACATAATCCCAGGAAGCCTTAAGTGATCATTTAAACAACTTTTTTTTGCCACTGTGTGCCATAAACTATGAGAGGACCATATTCTAATGGTGATAGGCCTGCTGTTATCTTCAAAACCATCCAGGTCAGATAACCAATCCAACTTTAATATCCCTGGGATTCTGTTACCTGCAATCCCTTCTGGAAGGAGGAAACAGAAACCACCCTAGATTTTTTTTTTCTTTTGCTTAAGAAAAAAGAGATTTCATACAGAGAAGAATGTGTTTATAGAATCACCATAAAGACTATAGCAGCAGGAGTCAGGGGTGGCAAAAGCACCACTATAGTTGCAAGCCCAAGATCAAGAAGCATCTGCCACCGTTACTACTGCTCATCAGCTCCTTACCCAGGAAGGAACCTGAGACTGGCCACAGTAACTGCCCCACCTCCGCTAGGTACCCACAAGACGGGTGTCTACAGACTTCCAGTCTCACATGAGTGCATCCCATTGGTAGAAACTTTTCCATAACAAGAACCTGAACTACTTGGGGTCTGGAAAACATAGATCTAAGTTACCAGCTTCTGAAGAACAAGAAAGCATTCTAAACCTAAGATACAATGTAGGGGGAGCAAACATGCACTTAATCTCCACAGTTGAAACAAGCTACTGTCTCTATTTGCTTGTACAAGCTGTCTTTCAAGTTACCTTCCCTTCCTCCTGTTACTCCGCCTAAGGTGTCATCCTCACAATGTCAAGGGTTAGGGAGGTCCCTTAACCTGGTTCCTAGGTGTTCAGAAGCTGGGATTTGCTGTTTCTGGGGTGCTGTCTCTTGTCCACCCAGTTACTGGTGCTCAGCTGGAGTCTCAGGCTGATATCTGCAGTTAGTAAACTTGAGGTCCACCAATCATCTCCCTCTGAGATATCATAATGATATCATTGAGATATCATAATATCATTGAGATATTATACTATCTGTGTTTATTTTGAAATCTGTAGTAAAGAAATTTTAAAACAAGTAATACTAAAGAATGGAAACTGCTATAAATACAATGTTTAAATAGTCTATCTTCTTTCCAATCTTTTTATTGTTAGCGGGACTTTAAAAGGAAGTCTAACTTTACAAGCATGCATAGCACTTATGTTAGAATACCTTTCCTTTCCCAGATGTCATCTTCCTGGAAGAATTAATAAATTCTTGGAAAAATAAGAAAATAACCTGGAGATGGGGGAAACTGTACAAATTATATTTAATCAGATATGAGCATATTCCAAAAAACTTAACTTTTCTGTTTTGAGCAGTTTGATAGATTGTAAGGAACCAGTCAGCAATCCAGAGAATTTAGGAGAACTAGCAAGTTTATATGGAAAAAAATAATGTGTTCTCTCTGGGGAATGCTGTGGTTGAGGTGCCTGTAGTGAACTGATCCCGGAAATATAATTTGGAAGTCCTCTGATAAGAGTTAAAACCATGGATATGGTTAAGTCAGTTTCACCAAATCCACACACAAAGCTGCACTATTTAGACTCAATCTCAGGTTTGAATTTTACATACATGGCAGAAGAAACTTATAAAATAGATGCCAGATTTAATACTAACTTAAAGAAATAAGATAAACTTTTATCATTTCTATCGCCTGTCTATATGTTTATACATCCTTCAAGAGTCCCGACAGCATCCTGAAAAAATTTTAGAGCCTCTGGAAAGGATCCCATTCAAACCCAGTCCCCACACGCAGTGGGATGAAGGTTGGTACCATCTGCAGATGATACAGAGATGCTGCTCCTGCACCCCACTCACATCCATTCTATCCCATGTCTCACATTCAAAAATAACTACAAGGTCATGAGGAATTCTGTGGGGAAAAATTTTCTTTTTCCCCTACCAAACAAAGACATACTATTTCTTGTTTCATTTTATTTTAAAAAATGATACAAAAGTCTAATATCAAAATTGGAAAATACAGATGAGAAAATACATAAGCACTCAGAAGATAATCACTCAACACGATCCATTATACCACAGTGCATTATAAAAAAGAAAAAAAAAACAGGATGAAATCATGCTGGTCATGTTATTTTTTTCTTTTTCTATTTAACAATCATGACCATCCATCTCCCACGTTAATACATCTCCAACATCAATTTGGACTTGTTCAGTTACACGACTGAAGAAGATTGAGGGATTTATAATAAAAATGCTAAGAACAGTGTGCTGTGTTTCAGTACATCTAATGTACTGTTTGTTATTGCTGTATTTAAAATAAATAACCAACAAGGACCTCCCGTATAGCACAGGGAGCTCTGCTTAATATCCGGGAATAACCTAAATGGGAAAAGAATTTGAAAAAGAATAGATATATGTATATATATAACTGAATCACTTTGCTATGCACCTGAAACTATCACAACATTGTTAATCAGCTATATAAAATTAAAAAATAAAGTACTGCTTGTTGAAATGTGGTTCAAATACTGTGTGCTGGAGAATCACTTCTAGTGCCTAATGGAGATCACAGGATCCATCTCTGGCCTATGAAATCAGGATCTCTAGTTGGGGGACCCAGAAATTCTAATTGTTGATGAGCTCCCAGATGACTGTTCTCTGTTTGCCAATCACTCATTTATTTTTTTTAATTAATTTTTATCGGAGTATAGTTGTTTTACAGTATTGTGTTAGTTTCTGCTGTACAGCAAAGTGAATCAGTTATACATATACATGTATCCACTTTTTTTTAGATTCTATTCCCATATAGGTCATTAATTTATTATTATTTTAAAGAGAGGACCCATTTTCCCTAACACTCCAGGATATTTCTCTTCTTGAACTTTTCTGTGCTCTGACCTTTATTTCAGGAGACAACAATGGATGGTCTATGCAACTTGACAAATATTTTGCCACTTACTACAAAATGACTTCCCGGTATCCGTTTGTGGCAGAAACATCTGAATGCTGTAAGTAATCAGAGGGGCTGAGGGTTCTTGTCTTGTGGGTTCATAATAAGATACCATGTTCTTAAAAGATGGATCCAACATTTTTAAAAAGTTAATTATAGTTTTCTATTTGCAAAATTATAATTTTCTATTAGACATGCAGCCTTAAATTGAGAATTTTATTTTTAAATACCAGGGAACATAAGTACACCAGTAATAAATCATGTCAGGTATTGTTGTGGATAAAATTAATATCAGTCCATCAGGGTTGCTACTTTACAGGCCCACTTTTCGCAATCACTATAAACTCAGATATAAAAGCAACTCTGATATAGTGGAAACTGAACATAGAAGAGCAGAGAAGCTGTTTGAATTTTAACGTTTGTAAGTGAAAAAGCTTCTGGGGTCTAAGCCATACTTTACAACCACCAAAAAGCCTTATTAATTATAATCTGCTATGTTTATTTGCCAAAAACTTATTAAAAACCCTGGAGAGGCTGTAGGAGGGTATAACATCAAGGATAAACTCTATAACTTTTAAGATCAGCAAGATCTATATTCCTTTTAAATAAATTTTGTCTATTCTAATAAATTATTCAAATGTAAATGTGTGTCTTAAAGTTGTAATTTTAATCCTAGCTTTTCAAAACCTTGGTTAAAAACCAGGGGTTGAAGAAAAGAATACTGTATTTTCCCCTTTTTGTTCTACCACAAATTGTAAAGCTCAGCTTTTAAAAAAATTTTTTTTGTCTTCCCTACTCAAATGAGACTAATGAAAAACTGCTAGCAATCCCCACTTTAAGGGGACATACATTCCTAATGCAAGTCTCACAGGTCACTCAGCAATCTATCTCAACTTCATGTTGTCTTCTTGTCAAAATATGGAGACCAGATTACTTGATCATTAAAGAGCTAAAAGTTTTAGGGAAAGGAAAAAGTTAACAGGTATTATTTAACTACTAATATAAAGCCCAAAACTAACGAATTAAGCCATATGATCTCAAAATGTAGTTTTTATTTTCTTGTTTTATTGTATATCCTTTTCATTTCTTAAATTTTAATTGAATCTTTTTATATTTCATGTTATTCCCAAAAGGATGTTAGGCAATTTACAACAAATATATGGCTACTAACATTAACATGACATGAGACAAGAATTCCATGGTGAATGGGAACAGGTATGGAGAAGAAAAATTAGATAAGGAAATCCTTACTGAGAAAAGTGACTGCCTAGTTCTTAATTTTGTAGTCATTAGGTCAAAGAGGAAAATAAGGGATTACATAACTTTAATCGTCTGGTCTATAAAGCAAAAACAAACAGGGAAAACAGATCGTCAGCAAGAGAAATAAATTTTCACCTGATGATGAACTCTGTGAGAAATGTGTTCTAAGTATACTTACATAAGAGGAAGGCAGCTACACACAAAAAATGATGTTTCAGAAAATACAAAGGCGATGTTTTACCAGTTCTAGATAATAAACAAATACATAGTTTTTAATTAGAATTTTCAAGAAAGATGGGGAAGGAGTGGTAATTAATAATTCAATGTCTTTTGTCAAGCTTAAAAGTGATGTAAGAATGAAATGTGAAGTGTAGTGTAAAATTAGGGGGTGAAACTTAAATTAAGGTTCCTATTGTACCACTTTATTTAAATCATAATAAGGATTTATTGGAAATTTAATTGAGAATGGCTTATAATACTTTTTGGCTAGATGAAAGAATGTGAGGAATTCACATTTATAAACTCACCTCTCAAGAACAATATCATGGAAAACATATCCATTGTTAACCAATAGATTAATAAAGTTTAAATTTGAGGAGTTTGGAAAGTATGGAGATTTGGAAAGAATTATTTACTCAACCATAATTTCACCATTCAAAAGCTACCAGCATTAACTTGCTAGTGCATTACTCATCTTTTCTTAATTTTAACATAGTTGAAATTTTCTGTGCAATCCATTTTTATCATATTTTCAGGTAGCAGTTTTGCATAATCAGGTATCCATATTATAAACTTTTCAAAATACTATATAAGTCACATAATTTGCTTCATCCTTCTTTCGTGGCTGGATATTTAGGTGTTATTTTTTCATTTTTCCCGTCACAGATAACCCCGTAATCAACATATGTGGATTATCTGAACTCAGTCTATATAAATAGAAAAAACACAGTGGATTAATGTTAACTTCACCACCCTCCATTTTCACTCTCGTAGGATCCCTCTCGAGACCTTCATGTTCCATCCTAACCCTCCCCATCCCTTCCCCACAACACTCACTTTAGCACGGGATAGAGAGAGAGAACCAGTTTTCAGAGATCCAACTCCAAAATGGTCACTTACAACCATAAAACTGTTTAAAAGTTCTTGGCACAGATTCTGTTTACAAAACACTCAAAAACCCAAACTACAACCTTGAGCTCTCACAATCCCGTAGGGAGTCTGCAGAGGTATTTGGGAGGAGAGGGAAAGCACCTGTGGCCTCATATTTGAGCAAAAGGACACCTGACTATTTCCAAGGCTGCAGCCAACTGCACACCACCATCGGCCACCAGCTTTGCCCAGGAGGGTATTCTTTACCATCATGAGGCTTTTCTACTCTCCGGAAGCTTTACTGTAAGGGATATAGACTAAAAGTCTGCAAACAGGGAGTTCTCACAAAAAGTTTTGTTTGTCCTATGATGATTTAAAATGTTTTAAGTTAGGTGTTATTATTTTTAAGTAGGTAATTATATAAGAGGAAACATTGCCTTTCTGGCTTCTATTGTAATAGGGCAACAGTTAGGAGAAGCTGTCCCACTGGGGCATCTGGATGTGGTCTGCACCCACTTCACCTGCCCGGGTAGATATTCGAGTCTGTAAGCTCTGCTCTAAGTGCAGCGTTTGAAAGTAAACTTAGAAGAGAACACACCTCATTGCTCTCAGGAATCGTCTGTTCCCCATCAAGTCAGGAACCAGAAGATAGCTATTACAGTGAATAATAATCCCCTTTCACTGCTTAGCTATATGAACACAGCACTGCAAGTCTCTAATAGACTTTAGAAATATTAGGTCACAACTTGAAGACTATCATTATAGCCCCACAAGGTAGCCAAAGGCATACATTCTTTTTCCCTCTCTTTTCAACTCCCATCAGAGAGAACAGAATGGCTATGCATAAAAAAAAATGTTCACTTCTTCAAGTGAAGGTGTTGGCATCCTTACATCCCTGTATAAGTCAAAAGAAGTCCTTTGAAGAACCCCTGAATTTAAAAAAAAATCTACCTGCACTATAGTTGAGTTCTCTTTCTTGCTAGTTAAAAAGGGCTTAGTCTTCCATTAAAACTATTAATACTTTATTCTTAAATAGCATAAAGAAAAATTTATTCTTTAATATGGACATTAATGCTCATCACACACTGTCCTGTCACCCTTGGATATAGCTACTCTCCAAAGATAAGTAAGAGCAGACAACTCTATTTTGCAACAAATGGAGAAGAGCAGGCTGCTATTTTTTTTAAAGTGCATGGGCTGGTAAATGTGTATATTTCCTTATTTTAAAGTTCTAGCATCACTTTAATGTTAAAAGCAAAACTTTGGAAACTTTATTTAAAGCTTTGCACAAGTTGCTTACATAAGACATGACACGCTTTTGAATATGATTTTCTCATAGCTTTTCGTTTCTTTCTTTTCATTACCCTGCTGTCCCTGGTCCCTCATCATCCCCATTCCTTACTGCTTCCTCTTTATTCAGTGGTCGGTTCTGTGCCCGTGCAATGTCTTTGCCGAGGGTTAGAGCTTGACTGTGATGAGACCAATTTACGAGCTGTTCCATCAGTTTCTTCAAATGTGACTTTAATGTAAGTAGAAAAGAATGGCTTCATCCTGACAGCCAGAACAGCACCTGTGAAATTGTATTGTAATTAAGGTGTAACTGTCATTGTTAATAATGCATTGTCATTGAAGATGATATTTTTCTTTGGTCAAATATAATGATTGCTGATATGTATTTGCATTTATTACATGATAGACCTGACTCTTAATTATTCTATATATTCACTTATTTAGTCTCTCATAACAATCTTATGAAGTATTTAGTATCACCATATTTTATCTAAACAAAAGATGCAATCAAGAGTATGTGTTACTAAATAAAGGCTACCAAGTGAATTATCATATAGAGTTTTCTTATTACAAGAATTGATATTTATTGAGTCAGTTTTTTACTTTATTGGAAATAAATTTTAGCACACTTATGTATAAACAAAAATATAAAACAAGTAAAATAAGGTGGATAAAATATTCCAGAATTCACATTTAAAAATCTAACTCTTCCGAATCAAATTTGACTCAGAGATTTGATACTGGGTTTTTCCTTAACTCAAATTTATGTATGTAAAAGAAAATTATCTTCTTATTAAGCAGTTTATTGATCCAGTACTAATTTGAATTCAACAAACTTCAGCAACACAAACACACACATTTGGCTGAAACTTTATAAAGAACTTAGCAGAGGATGGACATTATAATCCAATATTTTTGCTGAGTTTTTTATTTTCATCCAGATGTTTTAGCACCTTATGGCTCTGACTTTTGTACATATGAGGACAAGATAAGAGTAGTTCTTAAGGTTACAAATGTTGGCAAGTCTTGCCTTTTTCAACTACAACCACATAACACGGCAACTCATATGCTTGACATACTCAAGGAGTAGGGGAAAGCTCCAGCTCAGAGTTCCTGTACACAATGGTGTCATCAGATTAACAGAAACTGGGGAGCTTACCCAGTTTGATAATGCACTGAGAACACCAGGCAGGTTAAGCCACAAAGACTTGTTTTCCAAAGGAGGTGACATTCCCACCTGTACTAAGGATAGCATTCTATCCTACCCTAGATGCACTATAGCTCTTTTTTCATAGTAATTAGTCCTACTAGAAAAAAGAATAGCCCCCCCCAAAAAAGTCTGAGGTCCTGTGGTGAGTTTCTGTGATTTAAATTCTGACTGGAATGGCTGGGTATAAAATTTTATGATGATTTCATTTTACTTTCAAAGAAAAAAATTATCACCTGTACTGCTTATATCAAATTACTAGAAATCCAAATCAATGAATACCTAATGCTGAGAACCTCATTTCTTATTTTCCTGTAAGTAGGATTTGAATGCATTCTTCAACAATTTAATCTTTGTAGAAGAAAGGGAGAGAGGGAGGGGGCTGGAAGAATGGAAGTGGATACAATGACTAAGGAGAGAGTGTAAGCCCCACCTAAAGGCATTAAAAAGTCTGTCCTGACTTAACATACATACACACATGCATGCATACATACAGACATTCAGAGAGAGATGTGTACAGGCCTCTGGGCCACCAGTTTGTTTGCAACTCTCGGTATAAAGGAAAATCTGGAATAAGATCCTCCTGAACGATAGGGTACAGAAGGCAAGAGAGAAGGGTTCCAGGATGACGCCAAGGTTTCCATCCTGAGCAGTAGAGTGATGGGGGAGAATTCGTGACAGTTACTGGGGAAGATTAGAACTCCAATTTAGGTTTTGTCAATTGGAGATTAAAGGTCACCCCAAAATTTCCAACAGGCATTTGGAAACGTAAGAATCAAGCTCAGGAATTTATGTGTATGCCGCTTTATTAATATTAAATTTTTAAATACAAGAATCTATTATATTAAAAAGTATTTTGGTCATCCTGTAAAGTGAGAGTAATAGTGCCTACCTCTTTCTATCTCAATAGGGTATTATGAAAATATAGAGAATGTTACTTGTGAAAATATTCAGCATTATTTAGAAAGAAGTAGCCTGTAAATTCTAGGCACTGTTAATAAAAATTCAACCTCCTAAGAAACACTATTTAGGGGTCCTTAAAGAAGCCTCCCTTCCCTCTAAAGTAACCCTCCCACTCAGGGGCAAATAACCTCTCCTTCTGTTCTCTCAGAGAACCACATTTGTGTCTCCTTTATGTATATCAAACATTCCTCATTGTGCTGTAGTGCTCGGAATCCTTATCTTCTCCACCAGAAAAAGGAAGATCCCGTAAGCTCCATGGGGGGCTAAAACATGGTTTTTCTATATATCCTCTAAAGTTCCTAACAGAGTGTGATAAGCTCTAAAAAGTGTCTTTGAGTTGAATTTACAAGTAAATCGTTACAATAAAAAATAGTCCTGGGCTATAGGACCAAAGTTATTATCCAAAGAAAAATCTTTATTTGTAGATAAAACATGTTATTTGTCACCTGAATAGAGTATAAGCTTCTGAAGGGCGGAGCTATTACCTTTTTTTCCCAAAGTGCAATGAAAGGCACTTTGTTGAGAAAATGAGTGAATGAACACATTTTTGAAAGAACACTAAGCTTTCATCAATAACCAACTCAAATATTTAGTGGTTTATACAACACAAACATTTAAACAGGATACAAAGCAGAATTGAAGATCGAAGCCAAGTGAGGATCATGAGTAGAAAAGGGATTTTCAATCAGCTAATCTAAAGAATGAAGGAACATTTGCTGATACCTCAGCAGTTAAGAGAAGCTTACTAGTAAATCAACATTTGCCATTTACTCATTAAAAAATCACTGTTACAGGTATAGTCTAGAAGAGTGTTTCTTTTTTTTTATAAATTTATTTATTTATTTTATTGACTGTGTTGGGTCTATTTTGCTGTGCGCGGGCTTTCTTTTTAGTTGCAGTGAGTGGGGGCCAATCTTCGTTGTGGTGCACGGGCTCCTCATTGCCCTGGCTTCTCTTGTTGTGGAACACAGGCTCTAGGCTTGTGGGCTTCAGTAGTTGCAGCATATGGGCTCAATAGTTGTGGCTCACAGGCTTAGTCACTCCACCGCATGTGGGATCTTCCTGGAGCAGGGGTCGAACCCGTGTCCCCTGCATTGGCAGGCGGATTCTCAACCACCGCGCCACCTAGGAAGCCCCTAGAAGAATGTTTCTTAACCTTTCTTCTTTTCATTATCACCCCCCTTCCTGAGACTTTTTACACATTTTTTATTTGTCTGCTCATGTGATGTTTTAATACTTCAGATATACTATGTATAAGTTTACATATATCAGTTCTTTTTCTTGCATATACTTCCATTTTATTGGTTATGTAAACAATAAACATCATTAAATGTCAAAGAAGGACCATTCAGGGAATTATCCTAACTATACTAGTTCTTTATCCATTAAAAAAAGTAAGATTTTTTTTTCACCCCCTAAAAACCTATTTTCACCCCAACCAATAACAACGAAACCATGTTGAGAATACATGGTTTTCTAGATTCTAGAACAGTTTGTTTCTCAAATTAGTTTCCAAAAATGCATTCTAGAGAGTCTGAGAAACTATTTTTCTTTAAGAAGGATTCATTACCAAGTTCAAGCAACACTGGTCCAAACCAACACAACAACTAACTCTACTCATGTCTTTTGTATGAAGCTGTCTCCACTGAGTCATTTAAGTTAACCAGATGTTTCCAAGTGTTCATTCCACAGAGGGTCAAACTCCTGACAATGACATCTATTGCTCATTTCTCAATGAGCATCTGCTCCATTGTAATAGACGAGGATAGTAATAACAACGGCATCATATTATCAGAGGTCACCTAGTCCAGACCCATTCTTTCACTGTTAAGGAAACTGACATGGAAAGACTGTGCATGGTTCACGCAAGGGACCCCCAGCTTCAATGGTTTGGATTTTTTGCTTGTTTTATTTTGTTTTTACCATATTATATTGTTTATCTTTAAAGAATTAAAGGTTAGGTCCTTTCCAATACAACCACAATGATGTGGACCTGGCCTGTGTCAAGCTGCTGATAAAATTATGATACGAGGGGAAATCTTTCTATACAATTTATTAGAAATTGCATTGGGATTACTTACTGAATAAAGATGCTTTAACTGTATGGACCAATTGACAGTTTCCTTTCTAACTAATTTTAAAGGAAGCAAAGGCAGTGGAATATGAGAATTTAAATATTGAGGAATATAAAATTAAGTTCCTGAATGTGTTTTAAACAAGAGAACATTATTTTTATTGTCACTCAAAAACTGAAATGCTTTCTGTTGGTTAAATGAAAATAGGAAAAGAGAACATGACTGAGGATTACTTTCCCAGTTTTATTATTTCAAGTTTTTGTCAGAAGCACAATGTTGTAACTTAAATTTAAGAAAAGATAATTACCTCTAATAATTTAAAGGCAACGGTTAGACCTAGTTCAATTAGTACCATGAAGAGAGGGAGTTCCCGAGATGGCAGAGTAGAAAGACCCTGAGATCACCTCTTCTCATGAGCACACCAAAACCACCACTATCTGCAGAAGAACCATCTATGAAGAAGACTGAAACCTACCAGAAAAGAACTTCCACGCCTAAAGACAGAAAGAAGTAACCACAACAAGGTGGGTAGGAGGGGTAGAGTCTCAGTATAAGTGAGACTCATAACCCCAAATGGGTGACCCACAAATGGGAGAATAATTACAGTTGCAAAGGTTCTCCCCAAGGGGCGAGGGGTCTGAGCCCCAGCCCAGGGGTCCTACATGGGCAGCCCCAATACCATCTGTCTTTGAAGGCCATCAGGGCTTAATTTTAGGAGTCCCAGTGGACAGAGGGAAATAGGGACTCCACTTTTAAAGGGTGCACACAAGATCTTGCACACCCTGGGGCCCAGGACAGAGGCAGTCATTCGCAAGGAGCCTGGGTCAGAGCCACCTGCTAATCTTGGAGAGTCTCTGGGGAGGTTGGAGGAGTTGGAGCTCACCCTGGGGAAACAGACACTGCAGCAGCCATTCTGGGAACTCATTCTGCCACAAGCGCACTGGTGCTGACAAATGCTATCTTGGAATCCTCTTTCTAGCTTCTCAGCCTTAGAACCCAGCCCCACCCCAGCCCACCAGCCTGCAGGCACCAGTCCTGGGATGCCTCAGCCCAAGCAACTAACTGGGTCTGGACACTGACCAACTGATGAGCAGACAGGCTGCCTTAAGACCTCCTGAGCCCACTGCCACCCCTGGACACAGCCTTGCCCACCAGAGGGCCCAGGACCAGGCCCCCAACACAGGGGGCAGTCACCACCCCCAGATCCCCTGGGCCTTGCCCACCAGTGAGCCTGCTCTAGCCTTGGGACCAGCCTCACCCACCAGTGGGTAGACAACAGCCCCAGGAGAACTGCAACCCTGCAGCCTTCTGTGGCAGGACCCAGCCCACCCACCAACAGGCTAGCACCAGCCCTGGGAGGGGATGGGCCCCAGCCCCTCCACCAGCAGTTTAACCTCACCTCAGGGACCCCTGCAGCCAGACCCTAGGACCTCTGCCCATCGTGATCCAGCACTAGCCCTAGGACCTAACTTTACCCACTGGTGGGCAGATACAAGCCCCAGGATCTACTGGACCCCTACTCTGCCCAGCCAGCAGTAGCTTCTGGGTGCCCTGGTGTTCCAGAGTTGGCTGCATCATAACCAGGCCCCACCAAGCAGGCCATCACAACAGAAGGATGCATGCAGTCCACAGAGAGGGCACCCCTAGAACATACAGCTCTGGTGACCAGAGAGGAGTACACTGCTGGCACACGTAGGAGTCTCCTACAAAAGGCCATTCTCCAAGGAGGGGAAATGTAACCAACCTTCCAAATACTTAGAAATAAAAACAGCAATTTAGGCAAAATAAGATGACAGAGGAACGTGTTCCAAATGAAGAAACAAGATAAAACCCCAGGAGAAGAACTAAGTGAAGTGGAGATAGACAATCTACCCAAGAAGGAGGTCAAGGTGAAGATCATAAGGATGGTCAAAGAATTCAGGAGGAGAACAGATGCACAGAGTGAAAGGTTAGAAGGTTTTAACAAAGAGTTAGAAAATATAAACAAGAACCAAATGGAGATGAGGAATGCAATAACTGAAATAGATCGAAAGGAATCAGCTGTAGATTAGATGATACCCAGGAAGGGATCAAAAGACAGAGAGGTGGCAACAACTGCTGCTGAGCAGAAAAAGGAAAAAAAGAATTTAAACAAATGAGGACAGTTTAAGAGACATCTGAGACAACTGACATTCACATTATAGGGGTCCCAGAAGGAGAAAAGGGAGAGAGAAGGGTTGAGAACATATTTGAAGACATAATGTCTGAAAACTTCCCTATCCTGGGAAAGGAAAAGACCTCCAAGTACAAGAAGCACATAGAGTCCCATACAGGATTAACCCAATGAGGACCACATCAAAACACACTGCAATTAAAATGGCAAAAATTAAAAGTAAAGGTAGACTATTAAAAGCAGCAAAGAAAAAGCAACAAGTTACAAGGGAACTCCCACAAGGCTATCAGCTGACTTTCAGCAGAAACTCCGCAAGCCAGAAGGGAGCGGCATGATACATTTAAAGTGATGAAAGGGGAAAACCTACAGCCAAGAATATGCTACCCAGCAAAGTTTTCATTCAGATTTGATGGAGACATCAAAAGTTTTACAGACAAGTAAAGCTAAAAAAAGTTCAGCGCCATCAAGCCAGTTTTACAAGAAAGAAATGTCAAAGGAACTTCTCTAAATGAAAAAGAAAAGCCCACAACTAGAAACATGAAAATTATGAAAGGAAAAATCTCATCAGTAAAAGCAAATAAAAGTAGCAAATCAACCACATACAAAGCTGGTAGAAAGACTAACAGACAAAAGTAGTAAAATAATTTACATTTGCAATAAGCAGTTAAGGGATACACAAAATAAATAGATGTAAAATATGTCAAAAACAGTAATCGTGAGGAGAGGAGAGTAAAATGCAATGTTGTTAAAACACTTTTGAAATTAAGAGATCAGCAACTTAAGGCAAAGGAAACAAAAGCAAAAATAAACAAATGGACCTAATTAAACTCAAAAGCTTTTGCACAGCAAAGGAAACCATCAACAAAACAAGAACGATAATCTACTGAATGAGAGAAAATATTTGTAAATGATATGACTGATAAGGGGTTAATATCCAAAATATATAAACAGCTTATACAACTCAATACCACAAAAACAAACAACCCAATAAAAAGATGGGCAGAAGACCTGAATAGACATTTTTCAGAAAAAAACATACAGATGGCCAACAGGCACAGGAAAAGATACTCAACACCACTAATCATCAGGGAAATGCAAATCAAAACTGCAATGAGATATTTCACACCTGTCAGAATGACTATCATTAAAAAGAACACACATAGCAAATGCTGGTGAGGATGTGGAAAAAGGGAACACTTGTGCACTGTTGGTGGGAATGTAAATTGATGCAACCACTGTGACAAAACTTTATGGAGGTTTCTCAAAAAACTAAAAATAGAACTATATGTGATCCAGCAATTTCACTCCTGGATATTTATCTGAAAAACAAACAAACAAAAAATGCTAATTTGAAATTATACATGCACACCAATGTTCATTGCAGCACTATTTACAATAGCCAAGACATGGAAGCAACCTAAATGTCCATCGATAGATGAGTGGATAAAGAAGATGTGGTGTATATGTATACAATGGAATATTACTCAGCCATAAAAAGAATGAAATTTTGTCTTTAGCAACAACATGGATGGACCTTGGGGGTATTATGCTAAGTGAAATAAATCAGACAAAGACAAATACTGTATGTTATCACTTATATGTGGAATCCAAAAAAACAAACAAACTAGTGAAATAAAAAAGAAACAGACTCACAGATGTAGAGATCAAACTAGTGGTTACCAGTGGGGAGAGGGAAGGGGGGGAGGAACAAGAGAGGAGTAGGGGATTAAGAGACACAAACTACTACATATAAAATAAATAACCTGCATCACAGAGAATATAGCCAATATTTTATAACAACTATAAGCACAGTATAGTCTATAAATATTTTGTATTACTATGTTATATACCTAAAACTAATATAATGCTGTAAATCTGCTATACCTCAATAAAAAATTAATTAAAATAAATAAAAATACCTCTCAAATAACTCTTTCAAAAAATTTTTAAATGATATTACGAATACAAGAGTGACATCATGAAGCAAAATGTTTCCTGAACACGTGTTAAAGTAAACAAAGTTTATAATTATTCATACTGTTGTTAAAAGTAAAGAAAAAAACTTTAAGTAAGAACCAAAATTTACATTTATTTCAGGTCACTTAAGTGGAACTTAATAAGAAAGCTTCCTCCTGATGGCTTCAAGAAGTATCATGATCTTCAGAAGCTGTAAGAAAAATTTTAATTCTTAGTATTAAATTGACTAACATTTGTTGGCATATCTGTTTCTTCCCACTTCTGCAGAGACCAACACTGCACCACTTCTTAAGTCTAACCCTATTTGGGGAATTATTTAGCTGTTAGGTGGAGACTACCAGGTAACATATTTTTTCTGAGTAATTCTAGAAGCCATCCTAGAAAAATCTCACATACCTAACCCCAAAACCTCCAACCACACTCCCCCCCAGGTGAAGATACTTGAGAGGTTTATACTCTCTGCATCTCAATGCCCATCTTAGAGAAAGATGTAATAACCCTTTACCAGATATGCCCTCAAGATTAGATAGGGAAGAATTTTCTTCCATATGTTTGCAAACTCAATCTCTACTTAAGATAGCAGGTCCTTGTGGTTTGAAACCTCCAAGCATGAGTTGTTTTGGGGACTTAATTCCATTTCCACATCTGCCTTGTTAGTTGAGTTTTATCTGACAGGCTAGCTTCTCTTCAGTCTAAGATTACCTATGTACTCCTGGAATCCGTAATGGCCCACGTGATGGTTACCTGTTATGTAGGTCAATTTTGTGGCTAAAGCATATTGTCATAGGCTTAAACTGTTGGGTTTAAATATTCTGTGCCTAAATCACAGTATCTAGAAATGTCTCAGAATTCCTGGTTTCATTTTCACAACTACACTTGTTTTGGTTTTGTTTTTACCCTAGAGAACAGTAGTAAATAGATATCATCTATCTGTACTTTTTCTTTAAGAAAGCAGAAATAGGGCAGAATCAGAAAAAAAGTTATCCACTTTGATGAAATGTTCTCAATGTTCAGATTATCTGCCGAAAAAGGTTTCACATTGGAAAATTAAATTCCAATAAAAATGACTTTTCAGAACTTTATTCTAGACATATCAACCAACTGAGAAGAGTTTTTCAAAATTAGGTTTGATACACAAACTTCAAAAAGATACTGTACTTCCTTACTATATTCCCTGATTTCTGAAGTAGGACGTTTTCTGACCTGTAGCACCACCTTATGTCCACATGGTTTAAAAGCAGTCAGGGCTTCAACTCTAAATATCAGAATTCAGTAGTTTAGCATTTTTACACAATGAATATTGAATTAATTCTTGAAAAACCAATTTGTTTCAAGTAATAGATCAAAATAGCCTAATT
The DNA here is from genome assembly GCF_030028045.1 of Hippopotamus amphibius kiboko. NCBI lineage: Eukaryota > Metazoa > Chordata > Mammalia > Artiodactyla > Hippopotamidae > Hippopotamus > Hippopotamus amphibius. Next base: position 88,867,550 of record NC_080188.1, read on the forward strand.
ACCAAAAAAGTTCTTATTGATGATTAGAGATGTACTTTGGCTCCACCTCCAGGCAATATAATCTATCACTTAATGGATAATTACAGTAGTCAGAATAAATGAATAAATACTTAATGTTTTTCTGTGTATTAGTGAGAAAGATGTATTGCCTAATAAACAACAGGACCATAGCATATTCTGTGAGAATGTTAGGTGTATAATAAATTTGACATTTTACAATCAAAGTTAGGTTTCTTGCATGTTGGAGAAATAGGGACTCACCTTTAGTCAAAATTTCTAATTGAGAGTTGGCTCATACTGGTTTATCCCTTATCAACCCTAAAATCTGTGAAAATTATACATAAACTCAGAAAACCCTGACGAACAAAGGTGACCTGCATCAGGAGAAGAAATAAGGCTTGAAGCCCTTTCTCTGCCCTTGTTCACAACCTGGGGCCGGTGTACCTAGATGTGCAGAGCTTCCATGGGTACGTGGGATGCAACGGCTCGTGCTCGCATTCTGTTTCTTTTGACCCCCTGTTAACTCCAGGCCCAACCTCCAGCATGACCTCAGTGAACTCTGCAGCCAACATTGTCGCTTGGCCTTCCAGTCTTATTTATATTCTTCTAGACCTGATCCTTTTTCTTTTTTTACCTAAAAAGCTGGTGTTACTGGTTTTGCGTCTTGTTGCTGGAAATTTTCTTTTAGCCAAAATTACACTTCTGGTTTCAGAAGTTCAGGGACTCTTTCAGGCTAAAAATAAGATACTAATATATGCCTCGCCTAAAACTCATCCCGCCCTCTACATTCTGGAATATTGTCAATCTTCTCTGTCAACCTGATTCTTTTTATTTGTTTTTCTCTTTTGTCATATATAATCCTGATAAATTTCCTCGAATACTTTTTGGAGCGAGACTTGGATGTCACAATACAATTCAAGTTGACTGGCTTGGCCGATTTGTGGTTTACATGGAATATGGTTTGGGGTCTGAATGATATCACAACCTTGTAGTTTTGCCAGTGCTTTGTTGAAAACTATCAAGTTTGTAGAAAATGTTAGAAAGCTAAAAAGGCTTCTAGGCCTCTTTGATTAGTGAGTGTGTTACTAAGCACTAAAACTAAAGTTTCACTTACTGAAAATTCAAGTGTTAAATTTTAGCTATCATATGTCTAGCTTTATAACTAGAATTTCTATATAAAAACTCGTCTCATTATATGTGAACTTTATCAGGAAACAAAATGACATGATATCCAGCTCCACTAAATTGTTTTATGTTTACCTTTTTTAATTTTTAAGAATTTGTTTGACATTTCCTCTTTATTTATTTTTTTTGCTTTTTTAAAATTTTTATTGAAGTATACTTGATTTACAATGTTGTGTTAGTTTCAGGTGTACAGTAAAGTGATTCAGTTATATATATATAAAAATATATGTATTCTTTCTGACATTCTCTTCCATTATAGGCTACTACAAGATACTGTGGTAAAATACACATGACATAAAATGTACTATCTTAACCATTTTTTTTCTTATTTTTTTTTGGGGGGGGGTACACCAGGTTCAATCATCTGTTTATCTTAACCATTTTTAAGCGTACATTCAGAGGTGTTAAGTACACCGACATCTTTGCACGACCATCACCACCATACACCCGCAAGTCTTTTCAGCTTGCAGAAGTCTTTTCATCTTGCCAAACTGAAACTCCGTTCTTTATGTTTTCCTTTTAATAATCATTTTCACAGGTGCCTACAAAACAATAAGATTAGATCTGTGTCCATCTATGCTTTCCGAGGACTGTACAGTCTTACTAAACTGTAAGTACCAGCGCCAGTTGGTCTGCCCGTCTGTGGTGGCCAGCCAACCTGACCCATCCCACCCCACACAGCCCTCCTGCCCACAACAGTTTCCCAGGGGACGTACAGACAGGGCACGGTGCAACAGAGGACTGGAGCCAAGGGCATGGGACCCTGAGTCACACAGGCTGGAGGCCGAGTCCTGACCTCACCACTTACTAGGGTGTGAACCTGAGAAATTTATTTTCCTTTCTAAGCATCAATGACCTCTACCATAAAAATGCAAACTACAGCAGTACCTACCTCAGGGTTGTTGTAAGGAAGGAATGAGAAAATCTATGGGAAGAACTGGGCACGCTGTGCCTGGCGTGTGGTAAGAATTCAATATACACCAGCCGCAGTAACGAGAATGAGAATTGAATAAATGTTATCAACAAGAGGAAGCCTGGAGATGATCAAAGTTTATGAAGGAGAAAACCCAAAGATTTCTTCAGTTACTCTTTTCCCACTAATCCTGCTTTTAAGAATACATAAAGCATAAGTTTAAAAGAACAAAACTTTAAAAAATTATGGTAAAATCTGTATAACAAATTTGCCATTTTTATCATGTTTAAGGGTATAGTTCAGTGACATTCAGTACATCACACTGTTATACAGCTATCCATCTCCAGAACTTTTCATCTTCCCAACTAAGACCCCACATCCATTAAACACTAACTCCCACAGCCAGCTTCCAGCCTCTGGCAACCACCGTTTGACCTTCTGTCTCTGTGAATCTGACTACTTTAGGGACCTCACAGAAGTAAATCAGGTAATATTTCCCTTTTGTGTCAGGCTTATTTCATCATGTCTTAGCTTTAGCATAATGCCTTCACGTTTCATCCATGTTGTAACATGTATCAGAATTTCCTTCCTGAAGAATAATAATAAGGCTGAATAACATTCCATTGTGTGTGTACCATATTTTCTTTATTCATTCATTGATGGGGGGACACTTAGGTTGTTTACACCTTTCAGCTATTGTGAATGATGCTATGAATATTGATGGACAAATATTTATTTGAGTCTTTGCATTCATTTCTTTGGGGCGTATGCCCAGAAGTGGAATTCCTGGGTCATATGGCAGTTCTACATTTGATTTTCTGAAGATCCTCCATACTGTTTTCCACAGCACCTGTACCACTTTACATTCTCATCAGCAGTGCACAGGGTTCCAATTCTTCCACATCCTCATCAACCCTTGCTAATTTCTGGGATGTTGTTATTGTTTTGTGTTGTGCTGTTTTTAATAACAGTGATTCTTTTGGGTGTGAAGTGGTATCTCATTGTGGTTAAGAGCAAAGGTTTTTACAATGGTCTTTCTCAAAGCTCCATTTCATTGCATTTTACCAAGCAGCTGAAACTTACCTCCTAGAAGAAGTTATTGAGTGGAAATATGACCCCAAATCACAGAAATAAACAACTCTCTGTATATCTATTTCTGGCCCCTTGCTTTCTATCCTACCCCATTTTTTAATCCTTAACCCAAGAAACTCCTGTCAGGTTCCTTACTGGTGGTACCAGAGTTTGGGGTTGAGTCAGGAAGGCCACCTAATCATTTACTAGCAAAGAAGGTTACTGGAGACCCAGAGTCTTAACAGTAACCCCACTAGCCACATCCTCTTCCCCTCTATCCCATCCCTGTCCTTTTGTGTCTTAGCAAATTACCCAAAATCAATACTGGCCTTGTCCTCATCATGCTTCTGACTACCTTTCTCTCCAACCTCCCACACATCTATTCAAAATTTGCTAAACAGCATCTGCTTGGTTTAATATTCAACGGATATAGAGGTTGCTCTTGAAAGACAGTGCAGACTGGAGAGCAAACTAAGTGTCTTCCATCTGCTCCTTGTTTTTTTCCTGGCACTAGAATATTGCCGGGGTGTTAAAATGTCACACAGTTCTGGTTTTTCATGGATAACCATCAGATGCTGCTCTTCATTCTTCCACAGATATTCATTAGCCCTCATAGCGTGCAAGGTCATCAGCGAGGCACCCCGGGGGGCAAGGAAAGAGAAGTCAGACCTGCTGCCTTCCAGCACCTTACACACTGGTATTTCGGGTAGAAGCCTGTGCTCCCACTGGCATCCCCTCGCTCTCTGGAAGCTTACAGTCCATGGTGGGGAAACAGCACCCAACACAAGCACAACATACATACAACATACACACAACATGCCAACATACACACAACATGCCAACATACACACAACAAATAGAGAACAGCAAGGGAGTTTACTTAACTAAGACCTAAATCTGCGTTGTTCAGACCACAACTACTATGTTTCCTAAAAGGAGTGATTATTTTGGCTCCAGAGCAGTGAAGGATGACTCTGAAAAATGAAGAGGATTGAGCAAAACAGACAGCACGGGGCGTGTTGGGGGCGGGGAGGGATCAAGTACTTTTACCTGGGGGATTTCCAGTGGCTCTTAAGGGAACCCCTGAGGTGTTCAGGGCAAGTGCAGAAGAGATTCTTTCCATCTTCCTGTGCCCAACTAGGGCTCCAGGCTTGCAAGGGGAGGAAGGAAGTGGCTCTGATTTGGGGCCTTATTCCCTGCTACCCCCAAGAAAAGTCAGATCTGATGGAGGGAAGGAGAAATTCCTGGCAGGACAGATTTTATAGGATGTCAGCTCTAAGGTCTGTCAGAGTGGAGAAAAGAAAAATCAGTGTGGTCCGTGTATCAGTGGAAGTGGAATTTAACGAATACTTGCATAGGAATCATAGGCAGAAGAGGCGGAAAAAAGTGGAAGTGGGAGGCTGAACAGACACGTGGTTCTACTAATAGGTACTGAGTGCTTCTGACATGCCTGGCCTCAAATGTTCAGCAACCCAGTGAATTGGGTACTGGTGTTATTTCGATTTTAGAGTTGGGGAAACTGAGGGTTTCCGAAGTTGCTGTTGGTTTCAGGTCACGCTATTAACAAGCAGCAAAGCTGGGAACAAATTGTCTGACAGCAGATTCAGAGCAGTGAGTTGCTGCACTAGAGAAATTGAGACAGAAATAAACACGCAAGACAATTTCTCTGCCATCTCAAAACAGAATGGAAGGAGAGGAATTTTGCACACATTTGAGTTCTGTGCTTTTGCTGCCATTGGCAACCTGAGGTATTTTGAATGTCCCTTTGTTTACCAGCTTCTGTTGGGCTGTGGGTGCTTGTGTGTGTGTGCCCAAAAGTTTTCTCCAGGAAAAAAAAAAGGCCACCTAAAGGCTCTAAGGCCTCTATAAAAGAAGAGAGGTGATTTTGGAAAGTTATTAAAAGCTGCTGTTTGCTTTTGGAAGAAAAAAAAGAAATAAACATGTAAGAGAGCACTGTATCAGAAGGAAGAGTTGGCTTACTCTGCAGAAGAGTGAGAGGTAAAGTCAGGTCAGAGTACGGTGGGTCAGACTCTTCAGCAAGGTGTTCAGCATCTCTTCTCCAGAGCAGACCCCTGCCTTCCCCCGGGGGCATCTCCTGTGTCCCCTCACAGCCTCTTCTTGCTTTGTGACTCCCACATCCTCATCCAAGACTCTTCTCAACTGAGCCTTCTTTCTTTGTCTTTTTTTTTCTTCTTTTTTTGTAATTAATTTTTACTGGAGTATAGTTGCTTTACAGTGTTGTATTAGTTTCTACTGTACAGCAAAGTGAGTCAGTTATACATATACACATATCCCCTCTTTTTTAGATTTCCTTCCCATTTAGGTCACCACAGAGCATTGAGTAAAGTTCCTTGTGCTATACAGTAGGTTCTCAGTTATCTATTTTATACATATTAGTATATACATGTCAATCCCAGTCTCCCAATTCATCGCACCCTCCCCTTTCCTCCTTGGTATCCATACATTTATTCTCTACTTCTGTGTCTCTATTTCTGCTTTGCACATAAGATAAGATGTGGCACATATATACAATGGAATATTACTCGGCCATAAAAAGGAATGAAATTGTGCCTTTTGCAGAGACGTGGATAGACCTAGAGACTATCATACAGAGTGAAGTAAGTCAGAAAGAGAAAAACAAATACCATAAAATATCGCTTATATGTGGCATCTAGAAAAATGGTAAGGTGAACCTATTTCCAAAGCAGAAATAGAGCCTCCTTTCTTTAACACTCCCTGTCTCCTCTCCCCTCCAAGTTCTGCAGCCCCAGTTCCAGCAGAGTCCGGCACCTCTTCCACTGAAAAGGCAGAGCAACTGTATGTCCTTGCTCTTTTCCCTCTGCTGATATAATAATTACCTGCTCACATGCTGTCTTGCACTAGACTCCAAGCCCCTAAAAGAAAGCAGTTCCACACCTAGCACAGTGCCATAGAGTAGGCACTCAAAACAACCTGACGAATAAATGAAGAGATAGAGTGATTGACTGATTGGTTGATGGTTGGTTGATTATCGGGAAATTAAAAACTAGACATGAAAAGGTAAGTGATACAGCACTTTCAGAGCTCCAAAGGTAGGGAAATGTCCTGATGAGAATAGCTTATAAGAAAATTTAAGATGGATGACTATTGTTCTTCTTTCCTCCTTGTAAGATATCAAGAAGGTAACAAATTTACTGCAGTCATTTCTCTTTTTTCAGATATCTCAGTCATAATAGAATAACCTTCTTGAAGCCGGGTGTTTTTGAAGATCTCCACAGACTAGAGTGGCTGTATGTTTAATTTATGTAGCCTTTTATAGCATTTGTCTTTATGTCCAAAAAAATATATCAATGAATCCATTTTTTCTTCTGGCTGGCAGGATAATTGAAGATAATCACCTCAATCGAATTTCCCCACTAACATTTTATGGACTAAATTCTCTTATTCTCCTGTAAGTAAAAAAATTTTAAGCAAATATTTCAATTGAAGGAAAAGGCATGAATAAAAATTACTGCTTTGAGTTTAATAGCATTACATTTGGAATTAAAACCCTAAAAGGGCATTTTCAACTAAAAACCATCTCCTAGCCCTATACTATGAGGCTATTTCTGTAGTTGTAACAATTTTATAAGACCTTCTGTCTTCTAGAATGTCAGCCCATCAAAACTGAACACAGCCTCACTGTCATGTTTTATTGAAATATTCTCAAGCACACCAGTACTATCCTATATTAATCTCGGTAAAGAAAAATAACATTCATTTAAAATCACCTCCTTTTCATTACCCACTACTTTTCTTCAATTGCTGGTGTTACTGTTTCCTCCATGTGATGGCTACCATTTGTCTAATTTTATTACTAACAAGCACTTTAATATAGCAAGACTTACAGAAAAAATTAGAGTGAGAAGACACTAACTTAGTAGATGTTCACAGCTTCATAAGAATAATAATAAAACCATATTTGACTTCAGTTGAGAAAAGAAACAGAAAAATGGGACTCTGTTTTCTTTCTCTTTTTCAGAGCACTGATGAATAATGTCCTTACCCGCTTGCCTGACAAACCTCTTTGTCAGTATATGCCCAGATTGCACTGGCTGTAAGTTGCTGTATCCCTTCTTTTTTTTTAATTTTTATTGAAATATAGTAGTTGCTTTACAATGTTGTGTTAGTTTCAGGTGTACAGCAAAGTGAATCAGTTTTATATACATGTATAGATATATACATTCTTTTTTAGATTCTTTTCCCTTTTAGGTTATTACAAGATATTCATTCTAGTTCCCTATGCTATACAGGAGGTCCTTGTTGTTTACCTATTTTAAATATAGCAGTGTGTATCTGTTAATCCAAAACTCTCAATTTGCCTCTCCTCTCCCCCTTTCCCTTTTGGTAACCATGAGTTTGTTTTCTATGTCTGTGGGTCTGTTTCTGTTTTGTAAATAAGTTCGTTTGTATCATTTTTTTAATTCCACTTGTAAGTGATAACATATGATATTTGTCATTCTCTGTCTGACTTACTTTACTTGTGATAATCTCTAGGTCTATCTATGTTGGTAGAAATGGCATTATTTCATTCCTTTTTATGGCTGAGTAATATTCCATTGTATATATATGTATATATGTATATATGTACCACACCTTCTTTATCCATTTATCTGCTGATGGACATTTAGGTTGCTTCCATGTCTTGGCTATTGTAAATAGTGCTGCAATAAACATTGGGTAGGTGTATATTTTCGAATTAGAATTTTGTCCAGATATATGCCCAGGAATGAGATCACTGGATCATATAGTAGCTCTATTTTTAGTCCTTTAAGGAACCTCCATACTGTTCTCCATAGCAGCTGCACTGATTTACATTCCTACCAACAGTGTAGGAGGGTTCACTGTATCTTTTTCTTACAGAAGTCAGCTAACTTTTCTGTTTTTGCCTAGTTCATTTTGGATGTTAAGTTTTTTCAAATGGTAGTTCTTAACATTGTGTCACATTTCCTCAAATTTTTAGCATGATTTTTTTATTAAACATTCCTATTATCTAAACTAACTCCTTTAAATTCTTACCAAAATAAAACATCTCTAAAAAAACAAAAATACTTTGGAGGCAGGAAGAAGACAGAAGTGATGTTATGACATCTATATAACATCACTTCTTCCCCTTGTCAGTCTGTTCACCTGTTTATTGGTACAGAGAGACTAAGTCACTTTAGTTTTATTCCTAAATTCCAAGTAATAAGAATATGATATTTAGAACTTCCTTTTGAAGTCTCATCACAGCAGAATATGTTCCATGGAATTTTTCACACAATAGTTTTGCTTGTGGTAATTAATGTCAGTCCACCTATGCAGAACTCAATTACCCAGTAAATATGTCTATTTAAGATACAGGAAAAAATGAAAAAATAAATCCAAAATATGTCTTAAAAAGTTTAGTCCATAAATTGCATATATGGTATCATATGAAAATTCCTCTGTCTTTTATTTTTTAGGAAATTCCCAAAAGCTGGAGTTCTAAGCTCACAGCAGACTAGAAGTGCTAACTTAAAAATAGGAGAGGAAAGTCAGAAATGTTGATTTTAATGAGAAGTAACAACTATCAACCTGATAATAAAGGAGGAGCAAGAAATGCTATAAAAAGCAGACACTGTAATTCAAAACACACTCATCTGGAACCAATTTGGGAGAGAGAAACATCCCCCAAATTATTACTAAGTCCAGAGGGCATCTTGATATGACAGTATAGTACCCTCACTAATGACAAATTCAGTCATCAAGGAAAGGGCAAATTAAGTGCAATAGCCTTTGCACTGATTAAATCTGGGTTCAAAAAATTCATTAACAGTTATTACATGCTCAGTAATCCAAACTTAGTAATGAAGTCAAATTGATCAATACTTACATGATTAAATTAGCAATTAAAAATTCATGCATTGAGACCAGAAGCAAATGTGGGAGATTTTATGTCCACACAGTAATAAAGCTTTCCTCCTATGCTTTTTTAAAAAAGAGCCAAATGTACACTTCAGATAAAAATAAAATGATTAGGATTTATTATTAAAGAGGTGGAATTTTAAGATTTTTGTTACTAAAATTATAATCTTTAAATTTGAGCTATCCAAAACAACTCACACCACATGCATTCCTGATAGTGAATATTATCCCAATTTTAATGCTAGTGGTAATTTTTGCTTTATAAGTATTCATTTTTTAATTAATTACAATGTCTTTACCTTGCACATGAACTTTCACTTAGCAAAGTATAAACTAGAAAATCTGTTGGATGTGTTGGCAAACATTCATTAAACTATGGTTAAGTAGAAAAATACAAATAAAATAAAAAGAGATAATGACAGCCCAGGAGAACATACTTGCAAGATATATGACAGACAACAGATTAAAGCCTTTAATATAGTTCTTTCAGAGCAATAAAAACTATAAACACCAAAATAAAAGATATGAAATTCAAAAAGGAAGAAATGTAAGTAATAAATAAGCATTTGAATAGATGGGGCAATAGCCAAAGGTGAGCTGAAGAGCAAGAGAGTAAAGTAAACTTTTATTTTGGGATGAGGCTAAGCAAGTTTATATATTAGGCAGAAGAAGCTAATATAAAGAATTTGAAAATATAGAAAACAGTGAGGATGCATTACAGAGCAAGGTCCTGGAAGCTGTGAAAAGGATGGACAAATAGGATGTGATACACAGGTGTAATAAAGATAAATGCACCCGCCCTGCTTCAGTCAACACGGCACAATTTTGAGATTGTATATGAAGTATAAAGAAAAAGTCACAGAAGAATACATATTACATATTACAATTCCATTCCAACAATGCTGTGCTGAAGCTATAGAAAGCCGCAAGACAGTATTGCTCCCCCTCTACCAATGAGAAAGAACTTTACAATCTACACAATCATCACTTTCTCAAGCCCATCAGAGAGCTACAGTCATAAGGCAAGCAAGTAAACTGAATTCTAAGGGGTGATCAGTAGAGATGGAACATATACTGTATTTCACCTTTGGCAGAGTACAAGGTCAAGAGTTGACCCCCATAGAGCAGGTACAAAGAAAACTGCTAAAATTTAAATAAACCTGTAGAGGTTCAGTGTTGGCTAGTGTAACCTTTTGGAATACTGAGAAGCCCACACTCAGTGGAGTCAGCTGTTCCTAACAGGCTCTCTTTCCCTGGCCTCTACCAGCTCACAGGAAAAGCTGGGAGTAATTAAGGAAACCAGAAAGAGTCTTCTTGGGTGGCATGCAGGCACAAACCCCACCTTCTTCCCTGGATTCTTCCCTCTTAGGAAGCAAAAGATTTACACCATGGGGAGAGGGACAGAAAATCCTTCTGCAGCCAGGGACCATGCATAAATCCACTGCTTCCAAAGTAGCAGTAGCAGCCAAAGCTCTCTACTCCAGCAATAGGGGCAGATAAACCTCTCCGGCCCAGGATCCTACACTGTTACAAAGCAGGTTAGGGTTTCCAGGGTATGGGGAATGGCAATACTGAGAAAGCCCCCTCCCCAAAAGAGCAAGAAGAACAACTCTTGTCAAATTATAAGGCAACCAACAAAACCAGACCCAGAGATAACTCAGATGTTACAACTACCAAACAAGGAAGTTAAAAGACTTATGATTAATCAGTTAAATGGTTTACTGGGAAAGGTGGCCAAACACATGCACACGTGGCAAATATCTGTAAAGAGATGGAAGCTTTAAAGAGAATCAGAGAATTACTTCAACAGGCTTAGCAGCAGGCTGAACACAGCTTACAAAAGAATCAATGATCTTGAAGATAGGTCAACAGAAAACTTTCATATGAATCAAAAAGAGTGTAAAATAAAGACAGAACAGAGAATCCAAAAGTTGCAGGATAGTATAAAACTGTCTCAAAATGAATTAATGGTGTCACAGAAAAAGAAGACAGGAAAAACAGGACAGAAAATGTTACCAAACAAAACTTGGGTCTGCTCATCAGACACACAGCAAAGCCAATCTACTGACACCAGGTTGTGGTGAAGGAAAGTACAGCATTTATTGCAGGCACCAAGCAAGGAGGAGGGGCAGATAGTGCTCAAAAGACCCAAACTCCCTGATGGTTTTCAGGGAAGGGACTTTAAAGGCAGTGTGAGGGAGAAGGTCACAGAGTGCATGCTCAGCTCTTGCTCAGTTCTCTGATTTGTTGGTGGCGAGGTCACAGGGTGATGTTTCAGGAATCTTAGCCATCAACCTTCTGGTTCCAGTCAATCTGGGGTCTACATGCTGGTGGTCAGCAGTTAATTTCCTCCACCTGGTGGGTGTTTCAGTATCTGCAAAACAACTCAAGGACATGACTCAGAATATTATCTATAGCCCTTGAGGAGGAACTAAAGGTCCTTGACTTTGTTTAATGGCTAAACTATTATTATTTTGTCTTGCTTAACTGTTTTCCTTTGTTTCTGCATTTTTTTCACTTCTCTGATTAAAGTTGCTCATTGGAACTCAGGGAAGGCCTGAGGCTAAAGCTTTTTTACAGACAAGAGGCAGGTCAGGGGACACAGGGTCCTGCTCAGTTTCAAAGAAATATCTGAAGAGATAATGACCAAGAATTTTCTAAAATAATATAATACAATACAACAAACCAGAGGGGGAAAAATGCAGAAGTGAAAAAAAAAAAAAAAAAACTGGACAAATCATAGTTAAACTGCTGAAAACTAAAGATGAAAAAAGCTTGAGGCAATCAGAGAAAACAGAGATATTATTGATACATGCTGTAAAACAAAGATAAGAAATGCAGCACTAATTTTTGTAAAAGCTGGAAGGACTGTGTTAACATTGGAAAAAAATAGGCTTCTAAACAAAGAGTGTCATCAGTGATAAAGAGAGATATCACATAATGATAAAGGGCTCAATGCAGCAGAAGGGCACAATAATCACAGTAATCTTAAATGAATCAGCAATTTCAAACGAATAAAGCGAAAACCATAAAACTATAAAGGAAAATAGGTAGGCATGAAGAGATGTCATTTAAAACTAAGAAGTCTACCAATAGGCAGATATTTGATATTCCTTAGATGAACATTAATAAATAGCATATAACTGATCAAAATCCTTTGGTGAGGTGGGTGCCGGGCGGGAGGAGGTGGAGGAGGCTGTGGCCACCAGAGACCTTCTCAACGCCCCCAGCTTCAGCCGGGAAGATGATTGAGGAAAGTGGGAACAAGCAGAAGACCATGGCAGAGAAGAGACAGCTGTTCATAGAAATGCGTGCTCAGAATTTTGATGTCATACGACTATCAACTTACAAAACAGCTTGCAAATTACGATTTGTACAAAAACGATGCAACCTGGTTAAGAATCTGCCTGCCAACACGGGTGACACGGGTTCGAGCCCTGGTCAGGGAAGCTCCCACATGCAGTGGAGCAACTAAGCCCGTGAGCCACAGCTACTGAGCCCATGCACCACAACTACTGAAGCCCACGTGCCTAGAGATGGTGCTCTGCAACAAGAAAAGCCACTGCAATAAGAAACCAGTGCACCGCAACTGAAGAGTAGCCCCTGCTCACTGCAACTAGAGGAAGCCCGTGTGCAGCAACAAAGACCCAATGCAGCCAATAAGTTAATTAACAAAAAAAAAATCCTATGGTGAGAGAGAGATAGAAGAAATGGGAGCAAGACAATAGATACTATTGTCATCATTTCTTATAATAGAAAATGAATAAGTACTAGTATTATTCTCTAAGAAAGAGAGGATATAGTGAATTGGGTAAAGTTATAATTATAAAGATAACCAATAGAATATACAAACCTTTTTAAATATTAAAAGAAAAAATTTTAAGCCATTTGTTGAAAGGTTTTTTAATCTATAAAACCATATAATAATACTTTTGAATAGCAGACTAAGATCAGGTACATTAGTCAGATCAATAAACATAAGTGGGCAAAAATTACCTACTAAAAAGAAAAAAAGATTTTCAAATTGATGCACAAAGCAAAACCTAACAGTACTATTTACATAAAAATGCAACTATAACTAAGTGATTAAGAAAGATTAAAAATAAAAGACTGCTCAAAAGTATTCCATTTAATGCAAACCAAAGAAAGCAGGCATCATATTTTTTATCTAAGTAGGTAGAATTCTGGCCACTTTGGCATAAGCAGTACAGAGAAGGACATTTAAATGCTATAATGGACTTGACTGGTGGCATAGTGGTTTAGAATCCACCTGCCGATGAGGAGGACACAGGTTCAATCCCTGGTCTGGGAAGATCCCACATGCCGTGGAGTAACTAAGCCTGTGCACCACAACTACTGTTCTCTAGAGCCCGTGAGCCACAACTACTGAGCCCACGTGCCACAACTAGTGAAGCCCATGTGCCTAGAGCCCGTGCCCCGCAACAAGAGAAACCACTGCACTGAGAAACCCATGTACTACAATGAAGAGTAGCCCCCGCTTATCACAACTAGAGAAAACATGTGCAGAGGAACGAAGACCTAATGCAGCCAATTAATTAATTAATTAATTAATTAAAATGCTATAGTGTCCAGTTTCCAATACAAGATATTATATTAGAAGTATATATGCACCAAATAGATTCATATAACCACCAAAACAAAAGTAGAGATACGTAAGTGGTAAGAGACAATAATCCACCTCTTTCAGTCCATGAAAGATGAAGTAAAACCAAAAAAGGATATGGAGAACTAAATAACATAGTTAATGAGTTAACTCTAGTTGGTACATATCAAACTGCAAAGTCCCTTCTCAACAACAGAACTGATTTATTTGGGGTGGCAAAGTGCCCAGCTAAAATACTACATTCCCAGACTTCCCTGCACCTACATAGAGCCACATGACAGAGTGCTAACTAAGGAGGAGGAATCAGTATAGTGTGGAATTTCTGGGAAATCTCCTTAAAGAGAAACAGGCAGACCCTTCCTTTCTTTCCAGAAAAGACGGATATGATGGCTTGAGCTTTAGCAATGTCTTGCACCACAAAGACAAGGACGTGGGAACAGTGAATATGAAAGATCTTAGGTTTCTAACAACTTGGGGAAATTACCAGACTAGCCTTGGACTACCGAACCCTAGATTATTTTTTTAAATCCTTGTGTAGTTATGCTGTTATAGTTGGATCTCTGTTCTATGTACCTGCACTTAATCGTAATAGATATAAACCCAAAAGTAAAGAACACCCAAAAAACATTCACCCAAATTGACCATGTATTTTAGGACATACAGGTTTGTATTCTGAGTTTGGTTCACAGACAAAACTCAGAAAACGCAGGATTAGCCTAAAGCAGGAAGGGGGTCACTGCATCCTGGGTGTAGGAGACCAGGTGCACATACGGGTAAATTACAGATGTCGGGCAGAAAGGCAAAGACTTTTACCTCCTTCAACACCTCAATTTTCTCTGTGAAATAGGAGCCAGAAATGTTTAAAAGGTAAGGGAGGAAGTAGAGGTAGAGGAGATTTGCATATTTACAACGGCCACCAGGGGATGAGAGAGGGAGTTGAGAAGGCAAGATTCTTGGTGTTTTTGTTTTATGTTATTGTTGTTCTTCAGATCCAAGAACCAAATTTTCATTTTCAGTCAGTTCTGCCATGGATAAAGGGAAACATAAAATGGTTAGATTCAGAGGCTCATTAAGTTGGAAAAATGGTTCAGGCATTAAGTAAGCAAAACACTCCCTCAGGTCACTTAGAACCTGGAACCCTGGCACAAAGAGCAGATTTGTATACCAGATCCCTGCATATCAAGAACTAAAACCTCTAATTTTAGGAAGAAAGCCAAAGCAAATTCACAAATACGAAAATAAACTCAACATTGAATTTAACAATTTAATCAAAATTCCCTAATTTATGCCTTTTACTGATTTTTTACAAACTAGTAAATTAATATTAACTTAAGTATTTTTGCTACCTTAATAGAAAAAAAAATTACAGGTGTAGCTAACAAGAAAAGAACATCAACTGGCCTAAAGATATTTTGTGAGGTTTAAGAGAGAGTCACCCCCTGGTGGTAGATTCATGGTAACAGCAACAAAATAGGAAAAGGAACAGTCTGTGTCATTGACAACCTACATTATGTGAGGGCAAAAGCCTTGGCCAAATCTAATGACCAAAAAAAGGTAGTAGTATAAGTGCTTCTTTTCCAATTTAATAGAATAATAGCAGTTTTTCTTTAGAAGAGTGATCTAGAATCAAGATCTAAGATTTTAATACAATATTCCATATAGTGCAGAAATCCTTTCTACAAAACTCTCTTTGTGGTAGATGCCCTTCCTAAATCACTATAGTAATAAAAACCTTATTCTCTGGACACCACGGATTGTGAGCTTAAATCTGAACTGTTTTGTGTCCTTCAACCAGTAAATCTGATTTTGCAATCTGAAACAACAGAGAAAAGCCCTGTGCCTGACTTCAAATATATCTCTCTTCTTTGCTCTTCTCTGTGATAAATACACCCTTTTAGTCCATTGACTTGATTTCTAGAACTTTACATGCTGGGCTTCCAGAGCTTCCAGATAGACTTAAATTTGTCAGTGCCTATTTTTATTGCAGTGCCAAAATAAAACTGACTATCCCAGATATAGCCTCACCAGCAGAATACAGGCATGTCTATTCATGCTATTCACGTTTCCCATATAGATTTTAGTAGCTGTATCACACTTCAGCTCATATATTTTAGTCGCAATTGTTCCTGAATAGCTCTATGTGGTATGGTGACCAGTAAGCTAAGTGTTGGGGTAAAATCAGTAGATTCAAGGGCCAGCACCTATTTCTGAAAGTGTATCCCTTAGGTCAGCTAACTCTTTTCAAACTTCCACCATAAACCTGACAATAAGATAAAAGACAGGCAATAGAAGAATACCTTCATGATATCCATGAAGCAGAGACAATAAAACATCAACTTTTTGGCAAGTTTTGTTGTTCAGACCAGACTGCTATTGGTGACCTAGCATCACACAGCAAGGGAACTCAAGTCAGGTCTGCATGCAGCGCCCTGAATCGGAAGTGGAGAGCCAAGGGCAGCTGTGGGTATCCCTCTGCACTGGCCTGTGTGACTATATAATAAAGCAAGAAAGGGTGTTATTGGTGGTTAAAGGCTATTGAGAATTTTTTTCTGGGGAGTGTTTAGGCAAAGGGGCAGAAATTAAACATTTATTTGGCAGTAGCAGCTTCCCAACAATAGTGGAATCTTCCGTCAGCTGTAGCAAATGGAGTCACACAGAGAAATGCCTTTGGTACCTCTGGGCAGATATTTAATACGGATCACTATTTGATATCTGTTTATATAGTTGGTATTTACCATAAGGAAAGTTTTCATGTGATTTTTTCATTTTCACATTCCTTAGGATAACATATATACCCATAAGAACACCTGATACAGATGTGACTCAAAACATTTTTACTATTAACACAGAAAAAAAGTATATATAAATATATCATTCCAGCTATTACATAAGTGGCTACACTTACATTATGTGAGAATCTATATGAAATAAACAGTATGCCGGAAAAAGATATTTTATTAGAAAACAAATAATTCTTAACCAATTGACTGCTGTCTGTGATTAAAACTTAGTTTTGTCACTTTTTCTTTTTATATTTCAGGGACTTTGAAGGCAACCATATCCATAATTTAAGAAATCTGACTTTTATTTCCTGCAGTAATTTAACTGTTTTGTAAGTAACATTTTGTCCTTTTGAAGTAATATTGTATCTCTTTACAAACAAAATGAATCATTTATGTGAATAGAATCAAGCATAAACATGCATAGTAATTATAGCAAATGTTTCTTCTCAGCTCAAAGTTTTTTGAAACATAAGCATATTGGCAAAATTATTGATGTTCAAATCAGGCATAAACACAGGTTCACAGCATACATGAATCATCACAATGGTACTGTCATATGAGACCTGCTTTTCTCAAACTTAAGTAATACCCAACTTAATGCAAAAAATTTCTCATAAACCACCTAGAATCTGTCCTCGGATCTCCGTTTGAGAAACACCAAGTTAAAGTCCTAATCTATAAGGATTATTACTGTAAAGATTGTGGGGGGGAAATTAATTATAATTTTTAAAAACTGCAGAGTTTTCACATCCATGAGGATATAATTGTGGCCACCAGGATAAACCTTAGAATATTATTGAGTATAATTTCTCCTTATACGTCTCTGGCTTATTTTAAATTCACGTTGCCTTTTCCATGACAGTGAAGGATGCTGGGGCTTCCTTCAGTATAAAAATATAACCGCCTCATTTGCAGTTTACTTTTCCAGAAGAGTATTTTTCAAACTGTGGGTTGAAACTCACAAGTGGGTGATGAAAGCACTATAGTATGTCTGGAGCAGCATTTTTTTTAATGAAATAGAATTGGGTTGAATAAAAAATATCAGAGTGCAATTCAGATAATTAAATGCATTGGTTCATGAATCTTGGATTGCGTGGGTATATCTTATGTCCCAATGCAAAATGTACTTTTTTTACTGTAGGTCACCATGTGAAAAGTTTGAAAATCATCATAGGAGAATATGCAGGACCCCTGAGTATAGGCAGTGCAATAGCTACACTGATACAACGAAAAATTTTACCCAGTTATGCCCCCCCCCCATTCCAGTGGGTTCAAAGCCACTGAAATGTTTGAACTTTTCTGCAGTGAGTTTAGCATCTTCAGATGCAAGATTCTCTCTATCAGTCATGCAAAATAGCTCATGGTAATTGCCCAAAAGAAACCAAATTGCACTTAAAGAACATAGGCCAAATAAGTATCCAAAAAAACGTAGCCCTTCCTTTCTGTTCTACTTGTATTTGTTTTTAGAGAAACCTCTCTAAGAAGAAATCATTCGTGAGTTTCCTCTTGGCAAGGATGCTGGGAGAAAGTGGTAATGGTTTGGAATGCTGGGGGGGAATAAATACATAAGGATGGGGCGAGGCCAGGCATGTAGGACATGCTTCCAGGCATGTCCCACAATACTCCAAGAATTGGAAATCCTTTAAACGTTTTCTGTGAGTTAGTCCTTTTTGCTAGCTCATAACACGAGATCAGTGCAGAGATGAACTGTCAAGACGTATAGTCTGATTCAGCCTCCCCAACTAGAGATCTTCTGAGTTGGTCCAGCTTAGATTAGACTTCTTCTGGCATCTCCACCCTAAATCACATCAGCTACCCAATGTGCACCAGTGCTATTGTGTGGGTGGTATTTTGTTGGACAGATACACCACAAAGACTGCAGAGGAAACAGACAGCTCCCGGGCCTGATACTCAGTCTGTATTCTCAGGAGTCAAGGTTTTCACTATTCCCCTGTGGAGCTCTTCCTAATGCCCTTAGAAATGCCCTTGAACACTTTTATTTTTATCATCATTAAAAGATTTGGGAAACAAGATTAAAATCATTATAGATTGGGTCATTTATCACACTACTTCAAAGTCTCTTAAAGTGAAAATTCACTACGCATAATTATCTTTGTTGTTTGCAGGCTGTTAATCTCCTCTCCAATAACTCACCCATCAGTTATCTCCAGAAGCTACAACATCTTTTTCTTTTTACTTTCAGGGTAATGAGGAAAAACAAAATTAATCACCTCAATGAAAATACGTTTGCACCACTCCAGAAACTAGATGAATTGTAAGTTTGATTACACATATGTTGATAAAAATTTTCTTTCTGCTGTTCCAGTTCATATTTGTTACCCATATATGTTTTTACACATAAGAAAGATTTGTTTTTCTGTTTTCCTGGCACTATTTCTCTATACCTTGAGCCACAAAGGAATTCTGATAGCTTAAAAAATGTGTGTAAAAGAAAACTATAAAATAAATATTTGAGGAAAGTGAGGTAAAGAAACATAGCTGTGGAGAGAGAACAAAGTCAGGAGAAATTAATAAATAAAATACATCCTACACCACTCTGGCCCACTGCTAGAGAAGGCCAGAAAATTTATCTTTAAGTTTCCTAGAGAGCTAGGATTCAGAGGCCAGGAGATAAAAGACACCACTTTACTGATTCTGAAACCCAAGTGTAATCTTGGATCCATTAGGAAATTAGACACTGCCACTGACAACATCCCAAACTGTAATAATAGAAAAGAGAGCTATTTATAATGTCCCTTTTTTAAGATCAATGACACGGTTCCAAAGGACATTAAAACAACTCTCTGATAAATTAAAGCCCTATGGTCCAAGCACGTAGTAGTTGATTCTCCAAAGAAAATAATCATAGGACAATGGGTAAAGTACATATCCTTCCAACAATTATTGTAGTGTTAATTTCTTCAATTGGGATTTTGTTAAAGTCTGGGCTAGCCACTAGTTTGATTTTGTGTTTTCTAAAAAGAATCTGGGGTGTGGATAAAAAGTACATGTTTAACAATTAGCTGGACAGAATTTTGATTCGTTAAACACTTCTCTATAAAAATTAAAGAATGTAACTAAAATTTTCTCGGGACACCTTACCTACAAACTGAGACAGGTGGAGGGAATACATATGTCCCAGGCAGAAACGTTCCTTGGGAAATGATCCAGCATTCTTCTCCAAAACATCAATACTAATCATTCACAAAACGCACAATAAAATCTCAATAGATATCAGAACCAAGCATCTGCTGTAACAATTCCCGGTGTCTGGCAGGTAAAACATGCCAACAACGCATGGGAAATTATTTTATTCTCAGTAGTAGGGAGGGGTGTATGAGGTGACTCAAATGAGATTACCTAGCCATTAAGATACAAGGTAGTCAAGGGGTCCATACTTTTCCTTGTTTTATCCTACTTGCAACCACCATCTGAATACCGGAAGGCAATTTCTGCAAATCCTGACTTTCATGGTGGCGCTAAGGTGGGGGTTCTATGTAAGTATCCGTAACCAGTAGTGAGCATGGAACACAACAGGTTAGTCTGTTACCAGTGCTAATCCAGGTTCAGAGGTAAAGGAAAGAGCAATAAAGGGGCAGAGAGGGTCACCAAGACCAAGAATTAATCCTGCCTAAATCCTGCCAAATCCCTTACTAAATGCTGGCCCAAAAAATCAGGTTTACAGGGATGAAAATGGTATGTTTTCTAAGAGGTGATGGTTTATGTGGATATGTCTAGACCTCAAATGAGTGACTCTCCTTCTGAGAGGAGGCTGCACCAGCCTATGTGCCCCTCCTGGCTTGATCCCACCAACCGACGTAATGAAGACAAGTAAACTGCCAACAATCAGGATTCGCTTCTCCCAGGAGACTTTAAACAGTTCTGGGGGCAGAAACTTGGCTACGTGCTTGATTTACTTTGTGCTTTCAGAAATGGACCTCAAGTCGAGTTAAGTTTAGACCAACTTTCCTAAAACCGAACTGAGAAAATGGTCTTTTTATGTGTCACTTAGGATCTAGGCCAAACGGTCCCCACTACATGATTCATGATAAAAAGAACTATACGTTAGAATTTGCTCTAACAGCCAAAACCAGCACTCCCCTGAGAAACAGCTGAATATGATATTTCGAGATTTAATTAAGAGTCCTAGTGGACTCTTCTAAATCTGTTTTTCACGTTGCCGCCCTAACATGATCAATATTTTACTTGACTTCCCACGCAAGGAACTGGAATTATGCCACAGTTTTACCTAAACATGAAGCAGATGCGGTCTGTGAATAGTCTTCTAAGTAGGGATACAAAGAATAGCTAGTCCAAAACTAAGCTGCATACTGGACAGCCCAAGATGAATAGGTACAGGGCTTGCATTGAAAGGGCTCACATCCTTCAGAAGAGGAGAATGTAGGTACAGAAACAGTTTTAATATGATGTTGTAAAAGATGTATGTGTTATCTGTGCCACATAAGGGAGAACAGAGAAGAGAATGTCTAACCTCTCTAGTTTCGGAAGAGTGACATGTGAGCAGAAGCTTTTTTTTTTCTTTAGGTACAGTTGATTTTCAATGTTATGTTACTTTCAGGTGTACAGCAAAGTCATCCAGTTTTGCATATTTTTTTTAGATTCTTTTCCAATGTAGGTTATAACAAGATAGTGAATAATAGTTCCCTGTGTTATATAGTGAATCCTTGTTGTTTATCTGAGCAAAATCTTAGGATGAAGAACAAGAAGCAAAGCTTATTCCAGGCAGGAGAAAGCACCCAGACAAAAACCTGGAGGTTACAATACTGAGTTGCATTCAGGTCCTGGTGAAAGTCATTTTGACTGAGTAGGAAGTGGTAGGAAACTAAGCTGGAAGGCTAGACAGTGGCAAGATATTTAAAGACTTTTTTATATCACATTAAGCAGTTTTGAATTTATCTTCTGTACAACAATGAGCTATTGAAGGATTTTAAGAAAGGGATGAAATCTTAGAAACATCCCTTTGGTTGTCAAATCAGACCATCTATCTTCACAGGCAATTCATCCATAAATACATAAATAACAGAAACAGCCTCAAGGTTCAGTTTACAACATGAAAATAAAACATGTACAGCAAAGACATTTATAATATTGATTATATTAGCTACTTTTTAGTTTTAAAAACTCAATCTAAAACTATCTTGCCCTTCCAAGTTGAATAACTTATGATTTATAAGCACTCCAGTAACAAATAGATCTATTCCCATGCCTCTCTCTGTGGCAACTAATAGGATTTGGAGATGGACAGGGAAAGTGGTTAGGCTTTCTCTTATTATCTCTTGATGACATTGGAGAACTCAAGCCTACTGAAACATTATCTTGTTTAGAAGAATTTGAGGGCTTTCTCATGAGAGTTGCCACTGTCAAAGCTACCACAAGAGCTGCTACTGTCCAAAATCTTCTCACAACTAAGCTACAAGATTATATACCACGTGTAGGCAGCCCTATTACTATACATACATGAAGTAACACACAAAATATGCAGACCCAGGAGTATATGAGATCTGGTGTATATCAGCTGTGGAAGAAACTGGAACCTGAAATAATCTACTTCCAGTTGAAAGTCATAATAAACTGGAGCAAAAGAAAAAATTAAGGCCCCAAAACACATTTCTACTCGAGGGAGGGATAGAGGGAGGAAGGGGAGGAAGATGAAAAAGGAAGAAGGGCACAACACAGATATTAACTGAATTAGAAAATTGTATCTATTAGAACCAGACCAAATATCACTGAGTAATTGTCTCTGAGTGAGTAATAAAATGGGATAAAATATTTTTATCTTTTACCATCTCACTCCCTTTTTAAAGTTTTGACTTCTATTAATTAATATTTACCTCACTAATGGCATTGTTTGAAAGTCATCTAATGGTTTTCAATAAATTACTGAACTATGGATAAAGTTTTAAGGAAATAATATGACATTTGCAATTGTTTCCCTAGGGATTTAGGAAGTAATAAGATTGAAAATCTTTCACTGCATGTCTTTAAGGATCTGAAGGAGCTCTCACAATTGTAAGACTGATATGAATTTTGTATTTTATTTTTTAATTCATTTTATTTTTTAATTCATTTTATTTTTTAAAATTGTGATTAAAATATACATGTGTGTGTGTTTACCATTTTAACCATTTTTAAGTGTACAGTGCAGTAGCATTACGTACATTCACATTGTTGTACAACCATCACCACCATCCACCTCTAGAACTGTTCCATTTTTCCAAACTGAAGCTCCACACCTATTAGACAAGAACTCCCCATCGATACCCACCCCCACCAGCATTCATCACTCTGTTCTGTCTTTGTGAATTTGGCATCCCTAAGTACCTCATAAGTGGGTGGAATCATACACCTATTTATCATTAAATCATACACCTATTATTATCATTCTGAATAATAATCCAAGTATGTAAGTACCACATGGTGTTTATCCATTCATCCATTGAAGGACACTTGTGTTGATTCCACCTTTTAGCTGCTGTGAGTAGTGCTGCTGTGAATGCAGATGTATAAATATCTGTTCGAGAGTTTGGTTTCAATTTTTTTGGGTATATAGCCCCAGAAGTAGAATTACTGGGTCAAATGGTAACTCTATTTTTAATTTGTAAAGGAAACACCATACTCTTCTCCATAGTGACTACACTATTCTATATTCCCACTATCAGCACGCAAGGATTCTAATTTCTCCACATCCTTTAAGAACAGTTGTTATTTTATATTTTTTTGGTAATAGCCAACATAATGGATGGGAAATGGTATTTCATTGTAGTTTTGATTTGCATTTCTCTAATGATTCATGATGTTGAGCATCTTTTCATATGCTTAGTGGCCATTCGTGTATCTTCTTTAGAGAATAGCTATTCAAGTCTTTGCCCATTTTTAAATTGGGTTGTTTGGGTTTTTGTTAAGTTGTAGGAGCATTGTTTTCAGATATATCATTTACAAATGTATTCTCCCATTCTGTAGGTTGCCTTTTGACCCTGTTAATAGTGTTTTCTGATGCACAAAAGTTTTTTATTTAGATGTGGTCCAATTATCGTTTTTTTGTTGTTGTTGTTACCGATGCTTTTGGTACAATATACAAGAAATCATTGCCTAATCCAGTGTCATGAAGCTTTTCTCTTATGATTTCTTCTAAGAGTTTTAAAGTTTTAGCTTTTCTATTTAGGCCTTTGATCCATTTTGAGATAATTTTGTATGTGGTGGGAGCTAATGGTCTAAGCTCTTTTTTTGCATGTGGATATCTATCTGGTTTTCCTAGCACCATTTGTTGAAAAGATTTTCCTTTCCCCATTGAATAGTCTTGGCATGTGCTACAAGTTATTTGACCATATATACAGTTTGTTCCTGGGCTCTCTGTTCTGTTCCACTGTCCTATACAACTGTCTTTATGTCAGCACCACACTGTTTTGACTACTGTAGCTTTGTAGTACATTTTGAATCAGGAAGTGAGACCTCCAATTTTGTTCTTCCTTTTCAAGGTTGTTTTAGATATTCAGGTCCCCTTGAGATTTCATGCAAATTTTATGATGGATTTCTCTATTTATGCAAAAAAAAAGTCATTGAGATTTTGATAGAGATTACACTGAATATGTAGATTGCTTTGTGTAGTATTAACATCTTAATGATATTAAATCTTCCAGTCCAAAAACACAGAATGTCTTTCCTTTAATTGGTGTCTTCTTTAATATCATTCGGCAACATTTTGTTTTCCAAGTACAAGTCCTTCACCTTTATTCAGTTTATTCCTAAGTATTTTATTCTTTTAATGCTATTGTAAATGGAATTGTTTTCTTAATTATCTTTTTGGATTGCTTATGGTTAGTGTATAGAAATGCATTTGATTATTGATTATTTTTGATTATTGATTATTGTTTGATTATTGTGTGTTGGGTTTGCATTTGGCAATTTTGCTGTATTTGTTTATTAGTTCTGACAGTTTTTGTGTGTATGTGTGTGTGACATCGTTAGGGTTTTACACACATAAAATCATGTCATCTGTGAACAGAGATAGTTTTACTTCTCCCTTTCCAATTTGGATGCCTTTTATTTCTTGCCTAATTGCTCTGGCTAGGACTTCCAGCACTATGTTGAATAGAAATGGTGAAAGTGGGAATCCTTGTATTCTTACTGATTTTAGAGAAAAAGCTTTCAGCCTTTCACCATTGGGTATGGTATTTGCTGTGGCTTTCACATATGGCCTTTACTATGTTATGATAGTTTCCTTCTGTTCATAGATTGTTGAGTCCCCTTCCCTTCTTTCATACAACACATTTCTTATTGTCATTCTTCCTCTCTTTCCTTCTTTCTGTAGTTATCACTCCTCCCCAACCCAACTAAATTTCTTGAAAAGTGAACCTGCCCTGAGAAGTTCCCTTTAAACAATTCTTGTTTCAAGGTGTTGTTTCACAAAGATTTTTAAATTTTCTCCATTTACATTCAGATGTACTGTCACTCTGATATCCATCTCTTTGTTTCTAGCTATAGAGCCTTTTCCTTTTCCTTTCATGCCTCACAACTTGCTAATGTAATATGCCACTCTTTGACATGATGTATTGTAAAAAATATTCAATGCGATTTCACTAATTCAAGTTTTGACTAAACGAGGTTCTTTTTCTTTTATTTAAACCACACCTGATGATAGGCAAAATCTGAAGTGGTGTAGCTTCCCTTTGGGTACCCTGCTGCTCCTTTGGTGGAACCATTCCTGAACCTCCCCACCTTCATGCTCATGTTGTCTTAGCTCTCTCTTTCTTTCTCACTAACACACTTACTGAGAGCTGTGCACTGTCCTAAAAGTTCTGTCTCCATTAATCCACTTGAATGTCCAGTGAGCCCTAGGGGGCAAGTGCTATTGCTATACTTTTTTTGTTAATGTTTAAAGGTAACCCTAAGTCAACAGATACACTTTCTCTTTACTCAAATACTTTCTAGAGTTGACCTATTGCTACTCTTTTTTAAAAACAGGAATCTTTCCTATAACCCAATCCAGAAAATTCAAGCAAACCAATTTGATTACCTTGTCAAACTCAAGTCTCTGTAAGTATACACCTATAAGGATAGTTTTATGATGTATTTTTATTTACATTCTAATAGCTAACAAATTCTATAAAATAAGATTGATAGAATCTCAAATCAGAAGTTTTATTCCCAGGATATTGGTTAAACTCCAGAAAAACATATAAGATGAGTGCTTGCTGGGCTATAAACAGATAGTTATTAGTTTAATCTTTCATATTTATAAGCTAAAAATTAGATAATGATTAATCATTCTATATATTTCTATAATCACCAGGAGCTTATATTGGATTGTTTGCTTTGATCCTTTGAAAGCTTCTATGCATGTTTATTCTTTCATTAGCACTGATCATCTGAGAATTTATTATACGCATTGTTATCCCAAGATGGAATATTCTAGATTATGTAAAACATCACTTGCAACACACACGTGTAAACATACACACGTAAACACACACACACACAAATTATGTTAGGGACTAAGAATTGCCTTAAGAAGGTAAGCTTCAGTTCTTTTAAGTGTTCCCTCAGTAAAGTGGCATTTTATTAGAAAAAAAAATATTATTTAAAATTATTAGAAAATTTTCAAGAATGTAAAATGCCTTTGCTATTATAATATTGTTTAAAGATAATACTTGTTCATTTATTTCACAAATATTTATTGAGTAGTTACTATGCAGAAACCATTGTTCCACTATCTATTAGAAGCCAAAAAAATTCAAATAGGAGAGATAAAGAGAGATAAATAGCAGAATCAAAAAAAAGGGAGGAGAAAAAAGAGTTATTATGGAATCATGCAATCATGTGTGTGAAACTTTTGAAAATTGTAAAGCACTGTAGAATTCAAAGAATCTTTCATTCAATAAAAAAAATTTAATAAAAAAATTTTAAAGGAGTTAGGGAAGTGCCTAGGGAAGGCTAAGTATGAATATTTGGTTCAGAATAAGTGTTAACAGCATTTTATTAAACTGTCCTTCACAAAAACTCATTTTATTATACCCTGCATAACATTTTTTTTATAATTAATTTGATATTTTTAGCAGCCTAGAAGGAATTGAAATTTCAAATATCCAACAAAGGATGTTTAGACCTCTCATGAATCTCTCTCACATGTAAGCAGATGTTTTTTCTTGTTCTTCACCTTGATTTTAGTCTTTTATGTTTCCACATGTATTGTGCTAATACCTTCATACCCGACGCATCCAATCTTATTAATATTTTCTGCTTATTAATTTGCCCAAACAATAATTAACTCTTAAAGCATTGGTATTGAGTGGGGTGATTTTTAGTTTTCCATGGTTTGGTAGAATGAAAGGAGATTTGTCTGAAAGTCAGACAACAGGAATGTGGAGAGAACTCACTCGGGCTTGTAAGCTCTCCTGAGCGCTAATGCCAGTCACAGATACTCATGTTTGTCCACATGGCACAAATGTGACCAGATGAAGTGGGAAGTCACATAAACTACATAAAGGAAAACCTCCTCAGTGAAAATTGCCCACAGTGTCAGGGCATGATGGAGCAAGAGTGTACAGATAAAATGGTAAACCACGAAAAATCTTTTATTCAAACAGTGTGTCTCATCATATCATCAATTACATGCTTTTGAAACACTTTCTTTAATTGAAAATTAAAGAATATTTAATATATATTATATATATTTGTATAATATATATAAATATATTTATAAACATATATTTATATATGTTTATATATAAATATATAAAATATTTTTATATATATGACATATTAGAATGATCTCCATACTAGGGTAATTAATTCCCAATAATTTAGAAAGTGTCATGGCAGCCACCATCACTCTAAAATCCTGCTTTTATTTTAAATGTACTGGAGGACGCTGTTTTCATTTTCCGTAATTCCTCAGAGAGAATGCTTATAAAAGTTTCTTTGGTTGCACACAACAAGAAACCCTCTGACTAAATTAAGCAAAGCAGAGTTTATTGGAAGAAAATGGTGTAGCTCACCAGAAACAACTCAAGGAGCAGACTTGCACTGGGCAGAAACCATGGCAGATCCTGGGATCCAGGCAGCAAGAGTTAAACAGAACAATACACTGTAATTGTCAAGTTTTTATCTTATATTACTACAACTCTTTATACTACAAAGATCATTGATATTTTTTTGCCAGAGTACATGGCGTGAGGGGCAAATAGATCTAATTTGAATCCTGATTTCTGCATTTATTAGAAATTTTTCCAGCAGATAATTTGCTTCCCATTGAAGATTCACCTGGTATGGTGGTACCAACACCAACCTCATGGAGCTGCTTTGAGAATTTATTCCTGATACTTAGCAGATGCTCAATAAATGGTCCTGGTGTTGGTGGTAGCACAGTAGTAATTACTGATTATCCAGGAAGTGTTTTTATTAACAAGTGTTTTTATTATCAAACCCCTTATTATGTACCAAAATCTAGTGTGAGTGTAAGCATGTTAGCAAGTAGTTACAGATCACACAACTTCTATACTAGAAACGTCATGGAAGCACAGAGGACAGAGTCCTTAACTCTCTTCCCCTGGGTGTGAAAAAACAAAACCAGTTGCAGCAACCCTAGGAGTTATGTAATGGTGGATTTATTAATGCATACACCAAAAACACTGAAAACCCAGCAACAGTTTCCTTGGGTGGATTGTCCTGATCACATGCTAACAGTTGATTTATGTTCCAAGACATGGCTGACACTTGTATGTTCATTACTCCTATTTGCTGTTATCACCCACACAT
Source organism: Hippopotamus amphibius kiboko (assembly GCF_030028045.1). NCBI lineage: Eukaryota > Metazoa > Chordata > Mammalia > Artiodactyla > Hippopotamidae > Hippopotamus > Hippopotamus amphibius. Next base: position 88,895,805 of record NC_080188.1, read on the forward strand.
TCTTTTAAAATCAAGTTAATGAGAAGTAAACTTTAGAGCTTCAGGTACCCTCATGTTTTACAGTCATTCTTTAAGTCTCATATTAAGACGTTTTCTTTCTACTGAGAGAATGTAGAAAGTAGCTATCAATGTAGAGTGACACTGACTTCAATTTGAAGTCTTATTTTTCCCTTCTCTTTGCACATCAGCTATTTTAAGAAATTCCAGTACTGTGGCTATGCACCGCATGTTCGCAGCTGTAAACCAAACACTGATGGAATCTCATCTTTAGAGGACCTCTTGGCAAGCGTTATTCAGAGAGTATTCGTCTGGGTTGTGTCTGCAGTTACATGCTTTGGAAATATCTTTGTCATCTGCATGCGACCTTATATCCGGTCTGAGAACAAGCTGCATGCCATGTCAATCATTTCTCTCTGCTGTGAGTATTTCCTGGCTGAAGAGGAATTACAGTTTCGAAATATATAAAAGTGTGTTGGTATTAGACGATAAGTAACCAGAGTACCAGAATTATGAGATTTTTAACATTTCTCCCCTTTGCTTATATGTTGTTTTCACATTTGCTACAGTGAAAATAAATCACTTTAGCGATAAGAAAGAAAATAAGTTTTTAAAATAAGAAAACTCAGTCACCTTACACAGATTAATGAAGTGCTCATTCATTAATTTTATCTCATGAGGAAGCTTTTGTTCATTCGCTTTCTTCTCTGAAGGTATATTTTATGAAAGCATGTAAAATTTTTACCGTGAACAAAATTGGAACTTTCATGGTCACATTTTCACACCCAGAGCTGTATTTATTTCTTGTTTTCATGTCCAGTTCATAGATACTGAGTTCAAACACTGTTGTTCTTCTGATTGCTGAGTTTCTAGCATCTTTTCCATTCATAATTTGAAATATTTAAATAAGAAATTTTTTAGGTAGTATTAAATTTTTTGTTTTTCAAATGTGATTGCAAGGTATTGTATTATGTTAAGTGAGGAATACAAAAAAATAAATAAATAAAAGCAAGAAACCAGTCCTCAAGGTGTTTATAGTGTGGGTCAAGTGGTCTATAATTTACCCACACTTCCTCAAGCAAGCATCAGTCTATATGATGTCCTACTTTTTTATGAACGTTGTGCCATGTCTTATCCTCACCCTCATTCAAAGTCTAAAGTTGAACTGTCTTTTCATTGCAAGCTACCTATGAAACAGAACTCAGAAATTGTTTACTACTTTGTTGTTAGCTACACAATTTTGAGTTTGCTCAATTTCCCTGGTAAATATAACCTCAGTGTTTAAAGATTAGGGCCAGCCTTATGATGTATACCGTGATATGATTTTAGGATCGTTGTATAGAGTGCTTGCACAGTCAAAAAAAAAATCTCACCTACTTTCTGATATGCAATGTTTGCTTAAAAGGCAAATACACCAAGAAGTGTATCACATTAATAGCTGATTTGGAGGTTGGAGGAGTCTGAAAAGAGACAGCGAAAGATGTATTTTAGGAATCAGAGAGAACAGTTTTGCTTAGACCTCCACTGGATAAGTCACTTAAGCCTCTCAAAATTATACAGACTACAGAGCACTTCATAATTATTCATATCTTCTAAACCGACCTCAAAATTCATAGTCATTACTCTATCATAGCAACTTCTGAATTACTTTCTCTGGGATTTTGAATGACTTAGCTTCTGACCATGGAAGAGATGAACCAAATTATAACATCTGGATCTTGTCCCTAATTGAACACTCAACATAATTGCATTTTACTCATTTATTCAGCACTGCTAGGTGATGGGACTGAAACAGAAAACAAAACAGACAAGCTCTCTGCTCTTACAGACTGTGTATTAGATGAAAATAGAGGAATGATTACCTAATTGGCTGCAGAGGATGCTGTAAGAGTGCTTATCAGAGAGAGCTGATGAAGTGGTCCTTACCTATAAATGAATTCTTAGAATAAAAGTTACCTCCCCCCAAGATAGAATAAACTTGACTATTTGGGGCTAATATTAAAAATAGTACTGCTTACTGATAACTCCAGCTTACCTATTTATTTCTCTACATTTGTGAAATTCACTGATCTGCATAGGTGCCGACTGCCTGATGGGAATCTACTTGTTTGTGATTGGAGCCTTTGACCTGAAGTTTCGAGGCGAATACAACAAGCACGCTCAGCTGTGGATGGAGAGTATTTATTGCCAGCTTCTGGGATCCCTGGCCATTCTGTCCACAGAAGTATCCGTGTTACTTTTAACATTTCTGACATTGGAAAAATATATCTGCATTGTATATCCTTTTAGATGTTTAAGACCTGGAAAATGCAGAACCATCACAGCTTTGATTCTCATTTGGATTATCGGGTTTATCGTGGCTTTCATCCCACTAAGCAATAAGGAATTTTTCAAAAACTACTATGGCACCAATGGAGTATGTTTCCCTCTTCATTCAGAAGATACAGAAAGCATTGGAGCCCAGATTTATTCAGTTGCAATTTTTCTTGGTAAGAAATCCTGTATTAGAAGCCCTCTCATTCAAATGATAGAATAAATCACAATAGTAATCTCATTAAGCCTTTTCATGTTTACAACTTTCTATTTCAGATCTTCTAACCAGAATGGACATTGGGGGTAGATTGTATCAGAATCCTCTAAAAGGATTTTTTCCCTAAACTACCACTTTATCTTAATTCCTACATGATGCACTTTAATAAAAGACAACGCTAAACGCTTGCCTTTCATGCATTCACCCTAATAATACTAAGCAAAATATATTTTAACTCTTTGCCTTTATAATATGAACAAATTCAAGCAGCCACACAAGTCTTTGGCTTGAGAGCAGACAAGTATTTCCTCTTGTGAAAAATATTATTAAAATATAACAAAGTGGGGGCTTCCTAGGTGGCGCAGTGGTTAAGAATCTGCCTGCCAATGCAGAGGTCACAGGTTCGATCCCAGCTCCAGGAAGATCCCACATGCCGCGGAGCAACTAAGCCCGTGTGCCAAAAAAAAAAAAAAAAAAAAAAAAAAAAAAGAATGAAAAAAAAAAAAAAAAAAAAACAAAAAAAATATAACAAAGTAATTGAATTACCAAAACAATTAATACTAGGCAGATTAACTTAATAAGCCCAGGATATTCATTGAATTACTATAATCTACTTTTAATATGCCATTTTAAAAGTAAATATTACTGTTTCAACAATAATTTTTTTTAATTCATTATTTTTGTACCTTAGTAATTCTTACAAAGAACAAAAAACATGTTGTGGTCTTTGTATCTTCCCCTTTATAATAACAGCTAAGGGTATGTTTGTTTGTTTTGAAAGAATGTTCATATTCATTAATCAACACCTTTGTGTTCTTAATAGGTATTAACTTAGCAGCATTTATCATCATAGTTTTTTCCTACGGAAGCATGTTTTACAGCATCCATCAAAGTGCCATAACAGCAACTGAAGTACGGAATCAAGTTAGAAAGGAGATGATCCTTGCAAAACGGTTTTTCTTTATTGTATTTACTGATGCATTATGCTGGATACCCATCTTTATACTGAAATTTCTCTCATTGCTTCAGGTAGAAATACCAGGTACAATTTTTTTCTTCCTGTAAAGAAATAAAAAATTTGTTTCTATGGAGTTCCTCTAAGAAAGAATATGAAGATCCCTAACACTAACCCATTTCAAGAATCATAACGCAGAGTTATATGTACTTAAAGCTCACTTCATCAATCATTTACTGGGAGGAAGCAGTTCAGTTCTTTTTTTCCTAAGTCATTCCATTTTATTTTTAGATTAATATTACTTACTTGTAGATTAAATTTTTTTCTTAAACTAGTTTTATTTTTTAATTTTCAATGCATTGAAGTGCAATTGACTTACAATTATATTAGTTTCAGGTGTAAAACAGTAATTTGATATTTTTATAGATTACACAACATGCTAAGTAAATATAAAATATTAACTATATTACCTGTGCTATATAATACATCTCTGTGACTTATTTAATAACTGGTAGCTTGTACCTTTTAATATCTTTCACCTATTTTACTCCTCCCTCCACCCTTCTTCTCTCTGGTAACCACTAGTTTATTCTCTGTATCTGTGAGTCTGTTTCTGTTTTGTTTGCTTATCTTGTTTTTTAAATTCGACATATCAGTGAAAACATACAGTATTTGTCTTTCTCTGTCTGACTTATTTCACTATGCATAATACCCTCCAGATCCATTCATGTTGTTACAAGTGGTAAGATTTAATTCTTTTCTATTAAGGTTGAGTAATACTCAGCTGTGTTTCTATGCCACATCTTCTTGATTCATTCATCTGTCAATGGACATTTAGGTTGCTTCCATATCTTGGCTCTTGAGAATAGTGCTACTATGGACATTGGGGTACATATACCTTTTCAGATTAGTGTTTTCATTTTCTTTGGATATTTACCAAGGAGTGGAATTGCTGGATTGTATGGTAATTCTAGTTTTTAATTTCTCCCTTTATGTCCATTAAAGTTTGCCTTATATATTTAGGTGATTACATGTTGGATGCATGTATATTTGTAACTGTTATATCTTCTTCTTGAATTGATCCCTTGATCATTATGTAGTGTCAGTGTTTGTTTCCTGTAACAGTCTTTATTTTAAAGTCTATTTTGTCTAAGTATTGCTACTCTGGCTTTCTTTTGATTTCCATTTCCTTTTTCCATATTTCCAGATTCACTCTCATAAGATTTTATGTTTCTAGGACTTTATCTATTTCTTGTAGGTTGTCCAGTTTGTTGGCATATAACTGTTAGTAGTATTCTTTGATGATTGTACTTCTGTGATATCAGTTGTAACTTCTATTTTTTCATTTCTGATTTTATTTATTTTGACCCCCTTTTTTCTTGATGAGTCTAGCTAGATTTATCAATATTTTATCTTTCCAAAAAACAAACTCTTAGTTTCACTAATTTTTTTATTGTTTTTTAGTCTATTTCATTTCTTTCTGCTCCAATCTTTATTACTTCCTTCCTTCTACTAACTTTGGGCTTTATTTGTTCTTTTTCGAGTTCCTTTAATTAGAAAGTTAGGTTGTCCATTTGAGATTTTTTTGTTTCTTGAGGTGGCCCTGAATCACTATAAACTTCCCTCTTAGAACTGCTTTTGCTGTGTCCCACAGATTCTGGAGGGTTGTGTTTCTATTTTCATTTATCTTAAAGTATTTTTTATTTCCTCTTTGATTTCTTTGTTGACCCATTGGTTTTTTAGTAGCAAGTTGTTTAGTCTACACATTTGTGTTTTTCCAGTTTTCTTCCTATAATTGGCTTCTAGTTTCATACTATTGTGGTTGGAAAAGATGCTTGATATGATTTCAGTCTTCTTAAATTTATTAAGACTTGTTTTGTGGCCTAGCATGTGAGTTATCCTGGAAATGTCATGTATGTATGCATTTGAGAAGAATGTGTAATCAGCTGTTTTTAATGGAATGTTCTATATATATTTATTAAGTCCATCTGGTATAATGTGTCACTTAAAGCCACTGTTTTCTTACTGATTTTCTGTCTGGATGATCTAGCTTCTAGCCATTGATGTGAGTGGGGTTTTAAAGTTGCCTACTATCTTGTAATACTGTCAATTTCTCCCTTTATGTCTGATGATATTTGCTTTATATATTTAGGTGCTTCTATGTTAGGTGCATATATGTTTACAAATATTATATCCTCTTCTTGGGTTTATCCCTTTATCATTATATAAGTGGCCTTCTTCATCTTTTGTAACAGACTTCCCTTTAAAGTCTATTTTGTCTCATATGTGTATTGCTAACCCAGCTTTCTTTTCATTTTCATTTGCAGGCAATATATGTTTCCATCTCTTCATTTTCAGTATGTATGTATCTTCGCTCTGAAGTGACTCTCTTGTAGAAAGTATATAGATAGGGCTTCTTTTTTAATCCATTCAGCCACTCTATATGTTTTTATTGGGGCATTTTGTCTATTTACATTTAAAGTGATTATTGGTAGTTATGTACTTATTGGCATTTTGTTACTTGTTTTCTGGTTGTTTTTGTAGTTTTTCTCTGTTCTTGTCTTCTTTTAGCATTTTCCCTTGATTTTCTTTAGTGTTATGTTTGGGTTCCTTTTCTTTTGTTTTTTGTGTATCTATTGTTGGTTTATGGTTTGTAGTTACTATGATCTGTGTGTGTGTATATATATATGTATATATATGTGTATATATATATATATGTACATATATACACACACAGAAAGAGAAAAAGAGAGAGAGGTATATCATGCAAATTTCTGCTAAAAAATCAGCTTGAAGCCTTATGGGGTTTCCCTTGTATGTGATTCTTTGTCTTTCTCTTGCTGCCTTTAAAATCCTCTTTTTATCTTTAACTCTTGCCATTTTAATTATTATATGTCTTAGTGTGGATTTCTTTGAGTTCATTTTGTTTGGGACTTTATGTGTTTCCTGGATCCGGATATCTGTTTCCTTCTTCAGGTTAGGGAAAATTTTCAGCCATTATTTAATCAAATACATTTTGTGCCCTCTTTCTCTCTCTTTTCTTCTTCTGGGACCCCTATAATGCAAATATTAGTACACCTGATGTTGTCTTTGAGGTCCTTTAAACTATCCTCATTTTTTAAAATTATTTTTTCTTTTTACTATTCTGATTGGTTGATTTACAGTATTCTGTCTTCCAGGTTGCTAATCATTCTTTTGTATCATTCTTAATCTACTGTTGATACCCTCTGCCGTACTTTTCATTTCAGCTATTATATTCTTCAGTTCTGACTGGTTCTCTTTCACATTTTCTAATTCTTTGTTAAAGTTATGTGTTCCTCTATTCTTTTCCCAAGTTGGGTGAACATTTTTATGACCACTGCTTTGAATTCTTTGTTAGGTAAATTACTTATCTCTAATTCTTTAGGGTTTTTTCCCTGGGATACCTTGTTCTTTAACTTGGAAAATATTCCTCTGTCATCTCATTTTGTTTGACTTTCTCTGTTTGTCTCTGTGAAATTAGGTAAAACAGTTGCCTATCCTGGTCTTGATTTGCATCCTTATGTCAGAGCATCCCTATGCAGTCTGCACATGCCTGGTGGCTTTGGTGGGAGAGTTGAATCTGAAACAAACAGGGGCCAGGGTTTTCCTGGGGCATGCCAGGACCATTGCCTTGGCTGGGAGGTTGGGGGCAGGAGATGAAGGGGCTAGAGTCAGAACCCCATGTGAGCTAGGGCTTCTTCCAGGATGCGCTTCTCCTGGCACAAGCCGGTGGCTGCCACATGTTCAATTCTTTCCACAAATGCCAAAACATAATGACTATGGGAACAAAGGAAAAATGATTCCAATAAATTATATTCAATGTGTTGAAATTCTGATAATTCCATGCTTGAGATGACCAGAAAGGAACACAGGTTAAAATGATTATCAAATAATTACTTCCTTTTTTTCAGAACACAAGAAATTTTTCTTCCTGGAATACATAGCAATTTAGGGAATATTACCCCTGAGTGTGAGAGATGATTGAAGAAAGCTCTCTTGATATTTAAAAATAAGGTGGGCTTCCTAGGTGGCACAGTGGTTAAGAATCCGCCTGCCAATGCAGAGGTCATGGGTTCGATCCCAGCTCCAGGAAGATCCCACATGCCGCGGAGCAACTAAGCCCGTGTGCCAAAAAAAATAAATAAATAAATAAATAAATAAATAAAAATAAGGTGCATCACACTCATTAGGATGGCTGTTCTCAAAAACAGAAAATAACAAGTACTGGCAAGGATGTGGAGAAATTGGAACTCTTGTGCTAGTAGGAATGTAAAATGGCACAGCTGCTGTAGAAAGCAGTATGGTGATACCTCAAAAAATTAAACATAGGATTACCAAGTGACTCAGTAATTCTACTTCTGAGTATATACCCTAAAGAATTGAAAGCAGGGAATCAAACACATTCATACAACCATGTTCATGGCAGCATTATTCCCAGCAGCCAAAATGTGGGAATGAAACAACCCAAGGGTCCATCAATGGATGAATGTGTAAACCAAATGTGTTATATACACACAACGGACCTTTAAAGGGAGGAAATTCTGATACATGCTACAACATGGCTAGACTTTGAAGACATTATGCTACTGAAATAAGCCAGTCACAAAAGGACAGATACTGTATGATTCCACTTATATGAGGTAATTAGTGTAGTCAAAGTCACAGAGACAAAAAGTTTGTGAATGGTGTTGTCAGGGATTGGGGGAGGAATGTGGCGGGGGGGTTATTGTTTAAGGGTACAGGGTTTTAGTGTGGGAAGATGAAAAAGTTTTGGAGATGGAGGTTGGTGATGGTTCCACAACACTGTGAATGTAGTTAATGCCATGGAACTGTAAACTTTAAAATGGTTGAAATGGAATTTTATGTTATGTATATTTTACCGCAATAAAAATGTATAAAATCCTGTTAAATGTATGTATACTGCAATGTATATTCACACTAAAAATTTATAAACATGCAATTTTAATTTTGCTTTATCTCATGGTTGGTGGTGATAGTGCCTTACATAAGTAAAAGAGGGAAGACAGCATAAATTAAATTATAATAAAAATCTGAGTATTTGGTAGTTGCATATATACTACAGTAATTTTAAGATAAGTTTAGCCAAAGATGTTTCTACTGAAATAAACATCTAGTCAAAAGCCTAAAAATGCATACCTGTTTTTCAAACCAAATAAGTAGCAGAAATCTATTGAAGACAAGTCTATATATTCTGAGAAATACTACATGTACTATCTAGTAATTAAGACACTTGAAAAGGTATGATTTAAACACTAAACCATATTGTTTTTCCTAAAATGGAATCATATCAAAGTAATATGTAATCACTTGGTAAAAAACATTTCTACCTACTAGAATATTTCTGTTGATATATTCAAGAAAAGCTACTTAGCAAAAAACCTGTGTTTTTTGTAGTGTCAACACTGGCACCCTGGAGAAACATCGTGGAAACACATATAGACTTGGTATTTAATTATGTGACATCAAGGGAAAAAAATTAAGACTGAAAAGACATCTAGGGTAGAAACAAGGAAAAGGTGTTTCCATACCTTGTAAACATCCATAAACACTCAAGGAATTTCATTTTTCTCTTCCAGGTACCATAACTTCTTGGGTAGTGATTTTTATTCTGCCTATCAACAGTGCTTTGAACCCAATTCTCTATACTCTGACCACAAGACCATTCAAGGAAATGATCCATCAGTTTTGGTATAACTACAGACAGAGAAGATCTATTGACAGCAAAGGAAGTCAGAAAACATATGCTCCATCATTCATCTGGATAGAAATGTGGCCCCTGAAGGAGATGCCTTCTGAGTTAATGAAGCCAGCGCTTTTCACAGACCCCTGTGAATTGTCACTCATTTCTCAATCAACTAGACTCAATTCCTATTCATAACTGACTGAAATCTATTTCTACACAGAGAATACTGTGGGATGCTTCATGATGGATTTATTAGTATAAACTAAATACCATAAAATAATTTATAATAATGGCTAAAATGAATCAGCTTACAAGAACATGATGTTATTTGGGAAAAATCAAAATGACTGATGCCTGTGTAAAGGGAAATAAATTATATTGATAATGTGTATATACTACTACATAATTTGGATAGGAAATTAAGAGAAATCTACTTCAAGTTTCATTCATTCTTTTACCATTCGTTTACTGAGTACCCACTATGCGCATGGCACTGTGGTAAATTCCTGGGAGCAGACAGTATAGAATCTTTTCAATTTGCAATGTTAAAATTGTATTTAACTACAAGAATATACAAAGTCCATCTGCAGTTCCTAGTTTAACGTAGATGTCTGTCTTGCTTATCAGCAAACATAAGAATCATGGACACTCAAAGGTTTATGGCTTTGAATATTCAATATACTAGCATCAGAGAAAATGTCTGATTATTTGCAAAATACAGTTATTTTGTTTTAAGAACTCATCTTACCTCTTCTCAAGTCTCCTTACACTTGAGAGCCAATAAACATATTTATTACTATGAAAAAAAGAGCTCTGATATTAACTCAAAACAGCACCTTTCTGTCACTTCCTGCCCAGTTGTCTTTTTGCTTTAAATGAGCACCATTATATGAGATTGTTTTTAAAAAGAGAATGAAAGTATTGCAAAGGAATGAATCAGAAAAGCTAGAATGAGGAAAGACATTTAGTTCAGTGGAATAGAACTGAGAGTCCAGAAATAGAACCCTCATATTTACAGTCAATTGATGTTCAACAAAGATGCCAAGACAATCAAATGGGGAGAGAAAAGTCTTTTCAACAAATGGTGCTGGGACAACTGGATATCCATATGCAAAAGAATGAATTTGGACCCCTACCTTACACCATATACAAAAATTTACTCAAAACGAATCAACAACATAAATATGACATGAACCACTTAGAAGAAAATACATGGGAAATCTTCAAAACCTTGGATTTGCCAATGGATTCTTAGATATAGTAACAAAAGCATAAGCAATGAAAGGAAAAAATGGATAAATTGGACTTCATCTAAATTAGAAACCTTTGTGCATCAACGAACATTATCAAAAAAGTGAAAAGACAACCTTCAGAATGAAAGAAGGTATTTGCAAATCATATATCTGTGAAGGGTTTAATGTCCAGATTATTTAAAGAACTCTTACAAGTCAACAAAAAGTACAGGCAACCCAATTTTTTAAATGGGCAAAGGACCTGTATAGACATTTCTCCAAAGAATATTTATAAATGGACAAGAAGCATGTTCAATATCACTAATCATTTAGGAAAATGCAAATTAAAACTACGAGATAACCCTCTACCTACTAGGAGGGCTATAATTAAAAACAAAAAACAGAAAATTACAAGCATTGGCAAAGCCATGAAGATTGAAACCTATCTGCACTGCTGGTCAAAATGTAAAATGATGCAGTCAGTCACTGTAGAAAACAGTTTGGTGGTTCCTCAAAAGCTTATCATAGAATTCCCATATGATACAGCAGGTTCATTCTTGGGCATAACCCAAAAGAAAACAGTACTCAGATACTTGTATGCAAATACTCATCATAGCATTATTCACAGTAGCCAAAAGACGGAAACAACTCAAGTGCGCATGAACTGATGAACAGATAAACAAAATATGGTATATACGTACAATGGAATATTATTCAGCCATCAAAAGGACACATGCTAGAACATGATGAATGTGAAATAAGCCAGGCACAAAAAGTTCAAGTAACTGTATGATTCCATTTACATGATGTATCTACAATAAGGAGATTCAGAGACAGAAAGTAGGTCAGAGGTTACTGGGGCGGGAGGGTTGGGGAGGTGACACCTGAGAAGTATACAATATCTTCTTGGGCAAAAAGAAGTTCTAAAATTGTAGTAGTAGATAAACAGCTCTGCTGTTATACGAAAAGCCATCGAATTGTACACTTTAGACAGGTGAATTTGATGGTATGTGATTTCTATCTCAATAAAGCAGTTAAGGAAAAAGAAAAGAGCTATAATGCACTGATTCAGGAACTGAGCTTCAGGGGGAAAAGATCTGCATGTTTTACTCTACTTCACAGTACATTTTTACTCTACAGAGAAAGTCATCAAGGGATGAATTTACCTTCTGTTCATGTGGTCAGGGAATTCATCAGATACTCACTTTTTAGCTCTGAGCTATTGAAATGTTTTGCTGTCATAATTTGAAAATGTTACACAGGAATAAAATGCTTTTAGGTAGTTTTAAATACCCCAAAAATGTCTGAAACATGAAAATACTGGAATCAAAAACATAAACTTATTGAATATATAATTGTATAGATTTCTTCTGAAAATAAACTACCCGAAATTGAATTTTGTTAAAAATGTGGCTTGTCTGAGTCCTTTCTATTCTTACGTGGAATGATACCAATAAGTCTTCCAAGTGAAGAATGTGGTAGACTTTCAACAAATATATATATATATTTACATATATAAAGAGAGTTATTATTAAGGGATCAGCTCACATGATCAAGGAGGCTGGCAAGTCTGAAAATCTGCAGAGCCAATGTCCCACTTCAAGTCCAAAGGCCAAAAGCTACTGTAGAACCAGGAAAAGCCAATCTCCAGTTCAAAGGTCATCAGGCAGGCAGAGCCATGTTTCCAAGGCCTTCAGCTGATTGAATGAGGCCCACCCACATTGTGAAGGACAATTTGTCTTACTCAGGCTACCAATTTCACTGTTAATCTTACCCAAAAACACCCTCACACAAACACCCAGAATGTTTGACCAAGATATATCGGTACCTTGTGGTCCAGTCAAGTTGACACATAAAATAAACCATCACATATGGGAAGAGTAAATAAAATCACAACCTTGCATATTAATAAGTATAACCAAGAGCTAGGTAGCTAAGTGTGGTATAGACAAGCATATACTCTTGGTGTCAGAGACCCTCAGCCAAATTAGTCCATCTCAGCCTGCTTTGTATTCTGTAGAAAGGAGTAATATCACTTTCCTCAGACAGCTAATGTGGTTACATGAATACTGTTTATAAAGCTCCTAGCATAGCGTCTGATGCATATCTCATACTTAGAATTTTTGAAACTAAATACACTATTTTAATGCTAAAAATTCCATCTTACTGACTTCAGCCTTCTGAGGCTTTTAAAAGTTTACATCAGTCAGAATATTAAATTGTCCTCTGAGGTTTATATAGAGCTGGTAATGAGCTACTAAGTTTAAAATTTTTTTCTTAAGTCTCTAAGAATGTTTATGCTTTGAGCTCTTGCCCAACCTCCCCCATGAAGCAGAGCAAAAAGAAATATAAAAAGGGATGATTTTTTTTTTTTAAAGCCACTCTTGAAAATAAGATGAACTCCTCCGTGGACCCCACACAGCGACAGAAACTGTAAGCAGAGCTGAGCTGTGGGCCTGCGGGCTCCAGACATTCGCAGCTATGAGTTTTGGTAGAGGAATTAACTAAAAATGTCCACAGAAGCCTCACTGCTTGAAATAAGGGCTTAACCCAAGCTGATGGCAATGAAATAAAATTAGAAATCAACTTTTCTAACTTAAAAAAAAATACATCGGGGGAGGTGCAGGGAGAGGAACTCACGCACACAAAAACCAAAGTAGTACAGGTTACACTTACGATACAGCTAAAACAGGGGAAGTTACAGGGAATCTTAGCATGAGATCAAGCAAACAGATCAAAAGAACAGAATAGAGAGCTCAGACCAAGGCATTTATATGGTAACTCAATGACATGCAGCATTTGAAACATGGTATTTGCAGGAACAACTATACACACACAAAAATAAACACACAAAACAAGACCTGAAAATTAAACCATAAGCAAAAAGAAATTCAGGTGGATTAAACACCTAAACATTAAAAACAAACTTTTTTAACTTTTGGAAAGACATATAGGAGAGTATCTTTATAACATTTCCTAGACAAGACCCAGAAAACACTATTATGAAAGACTGGTGAGATTACATTAAAGTTAAAAACATTTATTCAGGGAGACTCTATAATCAAAGATAAACCACAGGCTACAAAAGATAGTTGAAACATACATAATGGATCATTAGTTAGTATTCAATATATGTAATACCTACAAATCCATAAGGGAAAGGCAAAACGTAACAGAAAAATGGGCAAAAGGTATGGCCTTGGAAATCACACTGCATTTCCTCAATATGCTAGTTACACAAGTCAACATTATTCAATGTGGGAAACTCTACAAGGGCATGAGTATCAGGAGAAAGGAGACCACTGGGGCCCTCTAGAGGCTGGTTACTACATACACAAAATAGCGTTTTTTTTTTAATTGAAATATAGTTGATTTACAATATTACATTCGTTTCAGGACAGTACTTTGTAGTCTTTTGAAAACATGAATATGTATTAAAAATACAAAAACACAGACTAGCCTATGCACCACCTGTAGGACAGTGGTTATCTCTGAGGAGAAGGAGGGGATGGAATCAAAGAGGTAACAAAACAAGATTCAAATGCATCTAACCTTTACATACATACAAACATCTGAAGAAAGCACAACCAATGCTAACACTTACTAACCTGCATAGTGAGAATGCATGGGTGTTGTTTAAACCATTCACCTTTCCTGTTAGGTTTGAAATATTTCAATAAAAAGCTTTAAAATAATGAACTCAAAGAAATGGAAATAACATTTGCTTTGGACAGGTTTATTTTTGTACATTTTAAAAATTGCATTTTCACGACACATAAAAAATATTTTTCTAATATCAAAACAAGCATCTCTTTGGTATAGGAACACACCATATGTGTTATCTTCAACATAAAACATCAATCAAGAACTATGACCTAATATGCTAAACAAAACTATCCTTTACCCATCCATGTGGCCTCTTTCACAGGTCCAAGGTGGGGCTTGGGAATATAGCTCTGTGCATACCTCCATATCAACAAAGAATTAAGATGCCGTATCAGAGGTGTCCAGAAGTTATACAGAGAATTAGTTGGCTTAATCATTGACACATGTGATACAAATCCACCAGAAAGAGAGAGAGAGAGAGCAATGTAAGATACGGGACAAGTAAAATGGAACACTGTCATGAAGATTAAATAATATGAAAATAATTACATCATTTAAAATTGATGCATTTTAAAAAGTAACTTGTTTAGAATTATTACATTTAGAATTTAGAATTATTACTTGCCAAGTTCCTAAAGTAATAATACAGAGCCATAACTTTAATAAGGCACTTTAAAGAGAACAAACATGCAACAGCATTTAATACAAGAAATATCTAGAAAAAGCAGTCAACCTTAGAAATAGAGAAAAAAATATGCATTCTTTCAAGACAGGTTTCAGTAAAAGCTTCTTTGAAAAGCATCATAGAAGGGCAAAAAATACCATATATCTTAAAAAGCGTTACCAAAGTTCAAATTCCTGTTTAAAAAAAAAAAAAAGATAACATTTTCCTTCAAGTCAATGAGGTTGACTCAAATTTTTTTCAAGAAACAAAATCTTCATGCTAAAAACAGGAAGAAAAAACAGCTTTTAATTATGCTGTCAACTCATTCAACAAACGTAGTGACTGCTGTGTAAGAGTGTTCTAGGAGCTGGAAATATAGAAGTAAAGAAGACAATCATTGGTTTTAGGGAACTTAGCCTAATGGAGCTGGATCCAACATTAGTAACCTGAAAGTTACCCGTCTTGGTCCATAAAATAAAGCTCAACTTCAAACTGCCATCTTTGGCATCTTCTTGCAAATCTAAGAGAATAATGTTCCACCTACTTTGCTACTGGTAATACTGTGGCATTATTATCTAGTGATTAAATTAACTTTCATAAAAGATTCTTTGGAAGTTTAGAGAACTTTCAAAGTGTTTAAAGGTGAACAAATACGGGCCAGCATCAAAAGTAACATCATTATTCTGTTTTCACAAAATGAAGAAAACCAAGAAAAATTCCATTTTCTGTATACGGAACTGCTGGCGATTATCCTATCCACATGCTACATGTGCAAAATCATAAATGAGGAAGTACGGATTATTACAGTCAAGTCAGTTGTCAGGCTTCAAGGAATCATAGCCTTCTTTCAAGAGGTCCCGCCATGTTTTAAGGAAACGTGCATTTTCTGTACATTTGAAGGCAAGCTCTTCCACTTGAGCTGATACTGCCGATGTGGCTTCAAGAAGTTTGGTTAATGAAAACGCTGCCTGAAATTTTAAAAAATAAAAAAAGTCAAACAATAGAAGTTTTTAAAATTCTCACCTCATTTTATAAACCAGTCTGAAAATAACTTAGAATCGCTAATCCAATGCTCAAGTTATTTTCCTTAAAAGTAAAAAAATCTTCGAACTTAATCAGCAACTTTTCATGGAACCTAAGAAATTCTTTTATATGAAGCAAGCTTTGAGTAAATATGTCTGCTAGAAAGACATCCATTATGTATGAGACATGACCCGTCAGCAAGTTTTTTTGTAGAGACACTAGAGTTATCTAAATACACTAGAGTCTCACTTAGCTCAACAAGACGACTTGGGCCCGTTGACACCAAGTACCAGAAGTATCTGAAGAACTTACGATACAACTGTTACTGATACATGAGTAAGAAGGGCCTTGCTCCACTATTTTTATCCGTGAACAGTGCAGACTATGAAAACGTACAGACCAAAGAATAGGCACTCAGAGCTCACAAGTAACACCAACAAAATCAACACCCATGCAGAAAACGCCCCATCCTTGGTGGAAAACTCACTTCTTGATCAAACGCTTTCTTCACCCACTGTATAAAAATAACATTGTTCCTGGGTAACACATCGGCACTGCAATCTACATGCTCTCTTGTAACCAGCCTTGTTCAGCAGAGATACAAGCTGCGCCAGCACTTTAGCCATCTTTTAAAACAACAAATACTTGCTAAGCAATGAGATAGTAACGGAGTTCACTCTGCAGTTTGCTACCTGCACAGGAGCGCCTCGCAGTTAAGATACAACCTATGGACCTCATTCACTTGACCTTAAATCCTGAAACCGGGACTCCTCCGGGGGGGTGGGGGGGAGGGCAGGGGGTTGGAAATTGTAGATTCCACACAACCCGTCCTGATCAGGCATCCCGGCAATCACGGGGAGAGGTCTCTGCACCGTTAGTGGAAGCCGTCTGGACCACGGGGCGGGGACTGACCCGCCTGGACAGATAATCGCCTTGGTAACGGGCTCTGGGCAGGCGGCCAACTAGGACGCGAGGCCCTTCAGTCCCGGGAAAGAAATCACAGCCTGGCCCTCAGCCCCACAGATGAGGCGGGGCTGGGGGGATGCGCGCTGCGCGGTTTCGGGTTACAGCGCCGGACCCTAATCCGACGGCTGGGCAGCAAGACCCCGCGCGGGCGCGGCGGAGGAGGGGTGCCCGGGACTGTCGGCGTGGATCCTGAACACCCGGCGGGACCTGACCCGGACCGCCGGCCGCACTCACGTCTCCGATTTGCAGCTCCACCTCCTCCAGCGGGTCCACCAGCCGGCCGCTGCTCCTGCTCGGAACCGACCAGCCCAAACCCCCCGGGGTGCCGGGGGAAGATGCCGAAGACACGTCTGAAGACGCGGGAGAGGAGGGCGGCGGCGGCGGGGAAACCTGCAGCTCCTCGCGGTCCGCCATGGAGCGAGCTGCACGGCGGGACCGGACCTCGGCGGCCGAACCGACACCAACCGTCTTTCAACCTCGCGCCCAAAGCCCAGCGGGCCCGCCTCCTCCAGTCTCTCGGCCGGGGACAGCGAAGCCCTGTCACTTTCTCGGGACAGCCAATCAGATGCCAGTGAATTTGCCTCGGGCGGCTCTCCACTTCCGGAGTAGAAGACTACAGCTCCCAGGCTGCCATGCGCGCCGCTCCGCCTCACCGTCTTGGAGCTGCGCGCGCGATGCGCCCTGGGATTTGTGGTCTCGGCCCCCCTACTCTGGCGTCCTCCGCGCGCCCGGGTGCGAGGCCACGCAGCTTGTAGCCGCGGGCGGCGCCGGGACTTGGAGTCCCTTCCCTTTCCCCGCCTTCGGTTTCTGTGACCCGGAAGCGCTACAGGCGTCATGTCACGCGTGGCGGCGGCGCGCAATGAGGGAGAGGCGGGAGCGCGGTGAATCCAGAGCGACCGGCCCAGCCGGGAGGCGGGGACTCCGGGCGTCCCGGCGCGCGATGGCGCCCCCCGCGGCCTAGAGGTCCCGCGCCGGGCGAGCCGAGCCCGACCCCCTCCCAGCGGTGCCCGCCAGCGTCCCGGCTGCCGTGAACATGGAGGTGCCGCTGGCCAGGCTGGCCGGCCCGGGTGAGCGGGATCAGCGGGCGCGGGTGAGGGGAGCAAGGTCGCGGGGCAGCCCGAGCTTGGGTCGCTCTAGTGGAACTAGGGCATAGGGCGCGCGGTCAGCGCCGGGTGGACCCTGGGTACCTTCCCGGTTTGTCCTAATTGAAGAGTTGACAACTAGGCCAGAGGTCACGGGCGGAGGAAGCCTGTCAGCACGGCTCCCTAGCGGACTCTCCGCATGCCCCGGTGCTGACCCTCCTGCCAAAGCCCAGGTGTCGTCTTTTGCACTGCTGGAAATGGGTAAATTAACATTTGTAAAGGTTTTCTCCTTGGTCCTCACCTGACTTGCGTCTTTGCAGCCGTCCTACTCCTTTCTTAAGAATTTGATGTCTGATCTGCCGCATCATTAACTTTCATATGGCTGCCCAAGTCATCAGATTCTGTCTGCGGCCAGGAATTTTTCTGCGTTGTCTAAAATTAACTCTAGGGCTTATCGTATTATGGTTACCCCTAGAACCATCATGATGACTTGATAAAGCACCTCATTGCCTCCCCTTTCGCTTTAGGGAAAAAAAGTAGAATGATGCAGTTGGATGGTTTTTTGTTTCGTTTTACTTAAACACAAGAGACAGTTTAAAAACTCAAAAAAAAAAGTTTGCTCCAGGGTATTGAATTCTCTCGCAACTGACTTAATTTTTAATCTTTATTATATTTCAGTTAACTTTTGATTGTAGAATATACAAGTGTATATATTGCAAATTCAAGTATATTCTTCTGTAAATTTCATGAAAGTAGAATGTTGTCAAATTTGGCTACCATGTATTAAAATATTAGGATTTCAAGTATATATTACTCATGCATATATTACTACATCTAATGTGTAGATATTGCTGACTGGAAAAAAAAAAAAAAGCACAGTGTAAAGGTTGAGAATTATGTTTTATTTGCAGACACACTGAGCACTTAAGCCCAGGAGACAGCCTCTTAAGATAGCTCTGAGGGACCATTCTGAAGAGGTAACAGAAAAGCCAGGATATATAGGACTTCTTACAGAAACAAATGAACAGAAAAACCACACCAAAAAACAGATAGTTGGAACACCGAAAGATTACTGCTAATTAAAGAAAACCAGCTAGTGACTTCCCAGTGGTCCACTGGTTGAGACTCTGTGTTGCCACTGCTGGGGGCGCGGGTTCCATCTTTGCTCAGGGAACTAAGATCCCACGTGCTGCAGAGCACGGCAGAAAAAAAGAAAAAAAAACCCATCTATCTCAAGTTAATGAACTTAGTGTTTTTCTCAGTATGGGAAGATGCAGGAGTCTGGGCTCATTGAAATCATTCCTTTGATGTGCACCTCTACTATCTAGGGCCAGTATCCTGCTTTTCTCCATCCTGAATCCCCTCAGGGTGCACTGTTGGGGGCAGTGGCTTATGGATTGATGGCCTCAACATCCTTTGTTTACTGATATTCTTTGTCCACAGTGCCTCCTCTTAGTCATAAATTTGACCAATGTTTGGGAGTCATTTCATGACCAATTTTTGTCCCACAGCGCTAGGAAGGCTCATTCCTAAATCAGGTGAAGATTCTGTTGATAGGCCATTCAATGTGTTACACTTTGGGTCAGGCCCTGGTGATAATCTAAAATTCTCTGGAGCGCCTGTCTTACTAGTTTATTATGATCCAGGAGATGTTTTCCGTTATTGCTTCTTCCCATATCTAAAGTTGCACTGTTACAGTTATTCTTTGTAGAGTTACATATAGGATCAACTGTCTTAAGACATCATTAATTTTGTTGGGGGCCTGGTTACACACTGGGTGATGCAAGAGAAAACAATCTTATAAAATAAACAGGGCATAAGTAATACAGCTGATAACATTAATAAGGTCATAGTACAGCAGAGAGAGGGACAAGTCATAAATAATTTGAAACCAACAAGAGAGCAAATTAAAATAATGATTAGTATAACTAGTTGTAATTTGGTCAAAATAAGCCATCCTGTCCACAAAAGAGCCAGCTGGAAAAGCCAAATTCTGGAGGGATCATGTAGAGAGAAAAAGATATGTGTTTCATCTTCATTTACAAAGGTATACTTTATCAACTTGTTGTAGATAAGTGTAAGGAGAAAGATTTTCCAGATCAGAGGTATGATCTAAAAGTTATCAGAAACGTGTTTGTCAAAAAGTCCTTTTTATAAATCTTCTTGAAGATCTTCCTTTTATAAAAGTATCAGAATAAAACAATGATTGTCTATAGATGACAAAAGACTTAAAATGCCATGGTTAAAGATCTGATTACAATGCAATTGACAAGAAACTTGGATATTTCTTTGACAAACAACATTTTAAGATAACTAGAATTATGACTGATAGCATTATACCAGGATATATCAGACTTTTAGGAATTCTTCATAAATTTTGGAATATCTATATTAATAAAATCTAACCTTAGAAGGTTTTATCACCGGTTATTTGACAGTGTTTCTCATGTAAGTTAACATAAATAAACCTAATTAGTTTAATAACTCTTTGAGATAGCTCAGGGTTCCTTTGAAGCATCCCAGAGTTAGCTGGAGGTCAGAAAAAATTTAGTTAGAATTTGCTGTTTGGGAACTTTGTCAAAAATATCAAAACGTTTCAAAACACTTGGTCAAATAGGATCATAGGTCACTGTGAAACAACACTCATTCAGTTAACCAAAGTGACAAAATATTTCAAAAGCAAAAACAGATCTCTTAGAAGCTCGGAAACTCAATCTGTTATCAAAAACAGTGAAAACTTTGTTCTCTTAACAGAGAGAGCAACCAAGTCCAGTCCTACACCAGTCTACTTTTAATAACAAAATCCATTTACCTAGTTGAATTTAATCTAATCCCAGCCTGACCATGTCCAAAGCTCCTTTTTCAGGGCTCCCTTTCTACAAACCTACAACTTCCTGTATTCATATTAGTTTGTTCCTTAATTTGTTTTACCCAGAAATAACTGTCTGTAGGAGAAAATCACCCTTTTTCCTACAAATTCATTTCTATTCTTCATATCGTCTTTTGCTGAAAACATACATCCAGCTTTTCTTGCACACTGAAACGTTTCCCTTAATATGTTTAGTAGCTTTGATCACAAAGTACAATTTTCACCCTTAAAAACTTTAATCTTTAGCAAAAACTGATAAGGAGCAAGTGACTGTGAACTGTTTATCATACCAGCATTTCCTGATTGGAATATTCTGTAACCTCTAGGAACAGAACATCTTCTAGCGTAATTCCTTCCTCAGTGTGGTATAAGACATGTCCAGTAAATCCCAAACATCTTTAGTTTCCCTCTCTTCAGGGGACAAAAGTAGGTAAATTTAGACCTGTTTGGCAACTAATGTTTCAGTATTTTATCTTATTTGAAGTGACCTGGATACTCAGTGAATTCCTATCATTTAACTTATCAAAACTCAAATTATCAAAAATCTGAAGAAACTATTTTTTTAAGATCGACATACCCAAAATATAATTATTCCTAAAGAGTTCACCTGAAAACTCTTATCTCATTTACCTTTATTTTGTAACTTATTAAAATCATACCAAGTTAAGTTTTTTTTCTTGTTGACAAACTCTGTAACAGAAATAACATGAACTTACTGACCTTCAGTAAACCTTGACACAATAAAAGTAAGACATGCCTGTATTGATTAAACCAACAAACTTAAGATAGCTTTAATATCAGATATTAATTTAATATTGAATATTTCCTATATCACGTGAACCCAAAATTCACTCCAGCCAGTTTCTTTTGTATTTAGAAATATTTAGTTTGTAAGCGCTTACTTTAAGTCAATTAAATAGAACTCTTTTATAAGTTTAATTTTGATCATATTTTCCAGAGTTAGAGACATCGCATATGTAATGTACACCTAGACAAAACTAGAGATCACGTAGCTTCACTGTAAACAGTTATATGAGTCGTGTATTACCATATAAACTCACTAGTTTATAAGTAACAGTTGGAATAAGTTAAACTTGTTTCTCAAATGACTAAGGCTTCACTATTTGTTGAAAAGACTTAAGATTTGTATTTGTCCTTGATAAACCCTTAAGGAGGCTACAAATTAGATTTTGGGTGAGGGAACCTGTCCAACAGTTTGAGTTTAAAAGGGCCTTTTCCCCCCTCTTTTCCCCCTTGGTTTCAGGTTTTACCTGATTTACCTAATTAGGCTCAGTCTCAGGTCTTTGTGGGCTGTATTTACATTTATGATTTGTAGAGATTTGCAAGATACAGTTGCTCCAAATTTTCCAAATAATTGGTCTACTACCTAAATGATATTAAAAGATTGATTTGCCCAACTATACTTACTTTAATTTGCTTTTGTATCAGAGAGAAGATTTCCAACTAAACTGAAAATCAGGAGTTCTGTGTTCTAGAACTTTAGGATTTAATTTATCATGCCTTCAAAAGCTTGCATATGGCATTAACAAAGGCCCTGTTTCTGAGTGCACAGGTTAGACCCAGAGCAAAATGTCTATTATTATTTTTATTAGCCCCTGAATATTAGTTTCCAGTTTTTACTTTATATTGTATGGGTTCAGATAACGCTGTTGGTTTCTTTCTGTATGTTTAATTAATATTTCCTGAGGGGCAGTTTCATATGCCCTGTCTTATAGTACTAAGCAGGGGAAGCCCAGTGAAACATGTCTGTCCCACAGTATAATTCAGCAAAAGAGTTGTAAACATCTTACATAAAGCCTATTTAAATGTACCAATTTTTATACACTTTCATCTCAATTCTGTCAAATTTTATGCCTTTAATTTTGGTTCCCATTAGGACCCAGTCAACAAGCTTTGGTCCTACAAGTGTTGCAGGAAGGGGGACCCCTGCCGAGGCCCGAGTGTGGGCTCTTGTCTAACACTGGGAAATGGCAAAGCAAGAGACTTTATTGGGAAGGGGCACCTGGTCAGAGAGCAGGAGGGTGAGGGAACCCAGGAGGACTGCTCTGCCACATGGCTTGCAGTCTCGGGTTTTATGGTGATGGGATTAGTTTCCAGGTTGTCTCTGGCCAGTCATTCTGACTCAGGGTCCTTTCTGGTGGCACATGCATTGCTCAGCCAAGGTGGATTCCAGCGAGGAGGATTCTGGGAGGTTGGCAGGACATGTGGACTAGCATCTCCTCTCTCCTTTTGACCTTTACCGAATTCTTCCAGTTGGTGGTGGCTTGCTAGTTCTTCATTCCTTACCAGGACCTCCGGTTGTAAAATAACTCATGCAAATGGTTACTGTGGTGCCTGGCCAGGGTGGGCGGTTTCAGTCAGTGTTTCCCCTAACACAGGGATTCCTAAAAGCTTTCCTTTTTTTTTTTTTAATCCCCCAGCCATTTTATCTATTTTGTATAAAAGGCTCTGGGGTCCCCAGTGACAGTTTGAACCAAGGGACTCAGGCCCTTTTGTCAATCTTTTAACTTGATTTGTTGGCCTGTTGCCCCAAATAATTGTTTGTCAGGTACCTAAGTGTAATTTTCTTACTGCCTTTTAGATATATTTGTTTTTTAAACTGAGTAAATAGAGCAGCCTTGTTTGGGGCCCTTTAATGTTGGGAACCAGTAGAGGGTCCCTTTGGCCCATCCATCCTTAGGTAGTGTTGCATCAAAACCTTTTGTTTTAATCCCATTAACATCCATTTTATTTATCCCATTTATTAATAACCATCTATAGATTTCTTTATCTTGGGGAGACAAGTCTCCTTAAAATTTCCACCTTGTCAGGAAGAAATCTCTAGACTTTCCGTTGAGTTTTGCTTTTTTTTTTAACTTCCATGTTAACATAGTTAACATTAATTATCCTAATGCTTTTATTAGCATCTGTAAGACCCATTGAGGGGAAGCAGAGACCACAAATAAGTCTTCCCAAACTGTTTTTTTCTTTGCTTTAAAGGAGTTCTTAATCTTAAAAAAATGGTATTGATGAACTCAGTGGTAGAGGAAGAATAAAGATGCAGAGGTAGAGAACAGACTTTGAGGACATTGGGAGGCGGGGAAGGAGAAGCTGGAACAAAGTGAGAGAGTAGCGTTGACATGTATACACTACCAAGTGTAAAATGGGTAGCTAGTGGAAAGCTGCTGCCTAACACAGGGAGATCAACTTGATGATTGGTGATGACCTAGAGGGGTGGAATGGGGAGAGTGGGAGGGAGTCGCGGGAGGGAGGGGATATGGGGATATATGTATAAATACAGCTGATTCACTTTGTTGTCCAGCGGAAACTAGCACAACAGTGTAAAGCTATTATATTCCAATAAAGATCGAAAAAAGGAAAAAAAAGGAGTTCTTAGGTTAATCATTATATTTATCTTTTTCCACCTTCTAATTTGTTTTTTTCATGGGTACCAATAAAACAGCTGCATATTATGAGAGCTCTCTAAAAATTTACCAGTTTAGAAGTTTCTCCATTTTAAAGGATCCATCATGTGGCCCTTCATGAGGTACATCATTAGTGACTCAAACCAATAAGATGCAAGAGGCGTCCCCACAAGAGAGGCAGAGGAGGCCGCCTAAACAAGATCCAGAAGGTTTACTCAGTCTAAGAAAGTAAAGGCCTTCATTGAACAGGCTGACACAATGAAGGTTAAGAAGGTAAAAAAAAAAGTCCCTGAGAGTTGGCACAGTCAGACAAAAGACTGTGCAGAATCCCAGTCTATTCTATTGGCTAACAAATGTACACCATATGTGTACCTTCCAGATGGCAGAGACCAAGTTTCAAAACACACACACACACACACACACACATGCACACAAAACACTGAAGACCAGGTAGAACATTTACATCTCAAAGACAAAGGAATAGAAATACAAGTTCCCTGTAGAAGGACTTTTGTTTCTTTAAGGTCAGAATTCTGAAAAGATGTTTTATCAAGCCAGGTTTCTGTAAGTTAACTGTGTACACAATTAAAAGAGCCCTATCTTAATCATTTTCAAGGCGAGATTTCCTTTAATTCCCAGTTAAGTAAGTACTTATAAGTACAAGGTTTGTACATACATAAACCTGGCTGGAGTGTTTATTGGAGGCAGTGATATGAGGCCAGCCTCTCACCTAATCACCCAGTCCAGAGCACTCAGTGTCTTTCAACAATGCTTCCCCAGTTCCTTTCACCTGGGGAACCAGGTACCTGTTCTATACCGCCAAATAAAACTCAGGATCATCAACCAACAATCTGGACATCTGAGAACCAGGAGAGACTCACCCAAATTTGTCTGGACTCCTCAAGGAGGTGGATGGGCATAAGAGGCCTCTGCTGGTCCCAAAGCTCCCGTTCCTTGTAGAGTTCAGGTGGAGGAGAAGAGTCAGCTCTAGGTCCCTTTGTGGTCACCAAAACTGTCAACTGGGGCATAAAAGAGCACAACCTAAAAGTTGAGAATTATGTTTTAGTCAACAGACATACTGAGGACTTAAGCCCAGGAGACAGCCTCTGAAATAGCTCTAAGGGACTGTTCCAGGGAGGTAAGGGAAGAGCCAGGATATATAAGAGTTTTTGCAACAAGAACAAAAAACAAAGGCAGGTAGTTGGAACATCAAAAGATTACTGCAAATTAGAGAAAACCAGACATTTCAAGTTAATGAATTTAGCACTTTTCTCTGCATGGGAAGATGCAGGAATCTGGGCTCTTTGAAACCATTCCTTTGGTAAGCACCTTTACTTTTTAGGGCCAGTATCCTGCTTTTTTCCATCCTGAATCCCCTCAGGGTGCACTGTTGGGGGCAGGGGCAGTGGCTTATGGCTTGATGGCCTCAACATCATTAGTTTACTGAAATGACAGGCAACATTCTTTGTCCACAGTATATCTTTTGGAATATCAAAGTAATTGGATGCTATCTGCCCTACTCTTAATTTAGTTGAAATCATTCTTGGGTCAAGTGCCACCAAATTCCACCAAAATTACCATTTCTATTTTCATTTGGTATTTAAATCGTTGCCATTTTCATAGCCTGGTGTTAGCACTACTGGCATCAAAGAGATGGACACAGAATTGCCCAGTGTGATTTTATATGGTGATGTTACAAGTTCACTGGACTTTTTGACCTCACCTCTCTACCAAAATTCAGTAAAGGTGTCTAAGTGTTTAAATCTCTAAAGTGAAGTATCAAATTTGTTTTCAGAAAAGGGTTGTGACTTTTTTTTAATCCCCTAGAGGAAATCAGACTACTCAGTTCCAAATATTTTCGAGACGATCATTAGCTGTATAAGCAATAGGAATTACAGTTTTGTCTGATACCAAATCATCAGTTTTCAAAAGCAAACGGTAACTTCTATACACTAGACTTCAATGCATCATGAAACAAATGTTTTTTGTAATAAATATTCTTTTGAGTGATGATAATATCTTTATCATTTTTCAAGATTTAGGATAGGTGAAGGAATAGCTAGGTTTTTAAAAATTGTTCCCAATATTATAATTTTTAGTATGCTATTTTCAAGAAGAGAAAAAATTAGTTACTTCGACACTTTTTTGAGTGACTATCAAAAGTAGATTTTTAGTGTTTAAGAGGCTTTAGGGTTCACTCACTTAAAATCTCTTCCCCCCACATTCATCATAATCTTTAATTATTGATTGTCTGATGCTAGGTTTTTACTTTAAAAAAAAATCATTTTACTGAAAAGAATGAAACATGAAAATATATCAATTATGTAGTTGAGTGCTAAAGAATAATAATAATTAGCCTATGCCAGGCTGACATCTCTCCTTTTAGTCAGAAAAGAAAGAAAGAAAACAACTTGTTTTCAGGTTCCATTACTTGAGAGATCACTGCAGGTCCAGTTGTAGACTCAAGAGTCAACTGGTGTTGGGAGGATTGAGCCGGGAATTAGCTGGGATCGTCTGACTGTCCCTTCATCTGCTGTAGGTGGGGATTGTGGTGTCCACGAATCTCATATAGTCATGAAGGGGAACATGTGGTATTGAAACTGAAAATTCCTAAGTGGTCCATGTGTCCATGAGAATGTAAATTTTACTATGTATTCCAAATCCATGCAAAAGCTTTTGTTGATCTTTACAGTTTATTTGTTGTTCCATATTTAGAAACTTGTCCATATGCAGATAGATGCTTCATTCTAAGAGACAGAAACTAGGAAAGGCCTCATTATTATTATTAATCTATAACCAGGAATTAGTTTTAGGAAATTAACACTAGAGATTTGCAGATGCCTGGATGACAGTTAAAATTGTAATTAGGAAGATACTTATCCTGTTAACAAATGTGTATTAGCCACTTGCTTTGTGTAAGACATTCTAGATCCTACACCGTGGTATTTCCAAGGCAAAGATTGACCATAAACTTTAGAGCTGATGGAGTGGGGAGAGTTTATAACTTGCTGAATTCAAACACAAAGTAGACAAACTCCTGAGCCTGTTCACTTAACCACTGCCTTTATGTTGTCCCTTTTTTTTTTTTTTTAATTTATTGGCTGCATTGGGTCTTTGTTGCTGCATGCAGGTTTTCTCTAGATGCGGCGAGTGGGGGATACTCTTCGTTGTGGTGCATGGGCTTCTCATTGTGGTGACTTCTTTTGTTGTGGAGCACAGGTTCCAGGCACACAGGCTTCAGTAGTTGCAGCACACAGGATCACTAGTCGTGGCTTGCGGGCTCTAGAGTGCAGGCCCAGTAGCTGTGGTGCATGGGCTTAGTCGCTCTGCGGCTCGTGGGATCTTCCTGGACCAGGGATCAAACCCGTGTCCCCTGCATTGGCAGGTGGATTCTTAACCACTGTGCCACCAGGGAAGTCCCTTTGTTGTCTTCTTTGTTTGCTTTGTTTTCCATTAGTAAACTTTATTTTTTAGCAGCTTTAGATTGAAAAAACAATTGAGCAGAAAGTAGAGAGTTTCCATATAACTTTCCCCTATGCCCCATTAACAGTTTGCATTGATGTGGTACGTTTGTCACAATTGGGAGCCAATATTGACAAGTTATTATTAAAGTTCATAGTTTACATTAGGATTCACTCTGTGTGTTGTACATTCTGTGGGTTTTCACAAATGTGTAATGACAGGTATCCACCATTAATTACATTATCATACAGAATAGCCTCACAGCCCCACAAATCCTCTTTGTTCCACCTATTCATGCCGCCTTCCCTCTTCCTGAACCCCTAACACCCACTGAGCTATAGTTTTGCCTTTTCCAGAATGGCATTAGTTAGAATCACACAGTGTGTAGCATTTTCAATATGCATTTCCATTTTCTCCAGTGTCTTTTCATTTCTTTTTTGCACTGAATAATGTTCCATTGTAGGATGCACCACAGTCTGTCTGTCTGTTCACCTATTGAAGGACATCTCCCAAGTTGTCATCGTGAATAAAACTGCTGTAAACATTCATGTGAAGTTTTTTAAAATTCTGAGTATTTTATTTTCTTGTGATAAGAACACAACATGAGATATACACTCTTGACAAAATTTTAAATATACAGTACATTATCGTTGACTATAGGTACAGTGTCATACAGCGGAGCTCTAGAGCTTGTTCATCTTGCTTGACTGTGGGGTTTTGTGTGGATGTTAATTTTCAACTCATTTTGGTAAATACTAAGGACTGTAAAAGCAATTGCTGGATCCTATGTTAAGAGTGTATTTAGCTTCAGAGACAGATATCGAAGATACAAGGGAATGTTGCAGCAGTTGATGGAGCACTTTCTCTGCTCAGTTCCTGGGATGGGCACTGGGTGTTCAGGATGAATCAGACCCTCCCTGCCTTTAAGGAACGCGTGAGCTGAGAGAGGAGACAGGTAAGACAATTCCATACAAGGTGTTCCAAGAGGATGGAGGGGGAATTTTTGAGAAGAATTTTTAGAACTGTTGAGAAGAATTTTTAAAGCTTCCCAAAGGAAGTTTAACCAGTGTGGAAAAGTGAAGGAAGATTCCAGGCAAAGAGGGGACTTCCCTGGTGGTTCTGTAGTTAGGACTCTGCAAGTTGTATACTTAAAAATGTTTAAGATAGTAAGTTTTATGTTATGTGTATTTGACCACAATTAAAAAAAAATAGCAAGCAAAGGGCCCAGTGATATGAAAAAATAGAATATTGGGAAATGTGTTTAATAGAAAATAATTTATGTGGGTAAATGCTGGAAAATGGTCTGAAAAGATAAACTAGGTTCAAATAGTAAGAGATCTTATATGCACTTCTAAAGAGTTTATAATTTATCTTGCATTCATTTGTTCTTGAACCATTTTGAGAAGGGACATTTTCACTTTCCATTTTATTCAGCTTTGTGTTACTTTAATACTTACTTTGATCATGAAGTATGTGAAGTATTTACCTAATAAAAGAGTTTAAAGAAAAAAAAAAGTATGTTTAGCTTTGTAAGAAACTGCCGAACTGTCTTCCAAAGAAGCTGTACCATTTTGCATCCCCACCAGAAATGAATGAGTGCCTGCTGCTCCACATCTTCTTAGCATTTGCTGTTGTCCCAGCTCTGGGTGAAAAGGCTGCTAAGTGAAAGAAGCCAGCCACAAAAGACCACATATTATATGATTCTACATATATGAAATATCCAGACGAGACTAATTTATAGAAGCAGAACATAGATTATTTGTTGCCTAGGTCTGGAGGGATTGGGGAGTGATTGCTAATGGGTATGAGGTTTCTTTCTGGGATGATGAAAATGTTCTAAGGTAGACTGTGGTGTGATAGTATGGTGTGTGACTTACACCTCAATAAAACTGTTACTTAAAAAAGAACATTTACAGTCACAGACCAAAAAGATTATGGGGAAAACGTTTGTAATTTTTTAAAATCTAGGATTTGGAAAGGTTTTTCTAAGAATGGCAAAAAAAATCACAAAAATCATAAAATCATTTAACTAAAAGTTAAAAATATCTATATGACAAAAAAATAGTATAAACATAAGTTTGTCTGTATTCCCCAGTAGATAGCATACTCCTAAAGTATTTCTTTTCATTTTTGTATACTAAATCCCAGTGTTAGCCTATATTATAAAGGTATAAATATTTGTTGATTGAATATCAGTCCTTTTTATATTCCCCTTTATTAGAGTACTTATTTATGATTGACCCATGACATTATTAAATAGGTTAGTGCTTCTTTCACTTAGCATAATGTTTTTAGGGTTTATCTGTGTTGTAGCATATAACACTACTTAGTTTCTTGTTATTGCTGAATAATATTCCATTATATGGATATATCACTTTTTATTTACGCACTCACTAATGGGCATTGGGTTGTTTCCACTGTGGGGCTGCTATGAATAATGTACCTATGAACATTCATGTACAAGTTCTGTGTGGACATTTGTTTTCTTTTACCTTAAGTTTATACCTGTGAGTGAGTTATATGGAAACTGTATGTTTAACATTTTGAGGGACTGCCAGACTTTTCCAAAAGTGGCTATACCATTTTGCATTCCTGTCAGCAGTGTATGAGGGTTCCAGTTTCTCTACATCTTCACCAACACTTGTTACTGTCTGTCTTATTGATTATAGCGATCCTAATGGGTATAAAGTGGTATCTTGTGGTTTTGATTCATATTTCTCGGATGGTTAATGATATTGAGTATCTTTTCATGAGCGTATTGGACATTTGTTTATCCCTTTTGGAGAAACATCTATTCAGATTCTTTGTGTGTTTTTTAATCGGGTTATTTGTCTTATTGTTAGAAATGAGTTCTTTATATATGCTAGATACAAGTCCCTTATCAGATAGACGACGTGCAGATACTTTCTCCCCTTCCATGAGTTATCTTTTCCCTTTCTACATGGTATCTTTTGAAGACAAAAGGTTTTAATTTTGATGAAGTACATTTTATCTATTTTCTCTTTTCGTGCTTGTGCTTTCGGTGTCATAGCTAAGAAACCATTGCCTAATCCAAGGTCACAAACATTTACACCCTTTTTTTTTTTTTGAGATATCACTAGGAGTTCCCATATACCCTTCACCCAGCTTAACTTCGTATCCATAGAATAATAATCAAAAGTAAGAAATTAACACTGATGCAATACTATTAACTAAACTACGAACTTTATTTAGATTCCTTTTCTGTTCTGGGACCTAGTCCAGGGCCCCACATTGCTTTGGTTGTCACATCTCCTCATGTCAAGTCTACTTCTTGTCTCTCATGACCTTGGCACCTTCAGTGTGGACTGGTCAGGCATTTTGTAGGAGGTCCCTTGATCTGAGATCGTCTGATGATTTCTTACCATTAGACTAAGGTTGTGAATTTGGGGGAGGTATACCACAGAGGTGAGGAGCCCTTCTCATCACATTACATCCTGTGATGCCAATATGTCTTATTGCTGGTGATGTTAAAAACTTGGTCACTTGGTCAAAGTGTCTGTCATATTTCTCCACTGTAAAGCTGGTGTTTCTCGCTGCCACATTCTACTCATTGAAAGCTAATCCTCAAGTTCAGCCCACACTCAAAAGCAGGGAGTCAAATAATTTGTGGATCTATCACCGTAATCTTTCATACTTTGACTTTTTTCTGTTAAAATCATTGATCAAATGGAATTCATTTTGATGTAAAGAGAGAGGTATAGTTTTTTCCAAATGACTTTCTACCTATCTCTGACCATTTAATGAGGAACTGTCTCTTCTTCCTGATTTGAAATTGCATCTTTATCATATACCAAATCCTTATGTGTATTCTGTCTTTTTCTGAACTCTTTATTCTGTTCCCTTGAGTATTCCATCCCTTCTCCAATAATAGACTTTTATAGCTCCAAATGTAAGTTTTTATATCGTTCAGGGCTATTCCCAAAAAAGGGTTTCTCTGTCTTTGTCAAGGGAATGATTACCATGGAGAGGGGTACCAGAGAAGGGGGTGAGAAATTGAACATACAGGAGTTAGGGAGGATATGTGATGTCTCTGAGGAATGTCTCTAAGAAGATAAGCCTCATCATCCAGGTGGAAGGATTACTCTAAGTGAGGAGAAAAGACATCTCTTTATTATAACCTGAGAGAATGAACAAAGAATGGATACAGTACAATTACGGTAGAGGTTTTTGCCAGGAATTGAGACAGTTCCCACCTAATTGTTTGTCTTTCTGTGAGGTTTGATGTGCTCGATTTCAGGTAAGGGAGGGAGGAGATAGAGGTGACGGTTTAAGGACAACAGAGGTTTAAATGAACATTCTTGAAGATAAATCTTTGCACACTTCTGTTTATTTCCACAAAATTGTATTTGCTGACTAATATTTCGTTGTATATGTGTGCCACATATCCTTTATCTCTTCATCTGTCATTGGACATTTAGATTGCTTCCATATCCTGGCTATTGTAAATAGTGGTGCAGTGAACGTTGGGATGCATGTATCTTTTTGAATTATAGTTTTCTCTGGGTATATGACCAGTAGTGGGATTGCTGGGTCATATGATAGTTCTATTTTTAGTTTTATAGGGAAACTGCGTACTGTTCTCCATAGTGGCTGTATCAATTTACATTCCCACCAACAGTTTCCTTTTCTTCACAGCCTCTCCAGCATTTATTGTTGGTAGATTTTTTGATGATGGCATTCTAACCGATGTGAGGTGATGCCTCATTGTAGTTTTTTTTTTTTTTTTTTTTTTTTTGGGGGGGTACACCAGGTTCAATCAACTGTTTTTATACACATATCCCCATATTCCGTCCCTTCCTTGACGCCCCCCCCTCGAGTCCCCCCCACCCTCCCTGCCCCAGTCCTCTAAGGCATCTTCCATCCTTGAGTTGGACTCCCTTTGTTATACAACAACTTCCCACTGACTGTTTTACAGTTGGTAGTATATATATGTCTGTGCTACTCTCTCGCTTCGTCTCAGTTTCCCCTTCTCATTGTAGTTTTGATTTTGTATTTCTCTAATAATTAGTGATGTTGAGCATCTTTGGGTCATTTGCATAATCGTGGATGGACCTAGAGACTGTCATACAGAGTGAAGTCAGATAGAGAAAAATAAATATCATGCATTAATGCATATATGTGGAGTCTAGAAAAATGGTATAGATGACCTTATTTGCAAAGCAGAAGTAGACACAGATGTAGAGAACTAATATATGGATACCAAGGGGGAAAGGGTGGGGTAGGATGAATTGGGAGATTGGGATTGACACATAGGCACTATTGATACTATGTATAACATATGCAGCTGATGGGAACATACTGTATAGCACAGAGAGCTCTATTTAATGCTCTGCAGTGACCTAAGTGGGAGGGAAATCCGAAAGGGAGGGGATATATGTATATGTATGGCTGATGCATCTCGCTGTGCAGTAGAAGCTAACACCACATTGTAAAGCAACTATACGCCAATAAAAAATAATTTTAAAAAATTCTGTTTGCTCTCTCAAAGAGTACATATATTGATTAAGTGGGAGGGTCCACTGAATTTAGAAGGAAGCTGACCAGTAATGCAGTTTGCCCACATTGTCCACGTTGTTCCAGTGTAACCATTACTACTGCCTCTTGTTACTCTCAGAAGTATCCAGTTTAGGTGATACATGATCATCCTATTTATCGATGAAGCTGGAAAAGAGGTAAATTGAATAAATTCGTTTATTAGGTAGTTTTAAAATGTTATAATTTGAAAACATTGGTTTATGAGGAAAAGCCAACTGAATTGTTCACCTAGGAAAGAGGACAGCCTGCTTCAGCTCGTTCACGGCTAATGGCTCTGCAGTGTAGATATACCTGTTCACTGAGCATCTGCAGTGTTGACGTGGCCAGAAGATAAACAAGTTTCCAAAGACAAGGCATGTGTGGACTCATACAATTTCAGATCAAGACAGTACCTTAGTGGTGGAGTTCCCTGGTGGTCCGGTGGTTGTTACAAGTCATTACAAGTCAGCACTTTCACTGCAGTGGCCCCTGGTTCGATCCCTGGTCAGGGAACTAAGATCCCACAAGCCCTGTGCTGCAGACAAAAAACAAAAACAAAAAAAGATGGTATCTTAGTGATCACCTGGTAACCCTTTAATTTGTGGAATGAGGAAACTGAAATCTATAGCAGTGAAGTGATTTGTTTCAGGTTTAAGAAAACTAAACAGAAGCCAGATCTGATTACCAGTCCTGGATTATTTTTGCTTTAAAATTTTTTTTCAATCTACTCCTTGGAAAAACAAATTGAAAAAAATAATACTGTTTATAATTTTTGTGCAGCATACCAGTGCTTTCATGCCTTAAAAATTAAGAAAAATTATCTACCTCTATGTGCTGCAAGATGGTCTTCAACTTCTGTTGTACCTCGAATTACTACCCACTATACTATTTATCCGCGGGATAAGGACAAGCGATGGGAAGGTAAGTAATCATTTCTATAAAATTGTTGAGACTTTTCTAGACACTTTGTATCATTTCGTAGAGGTAAACATTATATTTTTCATGATAGTGTAAAATCATCTAGTAATATTTTATAACTTTACCAAATCTGTTACATGTTAATATTCAGATAAGGAAATATTTGCAAACTTACAATAATAAATCTCAATAATAAAAGTTTATAGAACCTAAAATAAGATATACCCTGGAACGGAACCTAAGAGAACATTAAACTAGAACAGTAATATACTTAGTGTAACTCTCATGCAAAGCAGAGGGGCGATTTTTATAAATGATGCCCTAAAGGAGTGATTTTTCTCAGGTCGTAGTCATCCCAGGGTTGTTACGTATGTTTAAACCTTCTTCCCTCCAGGGGTGAACATGGAGCGGTTTGCAGAGGAGGCGGACGTGGTGATTGTGGGCGCCGGCCCTGCGGGGCTGTCAGCAGCTGCTCGGCTCAAGCAGCTGGCAGCCCAGCACGAGAAGGACATCCGTGTGTGTCTGGTGGAGAAAGCTGCTCAGATAGGTGCACACACGCTCTCCGGGGCTTGCCTGGACCCACGAGCGTTCCAAGAGCTGTTCCCAGACTGGAAGGAGAAGGGAGTATGAAAGTTGTTTTTTATACCCAGTCTCATCTTTATTGCATCTTTATTTCCAAATGCAAGGAATATGGAAAACCCTTTTCACCCAGTTCTATCTCTTAGAGGGTAATCATAGGTAGGTTTTTAATTTCAAAAGGGCCAAAAAATTGAATCATATCAAATATAGTTAAAATTTTAAGATATTAACTCATTTTTATTTAATGCCTTCTGCATGTTGTGTGTGTACTGGATTTATGAGAAGGCGTTATCTTGGGAAGATCTTTGAACAAAATATAGCTTTTTGATTTTTGAGGGTATTTCCTAACTTGTTCCATAGATGTTTATATCATTGTTCTTAATAAAGTGTTCTATAACTTTCCTAGGACATTGCAATATCTAAATCCAAAGAGGATAATATAATTTAATTTTCTAAAGAAATACATTAATAATATTCTTATAACCTAAGCAGACAGGTCGCTGGTACGATACACAGAGGACCAGGTGCTAGTTTTACTGCGCTCATCATTTGTTTGACCTGGGTTAAAATCCTGCAGTCTGTGTACCTCAGTTTTTTCTTCTGAAAGATGGGTTTTATTATACCTGTTCAAGGTATTTAAGGTTAGAATATTTAGTATCTGTGAATATACTTTGTAAAGACTGTTAAAAACCAAAATTCACCTGAGTAAATTTAAAGATCAAATTGGCTGTATTCAGTGATTCCGGGTAGCATCCCATCTAGCAAACAGAAAGGAGCTCCAAGCAGCAGCAGGAAAGGAAAGGTTTTTACAGGCAGAAACGGGGTGGGGCATGGAAGTCATAAGCAAAAGGGTTATTTCAGGGAATTCCCTGGTGGTCCAGTGGTTAGGACTCCACGATTTAAAAAAGAAAACAAAAAGGTTATTTCAGGCGCTGTCACCTTCCAGGCAGGGACTCCAGGCAGTGCCTCCAAGGACTGGTAGAGAGGCTGTCTGGTAAGATTACATTCCTTGGAGAGACTAGGAACTGAATGAGGTTAGGGTTCGGACTGGGTTTACTGAGGTGGGGCTTAGCACAAGTGACAATGCCCTCTTTTGAAAGTAGCAAGCTCCTTTAAAGTAGAAATGCTATAACTATGCCGAATTAACTTTCTCTCTTCAATGTTATTTCAAAAGTAGGTGTCATTGAATTATTATTGATATAATATCAATTCTAATAAAAACAGGTTTTCACATCCAAGTCTTATGTAGCTGGGCAGATGCAATCCATTCCATACCTCTTTACCTGTTAATTGTCTTTATCCAAAGGACAAATAAAACTTCTCTTCTGTTTGCATCAAGCAGAAAGTTACAGCCTGGAGCAGGTGCCTAGGCTAACCTCCCACAGATGCAGGGAGAGAGGAAGCCAGCCTTCCTTTCCAAAG
This sequence comes from Hippopotamus amphibius kiboko, assembly GCF_030028045.1. Lineage (NCBI taxonomy): Eukaryota > Metazoa > Chordata > Mammalia > Artiodactyla > Hippopotamidae > Hippopotamus > Hippopotamus amphibius. The sequence continues at coordinate 88,931,795 of NC_080188.1, forward strand.
ATGGCTCCAGGGCTCCAAGAAGGACCTTCCTGGGATGCAAATTGGCATATTTAGGTTAAAAAAGATTCCCACACATCTCAAAGAGACAAAGGGATTATGTACAGAGTCAAGTTTTCCAAAGGAAGCGATAGAAGAAAAGTGAGGCCGACAGTTGCCTTTTTGACACAGTATTTTATTATTTGTATTTACCCTCACAAATACGACCTAAAAACGTCCTTTTCTCTCCTTTTGTTTCCAGGCTCCACTTAACACTCCTGTAACAGAAGATAGATTTGGAATTTTAACAGAGAAATATAGAATTCCTGTGCCAATTCTTCCAGGTAAGGAATGATAAATATTCGTAGACTAATAGAATTCCACAGCTAGAAGGAACCACATTTCATCTGGTGAAATCCCTTCCTTTTACAGATAAGAAAACTAAGACCCAGAGACTTGAAGGACTTTCCCCAAATTACATAGCTAGCTTGCGGGAAAGAAAGCAGGACCAGAGCCCAATTCTTTTGTCTTCCAGTCTAGAAGAATTGAGATAGTCTTGTAAGGCAACCAGGGATTTTTAATTTAGTTCTGTAATGTCATTTTCAATGTAATAGTTTGAACTCTAGGCCAAAATTATTAGAAAATAAATTGAAATTATAACCATAAGATGTATTTATATAGAAATTAGACGTTGACTAGAATTTGTAAATTAAGTATGTCTGTTTTTGAGATGTTTTACCCATAAAAAACTCAGACTTCTAAATCAAGCCTGTATCTGTAGGTCTTCCAATGAACAACCATGGCAATTACATTGTGCGCCTAGGACATCTGGTGAGCTGGATGGGCGAGCAGGCGGAAGCCCTGGGTGTGGAAGTGTACCCTGGCTATGCAGCCGCGGAGGTTTGTGCAGCTCTGTTCTTAATGCTTATGGGAAGTGATCTCTGTTTCTTTTGAAAAGAAACCAAGAATGGTACAGAGGTAAATAGATAAATATTTTCAAAAAGCCATAGGGTTTTAGAATTGCAAGATCAGAAGAAATCTTAACAAGATCTAACCAAAGAGTACTGCTTGAAGTCCTCGTATTGTTCCCACATCAAGTGACTGTCCAGGTTAGGACTGAATACCCTCAAGGATGAAAGAAATCTCTGATGTTTGGATTGTTGGTAATACTCTCTTCCTTAAATTGAGTAGACATTTATTTACTGTTTTATACTGTGTAGCACAAATCCGTGCCCTCCTCCAAGGAGAACCTTCCAATTATAACTATGCCCTGCTCTCCTTCCCCACCTTCACTGGTGATTTTTTTCTTTCCTAGGTTAAATGTCGTCAATTCTTGCAGCCAACCACCATGTTACATATTTTGAGTTCCTACAGTATTCTAATTGCCCTCCTCTGAATGCATTCCCTTTTTAATTGGCACCCAGAGTAAATAAACTACTTTAAGCCTGACGTACAGCAGGGCTATTACCCTCTTCATTCTAGGCAGTGTTCTTCCAATAATTTCCTCAAAATAACTCTGTGGGTAGCCATATCATACTCTAAATTCTCACTATTATTGTTGGGGAAATTATTAAAAATAAAATCTTCCCACCCAAAAAAATCACCTGTACAAATTTACAACAAGAATGAAATAGTTTTATTACTGAATGAGCATTAAACCAATACTGCAGTGCAGTTACAGGCCATCTGCTAGGGAGATTGCCGAGACAGAAAGAAAGCTCACCCTTTTACAGAGCCAGGCAGATACAGTCCTCTACATATATGTGAACCATTTCTATCCAAAGGAAAACTAAAGCTTCCTGTTTCTTCTTGACAAGTGGGAAGTGACAGCATGGAGGCCAGCATGCAGCCCAGACTTTTCCCCCAGAGGCGGGGAGACCAGACACCATCCTCCTCCATGCTCACGTTTCAGATGTGTCTCTGAGGCCCCCAGGAAACACATTGCTGAGATACAGACCTGGCAGGAGTCCTATTTAGTTTTTAACTTGATTCCCATATATCTAAGACAGAGAAAGGATTTACAGTGAAGTTTTCTGAAGGAAATGCTAAAAGAATCTGGATGAAAGAGGAGGTTCTCTTATTTTTGGCACCAGTGAAAATTCAAAAACTTTGTTTTTTCCCTTACAGTATGTAAGCCAAATAAAATACATGGTCCCTGCATTATCCTTGCCACTACTGATTTCTGGTTTCCCAGTCATACCCATGGATGTGGTTTTGCATTTCTCCTGTTCTTGACAGGAATCGGTGTCAAAGTCACAAGTAGGTGGTTCGTGGCATCCATGATTTTCACACACACACACTTACTCACTCACTCACTCACTCTTAGAGTCCCCAGGCAGCTCTCCTCTCCTCCCCAGTTTTTTGTATGCCAAAGCAGTCTTCAGGTCCAGACCACAGCCACATCCTACTGTGGATTTGTTTTCAAGGTGTCGCATCCATTGCTGCTGGTTCCTGTTTCACCTTTCCACTCCCATGCTTTCTGCTCTGAGATTCTAGTTCTTTCCTGTCCAAACAGCGTTTTCCTCCAGAGGAAACAGAAACCAAGTAAGAGAGAGAATTGCCATTTCTCATCTTCAGAATCATACCTTTGACCAGTTTTCCCTCTTACTTCATCGTCCAGAAATAAACTTTGATCACCCTTGGGCTGTCTTCAGCCCCTCTCTGTTTTGTCTTGTTGTTTGGGTGTTTGGTTTTGGGGTCTGGGCTCACTGGGGACAGAGGCTTTCCTGACACCATCCTCGGCCCACCCACCTGATAGTCCAGGCTGTCCCGGGCCCTGACTCCAGGTTCTGGGTACGTCCCTTTGACCTCTGAACTCAGCAGAGGGCCTCCCGTTGCATCTTCCTGGCTCCTTCATTGTCCCCTCTGGCAGCTCCCCCTGTTATTCCTCGTCAGATCAGGGCATTTCCTTCATTTCCAGCTGTTCGAGCTGTGTTCTGTTCTTCTACAAGGGAGTATCTTAGAAGCACGTCTCTTTTTTTTTTTTTTTGGCCTGAACATCTTAAGCCTGTGTTTCTATAATTTAGAGAATAAGTTCACCTAAAAAATTAATGGCTATTTATTGTTTCTTTGCAAGGCCAGCATGAATCCCTAGATGATAACAAAATATATTTTCATTCTAGATCCTTTTTCATGAAGATGGTAGCGTGAAAGGAATTGCCACAAACGACGTAGGAATACAGAAAGATGGTGCACCAAAGGTAGGCACGTGAACAGTTCCATGCTTAGCAAACTGATAGTAAAAGATAAAGAATCGACTCACACTCAATAATTTAGTGTTGCTACAAACTACACAGTAATTAAGTGCATGTTAGAGTAAAATTAATAATATGGAATTTTTCTCACATTGTTAAAAAGTAAAAACGTCTTTGAACTAAACATAATTTAGGCAAGTAGACATAACATGTTTAAGAATAATTTTCTTAAAAGATAAAAACATGACTCATACAAATATAAAACAAACACAGGTCAAAGATTTTATTGCACTCAGTATTTAATGAGAGAGTCAGTAAGATGTTGCAACCAGCTCAGGGAGAATCAAAACCATACGCACGCGTCAGCTGCTGGGTCACCTCCATGGCCTCCGCTCCTGTGGACAGGAGTCGTTTGCATTATTCCTGTCAGCAATGCTGGTAGAGTCTTTGGCAGGATTTTGACATCTTTTGGTAAATATAAAACCGATTGCCTTCCTCTCTTTCAAAATTATCCTGGATGGCCTTCTGGTTTTCACAGCTTGTTATTTTTGAATTTGTTAAAGTAGAGCTCTTAGGACTTGGATCTCACACTCTGTAAGATCCCTTGGAAGGACAAGGAAAACATACCTTGCTTTCCTATAATAACAAAAACAAAACACAAATTAACTTCTTGATAAACTAACTTGTCTGTTCATATTTAATTGATTGTCTTAATTTCTCAACTAGATTAGAAGCTCCGTGAAGGCAGAGATCATGGCAGGTTACTCCAGAGCTAGCATAGTGCCAGGTAATGCCAGGGCCTCAGTAACGATCTGTCAGCTCCTAGTTAGTCCTTCTCTCTACCATTCTAGAACAGAGCTGGGCGTTTAGTCTAGAGTTTCCTCGGGCAGATCGTCCTGCTTCTCACTCCTTCCTGCTTGGAGATGAGCAAGTGCCAAAGCTCCTAAGTCTTTCCTGTGTCATTGTTCTTCTAAGTGGCTTGACTGGCTCCACCACAGTCACGTGAGGCCTTGGGGCTCAGCCTGTCCTACAGCGAGGCCCGAGAAGCTGTCTTGTAACAAGCCCCAGGGATTCCAATGCATAGCCAGGTTTGCAAACAACTATCATCTCATCCTACTTCTCCTAAAGTGGCATGTGCCCACAGCACAGAAAGCCAAACTGATAGCAGGAGTTCGCAACAAAGTAAGGGTTTACTGCAGGGCGCCCAGCAAGGGGGTGGGAGACAAGCCTCAGATCCACTCTAGCTTGGTCTTTGGGTTGGGGGTGTTTTAAAGCAGAAGAATAAAGAAGCTAGAATGAATCATCAGCTCGTGATGTTTCTTACTCTAGTTCGAGAATCAGGGTGTGTCTGGTTTATGACCCTGTGACCATGGCTGGGGGGTCCATGGGCTCATCTTGCCCTGGAGAAACAGCCTGAGTTTATATGTTCATGATGAGATTTATAACAGCAGCTTTAGTACATTAACTATGTTACCAGTGACAGCCATTGTCGTCATCTGACTGGTTGATTGGTGTTCATTGAGCACAGGAGGAGGTCAGAGGGCTCAGAAAGGGAATAAAATTCTGGATTGAGAAATGAACCATAAACTTGGTAAGGGAACTCGGTTTTGTGGCTTTTTGGGTTTTGTTTTCGTTTTTGGTTTTGGGGTTTTTTTTTTTAAGTGGTACATGGTATTTTTTTATTGACTTATTGAGAAGAGAGTAAGCATTGTCCAAGGCATAGTTTGGTAGAGGAATGACTGCTATTGTCTTTTTTTATTATTATTATTAATTTTTATTGGAGTATAGTTGCTTTACAATGTTGTATTAGTTTCTGCTGTACAGCAAAGTGAATCAGCTATATATTTATATATATCCCCTCTTTTTTGGATTTCCTTCCCATTTAGGTCACCACAGAGCATTGAGTAGAGCTCCCTGTACTATCCAATAGGTTCTCATTAGTTATCTATTTTATAAGTAGTGTCAATAGTGTATATGTGTCAGTCTCAGTCTCCCAATTCATCCCACCCTTCCTTTCCCCCTTGGTTTCCATACATTTGTTCTCTATGTCTGTGTCTCTATTTCTCCTTTGCAGAAATACCATCTATACCATTTTTCTAGATTCTACGTGTATGTGTTAATATATGATATTTGTTTTTCTCTGACTTTACTTCACTCTGTATGACAGTCTCTAGGTGCATCCTTTCTCTGCAAATGGCACAATTCCATTCCTTTTTATGGCTGAGTAATATTCCATTGCATATATATACCACATCTTCTTTATCCATTTCTCTGTTGATGGACATTTAGGTTGCTTCTATGTCCTGACTATTGTAAATAGTGCTGCTGTGAACATCGAGGTGCTTGTATCCTTTTGAATTCTGCTCTTCTTAGGGTATATGCCTAGGAGTGGGATTGCTGGGTCATATGGTAGTTCTGTTTTTAGTTTTTAAGGGACCTCCATACTGTTCTGCATAGTGGCTGTACCAGTTTACATTCCTACCAACAGAGTAGGAGGGGGAACTCAGTTTTAAGGGGACTCAGTAATAATAATAATAAAAGAATATTGTTGTCCTATATTCTTTCCTGTGTTAAGGCTATTCTTTTCTATATTATAATCATTTAATTGTAAATTGCATTTTATTCTTTAAAATTTTTTGTATTTAATATTACAACATTGAAGCACACAAACTCCCCTGTTCTTATAGTTCTTTTTGTGTGTATCCTCATGGTATGTGTCCAAATGTATATTTTTGTGTCCTGTGCTTTGTAGTTGTAAAAATGTATATTTTATATATTGTGTTTATATAGATATAAAAGCACAGAAGAGTACAGTGGAATCTCAGTAGTTTGAGCTCCAAAATCTAAGTTTTTAAGTTTACTTTCCCGTGGAGTGGGGAGTGGAGAGAACCGGGGGTGGAGTCTGTGTGCTCCGCTCCATGTATCCCGTCGTGGTCAGGCTTCCTCCCGCCCTTGCACTGAAACACTCTCGTCGCTCACAGACTCCTCCGCCTGGCTGTACCCAGTTCCCTGTCCTCTCCCTCAGCCTCTGATGGGCAGTGCTGGCACAGCTGAATAACTTCCTCCTTCCTGAAACACTGTCTGGACCTGGCTTTTCCCTCCATCTTCTGCTTTTCCTGGTATTTCACAGCCCTTCCTGCTGCCTTTGCTTGCTCTCCCTCTGCTCCCTGTCCTCTAAATATCCAGTGACAGGGCTTGAAACACCTCTCCCCTGAGTCCCAGAATCATGTGTCCTACCACTCAGTCAGTAGCTCTAATCTTAGGTCTAATAGGCACCTTACTGTCAGAATTCTGAGGTGGACGTTTTCACATCTCCGAGGTTAAGTAACTTGCCCAGGGTCAGGCCTCTGTTAGGTAGGGACTGGGATTGGAACAGAGGCGCTGTGGCTCCAAGGCTGCTCATTGAACAGTAAGGGGCGTATTGCCTCCAAGAGGTGGTGGAAATATACTGAGGGGTATTTCAGTTCATTAAGATTGAATTGTTTTATAAGTGGTGCTGGGTAAACTGCATATTCACCCAGAAGCAGAGTTGGACTTTAACTTTTTTTGCAAATTCTGATGATTTCTTAAAACAATAAAAAAATTGGAAAGAAATCTAGATTCTAATTACAAACTAGGCTTAGGGTAAGCCATCCTATAAAAAGAAATTAGAAACCTGTAGGAGACAGGCCTTTTTTAACTATTTAAAAATTAAACACTTCTGTATACCAAAAATACTGTAGCGTCTGTATATAAACAGTAGATTGGGGAAACATTTTTGGCTACCCATAGTATCTGAGCACTTTTCTCTTAACAAGAAAAAAGAGAACACATTAGAAAAACGGGCAAAATCTTGCAATATGACAGTAGACAGAAGAGCAGATCCCGGTGAGCACTAACCACTAGCTGGGAGGCAGGTCCTTCAAGGGCTCTTGTCTGGGGCCCACAGCTCCCATGCCCGCCCCTCGCAGAGGCCTTTCCTGCTCCTCCCAGCCCCTCTGCCAGCGCCCGTGCGCTCCTCCGCGGCACGCAGTCAGCTTCGTCCTTGCACACCTGCGTAGTTATTTATATTTAACGCTGCCTCTGTGCCTCACCCCAGGGAAGGGGTGTTTTTCTCTCATCTCTGACCCAGTGCCTAGCGTAGAACCTGGCACACTGGAAGCACTCGGTTGATATTTCTTGAGTCAGAAAGAAAAAGATGCTGAAAAGAGTAATCCTGAAAATGCAAATTAAAATAGCGGCGAGTTAGCACTGCACTTCGCAAAACCGTAACAGGAACAGTTACAGTGTCACTAGCTGAAAATAGGGTCTTCTTACACCCCTCAGGTGGAAATGCAAATTGTTCAGGCTTTGGGAAAGCAGTTGGGAATATTGCGTAAAATAAAAGTAGGTGTGCACCTCTATCCCTGGCTTACAGGAATAAAAGCACCAGTGTTATGAGGATGCATATACAAGGTGTGTGTTTTATAACATTGCTAATCGTCGCAAATAAACTGCAAACAGTGAATGCTGTACCTGTTAGCACAGTGGCTGGGTAACCTACTGTGTTCCCAAACGGACCACTGCCCACTGTTAAAGAGAAAGATTTGAGCCACACGATGACTTGAAAGATTTCCATGAAGTATTGTGAGAACTGTAAGATACAGAAGAGTTTGTATTATCTGATCCTATTTTTGTGAAATAAATCAGAAACCAGAGAAGTTTAGGTGTCTACATAAGCATCTCAGTACATAGGTGCGTATGTATATATATTGGGGTAAAACTTCACGTGCTAGGCTGTTAACAGGGTTTATAGACGAGTGAAGTGTAGTAAGAGGAAGGAGACAAGAACAGATCCAAAGATGCTGAGCAAAGTCACTTGTAGGACATGTGTGCATATATCTAACGTGGGTGAGCTCTGCACAAGAGAAACACAGCGTTACGTGAAAGATGTTCAGACTCGTAACCAGAGGTGTGAAATTAGTAATGAAACAGTTCTTACCATTTAGACTGAAAATATTCAGCACCATGGATATTAATCTGAGCCATGCTTATAATAGTGAAACACACTACAATAACCTAAGTGTCCAATTATTGAGAGTTGGTTGAAAAGCTAGAGGAATCTGTTCAAGCATTAAATATAAATGCTTTATTTGGTGTATATTGCCTTAGGCAAATCACTTTATAATATAATGTAAAAACAGTTATAAAATCGTTTTTCCATTTAAACCATTTTTTATGAATGTGTCTGTGTACACACAGTACGTGTAAACATATGAATGAAGAATATCCAGAAATATATATTTCATAGGAGACTTTCCTTGTTATTCTGCATTCCTTTGTTCAATGTCTTTATTGAGTACCTACCTACCATGTGCCAGACATAAGTGCAAAATACAGAGAGCAAGAGAGAGGGAGAGAAAGACTTTGTAATTGTAGCTTTTTTTTTCCCCTTGGAAAAACATTTCAGTTTTACAATATACATCCTGGCAATAGAGAACAAGTAAAATTAAAGTGAGAAAAGCAGGTAGCTAAAGAGTATGTCTAGGATGATCCTGTTTGTGTTAGAAGGATATAAATAGACTCATGTAGTTATTTATTCATGGAAATTTTCTAGCATGATTCACAAGAAATCTGTTAATGGTGTTTTTTGCTTCAAATCATGGGACTGGAAAATCAGGAACAATGGGGAAATGGCCTTTCACTTTAAAAAAAATTTTAATTATGTAAGTTTCAGGTGTCCAGCATTATAATTAGATATCTGTATACACTGGAGAGTGATAACCACAAGTCTGGTTACCCCCTGTCACCACACACTTGACCCCCTTCACGCATTTCGCCTACCACCCTTCACTTCTCACTGTACATTCATTTGTACATAATTTTTTGGGGGGATGAGCATGCTTTATTTGTTTTTTTAATTCTTACAAACTTAACTTCTGAAGTGAAAAAATATATATGACAAAGACACAAGATACATTATAAAATTTAAATTAGATTCCACTTACAACAGTACTTAGTTCTATTAATAAAATTATACATTTGCACCTTCTTTTCTAGACCTGAATCATATAGTTCAATTCAAAACTAACCAGAATGTGAATATTTTTTACATCGTCAAATGTTGCAAATTAACATGTTCTTATTTCTCAGACAACTTTTGAGCGGGGACTGGAACTGCATGCCAAAGTCACGATTTTTGCAGAGGGCTGCCACGGACACCTGGCCAAGCAGCTGTACAGGAAGTTCGACTTGCGGGCCAACTGTGAGCCCCAGACGTATGGGATCGGGCTGAAGGAGGTACCACATTTGCTGGTGTGATCTTCATGTGGAAAGATGAAGCTTACATTCATCTGTATAGTCGTGTGGCTTATAATATTGGTTTAATTTGATAGTTGTTATATTTTTCATTAATCTGAAATGTTCATAGTGACTGAAAATACTGAGAATGTTTTTCAAGGGGCTAGAGAATATTACTAATCAAATTTCACAACTATCTAAATTGTGTCTGCTTGTTCTAATTGTTTTATCAAATGTTGATTGAATTAAGTCTTGAATTTGAAAATATTTGTAACATTGATTTTTTTTCATTGTAATGCCATCTGCCCTAATAGGATTTGACCTGTTATCCACAAGCTCTCTGTAAGATGACCACATCTTGCAAGATATTCAAAATTATAATATAAAGATAGTTTAGTTTATGACATATATACACTCAGCCATAGTATTTTGATCTGCAGCCTAAAATTTAATTAGGTTGTGTTGTATGTTTTCTCATTTTATCTAATCTCTAGTCTGTTTTCCCAAACCTTAGGTTTATTAGCCTATAAGTTTCATTAAAACTCGTTTGTTAAAAATTTTTTTAGGGTAAAGCTCAGAAAGGTTCAAATTCTGTTTGTAACTAGATTCATTATATTGTGAATAAGGGCTTAATTGCTTTGGCAGGTTGCACGTAATTCTATGTGACGGCACATGATACCTGATTTTTAGATAATATTTCCTGTTGGAATTGTTGCTGAAAATTTAAAACTAACCATTCTGAAAATAGGATGATCAATTTGCTTCAGTCTGGGAGAGGGTAGTGAAGGAGGGAATACACTTTACTGAAAAAAAACTATAAAGTACAGATCTGAAGTGCAGGGCTCAGTCCATTTTTATGAGGCGAAGATGCCCATGTAGCCACTACCTGAATCAAGGTGTAGATGGTTACCAGCACCTCATCTCTTCAGTGGCATTTCCTGCAATCGCATGAATGCCTTACCCATTTGAGAACCTAATTAATGTCTTAAAGAGTTCCTAACTTTCCTGACCTATTTCTTTAGTCGAATTCATCCTGCTGCAGTTTGATGTCATTTTTCTGGGATAGTTGAAGTACTTTTTATGTGTTTCTCTTATTACAGCTTTTCACTTGTAACTTTCATAAATAAGACATAAAACTTAGCAAGTTTTATACATGTGGTGACATAAACCATCTAAATAATACTCTAAGGACTTTCTTTTCTTAAGTTATGGATTATTGATGAGAAGAAGTGGAAACCCGGGAGAGTCGATCACACCGTCGGCTGGCCCCTGGACAGACACACCTATGGGGGCTCTTTCCTCTACCACCTGAATGAAGGGGAGCCCCTCGTAGCGCTTGGCTTCGTGGTAAGTTATAGCCCCGCGATGGGAAGTTCCACTGTGAGAGCCACCGGGTCTTCAGTGTTACAAAACCAGGCTTTTGAATCTGAAGAATGTAAAAGGCTTCTCATTTAAAGCTTCCTTTCTGCTTTTATGTGAAGTGCTATGGCCACTGTAGACAATAGACTACTGCAGCTCACATAGCTTTAGTAGAGTGGCTACTATACGCCAGGCCCTGTGCCGGATGCTTCCCTGGGCATCCTGTTCCATGAAAATCCTGTGAAGTTGGTCTATTCTTGTTACTAATGGGAAAACTGAAGTCCAGATGAGCTGTAAACAGCCTTCCCAACACACCCATTAAGTGACAGAGGCAGGATTCACGCCCAAACCTGTCTGACCTGAAGCCTGTGTCCACTGTGGCACGCCGCCACAGGAAATGCAGTCCACACTGGGGCTGTACCTGTAACTTTTTAAAACAGGAGCATTTTCCCCCTTTTGGCCACTTGCATCTGTTCAGTAAATTACATTTTGAACATTACAAGGAATGGAAAAATAACATGAGTTACTGCACCTTGCAGTTGGTTGCAGCTTTGTAGTTTAATGTCATGATTAGACTCGTGTATGACACGATGTTCAATTTATGCATTATTGATGTGTTCAGTGCATCACCTTGTTTAGTTTTTATAGTGACTTAATCTTTTCAAAGCAAAAAAGGTTTGGCTATTAATTTCAGCATTTCATAATGCCATGTAAAATATAACCTCCAATATTTCTTGCCCTCTTTCTTGTAAGTGTGATTACATTTTTTTCCTTCATTTTTACCTCAGTAGTACTGTGTAGAGCATATTAGTTTATTTCTAGAATTGGTACTGATAAATGAATGATAAATTATTACAACTTTTTGTAGAAACATAATGCAAGATACTTAACTACAAAAATTTTTCTAATTTGGACTTTGATTTACAGATCACAGTGATTTATTAGTATGTTCTCAATGTTTTAAGTTCTGCCAATTATAAACACATGGTATCCTTTTGTTTACCCTTTCTTTTCCAAACAGATTTTATTCAGTTATTTATTTAAATTTGAGTCATTGCATATATTTCTCCAAGTACTTTAAGTACAAGCAATGCAATGTACATGTTTTCTGGTAAGCATTGCTCATGCTTCAGCTTGATATAATTTGAAATAAAAATGTCTAATTTAAATATAAACATTTTAAGGTTGGTCTAGACTATCAAAATCCATACCTAAGTCCATTTAGAGAGTTCCAGAGGTGGAAACACCACCCCAGCATCCAGCGAACGTTGGAAGGTGGGAAAAGGATTGCGTATGGTGCCAGAGCCCTCAATGAAGGTGGCTTTCAGGTAACACTTCCCACTTTTTTATTCCTTATTTCTGTATCATAAATTCAACACTGAAACATAAGGTTTCAACTCTGTCAACTTTAAGTAGAGAATAGAAGGTTATCTCTTAGGAAGAAAATTTAAGTAAGCAAAGCACCCTAGTATTTATAAAAGTGTACCACACCAGAGTTAAATAAATTACACTATGAATTTAGTTTTAAGGATATATTGATTTCTAGAGAAAAATTCATGAACTCTTTTTGTTTGTTGGGTTTTTTAAACCAGAAAATTTAGACTATATGATCCAAGATCTTTTCCTTTATTCCTTAGCTGCCAGGAAACTCAAGGACAAATGTAGTTTTCAGCAAAGGTAATTAATTCATCTCAACTACCTAGTAACATCCATGCCTTTTAGGTGGCCTCAGTTAAGTTTTTACCCTTAATTGTCCTGTTTTAGTATATGTTCAAGATAAATCCTATCGAATGCAGTTAATTTACTAAGTGTATACTAATTAAACAATGAAATAAGAGCTAGATAGCTAACTATGATAAAAGCTTGTAGAACTGTTATGGAAATAGTATTACATAGGTAAGATGATCTGAAAATCAGCTCTAAAACTTAGACCAAATGACTTGGTCAAGTTACTTAACTCCTCGGGCCTTAAGGGATCATCTGTAAAATAAAGATGATCCCTCTGTCTCTAATATTCTAGGACTCTAGAACAGTTTTGGAAATTGGATGTCTTTTTTTTTTTTTAATCTGTGGTAAAAGCAACAAATAGATCATAGAAAATTGAGGAGAAAAGTTGACTTAACCTTTAAAGTGAAGTTCTGAATATATTATTACTATAATAGTAATTCATAAAGTGAAGTAAAATCATAGCTAAATTATGAATGTCATAACTAGAACCTTAAAATAACACTTTCTCTAATTTCCATTGCTGTGGGGTTACCTCTCATGAAGTTGTTTTTGTTTCTAGAGTAGTTATTCATTTGCAGTAGAATTTATTAAATTGCCTATGTTCAAGCCCACTAAACTTTTGAATAATGTGCATAATAGCTACTGCCAGCCTAATTCTGTGCTTCTTAATTTATAGTATAAAGGCTTCTGTATATTCAGTAGTACATACAGATTTGTATTTACAACACTGCTTTGTGTGCTTCAGTGTCTCAGGTGATCTTTAGATGGGCAGGAAGAGATGACCACACACACACGCTTACCTAAATTTTCTGATTTAATTAGTCAAGGATTCAGGAACTTACTTCCATTAAGTTTTTGAAGAACCTTAAGAGGCAAAATTTGGAACATTCAATTTTATTTGGGGCTAACAAATATTACAATTTTTTCTCTTTTCTTCAGTCTGTAGCAAAGCTCACCTTTCCTGGTGGGTTTCTAGTATTTAGCCCCAGTTTAATGGATGTCCAGAATATGTTTCTCAGTACAACTTTTCCTGTAACTGTCCACACAGGGTAGGGTCCTCCCAGAACTGGAAAACACACATTTCTCTTGGGCCATAACATTTCTATTCTTAGAACTTAAGCACCCCTTTGGAAGATTTTGCACTAGCACTCTATGTCCTTTTATTAAACTTTAGTCTTCTGGTTCCTGAATCAAACTCGGGATTAGCAAGGCCACAGCCTTATTTGAGAAAAGCATTGTCCTTGTCCAGGTTCCTAACCATTACCTCTGTTTTCAGCTCCTAGCGTTCCAGAAAGCCCCTCCTCCCTCTCGTCTGCTCTCTGGTCCCAGTCTGTTGCTCTTTTATCTACGTGGTTCTGATACTGAGTTTGGTCTGAGAACCAGTCATACACTCACTCGCCACATGCACCGTGGAGGGACCTGGGCCCCATCCTTCTTTTGCCAGCATTCCTTTAGCCTCCCACGCCCCGCCCCTTTTGCTTCTCACCACTTCTCCCTGGCAGTTAGACCTGTGTAACTGATGGGAGCTGGGCCAAGTCCCCTCAGTGTGGGGGCTGATGGCGGGGGTCTCCCTGTTGACATCCCCTCCTCAGGGTCCCTCTCAGCACCACTGGCCAGACTGTCTCCACCCACCACTTTCTCAACAAGTCCCGCTGCATACTTTAGGAAGCCTCCGGAGAAGGAAAAATGCGGGAGGAAAGAGCAGCTCCACTGGCTCTCTTTTTTTCCTTTTCACACTGTAGATTACAGTAGTTTCTCATGCAGACAGTCTGTAATTTAGCTGCTACATTGTGGGGCTAAAGCAAAATTATCACCACTCTTTATTACACTGTTTTCCATCAGAGGTGTATACTGAGGCCCAAACAACCATCTTAAAATTTATTTTGGAAATTCAGTTTATTCTTAGGTTAATGAAAATATATTATTTAAGGTAGTAGCTAATTGTGGCTATGCCATGATTACAGCCTAGGTTTCCATCCCCGGAGATGAAGGTAAAACAAGAAGGTATGTAGAGCAGGGGGCCCTCCTTAGGGTCGCTCTCAGCACCACCCGGATCCCTGCTGGGAACCGGGCCCCACAGCAGTAGGTCCATCTGCTGCTCCCCGTCACTCCCCATCGCTCGTGTTACCGCCTGAACCATCTTCCCCCCACCCCCAGCCCGTGGAAAAATTGTCTTCCACAAAACCGGTCCGTGGTGCCAAAAAGGTTGGGGACCACTAATGTAGAGTTAAGATAACATCCTTTGTAAATCACGTTACCCAGAATGCGTGTAAAAGCAGATCACAATTTAGATAATAGTCATCCAGGTTTAGAGAACATTTTTAATTATGACATGGATATGTGTAAATAAAAGCATTTTATTTACATGTTAATGCTCTGGTCTTACATCTTTCTCATGTACGTCATGGGGAGGGAGATAGAAAAAGTCTTAATAGAAAAAGAGTAATAGTTCTGATCCTCATTTTTAGGGGAGGAAAAAAAAGCTGCCCTTGCTCTGATTTTTCCCTTCACTGTGTTCATTTTCATGTAATTTTTTTTCCAGTTTTTCCGTACAGCTTTAAAAGAGGCTATAATTTAGAGTATTCGGTTTTGTTTGGACTAACAGATGCACTTTGACTGTTTCTTTCCTCAGTCTATACCAAAGCTCACCTTTCCTGGGGGCTTACTAATTGGTTGTAGCCCTGGTTTCATGAACGTTCCCAAGATCAAAGGGACCCACACAGCAATGAAAAGTGGAATTTTGGCAGCAGAATCTATTTTTAATCAACTAACTAGTGAAAATCTCCAGTCAAAGACAGTAGGTAAGAACTTCCTATTTATTCTCAGGTTCTTCACGGGGAAATTTAAGAAGAAGCTATTTAAACATACACTCAGTGTACAGATAGAGCATGACAATAAATACAATTAAAAATCTTGGTGGTGTTTGTTTATTTCATTGGACATTAAAAGACACGGTGGGAGTGTCCCTTTACACAAAGCATTGAAATGCCTGCTGTGCAAAGCAAACTATGGCCTGCTCCCAGTGGATGAGGTTTCTATGGCCACGTTCTGTTTCGTGAACTGGAAAGTAGAGCAGGGCCAGTGATGTCCCCTGCCCTGGAAATGCATTCAACGTGAGGGTCCCATATCACGTCACACACACGCCCAGGTGGACCCTCACCAGCCCCCGGGCCTTCACTCCAGGGCAGGCAGCGGAGTCCAGGGCTACAGGCCTGGCCACAGACGCCTCAGGGGACCCTTCATCCAAGGACACCGTCTTCTCAGGGGTTCTCAGCTCTTCTCCAAGTACAGCCGGAGCTGCCCCACCTCCGCCTTCACCTCCCGTCACCCTCCATCCCAGCCATGCTGCCGCTTCCCAGATCCTGTGGGTGCCCAGCTCACAGCCAACCCCCGAGCTCCCTGCACCTCAGCTCAGACCTCTGTCTGGTGGCCTTATATTGATCGTACCAGTCAACCTGTAAAACACGCGTGCACGTGCGCGCGCACACACGTACACACACGCACAGCACTCCCAGCCCCTCTCCCTGCACTGCTCCCTCTACCATGTTTTCCACCTGTCAGCTCTGCTCACTATATGATGTACTTATTGATCAGCTTTGTCTCCTTGGACGGAAAACTCTGAGAGCAAGGACTTCATTCACTGTGAACACAAACCACAGGAGCAACTCAGTAGATACTCGATAAATAAGCCATATCCATCGGAGTCAGGTCACCGACACTCCTCCAGATGGATTGTACCTTCAGGTGTCCCCATAGACACGGGCCTGGGGGAGCGGGGGTGAGGGAGGGGCTTCGGGGGGCAGACCAGGCCGGGCCAGTTCCTCCAATCTCCTCGCCAAGTGTGTTGTCCCTGCCAGGTGCCAGCCCGCCTCACACCATGCACGTACACACAGCCCCTTGCAAGCAGGGGTTCCACGCCGGTAGGGCCAAGCGGGTAGGTCACTGGGTCCAGGTGGAGGGGGTGTGGGGCCACTTATTGTGGAGCTCCCGGCAGGTCACGAGAACTAAGATGTTCTATTAGAGATTAAATGTGGGCCCCTTTAGGTGTTGTCATTTCCTAGGGCTGCCACAACAAAGCACCACGACTGGGTGGCTTATGTATTTGGAGTTCTGAAAGCCAGCACTTTGAAGTTACGGTATTGGCAGGACCACACTGTCTCCAAGTCTCCAGCTCCTGGAATCCCCAGGCATCCCTCGGCTCCTGGCAGAGCAGCGCCAACCTCTGCCTTGTCTTCCCCTGGCCGCCTCCTCTGTGTCTGTGTGTTGTCTTCTAAGGACACCAGTCATTGGACTAAGGGCCCGGTCCACGCTAGTAGGACCTCATCCTAACTCATTACACTGGCAGCGACCCTGTTCTGACCCATTCTGAGACAACTAGGGGTTAGGACTTCAAAATGCCTTTTTGGACGGACACGGTTCAACCCATAACAGGGAGAAGCATTTCACTGATCAGTTCTGAAATCTCTCACCTTCATAGGTATCATAAACTATCTTAGCTTCCTTTTTCAAGTTCACTGAATTTTGAAACTAATTTTCCATGCTACCAGTGTGGCCTCACTGCCTGTTAACACCATGTCAGATGGTTGTCTTTTTGGAAGATGTCAACATTTATACACGAAAGATTCGTCAAGTGTGGTCTTATATGACTGCCTCCTTTTTATAATTATGTTAGTCGTTATTTCAGTAGCGAAATGCCTTGACAATAAGTGTTTTATAATCCTTGTGCCAATTTCACACTTAACATTTCATGGTTTTAATAAAAAGGACTTGATGTAACTGAATATGAGGACAATTTGAAGAAATCATGGGTGTGGAAAGAGCTCTATGCTGTCCGGAACATCAGACCATCCTTCCACAGCATCCTGGGTGTGTACGGAGGCATGATTTACACTGGAATCTTCTACTGGATATGCAGAGGGATGGAGCCCTGGACTCTCAAACATAAAGGTAATTCCAGCCTATCTGACTATGCCAACTTAAAAAAAATACACAATGTG
Organism: Hippopotamus amphibius kiboko; assembly: GCF_030028045.1. NCBI lineage: Eukaryota > Metazoa > Chordata > Mammalia > Artiodactyla > Hippopotamidae > Hippopotamus > Hippopotamus amphibius. The sequence goes on from NC_080188.1 coordinate 88,949,307, forward strand.
AGAGTTGCGAGTTGAGTTTTATTTGGGGCAAAAAGAGGGCTGCAGCCTGGAAGACAGCGTTTCAGATAACTCTGAGAATCTGCTCTGAGGAGGCGAGGGGAGAAGCCAGGATATATAGGAGTTTTGCAATAAAGGGCAGGGAATGATAAAAGATTACTGTTAAAGAAAACAGTAAAGATATCTCAAGTTTAAGGAATTCAGTGCTATGGGAAGATGCAAGAGTCTGGGCTCACTGAAATCATTCCTTTGATATACACCTCAGTTGTCTGGGGCCAGTGTCCTGTACTTTCACATCCTGAGTTTCCTCAGGGCTCACACAGGGAGTGGCTGCAGTCTGATGGCTGCTAGGTGGCAGGTGTTCTTTTCAGCCCTGAGTTTCCTCAGGGCCCACCAGCTCACGTTGGATGACTGTGACATCCTTTATTGATATGACAGGAAATATTTCCATTTATAAATATTCCATTTATCACTTATTAACTCAGAAACGGGATCCAGTAAGTAGGGAAGAAGGTGAACTTTGTCACTTTACTGTTTTAAACTTGCTTTGTTAAAGAAATGATCAATTCAGTATCTTTAGGAGAACAGGATATTATTGTCAGCAGAGGGCTGAAGTCTTACTTCTTTAGTAAAATATTTACAAGTTTTGATTAAAATGTCTAAGGAAGCACTTTAAAATTAGTTACATTTTTACTAAAACTCTTCCTCAAAACTTTGGAAGGTTCTGACTCCAGTCAGCTCAAGCCAGCCAAGGACTGCACACCTATCGAGTATCCAAAACCTGATGGGCAGATCAGTTTTGACCTTTTGTCATCCGTGGCTCTGAGTGGCACTAACCATGAACACGACCAGCCAGCACATCTGACCTTGAAAGATGATAGCGTGCCTGTACACAGAAACCTGTCCGTGTACGACGGGCCTGAGCAGCGGTTCTGCCCTGCAGGTCAGTGCGCTCCTTTCCGTCCGCTCCTGAAACACAAGTATTTGCTTTAAGCACATTAGAAATAGGTTTCTGTTATTTTAAATTTCTCTTTCTAGTGCTTGGAAATTGTAAATGACTCCTACATCCAGCTTCTTTTTGAAAATTCACTATTCTTATGGTTCTTACTCTTAATTAGCAGTGTTAGTGCAGTAGGGATTTCTTGTGAAGCCTGATTTAGATGGCACTTCTCAAAAAAAGCCTTTCTCTGTTTACCCTCAGCCCAAGGTAAGGATTACGGGAAAAAGCACCAAACACCTCTTTCTATGTTCACATGACTTAAAAAAAATCTTTTGTCACGGCTGTTCCTGTCTACATATATATGTATGCTCACATACACACACATATATACATGTATGGTATGTGTGTATAAATATATAGTCCAAAATACTAGGTTTGGGCCACATTCAGCTTAGGGAAATGCTTCCAGACTTAAAATCCATCATGGATACTGTATCTTTCAGTGCTGAGCTTTCAGCTAGAATTATAGTAGGAACTGGGTCTCAAGTGCTGGTAGAACAGTATTCAGATAAGTCAAAATCAGTACATTCTGGACAAGAACATAAGCTCTGTGAGGGCAGGGACCTTGACTGTCCTTGGACTTTAGTTTTTAATCATGTCTGTCATCTCACTGGGTTGTAAGCTGAGGGTAAGGACTGCTCTCATTTGTCTTTGCGGCCGTAGTGCACATAAATACATACGAGCAGACCTTGTTTTATTGCACTTGGCAGATAGTGCATTTTTTTACAAATTTAAAGTCCCTGGCAACCCTATGTTGAACAAGATTACTGGTGCCATTTTTCCAACATTTTCTCACTTCATATGTCACATGTAGTAATTCTTGCAAAATTTCAAACTTTTTCTATTATATTTGATACTGTGATCAGTGATCTTGGATGTTACTACAACTCACCGAAAGCTTAGCTGATGGTTAGCATTTTTTAGCAATAAAGTGCCTTTTAAGTAAGGCATGTACGTTGTTTTTAGACATAATGCTATTGCACACTTCACAGAGTAGTGTAAATGTAACTGTTACATATGCACTGGAAACCAAGAAATCCAGTGTGACTTGCTCTGTTGTGATACTCGCTTTATCATGGTGTCTAGGTCTCCCCTGTGTGCCTGTATATCTAACACTGCACCCAAAAACTGCTCAACGTTGAGTTTCCTCGTTGGTAACACCAACTCATCCACATGCTGCTGTACCTTCTGTTTTTATCATATTTAATTCATACGACAGCACATGCACACACCCAGATCTTTGTGATATTCTGTGGGTAAACATTTGGTCAACAAACCCTGAGGGTTTCTGTGGCTAATTCCTCCAGGACTTTAGCCTCTACTTTAAAGTTAGCTACTGCACCAAGTTGTGTTTTTTCTTACAGGAGTTTATGAATTCGTACCTTTGGAACAAGGTGATGGATTTCGGCTACAAATAAATGCTCAGAACTGTGTGCACTGTAAAACATGTGATATTAAGGATCCAAGTCAGAATATTAACTGGGTGGTACCTGAAGGCGGCGGCGGTCCTGCGTACAACGGAATGTAAACTGCACCTGGCTTTACGTGCCAGTGTCTCTAGAACGGACTGTAAGCTAACTTCAAATGTTTGGAAGTTCACAGCTGTCGAAATACCTTAAATGTATCACTGATCAGAATGTTCATAAAATAATTATCAGTGAAATAATTTTATACTAAACCTGAAATTGTGCCATAAAAAATTATGAATATATCTTAAATAAAACTAGAAGTGATGTAGCATTTACTCTCCAATTCTTCCAAGATTCAGTACCAACAGCAAAATACACTACTGGCCTTTAATGTACATTTGACTTGTCAAGTTCAACTCTTCAGGTAAAGTGTATCTTCTAGACCAGAGGTTGGCTTCTAGCCCACCACTCTTCTTATGAACAGTGTTACCGGACACAGCAATGCCTCCTGGTTTACATATTGTGGATGGCTGCTTTTGAGCTCCAAGTGCAGAACTGAGTAGCTGTGACAGACTAGAATGTCTATTCGACCCTTTAGAGAAGTCTGCTCACCCTGAACACATATCACAGAGAGATGCATCAATGAATTGAGAAAAACAGTACATATACTTAAGTTTTCATCTGTTTATTCAAACAAGATGTGTCTTTAGGTGTTTAAAACATGCTGGACACCATTATCCTTTGTGAATAATGCAGAGAGCCATTTAAAACAAAATCAGCTTCACCGTATTTTGTAGCACTGGTCTATTAAGAGTGAATCCCTACCCGTATTCCTAGACTGTAAACAATGAGAACTGAAGTATCAGAAGGAACACATTCTGGATCATACGTAATAGACAAAACCCCCAAATTGTCTTACTTGCTTCACACAGGCAGTGCATACTTAAGCAAAACTCAATTCCTTATGAAGCAAACATTTTTGCATAAGCTGCCTTCTCTTTATCTTTCTGTGCCTTTATCTTTTGCTTGACTTTCAGCAATTCTGCCTAGATAGCTGCAAAATAAATATGTAGTATGAGTTCTCAAAACATCCAAAAAATTAGGTTGACCAACAAACTGATGCTTTAGTATGATAAAAAATCAAACTCTTCTTCTCCTAAAGAGTTAACTGAACCCTACTAATGAGTATTTTACTCAGAGAAAATGAGGACACAAACATAAAAACCACAGAGCATAATTTTAAAAGACTGTCCACCAAGAGAACTGAATGACACACAAATGTACCTTCTCCCTTCCATTAGAGGGGACACTGAAGTGCCTCCGCTGTTTCATTTTAGCAATAAGAAACCAAAGATCTATTTCAATATCTAGACCTAGAATCACTATGTGTAGGGGGTTTATTTGAAAAACAGGCTTATTTGTGTCACAGCTTTCCAAAACCTTCCTAGAATATGTTCAGTAGCTAGAATACTTAGGTTATGACCACATTCAGCTTAAGGAATAGTCCCAAACATTAAATTCGCCATAAATACTGTCTTCTGATGCTGCTCTTTCATGTAGAATTACAGGACAGTAGAGCAAACAGTCTTCAGATACGCAAAATGAGTATTCTGGGAATTGACTAGATATAAGCTGAAGGCAGGGACCCTGACTTGTTCCCTGCAGCGTGACTGGATCCTGGGCCCCACAACAGGCGTTCTCTAGTATCTGCTGAACAAACCAATCTCTAAGTGGCAACAAGTACAGTGGTTCGTGAGGATAAATTCTTAAATTTTAGGACAAAATGAATTTTCACTACAAAAACTGCCAACTTACCTTTATCTTCTGGTGCTATCTCCTGAGCTTTTTTAAGATCAGCCTTTAATTGGAAAAAAACATTTAAAGAAATATTAGGTTATGATTTGTAAGAGCGTTTTTTTTTAAACATTAAAATTTAGAACTTTACCAACGCTTGATCATATTCTTTTAATCCTTGCCATCCTTGGGCTCTACGGTGCAGTGCTTTGGTATTTGCTGGGTCTATTTCAAGGGCCTACAAAAAATTAAATTTAATATTTTTACCTAAATATTGAGTACTACCTATACATGCTAGATTTCAATTTACTGCCTGTCAGCTCCAAATCAACTCTTCACTGCTCTAGGACAAAAGTGCCAGACCCTGAGAGCCTCCACTGCCCGCTGACATGCTGCTTTGTCAGCAGAGGGCGCTAAGTGGCTGTGGGAGAGGAACCGGTTTCCATTCCAGGCTCTTGCAGCCGGCTCCCCACAGACAGGCGCCTTCCCCAAGCACCACACCTCCCGGGCACCCAGTGAGGCACAACCACCCTCTTCTGGGTCTCAGCCCAGGGCCTCCATCCCAGCCCAGAGAGATGGGCCCAGCTGCTCCTGTATCATACATATCCACACATATATAAATGTTCTCTTTACTAGCCAACCCCTCATTATTCCAATTCCCCCTTATATTTATTTTATAGTAAACTTCCTCTGTTGAAATTACTGTGTGGTGTCTATCTCCTGCTTGGGCCTTAGCTGATAAGAGAAAAACATTCTGAATAAAAATTTGTATACACTCATTTAGTTGACATCTAAGGTTTTTTCAGGAGCACGAGTAACTTTTAATTGGTTTCTCTTCCAAAACAAACACTTTAAAAATAATATATTTACTTACTTAACATCTTTTAAAGGTCAATACTCAGATTTTATTGAAAAAGGTATATTATCTGCCTCACAAAGGTCAAAAAGCAACCCAGATTGAAGAACCATCTTCTCTTCTGTTGCATGCTCCCTTCCAAATATACCTATGCTACTAAATTAGGGTCTCATTTTATTTCTACTTGCTCCGGCACAGCTGATCTATGTACTTAGATTAATGTGCAATATACATAAATTACTAGAGGTGGTCTTCCTAAAATATGTGCTTTAGTTTTGAAAACTTCTCAAACTGTGCAAGAAGGAGACAGTCATAACCACTCTATTTAAGGGAGGAAATTTCCAGCTTTATCAGCATTCCTGAATGGGACCATGAAGGAAGGTGACCTTCCTGTGTGTCCCAACAGCACCCACTCTCCCTATACAAGTCCTGATGACCCTAAATTGAAACTGACTCCCTCTCCCACCAAATAAGTTCCTTGAAGGCAGGGTCTACCTGTCAATTAAAACAGCTAAGTGTCTATTAGCTGCTTAAACTGTGCCCAGTGCTGTGCTAAATGCTTTACATACGTTACACACAGTCTTTGTAACAATCCCAGGAGGAAAGTAGTATTTCCATTTAACGTATAAAGAAACTACAGACTCTAAAATTAGGAACTTCTTCAAGATCACAAAGTAAGTACAACAGTCTAATAAAAAACCATGTCTGGATTTCCCAGGTGGCACAGCGGTTAAGAATCCACCTGCCAATTCAGGGGACAGGGGTTCAATCCCTGGGCCAGGAAGATCCCACATGCCAAGGAGCAACTAAGCCTGTTGAGCCACAACTACTGAGTCCACGTGCTACAACTACTGAAGCCCACACACCTAGAGCCTGTGCTCAGCAAAAAAGAGATGCCACGGCACTGAGAAGCCCACACACTACAACAAAGGGTAGCCCCCACTCACCACAACTAGAGAAAGCCCGTGCACAGTAATGAAGACCAAAAAAAAAAAAAAAAAAACCACAAAAAAAAACAAAAACAAACAAAAAAAATCATGACTGCTGACTGGCCTCACAAGCCACATTCTCAATCATTCCTTGTTTTGTCTTCCAATGCCCAGCACATAAGTTAAATGAATAAATGAGCTGAGGAAGAAAATATCTTCATAAAAATAAAGTGATACAGTATTATAAGCTAAATGAATGGTTTGAGAGGAAAAACTGAGGTCCAAAATATTTAGAGATAAAATGACCTGAATTATGTTTCACTAAATCTCATTAGGTCCTACACAATAAGATTATAGTGGTGTCACATAAAACTGCTTTTGTTCAAAGTAATAAGTCATAATCCAACTCTTTCAAAAAGGTAACGTCAAGAGACTTACCTCCAAACAACTGTCGACTGCTCCCTGCCAATCACACATCTTCAGTTTGCAAGCGCCGATATTCAGCACACAGCTCAAAGCGACAGGCTGCAGCTTTGCCCCACCTGCATTCTCCGTAGCAGCCTTCGAGCCTTCGACATACCTGGAGAACCCATCGGTATAAGCACCAAGCAATCCCCATTAAGACTTAACTCTGCTCTTCCACTTGGTCAAAACGTGTTACATCAGTTCTGATACAAAAGTTCATCACATGCTATATTAATATTCTTAATGGCCACAAATCTTTTTAATACATGTTTTCCTTTAGAAGATTTTCTTTTCTGACTTGTCTTTTACCGCAGTTCCTAGCTGTTTACTGAAAAGGGCCTGGCCCCAGAATTTGGTTTCTAGAGTCTATCCCCCACTGAAAAGAATCAGGGCTCCTTGGAGAAACTCAGATCTGGATACAAGGTAAGGTACAAGATGAGCCTGGACCATCTAGTGGCAGAAAGCAAAAGCTCACAGACTAACAGGAACAGTCAAAGGGATACAGGAGAGGGGCTCCCACTGGACAATCTGGAAGCCTTCGAGCATCAATCAGAAAGAATGATGGTAATAGTTTATACGTTGAATTCGGAAAAAAAAAAACCCACAGGTCTACAGTAATACTAAAAGGGGGGTGGGGGGCACGGAGGTCTTTCAAACAGAAGAATGACAGCTAGTAATCGCAGAATGACTGATAAAATCAGAAAATCACAGTTCTGCAAGCATCAATGTAATAACTAATTCAGGCAAAGATCTTCAATGATGCTGAAACCAGTGGATAAAAGACTAGGAATGAGATATTCACACAATCTCACAGTTATCATCTCACAGAGGACTTACTGATTGTTAGCAAAGGAGAAAAGTACTTTTATAACAGAGACATGTGGCTAATGCCATTTTAACTGTGCCAAAAATCAAAACAGGACAAACTGGCATGTGCCTTCAGGATGTGGTATCATAGGAAACACACACATCACCTAGTGAAGTCCTCCTGCTAAAATATTTAACCTCAAACTAATCTTGAGGAAGCAATAAACACACACAGATGGTATTCCATAAGACAGCTGGCTTAGTCGCCACAAAATGCCAATGACTGAAAACACATGTGGCGATTACAGATTAGAGGAGTCTTAGAGACATAAAAACAAATGATACAATGGACACTGGAGTAAAACAAACAAACAAATAAATATCCAAACAACTGGGGACATCTGAATATGGATTATACAATGATACTTGGGAGATGTTTTTATAGTAGTAAAGCTAAGTAGAACAGTGTCCTCATTTCTCAGGAAACACTTGCTAAAATATCGAGCGGGAAGTGTCATGGTATCTGCAACTTCCTTTCAAAATGATTCTGCAAACACGTGTGGCAGAATTTTAAAACTGATGAACGCAGGTAAAGGTACATGAGTATTCATGTACTTACTATTCTCAACTTCTCTGTATTTTGAAATTTTTCAAAATAAGAATCTGGAGGGAACCAAAGAAATGCAACTATTTCAATACACCTAGTTCCTCTGCAAGTAATATGCCAAAAATACAAAAACAAACAAACAAAAAACCCCAAACTTGAATTTCAGTTTATAATTCAATTTACAAGTTCTTAAAGCAATTTGTTAAAAATATTTTATTACCTTAAAACTTTTGTGTATTTTTTAATGGCCATCTCCCAGTTCTGGAATTTGAAAAAAGTATTTCCAATGTTTTTTAAGTGTTCCTTTACTAATAAAATTTTATCTACCTGTATAAAAGAAAGAATACAAATATGTTGGGTTTGAGAATGTAACGCGGTTTAGTGTGAAGTTCTATCATTAAGACAGGTTGATACAAAAAGCTCAAAATTTTCGCACTAGATATTTTAGCAGTTTAAGTACTTCCAGTTAAACCAATGTGAAACTACTCACGTCCTTTAAATCTATGCCTGCATCCTCAGGGAAGTCTGGATGACTGTCACCAGATCCATCTTTTGGGAATATTCCCCAATCATCCCCTTCCTTCAGCTCTCTGCATTCTGCAATAACACACAACTGTAAAAATAATCCTAAACTGTAGAAGCACACTACCATATTCATGATGACTTTTAAAAAGGTCTGGGTTTAAAAGCTCTGCAGCTGCAAGTCATGTACAACACTGTCCAAGCAGCTTCTAAAATGACAGGCAGGCAATGGGAGGTGCATCTGCTCTGACTGCACTATCACCCTTTACACACACTCCAAGGAGCACAGCCATGTCCCTCCTCTACAAACGCACTTACTGCCAGCCAGCAGCTCAGCATACGCAGAGTAAGTGGACAGTTTCATCACTCCCTACAGAATTCTCGTAGATGGGGCATGCGCTTTTGACTAACTACTGTTTCCTTCACACACGGAGTGACAGCCCACCTCCTGCAGGTCTGAGTCTTCAATTCCCACTCACGACCCTGCCAATTAGGATGGGTCCGTGGTGGCCATGCGGATTCACAGACATTTAGAACACAAGGATCTTTGGAGTGCCATAACACAGTCTAAACCCTTCAGTGATTTATACAGGATGAGGAAACAGGCCAAGAAAAGTTAAAGAACAAGAACAAGGCTAAACCACAAGGTTTTTTTTTTCTTTTGGCCGCACCACGCAGCTTGCGGAATCTTAGTTCCCTGACCAGGGACCAAACCCGGGCCCTCAGCAGTGGAAACGCTGAGTCCTAACCACTGGACTGTATACGTTGACTCCGTTTTACAGGTATAGGAGACCTCAGTTACCACAGTAACCGAGACTGACACTGAAATAATAAAAACCTCCTTTTAAACTGCCCTCATCCTTCCCATTGTAGAAAACAGTTTCAAAGAAAAACTGGCAGGTCCAGGCTTCTGTAACAAGAGTCGTCCTAATGCTTTTCAGCTCATAATCATCCGGGCCTTTTACTTACATTTCTTAAAGACAGCAGCTAAGAAAATGAATGTATCACCCTGTCACCTGTTACTCACTTTGGCAGGTTTTTCCCCTTTCACCTCCACACTTTCCAGAATCCTTGCCACACCCATTCCTTTCATCACTTGGCCAAACACCACGTGCTTCCCATCCAAGTGAGGCGCCGGAGCCGCGGTGATGAGGAACTGAGAGCCGTCTGTGTTGCTGGCCGCATTCGCCACGCTCAGCAGCCCCTCCCGGTCGTGCTGCAGGGACGAGCCATTAAACAAAACCAAGGTTAGAGTTAACAATCTAAATTACTCTACTGAACATTCACATAGGATTAGGATGGACTAGAATACTGTTTAGACCACACTGTAATTTTACTTCATACCAACTGCAACCTTTAATTCACAAAACATGGGGTACTTAACCACTTTTTAAACTTTAAGAAAAGCTTATGAAACCAAATAAGATAACAGAAACGACAGTAGGGGCAGGGGTGGTACTGATACTTCTAAATTGAGAAAATGCCTATACTTCATCATTAAGATGACGCTGCTGCATTATGGAAACCTAGTAATTCTGCTTTGCCCTTTCTTAGGATGGGGGCACTTTTTTCTGAAAAGCGCTCAAGAGTGTTCCCACTCTCAGGCCTACGTTATGACTCTTCTTTTACACGTCAATAACTGGGAACAGCGAGGGACATTCAATGTGGACAGGACATTCCTTTCCTACTCTCCAAGGAAGCCAAATACTACAGCTTTCATCCAGGTGAGACACTTCTTGAGAGAATGCCCAAAAGGAATGGCTTGTGTACATCCCCAAACCCAAGTTCTACCTTGGCCCAACCTGCAAAAAGGTTCTGTGAGCCCCAGTCTTCCACCTCCCACCTAATCCTCATGCTTTCTAAATTCACTACTGAGGGGCCACACATGTAATGCTCACGTTAGTCCTCCCGCCTGAAGTGCCTTTACTCCCAACCCTAAATCTAACCCCATTTTCAAGGCCACCAAGTATGTAGAAGGCAAGAACCATGCATCCTCGCAATGGGCCTCCTTTCTTTTGATCAAAGTGTTCATCACATAATCTTAAGTTTTCATTCCTCTGGTAGCTTCCATTTCTCCCTTCCAAAAGTTTGGTGCTCTTCCCACAATATTAATATTATTAACTTCACTTCCTCAGCCTCCTCATACCTTCACCATCCTCACTCACATCCCGGCCTCAAACCCACATCTGTATTCTAGTTCCTTCTAACCAAATCTCAGCTATCTCGCAAGGTCCAGTTTGCCCAGCTTAACTACCCATCCCCCTCAATGTCTTCCCTAGTGATCCAGACCATATAAATCATACCTTTCTCCTACAGTACACTCAGAACATCTTAACTTAGCATTTACTAGCATATTCTTATATTATTCTCCAGCCGTCCTATGTGTTTTAATCTTGTCTTTCTGGCAAGGTATTAAGTTTCTTATCACGAAGGCCTTTCACTTTTAAAAACTCGTTGGTGCCAGTGGCTGTACAGCTGCAGGCAATAAACTGTTTAAAAGACTGATGACATTTTATTCTCAAATTACCCTAATTACCTTACTCACATTCCTCACTTCCAAAAAATGTCCCTTTACTTTTGTACTTACATGTCCATTCTTATAACCTGAATGATGCAACATATCCCGATGGGGACATCTTGGGACAACGAAGGTAAGAAGGCACAGGCACCACTAATGTCGTTTAGGAGCCTGGACATTAACCAGATCTGCTAGTTTGCAAATGCCCTGACACTCCGGACATTAGCGATGGTTTTGTTGCTCTTCAAATTTAAGCATAACAATGCATAAGTTACCATCCCTGATGAAAACATTTTTCCTGGAAACACTTTTGCCATAATGGTAGCCACCCTTAAAAACGCACTGGCTTTACTGAAATATATAAACCTGGATTACACTGAAATAGCTGTTGTATTTTTGCCAACAAAATTATTACTAGATGAAATGTTTTTGTATTAAAGTTGTATATTTACAAATATGATACCTATCACAAGTAAATGAGATCTAAGCACATCTGAGGCATTTATCCTAATTCAACAAGGACCCCAGACAGATAACAACCTTTATTATCAGCAACTAACAAGCATTTTTGTCTACTTTACCTTATAATGGAAAATTTCATCTTCAAATTTTTCACCATAAATACTTTCTCCACCTGTCCCATTCTGATTTGAGAAGTCTCTACCCTGAATCATAAATTTCCTAATAACTACAAAAAAAGAAAATTGCCTTTAGAAATTACAGTATGGTTGACTTCAGCAATGCTAACTAATGGATATGTAATAATAAAGACAACTCTCCTGTCTTTCCCCACCCATGCCCACAACTCCAAACTCTCAAAAGGCTTTTCACAATCTGAATCCCAACTGCTTTTACTGCCTGATGCCCCACTAACACTTAAAGAATTAGTTCATGGCACCTCCCATATAAAACTGTCAGACCCCAAAATTAGACTTCCTAATTTTTCTCCCACAGTATCTTGATTCTACCTTCCTTTCATAATATGTACATAATAATCTCTCTCTTTCAGCAAACAATTAAGTATAGCAACTCAGTTTCTCCTCCTTGGTAACCGTGTGCATGGTTAGGTACATAATGGTTACTCAAAAATGCTACTGAATAAACCAGTTATTCCCAAGAAATTTGTTACACTGTAATGGAAGTGCCTCAGCAAATATTATCACTTACACTGCCACACGTTCAGAGATTTCCCAGGACTCACAGAACAGAACTTGGTATCTGTTTGTATTACACTAATGTAGTAAGTAAGGAGACACAGCTGCATGATAAAGAAGAGAAGATACGGGCAGAACCTGGAGGAACTCATATGTTTCCTCATGCTCCCTCCCTTCCATGCAAGGTCACAGGGCACATTCTTCCCCCAGCAAAGAAAATGCAGCAACACATGTACAATGTTTCTGCCCAGGAAAGTCCTTTAGAGACTCAGTACCCAAGGTTTCCACTGGGGCTGATCATGCAAGCACTCTCTGCCTAAGCAGGAACCAAAATTCCAGACTCCCAAAAGGAAAGCAGTGCTCAACATAAATCAGATTGTTTGCACAAATGGTGTAGGCACAGTTAACTACCTTTATGATTCAGAGAATGGTTCAAGTGCCACATTCCCTGACTCCAGTCAATGGCTACCCTTGCAAGCAGACTTTTCTAAGGACAGCAGCCTCAGGCCTGCTCTGTTAACTCTTTTCCATAGACACTTTATTAGCATAAAAAGGCACTCCTCGATTTACTGCACTTTGCAGACACCATGGGTGTTTTTTTTTTTTACAATTTGAAAGGTTTGTGGCAATCCTGCATCGAGCAAGTCTATCAGTGCCATTTTTTTCAAAAGCATTTGCCCACTTCATGTCTCTGTGTCACATTTTGGTAATTCTTGCAATATTTCAAACTTTTTCATTATTGTTATCGTTTTCCGTGATGTTACTACTATAATTGTTTTTGCATTTTTTAGCAATAAAGTACTTTTAGACTAAGGTACATACATTTTTTTCAGGCATAATGCTATTATACACTATTAGACTACAGTATAAACTTTTACATGCACTGGGAAACCAAAAATTTGTGTGACTTGCTCTATTGCAATATTCACTTTATTGCAGTAGTCTGGAACTGTACCTACAATATCTCCATGGTACACTTATATTTTGGTATTTTATTAAACATGAAAGCAAATCAACAGTTTAAGTGTTTTAAAATCACTGTTAATTTTTTTCTTAATCAAGTTTTACAAAAATTTAAGTACTCATATAATTATAGTTTAACTTATTTGTTTATTCGTTAAACAAATATTTATTGAGGGCCTACTCAGTAACTATAATGAGTAAATACTTATTGAGCTCAGTAACTACACTAGATGCTGAAGACAAAATGCTGAGGAGATACAGTTTCTGAACTGATGGAGCCTACAGTCTATTGGGGGAACAAAGGTATGACTACACAGTGTCAAAAGTCACCTTTTAATCACACATCACACCAGGCGTCCATGACACGGAATCTTTAAGTCAGCTGCAGTCTTCCCAAGCAATCCTGCCCAAGGAGTAGGCATAACTTTGTCCCCAGGCAGTCAAGCTACCCAAGCTCTATTTGTTTATCATGACCACACCCAGTGAAGCTAGGGTAGTCCATTTTTCTATAAATAAACCTTAGTATACTCTCATAATTAATTCCACCTTTCCTAGCCCAACCTTTATGAAACTGAGCTGTCGTCTCAGATGTCAAAACATCCTTTTGGAAACTAACAGTAATTTTTTTTTTTTTCATACAGTTTGGGGGATTTTTTTAAATTGAGGTAAAATTTACATAGCATAAAATTAACCACTTTAAAGTGTACAATTCAGTGACATTTAGTATATTCACAGTATTGGTAATTATCACCTCTGTCTGGTTTCAAGTTCTTTTTATCACCCCAAGAGGAAACCCTGTACAAATTAAAAGCAGTCACTCCACACCCCCCTACTCCTAACCCCTGGAAACCACCAATCTGCTTTCCGTCTCTATGAATTTATTTACTCTGGATATTTCATATAAATGAAATTATACAATAAGTGATCTTTTGTGTCTTGCTTCTTTCACTTAGCATAATATTGTCAAGGTGTGCCCACATGGTACCATGTATCAGGCCTTCATTACTCTTTATGGCTAAATAATAATCCATTATAAGTAATTTGTAACTCTTAACCCTCTACTTAGTGTTTTCTGCCCTAACTCCTAAAGAACAGTATTTAATTACCTATAAGAAGAATCAGATTCAGAAGATGCATACATAGTTCAATGGAAAGGGCATCCTTTGAAATGGAGAGGTTTCCCAGTGGTGGGTCCAATGCCTTTTTCTCCTGTACACAATGCACAAAAATTTTCTGCAGTTTTGGGTACAATATCTGCAAATAATTCCAAAACAATGCGACCAACTGAAAGAAAAAATGAAATTGTGTCAGTATGCAAAACAATTAAATAAGCGATCATAAAAGGAGAGTTGGTAAAATTACAGTGACTGAAATACCAAGTTCTCTTTTGTCATTTTTCTAATATTCAAATTTAGTCTACCTAACGTTAAGTATCACGTAGCTAGATGAATCTGAAACAGTTATTTTACTACATCTTACAAAGGATCATAAGCACAGTAGCTAGAAGATTAGCACCATACAAGGACACCATGAACTACCAATGGTTTTCATTTGATTAACTGCTCTGACTTGTGCTCATAACTTCCAATCACCAAATAACCAACAGCAAAAAAATGAAACATCCTCTGAGTTGTCAGTCTGGCCATGTTTTAGGTATAGCTGCAGTCACTGTGCTCTGTGGAATCTGCCTGGTGCTGCCTCTGAAGCGAAAGCTGAAAAAGTTCATATTCTACACAATTCCTAAGGCAGGTAAAAAATAAGCCTAGCACTAAATTTCAAAACAAAATGAATGTATTGAGACAGATAAGAGTGTGTGTGTGTGTGCAAGAGGGCACACTGTCAATGAAAAAAATATCACCTGCCATATCAGTAAACAAAGATGCTGCAGCCATTAAGCCATAACATTACAGCCACCGAGACAGTGAACCCTGAGAGCACTCAGGATGAAGACAAAGGGGCTGCCCCCTGCCCAGCCCAGCCAGCAGTCAGCCACTGCAGCCACCCCTAAGGTGCACCGAGGAGACCTGGAATGAGAAAACACAGGACACTGGCCCCAGGTAGCTGAGGTACACATCAAAGGCATGACAGCAGTGAGCACCTTCCCGTACTAGAAAAGGGCTAAGTTCATTAACCTGAGATGTCTGGTTTTCTCTATTAACAGTAATCTTTTGATATTCCAACTACCTGGGTTTTGTTGGTTTGTGTTTTCATTTTTGCAAAAACCCCTATGTATCCTGGCTCCTCCCTTACCTCTTCAGAACAGTCCCTCAGAGCCAACTGAGAGGTTGCACCCGACACTTGTGTCCTCAGTTTTGTCCACCAAATAAAATGAAATCCTGAACTTTTAACTTGTGCATTTTTTTCCAGTCAACAGTGTGTATCTATTACCATCCACCCGGTCCCAAAATACGGATGTGTCCTTTTTTCATACATTCAAACACACTGCCTGGCCAACAACTGTAACGTGTTGCAGAACAAGAGAAATTCAGCTACAAAGCAATGTGCTAATTCACAAGAGCTCAGGCCCTTCCAAGCTGCTACCAGTAGCCTAGGCAACCACACCGCCACACTGATCTCATTTTCCCCAATGCCGAAACAGAAAACATCCACCCATCTGAATGGATCTCTAAGTTAAGAATCAGTAATAAGGGGGAAAAAAAAGAAAAAGAAACAACACGCAAAAACCGCTTTGATAGACAACATAGTAATTGCTGATATGTCACGTGGCAAGACACATGCGGTGACGGGAGGCCACTAAACGCACAACCAGGGTTTTCTGAATGCTCCCCTGCAAACATAAAATCATCTCACTTTACGCCAGCTCCACGGTGCTAGGTGGCGGGGAGGGGCGGCCAAGTCAAGAATGACAACCCAAAGGCCGCCACCATCCCCCGGACAAAAATTTCCAGAAACTTAAGCACGCCCCACGGCACCGGCACAAGGTCGCGGTCCCGCCCCAGCCCGGAGGCCTGGACCGGGCCAGGGCCCAGTGCGGGCCGCCGGCCCCGCCCCGGAGGGGCCCCTGCCGAGCCGCGCCCCAGGCTCGGGGACCCCCGACCCCAGACGCCCCGCCTCCTCACACCTCTCCCCTCCGATGTCCACGTCAGAGAAGACTCGGGGGTTACAGGGGTTGGAGGGCTTAGCCTGGGGGGACGGGTGCGACATTGTGTCCCCCAGACGCGTCTATAAGCGCCTCCGAGCTCCGCGTTGCCGTCGCGTATCTCGAACCCCAAAGTCGCCCCGTCCGCAAAGAACCCCGGCGCTGGAGAGCCGCTTCCGGCTGGCGTCCAGAAGCCGCGGTCCGACTTCCGGCACCGCCTCCCGACTTCCGGCGCTGCGGCCCTGGGCAGTGTCTGCACGCGGGGCAGCCTTTACGGCCTGACGTTACTTTCTCTGTCCCCGGTTCTACCTTTTTTTGTCCCTGGAGCTGCAGCATCCAGTTGTTTTTATTCCTGTAGCTCGGGTTTCACGGCTTTTCCTGCCGTGTCGGTGTGGAACAGCGGGTCAGGCGGCTATCCCCGTTCCAGCCTCGGGGCTCCGCACACTGGCGACGGGCCGCTGCTCGGAAACGCCGTTTGTCTGGGAAGCAGGGCTGGAAATGCCCGCGTCGGGGGGTCGTTCGGGGGTGGAGGCGGCGGCGAGGCCCCGCTCCCCGGGCTGTGGCGGCCGTGTTGTAATTCGATGCTCGCTCGCGCTGGCCGTGCGAGTGACGGCGGGAGACCGGGTGGAGGATTCCTGATGCTGCGGCCGTGTTGTCGCCTGCTTCCCCTCAGGGGGATCACGCAGCGCACTCTCGCCTCCTGATAAAGCCTGGTTTCGGAGAAGAGTGGTGTGGTCCTTAGCACTTCGCAGCATCCTAATTGTGTACGGACCTGTGTATTTCATCTGTCTCCTCCCGTTTGAATTAAACTCCACGAGGACAAGAATTTGGTTTTCTTTCATTTTTCTGTCCCCAACATTTCGCCCAGTGTCTGGCCTTGAGAATGTTTGTAGGAAAATGTTAACAAGAAATTTCATTTCCGTGTACAGTTGGAGCAGAGTCTCTGTACAAAGTCTTCAGGCTGATCCTTTCAAATTCCAGCACGTTAAAATGAACGTAAAATGTTAATTTCTAATGAGTTGGTGTCCTTCAGTTTCATGGTGTTTATCCGTTGTGGTTCTTTGAAGATCCAGAAGAGCTCAGCACATAACCTCTGGGCCACTAGATAAGAGGGTCAAAATAAATTGTTCCCTAACCCGGTCTCATTTATGGGCTGCAAACTGGTAACATAGACTTTGTCTCACAAATATCAAATGATAAGTAAAAATTAAAGTTTTTGTTCTGATCTACTAGCTTAAAATCAGCTTTTAGCTTACTGCCCGCCACATTGTCTGTCACTTTTACACCATAATCTCCTAACCGTTCTTATGATAAACATCATTATGATTAACTCGGCAGCATAGTTAAGCACTTCTACTTGTGGCCATCAGACTTGGGGATTCAAATTCAATCCCTTACAGATACTAACTTGTGACTTTGGACAAGTTGCTTAGCCTCTGTTTCCTCTTCTGTAAATTAAGATAATAAATATGTTTTATGAGGATTAAATGAAGAATTATTTAGGTGCTTTAGTATCTGGCACATAGTACGTACTCAAGTGTAAGCCATTATTAACCATAAATAGCTAATACTTTAATAATTACTCACATCAGCATATTTCTAAATGAAAGTTAGGCAGAGGTGCTTTGAGGACGCCCCTGCATTCTCAGAAATTACAACGTGTTTCTTCCTGTTACACAGGTTTCTGGGTGTAAAAGACTAATCCAAATGTTACTCTCACTGTGTCTAGATTTTTCACAGTAAAATAACAGCTTTATATAAACTGTCATATTCCTAGAATCAACTCAAATAACAGAATCATACCTTTGAAAACCTCTCCAGAACTGATCTCTAGTGAGAAGATAAATCCTTCTAGAAGACAACCTGTCTCATTTTCAGTCTGCTTACCTAAGACAGGGCTCTAAGTTCTGAAGCCTTCTTGCCCATGTGTAGCAAGGAACAGAGCCAAGTCTATGCACTATTTGTTAAGGCCAAGGACACAATTTCATCTGGATAGAGGGAGGAATATTTGCTCTAAGAGCCTTATTACTATTACTGTTTCTGTCTGTTCCCCATAAGTGTGGTAGGATAATATTAACAGATTGCCTTCCTCAACCAGTATTCTCTCAATGTTTTTGCATCACTCCACCCCAAAGGAGCAGCTAGGATTCTGTGCTTATTGCTTTAAGGCAAGATGTGACTGCAAAGAAAGCAGAGGAGGGGGAAAAGGAGTTCTTCCTGGCTTTGGTGTTACAGAAGATTTGCCTTTATGGGAACAAAAAAGACTCCTGGCAGAGGACTTCCTAGGTGGCACAGTGGTTAAGAATCCACCTGCCAATGCAAGAGACACAGGTTTGAGCCCTGCTCCAGGAAGATTCCACATGCCGCGGAGCAACTAAGCCCGTGCGCCACAACGACTGAGCCTGCGCTCTAGAGCCCGTGAGCCACAACAATTGAGCCCGTGTGCCACAACTACTGAAGCCTAGAGCCCATGCTCTGCAACAAGAGAAGCCACCGCAA
The DNA here is from genome assembly GCF_030028045.1 of Hippopotamus amphibius kiboko. NCBI lineage: Eukaryota > Metazoa > Chordata > Mammalia > Artiodactyla > Hippopotamidae > Hippopotamus > Hippopotamus amphibius. The sequence goes on from NC_080188.1 coordinate 88,967,927, forward strand.
TGAGGAGCCTGTGCACCACAATGAAGAGTTTCATCCAACAGTCACAGAAAAAACTGGCTTTCCAGTCGCAGAGAAAGCTGAAACAAACCCATCTCCTGTGCTGGGGAACAAGGAGGTTGTGGGTGCTAGAGAGGGGAGAGTAGAAGGCAAGCAGTGGTGGGCCAGTCTCCACTTCCCCCAAGATAGGGAGTCTGAACTACCGTCTCGTCCCAGGATGCTGCAAACCTCCATAGATGAGTTTGTGAGATCTGAGTGGAAGGAAAGTGTGCCCAGGTTCCTGAATACAGCCCAGGAAGGCAGCAGGCCAGAGAGAGAATATGGACTCATGGTGTGAGTAGGTGGATACAGACTCCCAAAGACCTGTGCCCTAGTTTGGAGTGCAAGCAAAACAGCATCCCTTTTTATCCAGGTGTGCATGGAAGAAGAAAGATGCCTCCACACTTCAGGGGAGCTTGCAGAAGGGAACTCTGAGCCCGGTAGAAGCTGAGAGAACTGATGACTGAGTTAGGATGCTGAGTTTCTCACTGGATGCCCATGTAGACAGATGACATTGGGAAGCAGAGGCTCCCAATCTAAACACTCATCCCCATACTAGACATTCTCAAATGTAGATACAACTCTGGGGGTTGGGGGAGATGGGATACGAGGAATTGGCAGAGATTGTGGTATCACTAACCATTTGGAATAGGCAATTCAAAAACTTTTTTTTTGGCTGTGTTGGGTCTTCGTTGCTGTGCACAGGCTTTCTCTAATTGATGCAACCAGGGGCTGCTCGTCATTGCGGTTTGTGGGCTTCTTGTTGTGGTGGCTTCTCTTGTTGCGGAGCATGGGCTCTAGGTGCTCAGGCTCAGTTGTTGCGGCACTCAGGCCCTAGAGTGTGAGGCTTTCAGTATTTCCAGCACGTGGACTCCGTAGTTGCGGTATGCAGGCTCTAAGGCGTGAGGGCTTCAATAATTGTGGTTTGCAGGCTCTAGAGCACAGGCTCAGTAGTTGTGGTGCACAGGCTTAGTTGCTCCACGGCATGTGGGATCTTCTCAGACCAAGGATCGAACCCTTGTCCCCTGCATTGGTGGGTGGATTCTTAATCACTGAGCCACCAGGGAAGTCCCAGTGATACAAAATTGAACTTGAAGTGAGTTATAGAAAAATAAACTTGTGTTTATACCTTTGCATGGGTATAGGCTGTGACAAGGACTCAAGACAAGTTTGAAGTAACCCAACCCTGTTGTCAAAGGTAAGAAATCAGTAAGGATACCAAGGTTTGGGGAGAAAGATTCGGGATTCTATCTGTTAAGAGTTAGGCTCTGACAGCAAAATTGGAACTCTGGGGAGAGGTCCACATGTAACCCTTTAAGGAGACAACATGATTCTGTTCCTAGAGGCAGCGCGGGTGTTGACGAGGTGGTGATATGTGGGAGAGAGTCCTAACGAAGGACCCCTGCTCTGAACTACACAGAGAAATGGTTGCTTCCACTACAAGATCAGTCATTATACATCAGCATGGAAAAGCAGCTCACAGGCTCTGCCTTCTAAATGTGTGACTCTCTAAGGATAATAGTAGGTCTTCTGAGCTGGAACACTGAACCAATGGAAGACAGCAAATGCCACTAGGGGACAGCAGAGTCTCTGCCAAGAGCAGAAATTGTCCCACAGACAGAAATGGTGCCGTAGTGTAGACTCTGGGCCTGGGGACTCCCAATGAGACGAGATTCTTCTTCTAGGAGCTGGAGGTGATACGACTAAATGGGTATTGATGACCAGTTTACCATAACCCCAGGTAGGAGGGTTTACGTCTATTCCTTTTCTAAGGAGTTATTACTGAGGAGGATAAGAAAGCTAATCTATTACTTATTAGATTAATTTTAACTGTTTTCAATTGCAAACATGTATTTCTTTGATAGGCCAAAGCCAGTGATACACTGATGTGAATCCACAAAACCACTGTTGAAATCCTTAGTATTCCTTTTCTCCTAAAAAAAAAAATTCACATTCATCTAAAAGGACTTCCTCGAAATGGATTTCATAATTACCACAAATAAAAATAATAACTAGCACCCACTGCTCATTGCTGCGTGTCAGGCTCTGTGCTAAGTGGCTTACATGATTAATGTTATTTAATCCTCAACGTAACTGTGTCAGAGGTGATCTTAACATCCCATTTTATTTATCAGGCAAATAAGTGCTAGTGAGGTCACGAAAGTTGCCTAATGTGATTCCAAAGCCAGTTCACTATGTACTAGAAAAATAGACCCTGACACTCTATCTTTAAACCTATGAGGTTAAAACAATGTGTAAGAAACTCCAAGATATGTAAAGGGCCCCGAGCTCCTCAACGACGTTAGCACTGGACTTGGTTTATTCTTACATAACTTGGCTTTGACATGGCATCATAAAACAGTTTAGGCTTCTATACCTTGTGTAAGTCATTCTTTAGCTATAGAATGTGAACCAAGGCAAATAAAATACTTTTCTGTAGAAAAAGAAAACAATAATAAAATTTCCTCCTAATCACTTTACACAGAGATTAGAGAGTTGGTTCCAGTCTTCTGGCATCTCCATGAATGTCCCTAATTCAGGGCAGAGATCGAAGGCAAAAGAAACTAATAGACATGCAAGTAACAAATCCTGGCAACTCTGACAGAAGGGTTACCGTGAGTAGAAGCGTCTATGTAGAGAAGGTCTGTTAGGCCCTTTTGATTGACAGAGACTTTTGTGACATGTTGAGGATTTAGGATTATCTCTTAAAAGCCAATGTAGGATTTTTAGCAGGGTTAACATTAAAAGATTTGCATGTGTAAAAGTCTACTCCAGTACTACCATGGAGAACAAAATCAAAGGAGCCATAATGGGCAGTGTACCACTTACTAGTGAGAGGTGACTCTAGCTTGTACTAAAATGATGATAGTAAAGATGGATAAAAATTGATAGATGAGACAGGCAAATGGGGAGGGGGCTCTGAAATCAACATTTCCAAGCGATGGATTGGATATGGGATATGACAGAGAAAGGATGAAGGACTACACCTGGGGTACACAACTGATGATGGTGAGGCTATTCACTATTTATGGTGGGAAATGCTGGAAGAAGATAATATTTGAGTGGAATATCGTAAGTTTGGTCCTGGATACATTGAGTTTGAGGTACCTTTAAGACATTCGAGTGGGGATGTTGAATAGTTAATTGGATATATAATAGAGGAAATCTAAGATCAAGATGGATAGTGTACAGGTGAGTTTCATGGTGGCTGGTGTGATTTCTGGGGGAAAAGAGCAGAGGGTGAGTAGAGAAGAGGTCCAAGGGCAGAGCCTTGACAAACTGTAACATTTTAAGGCCAAGGAAAGAAGGATGTGCCTGCAATGGAGGCAGAGAAGAAAAGTCGGAAACAAACCAAGAAAAGAATGTAGTATCTGGGAATTCCCTGGTGGTCCAGTGGTTAGGACTCAGCACATTCACTGCCAAGGGCCCAGGTTCAATCCCTGGTCGAAGAACTAAAATCCCACAAGCCACGTGGCATGGCCAAAAAAAAAAAGTACTTCTGGCTCAAATAAGACGAAGTTTATTTAAAAAAAAAAAAGAATGTGGTATCATGGAAAGAAATAATGTTGCAAGGAGGGAGTGAAAAGCGGTTGACTGGCAAACCTGGGAGGTTAAATAAAAAGAGGACTGAAAATACCCAATGAGTATAGTGACACGGAGGTCTTTGATGACCTTGCTCTGGCATTAATAATCAATGGTGTCACATCTCTAATGGAATAATTTGGGATTATTAATGTCTTAAATTCATAGTAGTAACATTTTTTCCCAATAATCTTAACATAGTTTTAATGTCTTTAAACTTATTGAAAATAAGTACAGTATATTCCTGTAACCATATAAATGTCTTTGGAAAGAGAGTTTTTTTCCCCAAGGTGTGATCCAGTTCCTTTGGCAGAATGATTTGTGGGAATTAAAAGAACCAACACTGCTGAATATCTACTGTGTGCCTGATGCTTTCACATGCCTTGTAAGCTTCATCCGTATCCTAGTGTCCATGTCAGCCATTCCAGATCAACATTGATGGCTGGTGGTGACAGTCGGAAGTTCAAAAAGGTCAGTTGTCACATGGAAGCTTTTGAGTCCTCTTTCCTATAGCACATGCCACCGAAGTTGATGTGTCCAAAACTGATCTCTCATCTACAAGTCCCCACACTCAAATTATGTTCTCCTTGTACCTTCTCTATCTTTTTTGAAAGGTACAATGGACTAGAGGTATTTAGGCTCTCACTCTGCAGAAGCAGAAAGCGTCTCTCAGGCAGTGGGTCCTCATAAATGTTCATTGTCACAATTTGTCAGTTTCCCTCTATAACATTCTCAAATATACCTCCCTCCCTTTCAAGAGCTTTCACATTTAGATAGAACTGTCATTAATAGGTCTGCCATCACTAGGTTCCCCCCTAATTTATAAGAGGAGCATTAAATAACATGATGGATGGCATTCCTGTTAATACCAAAAACACAGACTGTACTACTCCCCAAGGCTTTTTCTTGTATTGACCCTCAAAAACAAATATACAAATGAACATACAGTTGTCATTTTCACAGGTGGCCAGAATAGTACTGTCTATGATGACCATGGATTTCTAGAATTCAAATTCCAAGGATGGGTGTGTTCAGTGAAGCCAGTGCTTAATGGTTATCACGTTCTTTACGCAATTCCTGCTGACTGTTATGTACTAGCTAGGCTTTTAATGGGCTCTGTATTGTGGCTCCATCATTGAGATCACGAGTAACCATGTGAAATGAAGGATTTCTATGCTGTTGTTAGGAGAGTCAGTCACGTGCCCTGGACAGCAGACCAGTGTGAAGCAAAGAAATGAGTGTGTATTTTGCCCACGGAATGGAACATCTCACTTTGCTAAGAAGAAAGGTTTTGGAGAGGGTTATGACTTTCCTCAAATCCCAACAATGGATCTATTTAAATCCTGGAACTCTGATGGTTGCTCCAGAAATCCGTACTACAAAGCATTCTCCAAAAAAAGTCAACCTTGAGTATAAAAGCTGTGAGGCTGGTGTTTGGATCCCTTTTCGCAGAGGAGGAAGCTGGGTAGAAGAAGCCAAAGAAGACCACATGGTCACAGCTGTCAGGCTGTGAAACATGCCCCCTGGTTCACCAAGAACATTGCTCTTTCTCTATCTGGATGTTTGGGAACAACTGCTGAAAATAACAATTTTGGTTTTTATTATTAGTGATGATAGTTTTATCATTGTTGCTTTTGAGAAAAGATCAGCCAATGAATTCAGCTGCTTCTTGAATATTCCTTAAAAGTGATTATTGGACCACGCTGTGGAAGGAGGCTGTGTGTTCAGGTCATTAAAAAAAATAACAAATCTTTTAAGCTTTCAGATGGAGAATCTAGATCATAATTATTTAGTATACAGTTAAATTGGGATTGGATCTAGGAAGACGGAATTCCTCTGTACTCTTGAGACATGTTGGATGAGGACTCTATTCATTTGATTTACTTTTATATCTAATAAAATACTCATATATAATAAAGTGATAATACTTGAAGTATTTCCATTAGTAGTGTAACATCTACTGGGAAAAATTGTTTTTATTCAGTCGACATTACTGAGTACCTAATACCGGCCAGGCCTGGAATATAGTTATAAGAATAAGAAATAAAGTTGCTGTTTTTAAGGAGTTCACTGTTTTCTAAAAGAGACAAATCATTATAATATATGTGTAATTTATATATAATACTGCACATACATAATAACATGTATAATACTCAGGACACTGTGGGAAAAAAACTGGAAGGTTCGACTTTGGAGATCTCTAAAATTTTATAGGGGAGATGCCATTCCATCTAAGTCTTCTAAAATTCCAGAAAATACTTCACCAGCCTAAGAGATTACAGGCTAGAGGAACATCTGTTAATATCTTACATATAGCATGCCTAAAAACTTTATGTCTAAGAGGTTAAAAACCAGAGAAAGAAGAGAAGCTCTTATTCCCAAAGTATGGGGGAGAACAAGGTAGAATGTTAATAGTAGAACATCTTATAAGAATGAGACCTAGCTGCTTAGTTTATTGAGAAAAAGCTAGTGCAGCCTGATCGTCTAGATACATGAAAGTCAAGTAGAAAAAGAATTCTCCATGTATTCACAATTCATCCAAATTTGCTCAAAATACAGAACTGTAAGTAAAACTTGACTATAAATAAACAATTCTAAAGTACGTTCAGTATTTTCATTTCTTCTTCAAAATCTAATAATGTGTGAGAGAAGCTTAAGTGACACCTGTCATCTACCCAAAACTCTAAAACTTGCTCACAGACTACATCATGAGAAATTGTCATCTGTATATGGAAAACTTTTCCTTCTAGTCATGTTCTTTGCCTAAGTAGATTTTTTATAATTAATTTTTTTTACAACTTTATTGGCAAAAAAGAAAAGGGAATAGTTCAAAACAGTTTAACACAGGGCATTGCAGCTGATCCCATCAAATTAAAGAAGTTTCATTTTAAATGTCCATCTAATTGTCCAAAGATACACAATACTGAATCTGTATATATGCAGTTTCTTTTATGAAGTACAGGCTCATATCTTAGGCAGTCTTTTAAACATATAAATACAAAGGATATAAAATCACTCATTAAAAACTGCATTAAATGAAGGGTAATTTAAATTTATGTTGTCCTTGTAATAACACATGCCCAATGAAAATCAAAAGCTGAAGAAGCAGTTACACTTCCTATTTGAGTGGACAGTTACAACAATCATTTTCTGCAATGACCATTATTTTTTTAATTTATCATCAACTACTCTGAACTTACTATGAGATGTAGCCAAAGTCAGAAGACAAGACATAGGGAGAATATTCCTTTTTAGGAGGAGAGTAAGCTCTCCAGAATCAGCATTGGAAACAAACATCCTGTTGAAGAATTCTAGGTGGAAAAAAGTTAATGTAGTCAATTTTCAACTCATGCTGAGCTGGCTTAATTTTTTCATTGACTTGTTTGGTGTCATTCTTTTTTTTTTTCTTCTTTAAACTCTTTATTGGAATATAATTGCTTTACACTCTTGTACCAGCTTATGAGGTACACCAAAGTGAATCAGACGGGAAGGGTGAGGGGGGAGTCACTGGAGGGAGAGGATATGGGGATATAATTAATCTTTATTGAAATATAGTTGATTTACAATGTTGTGTTAGTTTCAGATGTACAACAAAGTGAATCTGTTATACATATACTTATATCCACTCTTTTTTAGATTCTTTTCCCATATAGGTCATTACAAGTACTGAGTAGAGGTCCCTGTGCTATACAATAAGTCCTTATTAATTATCTATTTTATATATAGCAGTGTGTACATGTAAATCCCAATCTCCCAATTTATCCCTCCCCCCCCCACCTTTCCCCTTTGCTAACCGTAAATTTGTTTCCTACATTTATGAGTCTGTTTCTGTTTTATAAATAAGTTCATTTATATCATTTTTTTTAGATTCCACATAGAAGTGCTAACATATAATATTTGTCTTTCTCTGTCATACTTCACCTAGTATGATAATCTCTAGGTCCATCGATGTTGCTGCAAATGGTATTATTTCATTCATTTGATGGTTGAGTAATATTTCATTGTATATACATATCACATCATCTTTATCCGTTCATCTGTCGATGGACATTTAGTAGATTTTTTAAATTACCAGATAGCAGTGCCGGGGGTACCTTGAAGCCAGATCAGGAGCTGGAGCTCAGTGGAGTGGGGGGACGGGGGGAGGCAGGGCTCTGGGATCTGGGCTCCGGGGACAATGCTCTGACCACAGAGACTCTTTTCTGGGCGCAGGACTGACCGCACTCAGTCAGCCTTTGCTCTGTGTGAAGCTGCTCATCCAGGTGGGTCATGAGCCGGTGTCCCCCTCCCCACCATTGGACCAATATGCTGGGGAGGAAGGTCCTCTACCCGCTGAGCTTCTCCACCTATGCCAGGGACGCTGTGCAAGTGGACGGGAAGCTGGGGCTCTTCCAAGGACAGCCCTGGCTGACGTCTGCCGCCGTCTCCACCAAGACCCAGGCAGCATGAAGCAGGTTTTCCCTCTGGATGAGATCGAGCAGGTTTCCCACAAGGATGGGAAGAGGACGTCTCTGAAGAAAGTGGTGAAGGAGACCCCCTAGGAGAGGATGATGCAGGGCGTGTCCCGCATGCTGGCCCACCCGCTGCGTGTCCGTTCAATGTGCTGCCTGGTCCAGTTTGTGGGATGGGAGGCCACATACAGTGTGGAGTTGAGCTCCATTGGGAGGATTTTCAAAGAAGGGGGCTGCTGGGATTCTCTGTGGGCTTAATCCCTTGCCTCCTGGGAGATGTGGCTTTCTTGTGGGGCTGTAACCTGCTGGCCACTTCATCAATGACTACCTCGTGGGTGACAGCTTGATGACACCCCAGGGAGGCTAGGGAATGACCAGAATCCACGTTCCCAGTTCAGCCAGGCCCTGGCCATCTGGAGCCACCCCAAATTTGTGATGGGGTTGGCAGTGAGCACGCTGACCTACCCCTTCCTGCTGGTGGGCGATCTCATGGCCATGAACAACTGAGGGCTGCACGCCGGGCTCCCTGATTATTCCCCAGTGTTCAAACCCTGGGTGCACTGCTGGGAAGGACCTGAGTGTGCAGGGCCAGCTCTTCCGAGGCTCCAGTCTGCTTTTCTGCCGGGTGTCATCAGGATCGTGCTTTGCCCTGGAGTAACCTGAATCACCTAAAAAAACACGCTATCTCAGCCTGGCCACCATGGGTGAGGCCTGATCATCTCGGGGCACCTGTAAGACGACCGACCCAGCAACACCTAGATGTGCTCCAGCCTGGCTGGGCTTTGGTTTCCACATGTGCCATGTGTCTGTCCAGAAGCAGGAGCTGGGTGGGGGTGAGGCTACGTCCTGTGGATTGGTCACTGTTAGGCCTGGGGAAGTTGGGGTGGGGCTGGGGAATTGGGGCAGAATCCCCTTACTTTGCAGACTTCCTGAGTCTGCCTTGTGCAGGGGGACAGAGAATGGTTTGTGGAGGCCCAGGCTGGATAGGCAAAGGTTTGTGAGGTCCCACCTCCATTCACACCCCTCAAGTCAGCCCCAGCTCTCATCCTGCAGCTCAGCTGGGAGCTTCCCTCTCCTGCTTTGTAAATAGGGTGTGACCCCCTTTTATGAGGCCATCATCATGTCCAGGCCTTTGCTAGGAGGCTGTCTTTGTTATTCTCAACACTACTTTTCTGATAAGGCAGCACCTTCTGAATGGAAATCACATGACTGTTCAGAATGTGTCCGCCTCAGTTTAATGGTGACAGCTCACGTGCAGGATATGGTTACCTGTGCGGTTGTGAACACCCACATGTTAGGCAGATCATTGTCTCTCGTCCCATCCAGTTTAAAGTTCCTAATAAGATCTGACCCTTTCCCAGGACTTCCCTGGTGGCGCAGTGGTTGAGTCTACCTGCCAATGCAGGGGACATGGGTTCGAGCCCTGGTCCCGGAAGATCTCACAGGCCTCGGAACAACTAAGCCCGCGAGCCACAACTACTGAGCCTGCTCCCCACAACTACTGAGCCTGCTCCCCACAACTACTGAAGCCCTAGTCTAGAGCCTATGCTCCGCAACAAGAGAAGCCACTGCACTGAGAATCCCACGCACCACAATGAAGAGTAACCCCACCTCACCACAACTAGAAAAGCCCACTCGCAGCAACGAAGACCCAACGCAGCCAAAAATAAATAAATTTAAAAAAGAAAACTTGACCCTTTCCCCCTTAAATAAATGTATTGGTGGTGATCTGGAAAAAAATAAAAACATAAACATAAATAAATAAAATAAAATAACCAGATATTTTATTTAATATCTTTATGAGAAATGTAAATGATAATGGGCCCAGATTGTGGGACTTCATGGGCTAAAAGAAATGCCTCTATAATTTACCATAAGGCAAATTTTATTGTTTAAAATTATTTGTATATTATAAAATTTTTAATATTTAAAATTTTAAACAGCTGATTTTTAAAATTCTCTGGGTATCTTTATTTTAGAGGAAGATAATCAATTATCACTAAATTGAAATTGTAAATAAGCACTAACATGTGCTTATTTGCATGCTGACGTGTCACCAGTGTTCTATATAATTTGTATCGATTCACTTTTTAAAAAATAAATTACACATTCAGAGAGTATAATCAAAAGATGAAAAAGCTATATAGTGAAAATCTTCCTGGCCACTCAAGAAATTCTTGAAAAATTTCTACCAGGAAATTCCAGTTTTAGGGGAAATCAATGCTACCATTTTCTTGAGTATTTTTCTTGAGCTTTTCTGTGATGACACAAACAAATATATGTGTGTGTCTGTATACTATATATGTGCATATATATATATATATTTTCATCCCCTGTTTTTACACTTGTTCTACACCTCGCTTCTTTCTGATTAGCAGTGTATCCTGGTAATATCCCATTCGGTGACATAAATATTTCCTTGCTCTTTATTACAGCATGGTATTTGATTGCATGAGTCCATCAGAATAAATTTTTATAGATGGAAATTTAGGTTTTTTCCACTCTATTCTTACTATAACTAAGCACTGCAATAAATTTCTACATACAGGTATCAATTTGCTCATTTACAAGTACATCTGTTCAATAAATTCCAGCTAGAGGAATTGCTGGTCAGAGGCATGTATGCACATTTGATAAATATTCATAGATATTGCCACACTGTCTTATGTGGCGGTTGTATCAATTTACACTCCCCCAAGCAATGTATGAGATTACCTGTCTCTATCAGGCTCTCACCACCAAAGGTGTTATTAATCTTTTTGATCTTTGCCAATCAGATAGGAAGTGCCTTATTTGTGCTTTAAGTGGATTTTTGTATTAATCCCTGTTATAATAAGTACTGTTATTATCGCCATTTTATATATGAGGAAATTAAGGTGTACAGAAGTTGAGCTACTTGCTCAAAGTTACTCAGATAAAGGTGGAAGAATCAAGACTAAACTCATCCTTGTCTGTGTCTTAAACAAAACTTCTAACCGTTAAGAAACACAGCCAAATAGCCTTGAAACTTAAATTATATTTCTCATAATTATTTTCAGTAATTCAGAACTTAATTCAAAAGGTACAGCAGGATTTTGCAGTATCTTAGTGTCAACATTATAATTATCACTGAACAATAGATGTATGTCCTAGTTTAAAAAGCATCCTTGTAGGTAGAAGCCAGATAAGCTGGCTTCAGTGGTCTCCATCACCAATTCTGAAAATTTTTACACCACTCCCCAAAACTTCAGTCCTCATCCACACCCAGTGGCCTGGTTTCACAGCTAGCTGAACACAGAGGGATGAACTTATACTAATTGAAATAAAACTTCATTAAGCCTGGAATGCTGATGTCACAATAACATGCTTGAAATCTAAAAAATAACATGAGGATTATGTAGCACCTTTCTTCTCCATGATTCAAAGTGTTTTGCAAATATTAAATTCAGGTCTTTCTCACATGTTGATGGAGTAAGACTACAAAGTAAACAACAGATACCGCATGACTATTCCCTGTCACCTTCTGACTTTATTGGAGAGACGGTGTTTGGGGTGGAGAAACCAATTAGGTGGGAATCATGTGCTCACATTATTCCAGGCTGCAATTTGGAGACATCACATATGCTGGTAGTGGGTGTAGGCTCAACAGCGTGTTACAGGTTTGACTTGTTTGCAGCTCTCAATGCATGTTTGAGGTCTCTGCCTGCCCAGAGAGGCTTCTCAAAGAGGAACCACTGTTACCTCAGCCTCAGCTCAGAAGCATAGAAGTCTGTCCCAAAATCTCCTGGGTAGTGCTTCATGCCATTGGAAAGAACATGGAGCATTCAATAAACGGTGTGGGGGCAAATGGGGGGCCATCTGAAAAAACAATAAAGTTGGGTGTATAATCTAACATCTCGTACCAAAATGAATTCCAGATGCATAAAAGATTTAAATGTAAAAGAAAAAGAGAAGTTATCTCGCATGGGAGAGGGTTTCTATGACACAATACTCAGAACCTGTAAAATAAAATATTAATGAAATAGACTCCCGATTTTTAAAAATTCTGCATAGAAAAACCCATCATAAATCAAGTCAAAAACAAATGACAGGGCTTCCTAGGTGGCACAGTAGTTAAGAATCTGCCTGCAAGTGCAGGAGACACGGGTTCGATCCCTGCTCCAGGAAGATCCCTCATACCACAGAGCAACTAAGCCCGTGTGCCACAACTATTGAGCCCAAGTGCCGCAACTACTGAAGCCCACACGCCTAGAGCCCGTGCTCCACAACAAGAGAAACCACGGCAATGAGGAGCCCACGCACTATAACAAAGAGTAGACCCTGCTAGCCCCAACTAGAGAAAGCCCACATGCAGCAACGAAGACCCAACACAGCAAAACAAAAACAAAAAAACAAAAAACAAAAAACGAAAGAAACAAATAACAAACTGGGAACTTTGTGTTCTATCAATTGAAAAAAAAATACACAATATGAGAGTAGTGAGTTAAGTTTTATTTGGGGCAAAATAAGGGCTATAGCCTGAGACACAGCATTTTAGATACTTCTGAGAAACTGCTCCAAAGAGGCAGAGGGGAAGGTCAGTGTTATATATGATTTTGGTGAAGAGAGTATGTGTAGTCAAGCACATGTTTTGGCAGAAGGTTGCTGCCAGTCACTAGTCACCATTAATGATTCTAGTGCTTTTCTAGGTATGAGAAGATGCAAGAAATTGGGCTCATAAAATCTTCTCCTGAAAATACCTAACTATCTGAGGCCTGTTCTGCCAGTTTTCCCAGAGCACAGAGTGCCTCATTCCTGATCTCCACCCTGAACTCCTTTCAGAGGGTGTTAAAGGTCAGTGGCTGCAGTGACTCATGATTTAACCCTTGTAGAGGCAGATGGTAAGTGCCAGCTTGTAGTTGGCAATTCCAACTATTATCACAGGCCAACCACTCATTTCTGTAATATACAAAGAGCTTCTACAAATAAATGATAAGATCAACATCCTTAGAAAAGTGGGTGAGACTATGAACATACAGTTTTCAGAAATGGAAACAGAAATGGCTCTTAGGACTTCCTAGGTGGTGCAGTGGGTAAGAATCTGCCTGACAATGCAGGGGACACGGGTTTGATCCCTGCCCCAGGAAGATACCACATGCTGCGGAGCAACTAAGCCTGGGCGCCACAACTATTGAGCCTGCGCTCTAGAGCCCATGAGCCACAACTACTGAAGCCCATGTGCCTAGAGCCCATGCTCTGCAACAAGAGGCCACCACAATGAGAAGCCCGCACACCACAACAAAGAGTAGCCCCCGCTTGCCACAACTAGGGAAAGCCCATGTGCAGCAACAAAGACCCAACACAGCCAATAAAATAAATTAATTAATTAATTAATTAAAAAAAAAGAAATAGCTCTTAAACTGATGTTCAAACTCTCACACAAGAAAAGAAATGCAAATTAAACTACACTGTGATTGTCAAAAATTCAAAATCTGTTAATAGCCTCAATTAGCCAGGCTCTGGGGGAAACGTGTATGCTTATGCATTATTGGTGACAGTAATTTGGTCAAATTTAGGATTTTCTTATGCTCAAGTAACTCAAATGCTTATGCTCTTTAACCCACCAATTCTCCTTCTAGGGGAATGTAATTTTGAAGAGAGAAGTCAGGAAAGGACTCCACGGAAAAGAAAAGCCTAAAGGCAGTGAGGGCGTGAACTGTGCGGATGCAGTGAGAAGACCATCCCAGGCAGAGCACCTAATGCTCAGGTGAGTGGAGGGGAGAGGGGGAGGGGAGAGGGAGGCAGGCAGGTGGTGGGACAGCAGGAGAGCCAATGTGGCCAGAGTGGGGAAAGCAAGGGGAGGAGAACATGGGGGAGATGGCAGAGAAGTTTTGGGGGAGCAGGACACACACACACACATATATATACACACACATCTGAATATATATTTATATTTATATTCTCTTTCAGATTCTTCTCCATTGTAGGTTATTACAAGATATTGAGTATAGTTCCCTGTGCTATACAGTAAGTCCTTTGTTGATTATCTATCTTATATATAGTAGTGTGTATCTGTTATTCCCAAATTCCCAATTTATCCCTCCCACCCTTTCCCCTTTGGTAACCATAAGATTGTTTTCTATGTCTGTGAGTCTGTTTCTGTTTTTTGTAGATAAGTTCATTTGTATAATTTTTTTAGGTTCCACATATAAGTGATATCATATTTGTCTTTGTGTGACATATTTCACACAGCATGATAATCTCTATGTCTATCCATGTTGCTGCAAATGACATTATTTCATTCTTTCTTATGGCTGAGTAATATTCCATTGTATATATGTACCACATCTTCTTTATCCATTCATCTGTTTATGGACATTTAGGTTGTTTCCCTGTCTTGGTTATTTATTGTAAATAGTGCTGCTATGAACATGGGGTGCATGTATCTTTTCAAATTATGGTTTTCTCAGGATATATGCCCAGGAGTGGGACTGCTGGATCCTATGGTAGCTCTATTTTTGGTTTTTTGAGGCACCTCCATACTTTTCTCCATGGAGGCTGCACCAACTTACATTCCCAACCAACGGTGTAGGAAGGTTCACTTTTCTCCACATCCTCACCAATGTTTGTTATTCGTGTTCTCTTTGATGATGGTCATTCTGACCCAAGTGAGGCAGTGACCTACACTTTTGAAAGCTCACTCTAGCTGCTGTGCTAAGAGCACAGAAGTGGGTGGAGCAGTTAGGAGTGATGGTGTGAGGCATGAGATGACAAAGGGTGGCATCAAGATGACAGCAGTAGAGGTGTAGGAAATATCCAGACTGTGCGTGTATTGTGAAGGTAGAGTCACCCAGATTTGTGCCAGACTCTATTTGGGGTCGAGAAAAAGAGTCTAGAATGACTCTAAGATTTCTGACCTTCATCAGCTGCAATAAAGGAGTCCAAGAGGGGAGCAGATTGGGAAGGAGCCAGGGGTCGAAGCACAGACAGGACCATGTTGAGATGCTCATTAGACACACAAATGGAGATACCAACTCTCATGAATTTGGAGTTTTGGGGAGAGATCCAGGCCAAAGCTATAAAATTAGGAAGTTGACGTGTATCAAATGGTCATAGGAGCCTGGAAATTGGATGAGAGCATCAAATTAGTGCGCGTAGAAGAGAGAAACAAAAAAGAATCCTCCAGCGCACCAACACATAGAGGTAGGAGTGGTCAAGAGGGGCCACAGGACAGACTGAGAAGGAGCAACGTGCAAGGTAAGAGCAGAACCCAAGTGTGGAGTCCTGTGAGCCACACAAAGGAGGTCGCCACGGGGGTGCAGGGAGCAGTTCCCACACTGCTGTCCAGCGGGAAGAGGAGCCTGAGGATGGGCCACTCCATAGCGACGTGGGTCATCAAGGAACCTGACCACACACAATTTTAGACAGTAGTAGAGTGAACAGGACACCACAGTGGACTCAGGAAAGCAGAGAATCAAGTCTCAAGATGTTATTACCACTCAGCCAAAAAAAGAATGAAATAATGGATGGACTTAGACATTATCATACTAAGCGAAGCAAGTCAGACAGAGAAAGACAAATATGATATCGCTTACATGTGGCATCTAAAATATGATACAAATGGACTGATCTACAGCACAGACATAGACCCACAGACATAGAAAACAAACTTATGGTTACCAAAGGGGAGCGGGGAAGGGATAAATTAGGATTTTGGGATTAAGAGATACACACTACTATATATAAAATAGATAACCAACATGGTCCTACTGTATAGCACAGGGAACTATATTCAACATCTTCTAATACCCTATAATGGAAAAGAGTCTGAAATATACATATATAATATGTATATATAGCTATATATATATATATATAACTGAATCACTTCACTGTACACCTGAAAATAACACAACATGGTAAATCAACTTCAATTTTTTAAAACTGTAATTAAAAAAAAAGGAAGCTATTACTACCAATATACAGGAAATATAGGAGAGAAAAGAACACGCTAGACAAAATCATGAGGGTGCAGGCAGCCAAACCCAGAACATGGGAACTCGCACAGGAAAAATGATGGTAAAAAAAAAGCAAAAAAACGTATAAATGGCATGAAAAGGGGGAAGGGGGAAAAACTGTTAAAGATGAAAAACTGCCTGTAAATACAATGCTTTGAGCGCCTGAATAGAGCCAATCTATTATAAAAAAAGATTTTTTTGAGAGAAACTGGGAAATTTGATCATGTATTTAGATTTGTACAATATTGGTATTATGACTGGCATTTTTTTACAGTTATTACATGTTAGAGATGTACAGTGGATTATTTACAGGTGAATGATAATGATGTCTGGGATTTGGTTTATGATACTCCAAAATTTAGAGAAGGAGGGTGCATGAAATAAGACTGACAAAATGTTTACAATTGTTGAAACTGGGTAATGATATATGTCTTTCTACCGTTGTGTATGCTTGAAAATTTTCAAAACAATTTAAAATAAAAAGACAAAAGCTAAATTCAAGACACTTAAAGAAGCAGCAACAGGGACTTCCCTGGTGGTCCAGTGGTAAAGAATCCACCTTGCAATGAAGGGGACGCCGGTTCCATTCCTGGTCAGGCAACTAAGATCCCACATGTCGCAGGGCAACTTAACACGCAGGCCACAAACTACAGAGCCCACACACTCTGGAGCCTGCAAGCCACAACTAGAGAGAAGCCCGCGCACTGCAAGGAAAGATCCTGTGTGCCACAACGAAGATCCCGCCTGCGGCAACTAAGACCCAACACAGCCAAAAATAAATAAATTAAATATTGGAAAAAAAAGAAAGCAGCAGCAACAGAGAGCTGAAGTGACAGCCAGAAGGGAAGTGTGCTTGAAAGGGTCTCTAGATTTTTTTTCAAGGTGGGATAAATAAAGGAATACTTGTATGCTCTGGGGAAGGTGAAGCAGAGAGAGAAAATGTGATGATGCAGGAGACAAGGGACGATGGCTGGGACAAAGTCTCTGAATAGATAAGAAGCTTTGAGATCTGGAGCAAATGTAGAAGAACGAACAGATTACCCACAGTAAGAGAAGGGGAGCACAGATGTGAGAGGCTCGGGAGATTGGAGACAGGCGTTCCTTGAAATTCCCTCCTGGAGCCTTCGATTTCCTCAATGAAATAGAATGCGGGGTCATCAGTCAAGAGTGGGGCTGGGACGCAGTGTGGGAGGTTTGGGAAAGGAGGATGGTTTGTCCAGGAGGGTGGGTGAATGGCGAGTGATGGTGTGATTGCCAGGCAGCGCTCAAAGCCTACTGGAGTTCAGTGGCCAGAAACTAAAGTGAGCCTGATCAGCAGGAGTTTTCCTCTGGCCAGATTCCATGAAGGAGCGCAGGGGAGGAAGAGGTGCAGTTTCAACCAGGCTCGTGGTCCTGCCCGGTGAGTATTCAGACTTGAGAGAGAACCAAGGGCATTGAGAGCTGTATTCTTTAGAGTCCAGCTAGGCTGCTGTAACAAAGCAATCCAGCATTAATTCTGCGACTTAAAGCAGATTTTATGTCTACTTCAAGCAACAGGCAGAAGTGACCACTCCAGGTCATTGGGTCTTGGCCTCAGATCATCATTTAGGGGCTGAGGGAGGGTCCTTCTCTCTTGTTTGTCTTTGCTGACCTAGGGCTTTATTCCCATCTGAATCATGGAGACTCGGGGAGCAGGCATATTTTTACCTGTTATCAGGAGGAGAAAGAAAGCACGAGGCGGAAGCACTGCCCTTGTTTTAAGGGCCTAGCCTGCAGGGGCCACACATCACTTAGGCTCATGTTCCATTGGTAAAATGTTAGTCCTATGGCCACATTTAAATCAAGGAAGCCTGGGAAATGTAGTGTGTTGTGGCCAGCTATGTGCTCAGCTACAATTCTAGCATTTTGGAAGGAAGGAGGATGGCTAGAGCAGGTGGATAATTAGAACTGTCTGCAAGGGAGTGAAACAGTAACTGACCAAGGAATGCATGCTAGGTAAGGAGGTGTGAGAGGGTCTGGGGGACGAAGCGTGACCAGGAGGTGTGGGTGGAGGGGCTGGAGGCATCAGCACAGTGACAGGGTGTCAGGGACCAGTGACGGCACGGGTGGCACTCGTGGTACCAGAGGATGCTGGCCATTGAGAGTATGAAGGAGTTACTGTTACAGGTGAGGTCAAGCGCTAGGGTGTGATCTCATTGTGTGTGACTTATAAAGGCAAAAACCCCAGGAAGAAAGGTCAAGGAGCGGAGGGTCTGAGACCTGAAGGCTGAGCCAAATGGACATTGAAATGACTTAGAATTACAACAGGACTACTCTTGGAGACAAGGCCTGGGAGTCAGCTGTGAAAATCTCTGAGAAATGCGGGCAAAGGTCAGTGAGGCATAGGAGGTTGTGAATCTGATGGCGTGAGATTCAAGGCTGGGTTGAGAGGAGGGAGAGGGGTTTGAAAGTGGCCTCGAGGAGCAGAGACCCCCTAACTCCATCTGCAGGCGGAAGGTCACAGAGGATGGGATAGAGAGAAGGTGCCCCGGGGAGAGGGCTTGAGAAGTGGCGGTCCCCTCCCCTTGGGAGGCTGAGAATTGGTTGGAGCAGGCAGTGAGAGGGGCAGGCTGGGGAGGTGCGGGGTGGGGGTGTGTGCAGGGGGTGTACGGTCTACAGACTGGGCGGGATAGTAAGCACAGGAGTTGGAAGAGGGAAGGGCACCAGGTTCAGAGCTGTGTGGGGATTGGAGGGAACTTGGGGTCCACTAGCTTCCTGTGGGGTTGACCTAATACACAGGGACGAAGGGACAGCGGATGAATCCTGATATTTTCAGGGTAGTAACGTTGGCAAGGCTGCGGGCGCCTGGCTTAGGGACAGTGAGGTCTTTCCAGGAATTCTGTGGCCACCTCTTAGCTCCTGCCTCTTAGCTCCCCTCAAGGCCTGAGCCCCAGCACAGAGGGAGGACATCAGCTGTCCTTTGGGACGGATTGCCTTCTCCCAAGGAAGGGTCAGGCTCTCCTCCAGCTTCTGGGTCACAGCCGCTGATGTTTCTGGTGGCATCTCCCTAGCTTCCCTTTGGGACCGAAACCTGCAGGACACGAGACAGCAAGATCCGCTCTCCCTACGCTCTGCTCCTTAAGTGGTGGCTGGAGGCCCCACAGCCCCAGGGGCGCATCCTGCCGGAATGGGTCCCTGCTGCCTAGAAGTTTGCTTCCACTCTGAACACGTTCGGCAGTGAAAGCACCGAATCCTAATCACTGGACTGCCAGGGAACTCCCCTGATATCCTTTTTTTTATTTTTTTATTTTTTTTATTTTTTGGGGGTACACCAGGTTCAATCATCTGTTTTTATACACATATCCCCGTATTCCCTCCCTTCCTTGACTCCCCCCCCCTCGAGTCCCCCCCACCCTCCCCGCCCCAGTCCTCTAAGGCATCTTCCATCCTCGAGTTGGACTCCCTTTGTTATACAATAACTTCCCACTGACTATTTTACAGTTGGTAGTATATATATGTCCCTGATATCCTTTTTTAAAGGAACATTTTAAAGGAAAATTTGAAATGATCCTTGATGTTCAGTGAAAATAATGTTTCAGGAACCCTCACAGGTGGAAAAACTTTAGCATTTTTCTCAAAGCCTTAGGAAATCAGAAGCAAATATTCATCTCCTCTGGATCTCTGAGTGAATCTACACTGGGGGAATTTGTCTAATATCCAGCTCATTTTGTCTCTTTAGTTAAAAAAAATTAAACAGCTCGTCAAATCTGCCACGTGGTATAATCAAGCCACACTTTATCATCCAGTTTTAAGGAAACATAATTCTTTTGAATCATTTCCAGGAATCTCCCTGAGATTCTTCCTGTTGTGTTTCAAGTTCATGAATCAGGCCTTTCATTCATTTATTTATTCAACAAGTATTTTATTCCTTAGCAACCGTTCCAGCATAGTTTTGTCCTAGGCACTTAGCACGTTATAAAGGCAGTCCGTTTCCAATCCTGCAAGGGTTTACAATCTATTTGGGGTGGCAAGAGGGAAAAAGAAGAAGGAAGGAAGGAAGGAAGGAAGGGGGAAGGGGAAATAAAGAATGCCTTCAAAGTGGTCAAAATATATGTATCTTAAATGCAGAAAGAAGTATGTGAAACCCATGGAACAAAAACTATAAAACTTCATTGTGGGACATGAAGCAAGGCTTGCAGAGAGACTTGCTGACTTCCTGGATGGGAAGACTCAGTATTGGAACAATATCAAATGTGCCCAAATTCATCTAAAATTCAGTGCACGTCAATAAACATTCTAACCCAGACTTTACAAAATTGACAAGTTGATCATAAAAACGATTGGGAAAAGTAAATAAGAGCCAGTTTTGTTTTTTTTTTAGGAGAATGAGAGTATATGAAGGACCTGACCCTTGACAGAAATCAAAATATCCTCTAAATCTATAATGAGAGTGTCATAACTGACTGGAAAGGAAAAAACAAATACACAGTAGAGAAGAGAAAGTCCATTAAAAACAGTTGGAAGTTAATGCTAATCTCTAATAGCGAGTTTTTCACAGGCTGGATGCCAGTCTAATTTTTAATGTTTAGAACACTGATTTTTTAAAGTATGACTTAGAAGAAAAAAATCATAATACTGTAACAAAATTACTTCCGTTCTCGTCTGCTCATTTATGTAAATAAGATTTCTCAGTGTTTACATCTGTAAAAACAAATGAAAATTATCAATTAATGTTGAACCTGACTCCTGCAATGAGTAACCTTTATCCTTAAGAATGAATAAGTTGAATCTTAGCTTCATCTGTTATTGAGGAATGCATTTATAGCATGATTTTATTTTTTATATTTGACTTATAAATTTGTTATATTGATAAATTTTGAACTAGAATGATAGACTATTTTAACTTAGAGCTTTATTAGCCCAGAAAATTAAATTTATATACATATTTTGTTAGAGTATAACTGAATAATCAAAGATTTTCAAGTATTAAAATTATTTCACGTTAAGATAAAATTAAGTGGGAGAAGTGAAATAGAAATGTTAGTTAAAGGATATCAAATAATGATGCAAAATTTTTGCCTGTTAAAGAAGAGGTATCATATTTTGGGGACATACAGATTTTATTTGATATTTTTTGATACAGTATATTGATATAATTGCTTTCATGATTGTTTTTCTGCAATAGTGTGTCTTGTGAGAGTAGTTAAGAGGATAAGACTTTTGTGCCAGACTGATGGTTTCCAATCATTGCCTGGCTGTTCATTAGCTGTGCACAGCTACTTAACTGTGTGTATCAGTTTTCTCATCTGTAAAATGGGAGTAATAATATGACTTCCCTCATAGGGTTGTTACCAGGGTTAAATGAACTAATCACAGGAAAACACTTTGGACAAAGTCTGGGACATAGTGTTATGGATGGGCTTGCCATTATTTTTAAGAAATAGTGTGCCACACCCAAGAATATCGGAGATGACTGATCTATTAATAAGAAACATTTGATATGCAAATTGGCATATAATCTGCTTAAATAACTAATAATTCCCATGCTATATGTTATTATTCATTCAACAAATACTAACTTGGCTACTGGTTTGTGCTAGTCTATGTGATGTATCTTTTCAAAATGCTGTATACTTTTTATAGTCACTAAAATCAAAAAATAACTTCTCTAACTTTTTAATGTATAATAAGGTTTAAAGAAAACATACGAATCCAAATTTAAAATGATATTTTGCTGTCTAGTTTAACCCAAATCAAACTCATGAACTCCTCTCATGTTTTCTAAAGACTTCTGTCAACCAATTTTTAAATTGGTTTAAAAGGTCTAAAGGTTAACTAAATTTGAGAAACGGTGGCTTACACCATAAAGTTGTGAAAATGTTGAATAAAATTACAAGGTTGTCAAATTACCTGCATTAAATATTCTAGTTGGACTCCAGCACTACTTATGTGGCATTAGTATATAAAGATCCAACTGAATGACAACATATGATGTTTTTTCAACTGAATAAAATTTAACTATAGGCTTGGTCAGCATCATTGATAGGTACCAATGGATCCACATTAACTTTTTCAAGCCACTAGATTTTGTTGTGTTGAAGTATGGTTGATTTACAACATGGTGTTAGTTTCAGGTGTGTCAAGCCACTCGATTTATATTCAATGTACTGCAGTACTAATGCACTGCTATTCTCCTTGGTAATGTGCTAAGTAATGGACTGAAAATTCAGCCAGTGCTTTCCAGTCTATACCATTAATGAGTTTTTAAAAGTGTTTAACTCACTACAACAATAATTAGCTGTGCTTTTGATCTTTTTTTTTAAAATTTATTAATTAATTAATTTTATTGGCTGCTTTGGGTCCTTTTTTTGCTGTGCGTGGGCTTTCTTTAGGTTGCGGTGAGCGGGGGCTACTCTCCGTTGTGGTGCGTGGGCTCCTCATTGCCGTGGCTTTTCTTGTTGCAGAACACAGGCTCTAGGCACGTGGACTTCAGTAGTTGCGGCACGTGGGCTCAATAGTTGTGGCTCTCGGGCTCTAGAGCACAGGCTCAATAGTTGTGGCACCCAGGCTTAGTTGCTCCGCAGCATGTGGTATCTTCCTGGGGCAGGGATCGAACCCTGTCCCCTGCACTGGCAGGCAGATTCTTAACCACTGCGCCACCTAGGAAGCCCTGTGATTTTGATCTTAAGTAATGAATGGAATCTCAATTATACTTGGAAGGCGGAAGATAGAGAACAGCAATGTTTAAACTTTTTTGGGTTTGGGGGCATCAAAGAGAATCTGAAAAGTATGGACTCTCTCCAAAAGAACTGTACATTCTTGCAAAACTTTGTGTAGACTTTCAGGGGAACTGAGTGATGTTTCTCAAAGTATTGTCCAAAACCACCTGCATCCAAATTTCTTGAGGTTCTATTTAAAGTTCATTTCAAAAGAGTCCCACTCTCACTAGATTGGAACCTCACAGGATCAGACCCAGAAATAGGCCTATAACAATATCCACAAGTGAAACTGTTTAAAAATAAACTATTTTTGTACCAAAGGAAAACACACACACGTACATTCATATGTATCGTTTAAAAAGTCAAATAATACTAAAGGCTTTTAATAAAATTCCGCCATCTCCTACTCCACCCTTCCTCACAGCTAGTCCCAGCCCTACACATGACCACCTTCAACTTTTCTCGCTAGTTTCACTGACACCTTCCTCTATATCTTTAAAAAATTATATGCTTGTCACTATTTCTTGATTTGCCAGTTTTAGTCCTTGTCTCTTGACCTGCCATTGCGAATAAATACTAGACGATCACTCCCCTACCCCACCCCCACTTTTCTTCTTCCCTCCCCCAGTATAGTTACTTATAATTTTTCTTAAATGAATAGCTGACATTACATTAGTGAGACTATGTAAATATTGGTCACTCAGTGACCAAGAACCAAGTAATTCACTGCAACCACATGTTCTCTTTTCCTGCACAAGTGTTATTTTTGTCTGAAGTTAATAATTGCCTCATTTTATCATGTTTGGTTTTCCAGCTACCTATTGTTAATTTTCCCCCAATGCTCCAGCATCTCTGCCATATATGTACAAAGAATATACTCCTTATGCTCAGATACGTACGTGCCACTTTTCTTAGCTACCTCAGGAGCCCCTTCCCTTCTCTTGTCCCTGGCCTTTTGTTTTCTACAGGTCCTGAGTCACACTTCCCACCACCTTGCTGCTTTTCTTCCTAGTATTTTCTTGTTTGTAGCTTCCCTTTTCTTGTTTTAATCCCCTATTTTGCTAATATACATTTTCCAGCTGCTTGAGAAAGAATGGAGGTGCAATGTTTGAGACCCTGTGTATCTAAAAGTGTATGTGTTCTATACTACTGATTTATGGTTTAGTTTGGTCAAGGATCCTAGGACGAAAACAGTCTTCCCTCTGAATGTTTAAGGTGCTCTCTTGTCTGCCACCATCAAGAACGGCTAGGAACAACTCTGATACTGAGTCCTGCTCCATTGTTTTGTGATTAGCTTTTCTCTATGAGAGATTTCACATTTTTTTTCCTTATCCAAGATGTTCTGAAATTTAATGATGATATGCCTTGAAGTAGGTTTCAAGATCATGCCTTGTTCTGGGCGGGCTCTATCCATATGGGGACGCCTCCCCTTCAGCTATGGGAAGTTTTATTATTTCCTTGGTGATTTGCTCCCCTCTGTTTTTTCTGATGTCATTTCTGAAGTTCCTATTAGCAACTCCCTGCTTGGATTCTCCAGCATTCTCATTGTTCCTCTTCTGTTTTCCACCTTTCCCAACTTTATCCTTCAGTTCTTTTTACTGAATATTTTATTTACATCATCACATATCTAATTTTCAAGAGCTTTCTTATGTTTTATTTTTTTTTATTTTAAAATTTATTTATTTATTTATTTTATTGGCTGCATTGGGTCTTTGTTGCTGTGCACAGGCTTTCTCTAGTTGTGGCAAGCAGGGGCTACTCTTCATTGTGGTGTCTGGGCTCCTTATTGTGGTGGCTTCTCTTGTTGCAGAGCATGGGCTCTAGGCCCATGGGCTTCAGTAGTTGTGGCATGGGGCTCAATAGTTGTGGCTCGTGGGCTCTAGAGTACAGGCTCAATAGTTGTGTCCCACGGGCTTAGCTGCTCCACAGCGTGTGGTATCTTCCTGGGGCAGAGATGGAACCCGTGTCCCCTGCATTGGCAGGCAGATTCCTAACCACTATGCCACCTAGGAAGTCCTTGAATGTTCTTTTTTCATCACTTCTTGTTTTTATGTTACAAGTGTATCTTCTTTCATCCCTTTGATGCTATTAATCAGTTACAGCTTTGAAGTCCCATTCTCCTTGCATTGTCTGCTCCCTCCAGATCCCTTTCACTTCTGTGTGTATCTTCCTGACCATATTGCAGGTGCTCATCACATGGTTACTGACTCTGGGACTGCCCTTCATACTGAAGAGTGAGACTCCAAACATTTTAGGAGAAATTCTCCATGTGGAGTACTGATTTGTGAAATCCATGAGTAGGTGCTCTATTAGAGAACCAGTCTTCCACTGGGCTCCCACCATTGCAAATGTCTGGAGAATTTTGCCGCCATCCTCTCTCTCTAGGAGCTGGGCACTCACCTAATGCCCCTCTTTGTCCCACAGATGGATGGACAGTCCCTGGC
Organism: Hippopotamus amphibius kiboko; assembly: GCF_030028045.1. Lineage (NCBI taxonomy): Eukaryota > Metazoa > Chordata > Mammalia > Artiodactyla > Hippopotamidae > Hippopotamus > Hippopotamus amphibius. The sequence continues at coordinate 88,993,093 of NC_080188.1, forward strand.
TGTGCAGGGTGAGGGCAGAAGGGAAATGGAGTCTAACTAGTTCATGTGTAGACCTTCACCTATCCTTCAGGGACCATCACCTCCCAAATATGGAGGCTTCAGAGTCTTGAGGGGCTGGCCGGCAACTTCATTCTTGGGTTTGAACTCCTCCCCTCTGATCAATTAGTTACTCCTCCCTCATCCAGTTTCCACTTGCCCTTGGCCAAACGTTTGTGGAAATCTCTCCCTCCTTTTGTCTTTGTTCCAACACCTTTCTTATTCCTTTGTTGTCACTTTAGTGGGCTTTGAGGATTGGAGGGTGGGGCAGAATGCTTGTGGGCAAATCACAGTTTTAAGCAGAATTCCAAACTAATTCTCGTGCAACAAACATGGAAGGGGCACTGGCTAGGGTACGGATGGTACTGGAACACCAGATGACTACTGGATAAATATGAGAACTAGATAAATTCACATAGAATTAACAATTGAAGAACAAACTATAATGTTTGTTGAACTACTCACTTAGGTGGTCATCAGACACCCAAATAAAAATCCCAGTCAAACAAACAAGTGAAGAAAAAAGAAAAAAAAAAAGAAAGAAAAAGGAAGGAAGGGCGGTGGGGGGGAGGGTGGGAAAAAGAGAAGAAGGAAGGTCACAAACATGTAATGTGAAGCTATTTCTATCTACCTAGCTTGCCAGGTGGACATATTACTGTAGCCATCTTTGTACTTTCCTGCATTCTCTAAATGTTATGTACTGTGGATCACTAGTGTCTGAGTGTGAATGAGTATGTGAGAGAAGGTTTCAGCATCTCTCCCAAGACCTCACCTATGGAGGTGAAATGAGGTCCACAGAATCTGAAATATGTGCACTAGTTTAAGAAGCTTTTATTGAGTGCCTGGACCAAAAGTTACACACCTTAGAGGCATTAATAAATAGGTAAATATTACCTGAAAAGAAACAATTTTTTTAAAGTTTGAAAGAAGGAAGTGTCTTGTGGGCAGATACTTGTGGCTTATGTTCCTGAGAAGTAACAGTATTAGATAAACATTTTTACATTTAATTTGTTTAAAAAAAAAAACCCACGTCCCATCTAAAATAAAAAATAAAAAAAAAAACCTACGTCCCATCCCTGCTGCCCGTTACCTCATAGGATCCATGCATGGAGTTGGAGATGCGAAATTCCATGATCCTCTGTCCCGTCAATAGTTATAGTCAAGGGACCTGGCCCTAATTGGGGTAATATTCTTTCACATGTAGGAAAATATGGAATTAAAAATTGTTTGCTATGTTTAAATTCTTATTAAAATTCATTTAAAAATTGTTTTTCACACAACTATGTATAAAATAGATAACTAATGAAAATCTACTGTGTAGCACAGGGAACGCTACTCAGTGCTCTGTGGTAACCTAAATGGGAAGGAAGGAAATCTAAAAAAGAGTGGATATATGTATACATATAAGTGATTCACTTTGCTGCACAGTAGAAACTAACACATTGTGAAACAACTATACTCCAATAAAAATTAATAAAAAATTATTTTCACCATTCCTTTATTCTTGCCTCTTAAAAAAGATGTGCAAAATGACATAAAAATATGAAAACAATAGAGGAGGTCCATTGGTGATGACTGTTTCCCTGGTACACTGAGAGTTAAGCAGGTAGGGTTTGTCTCAAATAACAAGCAATTGAGGACAGAAAACAGGACCCTCTCTTATACACTGCTTTTGGCTTCAGATGCTAGAAAATTATCTCGTTGAATGGGGAAGGTCAGCCTGGGATAGAGGGATTGTGGCTCAATAATGTTACCGAGGGACACAGCTCCCTGCTCCGGCTGGTTTCAAGCTCAGGCTGCAGCAGAATAGCTAGCGCATTACATGTAGACATATAACCCCCAAAGGAAGAAAACAAAACCCCTTCTCTCCTTATGGCTCTCTATGAAGAGTGCAGAAACTTCCAGAATGCCTCCTTCTCCAGCTCCTTTCCCTCCTGCCTCCTTGGCTAGAATTGCCTCCTGTTCCCCGTTAGCTACCACCTTGCAAAAGCAATGAGATTACCTGTAGATCATTCAGACTCAGGCTGGGGACAGTGTCTGTCTGTCCTGAGGCACGCAGGCCTGGGGGAGAAACAGACATCTGAACAAAACGGGGCTTCTGTTGGGAAGAAAGGGGTAAAAGATATCAGGTAGCCTACAGGGTCCACGACAGCCTAACTGTGGAAGCAAAACACCTAGAGCAATTTACAGAACTCACACTGATTGGAGGGAACGCTCACTGGGACTGGGGCCACGAAGTCAGCCTTCCCTATCTGAGCGTTATTCTGCGTTCTCCAAACATTCCGGATATTGTTTGATGTCCTCCTCCTCCTGATGGCTGCCTACAGGAGCAGCAGGAGGATGTATTTTCTAAGACACAGTGAGTGGCCTGAGGTGGATGAGACGTGTGGAAGGACCAGTGTTGGAGCCGGGGACAATGCCAAGCCTCAGGTGTGAAGCAGTGACGAACGGATAACAGGGGACACGTGGGGTTCCTGAAGAGGCCCGGAACAGCCAAGACAAGAAACAATGAACGGGTGTGAGAGCTGTCTAGAGCTGCCTCCCAAAACTCAGTTGGTTAGGATTTTTGTAACACTAAAACCCAAAACAAGAGAGGTGTGGCCAGAACCAGGATGCGGAACAATGTGGTGCTGAGAGGAAGCAAAGTGAGAAAAGGGTACCGTTTCAGTTCCTTTTTTCTTCCCTGACTTTAATGTTGTCTTTAATAGCTTTTTAAATGCACACTTTTCCTTTAGAGTTGCCCAGCCAAGTCCAAAACTGAGGATGATGGCGGGGCAGGCGGAGTTTTTAACAACCTCTGTGGAAGATCCCACAGATTTGCATGGGGCTGGGATAGAAACAACCATTGGAGGTGAGGAACAAAGGACACCAGGCCGAATTCCTCTTCAGTATGCTGTTGCAAAAGCTGCTAGGCACACCACGAGTATGCAGATTTTACTTTCAAGAATAAAAGACATTTTCTGACCAAGGATGCAGTAAGGAATGGTGGTGTGTTGCCGGTTATAATATGACACTGGACCTTGGCTTAATAAAGTCACAACAGATGAGACCAACACCTGAAATACAGGATACTGACCAATACTGGCAGTCCTGTGAGGTACATTCTTTCAATAAACAGAGAAAAACAGCAGAGTTGCAAGTCAGGGTTCTGTGCACACTCCATCGTGGGGAAGGATGAACCAGCAGGGACACTTAATCCACCACTCCCATGGTAACAACCTGACAGAAAAAAAACCGACTGAGTTTCAATTCCTACCACCTTTCCCATACCTTCGTGAAATTTCAGCACTCTTTCACTCACAGCTAGTTTCCCACCAAGGCCAGAAACCTATACAATAAAAATTGACAATGGCAATTAAAATGGGGCCAGAAGAGATATTTTGGATTATTTATATTCATAGAAATACATTTGCCTTGTGAGTCTCCAGGAGTCCTCCTTCGAACAAGTCCAAGGGAATACAGGTGAAGCTCTCAGCGTCCGCGGCTCGTGCAGGAGATGGTCGGGATCTCATCACCATGGAAAAGCTGGGAAGCCAGCGTTAAAAGGCTAAGGTCCCTCACACCACAGGCTGGAGTTCTCACGGAGTCTGGGAGGGAGAGGCAGGTGAGTGAACTCAGGTACCACGGTAAGTCCTCCCCCACACCACATAACGTCTGCCTGGTATGAGATTAGGATGTGCTCTGTTACACGTGTATTAGGAAAGCAGTCCCTTACTATAAAATAGCTTAAGTCCCTAAATCTATGTAGTGAATTCCACGTGCTTTTTAATTTCACGTGCAACTTTTTACGTAACTATGGGATGGTGGCCCAAGATACCAAAGAGCAAATTAATCTCCAAATATTTAAATTAAATTAATTAATTTAAAAGCAGATCCGGAGAACGTTCACCTGGGTACCGCAGAGGTGCCAATACCTTGGGGGCCCTGAGATTCCAAACAGCCCCCTGCGCCGCGACCTCGTGCCTGAGGCCCGTTCCCCCCGCGCACGCCTCCCCGGAACGAGCCCGCGCACCTGCCCAGCCGAGGACCCAGGTTCAGGGGCTTTGTCTGCACACAACAAAGACCCGCCCCGCAGCTCTCCAGGCACTTCGAGGGACCGAGCCGCCCCGGGGAACCCCGTCGCCCGGGAGCCGCGCTCCCCGCCCCCCCCACGGCACCCCGCCCACCCCACCGCCCCCACCGCCACTCCCGGCCCCCGCCCCACCGCCCCGGGCCCCCCCTGCGCCCCGGCCCCCCCCGCGTCCCCGCCCTTTTAAGCTCCGCGCCCCGATAACCCCCCCCTTTAAGCACCACGGCCCCGCCCCCAGGCTCCCGCCTCCCGCGCCCCCCGCCCCTTTTAAGCGCCGTGCCCCCCGCCCCCGCCCCCCGCGAGGCCCTCCGTCTCCTCCCCCCGCCCCTCCGTGGCCCCCAGCCCCCGCCCCCCTTTCAGCGCCGCGCCCCGCCCCGCTCCCCGAAGCTCCCCCGCCTTCCGCGCCCCCCCGGCCCCCGCCCCCCGGTTCCGGGGCCGGGCGGGGTCCCGGGGCCAATGGCGGCCGCGCTCCTCCCGCGCCGGCGGCGGCTCCTCCCGCGGGGAGAACTGTCAGCGCGCGGCGGCGGCGGGCCAGCCCCGTCATATGACCGGCCGGCGGCCCCGGCGCCGAGCGCAGCTCCCCGCGCCGCGATGGCCCCGCCGCCGCCCCCGGCCGCGCGCTGAGCCGGGCCGAGGCTGCGGAGCCGCAGCCGCCGCGGAGCCGCAGCGCCATGGCCCCAACCCTGCTGCAGAGGCTCTTCAACAGGAAGGGCGGCGGCGGCTCCGCGGCGGCGGCGGCGGCCCCGGGCCGGGCGCCCCGGGAGGGACCGGCCTTCAGGTGAGGGGCCGGGGGCGGGCGGGGGACCGAGGAGCGAGGGAGGGGAGAGGGGGGAGCGGAGCGGAGGGGGGAGCGGAGGGGAGGGGGCCGCCCGGGACGCCGCCGGCCCCATTCCGGGGCCCCCTCCCCTCTCGGAGATGCCGGCGTTCCCGGCGTGGCCGCCGCGGGCCCGGGGGTCTGGGGGTCGCGGCGGGATGGGGGGGCCTCGGGCGCCGCTGCAGCCTATTGTGTCGGTGACTCTACCCTGAACTTGGGAGCGCGCAGCGGCACGAGCGCGGCACCTCCTCCTCCCCCGCCGTGGGACCGGCTCTCCGACGCGTGTATGGGAGCGTGTGGTTTCCCTGTCGGGGGGGAGCCGGAGGAGCGTGGCGGGTGCGGGACACGAGGTGCCCCCCAACAGAGGTGGTGCGTGTGCACGGACCTGACCCCCGGAGACGCACCTCCGGAGACGCACCGCCCGCGCGGGTGGCGCGCTGGCATCTCGGGTGCCTTAGGTTGCCCTCTCTCATTTGTCCCCCCCATCGCCCCCTCCCCGACAAGCTTGTGCGCCCGGGTACGATCATAATCCCCATTTTACAGCCGAGGGAATGTAAAGTCACAGGGATCGGAACCGCTTGCCCGGGATCCACAGCTGCTGGCGGCAGAACCTGCATTTGATCCGAGCACTTTGACCACACACCCCAGTCTGAAATCTCTAGGCTTGTCTGCTTCAAAGGGCTAGCTTTGAAGAGGCCTTAAAATGTTGTGTATTGCCTTTCAGCACACTTAAGTCGAGAAGTTCATTTATTTCCCTTTAACAGTTGTTTTCCAGCAAGTATTTTACTGAGCATCTACATCCAACTCGGAGACTGTGCTTTTTGGCTAAAACGTCGTGCGAAAAGAATTTACTATTAAAAGTCTGGTCCCAGTGTAATAAGCCTTTTGAAAGTTTCAAGTGAAACTTTGAATACATTTTGGTCTGTTTTATGTTCTAGATTTTGTTCTTAAATTCCATTCATTTAAAGCACACAAAGCCCCCCACTGCAGTTATGTGACTGTTGCCAGTATTTTGTGTTCGTGGGGTGTGTGTGTAGATGTGTGTTGTTTGGAAGTTGTGAGGACTTGACACACCTTCTCGTGTGCTCTGTAGGTTAACTGAATCATTACAGTTCGAGTAGGCAGTTCTACTCCTTTCTCTGCTTTGGGTCCTAGTGATGCTGTGTTGCTTCTCAGAAGGGTAGAATTACTTAAGGCCCAGGGTGTGTAATTTCTTCTCTTCCCTCCTGGTAACCCAGACTGGGTGAAGGGAACAAAGCCTGGAGAGAACAGGGCATGTGTTACAGATGTCTTTGCTTGGGCAGCCCTTGTCAAGGGCCCGAGAGCCCTCTGAATGCAGGGTCATGGTTTCCTGTGCTCTCTGCTCACTTGCCCACCACAGTTTCCTCCAGCCACAACTGTAAGGGAGTGTCTTTTGAACAAAAAAACTGTGGCTATATTTAGGGCCTGGCCATATTAGGGAAACTGATTCTGACTTTGTGGGAACTTTCTCAGTATAGTGTTCTAACTTTCCTTTGGTGTCTAATGAAGAACACAAAATTGGGCCAAGGAATGGTTTGGGGGGGTTTTGTTTTTGTTGACCTCATTAAGATGCTCTGCAAGCATTGGAGGTAAATGCCTTGGAGAGAATTGGAGATCTCAGGGCCCTTCAGCAGTGTCCCTGTTAAGGGCTCACCTTGGAGAAAGAAGTGAAGACTCAAGAGGATAGGGGCAAATCAACCATGACATACCATGTTGACCAAGGGCGCCCGGGCGAGTCTTTTCCTCCTGCTCTCTTCACCTGACTTAGCTCTCAGATGCTGTGTAGCTTTCCTGGGAAGGCCTCCTGGAAAATTTCCCTCTCTTGCCCTATAAAATTATGACCTTGTGCTTCATTTTTGTCCAGATTTAACCAAATAGGAGCTGGCATGTCCTTTTGGGGAATGGGGTACCTCAGACAGGCAATGAGCTGCCCTTGGGGGCCCACTTTGTACTTGAATAGATTCCAGAAGTTATGGTGAAAGGCTTAGGTTGAAACTCTAGCACACCTAATGCGAATTTGTATTTTTTTTTAAATCGTGTTTTTGAAATTTATCTTTTTTCCCCCTTTGGCCATACCACACGGCATATGGGATCTTAGTTCCCTGACCAGGGATCGAATCTGTGCCCCGTGCCCCCTGCAGTGGAAGCGTGGAGTCTCAACCACTGGACTGCCAGGGAAGTCCCTGAATTTGTATTCTTTAATGCATTTAAAAACAGGCAGTAAGTTTTAGATCTTGAGAATGAAAGGAAGGTTCAGGCTGGCTTTGGGGACAGTTTTGTAATGTAGATTGTCATATATTTTGGGGAAAAACCTAAGTAAAAATAAGATCCAGTTTTTAGATATACATCTTTTTGTTTTAGAGCTTTTCTCTCTCTTTTCTCACAGTGATGGACTTCCACTAGTTATTTTAAAGCCTTCCTAGCTTCTGTGCAGTCTGGCCCTGGTCGGTGCTCTGTCCACCCTGTGCCTGGCCCCAGCACCTCCCTGACTCCCCCCTCACCCCATCCTCTAGTCCCTCCAGTTCTCACTCACTGGACTTGATTAGAGAGGAACTTTGAGGCCCATTGTAAGTAGCTTTCATTGCAGGTCATTTTCAAATCTTCGTGCTTCCTGGTGTTTCACTTGCAAAGAATCATCACAGTCGAGATTCCTTCTTAAGTACATTTCTTTTAGAATCTCAACAAGAAGCCCTTTTCATAGATTTGAGGCAAGAGCTTGCTAGGAAAACAGAAAAAGAATCAGAAGAGATTGACTTTACAAGTTTGGGAGAAGGAGTTGGGAACACTTTATGATTATGGTGTTTGTGAAGTGTAAGCTCTGTTTAAAGTTATAAAGTTGCATTGTGGTCTTGAAATTTGAGAGAATTCTCTATTTGTTGGTCTTTACAGTGCTTTCACTTTTAACTAATTGATAAATACATACATATATATGTTTGAATAACCCTTTTTTCCAGAAGGGTAAATGAGAACAAAATGAGGTTATGTGTCTGTCAGCTCAAATAAGAAATGGAATTGGGTTCTTGGTTGCCTTGCATCTCAGGCCGGCAAATTCACTTAGGACCTTTTAAAGCCAAGGTGTGCCCACTGACTTCTTGCATATCTGGTTCAAATTTGAAGTTTTATCTTAAGGTGGTTTTTTTTTTTTTCATGTCTCTGGTACATTAGTGGACCAGTTTCCACCTCAAATGTGTATGCAAGAGGGAGGCGGAAAAGATCACGTTTATGCAGTGTCTTATTTGGGACGAGATAGATGAAATGAGTAAGCATGTGTATCACCTGGGATGTGAGGAGTAAACGAGAGCATCTCAGCGGCTTCGTATGTGGCTGTGTAAATGCTGGGAAGAAGAGACCCCACCCCCACGCCCCTCTAGTCCTGAATATCTGAGGCCAAATGGCCTAGTTAATGCTAACCCACATGGTTGTATTAGAACAAATTTAAGTCACCTGTTCCAGGGTTAGTTAAGTATAATTTAATCCACTTATCATCATTATCCAATAGCGTCCAATGCTCATCTCCTGGGGTTGTGGCTTTGTGCTCCACCTGTACAGACCAAGGTAGGACAGTCTAAGGACAGCAGGTCCTACACCGAGATGCATCAACAGCAAAGAACACACTGGAAACTGTAACAGGAAGCTAATTCAGATGCTGATAAAGGAGTACACCTTTATGTTAAGTACCTCACAGAGGACGCACTGCTCTCATCCTTGCTGTGACTGAGGGCAGGGCCTGGAGTTTTTCTGCCCTCCAACAGAGGGACTTTCTCCCTGCCCTGCTGCCCCATTGCCTGCTCCCAGGATGCTAGCATTTCTGATGAGATTTTCCAGGGGTGGGGTGGGGGGAATATGCTGGAAAAAATACAGATTAGCCCCACTACACTCACGTCTTTACTGACTGTAACATAAGACATGTGACACATGACTCACAGGTTTGATTTCTTTTGTTGTGGTGGTGATATGTGGTGAGATCCTTTTTATTTAGTTGCAATACATATAATAACTCAGAAGGTGGTCTGACTTGAATCTGGATTCATGCCTGAATTTTCCTTCTTTAGACAGTGAGAAAATGCGGAAAGGGATCATGTCTTATCTTTTTCTAATTTAATTTTTATTTTGTATTGGGCTGTAGTTAATTTACAGTGTTGTGTTAGTTTCAGGTGTACAACAAGGTGATTCAGTTATACATATACATGTATCCATTCTTTTTCAGATTCTTTTCCCACATAGGTTATTACAGAGTATTGAGTAGAGTTCCCTGTGCTGTACAGCAGGTCCTTGTTGATTTCTTTTTACTAGTTTCTAAGTCTTCCTGGAGGCTTCCTTGCCCACTGCTCCGGATTTGTGGGCACATCCACTCCATCACATCTCCTGGTCCTGGGCCGCCCCCTGCGCCCCTGCGGGTATTAGGGATTTGGAGCTGGTACAGCTCTAGCCGTGGGTTCTGTTCAAAGCCCTTGGAGGATGAATTGAGGAGGCTGTCAGTTTTGTCCTGTCTTGTACACCGTGTTGACATGGGACCCACATGTCTCTCCTTTTCTCTGGGCATCAGTTTTGTCATTTGTTACGTGACCACCCATGTCCTATGTAATAAGGTTGCAGTGAGGTGGTACTATATTTGCAAATCTTGTGAAGAGAATAAAATGTAGTACAGGACGATTTTAAGTATTACCAAAAGCCTCTTAAGTCGTGGAATTCAGTATCATTCATATTGAGGCTTTATGAAAATTAAACTTTTTTCTCTTTCTATGGATGGGAGACTTGAGACGGAACTGAGGCGACATGTTTTTACTTTTTTTTTTTTTTAACTTGATGGTGTCGGTGATGAAACAGACTGAGTTTTCAGAGGAGCATTAGGACCATCAGCAGGCAGTCACTCAGACGCAGGTGGAGGTGGCTGGGCAGTCAGAAACAGTTTTTGGAGCATGTTTTTTTTTCAGAATTATTTGCAAGTTTTTCCTATCAAGAATAAAATCTTATTTAAGCAGAAGGGCGAGATTTGTTAAGTGGAGTGACACAGCTGCACGATGGCTGATTCTCCTCAGCCACCAAATCTTTATGTGTGTTTATATATATATTAATATGTATACATACATGTGTATGTATGTATATGTATATACACACATGCGCACGCACACACGTATACATGTGTGTGTATGTATGTGCACGTGGAATGGTGTTTTCTAGAAACAGTGAAGACAAGATATAAACTTGTGAATGATTTTGAAGATAGGCGTGTGGGGTTGATTTTGTGTGTGTGGAAGAGGGTGAGCCACCCTGCACACCAGCATTTTAACAGTGGTGGTCAGCCGGCGGGTGAGAATTTTATTTGACTCTTCTGTGCTTTATATTTCATTGGTATTTTGGATTTTGCTCTAACAAATTTGAGTTGCCTTTGTGATTTAAGTTATTTTAAATGTTAAGTAGTCTCTGGAATATTTTACATTGTGAGGGAGTGAGTGTAACATGTGCAGAAAAATCTGATTTGAATAAAAACTCTTTATAGACTTTCTCCTCTTTGTTAAAATAACTGGTAGTCCCTGCTATTGAGAGTAATATGCTGTGAATTTTAATGTGCTTAGCTCCTAAGTTAGTGATGATCCTCAGGAGGCCAGTTTAATTGGTGATGTTGATAATTGCAAGTGATGTTCACATGCACAGTTTTTACTGGTGGGGCAGGGTCCCTGCCTCCCCAGCCTCAGCCAGCATGGTCTCCACCGGGAATCAGGAGCTGCATCCAGCTCTCCAGTCGGTGATGGAGAGAGATCTAATTAAGATTTATTTGAAGTATGTTTGGAAAAAGGTGACACAGCCTTTTAGATTTGGGGTAACTTGGGTCAGTTGGGGGGCTTGGGTTGGAGGATTTTAAAGCTGAGACAGACATAATTTTAAGTTCTGAATGCGAATTGGTCGTGTTACACGTTGTCATTTGTCTTGGTGGTCTTGAGAGATGGGCGGGCGTGTGGTCTTTTAATGCACAGTGTGTAGAGGAAAGAGGGGGCTGGTTTCTGTCGCTGTGGCTCTGGGTTGTGTTTCTCACAAACACATGGTCTGCCTGTGAAGTCAGCCTAAGGAAGCCCCTGCAGTTGTGTTTCCTCGGCAAAGGAAGTTGTGAAAGCTTGTCCTCTCGCTCCTGAAATGCTTTGGCCGCCAGTGCTCACTCATGGCGGGGGAGTCGGATTTGGGAACTGGTGCCGCGCTGATTTCCCCAGCCACTGTTTTTCTTGGTGTGGGCGCAAAGGAACAAATGTTTTATCCTGATTGTCCGAGTCCGTCTCTGGTGTGAACGGTTAGGCCCACAGGGTGAGATCATGATCTTGGCTGTAAAACTCAGTCTTTCCCTTTGCGGATGAGAGTGCTGAAATACTTGGTGGTTCCTACTTAACCAAGCATTCTTTTTATCTCTGGTTGGTGAGAAACGATTATTCTGCAGAAGAGGAAAAACAGGATGGACTTTTCCAGCTTGCTGGGCATGTAATGGTGATTTCCCTCAACCCCACCCCGTCTGTAAATGGAACATCCATGACTCATGGCTCAGGCCACACACGCACTCTTGGGAGGCGTGCGCGGATGGGAGGCCAGGGTGGGGATGGAAGGGTGTGGGCTGCCGTCCTTCTGTGTTCAGCCAGAGGCTGTCCAGCTGCCTCCATGATGGGCTTCTGGAAAGGACAATGTGACTTCTCACACATCGCGTACATGCTTTTTTTCTTATTGCACTTTCTATTTGTGCTGAAATAGTACAATATAGTAAGTGCAATAAGTGCAGCCATTAATGCCCTGATGTTGTGGGTGAGTCTTGTGTGGCAGGTGCTTTCTGTTACGGAAGAGTGCGGTATCAGTGCGAGTCTGCATCCCTGGATCCATCGTATTCCTCTCTCTTTAACCACGTACTTTTCATTTCTCTATACGTTTAGACTATTTTTCTGGTTATTTGTCCCTGAATCTTGCTTACTTTGTAGGTCGTGCTCTAGAATTTGTGCACAGTGTAGTTATAAAGAGATAGGTGTCTGCTTTACAAAGATGATTTTATCACTACACCTGAGACTTTTTAATCACAAATAAGAGCATTTCTGTGTTTGAAGGAATACGTCTCTAAATCCGTGATCTGATTCTTCACGGATGTCTACTTGAAAATGACCACCAATTCATGCAGGGAGGTCACTGGGGCAGTAGAAGTCCATCCCCCAAGGCTGATGGGGGTGGACAGAGAACCTGCATATCTGGTGGGGACCTCAGGCTAGTTTCCAGTGAGGATAGTTGTGCGTTGGACATTAATAATGTAATCATGCAGCATGTGTGGACAACCTAAACAAACTGTTTATGACAGAAGGATTTCTCTAGTAAAATTGATAGTCTGTTCATTTGAATATACCTTAGGTTACATTGTGAAATGGGCATCAGTAGAAATGAAACACATCCATGAATTTACCTGACAATTTAATACAACCTAAGAAATATACTAAATTTATTTATTTATTTATTTATTTATTTATTTATTTTTAGCTCTTTATTGGAATATAATTGCTTTACACAGAAATATACTAATTTTAGAAATATCTGCTTTTCCTTGATTTAAGTATACTCGAGACCCTGTCACGTGAAATGCTGCATTTTCAAGGTTTACGTGTCAAACAGTCAACGTTTGGTTTTATTTATTTGTGGTCCACTCTGACAAAGAGGTGTGTGTGTATTTAAACATTTTATCCATGAAACTTTTCACAGAACACATTATCATTTATTCTGATGGTGTAACAGAAAACTAGCATTTGCTTACAAGTACACATATATCAGTTAAATGGAATTGAGTGGATTTTTGCATTTCATTGGTAAATTCTGCTCACTAAACTTTTCGTTCAGTTGTTATGGCAACTCTGTTCCTTCACAAGTTGGAGACAAGTTAGACGTCAACCTGCACATTCCTCAAAAGATGAAACAGGATGATTTAGGATGTGTTAGGAAGAAGCAGCAAAATCACCAGTGTAATCAGTTCTGCCTTTAACACCTTATAAATACCTCAGATTGCGAATTGAACATTTTCTTTTTTCTGTTTTACAGTTGAAACCTTTGGGGTGATGGGGAAAAAATTTAGTGTGTTTGATTTCATCTAGCTTTTAATTTAACTATCCTCATTTACTTAAATTCTCTTATAAAACATGATTGAGAAATAGTAACAAGAATATTATTAAATTTGCCACTTTAAGCATACATTTTAGTAATTGAATAAACAAGAAAATGTCCACGTTAAGCTTAGATATGGGAATTCTTCTAATCCTAGCCCTCCTGTCATGGCTGTAGTGCTTAGTGCAGGGCTTTGCAGGAAGTTGCACTTAATTAATACCTGTTAGAGGAATGAATGAATGAATGAGTATAAGAGTTTTGCAAACAAATGATTCTTAAAGATTCTTTGGTATTCCAGAACCTGACCTCTTGATATAGTATGTTTTGTTTGTTTGTTTTTAAGATTTATTTATTTATTTATTTTTGGCTGCATTGGGTCTTTGTTGCTGCGCACTGGCCTTCTCTAGTTGTGGAGAGCGGGGGCTGTTCTTCATTGTGATGCACCAGTTTCTCATTGTGGTAGCTTCTCTTGTGGAGCGTGGGCTCTAGGCGTGCAGGCTTCAGTGGTTGCAGCTCGTGGGCTCAGCAGTTGTGGCTTACAGGCTTAGTTGCTCCGCGGCATGTGGGATCTTCTGGGCCCAGGACTCAAACCTGTGTCCCCTACATTGGCAGCCAGATTCTTAACCACTGCACCACCAGGGAAGCCCAGTACGTGTTTTTTTAAAGGAGAACTGCTTTTCTTGATGTTTCTGGCGTGCATTTTGTCATTTTTCAAAGGACTCTTGTTATAGACAGCTCTGTTTTCTTCTTTCCAATAATGAGAATGAATTGTTTTTCTGATATCAAAATCATAAGGTAAGTACTCTAAAGGGACCTGCCCTCTCCTCAAAACAAACAAACCTAAAAAAGACACTGAAGTACTGTATCTGAGATCCAGTAATGAAATCTCACAGCTGTTGGAAACAACTAATAGCAAAAGTATTTAATTGATAATATCTGTGAACCTCTGAAATTACTAGCTGTGTGTTGATAACTGTAAAACCATGTTCTATACGTTTTAGATTCCTTGAAATTTTGTGTGGCTTGTTAAGCTGAAATACAGTATAGAATGAAATTAGCTAAGTGGTTGTTTTGAATGGAAGGTACAGCACGCTTAATTCTAAAAACAATGTTGGTATTCTGAATCCTGCATAGACGGTGTTTGCATGCCACATGAAGTAAGTACTTTAGAAAAAAGATGAAATCGTCTCTGCTTTGCATGTATGATGTTTCCAGTTGAAAAACTAACTTAAAGTGGGTTTATAAATCTAACATGTTCTGTAGGAAGAGATGGCCCAGACTGACATGTCGTTGGTGATGGCCTCAATGTGTGAGGAGGGAAGCCATGAGCAAACATTTTCACTGCATATCGGGCTGTGACTGTTTGCTCTAGCATGGTGCATTGAGTAAGGGAGTTGCCAGGGCCGCAGGAGCGACTAAGGGGCCGAGAAGGCCACTGGGTCCCTTCTGAGTGTGCAGGGCTCTGTGGAGACTCTAAGAGCACTGGTAGTGGCCAGTGCCATGTGGTCCTGAGAAATGGCTCAGAAATGAAACTGTAATTTTGTTCAAGATCATTCATTTTTAAACACACCTGATTAAAAATCAAATGGTGGGGACTTCCTAGGTGGTGCAGTGGTTAAGAATCCGCCTGCCAATGCAGGGGACACGGGTTCGATCCCTGCTCCAGGAAGATCCCACATGCCTCGGAGCAAATAAGTCCGTGCGCCACGACTATTGAGCCTGCACTCTAGAGCCTGTGTGCCACAGCTATTGAGCCCACGTGCCACAACTACTGAAGCCCATATGCCTAGAGCCTGTGCTCGGCAGAAAGAGAAGCCACCATAATGAGGAGCCCGAGCACCACAATGAAGAGTAGCCCCCACTCGCCGCAACTAGAGAAAGCCTGTGCACAGCAATGGAGACCCAACACAGCCAATAAATAAATAAATAAATAAATATATAAATTTAAAAAATCAAATGGTATAAAATGATATACATTGAAATATAAGCCTCTCACTGCACACCCCTAATCTCTCTTCCCAAAGGCTACCCTTATTGTACCAGTTTCTTTTAGTGTATCCTTCCGGAAACATTCAATGCAAATACAAGAAAAAACATTCTCTTTCATTCACAGAAATGGTAGTTGCTGTACGCACTATCCCGTGTGTCGCTAATAGTTGCCAGGTTTCCACTGAATGAATGTGCACGGAAGACTTTATTTAACCCAGTGGCCCTCAAGTCTGGCTGGACATTACAGGGACCCAGAAAGGTTTAAATGCCCAGACTGTTCTCTGAGATCCTGATCTCATTGATCTGGGTTGCCTGTAGGTCTGTCTCTATGAACGCCTCCCCTCCGGGTAATTTTAGTGTGCACCCCAAAACACTGATTTTTAGCCAGTTCCCTATCGATGGATGTTTAGATTGTTTTCAGGCTTTTTTGGTAGAGATGGTGAACTTCCTGGTCAGAAGATCCTTATGCATAAGCACAATTACATTTCTAGGGACCCAGGTTGGAATTTCTGCCTCATCGCTCTTCAGAGATGCTGCACCTGCTTACACTCCTGGCAGCATCACGAGAGTGGCTGTTCAGTGGAGGTGGTTTAAAATGCCCTGGAGAAACCATGCTGGTGGGTAGTGGTGAAACTCAGACCCTACCCTTCACTTGGGAGTTGTTGACCCCTTGCCTAGCTTGTACTTTGTCGACCCCAATGATTTAAAAGAAAAAAGTTCTCTGCGTGAATATGTTTAAAAAAAAAAAAAAAAGCAAAAAAACTTTCATGCGTGGACATGTTCTTTTGACATTATTGTTATAATGATAAATATCTAAAAGGAATTATAGTAATTGTCTTAACAATAGGAAAGTAGCTAAACTGTGATGCTAGCTTCATAGGATATTATATGATGGTTAAATGATTATGAATACTGTATTAATATAATCAAATTGTGTTTTAATATAATATATAAAATGTATTAGTGTATAATATGGCAACAAATTTAAATACTATATATTAATATATGTTAATTATAACGTTACATAATATACGCATGTAATGTTATACATATATAGTATATTATAATTAATATATTAATATTTAATATAACAACATAATCAAATGTTTGATATGGTAAATAAAAAACAAAATTAATTGATACCTGCAAGATTAATATATTAGTAAAATATGTAAATGTATGACCAAGGACTGGAAAGGAAAACAGAAAAATACAAGAGTTGATGTGATGGGGTAATGAACTTGTGGGTAAATGTCCTTTAAAAAAATTCCTGTACTATTATAAAATAGTGTGGACAAAAAATAAGAATTAAAAAAAATTCTTTTATATTGCAAATAGGCATTTGTGGTTTTAAAAATGTATTTTCTTGTTGTAAACCTCATTAACTGGTGGACATATAATGGACTGTGTATGTACATAGTGCGTTTGCAGTCTTTTAAGATGCCTGTAGGTAGCTGCTTCTCCAGAGTGTTAAAGGAGCTCCCTCCTGCCCCTGCCCAGTGTTTGGGAAGGAGGGACCGTTTCCTGTGCGCTGGGCACCTTGCCACGTGCTGCGTGGCCTTTGCTTACGTCATCTCGAAGTTACCCTTTGAGGGTGGGTATTTTATTAGCTAATTTGTAGACATAGAGTTGTAATAATTTACAGATGAAAACTGAGGCTTGCTGGAGACCACTGTGTGGGAATTCAAACCCAAGTCGGTACGTGGTCTGCAGGTAAACAGTTGAAGTTCCTAAGATGTTGATATTCTGTGGGGTTTATAAGGAAGTGTGAGGTCTAGCTATTATTTCTAGGGAGCTTCCCATTTAACTGTGCAAATGATAGATATTAAGCACAAAAAACTAGCTGGTAATACAAAGCAGTAGCTCAGGACCAAGTCTCTGCTGTCCTGTTGAGATGTCAGGAAGAGGGCTGTGTAGCCTGGCTGCCTAGGGCAGGCTTTACCCAGGAGTTGAGATCTGATAGGTAGGATTCAAGGGTGGAGAGGATGAAGACGTCTTACCTTGGACATGTTCCTGGGTCAGTGAATGGACCGGATTCTTTGAAATAAGAGCACTCCTGGGAGGCAGGGTCCACTGGGACCGGACTGTGCAGGGCCTGGCAAGCATTATTCATGTTCAGTTTTAAATTTAGGCGGCCCCAAAGAGTAGGAGGGGTTCCTCAGTCTACACGTGCAGTGTTAATAGAAAGAGCAGAGACTCTGGTATGCATTTGATTCTTGAGTTCAAAGCCGGCTCCCCTACTTACGACACAGGGCACATCCTCTCTTATTTTTCCTTCTGTAAAATGGATGTAAAATGGCTTTTCTTGCAGGGTTGCGAGGACTAGAGGTTACACTTCAGTTATACGTGCCCCACAGCGCTCGGCACCTGTCAGGCCTCCGATCAGCAGCAGCTCTTGTGACTCTCAGTGTTCCGTGGTATCTGCCTCTTCCTCCAGCTGCTTCCCTCTGTTAATCCCAACTCTGGGTGATGTGAAGACTGTGGGGAAGTGGCAAGTGGCTCGTCTTCATCAGGAGCGTCTTCCCTCTCTGCAGGCACTGGGGAGCCACTGCAGGTGTGAGCGTGGGTGGGTGCGGCAACGCAGACAGCTTCACTTAGATTTGGAGGCTGGGATCCAAGTGAGAGCAGTTTTACTGTGTCTGATATTCCTTAGTCTCCCTTCATCCCCAATCCCAGGCCTCTCATCTCCAAAGGGAAAAAAACAAAGTGGATACAAGCCAGTAATGTCATGCTCCCACCTGTACGGTTCCCCTCCCAGCCCATGGCAGAATCCACGCGTGGTAAGTCTATCACGTTCAGGGAGCTTGCTCTCTTGTCTTAAATAAAGGCTGTGTTTACAGCAGTTTTAGGTTTACAGTAAGATTGAGAGGAATATCCAGAGGTTTCTCCTGTAATGCCTGCCCTCACACATGCATTACCTTCCCAGTTATCAACATCACTCATCAGAGTGGTCCGTTTTTTACCAAAGACCAACCTACACCCACACCCCATAATCACACAAAGCCTCTGGGTTTACCTTGGGCTTCACTCTTGGTGTTGTACGTTCTGTGAGTTTGGACAAATGTGTAATGACGCATCTGCCATCATCACATCGTACAGAGAATTTTCACGGCCCTGAAGACCCTCCGTGCTCTGCCTACTCGTCTCTCCCCCCACCCCCAGATATCTCTTTTTATAGCTCAGGAGCTCCTTTTTTCCCCCAAGCAGTTTCCCAATAGTTCTGCTTCTTGTATTGATTAATTTCCCAAACAAGTATGAAGAGCCGAACAGTTTCCTAAAATTGCAGACCTGTGCCAAGGAGAGGCGATTGCACTTGAACATGAGTTAGATTTTTAAAAACAGGAAGTGGGGGCAAGGGGAAAAGAGAGAGGCATTTGTCTCAGAAGCTAGAAAAAGGGAAACCTTGCAGTTGTGCGGTAATCTCATCTAACTGAAGTGGTAAGTACTGACCCTAATTGCAGTTGGGGTTTAGGGGGAGTCCCTAGTTTGGAAAACCTGCGCCCTCTACCTCCTGCAGCTAATGCTGTTAAAGGCTGCCGCGTGGTTCCCAGAGGTGCAGCCCCATCCACACTTCACAGTTCGTTCAGCATCTGCTCTTCCTTCCTCCAAGCCTGCTCCGCCTTTTGGACCCAGGTGGTACTGGACTTTGCTCTCACAGCCGATGCCTGCCTGCTGCTCTGATCACTGCAGCGAGGATGGAGTTTTACATCCTGGACCATGAAAGTCAATATTGCGTTTAACACAGAGGTGGCCACGTGAGTTGTCCTGAGCTTGCCTTGACCGCTAGCATGTTCAGTAACTGTTTAACAGGAAGGTTCTCTGCAGAATTACATCAAAATGAGCACTGGATTGTCAGAATTGTCATGGTCCAATCAGCAGGCAATCCCATCAGGAGGTTACATCTCAGAGGTGAAAGTCTTGCTGTCCGTCCATCAGATGTTAGACTGGTGTCCTCTCCCTGTATTTTAGAAACCTTTGTGCAGGGCCCTGGGCCTCTAGGATCCCAGAGATATTGTTTGGGGGGTGGGGGGGGCGCACAGTTACAACCAAGGATAAAGTAACAGGATTGCTCCTCTCCTTCAGAACAAATCCTAAAATATTGTTAAACTGTCAGTTACCACCCCTCTGCTCAGAAGACTCACCTTTCCTTTCATCCTAGAAATATTTGGGGTGCGGGACCTTGACCACCTCTGCCCTGACCATTGGGGCAGGCAGGCTTCACAGTTTTGTTTTGGTTTTTTGCCAGATGACATTCTCAGTGGTGGTCCTTCCTCACCATCTTATTAATTCCCATGTGGCCTTTTGGGGGCAGAGGAAGAGGTCTTTGACCTCTGCTGCTTTAGGGTCTGAGATCTCACAGCTGGAATTCTCCATCCATTTCCGTGCACTTCTGAGCCTGGCACAGTCTGGCTTCCCAGGATTCAAGGCTGAGACAGGGCATCAAAGCTCAGCTAGTAATTCCGGGTTTATCTGTCCTCCACTGCGTTCTCTGCGTGTAGTTTCCCCTGGGGACCTAACTGTATGCATAGGAGGACTGTGCATCAGGCATGTTTCAGGGGAAAACGGGACAGGATGTGAAAGGGATAGGGAATCGTAAACAAAAAGAGTAAATAATTCTTTTAAAAAACATTAGTTCAGAACTTCCTAGGTGGCACACAAGAACCCACCTGCCAATGCAGGGGACACGGGTTCCATCCCTGCTCCAGGAAGGTACCACATGCCGCGGAGCAACTAAGCCCGTGAGCCGCAACTATTGAGCCCATGTGCTGCAACTACTGAAGCCCACGTGCCTAGAGCCTGTGCTCTGCAACAAGAGAGGCCACCACAATGAGAAGCCCACGCACCACAATGAAGAGTAGCCCCTGCTTGCCACAACTAGAGAAAGCCCATGTGCAGCAATGAAGACCCAACACAGCCAATAAAATAAATAAACAAATATAAATAAATAAAAAATAGTTAAAAAAAACATTAGTTTATTGGCTTCATTGGGTTTTTGTTGCTGCACATGGGCTTTCTCTAGTTGTGGTGAGCAGGGGCTGTTCTTCATTGTGGTGCGCAGGCTCCTCATTGCAGTGGCTTCTCTTGTTGCGGAGCACGGGCTCTAGGCACACAAGCTTCAGTAGTTGCGGCACATGGGCTCAGTAGTTGTGGCACACGGGCTTAGTTGCTCCGCGGCATGTGGAATCTTCCTGGGGCAGGGATC
Source organism: Hippopotamus amphibius kiboko (assembly GCF_030028045.1). Classification (NCBI taxonomy): domain Eukaryota; kingdom Metazoa; phylum Chordata; class Mammalia; order Artiodactyla; family Hippopotamidae; genus Hippopotamus; species Hippopotamus amphibius. The sequence goes on from NC_080188.1 coordinate 89,013,337, forward strand.
CAACCTGTGTCCCCTGCATTGGCAGGCGGATTCTTAACCACTGCACCACCTAGGAAGTCCCAAAAAAGAGTAAATAATTTGTAAAAAGAGTGATATATAAAATAACTTTCAGGGTTTGAGCCTGAGTAACCCGGGTGAATGGTAGCATAATTAATGGAAGTAGGGCAGTTACGAGGAGAAATGACTTGAAAAAAGGAAGGTATACATTTATTTTTGTCCATGAATTTGAGGTGCACCTGGACACCCCGGTAATGATGTTCAGGAGACAGTGGTTGTCAGGGGACATTTTAGGCCAGTATTTGCCAGAGGGGCCTAGGAAATCTGTATCTCGCTCTTAAGACTGTTCTTCTTTCCTTTTCTTTTCTTTTTTGTAATTAAAAAATACTGAGTGCCTTCCCTGGTGGTCCAGTGGTTAAGACTCTGCACTTCCAATGCAGGGGTTGTGGGTTTCGTCCCTGGTTGGGGAACTGAGATCCCACAAGCCACCCAACCAAAAAATTAAAAAATACAATAAAATAAATAAAATTGTGAAAAAAAATTGAAGTATAATGGTACATAGTATTGTGTTAGTTTCAGGTGTACAACATGATTCTCTGTTTATATATATTGTGAAACAATCACAGTGAAGCTAGTTAACATCCGTCACTGCCTGTAGTTACAAAAAATTGTTTTTCTTGTCGCAAGAACTTGTAAGAGCTATTTTCTTAGCAGCTTTCAAATCTGCAATACAGTAATAAGTGTAGTCATCATGCTGTACATTATAAGACTTTTCCATTCCGTTTCTCAGAATTTTGTCCAAATTCTGTTTGCTTTTTCCCGACCCAGTTCAGATGCTCCCCTGACCGTCTTGCTGAGCCCTGAGTGTGCACGCCCTCTCAGCTCCTGCACTTACTGTTTCTTTGTTTTGTCTTTATGGCGCTGACAGCATCTGGTATTCTAATTATCCAAACATGACCAGATTATGCTGTGAGTGCAGGGGACGTGAGCTATATGTCGCTGTAGCGCACAGCATAGCACTGAGAACACTGATTGGAGCTCAACCAATGTTTAGATACATTTATTTGAGCCGTTTGTTTTTTTCATTTTTCCAGCTAGTATCACTACTTAAAGGCATAAAAATTTATTAGCCATTATATAAAGTTTCTTTATGTGGTAAACTTGCTTCTTTAACGCGGTAAGGGCATCTCCCATACTTACTTTGCAGAATTTAACCAATAAGTGTGTTTATCCTGTCTGTGCCTCCGTGTTTACCCTCTTTTTTCTTCTTTCTTTTCAGTTACAGGGTTATATAATTTTTCTTCAACCTTAGAGACTCTTTTCTATAGACTATTTTATTTTTTTCTATACTAGTCCCCATTTAGATTTCTGAGGTTCACTGCCAAGAAACATAAGAGTAGACTTTTTAAGGAGCTTGGGTTTGTCATCAGAATAGCTTGAATGCCATCCTTCCCTAAACTGACCAGACCTTTGCGCAAACTGAAACTCATTTACTTATCTGTTTGTTTGTTCAAAGGACCTGAAAGAGCTTAGTGTGTGTTCCCTTCAGCTGGGCGTTTTCCTGCTGAAAATGTTTAGTGCCATAGATGCACGTGGCCCTACCTCTGGCCAGCCTCTCCCTCAGAGCAGCCACGAAAATGTTGCGTTCACTCTTCACGCATCACTGAAAAGACCGCTCTGTTTATGCTTCTCTTTCCAGAGAAGTTTGTTTATCCCTACTTCTGTTTTCTGGTCCTAATCCAGATCTCTGTCCAAGATAAATATTCTACGGGCTTCGTGCTGTTTTATCCTCATAAAAAACAAGTGACCAGATACCTGCAGTTCACAGAGTGAAAATGTTGACGGTGGGTGAGACTCATATGGGTAAAGGAATGCTTGTTTTGGTTTCTCATGACCACAGTTTAAAAAAGCAAGCCATCTAAGTTTCCTAGTGCATGAAGTGTATACACTAACAGCTTCAAGGGCTGTCAGACGCCCGCTCCTCCGGTTTGAATTTTGTGAATGTCAGTTTGGAAGTAAATGGGCCAACTAGGACTTGAGAGTTATTTATTTCACCCATAAATTGTAGCTGTCTTCACATGGTCATACGAGCTGACAGTGGTTTTTATTTCCCGGAGAACACAGCTTAGTTTGGGAAGAAGCTCTGATAGTCACCCTCTGCAGCCTTTATTCTGTGAAAGTCTTGCTCTGTCTCCTAAAAACATAGTGACAGGTTACCCGGGGTCAGAGGTATTGCAGTTTTGATCTCCGGGGCTTTCCTTCTCCTTTTGACTTTTTGTGATTTCCACCTCATGATGTTATACCCTTAATTTGCCGTGTCAGTCGACTTAGATGAGGTAATTTCTTAGTGGGGTGTGGAGACAGGAGACACAAGGGGGAGATCATTTTCTGAGCACTGCTCCTCAAGGTCCGAAGGTTTCTTTTAACGCCCAAGTCTGTGATTTGACCTTTACATCTGAGGCAGAAGCACCTGTGGCTCCAGAAGCCTGGGATGGGGAGACTGTCGGGCATTGGAATTTCCCCCATGAGTGCAATTAGCCCAAGTTCCTCTTATTTGAATCATTTATTTTCCTTAGCAAAGACAAAGGAAGACTTGTTTATCCCAGGAGATGTCGTGGTGATGGTTTCAGAGCAGAAGCAAGCCATGCTGGAGGTTTAGATGCTGCAGTTAGGAATCACATTGCCAGGTAAACTGATTCCCCCCATGGTTTTCTTTTCTAAAAATTGTGGTGAGAGAGAGGTATATATTGGTTAAATGTGCTGCTAAGTGTGAAAGACCAGTGTTTCAGGGAAAGTTTCATTGGTGAGATGGACTTAAGTGTAATAGTTAACGTTTACGTGGATTTTATTTTCCAAAGTAGTTACATTTATTTCATACAGCAGGACATGGGCTCCCTGACCAGTGTGCTAGGTGCCCGTGCAGGGAGAGCAGGTTTGGGAACACAGACCTCTGGGCTCCTGTGTTGCACTGTGGCCATTTTTCATCCTTACAGATTTGGCCAGTTCTCTTGTTTTTTTTTTCTTTTTAAATTTTCATTTTATAGTGGAATGTGTTTGATTTACAATGTTGTGTTAGCTTCAGGTGTACAGCAAAGTGATTCAGTTATACATATATCCATTCTTTTTCAGATTCTTTTCCCTTATAGGTTATTACAGAGAATTGAGTAGAGTTCCCTGTGCTATACAGTAGCTCTTTGTTGTTTATCTATTTTATATATAGTAGCGTGTAATGTTAATCCCAAACTCCTAATTTATCCCGCCCCCACTTTCCCCTCTGGTAGCCATAAGCTTGTTCTCTATGTCTGTGTGAGTCTGTTTTGTAAACAAGTTCATTTGTATCATTTTTTAAGATTCCACATATAAGTGCTATCATATGATGTTTGTCTTTCCCTGGGTTTCTTCATTTAGTATCATAATCTCTAGGTCCATCATGTTGTTGCAAATGGCATTATTTCATTCCTTTTTGTGGCTGAGTAGTATCCCACTGTGTATATACCACAGCTTCTTTATCCATTCCTGTGTGGCTGGATGTTTAGGTGGCTTCCATGTCCTGGCTGTTGTCAGTAGTGCTGCTGTGAACATTGGGGTGCATGCATCTTTTCAAATTATGGTTTTCTCCGGATATATAAGCCCAGGAGTGGGATTGCTGGATCACATGGTAGTTCTGTTTTTAGTTGTTTAAGGAACCTCCATGCTGTGCTCCACAGTGGCTGCACCAGTTTACAGTCCCACCAGCAGTGCAGGAGGGTTCCCTTTTCTCCACATCCTCTCCAGCGTGTATTGTTTGTAGCAGTTCCCTTGTTTTGCACTTGTTAAAGATTGTCATGAATTTGTAACTAAAATGCATTTTATATTTTTAATTATCGTGAATACACATTCTTTTGTGCGTCATTGAACGTGAGATCCGTGCTCTTCTCTGGTATTGAGGTGCTCAGCGCTGTCACGTGTGACTCAAGACTCAGGCCCAGACTCCCCCGCGTGGCTGGGCCGGTCTCGCTTCTCCTCGCTCTTCCTCCCACTTCTCACCCAAGTCGGTGTGAACCTGTCTCGGTTCCTCCAGCACTTTCGAGTGCTCCCTTTGTGAAGCTCTCCTTGCCCGGGCCTTCCTCCACCCCCACGTCTAAGCCACCGGCTCCTTGCTAGTGGGGGTGGGCCCGGGCGTGGGCTCCACAAGCAGACCTGGCTCTGCAGTCCCGCCGCCGCCCCCAGGCCACTGTGTGACCCTGCGCGTGTTCCTGACCCTCTCTGTGCTGGGCGGCCATGTTCTCGTTGCTACAGTGGGAACAAGAGTGACGGCTTGGTGGCGTGGCTATGCAGTGGACGTGGGGCTGCCCTTGCAGAGTGAGAGCAGCGCCTGGTCCCCGGTAAGTGCTCTGGGGGGCAGGGGCGCCCCCACCCCAGGGGACGGGGTGGCCCCTGGCGGCCTCGTGCCCACCCCTGTGCTCAGAACCCCCCGTGCTGTCCTGATGGGTGGGAGCTGCCCGTGACTGACTCTGCCACGGGCCGCAGGGTCAGGGGCCACGTGCCGTGTCCATGTGCTTATGGGGGAACACGGCACCTGACACACGTGTGGGCACATTTGAACAAATGAGTAAGCAATGGCCCTGTAAGCAGAATGCCTTCAACCTCAGCTTTCTTTCCCTTTTGTGGACATCTTGGCTTTCTCTGGGGGCTTTGGATGAGGAGAGAGAGTATAGAAAAGACCATCTCCTGGCTGGACCTGGGGTTTTTTGTGGGGGCTTTTGGGGTTGGGACTTTGCTGCTTCAGGTCCTTCATCCCTGGGGAAGTGGTGGCACACACAGACAGGCCCCTGGGAGAGGTGCCGTGTCCTCAAGCTGAGGTTCAAGTGGGCTCCACGTGGAGCAGTCTGGACTCGCAAGGAGCACCGGGTCGGCGTTGGCCACGTCTGGTGTCCCCTCATCGCGGTCACGGCCACCCCGCCAGGCTCTAAACATGCGCTCGCAGGTTCTGTCGACTCTTAGGTGTGCTCTGGGCACTCTGATGCCCGGATGCACTTGACTTCAGTCAAGAATGAAGACAGTATAGAAGGAAAAACTGGTGCAAGAGGAGAAGAGTTTCTGGCTGGAAGTAACAAGCATTTTCTGCACCCGGGGTGGTGGTGGGGCTTCACCCCGCAGCCACCCCAGTGCTGGGGGTGTTCTCAGAGAAAATGATGCCTTTCTTAGGGGGAAGGGGGGAGGGTGAGGGGGCTTGCGGGGCTGCAGTGATTCCTTTGTTCAAAGCCCTTGGAGGTTTGGCCCACTTAGAAGAGTGATACCAGTGGTTACCTGCTGTGAAATCTGTCAGATCTCCAAGCGGCGGCGGTGAGGAGCAGAATGGGCTTTCAGGGCAGAGTCATTTGGAGGACAGGTTCTGTTTCTGAGTGTGTCCTGCCTTTCCCCCGCTCCTCTGCCCTGGCAGAGTGGAGGGCCACGCACACCACTGCTCTAAGTGCTGTCTGTGTGGCGCTGCCGGGGGCGCGTGCACTGCTTACAGCTGTTTCTACGCGTGGCCTGGTTCTTTCCAAAGAGCAAGGTGGGAGACATAGTGATTACGAGCGTGTGTGTGTGTGTGTGTGTGTGTGTAAAAGAGCAGCCTCTTACTACTCGGACGTCATTTTCACATAGTTAAGATGTTAAAGATGCTATTCTGTTATGAAGAACAGCTAGTTCATGTGCTTATTAGAATAGTGGGTATATCATAGCATGACCTGGGTTTTGTAGGATGGCCAGGTACTCTGACCGCCCTTTATCATGATGTCTCTAACGTGCATCCTGAACTCTGAAAGTAGAGTCGTGAGTGAACTTACAGGGCCCTGCACAGTAAACCTGCATTCAAAAGCATCTGTTGAACATCTTTCAAATTCCAGGTATGGTGAACTGTTAGAACACAGGGGTGAATGAAGTACATCACGACCCTTGAGCAGTTCAGTCCATGAAGGTTTATTCCATACAGGTCTGTTGTTAACAGGTGTAACAGGAGTAAACACTGTGCCAAAAGCTAGAGTCCAGGGGCCCTTACAGAAGCACCTGATAAATGTCTGTTACATGACCAAGGTCTCTCATACAGTAGGTTCCTTCTTTTTTCAGTTTTTTTTTTTTTTTAGCACTTTCTTAGGTTTCTGATCTTTCCATTTGGAGAGTTAGATACTGAATATATATATTTAAGTCATTTTGATATTTGAGCTCATAATTTTTAAAGCCTTGTTGTCCTTCCATCTTATCTGCAGGTGATTTTCTAAAAGTGAAAGCCAAGGTCTCATGATTCAAATGTGTTCACTCGTTCCCTGCAGACCTGGCTCAGGGGCTGGACAGGGTTGGGGGAGTATTGGGTGGGAGGGGGAGTCAGTGGATGGAACATGGTTGTTTCCTGCAGGTCTCTGTGGTTTATCCTCAGACCCTCAGGCTGCATTGCTCCAAGCCCCCTTTCTGACCTTGTTTTCTGTTTAGGGTCCCCAGATACTGGATTGCTTCAGATGTTTCTTCCAAATTGAGAGCTCGTAGGGAGTCCTCATGTTGGGGTGTTTGCAATCCTAGGAATTTTGCCAGTTGTAACCAACGACGGTTCAGATGCAGGAAGTGCTTTTGGAAAGTCACCAGCTCCCATAGGCTCACAGGGCGCAGGGCCTCCCAGCCCCACCTGTCACACCAACCTCGGTGGTGACCCTTCGTGCTCCGTGTCCCACACACCCCCTGTGTTGTGTGGGGTAAGCAGTGAGGGCTGTATACCCCTGACATCTTCTGTGTACTGCGTGCCTTACACGGAAGGGTTGCACATAGGTGAGAGGTGTGGCGGGGGGGCAACTGATGGGGCCTGAGCAGGTGGCAGACACTGAGACCCAGACAGCAGGGGCTTCTAGTCCTTTTCCTCCATTAGAGAGGCACGGGTGAGTGTGGGCAGGGCTCTGGTTAGCAAGCCTCCCCCCCCGCCCCCCACACACACCTGGCAGGTCTCAGGGACACATGGAGGATAGAGACTCGAGCTGCTTTTCTGGAGCTTGTGGGGTGGGGAGTAGAGGGAGTGGTCGTGGAAGCCAGGTAGGGTACCAGGACAGTGATTCAGGTACCAGGATGGTCACCCCTCATTGCTCGTGGATTCCATGTGTGCAAGCGTGCCTACTCACCAGAATTCGTTTAAACCTTCAGATCAGCGCTCAGGACGTTTTTATGGTCCTTCAGGGACACAGGCAGGTGGGCAGAATCCTGCAGCCGCCAGCCATGCACCGTCCCAGCTGAGGGCGAAGAAGGCAGCGCTTGCCTTTCCTGTTGGCCCTCGTACTGCAGACATCTGTCCCCTTTGCAGTCTATTCAGTATCAAGGTGGGATTCTTTTTGCATTTTTATGCTGCTCGTGGGTGATGTTGCTGTTCGAAATGGCCCCCAAGCATCCCGCCGGAATGCCGTCTGGTGTCCTCAGGCAGGGCAGCTGTCACGTGTCTGACGGAGAAAACGTGTGTTAGGTGAGCTACGTGTGGGCGTGAGCTCTAGTGCTGTTGACTGTGAGTTCAGTGTTAATGAAGCAACAACACCTATTAAATAACACAAACACGCATAAAACAAGCCTAAGTACTAACTGGTTGATGAAAATCTTGTGGCCAGAGGCATGCAGGCACCTGACCCTGGTTTCCCCTAAAAGCAACGATTCATCATTGACTGATTCCATCTTTGTGGAGTGTGTGTAGAGCACGGGCACTGAAAGTGACGAGTCACCCACACCAGGGAGGCAGAAAATGGGCCCCGGATCCTAGAATGAGTATGGGGTTGTTTTGGCTGAAGCACTGATGAGGTGGGGTCAGAGCCATGGCTCTGTAGGGCTTGAAGGTAAAGAAGTGAAGCCCAGATGGGATTGGTACAGAGAGACACTGGAAGATGCTGTAGTTGGAGGGTGGGCTTGAGGGGTGGGGTGGCTGTAAGGACAGGGCTGCAGGCAGAGGCTCCTGGAAAACTGCGGGGCAGATGCGGGGCCCCAGAGAAGGCCGAGCCCCCATCACAGTGCGCCCAGCCCCGCTGGCCGGGCGGGGGTGGCAGTGCCAGTGCCCATACATGTGGCCGTGTGCACATTCCCAGAGGTTTCATGCGCTCCGAGACGCGATTGGGAACCTGGGAAGTCCGGGTGTAGAGGCAGGTGTGCAGAGGCCTCTGCAAGTGTCCAGTGAAGGGCCAGGTTCTCGCTGCACAGACAGGTGTGCTGTTCTGGTTTACAAGCCCTGCCCCTTTGCTCTTGCGGAAGACGGGGAGAAAGAATCAGCCAGGTTCATGGGTTAGATTTAGGGAGGGGAGGGGAGGGAGAGGGAGTGTGGAGCAGGTCATGAGGTGCCCTGTCTTCTGCAGAACAGAGTGAGCTCTCACTTCCAGTTTCCTTGTTCTCTCCTGGCGCCCACGGTCCTTCAGTTTCCAGTTCCCTCATCCTGTGACTGTTGCTCTCTTGGCCAGAGGCTGGCGGTGGGCGCTGTGGTTTAGTACCAAGGTAGCGGCTCCTCTCGGTTCTCCTGCGAGGGGTGGGGGGTGAGCGGCTTCCTCTGATGCTCTGAGAGGTTCCCGCACAAGCCTGGCTGCTGGGAACTGGCCTTCCTAGCATCCGCCTGCCCTGGAACAGGTTTCCTGCTCTTTCCCAGGATGGGTGGAGCACGTCCATACCACCGGAATTCTTCAAAGTGGTCTAGAACCACAGCCCGGGCCAAATGGGGCTGGCCTGAACGGAGATGTGCTCTGAGTGTAAAATTCACACTGGAGTCCAAAGACGGGGCAAATTATTAGAATTCATTTCATCCGTTTTGCTGTGCTTTGTAAAATGTGAGTAATAGAAAATTTTGAATTACAGGTGTCGCTCTCCGTAAATTTTGCCGGACAGTGTTTCATTGCTCCCTTTGAATTTCTAGGAAATAATTTGAAAGCAGTGTTCCGTGGTACTATTTCCGAATACCAAATCCTCAGGTACACTTGTATTTATAATTCTGTGGAAGTTGCTAGTGTACCTGAATGTACCTCTTGTAAACAAAAGGAGTACAGTCGTGGATACGAAAAATCTCTCTGCGGAGAAAAACTTCTCCCTAAGAAGTTTCTTCTTTTTTTTGTAGAAATTCTCTAATTCTGTGTTATAGTCGACATTCATGACAGTAGCACGGAGTGGACTATAACTGAAACCCTTAAGAACTGACATAAAGTTTAGCGTTGGCTCGTGCTTTAGACTGAGTCCAATCCGGTTTTTAAATGTGTAATTATTTTTCACAGCAGCAGTTGAGTCTATGCCACCTTCAGCCATAATGAGGTTTTCTTGTCCCTGAGAGAGTGACTGTTTCCAGAACCTGGGTGAACAGCTGTGTGTGAGGCAGCCTTAGTGAATATCACTGAAAAGAGGTTATTTCTAACATCAGAACCACTTGTCCGGTGCCTTCTCCGTGCTCAGTGTTAGCTTAGCTACAGAAGCAAAACACAAAAGATGTGGTGTTCATGTCCTCAAGAAGTTCATCATCTGGTTTAGAAGTTCGTAGCATCTGGTTTAGAAGTTTGTAGCAGATATTCCAACATCCCTATGGGGAGAGATTAATACGTGACGTGTAGCAGCTAAAGCATTACAGTCTGAAAACTCTTTATTACAAAATGCAGACCCAGGGTTACTCTGAGTAAGCACCACTTGCACGTGTCTTCTCTTATGAGGATTGTGTGCGGCCGGCAGCTGATCGTCCTGCACCGTGATGGTCGCCCTGTGTGAGAAGCAGGGGCTGTGGTTCAAGGCGCGGCAAGGGGAGGTTACAGCAGGGTTGCAGGAGGAATTCTGAGCTGCTAGAATCAGACAGCCTCCTTCAGGGGCACTGTCTGTGAGTCCGTCCTGTCTTCCCGTGGTAGATGTTGAAGCATCTTCAGGGAAAGAGTCCTTGTGGGGAGAGTTTACAGGACAGATGGCCCTTGGTTTGGGTCCTGAAAGAACTGGGAGGATTTGACTTGGAGAGTTAGATGCAGGGTAAAGTTTTAGGAGGGGCAGCCAGTGTGGTTGAAGAGACCAGGAGGTGAAAAAGGAATTGATCCTTGGAAGAAAGACTGCCTTATGTTCACTTGAAAGCTAAATAGATTTCATTTTCTAGCTATTGCACTAATTTCTTCTAGAGTTTGTCATTCCCCAGGGGCTCTGCAGCGAGTCTGCTTTGGAAGGCTTAATCACCCGCAGCTTTCAGAGAATTGGCCCTGTTTGGGGAGATGGGTGGGACTGTCTTCCGTAAAATTATGATTTGCCAGATGTCATTGTGGCCAAAGTTATTTCTCTTGGCTTCGTGTTGTATAAATACAGTGCAGTCATCTATGAGCTCAGCCACTCAGACAGGACAGTGAGTGCCTCTGGATGGGTGTGTAGAAAATAGGAGCCACCACATCTGTCTGAGTGGTACGGTGTTTCAGGGGGGCTTTTGCATCCTCACACTGGGCATCCTCAACTACCTTCTCGTAGGTGGAGTAAGTGTCATCATCGACATTTATTTCCAGCTCAGGAAACTGAGGCTCAGAGTCATGTGGCTCCTGAGTGACAGGGCCGGAGCCGGACACAGCCCTCTGCCCCGCAGTCCACAGTCCTGCCCCTTGTGTGACACCTGCTCCCAGTGACAGCAGTCTGGCTGCTGCACCTCCTGGTTTCCGGTCCCCTGTCTCATCATGAGGAACTGACTCAGAGAAACGAGGCTTCTGATTCAGAGCTGATACCCTTTGCCCAGCTCTCTCTTCTCATAATTGATTTCTGTTGACTCCCAAGCGGCCCTCTTAGTCTCTGGGGCTCGCAGAGCTATCAGAGCACTTGGGGAGCCTTGCACATTTAATTTGCCAGTGATAAACTTGCAAGATAAGCTTTTCGTTTTCGCTCTGTTTGTGGTAGTATCGCTGTTGCATCTCTGTCAAACCAAACCGAAGAAGAACAGGGGAGAAGCACCTTCTGTCACTAAATTAACTCTTAACCTAACCTCTAGTAGGTTTCCGTGAATTACTCTCATTACTTTATTCTGCTGTGTACGCCGACGGTTCCATTGAATGGATTTGTAGCTGGCCAAGAATGAGAGGGATGCCAGCAGGAAAGCTGTTGCAATAGTCCCAGCGGACCTGGAGCTTGGATGAGGTGTAGCCATGGAGGTTGTGATGTGGCTGCCTCACACGGTCAGGAGGGGCCCAGGAGCAGCCATGTGCCCCAGGTAAGACTTTCTCCCCTCTCCAGCTTCCATATCACCTGTGGGGAGGGAAGAGCAGACCTGGGTACTCTGGATACTTCTAGGAAGACCCTCTCCCTCCCCTCCCCCATCCCTGGGACACTGACGCCCCGTCACACCATCACACATCTGCCTTGAGACTGCTCCCACGTGCATTCCGCTTTCCTCTGTGTCGTCAGCATCCTGAATGGGGCCCTGGCACATCCGTGTCTGAAAGGATGAATGAATGGAGCCCTCGTCTATAGATAGCATGTTTTCAAGGCAAGGTCATACATTATTCTGGAAAACTAGGGAGATATCTTTATAAGTTGTAGAACAGTCTCAAATGCTTTTTATTTTGTTTAATCTTATTTGGTGGTTTATTTCATCATAGCCTGGATTAATTAATAACTGTTAGTAATTCCAAAATTATCCCAATGGCTATAATAGTTAGAAGAATAATAGTTGCAGTTCATGTGATACCATTTACAATAATTTGGTTGAATTATTTATTGCTCTGTAAGATAAATAGCAGTATCCCCATGTTATAACTTTAAAAAAATTATAAATGCTTATAAGTGTTTTGTTTTGTTTTTTAATGTTATGCATGTAAGAGAGAGGGGGAGAAAAAGTTGTCTTCTTCCCTATGGCTTTTACAGCCCATGCTTGTGGTTCTCTGAAATTAACAACCACCACAGGCTATTTCTTCTCCAGGAAGATTCAGAGGCCGGTCTTGTGTGGGACACAGGTGTGTTGTTTACCTGAATAGAACGAGGCCCGTGAGGTGGTGCAGAACGGTGGCAGGGCTTACTGCAGGGAGTCTGTGTGCTCAGCCAAGGGGGCTGGAGCTTCAATGGTGGCTTGGGATGTGAGCTGCCGTGTCTCAATACTGACAGCATCTTAGGACTTGCCTTTGCCTGTACAGCTCTGCACTGTAGTCTTAGCAATCCAGCATCTGCTTCAAAGCATTAGCAGGAGAGTTTAATGATGTTATAGCTGTATATTCAAATGCAAGGGAGATGGAAACAGCAGAGAGTCCTTTACTAGGTATTTCTTGAAACTTGCTTCCCATGAGTTACACAGTTTGGTTAAGAAGGACAGCAGTTTTGATGGAGAGATGGGACCCCTGAAAACTCGCCATCCTGCAGAGCTGGACAGCAGAGGGGCTCACTCAGATAAGTTGAGTGAGCCCCTGAGCTGGACGGGGATTTCTGCAGCTGCTCTTCACGGCAGCTTCGACTTGACTGTGTCACTGTGTACCCTGGTCACATGCTTTGCAGACAATGATTCCCGAGTCAACGCCCCTGCCCCAGAGCTCAGCCCCCAGCCTCTTTCCTGACCTGGACCGATGACACTTTGCTAAGGTCCACACTCTAGTGACAGCCTGGCCTGAAGTCAGAGTTAAACTTTAAAAGTTGTGTAATCTGTTGTCGCTAATATGTTTCTAACTTCTGGAAGTTTTAAAAGTAATAGCCTGTGGTGGTTGTTAGTTTCAGAGAAACACAAGCATGGGCTGTAAAAGCCATAGGGAGAAAGGATCATAGACTGAGGTCTGATACTGGACCTTAAAAAAGAAGTGATGAAAGTTTTTATCTAAATTGCTGGTTATCTAGGTGTTTCCAGAAAGAGTGAATCATTTCACTGAAAAGACAAGCAATGCTCCTTCTCGTGGATGCAGAATTACCCCAAAGAGCCTTCTGACCTGGCATTACTGAGCCTGGCCTGGCCACATCCCTTCCTGATAAAGTTTAGATGGGAAGCAGTTAGAGCCCCAGCTTTACTGTGCCCCTCCTCCTCAGAGCCAGCTTTTTACTCACTACCTTGGGGATCTCCTGGAGTCTCACCTTTCCTTTCCTTATCTCTACGCTGGCTGTCGGCATGCTGTGCTTGGTTAGCTAGATAGCCTTTGACTAGCACTTAAAAAAAAAAAGTGTCATGTGTGTAAGCTTAAAAATCCTCTCATTGCTATGACTGTTGTCCTGCTGCTAGGTGCTAAGCTGAGTCTCCAAGTAAAGGGAAATGGAGGAGTTTTGTTTTTAGTTAGATTTTTTTTCATTTTATTTATTTATTTATTTTTTTGAGGTACACCAAGTTCACTCATCTGTTTATACACATATCCCCGTATTCCTAGTTAGATGTTTTAAAAGCATCTATAACTGCAGCTCTCTACTTTTGCTGGCTTATGTAAATATTACTGACAGCAGTCACACGGAAGGGAAGACTATGTGAGTAGCATAGCAGTCTCCCAGGGCACGGGCTTTGCTTTTCCTTCTAGCCGCCTGAAATTGTTTTGACGCTGACAATTTCCTTACAATAAAGCCTGCAGAGTTGTTATAGAACAAAGAAGTCAAGTGATCATTACTGGTTTGGCAGCAGGGGTTTAAAAACATAAAGCCGTTTTACCATGGTTTGTAAATAATGCATAAATAACTATTGTTGAAAAATGGAAAACAGAGAATTATAACAGGAAAAGCATTCCGAGTCTCGCTGCGCAGACATTCTGCTGTTTCTTTCTAGTTCTTTTTCCTGCATTTGGCTTTTAGAAAGCAGACTAGTTATCAAAGCACATGTACGGTTTTGTATCGTATCCTGTTCTTTTTACTTAGAAGAATTCTTATAACACAGATTTCATGAAGACATGACACAGGCATTCATTCTTTCAGTTACTGAGAACCTTTTCCACGCTGGGAGCTGCATGCTTTGTCCGCAGAGTCCAGGGATCTGGGAGTGGGAATAATCTGGCTCGTGGTCGGGGACTTTCAAGTAACTTTTATCTGAGTCTGAAAGCCATATTCTCTCTCAGGTGGCTACTGATTTCAAGTCGAAGCAGTCATGTTGGTTGATGTTATTGTCCATTTCATCTGACTTTGTGTGGATCAAAAAGTCCCTCTTTTCAGGAGTCAGAGCCTCAGCTGGGCAGGTCAGGAGAGGGGGACAGAGCAGGGGTCCTGGGGGGCTGCTCCTGCACGGGGACTGTTCACGGCTGGCAGGTGTCACACGAGAGACTTGGTCACCACGGTGCACGGACCGGGCCTCCGCCCCACCGAGGACTGAGTTAGTGAGAATCTGGATGTGTCGATGGCCCTGGGTCATAGCTGGAGGAGAGAGACTTGAACATGATTGATGAGCAGTGACATCCAGCCTCCTCCTCTTCCCGTCACTGGCGAGGATGCCTCCAGTCCTGGCTCAGCCTGGCCCACCGCAGGTGGTTCCTTGACCTGTCTGTGGGAGAAATCAGTGCCGCCCACTCCCCCGTTACTGACGAAATGCTGCTGGAGCCGTGCCTGGCCCGAGGCGTGAGACTTGATCATCCAGGGAGTTATCACTGCCTGCGTGGCTGTCTGAATGCTGCTGGGTTTCCTGAGCTCCGGCTCGTTGGGTGGGCTTCCACGGCATTGGGCGGGGGTCGCACACTGACTGCCGTCCTGAGGAGGGGCCCAGGCTCGCACAGCCAAGCCCTGACGGATGTGGTCTTCATCCTGCATCCGTCTTCAAGCCCATTCCCCCAAGGCATGCTGCCTCAAGGGGGCTGTCACCCCTTACCTGAGTCCATTTACTCTACTCCAGCAGGAGGCTTCTTTTTTTTCAAATTCGATACTTTAACTTTCTTTATTGAAGGGTAGGTGATTTACAATGTTGTGTTAGTTTCAGGTGTACAGCAAAGTGATTCAGTTATACATGTACATATATCCATTCATGTTCAAATTCTTTTCCCTTATAGGTTATTACAAAATATTGAGTAGAGTTCCCTGTGCTATACAGTAGGTCCTTGTTTATTTTATATGTAGTAATGTGTATCTGTTCATCCCAAACTCTTTAATTTATCCCTCCCCTACCCCCTTTCCCCTTTCGTAACCATAAGTTTGTTCTGTGTCTGAGTCTGTTTCTGTTTCGCAGATAAGTTCGTGTCATGTTCTATATTCCACATCTAAGTGATAACATATAGTATTTGCGTTTGTCTTTCTGACTTACTTCTGTATGACAGTCTCTAAGTCCATCCATGTTGCTGCAAATGGCATTATTTCATTATTTTTTATGGCTGAGTAATATTCCATTGTATACACGTACCACATCTTCTTTATCCATTTCTCTGTCAGCAGACATTTAGGTTGTTTCCATGTCTTGGCTACGGAAACTAGTGCTACACTGAACATAGGGGTACAAGTATCTTTTCGAATTATAGTTTTCTCGAGATATATGCCCAGGAGTGGGGTTGCTGGGTCATATGGTAGCTCTATTTTTAGTTTTTTAAGGAGCCTCCATACTGTTCTCCATAGCGGCTGCACCAGTTTACATTCCCACCAACAGTGCAAGAAGGTTCCCTTTTCTCCACACCCTCTCCAGCACTTCTTGTTTGTAGAAATTTTGATGATGGTCATTCTGACCGGTGTGAGGTGATACCTCATTGCAGTTTTGATTTGCATTTCTCTAATAATTAGTGATGTTGAGCACCTTTTCATGTGCCTGTTGGAGGCATTTTTTAAAACTTTATCTTGAATGAGAATATACGGACAAAAAACGTACATATTCTGCATGTTCACAGCTGCAGCGCCCAGATCAGGATACAGTTGGCCAGCATCCCATAACTTTTCTGGTGTCTCCCTCCGGGGACCATGCTTTGAGAATCTCTGGGAGGAGGGCTTGCCCTCGTTTCTGGGTGTGGGAAAAGCATTAGGGAAGGGAGGCAATGACCCCATCAGAGGGGTCCGCTGCTGTGGCTGTGGGTCCTGAACCCCGCTACCCGCTCCTCTCCATTTATTCTTTGCTTCTTTTCATTGTGGTAGTGTGAATTGGCAGAGGGAGATTGATTCGATAAGAGTAATGAGACAGGGCTTTTGGCGGGGACTCTTTTAGGGCTTCATGTTTTCTCTCTGCAAACCCATGTCTCAGCTGTGGCTTTTGAGTTGATTTTTTATTACACGCAGTGATCCCTGTTTTTCTGTCACCCGAAGGGCGTGCTGTCTAGAGATGCAGCAATGCACGAATACTTACCTGGAAACTTCCTGACTTTCATTCTGCCCACTCTAAGTCAAGGATGGGTATGGAGTCATCCTCAGCCGCCGTATCTTGTAGGTTGAAGGTGGCCCTGGAGTGCTGTGCTGGAGGGGCTGGAGAGAGATCCTAGCCACAGGCAGGAGGGCTTGGACTGGGGTCTTGAGTGCCAGGTACCTGCCTCGCATGGTCCGAGTGGCACGAATGCTCTTCCCCAGGACCACTTGGTCCTGGAAATGGAGACTGGCAGCAGGGCAGATACAGCTTACAGACTTGAACCAGGAGCCTCCCTTCCGCACACGTGTCCCGTGGGTTCATAGTCCCATGCTGCTCCATCCTCCCTTCCAGCCTCTGATACAGCTCACCTGTCTGTGGGGGTGTCCACGGGGGCCGCAGCCGCTCCAGCCAGCATGTGGAGCTGCAAATAGGCCACGGGGCCCCAGGGGTGACCACAGACCCTCCTTCCGGAGTGTGAGCGCAGCTGAGCCTCGAGGGGAGACGGAGAGCTGGGCCATGAGGAGGGCCCGTGATAAATGGTCGCATGTAAGTTACCATCTGTTGACAGGGAGAGGATGCAGCGTGGTAATGAGTGATGGTGGGTGGGCCCTTAGGAGAGGCCGATTCCATTTCAGGAAAGAGAAGACGGAGGCCACGGGAGGTGGGGTCCAGGTAGAGAACAGGATGTTGCCTTTCTCTCATCCACTCCCTGTGCTACTCTCATGTCTTGGAAGAAGGATTGTGATGATATCATTATTACTTGTTTTTCCATTTCCTGAGGAGATTTTAAAGCTCCCATGTAAATGTAAGGAAGTTTAGAGCCACATAGAAGCATTCCTTTTAAGTACAGTGATTGTGGTTTTGGTGTACATCTCTAGTTTATTACGTAACGATCAGATATTGAGCTGTGGAAATAGGGTTATTAAGGGGGGAACAGAGGAAACATTAAATATTAAAATAGCATGAGTCACATTGATTGGCGTGAACGCAAGATGTTAAAGCATCTAAAGGAACTTTTCCTGTAGCAAACGAGAGAGACAGAGACAAGAGACAGAGAGGGAGAGACAGACAGAGAGACAGAGAGAGAGAGGGAGAGTGTTTGAGCACAATCTCCTTTTGGTCAGAATACATGCACCACACTGTCAGAGAGGCAGATGGCTTTTTGTGGCCGGATTCATATCCTAGCTTTAATATAAATATTCAGTGGTATTAAACAATTAAAAGGTCATGTGTAAAACCTGCACAAAGTGAACCTCAAGACCCAGTTTTTATCCTCAAAGAATGTATGATCTGGTTAGGATCTTAAGATGCATAGGCTTTTCTGTTGCAAAACAGTTATGTGTTAAGTGTCAAAAGTGTGTTTTTAAAAATCACGGCAGAATTCAAGCCTGGGACGTCTTCACAGGGAAGCTGGGATTTTCACTGGGGAAGTGGTTCTCCGGCAGGTGGTTCCCAGGCCAGGAGCAGCAGCTCCTGGGAACTTGTTAGAATCACATTCTCAGATCCCACCGCGGAACCGCTGACTCAGAAACTGGGGGGCAGCCCAGCACCGGGTGTTTAGGAGCCTGTGAACTTTGAGCACCACCCTACCAGGGAAATGGAGGCTAAAAGCTGTGCTGACTGAAGTTAGGTGGAAACACTGACTGATAAAGAAAGGAAAAGCACCAGTCCCTAAAACACAGCTTAAGTCTTGATACAAAAACTACAATGGACCATCCTGATTCCTTTTCTGCCTCATCCTTGCATGTTAGTTAAAGGCTGAGTGAGGACTTAGAGTTGCCTGTGCCCGTCAGCTTAGTTTCTGTTTAAGGGGATTCTTTCCCAGTGCAGTTCTATCCTTGTTTCATCCAAATGTCCTTTGTAACCATGTTGTCATTTTCATCTCTTATTATTCTGATCATTTAAAAATGTGCATTGTCTGGATAGGGGATACAATTTGCATTTTTCTAACAGTGTTGAAGCCTTGGGAAGATGTAAAATGTTGGAATGATTGAAGAGCTTTGCGGCCAACTGCTAGGAAGGCGTATATACAGAATACATATTTAGAAAGGGTTTATGTCCTTTCATCAGGGCCTAGATAAATATCTTTTAGAGACTGTATTTTTAAGAGTGAAATTCATTTTTTATACATTAAAAAGCGGGCTATGTTCCCCCAGTGTTTCGCCTACGTATTTTATAAAATCTAGCTACTTGGGCATTTGTAAAGGCCCTGCCCCATCAACGTGGAATGATGCTTTCATTTCTGCTGTGATTTTAGACAATGCAAGCCACACCTGGGTGAGCTGGAGGCACCCACCTGGGGCCTCACTTAGGCCACCTCTCAGGTGGACATGATGGTGCAGGGACTTCCTTCCAGCCTCTGCTTGCTGGGCTGCCTGGGCCAAGATGAACAGGTTAGAACTGCATAGGTGCTCTCTGGTCCTCTTGTGAAAAAAAGAAAGTGGTTTTCCAGACAGTTCAGAGGAAAAAAGAGGAACCCGTGAGCTCACCGTGGCCATTGAAGTTAAGCCCTGAGCTCAAAATGTGTTCCCTCCCTGGAGAAATGGATTTGTAACCTGGTCCTGTCTGTCAGTTGAGCCTGAGCCGCGGAAGAGTTGGTCACCATCCATCGTAGGTATGTTACAGTTTTTCTGTCTCAGAGGAGGGTGTAGTTAAGGTCTTCTGCGGGTTTGTTACAGAGGAAATTTAGGGTCACATATGTAATCAAGTCTTAAGGTAACTGAGGCCTCTGCCACAAGACCGTGAGACCTTGTCACAGTGCCGGCATTGATGCGCTTAAAGCCCTCTGGAGCCTGTCGACGAAAACTTAATCAGTAGTTGATCTAAGAAAGAAATGGAAAATTTTATTCAAGCCAACCTGAGGACTCTAACCCGGGAGACCATCTTTCAGGAAGCTCTGAGGACTGCTCCGCCTGTTAGAGGTCAAGGCACAGTTAGATAGGTTTTTGAGACAAAGGGTTACCCGTCCCATGACCTGTCGATAGTTTACATAACTCAGGTCTGCATGTGCAGAGTTAGTAGTGGGTCATGCAGACCCGCTCAGGATTAGGAAGGAACGTAGTCCCCTCCTGAGGTCTGGTTAATGCAGACGCACGGCACACGGTGATGGGGAGGGAGGAGGTCCACACGGGCAGAGGAACATTTTATGTTTAAATTTTTCTCGTCTTGCTATAAGATATGGATTTTATTTCATCAAACTGAAGATCCCGCCAAGGGTTCATCAGATTTTAGGGCTCTGTTAATATTTTCTTCAGCTGGATCCAGGATGACAAGAGGAAAACAAATTGGGACAGTCCCTTGCAGTTTTTTGTGTCAAGACTTGACCTGTGTTTTAGGGACCAATGCTTTGTATTTCTTCTAAAAGAAAAACTGTTTTTTCCTATGAATTCACAGTTCTGTGGAAAAATCATATTAATATGTATGATATATCAATGTATATCACATAAAATATATAAAATATAAATATATCATAAAATATATCATAAAGTGTAACAAAATATAAAATATGTATCATAAGAATCATGGAAATATGTAATATATCAATATATACCACAAATGCATAAAATATAAGTGTATATTATATAATATAATAAAATATAACAAAAATATAAAACACGTACCATATAAAATATTGAAATATGTGATATATCAGTATATGTCACTATATCATAGATATATCATATTGATATATAACACCGTAGTACCATTCTCATTTTATAGATGAAGTATGTCCATGTCTGAAGTTAAAACTGAACTGCTTTTATTCTTGGCTTCTGCTAGTTCAGGTCTCTCTCACTTGAATATGCTTAGGAATTAAGAATCCAATGCAAGAGTTTTGAGGGTTTATGGCTTCTCAGTTATTATTATTTTTCTTACATAAATAAATTAAATTCTATGTTGCTACTAAAGCCAGAATGCACCTTCCACCGCCCCCCGCCCCGCCACACCCGCCCTGTGCATTGAGCCCTACATCCGTCTGCTGGGGGTAACCGCCTCTCTCACACCCTGTGGGTAGAGTTTTGCAAGGCTGCAGAGTAAGACCTGTCAGCTGACACTTGCTCACAGGAGAGCCACTCGGAGGGTGGTGGCCAGTGTCGGAACAACCTTGCAGCTGAAGGCAAGTCACTGCATCTTGCCCACAGCCGTGTGAGCTGTGTGAGCCCCGTAAGCCCCATGCAGAGGTCTTGTGATCAATTAATTGGCTACCACATAATCCCCAGCAGGGCCACAGAGGCAGTGAGTCAGTCCAAGCCAGCTGCTCAGCCTGTTGAGTGTTTTGTCTTTTGTTAACTGGAGCACAAACCTAGGAACAAAAGTAGGAAGTGGGACTTGGACTTGTCTGATGGCAGTGGCTTTGCTGAGAGCATGTTTTATAGAGTGATGGATGCTTCTGACTTCCTAAATCATGGGGTGGGCTTAATTTGCATAACAAGTGACTGTTCCTTTTTTTTTTTTTAACTTCTGGAAGAGGAAATTAGTAGACTGAAGCCAGGGAGCTCTTATCGCCTCTTCCATCTGTACAGGGAGTGCAGGGATCAGGACAGCTGGTCACCACGGAAATCCCTCCAACAACAGGACCTTTCAAGTCCGTGTGTTTAGTCAGGACCACCTGGAAGAGGGCTGGCCCACCAGGGAGATGTGCGGCTGCTCGGCCAAGACCACAATTCAGCCGAGGGGCTGGCGGGATGCCGCCGGAGGTGTGAGTTTTGGGCGGATGCACAGGACACTTTTGTGCTCGAGGATTCGGACGTGTGCCAGGGTGGAAAGGGGCCCCGATGCCCTGGAACTCGACAACAGGTTTGAAACTTCAGTTCTATCTCAGAATCTCAGAAGAATTCCTATATAATTCACTGGGCACCAGGGAGATAAAATCACGTTGATCAGAAGCTTGTGTTTGCAGACAGGCACGGGGTGGCAGGTGGGTGTGCAGACAAGTCCTCCCCTTTATGGAAAAGGTGGAGGATGGGCATTTCCTAACGAGCGTTCAGATCCTGCTGCCCCTGTGTTTTCTCCTGAACCTTTCTTTGCCCCTGCTGGAGCCACCTGCAGGCAGGGGTACAGTCTGTCCTGCGTGGAAGCTTGAACAGTTCAGTCACAGGGGACAGCAGGGAAAGGAGCTGCAGCCCGGAAGGACCGGCACGTTGATGGATGGGGCGCGGGGCCAGGGGCCTCACTTCTCATCTGGATGGTGGGTGGAGGGCTGGGGGTTTCCAGCTGGAGCTGTGTGGTAAGGAGGAGCCTGGGCTTCCCCTTCTGGAAAATCCTTTCCATGGAAGGAAGGTGTTAGGATAAACTAGTGGTCGTAACACAGCCCATCAAAGGGATAACATTATCCTTGCTGTATTGTTTTAGGTTGATTATTTCATCCATTTTGGAAGAATTCATTAATTTTTTTAATAGTAGCTCTTAATGGAAACACTACTTGTAAGGAATTCTAGTGCATATCAGTGAAACAGAAAAATCCTTTGGGAATTGCATTTCATTCCAAAATCTTGGGTAGATAGACAGTAAGGAGGGCCAAAGAGTAAGCAGTGATTCTCGTGATTAGTGTAAAAATAAGTTTCTAAATTTGCTTAAATGTTGTTTACTTTTTTTTCCTTGTAGAACTTTTCTCAAAATTAATGACTCAAACTGTTTATCCCATAAAGGTAGTTCTTGGTTGGTTGATGAATAATCAGGATATGATTTCTGTCATGTAAAAATCATTGTATTTCTTCAATGGAAACTTAATAAAATGGTATATAGTTCCCTGCAGGGTAAGTGCCCATAAATTGGAAATCCTGTGCTGTCCACTCAGTTACAGAGATGCGTGTGAGTGTTCAGATGAGAGTTTCACTTTTATATTCTCTGAGACTATTTCTCATCTAGAAAGGACGGCTGAGTGACGGGAGAGCCAGTGGTGAGTCGACCCTCAGTTGTCTTGGGCCTTGATCCGGATCCGATCCTGATTCCAGCTCTGCTGCCTAGAAGCCGAGTGACCGCGGCAGGTCCCCTGCCTTTTCTGGGTCTCACTCTCAGCTATTAAGCTGTGTAGCTGGTTCAGACTACTTTTGAAATGCTCTCCTCCTCTGAGATGCTACAGGGTAGAATCAGGACCTTCTGAATTCCCTGCTTTTGCTATTCAGACAATTCTAGATTCCCCAAGTAGGTATTTGGGGCCCAAGGGGGTGGCACCCACACTAGAAGATGACATGCAGGGCCACACAATTCTTACAGAATTTCTAAAGTTTTTGCTGTGAGCTTCTGCTTCAGTGAATTTGCTATTTTGGGTAGGATTTTAATCATTTTTATTTAAATAACACTTTAAATTTAGCAAAATCTTTTTCACATCCATTATATCCTTTCCTTAGTTTAACTTCCTTTAGAATTACTCTCAAATGTGGAGACGTTTTTAGACTTGCGTACAATGATGATGAGTGTCATTTAGTTGGAATTCCTCTCTCGTCAGACCAGTCGTCTCGGCCCCTTTTCCACTTTCTCTTCCCCTCTGTACGGTCTTGGAAAGGTGGGAGTTGTGTGCAGTATTGTGCTTGGTTTCCTGAATTTCTCTAGGACTCGGGCCGGTCTCGGGGTGCGGTGAATTATTGATAGGAGCTTGTGCCCTAAGGACATGGCTCCAAGTGCTCACGAGTTATCTGTGTGTCCAGGTCAGGTGGCAGCCAGCCAGGTGTGACTCCCAGCGTCCGCTTTGCTCTTGGGTATCTTAAATCAGCAGTTTCAGGTGGTTGTCTTAGCTGAGCACACTCATAAGCAGGTTTTTCTTTTTTCTTTCTCTTTCTCTCCTCATGATTTTCCAGTTAGTCAAAAGTGAAGAGAAGGATTCCACAAATACAAAGGTTCTAGGTACCTAACAGCGGCACAGTGTAAACCTGAAGCATTGCAGGGCAGAGAGAAGTGTTTGATCCTCCCACTGTGGTTCTCGTGGAGTGAACTATTTCAGGATAGAAGTCATCCTCTGCATCTTCACCTCTACTCTCCTCAACCTGTAGAATGTCAGATATTGGGGTTCAGTTTATTTCACAAAATTCCAGAATCAACAAAAACCTGTAGAGTTTGATAAGGCATCCTAAATGGTTTGTCAGTAAAACGTTCCTTGCTGAAACTCAGTTCAGATCTAGGAAATCTGAACTACCTGTAATTGCTTCCAATCTACTTTCTGAAAGCTGCTAATAGCTTGATTTTTCCAACTTTCCCAGCAAATTAGATACATCCATAGGGCTGTTTATATGCAACATCTGGGAGGATTTGCCAAGCTTTTCCGTGAGTTGCTGTTTCTCTGATGGCAAGAGAAAATTTGACACAACCTTGCCTTAAAAAGCGTGCCCTACACACGCCAAAGAGGAACTGAAACAGCCCTTCAGAGTCAATGGTGCTTGAAGTTTCACATCTTGACATTTGGATTCAGAAGAGATCCATTGTACTGCTTTACAGTCACCAGGAGGGAGGGAGCAGAAGTAGATCTGTGATTTATCTACAATTTGGATGAACTAATTTTATTAAAAAAGATAGAGCCTTCGCTTGTTTGTGGAAGATGCTTAAGGAGGAGACAAGTACAGAAACCAGGATGTGTTTTCCCCGGTGCGTGCCTCGCGGAGATAAGATAACCCTGATTGTACAGCTGTCTTTGTTTTTTTGTTTTTCAAAAAACCCCAGCATTTATCGAGCATTTAAAATATTGCAGGAGGTTATGTGCACTTTTTTTTCTTTGTTTTTTTAATTAATTTATTTTATTTATTTATTGGCTGTGTTGGGTCTTCTTTGCTGCACAAGGGCTTTCTCTAGTTGCTGAGAGCGGGGGCTACTCTTCATTGCGGTGTGCGGGCTCCTCACTGTAGTGGCCTCCCTTGCTGTGCAGCACAGGCTCCAGGCGTGTGGGCTTCAGTAGTTGCAGCACACGGGCTCAATAGTTGTGGCTCACGGGCTCTAGAGCACAGACTCAATAGCTGTGGCACACGGGCCTAGTTGCTCCGCGGCATGTGGAATCTTCCCAGAGCAGGGCTCGAGCCTGTGTCCCCTGCATTGGCAGGTGGATTCCCAACCACTGCGCCACCTAGGAAGTCCATATGCACTTTTTATGCCCTAGTTTGATCAATCTCCACATAAGGTAAACACTTTTATCTCATTTTACAGATGAGAATACCGAGGCAGTAGACAGAGGATACATTACTTGCCCAAGATCACTCAGCTAGTCAATGACAGACCCTCACCAAAGCCACAGGTGATTACAACAGACTCAACAGTAAAATTCCTGCCTCCCCTTTTGATCCATCCCCTAAAAGGTATTCTTATAGCAGGAAACATCTATATCAGATGATTTATCTCTCTGATTAAAATCCTCCAGTATTCTGTGTCTGTGGGTCAATTTCTATTTTGTAAATGAGTTCATTTGCATCATTTTTTTAGATTCCGCATATAAGCGGTATCATATGATATTTGTCTTTGTCTGACTTAGTATGATAAGCTCAAATCAGCTGTCTTTGTTTAGGGTAGCTAGGGTTCTGAAGATTTTAATAAAAGGCTACTACTAAAGGGAAGTGTTCGGCAGGCTGAGGTAGGGAGGGGCGAAGGGTGGTCACTGAGCTTTTCACCTAGAAACACCGTGAAAACCTTCCTGCTTAGGAAACGGAGCTGCTGAACAGGTTGAGTGCAGGGCGCAGGCAGAGTCCCGCCTGGGTCAGCTGACAGCCCCGTGCTGGTGACCAGGTCCGCCGGGTGGAGGGGGTGTGCTGCAGACAGAGGCGGTGACTCTCCCAGATGCCTGGGCATTGCTACCACAAGTTCCCCACCCTCCCTGCATTCCTTCCCTTTTTGCTGACTTCATATGCCACGAGGAGTTTTCTTTGACTCGTTAAGAGAGTTTATTTCCACTGGTTGATGGTTGGGATTTGCAAGTGTCATCTGAGGATGAGTGAATGGCTGAAGGAATGCAGTGTAACTTGGTGTTGCTGCAGAGTCCTGCCTGTTCTAGCTTCAGAGAACATTCATCTTTTCCCTGAGGCCACCTCTCTCCGGGGTGAATCAGAGCAGCCTCAGTACGGGGGCTGCTGATTCGAAGCTGCCAACTGACTTACAGTCTGCCTAGGTTTTTTATTCTGATAAGTATTGATGACAGGCAGGGTAAAGCCCTTCTTATTAGTCACCATAGCGAACTGCGTCGAGAGGGACAGTGTTCCAGAAAGAAGGCAAGTCCCTCCAGCTCTGGGGTCCTCGGCCAGGCGCTGGGCGGCTGCTGAAGGCTTTTCCCTGCAAGCTCTGCTCACTGGATGAACTGGTCACGACTTCTGGGTCTCCTTGTGACTCCTCTTGTGAGTCAGGCTGCGGCTCAGCCTTGTCCTTTTATTGTTACAGTAACAGAAGCTGAATAACCGCTGAACAAGGGGAAGCAAGCCCTTGTGGGAGTCCGTGAAAGCGATAACCCGTGACTCGCCTGACACTGTAATTAGACTCCCAACCAGAACTCACCAAAGGGAACCCAGCCTGCGGGATTCCTGGCAATGTTCCTCCCCTTTTATGGGATCCCGGGTTTATATGGGCTGTTGCATATCAGGTGTGCATCCATCAATCGGACGTTTACATTTTGAAGGGTTTGCTGCTCCTCTTAATCGCTGATCTTCCCTAGTTTAGAAAAATTAAAAAAAAGAAAACCACACTAACAGGTCTTTACAGAACAGATGTGAATTAAAATACTGTCTTTTCTTTTTTCTCACTATGACATTTTCTTTCATTTTCATGCTTCACCCTCCCCAAAGGCAAACAAAAGGAAAAAAACAAATAAACAAACCAAAACCTTGGTAGAGCTAAGCTAGTGTTTCTACTTAGCAACTTTTAAAAAAATTCACCCCTAACATGTGAAAACATAGACTGTGGTGCCAGATTGAGGGGAAGCCCCTCTGATCTGGGATCTTCTCTGCTTTGATCTCACCATCGCACGGCTCATCTCCCCCTGGAACGTGCTGTGTCTTTGGGATTGTCACCTCATCTCTCCGTGTTTCTATTTTCTCTCCTAAAAGAAATTAAAGTGGTGGATTGGGTGAGTGATCCCCAGAGATGTGGTTTTAAAAATGTACGTTCCTTAGATGCAAGCTAGTACATTTAGATTGGATAAACAAGGTCCTACTGTATAGCACAGGGAACTATATTCAGTATCCTGGGATAAACCATAATGAAAAAGAATATAAAAAGAGAATGTATATATGTGTATAACTGAGTCACTTTGCTGTACAGCAGAGATTGGTGTAACATTGTAAATCAACTCTACTTCCATTAAAAAAAAATGTAGGTTCCTGAGCCTCATTTCAGATCCATTGGACCAGATTCCTGGAAGTAGAGCCTGGGGAGCTTTGGTTATTAAAAACAAACACAAAGAGCCTCTGGGGTCGCTTTACTGAGGAGTCAGGTCTGGGACCACTGGTGGGGTGACCGAGTCTCTCCAGCTCCCATATCCCGATTGTCAGGAACCGAAGGGACCCAGAGATGTCAGACAAATGTGAGGACCTTGCCAACCAAGGGAGGCAGAACGATCTCAGTGGTCCATTTTTCCATCTGGGGAGCAAGCCACATGGGTATTTGAGGAAGTATATTCTCAGGAGAGGGAGGAGCAAGTACAGAACTCCTAGGGCAGGACCGTGCTTGGCGTGCACCCTAAAAAGTGATGCCTGAGGGATGCGGAGAGTGAACGGTCCTCCGTGGGGCCGTGAATGGGCGGAGGTGTGCTGGTGGTCAGGCTGTAGCTGTGTACTGTGGTGTGAGCTGGAGGTAGAGGTTGCCCGTCCCCAAGAACTTCGCCCACTGGCCTTGCTTGATAACAGACATTCCTGCTATTGGAGCCTCTTTTCTTTGTATCTAACCATTGTTCTCTCCAGGCGGTGACTACTGCCTTAGTGTGAACTGCCTTTATGAGAGCTGGTGGAGGACCGGGCAGTTCTGCAGAGTTTGGTGCGAGGCCTGCCCTCCTCCCAGCTGGGTGGACAGACCCCAGGGGAGGTGGCCTGCACTTCTGCTGAACAGGGACAGAGACCTTTGGTGGCCGCATCCAGCGCTCAAATGACGTGTCCTTGGTACTCGTCTTCACAGGGAGTTCCCTAGCAGACTGAATGATTTTCTGAGAATAATCCTATCACAGACTTTAAAACCAGTGCTTATTACTCAGAGTTTCTACATTTAAAAGTCCCCTTGACCACTGAATTTTTTCTTAAAAAACGCTATTTCACAGCAGTTTTAGGTTCACAGAAAAATTAAGCAGGAAGGACAGAGCCCCTGTCTCCTCCGTGCCCTGCACTCATACCTCCCCTGCTATCAGCATGTGTTACAACTGATGAACCCGCAACTGACACATCATCATCACCCCAAACCGTGGTTTACATTTGAGGTTCCCTCTTGGTGGTGTTCATTCTGTGGGTTTGGACAGATGTATAATGACATGTACCCAACAATATGGTGTCGTACGGAGTAGTTTCACTGCCCTAAAAACGGTCTGTGCTCTGCCTGTTCATGCTTCCCCCACCCCCGGCAACCCTGATCTTTTCACTGTCTCCATAGTTTTGCCTTTTCTGGAATGTCACTTGGTTAGAATCACGCGGTACGTAGCCTTTTCACATTGGCTTCTTTCACTCAGTCGTATGTGTTAAAGATTCCTCCGTGTCTTTTCATGGCTTGATAGCTCATTTCTTTTCAGCACTGAATAACGTTCCATCGTCTGGAGGTACCAGTTTATCCATTTAGCTACTGAAGGACGTCTTGGTTGCTTCCACATTTTGGCTGTTATGACTAAAGCTGCTGTAAACATCCACGTGGAGTGTTCTGTGTGGACATAAGCTTTATTCCTTTAAGTAAATATCAAGGAGTGTGATTTCCTGGGTTGTAAGGTAAGAGCTTGTTTAGTTAGTTCTAAGAAACCACCAAACTTCCGGAGTGGCTGTACCATTTTGCGTTCTCACCAGCAATGAGTGACAGTTGCCGTTGCTCCTTGTCCTCTTAGCATTCGCTGTTGTCAGTGTTCGGGATTTGGGCCGTTCTGGTAGGCGTGTGGTGGTATCTCGCTGTTTTGATGTGTATCTCTCTAATGGCACATGGTGTGGAGCACCTTTCTCGTAAGCTTATTTGCCATCTGTATGTCTTTTGTGACCTGTCTGATCAGGTCTTTTGCCCATGTTTTAAATTGAGTTGTTTGTTTTCTTATTGTTGAGTTTTATGAGGTTTTGGTATATTATGGATACCAGGCCTTTATCAGAATTGTCTTTTGCAAGTATTTTCTCTCAGTCTGAGGCTTGTCTTCTTCTCTCAATGCTGTCTTTCAGGGACCAGAGTTTTTACTTCTGATGAGGTCCAGCACATCAAGTGTTTCTTTCATGGCTTGTGCCTTTGTGTTGTCATCACCGTGCTCAAGGTCAAGTAGATTTTCTCCTGTGTTATTCTGGGAGTTTTGCATTTTGGGTCTGTGATCTATTTTGAATTAAAGTTTTATAATTTTAAAATGATTTAAAAATGAGCTGTGCTGAGAGTCTTTTTTTTGCGTGTGGATGTCCACCTGTTCCAGCACCGTTTGTTGAAAGACTGTCTTTTCTCCATTGTGTTGCCTTTGCTCTTTTGTCAAAGGTCAGTTGACTGTATGTGACTGACTCTGCCTCCTCTGCTCTTCTTTAATGATATATTGGTCTGTTCTTGCACCAGGACCACGCTGTCTTGTTTACTGTAACTGTAGTGAGTCCTGAAGTTCGGGAGTGTCAGTCCTCTGACTTTTGTTCTTTTCCTTCAGTGTCGTGATGGCTATTCTGGGTCCTTTGCCTCTTCATGTAAACTTTAGAATTAATTTGTCAATATCCACAAAATAACTTCCTGGGATTTTGATTGGGATTTCATTGAATCTGTAGATCAAGTTGGGAACAATGATGTCTTGTCTGCCCGTGAACATGGAATATCTCTTCATTTATTTAGTTCTCCTTTGATTTCTTTTATCAGAATTTTGTAGTTTTCCTCATATAGATCTTGGACATATCATGTTAGATTTGTACCTAAGTATTTCTTTTGGGGGGTGGTGCTAGTATAAATGGCATCATGTTTTTAATTTTAAATTCTACTTGTTAATTACCAGTGTGTGAAATATTTAAAAAATACTTTAACAGGTGTATTTTTTAGAGTGTGGCTGCATTCATCTCAGGCTAGCTGCATTCTCCTTTTCTTTTTAAATCCCTCCATCTTTTTCTTTTATATTGTTACTAAACTTATTTTTAATATTTTTCTTAAATGTGTTTTCTGATTATCAAAATGGTACAGTTTTATTACAAAGCATTTGGAAAATGAAAGCAAATTTAAAAATGAAAACCCAAATTACCAAGAGTGCTATCACACAAATTTATACTACTATTAATACTCTTATATATTTCCCTGCGGTCCTTTTTGGTACATGGATGTAAGCTGCACTGTATTAACTGAACCATATATATGTATTATACATATATATATAATCTGCTTTCTCACTCAGTATTATACCACAACATTTTCCCCATGTCATTAAAATGTTTTTAAGACAATTTTTAATGACTTTGTAGTACCTGCAATGGATGGCATCAGAAACCTCGGATATGTCCTGTAATGGATATTAAGGTTTCCAGTTTTTATTGTCACTGTGCAGAGAACAGCCCTGTTTTTGTTCAAATTTCTGTTGGTCTCCTTGGGAGGGAATTTTCCTTGGAGGAAAGTTGAAGGAGACCCATTTTCCTTTCCCAACAGAATTTGAACATTGAGAGAGAGAAACTGGTCAGGCGGGTGGGAAACAGCCAGTGTGTGTGACAGCAGGGGCAGAGGACAGTCGATGCTCAGCGTCTGCACTGCTCGCTCACCTGGCCCTCAGCATCCTCGGGCACCCCGGGCCTCGCCCCGTTGGCCAGGTTAAGCACGTGTGTGCTCTGCAAGTGGGTAGATGCCAAAGGATGGAGGAGAGCTGTCTGTCAGAATTGATTCTTCTTCCCTGGGGGTAGCAGCGGGTGGGCAGAGCAGGCGGAAGCATGCCACGGGTCGGAATCGGGCCTCTACTGGCAACCTTGAGGCACGGATGAGGAGGCCACCTGCCCTACATCTTCCGTAGGTTAAATCACTTCTTAAACAATACAAATGCGAGGGTTTTCCTGTAACGTTTCTTTTTAAGATTTATTTTATTATTTATTTATTTATTTATTTATTTTTGGCTGCATTGGGGCTTCTTTGCTGCGCACAGGCTTTCTCTAGTTGTGGCGAGCAGGGGCTACTCTTTGTTGCAGTGCGCAGGTTTCTCATTGCAGTGGCTTTTCTTGTCGCGGAGCACGGGCTCTAGGCGCACGGGCTTCAGTAGTTGCGACATGTGGGCTCGGTAGTTGTTGTGCAGGGGCTTAGTTGCTCCGTGGCATGTGGAATCTTCCCGACCCAGGGCTCAAACCTGTGTCCCCTGCATTGGCAGGCGGATTCTTAAGCAGTGTGCCACAAGGGAAGCCCTTCCCTTAACATTTTGAAAAGCGTTTTATCTTCATATATTCAGAGATAGTAAATCAACTTGGTTCAACAAGAAAAGTATACATTTGAAACTTGTTGCTCCCACCTAGTTTTTCTTTCCCATCCCATTCAGGTAATCCATTTTATTAGTTTCTTACAAATTCTTTTTTTTTCTTCTCATTTTAAAAGCCAGTTAGCATTTTCATTTTGTTATGAAATATTTCAGTCATGCAGAAAGTGCAGACTATGCCGTATTAACTGTATGTGTAACTACAACCCAGTTTTCTTAAATCTTAACATTTTGCCACTTTTTCCTCACATGTATAATTAAAAAAAAAAAAAAGAACTAAAACATTAGGGAAGCGGATGATGCTTCCTGCATCGTCCTTCCTTGGCCTCCTTTCCCCCTCTTCCTTCCAGAGGTGCCCACGGTCTGAATACGCTGCTTCTCATTGCTCTGCGTATCTGTCATTTCCTGGCTGTCATGTACCCATAAATCATACTGGGTTACACGTATTTAACATTATAAAATGGATATCATACTAAACATATTATTTTGAAGCTTACTTTCTTATACGTTTTTGAGACTCATTCACGTTACTCCATGTAGCTGTAGTTCATGAATTCCAAATTCAGTATAGCATTCCATCACGTGAATATGCCACAAATTAGGTATCTGGTAGTCTCTTGATGAACATTTCTTTTTTTTTTTTTTTTTTTTTTTACAAATTTTACTGTTATAAGCAATGTTGCAGTGAATAGTAGTATTACTATTTTGTGTCCCTGTCTGCACGTCTCCGTGGATTTCACAGGGTATATGCCTGTGAAAGAGTGGGGTTTAGGCTTTAGGAAATGTGACTCTTTGGCTTTACTCAATATTCTCCAAAGAGGGTGTCCAGACTTCTCTCCCACCAGCAGTGCGTGGTTGTCTCCACTGCACACCGTCCTTGGGAGGGGGTGGGGGAAAGTAAATGGAATCTTGTTTTCTTTTAAGACAGATTTATTGAGATGTAATTCACGTACGGTACAATCCACCCATTTGAAGCCTTTCTGTACGTGCGTGAATTTGGCTGTGACCGCAGAGTTGCAGTCATCACCACATCAAATTCAGAACATTTTCATTAACCTTAAAAGAAACCCCCCACAAAGGTTAGCTGTCATTCCCCAATCTCCCTACCTCCAGTTCTAGTCAAACATGAATTTACTGTCTGTCTCTATAGATTTGCCTATTTCTGGACATTTCCTGTAAACAGATCATAGAAGTAGATATATGATCTTTTGTGACTGACTTCTTTAATTTACATGTTTTCAGGGTTCACCCATGTTCTGGCATGCGTTGGCACTTCATTCCTTTTCAGTGCTGAATCATGTTCTATTGTATGGACAGACCAGATTTTATTTATCCGGTGATGGGCATGTGGATTTTTCCCCAAATTTTGGCTGTAATGAATAGTGCTGTCGTAAAGATTCCTGAACAAATGTTTATGTGGACCTTTTTTTTTTTTGGACGGGAAAATGATAGTTTGGGTGCTGGGAACAGTAGACACAGGTCCCAGGCATCCACCTGGCACAGGTGAGTGAGATTCAGCAGGGGTCCTTTCTCCAGCCCCCTTGGCCGCCATGGCTCAGGGCTTCCCCAGCATCATCGTCAGGTCACGGAGACCTCATGGTAACAGGCGTGGAGCACGAGCCCTTGCCTCCCTGCAGTTCCCTTCTGTGGTAGTCATGCAGGCTCCAGCCTCAGGTCCTGACCCCAAGACACAAACTGCTGGTCTCTGTACGACAGCGACCCAGTGCTGTTTTTTGCAAGGCTTGTCTTCCGCACCCAGCCAGGGAGAGCATTTCCGGGCCATTTCAACAACCCTCTTGGCCTTATAATTGAAAAACCAAGCGTAGGAGGTGTGGGGGCAGTGCCTGACCTCATTTCATCTGCTTCATCCCACCCCGTCCATGGCCAGGAGTGGACCACAAGGCCTGGAACTCCCTTTCAGAACCAGTGGAGCAAAAAACCCACTTCTGATAAGCTAACCTTGCTCCTTACCTGGAAGAACCGAATATTCTTGTGAGTTTTGCCTTCAGAGGTCAGAACTCTTCTTCCTCTTCCTACTTTTTAAAAATTGAATTTGCTTAAACTAAATCCTTTCACATTTCTTTTGTGCAGAAGTAAGCAACACAAATATGTATCTTTCCTTCCCCCACAGAAGGCGGCGTGCCTGCCCCAGGGTCTGCTTCCGCCGCCACTGTGTGGACTTGGCCGTGGGGCCATATGCTCTCCAAGTGCTCTGCTGCGTGGATTGAGCAGGAGGGATTGAATTTGCCCTGCCCGTGTTCTCTCCAGTTGTTTCCAGTCCTCTGCTTTTCGCAAACACGCTGCAATCACATGTTTGTGTCTGTTTAGTTCCAGAAGCGGGATCGGGGGTCCAAGGTTAAAAATACTGGTGACTCTGAGAGCTGTGACCAGTTACCCTCCATCTGAATTCCCACCCTTTTGCGCCTCTGCCTGCATTTCTCTCTTGTGGGCTGTCTTACCTTTTGGATCTTTGCCAATCTGATAGGGGTATGATTTTAATTTGCTTTTCTCTTTCTGAGCGTGAGAGTTAGCATCTTTTCCTGTTTAAAGACCATCTTATTTTTGTTTCTCTGTGAACTCTCTGGATCCATTGCCTACCTTTCCATTGGTTTGCAGATCTTTATTGCTTTCTGGTTGTTCTTTATATATTAGGGAGATTAATCTTTTGCCTGTGATATGAGCTGATGATATTTTTGTGAACTTTTTAAAAAGCACTTGACCACATTTTCCTGCATAATTGAGGTTGTACTGTATACATAACCCTGTGTTCTGTTTTTCAGTTTTAACACTGTATGATCAGCATTTTTATTTTTCAAACGTAGTGTGTTTTTACCCCTGAGACGGAAATGCAGAGGGAGGTCTTGGGATGCAGAGCACGTGACCCTGAGTGGTTTCCTCGTGATGTGGCAGTGACGGCTCAGCGGTGTTGGGAGAGCAGAGTTTGGGGTCAGGAGACCTTGGTTTTTGCCACTTACTGCTTCCAACCTTATTAAGAGTCTCCTAATTCTAAGTAGAACAGATGGTGTAACGGCGACGCTCACAGGACATTTGTGGAGGCCAGCTCTGGGACATTCTGGGAAGAGGCTAGGCGGGTGCTTCCCGTGTGCCATGCGCTCTCACCACCAGCCTCCCTGCCCACACCCAGACGTCAGGCCTTCTGGAACTAGCATGTCTAGGCTCTGAGATGAGGCCGTGAAAAAGGACGGTTATTTAATACGGTGGAAATCAATTCGATACAGCCGTGGAACAGTGATACCAAACTGAAAGCTGTAAATAGGTCTGATAAATGAGACGGGGCATTACTTTCTTAGAAATGTTTCCTGGCCTTGGGGGAGGCAGGGTGTGAAAAGGGGCAGGAAAATGCAGTGTGTGGGTGCTGAGACAGAAGCTCAGTAAATGTCCTTGTCTAAAGCCAAACTACATATTTGAACCAAACCTGAATGCCTCGAATTCATGAAGTTGGTTCCCCTGTGGGAGTTCACCCACTGCCTCACGCTTCAGCTACCAGAAGCTTCTCAGAGCAAACTGTCATTGAGGTTGTTTGTTTCAAGGCAATACTAGTGTCTTTGATAGGTTTAAAAAAGTATTCTTCTTGTATTCCTCAGTTTCATTATTTCTTTTTAACTTTTCGAGAGAGAGTACAGTCATATGGTTAAATATTCAAAAGCCGCAAAGTCTTTTTTTTTTTGTTTTTGGCTGCGCCGTGTGGCATGTGGGATCTTAGTTCCCCAACCAGGGATTGAACCCGCACCCCCCTGCAGTGGAAGTGCAGAATCTTAACCACTGGACCACCAGGGAAGTCCCCAAAGACACAAAGTCTTAGTGAATATCTGCGGCACACTCACTGGTGCCTGGCTCGGTGGTAAGCACTATGCATTTAAGCCTCAAGTCAGGGCTCGTGAGGCGGGTCCCACGGTCATCCCCATCATTCTGCAGGTGGGGTTGCTGAGGGACACCGAGGAGGTGCCTGGCCCCGCCGCATGGCGGGGAGGAGGCAGGGCGAGGGCGCCAACCCAGGCTGCTCGGCCCCGAGCCTGCAGCTCCCTCGCTCTGCGGCCCTGATAGACATGCGTCAGCTGGTGTCGGGAGGGCCTCTCCCTGTGCCCTGGAAAGAGGGACCCGCTTGTTTCTCTCCCTCAACACTCCAGCTTCCTACTCCAGACACTGCCAGTCTTACAGTCACGTATCTTTCTAGACATACTCTGCGCATATACAACAGAATTCCCCTTTTCCCTTTTTTCAGGTACATAAGGGAGCATTCTGTACACAATGCTTCGTCCTTCTTTATTCCAGTTGCAGGATGTCTTCGCACATATGGTGTGATCACATGAGGAGCATCCCATTCAGGGTTGTATCTGTGAAGCACCCCGTTGTAGGGACGTGGCTTCCCATGAGGACTCTTTGCTCCAGTCCTTTGCTGCTCCAAACGGTGCTGCAGTGGGTCCCTTTTTGTATGTAATCATTTTGGACTGATGCATATTGATCTGTGGGATTAAATCCTACCAGTGGAATTGCTGGGTCAAAGTGTTTGTGAGTATGTGTGTTTGTACTCCCTGCCCCCGTCTCTTTTTTCCTTATTTTGGTCCCTGCCTCTGCCCCACAGCCCAGCCCTCTGACTGCTCCCCCACCTCCTTGCCTGCACCTATCTCTTCTAGAGATAATATTTTACAACCAAGGGTAGGTACAGTTGCTATTTATTTTGACTTTCCCATTTTGCAAACAAAAGATCTTATGGAGAGAATCATGCTTTTCCCCTCTGGAAACCTCTAGGAAAAAAGAATTATTACCTTATCTGTGTGCAGCTTAAATGGATCTAGAATTAACTCATATATAAGGCTGTGTCTTTTTTTAAAAAATAAATTTATTTATTTATTTATTGACTGCATTGGGTCTTTGTTGCTGCGCGAGGGCTTTCTCTAGTTTTGGAGAGCAGGGGCTACTCATAGCTGTGGTTTCTCTTGTTGCGGAGCACAGGCTCTAGACACATGGGCT
This sequence comes from Hippopotamus amphibius kiboko, assembly GCF_030028045.1. Lineage (NCBI taxonomy): Eukaryota > Metazoa > Chordata > Mammalia > Artiodactyla > Hippopotamidae > Hippopotamus > Hippopotamus amphibius. The sequence continues at coordinate 89,049,009 of NC_080188.1, forward strand.
TCAGTAGTCATGGCACATGGGCTCAATAGTTGTGGCTTGCAAGCTGTAGAGCACAGGCTCAGTAGTTGTGGCGCATGGGCTTAGTTGCTTTGAGGCATGTGGGATCCAACCCGTGTCCCCTGCATTGGCAGGTGGATTCTTAACCACTGTGCCACCAGGGAAGCCCCTATAAGGCTGTGTCTTGAATATTTACTTCAAAATTCATTCATTTACCTGTTGTGAGTAGACAGTTTCCCTGGATGGAGGAGAGGATGGGAAACCCTCCCTTCAGGAAAATCTATGAAATCATGTTGATGCAAGTTAGTTTTGAGCAGAGTTGAAGATTACATCTCAGCCATCCTGGAATACAGGGATGCATGGTGATGGTTTGGGTTATGCTGACAAGAGTGTGAAACAGCTCAGTGAAAAGTGAATTAATGTATGCGTGGAGGTAGATAGGAAACCTGCTTTAAGAAAAAAATACAGATATTTTCTAGCTTCTAGATACAAGAAAAGAATTAGTAGTGTTCTTTTAAGAATTAAAGGAAGCTTTTTGGAAAATGTGAGCTGTATGAAGAGATTCTGTAAGTTTTTAGAGAGGAGAAGGGGAAGAACCTGTTAATAATAACAGAATCTGGGAAGCCAGCGGGGGCGGCATCCGGGCTGGCTCAGTGCCCCTCGGTGACACCTGCCCACTCAGTGTCACTCTTTGCTCAAGAGAACTTGCACTTTTCCCCTTCAGGCTTTGCCAGCATCCTCTGAACGTTCTGTCACTTAGAGGTGTGTTTGTGCTGACAAGCTTGCTTCTCTGTCACAGTGCAGAGTCCTTCTAGGAAGGTGCGGGGTGCCACGCGGTGATGGAGGTTAGTCCACAAAGGTGGCTTTCCTCTTAGCACCTGGCTGAGGTCACCTGTTCTGAGTTGTACTCTGCACACCTAGTAGATGGTTTGTGTCAAAGTGGGAAGACTGAGACCTGGGAGGTCATTCTGGCTGCAGCCCATCCCTTACAGAGGAGGGGCACTGGGCTGGAGCTGAGGGGTGCCAGATGCTCTATCCTGGCAGGGGGCCAGGTGTCTCACATGCAGCGGGGTCCAGGCCGGGGGGTGTGGGTGCTGGGAGTGCCACCCAGACTCCACTGGTTCAGAGTTCTACTCAGCGTGACCCTGAACTCAGGAAGCACGGACAGAATTTGTCTTTCCTCTTCTGTGTTTCACAGTTCCCTGTTCATAGCTCCCAAACCTCAGGCTGTGTGGTGACTCATGATATTCTGTCATTGCTGTGTGAACATATTAAGTAAGGACTGTGTGGTTTGAGCTTGTGACCGGCGTGGTCATTCATAGTGCTGTCTGGGCGGGAACCACACTCCGAGCCACCAGCGTTCTCCCTACCCGTGAGCCTCCACCACTAGCTCATTAGGACCACTTATATCCGGGGTGATGTGGGGGGACTTCTGACCTTCGCTCAGACATAGCAAGCGTTACACTGGGCAATAACTTCTTATCCTACAATCCCCAAATCCTAAAACCTCTGAAAAAAAAGTTTGAAACTGACCTGAACGATTTATAAGACTATTTATGGTCTCTCGATAAGCCGCTTAGCGTAAATATTCATCACTTGGGCTGGTGAAATATTAATTTGTTTGATGTTGGGGTTTGATTACACCTCAAACCCTGGAGGCGCTGTTATATAATATGTGATATAAGCGTCTTTCTAAAATTAAAAAAAAAAATTCTGAATTCTGAAACATCTGGCCACAAGGATCTCAGTTAAAGGACTGTGTATCTGAACTCACTTTTGAATTCTTCGTTACAGTTTTGAAAGTACTTTCATCCTTGTTCTCTGTCTTTCCTAGCAGCCTTGTGAGGCAGGTAAGGGCTCTGGAGTCGGCACTTTACCGAAGTCACCTGGGGTGAAAGTGGCTGAGCTGGAGTTGGGATCCTGGTCTACCCTGGAGGGTCACCCCCTCTAGGCAGGCTTGACCTCTCCTACAGATAACATCTTCTGTAAATGTTTATCTCCATCCCTGTGACAGTAGAGATTACTGATTGGTTTGTACGTAGGCCTTCCCATGTCAGGTTATGAGCATTTTGAGGTACGCTCCGGTCTCGTTGATTTCGCTTCCTGGTGCCTCTCATGGCAGCTGGTCAAGCTGGATGCACTTGTGGTCCCTGGGGCTCAGGATAGAGTGCTCTCTCCAAGCCAGGCTGCTGAGAAGAGGATTGAGTCTTTCAGTCCACATTTCTTGTACAGAAGGGATAAAGGATTTACTTTTACTTATCACCTGCTTTCTTAAAGACAAAAAAAGTTGCAGCCAACATCCAGTATAAATTTCTGGGAAAATAACGGTGGAATACATTTAATTGGAATCATTTTAAAATTGTATCTTTAGGTTAGCACTATGTATTAAAGCTTCTGATGAGAGTTGGAATCTTTAAGTACTTTTTCACTGTGCTCTTGCCCCCAGGACAGCAATTCAGAGGTGAGTTTTTATGTAGCTCTTCTGAAACTAAGAACCAGGCAATTTGTGGAGCGGAAGCTGTATCAATGCAAAATAGAGGAAGAAAGACAAGTCAACTAATTTGCAAATTACTTTTCCTGTTAGCCAGTCTTCCTGAGCTACTAATAACCCAGCAAAAGAGAAACAAAGAATTCCAAACATGTTACTGCCATCTATTTACATAATTTTTTTCTCACAATAAATAGCTTGTTACTGGGCAGGAAGTAATGTATATTTGTGCTGACCGGGTGAACTCTGACTGCCATCTGAAGTATAACCTTCCCTTTTCCTCCACCCTGCTGTTCTTTTTTATTTCTTTTCCCCCCAGGTAATAGTCATTAGGGCTTCCTTACTACTCTTGAGAAGGGTCTCTGTTTGTATTTAGGGAGTTTTTTTTGGGGGGGGGGGGAAGAGAAGAGGAGTGGTGGGGTTGGCAGAAAAAAGAACGTGGATGAGAGTCCACGTGGCAGGAGAATGCAGCCGTGAGCACAGTGAGTGCGTGGGAGCAGGGGCTGTGGTTTGGTCACGGCTGCACCCAGGGCCAGGAGCTGCTGGGCGGATGGACGGTGTTCACCGGTCTTTGTCCCGATCATGATTGTTGGCTTTGTTGGTTCTGTGTTGTTTCGTGTTCCCTTTTCTTGGACCATGTAAAGTTCCCGAGCATACCTGACTCTAAACACTCACATTCTCGGATCACACCCATGAACTTGACTTTGGCAATTTTTGTTTCCTTGCGTGAGAGCCAGAGGAAGAACGTCTTTGAAGTGTTCTTCTCTCATAGATCGTGGTTCCCTGAATGTACTGAGCCCACTTCAGCCTGATTCCTGTAAACGTTCAGGGGAGGAATCAGAGGCCTACCCTGTGGGTCCCGGGGGACAAATCACTGCAGCAAACCGGACACCCACCACCTTGGTCCCTGCAAGCTTGTGTCCTGGAAGCCCAGGGTGTGTCGGTCGGTCGGGCCCCTCTCCATTTCCTGGAAAATGGTTTCTCAGGCAGCTTTAGTTCTCTCCTGACGCAGGTCCAATCACGTCAGTCATTTTCTCAGGAGGTTGGAACCGCACACACCGCAGTGCTTGTGGAGCAGATGTAGGTTCCTCAACGTAGCGGTCTGGGTCCTCCACGGGTGGTCCTAAACTTCCCAGCCTCCTCTGCTATGCAGTCCTCACGCAGGAAACATAGTCCAGCCGCCCGAGACTTGGACGCTGTGCTACTCGACTGTGTGTCCGTGCCCTGCCCTTGGCCTGCGGTGACCCCCGTTCACCACCACGTCCAATCCTGGCCACCCTTCATCCCTTCTCGTCCAGACACTGCTGCTTCTGAGGTGTCCCCTGTTTCTTCTCTTGCTTGCTGTGCTCTGCCTTGACCTCTTGTTTTCTGTGGCTACCCAGGTGACTGCCCCTTCAAGTGCCTTGAGGATAGAGACATTTCTTGTTTACCGTATCCCCCCAAGGGCCACCATTCCTCAGCTTTCTGGGGCCTGTGGCCCACAGCTCCGATTTCTGTCCTGGACTTTACCCAGCCATCTTCCCTGTGTCTGTGTCTAGATTTCCATCCCCTTAGGAAGATACCAGCCCTCTGATTAGGGTCCAGCCTGATCTAGGATGGCCTCAACTTGGTGACGTCTGCAGAGACCCTATTTCCAAACAAGGTCATACACATGGGTTCCAGGAATCAGGAACCGAACATCTCTTTTGGGGGGCGGGGCACAATTCAACTACAGCACATGCTTATGTCTGCCTTAAAGACAATGCAGTTTTCTGTACTTAAAATCATTTGAACCATTATTGCCTGTCACCTTTCAGGTAAGTCATTTAGACGTTGCTCACTTGCTTCCCTTTCCAGACATAAGACCTGGTTTAGTTCCAGCCGGGCAAATTGTCACATCATGGAATTTTAAAACTGAAAAGGGTCCATGTAAGTCCTTTTGTTTAAATTTTACAGTAGGAAAAGATAGACAAACCATCTCATTTCCTTGTGCCTCCCGTCATACAGCTGTGACCATAAAGCAGACAAATAATACAGTGTCCCCCGATGCCAGGGCAATGCTCTTCCCGTGCTTTCAGCAAAAGCCCAGAAACAAGGTGTTTCTGATCTGAGTAAATGCCTTTAAAGTGCTAGCCAGGTATTTTAAGGCAGAGGCCCAACCTCTTCGAGTCCTGCAGAGAGTTGCCCTCAGCAAAGCACCAGGAAGGTGCTTTAACCTCTTGCATTTCCTGTCCAAACGACTTAACTGTAAAATTCCCTCTACTAATGTCAGAGATGGGGAACGTCAGAATTACAGTTATGTGTCAAGCCAGTGACAATATTCATGTGCAAGAAGGAGAATAGCGTTTTCCTCATAGTTTATTTATTTGTTTGGCTGCACTGCATGACTTGCAGGATCTTACTTCCATGACCAGGGATTGAACCCGAGCCCATGGCAGTAAAAGCACAGAGTCCTAACCACGGGACCTCCAGGGAACTCTCCCTCATAGTTTAAAAAATGCTTTTTAAGGTTTTTGGGTCAAAAAGTTGGACAGTCTGACATACATGCTTTTCCCTTCCGATATCTTTTCATCTTTTTAAATCAAAAAATAACATGAAGCGTTTTATAGTGTTGTGATCATTATTCAATTTTAACTCTTCCCGAGGGACTGTCCTCAGTTTGATTGACGTTTGAGTCAGTGTTACCCTTCAAAAATAAGGACTGAACAAGTTGCTCTGTAAATGATGCTGCTGTTTTGGCAAAATATCATTGTTGGGGCAAAATAGATTCAACAAGAAAGCACAAAGCAATGAAATCTTTGTTGATCTTTCGCTTTTAATGACTTCAGCATGTGTACTGTGTTTTAGTAACTGCAGAGGGTGTTCTTAATGACCTTGTGTGAAACGTCGTGGTCCAGGCACTGGCATCGGGACTTGTCGGGTTGGGGTGACAGAGGCTGCTCTGCATTTGGATCTGGATCCACGCGTGTCTGACTTTGCTCTGTTACACCATCTCTTAGGTTTACCGCGTGCTGTTGTCTGTCCGTCCTCTAACTCTCCATCTCTCACCACCCTCCTCTCCTGTGCTCTCAGCACCCAGCACCCCGCTGGCCTCCGTGCCGCCGGCACCTGTCCCCTCTCCTCCACTTTGGCTGCCATCACTCTAGCCTTCATTTGAAGGGCCCAGACTCTACTTGGCCTTCCTGCTTCTAGTCTTAATGTGCCCCAGCCCTGTTTCCCTCGGCCACGGACCTCTCAAACGAGTAGACTGAGCTTACGGACCGGCTCGCCTCGGCCCCTTGCGCTCTCGGGGGTGAGCTGACCCCTGCTGCCCTCCCTGCCTGCCTCTCCAGCTCAGCGTCTCCCTCTGCCTGTCTTTTCTTGCACCTCCCGTCCCGTCCCTCTTCCTGCTCTGTTCTGCATGCTCACCCTGCGCCTCTCTTTAACGCGTCCTTCTTCAGGTCACGGTTAAATGTCACTTCCTTAAATCCTGGGGACGTCTCCACCCTACCCCACCACCCCTTACACCTGAAAACATAAGAGTCTTATCACCTCCTTTTCTTTCTTGCCCTTGGACAGTCTGTAGTTACACATTTACACATGACGACTCGCCCAGTGTTCCCCACTGAACCGTGTCCTTTCTGAGGGCAGGGACCAAGTCCGCTTAGTTGACCAGCTGCTCAACCTCTAGCTTCCAGCACCATGACTGTCACACGGCAGGCACTCCATCTGTGTTGAACGGGTGGACAGACACATAACTGACGATGCCCAAAGCAGTGCCTTTAGATAGTTGCCCTTCCTTAGTCCCCGGGCGTTATCATTTCACTTGTTGCTGAAGAACGAACCTGTGTTTGGAGCGGTTTTGTCCCAGTGGCTTTTGGTTTGCTTTATTACTCGTGGTCACTGTCTGCGATTCAGACACCATACAGTGATACGCTTGGCTTTCCAAACTTCCCTGTCAGAGCCAGCCACGATAGAAAAAAAGACTGAGTCCCAGGAGATATAATTCCTCTCGGTTGGCCTGAGCCTGGGTGGGTGGGAGAGAAAGTGCAGGGGCTCTCCTGATTGGCTCCAGATTCCCGGCCTGATGGCCCAGGGGCGTGAACGCACCAGACCCTTCGACCTAGGCTGCGCCACCCCCAGCACCCAAGCACCAGGCTCAGCTCCCTGCCCAGCCCTTGCTGGTCCTGCCTGACATCTCCGCCCAAAGTTGCTTTGGAAGGGGAAGCTCGCTTTCCGGTGATTTATCATCTCAGCAGCCTTGCCAGCTGGGGTCACGGGCACCGGCACATCCGAGTCCACGGGCAGGGCTGTGTGCCCAGGTGTGCAGGGACTGCGCCCTCTACGTGCTGCGGCTTCCACGCGCACGTGCACACCGGCTGGGAGACTTGTCTCTCCGTGACCGTCCCAAGTGTTGTCGCTAACACGACTTCTTTCTCTCTTGTTTACCCACAGTTGGTCATGTTCGGAGTTGGACCTGAACGAGATTCGCCTCATAGTTTACCAGGACTGTGAAAGGAGAGGCAGACAAGTCTTGTTTGATTCTAAAGCTGTTCACAAGCTTGAGGAGGTGGCAGCTCAGGTAGGAAATGTGAATTTGCTTTCTCCTTTTGCGTTTATTAGTCCATCGTCTGCTCTTTGGGCTGAATCGTGCAGCGCCCTTAGGGTTTAGAGGAAATACGGGCAGGGGTTCCCCCCATGCACCCCATTTGTGTTCTTATTAATATACACAGGTGAGACTGTTATCAAGTCATCACGCAGATGCTAAGCATGGTATTGTAGATGTTACCAGAAGCGAATTTGTGGTGAGTCGCAATCCAGTAGGATTTTGATGCCAAATGTGTGCCGTGTAATGGGAAAACTAGAAGGCTAAAAGTCATGAAGCGTTCACCTGAAGGGAAGGTCTGGTATTACCCATAGGTAGTGAGAGGTGTTATATAGCACTGGGTTAAATAGAAGTGGAGAGCTTTCCTCGCCACAGGGCTGCAGGGTGCTAACGTGCACTGTTGTCTGCAAAAGGGCCTACGACCCAAACCCATTTAACCAAGGAAGTTTTATTTCCTTTTTGTAGTGGAGGGTGGGGTGGGGGTGGGGGTTATGGTGATGATGATGGTGGTGGTGATGCTGATGGTGATTGTGGTAATGGAGGTAGTGGTGGTGATGGAGGTGATAGTGGTGATGGTGGGTGATGGTGGTGGAGGTGATGGAGGTGATGATGGTGATGGAGGTGGTGATGGTGGTGGAGGTGATGGAAGTGATGATGGTGATGGAGGTGATGGTGGTGGAGATGATGGAGGTGATGATGGTGATGGAGGTGGTAATGGAGGTGATGGTGGTGATGGAGGTAAAGGTGGTGGTCGTAGTGCTGATGGTGGTGGTGTGGGGCATGGGGGGCCTTGGGGTGGGTAAAATGGGGACAGAGCAGCTCTCAATCCCTTGGAGCCAGAACGGGAAAGGTAGAGTGACGTGTCCAGGTGGGAGCAGAGTCTGGTCTTTCCTGTGAGTCTTCAGGACAGCTGTCCAGTGTATTTCTGACTTGTCACCTTTCAACAGTTATTCAGATGTCTGTAAATTAAATAAATCCCTTTGCGTTTCTTCTTTTCATGTTCAATAATCTGCTACCTGTATTGACTGAATCCTGGCAGTTTAGAGAATGTGCAGCTAAGTAAGTAAATAGTTTATGTCAGGGTCTCTGTTTCTTCAGGGCTGAGGTCTCTTCCTGCTTTGATAAGGTCATTTCTGCAGGAAGGAAGTGTTTGGTTAAAGGTGGTTTAGCTGGGAGGATCCCATGTGCTTTGGAATTTGGCCAGGTAGCTAATCATTATAGCAGTTGTTGGGCTTGTTAGGTAGGTGGCTTGTGTGTATGTGGGGGGGGCGGGGAGGGAGACATAAGAAATCTCTCAGGTGATTCCCTGGAGGCTCTCATAGTAGATTTGTATCGTTTCAGCTGAACCGGCACTTGGCCCTTTGTTTGGTGGATAGGACATGGTTTCTCTGTTTTCCCACATCATTTCCCATTTCCCCGAGGCCTTGCACAGATGGTGTAGGTGAACCCCCTCACTCCGTCACTCAGGCTCCTGATGGGGGTACCAGGTGGAGGAAAAATTCTCACCAGTTTACACAAGTAACCGGAATCCTGTCTGTAGGAGCAGTGATGACCCTGGAGTCTGGAACAGAAGCTTCCTGGGAGCACTCACTTCATCACAGAGGAGCTGGGCCTGGGGAGGCTTGCAGAGCGAGTCCAGCGTGGGCTCTGCTCACTGTACTGGGGTGCTGTCGCCAATCTGAATGGCTCCATGCATGGTGCCAGCCAGAGGGCCTGGGGTTGGGTGGCAGGTGTGGGCTGCACGTCACTCCAGGCCACACGGGGCTGTGTTCCTGGCTTTGGTGGCGTGAAGTGGTGGGCAGACCGGAAGAGGCTGCCGAGGGCGTGAATGTGCCCGGGGGAGACCCCACGCCCTGGACCACCATCCCTGCCTGTGACTGCTGGGGACATGCTTCCTGTTCCCCTTCCATTCTTCCCCCATCTTCAGCCCCCCACCCCCTAGGCAGGCACATGACTGCAGGCATTTGCATTCGACCACCGGTGTGACTGTCACACTGGAGATTAGGTACACTGCACTTGCATTCATGTTTTTCCAAGCAAAGCTGCACACAGAAAAAGCAAAGAAGACTCAGGATAGAAACAACGCATCACAGAGGGTACAGGCTGCCTCTGTAGGGAGCAGTGTAGCTTGGAGAGGAGGGAGACAAACATTAGTAAAGGTTTATCTGTATCCCTCTGTGTCACTGTCATAAAAATCTGCCCTGAACTCAATGTAGAGAACGTGCAGTAGCTAATCCTCTACAAGCCCTGACTTTCGAAGGCCCTGTTGCGTCACATGCTATGTAAGCACAGGAGCCCCTGTTCCAGTGATTCGTCTTCATCGTTCACAAACTCGATCGCGTGGCTTTCTCTAAAGCAGGGGTCCCCAGCCCCAGCCACTACCAGTCCTCGTCCTGTTAGGACCCGGGCCGCACAGCAGGGGGTGGGCAGCGGGTGAGCGGGCGAAGCTTCATCTGTTGCTCCCCATCACTCGCGTTGCCACCTGAGCCATCCCCTCCCCCACCGTCCATGGAAAAAGTGTCTCCCACGAAACTGGTCCCTGGCGCCGTAAAGGTTGGGGACTGCCGCTCTAAAGCAGTACAGGAGGAGGTATGTCATTAAAGCACATGCCCATCTTTCCAGATGAATACTTCTGCCTTCTCAATTCCATTTGCTTGCTGAAAATTTAAATTTGAAGCAATGTCTGTATCCTCATCAATTTTATAGATTGTGAGTCTACATAGTACTAAAAAATCTTCTAGTAACCAAAACAAAGGTCACGTCTCACTGTCGGTTTTAAAATATGAATTGAAACATCAATAACAGTTGAATTATTTAAAGAGAATATTCTTGGGGACTTCCCCGGTGATCCAGTGGTTAGGACTCCGCACTTCCACTCCTGAGTCCTAACCCCTGGTTCAATCCCTGGTCAGGGAACAAATATCCCGCAAGCTGTGCGACAAGCACTGCCAAAAATAATAATAATAATAATAATAATAAAGAGAGTAGTCTTAATACATAACCCACCAGCTCTGTCTCTCACCCTTCCTCAGCATCCGACTCTTCCAAATGTTATAGACTCTCAGGAGCCGTGTTTTTGTCCTCATTGAAAAGAAAAAAACAACACTCTGGTTTTGTATGCCGCTGAGACTCGGCAGAACAGAACGATGTATGAAAGGAACCCCCAGCAAGCGTGTGCTGGGCAGCCTGATACGCTCAGTGGTGGTTTGTTTACCCTCCTCTCCCTCTTCACCCAGAAAACGGAGGACGTCCCCATGAAAACGCCAGCCAGGTGCTGCCAAGGATGCAGCAGCGGCAGCCTCTCTTCCTGTGGCTCCTCCGGGGGATCTTTACCGTATGCCAGGGAGCAGCTTCCAAAGTACCAGGTACAGCCGCCCTTGCGTGCAGAAGACCCCATGGGTTGAAGCCATTTACTGTCATTTCTCCATGGGGATAAATGGCTGCTTGCGGGCCCCACCCCTGGAATAGGAGACTAGGTATCCAAGCTCTACTCAGTGTTCTGTAATGGCCTCTATGGGAAAAGAATCTCAAAAGAGAGGGGATGTATGTACATGTATAACTGAGGCACTTTGCTGTACAGCAGAAGCTAACACAGCACTGTAAATCAAATTAAAACAAACAAACAAACCCCCCCCCCAAAAACCAAAACTGTGCTCTTAGGTGTTTCAGGCCAGTGCTGTGCTCACACTTTGGCTTTTATCTCTCGGTAAGAACTATAACAGAGCAGGGGTGATGCAGTGTAACACCAGATGAGGAGAAATAGTGCAAAGGAGGTAAACCGTCCTGTTTTGCTTCCTTTGTGGTCAGAACCAGATCAATGCACACGTGTTTTCCAGTTTTATTATAAGAGCTCAAAGGATTCTGGGGCTGTATGTGGGCATCCTGAGAAAACAGCACTTGCCAGCAGAAGGAAGGAAGCCTTGTATAGGAGCAGATGGAAAGGCAAGACCTAACTGGAGTGTGAAGGATAGAGGTCTGGTAGCATTTTTTATGTTGTGTGTGTGTGTCTAAGTCAGTAGAGGATAAGGGTTATTGAGAAATATTGCCTAACTGGGTATCAGGGAAGAAGTGTTTCATAAATACTGAATAGCAGAAGGGTACTACATATGGAGGACATATCAGTTTTTATTTTTGGAGCCATGTGGAATTTTCTCCGCCATGTTGCTGGAACAACAAAGCCAGGGAGGTTACCAGCAGCCGCAGGTGTATAGAACGTTGTTCATTTCACGGTGGGGATTGGTGCCACGTGTCTGCCCGTACTTCACGGAGCTGCCAGGCCTCAGGGCAGTATTTGGGTACAACAGCATAGGGAGAAATTTCCAGCGAGTTGAGAATCGCAGTTGCCATGTGGACTTTGTACCCCAAGAAAAAGCAGATTAAGAAATGGAGGTAGTGGGTGGAAATTATTAATAAAGAACGTGAAAGGCTGTTGGCTTCTGTGTGCATGTAGCGAGGAGGCTAGTTAAATAAGGTGGAGAGATTTCTGTTTCTCTTTCCTCCTCTGCAGACGTGTGTAAGTGGGTGTGGGGGTGTGTGTGTGTGTGTGTGAATATATATATGAATATGTGTGTGGATTTGGTGTTTTAAAAAAGAGTGTTAAGGCTGATTGCCATGTTTTTGCTTGGGTAGAAAGCAGAGCAGCAGAGAATCTGGCCAGTGGCCTGGGCATGGTGATTTGGTTTGGCCAGGCTCTGCAGGTCTCAGGCACACTGGTTTGTTTGACACTCACATCCAGCCTCCAGGTCTTGTGTCACCAGCACTTAGAGTAGGAACTGAGCATCCTGTATCCAGACGCATGCACTCATATGTCATCATATGTTCATAACATGCACATGTTACATCATATAAGTGAAGGCATTTGGGCTGCCTGCCTCCAGGGCTCCAGGAGCGTCTGGGCACAGAGATGATGGCGTGGGGGTTCCCGTCGGGAATACCCAGAATCGCAGCAACAGTTGAGGATGCGGACAGTGACAGGAGGGCCCTCTGAGGAACAGCCCTGTCCAAGGGACGATTCAGGAAAATAGAGGTTTAAAAAGGAGAGCCAACTATGTGCATCAGACAACTGAGATGTTTAATAAAGCAAACTGGGAAGCACCCACTGGATTTGACAGGAGCTAACTTTGCATAGTTGGGGGAAGGGGGAGGGAGGCAGTGCCATCCACGTTCTGCTGTGACAAAAAAGATGTGAAAGACTGGTCAGAAGCTAGGGGGTCAAATATTTTTGAAGTGTTTTAGTAAAACTTTAGGATGACCAGACTGTCTGTTATCTTTTGGACCCCACGCAACCCTGCCTGCACTGATTGGCATTTTGTTCAACACTGTTGATTTTGGTTGGATAATCCGGAGTGATATTTATTTTCGGGATGTGTCCTTAGTACCAAGAGGAGTTACCCTGTCTCTTCCATCACTTAATCTTTCTATTTAGACTTTGTAAATGGAGACTTTGAAAATCTTTGTTTCTCATAACAAGATTAATCATGAACTCTGATAAAACCCCTTGGTCCTGTACGAGGATGTTGTGTATAAAGAAGAAATCGTGAAAATTAGTGATAATCTGGGGGAAAAAGTAGGCAGTCACCATTGTAGATTAAGATTGTAAAATAATCAGTTGCTCCTTCAAGAAATGGTTCTAATTATCAACCAAACTGCACATTATTTTCTGTTGCGTTGTACATGATGTGATGGTGGTTTCTTTCACATCTTCTAGTACACGCGCCCCGCCTCTGATGTGAACATGCTCGGGGAAATGATGTTCGGCTCCGTCGCCATGAGCTACAAAGGCTCCACCCTGAAGATTCACTACATACGGTGAGTTTGGGCCACCGCACGTGAGACGTGGCGTGGGGATGTTGACTCCTTTATTCAAACATGCTTAAAAAAAGTTATGCAGTCAAATAATAATCTAAACTTTGTTATCTGATATTTACTAGCACTTGATATTTTTTGCATATCTTTAACAGTTAAAATCGTCTGACATTTTCTATATCACTCTGACCTTGAATCAGCTTATTAGCAGGACAAAATCCTAAGCTTTAACTAAGTACTGTAAATGAAACTTGGATACCAAAGTATTTTGAATATCTGCTAGGTTAGTAATAGTAATACTTTTTTTTTTTTTTTAATAAATTTATTTATTTATTTATTTAATTGGCTGTGTTGGGTCTATTTTTGCTGTGCGTGGGCTTTCCCCAGTTGTGGTGAATGGGGGCTACTCTTCCCTGTGGTGCGCGGGCTCCTCATTGCTGTGGCCTCCCCTGTTGTGGAGCACAGGCTCTAGGTGCGTGGGCTTCAGTAGTTGCAGCACATGGGCTCAATAGTTGTGGCACACGGGCTCAGCCGCTCCACGGCATGTGGGATCCTCCTAGAGCAGGGATCGAACCCGTGTCCCCTGCATTGGCAGGCGGATTCCCAACCACTGCGCCACCTAGGAAGCCAATAGTAATACTTTTAATCAGAGTTATTCAAATGTTTTAAGTTTAAAATTTCAAAATTTCACAAATTTCCCATTTTCAGATAAAAGTTTTAGTTATGATTTTTTCCTTTTATTGAGGTACATATTTTTTCTTCTTTTTTTAAATCATTGAATGAGTGCTCAGTTTTATTTTTGTTTCCAGGAAATGGTGTCTAAAATAAAAGTTTCTGCAAAAAGCAGAATGTGATGACATTAAAGAACATGTTTGTTCTCTGCATGTCGGAACAGAATTTAAGTTGCTTGAGGCACAAGCTGTATGATGGGTAAAAGGAAGCCTTTTCCCAGTCCTGCACTTACAACCTTCTGTCTGTTCATCTGTGCCACATGGCAGGTGAAAAATGTCACCTGAGAAAAAACAAACTTCTGTTGTGAAAATATTTCTACGAAGCGAAGTTTGTTCATCTGAAATATTTGTCCCCAAGGAAAACGGCCCCAGCAGTGTCTCTGTATCTCTCTCTCAGGCTTTTAACATCCTTGGGATTTTAAAATGATAAAATTAGGGGAAAAAAATCTAGGCACCTCACTGATACAGTGATTTGAAAAATACATGTCTCATTCTCTGTAAAATAAAATGCAGAAGTGAATACAACTTTCATAAAAAGTAAAAAGTAAAAAAAAAAAAAAAAAAAAGCATCTCTCTTGTCGTCTGTTCTTTTGGTTTTTTCTCCAGGTCTCCTCCACAGCTCATGGTTAGTAAAGTCTTCTCCGCCAGAATGGGCAGCTTCTGTGGAAGTACAAATAAGTAAGTGTGGGAATTTGCACTTGTCCTCTCCTCACCCTCCGTTTTTCCAAGTGGCTGTTTCTGGATAGTGTCATTCTTTGAGGGCCATAAGGCTTTTAGAGGTGAGAAGCAGGATGAGTCCACCTTAGCAAGGGGGTTTTAAAGGTGGTCCTTGTCTAATACGTAGTGAGTATGAAAAGGCCTTGGATCTTATCAGGTGACCTTAAAGACAAGTGACTAGCTAGCTAGCTAGCTAGATTTGGGGTCTTCACCTGTTACCCTCTATTCCTACTGCTAGGCACCAAGTTTTCATTCCCTGGAAAATGAAAAGTGAAGGGGAAGAAAGAGGGGTCACAGTAATGAGTTTATGGTATTTCCTGATATTATTTTATCTTAAAAAAAAATCTCAGGAATTCCCTGGAGGTCCACTTGGTGCTTCCCACTGAAGGGGGCCCAGGTTCAATCCCTGGTTGGGGAACTAAGATCCCATCAGTGGTGCGGCCAAAACAAAAACAAAAACAAAACAAAACCAAAAAATCTCATCTGTCAGTGTGTTTATTTATTTCTAAGGGAATGAAGCACAGGGTGAGTTTCCCAGGCAGAGAGGCCATCCATGCACCCTCTGTGGTTGGTGGGGACTCAGGCCAGGCAGTATTTTGATTTTCACTCCTGAGTCCCGTCCCCCCCCCTTAATTTCACACTACGTGTGTAGACCAAGAATACTTAAATGTCTGACTTAACTCTTACTCTGGCACATTTGTTTGTATATTTTGAATGTTTCAAGCAGAAATATTTCTTTTTTTTTTTAAAGTCCATACTTTTTCAGATTTCCTTCATTTAAAAAAAATATTTATTTTTATTTATTGGCTGCATTGAGTCTTTGTTGCTGCACGCGGGCTTTCTGTAGTTGCAGTGAGCGGGGGCCACTCTTTGTTGTGGTGTGTGGGCTCCTCATTGCCATGGCTTCTTTTGTTGCGCAGCACAGGCTCTAGGCGTGTGGGCTTCAGTAGTTGCAGCACTTGGGCTCATTACTTGTGGCTCTCGGGCTCTAGAGCACAGGCTCAGTAGTTGTGGTGTACGGGCTTAGTTGCTCCACAGCATGTGAGATCTTTCCGGACCAGGGATCGAACCCGTGTCCCCTGCATTGGTAGGCAGATTCTTAACCACTGTGCTACCAGGGAAGCCCCCAGAAATATTTCTTATACTTCTTTTTTGAATAAAACAACAAAACATTTGTTACACTTGGGTAAGTTTGAAAGAAATGTTGTTATAAATTAAGCATTTTAATGTTTTAGGGGTCAAATGAAGGCTGCTATTTTTTATACAATCCTGGGAAATTAAAGGTGTGTTCCTCTGTAAATTTGGGTACCATTGAGTAAATCTGCTTACTTTTCAGCAGAATAATGAGTTTACTTTTTTGAGCATTTAACATTGGATTGTCATGACTTAAGCCAGTTTAGGAATTGATGTTTACTTTTTTGTGAGATATTCTTTTTCTGACCCTTGATATTATCTAAACATTTATTATACTAACTCCCTCTAATAAAATATGAAGTTTGCATTTAAGTAAAAATTATTCTGGACTCGTTATGCTATATTATCTTCAAAATCTTTATTTTACTTGTGAATAAATACAATAAATTATTAAAATCTGCTTCTCTCACATGTGTGTTTATGAGTAATTCTAACTTTTAAGAAGCTGTGAAATCCAAGTCCTATAAGAGTCATACTTTCTGTTATATGCTCCTCCTGAAAAAGGTTGCTGAATGGATGTAAACAAAGGGTTAAAATGAATTTTATTTTGAGGGTTTATGTAAAATTACCCTTGAAATGAATAACAATATCCTAGGTGTCAGGCACCAAAGCAAGATTTTAGAATTCTGCCTCCCCCGTTATATGATATTGTGAAATTGTTCGGAATGTGTCATTTAGTTTTATAGGTTGAACTACCTCCCAAAGCCTTTCTTGTCTTTTCCTCCAACAAATTCCCCTAAAGTTTAATTCCCTTCGGTAGATGTGAGACTTTATTAATTTATAAAGAAAAGTTGTCTCTCTGTTAGCAAACAACTTTATTTGTTCCTTGATGTTTTTCTCCACTCTCTCCCTTCCTTCCCCTCTCTGGACTCAGCTTGCAAGACAGCTTCGAATACATCAACCAAGACCCTAACTTGGGGAAACTGAACACAAATCAGAATAACCTGGGTCCTTGTCGGACTGGAAGTAACCTAGGTAAACTCCACCACGTAAACGGGGTCTTGCTTTCCGGGTCCTGCCGTTGTGGGTGTGCGTTTTTCTTTCTTTGAGTTTGTGGTGTTGTTTTGTTTTGGCATTATCTTTAATCTATGTTTATTTCTGTGTGTGTACTTTGTCCGCCTCCCCATGTGTGTCTCCGCCCCAGGTGTGCTGCAGGGATGCGGCAGCAAACTGCCACCGGGGGCGGCTGAAGGAGGACCGCTCCGGCTCAGCCGCAGTGCCTCTTTCTTTGCAGGTTTGTGTGGAATGCTGAGTACGGTGTGACCCGCACACCTTAGTAAATCCTGGGCAGGTTCTTAGAAACAAATCTGCTGGATGCCTCTCTAGAAATCCAAGGGGCTCATGAGATATTTAATTTCAAACGCTGCCAAGTTCCTGGCATTCTGAAACTTCCACCTGAGAACCCGTTGTAAACATCTCTGCGGATACCCCAGCGTAAGCCGATTTTGATCTGAAATGAGCCCTTCGTGTTTCTAAGAGGATAATATCTTCTGATTTTCCTCGGCCTGTTCTGCTGCTGTGAACTGTTTCTCTTTGCCGTGGCATCTGTGACCCATTATTCACCTGCATCCTTACCTGCACAGCGTCTTCAAAAGTCATTCTAACCAGAGCATGGAAGACCAACCTCTCCCTCTCTCTTTCTTTCCGCCACCCCCCACCCCCCAGCCTCTCTCTCTCTCTAGCACTTAAGTAGTTCAAATGCACTTTCCACCTTCTTTACAGGTGTAAGCATCTCCGTCCCTGGGTAGGTACATTCTGAGATTGGCCTGGCCTTCTAGTTGAGGCTGTCGAATGTCTGCCATAGGCTGGCATGATTAATTAGTGTGGGAGCCTTCGTTGCTAACATTACAGGTTGTGTTTATTCTTCATTCTGTTTTCCTCCATAGCCCCAAATATGCTAGGCACCCTAGTTAGCTGACTGACACCCTCCTACCTACTTCAGAGTGAGGATAACATGTTTATATACTCTCCTTAAAATTGTGAAAATAAACACGCTTCACAAAATAGCTGGCAAGTAGTCAGTGTAATGATCTGGCAGGACAACCTCGTGCACCGTTAAGCTGACTGTAGCGACGTGTCAGCTATCATGTATCTCCATAAGAGCACAGTTGAGACCAATGTGAAGCATTCTGAGAAGTCTGCAATCCTTTAGAGAGTTTTCTTAGCAACTGTACAAAAGTACTGTCTATGGGTGTGTATGGAATAGACATAGAGGAAGGAATATTTGAAAATGAATATGTGTTTTCTATCTGCCAAGAGAGTGGGTTATAAAACAGAGAAGCATTTTTTTTAAATTTATGTAACGGTTTGAAAGTATTTCTCTTCTCTAGGTTACCGGTAGTTACTACTAAAACTGATTATAAAGCATTTTGAAAATACTCAGTATTTTGAAATATTTCAGTGTGTTGAAAATACTGAAAATACTTAAATGCTATTTAACTTCTACTGATGACGAAGATGCCTAAAAATGTCTGCTTGAGGATGTTTGTTCATTGTATCAAGTGCCTGCATAGTTGGTGATTCGGTTTCTTTAAGAGGTAAGCATCACTCAGAAAAATCTCTCTGCTGCAGTGTGACAGGTACAGGCAGGTGTTCACTGAATTCTGCCTTCTCGGTCCTCTCTCTGTGCACTCGTGCCAGTCGCCACTAGCAGTCGTGAAAACGAGTGCCGTCAATTCGAGCCGCTCGTCTCTGAGAGCCAGTGACCAGATTTCCTTGCCTCCCGCAGCTCACAGCACCCCGGTCGACATGCCGAGCAGAGGACAGAACGAGGACAGGGACAGCGGCATCGCCCGCTCAGGTACGTGCCTTTCCTCTTGTTGGCGTCACCCGTGGCGCGAGCCCTCTGAGATCCGGGCCTTTACGGGCAGCATCTGGGTGTGACGTGCACAGAGACAGCTCTCGCGAGACGAATGAACTTCGAGGAGTGTTTTTAGAGGGAGGCCTCCTGCAGCCAGCGGTCCCAGGGCCTTGCCTGCTGAGTCCTGAGCATCAAATCAGAGGAAGGACAGTGTCTGTGGGAGTCCTCTGGCCACGATCATGGGGGCTGCCTGCTGACCTGCTCACTCTTTCTTCTGTCCTGGACGCATGATGCTCTAGATTTTACCTCCCAGTACCCCTTCTCTCCTTAAGTTCTTACTGACGAGGGTTCTTGGCCTCCTCGATCAATGGAAATTGACTGGAGGCCAGACTTGAAATTCAGACAAAGCTTTATTGGGGCCCCTGCTGCAACGGGGGGAGTGAGAACAAGTATTTGCTCGCTCCCCGAGGAGGAACCCAGCTGGTTCCTTATATGGGGTAAGGGTAGGGGTGTGTCCAGGGGTCAGGCCAGAGGGGTGGCTCTGAGCCCACCCCTTTGGTGGGGTCGTGTGCAGGGTGCATGCGAGGTACCCTGTTTTGGCTCCCGGCCCTTCAGAAATGGCAGCTGGGTTTTGTCCTTTTTACATCTTGTCCATAACTTGCTCCACCTGCACATGCATGCAGTTGTTTTTAGTCGTTTAAAGTTTCTTTGTATGTTGCTGCTTGAGGAGATGTTTGTCCAGGTGCAAGCACTGCAGCAAAAGGTCCCAGCTCCCAGGTCCCAGCCTGTCTCAAAGCCTTCAACTTTTCTAATACTGTTTTTAAGATCTTTTGATTTCTGCTTTTGTACATGATTCTGCTGTTGATTTTGATATGTGGATCATATCTGAGGTAGATCCCGTGCTGTGAAAGAAGGGTGGTGAGCGAACGATGTGGCATTTGAGGGTTCAGGGCTGTTTGCACTGTGCCCACTGCAGATCCGGGGCGCCCACGTGTCTCCTGCACCTGCCTGGTGGCCAGGCAGCCCCCGGCTGTGCTGGGCCTGGGGCTGGGCTCACTGCCTTCACTCGTTTCAGTTTCCCTTGGGCCCCTTCCCTGTGGTGCCAGAGCCCTTCGCCCCGCTTGGCACAGCTCTGCTCCCAGGTTATTAAATGAAATGGAATTTGTGACCAAGTCCCCCTATTTGGTTAATACACATCACATGATGGAAAGTTCACAGCATCCTACTTATGGTTAGATTCAACAAGTCAACTCATGTTGGGCTTCCTAATCCTGTCTTGTGTAAAGTTGGGCAGGAAACCCTTGGTCAGAGGTGGGACTCCCGTTGGTTAGATCTGTGTCATTTTCATTTGTAGCACATTTTGTACAAACATAAAATCTAGAAGGTGAAGAGCTTATGAGGTGGTAAGAGAACTCTTACTTTGTGTTGGTGTCTGATGGCACTCGAAACGATCTCCCATCCCTTACGGCACGTGGTCAGTGTCCGCCCCACAGGCCAGTCTGACGTCTTTGAGTCACATCCGTCCATGAGTTACCCGAGGCCGTGGGTGTGCAGTGAACGACCTTAGTGTCCCAGAGCCCAGCTCCCGGTCCCTGCAGGGCCTTGCCGGACAGGCTTGGCTGGGGCTGGCTCTGTTCTGGTCGACTCTCCAGGCAAGAAGAAGTGGGTTCTACCTGGAAGCAAGGTCACACTCAGTCACAGTTACTGCCTTAGTGGCCCAGAGAATTTGCTATGTTTGGCTTTGTGTGGTGAACACTTTTTACCCAAAGATGATGAGTTTTGAGCCGGGGCCAATTCTGAGCCCTGAGGTCTCAGGGTTCCCACCATAACCTTCTCTTATGTGTCTGTTTTTTTCTCCTTCTTGTTCCAGAAAAGACTAGAGAGACAGTGGGGGGAGCTGGTGCCAACAGAAGCGTTAAGCCCAAGTTTGGACACTCCTGGGTGGCTTCTCGGTTTATTGTGTGATTGGGGTAAAAGGTTCACACTGTGCACATCCGAATCCCATAAGTTTGGTACTCTTGCTGTTACCAGCCAGGGTTCTTGCCCTCCTTAATCAATAGAAATTGATCAGAGGCCAGATAAGAAATTCAGGCAAGGCTTTATCCCGGCTCCTGCTGCAGCAGAGGGGAGTGAGAAGAAATTAACAGGTTCCCGCTGGTTCCTTACATGGGGTGGGGGCGGGGGGCAGGGGTCTGGCCGGAGGGGCGGCCTAGGTGGTCTGCCCACCCCTTAGGTGGTGGTGTGTGCAGGGGGCACGCACAGGACCCTGCTTTTGAGCCTGACCCCCTGCTTTTCTCCAGACTCTTCAAAAGTGGCAGTTGGGTTTTTTGGTCTCTTTGTATCTTTTGTCCATAATTTTGCCCCAACAGCACCTTGCATGCAGTTATTTTTAGTCTCATACAGTTTCTTTGTATTTTGTTGCTTGAGGAGAGGTGTGTCCAGGTGCAAGCAGTGCAGCAAAGGGTCCCAGGTCCCAGGCTGCTCATTCTGACTCTGAATTGCTGCTAAGACAAGTCTCCTCGCCTTTGAGAAGTGGGAAAGTTGAGGGGCCGAGTTTGCATTGACGTGAAAGGTCAGTGGCGGCTCGATCTGAATGCTTTCTCAGGGGGAGGGGCAGATGTGAACCTGATGCAGACGTGAACTTTGGCTTCATCTGCAGCCTGGCTCCTGAACCTGGCATCTCTCCTTCAAGGCTCCCACCCTCCTGCTGGGTGGCCGGGCAGATGTGGGGCTGTCTGCACCGGGCCGAGGGGCCTTCTGCTCCCCTGGGCTCCTGGAGGGCATGCTCCCCTTTCGCCCTGCTCTGAAATCCCCGGGTCACCCCTGGGGAGGGTCGCCCCCAGCACAGTCCTCCCATGCTCCCACCACGGTTGGTTCTCTAGGCCTCTACTCCTCTCGTCACCCACACTGTGTGGGACCAAGGTCCTCTCGTCCTGAAGCAGAGTGGGGACTCCGAGTGTTTGACCTGAATTAGCAGAAGAGGTGGAGAAATTACAGACATTGTTTATTCCTTTTTTCTCTAATCTGTAACTTCCTGTCTGAAGAGTTGAGGGAAGGGGAAATATTTTTAAATAGATTTTATTTTTCAGAACAGTTGCAGATTTGCAGACCAATTGACATGATGGTAGGGAGCTCTTGTGTACCCTGATATTAACATCTTAGCTAATAAGACGTGGCGTTGCGTTGTCACGTCCGGTTGACTCTGCTCGGCCCTGGCAATTCCTCAGACTTCCTGTGTTTTGATGACCTTGACAGTTTTGGGGAGTAGCGGTCAGGTATGGTGTCGAATGCCAACTGTTGGAATTTGATGTTTTCCACATGGTCAGATTGGGGTTATGGGTTTTGGAAGCAAGCTCGCAAAGGTACAGTGACATTTTCATGACTTCTGACCAAGGGTACGTGCTGTCAGCATAAATTATGACCATTGACGGTGGCCTTGGTCACCTGGCTGACGTAGTGTTGGTCCAGTTTCTCCCTGTCACGTGACCCTTTGTCACCTCCTCACTGTGACTTAGGAGGGGGCCACCATGCATAGCCTACACTTGCGGGTGGAGAGGGTGCCCCGCCTCCTGGGGGTAGGGCCCTGCATCAGCTATTTGGAGTTCTTCTGCATGGCAGGCTGTCCTCCCGCCATCCATCCAAGCGGTCAGTCATTTGTATCAAGAAGGACTCAGAGATACTTATTTTATACTTTGGGTTATCCCAATACTGTTTTATCTTGCTGCTCACGTGGCTCCAGCTTTGGCCATGGAAGCCGTGGAGCTCTTTCCCATTGGCTCCTGTGTTTCTTTAACAACCCCATGCTCTGTGTGTGTGTGTGTATGTGCACGTGTGTGTAGCACTTCCTCACTTTCTGGCACTACAGGATGCTCCAGACCTGCCTTGTATATTTCCTACCCCATTCCCAGAATGTCGTGTCTCCACGGAGCCCTGTCCTTTCATGGATACGGAATTAGACTCCAAGGCCTGGATACGAGACGTGCTTGCTGCGCCTGGAGTGTTGTTTCCCTGTACGTACTGCTGCCTGCGATGCCTGCACCTGTATTCAGTTAAGCGTGTGTGGTACTGATTTCTCTGTTGCCTGTTATCCGTGAGCATGTGGACCACCCCACCCTCCCTGCCTGGCTTATCTGTAAACTGCCCTCTGATGGTGAGACCCCTGGCTCCCTGCCTGCCGTGCATTTAGTTAATGGATTCATTGCAGGGCATATACAGCAGGGTCAGGGTGCTTAACCTGCGCTCCTGTGGGAAACCCCTTTTTTAAACTAGAATGCTTGTGTGCAGCTCCTCTGACCTTAGTCTCACAGACGTCCACTCATTTCCACGGTTACCTAGCCCAGCATCTTTGGAGATGGGGAATGTTTGCAGCTGTAGGTAGCAGGCCGGCAGAAGCTCTGAAATCACAGCTGACACCGGTTCATCTTCATGATAAACTAGTTGCATGATGGCTGCCCCAAAACTCTGAATCTCACAAGTCACATCTGAAGAATGACTTAAGGTTCTTATTTTCCCCAGTAGTTCAGTAAGGAAGTAACCTTAGAAAAGCTTCTTTGTTTTTTTGCTATTTATTGATTTTTAAAAATAATTTTACTTATTTATTGGCTGCATTGGGTCTTCATTGCTGTGTGTGGGCTTTCTCTAGTTGCAGTGAGCAGGGGCTACTCTTCGTTGTAGTACACGGGCTTCTCATTGCAGTGGCTTCTCTTGTTGCAGAGCACGGGCTCTGGGAGCGCAGGCTTTGGTAGCTGTGGCGCGTATGCTTCAGTAGTTGTGGCTCATGGGCTCTAGAGTGCAGGCTCAGTAGTCGTGGCACACAGGCTTAGCTGCTCCACGGCATGTGGGGTCTTCCTGGACCAGGGATTGAATCTTTGTCCCCTGCGTTGGCAGGCGGATTCTTAACCACTGTGCCACCAGGGAAGTCCCATTTTTCTTTTGCTTTTTATTTTTATTTTTTAAAGAACTTTTATTGAGATACAGTTAACATGCAATAAACTGCATATATTTAGAGGGTACAATTTGGTATCCCAATCTCCCAATTCATTCCCCCCCCAACCCTCCCCGTCTTTTGCTTTTTAAATCATCCTCTGTAGAGAGGAGCTTGATCTGGGATGAGGAGTCTGAGAGCACATGGTACGGTTCCCTGACAGAAAGACAAGATACGGAGGGTCTCTGTCCCTCCTGCACTAGCCCCTTCCCCGCACCCACCTTCTGCAAGCCTCAGGGAGGAGTGTCGTGGGTGCTGACTGCGTGCTCCTCCTGCACAGTGTGCCGCGGGGACGCAAAGCGCCATCTGGGTTTGCACTCCTGGAGGGCTTCCTGTTGTAGGAGAACTCAGTCATCGTGGTGCTTTCCACAGTCTGACCAGATTGCTGCAGTTGAGGTTGAGGGAAGCAGTTGGAAGGGTAGCCCCAATTCAGGTGGTGGTGAAGCCACATTTATTTATTGAATAACAATCGTATGGCTCCCTAGGCTGGCAGGCTCTGCCAGAATTGGGGCGATTTTGAGGAAGAGTAGCCCACAGCACCTGCCCGCAGGAGGGTACGTGTAAACCCAGGGTTCAAATAGAGTACGATGAGCACTGCCTCACCCGCCGTGTGAGAGCAGAGAGGAAGCTGAGGACCTGGGCCTGGGGCTGGGGGCAGCTCTGGGGGGTGCAGCCCCACGGGATGGGGGTGGGGTATTTGAGTGACACCCAGAAGCAAGGAAAGAGCTGCATCAGGGTTTAGGAAAAGAGCTTTGCTGAAGCTTGTTTGTGCAGGGCTGTAGACCCCGGGGCTGCACAGGTAAACTGTTACTGCAGTGTCAGGGGTGGGGGGTAGCCCAGGGCTGGAAACAAAAGATTCCAGCACCCTGTGAGGGTCTTGTTAGGCAGGCAGCTAAGGGGGAAACCCGGTTGGCTCTATATTTTAGGTCTATTTGGTGCCTCACAAACTGCTCCACAAAAAACTGCACCAGTATATTCATTGCTAAAGTAGATTAATTCAGCAGGGGGTACAGGGACTGAAGGAGATGGGCAATAGATAGATTTTTTTCCTGTTAACTTTTTCTCCCCCAAACTGTTAGGGCTTCTCACCTCTGTGTGTGTGTGTGTGTGTGTGTGTGTGTGTGTGTGTGTGTGTGTGTGTGTGTGTAAAGCTAGTATAAAAGGATTATCTGATTTAGCATGAAATTTTTACAAACAGTAAACACAGTTCATTGGTTTTTTTCCTCCTTCCTTTTTTGGAATAGTATCTTAGGGGGAGTAAAAACCTTTTAGTTTTTTCCTGGGTTATTCAGTAGCTTTTTGTAATAACAGAGAGGAAATCAAATCTTAATTCTGATCTGTGCCTTCATGCATTTTGCTCCCCAGTGCCTCTTTACCTAGTTTGTAACGCACGTGTGCACACACGTGCGCGCACACACACACACACACACACACACACACACACACACACACACAGAATAAGAGATAGAGCAATAACAAGAAAATCCAATTTCTTTACTGCTTTAATGAGTTAAATTATCTATCTAATTTTTTTAAAGGCACTTCCTCAGTAAAGAAACAAACTAAACAGCAAGCTCACAGTGTTTTTCTACATTAGAGTATTAGTTTGCTCAAAAGTCTTTGCCTTATTTCCTGAATTTTTGTATTAAGGAAGTCAAGTGAGAAAGACATATATAAAATTTGATGTTCGTATTCATAGACGTTTACTTGGAACCGAAGTTTGAGAACCGTTTTTCTGGTGTCTTTGTGGAGGATGAAAACCAGGAGTAGGAAACAAGGTGAGCTGTTGTTGCTTAGCAGGAGATTGGAGGCAGCGTAAATGTTCATCCAGGGCCTGGTTAAATCACACTCGTCCGGCAAGGGAATCCCATGCGGCGATTAGAAGAACCATGGCAGCTGGCAGGCCTCGAAATAGAAAAGTTCTCTTAGATATATTTTTAAGTGAAAAAAGAAAGGTTGATCAACGGTGAGTTACAGTAAACTGCTATTTATGTTTCAAGAGAAAAAGGACATATACAAGATCTCTCTCCACATATAAAGATAGAAAAGTGTGTTCATTGAATGTCTCTGGAAAGAATACCCCCCGGGCCAGGTATGGAGGGAGTGCATTCCCATTCTCTTTTGGAGATTTCAAATGTGTCCTCTGTGCATATATGCGTCAGAAAGACAAATTATTTCTCAAGAGGTTATTTGAGTGGTTGCCCTTAGGAAAGTTCAGGGAAGGTCTCGGGAGAGAGGAGGGATGGGTTTCAGCCGTGCTGGGAGGGGGTCTCAGTGGGGCATGGGGACTGATGGGACACAGGGCATGGGGGGGACCAAGGTGACCCTCCAGTTTCTAACAGGAGAACAAGCGGGGGATGTGGGCATGGACCATATAGGGGAGCAGGAGGCGTCCGGGAAGACCTGTGTTGAGACTGTATCTCAGTTAGAAGCACCCGTGAGTGCTCCAGTCATGAGCGGTCAACTGTATTTTAGAAAGAGGACACGGGTGAGGCAAAAGCTACAATCTGGTGGTCATGGGTGCAGAGGAGAGAAAGGTCCAGGGGTCCGGAGTTGGGACCAGCCTCCCGGCCTGGGCACCCACTACCTCCATCCAGCTCTCAAGCCGCTTCTTCAGCAGCGTGCTCAGATCATGGACACGGAAGGTCATGTCCCCATTCTCTGTGTCGCTGCATTTCCTGTGCTCTTAGAAGTAGTAAAATGGTCAGTGTGGGGAGAACGTCTAGCATGTATGTTCAGACACGTTTATGAAGTGTTTTACGGTGAAACTTGGACAAGAATGCATGCTGTCATGGTGTTCAGACAAGACCGGAGCTTTGGCCACTGTGTGGTTTGGGTGTGAAGACGGATCACACGCGTACACACACACACACACACACACACGGCGAGGGCCAAGGGAGATTCACCATACACACACACACACACACACACACACACACACACACACACACACACACACACACACACACACACACACACACACACGGCGAGGGCCAAGGGAGATTCACCATCCAGAAGGTGAGGCCTCCTGTGGGCTCAGGTGGGCTGCCTGAGGGACGCGGACAGAGAGGGCGCTGGGATGTGGTGCTCAGGGTGGGGGTCCCCATCCCCCTGGCCCCAGGTGAGGGGCACTGGGCTTGCCCAGGTGTGGGGCACACAGGAGAGGCCGGGTGGAGCTCAGGGCTTTCCGCAGTCAGACATTAAAAAACAGTCAGTCTCCTTATTACAGCTCGGGTGACCCCTGAATAATGCATAATACATCCGTCTGTCCCTGGAGCCTCCGCAGACGGCACAGATGCAGTACTCTGGGGGAGGAGCAGGGGGCGGGGCGGGGGGCGGGCTGGGTTGTCTTGGGTGTGGGGGGAGGCTGCGGCCCATGTCCATGTGGGCAGAGGCTACACTGCCGCCCACCCGAGTCCTGGCTTCTGGGGACACAGAGCTCAGCAGCTCATCTCTACCCACTGCCCTGTCTCCCTGGGGAGTGGTCGCCAGACGGTTTCTCACCTACTCCTGGCTTCTGATGGCTTATGGGGTTTGCACCCTGCCTCCCTCTGCCCGGAGCCTAGATTACAAAGCCATTTAGCTGTGGTCTAGTACCAGCTCCCCAGCAGCAGGGTCTCCGTGTTCTTTTCACTCTTCTTTTCACTGAGTAATAAACTGTCCAGACCTAAAAACATCTTCTTGTATCTGTACTGTAGAGCTCTCCCTCAGGCTTTGCCTTGTCCTGTGCATGTGAAGTTGACCATCTGGACTGCTGCTTGGGGGGAGCTCAGTGTCTTCGTTTCTGTATCCTTCTCTTCTTTCAGGCCAGGCCTGTGCTGTGCTTCTAGAATAGACATTTATCTTCACAAATATGTCAACTCTTTTCACGTTAGCTTTTTCCTTTCTAGGCTTGCATCCATTTATACCTGTGTAAGAAAAATTAGAATCAAGAAGTAATGCACACAACAGCCAAAACTAAAAGGGATCTAAGAATAATTCTAAGAAAAGATGTGTGATACTGTTAAGGAGAAATTTAAAAGTTTTTATTAGAAAGAGACCTACATAAATGGAGAGAAATCAAGTTCCACAAATCTATAAATTCAGTGTAATTTTAATTAAAACCCCTTGTGAAGTGGGGCAAAATCAGTCTTATTTGTGTGGAAGAGCAAAGGACCAAGAGAGTGTTTATGCTTTCCGAAAGTCTTTGTAGAGTTCATTCTTAGAGCTCAGACTGTGGCTAAAAAGGCACAGAAAAGTTAAATAACTTGGCATATAAATGTAGAGAGCGAGTAGGCCACCAAGGCTGGGCTAGGGTTTATACCCTAGAGGAGGAATTAAAATGCAAGATGTTTTCAGTGGAATATTATTTGGTGCTAAAGAGAAGTGAACTATCAGGCCATGAAAAGACGTGGGGGAACCTTAAATGCTTATGACTACGTGAAAGAAGCCAGTCAGCAAAGCCTGTGTGCTGTGTGACGACCACCGTATGACACCGTGCAAATGGCAAAACCAAAGGGGCCGTGAGGAGATTGGTTGTTGCCCGGGCTTGGCTGGGTGAAGATGGGGGGAGAATGGGTAGAGCACAGGAGACTTTCAGGGAAGTGAACCTATTCTGCACGGTCCTGTAGTGGTGGGTGCCTCTCGTTATTTGTCCAGGCACGTGGACTGTACAACATGAAGTGAACCCCCATGAAATGATGGACTCCGGGTGATAAGTGTCATTGCAGGTCCTCAGTTGTAACAGACATTCCTTCTGATGGGGCTGTGGATCCCGGGGGAGGCTGTGCACGTGTGGGGGGAGGGGTCCCCGGGGAGTCTCTGCACCTTCCACTCCGTTTTACCGTGAACCTAAAACTGCTCTCAAAAAATAAGGTCTATTTTTAAAAATTGAGATGTTTTGAAATCTTGGTGGCAAGAACATTTTCTGTGTCTTTTCATTCAGGGAGTTGTATAGGAATTTTATTAAAACTTAAAGTACCTGTGGTGCTTTTGAGGACCTTTATAGTCTTCAAATAATTTTGTGGTTTAGGAGCTAAAGTGTGTTAACCAAAATCTGATTTGCCAATTAACTTGTTTGGTTTATAAAAAAAGACATTTTCCTGTCAGATAATAATTGACCTTTTAAATGCTTCTGCTCTTTTGTGATTAGAAACACAACTGCTAAGCTTTAAGGAACCTTATATTTTTCAAGTGTTTAAATAAGCAGAAACTCTTAAGAGAAGTACTATCAGTGTTATAGTAAACAAAGACCATTGTTGTGCTTCGGATGTAGTGCCCTCTGTGTCAAACAGAGAGAAAGGGTTCAGACTCAGAGCCATACCTCTACCACCACCATCACCTCCATCATCACCATCACCATCACCACCACCTCCACCTCCACCATCACCACCATCACCACCACCTCCACCGCCACCATCACCACCATCACCTCCATCATCACCACCACCACCTTCATTACCACCACCATGACCTCCACCATCACCATCACCACCAACATGAAAAAAGATTTTCTTTTAATAAAGGTGAGGGGCAAAAAGAGAAAATCCAAATGCTTTGTACGCAGCTTTGACCATAGGAATCTTTTTAACAAATTTAGGCTTTGAACTCTAGAAATGTGTCTTCTGATGCTTTGTTTCTGCCATGTTTGTCTATCGAGACAGGCATCACCGTCCTTCACATAATCACTTGCTCATTCTTCATGTGGCAACATTTCTTGAGCATCTTATGCGCCAGATGTTTTTGTCAGATGTGGGGATAGATCAGTGATCAAATAGACATGGAGTTATAGTCAATAAAGGAGACCCAGAGAAAGACAATAAAGTATAGGTAGGCTCTCATCACCACCAGGGTGCTTGAGGAAGGCCTCTCCCAGAAGCCGAAGTTTTAGCTGACTTGTGTGCCCGTGGTAACCGGCTTGGTGAAGACCACAGAGCAAAGAGCATCTTAGGCCTGGGGGCTGCAGAGCCCAGGGGTGGCAGCAGGCTTTGCAGGTTTGTGTGTGGGAAGCAGAAAGACCATTGTGTACCAAGAACAGAGGAAGGCTGGATGTAGCGAAGGGAGAGTGCAAGAAGAGCTTGGAGAAGAAATAGGTCCCTGTTTTAATTTTGGCATCACTGTTTCCAGTTACATGTAGACCTTTCCAAGCTGTGGAGGAGACGGAAGACTCAGGCCTCTTCCGCCAGGTGTCTCCTTGCAAATGAGAGTTGTCTGGCAGGTCCCAACCTGTTGCTCTAGACCCTGCGTGTTTGCCGCAGCTCTGCTCCTGCACGGTCCCAAGGGTGCTGCCGTGTCTGTGAGCTCATGACTCCATTTTCCAGCAGCATCAACAAGCCAACCTCAGAATTCTTCCTGTTGAGGAGTGCTTGACTTTTGCATTTCCTTTTCCAGTGTCAGGCGTGCTCCTTGGAACTCACCATACTCTGTGGTTATCTGGTAATTCCTTGGGGATTTTCGTTTCTTCTCCTCCCCTAGAATGGGAGCTCCCCAAGGGCAGAGACCCACCTACTGTGTCACTCTGATTGCTCCGTCCCCAGCAGCCTGAAACCTGCCTGGCATGTAGGAGATGCTCAATGGATATTTGAGCGAGGTGGGGGGTGGGGGGGGATATGTCCCCCATATATATACAAGGAGGAGTACACATAGATTTTTTATAGAGTCATTGAGATGATCTAGTTATTTTCATAGGAAACATCTGGGATGCCCTTTCCATGGCTGGCTCTTGCTGGCATTTAAATCTTAGTTCAGATGTCCCATTTTCATAAGAGTATTCTCTACTGCTGATTAGAAAGTTTACCTCTTCCACCCCCATAAACATTTGCCCTGGTTGCTTAAAGAAAATAATATGAACTTATCACCATCTGAAATCATCTTGTTTATTTATTCCATGAGTGTGAGCTTCTTAAGGGCAGAGACCAGCTCTGTGCTGTAACTTTCTGCTCCAGGCCTGGGTGGTGCTTAGTAGGTGCTCAGTGAACGTGTGTTAAGGGAATGGATTTGATTTAAGAGTTTCAGGGCATTATTTTTTCAAATCATCAGTACAGTGTTTCTAGTAAACTCTCCAAATAGCATAGCTTGACCTTGAATGACACAGGCCAAGAAGAGCCAGCGGTCAGCATTTTTAAGGCTTTAGACGTATTCTTTTTTCTCACTGATGATTCCTGCAGGAATAAATAGATGCTCTTTGAAGAGCCCCTCAGTCAGGAGGGTGGGGATGAAAGCTCAAATTATTTTCTTATTAATGCACAAAACGCCATAAGTCTTTGCAGTCTGTATGCATTAACATTTGTTCTAATTATAAAAGTATTCTAAAAAGAAAAGCGATACTAAAAATATTAAGCAGTGTTAGACATAGCACTTTGAAAGCTGAAACTGAGCTTATGAATAATTTAACTGAAAGTCTCACATTTTACAACTGAGGCACCAACTGGAGAATTTCTCTACCCGGCTCACGGAGGTGGAACCCACCCCACGTAGCTCTCATGCACAAGCTCTTCAGTGTCCTGGAGATGCCAGGCCCTGTAGCGAAGGTAGGGAAACAGCCGAGCAAGCCCACGCAGCCCTGGCGATGGGGACGCACTCCAGCACCCCAGGACGGCTCGTCTCTGCACTGCCTTTCAGGCCACAGCCCAGCCCAGTCACATGCACTAAATGGTGATTGAATCCACTCTTCTCTCATGAAAATGGCAGTAGTTTACAATTATAAGCCAAAATTTGGCCTGTTCCTGCATTTGAGAGTTGTAGCTGTATTGTTTCCCAGAATATCTGATTGACGACGTATACCACAGTACTTTTACATAAAAACCTTACTACATGATATTAAAATATTTTTGAGGATATTCTGGAGAGCACTAAACCAGCCCTTTAACATATATTTCATGTGTAGAAAAATCATTCAGCATTTTATAGTGAGGATAAAAGGAATATCCTCCGGGTTTTTTTTATTATTTTATTTTTTGTCTTTCTTTTTCATGTCTCTATTACAAGTTCTTGGTTCTTTTTGTAATTAACTAATCAGAATTAATGACATTTTAGTACTCCGGAATGTCTTACCTAGCCCACCTTTTCCGAGAGTTATCAGAGAGAGTGAGTAGCTAACATTTAATATATGGGGCCCTGGGCTAAGTGCTTTTCATGTTTTGATTTGTTTAATCCTCACAGGAACCATATGAAATAGGTCAGTGGTTTTCAAAGCTTTCTTTTGTCTGCAGCAGCCTATGCTAATGCATTTCACATCATGATCTAGTAACAAACATCTTTATATATAACAAAAGTGTCACCAATTAATGTTAACACTGCAATCTGCTCTCTTTTCTTTCCTGCTTCCTTTTTAAAATACCAGTTTTGACCCACTAAAGAATCCATAACCCATTAGCAGGTTGCCGCGCTCATGGAAAGTACTGAGGTGTGGTCCTTTTTTGCCCCCATTTTACAGATGAGAAAGCTGAAAGGTTAAGTGAACTAACTGCCCAAGTGTCTCAGCCTGTGAGTGGCAGAGCTGGCATTTGAACAAGAGCCTGGTTTTACGTGGTTTACTAAACCAAATCCTGCAGCAATACAAATTCCAGAAGAATGTTGTCCTCAGGTCATCTCCATCTTGCTTTGTAATCAGGGGGAAAAAAGTACATATAATACAAGTACTGCGCCTCAACTGTGTCCTGCACCTACCAAGAAGAAGCTGATCTGCTCAGCATAAGACTGGGAGAGAGACAGGGGACCCTGAAGATTTGGGAATAGGGACTGAGGATCTTCTGGATCTAATAGTGGATTTTGAAAACTCGGGGGTGGGACAGACATGTCTAATTAGGACTTTTTATTAAGAAGTAATATGTGGCTTTGAGGAAAAATTGTCTTTTATCTCCCTTCAAAATTCTCAGTAAAATTACCTATTCGCTGATATTTGAAATGTGGATTTGATTTTGGAGGTTTAAGTCCAGGCTCACCTGGTAACACTTCAGTGCAGAAGTGCCATCTGCTTAGCAAACATTTGTTCGTTGTCTGTTGTGTCTCAGGCACTGTCCTGGGTACAAGGAATCAAAGGTAAATAACATCTACCGAAGACACTTCCTGTGCATGTTGACTGACTCAGAAGAAATGCATCTCGACGCTCACAGCACCTCCGCTGTAGACAGAAGGACGCCTGAGTCATTAATATCTCACCTTGTAGCTGGGGGTGAGATGTTAGCTCTGTGAGGGACCCATGGACACTGAGCAGTGCCTGGCATGTTGCAGACACTTGACTCGCAGCCAGGCAACCTTCGCAGGATTTCAGAACTCACGTTTGTTTCCATCTGCCTGTAAAAGTATAAATAAAAATACGATGGCTCACATAGAGGAGCTGCCTTCCAGATGGTGTCCATGAGCATGGTATACGGTGCGTACTGAAGTCAGTGCCTGTGCCCTGTGATCCGCTTCTGAAAATGTCGACCAGCCAGCTGTCACATTCCACTCCCTTCTCTACTGAATAATGTTTCAGTGTCTTGATTCCTTGGCCCTGGGGAGGTAAAAGGAGGAAAAGTCTGCCTCCTCCCTTCATTCTTCCAAACCCATAGAACTCTCCCAAGCAGCCAGGGTTTGAAAGAAGCCCTTTGCCTGCCCTGACGGGGACCCATCGAGCTGCGTGTTGCCCACACTGGGGGAGGTACTGATATTACGTAGCAGGAGGAAGCAGAGAGGCTCGAGGCAAATAAGTAATCCAAGCAGAAAATACATTTAGGACCAGATGTTCCTCTTTCACAGCCAAGGGAGCGACAGGGGCAGGGGAAGGGGGTGAGTGCTGTGTATTTGGAGATGGAGGGGAGAGAGGATGCTATGTGGAGGAGCTACCTTTTTGCCTGGATTTTACCTCGAAATACAGAGTGAAGAAGCAGTCAGGAGGGAGAAAT
Source organism: Hippopotamus amphibius kiboko (assembly GCF_030028045.1). Classification (NCBI taxonomy): domain Eukaryota; kingdom Metazoa; phylum Chordata; class Mammalia; order Artiodactyla; family Hippopotamidae; genus Hippopotamus; species Hippopotamus amphibius. Next base: position 89,082,152 of record NC_080188.1, read on the forward strand.
GTGTGTGAATACACTCTGTGTGGTGCTGGTTACCAGGCAGCAATATCACTAGTTCCATGGACCATTGTATTAGAAATCTGCAGTCTGCATTCTGATTGGATGAGTAATATTTGTTTGCGCTTGTAACGTGGGGCCTGGTGCCTGGTCATTGATGATGCACTTGCCGTGTCTGTGATCCCTGTGCCTTTTAAAGGACGTTTTCTTTGCTGTACAGACGTCTTCGAGAGAGTCCCCCTGCTGGGTGTGGCCGGTAGAACCTGAACAGTTAGGCAACTTGGCTGATGTTTTTCATGTAGGTCCACACGGACTCCTTGAGCTCAGCTCTCGACTTTTCTTCCCCCAGCCTCTCTGAGCAGCCTTCTGATCACACCTTTCCCGTCTCCAAGCTCCTCTACGTCCTCCTCCAGCAGTTACCAGCGCCGCTGGCTTCGGAGCCAGACCACAAGCTTGGAAAACGGCATCATTCCCAGGAGGTGAGCTGGGTTCCCCTGGCTGCGAAGGACCCCGGGGTGGGCAGCCCAGGGATGCCGGCGGACACCGCACTCACCTGCTGTCCACGGAGGAGGGTGCGGAAGCTTTCCAGTCGGCTTCAGCTCAGCCTGGAAGTTTACAACTTAGAGGCTCCAGGAAAGACACTGGGAATACCTGGGTAGTTTTGGTGTTGATTTAAAGTGAGTGTGTGCTCTTTTTTCACTGGCTCCCTTCCAGATGTGGCTTTTTAAGTTAGAAGGCTGAAATAACTCTTTCCTTGGCACCAACGTGGTCTTTGAAAATACATGAACTTAAGGGTGGTGACATACTTTTTTTTTTTTTTTTGGTAGAACTTAAATTCTTAAATAGTCCTGAATCTGATTATGGGTAGAGACGGCATTGAGATAGTCTCTGCCGTCATTTCAGGTGGTTTTCAGATCTAAAGTTTACTTATGCTACAAAGTGCACATTTTTGCCTTATGATGATGTTACATCAATACCTTCCAACCTCCTCTTCCTACAACCCAAAAACTTAAAAGGGAATTAAGATAGGTTGTACCTATAGAAATCCACATGACAGTCGGTTGACTTAGTAAGTTGTGATCAGCGTGTGTAGGGGTCTGTGAAGGAGTAAAGGGGCCGGCTGCACACCTGCATTTAAGGAGCTCACAGAAACAACACACACTTAAATAATGGTGTAAAGAAGTTAAGTGGTAAATGCTTAGAGAGACATGGAGTGTTCAGGGCTTGGGGGAGGGAGGCAGCCTTGCTGGAGGTCTTGGGGTTTGGGGAGCCTTTGTGAAGTGGTGGTCCTGAAAGCACAGGCTGAGAAATGAGGGGCCGAGGCATGTAGAGGGCGTCAGGCTGCCTGCCTTCCTTGTCCCAAAATTAATGTCACCTGTTAATGTTTCTTTAAAAAAAACTGTGTTCCAGGGTTTCAGGCATTTTCAAAATAATCTGTAAAATGAATGTAACGCTTTTCCATTAAACGTATTTTACTTACAAAATATCATAGGAATAATAGTGATCCATGACTATTAACACAAAGGTATAAGTTGCAAAAAAATATTTTGGTGCAATAATTTTATATAATGTAATCAATAGTAACACTTCATGCAATATCTTGATTCATCATAAGGTTTTTCTGGCTCACTTTTCTGCAAGTTCATTTGTTCAGGTAATCAAAACGTATACGTCAAGCGACATAATTGAAAGCAGCGTTAGTCACTCCTGGCAAATGCAAGATGGCAATTTTTGATAATTTTTGTATTTGGGGAAAGCTCTTTCTGCTCACGGCAAGTGTAACTGGAACTTTATAGGTTATAACAACATTGAGATAAATTTGTAATAAACTTTAAAAATATGAATTTTAGTACATCTAGATCAGGTGATTCTTATGGAACAGTTTTGCTAAAGATTCAGTTCTTCACACACATCCATTTTGCATAATTCTGAATTTAATTTTAAGTGTAAATTTATACAAGGTTATTTGAATGTTTCCTCTATCAATTCCTGTAACTTATGGAGGTTTCACAAGAAACTGGAAGTGTCTTCATGGGCTGCATATAATTCAGAATGCCTGCTTATTTCTTTCATTACATCTTCAATTATATGGAAAATTAATTTTAAAATGGGCTTCATTATTAGTAATTTCTTCATCTGAAGCTTCATATGAAAGTAGTGAGTGTTTTCTATCCAATGCAGCAGTCTCTACATTTAATTTCTATTTCTGTGCCTATGGATGTTTGCTTGGCAGTTTTCAAAACGAAAGGTTACAAACTCTTTGAAGAATTCTAATAACTCCCTGATGTACTTTATTGCATTGTCTACTGTAGGCTCTCACTTTGTGATAATTTACTGCCCTGGGGCTTAGGATGAAGAGCTAAGTATTTGTGCAGACTCCACAGGGGCGGGGCTCAGCTCTGATGATGGACAGACAGACTGACTCCACCATGCGTCTCGGCCTTGCCCAAGCCCTTCCCCTCTCCCATGGCCGTAACCTCTGCTGCCACTGCTGCAGCCACGAATCTGGGCCTCGGGGCCCTGTGCCACCTGGGTTGTGGACTGTGGGTGTGTGCCTGCCCCCAGGCCAGCCGCCCAGTGTCCGAGTCCCCCGTGTGCTCGGCTGCGTGGGTCTGCACTGCCCACGCCCATGCGTCATCGCCCCATCAGACTTCACTTACAGAGCGCAGGTTAAATGTGACACTGTCAGGAATCAAGATACCACCCACAGAACCTTCCCACAAGCCTGGGCCCTCCTGAGAGCAGCCCTGTGAGTGGGGACGCAGCCCGCGGGCTGGTCCTGGACTCGTCCTGTCTAACGCCCAGGATGGAAGAGCCGCGGGCACGCAGCGTCAGTCACTGTGCCCTCGAAGACCCTTCGGTTACAGGGGTCACCACCCATCTCTCCCTGGGGCAGGTGTGTGGGTGGGGGTTAGGTTCTGATGCTGGACCGGAGAACAGTGGGTACCAAGGATACGATTGCCTCTGGCTTTGAGAAAAAATTCACAGCAATCAAAGACTTCATTCCTGAGAGAGTTCGAGGCGGCCAGGAAGGATCTTCACAGACGTACAGTTGGTTGTACTGACACCCAGGCCTCGGGGCCCTGCCATGCCACGTGGGGAGCTTTGGTGACTGGGAGGAGTTTCCCAGCTGGCACAGAGGTGCTGTCTGCTGGGGGAGAGAAGCTGCAGAGACTTCCCTCCTTACTGAGGCTGTTGAAAGCCTAAAGAAGCAGGTATAATGTCCCAGAAAGGCTGTTGATTTGAATTATAAAATGAATAACCAAACAGAGTTGCGGATGAGATGTTCTTTGACCTATAGAAATGGTGATTTCATATGTTCCAGTATAATCCATAGTTTCAGCCTAAGTTCAAAGCTGACATTACCAGTTAGACTGAGCAGTCCTGAGGTCAATACAGGTCGCTGAGATGTACTTAAATAGTTACAGTGTTTGCTTGATTTAGGATCTCGAAGTATTCATAGTTATGTAAATGCTTATTCATAAGTGTCAACAAAATTCTATTTTATTTTTTTATAAAAAGAAAAATTCAGTGTGTAGCATGGCCTTCCCTTGACTTGAAGCCCTGTCAGCTGGTGTGATTGCTCCCAGCCCATGCCCTCAGAGCTCCAGCTGGGTGACCCCAGCGGACGGATCACTCATTCCCAGTGTCCAAGCAACGAGCCTGGACTAGCAGACAGAACCCCTGGGCTCTGACTCCAGCATGGTCACTGCAGAGCTTTCTGTTTTGAAGCAAGTCGGTTAGACACTCTGCCCCAGTTTTCACATTTACAAAATGGTCTTTGTATCTTACCTGGTGCCTTGAGGGTAAAGCTGTGATGAAGTATTTGTGTGCATACTGTAATTTTTTTAAAGCCTTCTGAAACATGCTTTCATTGTAGATTGATCTTAAAAGTATATTAACAAGTACCCTATGGCCTGATTTATTCCAGTTTGCATGTGATCCAAGACGACAGATTGAATGAAGCTTGGTGGCTTTAGAAGTAAGAGGCGTGCACGCTGTTAAAGCTGCGAGTGTTTTTCAGAAATTCAGCAGGTGGCACCGTCCGCTGTGCTAAATGGAGCTGGTTACTGTTTCTAGGGTGGAGCTGAAGCTTAACCACACATCTGCAGAGGGCTCAGTGGTCACTGCAATTTGATTATTAAGGACCACGTTGGCCAAAGATGAGTGGACTGATATAGTCATTTTACTTTTGCAAAAGGGAGGGAAACAGGAGATAACAGAGAAGAAAGGGTTGCAAGAAAGTATTGTTGTAAGATAAGCTCAGAATTTCCTCTACAGAATGAAAATAAACTGGTACAGAAAAACAAAGTTGTAGGACGGGTACTTTGGAAAAGAAGAGGGAGCATTGTGTGAAATTAAGTAAAATTGTAAGAGTACCTCGAGAATTTCTTTCTGACAAGCAGATGATTAGGATCTAGGGGTTTCTCAGAGAAAGCAGTTGCTGGTTTATTTTAATGCGTAGCATTTACAAGAACATCTGGAGACCATGTCCTTCCCACGGCGTGTCTGTAGGCAACGCCTTTTACTGATTTACCAGCCACACCTACATCTCCGGGATCTTGCTCGAAGTCGAGAGAAACAATGACATAGCCCTCTGGGGTTAGAACAAGATGTCTTCTCCTTTCCTTTAAAAATAAGATAGCTTTCCTGACCATAAAACTTCTGATGCATGTATGTTTTCAAAATGTGGGTATGTTTAGAATCATGGCAACATTACAGGCCAAGAGCCAAGCACTAAATAAGAAGTTAAAGACCCAGAAGGAGGCTGGCTGCCTCAAGTTCTGCCAGCAGACGTGACCTTTATGGTGTAGTTTGTAGTAAAAAAGGTGGAGGAGGCAGTGTCCTCCTGCGCTTGATGACAGACAAGGCTGAACAGTGGAGTCAATGAGAAAGAGGAGATTCACTGCATACCTACCATGTGTCAGGCTAGGCACTTTTTTTTTTTAAGATTTATTTATTATTTATTTATTCATTGGCTGTGTAGGGTCTTTGTTGGTGCACGCAGGCTTTCTCTAGTTGTGGCTATCGGGGGCTGTTCTTCGTTGGGGTGTGCAGTCTTCCTTGTGCAGTGGCTTCTCTCACTGTGGAGCTCTAGGCATGCAGGCTTAAGTAGTTGCAGCACGTGGGCTCAGTAGTTGTGGCATTTGGGCTTAGTTGCTCCGCAGCATGCGGAATCTTCCCGGTCCAGGGATCAAATCCGTGTCCCCTGCATTGGCAGGCGGATTCTTAACCACTGTGCCACCAGGGAAGTCCTTAGATACTTTTTTTTTTCCTTGCCCTACTGCAGGGCATGTGGGATCTTAGCTCCCTGACCAGGGCTCAAACCTGCGCCCCCTGCATTGGAAGTGTGGAGCCTTAACCACTGAACTGCCAGGGGAGTCTAGGTGCTTTCATTTGCAGTGTGATGTCCTTTGCTTTGGTGTCTTTGTCGAAAAAACAAAATAATTTTTAAAAAATATTCACTCTTGCTGTTAGCAGCTATGGGGTCATTATGCTGGTTTTTCAGGGTAATTAAAGAAGAGACATGGACTGGCCGTATTTGTGAGGCTTACCTCTTACAACAAATTGAATACATATTCGGAGCTTATTGGCTTCGTACTTCTCTTATCCTAGAAGCAGAGTCTCTGTAAAGAATCTTAAGTTTGTCGGAGAGAGGTGGGTCTTTCTGCTTTGGGAGTGGGGGGGGGGGGTGGTTCCCAGAGAGCATTCTCAGTTGCATGGCTTAGTCTCAGCATTTATAGGAGCAAATTCATCTAATGGTTTTAATAACCTTGGGAAAGTAAGCCTCAGCTACTAGTAAATGTCCACACATGATGCCCGGGTCACACAGAATACCACGGAGGATCATCTCTCTTCAGGTATTCTTATCTTATCCATCGTTATCTATGAGCGAAAACAAAGCACCTGTGTTTTGTGCCAACAGTGCTTCACACGCCTTGCTAAGTATGGCCAATCTGATGTCACATAGTCCAAGGGAAAAGGACTAAGAGTCTAACAAGAGGACGTTTGAAATTACTTTCAGTTCTCACTTAAGCTTCTTTTAATGTTAGGCTAATACTGAGTGTCAGGTGGAGGTTTTCATTTTCACAACAGAGTCTGATGGAGGAGGATGATTTAGCAGTAGATACGCTCTGAGTTAGGACCACATGCCCTGATCAGCTGTCAGGGTGTCACTCTGGCTTTACGGTTCATCCTCGGTGTGGTTCGCTGATACTGGGTGACTCCTCACACCCCTTTTCCTTCCAGGTCAATGGATGAGACGTTCAGCTTGGCGGAAGAAACCTGCAGTTCCAACCCGGCCATAGTTCGGAGGAAGAAAATCGCCATAAGTATCATCTTTTCCTTGTGCGAGAAGGAAGAGGCACAGAGGAATTTCCAGGACTTCTTTTTTTCTCATTTCCCCCTGTTTGAATCTCACATGAATAGGCTGAAGAGTGCAATTGAAAAGGTACTGAGAATGCAGTCTCTTGTCACATGGGGCTGTAAGGGTGGCGGGGTCTCTGCACCAGATCACTTTCCCAGAGCACGTAGATCGGCTGCAGCAGTGGTAGGTAGAGCCTTTGGCACATTGACGTCCAATACCGGGTGCTGATTGTTTGGGGAAAGGGAATTGCTGCTTCCCGACAACTTCAGTCATGACTGCCTCGAGTGTGGGCTATAATATCGTCTCTTATTAATAAAGCCCAGTAAGGGCAAGAATAAAGATGCAGATGTAGAGAACGGACTTGATGACATGGAGTGGCGGGCAAAGGGAAGCTGGGACGAAGTGAGAGAGTAGCATAGACATAGATACACTACCAAATGCAAAATAGATAGCTGGTGGGAAGCTGCTGCATTACACAGGGAGATCAACTCAATGATGGGTGATGACTTAGAGGGCTGGGATAGGGAGGGTGGGAGGGAGTCGCGGGAGGGAGGGGATATGAGGATATATGTATAAATACAGCTGATTCACTGTTGTACAGCAAAAACTGGCACAACAGTGTAAAGCAATTATGTTCCAATAAAGAGCTTAAAAAAATAATATAAAGCCTAGTAAATGGTTATGAAGGAATTTCTTCTCTGTATGATGTGGCTTGTTTTCTTTCCACTGAAGGCCATGATCTCCTGCAGGAAGATAGCGGAGTCAAGTCTCCGCGTCCAGTTTTATGTCAGCCGGCTGATGGAAGCTTTGGGGGAATTCAGGTAAACTGGCAACGTTTGGCAAATCCAGCAGGGGAAATTGGTGAGCAGCTGTAGCAGCGGCCGTGGGTCTGTGGATGCGTGGAGACCACGACTTGGGAATATTGGGGGCTAGCAGTTATTAGTAATTTTAGCAGCTCCTTCCTTGAAAGCTAAGGCCCAGTGGAGCAAAAAGTTTAAGCCACCAGCTCCGAATAATCCTCACGGCTGCTTGATAGACAGTCCTACGTGTGATCCTTTCGAACAGAGTGAATGGAGAAAACTGATACTCATAGGTCTCATGTCCTCTCACAGAAGCCCTGAGAGTGGGCACTCTTAGCCCATTTTACAGATGTGGAAACTTGAGGTCGAGATGCTGGTCCAGAGCACAAGTGGGGAGAGCACTGTCAGGGAGGTTACACTCCAGTTTGCCAGGACAGCCCTGCGTACACCCCGTGTTCTCCTGTGGGTGTCCCGATCGGGACATGAAATCCTATAGTCCCCCTGGTGTGTCTTCACTGTCAGTCCCTCACTGATGATCTTTGTACTCTGGAGACTGGCTTTCTAGAGGTCTTGCCCCTCGTGTCTGGGCGGAAAGGGGGTCTGCTCTGGGGAGCCGTGGGATCCACAGTCACCTTGCTGAGCGGGGCTGTTGCACTTCTCCTTAGGGCCAGTTTCTGCGTGGGGACTGGATTCGCATTTCAGAATGGTCACGAGCTAATGTGTGCAACCGTTCATCTTTTGCTGAGGGATAAAAATGTTTACAGTTCTTAGAATGTTAGAACGTTTTTGTGATGCTTACGGTAAAGGCTGGTGAACTCTCATGCTGCTTAGAGCAAAATCCCTCGCCTGTGTTGAACCCTGGGTTATGTGTAAAGCACTCAAGTAACACATTAGTCATCCTCTGGGGATTGTTCAGACCTAAGTCAGATATTTGAGAAATAGCGGCCATGCATTTTGATGGCAACATGGTGGCAAGTGAACCTTCTGTAGTTTGTGTGGGTAGCTCTGGGTGCACTGTGGTCAGGCTCGAAGTCGGCTTGGGCTGGAGGGTCTAGATACTCATTTAATGGAAGGTCCGGAGTCTGAAAGGACAGGACCTGAGGCCTCACTGTGGAGAGAGGGGTCTCGTTCTTACTTCAGCAATCTGCCACTCCAGAAACAGCGACAGGGTCATGTGCTAGCGTTTGGAGACCTTGATGTCAGTAGGCGAGCCCCAGTCCACGTGGCTGTAACGTCACTGCTGGCGGCTCAGCAGATGCTCTGCTTCGTGCCAGGACGGGATCCTGGTGTCTCGGCTCTTTGATGCTCACCGCCAGAAATCAGGTCAGGATACACCTCATTTATCTTCACCTGGAAAGAGGGATGTGTCAGACTCAGAGGACCAGTGGAGAGCCTAGGCTAAGCTGGTGCTCCCTGGAAGGATCCCGTGACCCACGAGGCCTGGAGCAGAGACCCCGGCACCAGGCCTCCTCATTCGGACCTTGTCATTCGTGCGTGTGTGTCTCCTGCAAAGAACCTATCTCCTCTACACCTCAGTTTCTTAATCTGTAAAGTGATACAGCTAGACTCTCCAGTTTCCCTAACAGCTTACATTTCTAAGAATTTGATTTTATTAGGCCATGTAACAATCTAGTATATAATAAAGTGAAGAAGAGCCGTTTATGTAGTTTTCAACTAAAGTTCTTTGAACAAAAGCACTAACCAGAAATTGGAAGACTCGAGTTGCCTCTGCTCCCATTTTAAGTCTAATATATTTATTCATTCTTCCTTTATTTTTTTCCTATGAAAATTGGCATAAATTCTGACACAAGCCTTTGTGAAAATAAGTTTTTTTTAAGGATGAATATTTTATATCAATGGTTAGCATACCTTTTCTGTAAAAGGTCTCTGCCATGGCTGTTCCACTTTGCAGCTGTGCAAACACAGTGATAGAAAATAGGGAGATGATTGAACATGACTTGTACCAATAAAACTTTATGTCCAAAAAGTTCAGATTTGTCCCGAGCATCGTGTCCTAGCTTACCAATGCCTATTTTATATTCTGCTTTGGATGCCTTAGGAGCTACCTAGAGCCAGATGATTGCTTTCTTCTGCCTTTTTTTATACAAAGATCATCCACCATGACATCTGTGACAGTTCCGTGTACCTTCTCTTCTGTAGAGGGACCATCTGGAGTTTGTACTCCGTCCCGAGGATCGCTGAGCCCGTGTGGCTGGCCATGATGTCCAGCACCTTGGAGAAGACCCAGCTGTGCCAGCGCTTCCTCAAGGAGTTTACGCTCCTGATAGAGCAGATCAACAAGAACCAGTAAGCGGTGGCCCTCTGGAGCCTCCAGTGTCAGTTCCACGGCCGGTGCACCTGCTGCAGGTGCATTGATTCACCGGTTGTACTTTCTCCTGTTTCTCCAAGGTTTTTTGCTGCCTTGCTGACCGCAGTCTTAACTTACCACCTGGCCTGGGTACCGACTGTCATGCCTGTTGACCACCCTCCCATCAAAGCCTTCTCCGAGAAACGTACCTCTCAGCTGGTCAACATGCTGGCCAAGACACACCCGTACAATCCTCTCTGGGCGCAGCTGGGTCAGTACCTGATGTGGCCATTCAGAGGCCGTGTGGGATGGAATAGGAGAACTGGTAGTGTTTTCGGTTGATATTAGCCTCCAAGCTGGCGATTCCCGGTTGACACTGGGCTGCAGGGAGCTGGGGACTGGTCCACAGAGTCTACCTGTAAAGCAAGCACCTGCTGCGTGGCTGCTTACAGGGTGTGCACTCGTGAGCCCAGGACTTGGGCGTAGGAGAGCTGTGCTCTGGGGGCCTGTTACTCCAGGTCAGAGTGTGCAGTGACCAGTCAGACCTGCACATCCTCTCTGTCCCAAACCCCATCTCTCTGCTGGACCCAGGGCTCGGGTGACACGCAGCTCAGCCTCGGGAAGCCTGCTGCCCAGTGGAGGAAAAAGGTTGTATTCATAATGCCCCAGTCACTCCTTTGGTGGGGTGGGCAGAAGGCCATGAGAGACACAGTGCAGTGTAGGGGGTGAGGACATGGGCCAGGCGGCTGGACCAAACCCCACCCTCCTGGGCAAGCAGCCTGCCCTCTCTGTGCCTCCGCCTCTCCTTCTGCAAGGTGGGAGGCGATGGCTCACGGCTGCCACGGGAATCACACTGCTTGTCCACGAAGCCCCTTGTCCTGGGTACTGCTGATGCAGTTGTTAATACAGGAGGGGCTCCAGGAGGGAGAGGAGGGGGCACAGGGAGGGGCTTTCAAGGAAGACACACTTGAGATGGTAAAGGGGCAGCGTTTTCCAGAAAAAAACTGCAGACCGGGGAAAAGCGCGGCAGTCTCAGGAAGCAGTGTGTCCTAATAGTAATGAAAGCTGCCACCGTGTATGCATTAGATTCTCGTTCTACGCCTGGTACTGCATCCTCACTGTGTGACAGCTAATAAAGCTGTCTTTCCCTGTGCCCTGGGTCATGAGGTGTGTGAGGAGGAGGGTACGTGTCCCACATTAGGGGGATCATAGATGTGGGTCAGATGCGCTAACTAAAGGATTTATGGGTCAAGAATGGATTTAATACAGCCCATTAGGACTTAGCGCAGGGAGGCACCAAGAGCCTCGCTCCCTCTGGGTTGTTGGGTTCTTCCTGGGGAGGACCCGGCAGTACTGTTCTGGTTATGGAACAACAGGCTTGAAGAAGGGTAGTTACCATCCAGCGCTGACGGAAGGGAGCTGGATGTTTAGGAGACGTGGTTTTTCTTGCTGCCGGGTCACGCATTTTTAAAACAACTCGAATCGAGCAGTGTGCGTTTACCTAGATGAATGTATTTCTAGTTAGACGTGCTTCTCATTTGGAATTTAACTAATTGAGAGCCATTAGTTCCCTGTGTTCAGCATAACAAGGCAAAGTCCCTTCCTGCGGGCTCGCAGTCCTCTTCAAAGGAGAGCGTGTGTTCTTGGAAGTCTCCCCGCTCCCCCAGCAATCCAGCAGGGCCTGCTGTGGACACGGTGGTGTGAGAAGGGGGTGCAGCCCTGGGGCAGGGTCGTGGGAGAGCTTTGTGAAGCCAAGTATCAGTCATGGTTGTGTTCCCAGTATTACAGGAAGTTGAGGGGCTTCAATATTTTGACGGGAGACACTTATTTCCAATTGTTATTATTACTTGCATTAAATATTCACCGTCACAGTAAACAGAAAAATATAAATTGCTGGGAATATGCACCAGTGCAGATGTACTTATAATCCAGATTCCTCAGTTAATAGAGAAGATCCACCTTGGATAATTTCAGGGCCCGTCTGAGAGCTCTCCAGGACGGGCCCCACCTCCGCCTGTGTCCCAGTATCCCGACCCATCCGGGGGAGGCAACTGGCCCTTCACCCTGGGTGGGCTTGCCATCCCCACCTGCTCCAGCACCCACTCCACACAGGGGCTCCCCGAGTGTGGACAGCCATTAGCTAGTGGTGGGAATAAGTTAGTGGGTCAGAGAAGTATTTGAAATGTACCGCAGAATAGGAACACAGACAGCTGGGTAGACTGTTCCAGAGGGTCTGTGAGGTCGCAGCATATAAAATGTACTCCTTTCTTGGGGTGGGTTTGCACAGTTTGAAAATCTCCATCTCTCACCACTGATGGAACGAGGTCCATGTGGGTCTCTTTTTGGCTCTCACGACCTCCAGGATTTGTGGACATGAAAAGTAGCTTTTCCCCTCAAAAATGGTTTGGGATCATTGATTTAAATTAATGTAAGTTAAGTCTGAGATATCATCTTCATTGTTTTTCCTCCAAAAGTTTAAGTTGTATTTTTCAGAATGGAGTGGAATTAGACTACAAAGCAATGAAGAAAAAAATGAGAAAATTCTCACCTGCTCAGAAATTAAATAACCATATTAAAATCACTGACAAGCCAAACAAGAGAAATTAGAGAGTTGAACTAAATGATGATAAAGACACAATGAATGACAACCTGTAGGATTAGGGAAGCAGAGGTCAGATCTCATCGTGTGGACACGTTTGTTAGAATGAAAACAGGAGTCAGCAGCCCTGTAGGAGGCGAGCTGCTCCCGTCTCCTGCTTTCCCAGCCCCTCCCTCTCCATACCCACCTCACCCTCTGGGTTTCTGGGTTTATGTGCCATGTTGACCATTTCTGAGGCCTCCTCACTCTCACTCCCTTTTTTTTTTCTGGTTTTTATTTTATATTGGCGTATAGTTGATTTACAATATTGTATTAGTTTCAAGTGTACAGCACCGTGATTCAGTTATACATATACGCATATCCATCAGAACTGCAAGGGGTTATCATCTCTCCCCTTTCTGTTCCGTCCTCTCAGATTCATTATTCATGAGCAAGTGATTTTCTTCTTGTTAATCAAATTGATTCTACTTGGTGCCTGTGTGTATGAAGTGGACCATTTCATTAAGCATTTTGAAGTGATTCATTGCACTTCTGTTCAGAGATCCTGGAATTTGGATTTCACCCCAAGGCCTGTTGTCCTGGGATTCTTCACAAAGATCTCATCATTCTAGTTTCCAAGATAAATTATTTGGTTTGGTTACATATTCAGGACTCTGGCTTTAGCCTTACGTTGGGGAGATGGGAGCCCACTGGCCCACCGAGCTGCATGGGAAGACCCAGCAAGCACTGTGAGGAACTGCGGACACGGCACTGCACCCCCTGTACACCGGCACCGCATCCTCTGTGCACCGGCACTGCATCCTCTGTGCACTGCACCCCCTATATCCCGGCACCGCACCCTCAGTGCACTGCACCGGGCATACGCAGGCACTGCACCTGAGCACCCAGAGCCGGGCTGCTCCGGGAAGGTCTTACAGGCAGAATTTCCGTTGTAGAGGGAAACTAAAAGATGGTCGTTCTAGGAATTCCCTCTGTGCCACAATCGGGTGCGTGGAGAAACGGTTCCAGTCTGGGAACAAGTCATCTCTTTTTCTCCTATTCGGGCTGACATACCCTTGACACGCTCACCCAGATGTCTTTGTGTCCACTTTGCCTCTAGGCGACCTTTACGGAGCCATCGGCTCTCCGGTGCGGCTGGCCCGCACAGTGGTGCTGGGGAAGCAGAAGGATTTGGTGCAGCGCATTCTGTACGTCCTGACCTACTTCCTGCGGTGCTCGGAGCTGCAGGAGAACCAGCTGACGTGGAGCGGGGGCCGCGGGCCGGACGAGCAGGTGCTAGCCGGGAGCAGCATCACCACGGCCCTGGAGAGGGGCGAGGTGGAGGAGTCCGAGTACGTGGTGGTCACCGTGAGGAGCGAGCCTGCGCTCCTGCCGCCCACCTTGCCCGCGTCGGAGGCCGAGGGGCTGCCCGGGGCCCCGACGGACACTGACACCAAAGACCCGTGCCCCCAGTTCGCCGAACAAGGAGGCCGGGGGCCCGAGCAGAGCCCCACGGCCCACGGGACCCGGAGACCTCGGGGCGCGTCGTGCGGGGACGAGGAGAGTACGAAGGAGACCACGCAAGGCGGCTCGGCGAGGCTCTCCGGCTGCACGGGTGCGGGCCCAGCCCTGGAGCCGCGCCCCCCGGTCGGCGAGGAGGGGTCGGGAGGGGAGATGCCCAGGAAGCTGCTTGACCGCTCGGCGGCTAGGCCGTGCCCCGACGGGCGCCCCAGGGACAGGCCGCCCTGGGAGAAGGTCACCTTCCACATCGGGAGCTCTGTGTCTCCGGAGTCGGACTTGGAAAGTCGCACCAAAGCGATGGAGGAGCGGCTGTGGGCCTGCAGGTGTGCGGAGCCGGCTCGGGGGCCCGGGGCGGCTGCCGACGCGGCCCGGGAGGCCCAGGAGGCCCAGGACCGGCGTGCTCCCGGGTGCTCCCTGTCCCCCGGGGGATCTGCCGGGGCGCAGGGCGTCAGGACCGAAGCGGCCGCGGAGCCTTCCGGCGCACCTGCCACCCTGTGCGCACCGGGGAGACCCCGGGGTCGGCGCGGGAAGGACGCCGACGGGCCTGCACCGGGCGGGAGCGCGGTCGCCGTGTCCCGCGGGGAAGGAGGCCTCCGCAGGAACGAGAGCTTGGACAGCGCCCTCGGGGACAGTGACGACGACGGGTGTGCGGCAGCCTCGCCGGACCTGGGTCCCGGGCGTGACCATGACGGGGACTATGACCGGACAGAAGGGCTGCTGGAGGTGGAGCTGCCACTTCCCAGGTAAGGCCGGCGGGGGACAGAGGGAGCCCTTCAGATGAGGTCACTCCGCTGCTGTGGGCTGTTACCCGGCAGGGTTATTTTCTCCAAGTATTAGTGTCATCAGACCTGCCTGCCCTGCCTCCAGGGCTATCCAGCTCGGGGCAGCCAAGGCACTGAGCCAGGAGGTGGCGGGGCCTTTGCAGCTCTGGGGACATTGGGGGATGCTAAGAGATGCAGTGGCGGTGAGGAGCAGGGGTGTCACCTTCCATCATCCCTGCGGAAGATGTGTGGCCACAGATGTCCAGCCTCAGAGGTTGTGTTGGGTTACATCCGCGTGGTTCTCTCCTGCTGGTCAGAGCAGCTTGACGTGGTTGGGAAGTGGCAGCTCTTCTAATGCTCCATCAGTGGATGATTTGGTCTGTAAAGCAGTAACTAGATGTTTCTTCCATCCCTCTGCTGCCCTGGCAGCAGCTTGTGCAGGTGTGTCGAGTTCCTCAAGCCAGACTTCACCGAGACCCCCTCGCAGACTTTCTCTTTTTTCTCTCTGGACACAGTGCCTGGAGGATGTTCTGTTTGAGGCACAGGAACAGATGCACAAGCAGCCACCAGAATACCTTTTTTTTTCCTGCTCTCACCCTTTAGGAAAATTTTTTTCCCTTCAGCTCCTTCCTTTTCCCACACCAGTGATCTGCTTCTTGGAGGATTCAAGATATGAGCCACCCTGGATCTGTTTTCCTCGCCTGTGTCGCTGGGGTGTGTTCCACCTGCCGCGCGCAAAGGGAGCACGTTTTCGTCGTGTGTTCTGATGGCCGGTATTGTTTTAGGTCTCAGAGCATCAGCAACCCCAGCGTGAGAAACTTTGGCCGTTCCCTCCTGGCGGGTTACTGCCCCACGTACATGCCAGACCTGGTGCTTCACGGGACCAGCAGCGATGAGAAGCTGAAGCAGTGCCTGGCGGCCGACCTGGTCTACACGGTCCAGGTGAGCGATCCCAGCTCGGAGCCTCGGGATGCTGACCGGGGGTTGGCCAGGGGCGTGGTCAGCAGCAGGTGCAGTCAAGGGCTTGCTGCTGGAGATGCAGGCAGGGTGGTGGGGAGCCAGCGAGGGTGGTGAGGCACCCAGGGATTAGTGGCAGCTGGAGGCTGTGCACACACCAGGGTGCAGCAGCGAGGGGAGGAAGAGGGGCTGCCTGGCTGCAGGAGCACAGCAGGGGCCGGGGGACCCTGGCATCTCTCTCCTCCAGCCTCTGAGCTCTCACGGTGCCTCGCGTTGGCTGAGCCCAGCAGGAAGCCACAAACCAAGGTCGTAGCTGACCAAGGTCGTAGCTGATGCAGATACGGTCCCGCGGCCCACAGAGGTCACCCTTTGCCCTCCCCTGTGCTGCGCGGGGGAGGGCAAAGGGTGGATCTGGAGGCAGGTGGGCGGGGCAGACAGAACAATCAGCACAGATGGTGACAATTATGTGCCGTCATGGGGAGGACCAAAGAGATGTCACATATGGTTTGCTTTTTAGCCGATCCTTACAAGTTCCTAGAAGTCATTTATTTTAACTGATTTGTCATTAAGTTCGCTTTGATGGCGCTTGAGGATGACTCTGTAAAGATTAACAAGTCTTACTGGAAAATTGCCTTGTGGCTGCGGCTGAGTGCTTCTCCACGGTCTGCAGCATGACAGGAACTGAGCAGCAAAGGAGACAGTGTCGATCTGACAGGCCTGTTTTTAATTGAGCCGCTATTGGGCAGATGTGCAAAAATAGCTGTTTTGCATTGGAAACGTATTGTGTCTTGAGCAATAGGGAAAGTCCTCATCGCATTAGGAAAATTGTAATTTGGTTAGCTACCTACCTCCTTGCCCAACAAGTACTTTTGGAGAACAGAAGGCAGTGCGTGCTGTCTTTGGCCTTGAGCTTCTCCTCTGTGAAGACCAAACATCCGGCAGGCACAGGCCAAGCAGGCTGGAGGTGTTGGTGTGAAATGGGAAGAAAAGCCCGGTGGTGCAGCAGATGTGCTCACCCCCCTGAACGGGAAGGGAGGGAGATGGGGGGCGGGGGGCGGCCTGAGGCTGGGGGGCCGGCCCAGTGTGGGCGCCGACTCAGTGATGCTGACCCACCCTGCTTCATCCTCGGGGGTCACCCTCCGCCGGCCGGCCCTGGAAGGAAGCTGTGACTTGAAATACACTAGGTTGCTAGTCGACACGAGCACTGTGTCCTTGTCTGTCGTCTCAGAGGCCCGCACGTCAGTGACCTCAGAGAAGGGAGATGCCCTCCTTGGACGATGCTGTTTGTGGGCGGCTGAACCATGTGTGGAGCCTCAGTGGTTCTAGAGCCACACATATGTCTAGTGGCCGCCCGGAGCGTTAAGGCCCCCCTTTAATTAGAGGCCCTCCTTTCCTTTGCTGGCAGCACCTCGTGTTTATAATCACAAACACAACACCTGTGGGGTTTTGACTCCCGCTCTGTGTCGGGTTGATCTGTAAGAGCACTGGCACTGCCCACCGGACCCTTCTCCACGGAGCCCTGTGTCCTGCTCTGACAGATGCCAGGGCTGTCCTCACCCACCGATCCTGCCAACGGGGCGTCATCCGAATGCCCTAGACCCACGCACCACCGCTGTGGAGGTGTAGCTATTGACGGATAGCCCGCCTTCACCTTATTATCTGCAAAACCATTCATGAGGCTTTTTATGTTTTCCATGGCTGACACGTTCAGATGTTTGTAGATCAGGTTTTCATGGTGACCGCCTAGCTCTATAATTCTTATATTTAGATAAACAAAACCGTGTTTCCTCTGTGTGTACTCTTAAAGACTTTTCATCTCTCATTTTCTCTTCCTTTCAGAAGTAGTGTTTTCACACTGCAGCTGTTCTCATCTCTGTGGACTGTGCAGTCAGCCTGAGAGATGAAAAGTTATTAAGCGTAATAACCTATATTGTGTCAAATTGTGCGAACACCACCCCCCCTTGCAGTCGGCATGGGTGTTAATAGGAAATTGTGAAGGGTCATAAACATATCTTCAGAAGTTTAATACATTCAGAATGCATCCAATTAGCATTCGTGGAGTTCTGATTTCACTTGGCATATTGCTCACAACGAATTTTGCTTTTGAAGTAAGTGTTCCATTTAAACTGCTTCTCAGACTGGGACCCTGCTCTGTAGCAGCACTTAAATAAGAACTGCCACTGACAAATATGTGTTGAAAAATAAATTAGGAGGTTTGGAGGGGACATTATATTGAATTTAGTGCTCCATAAAGCCTAGTAATTATTTAAATTCTTGAGTGTGTTGCCAGAGAAAGAAGCAAAGATCCAGGAACAAGTACACGAGCAGAGTTAGGGCTGAAATAATAGCTTGTTGAGGAAGAGGCGCTCAGGGTAAATTGCTTTATCATAATTTGCTTTCAGAAACCTGAGTTTTGGATGTTAATGTCTAGTGTTCATGCCAGACTTCAGCTTTGAGATTCATAATTGTTTTTAGAGAAGGATTTTTAATAACTGTTTAAAAGTAATTGATTTAAGATATTAATCTGTCTTCTAGGCCTGTGTATGATTGGATTGTAACATCTGTCTTATGTAAATGCATGCTTTTGTAACCTTGGCGGACCCGTTTGTGGAGTTTCTTCTCTCACTGAGGCATTGCATCTGGAGCTTCCAATACTAAGAATTTCTTTTTGTGCATCTCCTTACCTAGTCTCTTATGAAAGAAAGATGTATTAACTTTATTTCATTCATTTTGATTTTTATTACTAGCTTCCACATGGTAAGATTCTGATGGTCTTTAAATGTTTAAACACATGTTCTTGTTTAATCCACATACTACCTCTGTTCCGTCATTTGAACTGTTTCTCTGCCTCTTAACGTATAGATTATACAGCTGCTTTGAATTAGGCTGAAGTCATATTTAGTTTCTTTTTTTTGCCTGCTGCATCTAAATGTGCATTCTTTCTTCTGTTTTCCTTTTGACTTTAAGTGGTGAAGTGAGAGAAAGAGGGCAAGAGAGCCAGCTTCACTCTGTACCTGTGACCCTCAAGGAGCTTATCCTCTCTTCTTGTTTTCTCCTGTGTCTTGTCTCCCTGTGGGTACTACTGACCAGGGCCAGGGCAGGTGTTAAGTTACGGGGCAGTGGAGGTGGTGGAGGAGACCAAGTTGACACCGAGGCCTTGGTGTTACCACTCGTTCACTGGTCGTCAGGTAAATCCGTTGGCTCCGCTAAGCCTTAGAAAAATGTAATTAGAGGAACAGGGTAAAATCTAACCCAGCAGTTAAGAGTTCAGCATCTAAAGGCAGACACACCTGAGTTTGATTCATGGCTTACCCACCCCTCATGGCTTCGTGCCTTGGGCAGGTTTCTTTAATCTTCTAAACATCAGTTGCATCTTCTAGAAAGTGACAGCACTTAGAGATCTGGTGGACGCTGGTGAGATGAGGCATAGCCAGTGTGGAGCACAGCGCCTGGCACGTTCCTGAACACCTGATAAACGGTAGCTGTTAAAATGACACCCATGAGCGTGCTCTGTAAATGAGTTTCCCAAGATGCTCCTGCTGGGGGTGATGGAACAGAGCAGAACACACTCATTCAGTGCTAACGGCAGCCACTTTGCCTCCGCCGGCGACTTCACGCGGCTCAGGCCAGGCCACTCCAGCTCTGCAGGGTTGGGTCATGGAGACCAAAATTAACATCATGTGTCAGTGCTTCTTTTAAAAAAAAAAACTATGTTCCAGGGCTTCAGGCATCTTCAGAATCCTCTATAAAACGAAGTAACAGTTGGCTGTGGCAGACTCATTTCATTTTAAGAGTAGCAACAGATTGACTCCAGAAATATCTATGCAGAAATCAGTAGTGCAGATAAGGAGCTTTGCTAAAGGCTTGGTTGGGATGTGTGCCGGAAATACCTAATTGCGCCGTGCAGTGCAGTCGGCCAGGGAGGCTACAAAAGGACAACAAGTCACAGCGACTGATAAAGCATCACTTTAGTGACACAGCACTGGGGTGGCCTGGAGTCAGCAGCAACCTTCCATCAGTAGCATTGTGGAGGCAACACCCAAGCAGGACAGACCTGCTGTGTGAGACAGAACACCTCTGGTCACCTCCCTCTCCCATGTGGGATGGTGAGCGTGGCGGGCCGTGGGTCTTCAGCACTGTCTCACTGTTGGGGGGGGGTGTGTGTGTGTGTGTACATGTACACACGTGTATGTGTGGATGCACACGTATAAGCACGCACACTGGGTTATGATGTTAAAACGTATTTCTTGCTGCACATTGTGTTTTTAAAAATATTTGAAAAAGCTGCCAATTTCTAGGTGTTGCCAATTCCAGTCTGAAATCGTGGTGGTGCCCTCCCCTGCACCTTGCAGCCAGGACCTGCGTGCAGTCACCTTGCACACGGCCACGGAGGACTCCTTGTCAAACATGGATTCAGTCGGTTATTCTTCTGTCCTCATAGGGACTCATTTCTTTACAGAGTGAAATCTAGCCTCCTTGACTGGAATTGCCCCTTGTCTGTCTTTCAGATACACACACACACACACACACACACACACACACACATGCACACACAGCCCTGCTCTCCTCTGTGGCTCGGTCACACTGTCTGCCAGCCTTTTAACGCCTGTCCTCTCTCTCACCTCCTTGATGTACGCATTGCTCCCTCTGCCTCAGGCACTGTTGAACCAACTTCTGTGCCTTTTGCAGACCCCGCTCCACAGTTGCCCCTTCTCTGAAACTGCCCCAGGCCCTTTGCACGTGGCACTTGGTACCACCTCCAGCGCCTTTCTCCCGCCAGGCATGCGGGTGCCTGTCTCTCCAGCTCCTGGCCAGATGCCCAGGGACACTGTGCGGTCCCCAGCACTGGGTGGAGGAGCGTGTGTGTTTCTGCAGGTGAAGCTGCGCTCCTGACTGTGACCCTCTTTCTAAAGCAGAGAGAAGTGGCAGAGTCTGCCTTTAATGCTTAAAGGGGAAGAGTCCTGTGTTTGGACGTGCTGCCTGGGGCCCTCTGTGCTCTTTTTCTTTACCTAAAGGAGAATAAAATACGTATTATACATCTCAAAGGCATCATTTCTCTTGCATCTTGTAAATATTAGGCACATGGCTAATTTTGATGTTTTCCCCAATTTTTTTCATTATATGCAAAACATTTGGACATCTGTGCCATCCTCTGCAGAAAAATCTATGTACCAACCTTCTTACGTTATATTTTGGCATCTTGCACATCCTCCCATAACTTTATTCTGATGACCCTTTTTGACCTTGAGCACCTCATCTCAAATCTAAACTCTTTCCTCCCTCAGCAAGTGACTGGCCCGACATTTAAGGCATCCCAAAGGCTGCGCCGTGTCCGCAAGGCTGCAGGCACAGACACAGAAGGTCAGGTGCTTCCTCTGTACCCCCTTCGACCCCCCACTGCACCCTCCCTTCCTCCCGCTGCCCCAGGTCCCGACGTCTTCATGATGCCTGTGGTCTTCCCCAAGCCTCCACCTCCCAGGACCCCCTCAGCAGTGCCATGGTCCAGAATGACTGATTCTCTCTCCTTCTTCTCATCACAACTCCGAAGCCTTTAGAGACGGACATGGAGCCTGTTTCCAGGAGACACATATAGCACATAAAACAAAACAACTCCAGCAGGATGGGCTTGTGGTCAGGTTGAGGGAGAGGGAGCAGTACAGTCAGGGGTGTTAGCCCTTCTCGAACAGTCTGGAGTAACTCTTGAGTAGCTACATTTAAAACAGTTACAGTGATAAAAAAAAGAAGGAATTGGAACCTTAAAAAGATGGTCTAATATGATACACGACGATTAAGATTTGTAAGAGAACCAAAGAGAGCTACTAAAATGGAAAAATGCTGTCATGGAACTTAAACCTCAGGGGGCAGTTAAAGAGCAGATTAAATACAGCCAGAGATGATTAGAGTTTGTGAAAGAGTGACTAGATACAGAACTACCTCTGACTGTAGCTCTGAGACAAAAGTACATGAAAAAATGTGAAAGAGCAGGTAAGAGATGTGGCAGCTTGAATGAGAAGGTTTTATAGTGTATACAGAAGGCTGGAAAGAGAAACAGTGTTTTGAAGAAAGAATGGTTGCGATCTTTCAGATGAAATGAGCCCACTGACTACCAAGTAGGGTAGATATAACCAAACCCACACTGAGCTGCAGGACGTCAAAAGACAAAGGGAACTTGTCAGCCCCCAGAGAGGAGGACCTGTCCTTCAAGAGACTGAAATCCAACAGGTGGTTTAAAGACATAAGCAGTGCAAGCAGAGCCCACTGCAGGGGAGAGGCACAGGACAGCATAGAGGGCTTCCTGGAGGAGGTGACATCTGCAGTGGGGATGAGCAGAGAGAGGGCGACGAGGCCAGGTGGTGGGGCAGGGATGCCGGGCTTTCCCAAGGACTGCAGACTAACCACAGGCAGAGCCAGCTTTGCCGCCACAGGAGCTCCTGTCTGTTGTACGCAGTGTGCAGAGTCTAAAGCTGGTTATGAGTACAGACATTCATCTGCACGCCTGTTACCTGCGATACACGTGTGGGCTGGCATCTTTGAGGATTCACGAAGGGTCGGTTTAGAGTATGTATTGGGCAATGCCAGCAGCATAAAGATGGGAAGTTTCTAAGCTAAGTCATAATAGAAGTGACTGTGTTTTCTCCTCTTGACGTTGTGTTGCAAGTGGCATTCTCACTTGTTGCAATCTTGTCTTCCAAGGACTTTCCACCCTGACAAGGTCCTAGGGTTTCAAAGTAGAGGGCTTGGCAGGCTTATTGAGCTACAAGTCAGAAGTACTTGAATGAGTTCCTAAGATCCTCTTTCTGACATACCAAGGTATTTCATGAGCTCTTGTGGTTTTTTTTGTTTTTTTTTTTTTTTTGTCCTCACGTTCCTTTATGTAGAGCAGGACTGGTCCGGGCACCAGCGGGAAGAATAGTTTAATGAACTCATAAGTAGTTAAAGGAAGCATACGTGGGAGGTGGTTTTTCCTACTCTTGGGTTAGAAATAGGTAACTTCAACCCAATCAAAAAATGGGCAGAAGACCTAAATAGACATTTCTCCAAAGAAGACATACACATGGCCAAGAGGCACATGAAAAGATGCTCAACATTGCTAATTATTAGAGAAATGCAAATCAGAACTACAATGAGAAATCCCCTCACACAGGTCAGAATGGCCCTCATCAAAAAGTCTACAAATAACAAATGCTGGAAAGGGTGTGGAGAAAAGGGAACCCTCCTACACTGTTGGTGGGAACGTAAATTGCCATAGCCACTACGGGAAACAGTATGGAGCTTCCTTAAAAAAACTAAAATGGAGTTACTATATGATCCAGCAATACCATTCCTGGGCATATATCCAGAGACAAACATAATTTGAAAAGATACGTGCACCCCCATGTGCAGCACTATTTACGATAGCCAAGACGTGGGAGCAACCTAAGTGTCCATCGACAGAGGAGTGGATAAAGAAGATGTGGCACATAGATACGACGCAATATTACTCAGCCATTCAAAAATGAAATAATGCCATTTGCAGCAACACGGCTGGACCTACAGATTATCATATTAAGCGAAGTAAGTCAGACAGAGAAAGACAAATATCATATATATTGCTTATATGAGGAATTTTTTAAAAGGAGACAAGTGAACTTACTTACAAAACAGAAGTAGACTCATAGACGTAGAAAACAAATTTAGGGATACCAAAGGGGAGAGGGAGGAGGGATAGATTAGGAATTTAGGATTAACAGATACACACCACTGTATATAAAATAACCAGCATAAAACCTACAGGGGACTATACTCAGTATCTTGTAATAACCTATAATGGGAGAGAATGTAAAAAAAAAAAAAGAATACTTATATATATATCTGTATAACTGAAGCACTTTACTGTATGCCTGAAACTAACACAACATTATAAATCAACTATATTTCATTAAAAAGTTTTAAAAAAAGAACTAGGTAACCATGTGAAACATTAGTCATTTAAATGCGATACATAGAAAAGAAATATGTTAATAGTTGTGTGGATGACTTATTAGGAACTGGATTGGAGAATTGTTCAACGGAGCTGGCATGCGTTAGATATTTAGCACATGCCTGGCATTTTGTTTTGCTCATTTCCGAGGCTACGGAAGAAAAATGTGATTTCTCTCCTTGAGTTACTTATGAAATCACTGAGTAGACAAGCAGATGTGAAATGGAGAGCAAGTTAAGACAGTGTGATTCAGTGCCAGGCAGTGGACATGGGGAGTCTCGTTGTGGCGTGCGGGGGAGGCAGGACCCAGGCTGGGTCCCTGAAGAACTGGAAGATTTAGCAGGGAGCCCAGAAAACATTCTGGGCATAGCAACCTCCCTGCCCGGAGCAGGGGTTCTTCTGAGAGTGCCCTGGAGGGGAGTGTGTGCAGACTAAGGGGGGCTGCAAGGCTGGAAACAGGTTTGACCCTAAGTGTTGTGGGGGGTCCGTGCTGGAGTAGGTCTCTGGGATGGTGAGGGACATGGTGCTGTGAGGGTTTGGGGACGTGGTTACAGGGAGGGGTGCTGTAGGGAAGCAAAGGGAACACACCCAATGAGCAGTAGACCCTACACTTCGTATTCCATGCTCACTTCTCTCACAGACACTCTGAACTGAGTACAATCACACTTTGCAGATGTAGACACTGAGGCTGCAGTGAGGGGTCACTGAGGCCCCATGGCTAGTGAGTGACAGAGTGACATTCAAGCCCAGACCTGCCTGACTTCAGAGCCTTGGCTCCTTGGAGAGATATCAGATCACCAAGCCCTAAGGATGGAGCTGGAGGGATCCAGCTTCTAGTAGGTGTTTGAATTGTTCAGTCTTATGTTTTACAGCATTTGTTAAAGTACTTAATTTCTCAAAATCACTGCTCCATGTATATTGTTGCTGGTAAGTGTGTGTATTTGTGTGTGCCCTGGGTTGTATGTGAACTTGATAAAATTGTGAACTTAAGAAACGTACCTGACAGATCTCACTATTAATTACTTCCACAATTAAGTTATGGCTCATAAGAAAGAGTAATAAAAAGAAGCATCACTTAATTCAGTATTTCCTTTATTGTGGTTCTCTATATGCCTGGAAAGTAGACCCTTGCTGAGAGGAATTTTCAGTTGAATACCAGGCAAGGCAGAGGACATGTGTGGGTGAATGTTCCTGTGATAATCCAGGCGTGGTTTTCTGGATCTGGCAGTTCTTTCAGTTCTAAAAGCTTAGACATTGACTAACAAGCCAAACCATAATACGATTAAACTGCCCTGTCTTTAGTGGGGTTGTGTTTCCATTTGGAAAAATACACATCAAAAATGTCCAGAGTCACCAGAACTTAAGCTTCAGTTCTGGAACCTTGGGGAAGTTTAGACCAGATCAGAGCTGGGCAGCCAGTCACCCTGGTGCCCCTTAGGTTATAACTTAACATAGTTGCTGACGCCATTTTTTATCTCTCTCCAGGATTCATTTCTTTTCCTTGACTATTTACATTTCCCTGTATTTGCATCTTTCTTTAAAAAATGTTTATTCTTCGATAAATAAGTGAATACTAAATGGTGTCGTTGAATGGAGGCAATTGGGGTGCCTACTGGATGTATTCAGGGAATTGCTTGTTAGATATTTAGTAGTCTGAGGATGTGTGATTCTTTTTTTTATTTTCATTGAAGTGTAGTTGATTTACGTTGTGTTAATTTCTGCTGTATAGCAAAGTGACTCAGTTATCCGTATATATATTCTTTTTCGTGTTCTTCTCCATTATGGTTTGTCACAGGGTATTGAATAGCATTCCCTGTACAATGGCCTTTGTAAGGTGCTCTCCTGACAGCGCTCCGTGGTTCTCTGTGTCCCTGGAGCCTGCACGCGTGACAGTCAGCGGTACCGTGCTGTTTTGGGGGCTGCATGTGCTTCCCTGCCCTGTCACTGCTATGCTTGACCTGGTCCATCTTAAGTTTGTCCCATTTCTCCAGGGCCTAGTCCTGTGCTAGCGGCTGAGAGTCCAGAGAGAGAGGAGTAAGCCCTCCTTCAGGGGAGGGGCTCTCGACTTCTGTCTGTCCCAACCCTCGGACCCAGCCCTCTTTAGTCTGTGCTCAGGTTTCCACCAGTGATTTAAAAATGGCTCGTGTTCACTTTCCTTTTACACTTCTCTGACCCATTCCGTTCTTCCTTTTAAAGTAATTGAGCCAACTCCTCTGTTGCTCTTCTGCTATTGCCTCTCTTGGGTCCTCAGCCTCCTGGGGTCACTGGTACCTAGACAGCCTTCTACCCATCACCTCCTCCCGAATGAGCCTCGCTGCCACCTTGCCAGCGGCTCACTTCTGGAGGTGGAGCTCTGTGTGTGGCTGTCCGCGGTGCTGGTGGTGCCGTGTAACCTGCTGTCCGTGTGCTTTCCTTGGGTCAACGCACTCCTCCCTTCTCTGCCGTGATGCTAGGGAGATCATTTAGGAAATTGCATTGAGTTGGACACCAGGGCCCAAATTGTCTACTGCAAATAATTAATCCAACAAGAGCTAAATTTTTACAGCAACCCTTCTCAGCCTCCTGGTCCCCTGCTCACAGGGAAACCTTGGGGGAGGAGCATCTGACTGGCCTGCCTTGGGTCCTGTTACCACACCTTGATAGAGGGAGGTGATTGAAATCCAGGTGAAAGGGGATTGGCACGCATTCCACTCGTAAGTACGTTGGCATACGGTCTTTAATGATTACATATATACTTTCAGAACATGTCCCCTGAAGGTAAGGTCTTAGTATAGATCTGTTCTGTAGTATACCCAGCACGTTGTGAATTTCTGATAAATGCAAAGCACTGAAAGAACTTGAGCTCAAAATACAAATCTTTTAAATTCCCAGATTTCCATTTCCTTTGCTCATAAGGACCAGGTACATTGATGACAAGTCATCATCCTCTTGCTGTGAACTTACGACACACGGATGGAGCAAGAACTTACAGGAACTTGTAAAGGGAAGCCATCGCAGCCCTGCCTTTGCTTTCTGTTTTGGAGAGTGTGTGAGAAGGGTAGGAGCGTGGGTGGGTGAGAGTGGGAATTTGGGGTCGTTGTGTGTGTCCGCATTTCGACTGTTAGGTTAACAGCTCTGAAAAACAAGAAGCATCCTTGGGAGACTGGGCTTCATTAACTCAAGAATCTGCTGTGTCACATTCCTTTTTTTTTTCTCACGTTTACGATTATTTGAACATATGCTTAAAGAAAGGTTGGGCCGCTAGACTTTGCCTGATTTGCTATGCTTTTCAATGGGAAAAAGTATTCTAAACTCTGAAAGGTCCCCTCCTGCATATAGTAGAGGAAAAAAATGTTGGTCTCAACAAAGTTCTCATTCAACTCACCAATCACTTCCCCATCTGTGAGAAGAAATACAAAGACTCAATGAAAAAGCCCCAAATGAGGGAGCCAGACCACCTGTTGAAAGTACAGTGTGACAGCACACATCTTGGGTTTCCATCAACATCTTAACTAGTGTTACGTCTTAAAAATCTCAGTCACCCGAGGCAAGGTTGCGTACCTGTGCGGGTTCTTGGTCGCAAGCGGCAGAAACCAACTCTTGTTAATTTAAGTGGAAGGGACTTCATTGGAGGGATAGTACAGACTCTCGGAAATGGTGAGCAAACCGAAGAACAAGGCTTGGGGTGGGCAGGAAGCAAGGCACCTGTGGAAGTGCAGGAACCAAGAATCGCTGCGGGCACTCGTGGTGGGTGCTGCTGGGCAGGAGCGCGGTGGCCCCAGCCGCTGCGGGCCAGGAGGCCGCCTGCTCCAGGGAGGTGGCTGGGAGGGGCCGTCTGATTGGCCCGGCTTGCGCCCTGTTCCCACCCCGTGATGGAGGGAGGGCGCTCTCCAGGATTTATCCAGGAAAGGTCATTCTCCAAAGGGGAATTAGGAGGAACCTCATGCGAGGAACTTCGGCCCAGCAGCCAAAGTGGCGAAGGGCCACCAAGGGCCACGGAAGGGACCACGTGACAGGAGGAGGCCTGGCCTGATTTTCATTTGGTGTCTGAGGGTCAGAAAGGTGTGCTCGTGGATGTTGGCCACGAGGTGCATCTCTCTGTCTGCATCTTTCTGCATACCTGCCCACCCCCTTCTCTCTCCTAGTTTGGGGCCTGGAGGGCAGTCCTGTTGTGCCTCTGATTTGCACACGGGTGGAATCCTGAACACGTGTCAGAGGAGTTGGTGGTGAAGCAGTTATACTTTGATCAGTTTTGAGAAATTCAACTTTTAAGGCCATTTTCCTTTTTTAAAATTTTTTTTTGAGTACCGTTGTTTAAAACGTGTTAGTTTCAGGTGTACAGCAAAGTGAATCAGTTATGCATATACTTATATCCACTCTTTTTTAGATTCTTTCTCCATGTAGGCTGTTACAGAGTATTGAGTAGAGTGCCTTGTGCTATACAGTAGGTCTTTACTGGTTATCTGTTTTATATATAGTAGTGTGTATATGTCAATCCCAGTTTCCCAATTTATCCCTCCCCCGCTTCCCTCCTGGTAACCATAAGTTTGTTTTCTACATCTGTGACTCTGTTTTGTAAATGGGTTCATATGTAACATATTTTTAGATTCCACATATAAGTGATATCATATATTTGTCTTTCTCTGACTGACTTGCTTCACTCAGTATGACAATCTCTGGGTCCAACCATGTTGCTGCAACTGCAAATGGTGTTATTTTGTTCTTTTTTATGGCTGAGTAATATTCCATTGTATACATGTACCACTGTTCTTTATCCATTCCTCTGTTGATGGACATTTAGGTGGCTTCCATGTCCTGGCTATTGTAAATAGTGCTGCAGTGAACACTGGGATGCATGTATCTTTTCGAATTATGGTTTTCTCCGGATACATGACCAGGAATAGGATTGCAGGCTCATATGGTAGCTCTATTTTTAGTTTTATAAGGAACCTCCATACTGTTCTCCGTAGAGGCTGCACCAGTTTACATTCCTGCCAACAGTGTAGGAGGTTCCCTTTTCTCCACACCTTCTCCAGGATTTATTGTTTGTAGACTTTTTGTTGATGGCCATTCTGACCCGTGTGAGGTGATACCTCATTGTAATTTTGATTTGCATCTCTCTAATAATTAGTGATGTTGAGCATCTTTTCATGTGCATATTGTAGGCCGTTTTCCTGAATTGCGTCACTGTTCACTCTTTGCCCCGTGGCACAGTTCCCTAGTTAACCTGCTCCATCCATCACTGCCCAGTTGCTGAGGATTCGGTACTTTAATTACGTTCATCAGTAGCCACACGGGTGCCTTTTGGCCTCGGCTCCCAAGCCCAGTCTGATTTAAGTTGTCCTGGAGTTGATTTATGTGTGTAGCACGCAGTTCCTGAATAAATACTGCTTCATGATTAAAGCTATTCCTCTTGGGGAATATTAAGTTACCCTACCCAACGTTTTGCTGGGAAAAATGGCAGTAGAAACCTATACATTATTCTGACAGTTTCCATTTTAAAAGGAGGGTGCAGGGACTTCCCTGCCGGGCCACTGGTTAGGACTCCTAGCTTCCAACTGCAGGGGGCACAGGTTCGATCCCAGTTTGGGGAACTAAGGTCCCACATGCTGCGAAGAAAAAAAATAAAAATAAAAAGTAAAAGGAGAGTGCAGTCTTCCAAAAGGAAGTGGGCTTCAGTGTCCTGGGATGGGGGAGAACAAGGGCCTTTTCACTTGCCTGTGAACATTTGATGTTTGTAGCGTGCCTCTGGGGTGTAGGAACAAAATAATGATGGAGCACAGGTTTGTCAAGTTAATGTTAAAATGACAATTGGTGACACTCCGGTTTGGGTCCCCATGTAGCTCTGGGCCCCCGGGGCACCCACCATCGCCTCTGCCCCCTGAGTCTGATGCCACATGGAAACTTCTGGACGTTCCAACGTCGCCCAGAAGCATGGCAAGGGGTTGACCCCATGTGTCTGTCCTGCAGCACCCCGTGCTGGACGAGCCCATCGCCGAGGCCGTGTGCATCATCGCAGACACGGACAAGTGGAGCGTCCAGGTGGCCACGAGTCAGAGGAAGGCGGTGGACAGCACGAAACTCGGCCAGGACGTGCTGGTCTCAAGTCAGGTGTCCAGCTTACTGCAGTCCATCCTGCAGCTTTACAAGCTTCACCTCCCCGCCGACTTTGTAAGTATGTGTTCTCAGATCATGAGAGAAATGAGCTAAAAAACACTCTCCACTATTGTAATTGTAACATCACGGATTCCCAGGTGTTGATTTTAGTATAACTGGATGTTAGCATGAGTGAAAATAGAGCATGTGACACAAAACCAGCACGTGGGCTGGATGCAGTGACAGTTGTCTTTCTGGAAACAAAGTACATAGGGTGACACAATCTTTTTGAACAAGTTACATGGAGAAGCAGGTAAGGTATAGGGGCAGGGATTGAGCATAAAGGGAAATTTAAAATCCTCCTTTGGAGGACTCATTGGTCTTCCCGTCATCAGGTCAATGCCAAGCCAGCCAGCTTCCAAAGGGACCGTAGTTCTGTCTGCTCAGGGACCATCCTCCCAAAGTTATTATGGGTAAGATAGAATATTGTTCGTGTAAACACTTATAATGTTGAAGCACCATAGCCACAGGGGATAGTATCAATGGTTTCATTTGAATGGGATTTTGAAATCACTTTGATAACATTGCATTAAACATAAACAGCAGACAGAGCCCCTAAACTCCTAGAGACCCACAGCTCTCCCCAGCCCCTAGAATAATATACAAAACAAATTTGTGTGTGTGTGTACGTGTGCGCGCCCATGCAGAGAAATAGAGGCAGGGAGCAGGGTTTCCAGAGCAGAAGCGCAGCTGAAGGGCGCCTACTGGGCAGAGCCCCGCGAGCTGGCAGGGCCACACCTGGAATGAGTTCACCTGCCTTCTGGGTTCCTCCTCCCTCAGCCATCTGCACACAGCCCTAAACCAAACAGCTGGCATCTCCCTTCCAGCCTCTAGCCACTGCAAAAGATGCAGAGCTGTTAACAGCCAAGTAGGGGGCTGAATGTTAGTCACCTCCCTGATTGTTCATGGGGGGTGATCCCGCCGAGTTCTTGTGACCGGATCTACAGGTGCACCACACGCCTCGGAAGGTTACGACTCCTCTGTCCTTGAAGGGTGTGCTTTGAGACACCAGCTGTCACCTCAGGTGGCAGCTCAGCATCACGGGGCATCACTGGACATCACAAGGGTCACTTCCAGGCTTTGCCGTTGATTCACTGGGCATCTCAGGACCTCAGCTTTCTCCCCTGTGGAGTGAAGATGGTTCCTATGCAACAAGCGTGTGTGAGACTCCACTGCGGTTGCATTCTACCTGTCCAAGCTCAGGCGAGATGAGGCGCCCTGGCAGCCAGTGGACAGTAGTGGCCAGTCCGTGGGCTTTCAGTGGCCTGGACTGAAACCCAGGCTCCCCTGCTTCCTAACCGTGTGCCTTGTCGAAGCTGGGGAACAGCAGAACCTGTCCTGTCTGGTTATGAAAATTAAATGAGATAATTCAGGTAGAGCACCTGAAGTAGTGTTAGATGTTACACACACTGAGGGAACACCTGCTATTAGTGTAACTGTCATAATAACTAGTTGTGTGAAACAGTATTCATGGCTGTAAAGACTGATACCACCTTTTCACTGAAACCTTTATTTGGGCTTTAACCTGCAAGTCCCCTGTTCCCAGGGGTAACACGGGAGGCATACGTGGCTTATTACGACCTGATTCTTGTTCTACATTTGTAGGCAGTTTCCTTCCAGTAGCAACGTGCATCTCAATGATTTAGAGGCTGAAACCTGCTTTTCTGTAAGGGAAAAGATATATTCAATTTTACAGGTTTTTTACTGTTACAAGTATTATATTTACCAAACTTTTATATTTTATTCTATAATCCATATCTCTTGCTACGTTTGACATCTTAGTTATCCCAGCAGTAAATTACCACAGTTCACTCTTTTTACTTCATTTAGACGTGTTACATTTAACCACTTAATAATACGAATGACTTACTTAATGTAACAAAATCAAGATCAAAGAAAAGTTCATCTGCAGTTTAAAATTCTCCTTAAAAATCACTTGAATGAAACACATGACTAAATGCCTGTTAGTACCGTCAGTATGAAAAGAGAAAGTAGCTATTTAAAATTCCAGAAGTCAAAGTTGAAGAAATCCATCTCAGAAAGGAGGGAGGGGAATCCCAAAACAGTTCAATTTCATAATCTTTCTTTTTAAAAAATTTCTCAATGCGTTGATTTCAAGTCCTGTGTACATCCCACGTGAACCAATGTCCTGTTCATTTCCACATTACACCACACAGTTTCCCTGGGGACTATGAAAACACCGTAAATTCACTATTTTAAAACATAAGGGATTCAATGTAATGTGAATGTTCTTTTTAACATTTTATAACACTCTTACTAAAACTTTGTATTTACTCCATAAGGAACTGACTGCTCAACAGGAGACCTTTCCCCACCAAACTCTGTTTAGTTGGGGTAACATTTTTGTGAGGATTGGTGACATCCTCCTTGCTTTCACTATTACTCTTCCTCACTTACCAGTTGTGTTTTGTCCACACAACACAATGCACTTATGATTTTAAGACAATGAGAAGTGGAAAAGACTGTATCTCAAATGGATACTTTTTCCATGTCACTGATCAGCCCAGATGGTCAAGAGCAACATTTTCAAGTGCATCTGTTAATCTTTTTACCTTGAAAATAGCAGGCGTAATGGTCTAGAAGAGACTTACATCTGATGGAGGTACCCTTGCCAAAGCCATCAGGTGACCTACTGAGGTGCCTGCATCACTCTCCCTGCCAAACGCAAGAGCATTTGCCTCTGGTGCAAAGCACAGATGGCTGTCATTCTCTAAAAAACGAAGCTGGACACAGTTCCAAGGGTAGAGATGTCCTGAAAATAATTGCCCTTTCTTTATTGTTATTAGAGACCTAGTTAAAATGCACCCTTGAGAGCAAAAAAAAAAAAAAAAAAGTTCAGGATAACCTTGTTCTAGTCATTCTTCTGGGACTGAATCGCACCAAAATAATCTGAGAAAGAGAAAAACAACAACAAAGATGCTGTTTACAAAATTATGTGTGATAAAAATGCAGATGGCTGTGTGGTTAAGTAATGGTAAATTCACATTCTGAAAAATTAGTCATAAAAATTACATTGATAAAGAGTTTTTAATGGGAAAGGATTATTATAAAGTTTTTTGAAAGCAAGAAAAATTTATACTTATAGAATGATTTCAAAGATGTAAAAAACAAATGCTTTTTTAAAAAAAGTAGAAGGTATAAAAATCTTAACAGTCATTGGAAAAATTAAACTTATTGTTTTACAAAAACCTATTCTTTTTTTAAATTTTATATTGGAGTATGGTTGATTTACAATGTTATGTTAGTTTCTGCTGTAGAGCACAGTGACTTGGTTATACACATACATGTACCCATTCTTTTTCAGACTCTTTTTCCCATGTAGGTTACTACAGAGTATTTAGTAGAGTTCCCTGTGCTATACAGTAGGTCCTTGTTGATGACAAAAACCTATTTTATCCCTACTAATGATAGGGTTTGAGCTTGGTTGTAATTCGTTAAGTATTTTAAAGAGATGAGATTACAGTCATGTACTTAGAAATGGATTGCGGGAATTGCGGCTCTTAAACATTGGCAGAGTTTAAGCGTTTAACATCGGCAAGTCTGTGTTCTCACCCTCATCGTGAGTGTGATTGGCTTTGTAGTGCATCATGCACCTGGAAGACAGACTACAGGAGATGTACCTGAAGAGTAAGATGCTGTCCGAGTATCTTCGTGGACACACGCGGGTGCACGTGAAAGAATTAAGCGTCGTGCTGGGGTGAGTTCTGTGGAGTGCCAGCATTTCCCCCGTGGGGGCCTGTCCCCAGTGCTGTACCCACTGCCCCGACCAGCCTCTGCGGCTCCCCACTGAACAGCACATTTCTCATATCGGATATCGGAGTTTCACACCCAGAAACAAACGCAGACCTTTCAGCTAGTGGTACCTTGTTAGTCTTCCCCCTGGATTATTTTATCCTTGAAAGTGAAAAGTGTAATCCTCCTCCATCTGCCCACTTCTAGTCATTTCAGTGAAATGTGAAAGTCACGAGCTGTCAGGCGCACGGCAGCCGCTGTGTATTCCCTGATCTTTCTGGAGGAGGCGGGGAAGGCTCTTCCCCTGGACTTGGGGGCCAGTCTGCATGTCCCGGGGTGACCACTAGAAGCCCACCAGAAGAGGAGGCATGCCTGTCATCGGTGACGTGTATCGTCTTCCAGAGGCTCTTTGCCCCGACTTCTCTGGGGGAAGACATTCTGACTTGTTACTCTCTGCTTAATTTTTCCATGGAGAAGTAACAAAAAGACATTGTGTCGAGGGGGCATTGTCCCCCTAACCTGTGATGATCCCCCCAGTTTGGGGCAAGAAAATACAGTGTATAATGCGTCAACCCTGAAATTCTCTGTTAAGCCTGCCCATCAAAGTATTATTTCAAGGCTCAGGCCTTTGCATTCTTGTTGGACTTTTCATCTTTCACACCCAGGATATGACTTACACTGTATTGTTTGACTTTTAGCATCTCCTGTCATATTTTTTTTTTTTACATCCTTCATTTAAAAAACATGCTCCCCTTTTGAAGCATTTGCTTTTGCACTTTTTGCTTAGGTCTCTTCAGCAGCCTGACTGTGATCCTGCCTCATCGGGTTTCCGATGTGAGATGTGCAGCGCTTATTTTTAGGATGCTTGCCTGGGCCCTGACTGACAGCGGCCCGCCATCAGCACCCCCAGAAGGATCGCGAGGGTGGGATTTACCTCCTCATCGCCAGGCCCCTCAGCACCTCATTAGTGGGGGTCCCCCAGCCCCTCCCTACCCCCATCCTGTGCTCAGGCCAGTAGCACTCACGGTCTGCCTTATCTGCCCTGAAGTGAGATCCAGAGGGAGCATTACTGGAGAAAGCATGCAAAACTCCACGAGCTCGTGCCAGCTGCCTTTTTAGGTTATATTTTTAGTTCTGAGTTTCTGGAATCATGGGACAGCATTAGGACATATTTTAAGGACCGAGACCATCCTGACTTTTCCAGGACACGTGGCGGCCTTCTGCCCATGCCACCTGAGTACTGGGCACCTGCTCAGTGGGGAGTCTCAGTTGTGTCAGCTATCGAAGAAATACCAGGGGTTTTGGAGAGGTTGCCACTGTCACGGGTTCGAACTTGAACCCTGTGCAGACTTGGGGTGCAATCGGGAGTGCTGGCTGGAGGAGGAGTCATGCACAGGCTGTGTGGAGATGCAGGGACCTTAGGCTGGGAGCTGGTCCCGGTCCCGTGAGCACAGCTGCCACCGTGTACCCGAGGTCCTGGTGGCCCCAGGAGGGCGAGTCACAGGAACAAGCTCACCATCTTCCTGCCTCTTTTACTTCGTCATCGGTTCTGATCACTGACTTGGCAGGCCTGGGGTCTGGCAGTGGGTCCCTTCCTGTAAATCCCGCTGCTTTATAGTAACATCCTCTCCTTTCTCCGCATTCAGGATTGAGTCCAACGACCTGCCTCTGCTGACGGCCGTCGCCAGCACTCACTCTCCTTACGTCGCTCAAATACTCTTATAAGCTAATGCTCAGGACAGCACCCCCTTGGAAGAAAAATCAGATTCTCAGCTGAAGGAGGACGGATGGACGGCAGCTCCCTGTGGCCACGAGGCACGAGCAGGGCAGACGGGGATGGTCCTCCCCACACTGTGCTGTGTCGGGTGGCATCACTTCCTAGGGGTGCTGGCTGGAAGACGTGGGTTTACTGACAGGACGTGCTTGTGTTGTCGTGCGCACATCAGGCCTCTGTCACCTGTGGCTCAGCAGAAGCAGGAGGGAGCAGAGCCCTGCGTGGCCACCGAGAGCACAGCGGTGACAGGGGACCTGGGAGCAGGGCTGAACGACACAGGCACCGTCCCAGCAGGAAATGTCTCAGTTCAAGTGTGAGCTCCCCAAGCTGGAGGAAGCCCTCCTGCTGTCCTGAGAAGACGATCAGTGTGGGGACCCTGGATGGCAGGGACAGCGGTGAAGCCAAGCCCTCGTGTGCCACCCTCCACTCCGGTGGCTTTGGTGTCAGACGACAGAAAGCACGAGGGGACTGGCTATGGGGACAAGCTCCGGGGACCCACTGCTTCGCTGTCTGGCCCCAGTTTACCTTGTTTGAGGTGCAGCCACGGGTAGGTCAGGGATGGATCGTTGGTGCAATAAACCCAAGAATCAATGTAGCATCCTCTTCCCATCAGGATGTGGTTCGTAGCAGCGGAGGGCACAGTCCGACCCCACACGGTTTATCCTGATGCTTCAGAGCTCTCAGCAGCCTTTGTAAGAGGGGCCATTTACCAAAGCTATTTCTATAAAGCTCGAGAGTGTTTCTGTGGCTGAATTCCTCCAGCTGAAGCCACTTCTTCCTATACTAGTTAATACTAATGACTGTTTATACTTTAAAAGGCACAGCTATCCTGGTGGGAAATGAAAGCTGCAACAGTTCAGGATGACTCATGAAAGGAATTAGTTTGAACGTTTATAAACAATCCACATATGAGCTAAATTTTTACACTATCATCTCTGTGCCTTCCAATTCCTATGTCCTTTTCAAAACATCGTCCCAGAAATTCACTGCCCTGTAGTATCAAACCTGCCAGAATGAAGCATTGTTTATTTATGAGCATAGTTTGCTTTTTAAAAAAAACCTTAATTTTCTGTTGACGTGAACTTTAGTTTACTGACCGGGAAACAGACAATGTACTGAAATCCAGGGTGAAGGAAAAGCCTCTTTAGCAAATGGATGGTTAAAACACAGGAGCTAATCTAGGACAGCAAACCGTTAGCACCTGCAGACCTTGAGGACAGTTCATTATAACCAGGCTCTGATTTCCTTCTCTTTTATGAATTGATGCCAGTGCTTTCCATGTAGCCTTTGCACCTAAGAATGCGAAACGACTTCCCTTTCAGGAGCTAAAATGACTTCATATTTTCTACCTGATAAAATCCTGATCCCAAACCCCAAGTTACATACATCTGTGTCTGTAGTCTTTGAAAAATGCAAGCGAACTATTTGTTTGGAAGAGCAGAGCAGCAGGACCAACGGAGAAAAGCAGGTGTGTTCTTTCTTAGGAATGATTCTTAGGAATAGGTCAGAACTGCAGCCTTCCCTTCCCCTCTCTTCTTAATAAATCATCTTTTTTTTTTTTTTGCCACTCCATGTGTCTTGTGGGATCTTAGTTCCCCCACCAGGGATTGAACCCAGGCCCTTGGCAGTGAGAGCTGGGAGTCCCAACCACTGGACCACCAGGGCATTCCTTCCCTCACCCCACCCACCCTTTTTTTTTTTATGATGTGAAATGTAGAGGGGTGCGTTGAAGCTCTTAAGATCTTTAATTTGTATTTTATGTCTTTCTCTCATAAAAGTGACGTTGTCCATTCTTTCTATGTTTCTGTTTCCTTTTGCCTGATGTCTGAGATGAGACAGGTGTCTTGAGTCCCCAGTTCCATGACACCATGGTGGTTGTCGTGGACCTCACCCATGGATGCCCTCGCCCCATCTGTGTCGCTTACGTGTGACTGCACTGTGCTGAGTGAGGTCACAGTGTCCCCTCTGCACCGGCTCCGAACATCCCCCAGCCTCGGGTTCCCTTCTTGTTGACATGTTCTGGGCACTTTTCCTCCCCCACCACCTTCCAGGGCTTCACAGACAATAACTAGATAGAAGATCAGTGCATGCAATGGCCTGTTGAACAGCCACCCGGGGGAAAGTCGAGCTTTAGATGGCCAGTTCTAAACTCCATGCAGAAAAGATGTGGCCCAGCCCCTCGAAGCCGAGAAAACTGGCTTTGCCTCTGCATCTCCTGTCCCCGCCTCCCCCGGGAGAAGATGATGGAGAGCGCTCAGGACCCGGGGCAGCCCCAACCCTCATGGCTGCTGCCTGCACAGCAGGCCAGGAATCTTGCTGCTCATTTGTAAACCCTCCTCTGAAGAACATCCACCTGTTCTCTCTCTTAAATGCAACCTCTTCCCAAAAGTGGAAAAGAAAATCTCATGGAACTGCGTTGAGACACACACCAGACACCGCCCGGTGGCTTGGTTGTATCTTAGCCCAAGAGGCAAGGAAGGGACCTGCCCTCGCCCAGGCCCTCCTCAAGAAAAAAACAAAAAATTTAAAAACATGTACAAATAGAGAAAACTACCTCAGTTGACAGGATTCCACCTTTAGGGTTTCTTCAACTTCGACGTCTTACCTGTTGAGTGTACCTTTTGTAGCATCTCGCTTTTCCACGCAAGCCGGGAGGCACAACAGAGCGGGTGTGTGCTAGCGTTACTGTGATGGGCCTCTCTCTAGCATGTCGAGGTTTTATTTTTCATAGATTGACGGGTGATATGAATGTAAAGATCATTGTGTACGTTTAAACATGACAATGAAAACTTAAAATGTAGCTTCCATACTTGTGCATAATTCCAAAGTATTTTATTTTTATCAGTGTTAAATAGCTTTTTGTACAGGCTTGGATCCATTTTCCTGAAGTGTGCTGTTTTTTAATGAAAGTAACTCTAAACTTTTCACATCCCATGGAACTGCCGTTTACACATCGTAACTTTTTAAACTTACCATATTTTTCAAAGTTAACTTTTTTCGAGGGAGGAAAATCCCTGCCTGCTAAACAATGCTAAACTGTTGTCTAAGCCCTTCTAATTAGGTCCTGGGATTTTATAAAATTCAGTCTGTAGCTTTTTAGGCTCCTTACTACAGTTGGTTGTACATAAAAATAAAGAATATAAAGTGACCCCACAGTTCTTTTAAATATCTGGATTTTTCCACTAACGCGTACTTTTGAAAGTATTTCGTTCATGCATACTTTCACCAATAAATTGAAAAAGTCTTTAGCTTCTCGGTAAATGTGAACCATTTGTTTTCTGTTGTGCTTTGGGGGAGGGGACCTTTTACTATAATATTTGCCTAAATCAAGCAGCCCCCTCTGAATGTTAGTTTTTAAATGCCCACATTTGGTGAACTATATATCTTGAAAGCAAGATTGCAACGTGGTTAACTTTAAGTGCTGTTTAAAAAGGAGAAAATTCCGGGATTGATTTGCTACTACTGAAGTTCCATTAAGACAAATTGGTAGGACTTTATGTTTTTGATCAGTTAAAAAGATATCAATGTCAATGTATGAAAATTTTTTTCTTAAAACTTGTCCACATATTATTTTGATCCATTTTTCTGTGGCATTTGGTGCAATAAACCTTTTGAATTTATCTTGAACATTTTCCTGGTACTGCCTATGATTTGTTTGTTACATTTAACCAGACTTAGATGTCTCATTTCCAGTAATTCATGCTGAAACAAGTCCACTATATGTGTCAGTGACTTTCAGGAGGGGTGTTTGGGAAACGTAGGACCTTTTCAGTGAGCATGGTGATGGGCGAGGGCTCCTGGCACAGGGTGGGTGGGGGCTGAGGGTGGTAGGAGAAAACCTTGTCACATGCAGGACACCCTGGAATAAGGAGTTGCCCCGCCTCCTGTGTGACTTTTAAATATCCAGCTGGCATTTCACACGAGTGAAAGACCTGTTTATCATGATCTAAGCTGAGAATTTAATTCTGCTTTACATAAAACAGAACGTATGTCTCTTATGATCTTAATATACTCTGAATTTTCCAGGAATGCCACTGTTGTATAAGCTGAGGCAAGATGTTACTTTGTAAGGTTTAGGATTTTCACAAGAACTGACATACATTTGGGGAACTGTATTACCACTAGCTGTGGTCCTCCTGGAGGTTATCAACACAGCGTTCTGTATCATCTCTGCTCATAGCTGTTGCCTTCGTGGAGATTCCATTCAGAAGCAAGCGTCTGCTTCATTCGTTATGTTTTCTAATCTACTGTGCCTCAAAGTCTGTGCATTAAAACATATATTAGTATAAGTTGTAAAACAGTACAACTAGGGCGTTATATGGTTTGTTATAAATTACGTGTGCAAGTAGGCTATTCTGGTGATGAATTCTACGAATTTTACTTTAGGAAAATAAAGGGCATCACACAATATTTGCTATGAAGTGTATTGCTGATATATACAGCCTCAAGAAAAATATGCTGCAACATAAGACCATATTGAATTATGTTTTAAGACTACAGGAAGGTAATATTAGGTATTGCTAAATCCTTTCTGGATTAAAGGTAAAAAGTGTTTTCTGTGTTCCCTTTAAAATCATTTCATTGAGAAAGCACTTAAACATACACACCACATTGTTTCTTGGTTCTGTGGGATGCCTGATATATGTTACCTCATTTGATCCTCACACCTGGATGAGATGGGTACTATGATACTTTGTCTTATGTGTCGCCTTGGTTAGGCCACAGTACCCAGATAACCTGTTCAAATACCAGTGTGATGTTGCTGTGAAGGCGTTTTACATGAGAGCAACACTTAGATGAGTCGGCTTTGAGGAAAGCATGTTACCCTCCATACAGTGGGGTGCCTTATCTGGCCAGTTGAAGGACTTCAGAGAAAACAGGCTGAGATGGCTTGGAGAAGAGGGAATTCTGCCTCCTGGCAGCCTCCACATTCTTGCCTGGGTGTCCAGTCTGCTGGCCCTATATGAAGATTTGGGGTCTGCCAGCCTCCACAATCATGTGAGCCAATTCCTTAACTCCTTAAAAGAAAGCTATCTGTCTGTCTGTCTCTCTCTGTCCATCTGTCCATCCACCCACCCATCCGTCTATTCATCCATCCATCCATCCATCCATCCATCCATCCATCCATCCATCCGTTTGTTCCTTTACTCATTCATCTATATGTCTGTCTGTCTCTCCATCCATCCATCTGTCATCCATCCACCCACCCATGCATCCTTCCATTCATCCATCCATTTGTCCCTTTATCCATTCATCTGTCTGTCTGTCTCTCCATCCATCCATCCATCCATCCATCCATCCATCCTATTGGTTCTGTTTCTCTGGAGAGCCCTGAGTAATACAGGTACTTAAGATAACAGTCCTATGACATACATGAGGACCCAGCAATGCAGTTGGGAGTCGGCATATCATCACACCGGGTCTTTGGAGGTGTACTTTGAAGTGAAGATCTTTAACATAGTGAACAGTACAGACTTTGGAGTTTCTCTTTAGATAAGTCACATAGTCTCTAAATATGTGCTGCAAAGGGGGTGCTGGAGAATAGGAAGAGCCTAAGTTAGGACAACTTCTGAGATAACAGAGGAGGTACCACCTCATTCACGGTGGGAGAGAGGAGATTAATCCCCTACAGCTGTGTCTCACCCTCTGCATTCTTGGAGACCTCAGGCCAGCAGTCACCATCCCTTTCTCTCACCAAAAGCTCTCAGTCTACCAACCTTTCTCCTAGGTCCCCCTCCCAACCCTTCACCCTCAATTTCTCCTTCCTTGACAACTGAGCATTTTCTATAGAGGCTTACTTGGTATTCACTTCTTCACTTCCTACTCACTCCTTATCACCCCCTGCCCCACCCTTCATCTCACAAGGCCAGGTCCGTCAGCCTCCACTTCCTCCTCCCATGGTTGCTGAGGTTTTTCCCCATGTCCAGTCGGTACCCAGAGCTGCTGAACTTAACTTTCTATGGGTCCCAAATGCATCGCCTTTTCTCCTGAAATCCCTCCTTATTTCTCATTCAAGTTACCAAAATGCCCTCCAAACTCACCTCCCTTTCATAGCAACACTTCTCACCAATCCACTTCCAGGCTGATGTCTAAATAACCTTCCCCAAATAAAAGTTTAATCCTGTCACTTCTGTTTAAAAATTGGCCCAGGAAAATCCAAGCTCCTCAGCACCTGGTCCCCCTCCTTTGGCCTCTCCACCGAGCACCCCCTCCCCACCTTTGGAGGCTGCTGGTTATCCAGCCACATTGGACCACATGCCCTTCCCCAAAGGCACCAGCTGGTCACTGCCTGCACCCTGTCAGTACTTCATCCTGGTCTGCCACTCCCCTTTGCTCCATCAAGTCCCCCCTGTTCTGGCTCAAAATGCAACTTGGGGCGAATCCTCCAGCACCTTGCTACTTAGTATCCCTGGACCAGCAACAGCTGCCTCACCTCAGAGCTTGATGGATGTGCAGAATCTCAAGCCCCATCCCAGACCAACTGACTCAGAATCTGCACCTTAATATGATCCCCAAATGATGCATACGCACGTTAAAATCTAAGAATTACTACTCCCACACCCAATGTGAGTGAGTGGGTGAGGGAAAGAATGTATCAGTTACTGAGATTACGTCTATGTTTTGGAAGGAAGGGGGTCAACAAAGATATTTGCAAGCAAAGAAATGAAATAAAAATGGATGATGATGTTGAAAGTGTCTGTCACATACACATAAATTTCAAGACACTTAAATAGCTATTAGAAAAAAAAGTGGAGAAAAAAAGGTCAACCAAAAATCAAGAAGGGAAAACAATAAATGTAACAGAAGACAGAACTTGAGAGACATTTTGTGATTTAAAAGGAGAAATTTGGGGAAATGTAGAAGAAATAATTTAAAAATTTGCCCACTTGAGTTCCAAAAGTATTTGTAAGAGCATTTTGGGTAATATATATAAGAATGATACATACTGTTAAATACCATAAATTGCACTTCTAGAAAGTTTTAGAAACTTTTAGAAATTAATCTCTAAACTTAGGTTTGTAAGAATGAATCTGAACTCAAGAACATGAATATAAAATATCCCCATTTTCAACCACCTGTCTTGATAAGAAAGCATCGTGATATTGTGTGTTTATGTATTTACAATTTCCCCGAAGCTCCCCCAGTACTGTTGGCAGCTTTTTGTTTTTCCAAGGCTGCTTCCAGTGCATGGTTCTGATTCTCATAGCATGATAATGGCAGATGGGCTGCATATCAGGTGAGTACAGTAACAGGAGCCATGCATAGGTGGCTGGTGTGAGGCTTATGCTGGAAGCTTGAATTTATAATTTGCTCCAAGTTATTTTCCCTGAAGAGAACTTACATAAAGTGGGGGGAAGGGGGTTTGAGTACTTAGTGAAGTGTCACCCACAAGAACCCTGTGGGATGATCCAAAGGATGGACTTGGGGAATAAGTTTCTAAGGTATCTCTGGAATTTAGAAGAAAGCCTAGCTGGTAAAAAAAAAAAAAAAAAAAAAAAAAAAAATTTGAATGATACAGTATTTTGTTTGTCTCTGGAAAGGACGAGGTATGACCAAGAGATCAGTTACCCTCACAGATGATGAGTTAAACCCAGATCAAGTGCCTCTTTGATGTGATATCCTGAGGATGACATGGCATCACTCACCTCGGGATTTCTGCCCAGAACACATCACCTGAGAAAATATCAGGTAAACCTGAATTAAGAGGCATTCTACAGAACTGGTCTGAACCATTCAAGAATATCAATGTCATGAAAGACCAAGGCTGAGGAGTTGTTCCTAATTGAAGGAGAACAGTGAGGCATGTGAATTAAATGTAATACCTGGTCCTGGATCGGATCTGAATCAGGGAAAATGACAAAGGACAACATTGGGTCAATTAATAAAATTTGCTTATGAACTACTGATTAGGTAATATTGTATCAGTGCTAAATTTCCTGAATCTTATCATTCTACCATGGTTATGTGCGAGAATGTCCTTGTTCTTAGGAAATGCACCCTGAAACACCACATCTGCAACTTACCTTCAAATGGTTCAGCAAAAACAAATGTGTGTGAGTGTGCATGCGTGTGTGTGTGTGTGTGTGTAGAAAGAAAGCATTACAGCAAATAAAATTAACAACTGATGATTCTGGGTGAGGAGTATATCAGTTTGCTTTGTACTATGCTTGCATTTCTTCTGTAAATTTGAAATCATTTCAAACTTAGCCTTTCAACAGATTTTTTTAATGCACAAAAACATCTCAATTGGATTTAGTGAAGTAGGAATTTGGGATGATTTAATCCATGATCTCTTTAATCCTACACAAAATTAGTTCGGTGGTGGAAAATAACTAATCCAAGCCTCCTTCACACACATTGTGATAAATCTCATTTGGACCCAGCTCAAAATTCAGACCACATAGGAATGTCAGCAGATGAACACTCCCTTCTTCAATACAGAGCATCCCTGAGGCAGGACCTACAGAGGAGGACTTACACGGCTCCTCACAGAGTGTTTCAGATGGATATATAATTATTCGTCAAACAGACATCTCTTGATGAACAGATCTCTGGCAACAGAGGAAA
Source organism: Hippopotamus amphibius kiboko (assembly GCF_030028045.1). Taxonomy (NCBI): domain Eukaryota; kingdom Metazoa; phylum Chordata; class Mammalia; order Artiodactyla; family Hippopotamidae; genus Hippopotamus; species Hippopotamus amphibius. The sequence goes on from NC_080188.1 coordinate 89,125,628, forward strand.
AGTAATATTCTAGGGCGGTGGCAAGATTTTCCAGTGGAGCAAGGAGCCTCTCTCCACATAGGGAACAGGAGTCTATGAGTGTATCTGAGCTAGTGTGTTCCCTTATCTATATGGAAGCTTGTTGTCACACTCAATATTGAAACACTGGATGATTACAGAGTGGATTTGCTGTGGGATTATGCAGAAGGACCTCAGGAAATAACTGTTCATTTAAATATATGCTTACACACTCTTTACTTGATTCTCAGGATAACTCTACAAAGTATTCAGCACAAACATCCCCATTTTACTAATGAAAAAACCTACATTGGGAAATTATGCAACTTGTTCAAGATTCCATAGATAGTAAGGGGGAAAAAAACACTTGAATTTGAACAAGTATATTCTTACTCTGCTGGCCAGTCTGTGGGGTTTTAAGAAGGGTTATAGATTCACCTCATTTCACAAACTGAGTTTTCTCAGGTTTTGGAAACCGAGCAGACGGCTATGCTCGCCAGATTAAACTCTGTGTTAAATAAGCAGTTCTAAGGACTAAACCCCACACCGCCTGTTTTCTGTAGCTTTAAAATGGGAAAAATACCCCCCTACCCACTGCAGGGACATCACTGTGAATATCCAATATGAATTACAAAAGGATTCGATAGGTTGAAAGGAGCTATAAAACTATTTGTAGTATAACTATTAAATAGCACTAATTCACATGTTAAAACAGCTTGACTTTTTCTATGATGACTCAGAAAAGCAAATGATCATACCTCCTCCTTTTTTGGTAGCTTCGGCAGCTTGGGTGGTCTGGAAACAATTGGCAAAGCTGCCTTGCTCTGCCGAAGGACAACGGCCCGTTTGGAATTTCTTTGATTGGTGTCCTCATAATCACCCATATGCCAGGCGATAAAACCACGACTGAAGCTTCCTTCTGCATTCATAATAGCCGGATTCGGTTGCCTGAAATAGGAACAAATGGGTCGGTTCTCAAATTGGAAAGATGTTAGAAATAAGGCCACCAATTTTCATGTGGTTAAGATTTGTGTGCTTCTGTTGTGACGGTGGTGATTTCTAGTCAGGGAGTTTGGGAAAGCTAAGGCCCTGAGCCCTCAGCCAGTGTCCTGAGAAGTTTCCCGGCCCTGTCCCTCCACGTCCCTGGATGTGCAGCTGCTGGGGACACAGGGAACTACCTGCTCAGGTGGATGCTTATCCAGGAAGCTTGTTAATGACGTCACCCCTGTACCATGACTGCTCCTGGCATCCTTCAAAGCCAAGTAGCCAAGATACTGGGAAGCTGGGGACAGGCTGAATTCTCCAGCAGGACATGCCTGCCAAGTCTGAGAGGTGGACAGGAGGAGGGGGCTGGGGGGGTGGGGAGAGTAGACTCAGGGAAAAGCCAGCTTCCTGAAGGTAGACTCTGGCTTTGGACAGTGAACGGGAGGAAAGATGCAGGCTTCATTCTGTTTCTTTTGGTAAAATCATGGTGTCAGTTCCAACACCCCTAAATTAAAATATTATATGAGAACTGCTTTCCCATTGTAAAGGGCCAGGTCTGCAGGAAAAGGACAAAAAGGATCGTAGGTTAAGGGTTTGCCATCTCATTTGGAAGGCTCTTGTCGCTGGAGAGAGGCTTCCTTCGGGCTTCTTACCCCCAAACCCTTCACGCCTGATGTCCAGGGCCTCTTGGCCACTGCAAAGCTCCCTTCCTAGACTCTGAGTGTCCTGGCTTCCCCGGTTCCTTGGGGCAAGATTCGGGGCAGGTCTGCATCGCCTCTCACTCCTTCGAGAGCATCTCGCACGGCAGAAGCACTGAGGGCCTGGGGACCGCAGCAGCAGAACAATGTCGCCGTTCGCACAGAGCTTAGATACCTCCCCGGAGCAGACCGCAGACAAGCCAAATACTGGGGAAAGAGCATGAAGAAAACTAAAGCCAGGCAGGTCCTAGAAAATGCGGAGTAGGCAGGAGGGGAGGCAGGCTGGAGCGGAGCTGAGTGGAGGCGGAGCGGTCAATTCAGAGGTCGGCCAGCCCCATCCTCCCTCCCCACAACCACAGAGCCCCAGTCAGCCTCCAGCAAACTCGCGCCTGACGCCCCACTGCCGGCAGCACCGAGGCCAAGCGCCCCAGCCCAGCACAGAAGGGGGTGTGGCCGCTGTCTGTTTCTGTTTCTTGATTCAAAGCCCGGCCCCTGTCCACCCGCCCTGCTCTCGACCCTCCTGTTCCCAGACGCCCCCCACCAGCTGGAAGTAAGCCTCACCTCTAGACCGCCGGCCTTGGCCTCCACTTTTCCTTCTCCCTGTGATCCCCTCCCTCATGACTCAGCCACGTCTTGACAACACCTCTTCTCTGAAGACTTTCCTTACAATTTCAGGCAGCAATTTTCCTCCTTGGTAGCACATTGTATCTGACTTCACTGGTGGAAACTGGTAGAATATACTTAAATTCCTAGTGCAGCCAGCGCTCTCCGTCCCAACTCAGGGCTCCTTAAAGAACCCAGAAGCATCTCTTTCATCACTGGCCCCAAAATCCATTACCCTCCTGACGCACAGCTGGCTTCGCTAATCTGTCATGGATGGAGTGAGGGGGGCAGAGAGGGAGGGGATCAGAGATGAGTTACTTTAAGATCAGACCCTCCCTCCGGTTGTCCGCACCTCCTGCTTCTGTAGCCATTTCCCTCCCACCAGGGCAGGTGTGCAGGAAGGGACGCCTGCAGCCTCCTGTGTCTGAGTTTTCTTATTCACTAGTACAGAGTAATTGCCGGGAATAACTTCAGGAAAGTGTAAAGGGGAAGAGAGCTACTAGTTAGAACGGTCAGAACAGGCACTCTTTACAGTTTACAGTAGCTTGAGCAGTGATTCACAGGAAAACCATTTCATGCCAATGGGCCACGTTTTCTAAAAGATAAGATATCGCAGAAGTAATGGTATACAATAGTTTAGAAAAGAAAAATCCTTGCATGTAGTTAGTCTTCATCGAAGTGCTAAAATATTTTATCATCTTCTATTTTAAATTCAGACCATCCTATGACCCTGAATCTTGCATCACCAGGAGAAATGGAAACTTAAAAATTAGTTGTAATTCAAAGATTTTAAAGATCTCATAGAAATAATAGCCACATCAACTATGCAGATTTATACACACTATATGGAATTTACAAATGAATCACAGAAGTCAAAAGACTAAGCCAAAGAGCAGAAGTTTGGCTCCGGAATGGTTTGAAGAATGAATGTCAGGCCATCAGTAATGGTTTGGTGTTAGTTACAAATGCACAACAGCAACAAACAGACACCCACACACACCCACACACCCCCCAATAATGCAAACATTCTTACTGTTAATTCTTATGTTAAGTAGGCCCCTAAGGCTCAGATTTTTTTCTTTTTGAAATAATAGAAAAATGGAAGCATTTTTCTACCTTATAGAAAAATGGAAGCACACTACAAAAGCTTCTTTTCCGAAACAGTTTGAAAGTACATTTTTAACATGATACCTGTTATCCCCAAGTACTCGAGTATGCAATTCCTATGAACAAAGACATTCTATATAACCTCCACGTAGCCATCAAAATCAGAGGAAATTAGCATAAGCAACAAAATCAAATAAACAAGTGGGACTACATCAAACTAAAAAGCTTCTTTACTGCAAAAGAAGCCAGCAAAAGTGAAAACACAACTTATGTAAGGGGAAAAATATTTGCAAACCATATATCTGATGAGGGGTTAATATCCAAAACATATAAAAAACTCATACAACTCAATAGTAAATTAAACAAATAAACCAATTTTTAAATGGCAAAAGAGCTGACATTTTTCCAAACAAGATATATGAATGGCCAATAGGCACATGAAAAGATATTTAACATTACTAATCATCAGGGAAATAAAATCAAAGCAACAATGAGATATCACCTTATACCTGTCAGAATGGCCATCACCAGAAAGACAAAATATTACATGCTGGCAGGGATGTAGAGCAAAGGAAATCTTCGTCCACTGTTAGTGGGAATGTAAATTGGTGCAGCCATTGTGGAAAACAGTATGGAGAATCCTCAAAAAAAGTAAAAGAACTACCATATGCTCTGACAATTTCACCTCTGGGAATATATCTGGAGAAAACTCTAATTCAAAAAGACACATGCACCCCAGTGTTCATAGCAGTGTTATTTACAATAGCCAAGACACGGAAACAATGTAAGTATCCATCAACGGATAAAGAAGTTGTGGTATGTACATATACAATGGAATATTACTCAGCCTAAACAAACAAACAAACAAGGAAATCCTACCATTTGTGACAACATGGGCGAATCTTAAGGGCATTTATGCTAAGTGAAATAAGTCAAAGACAAATACTGTATGATCTCACTTATATGTGGAATCTAAAAAATGCACAAACAAAACCCACCAAACTCATAGAAAAAGAGATCAGATTTATGGTTACCAGATGCAAGGCATGGGAAAAGTGGAAATTGGATGAATGTGGTCAAAAGGTGCAAACTTCCAGTTATAAGATAAATAAATACTAGGGATGTAATGTGCTATGTGATGACTAAACACTGCTGTCTGAGAAACAGAAGCGTTGACCCTAAGAGTTCTCATGACAAGGAGAAATGTTTTCTTTTCATTGTATCCATATGAGATGATGGATGTTAACTAAACATATTGGGGTGATCATTTCACAATATATGTAATTAAAGCCATTGTACTGTACCCCTTAAACTCATACAAGGATGCATGTTGATTGTTTCCCAGTAAAACTGGGGGGAAATTAGAAGAAATCAGAAAATTAACAATTGTATTACTACCACCTAATCCTCAGACATCACTCAAATTTTGCCAGTTGTCCCAGAAGGATCCAGGTCAGAATCACACATTGCCTTTTATGTTCTCATCTCTTTAGTCTCCTTTAACCTAGAACAATTTCTCAATCTTCTTGCAACTTTCACTAAGCCTTGATACTTTTGAAGAACACAGGACAGTTTTTTGCAGATGTCCTTCGGGTTGGGTGTATCTTGTGTTTCCTCTTGATTAGATTCAGGTTCTCCATCTTTGGGCAGAACGGCAATGGTGTGACTTGTCCCATTACTGGGGAGGTTCACTTAGGTCACTGATTGGTGGTATCTGTCAGGCTTCTCCTTTGTAAAATTATATCACTACCCCCAACCCCCCCTTTTTTTTCGGCCATCCTGTGCAGCTTGCAGGATCTTAGTTCCCCTACCAGGGATCAAATCCATGCTCCCTGCAGTGAAAGCACGGAGTACTAACCAATGGACCACCAGGGAATTCCCAAATTACTTTTCCCTTTTGTTGAGTATCTTGTGACAAAACAATTTGAAATTATGTAAAAATCTCATCCCTTGTCAAGCTTTTAATTAGTCAATTAACATCAGTATAGAATAACATGGTTCCCTATGTTATCCAGTAGGTTGTCATTCATGACGTTCATTTTGACACTCAAGTCATCCCAGATTTGGCTTGTGGGAGCCCCTTCAATATGGCTTCTGCTGTCCTTTTGATGTGCCCCTGTCATTCCTTGAGCACTTCCTTAATTTTTGGCACAGAGATGTTCCAGATTCATCTTTCCCTTCCCCATAGTCATGTTATAGTCTCTCCTTCAAGAAGTGGATTATTCCAGGGCTGTAGTTCCTTTCAATGGAAAATGGTACTTAGAAACCAAGATCTGGGTGCAGGGTACTCCTTTTAGTATTGAGGTGCCACTGCTATACAGCCTTTTCTTTCTTTCTTTCTTTCTTTCTTTCTTTCTTTCTTTCTTTCTTTCTTTCTTTCTTTCTTTCTTTCTTTCTTTCTTTCTTTCTTTCTTTCTTTCTTCAATTTAATGTGTTTTGGCCATGCTGCTCGACATGTGGGATCCTAGTTCCCCAACCAGGGATTGAACCCAGGCCCCCTGCGTTGGAAGTGCAGAGTCTTAACCACTGGACCACCAAGGAAGTCCCATACAGCCTTTTCAGACAACATGGCACAGGGTTCTTCAGAAGGTTCACTCTTATTTTCTCCCTTTCCCAGTGTGTGACTATCTCCTACAGTGGGAAATCTGACTCCCATTCTCTATATGTATTTACTTATCTGATCAGTCTTCCTGTCTATCCCCAGCATCCCACTGCATCACCACCCTTCTGCCTTGTGCCTGCCTTACTTGCCCCTTCTAGAGCCCAACATGCCACCCCAGGAAGCCCTCTGGCAGATGCCCTTCTCATCCTGCTCTGAATCACCATGGTTCCCCAACTACTCATTCTGGAGTGATAATTCTTTTGCGAGGCTGCATCAATGGCTCTAATAAATTGTAGGGGAAGGGAAGGGAAAGGCAGTCAGATATTTTGGAAACAACCTCAAATGTCTAGAAGAATACCTGTATATGTCAGGTGCTTGAATAAATGAATTTTCTATCACTATATCTGGGTAGATAGGCCCTCAGTGCAGCAATCATACTTTGTATCACTTTAAAATTAAGATATAATTCACATACCATAAAATCCACATGTCTAAATGAACAATTCATTGTTTTTTTAATCAGATTCACAAAGTTGTGCAACCATCACCAGTAACTAATTCCAGATATTTTCATCACCATTAAGAGAAACTGTGCCCATTGGCAGTCACTCCCCATCCCCTCCTCCCTCCAGCCTGTGGCAACTACTAATCTACTTTCCATCCCTTGCATCTGCCTATTCTGGACATTTCATATAGGTAGACTCATACAATATGTGGCTTTTGAAATTGGCTTCTTTCCTTTAACATAATGTGTTTAAGTTTTATCCATGTTACAGTAGGCATCAGTACTTCATTCTGTTTTATGGCTAAGTAATACTCCATGTGACTTAGGGGGCTGAGATAGGGAGGGTGGGAAGGCTTCGTGGGAGGGAAGGGATATGGGAATATATATATAAACACAGCTGATTCACTTTATTGTACAGCAGAAACTGGAACAACAGTGTAAAGCAATTATACTCCAATAAAGAGTTTAGAAAAAAAAGGCCCAGTGCAACCAAATAAATAAAATAGATAGATAGATAAATAAATAATAAAAACCAAAAATAAATACAAAACAACAAAGTGTCTTCTTCATTTTACAAGGTCACCAGCAGTGTTAAGAGTTCTAATTTCTCCACATCCTCATTGCTTCTCTTTTTAATTTTCACCATCCAAGTGTGAAGTATTATCTCGTGGTTTTTATTTGCATTTCTCTAATTATGTTAAACATCTTTTCATGGGTTTATTGACCACTTGTACATCTTCTTTGGAAAGATGCCTATTCATATCCTTTGCCCATATTTAATTAGGCTGTTTATCTTTTTATTGTTAGACTCCTTAGTGTTCTTTATGTATTCTGCATACAAGTTACTTATAAGATACATGATTTGAAAATATTTTCTCCCATTTAGTCAGCCGTCTTTTCACTTTCTTGATGGTATACTTTGAAAGATAAAAATTCTTTAATTTTAGTTGTCTCATTTGTATATTTTTTTCTTTGGACACATTCTTTGGTGTAACACCTAATAAACCATGGCCTATTCCAAGGTCATGAAGATGTAATCATGTGTTTTCTTCTAAGAGTTTTATAGTTTTAGCTCTTACACTTAGATCTATGATCATGTTGAGTTACTCTTTACATATGATGTGAAAAAGGGTTTGACTTCAGTATTTTGCATGTGGATAACCCAACACCAATTTTTAAAAAAACTATTTTTCCATATTGAATTGTCTCAGCACCCTTGTTAATATCAGATGACCATAAACGTAAGGGTTTATTTCTGGACTCTCAATTGATCTATATATTTATTTTTATGCCTGTACCATACTGTCTTGATTACTGTAGCTTTCTAGTAAGTTTTGAAATTGCAAAATGTGAGTCATCCAACTTTATTCTTTTTCAAGATTGTTTTGGCTATTCTCAGTCCCTTGCATTTCCATATAGATTTTAGAATCTGCTTGTCAATTGTGCAAAGACAGATGATATCTTGATAGAGATTGCATGAATCCATAGATCTCTTTCAAGGCTATTGCCATCTTAACAGTATAAAGTCTTCCAATCCATGAACATAGTGTATGTCTGTCCATTTGTTTGGGTCTTCTTTTTTTTTCTTTTAATGATGTTTTGTAGTTTTCAGTTTATGTCTTACACTTCTTTTATTAAATTTATTCCTAAGTATTTTATTCTTTTTGACACTTTGTGAATACATTCGTTTCTTAATTTCCTTTCAGATTATTCATTGCTAGTATGTAGAAATACAACCGATTTTTGTATATTGATCTTTTATATTGCAGTTGTACTGGTCATTTATTAGTTCTAATAGATTTTATGTAGATTTCTTAAAATTGTCCATATACAAGGTCATGTTATCTACATAGTTTTACTTCTTTTCTAATCTGGATGTCTTTTATTCCTTTTCCTTACCTAAGTGCCCTGGCTAGAATCTCTATCGTAATATTGAATAGACATATTGTGAGCAGATATCTTTGTCTTGTTCCTCATCATAAAGCAAAAGCATCTAGTCTTTTGCTATTAAAAATAATGTTAGCTGTGGGATTATTTTGTAGATGACCTTTGTCATGTTAAGACTGTTTCCTTCTATCCTCATTTGTTGAGTTTTTTTTCTCATAAAATAGTGTTGGATCTTTAGTCAAATGCCTTTCTGCATGTATTGAGATGATCATGTAGTTTTTATCCTTTATTCAATAGCTATAGTGTATTACACTGATTGATTTTTATATGGTTGAACCAACCTTGCATTCCTGGGATAAATTCCTAGTCATAGTGTATAAGCTTTCTTTATATGTTGCTGGATATAATTTGCTAGTATTTTGTTGAGGATTTTTGCATCTGTAGTCATAACAGATACTGGTGTATAGTTCTCTTGTGATGTCTTTACCTGGTTTACTAGCAGGGTAATGAATAAATAGGGAAATGGTCCTCATCTTCTATTTGGAAAAATTTTTGAAAGATTTGTATTAATTCTTCTATAAATGTTTTCTAGAATTCACCAGTGTAGCTATGTAGACTTAGTCTCTTTCTTGTGGGAAGTTTTTTGATTAATCTTTTTACTTGTTACATATCTATTCAGACTTTCTATTTCTTCTTCAGTTTTGGTAATTTGTGTCTTTCTAGGGATATGTTCATTTTATCTAATTTATCTAATTTGTTAGCATATCATTGTTAATAGTACTCCCTTATATTCCTTTTTTATTTCTGTAAGGTCAGTAGTAATGTCCCTGATTTTGATTATAAGAATCTTTTATTTCCTGCTTTTAAATTTAACTATTATTGATTTACAATATTGTGTTAGTTTCAGGAGTACAGTTACGGATTCTTTTCCATTATGGTTATTACAAGATATTGAATACAGTCCCCTGTGCTACCTGGTAAATCCTTTTTTTTTTTTTTTTTATATATAGTTGTGTGTATCTGTTAACACCATACTTCTAATTTATCCCTCCCCCTCCCCTTTCCCCTTTGGTACCCATAAGTTTGTTTTCTATGTCTGTGAGTCTGTTTCTGTTTTGTAAATAAGTTAATTTTTTTACATTCCACATATAAGTGATATATATTTGTCTCTGTCTGATTTACTTCACTTAGTATGAATCTTGTATTTTTTCATATCACTAAAGATTTGTGAATTATATTATTTGTTCAAAGAACCCACTTTTGTTTTGCTGATTTTATCTATTGTTTTTCTATTTTCTATTTCATTTATTTCTGCCCTATTCATTATTATTTTTCCTTCTACTTTCTTTAAGTTTAGTTTACACTTCATTTTCTAGATTTTGAAATTTAAGATATGATTCTTTAGATATTTCATCTTTTAGATAGTTATTTACAGCTATAAGTTTCCCCCTGAGCACCACTCTCACTGCATCCCATAAGTTTTCAAATGGTGTGCATTTGTTTTCATTCATCTCAAAGTATTTTCAAACTCCCTTGTGATTTTTTTCTGACCTACTGGTTATTTAAGTTTGTTGTTTAATGTCTACATACATGTGCATTTCTTAAGTTTCTCTTGTTATCAATTTCAAATTTAATTCCATTACTGTTGGCATACATATTTTGTATGATTTCACTCCACTTAAATTATTGAGGCTTGTTTTATGGCCTAGCATATGTTCTATCCTGGAGAAATTTTCATGTATTCTCGAAAACAATGTATTTTCTGTTGGCATTAGATGGAGTAGTGTATAGATGTCTGTTAGGTCTAGTAGGTTTATAGTGTTGTGCAAATCTTCTAATTCCTTGTTGATCTTCTGCCTAGTTCTGTACATTATTGAAAATAGGGTATTAAATTCTCCAACTATTATATATATAGATTTTTTTGTTCAGCAACACCAAGCATCTCTTTATTTTATTTTATTTATTTTTATTCTTTTTTTTTTAATTTCATTTTTTTAATTTATTTATTATTTTTTGGGAGGTACACCAAGTTCAATCATCTGTTTCTATACACATATCCCCATATTTCCTCCCTCCCCCAACTCACCCCCCCCACCTTCCCCATCCCAGTCTTCCAAGGCATCATGCATCCTTGAGTTGAACTCCCTTTGCTATACAGCAACTTCCCACCGGCTATCCATTTTACAGTTGGTAGTATATATATGTCTATGCTGCTCTCTCACTTCATTTCAGCTTCCCCTTCAACCCCCGCCCCCCCAAACCTCGAGTTCTCCTGTCCATTTTCTGCATCTGCATCCTTGTTCTTGTCTTGTCACTGAGTTCATCAGTACCATTTTAAGATTCCGTATGTATGTTAGCATACAATATTTGTCTTTTTCTTTCTGATTTACTTCACTCTGTATGACAGACTCAAGGTCTATCCACCTCATTACATATAGCTCCATCTCATTCCTTTTTATAGCTGAGTAATATTCCATTGTATATATATATGCCACATCTTCTTTATCCATTCATTTGTTGATGGGCATTTAGGTTGCTTCCATGTCCTGGCTATTGTAAATAGTGCTGCAATAAATATTATGGTACATGTTTCGTTTCGGATTATGGTTTTCTTTGGGTATATGCCCAGTAGTGGGATTACTGGATCATATGGTAGTTCTATTTGTAGTTTTTTAAGGAACCTCCAAATCGTGTTCCATAGTGGCTGTACCAATTTACATTCCCACCAACAGTGCAAGAGAGTTCCCTTTTCTCCACACCCTCTCCAACATTTGTGGTTTCCAGATTTTGTGATTATGGCCATTCTGATTGGTGTGAGGTGATACCTCATTGTGGCTTTGACTTGCATTTCTCTGATGATGAGTGATGTTGAGCATCTTTTCATGTGTGTGTTGGCCACCTGTATGTCTTCTTTGAAGAAATGTCTATTTAGGTCTTCCGCCCATTTGTGGATTGGGTTATTTGCTTTTTTGGTATTAAGCTTCATGAGCTGCTTGTATATTTTGGAGATTAATCCTTTGTCCATTGTTTCATAGGAAACTATTTTTTCCCATTCTGAGGGTTGCCTTCTAGTCTTGTTTATGGTTTCTTTCGCTGTGCAAAAGCTTTTAAGTTTCATGAGGTCCCATTTGTCTATTCTTGATTTTATTTCCATGATTCTAGGAGGTGGGTCAAAAAGGATCTTGCTTTGATGGATGTCATAGAGTGTTCTGCCTAAGTTTTCCTCTAGGAGTTTTATAGTGTATGGCCTTACATGTAGGTCTTTCATCCATTTTGTGTTCATTTTTGTGTATGGTGTTAGGAAGTGTCCTAATTTCATTCTTTTACATGTAGCTGTCCAATTTTCCCAGCACCACTTATTGAAGAGGCTGTCTGTTTTCCATTGTATATTCGTGCCTCCTTTGTCAAAGATAAGGTGCCCATATGTGTTTGGGCTTACTTCTGAGTTCTCTATTCTATTCCGTTGATCTTCCTTTCTATTTTTGTGCCAGTACCATACTGTCTTGATCACTATGGCCTTGTAGTATAGTTTGAAGTCAGGAAGCCTGATTCCACCAACTCCATTTTTCCTTCTCAAGATTGCTTTGGCTATTCAGGGTCTCTTGCATTTCCATACAAATCGTAAGATCTCTTGCTCTAGTTCTGTGTAAAATGCCATTGGTAATTTGATGGGGATTGCATTGAATCTGTAAATTGCTTTGGGTAGTACAGTCATTTTCACTATGTTGATTCTTCCAATCCAGTAACATAGTATGTCCCTCCATCTGTTTGTGTCATCTTTGATTTCTTTCATCAGTGTCTTAATGTTTTCTGCATATAGATATTTTCTCTCCTTAGGCAGGTTTATTCCTAAGTATTTTATTCTTTTTGTTGCAATGGTAAATGGGAAAGGTTCCTTAATTTCTTTTTCTGCTCTTCCGTTGTTAGTGTATAGGAATGCAAGAGATTTCTGTGCATTCATTTTGTATCCTGCTACTTTACTAAACTCATCAATTAGTGTTAGCAGTTTTCTGGTAGAGTCTTTAGGGTTTTCTGTATATAATATCATGTCATCTGCAAAGAGTGACAATTTTACTTCTTCTTTTCCAATTTGTATTCCTTTTATTTCTTTTTCTTCTCTGATTGCTGTGGCTAAAACTTCCAAAACTATGTTGAATAATAATGGTGAGAGTGGGCACCCTTGTCTTGTTCCTGTTCTTAGAGGGAATTCTTTCAGTTTTTCCCCATTTAGAACGATTCCAACTATTATATTTTTTAATGTGAATTAATTAATTAGGCTGCGCCAGGTCTTAGTTGTGGTATGTGGGATCTTCATTGCCAGGTGTGGGATCTTTTAGTTATGGCCTGAAGGATCTTCATTGCAGCACGCAGGATCTTTAGTTGTGGCATGAAAACTCTTAGTTGTGACATGCATGTAGGATCTAGTTCCCTGACCAGGGATCGAACCCAGGCCCCCTGCATTGGGAGCACAGGGTCTTAACCACTGGATCACCAGGGAAGTTCCTCCAATTATTACTGTTGAATTGCCTACTTCTCCTTTTAGTTCTTTCAGTTTTTGCTTCTTGTGTTTGGGGGCTCTGTTGTTAGGTGCATATTTGTCTACAATTTTTATGTCTTCCTAATGAAAGACCTTGAGACTTTCATCATTATAAAATATCCTTCTTTGTCTCTTGTAACAATTTTTGTCTTACAGTCTATTTTGTCTGATATTAAAATAGCCATCCCATTTTGGTTGCTAGTTACATGATGCATCTTTTTTTTTCCATTTTTTTTTACTTTCAATTTATATGTATCTTTGCATCTAAAGTTCTTTCTAAGATGTGGTACATATACACAATGGATAGTCAGCCATAAAGAGGAACAAAATTGGGTCATTTGTAGAGATGTGGATGGACCTAGAGACTGTCATACAGAGTGAAGTAAGTTGAAAAAGAAAAACAAATATCATATATTAATGCATATGTGTGGAATCTAGAAAAATGGTACAGATAAACTGGTTTGAAGGCAGAAATAGAGACCCAGATGTAGAGAACAAACATATAGATACCAAGCATGGGGGGTGGGTGGTGGTGGGATGAACTGGGAGATTGAGATTGACATATATACACTAATATGTATAAAATAGATGACTAATAAGAAAAAATATCAAATTGTACACTTTAAGTAAATGCAGTTTGTTGTATGTCAGTTATATTTCAGTAGAAATCTTTTTAAAAGAAAAAAAAGGAATGTGGCATCAAAATTACCATAATCCAAAAAAAAGAAGTGCTTCTTTTTATAGTTGAATATATGGTATATATTTGGATCATTTGTTTGCTAATCTCTACCTTTTGATTGGAGTGGCTAGTACATTTACATTTAATGTATGAGGGTGAGTCAAAAATTATCCACACTCCAGTTATATTAAAATTTCTGTTGGCCACGCTGACTTATCAGCACTTTCTGTTCAAGGCTACTATCTCCCCAGTCACTGCTGCACAGGTGTGAATGTGTTACATCAGTTCATTTGCAACTGTGGTGCGAGCAAAAATGGATGCTCCACTTGTGATTTGCATGAAAGAAGAGCAGCGAGCAGTGATTTGTTTTTTATGATCTGAGAGTGTAGCTGGTGCTGTTATTTATCAAAGACATTATGTGCAGTATGGAGGAGGTGTTTTGTCATGAAGACGTGTGTATAAATGGATAGAGAAGTTCAAGGAAGGTTGCACAAGTGTTAGCCATCACAAAGGAGTTGGAAGCCCATCCACGTCCATGCTGATGACAACATTGAGTGTACACATGAAATGATTCTGTCAAATAGATGAGTGACACTGGATCATGTGGCAAATCACTTGCAAATCAGCCAAGGCTCTGCCTATAAAATAATGCATGACAGACTTAGGTTTCTAAAAGTTTGTGCTGAAGCCTAAACTTCGGATTAAACACAGAGGACTGCTATCCAAGGGTATTGTGATCTTGCATGACAATGCACATCTGCACAATTCTGCTCACACTGTCAACACTGCAAAAACTTCATTTTCAGGTGTTAAAGCATCCTCCTTATAGTCCTGATCTTGTTCCACTGGACTTTCATCTGTTTGGTGCCCTGAAGGCAGCCCTATGAGGACGAAGATTCACTTCTGATGAAGTGGTGAGCAGGGGCTACTCTTCATTGTGGTGCACAGGCTTCTTACCGCTGTGGCTTCTCTTGTTGTGGAACACAAGCTCTAGGCATGCAGGCTTCAGTAGTTGTGGCATGAGGGCTCAGTAGTTGTGGCTTGCGGGCTCTAGAGTGCAGGCTTTGTAGTTGTGGTGCACAGGCTTAGTTGCTCTGCAGCATGTGGGATCCTCCTGGACCAGGGATTGAACCCATGTCCCCTGCATTAGCAGGCAGATTCCTAACCACTGCACCATGAGGGAAGTCCCCAAACTAGATTATTTTAAACTAAGATATTAATTGTAATCCCCATGCCACAACTAGAGGAAGCCCACACACAGCAATGAAGACCCAACACAGCCAAAATTAATTAATTAATTAATTAAAAATAAAATAAAATAATCTAGTTTGGATTAATACCAACCTAATTTCAATCATATACAAGAACTTTATTTCAATATATCTCCATTCTCTTCTTCCTTGTTTGTGCTATTATCATAAAAATTACATATTTCTAAATTATAAGCTCATCAACACTGTTTTATAATTATTGTTTTATGCAGTTGTCTTTTAAATCATATAGAGAAAAAGAGTTAAAAACCAAAATACATTAATACTGACTTTTAAATGTACCTATGTAGTTACCTTTACCACTGGCTTGTTAGTTATTTTGTGTATTTGAGTTACTGTTTATTGTCCTTTCATTTCAACCTGAAGGACTCCCTTTAGCATTTAATGTAGGGAAATTCTGCTAGTGATAAAAAAAAAAATCTCTGTTTTTATATTCAGTGTCTTAATTTCTCCTTTATTTTTGAAGGATAGTTTTGCTGGATATAGAATTTTGGGCTAACTTGTTTTTCTTTCAGCATATTTAATGTATCATTTCACTGCCTTCTGGTTTTCACTATTTCTGCTGAGAATTTAGCTGTTAATTTGAAGATCCCTTGTACACAATGACTCATTTTTCTTCTGCTACTTTCAAGATTCTCTTTGTCTTTGCCGTTTGACAGTTTGACTATGATGTGTCTAAGTGTGGATCTCTGAGTTCATCTTTGGAGATTTTTGAGCTTCTTGAATGTGTCAGTTATTGTTTTTCATCAAATTTGGGAAGCTTCTGGCCTTTATTTCTTCAAATATTCCTTCCACCACTTCCTCTCTTTCTCTTTGCCTTCTGGGATTCCCTTTGTGCTATGTTGGTACACAGTTTCAGAGCTCTGTTTCTTGTTCATTTTTAAAAAATTCTTTTTTCCTTTCCATTCCTCAGAATGTATAATCTCAGTTGATCTAAGTTTCACTGATTCTTTTCTGACAACTCAAATATGCTATTCCGCTCCTATAGTGAATTTTTACTTTAGTTATTGTGCTTTTAAACTCCAGGATTTATATTTTTTGTAAGTATGATTTCTATCTCTTTATTGATATTCTCTGTTCACCAAGACCTTGTTTTCATACTTTCCTTTAATTTTTTGGACATGGTTTCTGTGAGGGGAGGGTCTAAGTTCAGTCCAAGAAACTCCTGGTGCTCAGTACAGGACATGCTGGCAAGATTACAAGTCACACTGCATGCAAAGATCTTGGAGCACAGTCATTATATACCTATTCCCTTTATCTTGAGCATGTGTAAACTTTCTCAGAACTGCTTAGCTATGCATGAATCAATGGCCCTCAGGTACATCCCCAGCTTTGTGTATTTCAGATTCTAAGGGGTAAGAGTTGGGGTCCTTCTACTATGGCACAAAGTGAGATGAATGCTGCCACACTGCCCATGGCGGCTGCTGAATGGACCCACTAGTCATGGAGGCCTGTCACATTGCATGGAGATAGATCTTGTGTACTCTCTTCTCTTGAGGTAGTTGAACAATGTACCACTTGAGCCGGGATGCCTATTGTTTGCTCTTGGTGACCTTGAGTCATGCACTGGTCTCTTCCCTGGCTGGCACTTACCTGCCTGTTAACCTTGGCCACGCTCATGTTCTATTCTGTCCTATGGCACAGCCTAACCGCCTACTGAAACAGTTTCCCTTAGTATTTTGAGCATATTTGAAATAGCTGACTTAAAGTCTCTGTCAGCTAAATATATCTGTGCTTCCTTGGAGACAGTTTCTATTGACCACTTTTTTCCCCTGTGTATCAGCCATACTTTCCAGTTCCTTTGTTTGTCTCACAATTTTTTGTTGATATACTGACATTTGAAATAATACGCTGTGCCAATTCAGGAAATGAGAATTCCTCCCTCTCCCTAGGGCTTGTTGTTTCTACTTGATTTTTGTTTCTGTCTTTGTTTTTTGGTGGCAGTGGTGTTGCTGTTCTTTACTTCCCTGGGCTAATTATTTAAAGTCTGTCAGGTGTGCCCCCTGAATTTTCTGCTTGGTTAGCTTAGTGGTCAGCTAATGATTAGACAGGCATTTCCTCAAATGCCTCAAATCAATGTGTTTTCTGGCCTTTGTGTGTGTCTAGGCCTACCTTCAATGCCCCAGCAGGCATTTACAACTCTGCCTTAACCTTCATTTCCTGCTTGAAGGTCAGCCAAAGGTGAGAGATTAGGACCTTCTCAGGCCTTTCCTGGGCATGTGCACAGCACTGCATGTGTGTGCAGCCCTCTCGGTTTCTAGGAACATGTTAGAGCTTTTTGAAATCCCCTAAAGACATCTCATTTCCCAGTCTTTCCCTTGAAGATTTTTGGTCACCTTCTTGGTTGCCCCAACTGGTGTTGCCCTCCTCCCTCCAAGGCAGCTGTGATATTAAATGATTTTGGGTTTTGATGGGTGCTTGTGAGATAGAGCTGTTAACACAGAGTCAGGTCAAATAATGACAAGTCCTGAGAATGGAGCTTTTCCAGGGATAGTCAAGACAGATCAAATAAATGAAACAAAACAAAAAGACAATCTACTGAATGGGAAAAATATTTGTGAATGATATGACCTATAAGGGATTCATATCCATTACATATAAACAGCTCATAGAACTCAATATCAAAAAAAAAAAAAAAAAAACAAAAAAACCAAACAACCTGATTACACAATGGGCAGAAGACCTGAATAGACATTTTTCTAAAGAGGAAATGCAGATGGCCAAAGGTACATGAAAAGATGCTCAACATCCCTAATTATCAGGGAAAAGCAAATCAAAACCACCATGAAATATCACCTCACACCAGTCAAAATGGAGCTACCTATGACTCAGCAATTCCATTCCTGGGCATATATTAAAAAAAAGAAAGAAAGAAAGAAAGAAAGAAAGAAAGAAAGAAAGAAAGAAAGAAAGAAAGAAAGAAAGAAAGAAAGAAAGAAAGGGAAAAACAGAAAACAAAAGAAGAGAGAGAAAAAAAGGAAAAGACTAATTAAAAAAGTTCATGCACTCCAATGTTCATAGCATCATTATTTACAATAGTCAAAGTATGGAAGCAACCTAAGTGTCCATCAATAGATGAATGGATTGAGAAGATGTGGTACAATAATGTTCATTGCAGCACTATTTACAATAGCCAGGACATGGAAGCAACCTAAATGCCCCTCAGCAGATGAATGGATAAAGAAGATGTGGCACATATATACAATGGAATATTACTCAGTCGTAAAAAGGAATGAAATTGAGCTATATGTAATGAGGTGGATAGACCTAGAGACTGTCATACAGAGCAAAGTAAGGCAGAAAGAGAAAAACAAATACCGTATGCTAACTCATATATATGGAATCTAAAAAAAATGGTACTGATGAACCCAGTGACAGGGCGAGAATAAAGATGCAGATGCAGAGAATGGACTTGAGGACACAGGGTTGAGGGGAGGGGCAAAGGGGAAGCTGGGACTAAGTGACAGAGTAGCATAGACATATATACATTACCAACTGTAAATAGACAGCTAGTGGGAAGTTGCTGTATAACAAAGGGAGATCAACTTGATGATGGGTGACGCCTTAGAGGGCCAGGACAGGGAGGGTGGGAGAGAGTCACAGGAAGGAGGGGATGTGGGGATGTATGTATAAATACAGCTGATTCACTTTGGTGTAACTCAAAAACTGGAACAAGAGTGTAAAGCAATTATATTCCAATAAAGAGCTTTAAAAAAAAAAAGAAAAGAAGAAGATGTGGTACGTGTATACAGTGGAATACTACTCAACCACAAAAAAGAACGAAATTTTGCCATTTGTGACATCATGGATGGACTTGGAGGGTATTATGCTAAGTGAAAGAAGTCAGACAGAGAAAGACAAATACTGTCTGATATCACTTATATGTGTAATCCAAAAAAATACAACAAATTAGTGAATATAACAAAAAAGAAGCAGACTCACAGATACAGAGAACAAACTAGGGGTTACCAACAGAGGGGAGCGGGACACCATAGGAATGGGGGAGTGGTAGGCACAAACTACTGGGTGTAAGATAGGCTTCCATGTACAACATGGGGAATACAGCCAATATTCTGTAATAACTATAAGTGGAAATTAATTCTCTAAATTTGATAAAAAAATTAAAAATTAAAGTTAAAAAAATGAGATGGAGTTGAGATTTGAACACAGCCAGTTACAAAAAAAGTCAAATATAACATTTATCTGAGTAGGAAGCTTTTCAAGGAGCTTCAAACCCGTTTCCCCTCCAGTGACTGGTCAGCTGCTAGTTTTCACAGCTACCATGGTTGTGAGGCTATTGGTTTTTTCAAGGCTTCCTTGAAGCTGGAAAGAGAGGATGGGAATAGAGCAATTTTAATCTAAATTTAAAATGCCACAAAGATCATGTTTCTTCCTAAGATTTAGCCATTTTTCTTATGTACATGCTCCATGGATTATTGAAAGCATTTGTTTATTCATTTCCAATGTTTTGAAAAAGGTGACTTTGACAATTTTTGCCACTGTTCGTATTTCTTTTACCGAGGAAATATATTTTTGGAGGTCCTTACTGCACCATTCCTGAAGTGCTTTCCAAACTGAATTATTTTAAAATGAAACAGAGACTCACTATTTAAGGAAAAATTGTTTGTGCCTTCTGTTCCCACTTCTTCATTTGCCCCTACTCCAAACAGTGCATTCTGCTTTGTGCTGCTGTTACTTCATCGCAATGCTTCTGACCCCAGCCAACAGCAGCCTCCTTCCTATGTGAGATCAAGTCACCTCTTTTCAGACTTTCTAATAAGACTTCCAAGAAGCATTCATGATTGTTGACACTGTCCTCCTGGCTTTCTACGGGGCTTCTAAAACTCTTTTTTTTAAAGGACTTTTATTGAAATATAATTGACATACAACAAACTGCATATATTTAAAGTGTACAATTTGATTTTTTTTTTCTTATTAGTAATGTATATATGGCAATCCCAATCTCCCAATTCATCACATCCCCAACCCCCACCCACTTTCCCCTCTTGGTATGCATATGTTTGTTCTCTACATCTGTGTCTCTATTTCTGCCTTGCAAACTGGTTGATCTGTATACCATTTTTCTATATTACTTATATATGCATTAATATATGATATTTGTTTTTCTTTTTCAACTTACTTCACTATGTATGACAGACTCTAGGTCCATCTACCTCACTACAAATAACTCAATTTCACAATTTCATTCCTCTTTATGGCTGAGTAATATTCCACTGTATATATGTACCACATCTTTTTTATCCATTCATCTGTTGATGGACATTCAGGTTGCTTCCATGTCCTGGCTATTGTAAATAGTGCTGCAATGAACATTGGGGTGCATGTGTCTTTTTGGATTATGGTTCTCTGGGTATATGCCCAGTATGAAGCTTTTTTTTTTTTTTAAATGTCTCTCCTCTCACTTATATTACATTATCTACTTTTCTTTTGGAAGAATCGTTTATTCTTTTTGTTCCTTTATCACTGGTATTTGCCAGGATTCCATCCTTTGCTTTCATCTCCTGTTACACAACCACCCATCTCCAAATCAGGAAATAGCCTTTATATCTGAAGATCCAAACGACATCAATATACTGATGTGTAAATTTTTTACTTTCAGCTCTAAAAATCTAAGCACAAGTTCCCAGCTTCTCACTGAACAGAGTTCCAGGAACCTCATTACTATACTAATAATAATTTTAGCATTTTCTGAGGTGTATGAGGGTCCAGATACTATGCTACTTGTTTGATAAGCATTACTTCTCCCTAATTTTCATCATAGGCCAAAGTGATAGATATCATTTCCTGCTTTTTACATCTGAGGCTAGACTGGCGAAGTAATTTTTCCAAGGTCAAACAGTTAAAAAGCAGTAGGGCTGGGATTTGAACACAGAGTTGTCTGATTCTAAACTTATACAGTTACCTCATCTGTAAAATGGGGATCATATTGACTAAATGAGTTAATACTTATAAAACACCTAGTATCTGGCTCAGAGTAAAAATTCAATAAAATGTAGGCCATTTGTATTATTATTATAAGATGCTGCCTCTTAACTCATCTTCCCATCTAATTGTTTTCTCTCTTCCCCAAAATCTGCCCTCTTCTTCCTGCATTCCTTTTTTTGGTCAATGACATAATCTTATCCCCAACCACCCCAAAAAGGCACATCAAAATTGCCTTGGACTTGCACATCTCCTCCATCCACCCACACTTAGTTGGTTGCCAAGTCTTATAGAGTCTTTCTCTAAACTTTCTCACCAACACCATCTCTCACTCAGGCTCCCATTGGTGAGATTATTTCAATGTTACTTAACTTGTCTTCATTCCTTTGGGCTCTCCTTTCTCTGCCCCACCCACTCAGCAGTTTTCAACAGCTATTATGTGCCATGTATTCTTTCTACTACAGAGATTTAATTATATCGCTTTCTCACTTAAAAATTTAAAACAACACTTTGTCGCCTACAGAACTAAGCACGAAACCTTCATCTGGAATTCGAAACACTGCACCATCTGGCCCCTGTACTGCATCTCCTCACGCCACATCTCCAAACCCTGTGCTTCAGCCATGTGACACAGTCATCCCTCTGCACACCAGGAAGGCTCACTCCTTGGAGCCTTTGTTTATGGAATTCCTTCCCTGGAATTTTTTCCCTGGCTCTACATCCATGCTCTCCTTTTTATTTCCCACCCAGCCTTAAAAATGCAGAGTTACCTCTCCAATGAAATATTCCTGATTGGCTATCTGACCTTCAACACTGTTCACACATTGCTTTTTTTTTTTTTAATACATCTTCATCAGTGTATAATTGCTTCACAATGTTGTATTAGTTTCTGCTGTAGAACAAAGTGAATCAGCTGTATTTATATATATATCCCCATATCCCCTACCTCTTGAGCTTTCCTCCCACCCTCCCCACCCCTCTAGGTCATCACAAAGCACCAAGCTGATCTCCCTGTGCTATGCAGCAGCTTCCCACTAGCAATCTACTTTACAATTGGTAGTGTATACATGTCAATGCTACTCTCTTACTTTGTCCTAGCTTCTCCTTCCCCCCCTCCCTCTGTCCTCAAGTCTGTTCTCTACATCTGCACCTTTATTCTTCCCCTGCCACTGGGTTCATCAGCACCTTTTTTTTTTAATATTCCGTATATATGCATTAGCATTCAGTATTTGTTTTTCTCTTTCTGACTTACTTCATTCTGTATGACAGACTCTAGGTCCATCCACCTCACTACAAATAACTCAATTTCATTCCTTTTTATGGCTGAGTAATATTCCATTGTATATATGTACCACACCTTCTTCATCCATTCATCTGTTGATGGACATTCAGGTTGCTCTCATGTCCTGGCTATTGTAAACAGTGCTGCAATGAACAATGGGGTGCGTGTATCTTTTTGAATTATGGTTTTCTCAGGGTATATGCCCATTAGTGGGATTGCTGGGTCATATGGTAGTTTTATTTTTAGTTTTTTAAGGAATCTCCATACTGTTTTCCATAGTAGCTGTATCAATTTGCATTCCCACCAACAGTCAGAGAGTTCCCTTTTCTCCACACCCTCTCCAGCATTTATTGTTTCTAGACTTTTTGATGATGGCCATTCTGACCTGTGTGAGGTGATACCTCATTGTGGTTTTGATTTGCATTTCTCTAATAATTAGTGATGTTGAGCATCTTTTCATATGTCTCTTGGCCATCTGTATGTCTTCTTTGGGGAAATGTCTACTTCGGTCTTCCACCCACTTTTGAATTGGGTTGGTTTTTTTTTTTTTTTTTTTTTGATATTGAGCTGCATGAGCTTCTTGTATATTTTCGAGATTAATCGTTTGTCAGTTGCTTCACTGGCAAATATTTTCTCCCATTCTGAGGGCTGTCTTTTCACCTTGTTTATGGTTTCCTTTGCTGTGCAAAAGCTTTTAAGTTTTATTAGGTCCTGCTTGTTTATTTTTGTTTTTATTTCCATTACTCTGGGAGGTGGGTCAAAAGGATCTTGCTGTGATTTATGTCAAGGAGTGTTCTTCCTATGTTTTCCTCTAGGAATTTTGTGGAGTCTGGCCTTACATTTAGGTCTTTAATGCATTTTGAGTTTATTTTTGCATATGGTGTTAGGGAGTGTTCCAATTTCATTCTTTTACATGTAGCTGTCCAGTTTTCCCAACACCACTTATTGAAGAGGCTGCCTTTTCTCCATGGTATATTCTTGCCTCCTTTGTCAAAGATAAGATGACCATATGCACATGGGTTTATCTCTGGGCTTTCTATCCTGTTCCATTGAACTATATTGCTGGTTTTGTGCCAGTACCATACTATTTTGATTACTGTAGCTTTGTAGTAGAGTCTGAAGTCAGGGAGCCTGATTCCTCCAGCTCCGTTTTTCTTTCTCAAGATTGCTTTGGCTATTCGGGGTCTTTTGTGTCTCCGTACAAATTGTAAAATATTTTATTCTAGTTCTGTGAAAAATGCCACTGGTAATTTGATAGGGATTGCACTGAATCTGTAAATTTCTTTGGGTGGTATACTCATTTTCACAATGTTGATTCTTCCAATCCAAGAACATGGTATATCACTTCATCTGTTTGTATCATCTTTGATTTCTTTCATCAGTGTCATAGTCTTCTTTGTACAGGTCTTTTGTCTCTTTAGGTAGGTTTATTCCTAGGTATTTTATGATTTTTGTTGCAATGATAAATAGGAATGTTTCCTTAATTTCCCTTTCTGATTTTTTGTTGTTAGTGTATAGGAATGCAAGAAATTTCTCTGTGTTAATTTTGTATCCTGCTACTTTACCAAATTCATTAATAAGCTCTAGTAGTTTTCCGGTGGCATCTTTAGGATTTTTATGTATGGTATCATGTCACCTGCAAACAGTGACAGTTTTAATTCTTCTTTTCCAGTTTGGATTCCTTTTATTTCTTTTTCTTCTCTGATTGCTTTGGCTAATACTTCCAGCACTGTGTTGAATAATAATGGTGACAATGGGCACTCTTGTTTTATTCCTAGTCTTAGAGGAAATGCTTTCAGTTTTTCACCATTGAGAATGATGTTGGCTGTGGGTTTGTCATACATGGCCTTTACTATGTTGAGGTAGGTTCCCTCTATGCCCACTTTCTGAAGGGTTTTTCTCATAAATGGGTGTTGAATTTTGTCAAAATCTTTTTCTGAATCTATTGAGATTATCATATTTTTTTTCCTTCATATTTTAAAGAACTTTTATTGAGATATAATTGACATACAATGAATTGCATACATTTAAAGTGTACAATTTTTTATTAGTAATGTATATATAGCAATCCCAATCTCCCAATTCATCCCCCCCATCCCCCCCCCAACATTCCCCCCTTGGTGTCCATATGCTTGTTCTCTACATCTGTGTCTCTATTTCTGTCTTGCAAACTGGTTGATCTGTAGCATTTTATTATATTCCACATGTATGCATTAATATACAATATTTGTTTTTCTTTTTCTGACTCACTTCCCTCTGTATGACGGTCTCTAGTTCCATCCATGTCTCTACAAATATCTCAATTTTGTTCCTTTTTATAGCTGAGTAATATTCCATTGTATATATATACCACACCTTCTTTATCCATTCATCTGTTGATGGACATTTAGGTTGCTTCCATGAGCTGGCTATTGTAAATAGTGTTGCAATGAACATTGGGGTTCATGTGTCTTTTTGAATTATGGCTTTCTCAGGGTATATGCCCAGTAGTGGGATTTCTGGGTCATATGCTAATTCCATTTTTAGCTTTTCATGGAATCTCCATACTGTTCTCCATAGTGGCTGTATCAATTTTCATTCCCACCAACAGTGCAAGAGAGTTCCCTTTTCTCCACACCCTCTCCAGGATTTGCTGTTTGTAGATTTTCTGATGATGCCCATTCTAACGGATGTCAGGTGATACCTTATTGTAGTTTTGATTTGCATTTCTCTAACACTTAGTGATGTTGAGCAGCTTTTCAAGTGCCTCTTGGCCATCGTATTTCTTCTTTGGAGAAATGCCTATTTAGGTCTTCTGCCCATTTTTTGATTGGGTTGTTTGTTTTTTTGATATTGAGCTGCATGAACTGTTTATATATTTCAGAGATTAATCCTTTGTCTGTTGCTTCATTTGCAAATATTTTCTGCCATTCTGAGGGTTGTCTTTTTGTTTTGCTTATAGTTTCCTTTGCTGTGCAGAAGCTTTGAAGTTTCATTAGGTCCCACTCATTTGTGTTTATTTTTATTTCTATTACTCTAAGAGGTGGGTCAAAAAAGATCTTGCTGTGATTTATGTCAGAGTGTTCTTCCTATGTTTTCCTCTAGGAATTTTATAGAGTCTGGCCTTACATTTAGGTCTTTAATCCGTTTTGAGTTTATTTTTGTGTATGGTGTTAGGGAGTGTTCTAGTTTCATTCTTTTACATGTAGCTGTCCAGTTTTCCCAGCACTACTTATTGAAGAGGCTGCCTTTTCTCCATTGTATATCCTTGCCTCCTTTGTCATCGATTAGTTGACCATAGTTTATCTCTGGGCTTTCTATCCTGTTCCATTGATCTATATTGCTGTTTTTGTGTCAGTACCATATTGTACTGATTACTGTAGCTTTGTAGTATAGTCTGAAGTCAAGGAGTCTGATTCCTCCAGCTGTGTTCTTTTCCCTCAAGATTGCTTTGGCTATTTGGGATCTTCTGTGTCTTCATACAAATTTTAGGATTTTTTTGTTCTAGTTCTATAAAAAATGCCATTATTAATTTGATAGGGATTGCATTGAATCTGTAGATTGCTTTGGGTAGTGTAGTATTTTCACAATGTTGATTCTTCCAATCCAAAAACGTTGTACATCTCTCCATCTGTTTGTGTTGTCTTTGATTTCTTTCATCAGTATCTTATAGTTTTCTGAGTACAGGTCTTTTACCTTCTTAGTTAGGTTTATTCCTAGGTATTTTATGCTTTTTGTTGCAATGGTGAGTGGGATTGTTTCCTTAATTTCTCTTTCTGATCTTTCATTGTTAGTGTATAGGAATGCAAGAGATTTCTGTGTGTTAATTTTGTATCCTGCAACTTTACCAAATTCATCAATTACCTCAAGTAGTTTTCTGGTGGCATCTTTAGGATTTTCTATGTATAGTATCATGTCATCTGCAAACAGTGACAGTTTTACTTCTTCTTTTCCAATTTGGATTCCTTTTATTTCTTTTTCTTCTCTGATTGCTGTGGCAAGGACTTCAAACACTATATTGAATAGTAGTGATGAGAGTGGAAATCCTTGTCTTGTTCCTGATCTTAGAGGGAATGCTTTCAGTTTTTCACCATTGAGAATGATGTTTGCTGTGGGTTTGTCATATATGTTCTTTATTATGTGGAGGTGGGTTCCCTCTGTGCCCACTTTCTGGAGAGTTTTTATCATAAATGGGTGTTGAATTTTGTCAAAATCTTTTTCTGCATCTATTGAGATGACCATATGGTTTTTAGCCTTCAGTTTGTTGACATGATGTATCACATTCATTGATTTGCATATATTGGAGAATCCTTGCATTACCAGGATAAACTCCATTTGATCATGGTGTAATAGCCTTTTAATGTGCTGTTGGATTGTATTTGCCAGTATTTTGTTGAGGATTTTTGCACCTATGTTCACCAGCTGTTCACACATTGTTCACACCTACTTTACTTAGTGTCTTCCAGAAAGGGAAGTCCCTGTGGTACTTTTTTGGGTCTTCAGTGTCTAGCAGAGTTCCTGACACAGAACCCATTTCCAGTTAAATTTTCTTGCTTCTCTCAAGGTACCCAAAGATTTTCTGTCATTACTTCCAGGAAGCGAGCCTGTGACTGCATGGAATGGAGGGTTTTCAGGGAGGTGGGTTTGAGTTCAAGTTCACACTTTCTTTTGCTAGTTGAATTTTCAAAACTGTGAGCATGTAATTTTTTTTTAAGTAAAAGAAATGTCTAAATTTTCCTTAAAAACTTTGGTTGTTTGGATAATAATCAAAATTTTCCTAGCCTGCTGGACAGCAGAGAAATAGGGTCAGAAGATAAAATAGACTCCAGCACCAAGTTAGAAAATGACTGGCTGGGACTTGCTTATATAACTGTCTAAAACTGATGAGACAAACTAAACTTTCATGTTGACACTCGTGCCAGAAAAAATACTCTGGGTGGCTGAATAGCAGCCCTGAGAGGGTGGTGCTCTGCTTGGTCTTCTAGTTTCCCACCTTTCTGTCTGAGCTGGGCCTGCAGGAGACTCCAGGGCAGCCACTTGATTCACCACCCAACAATTCAATGAACTCTTAGTCTGTTGGCATAATAACCAGCTTGAATTAATATGTTTACTTAAATTGATCAAAGCAGCTGGCTCTTCTAGGGTTGACAACCCAGCATCAGTGTTGTCCAGGAGCAAAGGTTTTTCTGCTGTTTGGACATCTTTTGGGTTCCCTCTGGTTGAATAAAAATAGTTCTAATAAGTGGTAAAATGACTGTCTTTTGGATTCCAAAGTTAAGGAAACAAATCACTATCTGTTTAAGTCCTAGTGAGTCAGTCTGGTTGCTTCATACATACCCAGCAACAGTTATTCACTTGAGTTTCAATAGAGAAAGATGTGGAAACTTCCCTGTCAGGCTCAGCATTTTCCTTGCAGAATCATAAAGTGATGTAACTCTGTGCATTTCTAGCCTGTGAAGAGGCCTAGGGCCATATCTGCTTAAAAACACGACTACCTGTTTTCCCAGCAAGCTAGTTCCCCTAAACGTTTGCTTTCTTGCAGGGTCATTGATTTCTGCTCTTTCTATTTCTGGAAATACTCAAAAGCCATTGATGGCACATGGAAATTTTGAGAAACACATTTAGAAACCATTTGGAAGGGTCCTTGCTTCGTTGGAGAACAGCCTTCTGTAGAACACTTGCAGGAAAATAAGACCCCAGTTTTTTAAAGATCTCTCTGCATTTACCTTATAGTGTAAACCTAAAGTCAGAATCTGCCAATTAGGATACAATTAGGGCTTTAATGATGTTTAAGATTGTGTTTTCCTCTTCTGAACTGGACTTCTGTATTGATGGAGTGAGTGTTATTCCTGACACAGGTGGCCACATATGTCATATGATTTCAGAGACAGATGGCAAGAAGAGTCCAGGCTTCCGCCAGAGCACACGGTTGGGAGAGGTCACATAAAGCATCATCCCCTGGGCCTTCTCAAGAGAACTTTTCTTGATGGGGTAGTACAGAGGTGGACCTGGGGAGACTGGGGGTGCTGCAGGTTGGTGTTAGCTGTGTCAGCATTTAGTTAAGTCAGACTTTATTTCTTACCCATTGACCTTCCTTCTCTCCCTGCCCTATAGAATCATATGTGAGGATGTTGCATCTTGCTTTCAAAAGACACTGTCTTAATCCCCTGGGGTAACATTTACTTAATCCTGGACCAACAGCTGTTATGGAGATGCTTAAAAAACACAAAATTACCTTGATGTTCCATATTTGGCCAAAGTGAGTGCACGACTATATTTAGCAATTCTTAAGAGAGAAAATTTTTAATTGCAAATGGAATTTATCCTAGGTTGGTTGTTGCCCGGGAGATGCTTGTTGAGTGGAAAGAGGAAGAAACTTATTTAAAAAGCAAATTCTTAGTAATTTATACCCAAAGCTGCTCATAAAGACTTGTCTAGAAGATGTGCCGAGTTTCCTTTAATGCTCAGTCTTCAAGATGCTGGGAAAATCAAGCTTCTACCTGTGAGGAGTAACTTAATCCATTTACAATAAAGGTCCAAGGTTAAATGTAACTGAGTGATTAGGACAATGTGAGTTGATGTACAGCCTCAAAGATGCAGAAGTCACCTGCATGGTTGGTCCCATTTTCAGACAACAAGAGTCTGAGCCCAGGTTTTTTGAACAGGCACTAGTATGTGTCGAGCAGTGTCCCAGGTCCCTGGAGACCACACAGAAAGCTAACAGTCTATGTAAGACAGACACATGGAACAGGATCAAAACATCAGTGCACAAACACACAATTGCTTATTTACCACTGTACCTGTCAACAACTACTAAGAGGTTATTTGATTGCAAGTAACTTCCAATCTTAATCACTCATGATGAAATGCAGAAGATACATTTTTATGCCTGTTTGAATCTTTTGTTCTTGTTTGGCAGTTCTCTCCTCCAAACAGCAAAAATGCCTATGATCAGTTTTACATCATTAACAATTCAAAAACAAACTCATTAAACGGGTCTGCATATCTACAGGCACAAACTATTCTGCAAAGTAGGTAGGATTATTTATATTTATAAACAAGACTGTGTAATTCACATTAGCATAAAACATAGCATCTCAAGGTGAAAATAAGATTGCTTCCCAAAGAGAGATTGGGGAAAACACAAGAGATATGTCCCCAAGTTGCCAGTGTAAGTATTTCAGACATAAGTACATTGTTTGAATGCTATTTTTAAAAGACAGAAAGAGATAACTAAATGTAAGAATATTTATTTTTCCTTTAAGTAGAAAAAAACCCACTCTCTTGGGCTCTCTTCAAGAAAGAGAGTGTCTAAGGCTTGTGTAGGTCTGTAAAATTACACACACCATATGCTTCAGACCTCAAATTGTGATTATTTTGGTTTGATTTATTGCTTTTATTCCATAGGAAACACAACCACTTTATTTGAAAGGCTTGTTAAATATTCTACCACTCGGCTGGAGTAAAGAATTAATTGGAACAAGAGAGATCTTGCATGACCCTAAGTGGACAAACGCTTCTTCAATGCTTTGCCAGACTGTCTTCCCTGAGCTCCAGAATGTGAAGACTGCTGTCCTCACCACAGTGATGGCACCAGCACGTGGCTGGTTGCCTTTATGAGAGCCAGCTCGGCTTCCAGTCACATGGGCCATGAAATCGAAATCAAACGTGTTGTCCTCCTGTGCCAAATAACACACTCCACAAGGTTCCTGTTGCCAAGAGTTTGTCCATGATGTGTACATACACAGAGGTGTTTATTGATTTCCATTCAATATTTTAAATGATTTGTATGAAGTGATTACAACTTGTGGCACACAGCCTCAGAGGCAGCTGTCCAAAACCTTTCAGCAATGCAGCGTGTTAGACTGTCTGGGGTCACCTATGAGGAATGTTGAGCGGGGTTCCTGATATTGCTGGAGATGTGGGCAATTTTCTGCAGGACATCCAGGATGTCCTGCCAGTTTCAGTATCTCTCCATGCTGGTGCTTCCTGGGCGACATTTGCTTGTTTGTGTCTGGATCAGAAAACCACAGGCAGAAGAAAGGTCAGCAACGTGTGTTTCAGCTTCATGACAGCAATCCTGGGGAAGCCTGGTAGGGAGATTATGACAGTATTGGCTCATTTTAATTTGGGGCACATTTATCTATCCAGATGGAGAAGCTTGACCTTCATTAACTAAGGATAAAGTTGATACAATTTTGTTTTAGTTCCTTTGGAATCTAATGATATACAAAATTAGACAAAATAGTTTAAAGAGCCTCAAGGACCCATCACCACCTTCAAACTATCAATTTATAGCCAGTGTTATTGAATCTCTATCCTTCTTACTAATCCTCCCCATGCCAAGAGGTCAACGCTCAAAAATGTAAAAACTCTTTTTCTTAACATAATCACAATGTCATTATTTCTCCTAAAATTTTAGTAGTTTCACCAAATGTTCAGCATTCAAAATGCTGGTTGTCTCATCAATGTTATGATTTTTCATTAGCTAGTTTGTTATAGAAACAGAAGCCAAATAAGCTTCACACCTGTAATTGCTTAAGTCTTTTAAGTTTCCTTTAATTCATAGGTTCTCTTTCATCTCTTTTCTCCTCCACCTCCTCCTCCTCCACTTCCTCCTCATCCACTTCCTCCTCATCCTTGTCCTTCTCACTATATATTGAAGAAACACATTTTGTTTCTATAAAAATGTTGTCTCCATTTGTCTTATGAAATTTCCCATGTGTGACATCTCCATGTGATCATTTAACATTTTTTGCCATTATCTTATTTCCTATACAGTGTTGGTTGGATTTAGAGGCTTGATCTAAGTCAGGCTGGGTTTGGGGGGCAAGACCACCACGTTAGTTTGCTATCACAAAGCAGATGGGTGGTTGAACAGCAGAAATGTACTGTCCACCATTAGAAAGGCTGAAAGTCCAGGATCTAGGGGTCGGCAGGGCTGGTTTCTCCAGAGTCCTCTCTCGTTGGAGTGTAAACAGCTTTCTCCCTGTGTCTTCACATGGTCTTTCATTGGTGTGTGTCTGTGTTCAAATCTCCTCTTCTTATAAAGAAACCAGTCAGACTGTATTAGGGCCCAACCTAATGACCTCATTTTAATTTTTTTTTATAAATTTATTTATTTTATTGGTTGTGTTGAGTCTTTTTTTTGCTGTGCACGGGCTTTCTTTAGTTGCAGTGAGTGGGGGCTACTCTTTGTTGTGGTGCGCGGGCTCCTCACTGCCATGGCTTCTTTTGTTGCGGAGCACAGGCTCTAGGCACATGGGCTTCAGTAGTTGCAGCACATGGGCTCAATAGTTGTGGCTCACAGCCTCTAAAGCGTAGGCTCAATAGTTGTGGTGCACGGGCTTAGTTGCTCCATGACATGTGGGATCTTCCTGGAGCAGGGATCGAACCCATGTCCCCTGCATTGACAGGAAGATTCTTAACCACTGCACCACCTAGGAAGCCTGACCTCATTTTAATTTAATTACCCCTTTGAAGACCCTTTCTCCAGATACAGTCACATTCTGAGGTACTGGGGGTTAGGACTTCAACATAGGGATTTTGGGGTGAACAATTCAGCCCATAATAACTTTCCAGGTGGTTGTGTGCCCTTCCATCAAGACATACACAATATCCAGTTGTTTGTCTTTTTGTGGTTTTGGCAGCCCTCATGATCAATGCCTAGATTCATTCATTTCAGTTTGCAAAGTGATGGTGTCCTAATTCTGTTGTTCTTTATCTATTGGCTAGATTCCTTTGTTGTTGTTTTTGTAAGTGGCTTCATCTTCTCTTTGGTTTTCAGTGATACAGTTTGCACTGGAAAGGCAGAATTAATATTTGATTCTGTTTGTTTACTCATTTTCAGAATAATAGGTTGGTTCATTGGAATCCTTCAATGAGATCCGTTTGTTGTGGTTTTTTCAGTGACATTGTGAACTCATGGATGTTCATGTCTCTGTGTATGAAGGCGTGATGGATATTAATCCACTGTGGTTATTACCTTTCCCTCAAGTTGCCCTATTTTTGGCCAGTGGGAGTCTCTGCAAGCTTGGCTCCCAAGCCCCTCAGACAGGACTGCAGGAGACTTGGAGAGCTTCCTTGTCTGGTATGGCATGAAGTGCCAGGCTCATGGTTTTCATTTCTTTCTCCAGATCCAAGAAGCTCCAGTTCCTTTTAGTGGAAGAGGTGTTTGAAGAGTAGAATCTGAGCACGAGGGGAGCTCACAGCTACTGAGTTGGTTCCTACATCTAGGCCTGTATAGTGAGTAGAACTACGAAAAAGATATATGTAAACACACATAATCATACATATATGTACATATATAATTCCAATCAAATTCAGGGTTTGTTTTATCTTAACACCTGTATTTCTTCTTTCCCACTCCAAGAATCCTGGTCTCAACCACAGCAGGAACAACTGAATAAGAACACCACACTATTGCCTGTTTGCTTTTACCCACAACACACCCATAACAAAGAGTCACACAGCTAACACTCCCTCCAAACTTTTTGTAGCTCTTTTTGTCCTTAGATTTGTACTCAAATTACTGTGCTTTAAAAGCCCTGGGAATATTTCCTCTCTGTGGGTTAAACCATCAACTGGGTACATATTTAGGGTTTTTTTTTTTATTTTATATTTAAATAAATTTATTTTATAAATAAGAACTAAGATATAAGGTACATCTCTTATAGGTAAGACATGAAAATGGCTTCAAAGTCAAACCAAGTGTCATACTAGCATTGCTTTCCTGTTTTTCTTGTCACCATATGTGTCTAAGCCAGAGAAAGGGTTGGGTTTGTGTCATGGTGGGTTTGGAGGAGGAGGTGATGCCTGAATCATGTCTTACTGAACAGCTGTAAAGAATGACTTAGATTCTGGGAAAAATTGTCTCAAAGGCCCTAGTTCTGCCCAAGGAAGAAAACATTTGTTCTGCCACCCACCATGTAATTCTTCTTTGAATTTTAATGAGTTAGCCTTTAGGCTGCTAGACAGAAAACAGCCGCTGTGTTCTGTTTAAACTCTGCCATCCTTATACTTTGCTATAGAGGCTAGAAATGAAAAGTTTTGATCAAATATGTGGTCATGTGCTCCAAAGTAATTTGTAAGCAACAAGGATGTACTGTGCAGCACAGGGAAATGCAGCCATTATCTTGTAATAACTTTAAATGGAGTATAATTGATAAAATTTTGAATTACTTTGCTATACACAAGAAATTAATGTAATATTGTATACTATACTTCAATAAAACAGTAAAGAATAGTGTAAACATAAATATAAGTATATTTTTAAAATAAAACAGAGATTGGTTCAAGATGATGGAGTAGAAGGATGTGCACTCACTCTCTCCTAGGAGAACACTGGAATCACAACTAATTCTGAACAATCATTGACAGGAAGACATTGGAACTCACCAAAAAGTATACCCTACATCCGAAGACAAAGGAGAAGCTGCAATGAGATGGTAAGAGGGGCACAATTGTGATCAAATCAAATCCATAACTGCTGGGTGGGTGACTCACAAACTGGAGAACAGTTACACCACATAAGTCCACCCACTGGAGTGAGGGTTGTGAGCCTCATGTCAGGCTTCCCAACCTGGGAGCCTGGCAATGGGAGGAGGAATCCCCAGAGAATCAGACTTTGAAGACCAGCAGGATTTGACTGCAGGACTTTCACAGAACTAGGGGAAACAGAGACTCTACTCTTGGAGGGCACACACAAAGTTGTGTGCACACCAGGACGCAAGGGGAAGGATCAGTGACCCCATAGGAGACTGAACCAGACCTACCTGCTAGTGTTGGAGGGTCTCCTGTGGCTCACCTCAGGGACAAGGACATTAGCAGCAGAAGTTCTGGGAAGTACTCATTAGCCTGAGCCCTCCCAGAGTCCACCATTAGCCCTACCAAAGAGGCTGTAAGCTCCAGTGCTGAATTGCCTCAGGCCAAACAGCCAACAGGGTAGAAACACAGCCCCACCCACCAGCAGGCAAGCAGATTAAAGTTTTACTGAGTTTTGCCCACCAAAGCAACACCCAGCTCTACCCACCACCAGTCCCTCCCATCAGGAAGCTGCACAAGCCTCTTAGATAACCTCATCCACCAAAGGGCAGACAGCAGTAGCAAGAAGAACTATAATCCTGCAGCCTGCGGAATGAAAACCACAGCCACAGAAAGAAAATGAAAAGGCAGAGGACTTTGTATCACATGAAAGAACAAGCTAAAACCCCAGAAAAACAACTAAATGAAGTGGAGATAGGCAACCTTCCAGAAAAAGAATTCAGAATAATGATAGTGAAGATGATCCAAGACCTCGGAAAAAGACTGCATACAAAGATCGAAAAGATGCAAGAAATGTTTAACAAAGGCCTAGAAGAATTCAAGAACAAATAAACAGAGATAAGTAATACAGGATCTGAAATGAAAAATACACTAGAAAGAACCAATAGCAGCATAACTGAGGCAGAAGAACGGATAAATGACATGGAAGACAGAATGGTGGAAATCACTGCCATAGAACAGAATAAAGAAAAAAGAATGAAAAGAAATGAAAACAGCCTAAGAGACCTCTGGGACAACGTTAAACATACCAACATTCTCATTATAGGGGTCCCAAAAGGAGAAGAGAGAGAGGACTCAAGGACCCAAGAAAATATTTGAAGAGATTACAGTCAAAAACTTCCCTAACACCTGAAAGGAAATAGCCACCCAAGTC
Source organism: Hippopotamus amphibius kiboko (assembly GCF_030028045.1). Lineage (NCBI taxonomy): Eukaryota > Metazoa > Chordata > Mammalia > Artiodactyla > Hippopotamidae > Hippopotamus > Hippopotamus amphibius. The sequence goes on from NC_080188.1 coordinate 89,160,399, forward strand.
CAGGAAGTGCAGAGCATCCCAGGCAGGATAAACCCAAGGAGAAATACACCAAGACATATAGTAATCAAACTGACAAAAATTAAAGATAAAATAAAACAAATACAGGAGTTTTAATGGGAACAAAATTAACTAATTAATTAATGTAGCAGTTCTAGAAGCTAATTCCCACCCATCCTTCAAGCTCAGGGGAACCTATGGTGCCATCTTGATCTCTCCCCAAAGTTTAGATTCCCTGACATCTGTTTCCATGACACCTCTAAAATATTCTTATTGTAATAGGCATTGCACTTAGTTGTTACACTTTAAGTAGCTAAAACACCAAGCATGGTGCCAGGTACAAATAGGTCATCCATAAATACTGGTTTATTTAATATTTCCTTCACTGCATCCAAATATACTCTAGTATGGTTATTCATTTAGGTATTTCTCTCCCCCAACTATTTGATAAACTTTAAAAAAATACATCTTTATTAGAGTATAATTGCTTTACAATATTGTGCTAGTTTCTGCTGTACAACAAAGTCAATCAGCTATATGTATACATAGATCTCCATATCTCCTCCCTGATAAACTTTTGGGGGGAAGAAACTGTGTCTTATTTCCTCGGTGCCACACTTGTCCATAGTTTGAATGGAATCGAGAACAGAAGTGATGCTATTGAAAACAGAATTAGAATAATAGAGGATAAACCCAATTTCCTTTTGAGGATCATATTATAAGGATGAGGCCACATTTCAAGCTGATTAATAGCATCCTCATAAACTCTCAATTACAGCTTAATGCTACAGTCTGGCCTCTGTACCCTCAGACTATAAAACATAATGTGAACATTTTGGCATAGTCTTTCGTATTTTATTATTTCACTTTTAAAGCAGTTGATTGTTTAGACCATCTGGAATTTATTCTATTGTATGTTATGAGATATAGATGTAATTTTACTTTTTCTAAAAGGTTAGTCCATTGTCGCAACTCCAACTTTTATTGGATCCTATATCCAGGCAAATAACTCTTCTGTGGAACAACTGATTAACCTTGCCCATATGAACACGTAGTCTCCAGCACCAAGAGTGTCTCCTGTACTCAAAGAACAGTGATCTTCTCACATATCCTTGTGCATGTCCTTCTAACTCCTTCAACAGCTACCCTACACCTTCCTTGTTTCCTTAAGATCTACTCTCATCTCACTCCCATAATCTTCATCAGCCCTCCTAGGACAGAGCCTTGTACAACACTTCATGGACCACTGAATAGTACAGCTAAAATGATTAAAATAGTCATTTTAATGTTATGTATATTTTACCATCATAGAGAAAAGCCCACACAAAAAAGATTTCCTGGAGAACACCAAAGCTGTCAGGTCTAAGCTCTTTCAACCATCACCACCAATGCCCACCGTGCACTTTGGTACAAACACATCCCCAGCTGTGTAGACAAGGAAATGCCATCTCCTTCCTTCTGGCTTCTGGGAGTGAGGAAGCCTTTCTCCTCCTCCAGGGCCTCCCTCCAGCCCACGGCTGCATCACCGCTTACCTGACAATAGGGCTTCATAGCAGATAGCTCTTTTCTGGATACTGTTTCTCACATCCTGAAAAAGCCTACATTTGACCCCTCATCCCTCTAGCTACTATTCACATTTTCTTCCTTTCTTAACCAAAAGTTTTCAAAACTGAAACCAAACACAAGCCCCTGAGACTCTGCCCTTTGAAATAAAAGGCTTTTGCTTTAGTCTCTGGGGCCTCCACTGAATTTCTAAAGGCTGCTCCAGAACTAATGATTAGGAACATGAAGATGTAGAAACAAACAATAGCTGCTGAGCTGGGAAAACGGATAACAATTTAGACTATAAATCAACCACATAGCAGAATCACCCAACTTCCAGTTCCATGAAAGTTACAGATAAAGGCCCAACACACATTCCTAAGTTGTTTCTACAGGAAGCAGACCCCCACCAGATGAAAACAGAACATAGACCCTAAACCGTTTGAAGGCAGAAGGTTGATGACACTTGAAAATGCATCTTGGTGCCAACCAATCTGAGAATTGTGCACAAGCTGCTCATGCTCCCTGCAGCCCCCTCTCTCACAATGCCATTAAGACCCCTTCCCTGAAAGCCATCAGGGAATTGGGGTCTTTGTTGACGAGCTGCCTGTTCTCCTTGCTTGGCGCCTGCAATAAACACTGTACTTTCCTTCAGTAGATTGGCTTTACTGCATGTGGGTGAGCAGACCCAAGTTTGGTTCTACAACAAAACGATGGCTTGTATTTGTGACTCCACTTCCTCCACCCCCATCACACCCCACCCACCATATCTGAGCTTCCATCCCTTCTCTTCTGCATCTTGCAAGTCTTTGTCATTGTCTTATTCTCACCTGGGTCTCTGATGACTCCTGTCTACTCTCTTCATGGACACTTTTCAGGTCACATCTCCTTTCACTCTGAGCATCGCACCCCTGGTTCTCCTCTACTTCTGCCCATCTTCTTTCACAGCACTTCTCCTTCCCTCCAACAATCAGAGTTCCATCACCCTACAATTCTGCTCTCATTTCTCTGGTTTTCTTCCTTCTCACTCACACCTGTAGTTTCGAATACAATCCAACTATCATGACAAAGCTCCCAGCACACGTTTCACACATTTGTCTCTCTGCTTGTTACTGTCCCATGGGGACCTCAGATTCACATGAGCTCATCACTGCATCACTGTTAATGGAACTTCTTCCTCGCGTGTGGCATCAGTCCACAATCCATCCAATTATTCATGCAAACTAGAAACTGGGAATTGCCACTGTTTCCATCATTATGTTCATCCCCCATACCCAATACCTACGTCCTGCCAAATTTACATTCTTTGATAATCCTGGAACCTGTTTCCCCTGTCTATCTTGCCTCCCATTACCCTAGATCACCACTGTTCTCCTCTGCCTATCCCCCTGTCTCTGCTGATTTCCCCCCTTACGCCCACCCTCTACCCAAAATGTAAACCTAACTTCATAGCTTTGGGTACTGCGTAGAGGATGGGTGGGTGAAATGTAAATCCCTTCTTGGGGTTCCCATGCTCTGAGGGTCAGAAGTCAAGAATGAACTCTTCCTCGTTTGGCTCCTGATGACTACTCTGGCTTCACCTGTCCCTGGACCATATACTACACTTTGGGGTCCAGCAGCCCTGAAATATTTACTGCATCAAATGAAGGTATTATCACTTCTGGACTTTGGTACTGATGGCTGCTCTTCTTGAAACACTCCTTCCCTGGATCCATTCTCATCCTTTGTTACCTAATCTCACCTTTTCAGACTGTTCTACAGAGAGCCTCCTGTTCCTCTTCTTCTCACACTTGTGCTGGATTATATGCATAATACCTGATGTGGTTGTATCACTTCTCATGTGTCAGAATTATTGATGTGTCTATTTTCTCCACTACACTAGGAGTTACTTGATGGAAAGGACAGTGCTCCAAAAGGATTTATTGATTTACTGACTCAACCAAAGTAGTCAGAGAAAGGTATTTCCTCTTCTTGGAATATCAATGGGGTTATTTAATTTGGAATAAAACAAATTTCAAGAAAAATGCAAATGCTTAACAAAAACTTTCCTTCTGACTACTAACAATTTCAAAACACCCCTGCTACCGGGACTCTTGGGGTTTTTTTTTCATAGTCTGCAAACATCCCATCTGAGCTGTGCACCTCTCTGCCCCATCTCTGTGCTCCATGAATGTTCAGGGAAACACCCCAATCATGGAAGTAATGGCAACACTGATGAGAAATGATGTGCAGATGATAAATCTACCACCACTAAAAGCTGAAGTCTTTCCAAACTCAAATTGTTTGAAGGTTTGACTCCTATCAGGAAGATAGGAGGAAAAAAAATTTTTTCTTTTGGCCACACTGAGAAGCATACGGGTTCTTAGTTCCCCAACCAGAGAGCAAACCTGCGTCCCCTGCAGTGCAAGCACAGAGACTTAACCACTGGACTGCCAGGAAAGTCCCTGAGAAAAAAAAGTTTTTACATGATCATTTTTTTAAAGCAGAAAACAAATAATATATCTCCAAAGAGACCAGTGACCTTATACAAAATTTTATGGAAGAGAAAAAAGTTAGAATTAATCTATTTCGAGGTGATAGTGTTAAAAAATGAATATAAAGCCTTAAGAAAGTGGCTAATACTACGATCATTTTGAGACTTTCTTAAAATGGGGAAGGAAGCTACCTTCCTGTGCGTTGGATCCATGGTGGGTGCCTTACACACTCACACTTCATCCTCAAGACAACCCCATGAGACAGACATCACCATTTCCCCTTTTACCCGCCAGACTGAGGTCCGAGAACTTCAATGTTTCACAAGATGGAGGAATTTTGCCCAACTCTGTCAGCCGCAGAAAACCTGGAATTACGAGCAGACTTAAAAGAACAAGTGAAAGAAATAGTGAAAAGCAGAGAGGATGGTAAATACTGCTCGTGAAATGGCCTGGGGATCATTGTTTTGTTGCTTCATCTGGTCAGGTAACAGACATATGGAAGACAAATGATATTACTGATCTTTTGTAAACCACTTCCATAGATGTTGGTAATCAAGTAAGAGCTAGGGAGCCCTCCGGTTAACCTGCTGCAGCCAGTTTCATGCTGACCCTTTGAGATAAACTACCGACAGAAATGATGAGCCCTGATTGGATGAAAGACAAAGCAGCCCACTGCAGCCTCCTCATTGCTGTGGTCGAAAGGATGTCTCAGCCTGACATGTGCAGAGGGCATCCCAAGTCGTCCTCTAGTAACATGGGCTGCATTGTGATATCATTATAACATCATAGCATTGAGGTTATAACCCCCTGTGGGTTTCGCTTGGATGCTCACAGGAAAGATTCAGAGTGGCACCTGGTGGAAGCCCAAATAAAGAATTGCAGATGACGCGATCATAGGGGAGATAAGGGGGAGCCACCATCATCTAAACTCTGAGAGACTCACTCATATTAACAACCTAAGCTGCCCCTATCAGGTGCACCTCATTCCATGAGTTCACCCTTGTGCTCTCCCACACATACCCTGCTTCTAATAAATGCTGGGCCTACTCTGCAATCTTGGTCTCTTTGTCAAATTCTTTCTTCAAAGAGACAAGGACGGAAGTCCTTTCTTTCATGGAAAACAGTAACATAAGAATGTTTGAAATGACCACAGTGAATTGGAAGTGGCTCTTTCTTATACACTTCAGGCTTCAGTATCTTTTGGAAGTTCCACGGAGGATAATTTTCAGTGAAGGGCCCCATTCTGATGTGAACTGAATTTTCTCCACCTGGACATCAAGTGATCGCCCAGTTAAGTTTTCTTCTTAAGAATAATAACAGTCTCTTCTTTCAAAAGCAACTGCATCGGATCCTTCTGCTATAAGTGCTCCATCCTGGGATGAGGAATATTTACTCAATCAACAAGAAACATTTATAAGCAGCCTGTGTTTCTCTGTTATAGCACCTCCTACAATGAAACCATCGGTCAGACATCAGGCTGTTTCTGTCCTGTCTCTCCTGAGAGAATATATGGAAGGCAGGGATGATATCTGTCTTGTTCACTCCTGAATCCCCAGGCCTACCATGGTGCCTAATACACAGTCAGCAGTTGGATATTTACTGAATGAATAAATGGGCCTCCACGATCTGTGTGGCACGACAATGGTGACCAGCATGGGAGCTTTGTGCTGACCCCACTGCACCTGAGCTTCCTGAGAGTGCTCCCCCAACACCACCCTGCTGGAGAGGAGGCTGGAGGGGAGGAGACCGGGGGTCAGTGGGTTCAGGGGAGGAAATACAAAGGCAGTTTTTAGGTAATGAGCCAAAATTAGGAACGGGTGCTGATGATCTCAAAAAGTACAGTGGAATACTACTCAGCCATTTAAAAAGAATGAAATAATGCCATTTGCAGCAACATGCATAGACCTAGAGGTTATTGTACTAAGTGAAGTAAGTCAGGCAAAGACAAGTATCATATGATATCACATACGTGGAATCTAAAAAAAAATGATACAAATGAACTTATTTACAAAATAAAAAGACTCACAGACACAGAGAATAGATTTGTGGTTGCCAAGGGAGAGGGGGGAAGGAAGGGTTGGGAATTTGGGGTTATCGGAGGCAAACCGTTATGTATAGAATGGATAAACAACAGGGTCCTGCTGTATAGCACAGAATATATTCAATATTCTGAGATAAACCATAATGGAAAAGAATATTAAAAAGAATGTATATATATTTATAACTGCATCACTCTGCTGTACAGAAATTAACACAACATTGTAAATCAACTACACTTCAATAAAATACAATTTTTAAAAATTGCAGCACTTTGCTCCTTAATGCTCACAGGAACCCCTCCAATGTGCCAGGCACTGACAGCCTTAAAAATAGAAAGCTGTCATGATTTATGGATGTTTTGAGGAAAACAACTCCAAGAAAAAAGCAAGCATTTATGTACCAATATATTTTTAAATAGTGGCTGTCATTAAGTCTGTGCTAGTTTAACAACTGTCTTTGGCAGTATTTCATTATGAAATAAAACAGGCAGTTTTCTACACACCCCTTAACTAATGCCAAATACAGGCACACCTTCTATCTTTCTGAATAAACAGAAAGCCCTGTTTATTCAGGTCAGTGCATATTTCTTTAGTACTGAAAGTTCTAGTTTTAGAAATTCTTTCAACTTAGGAACCCTAACTACTGAAATTCTAGTTGACTGAGTTTCTATTTCTCCCACTTTATAATTACTTTTCATTTTTGTCAAAATAAAATGCTTGTACATTGCACATAATGTGGTGCTATTTTTTTTCCATTTTAATGGAACCATTTAGGTACATGTACATAATACATATAAATAGTACTAAAGTAAATCACTCTATTGTACACCTGTAACTTAAATAATATTGTACAGCAACTATATTTCAACAAAATAAATAAATGACAAATAAAGAAATACTACTAAAATGCTTATAATTAAAAATACTCCCTGTCTCTCCCTGTTCCCTGTCCCAACATTCTCTTCTCCAAAAGCACCCACTTTTAGCTCATTTGCTTCTTCTGGAACTTCACCCAATATCGGTACAGAGTAAGTGCCCCCTGGGGAGCTCCCCCTTGCCCTGATCCTCCTCTAGGCCCCTGTACAGCCACATTCCTGGTTCTCTCAATTACCATCTTAGGAATCCCCTCTGCCTGCCATCTTTGTTGGATCTCTTGTTTCCTGGATAGTATTCTTTTCTCTTTCCTGGATTTCCCCCTATTGTCTTGCTGGATACTATTCCCCAGTTGCTTCTTAGGAAAAAAATGCATTTTTTGAGTACCTACATGCATGAAAATGTCTCTTTTCTACCTTCCCAGGTGGCAAAGCAGGGACTTGAATGCAGGAAGTCTGTCTGCAGAGCCCTTGCACTTTTTTTTCCCTCTATCAACTATATTATTTGTTTTTAAAAAATATTCGTATTTTTTTTTTTTTTACTGATGGATAGTTGGGCCAGGTATAGGATTCTAGGTTGAAAGTCACTTTCTGGCAGACAGGGAGGTCACTGACCAGTGTCTTCCAGAGTCCAGTATTGTTGTCAAGAAGAGTGATGCCTTATTGGTTCTGGATCCTTTGTATGTGTCCTAATTTTCCTCTGGAGGGCTTGACAATTATCTTCATCCCAGCAGTGCCATGTCACAATGACATGCCTTGATGCAGTTGTGTTGTTGCCATCATTTTGCTTTGGTGGAGGCTTTCAATATGGAAATTCATGGTATTCTCTTCTGAGAAATTTTCTTGAAGTGTTGATTTTCTTTCTTCAGCTTTCTCTGATCTCTTTTGAGATCTCTTATTAGTCAGATATTAGACTAATTTAATTTTAATTGATTTCTTATTTTCCTATTTTCCCTTTCCTTCTCTTCTCTCTCTTGGACTTTTTGTTCTACTTTGGTAAAATTAACTTGACTATATAGTATGAAATTTCTCTGCTACACTGAATCTGTATACTGATTATTTTTTGCTAACAATATAATAGGAATTTTATTAGATGCATTTTGCTACATTATTTCAATGTACTTCATTTGCTTAATTAATCAAGAATGTTTATTAACAGAGTGGCCTGATTTGCTGAGGATATCTTCAGGTTAGTCTCTTGTCCAGGTGACCAGTTCCATTAGCTTCTTGTTTCACTCTCAAAAGTGTTTTATTTTGGGTGATAAAATATATGGTCACACTATTTACTGAGCACTTAGTATGTACCAAGTGCTGTTCTAAGAGCTGTATGTGTAACAACACATCTGTACAACAACCAGTGGAGTAGATTCTGTTATAATAATTTTACACATTGGGAACCTAAGGCATAAATAGTTTAAATAACTCGTCAAAGGTGTCACAGCTATTAGGTGGTAAAGCAGGGACTTGAATGTGAGAAGTCTGTCTTCAGAGCCCTTGCACATTTTTTTCCTCTACAACTATGTTTATTTGTTTTTTAAAAATATTTGTATTTATTTTTTATTGAGATATAGTTGATTTACAGTACTATGTCATGTTAGTTGCAGATGTACAGCAAAGTGATTTAGTTATACATATATATATTCTTTTTCAGATTCTTCTCCCTTATAGGTTATTAAAAAATATTGAGTTCCCTGCGCTATACACAATTGTGGATTATCTATTTTATATATAGCAGTGTGTATTTGCTAATCCCAATCTCCTAATATATCCCTCCTCCCCCCCCACCCCACATTTCCCCTTTGGTAACCATAAGTTTGTTTTCTATGTCTGTGAGTCTGTTTCTGTTTTGTATATAAGTTCATTTGTATCACTTTTTTTAGATTCCACATACAAGTGATATCATATGATATTTGTCTTTGTCTAGCTTACTTCGTTTAGTATGACAATCTCTAGGTCCATCCATGTTGCTACAAATGCCATTATTTCATTCTTTTTTTTTTTTTTATGGCTGAGTTATATTCCATTCTCTATACGTACCACATCTCTTAATCACTATAGATCCTGCTTCATCACTGCTTACAATCCCTGATTTGGGGGATATTAGGTTATTTCTAACTTTGCATGACTGCAAACACTGTTGGACTCCTTTCTAGCTAAGCCTTTCTGTACCTCCTTCATTATTTCCTGAAGGATAAATTCCTAGTGAAATCAGCTTTCTTGATGCTCACTTCACAATCTTTCAACTATGCTGTGCTGTGCACCTCCTGAGGATGGGAACTGGCTAATGAATTCTTTGTTTATGAAAAGACAGACCACAAGAAAGCAGACTGGGAGAGCCAAAGGGCTGTGACCCTCAACTAAGTGAAAAGTCAGGGGAGGTTGTAGTTCATTCTGATTTTTTAAAACTCATGGTGTTCTCGGCATGGCTGACACCTAGTTTGATCACTCTCACCTTAGAATCCGCAACCTCCTTGACACCCACCCCCACCAACCCCAACATCTACTGACAATGTCTGTCCATGGGAACTTGAACCAGTCCTTAAGACATTAGTCCTAAGACAAATCTATACCTCAGCAAATAAGTGGCAAAGAGGCAACTTCGTAGTGACATTAGGGCACAGGCATGTCAGCAGCTCCTTTCTGGAAGGAGGTTTGCCTATGAATAATTCTGTTGATTTCACAATCTCATCAGGACTTTCATTTGCATGGGTAACAAGTTTACCCAGGTAGGTAGCAAGAGATTTTCCTAAAATGCTCCTTCTAAACCCAGCTTAAATTTCATCTCTCTCAGGAAGTCCTCATGACCTGAAGTCCTCCAGCTTTTCCAGCTTGAGCTGTACCAATTTGTGCCATTCTGAGTACCAGAAGAACTGGAATTTTAGGACTTTCTGGGTGGTGCAGTGGTTGGGAGTCCGCCTGCCAATGCAGGGAAAAATGGGTTCGATGCCTGCTCCAGAAAGATCCCACATGCTGCCAAGCAACTAAGCCCGTGCACTACAACTATTGAACCTGCACTCTGGAGCCTGTGAGCCACAACTATTGAGCCCATGTGCTGCAACTACTGAAACCCACACGCCTTGAGCCTGTGCTCTGCAACAAGAGGGGCCACTGCAGTGGGGAGCCCGCTCACCACAATGAAGAGTGGCCCCCGCTCACCGCAACTGAAAGCCCTTGTGCATCAACGAGGACCCAATGCAGTGAATTAATTAATTAATTAATTTTAAAAAAAAGAACTGGGATTTTGTCTTTTACATCCAATTCAGCAGATATATATTGAGTATGCATCTATGCCAAGCTCTGTGTTAAATAAGCAAAAGAAAAAGAAAGCAAGATACTTCTATGCCCCACAATTTTCAATAATGTGTAGCTTCTACAGATTTCTTAAACAAAACAAAAAGCCCTAACCATTGACTATTTGCAGTGCATTCTCTTATAATTTGATGGTTCTAATTTGACTGTAAAGTGTTCTCCCATTTCCTATCTGTGCTTTTTATTCTTCTTATTGAAATTAGACATACTGTTTGTATATATTGGAAAACACCCAACTGCAAACAGAAAAGATCACATAAAAATGAATTAATCATCAGGTCACATGTCTAGAGAAACTTACGTATTTAAAACAAGAGAATGTTTCCTTCAATTCAGAAGAAAAAAAATAGAATTGACCCACACCCAGTTACTGCAATCTTTCTCTATCAATGGATATTGTATAGAAATCTTCTGTTTACATATATCTGTCCTGAAAGTCTTTGAGCTACTTGTGAGCAAGGACCCTGCTTATTAATTAAGGTCTTCATCTCAAGTCTATTGAAGTATATTTGACTGATATTTAAGATGCAATAAACTGGATAACACACTATTGATTTAATAACAACCTTACATGGGAAGAGAAAAAAAGGCCCTACATCTGTAAACAACTATTATAAAACACATCCTGATTTCAAGAAAGTTAAATGTTAAAAGTATGCTCCAGAATGAAGGAAATCCTGTCATTGTCCTCAACTGGAATTCTGGTCTCAAAAGAGAAGTGGACTCTTGCCTCTATTATATCAGTGGACAAAAATTCTTCAGTGCTGCTTCTATTGACTCAACTCATCCTACCCTTCCTCCAGTGCTTTTACTGAGACCACTGATAACTTCCAAATATTTGTCTGTTATTGTTTTCTTGGATTTCATTTCCTTGTATGAAATCCTCCTCTCTGAATTCTTCACTGGCTTTTACAGCCTCCTATTGTCCTCAAGGCCCTGTCTCTGAAGCTCTTTGGTCCTTCAGTGATGCTCACTCACTTTGTCCTGGGTGTGGGCACCCCCTAGCCTCATCCCCTTACTCTCTCAATCCTCATGAGTGGTTTTCAGCCCTGGCTGATCATCAGAATTGCTTCAAAAGCCCTTTGAAAAGGTCCAAACCCAGATCCCAACCCAGATCCTTGGAGTCAGTCAACCTGGACCGAGATATTAGCTCTGTGCTCTTGTTCACGTACCTTAGCCTCCAAAGTTAAATTTCTTCCCCTGTAAAATTAAGATAATGCTAAAATCTGCTGTGTGGGGGTTTGATCGCTGAGTATATTCTTACTCCCCATCATCACAGCAAACACCATCTCCTCTTATTTATTTAAATCCTGTGTGCCTTTGAAAGCTCAGCTCAAATCCTTTCCTTTTCACAGCTCTCCATCATCACAATTTATTTTGGATTGTTTACAAAGCACGCTGAAAACCCAAGAGGGACCTGTTGAAAATGAAATTGTCTCCTGACTGAGCTTCCCAGAACTGTCTTGTCATTTTTCAATTTTTTTCTCCACATGGCACTCCAACATTCCAGAGTGGTCGTAAAAAAATTGGATAAATGTTGCTTCCTGTTTTAAACATTTCAATGAGTTCTCTTTGTTCTTAGGTTAAAATCCAAATCTACTAACTTGGCCACAAGGTTCTACAAAATCTGACCCTCGTCTTGCTCTCCTCCCATTGCTTTCTACGGTCTGGCTGCCCTGGTCCTAATTAGATACATTCTTTCCTCCTCTGGGCCCTATACAGGCCATTCCCTGGGCCAAGAATGCTCTTATACTCACCTTTCCAAGTCACCTTAATAATTACTTCTTGGATAAACACTTCTCTGACCTTCAGTCCAGGTCGATGTCCCTGGTAAAACCTTCTCTTTCTATTCCATAAACACCCTTTGTAATGAAATGTTTTATCATGAACTGGGAGAAGCAAGTCACCTCCCAGCCACCCAGGATCTTCCTCCTCCAAGAGGTCCTGCCAACAGGAGCATTGCAAACCCAGCAAGAATGGCCTGAAAGGATCCGGCAGCCTCCATCACCACTCGGCCAACACTAACGCCCCCCAGGGAAGAGTAAGTCAGCCAGTAAATTCAGCAGATAGGAGCTGGGCTGCATCTCTGTGAAAGGTTTATCTTCCTCCTAAATCTGATGCATGTGTGTCCCTGTACTTTCTATTTAACTTTTTCTTAATATACCTCTAGATGGTTTGATTTGTTGCCATAAGTATGCATCGTATTTGTCATTTAAAAAAATTATTTAAAAGCATGAAAGACAATATAATATAGTTGTTCAATGTCTCTCTCCTTCCCTAGCATACAAATTCCAAAAAGGGCATATACTGGGCTTCTTTTGTTCAGCACTGTGGCTGCAGAATCTAACAGTGCTTTCAACACAGAAAATGCTGGATTTACAGAGGGAATGCATTTGACTGAGAGGACAGAACATGAAAACAGTCGGGGAGGCTAAGCATGAACCTTGTCCAGGATGGAGATGGCCCTTGGTCCAGCTGAGAGAACACAAGCAAGTGGGCACACCTGGGCCTCTCAGAGTCTGTATCCTCTTCAAGAGCCTCTCTCCAGCCTGAAGGAGGGGCCAGAAGGCTTTTAATCAGTGGTTGTGCTTAGTCTCAAGAGGGTGGCAGCATTCGGGTTACTGGCACCTGACTAGTTAGAAACAGGACCCAAGCCAGAGGCTGCAGGCAAATCTAATTTTTAACTCTATATATTTTTTTATATTTAAAAAATTTTAACTTTTCTAGTTGTAACTTTCTAATTATGTTTTTTTAAAACTTTACTAGTTATAATTTTTAAATTATAATTATCTTCATTAGGAATTTAGCACTCAACATATGCAGCTTGGTTTCATAATTTATATATATATAAATTACATATAATTATATATGTATATTTATATATAAGTGTATATATATTTATATAGTATTATATAAATACATACAATAATACATATTATATATATTTATATTTATGTAATTTATATAATTTTATGTTATATATAATATAATATATTATATTTATTTATAATATATTATTTATTTATAATATATTATAGTTATATTTATATAATTTATATACAATATATTATATAAATATAATAATTATTATATTATTAATAATATTAATATTATTGATGTCATATTAATATTATATATTATAATATATTATATATTATATTGATATAATATTTGTATATATTATTAATAATAAATATGTGATTATATACAATATATTAAATATAATATATAATATACACATATATAATTATAATTAATATATATAATATAGCTCTATTTATAATATATATTTATATATGTATTACATATTATAATATATATTATATTTATATATTATATATAAGTATAAATTATATAAATATAAACATATAATAATATATGTGTATGTATACGTATATATGTATATATGTACATTTATACGTGTGTGTGTGTGTGTATATATATATACATATATATATATATATACACACAATTTCCCAATTGAGTCCACATTCCCTAAGTACAAAGTCTCTCATAAACTTAAATGTTTTGCATCCTCATGACTTGGTACAATCCATATCATAGTCCCTACACGTGAATGTAGCCAACATTCTTTCAACCAAGGAAAATGTTCAATGCATCAATATCTCAGGTTCTTTTTAACAAGTTTTTTATTTTTAAACAAGTGGAGCAGGTGTTCACACTTGTTACCACCAATGCTTGTTGAAGTCACTTTGATTTTCAATGGCATTTCATTATTTTTGTTGTTTTTGCTTAGAAATACATGATAGGACATTTGTAAATAGGTGCTTGCAATGTTATTTGAACAAATGTAATGGAATATTTAAATGAGAACATGTGCTTTGCATGCAATAATTGTAACTATTTCTTCACAACTTTAAATGTAGGACATGCTGTGTAAGTTGTAGGAATTATGCAATAAGAGCTTTTGCTCTCCTGAGATCGTATTGCAGTAACTCGTAGGCATTTGACATGAGGTTTAAGGCCTTGTCTCTTTTTGGTGTAGTTTGTGTTGTTGTGGTTGATATAGCAGAAACAGAGTAAAATCCACTAATTTTGCACATAATAGCAGGAATCTTCAAGGATTAAAAATGAGGCTCCAGAAATCCTGACCTCCAAAAATCTAAGGAAACAAAGACATTATCGAATCTGCAGTCTTGTAAGAGCAATGCCGACTGAGTCCTTTCCCTTTTAGAAATCTGAGTTATATGTTGCATTTAGATGACAAGCCTAGGTTTTGCTCTTTTCCCGTAACTGAACATACCTTGCACTAGACATGCTTAATTTAAGTTACCAGCTGCCTTAAGAGGGTGTCAATTCAAGCCATGGTGTGACTTCAGCAGGACTACGTTTATTAGCCAACTTAACCCATTATGATGGTTTCTAGGCCAACAGCATGAGCTGAGGGGTTTTTTTCTGACCAAAAAAATTGTATTCTTATTCTTCCACAAAAAGCATTATTTATATAGTTAAAGCTACTTGACCCGTCAAGTGGCTGTTCTCAGCAGGCTGGTTCCTTTTTCTCCATGGTGCTCTCACCCTGCTGGCCTCCCCTTTCCTCCCCGTAATGAAGACCTAGTACATAGTGAACATTTTATGTGTTTACTAGGAAAATAAGTTCATAGTCGTACAAAGAAACCTACAGAACATAAAAAAATTAACCCTGTAACTAATTTAGGAAGGAAACACATTAATTAACTAATTTATTACATATTTGTATGTATTATATATATTGTATGTGTTTATTAGTAATACAAATTCATAATTGTACAAAGGAGCATACAGGACATAAAAAGTTTGAAAAAATTAACCCTGTTACTTATTTAGGAAGGAAACTAATTAATTAATTAATGTAAAACATATTAGTGTGTGCTTACCATGGGTTCTGGTATCTGTGGCTTAGTTTCTCAATAGCAGCTTGACTGAGCTCTTCATACTGTAAAAGGAAGAAAATGAATGTCCCTTGATTCCAAGGTCACTGGGCACCAACACGTCTGAGAGTCTGGGTTCCTAGTCAAAAAGGAGGTCAGGTGGAGAAATTAAACAGGATATGCTAAATTCAGTTGAAAGAAGATGGTCTGTTGATTCTTGAACTGAGAGGAAAAGGCACAAGAAGTAAAGTAACTCTGACCCTCAGTGCTTTCCCTTCCCTCTGTCAAAAGCCAGGTGTTGGGTCCCAAGAATAGTGTCTCCCACAATCTCTAAGCTTCTAATGATTCTGTGTCTACATGAGCAGGCACGCAAAACTACAATTTATCATTTAGATTCAAACAGTTTAGCTCTTTTCACTTTGCCTTGCCCTCACAGAGTTAGGAAATGTGGTGGCTATGGCACAGGAAAGAGCTGGGTGATAGCCTGCGATGAGGTGTAGCTCTGAACACTCCTTTCAGAAAGCATCACTTAGAATATCGATAAAATATCTAGTTGCTTAGAACTAGTTCTCACATTAACACATGTGCATCGAAATTATCTGCCATAACTAAATAGATGACTATAGACAGGTTTCTATTCCCCAGGAACTAGTCAATGGAGGGCACATTTTATGCATAAACGTGGGAAATGGGAGTGTCACATTTATACTGAAAAGGTCTTGGGGCCTTAATCATTTCTCCACTTTCCATACTACGGTTTGGAAACAGTCATATGGATAACCAAAATTGTTCACTTCAGTTTCAGGATGCATTTTTACATTTTACATTGATGAGGGATGCTATATTCAGAACATATCAAAAAGTGGCAAAATCAAATGACGTGACCAACAAGGGATAAATTTCCAAAATATACAAATAGCTCATACAGATCAATTTATAAAAAAAAATCAAAAAATGGGCAGACCTAAATAAACACTTCTCCAAGGAAGACATACAGATAGCCAACAGGCACATGAAAAGATGCTCAACATCACTAATTATTAGAGAAATGCAAAATCAAAACTACAATGAGGTATCACTTCACACCAGTCAGAATGCCCGTCATCAAAAAGTCTACAAATAGCGAATGCTGGAGAGGGTGTGGAGAAAAGGGAACCCTCTTACATTATTGGTAGGAATGTAAATTGGTGCAGCCACTGTGGAGAACAGTATGGAAGTTCCTTAAAAAACTGAAAATAGAGCTACCATAAGACCTAGCAATCCCCCTCCTAGGCATGTATCTGGAGAAAACCGTAATTTGAAGATACATGCACCTTAGTGTTCATAGCAGCACTATTTTCAATAGCCAAGACATGGAAGCAACCTAAGTGTCTACTGACAGATGATAAAGAAGATGTGGTGTATATATACAATGGGATACCACTCAACCATAAAAAAGAATGAAATAATGCCATTTGCAGCACCATGGATGGACCTAGAGGTTATTATACTAAGTGAAGCAAACCATACAAAGATATCATATGATATCACTTACATGTGGAATCTAAAAAAAAAGATATAAATGAACTTACTTTCAAAACAGAAATAGACTCATAGACATAGAGAACAATCTTATGGTTACCAAAGCGGGGGTAGGGGAGGGATAAATTAGGAGCTTGGAATTAACAGATAAATACTACTTTATATAAAATAGACAAGCAACAAAAATTTACTGTATAGCACAGGGAACTATATTCAGTATCTTGAAATAACCTATAATGGAAAAGAATCTGAAAAGAATATCTATCTATCTATTGTCTGTCTATCATCATCTATTTATCATCTATCTATCATCTATCTATCTATCTATCTATCTATCTATCTATCTATCTAACTATCTATCATCTATCTATCATCATCTATCATCTATCTATCATCTATCTATCTATCATCTATCTATCTATCATCTATCATCTATCTATCTATCATCATCTATCTATCATCTATCTATCCATCTATCTGTATCGCTTTGGTGTACACCAGAAACGAACACAACATTGTAAATCAACAATACTTTAAAAATAAGGAAAAAGAAAAAAATAGCAAAATCATATCCTAATATTAATATCAGAGGAATCATCTTGTAATCTTTTTTACCTGCCCTGTTTTCTTCTTTTTCCCTCAAGCTTTGCTTTAGAATGACTTTCCTGATCAAGTGCTTCAGAGTCTTTTTTTTTTTTTTTGGTTTGTTCTTTAATGGATTTATCATTAATATTTTTTTAAAATTACATAACACAAAATTTAAAAACATACACCACGTCACACTTTTGGAAAAGAGTGGCATATATGTCATCCATTAATAAAGCATTGTAGAAGTAGGAATGTTTCATTTCTAGAGCTATATAACAGGAAAATGCCAGAATATATATTTAGGGGAAGCAGATCTATTTACTTAGGTCATCTTCTCAGTGATGGAGACCCGAAAGTCGAACACTTCTAGAACTTTAAAGTCCTTATAGAAAATAAAGGAATGGACAAAATAAACAAGATTTAAATGCCAGGTTGACCCACTATGCCACAGAAAATTTGAAAAGTGATAACCTGTATGTAACAGCAAAATCCTTCTCAACTGATTTCTGACACATGATTCTCTGAATATTGACCCTATCAATGGACTTATAAATAATTTTATTATCAGCTTTTGGACAAATTTCCCAGGATTTGGACAATATTTTTTTTTCAATCTTTGTTCTCATTTTTAATGAACAAATTTTCATTGTCTTCATCTGGAAAGACTGTTCTTAGAAACATACAGCAGGTTCATTTGCCCCCCACCCCCTCATTTCTCTTATCATTATTAGCATATAATATCACAAAAATTTATCTAAACAAGCTGAACCTTCTCGATCTTAATTATTGAAATTCATCATGATTTATTTGGACAGTCGTGCTCGCTTTGTTATTAAATCTAATGAAATTCAGAATCAAAAAATCTTTTTTTTTTACTGGTCAGTTATTCATAAGAGTAAAGCAAAGACATTCAAAAACTAATTCAACATCTTCACAGAAACAGGTAACAGCTGATTAGTATGTTCTCTATCTTAAGGAAATCAGTCAGAATACTTACAGTTATTTTGCATGTTTTCAACTATCGAAAATAATCATAACTTGAAATTGGCTTCTCCCTATTAAGCGACCTTTAAATAAGTCTAGGTATTAATTAAAAATGAAATATCTGCTAATTACATTCGGATACTGTGAATTAAACACAGTTTCTGCAATGAGCTGTTAAGTTTGAGTTAAATTAACCACAGACATTGGGGTGCATTCTAGTTAGCACTGAAAATCATTGCTTAATATTTTCACTTTTGATCCCAAACCACCTCTATTGTAGAACTGACATCATTGAGGAATCCTCTTGCTTTCTTGCTATACTTAACTTGGGTTGTTTTTCCTAATAGATCTAATTTTGACTTTCCTTGCGAGAAAGGACCATTTTCCACCTCTGTAACTATGAGGGCTTTTTTGCCAGTAGAATGAGTACAATGGCAATGCATTTCAAGAATGCGTAGACACTAGGGTTTCTCTTTGCCATCCTCCTCCTTGGTAACATAGAGCTCTTAGTACCAAACATCCGAGTGGAAAATCCCCTAAGGCTACCTTTTCTTATGCTAATGTAATTTTTTCTTCACTTGCCTCCATTTGCAAAATATTACTATTAACCCCTTAGGTGTCTTTCTTCCCACAGCCAGTGAGAAGCGTTCTCATTGTTGGCGCTGGGTCACCAAATTGCATAATGCTGCCTATTCTAGACTGGAACTATTGAAGGGAGAAAGAGGGGTGCAAGCCTTTGTGTGGATGGAGCATTTGAAGCATTCATTTTACATTCAGAGCAGGAGTAGAAACAAAACAATTCTCTCTGAAAAATGTCAGTGTTTAAGGCATGGATTCTGTGATGCATTTTTCTTACTAAAAAGCAAAAAGTGAACAGTGCAGAGGCTCGCACTTCATTTTATGCCACGTTATATGTGGGCTTGAGTTGAGTACCAACATGAATTATATAGCCTGGTCTCCCTTTTGTTTTTTTTGTTTTTTGTTTTTTTTGCTGCAGTGTTTTTAAATAATTCGAATGAGTACATTAACTTTCGGCAAACAGACTAAACAAGTGTTCCTTGACTCTGGCCTCAGTATGTGTTTTCTGTGAATTATCCAAATAATGAGAAACATATTCCATTATGTTTCTAATGTGCTTATCATAATATAATTTAAAAATCCACGTAGGTGAGAAAATACAGTATATAGAGACATTAATAATACTAGATCCCTTTTCTTGAGACTTCTTGTGCTAGACACTATGCTAAGTGCATTACACACATATCTCACCGAATCCATTTAATGATAGTCTAAACTATTGTTATTATCCCTGTGGAAGGCAGAATTCTAAAGACCCCCAAGGTTCTCACACCTCGGTATATACACCTTCTCCCAAATATTTGAGCAAATACTAATCTAGGTACTGCTGTGAAGGGATTTTGCAGGTGTAATTAGGATCTCAGATCAGTCAACTTTAAGGAAGGGAGATTATCCTCAGTGGCCCTAACTTCATCAGGTGAGCTCTTGAAAGGATCTGGACTCTTCCAGGCAAAGGGGATTTGAAGCGTGAGAGGGATTTGGACATAAGGGAGAGTGTCTGTTCCTGGTATTAAAGATGGAGGGGACCACAGACTAAGGGATATGGGCAGCTTCTCGAGGCTGAGACTGGTCCCTGGCTGACAGCCAGCAGAGAAATGGGACCTCAGTCCTACAGCCACAAGGAACTGAAACATGCCACAACCGCATGAACTTGGAAGAACCCCCAAGCCTCAGGTGAGATCACAGTCACAGCTGACGCCTTGAATTCAGCCTAGTGAGTCCTGAGCAGAGAACACAGCCGTGACTTCCTGGGATTTCTGATCTATAGAACTGTGTTGCTTTAAGATGCTAACTTAGTGGTAATAGGTTATGCTCAATAGAAAACTAATGCTATGCCCATTTAATAGATGGGAAGACTAATGCTATGCCCATTTTATAGATGGGAAAACTAATGCTATGCCCATTTTATAGATGAGACATTATAAAGAATAGCAGACTAACATGCCAAGAGAGAAAAGGGGGAAGATAAAAAGTTCTTCAACTGGCTACTTTCTCATATTCAGTTTTTCACGAAGGCCACACACATAGATCTGCCTTGAAAAGCATTCGAAATGTTAGCTGCCTCATTTATTCTCAGAGAGAAGGCACATTTCTATTGTTTTTTTCTGTACTTCTCCAGGGATATGAATGTTTTCCTTATTCATGCAGTAATTCAAGATACACTAGGATTTTATTTTAAAGCAAGACTAGAACTTACTCTGTTGGGAATTGTTAGGATTTGTGATGAGTAACCATTCATTCTGCTACCAGCCCTTTATCCAGAGTTGGCAAATGGTCCCTACCAGGGTCTGAAATATGAGTGGATTCAGCTATTCAACCTACAGAAAAGCTAACTGGAGCTTCCCAAGTCTCTGCTTGTGCCCAGTACACAGTTTCTGAAATATAATGAAGTGCCTGGTTGGCGACTGTTCTCACCCTTGGAGTTTCCTAATGTGTTGGCACTGTTGTTAATTCAAAGGTTAGGAAGTGTGTTCCTCCCAAGTTAATTGTCCAATTAGCTCTACAGCACAGAATTACACTGGGGGTGGTAGCTCAGGCATTGTGAACATAACAGTATAACTAAGTTTCAGTAAAAAAAAAAAAAAAGGCTAAGTAGTTCTCAAATGACTATTGAATAAGCCAGGAGGAGAATAATTCTCAATCTCACACACACTTAAAAGCTCATTTGCCCCCTTCTGCAACTTGGTCTCTTAACAAAGACTCTGCATGAGAAAAGAATGGGATTTCAGTCTCCATCTCCCATCATTTCTTGACGATCGTCTATGCCATACTAACCATCGCATGGAGGACTGTGGATGCTGTCAGCACAAAGCCAAACAAGACAGCTCTCAGACCTCAAGCTGCTCACAGCCATTTGGAACGTGGCTGGCTCTGTGTAGACCAATAGTCGCACTAAAAACTTCAACAACAACAGCAATACAAAGAAACTTCTTACGAATTCCTCCCCAACTGCAAGAGCCCACATGGCTTTTAAAGCACTTATTTTCAGTGCCATTTTCTCTGTGCCCAGAGACAGTGGGAGCACATACCAGGGGCCCCTGTATTGAATGGGTTGCTTCCAATTTGCTCAATTAAGATGAATCTTGAATCCTGGGAAGAGAATAGATATCTCCAGATTGTATGCATTCTATGAGTTTTTGTAAGCGCAGCTGAGGTACTCTGAAAGTGTCGTACATGAATAACAAGGAAAACTATAATCCAAAATTTATAAGGATATTAGAATTTCTTCCAAACACCTTAAAAAGCCAGGATACATGCCAGATTTAGAAAACATATGTCCTGGTATTTTAGCCACCTGTACTTGGGATATTAGATCACAGGCAAGTTTCCGAATTCTTGACAATATATTTACAGGAGACTTGCTGTGGATTTAAACATCAGGTTTACTAGGACCTATTCTAATTTATACAATTTTTTTCTTAGCTTTCTATCTCCCTATCATCATCAAATAACATTTGTTGGAAACCTATGGCATATGCTTAATACTAACTTTAAGAACTGTAATTTTTTAAAAAAGTGATGTTTACATTGAAAAGCATACTCAAGATGCATGTCAAGCCCTACAAAAGCTAGTAACCACCATGGTGTATTTTTAGCCTTCCTTAATTAGAAATAAATTCACTCATTGGACTCTAAATTACATTGAGTTCCCTTCTTTCCTTCCTTCCTTTCTCCCTCTTCCCTCCCTCCCCCCCTTTTCCTTCCTTCCTCCCTTCCTTCCTTTCTCTTTTTCTTTCTCTTTCTTTCTTTCTTTCTTTCTTTCTTTCTTTCTTTCTTTCTTTCTTTCTTTCTTTTCTTTCTTTCTTCCTTCTTTCTTTCTTTCCTTCTTTCCTTTCTTTTGTTTTCACATTTCCACATCCTAACAAAAGATGTGAGCATTCAGATGTATTTTTTCACCAATAATTATCCATGAAGTCACAGCCAGGAGGAGGAAGCCCACGTTTGGTTGGGGAGCCAGGTTTCTGGGGCTGGGATGCCCAGTGACATGTGGAGTCACAGTGTCCCCAGTCTTCTCCTTCCAAACCTACTATTCTTCACAGGACTGCTTTGAACACAGCACAGAGAGTGCACATCAGTGATACCTGCCTCACTTGTTGTTTTCATGGCCTGTTCCAGAAAGGAAGCATCAAACTTAAAATTTATTTTCTAGGAGTTCGGATACAAGTAAGTTCCTTCAATTTATTTGAGGAATCCTATATAAAGCGAAGTTTTATAAAATGGAGAAAATATAACACCTGTGTACAAGGCGGTTGATGGTGTTAATATATTATTTTCAAGAAATAGGAGGGTTATTTGGCCTTCGTAGCCAAGGGTTCTCCTCCTTCACAGACGGTCAGCATGTGGCCCTCCCCTACTAGAGGCTTCCCATGGTATCAGGAAAGCCGCTACTTTACACAGCACTAAGGATGAAAGGTGCTAATGTAATTATTTTTATATTAAACAACAAACTGTTAGGATGCAAATAACTCTAAAATATAAAGTGAGAACTAAACACACACCCATCTAGGAAAGAGACAGCAGCCATCCAAAGGCATGCCTAATTTTAGTAAAGCTATTTTCTAGATTGCTTTTATAACTTTGTTGAAAAAGGAAGCTGTATTATCTTTCAAAAGTCTTCTATATTGATAATAACATCTGGATACTAGGAGTGTGAGATCTTAGGAATTTTAATGAGACTGTTTGTGATTTGCCCAAATGAACCCAAAGGTAAATGAGAACTTTGGGGTAAAAAACACCCTGAAATTCTGAAATGTGTGATTGGTAGCCTACATACTGACCAGTTCCACACTGACAATACTTCTCTTTTCTA
Organism: Hippopotamus amphibius kiboko; assembly: GCF_030028045.1. Lineage (NCBI taxonomy): Eukaryota > Metazoa > Chordata > Mammalia > Artiodactyla > Hippopotamidae > Hippopotamus > Hippopotamus amphibius. The sequence continues at coordinate 89,183,484 of NC_080188.1, forward strand.
GGTGAATTTGAATATTCTCCAGGATGCTGTCATGTGAAGGTGGGATTTGGAAGAATGCACATGGTGGCGCTGGAAAGAAGGTGCTGTTTGGGGGGGAAACTCACTGTTTTCTTTTTTTTTTTTCCCAAAATGCCAAAGATTGTATTTCATGATATGTTTTGAAACACTACAGAGTGCTTATTACATAGAAATTGGAAAATAATAAAACTAAAAATAGAGCTACCATATGATCCTGCAATCCCACATCTGAGCATATACCCAGAGAAAACCATAATTCAAAAAGATACACCCACCTCAATATTCACTGCAGCACTATTTACAATGGCCAAACAACCTAAATGTCCATCCACAGAAGAATGGATAAAAGTGTGGTACATATATACAATGGAATATTATCCAGCCATTAAAAAGAATGTAATAATGCCATATGCAGCAACATGGATGGACTTACAGATGATCATATTAAGTGAAGTAAGTCAGACAGAGAAAGATAAATATCATACAATATCACTTACAGGTGAACTCTAAAAAAACAATACAAATGAACTAATATACAAAACAGAAAGAGACCCAGAGACATGGAAAACAAACTTATGATTACCAAAGGGGAGAAGGGGGGAGGCATAAATTAGGAGTTTGGATGAATATATATATTTATAAATTAGGGATAAATTAGGAATTTGGGGTGAACTACTATATATAAAATAGGTAAACAGCAAGGACCTACTGTATAGCACAGGGAAATGTACCCAATATTTTTTAATAACCTATGAGAGAAAAGAATCTGGAAAAAATAGAGATATATGTATGTATAACTGAATCACTTTGCTGTACACCTGAAAGTAACACAACATTGTAAATCAACTATACTTCAATTAAAAAAAATTTAAGATTTAGTAAAGAAACAAACAAAAAGGAAAATACTATTACTAAGCTCCTATTATGTCAAATAGGTGGGTGATAGCTACTGCTAATGATTCATTTCACAATTATGAATGAAGCATCTGTGTGCAAATGATGCAGAACGAGGAGCTGGGACACATCTAGGCCCCGTGAAGAAAGGACGGGTACTTAGGAGACAAGGCAACAGGACCGACCTGGGCAGACCCTGCCTTGTGGAAAAGTGCTCCCCCAGCGGCTCCAGCCACGTGTTCCGACTTCGTTTCCTGTCACTTCCTCTCACACACACACACTGGACTCCCACTAAGTCCCTGAACTCAGACATCCTGGCTCCATCCCTGACCAGCTGTGCAGCAAGGAGCCTCAGCTGTCAATACCTCCCCTCCTCTGTATGGTGAAAATAATCGTAGTACCTTCCGCACATAGTAGTCAACAGGGGCTCTTTTTGTTGTTGTTCTTATCTACTTTCTGTTTTTAATATACATGTAAACATTAAGAAGTAACATTTACTGAGTACTGTGACAGGCAGATTGCCATGCGTGTGATGCATGTTATTATTTTTATTTCTCAAATAACCCTAAGAAGTACATATAGGTTTTATCCCTATCGTATAGATGAGGAAACTAAGGCTCAGAAAGGTCATATGACTTGTCCAGAGTCTCACAGCTAGAAAGTGATGAAGCCAGTGTTCTGCCCCAGATCAGATTCCAAGGCGAGCATTCTCTATTAGATGGCCTCTCAGGTACACTGTATGTTTTCTTTTTTTTCTTTCCTTTTCTTTTTTTTTAATGTATTTATTTATTTATGGCTGTGTTGTGTCCTCGTTGATGCGCCCGGGCTTTTCTCTAGTTGTGGCGAGCAGGGGCTACTCTTTGTTGCTGCCCATGGGCTTCTCATTGTGGTGGCTTCTCTTGTTGCAGAGCACAGGCTCTAGGCACATGGGCTTCAGTAATTCTGGCATGTGGGCTCAGTAGTTGTGGCTCGTGGACTCTAGAGCGAAGGCTCATGGGCTTAGTTGCTCCGTGGCATGTGGGATCTTGGTGGACCAGGGCTTGAACCCATGTCCCCTGCATTGGCAGGTGGATTCTTAACCAACAGGGGCTCTTTTTAAAAAACATTTATTTTATTAAAGTATAGTTGATTTACAACATTGTGTTAGTTTCTGCTATACAGCAAAGTGTTTCAGTTACACATTATATATATATTTCATGTTTTCCATTATGGTTTATTACAAGATATTGAATATAGTCCCCTGTGTTATGCAGTAGGTCCTTACTGGTTATCTATTTTATACATAGTAGTGTGTATCCGCTAATCTGAAGTTCCTAATTTATCATACCCTCCCCTGTCGCTTCCCCCTTTGATAACCATAAGTTTGTTTTCTATGTCTATGGGTCTGTTTCTGATCTGTAAATAAGCTTATTTCTGTCATATTTTAGATTCCACATATAAGTGATATCATATAATATTTGTCTTTCTCTGACTGACTTCACTTAGTATGATAATCTCCAGGTCCATCCGTGGTGATGCAAATGGCATGATTTCATTCTTTTTCATGGCTGAGTAGTATTCCATTGTATATATGCACCACATATTCTTTATCCATTCTGCTGTTGATGGACACTTAGGTTGTTTGCATATCCTAGCTATTGTAAATGGTGCTGCTACGAACATTGAAGTGCATGTGTCTTTTTCAAATTATAGTTTTGTCTGGATATATGCCCAGGAGTGGGATTGCTGGATCATATAGCAACTCTATTTTTAGTTTTTTGAGAAACCTCTATACTGTTCTCTGTAGTGGCTGCACCAGTTTACACTACCACCAACAGGAGCTCTTTTTATGTTTACTTTCTCTAAATAAATTCATGGTGAGAAAAATGTCTCATAAAGCAACCAACCTTGGATCAATTTATTCAGCCTCCATCAAGAAGTCTATTCCCAAGTCCACGAAACTTAGAGAAGCCCTCTATGTTTATAACATGGGAATTTGGGGGCAGTTAAACAAGAGGCAGGTGTTTCAAAGCCTTGGAAGATTTCCTTTTTATTCTATCAGAACGTATCCCATACAAATAAATTATTGGCACATCCCTGTGGTTCTCCTTATTACCTTCTACACATCGTTCAATGTGTTACACTGTATGATATATTGGTTGTAATATATGTTATGATTCATTGATTTAATATTGTCTTTGGGGTCACATCTATGAAGAGTCAGTCCTCAAGTCCAATGTCGCATTGTTTCTGTGGCAAAATCAACTGCCTTAAATCATCTGGTCCTGAGGTCACATGAAGGAGCAGAAATCAGGCATCAGGAGACCTGGATTAAAGAAAGGTGAGGGGAGCAAGACACGTCCAGCTACGAACCACTTAAGACATGCTCCTCATTTTGCAACCAAAGGAATTGTTTCAATGATCTCCATATATTGTTGCAGGAACGACACATATAGTTTGGCAGAGACCAAATCCGTTAAAAAGAGAGAGAGAGAGACAGTACTGCTCTTAAGTCTGAGATAGTAACAAAAGCAACAATCTTTACTGGTTTATTACACGTGTATCATCATTGCACGTGGCCCCACATCAGAGCAGGAAATAGCGAAACAAAAACACCCAGAAGAGAAACCTAACCCGATGTTGTGATTTTCACTGACCACTGCAATATGGGGAACTTTTTCATGTGTCACTCAGTTTGGAAGTTACTATCTTTCTACCCAAATCCAGATGATCTATAGACCCCTTCCCAGTGCGCCAAAGAGGAGAGACTATACCCCGGCAGGAAGCAGCTGCCCCAGGTATGTTACCGAGAGCCTACTGCAGATGCCTGAGCTTTCTTAGTTGCTGGTCTTACGGGAACCCAGAGCAGTAATTTAGGAAGAGCAGCTGTTCAGGCTATAAAAATCCACTAGATGAAGATTTGTGCTTAAAATCAAAGTACTGAGTCATCCTGGTGGAAGCCATCGAGGAATCTCTGAAGTTAGATGGAAACAAAGTGCCGCCTTGATGGGACTCTTATGGATACAGATGGCAGGGGGAAGGGATCCAGGGCCATCCAGGACGAGGAACCAGACAGAGAACAGGATGTGGATGGAGATGTTGCCCTGGGTTACGTGGCACTAAGGAATGGACCAGCTCCCTGGCAACGAGGCGTGAATTCATGGCACAGACACTCGTGGGTTATTTGTGATTAGGAGCTTGTTTCTAGGCACAGAGTGTGAGTGTGTGTGTATCTTTCTGCTCAAATGTCACTTCCAGCCAAGTCTCATTGATTGGAAGGGGCTGTCTGGAGCTCTGCGTTGATAAGGAATCCAAGTCTGGGCTTGACTCAGAAGCTGACCTTTATCTGTCTTGGATGTAGGGGGGTGGGGGATGGAGCCAGGCCCTGGGCTCAGAGGGGTTTGGTGGGGGGATTAGCAGTGTTGGTGACAAATCCTAGGCCTTAGCTGGTGGGTAAATCATATGTGGTTCTTGGGCTTCCTAGGTGGCACAGTGGTTAAGAATCCGCCTGACAATGCAGAGGTCACAGGTTCGATCCCAGCTCCAGGAAGATCCCACATGCCACGGAGCAACTAAGCCCGTGTGCCAAAAAAAAAAAAATCATATGTGGTTCTTGAGCTGTATGTACAGTCACTCTCAGTGCATCTTTTTGTTCTCATGATAAAGTTCTAAGTCCAAAGACTCCTTTAAGACTTGTTTAAGATCGTTACCTGAGACAAGTACATCTTTGAAAACAATTACTGTCAAAATGCCAGGTCCAAGAAAATGCACAGATAACAAGCCCTCACAGCCTGTGCCAAACAAGACCAGGTTCTGTGTGAGCCATGGATAGGGGGAAATCTCTGGCTCACGTTCAGTCCCACTGGGGTTAAGAGGACCACGCTACCACGCAGACCTGGGATTGAGAGTGTCTGTGAAATCCCATCAAAAGAAATGGAATAAATCCCTTCCTGGAAGGCTAAGTGGTGGCTGGCGCGGATCTGGGATTCACAGCCACGCACACTCAAGATAAGCAGGCAAATCGAGGGCTGTGCACAAAAGCCCGGTGTCACCAGAGAGAAGCAACGGGGCAACAGAAGTTCTGGACTCTGTTCAAACCGGCTGCCTTGCTTTTGGTGAGTCCTCTTCTTGCTGGTGGCCAGTTTTGATACTGAATCAAGTTCCCGATCTTCATCTTTATTGCCTGAATGGAATAGGACCCAGTTTAGGAACCTGAGCCCTCATTCTGTGTCACTAGCACTGAATGACATTAAATACAAAACCACAGTCCTAATCGCTGAAATCGGGGTGTCAACCACGTGCTGGGCACTGGGCAGAGTGCGTTCCTTGTGCTGTTGTACTTAGAACTCATAATATAACAAGAATCACGCTAAGACACAGTCTTTGTTTTCCAGAAAAATACTGTGATCTTTATTGTAACTTCATGGAAATTATTTTCATCAATCTGATAGATTTGACATCTTTATGATATTGACTCTTCCAATTCATAAACATGGTATATCTTTCCATTTATTTAGATCTTGTTTCAATAGTTTTATCATTTTTCTCTATGTGTTGAACATCTTTTTTTTAATTGAAGTATAGTAGATTTACAGTGTGTCAGAACATCTTTTTCTTTAAAGAGCTATTCTTACATACTTTATATTTGTTGATGATATTGTAAGTAGTATCCCGTTTTATTGCATTTTCTGTTTGTTTATGGTACATAAAAATAAGATTGATTTTCATACCTGAATTCTCTTATACTTTGAGGTATTCTATGTAGACAAGCATATTATTAGCAAATAATCTTTGCCTCTTCTGTTTCAATACTTACATATTTTATACTTTTTTCCCCTTACGGCCATGGTTAAGACCTTCAGTACAAAGCTGAATGAAAAAAATCATAATTTGGGGCAGCCATGTCTTGTTTGTGGTCTTACAGAGAAATGCTTTCAATGTTTTATCATTAAGTATTGCTATTGTTATGGGTTTTCTTGGTAGATTATTAGATTAGGGAAGTTCTCTTCTATTTCCAACTTAATCTAAAAGGGTTTTCGCTTTTTGGTTTTTGTATGTAAGTAGGAAAACCTTATGCTGGGAAGTTAAGAAACACGCAAGACATAGAGCCTTGATGTGTTCCAGGCACTGCACCCTGCACTTTATAAACATTTCTTAATGACAGCCGGATAAGCTAAATGCTCAGATCCACGATGAACAGGCACAGAGGTTAAGGAGCCAGCCCAGGCCCTCTCACAGCTAGCAGGTGGCAGGAGTGGGTAGGCATTCGTGTGGTCTTAGGAAGTGGGCACTCTAAACTGCCACGGAGTGGGCAGAGGAGGCACGCAGACCCAGGAAGGTGAACTTGGAGCCCAGGGTCGCAGAGCTGGACCCGGCTCAGAGGCAGGAGCAGAACCTACGTTGTCTGACCTCAAAGACTGAGCTCCCAGCGGCTCTACTATACTGCCGAAGGTTGGCCAGGAAGAGGCTTTTTCCTTTGTTAACATTTACTGTATGAGGCTGTACTAAATTGTCTTAAGAAATCCAGTTACTGCGTCATTGATATGTATTTTCAGAACAAGTCTTGCTTGGGAAAAAAAGCCTGGATTCTCAGATTTTGCTTCTAAAATAACCTGTGCTCTCTTCTGTCTCAGAGGAGAACGTGTGGTTTGATGCCCGCACGCATGCCACGGAGCAGAGAGAAGACAGGTTTTCTAAGAGCCCTCCGACTGCGTGCCCCGGAGGGTCTGATTTGAGGGCTTGATCCACACAGTGGCTTTTAAAGCTCTGGGGCTGATTTCTAGGTTTGTGGATGAAGTCCAGCACAGGCTGCTGCTTTAACACCACCCACTCGCCAAGCCGCGCGAGGACGGGGGAGCACGTGTGAATGTCACAGTGCAGACGGGAATCTGGATGCGTTCCAAAGCCAAGTGCAAATGCTTTTGGATTGCCCATGGCTTCATTCCCTTCACACCTCTCCTCTCGTGCATTAAAGGGACTAAGGGAGTGGCGGCAGCAAGTACATTTACTCACACACTCATCTTTCTGCAAAAACTCCAATCCTATTGCTTCTCAAGGACACGTCGAGAACATGACATTTCCTATGGAAGCGAACTCAGAAAGCATTCAAACCAGGAAACAATACGTGAGGAGGAGCACAAATTGAAGGAAAGTACCTTGATATGAAAGCCAGTCTGCAGCCTCGTTTTGTTGATGAAATCGTACACTGGTGTTCCCCAACCAATTTCACCTACATACGCGGATTTATATTTGGCTGGTACGCTTCCGATGGAGGCAGGTCTCCATAAATATCCGAGATCTCCAGTTTTTTCTAAGGCAGGACGCTTTTCTCCTACATAGGAAGTGTGCTGAGCAACTTGAGGGAGATGATCCTTTACGTAATCTGGGCCTTAACACAGAAAGGAAAAAATACTTAACATCTCCACACTTTATTCTAAGATGCTTTTGCTACTCTAAGTGGTGGAAATAGTAGTAGCTGATGATTGTATGGCATTTACTCTGCTCTGGCGCTGTCATAAGCCTTGTAGGTATGTTAATTCAATTAATTCTTATATTAACCAAATGAAGTAGGGAGTATTAGTTCCCCCAGTTTATAGGTGGGGAAAACAAGGTCCCAAAAGATTGATTACTTGTCCAGAGTCACAGCTAACGAGCCCTTCACTCTCCAACCGTCTGTCTCACAGTTTGGGCTCTTAATCGCCCTACTGCATGGCTTTCTTTATAACCAACTTAATGCAGACATAGTCTATTTTTTCAATTTATTTTATTGAAATACAGTTAATTTACAATGCTGTGTTAATTTCTGCTGTACAGCAAAGTGATTCAGTTATACATATGCATATATATATTCTTTTTCAGATTCTTTTGCATTATGGTTTTATCACAGGATATTGAGTATAGTTCCCTGTGCTATACAGTAGGATTTGGCTGTTTATCCATTCTATATATAATAGTTTGCATCTGCTAATCCCAAACTCCCAATCCATCCCTCCCCCAACCCCTCCCTTTTGGCAACCACAAGTCTGTTCTCTACATCTGAGAGTCTGTTTCTGTTTTGTAGATAAGTTCATTTGTATCATATTTTAGAGTCCACATATAAGTGATGTCTTATGAGATTTGTCTTTCTCTGTCTGGCTTGCTTCACTTAGTATGAGAATCTCCAGGTTCATCCATGTTGCTGCAAATGTCATTATTTCATTCTTTTTTTAAGGCTGAGTAATATTCCATTGCATATATGTACCACATCTTTTTTATTCACTCCTCTGTCAATGGACATTTAAGTTGTTTCCATGTCTTGGTTGTTGTGAATAGCAGACACGTTCTATACACTAAAACTCCTCACTGATACCACATTTGCAGGATGTTTGCCTTTAGACATTGGGATGTTTTATCTAGAGAGATAAAATCCTGAAATGAGGATTAGAAAATTGGCATTTTAAATGTAAGACAATGAACAAAAAGAAATCAATGTGGGGTGGGATGAACTGGGAGACTGGGATTGCCATATATACATTACTAATGAAAAAAATCAAATTGTACACTTTAAATACATACAGTTTGTTGCATGTCAATTATATCTCAATAAAAGTTCTTAAAAAAAAGAAATCAATGAATTATAGAAGTGGGTGAAACAAGCAAAAAATAAGGGGAGGTCTGGGAAAAGATGTCTTACATATACTTGGTGTTGAAAGTTGATGATGTGAAGGTGGAAAGGGCAGCTAAGGCTTTCAGGAAGAATGGTCCTGATTAGAACAGACAATGACCTGCTGGCCCGGGAAGAGTCTCAGAAGTCCCAGAACCAAAGTGGCTGCAGGATTGTCTGGGCAGATTGGGGACACAAATAAGGAACATCACTCCTCTTACCCAAGGTGGACCCCAGACCTTGGAGGCAGAGGCTGTGCTGTGGTCACGGTGTCACCTGGCCCCTTCTGGCCCTGTGGTCCCTCTTGTTTTGTCTTGGGTCGTGGAACTCAGGGTTTGCAGAGAGCACAGGTGGACGGGCGTTTGACCACGTGTTCAAATGGAGTAGCGGGTGTGTTTACAAGTCTGCACCCAGAAACATCATCCAAGCTTTCCAAGGAAGTTGAAACCATGAAAAATGGCTCTCCAGACACAGGCTTTGGGCAAATGTTTCCCCAGCTTCCCAATCACCATGGTTCCTGGGATGCCTGGGTGTTCACTGTGCCTCATTTCCTCATTTCCTGTGCTGCACTCATTGTGGCTCCAGGTTTTCACTCAGGTAAAGTATAGAATGGTCAGAGCATGAAAAGCTGTTTTCTCTCCCAATTTGATGAGTGCTAAGGGCTCGCCTGCAAAACTCTTGCCATAAGCAAAATTTTGCAATTTCCCCCAAACAGGATGAAAATACAACTGTATTAGTCTTGTTGGAGTTTTAGGTTATGTTTAGGCCAGTGTTTTCCCAAATATTCCCTTAATGCTGTTCCCATGAGTGACCATGAAAAGCCTGGGTGTGAGGTGGGGGTTCTCTCCATCATCAAATACATTTGGGAACACTGTCCATTTGCCGTTGAGACTCCCAGCATATGAAAGCGTGTTAAAAGTTCTGACAAGTCCTGCAGTAAATTAACCTGTTTGCAATTATGTAACCCAGTGTTTCCCAAACTTATCTAAACGTGGATCTTTTTTCCCTGTTGGGTCACCTAGGGTATGCATCCTGCAGACACCAGCAGATTTGGGAAAATATTAATCCTCTATGTAATTTTCAGTTGTTGCTAAAATTTCGTCATCACCTCATGCTACTGCAAATGTGAGAGCAGATGTATATCTGTAGTTACTCTTCGTCTCTCTGTGGACTGCAGTACATTTTTTAAAAAAGCAATGACTTGACAGCTGAGTCTAAACACTTAGTGGTAAGAATCGTGCTAAGTGCACATACTTTGCAAACCAAGTGTGGGGAGAGGGGCTCCCCAGAGAGTCTAGCTTCTCAGTCGAGTCCCTGGACTTTCCTGAACCCTCACCTCCTCATGTGTGCTTTAGAAACAGCGTGACTCAGTGTGCATGGCACAGGAAGTTCTGGGGCGACCCTTCTTGGCCACACAGCTGACGCAGGTACCCACCTATACAGCAGAGGCAGTTGGGGGCCATGGTCCCCAGTGGACCAGGTTCACAGCCATCCCCTGGAGCCGGCCCGATGCTCACTTAACCAAAAGATCCACTATGACCGGCCAGGCAGCAACGCAGATGTGGGGTTTCCCTGATGGGCAGTTGCATGGGTGCTTGGCTTTAAACGAGCCATTATTCCTCTCCCAACCCTCATCCTCCACAGCCTAGGCGCTCTGCTGGATCCGGTTCCCTGCTTCAAGGTTAAACTTCCAATTCCTGTCCCATCCATGGTCTCTTTATTTTTCCTTTAACAACTATCATCTCTGTTTGACTACTATTGCTACATCCCTTAGGGCAGTGGTCCCCAACCTTTCTGGCACCAGAGACCAGTATCACGGAAAACAGTGTTTCCATGGGGGGGGCGATGGTTCAGGGGGTATTGTGAGTGATGGGGAGCAATGGGGAGCAGCAGATGAAGCTTTGCTCTCTTGCCCACTGCTCACCTTCCACTGTGCCGCCCAGTTCCTAACAGGCCGCGGACTGGTATCTGTCTGCAGCTCGGGGGTTGGGGACCCTGCCTTAGGGTGTTCATAGTTGTTTTTCATTCTATGGCAAGTTTTCTTGGATCATTCGTCCTTTTCCCCAGACCCCAGCCCTCATTTGCCAGCCATGAAGTTGGCAGCTCCTGGGTTAATAAAACCCTCATGTGTCCATCTTCTTCGGAGTTCTCATTCATGCCTGAAGACCAGCTCCAGGGGGATGACCCGCAGCTGTAATGCTGAAACAGAGCTGCCCAGTGTTGGTCCTCCACCAGGAAAGCCACGTCATGATGGGGAAGGAAATGCACTTCCGTTAACACCTGTGCCAGGCTCCATGGGTTCTCGTTTCTGCGTCTTCCTGCCCTGGGGGAATTGTGATCTCAAGGATGGTGGGTAGATTCTGTCTCCCATATACACGCCCAACAGGACTTATTCATCAGTGTCTGAAATTCTAAAGTTACAGTAGAGGGTGTAGTTTTGAAGCTAAATTACTGAAGGGTCAGATCCTGGTTTTGTCTTGTGCTGGCACTGCAACCCAGGGAATGCTATTCAGCCTCTGAGTTTAGGCTCCTCATCTATAAAATGGGAAAAATACATGCACCCCAATGTTCATTACAGCACTATTTACCATAGCCAGGACATGGAAGCAACCTAGATATCCACTGAGAGATAAGTGGATAAAGAAGATGTAGTATATACATACAAGGGAATATTACTCAGCCATAAAAAATGACATAATGACATTTGCAGCAACACGGATAGATCTAAAGATTATCGTACTAAGTGAAACACGATAGAGGAGTCAGAAAGAGAAAGGGTCAGAAAGAGAAAGACAAATGTCATATGATATTGATTATATGTGGAATCTTAAAAAATGATACAAATGAACTTATTTACAAAACAGAAATAGACCCACAGACACAGAAAACAAACTTATGGTTACCAAAGGGGAAAGGGTGGAGGGATAAATTTAGAGTACAGGATTAACAGATATGTACCACTGTATATAAAATAGATAACCAAAAAAGACCTACTGTATAGCACAGGGAACTATATTCAATATCTTGTAATAACCTATAATGAAAAATACTCTGAAAAAGAATATATATGTGTACATATGTATAACTGAATCACTTTGCTGTATACCTGAAAGTAACACCACATTGTAAATTAACGTTTCAATTTTTTAAATGGTTAAAAAAAAAAAAGAATAGTCATGCCTCCCTGGTAGTCTTGTTGGAAGGAGAGGAAATAATTTTACTGAAAGAAGTGCTTATCTGAGGGTCTGGCACAGAATCTACAGCAATATAATTATTCATGTCTCTTCCTCTTGTTTGTTCATTTCTTGTTTTAATTTGATGCTCTGTCTTAGCTGTTACATTTTTTAAGGACTTTCATTGAGATATAATTGACATACAATAAACTGTATATATTTAAAGTGTACAATTTGATATCTTCTTTCTTATTAGTAAGGTATATATGGCAATCCCAATCTCCCAATTCATCCCCCCCCCACCGCTTTCCCCCCTTGGTGTCCATGTGTTTGTTCTCTGCATCTGTGTCTCTATTTCTGCCTTGCAAACCGGTTGATGTGTATCATTTTTCTAGACTCTGGATATGTGCGTTAATATACGATATTTGTTTTTCTCTTTCTGACTTACTTCACTCTGTATGACAGTCTCTGGCTCCATCCATGTCTCTACAAAAGTCCCAATTTCGTTCCTTTTTATGGCCACGTAATATTCCATCGTATATATGTACCACATCTTCTTTATCCATTCATCAGTTGATGGGTATTTAGGTTGCTTCCATGTCCTGGCTATTGTAAATAGTGCTGCAATGAACATTGGGGTGCATGTGTCTTTTTGGATTATGGTTTTCTCTGGGTGTATGCCCAGTAGTGGGATTGCTGGGTGATATGGTAATTCTGTTCTTAGTTTTTAAGGAACCTCCATACTGTTCTCCATAATGGCTGTATCAATCTACATCCCCACCAACATTGCAAGAGGGTTCCCTTCCTGTTACATTTTTAAGAATATATTTTAGGAGATTTCACTGATAAATGATTTATTTCTTATGTGAATAAACTTCAAAGCCTTTCCTGAGAGCTCTTCTATATCAGGGGTTGGCAAACTTTTCCTGTAAAAAGCCAGAGGGAAGTATTTTTGGCTTTGTGTGGGGGGGCATACAGCCTCTGTCTCAACCACTCAGCTCTGCCCTTTAGGGCAAAAGCAGCCACGGACACTATGTAAACAAATGGGCATGGCTGGGTTCCAAAAAAACTTTATTTACAGACATTGAAATTTTAATTTCACATAATTTTCACGTGTTACAAACTATTAGTCTTCTTCTGCTTTTGTCCCCAAACCGTCTGAAAAAGTAAACATCATTCTTTGCTCACAGGTGGCAGGACAAATTTGATCCAGGAGCCACACAGTTTGCCAGCCTCTGAAGTTGGTGGACAGAAAGGAAGCAGATGCCACGGAGGCTGGGAAGAGCCCAGACCAGTGAATCCAGGCCACTTGCCAACAAGCATCACCTACTGCCAACACTTGGAAAGGACCCGGCTGTGGCATGTGTCAGTGGAGAAAGAAAGTTCCATCCGGAGGCACATGTCTCTTTCTGACTTCTTCCCTGCATTTGCAGCGTTTCAGTTAATGAACTCATTCCTTCATTTATTCTCTCACTGATTTATGTATTCATTTATTCAACAAATATTTATTGAACTGTATGCCAGGCACTGTTCCCAGCGCTGGGCATAGAGCAGCGAACAAAACCAAGACCCTGCCTTCAAGGAGCATCTCTTCTCATTGAGAGGCAGGCGATACTAGTAAACAGTCCTTCAGCATCTTTTGTCTGGCGTATCACAGTAACCCCCTAACTAGTCATGGCTCTAGTTTCTCTCCTATCCAGTCCATCTTCCAGGCAGCTGCCAGGAGGAATCTAAAACGCAGATAAAATATCTCTTCTCCTAAAAAACATGAAATGGCTTTCTCTGGTGCCTTTAACTTTTTTCATCCAGATTTCCTAGGATTTCTGACTAGTGTCTTCATAAACTGAGCCAAGCCCACTGATGGAGTCTTACCTTCCTTCACCTTTTCTCGTTACCAAAACATCTTTCAAGGCTTATTGTGAGTGCTGCCTTTTCTGGAAAACATCGCTAATCCCGCCAAGTCAAAATTAGACACTCAGCATGCTGCCTTCACAGGAGTTTCTTTTAATTTCTTCTTTTAAAATATTATACGTATTGGATCCGCTCCATTTGTAAGCTGCTGGAGGCTAAAGGCTGTATTTTATTTATTTCTGTAAGTGCTTAAAACATTTTTTAATTGAAATAGATTTGACATATAACATTGTGTACATTTAAGGTGTACCACATGTTGATTTGATACATTTATATATCTAATATGATCACCATTATAGTGATAATTAGCACGTCTATCATTTCTCTTCAGTGGTTTGACTAAATTAATTACAATTAGTCTCTTAGCAAGTTTTTTTTTTTTTTTATGGTTGGATCATGTTTTCTTTTTTTTTTTTTCTTTCTTTAATTTTTTTTGGGGTACACCAGGTTCAATCATCTGTTTTTATACACATATCCCCGTATTCCCTCCCTTCCTTGACTCCCCCCTCCCTCGAGTCCCCCCCACCCTCCCCTCTTAGCAAGTTTGATGGTGATAGTACCATATTGTTGTCCATGTTCCCTGTGCTGTGCCTCAGATCTCTAGGCTTATTTGCTACCCTTTGCAAGTTTCTACCTTTAAACAACATTTGTCCTATTTCACCAACTCCCAGCCCCAGGTAACCACCATTTTACTAAGTGTGTGGCTTTTTTATATTCTACATATAACTGATATGATACAGTATGTGTCTTTCTCTGTCTGACTTATTTCACTAAGCATAATGTCGTCAAGGTCCATCCATGTGGTCACAAATGGCCGATATCCTCTTTCTCATGGTTGAATTATATATATATATATATATATATATATATGTGTGTGTGTGTGTATATAATATATACACATATCTCTGTAAAGTCTTAATTGCCAACATAGAGCTTGGAACATAGCAGGTCCTCAAGAAACATGTGCTGAATGCTGGAGAGAATTTTTTGTTGAATAAATGAATTAAAGAATTCCAAAATAAGATGGGAAGTGTATAAAGATATGTTGAGGAAGAAACAAGCAGTTCTTTAAATATTTAAAAGCAATCTAATCCCCAGAACTGCCTTAGGCCCTCCTAGTCTGGACATCGTGATACGACAGTTCAGGGTAAGGTCAGAGAAAGAACTGCTTTTCGCAACATTTATTCTGAATAGTTGGAGGCACACAGAAGGATGAGTGCTCACAGTAATATCACTTCGTCCCATAATGTGGCCTCATGAGGCCAATTCTCCCCTTCAGTGACCAAAATGGAACACACAAAGGAAACAAATTGAGAGGCATCGAGTGGAACACGAAAATGAGTGTTTTAATACGTATATGTGAAAACACGTTGACAATACTCACATAAATTGGCCATTACCGATGTGCTGTGCAGAACAGCAGGTTTGTCGGGGGAAATCCAGCCAAGGCAAAGGTCAGAGGGTGGAGTGTGAAATCAAACTCTAAGGGACACATCTCACATACACACGTGGGGAAAGGAGAGGAGATGACAACAAAGATTAACTGTTGTCACTGCTAATGTGTACAGGCCTCTCCAACGATTAGCACAGAATAGACTCATGGACTGGAACATTTTTAAACTCTGTATTTCAATCCAGTTGGTACAATTATTCAGTAGGTCTAACCATCTAATGACCTGAAAGACTCAGTTTGTCTGTACGTATTTGGAAGACGGAAGAGTAGGAAGATCCTGAACTGAGCTCCTCACTGCCAGGCACACGAAAATCACTACAATTTACAGAGCAACTATGGATGCAAAAGACCGGAAGCCTCGCAGAAAAGATTCTCTACAACCAAAGAATGTCTACAGCTAAAGATGTAAAGAAGGAATCACCATCAGATGGATAGAAAGGAAGGACACACAGTATCCTCAGGTGGGTGACCCACAGATGGGAGGAGAATCCCAAGTGGACTGGTGCACCATACAATCTAAAGAGATCATGTTCTCCTCCTTCAGGAGTGTTGTCTGCTCTCAGGACAGACCTTATTATTCCCTGAAACTGTAAAGTACAGCTTGATCCATATTTCATGTGTGTGGTCAGGCTTCCCAACTATTTTAGAAGCGTGCCTTGTCTCTCTGCTTGCCAAGCAGCCCTGGGTTAGTTCCCTTAGAGACTCAAACTGTCTTCTATTTGCTTGGAAACTTCCATAGCACCCTGGACAGTACAATGCATTAAGCAAATGCTTGGTAATGTTTGTTGAAATAATGACTACTTTATCATGAAGTTGCTGATGTAATCCCAAAGTATAAAATTGTGTATTTTTCCTGGTGAACACAGTAAAAAGGCAGGATCAAAAGTTTTGTAAACATCTCTGGACTCTTACTTGGGAAATAAAGCTGACAGACTCATCTTGACAAAACTGCAACCAGGTGATTCTCCATGTTTATCTCACCCGAAGAGACAATCTAAGTAGATAATAATAAATAGGTTTCATTGCTTTTGTTTGGTTTTGACTTGGAATTTTCCTGTACAAATGTGCAAAAAATAGTCAGTCTATTATAAGGAACTCTTTACAATTCATGGAGATAGTCTCCAGATGTTCCCATGAGAAAAGAGATTAACAAGATGTACGGATGTAGAACTAATAAAAACCCACCAGAGTACTGCAAGTAAAAAGAAGTCATCACAAATGAATTAAATAATAAGAGAAATCATTGTGTCATATAGTAAGATCGGAGGTCTGAGGAATCTGGGCTTCCTTAATGCAGTGGCCCAGTGATGTCTTCAGAAGAATAGACTCTTCCCGGATCTGTGCTTTGCATCCTCATGGTACCAGGCCTCCTTCAGGTGCTCTGCTTCTTCAGGGTACCAGGCTGCCTTCAGGCAATCTCCCCTTGAGGCTCCAAGGAAGCTGTCACAGCTCCAGGTATCATATGCAGGTACCATAATGCCCAAGAGGTGGGGTGTGTGTTTCACCAGTGGAGAAGCCCTTGCTCAAAAACCCCAGGTGAATTCCTCTCTCATTTACTGGTCAGAACTGAGTCATTTATCTCTTCCCAAAACCAAGCATTAGCAAGAGAACTGGGATTTCAGTGACTGGTATGCATGAATCGGGGTTTAACCCTGAGTCATATGAGGCCAAAGTATGCAACTAAACAAAACAGTGTCTCCCTAGAAAGAAAGAGGGTGGGAGGCCTCTGACTTGTCTGCTACAGAGCATATAGGGAAACTCCTCTCAGAAAAAAAAGGAAAGCACACACCCAATGCGACTTTTTTTTTACTGCTTTACAATCTGCTTGTAACACCACATACGATGATTTGAAGTCACTACTTTACTATCTGGTGCTCGATCACATGCTGAATTATAATTCATTTGGTGTTTACGCTCTCACGCTTGAGGACATGACTTTACGCTGAAACAGAGAAATGGAGGCCAGCCAGGGTCCCTTCGGAAGTCGCCTTCACAAAATGCAAGGGAGAGGGGGCAATGATCCTGTCAAACCCTCTGAGCTAGAGCAGAAGTGGGCAAACTGTCTTATGAAGGGCCAGCGAGTAAATGTTTCAGACTCTGGGGCCTTAGCATGTCTGCCCCCACAGCTCAGCCTGTCTTTGCAGCACAAAAACAAGCCATAGGGACTTCCCTGGCGGTCCAGTGGTTAGGACTCTGAGTTTCCACGGCAGGGGGTGTGGGTTCCATCCCTGGTGAGGGAACTAAGATCCTGCAAGCCAAGTGGTATGGCAAATTTTTTAAAAAAGAAAAAAAAAAAAAAAAAAGAGCCATAGGCAGTATGTAAACTATTGTGTGCCTATATTCCAATAAAACTTTATTTATGGACATTGAAATTCGAATTTCATATAATAGAATTATATGAGAATTATATAATTATATAATAAATAAAATATAAAATGTTTTTAGAATTTTTAAAATAAATTTATTTATTTATTTATTTATTTTTGGCTGTATTGGGTCTTTTTTGCTGTGCACAGGCTTTCTTTTAGTTGCAGTGAGTGGGGGCTACTTTTCATTGTGGTGTGCAGGCTCCTCATTGCCATGGCTTCTCTTGCAGCGGAGCACGGGCTCTAAGTTCATGGGCTTCAGCAGTTGCAGCACATGGGCTCAATAGTTGTGGCTCACGGGCTCTAAAGCGCAGACTCAATAGTTGTGGCGCACAGGCTTAGTTGCTCTGAGGCATGTGGGATCTTCCTAGAGCAGGGATCGAACCCGTGTCCCCTGCATTGGCAGGCAGATTCTTAACCACTGCGCCACCTAGGAAGCCCTAGGATTTTATATGTCACAAAATAGTCTTCTTTTCATTTTTTCAACCACTTACAAAGTCAGAGACCATTTTCAGCTGTAGCAACCCAAGGATCAAGCCAGCTTGGGCCCACAGGTCATAGTTGACTATTCCCTGATGTGGGGTGTGTCTCATACTTGCCTTTTATTTGACACTTTCTCCATGTGTATTTTAGACAGAAAGCTTCTCTATTTGTTAGAATCAAATAGTTGATTACATCACTGCAAGAATAAGTATTTCATTGAAATGCACTATTCTGCCTCAGAGAGGTTACTTTTTATTCATGCAAAAGGTCCCAGGAGAGAGTTGGCTTTATTCTACTTCGCTGGTGTTAATTTGGCCCCATCACACTTCTGACTCTGTGATCGCTGATTTTCTTATTATTAGAGTTGTAGAAGTGATCAGTGAGGAGATGCAAATATAGTTAACCTGCCAGGGCAGATAAAAAATAGAAAAGTGGGTGGGATGATAAATGACACAGATACACTGGAAATAGCAACATGAGGTAAGAACGGCACTGGTTTTACCCACTCTGGGAATTGCTGAGCGGGTATGGGTTGCTGTGTTCTGTGGGAAGACATTCGGGAACCTTTCTGAAACATTGAAAATGTTGAAGTATGTGGGCCGAGCGATGGGATTCAGAATGTCCTGCTTGAGCAGTGGAGGAGCTGAGGGTGCGGGGCGTGGAGACTAATATCACCCTGTTTGGTCCTGAGGGATGGCTGGTTAGCCAAAGACGGGTAAGATTCCTCAGAGGAGGAACAACCTAAGACAGGCACAGCCGCAGAGGGGCCAACAGGGGTGGTGCATAGAACCTTCCTTATATCACCCTGTTTGGCCCTAGAGGATGACTGGTTAGCCAGAGACGGGTAAGATTCCTCAAGGGAGGAACAACCTAAGACAGGCACAGTCGCAGAGGGGCCAACACGGGTGGGGCACAGACCCCCAATATCTAAGAGAGGTCTCCTGCCCCCAGGGCTGTTTTGCTCTCCACACCCAGCTCAAATCCACACCTGCTCAGCTCGGACCCAGGAGGCAAACAAAGATCATTGCCCCAGTCATGTGAGGCCCTTGATTGTTTATGAGTGTAACCTGAGAATGTTAGCCCACGAACTCAATAAAAGCAACCTGGGATGAGTCAGCAGGGCTCTTGATCCGAGAGGTCTTGAGCCCCCCGGTCCCACTTTTCTCTTCAGTCTGTGTCTGTGTCTTCTTCAAGCTTGCGGCACCCGTCACTCACCTCGAGTCGCCGAGCTGGTCTCGGCAGTGTTCGTGCTGAGTAATGACGGTAACTGCTGCCTAATGCAGAGTGAAGAGTTTGACTAACTCTGGGCTGGGTGGAAACAGCTGCTAGGGATTGTAAAACGTACCATTGACTTAATACCGGGTTTGCTTCAAAAAGAGAAAAGAAAAGAAACTTACCACTTTAAATGCAGGCATTGATAGCAAGACACATCACAATTACAGACAAGTTAAAATGTAATTTATGAAAATAACACTTTTTAGCCTCGATGAAATACAGCCATTTCCTTCTCTATCCCCTGGATAAACAGGACATCAGGAAAGGGTTGTTTATTTCTAGATGGCAGTAAGTGACTTCAGTTTAGACCAGGGCAATTTAGACTAGTAAGTGGTATTTTTCCACCTTGTAAACGTTAAATGAGTAAAAATGGCTTAAAAATGGCTGGAAGTAGGTTGCAAGGGAAACATGTGAGCCTGCTATTGGGATTATTGAGAAATGTTTAATTGTAAAAGCAGGTAAGCAGTAATCAACAGATAGGTACTCTTTACATTTTTTTGTATCTTTTTTACTTTTTTTAATTGAAGTATAATTGATTTACAATGTTGTGTTAACTTCTGCTGTACAGCAAAGTGACTCAGTTATACATATATATACATTCTTTTTCAGATTCTTTTCCATTATGGTTTATCCCAGGATATCAAACATAATTCCCTGTGCTATACAATAGGGCCTTGTTGTTTATCTATTCTATATATTTTTGGTATCTTTTTTATTATACCTTTACCCTTTTCTACTCAGCCAGCCAGCGGATTGATTGTATTCCCAGATACTAGTTAAGGGGATTGAAAGGAAAACAAGCCCTCATTTATGCCAAGAATGAATTCACTACACTGCGGCACTTTGCTTTTAAAATAGGTTTGTGAACAGGTGAAATATTAGACTCACAAAGCCACATGAGAGCAGAGACTATACATTATAAACCAATTTAAATTTCCTTATCAGTCCATATCTGAATGTCCTTACTTTGGAGATCTACTCTTCCCTCCCTGTGAGCAAACATTTTCTTCTTGAATCAACTTGGTACAGCAGGAAGAGCCCTTGGACCTGGGGAGAATGACATTGTAACTTTGGTCTTGGTGTGGCTGCCGCTGCTGGGAGGACCTGGGAAAGTCATCACATCTTCCTTGGTTAATATAATTCCTTCTGTTTTTTAAACAACTTTATTGAAGTATATCTGACATACAATAAGCTGCATATATGTAAAGCTTGCAATTTAACTTCTATAAACATGGACAGGCATAAGCAGAGCGCCAGATAAATATAGAATACCCACAAGTTTGAATTTCAGATAAACATGAAGTATTTTTTTTTTAGTATAAGTATGTTCCAAACATTTCATGGTACATACTTACACAAAGTATTCTTTATCTGAAGTTTAAATTTAGTTGGGTGCCCTATATTTTCACTTGTTAACTCTGGCAACTCTATCCATGAAATATCACCACAATCAAGATAAAAAGCATATCCATCGCCCCCAAATTTTCTTACTCCCCTTTGTAAATCCTCCCATTTCCCACTCCCTGCCCTTTCCCATACCCAGGCAACCACTTACCTGCGTTCAGTTCCTATAAATTGATTTCCATTTTCTACAATTTTAGATAAATGGCATCATACAGCATGCACTCTCTTTTTAAAAAATTTTTGTACTGAAGTATATTTCATTTATGATGTTGTGCCAATCTCTGCTGTACAGCAAAGTGACTCAGTTATACACATATACACATTCATTTTTATATTCTTCTCCATTATGGTTTATCCCAGGATATTGAATATAGTTCCCCATGCTATACAGTTGGAGCTTGTTGTTTAACCATCCTATATGTAATAGTTTGCATCTGCTAACCTCAAACTCCCAATCATTCTCCCTAACCCCCTTAGCAACCACAAGTCTGTTCTCTATGTCTGTGAGTCTGTTTCTGTTTTGCAGATAAGTTCCTTTGTGCCATATTTTAGATTCCACATATAAGTGATATCATATGGTATTTGTCTTTCTCTTTCTTTCTTCACTTAGTATGATAATCTCTAGTTGCAACCATATTGCTGCAAATGGCATTGTTTCTTTCCTTTTTATGGCTGAGTAATATTCCATTGTATACATGTACCACATCTTCCCTATTCATTTCTTTGCTGATGGACACTTAGGTTGTTTCCATGTTGGCTGTTGTGAACAATGCTGCTATGAACACAGGGGTGCATGTATCTTTTTGAATTGTATATTCCCAGGAGTGGGATTGCTGGATCACACGGTAATTTTATTTTTAGTTTTCTGAAGAACCTCCATACTGTTTTCCCCAGTGGCTGTACCAACTTACATTCCCACCAACAGTGTAGGAGGGTTCTCTTTTCTCTCCAGCCTCTCCAGCATTTGTTATTTGTAGACTTTTTAATGATAGCCATTCTGACTGGTGTGAAGTGGTAACTCTTTGTAGTTTTGATTTGCATTTCTCTAATAATTAGTGATGTTGAGCATCTTTTCAGGTGGCTACTGGCCATCTGTATGTCTTCTTTGGAGAAATGTCTATTAAGGTCTTCTGCCCATTTTTTTATTGGGTTGTTTGTTTTGCTGTTGTTGAATTGTATGAACTGTTTGTATATTTTGGAGATTAAGCCCTTGTCTGTCTCATCATTTGCAAATATTTTTGCCCATTCTGTAGGTGGTCTTTTCATTTTGTTTATGGTTTTCTTTGATGTGCAAAAGTTTGTAAGTTTGATTAGGTCCCATTTGTTTATTTTCATTTTTATTTCTATTGCCTTGGGAGACTGACCTAAGAAAACATTGGTAGGATTTATGTTAGAGAATGTTTTGCCTAACAGCATGCACTCTCTTTTGTCTGGCTACTGACACTAAGCGTAATTATTTTGAGATCATCTATATTATTATAACATGTACCAATAGTTTATTCCTTTTAACTGCTGAATCGTACCTTCTTGTATGGATATTCAATAGTTAATTTATTCATTTTCCTGGTGATGGACTTTTGGGTTGTTTTCAGTTTGGGGTGGGTTACAAATAAAGCTGCTATAAACATCTGTGTACAGGTCTTTATGTGGTTATATGCTTTCATTTCTCTTAGGTAAATACCTAGGAGTGGAACAACTGGATCATATAGTAGGAGCATTAACCTAAGAAACTGCCAAATTGCTCCCCAAAGTGGTCGTATCCTTTTACATTCCCACCAGCCCTGTTCTACTGAGAGCTCTTTCTCCACATCCATACCAAAACTTGACAGAGTCGGTCTTAATTTTTGCCCTTCTAATAAGTGGGTGGAGGTATCTCACTGGAATTTTAATCTGCACTTCTCTAATGACTAATAATGTGGAGCACCTTGTGCTGATTTGCCATGTACATATCTTCTCTGAGGAAGAGTCCAAATCTTTTGCCCATTTTAAAATTTGTGTTGTTTTCTTATGGAGAGTTTTGAGAGTTATTTATGAATTCTGAATACAAGTCTTTATCAGCATGTGCTTTGCAAATATTTTCTTCTAGTCTGTCATTGTATTTTTATCCTCCTAATAGTGTCATATGATATCGCTTGCAGAATCTAAAAAAAAAAATGATACGAATGAGCTTATTTACAAAACAGAAACAGACTCACAGACAGAAAACAAACTCATGGTTACCAAAGGGGAAAGGTGCGTGGGAGAGATAAATGGGGAGTTTGAGATTGACACATACACACTACTGTGTATACAATGGATAAACAGCAAGGACCTACTGTGTAGCGCAGAGAACTCTGCTCAATATTCTGTAATAACTTAAATGGGAAAAAAATTTGAAAAAGAGTAGATACATATATATGTAACTGAATCACTTTACTGTACACCTGAAACTAGCACATAAACTATACTCCAATGAAACATTTTTTAAAATGTTTAAATATTTGAAATGAAAAAAAAAAAAAAAGACTGTTCTCTCCACTGAATTCCCTTTGCACCTGTGTTTTAGTGATACACACACACACACACACACACACACACAGTGTTAGTTAACTGGTCCCTGTGTAAAATATATTTCTTACTCTGGGCTGCAGTCAGAGAAGTTTGAACGCCACCAATATAATGGTCACCGACTTACTTTTTTCTCTCTGCTTTGGTCTCTTAATCATACCTATCACTTCTACACATTCAGTCCTCCCTACTTCAATTTTCCCTGTTCCTCTGAAACTTCATTTTTCCCTGTTCCTCTGAAACTTCATTTTCTGTGGAAGTGTGTTTATGATCACCTCAGGACACCATTGCTTTCACTGCCCCTCCAATTGTTCCTCTTCTCTGTTGCACAGGGAAGTGATGAAATGCTTTGTTTCTCCCCACCAAGTTCATATCACCCTCTGTGTAGTTCACACTCTGCCCTTTCATTCAACATCTTATGGTTTGCAGTCGGTTTATAGCAAACCATTTCCTTTTTCATTTGTTTTGCTTTATTGGGAGGCATCACGGTGGGGGGAAAAGAGAACAGACCATACTTCATCTGAATTCTATTTCAGACTAGGTTGGTAACCTTCTTCAAAAGGCGGCTTCTCAGGCTTGGCTTTTTTAAAAAATGAAACTACATCTAACACCCTCGTGCCGTTGTCTTAAGCACTGGGAGCCACTGCATGCAGGCTGTGTAAGCCATGTCTATACATGAACCTGGCACATAGCAGATGCCTGGTGGTAGCTATTACCATATTATCTACCCTCTACCCATTTCTGCTACTTCCATCACCTTCTTCCCTGTCCTATCTTCCTCTCTGCTAATGCTAATATACAAGATTAGGCCTGAGATAACTAAATGCAACGCCCTGAACTATTATAGTGAGAAATGTTTAATGATATTACACAGGAAGCATCATGGTGCCAAGCAGATGGACATCAGATTTAATCTTACCCTAAAAAAAACTCTTCTCTCACGAAAGAGACCTTGAAATCTTCCTCCCATTGTCAAGGTAGACAGAAAAGTACTCCTCTTCAAAGAGAACAAGGTGGGGAGGGATAAATTAGGAGTTTGGGATTAACATATACACACTACTATATATAAAATAGACAACCATCAAGGACCTACTGTATAGCACAGGGAATTACACTCTCTCTCTCTATGTATATATATACATATATATATATGAATATATATATGAATCACTTTGCTGTACACCTGAAACTAAAGCAATACTGTAAATCAACTATACGCCAATATAAAATAAAAATTAAATTAAAAAAATAAAGAGAATGCAACTACTAGAAATGCTAACCATTCAGCTAAGAAAGCTGAAGCTATAGCTTAAGTGACCATTCCGCAGACCTAAAATCCTGAAATAAGAGCACTCTGTGATGGCTGTTGGGGGCAAGAATCTTCTAACTTATTCCAGATAAGAAAGTGTTGGACACGGAAAAGAGATTCAGATTGGACACTGTTTAAGAGCTATCATCTCTTCAGTCCTTTGTGAAGAGGAACAGGAAACTGTGAACCCACTCTATAAGTGTTATGTTTTCTGCATGAAATAGTAAAAATAGTCAAGGAGCCCTATTATGAATTCCTAGATTCCTGGCCTTGGTAGACCCTATCTGATTATTGGTAATTGGATTTCTGGCAGTGAGTATGCTTGTTCTATTTTTGCTGTATATCACCACTTTAATAAATTTATTCTTTTTCATTTATACAGAGTAGCTGTTCTGCATCATAATTAATTTACTATTATTCATCCTAATTATAAATGACGACCTGGTGTAGAAGCTACAGGTCGAGTGTTTAATTGATACCTCCTTGCAGAAACTTAATTAAAAACCCATTAACTGGGTGTTTGGATATTTGGATGTTCCAAGAAAATATTCATCTGAGCTTTAGCAACTCTGGCACTGCAGTTTTCAATAGAGTAACCACTAGCACAAGTGGCTTTGGGAGCTTGTTAATGCTCCAGTTCAAACTGAGACGTACTGGGAACATCTCAGATTTCAAAGCCTTAGAACCAAAGAAAGCATGTAAAACATTCCATTCATAACTTTTGACCCTGATTTCATATTGAAATGATAACCATGTGGAAACATTGGGTTAAATAAAATATGTTATTAAAATGATTTCACCTGTTTCAACTTTTAAAACGTGACTGCTAGGGGAAACTATGCTCAATATCTGGTAATAAACTATAAGGGAAAATAATCTTAAAAAGAATAGATATATAATATGTAGTTTATTGTATGTCAATTATATCTCAATAAAGTTCTTAAAGGCAAAAAAAAGTACAAAAATTATAGATGTATATATCTGTGTGTATAACTGAATCACTTTGCTATACACATGAAACTAACCACGTTGTAAATCAACTATGCTGCAAAAGAAAAGTGGCTATTAGGACATTTTGAATTACATATGTGGTTTGCGTTTGATTCCTATTGAACACTGCTGGTCTGGAGTCTGGAAACCTGTAAAATTCTACGATACATAAGCTAATGAATGATTATAAGCATGGCTCATGACGACCGAGGAAACTGTTGCAATGTTTGTTAGAGCGGGTGAGGTCTTTATGGCACATAACTGGCTGAAGAGTCAGACAGACGCTGTCTAGAAGGGTCTATTCAGACGACCAAAACCAAACTGCAGTGAGCAAACGACCGTGTTTCTGCAGGGGAAGAGCTAGTGGCTTGGCTGTGAGGCTCTGTGGCCACGCCCTGTCCCTGCAACTACTGTTAGACTTGTTACCCACCCCTCAAACCTGCCCCCCAGGTTCTGTAGCTAATTGCTCACAGCTGGATCCTTTTAAAGTGAGATTACACTTCCCACAGGACGTGTTGTACATGCTGACGGCTGGAGAGCGTCTGTGTTTTCACTCCACCTGACACTCATGTTAGGTCACACGATGACTCCAAACCAAGCACTGAGCACAACAGACGGATTGTAGGCAATCTAGGTGGTGCGAAACAGAAATCCCCAGGATCTATATTCGTTGGATCAAACGGACACAAAAGGACCTTAAAGACAGAAGGTTTTGAAGTCAGAGCCATCACAGGCTGATAATAACCTACTAATGATGTAGAAGTTAAAAAAAAAAAAAAGGTGTTGCAGGTCAACCTCATGGAAGCATAGAAATATGGGAGTCAGAGTGGCAAACGCCGATGACGCCCACGCACTGCAGAAGAGGGCTGAGGGGTCTCCTCTTGGGAGGTGCAGCTCGAAAGAGGAGACGTAGGATGGTCAGGCTGTTATGGTTTAATGCCATTTAGCCCATGTTTAAATTGTTTTCACTGGAATGCCAGTGTTGTTCTAGGATTGTGTTGTGGAAGCATTGATGCCAGCTGTGCTTTCTTCTAAAATGTATTAAAAATATATTTAAGAATATAGTGATTGTATAATAATAATACAGTTGTTGTCAGTAAACTCTGACAGACTCACAGACATAGAGAATAGGCTTGTGGTTGCCATGGGGGACAGGGGTGGGGGAGGGAGATGGACAGGAGTTTGGGATCAGCAGATGCAATGGATAGACACCAAAACACTACTGTATAGCACAGGGAACTCTATTCAATATCCTGTGATAAACCATATTGGGGAAGAATGTACACACACACACACACACACACACACACACACATTTTATATATATATAAAACTGAATCACTTAGCCATACAGCAGAAATTAGCACAACATTGTAAATCAACTATTCCTCAATAAAATGAATTTTTTTAAATTTCAAGTCCCACGAAACAATGAAATGCTGTGTTTGAGATTTCCAGGACATTCCATCTGAGATCACCTGACACACGGCATCCTAACAGCTCCACACACACTGATACCTAAGTATCATAGACCTGTTACTGTGACTTGAGTTTTTATCTGTAAAACGGGGATAACAATATCTGCGTGACAGATTTTCATAAGAATTAAGTGGGATCCTCTAAATATATGCAGTTTATTGTATGTTAACTGTATATCAGTAAAAGTTCTTTAAAAAATAAATAAGTAAATAAAGCCCTAAACAACAAAAAAAGAATTAAGTGAGATCATTCATGTCAAAACCTTAGAAGAGTGCCTGGCATATTCTGAGTCAGTACCTGTTAAATGGTGATGACAGTGGTAAAGTGATATGTACAGTTATTTAGAATCACTAGTCTATGTTCATTTTCACTTATAATTTCAATACACATTTACAAAATGGATCAAATGTTGACTTTTTCTTACAGCAAATAATTAATATATTCAACCACATTTCATTGTTTTAATCCAAGAGTAAGCTTTATTTCATGAACTCCATTCTTGGTAAATCCTCGCAATACATTATAATTGAAAAAATATTGCTTAAAAAAATATCGCTGTGATAGGAAGGTAATTTCATCTTCCAATGTCCACGTTTCAGCGGCTGTTCATAAGCTCTGAGAATGAATCATTAAGCGCTACTGGTTGTGGTTTCTGGTGGCTTCTGCAGTGGAGACCAGGGCAAAATTCCTGTGTAAAATAAAGAGATGCCCTGTTGCCTTAGTGGATATATTAATCCACTTGGGTTGCCAGTAGGTTTTGGCAATCACATAATACAGCCCTAAAGCGAGCTATTGCATCCACAGTATTGGCAGAGAGGAACACGTTTCCAGTGTGTTCTGGGGCTTGGGATTGGTCAGCAGGTATAACCTTGTACCCTTAGGTAGGGCTCCCTCCCACAGCTGGTGTTCATCCAACTGCCAAAATATTTCCAGAAAAAAAAGCACATTCTATTTTTGGACAGGTCTAATTATTCTTTCTTAGGTTGAATTGAAATCTGCCTTCCTATAACATGGTCTGAATTCTGAATCTTAGTTACTAATCTCTCTCTGAAAGGCTCAGACTAGGTTCTTTTGCAAATCAGGCTCCCCACTTCTTTTCGGGGTTCTTCATGTGATGTGGTGCTCAGACACCTCCCCATCCTGCCTGTTGCTGCTCTTCCATTCGTCAATGTCTCCCTTAAAACGTGGTGGTCATCACCAAAACTACGTGTGGCCCCTTCGTCTGTTGAACAGAGACCTCCGTGATTATGCCAGCTTTCTTGGCAACGGACTCACCTCTAAGCTCACCCCAAGTTTACATACAGCTACAAACTCCACACCAACCAATCACACCATGATTTACCGAGTCTTTACTCGTGTTATTGAATTTCGAACCTGAAGTGCAAGATTCATATTTCCTCCTGTTAAGTTACAATCTTGTTCGTTTCAGCCCTAATTCTAAAATATTATCATTTACAACCCAAATTGTCATCTAATTTTTACTCTCTTTCTACTAGGTTGATGCCTTCTGCAAACCTAACAGTGTCCTCTTCCTCTATTCAGATCACTCAGAAAACCACTGAACAGAATGAGCTAACCCCTACCCCCCTCAATCAATTATTAAACATGAAAGCTTGAAACTAGAATAAAATGTCCAAGTGAAGTACCAGTTAAATATTGACTCTCACTCACCAAATTTACTTCAGTGTATTTTAGCTGAAGTAGCCTGAGAAATAAAAACGCTGCAGTCACTGTAAATAATTCCAAGGGTACATTTAGAATCCCTAGCAGCTATTACATATTTGAAATATATATCCCCATTCTTTGATGTGTGCAGAAAAAGACAGTTTTGGAACAGTATAGAATAATTAAAAGCTTTAATCATGATCTCAGATTCGCTGAAGTATCGGTATTTAAGTGGGTATTGATATTATACTGGAAAACATGACTACAAAATTTTGGTTTTTTGAAATTTCCCTTGAGTTAATTACTTTCATGTTTGTCAAAATTATTCCTCAAGTGGCCCCTTAAATCTATGAAAACTGAAAATAATTATAAAGAAAGATTTTATAAAGAGATCCTACTTAGCATAGAGAATTAATAGTTAGAGTTTACAGGTTTTATGAAGAGACATTCCTAAACTCTATTTATGAGCTACATGATTATGTGAAACGTGAAGCTGAAAGCAAATAACCTCAGAATTACAAATACCATCATCCAGTTCAGGGGATGGCTTCTGAGATGATATCTGATCCTTTCTTTTTGGCCGCTTTCCGCAGCTTGTGGGATCTTCGTTCCCCAACCAGGAATTGAACCCAGGCCCCTTGCACTGGAAGTGCGGAGTCCTAACCACTGAAGTGCCAGGGAATTCCCAGATGATAATTGATCTGATACCTTTAGATCATCTGGTGAGAAAAGATTAGGTTTCTGTTGACATGGGTGAGGCTGGGGAAGGGGTATGTGTGTATGTGTGATTTTTTTCATTTTTAACATGAGTGACCCAGGCTAGCCTAGCACCACAGAATTTTGCAATAATTTTTGCTGAAGAAGTGCTGATGCAAAATTGCACCAAATGTTCCTGTTTATTTTGAATACCCCCTCTAAAGCGGTATTGTGCGCTATTGCATTACTGTTTCCAGGAAAGCAAATTAACTGACACGTTGGAATAGGTGGTCAGTAGTCCCGGGTCTATGATTATTACTGAGTGGCCACAAGTTCTTCCCAGTCACCAAAATATCATACTTAAGTGTTTTAGAAATGAGAGATACAGAGAAATTGGAACCCTGTGCATTGCTAGTGGGAATGTAAAATGGTGCAGATGCTGTAGATGACAATGGGATGGTTCCTCGAAGAATTCAGCATAGAACTACCATGTGATCCAGTGATTCCGCTTCTGGGTATAGACTGGAAGAAGTGAAAGCAGGGACTGTAACAGGCATTTGTACACCTGTGTTCACAGTACTGTTATTCACAACAGGTAAAGCAGCCTTAAGTGTCCATCTGTGGCTGGACACAGACAAAATGTGGTATACACGTACGTGTTAGTCTGCCACAACTGCCATAACAAGATACCACAGGCTGGGTGGCTGAAACAACAGAAATGCATTTTCTCACAGTTCTGGAGCCTGGATGTCCAAGATCAAGGTACCTTCAGGGTAGATCTCCGGTGAGACCTCCCTCCTTGGTTTGCAAGGCCCCCTTCTCTTGTGTCCTCATGTGGTCTTTCATCTGTACAGAGGGAGACAGCTCTGGTGTCCCTCTTCTTATAAGGACACCAGTTCTATGGGATTAGGGTCCCACCCTATGAGCTCATTTAGCCTCAGTTACCTTTATAAAAGGACCTGTCTCCAAAGGAGTGACACTGGGGATCGGGGCTTCAACACATGAATTTGGGGGGGGGGGACAGTAAAGTCTATAATGGCACACAATAGATTATTATTCAGCCTTAAAAAAGGGAAACTCTGATAGAAGCTACAACATGGATAAACCTTGAGGACACTATGATGAATGAAATAAGCCAGTCACGAAAAGACAGGTCCTATCTGATTTCACTTACAGGCGACTACCAAAGGGGTCAAAATCATTGAGACAGAAAGTAGAATGGTGGTCCAGGAGCTGGGGAGGGGGAAACAGAGAGAGTGTTTCATGGGTACAGAGCTTCCATTTTGCAACATGAAAAACGTTCTGAAGATGGATGACGGTGACAGTTGCACAACAGTGTAAGTGTACTTAATGCTGCAGAACCATACATTTAAGGTGTTCACCATTGCACGTTTTTAAAACTTTAAGTGTACCATTTAAAAAAAATTTTTTTATGGTGGTAAAAGTCACATAATATAAAACATACTATGTTAACCATATTTCACTGTACAGTTCAGTGGCACTAAGTCCATTCACATTGCGGTACAACTCTCACCATCACCCACCTCCCCAATTTTTCACCTTCCTAAACTGAAACACTGTCCCCATTAAACACTAACTCCCTATCCCCCCTCCCCGCTCCCCCCACCCCCCCCGGCCCTTGGCATCTACCAATGTACTTTCTGACTCTACGAATGTGGCTATTAAATGGTACAGATGAACCTATCTGCAAAGCAGAAATAGAGACACAGATGTAGAGAACAAACGTACGGCCACTGGGGAGGGGGGGTGGATTGGGAGATTGGGACTGACGTATGTACACTACTATGCATGAAGTAGATCATGGTGAGGGCCTACTGTATAGCACGGGGGAAAAAATAAGAAGGTACAATCTGTTTTCAGGACAAATACTAAGTTAAGCGTAAAAATGCCTTCCAATATACGTTAGGTGTGAACAAATACTGTTTGATTCCACTTGAGTGTACCATTTTATGTTCATTTTACCACAATCTTTTTAAAATAAAAAAATGAGAAAAGTACTCTTAAACATTCACGCTTTAGTGTGTGACCCCAAATGGCACTCACTCTTGGCGGGTCTCTTTGTCTTGAAACACTCTGAAACACACACACTTTCCATGCTGTCACGATGTACCTTCAGTCTGTCAACCAGTGGTCCAATTTGTTTATGCTTTTTTCTACATTGTCTTTCCAAATGCAAAGAATGGGTATTTCATCATATACGTCAACCTCTCCATAGAATCTCCTAAATTTTTAGTACGAATTGCGACTTAATTTTTCTCATGTGTTGGCATCTCAGTGATGGTAATAAAATTATATATTTACTGAATTATGGGAAAATCAGTTTGGGGACTTCCAAGCCCTACAAGAATGTAAATAATTTAACAATATTCTTTGATGTTAGTTGACTCTAAACTAGAAGAACTGGAAAGTCCCAGGTTTGTTTTGCCCTTGGTCTCTTTCCCTTCCTCAACCAATATACAAATGCAGAGAATCCCTGGTTTCTGACATACAGTAAATATTTGTGGACTAAATTAATAATGTGTGATATGCAGGTTACAGAAAAAATTCCTTTACTGAAGGAAGGGAGAAATTCAATGTCTCATGCAAACCAGGTGCAGACTCCGGAGCAATACATTTTGAAATATTATCACACTCTTGCTGGAATAACACTCTTGCAGCTTTTATTATAAAATACAGCTGATAATTTTCCATTTAGAAAGAAATTTTTTCAAATGTAGCAAAGCATTTGGAAATGAGGTTTGGTTCAGTATCACTTAGTCCCTTTTGTAAAGCCAAAGCCAGGAACACTGGTGCAACATCTGGGTATCTTAGAGTTTTTGCAGATACTGTAATACAAAATTTCCAAGTTTTGCTAGACCAAGGGAAGAGAAATATCTATTAGCAAGAAAAGAGTTGGAACAAAGAAATTCATCTTTTTGTAGTGCTTTACATTGTAATTTATATATAAATATGAATAATGTGTATTCAAACACTGACAGAAGATAAAAACCTAGAATTCTGTGCAATTAGACTGAACATTTTTAATGTTTAAAAATTACATTGAGGGCTTGCTACCTGCAATGTTTTATTGTCCAATGAGGAGAAGACAAAAGGCTAAGGCTTGGCCCAGCCCTCAGAGAGATTATAATCTAAGAAACAAGTGGTACCCACTGAAAAACCAGAGGGAAACTGGGTGATGCTGTCTTGCAATGAAAGAGAAATTCAGAGACAGGGAGGAGCAGTGAGAAGTAGTCACAATAGGGATAGAGCAGAATAATTAGTTTAGAAATCCACTAGAGGATTAAAGACAGAAAGACTTTTAAGGGAGTTTGGGAGATTGTTATAAGCTAATGACGACTCAAGAAAAGAATCCAGTAGCCTAGCAACAACCTACTCTACCTTGAAGGAAGACCAGGTGCATCCAAGCACCAGGCACCTTCAAGCCACAAACCCGGATACGTAAAACACAAGACAATAGATATGGGGTCTACATCTTGTTACATGAAGTCAGGGAGTTAATGGTCCTTGAAGAGTAGTATTTCTGCATATAGCCAAGACAGAAATATAGGTAAAAGGGGAAAGAAACTAGGTGAAAAGGGGACATTATACCAAAACGTGAGGTAAATTACCTTATTTTAGTCTGTCACCACCCTTTTGCTAACATACATATGATTTAAATAGTGCCATGACAATCCTGGTTAGGCTGTATAGGATTAAAGGAGAAACTAGTGATGTAAGCCTTGACATCTGCCCAAGAATTAGGAAGAAGGTGGTCTTCTCCCTTCCACCTTTTCTTTGATTATAAGAATGTAGCCCTCTGTGTTCTTGGGGCTGCGTTGCCTGGCCTGCTCACTTGTACCTCTCACAAGCATCCTATACTAATAAATTTGCTTTTTGCCTCTCACTTTGCCTCATGCTGAATTCTTTCTACATCAAGACAAATAAAAACCTGACACCAGGTGAGTGATTTCAATTAAAAAACAATAAGTTCAAGTCCCTTCCTAAGTCGGGATTTTGGGTTCAAGCCCCAATCTGAGTTTTCCTGGGGTCGTGTCCCATCCAAGAAGGAATGTGGTTTCAGTCAGAGGAAAAGTGGGTTTCAAGTAGGACTTGAACAGATTGATGAAGTCAACACCCAAGTTTGAAAAATTAGAATTTGTAACTTTTTAAAATATAAGGATACAATCAAATACATGATAAAACGTGGGAATGGGAATTCGTTCAATGTTGCCACTGTTCCCATTGCCCGCGTAAGAGAAATGGGATGAAAAGTAGACTTCCAGCACCACTGCCAATCATCTCCATTAACCATACCACTACAACATGAACAGGTTCGTACAGAACCACCTCAGGGTTTTCCACTCTCAGCAAGCACTGGCTACTCCTTCTAACAGATGAAGAAATTACATCAATAACCATGGACCAGTTAGCTGAACACTCTTTAGCCCATTTATTGCTGCAGTGTTCAAACTACAAAACGACATTGCCTTTGCACCATCAGGTGTTACTTTTTCATGTTAATTAATATTGAAGAAAATGCAAAAATTTATAAATGACAGCTCTCTTTTCTAGTTTCCAATTGTCTAGTTAACAGAAGGGGGGGGGCGATTCATTCTGCTACTCTTTCTTTTTTCTTTTCCTTTTTGCTTAGGGAGGCTTTCTAGATTGTCATCTTTTCTGTTTTATTTTCCTACCATTTCTTTGGTAACCCCCTGCGGTTGCAGCCCAGCTACTTCATGCTTGTTTGTCAGTTAAAAAGGCTAAAGTAGGGAATCCTACTGGGCTCTCAATTTCTCATTTTTACGGCAGCCTGCTCCCCACAAGGAGACACTGAGTGAACAGCAGCTGGGCCCCTGGTAAAAAGAGGGGGTTAAATGCATTGCCTTTGAAGGTGTATGAGTCCCTCCTGTTGCTGCCCACAATGCACTTGCAGTACTTTTACTTTTCCATTTCCACTAAAAAGCAAATCTCTCTCCTCCAAAGGAGCACGCACAGAAGTAACCACCACCCTGGAAAGGTTTGGGGTGGGGGGTGCTGGGTGATCAGAGTGTAGATTGAAGAGAGCAGGTGAAAACTCATTGTCTGAAATCTGTTTCTGATGTTGTTCTCAGCAGTGCTCGATTAGTGACCAAATCATATACAACAAGGGGAAAGGAGAGTTAGAGACATTGTGGATGAGAGGTAGGAGATACAGTGGAGAGCTCCTGTGTTTTCCACCAACGCACACCTACTGCCGGCAAAGTGAGCACAGAGGAAACGGTGCGGTGTTCCCTCTGCCTTTTTATGCTGAAATAATTATTGATCCCATTTAGGGATTAAAAAGATATTCGGAATGACTCCCTGGTTAGGAGAACAATTGGTCAAATATGGAAGTTAGTGCCTGGGAATAATGTGATAAAGGAAAATACCAGACTGTAAACTTCTCAAGGATTTATCAGTTCATCAGTTCCTTCACGCCTTCCTTCTGGAAATTTTTTTCACTGTAGACTCTGCATTAGGCTGCCCTTGGTGCTAAGACAATGCCCTGTCTCCTTGTCCTCTGAAGCTGGAACCAGAAAGGTGAGTCCCAGAAGTCCTGGTTCCCCTGTTCCACAAGAAAGACTGCCTGTGATACACCTACCACAGAGGGTCAGGAAACTGATTCAGATACTGGGAGACAAGCAGTAAATCAGAGACTGTGGTCAAGCCAATGTGGCTTTGAAAATGGTAAAGAGGGAATCTGGGGGCAATAAACACACAGGGAGGCCAGGCAGAGCGAGACTTGTGGAAAGCACAGGAATGAGTCATGCAAATCCAGGATGCTTTGGGGATGCTCCCGACCACTTAAAGTGTGATTTCCTGCTGCAGGATAAACTAGAACCAGCAAGGATTAGCTGGACCCCAGGGCATCTCACTGCCTCCAAGCCTCCAAATTGGAGGCTAAACACCACCTGGCCCAGGAGTCAGTGAGGCTGAAGGAGGCACGGAAAGTAAACCAAGGTCAGCAGCTGCAGTAGCACCTGGTGGCAAAGACATACTGTCTATGGCTTCCCTTCTTCCTTTCAGTCTCACACGAAACGGCTCCCTGGCCCAGAATGACCCAAAACTGTGCAGAGAAGGAGGTTCTGGGAAATGTAGTCCCAGCTTCCGTAAGTCGACCAGGCAAAAACCCAGCTCGTTTAGGTTGTGGCAAGTTCAGGATAGCTAGCGGTCTATGCTGTCCCTCTGATTTGCACTTTACGTGATTTATTTGACCCTAATGTTAGACAGGACTTTCCCATTGATCACAGAAACCAGTCAGATACGCGGACAGCTGATTGTTGAGAACAAGGCAAAAAAAAAGTCCAAAACATAAAAAGCGAAAAAAGATTTTATGGATTTATTTATTTTTTTGCCTCCAAGCAAGTGTGATGGCCCAGAATGCTGGTCTTGCCCCTCTTGTAAAATCTGAGGCCACCTTGGATTATTGGAAACAATTTAGGATAGATTGAGGGTCTCCTGCTTGGGTTTATGATGAACTCAATAGATGGTCTGATACAAGTGGTCCTTGTTTTATTTTATTTTATTATTTTATATTATTTTATTATGTTTTTCTCTCAATGGTATCTTTGCAGAGCAAAAGTTTTTAATTTTTCCAGACTCCAATGTAGGAGTTTTTTCTTTCATGGATTGTGCTTTTGGTGTCACGTCGAACAACTCTCTTCTCCTATGTTTTCATAAATAACTTTTAAAAAATCTTTTTAAAAATTTATTATTTTTTCATTGAAGTATAGCTGATTTACAATGTCATGTTAGTTTCAGGTGTACAACAGTGATTCAGTTACATATATATATTCTTTTTCAGATTCTTTTCCTTTATAGGTTATTATAAAATATCAACTATAGTTCCCTGCGCTATAGGCTCCTGTTGTTTATCTATTTCATATGCAGCAGTGTGTATCTGTCAATCCCAATCTCCGAATTTATCCCTTCTGTTGCCTTCCTCATAAAGAAGTCATGGTACATATATACAATGGACTATTACTCAGCCATAAAAAAAGAATGACATAATGCCATTTGCAAAAACATGGATGGACCTGGAGGTTATCATCCTAAGCAAAGTAAGTCAGATAGAGCAAGAAAAATATATGATATCACCTACATGTGGAATCTGAAAAAAATTCAATTGAATTTACAAAACAGGAATAGACCCACAGACATACAAAACAAGTGGTCTTTAGCCAAAAGAAGCAGCAGCCCCAGATCAGACAGAGGCAGAGAGGCCAGTGAACATACCTGTCTAAGACCTGGACAAAGATGTCCTCGGAGCAGAGGGGTGCATCTACCCGGCGATCTCTGTGGCAGCCCCTGGGCCTGTTCATCTTCCTCCGGGTGCCAGGGAGGAAGGTAGTAACAGCCTGCACATGAGGGCACTCTTGCCAGGTGCCCCGACGGCACCAACACTTGCCCATCCCGCTTCGTGCGAAATTCAGGTAATGAATTCTATCCGCACCTTCAGGTAAACATGTCAGGTTGGGAAGGCTGGCCGGGCCAGGGCGGCAGCTCAGGGCCGGAGTTGGGGTGACCAGCTCATGAGGCTTTAGCACTGAAAATCCAGCATCCCAGGAAACCCCTCCTCCTGGGTAAACTGGGGCAGCTGGTCATCCTAAGACAGAGTGCGGTGTGGCTGGAGCAAGGTCTCAGCCTGGGCAACAGAAGAAACGAAAGCCAGATGGTAGAGGACATGTCCAGGAGGGGGGTGCCAGCCGCCTGGCTGTTGGATTTGTCTGCCGGGGTGGGGACTACAGTCTATACCCGAGCTGAAGTTCAAAGCTCTAGTCAAGATTCCCTAAATGTCCTTGGGTAGGAGTGTGACGAATGTAAACAGAGACCAGCTAGGGTTTGTGATGATCCCTGCGCAGCTTTTTTTGCTCTTCATTCTTCTTCCATCCCTTTGTAACAGCAGACAAGAAGATGAGGGAGATGGGGGTTAGTGTATACCAGTCATCTGATGAAGACAGGAGTTGATAGACAGTCCCAATGTTTGTGATGCCGTCTGATGAGCAGACAACAGGAATAACCATCATGGCAGAAGTTGTCTTTGAAGCTGCCTCATATCCGAGTTACCTGCTCAAAATGTTATCTTCTCAATTGTGTCTGGTGGAGATGTGAGGAGATAAGTATCCCCGACACTGGAACCTCTCTACCTTTGTGCCAGGTGGGCTGGGGGTCTTTTTCTCTCCATTTATCTTGTGTCTACCCTATCCCACCTTCTGTGAACCCTGAACTCTCTACTTAAATACATGATCCTAACTTTTTGTACAATCTCAGCTCTGGGCACAATCTCAGCCCCAGACGTATGTTTCAACTTCCAAACATTTTAGCTAAGACACCCTGTTTTTCCTAGGTGATTCCCAGCGGTGAAGTGAATGTTTACGTATAGAGTTGTCTATGCTATATCATAACACAAAAATGGCTCGACCAACTCCCACCCAAATTTGGAGCTAACGTTTGAGAGATAGTCAGACTTAAAAAAAAGGCTGGAGGTTGTGTATGAATATCCGAGTCTTCCAAAGCCATGCTTCAAGGCCACTAAGACAAGAGTGCAGCAAGAGGCCATGTGACTCCCAGTTGAAGATGCTCAAACCCCAAATCAAAAAGGCAGAGGCTTTCACTCTCCCATGTCGACTGTGAACAAGCTGCTTCCTCAAAGCGCTCTGGGTGGGAAGCAGCAGGAACAGTTTATTTAACAATGATTAATGCAGTTCTTGACCAACGTATAGACTAGTGTAAACAGCTTCCTACTTTATAGTCCTTACACCAGAAATTCGTATAATCAGACGGTATTTCCACAGCACTTCCCCTGCAACAGAGTTGGGGATTTACTTCAAACTCTCACTTCAATCTTTTCTTCTGAGTAATTATATGCCAAGGTCAATGATAAGCTATCTTTTGGTGGGGGCGGGGTAGCATTTCAAGGAAGTCTAAGACATTGGAATTGAGAAAAGAAAAAGAAAGAAGACGAAGAAATCCCTGCAATCTGGACCTGGTAACTCTTTTTTAAATCCCTGCAGACAAGAGGAGCCGACGTTCCTTGGGTCATTTCCACTGTGAAAGTATGTGTGTCAGCCAGTGTGCCCCCAGGCACCCACAGGCCCTCTGAGGGCGGTGATGGGGAGAGAGTGTGGTCCAGTGGTGGAGCCTATGTCCTAAGTGGCCACACAGTCCCCAGGTAAGGAAATGAACGAGATCTACCACGTCAGTTGCTGGGATTGTAGAATTAAAGGCCGTGTTTTGTAACATCTCTATTTAGCCCACAGCACTAGCATGCCTGCTTTGTTCTGCTTCCATTTTGTGAAAAGAGGGTGGTTACTTAGCTTGTGAATTGAAGTTTGAAAGATTCTGGATATCTCTAAAAAGATGTGGGAGGTAAAATTTCCTTGCTATGAACAAAGAATTCATCTAACCCGATTGCCATCAGCATTTATTCACTACTCTTGACTTCAGATAGCTTTGTTTGCATAAGTTTTGACCGCTTAGATTCCTAATTATCCTGTCATCAGTGCCAGGATCCATCGGGCTGAAAGACGTATTTCATTTTATGTGATCATTTACAGAATGATACAATACACACTAATTGGAAGTATACAAATGTTCCCATCTTTTTAAAAAAAAATTATGAGCCTTTAAAT
This sequence comes from Hippopotamus amphibius kiboko, assembly GCF_030028045.1. NCBI lineage: Eukaryota > Metazoa > Chordata > Mammalia > Artiodactyla > Hippopotamidae > Hippopotamus > Hippopotamus amphibius. The sequence continues at coordinate 89,222,418 of NC_080188.1, forward strand.
TACATTTAAAAACTTTTAGACTACATTTAAAAACGTATATCTGAGAGTAGATATATGTATATGTATAACTGAATCACTCTGCTGTACGCCTGCAACTAACACAACATTGTAAATCAACTATACCCCAATATAAAATTTTTTTTAATTAAAACAAAAACAAAAACAAAAAACCAATGTTTGTGAGCTGAGTCTTCTGTTCTGACTAGAGTCCAATTAGACCTTCCAGCCTTGAAGGACCTGTGACCTTCCAGGGGCAGAACAGGAATAGCTCCTGCTGCCCAAGGGTGTACATGTTTCCCACAAAGTGTCACGTGAACCACCCGTGTCACAGTCTCTCCATGTGCTTGTTTCAGTGCAGGTTCCAAGGTCTCAGAAAAACCCAGGATTTGGGGCATTCTGCATTCTTAAATGTCTCCATAATTGGTTCTTACACACAGTACATTTCAAGAATCGCTGCCCCAGATTTGGCACTGGTTAGTTCAGATTCCCCCGCATGGAGGTCTTAGTATTGCTGGCGGAAAGTGGATTTGGTTCCCATTTCCAGGCACACTGTGTCTCCCTGTTCCTCAGTAGTCTCCTTCGTCCCCCAATTACGCTCTTGTGAGTTCTGATTATTGTTTAGTAAACCCGGGAGGTGCTGCACTCATTCCAGCCACTCAAGGTTCCTGATTCTGCCTCCAGTTCCCCCACCTCCATCCCCAGGGCAGTTCCTTTGAGGACAAGAATGAGGCTTGGAAATAAACCAGAGCTTGCCTTTCCTCCACCTGAAGCTTTCCTGGGGCCGTTCTAGGTCCTTGTCTGGGAAAGCCAGTTCCTGCTCAGCCCCTGCTTGGAAATTGGTGCTGGGGCTCCTTGCAACGTCAACCCTGGACACAGAACTTCCTCCTCTCAAGACACTGTCTCACCTGCAATTCTGCAGTTTCCAGAAATCATTTCATTTTAGAAAGCGCTGCCCCAAAGAAATAATTTGACTACATAAGCATTTTGAGGTCTCTTTCAGTGCTGTTATTCTTAAAGGCGTGGATAATCTTCTATCTGTCTCAGATTCTTCCCTGGAGTGTATTTTTCTTAAAGATGATATCTGCGGTCAAAAGGGCCTTTTAATAGGTGCTGTGAGATACCTTTTCTGAGATAATTGCTGGCAGCTGGGCTTAGTAAGACAGCAGGCCCTTTACCCTTTATCACGTGCTGAGAATGAAATTGACTTTACCCACAGCAGGCATTGGGAAGTGCTTCTGCCTCTCCTACAGGAGACAGGAAAGGGGAGGGGCCTGCCTCAAGGGAGACAGACAAAGGGGAAAATTTCCCACCCAGAGCCCCGGAAGGGGACCTTTCTGTCCTTCCTGACAGGATGATGTGTGCAGGTTTTCCTAACCAAGATTACATGATTTCATGCTTTTTAAGGCAGTATTCCAAAATCTGCCATTCTGTATTACACAACATTGTAAATCAACCATATTTCAGTAAAATTAATTACCTAATTAATTTTTTTTAAATCCTGCCATTCTATCACGGCATCGTTTTCATGAAACTTGTTTTCTTTAGTATTATTTAGATCAGGTTCATAGCAAATTTCAAAAGGCCAATAGTTAGCAGGTTAAAACATATATTTTGTGTGAGCTCTGTTAGCATCACAAATAACTTCATGTTCTGGGCCCACAGCCAGCAGTTTACTGGCTTAAATTGCTAGTGATCTGTGATAACAGTTAATGCATATATGGAGCTTATCACGTGCCAGACACTGGTCTAAGAACTCTGTGTGCATTGACTCACTTAAAACTCCCAGCAACCCTATGAAGTAGATGATAATACAGTCGTTTTATAGACAGTGTAACTGAGGTACAGAGAGGTAAACCCCTAGTCCAAGGTCACACAGGAAGTGAGTGGTGGACCAGCAGCATGGGCGGCACCTGAGAGTGTGGTAGAAATGCAGACTCTCAGGCCCACCCAGATTCCTTTGGACTGGGAGTCTGAATTTTAACAAGACTCTCCACGAGATTCAATTCGCATGCACACTGAAGTTTAAAAATCATGGGCTTAAATACTCTTACATTATTTCTCTCTGTGCCTACTAAAAACCAGCTTATGGGTCTTCCTCAGTGGTCCAGTGGTTAAGACTCCCTGCTTCCACTACAGGGCACACGGGTTCAATCCCTGGTTGGGGAAGTTCTGCATACCGTGTGAGGCAGCCAAAACAACAACAACAAAAACCAAAAAGCAGAAAACAGAAAAACCCGGTTATGGCTTAAGACTTTAGGAAATCATGTGTACTTGGCTGTTTGTTATGAGAAAAAAAAAAAAAAGAAAAGGTACTAAGATGGTTTTTGTGTCCTCTCCCAGCTCTTGCCTCCTCCAGCTAATCAGCTTCTCAAGAGAATAAATAGTATAAATTCTCAAAAGAAAAAAAACTCAAAAAAATTATTGAATTCTTATTATATGCAGGCACTTTCATTTCATTAAATCATCATAGAATATGTTATGAAATAGGTCCTACTAGCCTCAAATTACAGATAAGAAGACTGTGGTCAGAAGGATTAAGAGGAAAAGACAACGTACGGACTGGGAGAAAGTATTTGCAAATGATGCGAGCAACAGGCATAAATTTCCAAAATACACAAACAGCTCATACAGCTCAATATCAAAAAACCAAACAACTCAATCAGCAAATGGGCAGAAGACCTAAATAGACATTTCTCCAAAAAAAGACATACAGATGGCCAACAAACACATGAAAAGATACTCAACATTGCTAATTAATTAGAGAAATGCAAATCAAAACTACAATGAGATATCACCTCACACCAGTCAGAACAGCAATCATTAAAAAGTCTACAAATAACAGATGCTGGAGAGGGTGTGGAGAAAAGGGAACCCTCCTACACTGTTGGTGGTAATGTAAATTGGTGTAGTCACTGTGGAGAACAGTAAAAAAATAAAAATAGAGTTACCATACACTCCTGGGCACATGTCCACAGAAAATTCTAATTCGAAAAGATACATTGACCCCCATGTTCATAGCAGCACTGTTTACAACAGCCAAGACACTGAAGCAACCTAAAAGTGTCCATTGACAGATGAGTGGATAAAGAAGATGTGGTGCATATATACAACGGAATACTACTCAGCCATAAAAAAAGAATGAAATAACGCCATTTTCAGCAACATGGATGGACCTAGAGATTATCATGCTAAGTGAAGTAAGGCAGACAGAGAAAGACAGATACCATAGGATATCACTTACATGTGAAATGTAAAAAAAAATGATACAAATGAACTAATATACAAAACAGAAACAGACTCACAGACATAGAAAACAAATTTATAGTTACCAAAGGGGAAAGTGGGGGAGGGATACATTAGGAGTTTGGGATTAACAGATACACACTACCATATATAAAATAAGTAAACAACACGGACCTGCTGTATAGCACAGGAAACTATATTCAATACCTTGTAATAACCTACATGGGAAAAGAATCTGAAAAGGAATATATATGTATGTATAACTGAACCACGTTGCTGTACACCTGAACTAACACACCATTGTAAATCAACTATGTGTCAATAAAAGAAGAAAGAAAACAGGTTAGGAGGAGAAGCCGAGATGTTGCTGACAATCCTTGCTTCTTGAAGCCGGCTCCTCGTGCTGATTTGTTAGCAGGGGGCACAGTAGCACACAGTGAACCATCAGCTAATCTTTGACAAAATAATGTTTTTCAGACCCTGTCTCAACAACAAAAAACATTTTTTGCTTAATCCTGAGCATTTCTCCCTGATTTAAGGAAGTGATGTAAATGTAACCCACAAAGTATCAACTCTGGAAGATTAAATCAAAGTCCAGAAAGGCAAATCAATTCTTCTCCTTTTCATCTTAGTTCACGCAATAAAGGTGTATATTCCAAAAAAAACAAAACCAAAAAACTAGAGTATGAGACAAAGCTCATCCTGATTAATCCTCTTCTAAGGGCTGAGGTTAGATGCTTTTCAAAGTGATTCCAACAACTAATTTTCTTTCCTGCAAGTCACATTGGTGGTGATTCACATGACCAATAATTTAAGGTCGGGTTGATGTGAAACTGCTGTCACTTGTAGATAAATTTTGATTCAGGCAAATCACACGCTATGACTACAGGATAAAATGCAGTTTAGCCAACCAAATGTGTCAGGCCCATTAAAACGTGTAAGCTTTTGTCATAAATTAGTTTTTTAAAATGTGACATATTTGCTTCCTGAATTACAGTGATGAGACAAGCTGAATTTGCAGCAGGACTATTTGGTTCTTTCTTCAAATAGGAAACCACTGGCAGTTCTGTGTGAAGTCATTTTCTATTTTTAAAATAATTGAATTTGAGACATAACTATGAGTGTGACAGTTTCACAGGGCAAAACCTGGGATGAATAAATAGGTCTGAAACCCAGGGCTAATGGAGCAAGCCTTTCAAAATCACACACGTGTTTATGTACTTCTCTCACCACTAAAGCTTCATTTGTCATATTGGTTTTTGGCCATTTCCTAGAGTATTTGCAACTCTAATTTTTTCTAACAGAAGTACCACGTGATCACTCCTTTATTAGGTGGAATTCTGCAATATTCCTGGTTGACATGTGCAGATTTTCTAGTAGATCTATGATGGTTGAAAAAACATATTAACATATTTATGCAGTCAGTAATCTGGATATAACACACATAAATACATCACTTAAATAATAAGCAGGCAGAGGTTTCCATCCTTCTGATCAAGGCTGTGTGACCTTGAGCAGGTCACTTTGTTCTCTGAACCTTAGTATCCTCATCTGAAGAAAGATAGGTTACCTTAGATTCTCTGTTACAATGCCTTTTTAATTTAACATCACATAGGAATTATTCCATCAGTCTCTCAATTTGGACAAAGTGGGAATTCATTTAAAAATCTGGATGAAAAAATGTATTTTTAAAATGTAATTTTGTAACTTTAAAGCAGCATGGGACCTAGAATTGGGTAAACAAATAGTATCATTTGTTTGTAAACAGATGTTGTAAAAATACATAACCATGCTCTAAATTTTACAGCACTATTTACAATAGCCAGGACATGGAAGCAACCTAAATGTCCATCAACAGATGAATGGATAAAGAAGATGTGGTACATACATACAATGGAATATTACTCAGCTGTAAAAAGGAACGAAACTGGGACATTTGTAGAGACATGGATGGACCTAGAGACGGTCATACAGAGTGAAGTGAGTCAGAAAGAGAAAAACAAATATCGTATATTAACACATATGTGTGGAATCTAGAAAAATGGTACAAATCAACCAGTTTGCAAGGCAGAAATAGACACAGATGTAGAGAACAAACATATGGACACCAAGTGGGGAAAGCAGGCGGGGGGTGGTTGGGGGGAAATGAATTGGGAGATTGGGATTGCCATTTATACATTACTAATAAGAAAAAAAATATCAAATTGTACACTTTAAATATATGTAGTTTATCCTATGTCAATTGTATCTCAATAAAAGTTCTCAAAGGAAAAAAAATACATAACCATGCTCTAAAATACTTTAAAATCTCTTCAGAATTTTGTTTACATTAGTTTTCATAGTAAGACCTTTATAATGTCCAAATAACATTATCTATGAATCTCTTCACTATGTAATAAAACTTAGCAAATTGATAATAAAACTTACATGGAAGGATAAGCCAGCAAATATTTTAAAAATACGGACAATAACTTACCCTTTCAGATTAAACTCACAGTTCTCAAAAACATATGGATTCTAAAAATAAAAACAGTGTTTGACTTTGGGGGGATTGGCTGGGGAATGACATAAAGGAACATTCTAGGATGATGAAAATATTCATGATCTTGATTTAAAAAGTAAATATATTGGTGTGTTCACTTTGCAAAATATTATCAAGCTGAACACCAGATGAATATACTTACTAGAGGATATATTACATATCAACCTTGTTAAAAGTTTTCAAATTTGGATCCACTGACTTTTTCTCAAAAATAATCTCTATCCCTTTATTAGTTGCAAAATAAAGAACATCTAAGATCCATCCATCATGGAGGAGGCAATTTATGCTCTAATTATGACAGTTAAAAGAAATGAGTTGGCAGGAAAACTAAACAAAGCACAGGGTGTAGCTTGTGGAGCTGCCAGTGAGATAATGGTTCTCCATTTCCACTTCTTCTACTTGACTCCTCAAGGCCTTTGGAATTGGTTTGTGTTTCTTTTCAATGTCACACTACACTCTGGGGACACCTCTGATGGATATCTAGATTAAGCAGGATAACAGAATAACCTATAATATTCTAACCAGAACAACTGATTATACGCTTCTAGAAGGCGGAAAACATCTTATTCCTGTTCAGTTTTGTATCCTCCGGAGCTCATGGGCATTTTTTTAATATTCAGTGGGATTCAATATCTATTTGTTACATTGGATTTCAAATCTTTATGATAAAACTTTAAAATCAAAAAATTTTTTTCTAAAATTTATTTTATAGGGAAAAATATTAAAATTGGGTAGAAAAATAAAACTTCATGAGTGGTCAAATTTGTTCGGTGTCACAGTACACTAGGTAAATACACACTGTGAATCATCTCATGGAAAAATGGAGACATTAGAAATGAAAGAAATTGAAATTAAAACAATTATAGCTACCAATGATACATATGAATAATGTTACACTTATAGCAAAAAAAAAAGGAAAATTTGATTTTAAAGTTAAATTAGACATTAGAAAAAACCCTGTAAAACTCTTAAAAGTGCTCTGAAATCATCCTCAAAGTTGCGGCAAAATTTCTCAGCTATTTTCTCATCGTCTTATAATCTGGTTAGTTTTTCCTTACATATCAGCATTCAAGATAATTTTTTAAATGATTTCTTATGATATTTTATTGTTTTTACATTAATTATTAATAGTGACAAAATATTTTCCACATTTTTATTGCAACTATACAATATGTGACATAATGTATGCAGCAAATCAACTTTTTATTTGCCTAACCAAGATACATACCCACTTAGGCCAACATTTTTATAGGAACATGGGCTTCCCTTTGAGATCAGTTCCAAATCTGGAAGGAAAAGAGCTAAGTCCCAACAACTTAGAAAGGTCCTAAGTGATGGGCCTTAGAGAAATTGACATTGTAACGTCTGACCTGCATAAAAGCTGTGATGTGTTGACCGCAGCAGCCTTCAAGAAATAAGCTTCCCTAAAGAGCCAAACCTACTAAAATCAAGCCTCAACAGCCGAATTCAATTTCTGGAAAATATAGAGGATAGAGGAATATGTTAAATGTCATGATGACAGCCAAATCCAGAATGCTGGGTGTTTCTACTGATGACGGACCCAATTTCTGCAACAAGAAAAAATGAGAAGTCTATACCAGCTTACAAGATACCAAAAGAGACAACACAACCAAATGCAATGTGTGGACCTAGCTTGGATCCGTATTTTCACAATCAACTGTAAAAATGCATTTCAGAGGCAATGAGAAAATATTACCATGGACTAGGTATTGCATGATGTCAGAGGAGAGTTGTTAATTTTGTTAGGTGTGATAATAGCAATGTGGCTATGTAAGCATATGTTATTTTCTTTCTTTTAGAGATGCACAGTGAAATATGTAGGAGAGAATATCAATAGAATATCTGCAATGCACTTTAAAATATTTCAGCAAACGAGGAAGAAAAAAGCTATGTGATCAAATGTGGAAGCATTTTGATAAATTGTTGAATATGAGTGGGATATGTTTTAAAATATTCATAGCAAAATGTTTAAAAGTTACAGCTAAAAAAGATTGATACACACTGCTCCATTATCAAAAATAAAGTTTTTAGAAACTTTTTAAGACTATTTGCAGGCTTTAAATACAAATACATTATTCATAGTATTTTATACAATCCTCTGAAGTTTGTGACCTCAATAAGAGTCTGTATCTTTCACCATCTAATTCCACTCTTTGTAAATATACCACAAGAAAATAACAGCAAAGGAAAGATAATTTACCCAAAAATATTCATGTAGCTTTACTATAACACAGAAAATTTGGAAATTAGATATAAAATGCAGGAGAATATGAAGTTAATCATTATGGATCAATATAATGAAAAACCTTAAACCTATCAAAGGTGACAAGAATTTGAGCTGTGTAAATACATGAAACTAAGCACACACTGACACAGATTAAAAGAAATTTTAAGAATCAATTAAGACGTTTTCACAGTTGCAAGTGACAGAAAAGCCAACACAAACTGACTTAAGGCAAAAAGGAAATCAGTTAGCCATGCAAATGAAAAGTTTAAAAGACACAAAAATCACCTTGAAAAGGACCACAGATATAATGAAAACACAAAACAGTAAAAACTTTCAGAAGAAAAAAAGAGACAAATCTAGGGGACCCTGGATTTGGTGATGAATTTTTAGATACAACATCAGAAGCACAAGCCATGAAAGAAAAAATTGATTAGTCGTGCTTTGTTAAAACTATAAACTTGTGCTCTATCAAAGACTACATTAAGAAAATGAAATGACAAGCCACAAACCAGCAGAAAATATTTGCAAAACATTTATCTGATAAAGGACTTGTATCTAAAATATGTACAGAACTGTTAAAGGTTAACAATAAGAAACTAAACAATTACAGGCAAACATGAACAGACATTACATCACAGAAGATATACAGATGGCAGGTAAGTATGTGATCATTGGTCATTACGGAATTATGAATTAAAACAACAGTGAGCTGTAACTACATCCAGTTAGAATGGCTAAAGGTAAAAAAACAAACACCACCAAATGCTGACAAGGGTGCAAAGCAACAGGGATTCTCGCTCACTACTTGGTAGTGAGAATGCAAAATGGTACAGCTGCTTTGGAAGACAATCTGGCAGTTTCTTACAAAGCTAAACATAGTCTTACCATATGATCCAGCAATCACACTGCTACATAAGTATTTACCAAATTGATTTAAAAACCTATCCATGCAAAAGCCTTATAGAAGTCTGTCTGTTTTTTCAGAATTTTCAAAAACTGCAAGACACCAAGATGATTAGGTAAAAAAACTGTGATACAACCATACAATAAACGAGCACTCCAGCCATGAAAAGACATGGAGGAAATTTCAATGCATATCGACAAGTGAATGAAGCCAGTCGGAAAAGGCTACACACTGTGTGTTTGCAGCTCTATAACATTCAGGAAAAGGCAAAACTATAGACAGTAAAAGGATCAGTGGTTGCCAGGATCTCAGGGAGAGAAAAGGGGGAGTGTGTAGGTAGTGTGTAGGTGTAGGGACATTTAGAGGGGTGAAACTATTCTGTATGGTACTGTCAGTGGGTACGTGGCCTTATGAAGTTGTTGAAGCCTATAGACTTCACAGCAGAGAGCAGACCTTGATGCATGCAAATTTGAAAAAATCATTTAGTGAACATGTCTACGAAACAGAAACAGACTCACAGACATTGAGAACACACTTGTGGTTGCCAAGGGGGAGAGGGAGTGAGGGAGGGAAGGACTGGAAGTCTGGGATTAGCAGATGAACTATTATATACAGAATGGAGAAACAACAAGGTCCTACTGTCTAGCACAGGGAACTATATTCAATATTCTGTGATAAGCCATAATGGAAAAGAATCTGAAAAAGAATATATATATATATGTATAACTGAATCACTTTGCTGTAAAGCAAAAATTAACACCACATGGCAAATCAATTATACTTCAATAAAACAAATTTTTAAAAAATCGTTTAGGAGTTTGGGGGATTCCAAGAGAGAATTCAGACAGCGACAGGAGAATCTAACCATATTACAGATGCATGAAACTGGAGGGGCTGGGGAAAGGTCCTCACCCAAGTAACTTTGGAAATGAGCAGAGCCCATAAGCCCAAAGGCAAAAGGAATGGCAAGGAAGCACTGTACTCTAGTTGATAAGTTTTTTCTGCATGAAGTACTGGTTAACAGTTCTGATACTGGGACTTGTCTGGTGGCGCAGTGGTCAAGAATCCGCCTGCCAGATACAGGGAATGGACTGGAGAACTCGAGGTATGGGAGGGGGCGGGGGGTGAAGGGGAAACTGAGAAGAAGCGGGAGAGTAGTACAGACATATATATACTACCAACTGTAAAATAGTCAGTGGGAAGTTGTTGTATAACAAAGGGAGTCCAACTCGAGGATGGAAGATGCCTTAGAGGACTGGGGCAGGGAGGGTGGGGGGGAATCGAGGGGGGGGCGTCAAGGAAGGGAGGGAATATGGGGATATGTGTATAAAAACAGTTGATTGAACCTGGTGTATCCCCCAAAAAAAAAAAAATAAAATAATAATAAAGAATCCGCCTGCCAATGCAGGGCACATGGGTTCAAGCCCTGGTTCAGGAAGATCCCACATGCCGCAGAGCGACTAAGCCCATGCACCACAACTACTGAAGCCTGTGCACCCTAGAGCCTGCATGCCACAACTACTGAGCCCATGTGTTGCAACTACTGAAGCCCACAAGCCTAGAGCCCATGCTCCACAACAAGAGAAGCCACCACTTGCCGCAACTAGAGAAAGCCCGTGTGCAGCAACGAAGACCCAACACAGCCAAAAAAAAAAAAAAGTAAAAAAATAAACCATAAAAAGTTATTTAAAAAATTCTGATACCTGTAAATACATATACTGAAAATTAAACAATTAAATAAATGGATGACAAAGAGTAGGAACCAGGCTTCTCATGATTGGAGGAGTGATTTACAGATAAGCAAGGGGTATGCTTAAAAATAGGCTCATGATTTTAAAATATAAAGGAAAAGATAAAATGTGACATTACTTGCAGACATCACAATTAGTCATATTCTATTTAACTACATTTTTTTAACTGAAGTATAGTTTATTTACAATATTTCACCAGTTTCAAGTGTACAGCAAAGTGACTTTGTTATATATACCTAATTGCACACACACATACTGCCCAAATCATTTAAAGCGAGTTGAAGGAACAAAACACCGGCCAACAATTTTACTAAGCTTACTACACATCTTGCTCAAATTTTTATCAACTAAATATGTCGTTTATAAGAATACCAGAAACTAAAATCAGTAATCATGAAAATTTGATCACAAGTATACTTTTTATTAGCATCAAAGCAGCCCCCATGACACAAAATATAAACTGTATGATATGAAAACGCTCCTTTGTGGAAGTTAGTTCAGATGTAGTGAGAGTGGGACATCACAGATCTGTTCATGGCAGCTTGGTGTCCACACCCAGGCTGAGTGCATATTAAGAGTAGCAGAATAGTATGGAATAAACATGTGGTTCTTTCATCCTCATATCCATTGTCATGTGAGTATCATATAGGTGAGGGATAAAGAAATTTAGCTCTCCTTGTGAAAGAGCCCTTTACCTGTGAAAACCATCCGCTTCCCCACTGTGGCTGATACTGGCTCTCGAGAGGATACACACGCCATGGCCAAGGTCGTAGCTGTGCTACTGGATTTTCTTTCTCTGCTTCCTCAGATCAGTTTATCTCCACCAGAAAAAGCCAAAGACTCTGCTGTCTCTCCTCTCCCTCTCTGTGATCCGAAGTAGATGGTTGCTAAGGACTCTTTATGACAGGAAGACAGTGTTCCTTCTAACACAGTTCAGTGTTCCAGCCTCCAGGAACAGACAGACACAGCTGTAGCATCCCCAGGAATAGCATCCAATAATATCCTTTCCTTATCTGTCAACATCAAGTCAAGATCAGACCTGTTCAGGTACTAGATCTAGAGCAGCCTTATGCCACCAATGACCTGGAGGGCTCAATCAACACTGTCTTTCAACATTTCCCAAAGAATGTTGTTCAGAAGGCTGTTATTACAAAACGAAACAAACAAAACTCACAAATTGCAGTTAAAGGCATTTGAGGAACCCTCGCTAGATAAAATACAATTAAAAATTATATTAGTAAATGAACACGGTAATTGTTTATGTATTTTTTCCCAGCCCCATATTTCACTACTTCCATAATGTGTGCCTTGGTCATCTCAATATGTTTGTGGTCACCATGATGTGTGATGCTCTTTCGTTTTTCTGAGCCTTTACACATTTATTTGCTCTTCCTATAGGGTTCCTATGTGAATGTTTCTTGTCCTCTGAGAGTCAGAGCCCACATACCCTCTCCCGGGGGGGATGCCTGCTGACACAGCTGACCACTGGCTCCTTCATGCCCCTTTAACTCCTATGGCATCTTGTTTATACCTATCTGTTAAACTCCTACCACTCTGTTTCAATCGTCTATTTTGTCTGCCTCCCTACTAGAATCCAACTCCCAGTTCAGGGGGAAAGCATCTTTTATTCATATTTCAATTTCCAGAGACTTCCATGCAATAGCTACTTAAGAAATGTTTGCGAGATGAAGAAATGAACACCTAATTTCAACCTGCTCAGAAATATAATATTAACCACCAGATAATCCGTGGAATATAAATTCTAATGGCAATTTTGAATTCCACCTTAAATATTTGAAGTTCTTTACTGAAAACGTAATGCCTTTTGCCTGTTGAGAGAAATTACAATAAAAACACTCCAAGTTAACTATGGAGCGGGTTGCTAGCCTGGTAGCAAAGGGATATACCCCCCAGGTCCCCCTTCAAGGAAATGCTTATATCCCAGCTGCAGGAAATACCATCAGCAGACAGCCTCCAGCTGTCGGCTCCTTCAGGGGCTGCTTTAGCGGCAGGGAGCTGTGTCTCTCTCTGAGGTCAAGCCCTCTCCCCACAGCGTGGTCAGAAGACTCAGTGAGGTGAGGGAATAAAGGCCAGATGTTTCCACCTGTCATGGGACCGTTTTTCACCTGGTAAGCTGAGGCTTTGTTGAGCCCTCACCACAGTTCAGCTTCTTTCCCTGCCCAATTCTACTTCAGCCTCTTTCTGTTTGCAGGTGTAGATCCCAAATGACCATCCTGCTGCCCCAACTTTCAGAGAGTGTGACCTGTGGCAACCAGACAGCACAGATGTATAACAGAGATGAACACACGTGCCTCCATACCGGATCTACCTCTTTAGTGCTAACCCCTGTGTCCTGTTGCCTGTGCTTAGCAGTGCTGACTCTTGCACCTTTGTGAAAGACTGTGGCCTATAGCCTGAAATATACGGGACAGCACATTCTCAAGGCTCTGACCTTTACATGTATGACACTTTGCCATTCATATGGAGATAAAACGTTGCAGAATAGGGAATAACGTTTGTCTGGTTGGAGGTTTAGAGGAACATCGTGACCTGACCTATGTGGACAGCTGCAAGAGCAAAGGATTCTGGCACCAAGAAATTTGCAACAACCAGCCACACACCCTCCCGTTTTAGTACAAAAGTAGCCTGAATTCTAACTTGGGGAAGATGGTTCTTTGGGACACTAGTCCACCATCTTCTCAGTCTGCTGGCTTCCCAAACAAAATCTCTATTCTTTGCTCCAACACCCTGTCTCTCCATTTATTGGTCTGTTGTGCGGCAAGCAGTACAAGCTTGGACTGGGTAACAGATATACATGCACAAATGTGCTATACAGGAAGGCTTCTTGTTTTAACCGCTCAGCCCTCTAACCAGAAGCTCATTCTATTTCTCCAGCATGGGCAAGGCTACTGGTCTTCTTTAATCTGCCTGCGTGGCACTCTTCTTTACCTCTCGAGTTTCAAAAGCTTTTCTACTCTTTCTGAGGTTAACCAGTTCTTGCTACTATAGTCAAGGACTCTCTAACCCCAGCGGAAGGCTTCTCTCTGAAAATTCCCTATTTGCATTCTCAGAACTATCACTTTCCACATCAGCCAAGTTTGAAACCTCCTAGTGGAAGTCAGGAGCCCACCCATTTGGTTTCTTACGGTAGTTTTCATGATGCTGTGTGAGAAGGAAGGAGGAACCTGAGTGATGAAAAGAAATTCTTTGGTAAAATAAGCAGGAAATAAAGGAAATCTCAGCTTTTGGCCCAGGACCTCCCCTTAACCCATCCTGAGACACACAGGCTTCCACTTTGCCTTACAGACTGTTACAAACTTTTCAATCTGTTATGGGCTTAGTGTCAGTGTTTCTGATGGCAAAAGGCTGGCGGGAAGGGAAAATAGGGGAGAAAAATCAGAGTTAGTCCTCTGTGAGATCTTTCCACCAACTCAATACATATTTAAGTTCACTTGCTTAGTTTGGCTTCATTTTTTAGGGGTTAAAAAATTATTGTGTAATTAACTAAAATATTTACATGGTTCCAAAGTAAAATTCTTAAATAAGGGATATTTAGAGATGTCTAGATTTTACCTTTGTCATCTACATCTTGTTACTTCTTTTTTCTTATAGGAAAACTTGTAAAAACTGAAAGAAAAATATATTTATAATCACATCCTCCCCTTTCTCAGAAAAAGAGTAGCAAAGTAAACACATATTTTTCCACCTTCCCTTTATTCAACTAAACCTCTATTAATGGTTATATGGTCTGTTTCCAACATTTTGCTCTTGTAAACTGTGCTATAAAATATAGGTTTCTATAAACATGTTCTCATTTATTTTGTAGTACATCTTTGGGATAGATTCCTAGAAGTGTAATTCCCAGACCAGAGGGTAAGGCATACAAAGGTTAGCTTGATATTGCCAAATTCCCCCACCACCACAGGGTTGTATCATTTTGTTTTCTAACCAGCAATGTCTGAGAATGCCTATTTCCACACAACCCCACCCACAGAGTATGTTGTCAAACTTCTGGATTTATGGCAGGTAGGAAATGGTCACATAGTAATTGACATTCCTCTTCTATCAACAGGATTGAACATCTCTTCCTATGGTTAGGAACTATTTGCATGATTTTCTAAGACCCTTCTGGTCGTAGCTCTTGTGTAATTTACTATCAGGCATGAGCTTTTTCTATTTTCACAAGAATGAGCTAACATTCCAAAGAAGGACAACAGACATACCAACAGAGAATCACAGTCAAGTGTCAGAAGGGCAGTGCTGGTTACAGGAATACATTTAACACCTAGTTTTCTCCTGGAGACATGGGGAGAGAGGGGAGCGTCACCTGCCATTCCTGGGACAGAGGGTGAGACTGACATCTGAACTGTGTCTCAAAGAATGAGGAGGATCCAGGCAAGGGATGGGAGGCTGGGGGGGGGGGGGGTCGGCGCTGGACAGAGAGGATGTTCTGGACAAAGAGGACAGTTTGAGCATATGGCCCAGAGGGGAGACACAGCCCACAGAAATGTGCTTGGCAGAAGGACAAGTTCAGCATTGCTGAAGGTCATGGCTAAGAGGGGAGAGGGGAGAGGACGCCCGAGGGGCTCTGCTAGGCACAGCAGGATTGGGGACTCTACTCTATAGGCAGTGGGGACCCCTGAAGGTTCAAAGAGGCAGAAACTGGTCAGTCTTGGGTTTAAACGAAGATGCTTGGCTGGGTGGAGACTGAATTGAGGAGAAGAGCCTGGGGACGGGGGCCTAGCAGGCAGGGTAGGAAGTGGCCCAGGCAAGTACAGGTGAGGCTGAGGCAGAGGTGATGGGAGTGGAGAAGAGATGCATCCAGGAGACGTGCTGAGTCTAGGAGGTAAGGAATCAGGAGGACCCTGGTTCTCAGCCTGGGTGACGGTGAGTATTAGGGCCACAAAATAAAACATTGAAAACAAGAGAGAGAGAAAACCAAGGCCAATACCTAAAGCAATGGTGTTAATTTGGTGTGGACAAGACAGGCTAACTGAGAGGTTAAAATGAAGCCCACATTGTCATTAAATGTTGTGACAGCTCCTGAACTCATTACAGGGGATTAAAGATGATCTCCCGCGGCCACCAGATGCACGTCTATCAGAGAAAATCCCTATTGTTTATTAACCAGCAGCAGCGTCCTCTGATGAAGCTCAGGGTTTACTCTCAGCACAAATGAAATGTTGGCTATTGTCTTGCTTTACTAATGTAACAGCTACTTGAGAGTTGAAAACCGCTTCACGGTATAGCTGTAGTGGGCAGTGCCAAGGCCCTGCAAAAATGCCTTGTTCCAGCATTTGGGAAAGCATCAAGCTATACAGTTAATGACAGAAAGTGATACAAACTAGAAACTCCCATAATGAGCAGTGGGACATATCTCCAGGTGAATACAGGTCAGAACTTGCTAAAATTACATACTAATGTTCAAATACCCTATTACTAAGCACACTTCACAAACTGGGGAATTTTGTCACCCCTGTACCAGCATATTTTTCTTTATACATTTAAGCACCAAATATTTTTAGGTCCTTTCCCTACATTCCTGTTTTTAGGCAACAATCTGGAAAACTCACAGAATAGAGTCACACACTTGGCTTCAAATCCCAACAACCTTCTGTGTATCATCGGTAAGTTGATTTTCTGTAAAATGAGAATTATTGTGTCTACCTATAGGGCAAAGGGGATTATGTACATAAAATGTCTGTCACAGTACCTGACACAGAGTATGTATGCAGTAAATAGTTGCTGTAATGTTAGTCTCATCACCTCCCCCTTACCTTGGCCTCTCCCCATTTTTCCCTTAGAAAATACACATGACTAATATACATTTAAAGTGTGACAGACTTCCCAGGTGGTGCAGTAGTTAAGAATCCGCCTGCCAGTGCAGGGCACATGGGTTCAATCCCTGGTCCAGGAAGATTCCACGTGCCTCAGAGCAACTAAGCCAGTGTGCCACAACTACTGAGCCCACGCACCTAGAGCCCGTGAGCCACAACAAGAGAAGCCACCACAATGAGAAGGCTGCACGCCGCAATGAAGAATAGCCCCTGCTCTACACAACTAGAGAAAGCCCGAGCACAGCAATAAAGATCGAATGCAGCCAAAAATAAAAATAAATAAATAATATTTTTTAAAAAGTGTGATCATCATGGACCTCGAGATTATCATATTAAGTGAAATAAGTCAGACAGAAAAAGACAAATATCATATGATATCACTTATATGTGGAATCTTAAAAGATGACACAAATGAACTTATTTACAAAACAGAAAAAGACTCACAGACAGCAAACAAACCAAAGGGGATAGCGGGGTTGGAGGGAGTTTGGGATTAACAGACACAAACTACTATATATAAAATAGGTAAACACCTAGGACCTACTGTACAGCACAAAGAACTCTACTCAATGTCATGTAATAACCTATAATGGAAAAGTATCTGAAAAAGAATATATATATACACATATGCATAGCTGAGTCACTTTGCTGTACACTTGAAACTAACACAACATTGTAAGTTACCTATACTTCAATAAAATAAATAAATAATGCAAATAAGTAAATAAAACAATGAAGTGTGACCACTCTAACCTTTCTTTTCATATTTGGGTTTTCAACGCCAGCTCACAAAATGGTCTGGATTCTAAGCTGCCACCAGCGATGCGATTCCCTGCCCGTCCAATCAACCTGACTCCCTACAGTTGTACTTAATATAATTAGGGATTATAGCACACATGCTTTTTCTATAAAAACACCATTAAACAAAATTAAAACCACAAAATATTAGAACTGGGATCCCGTAGCTGCTATACTCTACATTGAGAAGCGATAGAAAATTAAAGCAAGTAGCTGAGCAACCATATGGTGATATCTTACAAATGTGTGAATTGTTATTGTGAAAAGGAGCCTTAGCTGCTCCTGAGCTGGAGCCCCTGGTCTTCTGCTAGAGCAATCTGGTTGTGGAAGAGGTCAGCTGAGGAGCCTACCCAAGGTGCAGGGGAGCTGGAAGCAGAGCTAGGACAAAACCACCCTCCTGGTCTTCAGTTCAGGGTGCTCTTCTCCCTGCTTTATCTTGTACAAGAATCTGTCATCTCTTTTTCTCATGTGTGGTGCTGTGGATGTCAAAAGCCCTTGGAATTCTGCTTGAATGGTTCATGTGGTCTTCCTTCCGCCATCAGCTGAACTTTCTGGTGAAGCCTTTTTCACTGTGCAATTAACAGAAATCCCTGGACACTTACCACGTGCCAAACACTGTGCAAAAGTTTTCTGTCTGTACAACTATGCTATGACATGAAATTATTATCCCTGATTTATTGGTGAGGTCAGTGAGTTCCAGAGAGTTTAGTGTTGAAGTCTGGTCTCTGTACATAACACAGAATGTGGAGTTCCAAATCTGGTAAATTATTTGAGTTGTATAAATGAAATCTAATTTTGACCTTCAATAAACATATTTGTCTCCTGTGATAAACCATAATGGAAAAGAATACAAAAAAGAATGTATATATAGGTATCACTGAATCACTTCGCTGTACAGCAGAAATTAACACGTAAATCAACTATACTTCAATAAAATATTTTTTAAAAAGCACAATGTAAGGATTTCAAATAAAAAATAAATAATAAGTATATTTGTCAAAATTATGAATGTGGTTACTTTGAACTTTGAATATGAGTGAAATTCTCCCATAGATAAAAACTGTGATCTCTGAGTGCTATTGCAATTTCTCAGCCTGTAATGGTAACATTCCATCCTAAGTGTTCCTAGCAAATACCCTTCCCACATTTGCCTTTAAGAAAATCAGTCCCCTTCCAAACTTCTCTTCTTCCCCTTGCACCAGCGCAAATCTCTGGAGGTCCACAAATGCCCATGCTCCCTTCTCTGTGCTCCTGGAGGCTTTAAGTTTTATCTCGGCTGTTGCACAGACTCGCTGCTGTGTAAGTGGGTGTGCTTCTCCACAGTGGCCCCAGCCAAACCAAAATTCTGCTCATTTCTGCTCCCCAGAAACCTCAACCACCACTGGGCTCCTGGCTACCACGCTATTCTCTGTACCGCCACTCAGAGCCAGACTCCTTGACACAGCGGGAAGGAAACAAGTCCCTTTCTCTATGAGATGCTCCCTTGGAAGGCCACCAACAGACTTTCTTGGGCCCCATAGAGTGACACAATCCAGGGTGAAAGCTCTTCTGATTTTTTTTTTTTTTTTTTTTGGCCATGCCACACAGCTTGTGGGATCCTAGTCCCCTGACCAGTGATTGAAACCAGGCCCTCAGCAGTGAAAGCACTGAGGCCTAACCACTGGACCTCCAGGGAGTTCCTCTTCTGATTATTTAATGAGCACACTACTGACTGGGTGGTTTGGGGAGAGGAACTGTGATTTGAAAACTCCTCCAACCCTCTGGTCATTCACTGAATCCAGTGCATGGTGCTGTACTTCATCTTTGCTCCTGATGAAGTCTTCTGCTTGGACAAATCTACCTGTGGAAAATTCCCTCCATCAGCACCCTCCCTCCACCCAGCTCCATTTTTCCTCTCCTTCATCCAGTTCGCCAGACACGCTTCCAGTTATTTTCCCAAGAAACTCCCAGCTCCCTTTGGGAACACTGAACACAATGACAGGGGAGCAGCAGAGAGTCGTTTCCCCACAACACAGCCAGGAACCAACCTTTCTTACCTTTCTGAGCAAATGTATTTTTATAATGGACTATACGTATTTATACTTATTGGGGGGAAAAGCAATTAAATGTCATCTAGAATGAAACGTGTGCTTCCATATGTTTTTCTAAAGTTCCTCCGTAGGATGAATGTCTAAAGCTCAGGGTCTTAATTGTATCTGGTTTCCGGAGACTTAGCATCATTTACAGCAGTTCTACAAGCCAGGATTCATTTCAGTGTCTGACCGTTGATACTGAAAGAGAAGACATAGCTTCTTAGTATTTGCCAATCATTTGTTATGACATAGAAAGAGCATTCAGTTACATGGATCCTCAAAGAGGACCTGATAATTACAATCTAAAAATAGCATATTATTTAGCCATAAAAAAGAATGAGATAATGCCATTTACAGCAACATGGATGGACCTAGAGATTATCATACTGAGTGAAGTAAGCCAGACAAAGACAAATATCCTATGATATCACTTATATATGGAATCTAAAAAGAAAAAGATTCAATTGAACATATTTACAAAACAGAAACAGACTCACAGACATAGAAAACAAACTTAGTTATCAAAGGGGAAGTGATAGATTAGGAGTTTGGGATTAACTGATACATACTACTATATACAAAATAGAAAAACAACAAGGACCTACTGTATAGCACAGAGAATGATATTAAATATCCTGTAATAAACCACAATGGAAAAGAATATGAAAAAGAATATATATATGAATCTTTTTGCTGTACACTTGAAACACTATAAATCAACTCTACTTCAATTTAAAATTCTTTACATAATAAAAATAGCTCTTGTCTTTCACTTGAAATGGATTATACACTGGTTTATAGTACGAGGGTTTGGTGTAGTCTTAAGAAAAAACTCTACTTCTTTGAAAAATTTCATTTTCAGCAAATCCCATTTAGATTTCAATGGGAAAATAACTTTTCTTCTTATATATTTTATTAGGATTTGTAACTTAATCTTTTTATTAAACTCTAATGTTAAACATTTAAACATGTTGTTTAAAATATGTAGGAAGAGTTTAAGTGGGGGATGACGACATCTAGGAAAGGACACATGGGTGGGTCTGGAACCTAATTGTGGTAGAAGCTGAACCCACTCCCACCCCCACTCCCACACAGCCTAGATGGGAGAAGTTGAAACAAATCCAAGTTAAAATGGGCTGTGTTAAGGAAAATTAAGGTTATGGTGGGGAATGGGTCTGGGGCTCTTGGACTAGAGGTAAAATAGCTGGCTGGAAGAGAACGGTTTGGTAGCCTGAGAGGCCAGTGAGGGTGGGGTGCACCAGCCCAGGTGGGCAGTGGTGATGCTTCCATATGGTTGGTTATCCAAGAAACTGGAGAAGTCTAGTTTCAGCAAGTGACTCATTTTAATTTTAAGTTGTTTGTTATCTTGTGCTTTGCTGCAGTTCCATGTGGCAGCCTGTGTTGGTGGCCTTTGAGGGAAGCTGAAGAAAGCAGGGCAGGGGCCTTTGTAGAGCAAAACTCAGCAGGAAATGCACCTCGGGCTGCATAAGAGGAATAATTCCAGAGAGAGGAGACAAATGGCAAAGCAAACCTTCAGTGTATCCTCCCAAATCTTGAAAGAGAAAAGAATGTCCACAACCTGAGGGAAAGGGGTTTTATTGGGGCATTTTATTTAAATAAAGGCATTTTATTTTATTTAAATTTTTATTTATTGCACTAATTTAATTAATTTAATTTATGATTTCAATAAGTTTATTTTAATACAAATTTATAATTTATAATAAATAATATGACATTAATTTAATTTATTTAAATAAAGGTATTCTATTTTATTTATTTAAAGACATTTTACTGGGGGTACTGAAGTAAGTGCTGAGCCCAGAAGGCTGACAAGTCTGAGGATTTGGGGTGCAGACACCCCACCGTAACGTGTAGCAATAACCCAAATCAAACGGCAGGCCAAAAATAACTAAAATATTTAAAACTAATTTGTTTTACTGCTATAAAAAATTTAAGTAATGATTATTGAATTATCAGGTGTTTTAATCACAATTTTATACAATGTACCGAAGTGAGAGTATTTTTAAGTTGATGAAATCATAGATATGATACCTTACTTATTTTGCATGATTCACAGTTTCTTAATATAAGCTGAAATCAATTACACTTCAATAAAAAAAAGTAAAATAAAATCTTTTTAAAATACATAAGCTGAGGACTTCTCTGGCAGTCCAGCGGTTAAAAGTACACACCTCCAAGGCAGGGGGTGTGGGTTCCATCCCTGGTCACAGGACTAAGATCCTGCCTGCCGCATGGCACAGCCAAAAAAATATACAACTAAAATAAAAATTTTTTAATTAAAGAAAAAAATACATGAGCTGAAAACTGTGATTACAGCAACCCACGCTAGAGTTTCTCATACTTTATAATTTTAGGGCCATTTCAGGTGAGGAAGGGGAAGCCCTGGGGTTGAGGCCTGAAGGGGCCTGTGAAGCAGAGAGGGTTTAAACTGTTCCGCAAAAGCAGTAAAGGAATGTGTGTGTGTGTTGGTGGGGTGGCCCTGAGAGGGACAAGTCGGGAGGCAGGGGAAGAGACGTGGGCTGGAGGAGATGGAGAATGGGTAGGGACAAGCAGGCTATTACCTCTGATGCTGCATAACAAACAACCCCAAAACTTAATGCCTTAAAACAACAACTGTTTAGTATCTTGCTGTTTCTGTGGTCAGAAACGTGGGAGCTGCCTGGCTGGGTGCCTCTGGCTCAAGGTCTCCCAGGAGGTCACCATCCATGTGTCAGCTGGGGCTGAGATCTCACGTGATGACTCCTTGTTAAGAGCGTGGTTGCAGGTGGGATTTGGTTCCTCGAGGGCTCTTGGACTGTGTTTGTGCCTCTCCACATGGCAGCTGGCTCTGCCTAGATGGAGCAAAAGAGCAGGCTCCTGAGACAGGAGCCACAGCCATTGTGCCACCTACTCTTATAGGTGACATCCCAACCACTCTGCCACATTCTACCTGCTAGAAATGGGTCCCTAAACCCAGCCACAATGGAGGGTAGGGCATTCCACAAGGGCACACATACTAGGAGGCAGGGATCGCTGGGGCCATCGAGAAGCTGTCTGTCACAGGTAGCCGGTGAGAAGCCCACAGTGGTGGTGTCTCTGAGGGTATTTTAAGAGCAGGTATGCTCACTATCGAACTTTCAGTTGCTTACAGAGCTGCTTCAGCCTCTTAAACATCAAAACCAGCTCTTGCACCATCCATCAAAGGCTGGGAGATCGACCAATCACTAAAGAGCTAGAGAGGTGGGGTGTGGTGAGATGGGCGTGGGAGGACGGGGTCAGTGGGTAGAAAGTTGCAAGTTGTCCAGATGCATATTTGCTTGTCCCCCTCTTTCATTCCTGTATTTTCTGAGGCCTTTTGGAGCATTCCAGTTTTGGTGACCAGGATCCTATCAGTCCTGTTAGATCGCTAGTATTCTGGAACCCAACATTTAGAAAAGTTAAAAATATTCATGGTTTTCTAAAACAAGCATCAATTCTTGTACATTTCAAAGTAATTTTTAAAATTTTAATTTTATTGGAGTCTAGTTGATTTACAATGTTGTGTTAGTTTCAGGTGTACAGCTAAAGTAATTTTTTAAAAGCTATAAAAATTAGGTTGTTACTGTTGATAAACTAAGTAATCAACTCCTAAATAACTCTAAATACACTCTAAAAGTTACTTAATCCTAACAAGAAAGGAAAAACCCCCAAAATACATAGATACCTACATACACTTATTTATGTCTAAAATAATTTACTCATCCATTGAAGCAACATCTTTGTTTCTTAACTGTATATTTTTAAAATTCCTTCTGATTTTCTCCAATTTTACTAAAAATTGAAAACCATTCTTCTGGTTCCTGCCTCGTTTCAGGAGTTGATTGATTGCATTTTTATCTGCCAAAGCTTATCATCCACGCCTAGAGAACGGCAGCCTCCATCAGCGGATCTATCTTGGTCTCTTTATCTGTCATGTCACAGAGTCACATTACAACAGACTCTTGGTAATCTGAAAAATACCTAGATGCTCCTAGATAACTAAACATCCCAGTGAGTAAAAGTCCCTGCATCCACCAGACAAGCCCTGCAGGAAAAATCAAGTTGGAGCCCACATGGACAGGAAGGGTGTTTAAAGCACAGTGTGCCCACCCTGCTGCGGGATGTTCTGTGATTTTTGTCCTTTTTTCTTTGAGGTTCTGCATGATCCACAATAAGTTAAAGTGTACAAGAAGAGAGGGTTTCACACATGAGAACCCTGATATGACAGCACCTCACAGAGAAACAAGCAAAGAGGAAAAGTAAAAGTGCTCCAACTCCAACACGCGGGGAAGACGCTGCTCACCTGTTGGTGCGCTTACTGTCCCGCAGAGATGTTTGTTCTTCTTAAAGTGATGTGTGTGGTCCAGACAGGACGCTCTTTGCCTTCTCTACACCCCCTGAACTGGCTCAGGTCACCCTCGGACATCCTCCTCCATCCACCAGAGCGTGGTGTTGGGGGCCAGGCCCGGCCTCTTTTTCAGACTCGAGTGATGCCTGTGGGAGCCCGAAGGGGCGGGAGGGAGGCTCCCCTGTGAGCATGGGGGCGGGGGCGCCGGCAGGTGAGCAAGTGAAAGTTCAGCGCGGGCGGGTCCTTGTGCTGCTCGCCCGGCGCAGGCTTCCAGTGGGGGGCATCCAAAACGCCCAGTACCCTGAAGAGGGTCCTAAAGGTGTTCCTTCCACAGTGTTGGGCTTTATCTTCTCGTCTGTGGCCAAGCTCAGAGCCGGCTTGCTTTCCTAAGGCTTTTCTGTTGGCGCAGAGCCACGCGTACGTGGACAAGCGGACAGGGCGCCCCTCAGCCTCCCCGCACGTTCAACCTGCGGAATAATCCTCACTGAAAATACCTACGGTTTGCTTATGAAGTTATTGTCAAAGAAGTCTGTTTACAACTAATAGTTTTAAGAACTGAGATATTAACACCTGAAACTAACACAACATTGTAAATCAACTATACTTCAATTTAAAAAAGAACTGAGATAATTTACCAGATGATAAAGAGTTCAAGAAATTATTTAACATCAGAATATAAAACATAAGCTTTGGGGTTGAAATATGTGATTCAAATTCCTTAAAATATAGATGTCAAATGTTACTGCTCATTATGCTTTTAAAAAATTACCCATCACTGATTTTCACAGAAAGAAAATACAAGTTTTCTACTGTAATTTTTTTAAATGATAGGAATTTCTGAAAAAAAAAATCACTGTCAAGGAAGATAAAGTAACATCAATTTGTCACATTTCAATGGTGTCTACATTCAGCACAGATTAGCTTATTTTTTTATTTTTAAAAAAAGGCGGCACAGCTGGACATGTTAAACTTTTTGTTTTTGTGTTTTCTTCCACTACACACAAAAGTCTTGGACATTTTTGATTTCTTGAAAGCACTGCAATAAATAGCTTTGAAAATTGTTGAGAATGTAAGAAAGAAGGTTGAAAAGGTATAGATAATATCAAGATTCAGAGAAATTGATTAAAGAATGGAATGCAGACCTAGTGATTTTAAACAGTCACTAAGTTTGATCCCAACTTAGGATTTTCAGTCAACTTTTCTTGAAGGTATTTATTCTTCAGAATGTTCTGAATTTTTATGAGTCTTTGGGAATATTGGTCACCTGTTCTCAATTTTTTATATTAGGTCAGGATCTACTTAAAAATGAGTTAAAAGCCACATGAATTTTGTGTCTGTCTGGAAAATAGGTTTTGACTTCCACAGATGCCCTGGAGATCTCAAATATATACTTCATTACAGCCCTGTTATTTTAGCTGTCACAGAAAAGACAAAAGTAAATTTAATATTGGAGAAATCTTGGTAGGAAGTGTGCACTGAGATATAGGATACTTTTGACTCCTAGGATTAAAGTCTCTTGGTGAAAGAAGGTAGTCTTTTGATAATACATCAGGTAATGTAGACATTATTTTAAAAATTGTGCTTTTCTAAAAGGTGTCCCTTGGTGTCAGCACATTAGCTTTATTTGACCCATCGGGGAATGCAGTGAAAATAAAGTTAACAGTGGTGTTAATCTAACCTCTTTTAATTTTTTTTAATTTCTCTTAATTTTGACAACATCTTGATTTCATTCTTCTTACTGAGTGGTGCTACCACTGTCCTGTTTTATTTTTTGACCATTTGTACTTACTGATAACCCCGGCAGGCTTGAGAAGTGGCAGACAGGTGTGACTTCCTAACTAAAGTGTTGGCCTGCTGAGTGGGAGAGAGAAGTGATTGCATTTTTAATAGATAAAATATGTATGAAATTCACTGTAGTATGAGTATAATAATCAGAACAAAGACAGGTGGTGAAAAAAGATATGTGAGTTAGGAACAAGGATCACTGTGTATAAGTCATTGAAACCTCCAGCCTAGACTCAGCCTTAAGATTAGATAAATATAAATTTATTGTTTAAAATCTTAAAGAAGCCTCCCAGAAAATGCTCTTCTTTGAGTTTTCTTGGAGAAACATAAAAACCAACTGGCTGTATAAAAGGGTGACAGAGTTTTAGTGAATGTGGTTTGAATTATGTTCAGATGAATGCAAAGCTCTATGTTTCCTGGGAGAGGTGTCTAATACATAGAGTTTTTTGTTTTATTGCTTGAAACTGTTCAAGATTTGAGATGGGCTTGGAGGGGGAAGGGTGGCGAGCTTTGTCCTTCTTACAATTCTAATATGAGCTGCTCAAAAGAAAAGATGACATCTACCATTTCCCTGCCTCCCCCCACAGGGTACACAACAGGAGCTAAAACATATTGTTGCCTGAATTACGAAAGTGTCACATTCAAAAGCACTTTCATTACCAAATGCAGAGCAGAGACCATTTACACTATGGCTCTTTCCAAAATCTCTTGCTGCTAATTAATGAAATCTTATCTGCCATGAAATGTAACATCTACTTAAAATGATGCTAAGAGAATATCTTTCTTTTATTGTCTTTTTTATTCCACCATTTATTTGTTTCCATAATAGCAAGAACAATGGCCTTGGCTTCATTACTCAGGTTTTTCTCCCAGCCAAGTAAAACTGTCTGCAGTGTCGGAAAAGATGTGTGAAGCCCTAGTCCCCAGCTGTGTGCCAGAAGACAGCAAGCCACCTCGTGCTTGTCACTGCGTCTTTGTGGCCTATTACTCGCAATTTCATTGCTGTTTAATATTTACTGAGTGTGTCAGCTCCATCTTTTCATTTCCTGTCTTCGAGGGCAGCACCTTGCCTGGTGCTTCCTCCCCCTTCCTGCTCCTCCTTCCCTGCCCCCACCCCCACTAGCTACCCAGTCAGGATGCTAAAAACAAACAAAACAAGCCTCCCTGGCCACCACCTGATTCCCAAGGGTGCCCCCCAAAGACTGAAAATGACTCAGGTGGAGGGAAATAAGCAAAAGAGAGGAGGAACTCCGGACAGACATCCCAGGTGTGCAGACTCACCTTTCCCCTCCAGGAGGAACGCTGGGAGGGGCCAGGGACACAGGCTGAAGGCAGAAGCCTCCCTGCGGAGGCCAGGGTGCCCTGTTTGTACAGTGTTTTGATCTCTTTTCCTCTTCAATTGCACCAACCTTAAAATATCAGACTTCCCAGACAAATATAAACGTCTATCTTCTCTTGAAAAATTGGAAGACTTGGGTCCATGTTCCTGCAGGGTAATGATCAGCTAGTGCTGAGCAGAGCTTTCCATATCCCATGACTTAGGGAGACCCTCAACACACACGGGCAGGTACACACACACACAGATGTAAACATACACATGCGCACATACATACACACCCACATACACAGACATGCACATATACTCACATGCATATATGCACACACACACACCTAGACACACACGTGCACACACATACATACATGCACATACACACATATTCAGATATGCACACTTATACACATGCACACACATGTGCAGACATATACACACATGCACATACACACACACATCTTTTGCACATAATAAAGAATTTAACTCCAGGGCCACAGACTGCAACTACCCAGTTGTGCGGGTAAAGCAGAGTGAAAATGGTGAAAAATTTGGAGCTTAGGACTGGGTTCCTCCACTCTCCGCGTGTGTAACCGTGTAGAGGTGAGCCTTGACCTTCCTCTCTGTAGGGGCAGGTGATGCTGCCGGCTGTCCTCACAGGGCTGTCGTGAGGATAATTTGTTTTTTAATGATTGGAGTGAAAGTACTGAGTACACACGGAACTGCGTGACTGCCTGTTTTTGTTGGTGATTCTTTGGGGTTAAGTGTTAATTACTCAATGTGCCCTCTTTTAAAAATACAGACAGACACAGATGGATAATTAATATATTGATTTCCGAGTTCGTAATAGCACCTAGGAGAACCCAAGGATGGCCGGCACCCGGAACCCAGCACCTCACATACTTGGGTTCACCTGGCCCATACCTCCTTCTCCAGGTCCTCTCCAGGGACCTAGCGTGGTTCCCGAAAGCTCCAAGCAGGTTTCATTTCTGAGGTCCTCTCCACTCCCCACCACCTAGAGCCATTCCTGGGAGACACACTCTCCCTGCTCTGGAATCATCCTCAGCAGACTGCAGCTCTGCCTGGCACAGAAGCAGGACAGCAGAGATTTTCTTTGTCTTCTTTTAATGTTTTTTTTAAATTTATTTATTTTATTTTTTGGCCGCGTGGGGTGTTAGTTGTGGTTCGAGGGCTCAGCAGTTGTGGTGCATGGGCTTAGTTGCCCGGCGGCATGTGGGATCTTAGTTCCCAGACCAGGGATGGAACCCACATCCCCTGCATTGGAAGGTGGATTTTTTACCACTGGACCACCAGGGAAGTCCAGATTTTCTTTCTTTCTTTCCTCCCTCGCTCCCTCCCTCCCTCCATTCCTTCCTTCCTTCCTCCCTTCCTCTCTTCCTTCCCTCCTTCCTTTTTTCTTTCTTTTCTTTGATTAGAAACAGATTCATACTGTAGCCATTCTTATTGCAGTTTATCGTAGGGCCAGCTCAATTCTTTCTCTAAAATTCACATAACAATGATTCTCCCTCTCATTCCCATCCCTCCCCCATCTTACAGGGATGTAGAAATGCAGCCCTAACTCCTAATAATTCCGAGATGCCAGGGATCCTGTTTCCAGGCTCCAGAAGCCTGTCTTGCTGCCACTGTCCCCTCACTCCGGCCACACACAGCCTCCTCCTCTTCTGCTGACACAGCTTCTCTCTCCAATCCACTTCCCCACACAGCCGCCTGCTTCCCTAAACTTCCTCAATGCACTGCGAACAGAAAGCAGTGTGTTTGACATTCTTTACTGAAAAGTAGACAGTACAGAGGGACATTACACACAGCATGGGAAACAACTTGGGACTTGGGTTCTAAAAACCTGGTTTGTGGAGCACAGCAGCCACTCCCTTCTCAGCGCCCTTCCTGTTGGCCTCTGCCCTTGTCCAGCTGAGTAACTGAACCCCCAGACCCTCCTGCCTCCTCGCCGTGGGACCTGACATCTCTCATGGTCTGGTTCCCTGGGCCCTCCCATCCCGCCCTCATCACTCCTCCAGAAAACACTTCAAACCATAATAATCCCTACAGCATGTGCTCCGCTCCCACTGGAGTCAGCATTTTTGATCATTCAAGAGAATATTGAACACCCCAGGCTAAGGCATCTCAATTTAACTTATTCCCCCGTCCAAGGCTTCCACAAGAAAATCTGCATGACTGAAAAGGCTTAGCAAAGCCTCCCCCACCCCACCGAGTTTGAGTTTGCCTGAAGACCACATTTAAAGCCATCAGAAATGTGGAGGTCTGAGGTCAAACTGTCTGAATGCTTTTCTACTTCAGGAGCAATCCCCTCTGACTTCCTTAACAAAGGGCACATTATCAGGAGCTCATGAAGGATTCAGCTGGAAGAAAAGCACGCGTTCAGCCCTGCTGCACGCGTGTCCGTGACATTGCCGGCAGGAGGACTGACAAGACGCGGGGTGTTCCATGATGCTTTCGCGGCACCTCCTGACCCTTTCCTTCCCTTCTGCCTTTTGAGAACTTCCAAGTGCCACGGGAAACTGAACCAGAGGAAGAAAACCAGCATCCAGAAGCTTTAGCACTTGTAGTTTCTGTTGCCACGAGGAATAAAAAAAAAAAAAATGCTTGAAGGGTGAAGCTTATATGATGAGTATCTGTGTCAATTACATTCTGATCAGATTGTGAATTTCAGCTGGATACCAGGGAAGGAGGGATGCCTCCCCTCCCGAGCACCGTTCATTTTTCAAGCCAAGGATAGAGAAAGCTTCTCTGCAGAGGCTGGCTTCCAGCTCCCAGTGGGAATTTATGCCATTGATGGTGACCAACGTGCTGTTCACACCTGTGTCAGACAGGGAGGGGCCGCTCGTGGCAGCTTAGGTCTCTCCAGCTCACAAGGATAACCCATGTTCCAGCACCTCCCCCGCCCCCTTCCTCATTTCCTTTTTCCCTCCCAGAGGTATGTTGTATTTCATTGTAAAGCGCTTAGAGACCGCAGCAATATGCACTGTATAAATAATAAATGGAATGCGATAGAATTGGAACAGTCTTGGACCCCCTGACTTTGGCTCCCATCCCAAAGCAGACAGGTTTAGGCATGCAAAAGCTGCTTCTTTGACAGGATAGCTTTTTTTCCCCTCCCTTTCTTAAAACCGTCATTTCATTTGCTTATTGGGATTTTTGTGAGCCTTCTGTCTCTATTGTTCTTGGATCTGCTCAATGTGGAATGTCCCTGCGTATGAAATATGAAGAATAATTGCAGAGATGGGAGGGCAGGAGAAAAAGGCATGGAGTATAGCAGGATAGAAGTAAATAAAGCCGACAGTAAAGAGGTACTATTTTGTGCCAGGCGTTGTGCAAGGTGATGTAGGAATACACGAGGACTGCGACACGGGCTCCACTTCCAAGGTCATGTGATGCCTTACATACAGCCATTACACACAGCAACTGGATAAACACTGGGAGGTAGATGGTGGTATAGGAGAGAAGTGCGTTTCAGTTGGGGAGATAAGCCTGGAAAGACTTCCTACCTGGATCTTAAATAGGATTGTGGAGATTTGAGGAGCAAGCATTGGATGGAGAAACTATTAGAAAAAGCAGATGTATAGAAACCAAAAACAACAGGTAGGCTCGGGGATCTGAAGTGGGTGGGTAAAGAAGGTTGAGCCTAGATTGAAGAAGAGAAAAAGAAATGAATTCACATCCAGGAGGCCCTTCATTCCAGGCCCTTTCAAATGAATTCTCATCTAATCTCCTACAGAGCCTTGTAAAATAGATACTATTATTCTCACTGTGCAAGATAAGCAGATTGTAAGGTGAAGTATTAGTGCAGGGGTGGGACTTGAACCCAGGTCCTCTGAGTTTGTGGCCTGTGCTCCTTCTGGGATTCCATGGTCCCTGTATCCTTTCTGCTGCCTCAGAGCCAGATCTCAGGATTTTGAATTTATCTATGGACAGTTGGAGCCATTGAAAAATTTTTCAACAAGGAAGAAGTACAATCAGATCAGAAAAGAGAGGACAATCTTTATGATGCTCAGTTCTTACATTTATCAAAGGACCTTCAGAGCAAAGTGTTCACATGGGCCATTAGCAGGTAAGGAGCAGTGTTCTCATTTCCTAACTGCCCTTTTACTACACCTGATAACTGATAATCTCATAGAAGATTTTAGGTCATTCTCTAATAATCAGAATTAATCTGAGTTTTTAAATAATCTGATGTGTACAGCAGCTGAGGTGACATTTTCCCCCCTCTTATTTGGTTTCCAAAAGATTAATCACATCAGAGACACCTATTCCAAACTTAGTGCAAATGAAAATCACTGAAACATTCAGTGCTGGAGCTCCTGTGCTTGGCTGAGTATAGAGAAACTAGGAGAATCATTTAGAAAAGCAACTTGAAATTATAGACCTAATCCTGAGAATGTTAATTTTTGGAAACTCAGATAAAGATGCTACTTCAATTGAAGCAAACTGTGGAAAAGAGCATATTTATTGTCTCATTACACAATAATAGAAAATGAACATTAAGAGTACATTCACTTAATGACATATAACGAATTTATTAAAGTGAAAGATACCAGCACCACGCCAGAATATGGAAGTATTTATGATGTAATGTTACATGAAAAAAAGATAACTTTTAAAATATCGGTATATCAATAGTAACTATAGGAGAATAATATGGAAAGGGTCATTGTATTGCCTTGGGCTTTTTTTCTTTACAATTCTTGTTTTGTTGGTTTGAGCATCTTCTAATGGTATTATTTTCTAAATGTCATGGTTGCAGGCAGAAGTAACTAGGGTGAAAGGGGACAGAAAATCAAACCAGTTGCTAAGAACAGTAATGTCAAACCACAATCAATGCTTCTTACACCAAGTACAAGCAAAAGAAATACAGTTTCCGTTTGTTTTGTTTTGCCTTTGATCATTATTTACATTGTTAAATCAGAAATATCTAGTACTGAATGAAGGGAAGGTACACAACTTTTTTATTTATTTTTATTTTTTTAGAACTTCTTTTTAAAATATGTGTGCCTTATATTTATAAGCAGGAAAACATTCACTTTACATTTTTTTCAATCGTGTATGTCATCTTTCTGAATAGGTTTAACAGCAGCTCTGCCTAAACTCAGAGAAAAGGGTAAGAGCTTTAAAGTCTCCTTTAGGTGTGTTATTCTATGACTGTCATTCCAGAACCACATCTACTACAGGATAAAGAAAACAAATAGCTATAAAGAAAGTAGTGAAAACACGGCTAAGAGTGGCTTTTTGCTGGTTAAAAGCATAATTATAACAGAGGACAGTACACTTTTTCATTTTAACTGGCACATTTATGAAAAAACAACAATATAGGAATGACAATAACTTGAGCAGTATTTTACAAGACATCCTCTTACCCATTATCATTATAGTTTTACATAAAATAAAATACGCTTCCACAAATGGCTAATAGTAACTTTAATTTGCCTTCCCAATTTGATTTTAGGATAGTGATTATAAAGAGTATACAATAGTTTAAAAAAATCTAAGTGCAAATGTCATTGTGATAGATACTCTATAGTCTAATACATTTTTAAAATTTATTTTATTGAAGTACAGTTGATTTACAATGTTGTGTTAGTTTCTGCCTGTACAGCAAAGTGATTCAGATGTATGTGTGTATGTGTGTGTGTGTGTGTGTGTGTGTGTGTGTGTGTGTGTGTGTGTTCTCTTTTTCAGATTCTTTTCTATTGTGGTTTATCACAGCGTATTGAATACAGTTCCCTATGCTATACAGTAGGTCTTTGTTGTTTATTCATTCTATGTAAAATAGTTTGCATCTGCTAACCCCAAACTCCCACTCCATCCCTCCGCTAACCCCTCCGCCTTGGCGACCACAAGTCTGTTCTCTATGTCTGTGAGTCTGTTTCTGTTTCATAGATAAGTTCATTTGTGTCATATTTTACATTCCACATGTAAGTGGTATCGTATGGTATTTGTCTTTCTCTGTCTGGCTTACTTCACTTAGTATGATCATCTCTAGGTCCACCCATGTTGCTGCAAATGTATAGCCTAAAACATCTTGAACATAGACCTAATCTGTGAGTGTTTATGTTCTGAAAGGGGTAACATGAATGTAGACATAGCTCCTGGGATGGCTCAGCACAAGGAGAATAAAGAGAAAAGACAATAGCAGGGGTGAGAGA
This sequence comes from Hippopotamus amphibius kiboko, assembly GCF_030028045.1. Classification (NCBI taxonomy): domain Eukaryota; kingdom Metazoa; phylum Chordata; class Mammalia; order Artiodactyla; family Hippopotamidae; genus Hippopotamus; species Hippopotamus amphibius. Next base: position 89,255,473 of record NC_080188.1, read on the forward strand.
GCTGCCAGTAGATACACTGATGAGTCTGTACAATACACAATGCAGGGTGACACTTCCCTGGGCACTGGGATTCTATAAGATGCCAAGTCTGTTCTTTGCCACAGACCCGAGAGCAAGCTTTCCTGAGGCTCCGTATCCTAAAGGATGACTGTGAATCTAGGCACGATAACACACGGGGTCAAATCACGTTGTGGAAGTTGGTAAGAGTTGAATTTAAAATGCAGATGAGTTCTGTGAAGGCATCCACAGGACACTGTGGGGCGATAACGTCAGAGCTGGGAGGAGCGGCCATCAGAGGATTCATTGAGGAGATGTAACTGATGACTTCCAGAAGATGGGGCAGGGGCTGGAGGGGCACCATCGCTCCCCACAAGAGGTGTACAAAGGCTTGGCTGTAGGGCCCCACCTCAGAGAGTCTTTGGGATGAGGGGCAGCACAGGGATCAAGCCTGAGCATCCTCTCCAGTATTTCGAGGCCCATGCAGACCTAAGGTGGGGTTCAGGGGTCCCCCCAGGTGTTCAGGGCATGGCACAGTGAATCCTGCCACAGGCAGGGGATCCGAAAATCCTGCCAGGCCTGACCATCACACAGGGTACCAGGCACCAGGTGGGCCAAGTTAATTTCCAGGAGGAATCGAGTATGTTCTGAAGTTGCCATAACAGAGATTAAGACAGATTTCCAATTTCCCAGCCAGGCCAGGTAAGGAAATGGCCTCGGGTTGGAACTTTAGGGCAGAGTCCAATGTCAGGGTGGGACACAGAGGGGCAGAGGCAGAACCAGAAGCCCAGGATTTAGAGCCGGGCACCAAACAGCGACGGGATTATCCCCCAGACCTCAGAGAAGACTGAATAACAGTGGCAGCTTGAACAAGGAATAGCAGGTAAAATAGTGTAGACCAGGAAGATATGCATTTTCTGGATAGTTGTGTCTGGACGGGGCTGTTAACAGTTACAAACCTGGGGAACTTTGCGGGGGACACAGAGGTGCGGGTCATCCTGCGGTTAAATCTCACGCAAAGCAAACTAACCAACATAAGCTCTACCCATGAAATGCCTTGACCAGATGTAAATCCTCCTCCCAAATTTCCTCTCGTGAAGTAGTATGAAGAGCATGTAACGTATCTGAATATACTGACCACGCAGGACAAGTTGCAGGGAAAGGCATACAGTCAGAAAACCACAGACCGAAGGCAGGGCCCTGGAATTTGGCCTCTGCTGGGCGGATCTGGCCACAGTACACGCCCCAGGCCCCGTGCGTCTCTGCCCTGTCCCCTCCAGACTCTCAAGTCCGATGCCCAGACACCTCGGCCCTCCCTCCCCCAAACACAGGCACTTGCCTCACCCTGACACCGGGAACACGGCTGGACCTTGGTTGAATCCTGAGACACTTGTTCATGGTGGGCAGGGAGAGACGTGGGTCCTTCTTGAATCCTTTGAACAGGATGACAGGCTTGTAAGAGAAATGAACACTTAAAGGAGCAGAAACCAGGAGCGCCATGGAAACTGAGGCTTTCCTTCTGGGAGATGGCGGATGTCTTACGACTGATGGGGGGAGTATGACAGCACAGAGAGTGGGGGACCCAACGTCACTAGCTGGAACTGGTGGCACAGAGGCTGGCAGCAACCAGAAAGCCCAGCAACAGTGGGGAACCACATCTGCAGGGGCACCAGGGAGGCACCCACACAGGTGTATGTGCAGCAAGCGGGACCGATGCTGCCTGCAGAGGGGAGAGAGGACGGCCCAGGGGTCCTGCCAGAGCAGAGATACAGGCGCGGTTGATTCCAATGAGAGGGACCACAAACAAGATCATAGTTTTATTATCTTTGAAGTAGTTATACCTTGATTGTCCCCTGCCAGGCTGCTCTGGCCTAGAAAGCACAGGTCACATGGACTTGAAACTAAGAAATTGGCTTTAGTTGCAAAAGCATTTAAGGTGTATTTTTCCTTATTAATAATATCAGTCACTGTGTTTTTTATTGGAGTATCGTTGCTTTACAATGTTGTGTTGGTTTCTGCTGTACAATGAAGTGAATCAGCTATATGTGTGTGTGTGTATATATATATATATATCTGCCCTCCCTCCTGGACCCTCCCTTCCATCACCCCCCATCCCACCCATCTAGGTCATCACAGAGCACCGACCTGAGCTTCCTGTGCTTTATAACATGTTCCTTCTAGCTATCTGGTCTATGCACAGCAATGCATATATGTCAATCCCAATCTCCCAATTTGTCCCACCCTTGCCTTCCCCACCTGTGTCCACATGTCTGTTCTCTACGTCTGTGTCTCTATTCCTGCCCTACAGATAGGTTCATCTATACCATTTTTCTAGATTCCACATATATGCATTTGATATATGTTTTTCTCTTTCTGGCTTACTTCACTCTGTATGACAGACTCTAGATCCATCCACATCTCTACAAATGACTCAATTTCGTTCCTTTTTATGGCTGAGTAATAGTCCATTGTACATATGTACCACATCTTTATCCGTTCATCTGTCATTGGTGTAATTGATTTACAACGTTGTGTTAGCTGCAGTTGTATAGAAAAGTGATTCAGTTATACACATATATTTCTGATTCTTTCCCATTATAGGTTACTCTAAGATACTGAATATAGTTCTCTGTCCTATACAGGAATCCTTGTTGTTTATATATAGTAGTGTGTGTATCTATTAATCCCAGACTCCTAATTTATCCCTTCTCCCCCTTTCCCCTTTAGTAACCATAAGTTTGTTTTCTATGTCTGTGAGTCTGTTTCTGTTTTGTAAATAAGTTCATATGTACTATTTTTTTTTAGATTCCACGTGTAAGTGATATCATACTGTATTTGTCTTTCTCTTTCTCTGACTTACTTCACTTAGTACGACAATCTCTAAGTCCAACCATGTTGCCACAACTGTCATTATTTCATTCTTTTTTAGGGATGAGTAGTATTCCATTGTATATATGTGCCACATCTTCTTTATCCATTCCTCTGCTGATGGACACTTAGGTTGTTTCCATGTCTTGGCTGTTGTAAATAGTGCTGCAATGAACACTGGGATACATGCATCTTTTTGAATTAGAATTTTTATCTTTTCCAGATATATGTTCAGGAGTGGGATTGCTGGATCATATGGTAGCTATATTTTTAGTTTTTTAAGGAGACTCCATACTGTTTTCCATAGTGCATTAGCCACTGTTTTAAAACACCTATTCTATACTAGTCATTATGATAAATAGGATATTTATATACACATAAAAGATTTAACGATCCCCCTTTTTTAGGCAAGGAAATTGACACTCAGGTGAACTGAGACTCAGACTCAGGTCTGCTGCCTTGTTCCCAAACCCAAGTTTTCCCCACTATTCCCCCACCCTCTCCTTTAACTTCTCCCAGGTAAACTCTGGTGCCTCACCCAACTATCTTGACTAGTCTTGAAAACCTATTCACCATCTATTTTTGATCCATTTACGTTCAGTTCATTCAGACTGGTTATATTTTATTTTATTTTTTTAAGATTTTTTTGATGTGGACCATTTTTAAAGTCTTTATTGAATATTACAATATTGCTTCTGTTTTAGTTTTTTGGCCACGAGGCATATAGGATCTTAGTTCCTGGACCAGGGATCGAACCTGCACACCCCTGCATTGGAAGATGAAGTGTTAACCACTGGATGGCCAGGGAAATCCAAGACTGGTTGTATTTTAAATGGTCTGTACCCAACAAGTTGATAAAAATATATGAAGGTATCACCATTTGGCTTATCTATTTATGACTCAACCCCACAAAGATAATTGCGGAGTAAGATGTGAAGATAGCTTGGCAAAGCCAAGTTTCAGTGCTTTTGTTTTAAAGATCAACAAAAGGGAAGGTACTGAGAAAAAATAAGAGGTTTACAGCCTGAAAGCTGGGCTGACTCAGTAGCTATTCAGCTTCATTGTGCTCTGAAAATAAATAAACTTGTCTTTAGGAGGGTGGCATTTTCCTTGCCTTTGTTCATTGAAGTTTACTCCTTAAGCTTTAGCTTTTATGTATTTACTTAGGTGTGTGCAGGGATAATGTCAAAAGACAGCTCTAAGAGTGTTAACTTGGATATTTGTCATTTATGACTATGTATTATTAATAAATTGATGAATAAATAATGAATAGCAAGATGAACAATGAATATTTTCAAATCAACCAAATTGGTTTAAGTGGTTAGAAGAGAGTGATTGATGCTTTGTGTGTCAGGGGTTTGCGTCCTTCAAATTTTACTGAGGCAAAAGGATTATGTAGAAATAGAAAAAAGTATTGGAACATTTAAAAATATTTCTCTAAATTGTCTCTAAAATCTTTCAAAAACAGAAACTCATATGGAAACAAAAGTGATCTGAGTAGCTTCACTGCTATTCTATCTCAATGCTCATTTAGTGTTTAGCAGAAATCCCTCCATTACATTTTCTATTTTAATTAGAAAAATGACAAGTCAAGTAAGCTAGAAAATAGTTACTAAAGAAAATTATATTTCTGGTGTCAGTGCTCTTGAAATTCTTCATGTTTCTTATTTGAAAGAAACACAGATAGTTTCCCTCTTACTCAAAAATGGTTACTGGCAGGATTGTTTTAAAAAAAAATGTTTGGCTTTTCACGTTAACTTTTTCTCTAACATTTATAATGTTTGGGGATTCCTCCCCTAAATACTGTTAATTTAATCATATTGAAAAAATTAAATTACCCCCAAATTTATGAAAATGACATTAAATGTTTAGACATGTATATTGCTTTAAAGCTCTTTTCATTAAAATGTCTTAGTCTAATTCCATTGAGATAACTCTCTTTCACCTGCGAAGTTGTATAGATTTTTCAAATCAAGTTCTACACGTGGAAGGGATACACGTCTGTACAGACTGGATAGAAGGAAGCATTGATTAGCTCTCAAATAACATTAATGTAACACTACATGGTGTTCCCTAGTTAGTTCTATATCTTTGCATTAATAATGCATGCAGTTATTTGCAAAAAGAATTTTACCTTTTTGGGAAGATACATTTGGTCAGGGGCCCTTTTAGAGTGTTTCAGTTCATATCTGCTGACGTTAATGGAAGCCACCCCTGCACTTACCTGCTCTCCAGTACAGGGCACTGAGCAATTTGACAAAGGTGTCTGGCTGATCCCTCCCTAAGCAGATTTTCTCTTAGAACTCTGTCTCAATCCTTTCAGGTCATTATAACAAAACACCATAAACTCTGTGGTTTATCAGCAAACAGCCGTATTACTCACAGTTCTGGAGGCGGGGAAATCCAAGATCAAGGTACCTGCAGATTGGGTTTCTGAAGAGGGCCTGCTTCCTGATTCATAGATGGTTGGCTTCTCTTATAAAGGTGGTAATTCCATTCTTGAAGGCTCCGCCCTCAAGGCCTAATCACCTCCCAAAGGCCCCACCTGCTAATACTCTTGCCTTGGAGATTGGGTTTCAACATGTGAATTGGGGTGGGGGATGCACAGATAATCAGTCTATAGCAAACAGAGCTGATTTTGCGTATCTGACAATGAACAGAGACCCAACCACAGCACCTATTTTGAAGAAGGGGGACGGTGTGGGTGGAAATTACTCTCTGCCTTCTGAGTAGATGTCTTGGATATTTCGAGATAAGTTCATCCTAACCTACATTTCCATTTCATTGAAAATAAAATTGATATTCTTGTTTTTTATTTAAAGTTTTAATTTGAATGAAAAGGATCTAGTAAGTGAATTATACTGAATGTAGGACATTAGCGTTACCCTTTTAAAATTGATATTCTTTTTAAAAAAATTTTACTTGAGTAGAGTTGATTTACAATGTTATGTCAGTTTCTGCTGTACAGCAAAGTGATTCAGTTTTTTATATATATATATATATATATATATATATATATATATATGGTTTTTTTAGGTTCTTTCCGCATACAGGTCATTACAGAGTATTGGGTAGAATTTCTTGTGCTATACAGTAGGTCCCTATTAGTTATCTATTTTATACATAGTAGTGTGTATATGTCAAGCCCAATCTCCCAGCTTATCTCCCACTAAAAATTGATATTCTTAATGAATTTATTCATGTAATCAATTTTTGGAAAGACATTTTTCTCTATAGAACATAAGCTTCATAATGATTGAGGGTATTTGTATTTTAGAGACAAAGTATTCAAGCACTATATTGCTTTCCTTTTTCTCTTGGCATGGTTGGAAGTGAAATTATACCATGTTAGTTATGTGTTTAGAAATCACTTAAAATATATAACCAAAGGGGATCTGTATCACTATATTTACTATAATTGAACAGGTTCTAACTGAAAACAAGTCTAAAATTTAAAAAATAAAACAGTTGATTGATTAAATTACTGAATGGCAGAGAAAACTCACTTGGAAAAATGATTAGTGTTGTCTTCTGTGAATTGTATCAGACCACGAAAAATGTATTAGAAAAGATTGCTTGAAAACAAAGTTGATCTAAAGAATTTATTGGAGAAATGAGTCATTGCTTTCTTTAGTTGGAAAAAAAATGCTACATCTGAATAAATAAGATGCAAACAAAGCGTGCACACTGGCTGTACACCTCTTCTATGATCAGAATAGCACTGAATTGCATTGTGCACAAGACAAATGGTCTCCTCGCCCCCTCCCCCCCCCCAGTTATGTTGCTCCTTTTAGGCTGGACCACACCTCCCAACACCACAGTCTGAACCAACACCCTGCCTTCCTTTCCCAAACCGAAGCATCTCCTTTGTCCTCACCTGCTATTTTCTGGATAATTTTTCCCTCCCCGATGCCTACCTAACGAGTAGGCTCAGACAGATTGCTTATACCAATCTGAGACCCTTCTAAGATAATTGCATAGGCATGATTAAAAATAAGGCCAGGTTGCTAAACAATTGGAAATTACTAAATAGTTTTCCAAGGGAAAGAGTTGATAATTACTTTAAGTTTTTATTACCACATCTTTGGGATAACTCCTTCCCTCATAGCCCTAAGAATTATGAAGATCTTTCCGAATAAGTGACTATAAATCTTTGATAGCATCTTTATGTGTTTTATCCCTCTTCTCAGAGTAAGGTAGTTACCATGGAAATGATGACAATGGTTAAATTCAGCTAGAAATGTTTGCTGTTATATATGCCACATGGTTCTTTCCTTCCTTCGAAGCAGGAGAGGGGTATTCTGAAGAATGACTAACATTCTAAAGACGTTGTAATGCACTCACGTTAATTGCAAGGATCATATACTGATATTTTGCTATATGTTAGACTCTATTATCCTGATTTTACAGATCAAGAAAGTGAGGTTATTAAAAGTTAAATAACTTTTCTAAGGGTTACATAGATAGGATTCAAATAGGGCAGGTCTGATATCAGGGTCCCCTCTGCTATGTGACCTCTAATCATTGTGGCAAAGTACATATGTTTACTTTCTTCATTAGCCCACTTCTTTCTCAGTTTTCCTAAATGGCTTTCACCTGTATGATTCCATATAAATTTACTGAAAATCCTAAATTTTTTAGCAAAGTTTTAAATTTTTCAGTCCTCCAAGATTCCAGTTACATTTTACACAAATTTTATTTCCCAGAAATATGACCTGTTACATAACTTGAGAAGTATGTTGCTATAAAATACCTACACTTTCTGAAAAAAACCTGATACAGAACTGATCTATAAGTGATATCTGCAGGGGTCAAAACTGAGCAGTTAGGACAAGAGTTGTGGGTGGAGCAGTACTATGGAGAGGGTGTTGACATGGCAGGAAAATGTGCTGCCTTTGATCCAGGAATTTGGATTTAAATGTCCTCAGGATATGAGGCCTTAGGCTCTAGACTCATGCAAGACAGAGCTAGAATCAGTAAATCTGCATGAGTTCAGCTATGTCCTTAGTGACAGTATGGACTGTAAAAACAAAAGGCACATGGAGTGAACAAAGAAACTTACCAGCTTGGACTCTGAGTGGAAAAATATTGGTCTCTCCTCTGAGACTCTGTAACCTTCTATCAGCTCTTACTCTGGTTTAGGATTTGAATTTATACCAGAAGTTGAAAAACATTGTCTGTAAAGGTCTAGATATCAGCTTTGTGGGTCATACAGTCTCCGCTGCAACTCTTCAACTCTGCCCTTGGAGAGGAAAAGCTGCTGTGGACAATATGTCAACAAATGGGCATGTGTACATTCAATAAAACTTTATTTACAAAAACAGACAGAAGTTTGTTGAATGCTGATATATACCATCTGCCTATACCAAGTATCTGTAAGTTGAAAATCTGATATAAAAATTGGTCCTGTCCAGTGATAGGCTCCACTGGATAGGTCCATCTAAGGCTCCCAGAAGAAGCAAATATAAAGCTGTTCTGAAGGGATAGCTTGTTAGTTCAGGCTGTGAGGGATTCCCCTGCTGAAGGTGAACACAGTTTCCTGAATACAATACACACAAGGAAATAGCCCACCAAGACTGAGAGTCAGCAGACAAAACAATTAGAAGGATTTGGTTTCCTAAGACCATCAGCTAACATAGAACTATTAAATAGGGACTATAAAATAGATAAAATGTGATTAAGGGCATAAAAGGAAAGACTCTAAAATATGAGAAAATAATGAGTCTATGAAAAACCAACATATAGATTTGAAGGAAATAATTAAACACAGCCTCTATAAATATGAAAAACAAAAGGAATTGAAATGAAATATCAATAGGGAAGTTAAAGAGCCAAAGTGAGACTTGGTAAAATGTAAGTGTGGTCTGAGGAAATGACCCTCATTCTAACATGGGGAGATAGAGATGGAAACTGGGATGGAGAGGAAAATAAGAAGGTCTAACTCACAACTACCCTTATAAAATGTTTGCATCTCTTATAAGAGAGAATGAAGAGAATGGGAGACCTGTAATATTTACAGAGATAATATCTGGAAAAGTTTTAGAATTACTAAAGATATAATCCTTAGATTCATGATTCATAGTGAGTCCTAAGCAGTGTAACTAAAAATATGTTTTAGTGAAGTTTCAGAATAAAAACAAAGAGAATAGTTTAAAAGAAATCAGAGAAAAAGACAAAATACCCACAAAGAAATGATGGTTGGAATGACACAAGACTTCCTAACAGTAACAATGAAAGCCAAGAACAGTGGAATAATTTCAAAGTACTAAGAGACCATCTGTCAGAATTCTATATCCCAGAGACAACCATTTTAGGGTGAAAAAAAAGTTACTGTTTTAGACGAGCCTTTCATACCACTGATCATATCACTGTTGTAAAATCTCTCTCTTCCTCTTCCACCTCCCTGATTATCCATTTCCTCTCAGTTTTGATGATTCAGTCCTTTCCCATGAAACTGAACATTCCAAGGAAACTTATCCTCAGCTCTCTGCTCTTTTTGGTCATTTACTGTTGAGGCTTCAACAAAACAACCAACCCACAGAAAACGAGATCAGATGTGTGGTTACCAGAGGTGGAGGGGAGAAGGAGGGGGAATTGAATGAAAGTGTCGAAAGATACAAACTTGCAGTTATGCAATTAATAAGTACTGGGGATGTCATGTACAGCATAATCACTGTAATTAACACTGCTGCCTGTTACATATGAAAGTTTTTAGGAGTAGATATTAAGAGCCCCCATCACAATGAAGAAAATTTTTTCATTTTGTGTCTATATGAGATGATGAATGTTAAGTAAACTTATTGTGGTAATCATTTTACAATCTATGTAAGTCATTATGCTGTATATCTTAAACTTACACAGTGCTGTATATCAATTACATCACAACAAAAGTGGAAAAAAATAATTAAAAAGGAAGGTAACCTCTCTCCATGCTGTTACCAATGGCCAAATTACATATCTCTTCCAGTGTTCTGTATCTTTCAACACCATCACCAGTTTACAAATATCTAACATTAAAACTTGGGAATCATTGCCCAAGGGAAACCTCAATTCTCATATCCAACCTGTCACTGCAACTTATTACATTTATTAAAAATACAAATTTATTCTTATGACTTCACTTAATTCAGGTATTTTGTCCCTTTATTCTTGAAAAAGTCAACAGCCTCCTCACTGACCTCCTCAATCCAGTCTCCATCTCTTCTCATCCAGTCTGAAGATGACTGTCAGGTTAATAACACTTTCTTCTTGGTAATCACCACCCCCTCCCTTGCCTTTTCACTCTTCATAAATAAAAGTCCAGCTTATCACGCTAGCACTGAAATGCCCCTATGCACCAGACCTGTAGTTGGGACTCACTTTATCAGTCTCATAACTCCCCCTGGCTACTTCCCACATCTTATTCTGGACCATTCTGATTTTCCTTCCTTACCTATATTTTTGTTTCACGTCTTGTATCTCATTTCCTGAGAACCTTGTTTGACATTATACCAAGACTGAGATGTTATTTGGTAACTATATGAGCCCTTGTAAGTAACATATTTATGTTGGAAGAGGGGCTTTATAGGGATTCAGTGTGTGTGTGTGTGTGTGTGTGTGTGTTGTAAGTGTTCCACATCTTTACCTAAATAGAAAGCCTGGGCAGAAAGGATGGCTCTAATAGGGAGGACTTCAGAAAAATGGGCAGACTAGGGGAAGGGGTGTTCTCAGAAAGAGGGGGCCTTGTGGTCCCTCAGATCACATCACTAGAGGCTGAGATGATTGTCCTGGGTTTCATGTCTGTTTCCCAACTAGATTAAAGTTCCTTGATGATTAAACACAAAAGCAGCAATATCCTCCATAATGTTTGCACCTTCTTCCCCATTCTCTGCATCCAATCCTGGATGCACAGAAGGTGTTTAATAAATGCTGATTGAATTAGGAAGCAGGCAGTGTTTCTGAGTATTTATGCTACAACTCAGTGCCTCTTCCACTTGAGCCACAGTGAGTCTTTTGGAGCCACCTCCTCAGGGCTAATGATGCAACACCTCCGAGCAAACCTTTCACCTCCTTGATTCTCTCCCACATTGGTCCCTCCTAGAATGCATTTCCTTCTAATAAAAATTAAATCCTAACTCTAGCCCCTTTCTCTTTCTCTTGAGATGCTTTTGAAATCAAGCAAAGGCAGAGGTCTTTAGGAAATGTGGATTTGTGTTTTTAACTTAACTTCTACCTAACCTTGATATACTAGGCTGCATTTCATATCAGCATTTTCTCATCCTCTTTAGGAGCTCATTTGTATCAGTGTGCACATAGATATATTACTTTCTTCCCTTGTTTTTTACTCCCTATGAGGCAGACTTCTGAAATGCTTCACATAAAATGGAACATTCTTGACCAACAATTTCAACTTTGTCTCCATTTTGTTATTTTCTGACTTTACCAAGAGTGGTTTCCATCTGTCTCTCATAATCTACTGGAAGGCTTGGGAACCATGATAGCAGAGATTGTGTGTTTAAGGCCACAAGGACTAAAGCATGTCATATTTTAAGCTCCATTACTCTCAAGGAAGGCAGTGACTGGAGCCTCTTGCAAAACTCCAGCAGAGAGGTGGTACTTTTTTTTGGTAACAAAAATTAATTATGACAGAAGGACTCAGATGGGGGAAAAGGACAGACGGTTCTTGTTACAACCTACCTGTAACCTGAATTACTATGCCCGATCATAAATAGAACATTTGCACCAAAACTGTGAGAGAGGAAGAATCATCAGAGATGAAAATCTACAATATGTTGTGCTATCAAATGGTTTAAAACCACAATGTAATGATGAGTACACTTATAATACAGTAAATACAGTGGAGTCAGGAAAACTTTAGATGTAACAAACATCAATAATTATCAAGTATTTCATTGATTCAAAAGTAAAGGATAAAATGTAAAGGATAAAAGACAAAGGATAAAATGTAAATAGGAGGGTAAGTCAAAAATTATTTGCACTCTGATATAGAGACACAGATGTAGAGAACAAACATATGGACACCAAGTGGGAAAAGCAGGGAGGGTTGGGGGGGAATGAATTGGGAGATTGGGATTGCTATATATACATTACTAATAAGAAAAAAAATACCAATTTGTACACTCTAAATATATGCAGTTTACTGTATGTTAACTGTATCTCAATAAAAGCTCTTAAAAAAATTATCTGCCCTCTGGCTGTAGAATTATTTTAATCAACTTTTAGAAAAGACAAATACATCATTTTATGACATAATCTCCTTGCTTTTCAATACACTTTGTCCATCTGTCAACAAGCTTTCGTATTTCTGCATTAAAAAATGTTTTAGGCTGAGCTGCGAGCCATGAATGCACCGCCATCTTCACTTCTTCATCAGAAGTGAATGGCTCCTTCTTGATGGTTAACCCTTGTGGGACCTTCCTCGAACTTCTCTATCCATTCATACCCACTTCTTCGCGACAAAACACTTTCTCCATACTGCACACAAAGTCTTTGATAAATAATGGCACCAGGTACACCCTCAGACCACAAAAAAATGAACCACTGCACGCTGCTCTTCTTTCATGCAGATCACAAGTGGGGCATCCATTTTTGCTCACACCACAGTTACAAATGAACTGATGTAACACGTTCATACCTGCACAGCAGTGACTGGGGAGACAGCAGCCTTGAACAGAAAGCACTGATAAGACAGTGCGGCCAACAAAAGTTTTAATATGACTGGAGTGCGGATAATTTTTGACTCACCTTCGTATGTTTTATTTTTTTAAGATTCACTCTAATAGTCCCATCATATTGTCTGGTATAATCTTGACAATTCCATCATAAACTTAAAAAATCTGTAATAGTTCACTAAGCTTTGATCTACACAGGGTAGACTCCTCTGAATGTGGATTAAGTTTTAATGCCTGGAGATCTTCAAATGTAAAGATGCTTTGGAAGAACCTTGAATTATTAATATCAACCAAATGATAGATGTGTGACTATTTTGCTAACTTCATAGACATTTCTTAGCTTCTTCATATATAGATCTGATTAAACTGTCCTCAGTATGGCTGTATGTAGTATAGTACAGTGTATAGCGAAGGATGCTCTAAAATGGAGACAGGCTTTATATCATTTAAATGTGTTCATACCAATGTAATCAGGGTTTCCAATATCCTGAAAGATAAGGGTGATACTTCTGTGTGTCAGAGAGTCGATGTTTATGAGGCAATGACTCGTTTTTATGAATGTTTCAGAAGGCAGGGCTGACAAGTGAGGACTCATCTCAAAGAACCCTGGATGACGAGCTGTAATCATTCACCGTGGACTGAGGCCAGGCCACCGTGGTCAGCACCCATCGTGAGCATACCTGGCAAGAAAAAACCAGCAAAACAGACTTCATTTGCTGCCCTGTGGATCAGGTCCAAGGAATATTTTTGTCTCTGGATGATCAAAGCATGGACTGATAGGCTGAGAATGCAATAGTTGGTATAATTAGCCAATAATTTTGCAGGGAAAAAAGTTATTAGTGACTAACAGCTAACTTGTTTGCATGCTAATGTTTTGGGGGAAAAAAAAGAAAAGCTTTTGAGGTTTATTGTTTCTTTCTTTATGTATGTCTGAGTTATTTCTGGCTTTGGTTGTTGTTGGAATACTGTAAAGGAGGTTGTGTTAGGTTGTCATCAGAGAATCTTGTGGGACCTTTGCATGGTTTCTGGCATCTCAGTTCAAGTGGCCCAGGGTGACCTTCCCCTTGAGGCTCTGCAGAGGACAAAGGGCACAGGGAGGGGAGTAGCCTGGGATTCATACATGCTATGTGCCCACAAGAAAGAGGATTCCAAACACCTGCCACCTCTCATGATCAGCAAGAAACACAGCTATTTCTGTAAATTCAACCACACATAGGGCAGCAATAACACACTTATTGTAAAAGAAACTGATGCAAGGGACATCCCTGGTGGCGCAATGGTTGAGAATCCGCCTGCCAATGCAGGGGACACAGGTTCGATCCCTGGTCCAGGATGATCCCAAATGCTGCAGAGCAACTAAGTCCATGTGCCACAACTACTGAGCCCGCATGCCGAAGCTACTGAAGCCCCATGCACCCAGAGCCAGCACTCCGCAACAAGAGAAGCCACTGTGAGGAGAAGCCCGTGCACCACAAGGAAGAGAAGCCTCACTCGCCACAACTAGAGAAAACCCGTGTGCAGCAGCAAAGACCTAATGCAGCCAAACAACAACAACAACAAAAGTAAATAAAGTTCTCTAAAAAAAATACTAAAAATAATTACATATTAAAAAAAGAAAAGAAAAGAAAGCAAGTCCTTGGTGTGGGCCCTTTCCAAGTCCTAAAGAACAAACTTTGAACATCACTAAAACGTCAGTCACTGCCCCTTCCTGTTAACATTGGCTACCTGAGAATTCTTTCTTCTTTTGTCATCATGAGGGAAATAACTCTTTTTTTTTTTTTTTTTTTTTTTAATTTGGTTGCACCACATGGCGTGCAGGATCTTAGTTCCCCAACCAGGGATTGAACCCAGGCCCCTGCAGTGAAAGCGCCTAGTCCTAACCACTGGACCACCAGGGAATTCCCAAGAATTCTTTTTCTTTGTTGGCCCAGTAAGAGAGGAAACTACTTTCCAAACTGTAGGGTCGTTGTGGACGGCAGTTTGGGAGATACTGCAGCATCCTGGTAGTAGGTTGGAATGTCGCTATTTTACCCTCAGGAACAGCAGGGAACTAGAGTTCTTTGGTGCAGCTACATGAGGGTTAGTAGTTTTGCAAGCCCTGCTAGAGACCTGACCACCATTTTCAACATTGGTTCCCTATGAATATTTTCTTCAAAGTTCCAAGTCAGTTCACAAATATCCATTTCAAGAGTGAAAACAGCAGTTGGTAGATTGAGAACAACTCAGATTTGGACATCTCCCTTGCCCATCTTCTCCTCGGGGAATATTTTCCCAATGTTCCCCAACCCTCCTTTGTAGTTATTTCTTGATCTTGTCTTTTCTGTTTTGGTGTTTTAATGATGCTAATTGTTAATCTTATAAACTCAGTGTCCCAGATACTCCAGAGAATCACTTCACCAGTAATGGTATAAATGCTCTAAAAAAACTACACTTAGATTTTTAGTGAAAAGATGTGGTTTGATAATTACAATGAAGAGTGGTGGGTTGTGTTGGCTTACTACTTCTAAACGTAGGAAGATAAATTATGATTAATAGCTACACACCATTTCCTATCTGTTCAAGGGCTGTGTTAGCCTCACAATGGTGCTGCCAGGGAAGTACTATTAACACAGAGCAAAGGGGGAGGGGACTGGGGGGATGCTCTTATAACGGAGCAAATGCCCCATTTGTCTTTTGTGCTGCCTTTGTATTTTTCTTGAAGCCACACAATGTCACATCTGCAGAGGGAAGATACTATGTTTAGGAAAAATAAATTTTCTCCTTTATTCTACTTATTTATTCAGGCTCTCTCAACCAAAAAAATAAATAAGTAAAATTCCACAATGAGCATGGAAACCAAAACATCACTAGTAGTCATTAATACCCAACCATACTTGCTAATTTAAAAATGAGAAGAAAGGAAAGCTGTTCCCTCTTTGCACAGCGCATTGCCACACCCTGTCTCCCAATTCAATCATTTTCACCTCTGAGAAATAACCTGAACTAGGAACTTGTGCAAAATATGTGCTAGAGCATACTGGATTTTAGCAGAGGCTTTCTGCAGGGTCTTGGTGATAAAAAGTTCCATCGAGTTTTACTTTTCTAGTGCATTTCTTGCCAGCACTACTGAATTCTTCAAAACAATTGGATTCAAATATTAGAAACATATCAGTTTGCCAAGTTTTGCCATTGTTTTAATCAGTACTTTAAAAAAAAATTGCATGTAACAGGAACTCCGACTAGTTCAAGCAAAATGAAAATACAATGTGTAAGTTCACGCAAAGGTGAAGGCAATTGTAGGAAGCGTTGCAGGGGCCAGGGGCTCAGGGTTTGGAACAGCACACAGTGACCCCAGGAGCCTCTGCTGAGTGTCATCTATCTCACATCCCTAGTTAACTCTGCTGAGGCCCATTCTACAGCAGGCTCTACCCGAGACTAGGCAAGATGGCCACAGACAGCCCCGACGTTATAGTCATCAGTTCTCGGTTCAAGAAGAGGGAAACCTTGACCCCTAATGTGGGAAGTTCTAGTTGAAGACTCTGTGGTCTGGCTTAGGGGCAGGGTGTTTGTACAGCTGGCCCACCATGGCCCTGGGGTAGTGGTTGCAGTGAGGCAGTGTGGAATGTGCATATATTTTACGATGCCAACCGAAAAAGGAAGTTGACTTGAACAAGAAGGATAGTCAAGCTGGGAGGCAGGTAACAATACTAACTACACCGTCCACTCCATCATTTCTGTTAAAGATTGGCATCAATCACAGGGTCAGGACAAGTAACAAGAGACACTCTTATTGAGTAATTGAAAAGATCTTAATAAAGGGACTATTTACAGAGGTGGGGAGGACACAGGGAAACACAGTAATGCAGCTCCCTGGGACAGTAAGTGCAAAGGCCTTACCTATCCTCAGTCCGGTCAAGGCCTGTGGTCCCCTGCCTCTCGCAGTGACCATGGTAGGAAGGGGTATGGGGAAAGGATACCCCACACTCTTGCTGTCCCCTCCCTCCCATCTCTTGCTGATACACCCTATTGGCTGAACCCACAGAGAGGCCAATAGCCAAAGGAGTCCATTGATGTCATCCATATAGGTCTGCCTGCCGTGAATAGATCAGAGTAGAAAAGGGTGACCATGTGGAGGGACCAACAGAAAATTTTCAGCACAGCCTTACATATTGGGTTGGCCAAAAAGCACGAGTTTCTGTAATAGCTTACAGAAAAACCTGAACGAACTTTCTGGCCAACCCAATACATCCATACACACACACACATTTTTAAAAATTTTATTTTATATTGGCGTATACTTAATTAACAATGTTGTGTTAGTTTCAGATGTATAGCCAAGTGAATCAGTTATACATTTATCTGTTCTTTTTCAGATTCTTTTCCCACATAGGTTATTATAGAATATTGGGTAGAGTTCCCCGTGCTGTACAGCAGGTCTGTGTTGATTACACACATACACATTTAATGTAATAGAAACAACCATGCAATTGAATATCCAGTAAATATTATTCTATATTACATACTACATATATTGCCTAGAAGAAATGCAAAGGGCAGTGTGGCGTAATGAAAGCTTTTGGAGGCAGGATAATTTGGATGTGAATCCCGTGCTCTGATCTCGGTCACCTCACATTTGCACATGCCTACCATGAGTTAGCCAAAGCAATTACATACGCAGACTGAATGAATCACAGACCAATATTCTGCAACTTCCTCTATATATAAAACATCAACATTCAAATGATTAGATTCAATTAAAATAGTGATGCCATCACTATCAAGTGGATATAACTCGACTCATTTTTGTTAAAGTTCTGAGAGCTCTTTGGTATTTTGTAGTGAGTGCTTTGGGTTTTTGATTATGAACATTCATAAGCATTGGATAATGCTAAAAATTCTGTTTAACTACTGATAGCCGGAAAAAAAAACTCTGCTGAGTGGGACTAATTTTTTACCTGTTGTCAAGGAGTTTTTGTCACTAACTAGGCCTTTAGGCCAATAGTTGGCTTCTAGCTTCTTTAATGGTGGCATATGATGATGGTGGTGGTGATGGTCACATTTGTGGGATACTATGTACTGTATGTGTGCTTCCCACACATAAATTAGGTCTAAAACTATGACTTGGGTGCTATTGCCCCCATTTCACAGCTGAATAACCTGCAGCTGAAAGAGGATTATTAAAATAAGGTCACACTTCCACACTATGGAAAGTAGTATGGAGGTTCCTCAAGAAACTAAAAATGGAGCTACCATATGATCCTACAATTCCATTCCTGGGCATATATCCAGACAAAACTATAGTTCAAAAAGACAACTTCACCCCTAGGTTCACAGCAGCACTATTCACCATAGCCAAGACGTGAAAACAACCTAAACATCCATTGGCAGATGAATGGATAAAGAAGATGTGGTACACATACACAATGGAATACTACTTAGCCCTAACAAAGAATGAAATAATGCCATTTTCAGCAACATGGATGGACCTAGAGATTATGATACTAAGTGAAGTTAGTCAGAAAGAGAAAGACAAATACCATGTGATAAAACTTATATGTGGAATCTAAAAAAATGATACAAATGAATTTATGGATGAAACAGAAACAGACTTACAGATATAGAGAACAGACTTGTGGGTGCCAAGGGGAAGGGGGTGGGGAAGGGATGGATTTACAGTCTGGGATTAGCACATGCAACCTATTATATATAGGACAGATAAACAACAAGGTCCTACTATATAGCACAGGAAACTATATTCAGTATCCTGTGATAAATTGTAATGGAAAAGAATCTGAAAAAGAATGTATATATACTTATAACTGAATCACTTTTGCTGCACAGCAGAAATTAACACAACTTTGTAAATCAACTATATTTCAATAAAATAAATTTTAAAGAAAACAAATTCATACTTCTAATAAATGTTAAAACCCATTTTAAAATTCTGATCTGTCTGGTTCCAGTGCTTGTCCTGATGGCTACAGAATATTTACTCCCGATAGATTGCTTTTCTGATGTATTGTTTTAATTTTGGGTGAATATATTTATGTTATTATTATATAGCATAGAGCAAGCTATGGTTGATTTCACAGTTATCCCTGATTATTTTTGTAATTGTTCTTATTTCTATTAGTTGAAATACATATACAATGTCTCATCACTAGAATATTAATGGAACAACCAAGGTATTTAAAAAAAGTTCACTTTAAAATAAACATTATTTTCATCCATGAATTGAATACATCTCACTATTTAAAACAAAACAAAAAATTGGGGTGAAATCCAGATCTCCATTTTTAAAAAGATAGCATATAAACAAAAATAAGCAAACAGTTTTTCTTTAATGAGTTCTTCTCTTAGAAGAACCTTTCTAAGGGGGTGCTTCTTTTTTTTTTAACCCAACTCTTGAGGTTTGCAAAGGTTTTTCAAAATCATTCTCATTATTTAATAAGCTTAAATGTTATTTTAATCCAGCTGTATTAGGAATGTATAATTGAAGTTTTCTTTTACAGTTTTAAAATTTATCAAAAAATAATTCTCTTCATTAAAACAGACCTCATTATACTCGGAAGACCCAAATTCACTGCATGACTCACTTAGGACTTTATATTCAAGCACAATGTGAAGAAATCTTTAATTATCTAGACAAAAACCTCTTAAGTAACAGATTGGTGGTTATTAACATCTGGGAGAAAAAAAAAGAGGCTCCAATTTAAGGGAACAAAGCATCATCCTCTCAAACATACTACTGAAACTGAGATGTGCAAACGGATATAGTGTGGTAGCAAGCAGGTGGCACTTTCGTTTTCTTTTTCATTTTATCAGAAGGGATGTGATCAGGAGTCTCAAGTCCACAGGCAAATGACAAAGCAAAAAAGGCAAGGTATCTCTAAAAATGTTATTTTAAATGTGAACGAAAACAGAGACCTGGTGAGACATCTTTCCAAGTTAAATCTAACCTTTGTGGTTGTTTTTATAAATTTATTTATTATTTATTTATTTCTTAGCTGTGTTGGGTCTTTGTTGCTGCACACAGGCTTTCTCTAGTTGCAGAGAGTGAGGGCTTCTCTTGTTGCGGAGCACAGGCTCTAGAAGCGCGGGCTTCAGTAGTTGTGGCACATGGGCTCAGTAGTTGTGGCTCTCAGGCTCAGTAGTTGTGGCTCCCGGGCTCTAGAGTGCAGGCTCAGTAGCTGTGGTGCAAGGGCTTAGTTGCTCCGCGGCATGTGGGAATCTTCCTGGCCCAGGGTTCGAATGCGTGTCCCCTGTTGGCAAGCGGATTCTTAACCACTGCACCACCAGGGAATCCCTAACCTTTGTTTTTAATTTTTGCTTCAAAAAGTAAACAGAGAGTAGAGAAGAAGAAAAAAAAAAACACTAGAATGAACAGCTAAGTTAAGTGAAGTTTTCAGTGTCTTATGTTTTATTAGATACCTGTGCGGGAATCTTGAGGACGAGAGGATGCTCTGAAATCCCAGAACAGTGTCTGGCCTGCAGTGGGTCCCCAGGACATATTCCTTGGACAAATGGACTCCCGAGCAATCAGTCAGTGTCCAGAATAGAGCACGAGAGTCCTGGACCTACGTGAACTTTGTGATTTTTCTGGTGATGGGGACTGGGCGTTCCCGCTGGCGCTCCAATTGCCCCGCCCCAAATGCAAATAACGTCCTGGTGGAGAAACTCTGGGGGCTATAGGGCTCTTTCCCTACGAAATGCAAATACCTGCAGTGAACGTACTTAATTCAGCTGGTCAGCACTTTCTCTTAGGCAGAATGAATTTCCGAGAACCTTTCCAAGCCTGGCAATTTTTACGGAGGATGGATGGGGGCGAGGAGGTGAAGAAAGCGTGAGGGATGCATGCATAGGACACCACGGGAGAGGCTGGCCGCAAAAAGACACACTTCTCACTTTGCCTGCGGTGACAGAGCCGGTCACAACACAACTCAAACAGGACCTCGTTACTACATCGATATTTCCAATTGATAAACCAATTTGTCATCTAGAAGCCAACAGGACTCATTAAAACATACTGATTTTTAGTCAGGAAGACTTGGGACTTTTGTGGTTGCTGTTTGGTTGGTAAATTGGTTGGTTTTACCAGCCAGGGCTCTACCGTGCATTTAAAGCACAATCTGGAGAATACTGAATTTCATCTTAGGCTCTGCTTTAGTTTGGTGTTCAATATACAGAAGTGCATGAAAATTGCCCCTATTTCTATTTCTATGTCTCTATCTGTATATCCCTTTTAAAAAATTGGGAGATCACTGTAAATTTAGGTTTGGAGCCTACTTTTTTATTCTCACTAAATATAATGTGAGCATATACCCGTGTCACTAATCTTGAAAATATGATTTTAATAGCTGCATAGTATTCTATTGTATTTGTTTGGCATAATTTACTTAATGAGCCCTTTATTGTTGAATACTCAGATGGTTATCACCTTTTTTTTTGGCCGCCCTGTGTGGCTTGTGGGATCTCAGTTCCCAGACCAGAGATTGAACCTGCCCCAATCCCCACCCTTACCCCTGCGCCTACACAGCAGTGAGGGCCCAGGTCCTAACCAGTGGACTGCCAGGGAATTCCCTGTTATCACTTTTTTATGACTATTGTAAATAGTGCTGCAAATAACTCTTGACGACTTCCTTCTAATCAGTTTCTGGAAATGAAATGATGCGTCAGGAAGAGCCTAGGTTTCTAAGTGTATATAATGTTGATTTTCCCATCTCCTCCCGTCCCTTCCCTGTTGAGACATGACACAGGCATGCAATGCAGTTGGCTTATATGAGCATACTTGAAAAATTATGCTTCTACTCTAATTGAGGAGAAAAAAACCCTAAAGAGAAAAATCAAGCAAAAGGAAGGAGAATGTAAATCTGATCATTCACCTTTCCTCTGTGTGTATGTGTGTTTTGCTTTGTTTTGTATAATATTTGGACCTGACAGAGGGGAGGGCTGACCAAATACGAGCTCGGGAAAGATCAAGGGTCTCAAGACTGGAGTGGGAAGTTAAGAACAGTATTTGAAAAAAAATAAAAATTAAAAAATTAAGTATCATGCAAATATGATACCATTTTATATAAGGAACTTGAGCGTCCTCAGATTCCAGTATCTGCAGTGAGGGAGGGAAAATTCAGAGGGATGAGCTCTATATGCTTTTGGCTGAAAATTTTTACAATTATTTTTAAGCTATATGTGTTTTCCCTTCTTTGTATTAGTTGTGCGATTACTTTTCAATTTATTTTATTTAACAATACATTTATATAATTCATGTATATTAACAAATAAAACAATTAATTAACAGGTTAAAACATAGTGTTTGATGAAGCACTGAAATATCTTCAAATAAATCATGTACAACTTTAGTAAAAATAATTTCAGTTTCATAAAGGAAATTTTCATTAATTTCATAAATGAAATTAATATTTTCATAAATGAAATTAATCTGTTCATCATCAGAAAACTAGCTTTCAGGAACATTTCTGGTTATGAACTGGCAGGTAAATAACTGAGGCAGCGTCACAGTTTAAGCACCTACGAGGTATGAAATGAAACTTGTGACTCTCCCTGATGCCACCCCCTTCTTGACAGCATAATCGGAGCTGAATTTCTGGGCTCCTGGTATTTTAAGTTATATTCATATTTCTATTTAAATGTAGCTTTTAATCATCTGAGAGATAGATTCAAAATGGTACAATTTTCTCCTTTAAATTGTGTGCTTAATTCTTGTCAATGTTAATACACATTATGTGTACACATCAAAGTAAAACTATGAATAGGCCCTGCCTTGGGAGATAAAATGCTACAGATTCCACAGACACTGTCAGAAATTGCCTTCTTTCTTTCATATTTCATTAATTCAGCTGAGCCCCTCATGTATTCTAAGTATAAATCATGGTGAAATTTTTTGTGGTAAAAATGCTATGTTCTACGAGAAATCATCTTTTCTGAAGATTCATTAGACTTTGTTTAAAAACCATAGCTTTGAGGAGCAGTCATATTTTGAAAACATGTCAGTTTGCCATACTCTTTATCCTTCTCAATTCTGGAAAAATGATGAAAACTAGGACAAGTTGATTTTAATTAATATTCTCATCAATCTCTCCAGAGTGCACTGTAATTTCCATTACTTTTAAAGTGCTTCTGGAACCACAGGGGACAACATTCCCCAGTTTAACTACATAGTTACGTATAAGTAAGTGCAGTAAATGTCACTATGGTATTTTGATTTTTTTTTTTTTTTAAGTTTTTTGGCTGCGCCGTGTGCCATACGGATATCTTATTTCCCCAACCAGGGATAGAACCCGTGCCCCCCTGCAGGGGAAGTTCGGAGCCTTAACCACTGGAGTACAAGGGAAGTCTGGTACTTTGATTTAAGAAACTTGTTCAGGGGCTTCCTAGGTGGCGCAGTGGTTAAGAATCTGCCTGCCAATGCAGGGGACACGGGTTCGATCCCTGCTCCAGGAAGATCCCACATGCCGCGGAGCAACTGAACCTGTGCGCCACTACTGAGCCTGCGCTTTAGAGCCCGTGAGCGACAACTATTGAGCCCATGTGCTGCAACTACTGAAGCCCACGCGCCTAGAGCCCATGCTCCACAACAAGAGAAGCCACAGCAATGAGGAGCCCACACACCACAACGAAGAGTAGCCCCCCACTCACCGCAACCAAAGAAAGCCTGCACACAGCAAAAAAGACCCAACACAGCCAATAAAATAAAGAAATTAATTTAAAAAAAAACTCGTTGAAGTTATTCAAAGCTGCTTCATCAAAAAACTAACGATTAGTTCATGTCTATATGTTGTGTTTTATGAACTAGTTAGCTAACTACAAATTTAAGAACACATGAGGATGAATTATCTTTTGATGTGAGATGAAGAGGTATGCTTAAAGAAGAGGTTCAATTACAAAAGTTGGTGGACTATTTCTATAAAGCGTGGAGCAATCATATAGTCTGGGTGCATGTAAGACAAATTATCAAATGGATTTTGTGTTGCAAAACTTCCTCATAGAAACCAAAACAGTGCTTGACACTGAGGTTAAACAGGGTTAGGATGACCCTGCATCTACAGGAGACAATGCACCACTCATCCAGTTATGTAAGAAATTATATTTAGTTTTTTAAAATAAGCATATGCTTGAACCCAGACATTTTGTGGGCTGATATCACTTCCCCATTGTGGTCCTTGAAGAAGAAAAGATAACTCTTACCACACATTGTTGTTTCTGGTTAGGTCAGGTGCCCCCAGATCACACTGGGCTGTCTTTTCATAGTCCCTGGTCAGAGACCATTAGAAATCCTAAGCACTAGGAATGGATAAAGAAGATGTGGTACATATATACAATGGAATATTACTCAGCCGTAAAAAAGAATGGAATAATGCCATTTGCAGCAACATAGACGGACTTAGAGGTTGTCATAGTAAGTCAAGAAAGTCAGACAGAGAAAGACAAATATCATATGATATCACCTGTATGTGGATATCTAAAAAGATGATACAGATGAACTTATTTACAAAACAGAAACGGACTCACAGACATAGAAAACAAACCTATGGTTACCAAAGGGGAAAGGGAGGGGGATAAATTAGGAGTTTGAGATTAACATATACACACTACTATATATAAAATAGATAAACAACAAGGACCTACTGTATAGCACAGGGAACTCTGCTCAATATTCTATAGTAACCTAAATGGGGAAAGAATCTGGAAAAGAATAGATATATGTATATGCATAACTGAATTACTTTGCTGTATATCTGAAACTAACACAACATTGTAAATCAACTATACTCCAATATAAAATAAAATAAATAAATCCTAAACATGAAAAAAACCATGGTGCCTCATCCCCACATGTGATTCTAAACAAAAACAACACTAATTTATAAGATAGAGTCCAACAAATTCTGATTTTCCTTTTGATACTTTCCTTTTTTCTTTCTTCTGTCCTTTCTCCCTCCCTCCTTCCTTTCCTTTCTTTTTTTTTTCCTTTCTTTCTCTTGAAGCCTTCCAAAATATATATTTTAAAATGTCCTCGCTGTGCTGGTTCCCTCAATATGTACTTGTTTAGTCTGTCTATTCGGTTACTCAACATCCCCTACAAAGGGACACATCTCAAAATGTCCCTGCTGGAAACCCTACAAATCATCTCTAGTGTAAATACCAATAACACGTCTAAATGTCTCTGCTCACTCACTTCGTGAAGATGAGTCCACTGCTGCTCTTTTCTTCTTCCTTCAAATGGGAAAAGAAACCAAATGAAATGCATAACCTTGTTTGGAATCATTGGCAACAATAAAAAGGTATTTTAGGGGCAAATAAGTGACTTTGAATATAGACTGAATTTTAGATATTATTGAATTAAATGTCTTAGGAATTATACTGGTATTGTGATCATATAGGAAATGTTCTCATCAGTAGGAAGACTATGTTGAAATACTTAGGGATTTACTAGCATGATGTTTGTAACTTGCAAACTGTTCAGGGAAAAAAAGAAATGTGTGTATTATGTGTATATATATATGGGGGGAAGAGAATGACAAAGACAGAGAGAGGATAAAAAATGTGACAAAAATGTAGTAAAATATGTACTGTTCTTTCAATTTTTCTGCAGGGGAGAAACCGCACAATCACTAAAACTAGAATACCATGTATCAAAAGAAACACAGTTGATATTACATGGCGCTAATATTTTGGGGTTTTTCCATAGTCTGTAAGATAGAGGGCTATAGATTTGATTCATTAGATTCATCAAAGAAATCTGAGATTTAAAGATCTTTTCAGCGAAGTCATTTAGAAAAATGGATTTAGATACACACACACACACACACACACACAAAGACCTGAGTTCAATCAGTCCTAGAAGTCACTGGCCAAATGCCCATTGCTTTCTGAGGAAGCCCAGCCCTTTAAAAGCCAGCTAACTGGTCTCTTTTAATGAATTTCTTCTACAACATCAGCTTTCTAAGAGCTCAGAAACTGGTAGGAATCAATAAAGCAATATTTCTTATGCTGTCCTAATCAATAAAATATAGTTTCTTCCTTTATTCATCCAATTACTAAAACTTCAGTGGCTACCTAGTCTGAGCCAGGGCTAATGCTGGGCTCAGAACACACAAAAAATACATGGACTCTGTCCTCAAGGAGTTCAAGGTCACCTGGAGAGGCAGTCGTATGACACAATTAGAGAATAAGGTAAAAAGTACTGTAATTATGGTACGTACAAGCTGCTTTGGGAACACAGAGTAAGAAGCCCTATACTATGTGATGGGCGGAGTGTGGCAGTGAGGAATCAGAGGATAATGATACAATAATAAACAATAATGGTAACAACAACACGAACAGTAATAGTGGTCCTAGACCAGGGAGAGAAGGGGTAGAGGAGGGTGGACTTGGCAGAAGTCAACACAAATTACCAGAAGGGAAGGTGCCTGGACATATCAATACAAATCTCAGGCAAAAAATGTTCACAGGTCTAAAACATTTTGCCATGGCCATAAACTCCCTTCCCAGGGGCTTCACCCATGTTATCTAGATAATACTGTCTCCATTGAAATAGGCCCTGGGACTCACAGGAGGCATGTGAGTTGCCTCTGGACAAGCAGCTATTAGGTAGCAAGACAGAATCATGTGTCTTAGACTCTTGTTCCATCTTGTTAAGTAACATCACCTGACCACAGACCTTTGCTTAGGAAGGTCTTGAAGAGGAGTAGGAATTTCACAGGTGAACCTTGTAGGAAAGAGATGTCTAGGCAAGGGGTGAATACCCAAAGCCTCAAGGAATTAAGAGAGTTTGGCAAATCCTTGTAGAACTGATTATTAGGCATGACTGGAATAGAAGTTACATGTGGGTGGAAAGTGGTGGAGGAGAAAACTTGACAGGGCTCTTGAATAAGACACAAGGGCCGATATCTTATGGTGCAAGTGTTGGCAAGCCACTGATGAGATTCAGCTTTGGGAGTATATGATAGATTTGCCTTTTTCAAAGACCCTTCTGTGCAAAGGCCCAGGCAGTTTCTAACGAGGTGGTAGGGTGGGGGGTAGCTAGCCAGGGGGAAGAGCCAGTCACTGGCCAGGTACCAACCAGTCGGTGGAGTCTGCCCTTTGGAGGCACCTGGCAGGATAAAGAGCTCTTACCCTTGCCTGCCTTCTCTATACAACTTATGGTCCTTCTTTCAACATGACTAAGTGGAATATCTTTTCATCAAAATCATACAAACTTCCATGTGAACATGTTCTTCTAAAAAATGTTGAATAGGTACCACTTTTGCAAATGGTGCTAAGGAAGCAACAGTTTCCTCTGCTACTTCTATGGGAATACTCTGAAATTCCCATGCTGCTCCATCAAAAGCATTGTGTGGGGGGTGGGGGGCTAGGAATTGGCGACAGGATATAAGGTTCAGGGGAAAGAGTACCAGGACTAGGTCAATGGCAGTAGAGGGGTAGGGAAGGTTAGATTGCAATTCAACATAATTTAATAAGTGATTCAATATTATTATTATTATTTGGCTGCACCATGTGGCTTGTGGGATCTTAGTTCCCTGATCAGGGATTGAACCCACACCCTCAGCAGTGAAAGCATGGAGTCCTAACCGCTGGACTACCAGGGAATTCCCTGATTCAACATAATTTTAAGGATTGAACTCAGGGACTGAAAGTGAGAAAGTGAGTCAAAGATGACTCCTGGTTTTGCCTAAGCGACTGGGTGGACGGTAATGTCATTCTACAAGATACGGGAGTATCTGGAGAGAGATTTTGGAAGAAAGATGTTGAATGCAAATTTGAACGTGTCAGTCTCGCATACGGATGTTACATTGTTCCAGCACCATTTATTGAAGAGGCCCCTTTCTCCATGGAATTAACTTTGCCCCTTAGTCAAAAATCAGTTGATTATATTTTTGCAGGTCTATTTCTGCTTTTTCTATTGTGTTCCTTTGGTCTATGTGTCTAGCCTTTGCCTTGATGAATGTCACTTTACAGTAAGTCTTACCATTGTGTAATGTGAGTCCTTCAACTTCGGTCTGTTTTAGATCAGAAGTGGTCTGCCTTTCCATATGAATTTTGGAATCAGATTGACAACACCTACAAAAAGCTTGCTGAGATTTTGACTGGTATTACACTGATTCAATAAAATAAATGGGGAAACTGACATCGTAGTATTTAGTCTTCCGATTTATGAACATGGTATTCCTCACCATTTTACTTCGATGTTTTCGATTTCTTGTGTCAGAGTTTTTGTAGTTTTCTGCATACAGCTCTGGTATGTATCCTTAAGTACTTCGTTTGTTTTTGTCAGCCGTGCTTATTTTGAGGTATCTGTGTACATCTCTATGCAGATGTCCTGTGGGCAAGTCTGGAGGTCTGGGGTATTGTCTGGGTTGGATTTCAGGTTTGGTGTAATCACATTTGTCATGAATGTCACATTTCCCAGGGACAGAAGAAAACAGGGCTGAGGATTAAAAGTCATCTTAATTACCATCAAATGGTTAATTCCGGTGCTTGTTCTAAGTTTAAGAAATAAATCAAGGAAGACCTGAGAACCCCACAATGAGGGCTTTGGTGCCAGAGAGCATGTGTTTAGCTCCTACCTCTGGGACCTGGTTGAGTCTCAGCTCTCCCTGATTGTAAAGCGTGTCTGGTAACAGTGCCCACCTCACAGGGTCATTGGAAGATTAATTAGGACAGTGCATTTGGAGGACACAGAACAGTGCTTGGCACAGTGAGCACTCACTACCTGTCAGCTATTGTTATTAGTTACATAAGTGAATTGCCAGGAGCCCATTTGAAAAAACTTAATGGTCTCTGAGAGTCCTGGCGTTGTTAGGTAACGACTATTGATCTTCACAAGAAAAGATGGGATTCACTGCCTGTGATAATTTTTCTTGCACAAGATATACCCAGGACTCAGTACCCCCCACCACCACTACCACCAAAGATGAACTGCGTATGACAAAGAATATATAACATCAGAAATTTCCTGCTGAAAGCTTTTTGTTTAGAAACTACAGCTGTGGACTTTCCTGGTGGCACAGTGGTTGAGAATCTGCCTGCCAATGCAGGGAACACAGGTTCAAGCCCTGGTCCAGGAAGATCGCACATGCCGTGGAGCAACTAAGCCCATGCTTCACAACTACTGAGCCTGTACTCTAGAGCCCATGAGCCAGAACTACTGAGCCCATGTGCTGCAACTACTGAATTCAGTGTGCCTAGAGCCCGTGTTCCACAACAAGAGAAGCCACCGCACTGAGAAGCCCAAGCACCACAATGAAGAGTAGCCCCTGCTCTCCGCAACTAGAGAAAGCCTGTGCACAGCAATGAAGACCCAATGCAGCCAAAAACAAACAAACAACAACAACAAAAAAACCTGTGGCTGCTTGTGATTTTTGATGTGTGTTTCCAATGTTTCCCAAATGAAGTATGAGAGTTGTGACTGGATATCTCCATGGACTCACAGTTTCTTTGTGAAGGAAAACAAGGAAAGTGGTCAGAACAGATATTCTGCTTCCTATCCCTCCCTGCTACTAGTGGTTGCCTGGCCTTGTTCACAGAGGTTACTGACCTGGTTTAGTCTGTCTCCAGCTTAGCTTTGCATGAGTTGGGGCAAACTTGGACTCAGAGTCCATCAAAAGAATCCCACTTCTGGGCAAGGACAGATATCGTGTAGTTACAATAGGATGGTCCGGACATTATTTGGCACTTTGTTTGACCAGGGGGTGGGGAGGGGGAGGGAGAAAAAGGATTGAAACCCTTTCAGAAAGTCTTTATTTTCTCCAATTCCCATTTCATTGTGTTTAAAAGAAAGGTCGAAGGAATATCTTGGCCAGAAAAAGGAGTCTGCTCTAATATTGACAGGTCCCAGGAAAGAGACCCACAGCTAATTTTGCATATGACATAGTAGCATAGACTGCAGATGCTTTAGTCACATAAAGGAACTAAAGAGGTGCTCCGCTGAGATCTCTTGTAGTATCATTGTTGGGAGAAAGCCAATTGGCCTAGGACCCAGTGCCAATGCTGCTGCTACTATTTGTTCTAAAAATTCTGCAGTGTTTTTGTGTTCACAAATTGCCATAGATCTTGATGGGAGGTGTCTTAAACTGCAGAAAGCACGTCTTGAATGTGTGTGTGTGTGTGTTTAAAATCACCATAAAGATAAATAGGTGGGATAAATTCTTCAAGTTATGTGTGTACAGACTCTACTTGGTTACTCAGCTTGTAACCCTGCCACTAACCTTGAGCAGACACCATGGAGAGCTCCTGGAGCATCATTCTTTGGCCCATGGTGGGCCAGGTAAGGGACACATTGATTTGATTTGGAAATTTGTTAAAAATATGGGAGTTGCAACTGTCACAAACATACCACTTGGGAATATAAATTGGTGGAGCCACTGTGGAAAACAATATGGAGGTTCCTTAAAAAACTAAAATTACAGCTACCATATGATCCTGCAATCCTACTCCTGGGAATACATCAGAAGAAAACTATAACTCAAAAAGATACGTGCACCCCAATGCTTATAGCAACACTATTCTCAATAGCCAAGACATGAAAGCAACATAAATGTCCATCAACAGATGAATGGACAAAGAAGATGTCGTGCATATATACAATGGAATATTACTCAGCCACAAAAATAATGAAGTAATACCATCTGCAGCAACATGGATTGACCTAGAGATTATACAAAGTTAGACAAAGACAAATACCATGTGATATCACTTATATGTGGAATCTAAAATAAGGCACAAATGAACTTATCTATGAAATAGATTCACAGACACAGGGAATAGACTTGTGGTTGCCAAGGGGGAGGGGGTGGCGGATTGGAAGTTTGGAACTAGCAGATGCAAACTATTATGTATAGAATGGACAAACAACAAGGTCCTATTTTATAGCATAGGGAACTATATTCAATATCCTGTGATAAACCATAATGGAAAATAATATGAAAAAGAATAGGTATGTGTATAACTGAATCACTTTGCTGTACAGCAGAAATTAACACAACATCATAAATCAACTATACTTCAATAAAATACATTAAAAAAAAAACCCAAACATACCACTGTGAATATTAGTCTGTAATTAAACTGAGTCTCTGGTTCGTTTGATTTCTTTATACATATTTTTTAGATTTAGTCTTTTG
Organism: Hippopotamus amphibius kiboko; assembly: GCF_030028045.1. Taxonomy (NCBI): domain Eukaryota; kingdom Metazoa; phylum Chordata; class Mammalia; order Artiodactyla; family Hippopotamidae; genus Hippopotamus; species Hippopotamus amphibius. The sequence continues at coordinate 89,286,131 of NC_080188.1, forward strand.
AGTGCTAGGTACAGATTTACACATATTCATATTTGGAATCAATTCTGACACAAAAATATGCCAATAAAAAGTGGGACAAAAACACAAAGATTTGTAGATGGCAACCATTCCTTGCTTTTTGAAATGGACGTAAACCTGGCAATAGAGTCAATATTTATTTTATTTTATTTTATTTGTTTTTTTGGGGGGGCGTGGTCTTCGTTGCTGTGCACAGGCTTTCTCTAGTTGCAGAGAGCAGGGGCTACTCCTCGTTGCAGTGTGTGGGCTTCTCATTGCAGTGGCCTCTCTTGTTTCAGAGCATGGGCTCTAGGCGTGCAGGCCTCAGCAGCTGTGGCCCACAGGTTCAGTAGTTGTGGCTCCTGGCTTCGTTGCTCTGCAGCATGTGGGATCCTCCCGGCCCAGGGATCGAACCCCTGTCCCCTGCATTGGCAGGCAGACTCTCAACCACTGTGCCACCAGGGAAGCCCAGGTTCAATATTTTTAAGAGTCAATTCTGGTTTTTCATTTCTTTGATAAAAGCAGAGATGCCATCAGACTTGGCTTTGAGGCATCTGACAAGCAGCTCCTGTCTGCCCTGTGGAGCGCAGGAGGCTTTCTTTCTGGAGATGGCAGCCTTGATGAGCTCTGCCAGCGCTCTTCGCCTTGTGAAGATGCTGACCATCCCCAGCTAGGAACCACTGCCCCAGATAAAACATTATTTACCTTTGAGGCTGTGGGCTGCTTGCAATAAGTAATTAAAGCTTCTTTACTAAAATAGACTAAAGAAAAGGACTATCTCTAAGTTCAAAATTCTGTATATGAAGTCAATTAGGTCAATATATTTCTAACCTAAAATCTTTCTTTCCTAGAAATTTAAAGGGCCATATAAATATTCTTTGACTAAAGCTATTCCTTTAAGGGGAAGGGAGAGATGAGAAAGAGTATTTACTTTTTAAATTTTTGGCTGCACTGCACAGCTTGTATCTAGGCGCTTGGCAGTGAGAGCACAGACTCCTAACCACTGGACCACCATGGAATTCCTGAGTATTTACTTTTATAAATCCTGTTTTGAGTCATTGTCATAGTAATCTAGCAAGGAAGATATTTTTAAACTACATTTTACGAAGGTGGAAACTAAGGCTCAGAGATGTTAAGCTCTTTCCTCAAGGTCACAGAGCTCATGTCTATCAGAAAAGACTTTCAAATTCAAAGCTGTCTGATAGCAGTTTCTAAGGTTTTCCCACTATATCATATATTCCACTATGCCCTTATAAAGCTGCACTTTATTGACTCCACTGGGAAAAAGATGACATTTTCCCCCCTGCAGCAACATGATAAAGTTCTGTTAGTCCAATCACTTCTATGCTATATCCTGTGTCAATAGCCCTGTCTCTGACACACCCAAGCAGGTTGGGGTGGAGTGCTGTGGGTTTATGCTGGTCTTTACCCTGATATAATTATCTCTGGATTCTTACAGACAGCTATGACGCCACAGACTCATTCCTCATAGATGAGATAAGCATGAGGCAGAACCAAACTCAGTTTGAAATCTCTTACCAGCACTTATCACTGGTCATACTTATGTTATGTGATAAGTAAAATGTTCATATAAGAAGAGCACTGAGTATGGCCAGGACCGTTGTGATGTGCCCCTCCAGGACTTTGGAAGGAAGGTTCTCTTCTGAGCTATATCTCACCTACTGTCTTTACCTGCTTCCTGTATCAGATCCCAGCCAATGTTCAGAGTGTTTTGCTTTCTGTTTGGTTTGGTTTTGGCTTTGGTTTTTGCCATGTACTTGTGCTTTCCTCTATTAGGTCTCTAACTTGATGTATCTTCACATTGAAGGTTTCCTGCTTCAACCCCCATAAAGGCAACGTGCCCCCCTTACTCACTTCCCTCCTTTAAATTTTTGTGTTGCAAGATAATGCACCTTCTGATAGTTAAAACTAACATACAATGCAATGAAATAGCCTCCTTTTCCAAACCAGCCTTTAGTGCATGTTTCCCACGCCCTTGTCTGCCCTTCACTTCCGTTGCCTAATTTAGATTTGAAAGCTCAACGCACAGACACTTTGTCTTTGTTTATGTACATATGGTGCCTAGCACCAGTCTTGGGTTTAACAAATATTAAATAATCATGACTTCAGAATAATTATTAGTATTGGCATTTAAAAAATCACAGCTGGTAAAGACTACTGCTTTATTTATTTATTTATATTTTTTTCTCACACAACCTTGTCTGATTTTGACATTCCTATAGCAGACAGCTGTATTAGAGCACTCTTGCTTTCCCCTTGAATACCACTTGGAGACCAGAGCTGGTGATAATTGTAGCTGCTTTTCTTCCTTCGAATACATTCACAAATTCTGCACTGAGTACCAGTGTGATTGTGGATGTAATTTCAGTTGTATGGAACCACTTTATCATAACTGGAGGAAACCAGGCAAAATTTTACACAATGCTCCATTATGATAGAATTATCTCACTGGGTTCACTTTGCATATTTGAAGTGGAAGGTTTTATCTCTTTGCATTGTTTTTTTAAAATAAATTTATTTATTTATTTATTTATTTTATTGGCTGTGTTGGGTCTTTTTTGCAGTGTGCAGGCTTTCTTTTAGTTGCGGTGAGTAGGGGCTACTCTTCATTGCGGTGCACGGGCTCCTCATTGCTGTGGCTTCTCTTGTTGTGGAGCACGGGCTCTAGGCGCATGGGCTTCAGTAGTTGCGGCTCACAGGCACTAAAGCACAGGCTCAATAATTGCAGCGCACAGGCTTAGTTGCTCCGCGGCATGTGGGATCTTCCTGGAGCAGGGATCGAACCCGTGTCCCCCTCATTGGCAGGCAGATTCTTAACCACTGCGCCACCTAGGAAGCCCTGCATTGTTAATTTAAGCATTCATGATATCCATTATGGGCTTTTAAAATCTATGCATTAAATACTCATTGATTATGTGGTGGCATTTACATTGTTAGGTTTTGAAATGAAGTCCTTAATTTTACCTATTTTCAGGCTTAAAAAACCAAACCAAACCAAACCAAACCAAACCAAACCAAACCTGCATCTGCACACTTTACCTAAACCCTTTCAGAGGTCTCCTTAAAATTGGCACACTGACTTTGGACTACACTTCCACAGGGCGATTCATAAAAATAAATGCCAAACACTAGGCAACAATAGAAGGAATTGACAGTGGATCAAAAGTTTAACAACGCATTTCCTTTTAGAAATGTCAGCATCAGCTTTCTCACAATCAGGAAATAAAGAAGGCTGTGCTTTCCCACTGGCCCAACAGTTGAAATGCAAACACATCAGCGGAAGAAAGTGGTTATGTCAGTGTGGGGATGCAATTGTGTAACTGGATAGAACAGTTTTATTTGTTAGCTCAAATATTTTCTGATTTATATTTTTATTTAATTATGTGGCCCAGGCAGAACCAAGGTCATAATATTGATAAATTGGGGGAAAATAGTTTCTTCTTTTAGAATCAGTTCCAAAACATCTACACATCAACATGACATCTACATTAGCTTAGTTCTTACTCATATGACAGCATCTTCAACTCTGAATTTATCAGGATTCCTATAAAACCAAACTTAGAGCCTGAGTCTAATTGTGCTTTCTGTACAGTTCATCTAACTTGTGTTCTGAGCTCTCTGCTATCTACCTTCTGTCTCTCCCTGGGCTCTGTAACTGAAATCTCCAACCGGGACTCTCTGGAATGCTATTTGCAGGTAGATACAATGTTTCCTAGTGGAGTGTGCCTGTCCAAAGTGATACAGTGTCTAAACCACAGCCTTCCACTCTCCTGAGATTCAAGTAACTGTAAAACAATCTAAAAATTGTTTGGGATGAGGGAGATGTATGTGAGGAATGTTTTTAATAGAATTTAACCTCTCTCATTTCTAAACCTTGCTTTCAGACAGTTTTAACAACTGGACAAAATGGAAACCAGAGGGATCTCTTGTCTTAGAACACAGCAGCTTTCTGGATCCTAAAACCCTGGCCATTCTCCTAAGTGAGGTGAGTAATTTAGTCAAATGTCTGGCACACGCAGCCAGCTCCCTCAAGGCCAGGAAAGGGACCATGTTTGTCTTATTCACCATAGGTACTCCAAGCATAGAGATCAGTACCTGGCACACAGCACACTATAAATATTACTGACTGATTGAACAGTAAACATTCAATGTTTTTTGTTTTTGTTTTTTAACAAAATGACAGATGATAGATGATAGATAGATAGATAGATAGATAGATAGATAGATAGATACAGATGTATCAATAGTAATCTTATGTCATAGTTGGACCCACAGGAATTAAAAAAAATTATTTTACTAACTTTAACAGATGACTATAAACAGCTAACCTACATGATATATTTAGAGATGTATTAGATTTTACTGTTGGAATCATCAAGGCTTTTTGAAGCTATAGGTAGAATGGAATTAAGGCCAGAACTTGAAATGCATTTCTAGGCTTAAAACCCAGTGCTCTATCTATCCCCTAATGATTTGCTAGATAATATGATGGTCGTAGAGACAGAACATGACTTAAACTTGCCTTTATGAGGTAGCATAATAGATGCTCACTTTGATTATGGGTGATTGACACAGTTTGGTTTTGACTAATTGGCAAAATGGCAGATCTGTGTCTAATTCTGCAACTCATGGTATACACAGCAAACTGTTGGTGCTCAAATGTTAATAAAAGAGCAATGCACGCCAAGTATCAGGTGTCCTAGATGCTCAATGGGGATAAGCATTATTGACATACTTAGATAAGTGGATTATAAATAGTGGGAAAATTAACTTTAATTGAAATTAAATGACAGCTTAGAGGTTGACAGCGAGTCAGTCATTTTGTTGGTGGATAAGACATGACTATTAGGCCTCACTTGAGGTCACTGGGGCAGTTCAGTAACACAGCAGAGCACTCAGGAAAAAAAGCTGCTTTTGCATTTGTAATTCACAGATGTGAATTCTGGCTGTGCGGTCTGGGTGAGTTGAGTTCCTGCCCACTGCCCAGGCTTTGAGGACCCCTGCTCTGGCTTCACCCATATGGGAAAGGAATTCCATGCTCTCTGAACACCGTGAGCCCTGGAACTTACTACCTTGCCACTTCCAGGAGTGATTGTCCAAGGCTGGACCATTGCGGGAGGTATCACCAAGGGGTAGCTTTTGTGAGGGGCGTGATGTAGTTTGGATGTGCAGGCTGGCGTGTCCTCATGTGTATGAGCCTTTTTGTAATACGTGATGGAATGGAGATGGGAGAAAATGGGGTGTGAGTTTCAGGCCAGAAGCTGGTAGTTCTTACCCCACTGTGTTCTAGTTAACTTATAGCTTTAAGAATTTATGGTGGGGTCTATATTAGCTTGCCCTGGACCGTTCCAAACTTCAAGGCAGGCCTGGAACTAGGGCAAGTCACGTAACCTATTTTAGTCTTAGTTTCCTCATCTGTAAACAGGATGATAGTAACTATTCCACTAACCTCAAAGGGTTGGGGGTGGATCTTAAAAATAATTACAGTTTGTTGAGCACACATCATGGTTCATGCGCTATGCAGAGCACTTTGAATGGATTCTATTGGATCCTCACAAATCTTCAGGGCATGCAATTTTTATCCCATTTTTAAAGAACAGAAAACAGGCCCAGAGAGGTTAAGTCTCTCTTCTGGCCTCCTCTTCCCCATTAGGGGCACAGCTGAGAAAATACATGAAACAGTCTCCTACACATACAAGGTAACACTATAGTTATTCATTGGTTTACATCATGTTGGGGGATCCAGCAGTGAACAAAATATCATTGCCTTCAGATGCTTACATTACAGTGGAGGGAAACATCAATAAATAAATCAAGTAAGGAAAATATGTAGTATGTCAGACGGTGGTAAGGAAAGCAAGGAAGAGAACCAGGGCATGTGAAGATACAGGGAAAGTGACATGAATAAAGATATGAAGGAGGGGAGGGAACACCATGCTAGGTTTTGTTTGGTTTTGGTTTTTGGTGGGTGGGGGGGTGGGGCACTGAGTTAGGTGGCGGAGTCACAACAAAGCAAAAGGCCATGAGGATGGAGCTTGCTTACTGTGTTCCAGAAGCAGTGCAGAGGTCAATGTGTCTGGGAAATGAGCATGAGGTAGAGTAGCAGGAGGTGAGGTCAGAGAGATAAAGGGCAGGAGAGGAGGACCAGGTCTGTAGGCCATGATAAATAAGGACCATGGCTTTCATCCTAAAAGTGATGGGGAGCTAATGGACCTTTTTTTTAACATTTTTAATTTTTATTATTTTTTATTTTTAGCAGAGGAGTGACATGAGCTGGAGTGAAAAGACTCACTCTGGATCCTTGGATGCTGGAGGCAAGGGCAGAAAGGGAGGCCAGGGAGGTGGTTATTGCAAAGTTCAGGCAAAAGGGGATGCTGGTGTGGACCCAGGTCATGGCAGTGGTGGGTAGAGGTTAGAGTTCAGATATGACACTCTGAAGGTTGAGCTGACAGGTTTACTGAAACTTGTGGGGAGTTAAGAGAAAGGAAAGAGTCAAGAAAGACACTAAGTTTCTTCACCCGGGCAATGGGTGACAGATATAGATGCCATTAGCTGGAATGGGGAAGACTGTGGGTGGGGCATGTTTGGGGTAGGAGATCTGAAGCCTGGTTTGCACATGTGAATTCTGAGATCTCTACTAGGCACCAGATGGAGATGTCAGGTGTGTTTTCTCACCTCATTGGATTTGATTTTTCTTCTCTCTCTTCACAGAGCTGTAATGGCACTTATTCAAGGTGGTGGTCTATGTTATAAAGAGTTTGATGCTGGGCCTCAACTGAGGGCTTTGAGAGAAATATGGGGAATCAGTAATATCGAGGGTCTAGAGATACAATTTGTAACTCAGATTCAGTTTCAGAAGGTTCCGCTGGGACGGTCCCTTCTCTTGGAAGCCATGTAATCTGTTTAATGCCACCAGGTGACTTCAGGACCCTAAAATGTTTGTTCATAACGTATTCCAAGTATTTAAAATAAACTAGATGTTGAATAAGTATGTTTGAAAATTTGAAAAAAGTTCAGTGTGCTAGGCCATGAAAGTAATAATCCTCCTCTGAGTGTGTCCTCCATACAGACAGCAAAACACGAACTTGTTGGGGGTGGGGGAAAGGGAGGCAGATAAAAATAAAACCCTAGGACCAGAACTCCAGAACCGTTCCCGCTACTTGGCTGACCTTACACACCTCGACCTGGCTTGGGGGGGGGGGGGGTGGGGGGGGTGGGGGGGGTGAGGACGCAGCAGCAGCATAGGCGGTGACATCTTAAAGGGCTCTGTCCTAGTGTCTCTGCACCAAGTGGATCTGGCTTGGATCCAGGGTCTGGAGGTTTATCCGGCTCATGCCAAGCCACATCTGCCAGTGTTTCTGCTTATGTCACAGAACTTACTGTCCGGGTCTCACCTTTAAATCTGGAGTGTCTGCCCGTCTGGGGGTGGTGTTTAGTGTTGAACTGGCACGTTTCCATCTCCTTAGTTTCGTGGTCCCCTAAGTGTCTGAAGGTGCCTGATGAGCACGGGAGGCAGGAGAGGAACGCCTTCCTCGCAGCAAGTTACAAAGAAGCCAAATAAATCCCTAGAGGATTGATCGCCTCTGAAGCGACTCGGAGCCAACCCCTGGGTTCAAAAGGACTGCCCAGGGCAGCCCAAGCTGCGGGCCGGACTTCTATTCCGGGTCGACTTTCGGCCCTGGCGGCCGAGGTCCGGCGCCAGGGGGAGTCTGGAGCCGCGACGCGACGCGACGCGGTGGGTCCCCCGGGGCCCACGTCGGGTGTGGGTAGGGGGCGCGGCGTGCGCCGGGGAAGGGGTGGGGAGCGGGCAGCCTGCGTCCTCCGCCCCGGCGCCGGGGCGCGCAGCCTCCCCGAGGCCAGGTGGTGCGGGATCCCCGCCAGCCCGTCCCGGGCGCTGCGATCCCCGACCGCCCCGGCGCGCGGCTCACCTGGGCAGCAGAAGGTGCCGCTGGGCGAGCGAGGGCGCGGCCGGCGCGCTGGCTGGGGGCGCGGGGGCGGGACCGGGCGCCGCGACGCCCCACCCCCGCCGACGCGGCGCGCGCCCACTGGCCGCCGGCCTGTCACTCGCTCCTCACCATGGTTGCAGCACAAAGCGCCCGGCCCCGGAGGCCGCTTCCTCCCTGAGGAGCGGCGGGGCGGCGCGGAGGCGCAGGAGGAGGAAGAGGCGGGGAAGAGGAGGGGAGTCGCCGCTTCCCAAACACTCTCCGGGGGGCTGTGCGCGACGCCCGCCGCGGAGAGTCCGGACCAGGTGCCCGCGGCCGCTTCCCTCCACGCCCACAGACCGGGAACAAAGTTGCCGAGAGCCAGCGGGCCGAGCGCGCAGCCGGGGGCGCTCTGGCCGCTCCGCGCGCGCCCATGGGGGGAGGCGGCGGCTGCGGAGCGCACGGCGGCGGCCGGGGCGGCGGCGGCGGGGCGGCCCGAGGGGATGTAGCAGCAGTCGGGGGGCTCGGCCGAGCGCAGTAGACGGAGCCCCCGCGCGGCGGGGACGGCAGCCGAGGCGACCCGGCTTCGCAGCGCCCGGACCTGAGCCTGTCCTCGGACGGCGGCCGCGGCGCCCGAGTGCTTCCCGGAGACCCCAGGCGGCGACGCGAGCCCCCGAGAGGAGGGGGCGGCCCTGCGCGCGGAGGAGCAGGAGGCCCGTGCGTCCCCGCCTTCCCACCTCTCCGCCGCTCGAACTCCCTAAAAATAACTCAGGCCCGCGGGGGCCGGGAGGAGCCGCCGCCGTACCCGAGAGGAGCCGGGGAGGCGTGTCGAGCCCGGGCCCGGAGGGAGCCTTCCCGGCCGCGCGGCGCGGAGGAAGCGGAGGAGGCGGAGGAAGAGGGAGCCCCGGGTCGCCGGGAGCCGCGGGGACCCTCGGGCCTCGCGCGCCCGCCGCCCCGCCGCGCGCCCCGGACCCCACCGCCCCGCCGCCGCCGCGGTTTGGCTGGTTGGCCCGAGGCGGGCGGGCGGAGCGCGCAGGGCGGAGGCGGCGGCGGCAGCGCTGGGCCGGGAGGAGGCGGCCGAGGGCGCGGAGCGGCCCCGGCCCGGGCCGCGGGGGGAGATGGCGTCCTACGTGGATAACAGCTTCCGCCAGGCGGTGATGAAGAACCCGGCCGAGAGGACCCCCCAGGTGAGCCCCGCGTCGCCCGCGCCCTCCCTGCCCCTGCCCCTCCCGACGCCGTTCGCCCCGCGCACCCGCGCCTCCTTTATGGCCCCCAACTTCCAGTGGCTTCGCATCTCCGAGTCTTCCCCTGGCCGTCCTGGCTTTATTCTCTCCTCTCCTGGATCTTCTCTTTTTCGCTGCCCTCCCGGTACTGACCTGCCCCTGCGATTGCCCGGCGGGGCAGGGAGGTCTCTCCCGAGCGTCCCCTCTTCCCAGCGGGGCGCGGGGCCTGTGAGTCTCGGGGCGGGGGGCGTCATCTCCCGTCGGCTGGCCCCTTCTGCCATCCCGGCCGCAGGCTACCCTCCTCCCCGGGCTTGTGGCCCCTTCGACCTTAAGAGTTCTTCGGTGTTTGCAAAGGTGTAGGAGGAAACTTGTAGGCTCTGCGGAACACAAACCTGTGGTGGCCTTCTAAAGTAAAACGTTGAGATGTTTGTATATTTACAACTTTGCTCTTTTGAAAATGGGATGCTGCTTTCCAAGGAAGGGGGAAAAAAGTTGAATAGCTAGGCTAGTGCTTTTAGTTTCAATTGCAGACAGAACTGCAGAGCAGGCATATTCAGATACACCCCCGGGAAGGGCACGCTGCGGATTCTTTTGGTGTTGCACAACCTTGTCAAAATTAGATAAGTTTGTTAACCTTTATACATTCGTTTACCTTCAGGCTTATTTTCCTCTGGCTTTAAGTGGAGGAATTGCTGATGTTGTTGGATCTGGTCGTCTCAAGTTGGACTGTAGAGAAGGAAATTTTATAAAAATGTGGTGGTTTGATTTTTTTTGTGCTTTTAGTTGCTGACTGGATAATGACGCATGCTTCTAAGCGTTGGGATGGTGACTACAGGGGATCCTGCTGCCAACCGTCTTAAGACAAATAAGCACTCCTGATCCTTGGGACCATCAGACATTTAGGATCTAATGCTTGGAAGAGTTGCTTCCTTGTTAGGTGTTGGATGCCATCTGTTCAGATCCAAATGCTCTCCTTCTCTGCCGTTGATTGTCATTATTTAATTCAGGGAGAAGAGAATAAAATAGACTCTTCCACTGGCTGCCTTTGGACAAGGCCCAGGAATGGCACCTGGTACCGTTTTTGGTTTTTCATTTTTTTCTGATGGAATTGTCACATCTGGGGATCATAGAGTGCATATATTTACCAAGTGTGTGGAAGATGGGTGGTAATTTTACAAGGAAAAATTCATTTCACAGTGTCTCCAGAAAGTTCCTCTTCCAAAGGATAACTTTATCAAAAACAAGGAATGTCCTGCTTTGGCCTTGTTGCACTGTTTCTCATGTGCCTTCCGTATCTACTGTTGGTTTTACAGTTGTTAGTCAGTCTTATGCATCTGAAAATGCATGTTCCCAGTCACAGTGTGATGGAAAAGCACATTTCAGTGAAATGTTTCAATGCCTTTCAGTGTGTGAAGTGCAAAGTGAAATCACACATGTCTCGCAAGGCAGGTCAGAAGATGATGTCAGAGGTCTTTAGTGGAAATTAGAGAGGGGGAAGTGGTGTCTTTGGTTGGTTGATTAGAATAGCAGTGACTCAAAACCTACTATCAGGTGGGTGGAGGGAGGAGTCACCGAACAAGACTGGAAGAGACAAAACCTCCACTGTGACAGCGTGTGGATTGTGCCAAAGAAATGCACTGTTAAACTTTCCTGTTTCCGTGCCAGTTGTGGAGAACAGAGAGAAAACCGACCAGCATAGAACTTGGCCCCAGTCAGAAGTGGGCCAGTTGTTACTAACACCACAATGTGAAAGCTTCACTGACAGCCTGAAAGCAGCACATTTCCCCCCACCAGACCTTCATAGAGCAAGTCACCCTAGAGAAACCTACCAAACATTTTGAGCATTCATAAGTGTCCACCCTATTAACACTGATGGTTGTTTGGTTATTACTAATGCAGACCTCCATGTTTACTTACTATTTTAAAGAGAAAATAGTTGGAAATGTGAATGTTTTCCACCTTTACCTGGCTTGTCAAAAATAATTATTTTCTAAAAGTTTGAAATTTACTCAAAAGTAAAAAAAAAAGTTTTAATAGCAGGTGCCTTTTCTGTTGAGTGCTTTGTGAATGCAAGGGCTGGACGTTTTTCTGTACTGTCTTTTCTCTTGACTGCTGGAGAGTTAGAATTTTGTGATATAAAAGCAAAGTTATTAAATACATTTGATATGGACAGACAGATATGAATTAGGAAAGTTTTACTGTCATGCTTCCTCCTGTTTCTCAGGATAGATTTGGTGGAGGAGTCTGTATGATTCTTATGGCAGGCAAAAGATGCTTTAAAAGAAAAGAGAAACATATATAAATATCTTTTGTTAAATTTCTTTTTTTTTTTAAACCTGCCAACCCAGTTTGTCTCCCAAACCCTGAGAAGACATAGTTTTGTACTAGGTCAATCAATTGCCTAGAGGTAATCATGCTGTCACTCGTGTAGCCTAGAAAGTTAGCTAAGAAGTTTGCTCGAAGAGAATCTGGGGGGTGGGGGAGAGCCTCAGTTCAAACACAGGGACTTTGAAAAGTATTATGAAATTAGGAAGCTTTTTACACCCACCTGGAAAATGGGAACCCATTTTCCCATTTATTTAGGCACGTCACTAGAGGGGGACTGGTAAGGAGAAACAAACCAAATTGTCACTTGAATTTTTAGCCAAATCTCGCATATTCAGATTTAAGGGGCTGTCACAATTTCACCTGATGTTTTCTGAGAGGAGGAGAAAAGCTGTCTTTACTCCAGTGGTGTGTCCCATATTGTGTGTCTGGAAAGTGGCTAAGTCCTAGTCAGCTGGGCAGTGTATTCTCAATAACAAACCTCCTTGAAAATAAGGAACACTAAACGTTCTATTAATATGTTTCAGTGCACCTCTGTTGAAAAACAGGAATCTTAAGTAATTGCTTTATTAAACTATTTGGGTTTATGTCTTTACTCACTTACATGGGAAGCTTGATCACCTAAGCAATTTAGTGAAGTGAAAGACATAAATTACAAACTGCCACCCCCCCCCCCACCCCGCAAGGCTTTAAACAGTAGAATGATTTTTCTAAACTATTTTATTAACTGAGTTCAGACCCTTTCAGATTGCTTACGTAGAGAGTTTAAATGCCTGTTTTTAGTTTTTCAAGTGAAACGTCTATTGTAGAATTATTTTTTCTGCTTAAAAGATTTAACATGTTTTTAGCTAGTTGTAAAAGTTACTTTTTAAAATAGTTTGTGTAAAACAGCTCCTGCCTCATCCCTTCCTAGTTAGTAATATTACTTTGTTCTTCACTACTGATTTTTTTTTTTTTGCTGTTACAGCTTTTGATTTAGTTGTTAATTCATGAATTTTTCATTGGAGACTTCATAACGGTATAAGACTTAATTCTGTGCAAAAAGTCACTCAGTAGAATATGTCTTGAGTCATAATGACAGGGCTGAAAAAGTGCCTTTAGCCCAGAGAGCTTTAAATTATGAGAATCTGCACAAAAGAGTATCTCTGGCGACTATTTAACTTTCAAATCTAGTGGAAGAACTGTGTCTATGACAGATAAATTTTGCATCTCTTTTTTAGCATTGATTATGAGCAGTCTTTTATTTTCATCTGACAACTTATACTTTGATTATATTTTGGCTCATTTGGGGGCTCTGGTAATAAATTGTCCATTAAGTAGTTTTTGTTCTTAAAACACAACTAAATGATCTGGGTGCCTTTTGAAAAGCATGTCTCACAAAGGAATGACTGTTTGGCTACAAGCATTTAGCTTTCATAACAATGATATTTGAATTTGCAGGTTAAAAAGATACATATTTATTACTGAAGAAACCAATTTCAAACTTATTAGCATGTGGGTCTGAACAAGTGAGGACTTAAATTTATGGTAAAAATTATTAATGTTCTTTTGCAATGTTGATGGAAACTTAGTCGCCTTCCAATAACCTTTTAAACATTTGGTAATTAACAGTTCCATAATTAGCTTTGCATATCTTGGCTGAGGTTCAAAATGAATCTCTCAACTGCACTGCTTTGTAGAGGCTGGTTTAACACAGTCCTTCCCAGACCCTGGGCTTTCACAGACACTCAAAAAAACAAAACAAAACAAAACAAAAAACCCCAAAACCCCAAAACAAAAACCCAAAATTAAAAATTAAGAGGACTTCCTGATTGGCAACTTGTTGCAGTTTTCTTCCTCTCAAGAAAGGATGTAAAAAAAGCAAAACCAGCTATAACCTCCTGTCACTATCATTTTAGTTTATTTATGAAAACTAGCCATGCTTCTTCTTTTTCTTTTTAAATTGAAGTATAGTTGATTTACAATGTTGTGTTAATTTCTGCTGTACAGCGAAGTGATTCAGTTAAACATATATAAATTCTTTTTTTAAAATTCTTCTCCATTATGATTTATCATAGGATATTGAATATAGTTCCCTGTGATACACACTAGGACCTTACTAGCTTATCCATTCTATATAAAATGATTTGCATCTACTAATCCCAAATGCCCAATCCATCCCTCCCCCACTCCCCTCCCCCTTGAAACCACAAGTCTGTTCTTTTTTTAAAAAAATTTACTGTTGGCCTGAAAAAACTTTATCCAGGTGGGTTTTGGGGGGAGTTCAATGAACACAATAAGGTCTGTCTTGGGTGGTGTTTGAAATTCAAGTCTTATAAAGTCATATTACATACAGTAATAGTGGCATGTGCTTCCAACATAAATAAGCTATTTCAAATAAAGTACAGTAACTTTTTCAAAACACAGGAAGACTATGCCTTCTTGACTCATTTAAAAACTTTTTTTTTTTAGCTTTGTTACTTATTTTGTAAGTTTTATAGGTAGTGAAAAGGAATTGCAATTACCTCAGAGAACGTTGATGTAGACTAGTGTAAAGAGATATGGACATGTGGACCCTGGTGATAGTTCCTTGCTATCTGTATTATATGAGCTGTTCCCTCTCCTTACCCCATTTTTGGTAACAGTTTCCTCATCTTAAAATGTGGATAAGGTTGTTTTGTGGATGAAGTGGAAGAACGTACACTTACTGTTGAGTGCAGTGCCTGATTTTAATGCCGTACCTATTATTTACCAGACCTTGGGGACTCACAGATGAAATGAGATGTCTGTCCCTCAAGTAACTCACCAGTCTGTTGTGTCATAGGTAGGAAGTGATTCATTAGTGCTGTAACAGCTGTTCTAGGCCAGCACTGCCAAGGCTGGGGACTTCTGGGTGAGTGTGTGTTAAGCCTTAGGGGGAGTAGGCATTCGCCCACCAGTGGACCAAAGGGCTATGAAGGACTTTCCAGACTAACCCATGGTCATATAAGCAGCACACGAGGTTGCAAGAAAATACGTGTGGACCTTTGTTCAGTGTGCCTGGAGCCAGGGGATCGAGTGGTGGATGGAAAGTGACTCTACATGTCCTGTCGCAGCTTGTGGTTTACAGAGAGTGGGAGGAGACAGGAGTTCTGTTAAAGGCAGAGGTCTGCTTTCCAGGCTGGAGATGGTTGAGAGCGCGAGTGTCACAGTGGAGATGTCCACTGTGCCGGACAGGCTGGCTGCACGTGTGCACATTCATAGCCCCTGCTCAGCATGTCATGCTGTGCACGCGTTTACACCAGTGCAGCCTAATCACAGCATTTCTTAGTTCGTAGGAAAAAAATCCAAATTGTTGAATATAATTTTTTTTTTATTTTTAAGTTTTTTTTTTTTTTTAACTTGTACTATTTTTCCTTAAACTTTGATGTCTTCCCCATTTCCATTCTGGAATCTGATATGAAGTAGCTAATTTCTCATGTCATTATGCTAAGTATGTTAGTATTTCCTAATCTGTGATGACAGTGTGATTTCCAAGCGTTCCATCCTTTGGAAGAGTTGAGGAGCATCTGAATTTAAGCTTACAGTTGACTTGTGATGGCACAAGGTAACGATTGTAGCGAGTTTGTGAGGGCAGTTCCTTATTCCCCTGCATCATTTTTTATTTAGATAGATTACCATTGTAATTAGGAAGGAACAGCAACTTGCAGTACATATAATTGGTTTTCTGTAGCTTTGTCAGAGCGCGAATATATATAGTCAGTAAAAATATGTTCAGTGGTTATAATGTCAGCCTTTGTGGGGGGAGAGTAAGCTGATTGGCACATCATTTTGACTGTTAGGATTTTTATCTTTTCAGGACAAAAACCACCTCTGGTCTCACATGCTAACTAACCAGGACTTACTGCACTGTTATGAAATATGTTTCTTGCCGTTTTCAAATGTGTTCTTTTTCAGTCAGTCGGGGTAGTTGGTGGTGTCAGGTTAGGTTTTGTAGAGTGGGAGGTTTAGTCTTTGTGTTTTAGATTCTCTTGGCACCACCATTTCTGTGCTTTCACCTCCATGAGGCAATAAAAACTGTTTTGGAGGGGTTGGTGTGCCTTGAACAGGGACCTTGTTTTGTCATTGGAACTAAAACCCTCTTCCCTCTTGCTACAGTTCTCATTACTTGCCTTCTACACATTGAGAATTATCACTTGTGGAAGTTTAGAACTTCTCAGATATTTAATATGAGCTAAATGAATTGAAATCAGAGCTTACATGTTGAGCCTGTTAACTGCTGGTTAACTGTTGACAGACCAACACTTACGGACACTTGGCAGCTTTCTGTTCTCAACCAGTGGCATTTGTTCCTCCCAACATAAAAGCTAACCCGAAAAGAAAAGACCCTGAAGAAGAATTAGCCGTCGGCGGGTTATTCTAGGGAGGCCTGATAGTTACTTTCCTAGAAGCCAGCCGGCAATCAGTGGATCTGAAGGATTGGGGCGTGATGGCAATTATCTTATCTCTCCTGAGTATTCGCGCTCTAGCTGAAACTCATTATCTTGTAAAACAAATTTTTTTTTTGGTTTGAGATAATTGTAGATTCACACGCAATTATAAGAAATAATGCAGAGATCCTGTGTACCTTTTACCCAGTTTTTCCCATTACAGATATCTTACAAAACTGTGGTATAATATCACAGCGAGGATATTGACATCGATAAAGTCTAGAAGCAGAAGAATTCCGTCACCACAAGAATTCTTCTTGTTGCCTTTGTATAGATACAGTTACTCCCCAACCCTACCACTTGGGAGGACTAATCTCTTCTCTATTGCTATAATTTTGTTATTTCAAGAGTGTTATGTAAATGAAATCATAGACTATTTGACCCTTTGGATTGGCCTTTTTCACTCAGTATAATTAAGGCTTCTTACCTTTTGGCTAAAATGAATTTAGCTACTATTGTCTCTCAATGGTTTGGGCTGTGTTCTTGAAATACCAGAATTATTTTGGGATGGGTGTGGCACAAGGTAAAGTGGATTTAAACAATGACAGTGTTGAGAAAATTCGATAATAATATGTATAAAATAAAGACCAAAGATCGTCAGGTCTTGAATGAGCAAGAGTTGTAAGAGTACAACACATTTGGGATGTTTCAATATATATAGTTTTTTTCTATAAATTTTTTTTTCTTGTTCATAATGTAAACGATAAAGGTAGTCTTACCATCTATGATCCCTCATTCAAAGAAATTACCTGATCTTCCCCAACTGAAGTGGCATTTTACAATTCAGAAGGAAGTCTAATGAATGTATTTACAAAGGAGTCCCAGTGGGACAATTTAAACAACAAAATAAAGAAGGATTATAACCTCAAGGGAAAAAAAATCCATGAGCTCATGCCAATATAAATAAATGATCAAAGAAATAAATAGGGGAGAAGAGACAGCTCTTTGTTATGGTAGAATTCCAATTAAAAATGGAGAAGGTATGATGGAAATGGAAAATCACCAGTAGGCAAACCTCACAGTGATAATTGTTGCCAGCGAGAATCAGTAGATGCCAGAATTAGTGGGTGAGCGTGTGATGAGTATATCTGTCAGGTGTCAGAGTATGTGTCTCCCCCACAAGATTAATTATGAAGAGAAACAGCAGACACGAAATTAACTGGGTGATTGAAGTTAGATCACAAGGCATAGCTACATCACCGTGCACCAAGAAGGGCACATCTGAAGTGATGTTCTTACTAGAAAACCCTTCAATTTAAGTGTCAAAAAACACTAAACAAACTCAAATTTTGGGGCACTGCAAAGTGGCTAGTACTCAAAAGTGTCCAGGTTATGAAAGGATGAAGTGCTAAAGGAGAGTCACAGATTGGAGGAGCCTAAGGAAGCATGATAACCAAATGAGCTGTGGGATTCTGGTTAGGTCCTGGACCAGAAAGTAAACATGGGGACAACTGATGAAATTTGAATAGATAGTTTTACTGTGGTTATTTAAGATGGTGAATTGTGGCAGACTGGATGAAGAGTCTATAGGATCTCTGAACTACTTTTTTCTTTCTTTTTTAAATAACTTCTTTCAGTCTAAAGTTATTTCAAAATTAAAAGTAAAAAACAAAAAACAGCTTTTGGAATTTTATGGTAACTGACAAGGGGCTACCAAATTATTTTTGAAAATAATCTTTTTCCAGATTTAATCTTAACAAAGAGCTCAGTATCTTTCAGCTAAATATTTTGTGTACGTTGGGCTATTAGTGACATTTCTGAAGCGATGTAGTAGAGGGAGTTTAAAATACATATGCACGCACACACGCACGCACGCACACATGCATACACGCACACACGCACGCATACACGCACACACATGCATGCATGTGCTTATAAATAAATGGACCAGAAGAGCTAAAATTTATTCACCTTTATTCCTACTTGATTTTTGTAGATTTTAAAAATGCAGTGTATTTTACCAGTTGTGAAGGTTTCATGACCCTAAATGCAAGTAAATTAGAGTATTTGGTATTAAAATGTGTAGGAGATAAAATATTCCATGCACATGAAGCACAGTAGAAAAGAAATTGTAATAGTTTAAGGAAGTCAGTCTAGGTGAAATCAGGTTTGTAGGGTCCCTCTCCTTTTCCTTTCCTGTGAACCTAGAAAGTCTTTAAATTGTCACTTTTGGTAGAGTGAGGGGGTGGCGGGGAGGGAAGGGCTGGCAGGGAGTGTTGAAGGAGGCTGGGGGGAGACACTGTTACAGCTGCAGATGGTAAGACCTCCTAAGCTGTGTGTGCAGGGTTTCATTAAAGTCAGTTCGGGATAGAAATAGCTCTGCAAATCTTTTTTCCTTATATGTGTGTGTGTGTGTGTGTGTGTGTGTGTGTGTGTATAAATGGAAAATTGAAATGTAAAGGCATATACATATATAAATACCTTTGCCTTTCAATTATAAAGCCACTGCCCACCCCCAAAAGCACCTACTGTTCTTTCTCTGTGTGTGGTAAATACTGGAGAACACATACTGTTTTTGTATGCTGTGTATTTTTTTTTCCCTGTAACTGAAATTGGTGCTGGAAGATTGGATTAAAAAATGTGGGCCCTAACATTTGAGATAGCCACAAATAAAACGTAAGCTGGGAGGTATTTACTATTTTCAGTTATAAAGATAAATACCACTTGTTTTCTGTATTTTAATGTAATTTTTTTTCCTGTTTGTTGTTTTCCATAATAAATTGCATTTGAGGGCACAAGTGAAAAAGAAAAGAGCTGGCCAGCCTTTGAAGTAACTAAAATCTTATTTAAAAAAAAAGTGAAGATGTGTAGGTGTTGACTCATGCTACTTAACATCCATCCAGTTGTTCTGGATATAAGGAACTATTTGAAGTCTTCAAGGCAGTACATTTCTGAATTCTTCCCTAAGCTACATGATAGAGTCTTGCAAACTCCATTTTCTTTTAAGCACACTCAAATTTGTTACAAAATTCTTGGTCGGATTGTTAGAAATATTTGGCAAAGTTACATTGTTTGGTATTAAGAAACTGCTTGATCAAATTTATGCATTTTTCAAACAACTAGAGATGAGTTTTAAAAACTCATGAGTTAAAGAAATTGAAATACAGTAGCATGAAATGCCAAGAATTGAGGAGGAGAAGAATTTGACTTCATTTCAGTTTCTTCTAGTCCTCATGCGTGTTGGATCCCCTTACTTCTGTAGAGCTGGGACAGACTGAGGGGCGAGCTTTAGGGGCAGACGTTATCAAGCCCTGCCCTGCGCCTTCAGTTTGGGAAAACACAGACTCTTTTAGAGGCAGACAGTGTATGCAGAGACCCACAAGTTATTTATCCCCGAATGTGAATCTCCAAACCCAGTGTCATCTGAGACTTAAGTTGCAATGGGTGAGAATTCCTATCTTGATTCCGTTTTCTCTGGTATGGTTTAAATCTACATCAGTTAGAGGAAGCCTGGGGTGGGGGTGGGGGTGGGGGGCGGGGAAGGGAGGGGCAGCATGGTAAAATCATTTCACTTTAAAAGTCTTTGTCCCCACTTGATATATTGTGGGATGCCTGTTTTCCTTTGTTAGTTGCACATTTGTATCTTTAAGTGTATTCACAGAGTAGTCATTTTGAGTTTACTTAGTGTATTTCCTTTATCTAACCTGGGGATTATGACCCTGGACTTTGCTGTCCAGACCACAGACTGCTTTATGCTCCTGGGCAGGTTACTTAACTTCAGTGGGTCTCAGGCTTTTGGATTTCAGGGACTTTTTAAAAATCATAAAACTCTGGAGTCCTGAAATTGATTTGTCACCTATTTATTTTGCCATGTCAGCGTGTTAAAGTGAATATAAACTTTCTTTCCACTAGTCTCATTTCATAAAAGAATGGACATTTTTATATTATAAAAATAGAAATGTTAGGGGAAACACTGACTGAAACTCTCTGCCCTGGCCAGGCAAAGACAGTAACACTTTGCATGAGTTATTTCACGACAGGAAATGCTGGTAAAGAACATGGAACTAACAAGCCACCACCAAGCAGAAGAATAAGGGAAAGGTCAAAAGGAGAGACGGCAGTCCACATGTCCTACCAATCTCCCGGAATCCTTCCTCGCTGGAATCCTCCTTGGCTGAGTGATGTGCGTGCCACCAGGAAGGACCCTGGGTCAGAATGACTGTCCAGAGACAACCCAGAAGCTGATCCCATCACCATAGAACCCGAGACTGCGAGCTGCGTGGCAGAGCAGTCCTCCTGGGTTCCCTCACCCTCCTGCTCTCCACCCTGGAGCTCCTTCCCAATAAGTCTCCTGCTTTGTCAGCACACGTGTCTCCTCGGAAGATTCATTTCCGAGTGTTAGACAAGAGCCCACTCTCGGGCCCTGCAAGGGGTCTCCCTTCCTGCAACAGAAAGGTCACAATCTCAGAATAAATAAATTGAGCTCTGTTTCACCATATTCTTCTGTTTTTATCAGGGATTTTTAAAATTTTACCATGGGTGACTATGGTAATATTACCAACCTCACATGGTTGTGAAGGTTAAACATATTTGTGTATATTTAACAGTCTTCTTTAACAGTCTCTGGCTGGAGTGTTTAATATTTGTTATTATTAACATTATTATTTTTCAGTAGTTGGTATTCATTTATCCCTTAGATAATATTTCATCATTCATATATCTTATGATTAATTCACCAAACTGGTTTATAAGTCTATTTGGTAGACTCGATTCATAGCTTAGATTGTGTTGGGATTGCATTAGTCCATAGGTTATCAAAAACTGCACACACAGAGGCTTATTTCTCTCACATAATAAGAAATCTGAAGTTAGGCAGTGCAGGCTTGATGCAGAGGTTCAAGGATGTCATTAAGGAAACTAGCTTATTCTACCCAGCAAGTGATTTTGGTTTGCAGGGTCTTAAGATGATGGCTGCCCCCCAAGCAGGAGAGAAGGGAGGAGGTTGAAAATGCTTTTCTTGGTAAGAGTTTGCCTGTTGTTTGAAGGAAAGCCCTCTCCATGTACCTGTCATTAGCCAGAGCTGGGTCACCTGGCTACTCCTAGTTGCAAAAGAGGCTGGACATTTGGGTATTTGGCTTTTAAGCCTCTGTATTTCAGAAAGGCAGGAAAGGAGGAGATTAAGATGAATAGGTGCTCTGAGCTGGTAGTGTTTGTCCGCTTACTTTGCACAGGGAACAGATGATTGTGGTAAGTTTATGCAGTGATTCTCAGGAGACCTCTTTGAAAGTCTTTCTTTCAGAGGTCTTACTTACAGTAATATGTAGAGCTACATTACTGTAGCTACAGTTTTGGAGTCCTATACATTCAGCTTCATAGTTCACTTATAAGATGTATGACTATTAATTTTCTGAAGCACAGTGTCATTTGAAAATAGAGGTAAAAATACCATTGCGTGAACATCTTGTCACTGGGTTCATCAGTACTTTTTTTTTTTTTTTTAGCATGCAATATTTGTTTTTCTCTTTCTGGCTTACTTCACTCTGTATGACAGACTCTAGGTCTATCCACCTCATTACATATAGCTCCATTTCATTCCTTTTTATAGCTGAGTAATATTCCATTGTATATATATGCCACATCATCTTTATCCATTCATTTGTTAATGGGCATTTAGGTTGCTTCCATGTCCTGGCTGTTGTAAACAGTGCTGCAGTAAACATTATGGTACATGTTTCTTTTTGGATTATGGTTTTCTCTGGGTATATATGTTCCACTGTTAATTTTTATTAGAAAAAGGAGATTTAGCACTAAAAAAAAAAATGTCGAAAATTCCTGATCTAGTTTGAGACTCCCGAATAGAGGAAATAAATACCAGGAGTAGTTGGTGAATCTCCCCATGCCACAGGGACAGAGCCACAAACTGTTGAAAATTTAATCCCTTAGATCAGGGGTGAGCAAACTATAGCCCTTGGGCCAAATTCAGCCCATAGCCTGGTTTTGTGTATAAAGTTTTATTGGGACACAGCCAAGCTCATTCTTTACGTCTGGTCTGTGGCTGCTTTCACCCTACAGAGGCTGAGTATGGCCTGCAAATGTGAAAACATTGACTCTCTGGCTCTTTACAGAAAGTTTGTCATTTGCCTTAGACTCTCATTTCTGAGAAATTCCAACTGATTTCAGGGCTCAAGGACTTAATCTGTCTTTTATAATTGCAAGTCTGTAATCATTTTACTGAGGGGGTATCTTTACACAAAGAGGAATGAAGTGGAGGGGACTCACCTCTGCTTAGTTTTCACTGTTATTTAAACCGTGGAAAAACAAAACTATTTTGTCAATTTCTATATTTTTTCTTTCTAGGTGTAGCCAAAGGAGGACTCGGGCTTTTAGTCATTCTAACAAAGTATCTCCTGGTGCTCTTTACAAACACACTCTGAAAGGAGAAGGGAAATTTTATTCCATAATAACATTATTAACATAACTAGTCACAAAAAGCCTTAAAGGCACTGGGTGTAATATGTATTCTTTACTATTGTTCACCTGTTAGTGTCCATCTAATAGGGTTTTTTCTAAGTCGTACAGCTTTGCTCCCGGGAAGGACATATGTTTGTATAGATTGTCATCAGTTTTCCAGCCTGATTTTATTGAAGCTGTCTCTGTGGTCTTTCTCTAGGTCTTCAGGAAATCTAGAGTTAGATGAGGAGTTTTAAGAAAAATCCTCTTCCCGAATTAGGCTTTTGTTATTAAAACAGAACAAAACTGTGAATTATTTAAGCCCATCAGATTTACCAGGCCCCAGTCCCTGGCACACCCTTGGTGCTCTGCTTAATTAGTCAACTTTGTATTGTACTCAAAGATACCCTCATTTCCATTGAGTTTGTGATAAAGCATGATTTTACTGCTACTTTACTTTTAAAAAATGATAGGCATGTAGATATGTAGGCATATTATATGTATGCATGTTATCTAAACCTTTAAATTGGATTCAGAGATAAGATTCATTACTTTTTATGATTTTGTTTACCTTTCTCTATCTTGCATCCAAACAGAAACTTGTATGAGTTGATAATCTTTCCTCTTCATAGTGTGCAGCAGAGTTGTCCTCAGTAGCTGTTGCTTCTTGGCAGTCACAAAAATAACTTAATTAGTTAACAGATGATAACTTGTACATCTGTGCAAATTAATTATATCAATGTCAGTAAAGAAAAGAGACTATTCCAATGAGACTTTTGGTGTTAGAATTGAAATTACTTAGTTGAAAGGATGTGCTTTCATCATAGTTTAAGAGAGAAACACTGACTACTCCGAAATTGCAACAGTCTTGCCAGTGTTCAGTGAAACTTTGTAGAAAATGCTAATGAAAGCCTTATTACAATGTATCAATGTATACAGTATAAAAACTCCTCACTCCCCAACAGGAATGCTCCTATTGTTTACTCTCCTTCCTTCCTTATCCTTAGAAGATAATTGATTTCCATTCTGTCAGATGTCTCCTGGGTTGTCTATGAAAACAAGTAGTTAATCTAGTCTTCTGGAAAGGACTGAGAACTATTTAATTTAAAACTTCAGGCATATCATACAGTATTTCGAATATTTCTATTTGTGATTTTTTTTTTTTAAAGGAAGGGAGTAGATGTTAAACATATTGAAACACTTTTTAGGAAAACAATACTTACCTTCAAATTGGTTGCAAGAAAATACAAAATAGCATGGGGGAAAGAGGAAAAACTAGCATCTCCTAGATATCTTTGAAAGTCTGGTGGAAGGCAAGCCATACTTCTCATCAAGCTCGGTGAAATTTTTTAGAAGTAAGAAGAAAGATTTCACCCATAACTTAAAATCTGGTCTTTTGTATATCTTGGGTTTTCTTTATATTTTAAATGGGTTAAATGCCTTTTATTTTAAAATGTCGTTTACTCTCTCTTGTCCAAGGCTTTAAAAAAAGTGGCTAGTCTATCATCTCTTTCAGAAGATTGTAAGAATTTCTCAGGATGTTCTTAATTTATTAGACAAACACATCCCTTTGCTGATTGTGAAAATGAGCACATTAAAAATGTTTATAGGAACCCATGCTCATCCTTCCCCTCTGCTTTTAGGCTAGGTCCTAATTTACAATTTCCCTTCATTTTTACTTTTCTCAGTTGATTATAAGATCAAGAGTACAAGAAAAGAAATGCTGCTGTGGACCTATTTATTTAGGGTGGTATTTCGGAGGAAAAAAACCTAAGGCCTCATTTCTCATCGTCAAGTAGAACCCATTCAAGGGGATGGTAATTTTCAAGAGTGATACTTGTAACCACAAAGAACAATAATCTTGCATTATCTTCTGGGTAAACTGCTCCTATGTTTGAATAGATTTTGTAGAAAGCTAACCATGGGGTTTGGGAAAGAAAACATTTGTTTATTTTCCTTCTCATAGTTCTTCTTTTCATTCTCACTGCCCTCATTCTCAGGCCTTTGTCTGCATCCCAACAAGCAAAGCTTTGCCTTCCTCCCTTTTTACCCAGGCTAGTCACTCTTCATTCCATGCTCTTCTCCTTCCCTCACACCTATCCTGGGCATTGTTAAAGGACTCACTTAAATGTTTCCTCCTCCATAAAGCTTTTTTTCTGGTCACTTGTGCTAGAGATTGAATTTTTCTTTATGGGAATTTTATTTATTTTTAACTTGCACCTCTCTGTAAGACATTTATCCTTAGGTAACTATTTCATCATTATTAGGAATACACAGCTTACCTCCTATTTTATTTATTTTTTTATTGAGGTAAATTGGATATAACATTGTATAACTTTCAGGTGTGCAACATTATAATTTGATACTTGTATGCACACAAAATGATCACCACTGTAAGTCTAGTTACCATCCATCACCATATAGTTGACCCCCTTCACCTATTTTACTCCCCCCACCTCTGCTCTGGTAACCATCAGTCTGTTCTGTGTATCTGTTGAGTTTGTTTTTGTTTTTTGTCTGTTTTTAGATTCCACCTGTAAGTGAAATCATATGGTATTTGTCTTTGTCCTTCTGACTTATTTCAGTTAGTATGATACCCTCAAGGTCCATCCATGAGGTCGCAAATAGCAAGATTTCATTTCTTTTTTTTTTTAATGGCTGAGTAATATTCTACATTGTATATAATGTGTATAGTGCTCACACACACACACACACACACACACACACACACACACACATCTTTATCCATTCATCCATGGGTGGACACTTAGGTTGTCTCCACATCTTGGGTATTGTAAATAGTGCTGCAGTGAACATAGGGGTGCATGTATCTTTTCAAATTAGTGTTTTCGTATTCTTCAGGTAAGTACCCAGGAGCGAAATAGTTGGACCATGTGGTAGCTCCATTCTTAATTTTTCCGTGAATCTCCATGCCGTTCTGCATAGTGGCTGTACTGGTCTGCATTCCCATCAGCAGTGACCAGGGTTCCCTTGTCTCCACATCCTTGCCAACACTTGCTATTTGTTGTCTTCCTGATGATGGCCATTCTGACCCGTGTGAGGTGATACCTCACTGTGGTTTTGACTTGCATTTCTCTAGTAATTAGTGATGTTGAACATCTTTTCATGTGCCTGTTGGCCATCTGTATGTGTTCTTTGGAGAAATGTCTGTTCAAGTCTCTGCTTATTTTTTAATCGAGCCATTTGTTTTTTTGATGTCGAGTTGTATATTTTGAGTTGTACATGAGTTGTTTGTATATTTTGGATATTAACCCATTGTCAGATATATGATTTGTAAATGTCTTTCCCATTCAGTAGGTTTCCTTTTCATTTTGTTGATGATTTCCTTTACTGCAGAGGTTTTTAGTTTGATATAGTCCCATTTAAAAATTTTTGCTTTTGTTTCCCTTGCCATTGGAGTCAGATTCAAAAACTGTCGCTAAGACCAATGTCGGGGAAGTTGCCGCCTATGTTTTCTTCTAGGAATTTATGGTTTTTAGGTCTTACGTTCAAGTCTAATCTATTTTTGGTTAATTTTTGTGTGTCGTGAAAGATAATGGTCTTGTTTCATTCTTTTGCGTGTGATTGTCCAGCTTTCCCAGCGCCATTTATTGAAGAGACTGTCTTTTCTTCATTGTATGTTCTTGGCTTCTTTGTTGTAAGTTAATTGTCCATGTATGTGTGGTTTTATTTTTGTGTTCTTGTTCTGTTCCATGGATCTGTGTCTTTTTAAAAAAATATTAATTTATTGGCTGTGTGGGTCTTCATTGCTGCGCACAGGCTTTCTCTAGTTGTGGTGAGCGGGGGCTACTCTTCATCATGGTACATGGGCTTCTCATTGTGGTGGCTTCTGTTGCTGTGGAGCATGGGCTCTAGGTGCATGGGCTTCAGTGGTTGTGGCATGTGAGCTCAATAGTTGTGGCTCGCGGGCTCTAGAGCACAGGCTCAGTAGTTGCGCCATGCGGCATGTGGGATCTTCCCTCGCCAGGGCTTGAACCCGTGTCCCCTGCATTGTCAGGTGGATTCTTAACCACTGTGCCACCTGGGAAGCACTTATCTCCTATTTTAAACTGCAGAATTCCTTGAAGGTGAAACTACGTTACTGACATTTCTTTTTCCATGATGTTTTATAATACCTTAGCATTCCATAAATACTTAAATATAAGAAGTGTGTGTCAGACATTCTCGTGGTAATTCAGTGAGCAGTACTGTTGGGGCAAAACCCAATTTGGTACAATTTTAAAATTTAACTCCTAGGAAATTACTTTTTACTATTTGAGCATAAGGTAATTTAAGCTTGTGATTGTTTTAAGACAGAGCCACAATTGATTCTTAGAATTGCCTGGTTAGGTGACAGTGATTCAAGTCTTACTTAGTTACCGTGACTTTAGTCAGTCACAGAAGCAAGTCAGAAGTAAAAACCTGAATTCTAGGCATGGCATTATGAATTCCTAAGCCCTGGATTTCAGTTTGTTGCCTTGGATTTTATTGGGGTATGTATGCATTTGCTTTTACTGGATTCTGAACTTTTTGTTTTATACATCTACCTTATAATCTTTCTTAAGTCAGATTGACAGTATTTTAAATTGTATATTTAATCTCTTGTAAGATCCAAGAGGAAAAAAAAAAAAAAACACCTTGACACTAGTGATGCCTTAATTTCTTTTGCATCGATGTTGCTCTAATGATGTCACTCATTTTGGGGTCCGTAATTCTAATGAGGAAGAGTAGCTGGGAGAGAGGGGCTGGTGTGATACCCTTTATTCTCTGAGTGACCTTGGCAGCTTTCATTGGGCCTCATTTTTCTGGTCTGCAAAACAGCACACTATTTTGCTTTTCCTGTTTTCCAAGGTGTCTGTTAAGAGTTAAATGAGCATAACGTATGAGAAAGTCCTTCTCAAATGGAAAAGTCTACACTAATGTGTAAAGAATTATGATCACTGACACAACTAAAGTATTAGTGCCAGTAGAAATTGTGAGTCATTTTTAAAGATAATAGACTAAGATCCTTTTACTATTTGGCTAGTAGTATTTATAGAAGTATGCCTCTTTTTGGTGTGAGTAAGGCAGTAAAACCATGTTTTCAAATTATTTCTTTATTTGGTTGTCCAGGTTAATACTCATCTGGATCATTTTAGAAGCATAGATTTCATGTTGAGTTTTCTAAAGAGCTTTTCTTTTGTTAAACCATTTTCAGACTTCAAAGAACCATGGTGTAAGAACTCATCTACACCAACGTATCTCAAGTAGTTTTGATTATTTTATGTTGAGTAAAAAAGCTGAACCAAAAAATTTTCACTTTCAAAAGTACTCAAAAGTGGCAAAGTCTTTCCATATGTGTAGCATGTATATATATTCTCTTCTGAGAGTGTTTATCAGAATACATATTTTTGGAATAAAAGCTTTATAATTATGTGCTATGAATGGATCCGATTTTCTTTTCTTTTCTGATTATTGAAATCTGTCATCATTCTGTATTTAGATTTGAATGCTCTGTGAACTTAGACATATAGCCAGAAACTTGCATAAGTGTTAACAAGTTATAAGGATGTGGAATAGAAGTCTCATGACTGTCTTTGAAGAATTTGAGGAAGAGTTGAAATTACTTTCATAATATGTGTTCACCACTGAAAGGTGCAACAGTAAAAGAATCTTTATATTACGCTTCTAATTATCCTTAATTAAGAGTTACTTTCGTAATGCAGCCCCTTTGAAAGTCCCATATTAGTGACTTCCAGTTGCCATCAGTGGGATGATACATAATACCTTGAGCTGTGTTGTTTGCTCTTCATTTATGTTTAGGGAGAACATAACTTAGAAAGAACAACTGAGGGCAGATATGGAAAAGCAGTTGACATTTAATAAGTCTTTCTCATGTGTCAGAAAATCAGCTAGGTTTCTCTCTCTCTCTCTTTTTTTTTTTTAAGTTAGTTTTTATATGAGCCCAACTAAGCAGGAAATGCTGCCCTTAACTTAGAGGAAGTAACTGAGATAGAGAGGTTAAGTCATTTGCTTGAGGACACATCACTGTCTGATCTCAAAGTCCATACTTTTCCACTCTACCAGACTCCTTTTGCAGTAAGATTGGGTGTCAGTGTCTGTACTGTCGTCAAAGACTGTTATAAAGTGAAGTTCCGTTTGCTTAGGGTCTTTCTCTTTATTCAGAATGCTTTACTTCATTACTTGTACTTCAGATTTGAGCTTCAGGTCTAAAATCTAATTTTATTAAAATTTTGGGAGTTCCCTGGTGGCCCAGTGGTTAAGACTCCATGCTTCCGCTGCAGGAGGCATGGGATCCCTGGTTGGGGAACTAAGATCCCGCAAGCCATGCAGTGCAGCCAAATATAAATAAATAAATAAATAAATAAATAAATAAATAAATAAATAAATAAATAAATAAATAAATGATTTTATTAAAATTAAATAATTGTAGTTAGTAGAGTGAGGCTGGAAGGTCTACTTTTAACTTAGATCCAGGTACTTAGCAAATAGATACGTCTCAATGAATGTTAGCTATTGTTGTGTTAATTCTACCTTATAAGTAACTTGTCTTAATTGCCAGATTTATCTAAAATAGTAGAATTTCATATGATGGTTTTAGCAACATCTAATATTTGTTGACAGTTTTGTCACCGGGCATTGTGTTAAGGATGTAAATGTGTTGTCTTTTCTCTTCCGTTTCAGTACTTTATCCAGTTTGTATAACATGTGACATAATAATATGATAAATGCTTTATCTTGATATCTTCTGATTCCTTGCTGTTGGTTTTTTTTTTTTTTAAATAATCAACTACATTATTTAGGATTTTTGCCAGTTGATGAGGAATGTAAGTGAGAAATCCAGTTTGGGTCCTCTGGTCTTTGGTATGGACTAGCTTGATGCCTTTCTTGTTGTTCTGTACTGGGCGGGGAGTAACCAGTTTTTCTCGGCACTAGCGTAACCAGGCATCTGCTGGTTTGTCAGAAACACGGAGTTGGCATACTTCTTATTTCCACTGCTTATGAAGTCTCCATGTGGAATTACATTAGTAAATAGCCTTTCTGTCTGGAAGCATAGCTGGGAGCCTTGGCTTTCAGTGCTGACTAACAAAGGTGTGGGCAAGGTTTGGGTGCTTGCTAGCAGGGGCAGATTTGAATGGGTTATAGTCTTCAAGACTAGCAAGTTGGAGGGTAAAATATTCCTGGTACGTCTGCGTCTCTAACTTGCTGCGAGGATGTCTTAGCTCGTAAGTGAATTTTGTTGCCTGGCTACACTATTCAGAAAGGGGCTAATCAAACTGGAATTTGAGCAGAATTGAGAAACATTCAGAAGTTATCCAGATATGCTAAGAGTTAATTCATAAGCCTGTATCTTGCAAAGAGATACTATTTACATTATCTGACATTATCTAACACCATTTTATGATTATACTTCATGGTCTCGACTATATAATGAAAGACAGATTGCTAGATTTTGGAATGTGAGATCTTAAGGAGTCTTAAGTGCTTCTGAATGCTAAAATCCAGATGCTCTGGTGGTGCTAGGAGTGTATCTATGTTAAAATATGTCTTGGAGTCATTCAATTGCAGAGACCTGCTACTTTGTGTCTGTGACAATAAGCCCTGTGTGTTCCCCTTTGCGCTTACAAGACATAGAAAATATCCTTACTTTAGGATGGAAGAGCACAGCAGTCTAATGCAAAAAGGTAGGAAGTTTTCAAAGGTGTAACAAATTCTTGTTTTTTTTTAATCTGAGTTTTCTCATTTACAGCTCCTTAAAAAAAATCATATCTCTTCCTTCTAAAACATCCTTTGCTCACTATTGCTTTTTCTTTTCTTTTTTTTATTGGAATATAATTGCTTTACCCTCTTGTACCAGTTTTTGAGGTACACCAAGGTCAGTTGTCTGTATTCATACCCATATACCCATATCCCCTCCCTCCCTCAACTCCCCCCCACCCTCCCCGTCCCAGTCCTCCAAGGCATCATCCATCCTCCAGCTGAACTCCCTTTGTTATACAGCAACTTCCCACTGGCTATCTGTTTTACAGTTGGTAGTATATATATGTTTATGCTACTCTCTCACTTCGTCTCAGCTTCCCCTTCACCTCCCGCCCCCCCAAACCTTGAGATCTCCAGTCCATTCTCTGCATCTGCGTCCTTACTCTTGTCTTGTCACTGAGTTCATCAGTACCATTTTTAGATTCCGTATATATGAGTTAGCATACAATATTTGTCTTTCTCTTTCTGACTTACTTCACTCTGTATGACAGACCTTAGGTCTAGCCACCTCATTACATATAGCTCCATTTCATTCCTTTTTATAGCTCTCTCTTCCTTCTAAAACATCCTTTGCTGACTATTTCTTAGACTCCTTATTTTCTTCTATTTTTGAGGGTCCTGGGGTCAGAAAGAAAGGTTAAGTGCACAGCCTCCTAGTGGATTGCTCATTTCTATCTGGTGATTGAAAGTTAACTTGCTCTGTAAGTGTATGTGGTCACGTGTTCTGTCTCTGGGATGTTTTCAGTGTTCCAGAAATGTTCATAAATTTGTAAATTATACATTTAAAAATTAGTGTTTTAATATTATTTGCTTAGTTTTTTTGCATAGTTCACACATCAAAAGTTATAAAAAGGTATACAGTGAAGAGTCTTACTCCCTCCTCTGTTCCACATCTGCCTAATTCCCAATCCCTAATCATAGTGAGTGATTTTAGTTATTTGTTTATTCTTCGAAAGATTTGTTTTTAGAGATCCATATACAGACTCATACAAAATATATCCCCCCAACCCCCACATTATACCGATGTGTCTGCCCCTTATTTACATCACATAAAATATAATGTGGAGACCTTCCTAGAACAGTGCATGGAGAGCTCCATTGTGGGGTGTGTCTATGTGTCTAACCATTACAGAGTGTTCCCAGGGCTGCAATGAATATCCCTTACATACGTAATCTGATAAATTTCTGTTGGGCCAGAGGGTTCTTGCATTTCTAATTCTGATAGTTATTGTAGTAGCACACTACTGCCAATGTTGTATTAGGAATTAAGAAAAGAAGTTGCAATTAAGTTGGTTGCAGCTTTTACAAAAGTTAGATATAATTTATATAGTAAGAGTTAACCTTTCTGAGTGTAAAGGTCTATGAGGTTTTTTTTTTTTTTTTGGCTGCTTTGAGTCTTTGTTGGCTATGTGCGGGCTTTCTCTAGTTGCGACGAGTGGGGACTACTCTTCGCTGTGGTGCTCAGGCTTCTCAGTGTGGAGGCTTCTCTTGTTGCAGAGCATGGGCTCTAGGCATGTGGGCTTCAGTAGTTACAGCACGTGGGCTCTAGGGTCCACGGGCTTCAGTAGTTGTGGCACATGGGCTTAGTAGCTGTGGCTCATGGGATCTAGAGTGCAAGCTCAGTAGTTGTAGTGCACGCGCTTAGTTGCTCTGAGGCATGTGGGAGCTTCCCGGACCAGGGCTCGAATCTGCCTTGTATTGGCAGATGGATTCTTAATCACTGTGCCACCAGGGAAGTCCAGTTCTATGAGTTTTAACATGTGTACAGTCATACCACTACCACTACCACAGTCAAAATAAAGACATTTTCATCACCCTGCAATGTTCCTTTGTCCCTGTCTGTGGTCAGTCCCCTCTGACCAGCCCTGCCTCTCGCAACCATTGGTCTGATGTTTCTTCCTGGAGTTTTGTTTTTCTAGTACGTCCTATACGTAGAATCATATAGTGGGCCATCTCTTTGTATGGCTTCTTCATTATGCATAATGCTTCTGAAATTCAGCCATGCTGTGGCATGTATCAGTGGTTTTTTTTCTGTTCATTGCTGAGTAGTATTTCATTTTATGACTGTACCGAAATTTATTTATCCCCAATTGATATTTGAGTTGCTTCCAGTCTTTGGCAATTATGAATAAAGCTGCTGTAAACAGTCATGTATAAGTACTTATGTGGACATATATTTTTATTTTTCCTGGCAAATTGCTAAGTTTGGGATTCCTGGGATATATGGCATTTATTTAACTTTATGAGAAATTGACAAACTGTTTTCAAAACAGCTGTGTTGTGTCATTTTGTATTTCCATCTGCAGTGCATGAAAGCTCTAGTTGTTCTGCATCCTAGTCAGTGCTTAGATTTGTCAATTTTATTTTTTAAGGCATCTGATAGGTATGTGGTGGTATCGTGTTGTTTTTTAAAAAAAAAACTTTATTGAGACATAATTCATGTACCATACTGTGCACTCATTTATTTATTTATTTATTTATTTTAAATGTATGTGTGCACTCGTTTAAAGTGAGTGGTTTACTTATTACACTCAGTGGTTTTTAGCATATTTACAGCTATGTGCAGCTGTCATCACAGTTAACTTTAGGACATGTTCATCACCTCAGAAGGAAAATTCCTGTGCCGTTTAGCTGTTACCCCCTGTGCACTATGCTTCCTGTCCTAAGAAACCATGAGTCTACTTTCTGTCTCTAGATTTTCCTACTGGACATTTCGGATGAATGAGATAATATAATATGTAATTTTTTGTGCATGTTTTCTTTAACTTAGTATAATGTTTTCAGGGTTAATCCATGTGGTAATACGTATCAGCATTCCATTCCTTTTTGTGGCCAAATCATTTTGCATCATACCACGTTTTGTTAACCCATTCTTCAGTTGATGGACATTTGGGTTGTTTCTACCTTGAATACTGCTGCTGTATACATTCATGGAGAAGCTTGTATTTCCTTGATGGTTAGTGATGAGAATCTTTTCATTTACTTATTTGCCACCCACATCTCTTTGGTGAAAGTCTTTGCAAATATTTGCCTACCCCCTTTTAACTTTTTATTTTGAAATAATTTTATACTTACATAAAAGTTGCCAAAATAGTAGAGAGTTCCCGTATATCTGTCATGCAGGTTCTCCTGTGAACACCTTTCAGAACCACAATATATTTCTCAAAACTAAGAAATTAATATTGGAAAAATACTGTTCACTAAATTATAGACTTTATATTTTACCAGTTTTTCTGCTAATGTCTTTTTTCTGTTTAGGATCCAACCTAGGATACCATATTGCATTTATGATTTTGAAAAATTAGGTCTTTTCCCTGGAATTGTGAGAGTTCTATATTCTGGATACAAGTTCTTTATCAGATTGAATGCACTTTGTACCTTTGCAAAGTTCTACAAAATAACTTATTTGTAGCAGAATCGTTACTCGTTTTAATGTTTTGGCTAAATGCAAATCTGTATATTTTTAAATGCTGATTTAATTTACATAACATTAGAGGTCTGTGGTTTCCCCATTTATATAACAAATGTTCTAAAGGTTGTGAGGTTATATTTTCCCCAGATTCCACCAAAGGTTTGTTAGATGTGTTCTCAGAAAAATATTTTCTTATTTCTGAAGTGCTCCCTGTGTGATGTGATTTTTCTGACAAACTTAGGGAAAGGCCCTTTGCAACACCAGCATGTGGCAACACCGAAAGCCTGGAGAGGTCAGGGGAGCTGGCCCAGAAACCTTCTGCATTGAAGCAGATTTTTTAAATTTTAGTTTTTTTCTTTTACAGTGAACCTCACTGCAGAAATATTTTTACCTTAGCAGATGTCAGTAAACATTAACTACTCCTGTGACCTTATAATAGAAGGTAGTTAACTCAGCACATGTTTATCAGGGGTCTGCTGTGTACCACCCACTCTCTTAGGCACTGAGGATGCAGCTGTGAACAGCCAAGCCCTGCTTGGTACATGGAGCTCATGCTAGTGAGGGGAGGCACGCGAACTAGAGACTGTACAGTAGGATCCAGTGTTGATAAATATCATAGAAAAAAATTAAGGTGAGTGAGGCCACATTTGAAAGGCTTCACAGATAGTGAAGTGGTGCTTGGAGAGGGCCTTGTGGGGAAGTGAGGGGAAACGTCAGAGACCTTCTAGGGGAGATCTTGGTGGGTGACGGTGGAGGCTTCGAGGCTGGAGCAGTGAGGTAGTGACACGTGGAAGGTGTTGACATCAGAGGTTGGTGGGGAGGCCTGATTGTGTAGGGACTTTGGGTCCATTCTGAATGTGTTGGGGGCTGTTGCAGGGCTTTGGGTGGAGGTGTGGTGGGATTGCTCTGAATGCTGGGTGGAGGGCGGTCAGTGGAAGGGAGAGGATGGAAACAGGCCAGTCCTGGGCTCATGCCTCAGCTCA
The DNA here is from genome assembly GCF_030028045.1 of Hippopotamus amphibius kiboko. Lineage (NCBI taxonomy): Eukaryota > Metazoa > Chordata > Mammalia > Artiodactyla > Hippopotamidae > Hippopotamus > Hippopotamus amphibius. The sequence goes on from NC_080188.1 coordinate 89,320,613, forward strand.
TCGTGGTAGCAGGTGATGGGAAGGGAGAAATGGTCTGGTTTCCATTGTATATGATGGAGAGCAGACAAAAGATGTCAATTTGGGTGGAGAGAAAGGGGACTCACGGATGAATTCCGAGTTTCTGGAAGGATGGGGATGATAGATATTGGGGAAGAGGACTTTGGGAAGATCAGGTTAAGTGAAAGGTAGTGATCGGGAGCTCAGTTTTAGAATGAGTAGAGTTTGAGATGTCTATTTGTGACCCAAAGAGTTGTCATCAAGTAAGTAGTTTGGAGTTCAGTGGGCTAGAGATTTAAGGCTCTGATGCTCTTTAACTCACACCTGACATCTCTTTATCATTAGAAATCTTCACCTTCTCTTAGTGACATAAGTGCCTACCACATACCAGGGGATGAGGATTGGGGGGGATGTGTTTAATAAATAGACTTATCGAATCTATTCTGTTGAATAGATTTGAGATGCAAATCAATACTGCTTTCTCTAGTGATATATTTTACTGTAATAGTAGTTTCTGGGACTTGAAGTGTGCATTATTTTCTTTCAAATGAACTTTAGTACACTGTAACTTTATCAAGTCATGAGGAAGTTTGATAACCCCTCCTATGCAGTGATTTCTGGGACTAAGTAGCGTTAAAGGGTATAGTGTGCAGCTGAGCCGGGGGTGTCCACACTGTGCCTCATGACCTCAGTTCCCACCCAGCATCCAAAGTGCTGCCCTCAGCTCTGGCTTCTGGTGCCTGATGGCCCACTGGTTTCTAATTGTAGACTGTGGAAGAAGAAGCTAACTGTATGTACATCATAGGTCATTTGCAATCAGAAAAAGTGATGGTTTTGGTAGTAACTGTATTTTGGCTCTGTTCCATTTGAATATATTATTTCATGTGCTTTTGAAACTTACTTTGGCTTAACTGTGTTGGATTTGAGAAACTTATTATATCAGTCAGCCCAGGCTGCCATACCAAGATAACATAGACTGAGTGGCTTAAACAACAGGAATTTATTTTCTCATAGGCTAAAAGTTTAAGATCAGGGGTCTGGCTGATTTGATTTCTGGTGAGGGCTGTCTTGTCTTGTTGAAAGGGCTGCCTTCTTGCTGTGTCCTCACATGGACTTTCCTCTGTTTTAATGCAGAGCTGGGGGTGGGGAAGAGAGAGAGAAAGAGAAAGAGAAAGCTCTGGTGTCTCTCTCTCACTGATAAGGACACCTGTCCCATTGGACCAAGGCTCCACCCTCATGACCTCATGTCACTCTAATTACCTCCTGAAGACATCATTTTCAAATACCATCACAATGGGGGTTAGGGCTTTGTCATACAAATTTTGGGGGGAAACACAGTTCAATTCATAACATTTACCATAGTTGCATCTCTAAATACTGGGGTTACTTTGCATGTCCCCATGTGTGGGGGAAAAAAAAACCCCAAAACACCTTTCAAAGGTATTTATACCTGAGGCATCATTCTAGGAAAGGAGAATGAATTTGTGAAAAACAAATGCAAAGACCTAAGATTACTGGGAAGGGTAGTTTAAATTTCTGAAATGTTTACATTCTAGAGTATTTAAATACATGCAACTCATTACCTATAAGCACAAAAAGTAACAGTAATACTTTAAAAAAATGCTTTTTTATCCTGATGGAATTCAGTGAATTAAGAAACTGTTCATTTGTAAGTTGCATTCAACCTAATGTACTAGGCTTCTTAAATTCTTAAGTAGGGTAAATGTGCCCACATACCGAATTAATTGCAGTATTAATTTGCTTAGCATTTTCATGGTATAGTCAACTTTAGCACAGACTGAATTACTAATTAGTGGAACCTTAGTGAATATGGTTTAATTTTAGCACATAATGTGGCCTGATACATCAGCCACAAACTTTCTCTATGGAAGTATTGGAATGAGAGGTATCTCCATGGAGATTATACCTTGGTGCCTGTTTCATCCCATTGCTGAAAGGACCTGTGATCTGGATAGTTGGAAATATATGCACACTTACGTATACAAAAATGGGTCTATACACACAAAACACCTGAAAACATTTGTACAGAATATTCCCTTTTTTTTTGATAAAAAGGAGGGAAGTATAAAGTTCATGTTTTCATGTCTCCACATTATTCATCTTAAGTTACAAAGACTGATGGAAATAGTATGGATATAGTTTTTACTGCCACATTGAATAAAATTTTATCTCTTCTCAGCTTTTGAAGTATAGACAGTTATGGGGGGAGAAGTAAAATAAGTTCATACCTTAGGATGTGTCCAAACTTTGTTGTTAAAATTCCACTCTGTTCAAATGTTGAGTTGAATGAGACTCTAGGATAGCAGTGAGAGTAAAGCGACTGGCTCCCCTTGTGGTGAGTTAGTTAACTTCATATGTGGGAAGTGGAAAGGTGCATATGAAGAAATAGAATTTCTGTTTTGGAGAAAATTTTTCCTGCCAGCTTTGTTGTTGTCATCATTGTTGTTTTTGTTTTTAAATGATAAGAGAATTTTGAATTTGTATTTTGAGTTTCGTTGTTGGAAAGGGTTAGGAAAAGCAGTTAATAATCTTAAGCCGTATCTTCATCCCTTGGTTACTGTTTTCTGAGACCATTTGAACCAAAGATAGCCAGACCAGGATACCAGTCATCTGGTCCTAGATTAGAGTTAGTCCATATACTTTGCAAGGACACTCAACTTTACTCCCACATGCAGGGGATTTCCAGATAAGGGTGAACTGAACTAGGTGTGGCAGAGGAACGTTGTTGGTTTCCAGGGAATTAAGGCTCAAGCAGTTTGGTGCATCTGGCTGGGCAACATTTTTGGCGAATGCATCATAAGTCATAACTGTAAAGTTCTGGGAGGTGCACACTTGCACATTCCAGGCACTCTGGCACATGCTGGGCACGTAGAACACATCTGTGTGTGTGGCTGTGCTGCTAGGTGCGTTGGGTTACACAGATGAACAGGCTCTAGTGCGGGGAGCTCAGGGCCCAAAGAGGGCAGTGTGCATAGGAGAATTCATGCGGCAGTGTGGAGCTGCGGTGATGAGGGCGCCTGGAAAAGAGAGAAGGAACTTCAGTGTGCAGGTGTCCCATCACAGAAAGTAGCCTCTTGTATACGTTTACTTCAGTCTCGTTTCAGAGTTAATTCTGTAGCACTTAGGGCTTTGAGAAGAGCATCTTACCCAGTGTGAAAGCACATATTTCGAGCCTAGAATGACAAAAGAAGATTCTAAGGTGTTTTGGGCAATGTTTCCTGTACTGTCATATATGCCCAAAATATATAGAGCACTTGTAATTTTTTCCTTACAGGCTATTGAGGTAATTTAAAATCCCAAATTATAATCATTTGAGGAATATTAAACTCAAAACTATTTTCGAGTTATCTTTTGTTAAGTGAGATGTGTTGAAAAATTTCCCTTTGTTCAGTATTAGCAAGTGGACAGTGAACAAAGCAGGCAGTTGTTTGTCAGGTATAAACAACTTTGCATCCTGTTGATTACAGAGAAAATACCTAAGTGAATATGTGTGCTAAAAATAGACTCCTTCAGGTTTTTGGTTTTGTCACATCAGATGTGGAGGAGTCATTAAACAGGAAGAATGCAATCCAGTAAACAGGAATTGCGTGCTGAGAGGCAGGTTTTTGAAAGGGAAATGGAGGTCCCCCGCTCTGAGAATTTCAGTGGGCTATTTCACCATTATGAGAATCTTTTTGAAAATGTTGGATTTGACAGTGTCAGGTGGTCTTTTCTTTCCTCGCTACTATGATGATAAATGATCTTTGCTAGGATTGCATGTTGCAGATTAAAGGTTTGAAAGTTAATTCAGTTGGATTTTCACAGATGAATCCATTGTGGTGTTTAGCCATGTTTTCAGCACTTTACATTGCAAGGAGATATTTTTTCATTTTAGGTAGAGATAGTTCTGGTATAATTTAGAGTGGTTAGTATACTTTATTCATAGAGGTAACCCTAGCCACATGTTTTTACATTTATATGTATGTAAATTCAACTAAGTTGGGAAAATGTCAGCTCTAATATTTAAAATACATTCCCCTCTCCTGGAAATCCAGCAGGTAAACAGCAGACAAACCTGAATTTACCTCTCTCTTTTTAAAACACTTGTTTTTGGAAGCTATATATTAACTCCAATGATATTACTATTTCTTAAAATATTTGGGGGATATTTCTTTTGTATTTGTTAAGCATTACATGGTGCAGTGACAGCTTTAAGTGTGAACGGTATGAGAGGATTCAGGATGGGCTGTGGGCCGGGCCGGTGGAGAAGTGGATGGCCAGGCAGTGTTGTGGAGGACGTGTCTCATTGCGGGGGATGGGGAGTTGATGGGAGGACCATCTCAGGGCTGATTTTCTAGCAGATGAGAAGAAAACGGAATCAAGACCCGCGAGGTACTTAGAAATGGGGGCTGGGAGGAGAAAATATAACATCGATGATGCCAGTATAATGTCTAACGGAAGATCTTATATGATGCCAATATAATGTCTAATGCTGAATCAATTTTGTGCCTCAGATTTTTCTTCTAGAAGTATGTTTTGTTTATTTTTAAGTTAAAAAAATGCACACATCTTAGAACCTAACCTAAAACAATGTAAGTAAAATTGTCTCCTTCCTAGATACTACCATCCCAAAGTCTCTAATAAGGTTTTATGTACTTGGGAAAAAAATTTTTATGATTCCACAGGATACACACACACACACACACACACACACATAAATATTATTTATTTTGGCTGCATTGGGTCTTCATTGCTACGCACAGGCTTTCTCTAGTTGTGGCAAGCAGGGATTACTCTTCATTGCGGTGCGTGGGCTTCTCAGTGCAGTGCATGGGCTTCTCAGTGCGGTGGCTTCTCTTGTTGAGGAGCGTGGGCTCTAGGCGCATGGGGTTCGGTAGTTGTGGCACGTGGGCTCAGTAGTTGTGGCACGTGGCTCTAGAGAGCAAGCTCAGTAGTTGTGGCTCATGAGCTTAGTTGCTCTGTGGCATGTGGGATCTTCCCAGACCAGGGATCGAACCCCAGTCTCCTGCATTGTCAGGTGGATTCTTAACCACTGTGCCACCAGGGAAGTCCCCCCACAGCATATTTTGATTAAAAAAATTACTTTAAGCAATGGAGGCATTCTGTACACATAGTTCTTGCCTTTCTTTTAAATAATACTTGTGTAGGTGAGCCGAGGTCAGCCTCATGCAGCATGGGGGTGTGCAGATGCCCCGTGCATCCTCAGTTATGTCTGTAGTCCCCCCAAGATGGATGTTGATGGTGTTTCCAGTCTCCACGTCCCAGTACAAATAGTGCTGTGGTGAACATCACTATATATGTGTGTATATGTGTTTGTGGATGCTTTTTTGATAGATACATTAGATTAGTTTCCTGGTAGTGGTTTACTGAGTCCAAGTATGTGCTAGTTAACATTTTTATAGATATTGCCAAATGGGTCATTGAAAAAGCTGCATCAATTTATATTTCCACCAAAAGTGTATTAAAATCCATGCCAGCAATGAATTTCCATTAGACTTTTCCAATTTTGTCAATCTGAGAAGTGAAAAATTGTATCACAGTGTTTAGATAATATTTCTTTAATTCTGAAGTTGAACTTTTTTCTGTATGTTTACTGGCTAGTACTGAAAGTAATTTTAACCAGTTTTACCTGTATGTCAGTAAGAAATGCTTACTACTGAGTGGAGACAGGCTCAGCAAACAATGAGATCCTGAAAGCCCAGCACCACATAGGAGAAATGCTAACATAGCATAACCTAACATAATATAATGTAACAATGTAACGTAACATAGCATAACATAATATAACAATATATAACAATGTAACAGAAGTGCTTGTATCAGTGTTGTTTGGGGGTGTATGTGCAGAATGGAAGACAGAAAGAATTTCCTATGAACCTCTGAATATGTGTGACCAAACATTTTTCCATATCATGTGCATCTAAGATTATAGGAATAGCAATTGTATTCTTTCCTTATAGCAAAGAACGTTATCTAGAACAATTGAAATATATGACTTAATTTGGATATTTATTTTTCTCTTTGAAAGCAAAAAGAGATGCCTTAATGCTATTCAGAACATTAAAAATTATGGTAATATCTTGTATTCTTTCCTTTTTGTTATAATCAGATGTTAATGGACTTATAGCTTTTACAAAATGAGGAACATTTTTCTCATATGTAATGAATCCAGATTGATTTCTGACAAAACCAATAAGCAATTTATTTGTAGTATTTGAAAATAAATTGTAGCATGGAAAAATCCTACTGGTACATTAGCAAGTGGATGGACCCAGACGATCAAACATTTTGTTTCTGTGTCTACATTTTGTGAGTCAGTTTCACACAACAGCTGTTGTGGAGGAAGGGTTGATTTACCAGAATACTTCATGGTTTATACAAAAAAAAAAATTCATTTGGCCATAAAAGAGTAAACCAAGCAAATTTATTGTTATTAAAAAAGATCATTTAAAGCATGAGTTCTTAAAAAGATCCCCCAGTTTTGGTTTTCAGTGTCTCAGTATTTTAAATGACAGAAAGCAATGGTTAATTAAAAAAAAGTCTTCCAGCTTATAAGTAGTAATAACTAATAGCAAGCATTTATTGAATTCTTCCTGTGTAAAACGTGTCATCTACATCATGTAAAGGACACATTATGGGAAGAGGCTTTGGAAGTGCAGTGACTTGTGAGGGCTGTGTAGACCGTAGGTGGTGGGGCTGGTGTTGGAGTCCAGAGTCTCTGGTTCTACAAGTAAGTCATCATGAGGAGTATATGTAATTTGTGAATTTAAAGTAAATACCTGTTTATTTTAAAATGTTAAAAATTTTTCCTTGAGTGCTTTTCAGGGATTAAGAAGGAATTTGTGCTTTCTACAATAAATACCCATCTCTTCTAATTTTGGTGAAAAGTGTTGTTATTTGTGCTACTCTTGGTTCAGATTTTCCCTTGTTTGGGCTCCCACACTAAATGGAGACCCATAAAAGTGAGAGAGACATAAAAATATATGTTTGGAATGTCTATTTTTTCCATCTTACAGTGTACTCGTGGAGAATATACTTTCTGGCACAAAATATTCCACTGGGCCCATAACTAGTTGATTAATAAAAGGAGGATTTGTAAGAACCATATGATATAGTGGTTTATTGTGACTGAGGGCTCAGATCTAATTTTATAAATTTTTTACAGCTGCAGGGATGTACGTATAATGCATAAGAGCTCCACCAAATCTTACATGATTGCTTTAAAGTTGATACTTGATGGGGACTGAGTTGTGTTGACTTGGTGTTTCTGGCTGCTTTTTAATTTTTTGGATGGGCAGGGTGCTTTTGGGGGAAAGTATTTTCTCTGACTCTGTACAAATGCCTCCCTTTTTGACAGACCGTGTGGTTGCCATGGAGACCTTTAGACACTATAAATGCAGCCTCCAGTTCTAGACGAGAATATGGCCTTGGGTTGTGTGTGGGGACTGTGAGAGCAGAGTGCAGTCCAGATGTGTAGAGTCTGTTCAAGGAAGTGATTTTACAGTAGCCAGAAGCCCACGGGTCTCTTTTGCAGTCTCCTTTCCTTAGAATTCTTTTTTTCTCTATATCTGTGTTTGTATGTCTCTCATAGAAACAGTGAAACAGTGTGGGGAAAGACCCTTATTTTCCTTCTCTGGTCTCATATTCCTTCCTCTCAGAAGAGGATCCCACACTGTTGAGAATTTGAGAGGTGTCTTGGAGTTCACTTTTTTCTTCTTTTACTCCATTTGTATCTCTATAAGCTATAATTTGGTGTTTTTTCCGCATATCCTTTTGCAACTTGCCTTTTTCTTAGCCATATTTTTTGCAGTATCTTCATGTTGTTGTATATCTAGTTCACTTATTTTATTTATATATATATTTTAATGTATTTATTTTCTTTGTTTTTTTTTGGCTGTGTCAGGTCTTAGTTGCAGCACGTGGGATCTTAGTTGAGGCAGGCAGGATCTTTTTTCTTGTGGCGTGTGGGCTTCTCTCTAGTTGTGACATGTGGGTTTTCTCTTCTCTGGTTATGGTGTGCCGGCTCCAGGGCACATGGGCTCTGTAGTTTGCGCTTGGGCTCTCTCGAGGTGTACAAGCTCAATAGTTGTGACACAAGGGCTTAGTTGCCCCTTGCCACGTGGGATCTTATTTTCCAGACTGCGGATCGAACCTGCGTCCCCTGCATTGGAAGGTGGATTCTTTACTACTGGACCACTAGGGACATCCCCTGGTTCATTTATTTTAGTTGGTGTCTAGAATTGCATTGTAGTGTGATCTAGTTCCTTAGTAATGGATATTTAGTATATTCTGTTGTATTTTTCTGTGACTCTTTACTTTCCACATTGTTGAGTAGAGGAACTCAATAAATACTTGCTTGATTTAATTTCATTTTGGCTAAAGCTAGGTCTTATGCTGTCATTAATCTGTTCCCTGGTTCTCTCCAATAGTCTCAGTTCATCTTAATATTTTAAAAAAATTCTTTTAGTTACCCTCCAGTCGTTTCTTTTCTTCAGCTGTTCAACCGAATGAAACTGACCTGTGATACGTATTACCCAGCTACTTGCGGCTTGACCAGATTCCAGAATGTTCTTGATGACCTTTTTAGAAGATTGTCAGTAACAGCATGGTTTTTGCAAGAAACTGCTTGTAACATCTTGGTGGGTCTAGGATTTATAGAGGAAGCAAAACTCTAACCTTTTCAATACTTTTGTTCAAGTTTCACTGGTGGTTTTACTTATTAAACAACTTGTTTTCTTGTTTTTTATATCCTTATTGTCATAATACTATTCAGAAAGTACTGCTGAAGATTCACTGTTTGCCTAATACAGTTGTCAAAATACAGGCTATGTATATAGATCAGTGCTGTCTGATAAAAGTCACACATGTAGTTTTTTTTTTTTTTTTCCTACTGCATCATTTTATTTTATTTTATTTTATTTTTTCACTTATGAGTGTTTTATTATTTTTTATTTTTTAATTTTTTTAATTTTTTTGGGGGTACACCAGGTTCAATCATCTGTTTTTATACACATATCCCCGTATTCCCTCCCTTCCTTGACTCCCCCGCCTCGAGTCCCCCCCACCCTCCCTGCCCCAGTCCTCTAAGGCATCTTCCATCCTCGAGTTGGACTCCCTTTGTTATACAACAACTTCCCACTGACTATTTTACAGTTGGTAGTATATATATGTCTGTGCTACTCCCTCGCTTCGTCTCAGTTTCCCCTTCACCCCCCGCCCCCTCCCATACCTCGAGTTCTCCAGTCCATTCTCTGTATCTGCATCCTTATTCTTGTCACTGAGTTCATCACTACCATTTTTAGATTCTGTATATGTGAGTTAGCATACAATATTTGTCCTTCTCTTTCTGACTTACTTCACTACGTATGACAGATTGTAGTTCTATCCACCTCATTACATATAGCTCCATCTCATCCCTTTTTATAGCTGAGTAATATTCCATTGTGTATATATGCCACATCTTCTGTATCCATTCATTTGTTGATGGGCATTTAGGTTGCTTCCATGTCCTGGCTATTGTAAATAGTGCTGCAATAAACATGATGGTACATGTTTCTTTTGGGATTATGGTTTTCTTTGGGTATATGCCCAGGAGTGGGATTACTGGATCATATGGTCGTTCTATTTGTAGTTTTTTAAGGAACCTCCAAATTGTTTTCCATAGTGGCTGTGCCAACTTACAGTCCCACCAACAGTGCAGGAGAGTTCCCTTTTCTCCACAGCCTCTCCAACATTTGTGGTTTCTGCACATGTAGCTTTAAGTTTTCTAGTAGCCACATTAAAAAATGCAAAACAAAATAGGTGCCATAAATTTTATTTAACCAGTATATCCAAAAATATTGTCATTTTCAACATGTAAGCAATGTAAAAACTTAATGAGATATTTTACTTCTTTTCATGGCAACTCTTCGAAATCTAGTGTGGGTTTTACACTTACAGCACATGTGGCCAGTGGCTACCGTATACCATATTGTGTAATACAAGTATAGAAAATACAAGTTTAAGAAGTATTAGTAAAGAAGATATACAGATGGCAAATAAACCTATGAAAAGGAGAAATGCACACTAAAATAGCAATCAGATACCTACCACTACACCTCTTTTTATGTGAAACTAAACATTAGTGACTAATCATTGGGGAAATAATTTGCAACATTAAGGATACTATCCTTAAAGAACTCAATGAGAAAGGCAGACATGTCAATAGTGAATGAAAGAAAAGGAAAAATACAAAAAGAAATACAGATGGCCTAAAATATATGAAAAAATGATTATCAGTAGAAATTAAAGTTGCAATTTGCATGAAATTACTTTTTTATTTTTTTGGTTCCTGAAATTGGAAACAAGTTGGAAAAAGAATGATGATAGCCATTTTTCCTAGGGGTTTAAGGAATAGGTACTTTCTTACAGAGTTGGTGAGCATGTCAACTTTATAAGATTTTTGGAATGTCCTTGGACACATAAGTTTTTACATATGTCCTTGTCATATGCACTAAAAGCCTTAAACATACACAAGCCTTTGACTCAAGAATTTTTTTTTTCTAGAAATTTATCATAAGGAAGCAATCAAGGATGTTTGAACAAGCAGCCATTTAGGGGTTAATTTATGTACCAGCTACTGCTTTAAGTTTACATAATTTTCAGAGTACCCTAAAGAGGCTCGGAAAGGTCAGCTGACTTGCACATGGTCACATGTTATCAAGTGGCAGATGAATATTGCAGAATTGCTTAAAGTCAAGAAGATAGCAGGAACTTCAATATCTGAAATGAGTGGCTTGATGGAGTGAATAAGGGAATTTGGAGTGAAAGATTATTTTGTGGTCTTTTACCTCCTGAGATACCTCCTTTGATGAAAGCTGATTACAAAACAGTGTGTGTACTGTAATTGAATTTTTGTTTAAAAATACACGCACTCATGTATTCATGTGAGCAGAAATCACCTCAGCAGACTTGCATTCAACTTTTTGCTTTGCTTCTTACTGATGTGTGACTTCAGTCAAGATACTAACCTCTTATTGCCTTAGTTTTCTTTGTAGATGTTCTACTTATTACCAGTTTACGGATAGTTGGATGACTGAATTAAATGAAAAGCTGAGTTCTCCTCTTTGTCTGGCATGGATGTCTGATAAATGTCCCTCAAAAGTCTTTTAAAAAAATCTTGTTTCTGGGTGAAGGGATTGCAGATAATTTAAAATTTTTACTTTTTTCTATCCTTGTTTATATTTTTCTACAGTAGACATGTTTTATGAATTAAAATAAAAGGTTAGAAATGTTTACTTATAGGTTAAAGACAGGAAAGATAGATGTTAAATAAGATATATATCAGAAAATGTTATATTGCTTACTGAATTGGAAAATTTAGAGAATCAGTCATTTAGTGTTGAAGACAATCATTAAATCACATTTACATTTAATAGTATTTATAAAAGTAGTAGATTTTATTGAATCCTAAGGCTTAGTCTTTATTTTTAAAGTAGATGGTTAGGTGAGGGTCAATAAAGAAAGAATAGATGTTAAAAACTATAAATGCTAGTTTCTTATATTTACTTTGAGGTAAGTTTTTAGTTTTAATCATTTCTTAAATTTTAATAGGAGGGGCGGGGGGCCAAGGGGAAGCTGGGATGAAGTGAGAGAGTAGCATAGACGCGTATACACTGCCAACTGTAAAATAGATAGCTGGTGAGAAGTTGCTGTATAACAAAGGGAGATCAACTTGATGATGGGTGATGCCTTAGAGGGCCGGGACAGGGAGGGTGGGAGGGAGTCGTGGGAGGAAGAGGATATGGGGATATATGTATAAATACAGCTGATTCACTTTGGTGTACCTCAAAAGCTGGTACAAGAGTGTAAAGCAATTATATTCCAATAAAGAGCTTAAAAAATTTTTAATGAAGAGAAAGCCAAACTATCAAATGATTTACTAATTTGGGGGGTTATGTATAATGAATGCTGCTTCCAATTATTTTTCCTGATTTTATTTCCATTTTGCCTCCAAATACTTTGAAGCATCTATAACACATGTGGAGGTCCATGTTTAATAACTACCTGTTGAATGCCTACTCTTTCCGTTTAAAGTGGAATTTCACTGTAGTTTTTTGTGGCTCTCTTGTAAGCCGTTCCTGGGTTTGATTGTGCTTAGGTATTGGGTACGGGAATGGACCTGCACTTCATGTTAGATTTTCTGAGCAGTGGAATGAGCTTCTTTCTGTTTACAGGTTGCATTCTGTCAGGACTGTGAAGAACAGGTCCAGAAGAAGCAAAAGTAAACCCATTTCAAAGAGCATGCTGTTTTACTTTATGTCATTTATTCCTTTATTCTATTTTACCAAATGTTGACATTTTCTTAGACGTTTGTTACTGTGTTTCTTAAAAAGAGGGTGTTGTGATCAGATTGTTTTTTGGATCTGAATTAAACCTGGAGTACACATTTATTTCCTGCAGCATTTTTGGAGCTCTTGATTTTCAAGTCTGCATCCTGACTGTCTACCACGGGAGAGGGTAAAATACCTTTTTCTCTAAACTTACGTGACTAGGCACCCCTTTGCAAAGCATCGTGAAACACACTCTGGGAAATAGTGTTTTCAATACAGATATGGACAGTAGCAGAAGGAAAAAAGAGCTGGAATACCTACCCATAGAATAAGAAATTTTCTCTTAAAACTGTATTGTGGACATTTAAAAAAATAGCAAATTTAGTTAAAATTTCAGCTGTAGTTTTTCTTCTTCCTCCTCCTCATCTGTCCGTCTTTTCTCTTGGTTTTGTTTTGTTTTGTTTTGTTTTGTTTTTAAATAAGAGACTGTTTTATGTAAATGATGGAAAAGAACTAGAGAATTATATTTTTCCCCTAAACAGGTCATTTCTATGTGTATTGGTAACACGAATACTCAAAATTTGCTTTAAGTGCTAATTGTGAGACTGTCCAGTTTTGTGGAAGCATGTGATAGAATAGAGTTGTTTAGAATTGGGTAGGTTTGCCCCTTGTTTTATTTTTAAAAAATTTTTAATTTTTAAAAATATTTATTTATTTATTTGGCTGCGCCAGGTCTTAGTTGTGGAACTTGGGATCTTCAGTCTTCATTGCGGCATGTGAGATCTTTTCGTCGTGGCATGTGGGATCTACTTCCCTGACCAGGGATTGAACCCGGCTCCGCTGCATTGGGAGCACGGAGTCTTAGCCACTGGACCACCAGCGAAGACCCCCTTGTTTGTTTTAGAGCTGTAATAATCATAAGTTCATAGGAGAGATTGTTGTCACAAAGAAATGTGACTTAGAACATAATTTTAAAACTTTATAAAATGTTGTGAAATTAACATTATTCTGAAAGCAGTTGGGGCAGGTGTTAGCTGGATCTAGAAAATTGCCCCTGTAATCCTAGTTCTTTTACTTAGAATCTTTTATTTGTTTTTGCCTGGATTTTGCACATCCTAGGAGCAGGTTCATCAAGTAGTACTAATTTTTGTCATCATTTATTTTTATTGTTATTAGTTACATTGGTACTGTTATTGGTAGTATTAATTTATCTTGTGTTCACGGGAGTTAGACTCTAGAGCTGCAAAGAACCCTGACTTAGCCAATACTGAACGGTTGCTCCTGGGGGAAGTACATGGCTAGGTTCTTACAAGCCTCTGGTTACATTTTCGTCAGCTGACCAATGTATAACCTGCTTTGCATGTGTGTTTCTGTTTAAAGACACATTACTCAATATAAATGTGTTGCTTCATGAACACTGAACTCCAGGACAGCAGCGCTGTAACCCACACCTGAGCGAAACTCACTGAACACGTGTATTTTCTCCCTGAGGCGCGTCACAGCTGTCTTGCGCTTGGGATCCCTAGACCGCACTTCAGCATCGTGCTTAGGGGTCTGTAAACTGTGACATCACCAACAATTTGAAAACCATGACACAAAATATACCTCGTCAAGGACTCTTATGTACAGCACAGGAGCTGCAACAAGAAGGCCGAGAGCACTGCCTCCTTCCCTCCCAGCCGGGACCCTGCACGGAGGATGTCTCCTGTTTTTCACCTCCCTGCACACGTCCCTGAATGACTGTGAAGGGGCCTCGGGTGTCTAATTTGGGGTTGTGGATAATGTTTAGCAAGTGGACGACCTTACAGACGCGGACTCCCCAATAATGAGGGTCGTCTTGTTTTGGAATCCGGTGCTGGCCCAGGAGCTCAGGGTCGGGTCCGCTGGGCTGCTGACCAGCTGACGACTGCTCATCCCTTGCTTCCCTTCTTTGGTGCTGTCGTCCCTGGCCCAGCCTCCGTGTGGGGTGTGTGCTGGTTGCCGCTGCCACTCTGGTAAGCAAGAAAAACAGGGTGTGGGCAAGTAGTGAAATCTGAGCAGTGAGTGGAACTAGGGCTTGACTTTGCTCCTGACCTAGCCAACACTTGGAGGATAAATCAGAGATCTATATGCTGTGTTTTCCTGTTCCTTGTACTTGGGTGTGAGTGTCTTTATGATGAAGCCATAAATACTGCTTCCGAAGGTCGACCACCATGGCAGGTTTAAAACACTCTCTGTTCTGCCATATGGCTGTTTGGCTTCTTTTTTCCCTCTGGCCCTGCAGTTGCTCACAGCTGCAGTCAAAGATACTGGCTTATCTACAGCGTCTCATTCATTTTGGTGCTGGGCATCTGATTTGGTATGAAATTGAAAAGATGATTTGAATGCAGTCAAATGACTGTTTTGATCAGAGCACGTGTAAACTGATTATTGAGACTTTTTTTTTTTTTTTTTGGTTGAGAATTTCAACTTGATTTAATGTGGAAACTTATTTTTTTAAGAAAATTAAAGGATGTTTTAGGCACTCATACATGAAGCCCAGTGTTAGACTGTGGAGAATGAATCTGAATAAATAAGAACTGCTATTTCCTGTTTTTTTTGGGAAGCTCACGATCCGATACAGGGTGAAAAGTATTGAAAAAACGAAAACAAGCCCAAAAGAATTTTGGCTAGAGAGTCAAGTGCTTGGGGAAGGAGTAGTGAGAGGTAGGTAAAAATCAGTTATTACTGGACTTCCTAGGTGGCGCAGTGGTTAAGAATCCGCCTGCCAATGCAGGGGACATGGGTTCGAGCCCTGCTCTGGGAAGATTCCACATGCCATGGAGCAGTGAAGCCCGTGCATCACAGCTGTTGAGCCCATGTGCCACAGCTATTGAAGCCCATGCACCTAGGGCCCATGCTCCACAACAAGAGAAGCCACTACAGTGAGGAGCCTGTGCACCACAATGAAGAGTAGCCCCCGCCCACAGCAACTAGAGAAAGCCCGTGTGCAGCAACAAAGACCCAACGCAGCCAATAAACAAATAAATAAAATAAATAAATTTTTAAAAAATGCAACGGAAATTATATTTTAAAAAAATCAATTATTACTCTGTGCTGTTACTTCGTGTGTGTGTGTGTTTAAAGTAGGGTGTCATCAGAGGTTTTCAGATTTTATATTTCAGAGATATAACAATTGTGTGAAATTGACAGGGTGGGAAAAGATTGACTTAGGAAACAAATTTCTGCCACTGAAAGGACGGAAGAGGTGCTGTTGAGGGTGAAGAGCCACCAGGTCTTGATCCCTGGGTGTGATTAAGATGAAAGGAGGGAGTCAGTGGTGTAAGCTTTTAGGGCTTTGAAATGATGAATGCTTCTTTCTAGAATGTAAATCATTCCCAAACTAGAATCCAAAATCAAAGATACAGAGGCCAAGCGTCCACCGCCTGAACCTATGAAATTCTTCTGGGTCGTCGTATTTTTTTAGCTGTGACACGAAGTAATTTTTGGATTGATCTGTCCACATGGATATCGTTTTTTCAAAAGTAACCTTTTCATTCTGGAATAATTTTAGTTTACAGAGGAGTTGCAGAGATGGTATAGTGAGCTGCTGTGTATGCCTCACTGGGTTTCTTCTGTTGTCAACTCTTAGTTACTGTGATTCATTTGTGAAAACTGAGCACCAGCACCAGCGCATCACTGTTAATGCTCCACTTTATTCGTGTTCTACTAGTTCCCCACGAACGCACCTCCTGTTCCGGGAGCAGCCGGGACGTTGACACCGACCAACTGCGCTCAGTCCCCACCCAGTCCTCAGCCTCTCCTGACCTGTGTTTCTCACTCTTGCCTTGTTCCTCATGACTCTGATCGTTTTGAGGACTAACGGTCGGTTGTTTTGTAGAGTGTCCCTCCGTTGGGTTTGTCTGATGTTTTTTCTCGGGGCTAGACGGTAGGTGTGAGTTTCTGGGAGGAAGACCACGGAGGAAAAGTGCTGTTTCTTCACTTATCAAGGGTACATTCTGTCCACGTGACCTATCGTAGTCGGTGCTGACCTTGATCTCTTGGCTGGGTGGTACATCTCAGGTTTCTCTGCTGTAAAGTTACACAGAAGCCCCTCCTTCCTGGGTCTTTCCATGCTCTGTTCTTTGGAAGCAAGTCATTAAATCCAGCCCACACTCGAGAATGGGATGGGGGGATGTTAATATATATGTTATTTTTTATATTAATATTAATATATATATTTTTTATAGTTTCCTATCTTGCTTTTATTCACTTGACATTAGCGTATGACTATTTTCCCATGTTTTTATGCAATTTTTATTTTCATCATTGGTATTTCAGTCATTTGTGTCAGTATGGATTCAGGGATATGTATTTTATACTTTCAGTTATAACTTAATAGCATATTATTTCATTGCTTGGCTTTGAAGCGCTTGTGTTCGTTTGCTGTGTCCCCATCTTTTTTCCTGAGCGCTTCCTGGTGCTTCTGAGTGCTCCAGGGCCATCTTGTGTTGCCCCACCCATCTTAGAATCAGCTGTTTCTTTGAGGACCCCTGGTTCCTCTTATTTGAGAAACTAAGATCTGGGTGCTGGGGATGCTCCTTGTTACTGGGGCATGTCCTCTTCTAGGCTGTCTCACTGGACAGAGCTAGGATATAAATAAGTACGTACGCCTAATGATACACATTAGTGTAGTTTTGTCTTATGTCAAGAGGTTTAAATGTTCTTGTGTGCAAAGCTTAATAATTTTTTTTCCTCTCATTTCTACTGCCACTGTCCTAGTTCAGGTCATCATAATCTGCCTAGGCTATTTTTTTTTTTTTAAATAAATTTATTTATTTAGTTTGTTTATTGGCTGCATTGGGTCTTCGTTGCTGCACACGGGCTTTCTCTAGTTGCATCGAGCGGGGGCTACCCTTCATTGCGATGCACGGGCTCCTCATTGCCGTGGCTTCTCTTGTTGTGGAGCACGGGCTCTAGGCGTGTGGGCTTCAGTAGTTGTGGCTCACGGGCTGGCTCTAGAGTGCAGGCTCAATAGTTGTGGCACATGGGCTTAGTTGCTCCGCTGCATGTGGGATCTTCCCAGAGCAGGGCTCGAACCCGTGTCCCTTGCATTGGCAGGTGGATTCTTAGCCACTGTGCCACCAGGGAAGCCCCTAAAGCTTAACATTTTGAAATTAAAGTTGTTCTCCTCAGGCAGATTGGTGTATCTAGGCGCAGGCGTGAGTGTCTGTAAATCATGTAAGTAGATTAGACAAGGCTGTTAGACAGGTGTCTCCCCCAAAGTCTTCTCTTTCTTATAAACATATAGTTATTATGTTTATCACTGTTAACTCTCTTGGTGTGAAAATTTAGGCTCACCTTTTTTTCTGCCTTAAAGAATAGTTATTTTTTTTCCTGTAGATGAAGAGATGTTTGAGTATCTGTCATTTGAGGTTTAATAAATTACAAGCTGGGGTAGTTTTCTTTTGCTCTTTAGTTTATTATGAAAAGGGAATTCACATGCATGGATCTGCACATCAGCCTTTGCACTCACAACATTAATAATTTTTCAGAAGAAAAGATATTTAAACTGAACAGTTAATCATCACTTTTGGGCTGTAAGATACCCTGTTAATGTTTTTCTAAATAAAAATAGAGAACTTTAATTTCTAGAATAAGGCGGTTTTCTAACAATGTAATAGTATTTGATATAAGCTTTCAAGGAACTAGTTTGGGAAGTTATTTGCTGTGTTATTAGAATTCCTTTGATTATCTTTTTTTTTAAAAATTATTTATTTATTGGCTGTGTTGGGTCTTTTTTGCTGTGCGTGGGCTTTCTTTTAGTTGCGGTGAGTGGGCACTACTCTTCGTTGTGGTGCGCAGGCTTTTGTTGCAGAGCAGGGGCTCTAGGCGTGTGGGCTTCAGTAGTTGCAGCACATGGGCTCAATAGCTCTGGCTCACAGGCTCTAAAGCACAGGCTCAGTAGTTGTGGTGCATGGGCTTAGTTGCCTCCACGGCATGTGGGATCTTCCTAGAGCAGGGATTGAACCCATGTCCCCTGCATTGGCAGGCAGATTCTTAACCACTGCGCCACCTAGGAAGCCCTGATTATCTTATTGTCATAAATGAGGAAACCCACAAACAAGCTCAGTGTGAACCTGCTGTAAAGGACTTTGTAGGTTTTTTTCCTTTAAATAAAACTACTATTAGTGTAAGTATCATTATTTATATGATATTTTTATCATAAAAATAGGGAAATAATACCAAGATTATTGCTGTCTTTCAATTTCTCATCTTAATTACCAATTGGTCTTAAACCCAAACAGTGAACACCATATCTGGTACCTGTGGATTTAATAGAAGTATTTTCAGCATTGTGACAAGAAATAGTAAAGGTAGACTGCAGTAAAGGAGTTACAGCATTTCAGGAGCTGATTTACTTTATGTTGACCGCTTGTAGCCCTTTTTCTCATGGTGACCGTTTAAGTAAAATTGCTCAGACTTTCTAACATACTTTATACACTGCTTAAATTTTGTGTGTTAAATAGGAGCTAAGAGGTTGTGTTATTTCTATTTTATTTTTTCACGTAAGAAAATGTAGCTCAGTGTAACATCAGTGTCCTGTCCGTGTTCCCCAGAATAGGTAACGGTAGGATCAGGACCACAAACCATCTAGATAGCCTGGCTTTTACTGTAGTTCTTCCCCCCCACCCCCAATTATGGTGCAATCATCTGGCTTATTTTAAATTTCATTGAACCTGATAGCCCCCTTCTCACTTTATTTTTTTTAATGATGACTAACTTCTATTTATTTATTTTTATTTTTAATTTTTTAAATTTATTTTTGGATATGTTGGGTCTTTGTTGCTGCCTGCAGGCTTTCTCTAGTTGCGGTGAGTGGGGGCTACTCTTCGTTGCAGTGCGCAGGCTTCTCATCGCAGTGGCTTCTCTTGTTGCGGAGCACAGGCTCTAGGCTTGTGGGCTCAGTAGATGTGGCTTAGTTGCTCTGAGGCATGTGGGATCTTCCCGGACCAGGGATTGAATCCACGTCTCCTGCTTGGGCAGGCAGGTTCTTAACCACTGAGCCACCAGGGGAGTCCCTCATTTATTGTTGAATTGGAAGTCTGACTGTTGATTGAACAAATTCTAGGGGCTGTCTGACATGAGCTGGGCGTTGCACTACAAAATATTACGTAGACTCTATCCCCAAATGTTTATCAGAATATCGTCCAGAGTCAGGAAGCAGAGATTAAAAACATTTTATTTTTGTTGGGGAATACTGATTCACACCAGACTATTAAACTTTATCTATGGAGTGGATGGATGAACGGTCCCAGGTAATCACCCGGTGAGTTTATCTATCATTTGTGTTTATTAAGTGATTTGGGGTTTACATAGCACTGTATTTGCTGTAACCTGCATAAACACTCCACCCACATACACACGTTTTTTTCAGTGGGTTTATCTTACTGACTTTGTAAGAATTACTTACTATTAAAATGCATTTGTATTTTCTGTGACCCAGTAGTTGGGAAGAAATTGGCTTTTAGGTGCCTAATGGCTGAAGGTTTATGTGCATTGTCATTTTAAAATAATTCAGTTACTGAACATACTGGGTCTCATTCTGCAAAAGCAGGGTATTAACGCTTATGATTAGTAAGCATTGTGGTAGAATACATTTTATATTTTTTCTGACCTAGGGCTCAAGAAAAGATCAGCCAGAATAAAACATACAAACCATACATCATGGTTTTAACTTTTTTGTTGCTGATTTTACTCCTTTTCGGGGGTGGGAAATGGGTGACACATTACAGAGTAACGTGAATTAACAATGAAAGCTGATAAAGAAGATGAGAAAAATTAAGTCCAACATAAGGGCTTTTGTATAAATTTCATGTTTGTAAAAAGGTACAGAATTTCATGTTTAAGGCTTTTATTTTTAACATCAACATGGTGGGAGATTATTGAGAGAAAGATTCTCTGTTATGTCTTTTTAAGGTCTTATGAGAGTATTGATTAGGGAAAGTTAGGGAAATTAAGAAGTTGCCGTTGGACCTATATATTTATAATCAATTTTTATAAGTGTTTATATACCTTAAATGTGTTCTTGGCTCAAATTGTCTTCTGTTTTCACTTTCTAATTTTAGATTTTGCTATCTGGGGGGTCCGTGAATATTTGAATGCTTGTTATATGCCATTCACTTTAATTATTCACACTATGTTGGTGAATTACTATAGCTTTTCAGTAATCTTTTATGTCTTTAACAGATGGTTTAATTACAGCAACTAGCCTTTATTAGCATTAGAATTACCTGGTTTGCTGGGCATGAGTTGACTTAGATGTAGAATTTTGGAACTAGACTGACCCTAGCGTTCGTCTGGTTTTTTTGACTGTACGTTGATTGGAAACATCTGGGGAGGTTTAAAAATGACTTGCATTCCCACCCCAGAGATTCTGATTTAGTTGATTTAGAGTGTGGCCTTGGCGTCGAACCTTTAAAAGTTTCCCCAGGTGATTCTAATGTATAGTCAAGTTGGAGAACTACTATTACAGTTCCTCATTCTGTGAACAAGATACATTAAGACAGACTTACCAGCTGATTTCTGCTTTGAGGCTGCAAAGTCATGAATGAAATTGGTACATTAAACGTGAATCTTAAAGTAGATGTCCATATTGGTGGCTTTAATAAATTAGAAGTGTAGCTAAAGATAGGGAGTCTCATTTCTTCTTTCGGCTGAACTCTCCATGGTTTTCTAAGGTGAGGACTTTGAATATCAGCGCAGGAGTGTCTAGATTTTTCCTCTGGTACGTGTAGCATATCCTTCTCTGCTCTTGCATTTTTTAAAAAAACTTTCTGAAATCAAATCTTTGCTGTTTTTTTTGAGAAAATGTCCATTCCATTGAAATTATTTATATAATTCTTGTAGGCTGTTCAAGGAAGGGTACTGTGCAAATTTGTAACGGATGTTTTAAATGAAACTGAAATAGATAACCTTACATTGGAAAGAAGCACACAAATCTCAGTGCTTGGTATGGTATACAGTAGGTGCTCAGTTTGTATGTGTGAGTTTTAATTTTTAAACATGTTTCTATACCTCTAAGTCCATAATAATGTAGCCAGTAAGGTTCTTTGCCTTGATTGGCTGGCTAGGTAAGGAATCTGTGTTCAGTAAGTCATGGATCCCCAACCCATGTACTGGTCCTCAGCCTGTTAGGAACTGGACCACACAGCACGAGATGAGCGATGGGTGAGCGAGGGAAGCTTCATCTGCAGCTCCCCAGTGCTCCCCATCGCTCACTACCACGTGAACCATTTCTCGCCCCCCTCCCCGACCCTCCGCCACACCCTGTCCATGGAAAAATGGTCTTCCACGAAATCTGTCTTTGGTGCCAAAAAGGTTGGGAACCACTGCAGTAAGTTGATTGACGTCTTTAGGCTTTGGTTGCCTTATAAAATGAGGAGTTGGATAGATTGTAGTATTTTATGATTCTATAACCGTGAACACAAGGTGGTATAATTGTAAGTAAATGGCAGTTTATCTCCTAGAAGCCCAGAGGAGAGTTTGTCTTAGTGTCTTGGCTAGTGGGTTATCTCTCTAGAGTTAGGAGAGAGAAGCCAGGGGGCTTCAGTACCCTGGTGCAAAGGCAGCAGTGGGTTTGGAAAGGACAGCAGTAGAGACCCATTCTCTCACTACCTGACTCCTGAGTACTCCTGCCAGGTAAAGGAGGCACATTATAGTGTTGCCTAACTGGTACCGTCTTATCTGCATTTCCATCTTTTGAAATCCTTTCACTCATAGAGTTGTCTTTGTGCTTCCGAGAATGCATACTCCTAGTATCTTTGAACTCGGGTTACCATCCTGTTCTTTTGTAATCACTCATTCCACTCACATTACCTTTGTTTCTTGTTTTTTCTTTGTTTCTAGTTCAGATTGCCTCAGAAAGTGGTAACAGCATGGGGCATTTAAGAAAGATCAAGTGACTGGTGGTTGGCTATGTTAATGTACTTGACAATCTGTGCAGTAAACTTTCTGGAGATGGATAGGAGGCTGAGTTAGTGATTGACTACAGAGAGTTTACAATTTAGAGACCCTTGGTTTAACCATTTTTAAAAAACACATTTGGAATCAGAGACCCAGAGGGAATCAAAGACTTGCTCTGAATCTCAGATTTGATTCAGGACCTCAGTCAGATTCCTTTCCCTGTCACCACACTCCTTCACAGGAATTCTACACTAGACCAAGGAGGAGGAGACAGATTTTTGTTTGTTTCCTTTTTTGTTTTGTTTCTGTGTTTTTTGTGTTCTTGTTTTTTTCCATCCTCCCCGCCCCCCACCAAAGTTTTTTAGGGTTGGGAAGGGCCCACGCCAGGCACTTGCTTCATTTTCTTTTTTTCTTTTTCTTTTTTAATATGTAATTATTTTTAATATTTTTTTAAAGAGAACTTTATTATTCTTGTGGGTCTTCGTTGCTGTGCTCAAGGGCTTTCTCTAGTTGTGGTGAGTGGGGGCTACTCTTTGTTTGTGGTGTGCAGGCTTCTCAGTGTGGTGGCTTCTCTTGTGGAGCATGGGCTCTAGGCATGTGGGCTTCAGTAGTTGCAGCACACAGGCTCAATAGTTGTGGCACACGGGCCCTAGAGTGTGCAGGCTTTAGTGACTGTGGTGCACAGGCTCAGTAGTTGTGGCATGTGGGCTCTAGAGTGCAGACTCAATAGTTGTGGCACACGGGCCCTAGAGTGTGCAGGCTTTAGTAGTTGTGGTGCACAGGCTCAGTAGTTGTGGCATGTGGGCTCTAGAGTGCAGACTCAGTAGTTGTGGCTCAGGGGCTTAGTTGCTCCACAGCACGTGGGATCTTCCCAGACCAGGGATTGAACCCATGTCCCCTGCATCGGCAGGCAGATTCTTAACCACTGTGCCAGCAGGGAAGTCCTAGATGTTTTGTTTCGATAGTAATATATGAGGATAACCCATGTGCTATAGTTACAGTTATGTTTGCTTAGAGAGCCAACCACTTGTATAATCTATTATAAATATATAGCATACATGGCTTTTCAGTAGCCTACATATTTATTTAAGGCAATAATTTTTAGGGATGAAATACTCTGCATTATTAAAAAATTGATATTTGGAATTCAGATATCCTGTAACTTCCATAATATAAACTGCAGAAATTAACATGGGAAGACGTTTAGCTAGTGTGGCTATAGTAATTCTCAAACTGGAAGTAGGGGAGAATCTTAAATTGTAATGGGGGAGATAGTGAGATTTTTGTCTTCCTAAAGTGTAGATGGGTGGGAAAAAGTTGAGAAATTAGACACTTAAAGCCAATATGGACTTCCAGCTCAGCAGTTTTGATTTTCCTTTTTTATTGACAATCAACCTCTTGTACATTTTTTATTTCCTCTTCCTTGTTTTGACAAGCTCTAAGAGGATTAGAAAATTAAATGTGGAGGCATTTCTTCTTCCCTTTGGCCTTGAATAAAGGTGAGGGTGTTCAATAATATAATTCTATCTTGAGAAGAAGTATATTTAATGGAAAAAAGATAATGGGCTTCTTTGTGAGACGTTTCCGCGTAGCAGAACGTGGGCGATGTTATCTGTTTCTCTAGTTGGGTTGTTACTGGGCACTATGTTATTATTCCCCATCTGAATTGACTCTCTCTTTAGAACAGGAGAAACTCCTGGAATTAGTTTGAGCAGTATTGCAGAAGATGTGACAATTCTCAAGTATGTCTTTTGATTCCTTCTCAAGGAATAAAAGAGCACTCTTCTGTGTCTTTGCAGACCTGTGTCATTCAACTAGTAAGTGCATCCTTATACTTCAAGGTTGATTCATTTTTAAAAGTAAGAGCAATATGATTGATCTTGAAAAACAATAAATGAATGTGTAGATGAGCTAAATAGTTACTTGAAAATGGTCACTTTCTAGAAAACTTCCTTGCCCTGAAACCTTTGAGAAAGGTCTACTTAATTAAGATACACATTTACATTTTTCAGACAATCAGAAATTTATATTATCAACTTGAATTATTTTTTGTTTATAATTTCCCCTTTGCAGTTCTTCTCAACTCCTCCTAAGATTCTAGCCTAAAATGAAGCCATCACCCGAATTCAGTCATTGGATTCAATAGTCACACTGGCCTATTGAGAATTGCTATCTTCTAAAGCACTGTAAATATGCAAAATAGGCAGAGTAATTGTGCTGTTTTTAGGTTATCACTGCTATCTTTGTATAAAGTCAGTGGAGTGTAGTCCAGCTGAAATGGTGATTGTGTTAATTACAAACATAAATTATAATTATTAATAATAAATGGTAGGTAAACACGGGCAGAAAGCATCCTAAGCTTGAAATTTAGGCTTACGGGAACTTTAAAGAGAGGCACCAGGGTATCCTTGCTCAACCAGGTGGGGTAGGTAAACAGCTTCAGGAGACAGTTCCATTTAATGTTCTGGGGAAGGAGTATGTGTAAACCTAATTGGAAGCATGAGATCTGTTTTTACCACCCAGGATCCTGAATTAGTGGAGGTTGGAGGTTGGGAGAAAGGATTAAATCTATTTTGCGTGTTTTTTGCTGGAGATACTGAATTTATCATAGCAGTTAAGGATGCTAGATTATGTCATTTACAAGCTGTGAGATCTTAGGCAAGTTACTTAACCTATCTGAACTTTACTTATTTGTAAAATACCCGGTAATGAAAGAACCTATATCTCCTAAGACTGAAGATTGAAAATGATGCTTTTCAAATAAGTGACTTTTATGATTTTGACACTATTGAATGCAATAGTTGAGTTTGGATGATGGCTGCATTTTATCTTGGGAAGAGTTGGGTAGAGCTGAGGAGAAATTATAAACAAATAATTCAAGTTAATGATATACATGTTTTTAAATTTATTTATTGGCTGTGTTGGGTCTTCGTTGCTGCACGTGGGCTTTCTCTAGTTGCGGTGGGCGGGGGCTGCTCTTTGTTGCAGCACATGGTCTCAATAGTTGTGGTGCACGGGCTTAGTTGCTCCGAGGCATGTGGGATCTTCCTGGACCAGGGATGGAACCCATGTCCCCTGCATTAGGAGGCGATTCTTAACCACTGCGCCATCTAGGAAGCCATGATATACATTTTTGATTGATTAAAAGAGAAGAGTTAGAATAGCTTAGAATGGTGTTTAGTACAAGCTGAGTGCTCAAATATGTTAGTTATTTTTATGAATGGTATACACCTATTTCTTACTTAATTGTAATGGTAAAACTCTGAATTCATTATTACCTCTTTTTGTAAATGAGACTCAGAGAAGTTTGCTAATTTGCTTCTTTGTAGGAAAGCCAAGATGGAAATCCAGCCTTTCAAATTCCCAAGTCAGGCTATTGTTACTATGCTCTGATATGCTGTGTATCTGTTTTCCTAAAGGACTAACCAATATTTATATAAAGTTATTCCAAAAATTTAGGTAGGAGCTCACTGTAACCATTAAGATGTCTTATGCTTTTTCTGTTTAACTGGTTTATGGCATCTTTGGTTATTTATGTTGCTATATTATAGCTATAAAACTGATTTACCATAAACAAAAACCATGATTTTTATACCCTGTCTGGAAAATGAAAATTCTGCCCTCACAGTGCCATCTAGCACCGTAAGGTTATCAAGGACAGTGGTAATTATGTGCTTTTGACAAGGAACCCAGTTGTACATAATGGGAAGTCAGTGATCCTTCAGGTGCTCTCTTGTTTCTGTTTTTCCCAAACTCTTCTGATTACAAGAATTCCTTGATGGGGGGGACAGATTCTGCTTGTGAAAAAAATAGATTCCTAGGTCTCCAGAGTCAAAGACTTAGTGCAGCTAGAGAGGGGCTCAGGCTTGTGTGTTATTTAAGACGCTCACTCTGACGATCAGTTAATTTAGGAACCTTTTTTCCCACTTGGCACGCAGCTTGGTTCATTGGCTGTTCGTTTTACTTGGCCTGTTAAGATTCTTGCATTGTCCATTCAAGGTGAGGGAAAGACATCTTCATAAGGAACTTCATGATCCGTAACTGTCCCTGCAGATTCCATGAACCATGAGGTTAGGGCTGCAGCTTCCCTTTTGTTGTCAGGACCTCTGAGGCTTGTAGCTGAGTGAGCCTGAATGAAACCAGGATGTAGTAGCAAGAAGAATGCTGGCCTGGAGGGCGTACCGGTGCAGGGGTGGTGACTGCACACCTGGGAGAGAGAGGGCATTCATGTTTCCATCTGGGATTGCTGGGGCTCCTTTTATTGCTGAGTTATGTTTATTGTATTCTTTACTTTCCAGGTTGGGAATTGCAAGCCTCTGAGCCTTTAGAGTGGTTTCTAGGGTTTCAGAGTCATGCCTTTTACTTGACTGTACCTGTTAGCCAAGATGAATGAATGCTTTTTGGAAGAACAGGTTTTACAGGACTACCAGTTTTGTTGCACTTGGTATCTATAATCTACTTGTGAAGAGGAATTCTTCACTAAGTCCGTTTTTTTTTTTAGGATGAAGGGGAAACTTAAGACATGATTTTAATTTCTGTATTGCAGTGGCTTTCCCAGTCCATTAAGATGTCAACTTTTGCATTTGGGATGTTTTTAAAGACCATCCCCCCCCCCCCCCCCCACATATATCAACTGCTAGAGTTTCCTTCTCTAAGAAAGGAATCACCTTTCCTGTGACAAGCCCTTAAGCAATTGAAGGCATCCCTCCCCCTTTTTCCTCTCCTCTTGTGACAGTGGCAGTGGTGAGAAGGGTGGGGTTTGGAGGAGCTGGGACGTGGAATGAGGCAGGGGCAGTGACAGCAAAACATAATGAAATTCCGTAGTAGAAATCGCAAATGGTGCGTGTGGTCGTTCCGTTTAGAAAGTTGATTCTCCCAAGTGACTGTTCACCCACTTTGTTCATCCAGCATTTCAGAGTTATACTAAAAGTGGATAAAGTTTTCTTCTTAAAAGAGATACATGTAAACTAGAAAGTCCTCATACTTTTTATTCTCAGGAGTGTCTGTGTTGCATTTTTGCCAGAAGTGGGCAGAGGGAAAGTTCCTGTTTATGCCCTGCTCCCTTCACTCCCCACCGAACAAGACCTTCTAGGAGCTGCGATTCAATGCTCTTTTCTCTCTCATTGTTCCCCTTATCTGGGAAAACATTACTGCTTAGATGTAAATATAGACACAGATACAGACTATACTCGGACAGAAAGCAAAGGAAAGCGTGTAACTGTCCTTTGATTCTCTTTCTTATGCTCCAAATCTGGGAGACTTTAAGACTCTCTAGTGAATCTCCGCTCTTCCATGTGAGCAGTACCAAAACCATCTTTATGGAGAGCACTTAAAAGGTTACCAGAGGTAATCAACAATTTCCTAGCTACATCTCTCTGCTTTTAAGTACAGGACACCTGTCATTTACAGAGTTCCTTACTGAAAATTTTGTGCAAATGTTCTCTTCTTTGTGGAGAGGGAATGGGAGGTAAGTACCAATGGCAACCCTTGGTTGGAAAAAAAAAAGAAAGAAAAAGAAAAAGCAGAAATTGCTGTCATTCAGATGAACATCCAGAGTACCTTGAAAAGCCCACAAAACTTCATCTTTTCAGTTTGCTCATTTCATACAATTTTAATCTTATCGAGAAGGATGAAATTTTACTAGCAGTATTTGCTAAATTGGGCCTGCGATCTTGTAGGAACCAGAAATTGTCCTTGGCCACCTTGCTGGAAGGTATCAGTCATATTTGGCGTTGTGGAGTCTGGCTAATCCTTTCTTCCCTTAAATTTGAAACAGTGGCAGTAGCTATAGGATCGCCAACATGTGAGTGCTTTATACAACTTATTTGATCTTCACAGCAGCACTGTAAAGTAGTATTATCTTCAGTTTACATATGGTGAAACTTCAGCTTAGAGGTGTTAAGTAGCTCTTCCAGCAGTAGATAGCAGAGTCAGGACTGCAGCTGGGGTCTGATGGCAAGATGCTTCCTCTTAATGGTTACCCTCTGCCGCCCTTGTCATTCGCAGCGTCTCCCTCAGCCTTTTTCCTCTGGGTCACGCAGCTGTTTACGTTCTGCACCGTCCTCCTTCTGTTTTACAAACAGGAATGCATAAATTCAGATTCCACTGTGTGGCAAAAGTGGCACAGTGCTTGGGGAAAACGTGTGGCCTGAATCCGTGTGGGGAAAATTCTGTTGATTTCAGGACTGGTAATGGGGTCAACTTTATGGAGGTTTCCAAGAGAACACACAGCATTGTTCTTGTTGTCCAAGGGTCTGTTAGAAACGATATTTCAGAGTCGTTTGACCACGGCAAGATTCTTCATGTATGTGTTATGACAAATTAAATTTGAGACATTACACGTTCCAGTCTTAGAATTTTTAACAATCTGCTGTTTAGAAAGGATTTGCACATTGGCTGGGCGATGGTGGAACAACCCATTTATTTACCAACCCATTATTCATTGCTTTCTGTGGTTTATTTTGCTCTTTTGCTAGGTACTTTCTCATGGCTTAAACGGTTTTGCTCTTTTTAAAAAAATTAGCAGAATGTAAAAATCTACAACCTGAACTCTTCGTTAGAAGTGTGGGGGTAGATTTTGG
The DNA here is from genome assembly GCF_030028045.1 of Hippopotamus amphibius kiboko. NCBI lineage: Eukaryota > Metazoa > Chordata > Mammalia > Artiodactyla > Hippopotamidae > Hippopotamus > Hippopotamus amphibius. The sequence goes on from NC_080188.1 coordinate 89,349,447, forward strand.
TTGACGGCGTGAACAATGGTGTTCTAAACTTGTACAACAAAGCATCCTTGTCCCAGATGGAAGCAGCTGCATCCTTTCTCTTAATTTAGGAGGAGTGAACGCTATTCTCAGATCCCCAGGTGAATGCTCCTGTGGGAAAATGTGAGACAGGATAACACAGGTAGTAGTCATCTCCCTCTAGTCAAACTTTCATCCACGTGCCAGGAAGGAGAATCCCCTCGTCCCCTTTTTTTAACTTTTTATTTTATGTTGGGGTATAGTTGATGAACAATGTTGTGTTAGTTTCAGGTGTACAGCAAACTGATTCAGTTGTACATGTACGCGTCTCTGTTCTTTTTCAAATTCTTTTCCCATTTAGGTTGTTACAGAATACTGAGCAGAGTTCCCTGTGCTGTACAGTAGGTCCTTGTTGGTTATCTGTTTTAAATATAACAGTGTATACATGCCAATCCCAAATGGTCTAGCTATCCCTCCGCCCCCACTCTTCCCCCCGGTAACCATAAGTTCCTTCTATAAGTCTGTGAATCTGTTTCTGTGTTGCAAATAAGTTCCTTTGTATCATTTTTTTTCTTTTTTAGATTCCACATATGAGTGATATTTGTCTTTGTCTGACTTTCTTGACTTAGTATGACAACCTCTAGGTTCATCCATGTTGCTGCAAATAGCATTATTTTATTCTTTTTTGATGGGTAATATTCCATTGCCTATGGGGTGTTTGGACATTATCTTCTTCTTTTTTTATTTTTTTAAGGAGAATTTCTTTTAAGTCTAATACCTAAGTATGAAATGTGGCTTTGGACTCATAATAATCGTACACTTACATTATTTTTTAGTTTAAAAGAATTATTCCATGAAGAAACTATATTTGTCAATATTATGTTAGTATTCTAGTTGGGCAGACTTTGAGGTCTTCTTGCATGAGATAAAGTGTAGATGACCCATGTCTGCCTATCCTCATTTTAAAATGTTGCTTATTTAATGACATATACTGTTAACTGACTGATTCTTCCTTCTCATTCCCTGTCAATTACTGATAGTCGTGTGCATTATATGAAGTGCTTGAAATAGCTAATATTTAGGCAGATTTAATCCTCTCTCAAACCGAATAAGGATAAAATACCTTTTATCCTTATGTTACAGATGCGGGAAGTTGAGGAATTTACCCAAGGTCACACAGCTAGTAATGGTAGAACCAAGCCTCAAACCCATGTCTTCCTGATTTTAAAGCCCTGCTCATGACACACAGCTATCCCTGTAGTGCTGGGACTATGGCTGGAAGGTGTTCATTGCATTTCTTCTAACGGTGCACATGTGAAGAAAGTCTGCTTCAGTTGACTGCAGTGCAGCCCACAGAGCTTAGACCAGAGTCAGGTGCATATCCTTAATATATATGTAATTTATCTGTTTCTATATGTAACAAGCTCTATGGGTGACCATCTTCTGTTTTGTGCTTTAAAGCAGTGACCCCTTAAGGAAGTGAACTTGGTTTAAGTGAAGTTGAAATGCAGGCCCTATCTGTATAATTCTGTAAATCATCTTTTTCTCTTTCACAGTGAAACTTTTTGAGTACAAGGCAGGAATTCATATTCAAGTGGGTTTTACTTATCCATATTGAGGCTTAAAAGATAAAAATAGTGCAATAATTTCTTCTATAGTTTGTCCTATGCTATATTTTTAGTCTTCTGCTAATTCTGTGTGATCACATATTTGGAATTAGTTGGAAATAAAAGTTCTTAAAGCTATGGGTTTTGAATGCATAAATGCTTTCCCCCCCCAAAGATAATATGTAAATTATATGGGGAAAAAAGAAAATGAAAGAGGAAAAAGGGATATCCACTTGTGTGAGGACATTCTTTTATGTACATGGTTTAAAAAAATCTTGGAAGTAAACTTTAAAAAAATGGGTTCTTGTGTAGCACTTCAAACATTTTTGAGATAGATTTTTTTCAATTGTTTTCAAGGATTGACTACTTAATATGAATTAAAGTTCCCTTTAGTAAAATTGAATTTTGTGATGAATTTTTCTGTGATATTGGATTTAGATATTTAGAAAGCATGTGGATAGATGAGATATTAGCTATCTTGGAATGTCGTTTTCTTTTAACATAGTTAAATTATGTTTTCAGACGTTTCCATCATATAGACTTTGTAGTTCCCTGGTAGTTTTTCTTTCTTTCTGTGAAAGTGTCCTTTGATTGAAAGTAGTAATTTAGGTTATGATGGCAGTTGTGGTAATTTGTTAATCATAGCCCTGCATAATAGCTTATCTTCCTACATATTAAATTTGACCCCTAGTGTGTGGTTAGGTTTGATGAATAAATCAGGATGGTGATCTGTTTCAGGAATCTAATGGTTGCTTAATAGAGGCAGTTAAGACTTGTTTCTTGAGAGCTATAGTAATTTAGATTATCTCCCAGATATGTTCTAAACTTTCATCATCTTTTAAAGCATTATAAAATTCTGGAGAGAAAAACACTCAGAACGCAGCATGCAGGCAATTGTAAAATAAACTTTTCATCCTGCTCATTTTTGTGCTGTCTCAGCAAATTTTTAAGTGTTTGTGAAGAATCTGGGTCTTTTTATGTATATTTGGAAAATTCCTCTATGATACTGATCATAATTGTTATTAGAAAATAATTTTCAGCCTCCAGGGAAGCATACTCTTAAGTCTTTACACTTAAAGTTTGAGCCGGGACCAGCGCCTGTGTAAATCCTGCCCACATCTGCACCTTGTGCTCCCAGCCATCAGCACAGCACCTAAAGGTTTTGCTGGCATCATCTCATTTAATCCTCATAAACACTCCTATGGGTTGAGTACGTGTTAGTTTTCTCACCGTTTTTTCAAATGGAACTGATTCTCAGGTTAAGTAACTTGTCCACAGTTAAAAACATGCAAGAGGCGGAGCTGTGGATTGAACTCAGCCTGGCATCAGGGCCGTCTCACTCACTGTGGCAGTCTGCAAGGCACATTCCCGCAGATGCTTCTGTTAGCCCTTGTAACATTTTTGTCTCATCACGGGACTCAGGGAGAGACGACATTGGCGAAGTGTCAGCGTGTAGGCGGTGGACTGGAACGCTTATCTGTTTGTTCCCTGCTGCCCCCTTGCTCCCCAAGCCCCTCCTCAGAGCGGAAGCGTTTCTGATGACTTGTGTAACTCGCTGAGCTGTGTAAAGTAGTTAATTTCTTTTTAATTTAAAACATTTTGTACCATATTATTCCAGAAAAGATGGTTAATTACTAGATATTTATTCCTACTAGAAAATGTGAGTGCTTGAAGTAAGTGGTTCAGTAGTTTTTTACTTATAGCAAAACTGTTTCTTCTACTCCTAATTTTGTGTGTTATCGTTGTACCTATTTTACAGATTTATGGAACTGTAGTGGAATTTCTCTCCTCCTCCCCCAAAATCCCAATAACACCCTGTTAGTCCTTCATATAATGAGAGTTCATCATGGAAACGTTATTTTATTGTGAAGTATAAACACTGAATATTGAATAAGTGCTTTAGCTTGATAGTAGATTAGTTTTTGTTACTTTTGGATGCTTACTTTATTTTTTGGGGGTAAAATTGGTTGTTTATATTGATAGAATAATGCAAATAGACTGTAGAAGTTCAATAAAAATGTGAAAGAGTATTCAAAATATGTCCTTTTTTTTCTCTAGAATTCCTTTTTCTATCTTTAAAATATTTTTCAGCTTTATTGAGGTATAATTGACATATGAAATTGTAAGATAATTAGTGTACACTGTAGTGATTAACATACATGTTGTGAAAGGATTCTCCCCATAAGGTAATCATCACATCCATTATCTCACATCTTTATCTTTTTTGTTGTTTTTTAGAATACTTAAGTTCTACTCTTAACAAATTTCAGTTATGCAATACAGTCAGCCCTCTATATCTGTAGGCACAAATGAGGATAGAAAATATCCAGAAAAAAGATTGCATAAAGTTCTAAAAGGCAAAACTTGAGTTTGCCTGGTGGTGGCAACTATTTACATAGCATTTACATCGTATAAGGTATCAAAGTAATCTAGAGATGATTTAGTCTTAGGTCATATGCAAATCCAATTGACCCTTGCAGGATGAGGGTTTAGAGGAGCCCACCCTCCATCAGCCCCCTGCATCTGTGGCTCCACAGCCTTGGATTCAACCAGCCTCAGAGCCTGTGGTCCTGTAGTACGAATTTAGTGAAAGAAATCCGAGTATAAGTGCACCCGTGCTGCTAATATCCACATTGTTCAAGGGCCAGATGTGCCGCACTGTTTCATATAAGGCACTTGAGCGTCTGTGAATTTGGTACCTGTGGGGTCCTGGAACGCACCCCCCAGGAATACTGAGCACGACTGTATGGTGTTGTCAGCCATAGTCACCACGTTATACGTTGGATCCTCAGACCTTATTCATCTTAAAGCTTCAAGTTTGGACCTTTACCATCCTCTCCCTATTTCCCCCATAGCCCCTGGCAACCACTTTTCCACTTTCAGTTTCTGCCTGTCAACGATACTGTACCATGCAGCATTTATCTTTCTCTGTCTGACTCATTTCACTTAGCACAAGGCCCTCTAGGTTCATCCATCTTGTTGCACATGACAGGATTTCCTTCTTTTTAAAGGCTGAATAATATTCCATTACACATATATAATACAGTGGCTCACATTATATATATACATATACATATACATATGTATAATGTGATGTATGTAATGTGATATATGTGTGTGTATATGTATCTTTATATCTATATCTCACATTTTGTTGATCTGTTCATTCATCCACGGACACTTAGATTGTTTCCGTACCTTGGCTATTGTGAATAATGCTGCCTTAAGTCCATATTTTTTATGTTATATGTTGTAGAGAACCGTTTGGTCTTACATACAAAAATGAAAGATCTGATTAAAAAATCATGTTCACCTTCTTAAAATCCATGGGTTAAATCAATCCAGTGGGACTGTCTAAGGCAATCCAAGAAAATTTGGTGTTAAGATTAATTTATTTAAATAATTTGGTGGGCACAAAAGTGAGAACTACCTTTTTCAGTGCACGGGAAGAAACAGTCTGTTCACTGACTCAGCATATTTTCATTGTGGGGATGTTATATGTTAAATGCTGTATAGTTTAAAAAGATGTAGAGATGGATGTGCTGAACGGTCAGAGAGGATCTGGAAAGAGTGGACATAGAACCGTGGAAGCCATGGTGGGTGTCCGGGTGCCTGTGAAGGGGCAGTAGGACACGTAGGGTGACCAAGCCTTGACTCTTAGGCTCTGGAGGCTGTCACTTGCTTTGAGTATAATTAATATATTACTTTGGTTTGTGTCAAGATATATAGTAGTTTAAAAATGACCAACTTTTTTAAAGTGACATATTATGATTGGACTTATATTTCTAGATACAGAATGCTACAAGCACGCACTTAATTTTAGCTTTCTGGAGAGGTGATTGTTGGAAGGTTATATCATAGTTGAAACAACACCAGGACTAATTATAAGGTTTTGTAAAGTACGTATTCCTTTAGTTTTAAGTTTGCTGGTTAGGTAACCATACCATGTGTCACTCCCAGTAATTTTCTTTCTTTCTGTTTTTTCCTTTCTTAAAGGGGAGAGGAAAGGGGTGGGGGAGAGAATATGAATGAATCAGGGAAGATGAAATGAATTTGAATAGGAGGAATGAATATGAGAATATCTATCTGGGACTTGAAAATTCTCCTGTAACAGATACATAATAGTCTTGCTTATTGTGGAGTCTGATTTTGTGTATGTATGTGTAGGGTGGGAGTAGCTGTCTTTGATTTCTTTTCTTTTGGTAATTGTTAGATATAAAGTATCTGCATGTGGGATTGTTTTAGAAATTAGTAGATGATAGATGTAGACCATCCAGTACAATGCCTGGCATATAATAGGTAGTTATTATTGTCTATAAATAATAAATTACACTTCATATAACACGGGTGGTACAGTAAAATGATTTAAATAATGCCTTGAAACAATAGGCTTGAAACCAATATTCTTGATAATTTATATTACTAAGCTGTGGAGACATGGCATCTCTACAAACATAATAGAGCCCAGTATGAAAACAGAAAACTGAATGCCAGGTGATAAAAATACACATGTCCGTTGTGTTTTGTGACTTAGTCTGGTTTGCTATTTTTGTATTAGTCTCAAGGAAAACAAGGCTCCAAGGCTCTGAAATATTGCAAACACACAAAACACAACAGTGTACCCTGCTGAAAATCTTTAATATGACGTACTCCTGCTGAAAATCTTTAATACTAGAATATATTCTGCAAACTTTAAAAAAAAAAAATCTAACACAAAGAGCTTTCTATGTTTCTTGAAGGAATTTGTTTCCCTTTGGGGGGGGGAGAAGGTCTGTGGGATAAGTTTATTTAATATGACATCAGTTGAATAAAGCCAGCTGTGAGTAATTATATCTAATATTTGATTTCCAGCTGTTTTGTTGAACTATTATTGGCTCTCAAGGTATTTGGATATTAATTAAATGATGACTTATTGTAAAGGAGTCTTGATTAAAGTAATATTGCCTCAAACATTTAAAATGGGCCACCTGGTGCAAAGTTTTAATTCTTTCTGGTGTAACTGTTATTTTAAAGTCAGTATATTTTTAATTCAGAGGAAAACATAGGGCTCAGATATGTTTCAGCAGTGATTTTCTATATATATATATTTATGCATGAATAGAATTAAATGTATCTTCTCTTTGTCTAAAGATTTGCAAACTCAGATTGAGGATAGAAACAGGTTTTGTTTTTGTTTTTAGCATGTTGGACATTGTACCATCAAACTGTGTAAGTGATGGATATTGTGGAAGATTTGAAAATAAATCACAGAGGATAAGAGAAAGCAATCAAAAACAAAAGAACTGAAGAAAGAGAAATAAGAAATTGGGAATAGGAACTGGACAGTTGTGGGTCCATCCTCCAGGGATGTAAGGAAAACAGCAGAGGCCCAAACTGGAGCCCTTAGCAGCTGCAGCAGGAGGCACGTGGAGGTGGGGGCAGGTCGCGAATGTATGCCTCTGGAGGAAAGATGCAGGTGTTGTGTAGGTAATAGTGACCGGACTTGCACTGGCATCTTCCTTTGGCTTTGAGATTTCAGTGCATCATGTTGTGAAGAGATCTGAGCCTCAGGACCAGCTGAACTCCAGAAGCTGGCGTGGCTGCTGGTCACAGAGCCCTCTGTGGCTCAGGTTGCAGAATCCAGCAATCCTAGACATTTCATAGGGTTTATGGCGAGTATAAAGAGGTACAAGATAGCGTCCCTCCCTGGGAGCATAGGGTCTTACCCAGTATTGCCTGTATTGCCTTGTTCCTGCAGATGTGCCATGTGTATGTTGAAAAATACCAATGCTACAAAGAAACATATATCGTCAGTGGCTTATGACTGATGTGTAAATAAATGCTTAGGAGATGAGGGCAGGAGAGAGCGAGGCAGAGTGGTCTGAAAAGGCTTCCCGGAGGGTGTGAGTTGAGGTGCCCATCAGGATGGGCCGGGCAGGAGGCTGGGGCAGAGCAAGCGGGAGGAGGCTGGGGTGGGACCCAGTGAAATGCTTATGTGGTGCAAATTGGTGATGGACAAAGTGTTCCCCTGACGGAGGCGACAGCCTGTAAAACTGTTGGGGGGGGGGGTCCCTTATTTGTGTTATGCATGGTAAAAGGGGAGAAAGCCCCCAAACTGCCTATGCCATTGGGAACAATGGGAAAAAGAATGACGGGAAACTTAACAAGATTGAAAAAACGAATTAAATGTGTAAAAAAAGAGAAGAGAGTTGCTACGAATAGCAACTACAAGTTGGAAGATAGTTTCTTAGGTTTTCACTGGAAGAGCTGGCCCACTTGAACCTGTGGCAGAAGAAGAGAAATCAGAAGATGTACCTAGTCTTTGTGGGAGGGGAGATTTAATGTGAATTCCAGCTACCAGTTGAAGTGATGCTCCAATAGCTGATCGGGGGATGACTGGTGGTTTGCAGGAACACTCAGGGTCGAGGAGTTACTTGTAAAGATGGGCTGAGGGCAGACATAGGTTCTAAATGAAAGGATCCTTATACGGAAGAGCAGGGTTCAAGGACCAGCCCAGTACTGGCCTTGGGGAGACCCGTGCAGCCTGCAGAGCCCCTTGAGGGGCGCTGGAGACCCAGGGGGAGGGGTGGGCGTTGCCACCCCTTCCCTCATGTTTCATGCTCTCCTCCCTTTGCTGTCTTTCCTTCTTACTGCTCATCACAATCTAACACTTTCTATACTCTGCTTAATCTCTTCCCTCCCACTAGACCTGCATGTCCACAGGTCGGGGGGTTTTGTCTGGTTTGCACACTAGTGAATCCCTAGCATCTCGAACAGTGCTGGACACGGCGAACAGGCAATGCTAATTTGTTTGAAAGAGATCCTTGGTGATCCCTGAGAAAGGAATTTCAGCAAGCTTAAGGGCAAAGATCAGATTCCAAAAGGTTGTATAATAACTGGATAGTTGAAAAAAGGAGTAAGAGGGATGTACCTCTCACTCCAGAACCTTGGCAGAGAAACAGAGCTCTTGCTGTGAGGACTTTGGAAAGTCAAGTGGTGGAGGGTCAGTGGGAACCTCGAGCATTTCTAAGAAGAGAATTGAAAGTGATCGGGAGAGCAGTGTTGAGAGTTGAAAAATCTGGGGGTGTGGTTGTTACATGTGTGATTCCGTACGTGTGCTTGACTGGCTTACTCATTTCACAAAAGACACACAAAAGGTGGTAAAGAAGAAAAAGCATTCACCTCCCCCCCCCCCCCATTTTTTTTCCCCTGTTCTTTTAAAATTTGTAATCATTTGATTTTCGATCAGGTCACTAATACTGGAGGCAGGATGAACCTGAGTGTTTGGGGGTATGTGGAAGACTTTACTGTTACCCAACTGTTGTCTGCATTTAAGGTTTTTGCACTGAATGTTCCACTCACAAGGTAATTGGTTCCCTTGGGCAAGACCTGTTTAAGTGGTTGGTAGAATCCCCACTGACATAATGAAGTGAAGGATTTCAAAAGTTACATGTGGGTCACTTCAGTGACACCTAATAATCACCTTCAAGAATAAAACAATGCCTTGGGTTCAGAAGGATAAGAAATGTAGCAGGTAGTCTTCACCTGCCATATATTTTAGGGTTAAGGAGGGGTAAATGACACACAGGACAAGTAGTCTAATGTAGTAGATTTAGTTCCATAATTATATAATGTTTGATTTTGATTTACTAACATTTTCCACTCAAAATGAGGATCAGCTATAATAAAGTGAAATTTAAAATAAGGCAGGGATTACTACGTATATCTTAATATTATCCTTAACATTTGTCACATTTCTAAGTGATGCAGCTCTTATGAAAGCCTGGTGCTGTTGCTTAGAACATTTTTAGACCATATCTTGGTGGTGGTATTAGAGTTGCTTAGTGAACCCCACAGGAAGGTTACATCTTTACTTCATGTAATTGAATTTTATTTTTGATCCTGCTGGAGCTTAAATGACCAACTTGGTCACTAGGCTTAGTTCTGGGTGAATGTTGGTTGCTCTCAAAAGCCGAAGCTCCCAAAATTACTGCTAGTGATAATATGAAAAAAGAATGTATTTTCAGATATTCCTTTTTAAAAAATTTTATTGAAGTATAGTTGACTGTTAATGTATTAATTTCTGCTGTGCAGAAAAGTGATTCAGTTGTACATATATCTATACCTTCTTTTCCATTATGGTTTATCACAGGATATTGAATATAGTTCCCTGTGCTATACAGTAGGACCTTATTGTCTATCCATTCTATATGTAATAGATTGCATCTGCTAGTCTCAGACTCCCAACCCATCCCTCCCCCTTGGCAACCAGAAGTCTGTTCTCTATGTCTGTGAGTCTGTTTCTGTTTTTGTAGATAAGTTCATTGCTGTCATATTTTAGGTTCCACATAAGTGATATCATATAGTATTTGTCTTTGTCTGACTTACTTCACTTAGTATGATAATCTCTAGTTGCAACCATGTTGCTGCAAATGGCATTATTTCATTCTTTTTCAGGGCTGAGTAATACACCATTGTATGTATGTACCACATCTTCTTTATCCATTGATCTGTCGATGGACATCTAGGTTATTTCTATATCTTGGCTATTGTAAATAGTGCTGCTGTGAACATAGGGGTGCATGTATCTTTAGAATTATTGTTTTGTCTGGATATATGCCCAGGAGTGGGATTGCTGGATCATATGGCAACTTTGTTTTTAGTTTTTTAAGGACCCTCCATACTGTTCTCCATAGTGGCTGCACCAGTTTACATTCCTACCAGCAGTGTAGGAGAGTTCCCTTTTCTCCACACCCTCTCCAGCATTTATTGTTCATAGAATTTTTGATGATGGTCATTCTGACCGGTGTGAGGTGATACCTCAGTGTAGTTTTGATATGCATTTCTCTAATAATTAGCGATGTTGAGCACCTTTCCATGTACCTGTTGGCCATACAGTTATTCTTCAAGCACATGTAGCTTCTGAGGACGGTCAGCTGCTAGGAGTGACTGTAGATAGTGGTGCAAGGCCTTGACCAGAAAGGGAGAGGTTACGCCCCCTCCTCCCCTTCTCCTTTGTCTGACTCTGTCCCAGTTCGTCGGATTGTTGGTGCTTGGCTTTGACAGCAGACTGGATGCAGACAGAGTGGGGGTCAGGTCCCACTGAGTTCAGCATACTCCGTGGTTCTGCCAAACTGGGTTTCAGCCCCAGAGGCATGCAGATTACGTGACTTTTTGTCAGAGGGCATTGCTGTATATTTTATTATTGAGCTGTAATAAATTTAAATAACTCATTAAAAATAAACTTTGGGAATGGCACTGATTTTTCTAGTGGTAAAAGGACTTGAAGCTAAATACAGGGTCTCATCTCATTTTCCTGTGCATGGTAGGTACTCAGTGGCAAGTTGTGAAGCGTGAGGTTATGATTTCTGATGTCATTAGTTCACTGTGTTTGTGTGAGGGTCCCGGGCCTCCAGGAGAAAGTGTGTGATGTGATTTAGATAAACCTTCTGACGAACGGCGGGCAGCGGTGATGGAGTGGCGGAGAGCGTTTGTTGATGTGGGAGTTCGAAAACTTGTATTCTGATGCCTGTGACTTATAACTGAATTTCTATCTCGCATTGTAGTCATCTGTGAGGGAGTTTCAGCTGTCCTAACAGATGGAGGTGTCTTTTTTTTTTTTTTTTTCTTGTTTCTAATTCTTTGCTGATTATCCTTTGTTCAAAATTTTCTGTTGGAGTATAGTTGATTTACAATGATGTGTTAGTTTCAGGTGTACAGCAAAGTGATTCAGTTACACATGTTCATATATCTGTTCTTTTTCATATTCCTTTTCCATTATGGTTTATCCCAGGATATTGAATATAGTTCCCTGTGCTATATACAGTAGGTCCTTACTAGTTATCTATTTTGTATATAGTAGTATGTCTTTGAGGACCAGGATTTTGTTGAACTGTCTTTGCATCTCCAGGATGGCATGCAGCGTGGAGCTGTGCGCACAGTGAGTCTTCCAAGCCAGGGGAAGGGTAATGTCTAAACAGATTTCTAGATCCCCTCTCCCTCCTATCTCTGTTGAAATTTGGGACTAAATAGAAGTCATCATTGATATTTAGGAACAATAAGAGTTGTGTTTAGGGTTCTTTGTTTTCGAGTCAAGCCATGCACTATTTCTTAAGCTCTATACTGTTAGAGCTCGCAGCATTGTATTTTATTTTAAAATCAGAAATCAGCTAAGAAAACAAAAAGGAAAAACTACAGCGCTATTCAGAGCACGTCGCCCGGAGGTCTCTGCAATTTGGCCTGAAGATTCCTGGTGCCTCCTCCACCCTGTGACACCCAACTGCCTTAGATTTCCATCATTGTTGCTAAAAACAGAGTGATGAAAAAGGTAGCTGGTGCTCAGAACGGTGCCTGCTCTGTGCCGAGCCACTGCCCTCAGCACTTAGCGAGTCTTGCTTGAGATACTGTCATCATATTCAGCTTGCAGGTGAGCAAACAGGCAGAGAGAGGCTGAGTGGCTGCCAGGGGCGCAGAGGCCATGCCCACGGGAAAGGTGCCCACAGGGTGCACCCCCATCGCCTGCCCTGCCCAGAGCATGTGGTCACATTTTCTGCAGATTTTCCATTTTGCTCCAAGGCCCAGAATTCCACCAGAAGGGTATAATGTTAGAGATTTCTTTAATGAACATTTATTGAAAAATCTCTTTTTTGGGGGAGGGTCAAAATACGTACAAGTGCTTTTCTCTGGAAGGTTTTAAGAATGAGAGCTGGAAGTAAGAGGTGTATAATTTGAGGAATTTGTGGTCACCCCTCATCCCTGTGTTAGCAGGTTCACCTAAGTGGGTGCCCCAGGTTCATGGATTTCACCGAGTGAGACCCTTGACCTTTCTGACCCCCACTCAGAAATTGAGGTGCCAACATAATGTGGGCAGTTAAAACAGATTCCTTCTACTAATGATATTAGACAGAGCATGGAATTACTATCATCTAGTATCACTATGGCTTTAGGCCTTCCCTGGGGGTCCAGTGGTTAAGACTCTGCACTTCCAGTGCAGGGGATGCTGGTTCAATCCTTGGTGGGGGAACTAAGGTCCCACATGCCGTGGGGCAACTAAGCCCACATGCTGCAACTGCTGAGCACGCATGCCTCAAGTAAAGAGCTCGCATGCCACAACTGCTGCGCCTGCCTGCCACAACTACAGAGCCCACACACTCTGGAGCCTGCATGCCACAACTAGAGAAGCCTGCGTGTGGCAACAAAGAGCTAGTGTGCTCAACGAAAGATCCCTTGTGCCGCAACTAAGACCCGATGCAGCCAAAAGTAAATAAAATAAAATATGGCCTCAAAGGATGACATTATAAAAACAAAAAATAAAAATGGTTACGATCCCAAACAAAGGTGAGCTCTTTAAATTGAGTGCCTTTGGCTCATCAAGAATCTCACCGCAGCATCCTTGTTTTTTCACTTTGCCACATGCTAGTGAAAACTTTCCTATGGACCTGCGTTTGGAACCCCTTCACTAGGCTTCTTTGAAATTTGTCCTTTACTAGGAAAAGGAAATTTCATAGCTTCCTTTTTCTTCTTCCTGTGTGGATCTCTAGTTCTGGGACGAAGTAGCTGATCAGCAAACCCATCTCCCCTTTATCGCACTGGCCCTGAAGTGCCAGGCATCCTGGTTATGAACGTAGTTTAGGGAGTGTGGGGCTGGGGGCCACCTTCCCACCTTCCTCTTCATTCCCCTTCCCGCTGCAATGGCTCCTCCACCGCCGACTTCACTGAGGGCTCTTTGCCTCCTGCTCATTTCTGGAGGGTTTTGGTAATGATGCTCGAGGTCTCCAGGGGTGTGTGTTATGTCAGAGCATTGCCTCTGTGGTGGCCAGAAGTTTCTTTCTTTCCTTTTTTTTTAATATAAATTTATTTGTTTATTTATTGGCTGCATTGGGTCTTTGTTGTTGCACGTGGGCTTTCTCTAGTTGCGGTGAGCCAGGGCTCCTCTTTGTTGCGGTGCACGGGCTTCTCATTGCAGTGGCTTCTCTTGTTGTGGAGCATGGGCTCTAGGTGTGCGGGCTCAATACTTGTGGCTCAGGGGCTCTAGAGCGCAGGCTAAGTTGTTGTGACACACGGGCTTAGTTTCTCCACGGCATGTGGGATCTTCGCGGACCAGGGCTTGAACCTGTGTCCTCTGCATTGGCAGGCGGATTCTTAATCACTGTGCCACCAGGGAAGTTCCTGAAGATTTCTTTATTTATGATATTTACTGATGGATGTGATGGAGTCCATTGTATAGATTAAATGTACATATCCACAAATTTAAGCTGTCAGGTGTGTGTGGTACATCCTGTACAGTTGGGGGAGGTGGAACAGCTATGAAGTAAAGATGTTAGATGTTAGCTTCCAAGGAGAGTTTGAAACATAATCGAAAGGTAGGATGCTTCAGAAATTATGACCTACTGTTTGCTGTTCTTTCTAGTGGAATGCTTGATTAGAATTATATATACATATAATAGTCCCTGTGTCTTCTCTGCAGTCTAACAATGCACTTATTTTTCTGTTGGCACCCCTCCCCCTCCCCACCCCGCCAGGGTTTATCTGGTTGGATGGTTAAATTTCTCTTCTCCCTGCCACCTCACCTGTTATGGACGAATCTGAAAGAGATGAATTTTGAACAGCACTGAAAATGTCTTTAGCGTTTAGTTCATTTCTGACATTCTGAACAGAGTGGGGAGGCTTTAATTGCATATGTAGAATATTCTCATGTGCTTCTCCTGTCCTCTTGAGAAATAGAGAAGTTCAAGAATCAGTAATACTCTTGGTGGTTGACTCCTCGGTAAAACATTCAAGATGGGAAAAACAGATGTCAAATTATTTTTGTCTTTTGTCCTAGAAAAATGGCAGCAATGAGGTTTTCTATATTTAAAACCTGCTTTCATTCGGAAGTGCTTCCTTTCTGCTAGAGGCTGTGGAGAGCCTGTGTCCTCAGTGACCTGCTCTGCTTTGCATTTGTTACGCCAGGACTGGGTGAACCCACCGCTGCAGGGATCCTGACGCTGGCCCAGTGAATGGTTCCGAATACACACCTCTAAAGGAGCCTCTGCAGTTAGGTCATCTTTGGAACTGGAGGCATCCTGAGGGTGGTTCTGCAGCCGTGGGCCCTTGTTGCCAAGGTTTTCCGTGGGCCGTGGCCCCCTCCACCCACCCCACACCAGCTTGTTTCCTGCAGGGCTTAACCCGAGCCAGACCTTCCCTGGGAAATGAGTACCACCCTGAGGCACACAAGTACCACCCAAGATTGTAATTGTGTCCTTAGAGGAGAACTGGGTGGAGGGGACATGTGTGGCTCTTTTTTTTTTTTTTGATTGAGATGGAAGATGGTTCAGGAATCATTTTATCCGAGTGGGGGGCCTGTGTGTGTGCGTATGTATACAGCTGATTGACCTTTTCGGTTGTACTTGATCAGATGTTTGAATGTTAACTTAAAAGGTACTCAACTCATTTACTGCCTGCTCGCTTATTCACGGAGAACAAAAACCAGGCTGGCATTCAGTTAGTTCATGGCAAATGATTTTCTCGTGTGTTAATCTGTACGTGTTCAATTAAAATTTGACTACACATTGTGCAGTCTGAGACATTAAAATAAGGTAGTTCCTTCACAATGAATGTCTGTTGTGATGTTTGTTCCTGCTGCCGGAGAGATGTGAACGCCGGGGAGCCGCCCCCTTGGTCGTGTGCATTGTTCTAAAGGGGAAATACTCACACCGACCCTTGAAAACAGGAATCATGCACTGATGTAGACACTTGATATTTTTCTTATTTGTCCACAAGATGAGTTTTTAGTCACAACAAAGTTGTTGATTTTTTTCTAATGAGAAATTTTAGTCTTCAGAAGCAACACTTACTTGCTTCCATGGCTGTTTTCCCCTCGGGCACGGTGGTGAACACAGGGCGTAATGTGTGTCTCAGTTGCTAAACATAACACTGCTTGTTGAGGAGCATAAAAACTGCCACCGGGATGGCTGTTGTTACCGAATCGTTTAACTCTTACGTTTTCTTCAGTGAGAGAGAAACTTTGAGGATGAGGATTATGTGCTATATTTCTTCTTCTTCTTAGAATTTAGGAAGTACTTTTCTGCCTCCTTCAGCTTCTCTCCCCTGAAATGTGACTCTTCTGGGCTCCCTGCCACTGAGTTGAAGCAGAGGAGGCATGGAGCAAGAGTGTGCTCTGCTTAACTCCAGGGTCCGTTTTGTAATTTTCATGGTGAATTCTAGAGGTAGTTACCTTAGAATTACTTCTGTCCTAAGTTTAGGAACTGTTCAAAACTCTCACTCTTTTTTTTTAAAGATATAAAGTACACCCAAGGAAATTTTGGACAAACAGAATAGCCTGAATCTGTATCTTTTACTTCTGGAATTCCTTATCCACGTCTTATAAAAGATGCAGTGCTCAAGAGCCCAGGGCTGGAGAAATGTATCCAGGCCAAGTTGTAGATGACCAGTAATATAATTACCAGGTTTTCCTGTGTTTTGACATGTGAATTTGAATGAAATCACACCATGTGGGGATTGTCTTCCTTTCGGGTATAAATTAGTAAGCTCAGAAACAGCCTTCATGTGATTTAGGGTTGAAATTGCTCTTTAAGAACAAACTTAAGAGTTTTACTGAATCACTTTGCTGTACAGCAGCAAGTAACACAACATTGTAAATCAACTATATCCCAATAAAAATTAATTAAAAAAAAACTTTAAGGACAGTTTTAGATTTACAGAAAAATTGAGAGGATAGTACAGAGAATTCTCATATATCCTGCACATAGTTTCTCCTGTTATTAATAATTTACAAGTGTGGTGTGCTTGTTGCAATTAATAAACTGATACTGACAGGTCAAAAAAAAAGTTTTACTGAAAATCATATACTCCACCGTGAATTTTTCCTTACATTCCCCTGAAGTATGTGATGATGTAACGTTCTTAGAGTATGAGGCAAGAGGGCTACAAGGTACAACTCAGCAGTGTAGTGAGTGATTGGACGTTTTTGTTTTAAATGCTCTGGTGCTTTAGCAAGGCATGAGGGGTGGGGGGTGGGGGGGCTGGTTTAAAATAAGGTTTTCCCCTGCTCAGGATGATAGAAATGAAATGATTTTAATAGGAGTGCTGATGGGCCTGTTTCCCGGCCCCTCCCCGTGCCCTTTCATTAGGGACAGAGGAGAAAGGATGGTTGTGGTCTCTGAGTCACCCTAAGGTTGCTATAAAGATCAGATCTCCTACGTACATGTGTATGAATAATGGGCATGGCTTGTGAGAGCGCGTCCTGGAAGGACCGCCAGTCCTCTCTGCCACCTAGTGGCCATTTGCAGAATTGCATCAGCCTGTCCAGGTACCTGGGCTGAGGATACCTTTCCCCGCTTCCCTTCGTCCTGTTACTCCCAGGGGTAGCGTTCACCTTATGGGTCATGCAGGTCGTGCACACTACCAGCCCTGCAGGAATGTGGTCCTTTTCTTTCTTTGCAGCACAGCTGGTTGCTAGATGCAGAGATTAGAAAGAGGTGTAAAAGAGAACAGTGACTTTGAAGTGTCTGTTCTCTGACTGGGGAGATAAAAGGTGCACCCTGGAAGGCGAAGTGGCTGCACAGAGCACACGTGGGGGGCCCATGTGGGTGGTGCAGCCAGTGGGGCTGTGGTGGCTCAGGAAGGGAGTCCCTGCTGGCGGTGGGCAGGGGCTGGAGAGCACCTTTCCCCAGGGCGAGGGAGGGCCAGTGTGTTTGAGGGACTGTGTGTTGGGCTGGACCCCCATGCTGCTGGCTGTCTGTGTGGAAGGGTTGCAAGGATTGTTGGTGGGGGCTTCTTTGGGAAGCCAGGCTGGGGAGCTTTGGAGGCAGGCGGTAACAGGCTTGAGAAGTCTGAGCAGGTCTGTGCTCTGGGGGCAGCCGTCATCCTCCACCCACCACACCTAATTTAAAAAGCTGGCTTGATACAGCAGGCCAACCAGGGGCCCTTTAAATGTTTTATAAATAATTCACTTGAATTTTTTTTTTTTTTGAATAGAGATATATATGAAAAGGATGCATTGATTTATACAACTTCTGATGTATATACATTTCAGGAATATTTAAAATTTTGTACTTCTTTGCGTTACTGTGTGCCTGTCTGCAGATCTCATAGGTGATGAAATCAGCTACCCCGCTTTTCAGGGGTCTGTATGTGCCATGTGTTGTTTTGAAGCTGGATCTCATTTTAGTCACACAGCCCAGCCAAGTAGATAGTCACGCCGGTTTGCAGATAGAGTAACACGTCCAGGGTCTCACATCTTGGCAGAGATGAGGAGGAGGACCTGGTCTCTGCTCCGTTTGACACCAGAGCTCATGCTCTTTCCATTACCCACTGGAGGATGGTTGTTACATGTTTTAGTGTAGAGAAATGTGGTCTCTGCCAGGTAAGGCTTTTAAGCTTACCCCTGTGTCGGTAAACACAGCAACGTGTGCAGACTTCTCCTTCTTCTGCCCCTCCCCCGTGTGACTGTGGCCATGAGCTTGAGCCTTGGTTAGTCTAGCTTCTAACCTCCTTGTCAGTATTGTTCAGGACGCAACGCTGATTCCTTGCTCGTGGTCTTTGGCCAGCAAGGATGCGTTAACTTCTTGTCTTGGTGAGGGAGAGCAGCTGGGTCAGTAGCGTGGTTTCTGGTCTTGGGAGGCTGGCAGGGCTCCCAGGCCACTCACCGCGTGGCCTCCTTAGGCTGCGAGCTCTCGCGTGGTCTTGGCCTTAGTTTCTCTGATGATTGAGATGCAGTCTTTTTAAAGGAATCAGCCTCACTCCTTTTTTTTTTTTAAATTGGTAACTGGAAGGTTGTACCTTTGACCACCTTCCTTCTGATTATAGTTCAAATACATAGCTTTGTAATGTGAAACAAAACTCACTTTAAAGGAGAAGGGTATATTTTTTCTCATAGTACATCACCTGCAGAGGGGAGGGGGGAGGGGGTCTCCTCTCAGCTCTTCAAAGATCGTGTTAAAATAGACCATAAGTTGTTGGCCAGTCCCCATGCTGCTAAGTAAGGGAAATTAAAACCCGGTTTTTGGTGAACTATAAGTCTGCTCTGAGGCCGATTACATCCTGAGTGAGCCTCTAAGGAGGTACTAGAGAAGGAGCCCAAGATGTGGAGAGCTCTCCCTGACTTCATCCCTTTGAGCCTGGGTTGGGTTTACAGACTCCCAGCAAGAAGATTCTTGAGGTTGTGAACAGTCTCCTAAATGACTTAGAGGATGCTTTTGGGTTTCGATACATGGTTTACATTTGGAATTTAAAAAAAAAGAGTCTTTTTCATGGAAAACTGCATTCCGATTGGCCTGGCAGTGTTCTTGTCTATTGGGCTATAGTGGTTTTATGAGTCTTCTCTGCCTTCAAATAACATCTATTTTTAAAAAAATGATGTCCTTCCTAGAAAAGGCCTATTGTTCTGAAGAATGCTGCTTCCTGCTTAAAGCAACATGTTCCTGTTTGTATTCAAGACTAGAGAAGTTTGGGGAAAAATAGCTGATATTTTTTGAGTGCCCTTTAAAATAGTAATAGTCGTGTGGGCTTCATTTGTCCTGGAGGCGCAGTGGGAGGTTCGAAAGTTGTTTGCAGATTGTGACTCCTTGACAGAAATGACAGTCTAACACTTCAGGTGATGTAGCACTCCAGCATTTTTTTTTTCCTATCAAGTTTGTTGAAATATAAATTCACTCTGAATGTCTCTTGTTTGTGTAGAGACAGAGAGAGAGAGAAAAAAAAAGACCCAAGAGTGTAAGTCCCTGAAGGGCACACATTTCCTTGTTCCTCTTACGAGGAAGTTTGGTCGGAGATGCTGCCCGTGTCGCAGGTTTTGGGTTGGTTTGGGCCACGAGACTCCTCAGCACCTACCCTTGTGCGTTTTTATTTCCTTGCTGGGTGAAGGCAGATTTTTACCAACTTCTAGGTTATTTTTAACAAAGGACAACCATGAAGGGGAGATGAAGGTTGAAACCTCCGTGTGGAAAGTGAAGGAAGTGTGAGGAGTGAGCGTGGAGGGGTGAGGCAGCTCCTGGCAGAGCCTCTGTCCCGGGGTCTCCTCCCTCGTGCCCCCTGTGTGTTTCATTTCTGAAATCTGCCACCTAGAGGTTTATTTGGACTGTGGAAATGCACATGCCGACCGACAGTTCCCCAGGGAAGATGCAGCAAAGCCCCACTGATGACTCACGTTTGTGTTCACATCGTCTCCCTTTAGCTTCTAGACCAGGGCAGGGTGCCCAGAGTGATGGCAGGTGTGATGCAAGGTCTCTGGACACCTGGGGAAAGGGTAGAAAAATTGTAGAAAGGTTGAAAAGATTTGCCTATTTCAAAATATCGCCCAGTCTACCTTGCCCCTAGGAAAGGAGAAGAAAACGTGTGTTTCTTTTTGCCTTTCAGTGTTGTTTACATCACCTGCAATCCCTCATCACTGGTAAACCTAGTACAATATTTGGCTCCCAGGCTCTGTATTGCAGGGAGGCATAGTTGCAGGGTCCCACTTCCTTTAGTTTGCATCACCTTGGCACATGTTTGTTGAGTTTGCTTTCATCCCTCGGAGTCCAAGAGCAGAGATTTCCCAATGCGTTTTCCTAAGCTTTCCTACTCACCAAACCTGTGCTGGTTGCAAGGGAAACATTACATCAACGTGTTTGTTGCCTGCCATCTAAATGTCAGTTCTTACTGTTCCTTCTGTTAGTTACAAAAAAGAGATCTCAGGTTGAGGTGGAATCTATCTGTAAAGTCGTCTAATTCCAGCTAGATGAAAAAGCCTTCTGTGTGAAGGCTTCGTGTAGAATAATGACGTCCACTCCTTGAGTTTCCAAGCTCTTCCGGGCATAGACCTTGTAAAAGTCCCTTTTGAGATGACTTATTCTAAGAGTAATAGAGAAACTCTGGACGTAATGGTTGAGTTCATTTAAGAAGCTCAGGGTCTAGCTACACATCTGAAATACACAACACAGTTGCACTGGATTCCTTGGTTCTGTGTTTCTTGACTGACACATGTTTAAACTTACCCCCCCACCCGGCCCCCCGTCAGGATTATGTGAGATGCAGGTATTTTATCTAAGTAGCTGCACATACACACAGAAGGACAAACTGCGTTTTAAATTTGGTCCTGCAGAAATGGTGTAACCCACACGTTCAATTTATATCACAGGCCCCAAAATAGCTTCCTGACCTGTCACTTATATCAGTGACTTATCAGTAAGAGTAGTGGCCCTCCGCATTTTCATTAACTAATACATAATTGTGTTGAATTTGCAAGTTGTAATTATATATGTTGTCTTAAGGTGAAGAAATAATGGTAGTAGTGGTTACTGTTCATAGATAGATTCTGTGTAATCAAGCAGGTTATACATTCATTCAGAGTTGCTAAGCTTACGAATGCAGTACAGATCCTCGGAATGGGTGTGACGCCGTACCTTATCCAGGAAGGTGCCCCCCGTCCAACGACAGAACCCCATAATGTTAAAGAGCGACAGATGAATGAGGTGCCGTAGCACGAAGCAACGTGCTTTCTTACTTTGCTTTTGCTTTGGTGGTTTGCAGGAGAAGATGCTCAGTTACTTCCAGCCCTGTTGTCTTTGAAGGGATAAGGCTGTTCTTTTCCTCCATTCTGTTTCTAATCTTCCAAATTCTTATTCCATCAGGTTTCCTTTAGACTTCTCCCTTATCCAGCTTTTGAAAAAAATCATATTTCTTTCTACTCCTTTCCTAAATAGACATTTTTGGTCAGTGTGAATATTATATTTGCCTCATGAAGGTTAATGAACATAAATAGTCTTTGTTTGCTTTGATAGAAGTACTGTGGGCCTTGGGTAGCTTATAAGGGGCTGATGGGCATTTCAGTGAAAAAAATGTAAGGCTTTTCATATTAGATTCAGATTATAAGCTCTTCAGAAATGGGAGGGTGGCCTTTCTGTATTATTTAGTGACTGCAGGCAACACACACATTTATAATACCTAAAACAGAATGTGAACTTTAGCATTATTCGGAAGGACTTTCCATTATAAGCATTAAAGAAAACTCATTAATTAGGATATTTTTACTGGCTTTCCCTACCTGCAAATAGACTATTGTGACTGGGGTATGATTGCTTCTAAAGAAGGGATTTATTAGCTTAAGAATGCACACTCTGTTCATTGGATGGTTATTTGTGCTGCATTTTTAGGTCTAGATTTAGATTTCAATCTAGAAATAGCTTTTATTTTATTTTCATTTTTTTAAAAAGAGTTTTATTGAGATATAATTGACATACAATAAACTGCATGCAAAGTGTACAATTTGATTTTTTCTTATTAGTCATCTGTTTTATGCATATTAATGTATATATGGCAATCCCAATCTCCCAATTCACCCCCCTGTCTTTCCCCCTTGGCGTCTATATGTTTGTTCTCTACGTCTGTGTCTCTGTTTCTGCCTTGCAAACCCGTTGATCTGTACCATTTTTCTAGACTCCACATAGATGCAATAATATACGATATTTGTTTTTCTCTTTCTGATTTCACTCCGTATGACAGTCTCTAGGTCCATGCATATCTCTGCAAATGACCCAATTTCATTCTAGAAATAGCTTTTAAAAGACTTGTGGGAAATAACAAAGCGACAGATGAATAAAATCAAAGCCCATCAGTTTATTTGAAAGTTGACCACCAGAGGAAGACGCTTTATATTTCTAGTACTGTATTGATAAATTTTAAAATGGGACAATTGAGAATTATAAGTGAGGTCTTTTTTTCCCCCTTGACACAGCACAATATTGTTTTAAGGTCTACAATAAAATATTTTAGGCTGAAAACCTTCTTGGAATCCTCTTAGAAAGATTTTGAATTCCTTACCTAGTTATTCTATGAATCACTGTCCCTTATCTGTGCCCTTAATATATGAAGTCTAATGGCACATAGAGTTTCAATTGTTCTCAAAGGTGTTCCTAAGGTTACAGAAATTTTTTCTTAATCAAAAGAGAGGGTTACATTTAACCAAAGTAGTGCAAGATTTGTACACTGAAAAGTACAGAAGATTGTTGAAAGAAGTTAAGGAAGACCTAAGTCAATGGAAACACACCCCATGTCATGGATGGGGAGACCTAATGTTGTTATGATGGCTATACTACCTGAATTGATGTTCAGATTCACTGCAATCCTTATTAAAACCCCAGCCGGCCTTTCTGCAGAGATTCTAAAATTCTGCTGATTCTAAAATTCATATGTGAATGTAAGGCACTCAGAAAAGTAGAATAAGGTTGAAACACTCACAGTTTCTGGTTTCACACTTGCCCCAAAGCTGCATAAATGAGACAGTGGTCCTGGCATGAGGATGGACACACAGACCAGTGGAATAGATCTGAGAGTCCGGAATGCACACTGACATTCACAGTCAGGTGAGTTTCAGCAGGGGCAGCAGTACAGTTCACTGGGGAAACAATAGTGTTTTCAACAAAGGGTGATGGGACAACTGGATATCTACATGCAAAAGAATGAAGTTGGACCCTTACCTTACTGTATATGAAAAATAATTAAAAATGGATTATAGACGTAAACATAAGAGCTAAGGCTATAGAAGAAACTCTTAGAAGCAAACATATTCATAAATCGTGACCTTGGATTAGATAATGATTTCTTAAATGTGACTCTAAAAGCATACACAACAAAATTAAAAATAGATAAATTGGACTTCATCAAAATTAAAAGTTTTGTGCTTCAAAGGGCACCATCCAAGAAAGCGAAATGGCAGGCCACGGGAAGGGAGAAAATGTTTACTGATCATGTACCTGTTAAGGGCCTTCTATCCAGAATACATAAAGAATTGTTAAAATGCAATGATAAAGGCAATAGGTATTTACCCAAAGATGTATAAATGGCCAATAAGCACATGAAAAATGGTCAGCGCCCTTGGTCATTAGGGAAATGCAAATCAGCACCTTCAGATACAACTAGGAAGCTCAAATAGAAAAGACAGATGTTAGTGTTGACAAGGGTGTATGTGGAGAAATGAGAGTATTAGAATTAGAATTAGTCTGAGAATTAGAAATCCTCAGACCCCGCCGATAGGATTATAAATGATGTAGCAATTAGGTGAACAATCTGGCAGTTCCTTGAAAAGCTAAACACAGAGTTACCATATGAACAAGCAGTTCTACTTGCAGGTATGTATGTATATACCCATGAGAACTGAAGACAGGTGTGCAAACAAAAACGTATGCATGAGCGTTCACAACAGCATTATTCCTACCAGCCGTAAAGTAGGAAAAAGCCAAATGGCTGTCAGTTGAGCGAATAAACAAAATGTGGGATCTCTCTACAGTGGAGTATTATTTGGCGATACAAAGGAAAGTATCCTTACCTGCTGCAGCGTAGATGCACCCTGAAGCTGTTAGGCCAAGAGAAAGAAGCCAGTCACAAAAGGTTGTGTATTTCGTTGTGAGATTCCATTTACATGAAATGTCCAGAATAGGCAAATCTATAGTAGATTGACGGTTGCCAGGAGCTGGGGGAGGGAGGATGAGGAGTGAGCGCTAAAGGATAGGGGGTTGTTTTTTTGGGTGGTGAAAATGTTTAGGAATTATGATGGTGATTGACAAAGACAAACCGCGGAATTATTCACAAGTGATACATCTTGAGTTCTAGCGTATCTGGAGGCCCCGGGGCTGGCTCATGTCTAGGAGGAGGGCGCAGCCCAGTCAGAGCCAGGGGCCAGGGAGGGTCATGCCCACCACCTGGGTTGGGCCGTTTGCACAGTGCTGCTGTGGCCTCCTGCCAAAAAAAAAAAATTATGTGTGAAATCTATCTCAGTAGATCTGTTATTTTAAAAGGAAGAGGGTAGTTTTACACATTTCTTAAAATACGTTTGTTTTAGATTTTGGCTAATATTTGGGGGAGGAGTAAATGTAGATTTTTATTCTTGAGATCAGAAACTGCTAGTCATTGGAATCGTAAAATACTCACTTCTGCACACCCAAAACTTGTAGAAAACTTATATAATATTGTACATCAACTGTACCTCAATTAGAAAAAAATGCTAATTCTTGCTAGCTTGTCAATATAAATGAATATAAACAGGATTTTGAATTTTTACCTGTTCTGAACTTTCATGAATAACTGAATCTTTTTTCTATGTGTTGTAATATAATCTGGAAAAACAAGGCATGTCTCTTTTTTTTTAAAAGAGAATATTTAAATTTAAATGTTTCTGTATGTAAGAAATGTCATTTGGTAAGAATTGAAAAAAAATTGAATTCATGCTAATTTTTAAGTGTAGACGTGAAATAACATGCATTAATTTTATATTGACTAAGAAAGTAATGATGGAATTGGCAAATACTTATACTCTAAAATTGACTTTACATTTGCTATTTTGATGTAAAAGCCGGGAAATAGTCATGTGATAACACTTTATGAGAAATTTATTCTCGTAAATTTGAGCCAATTCAGTTTATATTTTAATGGCCTTTGTATGTATCCCTTCTCTTAACGGTGAGATTTTTATTTTAAATTATTTATTTTTTTATTGCTGTGTTGGGTCTTCGTTGCTGCGCGTGGGGTTTCTCTAGTTGTGGCAAGCGAGGGCTATTCTTCATTGCAATGCGCGGGCTTCTCATTGCAGTGGCTTCTCTTGTTGTGGAGCATGGGCTCTAAGTGCGTGGACTTCAGTAGTTGTGACACACAGGCTCCAGAGCACAGGCTCAGTAGTTCTGGCATGCAGGCTCAGTAGTTGTGGTACATGGGCTTAGTTGCTCTGTGGCATGTGGGATCTTCCCAGACCAGGGATCGAACCCGTGTCCCCTGCGTTGGCAGGCGGATTCTTAACCACTGTGCCACCAGGGAAGTCCCAATGATGTGATTTTTGATATCTAAAAAACTTGCATTTAAAAAAAGCTATCTTTAATTTGGTCTGTAAATGTAATAACTTATTTTAGAAGCCTCTTTTCCTGACAAGTCTAATAATTTCTGTCCTTTTCTCCAAACAGGATCTGGAAATAGTGTATTCCTATTTACATGGTATGGAAGCCTTATCCAACCTGAGGGAGCATCAGCTTAGGTAAGTCATTTTAAGATGAATAATATTAGGATGCTTGGATTTTATGTGATCATTTATTATCGTTTAGAAGTAGGATTAAAGATAACTTACATATGAAAACTCTGCCTCATCTGGTCTTGGAAGTTTTACACCCATATAATAATTTTTGACATTTCTACTGTAGTGACCACCTACCTCCTGTCCCTTTCTCCTCCCTCCGCACCTAAATTAGTAAATACCACTTGGTGAATACGACAAAGGAACATTATTTGCCGTCCTGGCAAATAAAAATTACTTCTTAGCATTCAAATACATAAGAAACCAGACTGTTTTTAACTATTCAAAGAATGATTCAGTTCACTGTTTTAGTATGTTTTAGGTCTTTGTATGTAATGTATTTATTGCCTTAAATTGCCTGTTCCTGGGAAACTCAGTTTATACCATAGTTGTTTTTATATAGTCCACTCGTAAAAATCTTATCACTTCTCTTGTACAGTGATATAGGAACTTATTTATAGTTATCTGGGCTTATAGTAAAAGATCAAAAACATCTTGTATAATCCAGTGATTAACTGGAACAGAAAATAAAGGACCTTGGGAAGATGGATTACATATAAACACCAACTGGGATATTATGGGAAAGTTTTGTTTCCTCCAATTCCAGCTACTTTTGATACCAGCAGTTTTAAATTATGAAAGGAATACTTTTTCTATGTATTTCCCCTTTACTTCTTAAACACTAATTAATTTGTGAGCATGTGAATTTCATATTTAGTTGTTAATTAAAAAAGTGTCAAGAGGGTTGAATACTTCTAAAGTTAAATTTTTAATGAAAATCATTTAAAGCAGATGGTAGGTTAAGCATTTAAAAATTCAGTCAAGTTTTATTAGAAAAGGGCAAAACTATTGGGAATTTAGAAGCTGGTTCAAATTAAAGCAAGGAGAATTTCTAAAGTGTGTAAACTTTCATTTTATGTTTTTTGGTGACAACTATCCTAGGAAAAAATTGTAGCTCCAGTTGTCTGTTCAATTGATTGCAGTTAACATGCACATGCAAATGAATTAATATGCAAATATGTGTGTCACATTGCCATATGCATATAAAACCACACACGGGTAATATTTAGATGATATTTAGATACATTGATTATATAATGTGTGTCTGTAGTATATATGGTTATAAAGTTATTTAGGTAATAGTAATTGATGCAATAGAAAAAGGAAAATTTTAATACATTTTATGAAAATTTTCAAGATTACAAAAGTAGAGATAATACAATAAAGCCCATGCACCCACTAACCAGCTTAGAACCATAAATTTTTTGCTGTTTCAAAAGTAAATTTTGGTTAGAAATAACTGATTACTTCAGTATAGTTTAGTGTATTTATACCTTAAAAACTCTGTTTTGAAGACTGTTCAGCTTTGTTGGCATGAACTTACAAGGAGGCACTTTAAGATGTGTATCTTGTTCTGCTTGTGTCGAAAAGTCGTTTGTTTGTCATACTTATGGAAAACATCAGCTGAAACTAACTTAAGTCCTTTTTTAAAACAGGATAAGGATAGCAAAACGAATAATAGCAAGAAACGAGGTACAGATAAACTCAGTGACTTGGATAAACTGCTTTGTAATAACGACCGTTTCTGGGAAAAGTACATCTTATTTAGATAAGTTATTTCCTTTGAATTTTATAAATAAAATTTTATTCCTGAGATTAATAGAGAAGAGTTAAGACTTCCACATAATACAGTTTTCCAATTTTAGGGAAAAAATAAAAAAGCAGCTCTTAATCAAGGTTTTCCGAGTCTGTTTATTCAGTGTCGGGCAGTAGAATACTGGTCTTCTAGGAGGGAGGGGAGGCGTTCCCTTTTGGGAGCCTCAGTTCGGGTCCTGTGGGCCATGCGTATGCAAGCAGTGCATTGATCCTGAGCGGTTTGGGACATGCTGTGTCACTGTAAGATCACATGCTGTATGCAACGTGAAGGTTTTCAGGCCTTCCCTGAAAAACTATATGTCTTTTCCACACAGCATTATTTTCCTAGCATTTACTCCCTTAATCCATGTGAATTAGAAGCAGCATATTTGCTGAAGGGGAGGAGGAAGCTCTAGCTGGGAGTGGAGGCCAAGAATCTGTAAAAAGTAGAGTAACTGGGGCTGTTCTGTGTTGGAAACAAGAGCCTGCTGAACTGTATGTGTGTGTGTGTATATATATGATATACTATATAGTATAACATATATGATTATATATCTGTGTATGTATACATATATATATTCTTTAGCATCATGGGTAAGCATAACTATTATTATACATGCAGTTTTAGACATTAAGGAACAGCTAAAATGTGGCCAGAATATTCTTTAGAAATTCAGGGAAGATCAGTATGCTTTTGCTAAAACATTCCTTAACAGTATTTAAAGACAACAAAGCAGTTTGGTACTTTTTCCATTTATTTAGAACACTGTCATACGAACGATTTTATCCTGACTTTCTGATGGCGTTGATTAAGTTGACTTATGCAGTCCACAGTTATCGACTACATGCCTACTATGTGCTAGACATCCAGGTAGGCCATGGAGAAACAGCAGCGAAGTACACCCTGCTGTTCCTAGTAGGGCAGACAAGATTCAGGTGGTATGGACCAATGTTTTATTCAGATGTTAGCGTGTTGGGCCAGTTTGACTTTGTGGTTGAAAGGAGGTAACACTTGAGTTGGCTCCGCCATGCCGAGATCCCCACAGTGCTGACGGGTCCCCGATGCTCTGCGGTGGGTACGGGCAGGGGCCACAGGAGAGGAAGTATAGGATGCTAAGTGTAGTCCACAGCGCAGGCGTCTTCAAGGATAGGGAGTTGGGATTTCAAGGCAGTGGAAATTAAGAACACGTGTGAGGTTATGCTACTTCATGTTTGGAGAATGGACAACAGGTGTGCAGAATAGGAGCAGACTCTACCTGTGTGGTCCTGGTAGGAGATAATAGTGGGATGATGGTGGCTCAGACTAGATTTTCACGGGGAGGTAGTGAACGTGGTCAGCTTGGGAGGATATCTTTTGGAAACAGGAACTGGCGGAAAGATGGGATGCAAAGAAAAGGGAGGAGTCAAGGCTGACGACTCCAAGGTTTTTGCCCTAAGCGATTGGGTTCTGATTGTGGGAGAGCAGATTTTGGGGGAAGAAATTTAAGATGTTTGGACGTTTTGAACATGGAATGGCTGTTACACACAATCAATGGCTACACCAAGTAGGCGTTTAGATGCGTGGGTGTCACAGTGAGAGGTTAGGTGTGGGGCATGCCTTTGGAAGCCATCAGCTTATGGATTACATTGAAAATCACAGACTGGATGAGGTTACGTGGTGCAGAGGGGAAGGCGGCTGACAACCCCTAGAGGTGATACACTTAGAGTCAGGTGGAGGAGTGGGAGGAGCGGAGAGCCCAGAGGAGAAAAAATGACGAATAAGGCAAGAGGGAAACCAGGAGACTTCAAGAAGATGATGCTGTAAGGAAAAGGGCGTCATCACCTGCTGCTGAGAAGTGGAATTAATATAAGGTCAGAAAAGATTGAAATAACACAGAGGATGCTGACAACTCTTAGAGTTTGTTCCTGTTTTTGTTTCTTGGCCACATGGCTTCTGGGATCTCAGTTCCCCAACCAAGTGTTGAACCTGGGCCCTGTCAGTAAAAGTACTGGGCTCTAACCACTAGGCAACAGGGACTCCACCTCCCCCCTCGCCCCACCCCCGCTCCCTGCTTTATTTTTTTTTTGAGTTTCAGGGACCCAGTGATGGAGGAGAGAGAGGAGGGTGAGAGAATGGAGACAGTGTATGTGGACAACTCTAAAAGAAGAATTTCTGTTGTGGGAAAAGCAGAATGTGGATAATAACCGGAGGGGGATGTGGGTTCGGGAGGGTCCCCTCCCCCAGACAGTGGGTGATGCTAAGGTGTGTGTGTATTTTTTTTTTTTAAGCTCTTTATTGGAATATAATTGCTTTACAGTCTTGTACCAGTTTTTGAGGTACACCAAAGTGAGTCAGCTGTATTTATACATATATCCCCATATCCCCTCCCAGGTATGTGTGTGTATTAAAGGAAGCGATTCAGGAGAGAGAGAAATGGATGATGGTGTGGGAGGACGTGAGCCTGCAGGAATACAGGGTCCACCATAGAAGGACCAGTGAAGATGGTATAACGGGAAACAGGGCAGAGCCTGTTATATAATTTAAGACCCAGTGTTTTTAGACCCATTACTTGTGTCTCTCATCCTTTCCTAGGAAGAATTCATATGATTCAATCTATTAAAGAAAACTGTATGTTTAATGATGTGTATTCAGGGTTTGATGCTGCCTCCTGGAGTTAAGTGACGGTTTCGGGTAAGGGATTGGCAGGCTCGGGGGGACCTCTGAAGTAGGGTGGTGGTTGTGGGAAGAACGAGGCTAAAGAGAACTTGGGAGAGTTGTTTTCAAGTGAAAAATCAAGAGTGTGTGGTATTCCTTGGATTTTGCAAACAGAGGAAAGATGGATGTGTGTTCATCTCAGTGCTTCACAGACTGGGGATGGGTAGTCCCAATGACCAAAATGGGGGTGTTCTTAAAATCATCACTTTTGTAGCCAGCCTTTTCTATTTCCTAATTCCTCCTAAAGAAGAAGTAGTCATTTTCTCTTATGCATTTCTGTAACTTTTGGGAAATTTTACTCAGCCTTAATATAATAAGATGCTTTTTGAATATGCTGCTCTTGAGGTAATTTTGAATATTTAAACATATATTCATGTGTTCCATAATTTTTATAATTTATTTTCCTCAGGGATGAATCAGCTAAAATAACAAATCTTTACATTGTAAAACGTTCGTTTAGCCATTAGTCATAAAAATACTGACTTTAATAAAGGCTTACTTTTGTCTGAAATTCCATACTGTTAAGTAACATGTGAAACTGTGAATGATGTTATCACTTTTTAAATTAACAGGTTTTCCTTTCTAATTTTTAGGTTCCTTCTCATTTTCTGTTTACCTTGGAGAACGTTAATTTGTCCACATTTCATTTACAAAGTATGAAACACATACAATTTTGTTCCCTATGAAATAAACCTGGTAAAGCTGACATCTAACAAAGTGTTTCTTTTCTAGTATCTTTTTACCGGATCTCATTTTATTTTATTTTGTTAACCTAGACGCTAAAATATTTATCTTGAGGCCAGTAAATAATTGTGACAGTTCATAAAAGTAATCTTAATATTTACACGTCTCATTTACGTTTTTAAACTATTAGTGTGTTTTTTCATGATGAACAATGAACTCATGTCTATTTTTTGTCTTACAGGTTAATGTGTGAAACTGTGAGATACGAAAGACATGAAGCCAATGAAGTTTTATACTAGTAGGTGTTGCCTTTCTCTTTGCACAATGTGTAATACAGCGGCTAACTGATGTCCTTAAAGTATCAGAGAAGTACTAGGGACACTCTTTCAAGTCGGCACTACCTTAATTTTGTATTAACCTTTATTGCATAATTTAGAAATGTGAAGCATCTCAGCTGTTCTCTGTCACAAAGTAAAAGTTTACAGTCCTTTGCTGATAAGTTCACATCAGCATCTATAAGTCTCTCACGTGTGGTTCAGAGATGGTATTTCACATTACAGGGTATTTTGACTTTTATCATTATGAAATGAGAAACAGTGTAAAGTCTTTCCAAAGGAACAAAATATACATTCCCACAGTGATTCCACCACACCAGATGAGATGTAATGATAGCATAAATACCATATTTTATCTTTATTATTGTTGTTATTATTGTTATTTTTGGCTGCATCGCACGGCTTGTGGGAACGAACCCAGGCCCCCGGCAGTGGAAGCGCCCATTCCTTACCACTGGCCCACCAGGGAGTTCCCTAGCTCATCATTCTTTCAGAAAAAGGAAAATAAGCTGCCCACATTTCTTTGGGCTTAGTTTCTTCTTGAAATCACATTCATACTCCTTTTAAGTCTGTAAAGTACTCCTTGAAAAAATGGCAACTAATTTTTTAAATAATGTGATGAACATTCAGTAGATAAATATTGGTGTGTTAAGGGTATGTAAGCTCTGACTTACTAGACATATTATCTTGTTAATCATGTTTGCCGTGAATGACGGTTGTTCTGATGACTTTCCTTCCTGTTTTTCAAGGCACTTACAAAAATAATAACTACTTTCCATGTGTAGTATAAGGAATCTTTATTGAAATAAATAAGATACAGCTTCTGCCCTTAGGGAGGCTATAATCTTTTGAGAGAGGTAGAAATAGTGGAAAAGGAAAAGAACAACAAAAATTAACCAGCCAGAATAACTGAGACTGTAGGTATGTGCAGAAGGAGGGCAGGGGAGGGTTCCAGAGACGTGGCCCTTTGCACCGGATCTCCTAGTGTGTCTGGTGGTCTCGAGAGACTTTTTTGGCCGGAGGCACTGTGTGTACAGCAACACAGAGAAGTGAGGGGCCTGGCCTCATGTTCTGAACACTGTGGCCAGTTCAGTGTGAGTGGCCTGGGGTGTGTGGGGTGAGGGGAGGAGACAGGCCACAGTCACGCTTGCTTGTGAATGTGTAGTTAAAAAGAATCATCCGTGATTCTTTAGGCAACTGGAAGTGAGTGCTTTTCATCCTCAATTACGTTTTATTGTGGAAAATTACAAATGTTCATAGAAATAGCAACAGTCGCAAAACAGAGCCCCGTGGACTCATCATGTCACATTGTCAGCTGATAACCAGTGGTGTTTCCTTTCTTACTCCACCTCCAGTGGATTATTTTGAAGTAAATCCAGACATATCAATCCATCCATCATTGTTTTGATGTGTGTTTTTAATCTTTAAAAGATAGACTTAAAAAAACTTAACCACAATATTATCATCAAACCTTAAAACATAATTCATATCATGAAAATAACCAAATTTCTTTGTCTCAGGTTTTCTCTCGGTACAGTTTGTTTGTTAGTTGATATCTCTCTTAAGTTTCTTTCAGTCTGTAGGTAGGTGGCCAGTTTTCAAGCAGCAAAATGATGTGACCAGATGCCTCCCAGCCTCACTCATCCCCTCAGAGATAGTATCTGTATCTGTCTGAAAACACTTAAGGGTGGGTTAGATTGAGTGAACGGTAGGGAAATCCGTCAGGAGGCAGCTGCAGGCATCTGAGGTGATGATGCTTGAACTGGGGGCAAAGACGGAAGAAGATACGGGTGGATCTGATGCTGGATGGTTCTTGGGCTGTCAGGATCCTCCTAGGGCTTCAAAGAACGTACATCCAATAGAGAAGAGTAGTAAATGACCCAGACATAATTGGTAGTGAGAAAACTCACAGCAGGGGCAAATGCCCTTAACATATTTATTCTTTTTTTTTGTTTATACTTCTTTGTTCTTTACTCTTTATTCTTTTTTTAAAATTAATTAAAAAGTATTTGTTTATTTTGGCTTTGCTGGGTCTTAGTTTCAGCATGCAGGCTCCTTAATTGCATCATGTGGGCTTCTTAGTTATGGCAGGTGGACCCTTAGTTGCAGCAGGCGTGTGGGATCTAGTTCCCTGACCAGGGATCAAAGCCGGGCCCCCCCTGCATTGGGAGCGTGGAGTCTTACCCACTGGACCACGAGGGAAGTCCCTAAATTAATTTTTATTGGCTTATAATTGCTTTACAGTGTTGTGTTAGTTTCTTGTTGTATAGCAAATTAACATATTTATTCTTGAGAGACAAGATATAAAAAATTTAGACCATTTCTTTTCTTTCAGGAGCAATTAAAAGCTATCCGTGGAATGGGTGTACACATGTCAGGGTTGGCAATTTCTTGAATATTATTACATTTATTTTAACAGTGCAGTGGCATTCAGCATCAGCTTTCTATCATTTTGTCCTTTCCCTTTGAAACAT
The DNA here is from genome assembly GCF_030028045.1 of Hippopotamus amphibius kiboko. Taxonomy (NCBI): domain Eukaryota; kingdom Metazoa; phylum Chordata; class Mammalia; order Artiodactyla; family Hippopotamidae; genus Hippopotamus; species Hippopotamus amphibius. The sequence continues at coordinate 89,382,887 of NC_080188.1, forward strand.
GGTTTGGGCCATGTTGATGATGAGGTGATAGCAAACGTGTAATAAGCCCTTCATCTGTCACATGTACTCGAATCCATGCTCTGTGTGCCCTGAGGCTTGGTGTGTGTCACTGCTCAATGCAGGATCCGGCCTCTCACCCAGACCTGGTGACTCTGCAGCCCTCGCCGTTCCCCATGCAGCAGCATTTCCCAGCCTCCTTCATGCATCGTAGAAAATGATGCTGCGAGCATGCGGGTGTGAGGACGGCCTCTCTCCCTGGGGTGGCCTCCCTGAGGGGTGATGGCGGCCCCTGAGACCCACCAGCACTTCTGCCTGCATTGTCCTGGCTTCCTGACAATTATTATTTATTATTCATTTAAGTGGAAGGTAGATTGCAGTGTTTTAAATGTACTTGCTTTTTTTTTTTTTTTTTTTTTAAAGTCAGTTTAGGCGGTGAGTATGAGCTCTGCTGATCATGCAAAGCCATGACTTCAGTAATCCTAAATTTAGAACTTCCTAGGTGGCGCAGTGGTTAAGAACCTGCCTGCCAATGCTGGGGACACGGGTTTGAGCCCTGCCCCGGGAAGATGCCACATGCCGCAGGGCAACTAAGCCCATGCACCGCAGCTATTGAGCCTGTTCTCTAGAGCCCATGAGCCACAACTATTGAGCCTATGTGCTGCAACTACTGAAGCCCATGCGCCTAGAGCCCATGCTCCACAAGAGTAGCCCCCACTCTCAGCAACTAGAGAAAGCCCGTGTGCAGCAACGAAGACCCAACACAGCCAATAAAAAAATAATAAATCCAATAAATAAGTAAATTAAAAAAACAAAAACAAAATAATGCTAAATTGAATGCATTCAGGCTGGAGTTTGCAGCGAGAGTTGATTATAGTAATTGTTTTTGACTAATTAGAATCAGGTGGCAGTATTAGTAAGCAAAGAAGAATCCATGATTATTTGGTAGATCATGATTTCCTAAGACCAAAAATTCAGAGACTAAGTGTAGATTCACTCAGATTCCTAGTATTTGGCCAAGCTTGTGTTGGAGGGTAGGGGGAGGATTTTCCTCTGTGATCTGTGCACATACTTGTCTCTGCTCTGAGCAGTTCGTTTTGGAAATGAAAGAACACTTGTATTTGGGGTATGTATAAATCTGTGATAACTCGATAATACCACCCTTCTTTTTGGGACCTGTTGTCATCACCTATTGAGGGGAATAACTCGTCTGTGCTTGAGCTTGGAGAACACGGTATAGTTGGAATATCACAGACTTTCCGAATTTGGTTGTTTTTTTTTTTGAGTATATTATTTTATTAACATTTAAATTTCACCAAATTGAGTTCAAGTATACGCTAGCCATATGTTCCGATTTTTGAAATGGGCAAACAACTTGAAGGGTGCAAGACTGCAGTGTATCCCACAATTAGACAATCTAGGGTAATTAACTACACTTAGGAGGAAGTATAGGGGAAAGCCCTGGAACTGAAGGAAAAACCCACCATTCAGGACTGAACAGAGGTCCTTGGTTGCTGACAGAATCTCCCCTTGACTTCAGACTTGAGACAAACCGGGGGAGTCTGTCAGTATACAAAAACCACTTAATTCAGAACAGGAACAGGATAGATGGGCCGAGCCAGTTCACATTGTGGGGGCCAGTCTGAAGCGAGCAGGGTTGGCTGCAGGCTGGAAATGTTGCGGCTGAAGTCCAGGGTCTGTAGACTAGAGCAGCCATCTTCTAAAAATTGCTCAATTTCCACAGAAGTTCTGAAGATGCTTTTCCCAAACAGGGCCGAATTTGGTATGAACAAGAGATGAGTATTCATTTTCCTTGTTATGTGTGTGTGCTAGTGACTTCGAAGTCTATGATTTTAATAATTTCAGCAGGTAGATATAGTACTCTTTGATCCACCTCTGTGCCTTGTTTTTCTCACCTGTAGAATGGGGACAGTAATCACAGGGCCCACTCTTTGGTGCTAGTGTGAGGCTGAGATGCAAGGCTCCGTGTGGTCAGTGCACAGAAATGTCAGCCCCGGCAGCATTGTCACTCCATCCACTGTTTTGATAATTTGCATTTTGTTCTCCCAGTGTTTTAGCTGCATTAAACTTTTGTCTAGACAGGAATTATGGCAGCATTGTTCTAACTCCGCTGGTGTTTTAACATGAACAATATGACAGAAGGCCATTTAAATTGTATTGCAGTTTGGGGGAGAGTTGTAGTTATGATAAAATGATTTTTCTTTTTTTTGGCTGTGCCGAATGGCTTGTGAGATCTTAGTTCCCCGACCAGGGATTGAACCCTGGCCCTGGTAGTGAAAGCACTGAGTCCTAACCACAGGACCTCCAGGGAATTCCCAAAATGGAATTTTTAAAGTGTAGAATTGCTCATTTAGAATCTAGTATTTGTTACACTAGAAAGTTAGGTATGATTAGTTGAGCTTTACACAGTGGACAAGAATATCAGATAATTTCTCCCTTCCTTTCATTTGTTGTCTGCTAGATGCTGAGTATTTTGCTGGCTTGGAACTGTTAAGGGAGATAATATACATTTCACTTGAGGGACTTTGATTTAGAGAATTTAAGAAAGGAGGTAAACAAGTGTGTCCATTCTTTTTACTTTTTCTTTAAAGGCTAGCTGTCCTCACCATTTCAGTTTAATATGCAGTTACATGGAAAGTACTAGAAACCTTTGGATCAGAAATTCAACCATTAAAGTGTTTTATTTTAAGCTGCACACACACAGCTGTTGTGTAAACACGGGTAACTCTGTACCGCATGCCTGATTCCCATGCACGTGTCCGACTGAATGCTTTGGTTTCCGGAGGAGATTTCATAGTACTTTGTTAAGGGGTTTATCTCCCCTTATTGCAGGAGAGGAAATTTTTCCTTTATTAGAAAAAGCTGCATTGAGGCCAGTGGCGTCTTTTCAGGCATTTTCATTTAAATCTACAAATGTGCAGAACCTCAGGCCCAGCTGCCCCTCTGCCTGTGCTTAGTGGTCTCTTCACTCCGAGACTGGGTTTCCTGTTTCCAAGGCAGCTCCCCAGGTGTCTCCCCTCCCCCAGATGTCACATCACCCTGTCCTTTCCACATCCCCCTCCTCGTGCAGTCCCTTCTTCTCCCAGTGGCTCCTTCTGGGCTCAGAGCTGCCTGTGCCTCTGTCCCCTGCTCCCCCTGGAGGAAGAGCTGTCTCTTCCCCGCAGTGTGGCTCCTCTTCCCCCCGGGTCCCCTCCTCCTCCTGGAGGAAGAGCTGTCCCTTCCCCGCAGTGTGGCTCCTCTTCCCCCCTGGGTCCCCTCCTCCTCCTCCTGGAGGAAGAGCTGTCCCTTCCCTGCAGTGTGGCTCCTCTTCCCCCCGGGTCCCCTCCTCCTCCTGGAGGAAGAGCTGTCCCTTCCCCGCAGTGTGGCTCCTCTTCCCCCCGGGTCCCCTCCTCCTCCTGGAGGAAGAGCTGTCCCTTCCCCGCAGTGTGGCTCCTCTTCCCCCCGGGTCCCCTCCTCCTCCTGGAGGAAGAGCTGTCTCTTCCCTGCAGTGTGGCTCCTCTTCCCCCCGGGTCCCCTCCTCCTCCTGGAGGTAGCGCTGTCCCTTCCCCGCAGTGTGGCTCCTCTTCCCCCCGGGTCCCCTCCCCTCCCAGAGGAAGAGCTGTCCCTTCTCTGCAGTGTGGCTCCTCTTCCCCCCTGGGTCCCCTCGTCCTCCTCCTGGAGGAAGCGCTGTCCTTTCCCTGCAGTGTGGCTCCTCTTCCCCCCTGGGTCCCCTCGTCCTCCTCATGGAGGAAGCGCTGTCCTTTCCCTGCAGTGTGGCTCCTCTTCTCACTGGGTCCCCTCCCCTCCCAGAGGAAGAGCTGTCCTTTCCCTGCAGTGTGGCTCCTCTTCTCACTGGGTCCCCTCCCCTCCCAGAGGAAGAGCTGTCCTTTCCCTGCAGTGTGGCTCCTCTTCTCACTGGGTCCCCTCCCCTCCCAGAGGAAGAGCTGTCCTTCTCTGCAGTGTGGCTCCTCTTCCCCCCCGGTCCCCTCCTCCCCCTGAAGAAACTGCTGTCCTTCTCTGTAGTGTTGCTTCCCCCTCCCCGCCACCCCCAACCTGCGCTGTTTGGCACACGGGGTGAGTTGCTGTGTCTCCATCCATAGGAAGCTCTCCTTGGCTCTGGCCCATATCCAGTTATTGTATTGCTTTCTCCTTCCTGATGTGGCCAAGCTTTTATTTTACTTTTACATCATAGTCTTCTTAAAAAATTTTCGCAAAAGCACTCATCTACTACCTAGGTTGCGTTGCTTTTTTTTTTTTTTCCCCTCAGGAGACAGAATACTTCAAATCTGCCTTCCTTTCTTCCTCAGCAAGATGTAACCACTATTTGGAGTGTCCACATTTCCATAAGTTTACTGTGATGGTGTGTGTGTATAAGGAAAAGGGTGAAACCTGAGGTTTTTTGTTGACTTGAAGGTGTGACTTCTTTAAAGACTTAGCCTTTGCACAGACTTGTAGGATAAAGATGCTCAGCCCTGAGCCTGGATTGCTGTGATGTACACGTGTGCTCTGTGTAAGTATGAAAATTCAAATACGTGCACGTGGATACACGCAAACCCAGAAATAGACTTACTGAAGTTTGTTTTAGGTACATATGGTGATACTTTAAGGTTTCTTGGCAATAATGATATTTTTATATGTACTGTTAGTCTTTGAATGAAAATGTTTTATTTTTGTGGTGAATCAAAGAGTAGTAAAATAAAAACATTTAAAAAATGTCGAGGGAGGGAGGGAATATGGGGATATGTGTATAAAAACAGATGATTGAACTTGGTGTACCCCCCCCAAAAATATAATAAAAAAAATGTATTTAGTCTGTAAACTCCATCAAGGCAGGGACTATGTTTGCTTCCAATTTACATGTGCCGTGCCCAGCACAGACATTTGCATGTTGTCTGTTCTCTGTTGTTATTTTTTGCATTTATTTCAAGGGAGATATTCCTTTACTACATCAGCAAAGAAAGACCTTCTTTATGATCTAACTTCCAGGTAAAACATCCAATTGCACGTTAGGTGTTAGGTTCTTGGTATCGATTGTCTGTGAAACTACTTAGTGAATAAAAACCTGAGCTTCCCTTAAGTAAAACAGCTGCTTAAAGTGCCGTGGACGAATGAGGCTCCCTACCTATGCTTTCTGATCAGTGTGGGTCGCGGTGCTGGCACCTGGGAGCTTGGCAGTGGGTGGGCGGGTTTGGTCAGCCTCCAGATGTCTGAGTTCTCCGTAGCATTTCGGGTGCCGGTGTTCTCTAGATGAGGAATAGGTTTGCCATGCAAATGAAACTGCTATGCCTGACTCTGAAAGATGCCCATTTGTGAATTAATTTCATGACCCACTGGTAGTTTTCAGAAGAGTTAACTTTGGCTGCTCTCTTAAATTTGAGACATTGTCGAGCCCTTGGGTAGAGCCCTCCGCCCTCAGTATAGCCGAATCATTGGTAGATGCATTGTCACAAACACATAATCTGCAGTGATGTCTTTTCTTTCATTCAAAAAAAAGTGTGTTGAGTAACTTCATAACTCCCAAGACGTCATTCCTTCATTTCATTTTTTTAAAATTAATTAATTAATTGGCTGTGTTGGGTCTTTGTTGCTGTGCGTGGGCTTTTTCTAGTTGCGGCGAGTGGGGGCTTTTCTTTGTTGCGGTGCGTGGGCCTCTCATTGCAGTGGCTTCTCTTGTTGCAGAGCACGGGCTCTAGGCGTGCGGGCTTCAGTAGTTGTGGCACATGGGCTCAATAGTTGTGGCTCTCGGGCTCTAGAGCGCAGGCTCAGTAGTTGTGGTGCACAGGCTTAGCTGCTCCGCAGCATGTGGGATCTTCCCGGACCAAGGCTCGAACCCATGTCTCCTGCATTGGCAGGCGGTTTCTTAAACACTGCACCACCAGGGAAGTCCCATTTCATTTTTAAAATGGATTTTATACATGTAAGGATGACTGCACAGTGATGAACCTACAGTATCTTTGGCTTTACTAGTTCTCTAGTAGTTTGTATTGTTCACTCTGCTGGGTAAGTGAATTATCATGGTTAAAAACAATTATGCCCACTTATTCCCTATAATTTCAAAATATTTTTTTAAAATAAAAATATTTTCCAAATACTTTAATATATTCAAAATAAAATATTTTCAAAATAAAGCTGAAATAGCCTTAATATTTCTATCAGTTTTCAGAGTTTTATTGATGTTACTGATTTATCTGATTTGTTGGTCTAAGCACCTATAGTTTATTGAGAGGAGACTAAGAGTTTTCTGCAAAACTTAATGTTAAAATGATGCTTTTCTCTTTCAGAGTTTTTAGTGATAAAAGTGAAGTAACTTCTTTTTGATTTGAAACTTTCAGGAAATGGGAAAAAAACTTACCCTCTACTTTTAAAATGTGTTGTTTTCATAAGTGTGGGAATTTGTGATTATTGTGATTATATACTTATATATAATTAAATATTATGAAGTGTGTAATTTTATAGTACAGTATTGCTGTTCTGTAGGTCAGAAATGTACATTTTAACTCTTGCTAGAGCTCTTTCTATAATATGTTGTACACTTTATGCCTGATGAAGCTGGTGTGTGCACGTCACGGTTCTTTTGACCTTTGCCTTGTGTTGTTAGGGTCCCACACTTGTTGCATTGCATTAACTTTTATAGTGAGCTTACTTTGTGCCATTGGCCGTACAAAAATACATAGTACATATTTTGTTTTTGAGTTTAAAGCTTAGAGTCCCATCAGAGGAGAAAAAAAAATTAAACTTTTTGATAAATCCAGTAGCAGGAGTGATGTATTATCAATATATTTGTGAAAAAGAGTGCAAGTATTGTGTATCTGAAAAGCCATCTGCATATTGGAAGGTGGCCGTTGTTAGGACTTCTGTTTTAAGCCCTGGGACACTTTGTTCGTAGGAAATCCTCCTCAGCTCCATGGCAGTAGCTGTTAGGGTGGGAAGAGGGCCGGACAGGGTTCTGTCCCCAGGGGCTCCCCACGACCATACTAAGAACCTCTGGTCTGAGTCAACTGGGGGACTCCCGCGAAAGGGGAGAGGATAATTTGTTGTTAGTAGGTGAAGTTATTCCTGCTTTGGTTGTTGGCAGAGTCATACACTTGAGAGTACAAGTCTACACCAATCAGAGGCGTCTAGTAACAGTGCAGGGAGGGGCAAGAATGAGGCCATGAACTTCAGCAGGGGCTTCGGAGGGGAGCGCACGGAATGTGGTGGTGGGTTGTGCAGAGGGAGAAATTTAGGAAGACTTTCTGTTTCCTGGTTTATCCATTGGTTGGAGGATGTTGCTGGGAGAGCAGATACAGGAAAAGAAACAGGCGTTTTCCTAGTGGTGGTCACTGGTGGCTGGCCCTCCGGGTTCCTTGCCAGTGGTCTCTGCCTACTTAGTGGAACTTGGATGGTCCTCGTTTTATTTCTCCTCTGGTTTCTTGGCTTAAGACATGGAGCCAGCAGGCCTGGGTGGTAAGAATCCTGTCCCCGTTTCTCCCAGATGCTGACGGCTGTTGTTTGCATGTGTTGCAGCATCTGGGTAGTCTATATAATACACTGCAGCCTCCTTTTCTCAACTGTCCCAAACCCTGATGCTTGTTGGCACATGTGGCCGCCGTGTCCCCACCTCTCCCCGAGTGGGTGTCCTCTCCATCGTTTCTGGATGTTTCTGCCTGTGTCAGCTGCTCTTGTTTCTGCACGGTTGCCGCCTCTGTGCCTCTCCGTGTCCTGCTGTATGCGTAGCTGTGGCCCACGTGCAGTGCCGCAAAGGTGCCCTCCGCCGGGGCCCTTCTGCCTCTGCCAACGCAGCACTGACCCTGGTCTGGTCCCTGGGAGGAACCCCTTCCTGTAGCCCCAACGCCCCCCTTGGGCACTAACTTCTGGTCCCAGATTGTTAGTTTTTTTGTGTGGGGACCATTCCTTCACTTTCTGTTGGTTGACACTCCCCTCCGCAAACACACACACACACACACACACGCACACACGCGCACACACACACACGATGTCAGTTTGTGGCCGGCGGGAGGCGGGTGTAAAGCTGCGTGTCTCCTGGGACAGGTGTGCCCTTGTCCACAGCGCCCCCCACCCCCCAAGTCGCCCTGTCCTTTTTGCAGCCTTTTGGCCAGTTGGCCTCCACTTAAGTTTTCACATTGTATTAACAACTAAATAAAGTAGCTTTTTCTCAAGCTACCTTTTTGCCCTCTGATGATCATCTGTGCTGATTTAATTTGTTTTCTTGTGATTTATTAGCTTATTATCCTTTCAGCCTCCTTATCAACTTGGATTTGGTCCCTGCATTCAGTCTGCTCCAGCTTCATAAACAGGCTCCTCGCAGCTGCATGTGCAGCTCTTTCATGGCGAGGCACCTCCACCCTGTGGACATCTAGGGTATTGCTAAGGATGTGCTCTAAACCTTGCTTCATTTTTCTGGTTCCTGGTGAACTGAAACACATCTTTGACTTTCAGACACTTTAACACCATATCTGAGTTGGTGTCTCTTCCACTATTAATTCAATTATTAATAAAATATCTGAGTGCCAGTCGAGCATTATCTAGTATGTCTGTTTGGGGGTACGGATGAGCTAGAGGAGTTTAAGAGCTGATGGAGGAAGACTTCTGAGATAAATGATGATGACAGCCTGCTTCATGCGAGCAAGTCCAGAGTGTCTGGGAACCCAGGAGAGAGGGACTCATTTTATTTGGAAGATATTAAAACACTTCTCAGAGGATGTGGTCGTTAACCTGGAATTCAAAGGGTGAGTAACGAGTTTATTAGGCAGAAGGTACCCTTTAGGAACTGGAACAGCAGGTTTGTTCAAAGGCCCTGAGGCATAGGTGGAGGAAAAGGTGTAGGATGGCTGAGCAGGGTACAGTCTGAAGCTGGATCTGTTGGGGTTGGGAGCAGAGAGTAGAGGTGTAGGCTGGCTCTTTCAGTGGTGGTTGTGAGGGAGGGAAAAGGAGGAAGAGAAGCAGTGTTTTATGTCCCTGCTGTGCAAGGTGCTTGATAGGTACTGTTTCATTAAATCGAAGTGACCTCATGAAGAGGCACTAGTATCTGCATTTTACAGTTGAGGAACCAGAACCCCAGGTGCTGACGTCACCAGGATTGCGTGGCTGGTCTGAAGGAATGTGTATTCCCAAACCTTTGCTCTTTGCATGGCAACAAACTGCTGCTTTCAGGTGCTGGCTGTCAGGGCTGGGCTTCCTCCTGTCCAGGAGCCGAGGGTTATAAGCAGAAGCGTGTCATGATCTCGGTTCCCTGAGTAGATGCTCCTGAGATCCTGCCCCGTTCCCACAAGCTGCAGCTGGCAGTCCTCCCTGCTGGGAGCCTCTGTGCAGGTGGAGGGAGGTACCTAGAGTGGTCAGGGATGAGAAATGGATACAGAAAAACATTCAGTAGGATAAGTTAGTTGTGATAAGTATTTTGGAGTGTGGGAAACAGTGAGTGAGAAGACTTCATTGAAGAAGTGGTGTAGGACCCGTTCCTTTGGGGAGGGGAGCAACTTAGAAAATGGGGGGATGCCACCTGGGAAGGGGTTGTGCTGAGGAACAGAGGGAAGTCAGGTGGGAAAGAGTGGGACCAGGTTACCCTGGCCTCTTCCTCATCATCCCCAGGCTGGACCTGCCCTTCTGGTTTAGCTTGGGAGAAGTGGGCGGCAGGACTGGTCAGTCTTGATGGCTTCAGGGTCCTTCTGTTTGATCACACTGCACAGCTAATCGGTTGTCTTATGATGGACTGTTTATATTTTGTTTGCTTGCTTTGTTTGGCTTGATTCATTTCCTCCCTGTGGAGGAAATCAAAACAGGAGCTTTGCAGAGGGTCTTGTCGTGCCCCTGAGTTTTTGTGGCTTTCATCTTGTCGTGTGTAGGCTTAGGGAGGTATCGGAGTCAAATCATTTGCCCATTGGAGTTCTTAGCTCCGTCTGACACCTGTAGGTCATCTCTAAGTGTCCATTTCGATGATGGGAGAGACTCGCAGAGTCCTGCCTTGCTAGATGTACCTCTTTAATCTTTAGGCTTCTCTTTTCTACCTGTTACTAGTGATATAAGAGTAAAGTTATTTGGAAACGGTCACAGTTATTCCAAGATTCAGCTGTTACCATTTCAAAAACCCTTGGTGGAACTCCTTAGCTCATAACTTTAAAACTTAAAACAACTATTTGATAAAAATTAAAATGACATTAGGGAATAAAACTAGTTGTGTTGATAGTGACAGAGTTGTAGGTTTTTTTGTTTTTTTCCCTGCCATTTGTTCCCATTGAGGCTTGATATCGAGGCAGTTTTTCCCGTGGTTTTTCAGCAAGTCCCCATGCGTAAGAATCACCTGGGATGTTTGTTTAGACAGTGTTGTGATGGGTCTCCCACCTGTGATCAGGTACTGGGGGCTTAGTGGGATGGGTAGAGCCTGGGAACATGCATTTTTAATTCACATTCCAGGAGACTCATATGTACATTGAATCTTGAGAACTACTAGACAGAATAAAATCTCAGTATTAGTCCTAGGTAATATGAATAATAAAAAATTATTATTATACCAGTCAGCCTTCTGTTAGCCGGCTTCATTGCCAGTGTGTCTGCAAGTGAGATCTTGGGTTCATTTTGCTTTCCCTCTAAGTGTAGACAAGTTTGATGCTGTTACTGTTAGGTAATTCCTTTTTCATCTTTTCTTCTAAGAAACAGTCATCCCTTGGCACATGTAGAGCCCCACAGATGACAGGTGCCCTGTGGGAAGGGATGTGTTTGCAGACCTTGGAGCGAAGGGTTGTGCCTGGCACTGGACCACTGCCCGCCTGACGCATTATTATAAATGAAAGAGGGGCGGGGTAGCGCGGCGGTTTCTATTGGAGTCAGGAGACGTTTCTGGCTGATTAAGACTGAGTAAAACAGGTTTCATGGTGGCATCTCACAACGAGGAATTCTCAGAACAGAAACCAAACCTGAATGGTTTGGGGTGTGGGTGTGAAGGGGGGAGGTATTTTCCTAGCTTACAGCTGTTTCCAGAACATCTTTAAAGTGAGACGCATTGTTTTTGTGTTCTTAGTTCTAATTAGCTTGCTTTTGTAAGACATGAATCTTTAGAAGAGTCAAGATTTAAAGAGTAAAAAGATTTAAAGATTTAAAAGAGTAAAATTCAGCAACAGAGGCATCACAACTGTCTTATTTGACATGGCAGGTAGTAGATGCTTACCAGATCCAGTCAACATCCGAATGGTCATTTGCTGCAAATGCCTCCTCCGGCAAACACAGCTCTTGCGAGTTAAGTTTGAAGTTTTTAGAGAAGGGAGAGAAAGAGCTCGTCTAGCAGGCAAGTGAAGTTATAATAAGTGAGAGAGTTGGAGAGGACCAGTTTCTTATCTTCACTTCCTTAAATCTTTGCCGAAGCTTTCCTGATATAGGAGTCAACCCTAACTGTGGGGTGATTGGTAGGTATTTAGGGGCCAGAATATTTGCTGTCACAGTATTTTATCCACTTTGGACATGGATTGCCTTTTAGTTCATGTGTGTTTTATGATCAGCACCAGGAAAGCTGTGTTTACAAACTTTGTGTTAATTTTGTCCATAGTAATTTTACCTTCAAAATGGACAGATGCGGAATAACTAAAAAGCCAGGAAATGGTATATTCTCTGCGTCACAGTTCCTCTGAACCGTGTGACATTTATTATGCTTCTTACCATGATATCAACCTCGGGATGGTCGTCATTTGTGTTTACTGAGCCTCCGTGCACAGCTCTGGTTACATGCTTAGTTAGTGGTGATCGACCTTGATCTCCTACTTTTCTAGATTTCATTTCCCTTTGACCAGCCTTTCGGTGATAAAGGGAACATTGTTAAGTGCAAGAACAGATTAAAATAAATTTACAAGATAATTCCTTTTTTCTTCTTTTTATTTCAGTGTTTTATTACTTGTTATTAAAAAATGTTCTTGCATCTGGCAGAACACATTTTTCCTGGACAGAAATCAGAATTAATAATAACACTGTCATTGAATGTTAAGGAAGACAAGTACATTTTTTCCCCCAAACTAGGGGAATGATTGTTGATTGCAAAAGCTCATGATTGAAAACTGGAGAGAAAAGGGTATAAATTATTTTTTGAAGTACTTTGCATTTTCATTTGAGAATCATTTTACTTTGATGGTTTCATTGAAACTATCTCTATTTGACAATATTTTCCTTCGTGTTTTCTTGAGGCTTTGCTATTGAGGACTAAGCAGTTGTGAAATTGGTAAAGATTGGACCTGGGAGGAAACAGTGACTTGCTGCTGATTCGCTTTGGAAGCAGATAGCAATGAAAATGATTAGATGGTATTGATTAGTGTTTTAAATAACTTAATTATTCAGAATTGTAAATAGAACTTGATGTCCTTTAAAAACTTTTGGAATCCATTTGCTGAAAGGAAAAAAATAAAAAGATTTGGCAGAGGTTGCCAAAGACCCCCTTGCAACCCGAGTGTGGTTTACTGGGATGCAGCTTCCACGCTGTCCTCTCAGAAGAGGTGGCCTGGGCTCTGTACCTCCTTCCTGTGGTTAGAATGTGGACACGGTGGGGAGGTTTGGAGCCACTCCTTAGAGTCTGAGATGGAGGCCACAGGCTGGGGTGACCCAGCCACTCAGCAGAAAGAGCCTGCGTTCCTGACACCACGCTACACGTGTGAGAGAAATGAACTTCCTCCGTGGTTCAGCCACTGCTATGTTTAGCTTTCTGTTTTGTTTTCATAGTAGCTGAGCCTGTATCCTGACTAATACATTTGATAATCTTGCCTCTGTAAAAGAAAAGAACTTAACACACGGCAAAGAGCACGATAAAGTTCAAACAGGAGCAGCAAACTGGGGAAAAGGTTGTCACAGCTTATGTCTGCAAAATGCTAATTTTTATAAAGTGCTTCTAGATAAGAAAAAGTCCCACGACTTATAGAAAATTGGCTAAAAGTTATGAATTGATTTTACAGAAAAAGAAATACGTAGGGCACATGAACATAAGAAAAAAGATGCTTTTACAATAATAAGAAGAAAAATAAAAGTACACTAAGATACAGTTTTCACCGAGCAGATTGGCAAAAACCCCAAAGTGTGATAAACAGCCTCAGGGATGGCATGCCCCTCGCCCCTCACTTCAGCTGCACCCCCTGGCCAGCCTGCCCGGCTGCCCAGCCCGTGGCTGCCCCACGCCCCTCCCTGCCCGTGGCTGAGCCGCCTTGTCCTTCAGGAGCCACTGGCTACTCCTCTCCTTTGCTCAGATGTGCTCTTCTCAACAAGATGTGTCCACCACATGTTTAAAATTGTAACACCCCACCCCTATGTTCCTTCCCCTATACCAACTGATTCCCCGGAGCAAGGATTTGTAACTTACTAATTTATTGTATTTATTGTTTATTATGTGTACTGTGCCAGCAGGATAAAACTTTCATGAGGATAGAGATTTTTGTTCTTGTTTCCTGAAGGGTCCTCAGCACCTAGGACAGCCCTCATCGTGAAACTGTTAAACATTTGTTAGATAAATAGACTCTGCCAGCCACACTGTGGGGAGGAGGTAGGCACATAAGTTACTAACTAACCACCAGGACAGTATTTATCAGAGTTATAGTGTCTGTGCCCATTGACTCAGCAGCTGCAGGTCTAGTTTCTAGTCAAGGTTACTCCTGTTGATACAAGGTTACTCATTACAGTTTTTATTTTCTTTTTAAATAGTTGCATACCCAGGAAACTACTGAAGTGACCAGCAGTAGGGACTTGCTTAAGTCAAATCAGGCACATCTAACCAGACAGGTGTCGTCTGATGGGAAGGTCTCTGTGTTAGCACAGAGGAAGGAATGCTACAGTGTGTGCCACCTTTTCTGTAAAAAGAAGGAAAGGGGGTGGAGGGGATAAGAACGAGTATCCATCCTTGTGTGCGTGTGTGTGAGCAACTTCTGAAAGATGCCGGCGAGTGTGGTGGAGAAATGTGGGGGCTTAGTGGACAGGGAAGAGGGTGGGAAAACTGAGTTCCACTGTTTACCTCTTTGTATTGTTTGTTTTGTGAAGCAAGGGAAAGTATTTTTAGCTCAAAAAAGTTAAACTAAAAAATAAAACTTGGAATGGCAGATGCTATAGGTCTAAGGAATGTTTAAAACATTTAAATATACTGATAAATATCTTTAGCTCATTTAGGTGTGAAAAATAATTTTTAAAAATGATTCCGATAGTTGAAGAATGGTATTTTAGGTACATGTTTTACGACATTTCGTTGTTCGTCAGGATTCTGAGAGTACCATGGGTACTGTGCGCTGTGTATATATATATATTTTTTATTTGTTAGAGATAACCATCTAATTTTCTTTTCTTTTCTTTTCTTTTCTTTTCAGTCCTGATGATATTGGGACCTGCTGGTACATCCTTCTCTCTGGTTCCGTGTTCATCAAGGAATCCATGTTTCTTCCACGAAGCAGGTATTTATAGACGTTCTGGGATAGATTTTCTGTGGTGCTTGACATCTTTTTGCAGAATGAGTTCTTTTGCAGAACTCGTCTCTCTAGGTTTCCTGTTCTACTGACACAAAGCAAGCCAGTACCTTGAGGTGTTGGTATATAAACCTTGGGAAAGGACTCTTTACATTATACACACTATTCCAGCCTCTGTAACAAAGGGCAAGGACAAAGGACATGCGGGTTGCATGCTACGTGGATGTGCCCGGCTAGTTGAGGACACGTTTGTTCGTAGGGAATAAAAACTCCCTCTGTACCAGGGAGTCTCATACACATCTAAAGCGAGGCCAAGAGGGTTCCCTGGCCCCACGTGGGACTAGGGACTAGAAACAGAAAGTAGGGACTGGGCCAACCCCGGGGACCCTGCGGTCTCATCTCTGGGGACCTTTCCTGCTCTCTCAGGCTCTCAGGGGTGTTCTCCTTGGGACTTTGGCTCCTGGGTGCTGGCTGTTGATCTATGGCTTGTGCCCCTCACGTTTGCACCATTTGATGGCCGTGCCTGTGTTTTTTCTTCAGGTCTTCAGACCACAGTCTGGGGGCTGGGCCTGGGGCAGCTCTTTTCTGCTTCCAGGCAGCTAGGGCCAGAGAGGGTCGGGGCTCCCCTGTCATCAGTGTACTGCCCCTGGGCAGGTTCCCCGGAACCACTGAGTTTCAGGAGTGATTTTTCCCCTCATTGTGTGTGTTTCACAATTACATATTTTTATTTTGACTAAAGATTGTAAAATTTTAACGGATTAAGTATCTTTATTTA
This sequence comes from Hippopotamus amphibius kiboko, assembly GCF_030028045.1. NCBI lineage: Eukaryota > Metazoa > Chordata > Mammalia > Artiodactyla > Hippopotamidae > Hippopotamus > Hippopotamus amphibius. The sequence goes on from NC_080188.1 coordinate 89,398,070, forward strand.
AAATTACTAAATAAATACTTGAAATTGACTAAAGGTAGTAAAGCGTAGCAATCAGCGCCCTGCCACTCCCCACCTTCTATAACCTAACTCTCTGCTAAAAATATCAGGGTACATTCTTGATAAGTCATTCTGAGTGGATCAGGGACATGTGAAGAATGTGTTTTACAGATTTTTATAGAAAGAGTGAGCAAGGTGGGGAAAGGTCATTTGTGTCGGGCGGTGAGGTACAGGAGGTGCTGGGGTGGGCCCAGGCTGGCAGGAAGGGGGCCCAAGGCGCCGTCTCTCATGCGGGCAGCCTCCAGCGCAGTTCCCAGGCCTCCCCGACTTCCTGCTGCTCCCAGGTCAGGTCGGCAGGCGTTATTCTCCTTGGAAGATGGCCCCACGCGGGAGGGAAGCACCACTGCCTGCTTATTTGTTGCTCTTACAGTAGCACTAGCTACAGAATGGGGATAGCCCTGGTGGGAGTTGTCATCGTATCAGAAGTCCCAGTTGTAGTGGTACTAAAATGATGAGAGAACAGTAGCTAAGGCTTTGGTAGGTAGTGCTTTCTGTTTGCCAGGCATCAGTTGAAAATAAATTTATATATAAATCATTTAACCTCATGACTGTCCTTTGAGGTAGATGTGGTTGTTGCCTGCATTTTTTTTTAACTTTTAATTTTGAATTAATTTTGGACCTACAGAAAAATTGCAAAAAATGGTAGAGTTCCCGTATACCCCCTCATCCAGCTTCTTCTGAAATTATAACATCTGGTATGACTGTAATACAATTAATACATCTACAGATCTTACGTGAGTTTCACTTACTTTGCACTAGGCGTTCTCTTCTGTTCCAAGATCCTATTTAGGATTCCACCTTGCGTTTATTTGCTGTTGCTCCTTAGTCTCCTCCAATCACTGGCAGTTCTTCTGTGTTTCCTTATCTTTCATGACTCTGATATTTTTGAAGAGTACTGCTCAGGTGTTTTGTATGATGTTCCTCAATTTGGGTTTGTCTGATGTAGTCACGTGATTAGAATGAGGTTTTAAGTTTTTGGCAAGATGTTACCTGCATTTTATAACCGAGGAAACTCTGGCAGTGTAGGCTGGTGGGTGGCTGTCCACCCTCGAATTCTGCCTGGTAGGCCTGGTGTGACCCTGTGACTGAGTCCTGTCATCCAGGGATTCTGTTTCCTTGAAACACAGAACCTACTGTTTGCTCCCTCTCTGGGGGCTCTGACTCTATTTCTGAACTTGGAAGTGGGTAGAGGCAAATAGTATTTAAGCATTGGCTTATTTTAAAAATTATACCTAATTTTAATATAAAAAGTAATGATAATTACTGCATAAAGAGAAGGAAAAATATCATCTGCAGTCTCTTATCCAAGATAATCATCCATTTTTTAAAAATTTGAAGTGCTTTCTTTTTTTTCCTTTTTTTAACTTTATTTTAATTAGTTTTCTGTTTTATACATATTAGCATATATATGTCAACCCCAGGCTCCCAATTCATCCCACCAAGATAATCATCCTTTAATATTCTACCCTGTTCCCATCTAGCCTTGCATGTGTGTTCTGCATACTTAAGAGCATACTCTGTAAACGATTTAATGTCTTGCTAATTTCAATTAAAGTGTATGTATGCACTTGACTTGTTAATGTCAAAAACTCTTTGTACAGACTTGCTCGTTATGCATTAGGGTGTCTGTTTAATGTTCATTTATTTGAACTTTCCACAGTTTGGTTAATAATTGTAAAGGGTAAGTTTCTGATACTTTTTGTTATAAATAATGCTATAATGAATGTGATTTGAAGTTTATGCATCTTGGAGAGGACTGAGGTTAGTGACTTCATCATCTTGATACAAGTTCTGTTGTACAAATGAAATCTATAGACTGAGTGCCCAGAATGGCACAGGAGCCCGTGCCCATCTTTCTTGACTACCAGCCATCACCAGCTTCAAGTGACAGCTTGTCCTAACTTGTGGAAAGGGAATCCAGTGTTCAGAAAACTGCTGTTCTACAAGAAAGAGGACTTGCAGTTCAGGCCTGTTTGATGAACACATTGGCCTTCAATCTGATTATTTTCAAAGATGACATGAGTTACTCTTTCTCTGGCTGGCTGTCAACTGCTGGTGAGTCTGGGCTGTAATGGGATGAAGGAGGGATGGTGTTTCTAATGAATGACAAGCCCGCACTATTTATAGGTTGTTTCTTCACGTTGCGCTTGGTGACCTTTGCTGCATCCAAGTTGTTTGTTTCCCTTGGAGATGTTGCCTTGGGAACAGTCCTGAGATTGATTTTGTAGGAAGGGCCCTCTGCTGGTCCTACCTTAAAGGTTGACATTAGTGAGTCATAGGTGTTTTCCTCTCCAGGAAACACTGAGGTTTGATTAAAGGGTCATGTGGACGAGGTGTTAGTAGCAGTCTGGTTTCATAAAGCAACTAGTTCACAGATGACTCTCTCCACTCACCATGTTTTTCTCATGTTAGCTCGGAAATTGGTTATCCATATATATAATAAGCAACCTGACCATGCTCTTGAAAGTTTCAACTCCTTTTGACAGGTAATTCACCCTGAACAGTTCGTTTTGGACCAAAGCACTTTGGATAACGTTTTCATGTTTGTAACTCATTCTCAGGAAATTGCTTTGACATGTGCTATCATCCAGTGGCGGGGGGGGGGGCGGGGTGTGCACTGCAGAAATTCTGCCCTTTGGCTTCCGGACGTCACGAGCTTGCTTGCATTCCTCAGTTGACATTTAGGCCAGCATTCCATGTTTTTATTTTTATTTTTGTTTTCTTCTTAGACAGATAAAAGGTGGTTCTGTATTTTGGTTATTCAAGCATGAACATTGTCCCTTGATGAGATTTTTAACGTTTATGGAGCTTGTGAATTCCTTTGTGACTGTCGGTGACAACCTACTCACTCTGCCCCACTCCAAGCCACATCAGTAATAAGATGTTGTTTTATGAGTTTTATCGTAAACGTGTTAGAAGCTTACCGAGTTTTGAAACATGGAGATTTGCGTGAGTGGCTGTCTTACACAATGTTACATGTGATGCTGTTGTTACAATAAAGCTAAACTCTTATTTGGAGTACAATTTGTGTTCTGGAAGCAATGTACAATATATAGTTATGTTTTTCTTTTATTTGAAATAAACTCAGTGTCTTCGTGTGATCAGAGGATGGTGAGCAAAGGTAAGGTAGGAACACAGCAGAGGGTATTCCCATGCTCATTTAGGCAAAGGCCAGAGTGGACACTTGCCGTAGATGACCAGAGAAACCACATAAACGGTACGTGTTTTTCCAAGCCTATAAGCAAAGCGGTTGTGGTCATGAAGTGGTCCAGGCTGTGCCCCGCTGTTCACACCTGTGGTCATGGTAGGTAGGTTGGTCTATTAAGACCATGGCAGGCAGAGGGTTGTGAAGTGTCTTGAGGAAGGCGTTTCCCCCCCTAAGTTTTTCAAAGGCATCATTTGCAGCAGTGGTGGGGGTGGGAAGCAACAGAGGAAAATTATCTCAGCTGAAGGTGCAGGTTCAGAAATGGTTTTTAAGAGAACATTTGGTTTTCTGTACACAATGGCCAGGAAAATATTAATAGTGTTTATTTACTGCTCTCATGTGCTCTAAATCAGTGTATTTAAGGAACTGTAATAGGAGTTGTTATATTCTTAACTTTTCTCCCTTCTAAAATTCCCCCAGTCTATGATGCTCAAGCCTATTTATAGTAGAGTCACAGAATAGTAATTCAGATTAATGTTAGTTTTTAGCTGCTAACTTCTTTGAAAGGCTGATAATTCTATGTAATAATTTAGGTATTAAAGGCCCAGACTATGTTTCCAAACTTCCAGCTTGCTGTTTGGGTTGTTTATTAGAGAAAGAAAGAGCTTACCTATTTTGTTCTTTTTCTTTGGCCATTCCGCACGTCTCGAGGGATTTTAGCTCCCCAGCCAGGGATTGAACCCAGGTCCTTGGCAGTGAAAGTGCAGAGTCCTAACCGCTGGACCACCAGGGAATTCCCTTACCTAGGTTGTATATTAACTCATAGAATTGGAATCTTTTTCTACTAATATGTCAATTATTTTTATATGTATTTGCAAAAAAAACCCAAAAAAACAAACCCAGTACCCTAGATGTTTTAGACATGAAGCATTATTGCTATGCAGACTCTTCTTGAATATATGTTGGTCACAATCTTGAAAAAAAAAAACCCACTCCTACTAAAACATTGAATCTGATTTTCTGAGAATCAATTTTTATCATAGAGGCCTCCAAGGAAGGCCTTTTAATAGAAATGATTGTGTACACTATATTTAATCATAAACAGATAATATTTTTATTGCTCTGACAGTTAAAAACTGTCTCTATTTTTCACATTCAGAGCAATTGGTAAGCAGTCTGTTCCCCTTCATATCAGTGTGATACCCGGGGAGGGGCTGTAAGGTTGAAGGGGAGGATAAGCCCAGACTAGCCGTAAGCCTAGGAACTTGGAAGACGCAGAGAGAAGGTTCGTAATTAAAGCCGGGAGCCAGTGGGATTGGGGACAGAGACCTACACAGAGGGGCGGAGCATCCAATGCATGGGCCTTAGAGTCCAGGTATCACGTTTTGTCAGGCAGCAGACCTCGTAGGCAAAGCAGTCTGTGCACTACATGTGGCGTGAGAGATGAGATCTGTAACCTGGAAAGCACTGTGTGTGGGAACTGCTGATGTTGAAATGCCATCAGAATTTAGGATTGGTTCACAGGCCCTTTTCATATTTATGGGTTATTCTATCTCATTCTGAAGTAGGTTTGGTAGAGTTCCAATTTTGAGACATATTTCCACGTTATTTCCAAGTTTGGTGAAAACTTGCAGGAAGCCCTCCTGTTTGGTCTCTGAGTTGTGGCATCTACATGCAAGCAAGGTGGTCTCCGTCCTGCAGGCAGGTAATTTAATACCTGGTTGGGGAGATGAGGCTGTTGGGTGTGCCACATGAAAAAATTGCCCAGGGGTCATTAAACGGTACAGTGTGAATCAGTGCAGCAAAGCCACACCAAAGGCAAAATCCCATCAAAGTCAGAGGTATTTCCATGTATGTGGATGGTGGTGAAGGGTGGCTCTTGAAGTGAATCTTGAGTTGGGCTGTTGGGCAGTGGTTGGAAAGGAAATCTGAACACAGTGAAGAGCATGAGTGATGGCACAGAAACAGGAGTGAAGGACGCCAGTGTAAACACGAACAGTAGCTCGGGTAGGGCCACGAGAAGAGGATGGTTTATCTGGAGTAGACGTGCACTTCTGGGCGTGGAGTAGTTGCCAGGCATCTGTGATGGTACCATTGACAGGCATCAGGTTTCCAGACCTGCGTCACGTGGCTGGAAAGGCCAGGGCGGCTGGTCCGTTAGGTCTCAGCTAACACTGGCAGGAGTCAGAGAAGGGCGTGCACTGTTGATTTGCGCCATGGTGGCTGTGTCCACGTACAGGTAGTGCTTCTCTGCCATTGATACCAAATATACCCACAATTGAAAAATTGAAATTATGCTATGGTACTCTTAATAATCACATTTTGAATTAGAGCTGGCAGCTATAATGAGGATTAGTGGGGAAACAAGACATTTAACTAATCAGTTCTGAGAGGCTGAAATACTCTTCTCCTTTTGATTCACATGACAAACAGTGAGCTGCTTGAGATTAAAAATCATAGGCCTCCTTTCAGCTTGCCGGTGTTGTGTGGTGAGTTAACTGATCGCTCTGAGAACTTGCTAGTTGTTTTCAGTAGTGAAAGAGGGTGAAACAGTGGAAGAATGATTCTGTGTCTCTGTGGTAGGCAGTGAAGGCGCAATTAAGTATTCCTTATTCCACGTAAAGGGCTGTATAGGGTTAGGAGATCATATTCTTGAAAGGGCACACATTTGTTATGTCACGCGATGCCTTATTTGGAGATGCAGGATGGCATTTAAAAAACAACTCGCTGGTGAATTATGTCATGGAAGGGCACCTTTATTGGACATTAAATGTGTCCAAAAGGTGTGAAGAGAAGCAAGGATCAGAGGTCTGGAAATTGTCCATAACAGGTGAGGTTTTCCTCCAGGTATTGGCAAAACCCCAACAACAGCAGCACAGAATAAGCTCAGAAAGGAAAGTGGTTATGGAAGAAGGGATGGGGAAAATCGAAAAACAAAAGAAAAACTGAATCATCTTAAAACTGCCTCATTGAGTTTTAAAAATAATGTATTGGTCTTACATACCTTCTCTCATGGGGAGATACCAGTAACTTATAATAGGAGTAAATGAGTTGATACTCATATCCAATGAGTTGATAAGCTTTTCAGAAGTTGTCTTTATAGCCAGCACTGTTAGAAGTTTCTCATATTTCTTTAAAACATCTCCTCTCCTCTCCCTCCCTCCCTCCCTCCCTTCCTTCCAGAAGAAACTGTAAGACTTTGTTTGTTCTTTGGAGTGACCTCAAGTAAGGGGGTGACAGTAAAATCAGTAAGGGCTAATAAGTTATGAACACTACTTATCTCAGATATTGTTTTGTACATGCCATTATCACATTATTTTGTAGAAGCAGGTGATTGGGGCCTGCTCTTGGCTAGTTAATGAAATAGTTGGTTAGGCAGGGAGTCATAGAAATATACTTCTATTTTAACTTCTAACTTGTTCACTTTCATCTGCACATATAAACATACGTATAACTGAATATACAATTGGATTAAAATATACAGCTGTATGCACAAAGGTGTGCGTGCACACGTGTGGACATGAGAGAGAGAGAGAGAGAGTGTGTGTGTGTGTGTGTGTGTGTGTGTGTGTGTGTGTGCGTGTGCGCGTGCGCTTGTCCTCTGGGACTTGACTGTTTTCCCTCAGTCTTCTACAGTTATTTTCCCCACATCCAGCCCAGCGCAGTTAAGCTGACCTACCTGCGTCACACCAGCAAAGCATTCTACTTCATAGGTTAAGTAATTGTTAAGTTAAACAGTTATCAAGAGTGAACAGTGAATGTATTGTTCTTTTAAATATTAATCTGTTAAACCTAATCCCTAGAATGGATGATGTCCTAACAACTTTATATCTTAGGAGAATGTTTACCAAAAGGGTGATGAAAAGTGCTGAGCAAAATGACTGTCTCTGATTTCCAGAACCAAACACCTCCCTCGGCTGCTAGTTACATCTCTTTGAGGGAACTTGATGCGTTGTATGGACGAGCCCTTCCGTCCTAACCGCTGTCCTGAATGGCTCCCTGCTGTGGTTGACATGCGTCTCCTTCTGTGTTACTCAGCCACCCTTCAGATGTGACCGAGCCTCTGTGTGCCTGCTGGGACCGTGGTGCTGACACATGGAGGTCGGCTCTGTGTCCCCAAAGCCAAGGGATAATGGTGTTTGGAGAAGGAAAGGGGTCTTTTTGTTCGCTGCTTTGTGGAGCATCAACAGGGTGAGCCTAGAGACGTGACCTTGGGTTTAACAACCTGGAGGTCGCAGGTGGCCTGAGTGAGCCTGTCTCAGTGAACTGGGGGAGCTCATTGTGGAGATAAGCACTGGTGAAAGAGAAATTTTATCATTTCCAGAATGTTCACCGTGAAGAGGAGCGGGGAAGCAGGGTGGTGGCTGGAGGTCAGAGGGGATTTATCTCTTTATAAGATGCCGGGGCGTGTTTGTGCACTGATGGAAGTGAGCCCAGCAGCGAGGGCTTCATACAGGAAGGAGGGGCGGTTGTTGCAGAAGTGGGTGAAGCCCACGGCCCGGCAGGTGTGCGCTCTGGAAAGAGTGAGAGCGCTGCACCCTTTCATGGGCTCATGATTGGAGCCGCTGGTCCCTGCGTGGGTGTGGGAGCCCAGTGGTGGGTGCTGAGGAGATTTGCCGAGAGAGAGAAGTTGTGAAACAAAAGGAGTGTTGAGTGCCCACTTGCTATCAGTGGTCCCTGACGTGTGGTCATTTATGTGCACGCCCCCCTCCCCACCATTCCAGCAGGTGTTTGGGGGCAGGTATGAAGCAGGTGGGTGTGGGTGCTGCTGGGTTTGTGCTTTGCAAGGGGAGACAGTAAGGAGGGGCAGGGAGCAGGGCTTAAGGGTATATCCAGGCCTGGGGACTGAAGATACTGTGATGTCTGGAATGCTTCTTCTGTCTCTGATGGCGTTAATAAACAGTTTGTCACCTACTCTAGAAATTTCTTTGAGTCTCACTTCTGACCTCTCTTTCTCCCCTGACAATTGTTTTTCTTTTCTTTTAGCAAATAACACTTCAGAGTTAGGAATGATTGCACCTGTCGATTTACCTGCCTCCATCTCCACCGCCAAGGCCTTTGTTGAGTTGTCACCCGCTCTGTTACAGCAGCTCCCCACCTGCCCTCGGCAGTTCTTCCACCTGAAACCATATCATTGTTTAAATGCTCAGACTTTTCTTGTTGGTCCTTTTGCATAATGAGCGTAAATGACACTCAGCCACCAAACAGATAAAACTCAGCTTCCTTAGTGAGACGTGCAGCGCAGCTCCCGACGTCTTCAAGCTCACCTGGCCGGGCTGCTCTCTGCCAGGACAGCACCTCACCCCTCCGCACACACTGTGAAAACCACATGCTTTCTAAACTGTAAGAATCTTTAAAGGCCTAGGCTGTAGTATTCATCTTTGCTTCCCCAGTGCCTAGCACAGCGCAGGCATTTAGTAAATATTTGTTGAATCGTATTGGTTCAGGACTATATTTTTAACGTGCCCTTTTAAAAATCACTTCAAAAGAGAGCTTAACAATACCATGCTAACATAAGCCCTTTAGAAATCACATGTATATAATAAGCTATGATTTGTTGGAAGTCAGGTTAGCATAGAGGAGAAGAATGGGGAGGGAACGGGGCTGCAGCGTGTTGGGGGACGGGGTATGGGGAGCCTGGGGTGGGGGTGCTGCTCCCTTTGTGCAGGGCATGGGAGAGGGAAAGGGCAGAAGGCATCTTACTGGGTGTCATTTGCTCTCTATATTAATTACAGTGAAATTATTAACATTGGTTGCATAAAACAATCACATAAATGCAGCAGGAGCTACTTTTTCTCTCCATGAAGAGAACCCTGAAGGTCCATGGCTAGCAGAGCCCTCAGCTCCTCCTTCTCTGCTCATAGCTTCCACTCAGCGTCTACTCAGGGCACAGGCTGGCTGCCAAGCTCCAGCCATCACATCTGCAGTGGGAGCCAGAAGCAGGGGAAAGGCAGATGAGCAGAAAAGTTAACTTCCGTCCTTGAAACAACGTTTTTTTCCATACCACATTGTCAAGGTGTGGTCATATGGCAGCTTCCAGCTGTCCAGGAGCCTGAGCCCTGTAGTCTTTTATTCTGAGATGCGTTGTGCCCCTGAAAATAATAATATAAAAATATCCTTCTAAGGAGAAAGGGGAGAATGGATATTGGAGCAGGCAGCCAGCAGCCTCTTTAGTTTCCCTCACACTCTCTTAGTTTGTCAGCTACCTTTCTTTAGTAGACCCTTCTTTTCCTCAGCTCTGTGCCTTGCTCCTTCAGCTCTTGCATCATCTATAACTCCTACTTGTCCTACCTGAGGCTGACTCAAGTCCAGGTATTCCCAGGACACCCACACACACACTCACACACGGTAAATATATGTATTAAAGATTTTAAGGAAATGCTGGGAAAGAGCTCCAAATAAGGCAAATACACCTTGAAACAAATGTGAGCTTGGTTTGACTAGAGTTGATGCTGCTGAAGGGACAGTTTAGTTGTGCTTGATGTCAACATATCCTGTGTTAAATTTGAAATAAGGTAGATGTCTAAATTCAAAGACTAGAGTAAAATATGTTAAAAGATGCAATGGGATATACTAAAACATTCCCCCTTTGGGCATCAGCTGTACTTTGTGCTCCAATACACATCTTCATCCTGGAAAGCTACCATGATGTTAGCATCATTTAACCATATTCTGATGTGATATCCGATTCTCAGAGCAGTACTGTTCTCTAGAGAGGGAGCTCGGTGGCTGGGTCAAGTGGGGAATTTGGTTGCTATAACTACAGCTTCGCAGGTGAGCTGTACATATAAGTCAGGCTTCTGTGGTCCTTGGAATACTGGAGTTGGTAGTGTCCTAACAAAGTAAGTAGCCTTCAGGGGAAGATCTCTGATGTCTTCACGTGTGTAGAATTGATGTGGTGTCATAGGTCACCTGATGCTTGAAGTCTTCAGTCAGGGAGTTTGTCATTTCTGGTCCTTGTGTCAATTGAGTTTGTGATTTCACCCTAGGAGTTTGCAGTGATGTTTGGATTTCCCTTGCAAAAGTAAATACTATATTTCATAAGGGTTTTAAAGTCTGATATGCATGTATCAATGAAACACAATATTGTTTTTCTCTGTAAAATGTTGGAATTGTTTGTCTGCTGCTAAGTGTAAAGGAACTCCCAACCCTTGTGTGTGCACAGTTATTTTGGGGAAGGGTTGGTTTGGAGGGATGTTTGAGTTACTGTTTCAACTATATGAATTCAAAATGTCTTAAAATACACGGCAACTAAATTTAGTTTTGTTTAAAGAAATATACTTTCATTATTGGGAACACTAGTAGAAAATGATAAGAGTAAGGCTATCGCTAAGAGAGAGACTGATAGAAGAAGCAAATTATACTTGATAAAATTGGAATGTCTTTATTAAAGTAAAAGTTTCAATTAACCATAGTTCAGGGGCCCTCTATTTTATTTTACTGTAACTATAAAAGTACTATGCCTATAAAGTTACATTAATAATATATAGGTGTATGTATTATATAATAGACAACAAAGTCATATATTTGAATGTTAAAGAAAATGACTTTATTCTGTACTATGAATCCCACTTTATTTTTTAGATGTACTAAAAATTGTTTAAAAGTAGTTCAAGAATTAAGAAATAGTTTAAAGTAAAATAATATGTCTGCTACTCTCTCGCTTCGTCTCAGAGTACTCTTGAGAGTAGCACAGACATATATATACTACCAACTGTAAAATAGTCAGTGGGAAGTTGTTGTATAACAAAGGGAGTCCAACTCGAGGATGGAAGATGCCTTAGAGGACTGGGGCAGGGAGGGTGGGGGGGACTCGAGGGGGGGAGTCAAGGAAGGAAGGGAATACGGGGATATGTGTATAAAAACAGATGATTGAACCTGGTGTACCCCAAAAAAATAAAAAAATAAATAAAAAAAAAAAGTAAAATAATAGCTTAGGCATGTATATCACTGCCTTTTTATGTTAGAATTTAATTAAAGATAATGTGGGTTTCAAAGCTATCTGCTTATTATTTATTACTGATTAGAATATTGAACTGTAAATTCACAATAGTAAAAAAATATTTATTTCCTTAGCTATTTCTTACTTTTGCCACACATTTATGGCTTTATAGGTATTGGATATTTTTGCAATTAAATATAAAATATAGTTTCTGGTATTGAATGTTCATGTGTTATAGATCTACAGAAGCATTAAATAACTGGATTTTCTTAGTTTTGCTTTTATCTAAATTTTTTTTTTTGAGTCAGATTTTTAAGGATAATTTTTACTTTATCTTTTATTGATGACACTTTACATTTTATAGCTATAAACTGCTTAGTGTGTCAGTGTCATTAGGATAACTGTTATTTCTTTAACATTTTCAGATAACTTTTAAAATTAGGGCAGTGGCTTAAATCTGTCCAACACTTTCCTATATTTTTTTAGTATTATTATTTTTTGGTTCATTAGGGTAGAGTTAGAAAGCCACCATTAAGTATTCATACTAAATTCAGTTTTTCAAATAGAAAAACTGTTTTCTTTCATCTGTCTCAAATCCAGAATGTATGTATGTATGTATATCAGAGGTTTTCTGCTGCCATAGTAGTTTATATAGTCTATAGTAATAATTATTATTTGTAATTTTGAGACCATTTCGATTTAGCATTTTGTCACCTGATCTTGGATTTTAACTTATATAATTTTGGAAACACAGACTGAAGAGTTATCTGTGAATAGGGTCTTCCAGGTTTTATAATCATTATCCTATTTAAGTGAACTTAAAAAAAAATTGAGGGAATATTGACATATATTAAGTAAACTTTTGTATGTTAATTTTATATATAGTTAATTTATGTAGTTAATTATATATAGTTTATAGTATAAATAGTTATAGTTCTATATGTAAATATATATATAGTTAATTTTGTGTATGGAAGCATCTTTGTGGCTAAAGCAGAGGTTTTTTTGATTATTTATGTCAGAGTATAGAGTAATTATAGTCCTTCAAATATATGGAGAAGAGCTGCCTGATAACCTCTCAAGCCTGAGAAATACGTTTTAACTTTTCTAAGAATGTGCTTGTGGAACAAAAAGTAGAAAAGACTGTGGATTAGAGTCCTTTTATTTGGCAATAAAGAGGGTTAGGAGATAACATGAAAGGTAATTGACCAAGCTGGGTCTGTTATCAGTATTAGATTCACTACGATCTGGGCTGGACCTTACACTTCTGTTTTCAAAGCTCACAAGCAGGTGATCAGTCAGATCTGAACTGAGCAGCTGGGACTGCTATTGACTATGGGAGAATGTGTAACCACTAGAGTTTTAAGATCAGTGAATGAGGGGATCCTGGAAGATTCCGTAAAGCTGGGACTAGAGCAGGAACCCCATCTCTGTGGCCTTGGTTGGCCAAGGCCAAGGGCCTGACTAGTGTTTCCATGGAAATAGAAGTTGATGTGAGAGTAGGTTAGGAAGACTGATGATGAAATTTAGTGACTGAAATTATAGAGAAGGGAGAGGATGGACTAAAAGATGCTTTGAACTTGCATGTTTGGCAGTGTGATGCCTTTGACAGCTACAGCCTAATCCAGAGGGGTTGAGGTGGGTACATATCATAGGTGAAATGAGTATTTTTGATTTTAGGGCAGGTTATGGTTCATGCTTTAACAGATGGTGGGGGAGCTGCAAGGAGTATGAAGGCATGATCTGGGCATTGAGTCACCTGAAAGCTTTGGGGGGAGGGAAGGGGAAGGGGAGGAGAGGGTGGACGGTCAGGTACATGGGGAGAATACAGAGGCAAAGAAGAGATGCTTATCAGCTCAGAGGCTGTAGGGACAGACTTTGACAACTAAACTTTTGCTGTACTGCCCATTCTCATGTCCTATTATAAGCAAGCCATGCAGTATATTGCCAATTCTTATATGAAGGGGATGCCAGATTTCATAAATCCTATTCAATTTCGTAAGCAAGGTAGTATTAATCTTTTACAAAATATAGTTTGAAAATGATGCTTTGGGTTGCTTCCAGTTTTTGGCTTTTGTTAACATTCATGAACATCTGTTTATGTGGACATATGTTTTTATGACTTCTTGAATAAAAACTAGGAGTGGAATTGCTGGGTTATGTGGTAAATGTATGTTTAACTTTATAAGGAGCCGTGACACTGTCTTCCATAGTGGCTGTAACATTTTTCCCTCCCACTAGCAGTGTTTGAGAGTTCTGGTTGCTCCACATCTTCTCTAACACTTGGTATTGTCTGTCCTTTTAATTTTAGCCACTTTAGTATATGTGTGGCAGTAATCTCACCATGGTTTTATTATGTATTTCTCTGAAGACTCGTGTTGCTGAGAATGTTTTTTTATGTGTTAATTGGCCATTCATATACCTTCCCTGAAGTGTTAGTTCACCCATTTTAAACATTTTTTTAAAAATTAGATTTTGCCCATTAAAATAAATTGAATTGACTGTCTTATTTTTGAGTGTGTTCTTTATATACTCTCGGTACAATTGCTAAGTCTTTGGATATATCATGCAAAAATTTTCTTCCCATCAGTGGCTTTCCTTTTTCTTAACTATGTCTTTTAAAAGCAAAAACTTTGCACCTTAATGAAGTTCATTTATCTCAGTGTATTCTTTATAGTTTGTACTTTTGGTGTCCTGTTTAAGAAATCTTTACTTGATGTCATAAAGGTTTTCTCATGTTTTTCTTCTAGAAATTTAATAGTTTTAGCTCTTCCATTTAGGCTTAGGATCCATTTTGATTTAATTTTCATGTTGGGTGTAAGGTAAGGGTTGAGGTTTGGTTCATGTTTTTCAATACAGATATTAAGCTGTTCCAGAACCGTTTATTGAAAAGAACATTTTTGATCCATTAAGTTGACTTGGTACATTTATTAAAAACCGGTAGATTTGTTTCAGGTCTGTTTCTGGATTCTCTCTTTTGTTCTATTGATTTACACGTCAATTCTTATTCCAATACCACTGTTTTTAAAAAATCTTTATTGGAGTATAATTGCTTTACAGTGTTGTGTCACTTTCTGCTGTACACCTAAGTGAAAGAGCCACATGTATACGTGTATCCCCATATCACCTCCCTCCCAACCTCCCTATCCCACCCCTTTAGGTCTTCACAAAGCATCAAGCTGATCTCCCTGTGCTCTATAGTAGCTTCCCACTAGCCATCTACTTTACATTTGGTAGTGTGTATATGTCAATGCTACTCTCTCACTACATCCCAGCTTCCCCTCCCCACGGTGTCCTCAAGTCCGTTCTCTATGTCTGCATCTCTGTTCCTACCCTGCCACTACATTCATCAGTACCATTTTTCTAGATTCCATATGTATGTGTTAGCATACAGTGTTTGTTTTTCTCTTTCTGGCTTACTTCACTCTGTATGACAGACTCTTGGTCCATCCACCTCACTATGAATAGCTCAATTTCATTCCTTTTTATGGCTGAGTAATAGTCCCTTGTATATATGTGCCACATCTTCTTTATCCATTCATCTGTTGATGGACATTTAGGTTGCTTCCATGTCCTGGCTATTGTAAATAGTGCTGCAGTGAACATTATGGTATATGTATCTTTCTGAATTATGGTTTTCTCTGGGTATATGCCCAGTAGTGGGATTGCTGGGTCATATGGTGGTTCTATTTTTAGTTTTTTGAGGAACCTCTGTACTGATTTCCATAGTGGCTGTATCAATTTACGTTCCCACCAACAGTGCAGGAGGGTTCCCTTTTCTCTGCACCCTCTCCAGCACTTATTGCTCCTAGATTTTTTGATGATGGCCATTCATACTGGTGTGAAGTGATACCTCATTGTGGTTTTGATTTGCATTTTTCTAATAATTAGTGATGTTGAGCATCTTTTCATGTGTCTGTTGGCCATCTGTATGTCTTCCTTGGAGAAATGTCTATTTAGGTCTTCTGCCCATTTTTGTATTGGGTTGTTTGTTTTTTTGATATTGAGCTGCATGAGCTGCTTGTATATTTTGGAGATTAATCCTTTGTCAGTTGCTTCATTTACAAATATTTTCTCCCATTCTGAGGGTTGTCTTTTTGTCTTGTTTATGGTTTCCTTTGCTGTGCAAAAGCTTTTAAGTTTCATACCACATTGTTTTTATTTCTGTAGCTTTATAGTAAAAATCATGTAGTGTAAATCCCTCACTTTGTTCTTTATCAAAATTATTTTAGCTTGTGTATGTCTTTGCTTTTCCATATAAATTCTAAAATCAGCTTGTCAGTGTTAGGGTTTGATTGGAATTGTATTGAATTTGTAGTTCAATTTGGGAAGGTTTACTGTCTTAACATTGAGCCTTCTAAACCACAAACATGGTATAGCTCATAATTTGTTTGGATCTTCTATTATTTCCCTTTGTAGGGTTAAGTACCCTTTTGCAGTTTTTAGTGTACAGGTCATGTACAGCATTCATTAAATATATTCCTAAATATTTTATTTTTTGATAATACGTAGTAGGTTTTTGACTTCCTCAGTCTATAAGAACAGATCTGAAACGGGTCGAACAATATTGCCAGGGTTACTGTTGGTAGAATTAGAAGGAACAATTGTTTACAAAACAAGGGAAAACAAGCTAAGTATGGTTTGTGAGAAGTGTCCACATTTCATTCAGGTGAATTCAATAAACTGACATGTTATTACTTGGTATCTTTGTAAGAAATTATACATATGTGTAAATTTATGCTTTTCCTTTCTTGGAAATGTGTTCTTTTAACGTCCAAGAATTTTATGAATGCAGTGTTATTCAAGTGACCTGAATTATTGTTTAGGTCCTTTCTTACAGAGATGTGTGTTATTTCAACTTCTTTTATGATATATGCCAGATTTGGGGGAGGCTGGTGGTTGGGTTTGGGTGCCATTTGTATAAGCCTTTAAAAAAATCAGATATTTTGCTGCCACTATTTGAATGTTTGATTCTTGAGATCAGTTCAGGTTCCTACTGGGTAGGGCCAGTCTGAACCATTCATTTGAATTCATCTACCATTTTTCTCACTAACAAGTTACATAGGTCTGTTCAGTTATTTCTTAATGTAATTGTTTATTTTACCTGCAATGAATTTTACAAAAAAAATCACGTCTTTTTAAAGTAAGACCTTAGAGCTGGAGCTTCCTCGCCTCTTCAGCTCATCCACAGTGAGCTTTGCACAATGAAACGGGGAACATTTAACAAAGACGTTTTGGATAAGGCGTGTGTCTGAAAGCTGAAGGGAAAGCTGTTATGGACCATAACTTTTATACAAACTGATCAGCTGCCATCTGTGTACAAAGCACTGTGATCAGCAGAGACCTGTTCGTGCCACTGGGTAGACTGATAGCAGCACATCAGTTTAACTGAGCTGTTCTCTGGCAGTTGGTCACGAGGACATAGACACCACCAAAGTGCAGTCATCCTCACACTACTGTCCTTTGCTGCTTAGATTGTGGCAAGAGACAAAAACTGCTTGCTCCCTTCACCCCAGAACAGCTGAGGTAAGAGCCACCTTTTTTCTCTAGAAGGGAAAAATAAGAGCAAAAGCAGCCTCTTTCAACAACTCCGTGTCGTTTTGATGTAAATTTATGCTTGTCTTTTCCATGATAATCGTCCCAGCCATGTGTACAATTCAACATCCCTTTGGTGGCTGAGAGCAGTGCGTGTGGTACAGCTCAGGTAAATTTTAGTAACAAAATTGCATTGCTGAGCTCATCTAAGCGTTTGACCTTGAAGACTCAGAGGAGAGCAGGCATTGCAGATTTCCCCACTTGCCCCTGACTTACAAGAGTGGATAAAGAGTAGAGAGTGTCTGTCAGGCCGCCGCTGAGGTCATGATGCTGGTATGTGGAAACAGTGCCCTACGACACGCGTAACTCAGCACTGCAGCCAGGAGGGGTGGGTGGGTCACCGAAGCAGGAAATTGGGCGTCAGGAGGAATGTTGGCTCTGAGCTCACAGGCTGCAGCCTTGTGGACTCAGCAGGAGAAAACACAGGGGCCATGGGGCGAGCTCGAGGCTGCAGACACCGAACTCCTCTACAAGGAGGCAGTGCTGTTGCTATTGCTTCAAAGATATTGAAGACAGTGCAGGTTAGATTTAAGGGATTAAAATGATGATAGCACAAGTGCCAAATGGCTAGTACTTCTGTAGTTATATAGACCACAGGCTCCTGTGGAATGAACAGAGGTGGGGAAACAGCTCTGAGGCCTTTGCTTGTCATATTTCTTCTTGTGCTCTGTTTTTATAAGTGAAGGTTAAATGTGGAGATTTGCTGTGCAGAGAAGCAAACCTCTGTTCGTTTGTGCAGGGTTGCAATTGTTAGAATACTTCTAAATGAGCCTTGAAAGAAGCTGTCTGTTTAGTTTTCCCAAATAGTTACTTCTGAAATAGCCTGTTCAAGGCTATGTATTAGAAACTGTTTGTAATTTATACACACACAACTTCTATGTGTACTTGGTGTGTGTATGATTTTGTTTTAAATAGCTGTTACTTTTTTTTGCTTGTTAAACTGAGTGAGGACAAAATATTTTCAAAAGGTTAAATGCATTTTTATGATATCTTTCAAACCACTTTCCTCTTCTGTTAAAATGTATACCTGTAGAGCCTACTGATTTTTGAGAATGGAATTGATTGCATCAGCAGTTACTTGTTAGATTTTTTTTTCTTCTTAATGTTTATTGCTATTCTGCTCTCTGAAGACAGTGTCATGTGAGTATTTTTTGTAAGTCCTGAATAAATACATTGCTTTTGGTTTAGGGGCATCAGGCCAGTCATTTGCCTAGCGTTTTAAGAAAGTACATTTTCGTAACTGCTTATCATTTCCTAGAAATGAAATATGAAAAATCGGTGTCTCGGAGAATCACATTTTCAGTCATTTTGTAAATTAGGATTGCCCACCAGTGTAATCTCAGTTTGACGGCTGTGTATTCCCTTGCTGGGTATAGCCTGACATGAAAAAATTTACATTCCAATACTGAGGAGCTGCATTCCACTGGGCAGTTCTGACGTACAACAGGAATGCGGAGGCCCATACGGAGGGCAGGCTTAGGGACACTGACAGAAGAGGCTTCTGTGCTCAGTGACTGCCTTTCGTGGAAACTCACACTGGTCCAGAGTGCTCATGACTCAACTTCGATGGGAAAAATGTGGTCTCAGAAACGCAGGACAGGATGGCCTTCCCTCAGAAAGAGCCTGCGACACCCTGTCCGGTGAATCACAGCCTGTGGGTATTTATGAAAACTAGGTAAGATTTCATGTTTGCAGACATTGGTGCTTTCTTTGTTGTGAGCCCTTAACTTGAAAGACAGTTTATCAGGCTATTAATGTTTTTCTCTATTTTACATTATATAGAAGACATTACTTTTAGTACATTTTTGGTCTGCGTATTTTGGGTACTATCAAGTCATTCCATTTTGCACCTGTAAAAATATTGCACTTTGTTTCAATTTTAGGAACAATTTGTAATTCTTAGGTTTTAATTTGTTCTGTAAAAAAAAAGCTTAATTAATGGGAGTGAAAATGTGGATTGTTAAACTGTTTTTGGAGCAACCATTCCTAAATTAGTTTTACTGAGGGAATATGAGCATTTAGGAATACTCTGCTTATTATGCTGTGGGTGGTCTTTTCATTGATCATTTTCTGTGAGTTTAACTTTTTTTTTTAATAGTGCAGAGAACCAATAAGTTAACCCAAAGTGAGCCTGCCTCACTTTCAGTTGTCATCTTTGGTTGTTTAGTGTAAGATTATCAGGACATTCGGGCATTACATTGAGGTTAATAGTTGAAAGCCAAGCTATACACTGTATTTTTACAGAACAATTTAGAAGAATTTAAAAACTATAGTAATCAAACGTTTACATTGTGTAGAATCAGAAGCCTATCAGTATTCTTAAAACACACATGCCATACTTCTCAGTGTCTCCCTATCTCTTTCTAACTTTCTGGCCTTTTGTGAAAGGCTGGCATCAAGTATAGAAAGGACTAACAGATTTTTAAGTCTTCAGACCTAATAACTGCTAACTACATCTTTTTTGGAAAGACAGTTATATGTGTGTGTTTTAATATTTGTATCTTGTACGTAAATGCGTGTATACATAGAAAGACTGAAATTACCGAAAGAGAGGGATAATTTTTTTGAAGTTTAAATACACAGTTTAAAAAATGCTGCATCACTTTAAAAATTAAGGAGTTTAAATTTTAAAAATACCTTTGTTTATCTTTGTACGTCGCATTATGAGTGCCACTTCAAAGGAGCAGATGTGCCAGTAGTTGAATTTCTGGCAGCAGCTGCCTGAAGAGGCTTGGTTTTTATAGATTTGACTTTCAAATCTTTGACTCTCCTAGGGTAACCCTCAAGCTCTTGATGGTCATTTGTAATTTTGCTGAATTCGGACTGCCTTCTGAATTACAAAAGCTGACCTGTCTTTTTCACTCGACTAGCCAATGACTGAGCCAGCCTCTGCAGACCCACCTTTCCACAAAGCTCTGTTCCCGGCTTGTCCTTGGGCTTATGCTTTACTGGTGTATGTGATGCACTATAGCAGTATTACTGAGGAGGTCTGGGAATTGTTCCTCATATATGTCCATCTTACCAAAGACCAGAGTTTTAATATTATTGAGTGTGGAAAGGGCTATAGAAGAAAGTGAGAGAAAGGGTCAGGTGTGGTATCCCAGAACCCTGCGTCACGGAGCCTGATGGTGATTTCGGGCATATCTTTTAACCTACGCTTAGGTAGGTTGGCTTAGTTTCTCCACTTATGAAATGAAAATTGGTAGCTGGAGGGACAGTTCTCGTGGGAAGAGGAGGACGGTGGGTCATACGTACTGTAGTCACTTAGGGGTCTTTCTCTAAGTAGAAATCTTTGAGGGCCTTTGATGTAGCACCTTGGACTCTGGCATACTTTCAGGTGTGAAGCTGAAGAAAAAAATGCCAAAAGACTCTGCACTGTATGATTTTCAAGTTTTTTCTCAACTCTGACGTTCAAGAAATGCATTTTGTTGTTGAGATGCATCGTAGGAAGCAAATACAGCATTCTTTTTTATTAAACTCATGGCGCTCACCGTTCTGCCCGTTATCACAATTTCTTTTGTACTCATCTTCCATAGACTACAAACTGTTTAAGAATAAGGGCTATATTTAGTGAGTTTCTTGCCAGCTCTGTATTGGTTACATAGTTTATATTGATTCTGTAATGAGCATTTGGAAGCAAAATTGCACGTGTGTACGTTGCTCTCTTTCTCCCTTTCTCTCCATATATATGTGGACACTGGGTTGGCGGGGTGGGGAGACCTTCTAATTTATGACCAGGAATAAAATAAAAATGGGATAATGCTGGGTGAGAGGAAAATGTAGGTTCAAAACTGATTTCAGGTTACCCCGGGGGAAGGGAAGGGGAGGGATAGATTGTGAGTTTGGGATCGACATGTACACATTGCTATGTGATAGATAACCAACAAGGACCTATTGTGTAGCACAGGGAACTCTGCTAAATAGTCTGTAATAACCTAAAAGGGAAAAGAATTTGAAAAAGAGTAGATACATGTGTATGTATAACTGAATCATTTGGCTGTACACCTGAAACTGATACAATACTTAATCAACTATAATATAAAATAAAAATTTAAGAAAACTGATTTCACATATTTAATTAACATTTGTTTACCATCTCTTCATATCTTCCTAATTCTTTCACCCATGACCTCTATCACTTCATTGCTAAATAACTATAGAAAAGAGATTGATTCCAAGTTAATCAGTGCTAAGTCAGTCATCAAACTTAATTCTTCCTTTGCCCCTAAGGTTGGTTCTTTTTCTTTTTTTTAAAAAAAATATTTATTTATTTATTTATGGATGCATTGGGTCTTCATTGTTGCATGTGGGCTTTCTCTAGTTGTGGTGAGTGGGGGCTACTCTTCATTGTGGTGTGTGGGCTTCTCATTGCGGTGGCTTCTCTTGTGGCAGAACATGGGCTCTAGGTGCGTCGGCTTCAGTAGTTGAGGTGCATGGGCTCAGTAGTTGTGGCTTGCGGACTCTAGAGCACAGGCTCAGTAGTTGTTGTGCATGGGCTTAGTTGCTGTGTGGCATGTGGGATCTTCCCGGACCAGGGATCGAACCCGTGTCCCCTGCATTGGCAGGTGAATTGTTAACCACTGCCCCACCAGGGAAGTCCCCTAAGA
This sequence comes from Hippopotamus amphibius kiboko, assembly GCF_030028045.1. Classification (NCBI taxonomy): domain Eukaryota; kingdom Metazoa; phylum Chordata; class Mammalia; order Artiodactyla; family Hippopotamidae; genus Hippopotamus; species Hippopotamus amphibius. The sequence continues at coordinate 89,419,416 of NC_080188.1, forward strand.
TTGGTTCTTTTTTTAATTAATTAATTAATTAATTAATTAATTAATTATTTTTTGGGGGGGGTACACCAAGTTCAATCATCTGTTTTTATACACATATCCCCGTATTCCCTCCCTCCCTCGACTCACCCTAAGGTTGGTTCTTGTTTGATCCAAGTGGAGTTACAACTTTTTCTTATTCCAGTTCTGAATTTTGCCAAAAAACACGCCACTAAAACAAACAAACAAAAATCTTCTTGATATTTCTCTTATAATACTTTTTTTAAAAGTATTTTTATTGAGATACAGTTAACAGACAATAAACAGCATATATTTAGAGTGTACAATTTGGTACCCCAGTCTCCCAATTCATCCCCTGCAACCCTCCCTGCTTTCCACACTTGGTGTCCATGTGTTTGTTCTCTACATCTGTGTCTCTATTTCTAACTTTCATTTCCTCTTTCATAGTTGTTAGCATTTGCCTTATGTATTGAGGTGCTCCTGTATTGAGTGCATATATATTTATAATTGTTACCTCCTCTTCTTGGATGGATCCCTTGATCTTTATGTAATGTCCTTTCCTGTCTCTTGTAACATTTTTTAAAGTCTATTTTATCTGATATGAGTATTGCTACTCCAGCTTTCTTTTGATTTTCATTTGCATGGAATATCTTTTTCCATCCCCTCACTTCCAGTCTGTATGTGTGCCTAGGTCTGAAGTGGGTCTCTTGTAGACAGCATATATATAGGTCTTGTTTTTGTATCTATTCAGCCAGTCTGTGTCTTATGGATGATGCGTTTAGTCCATTTACATTCAAGGTAATTATCGATATGTATGTTCCTAGTACCATTTTCTTAATTGTTTTGTTGTTGTTTCTGTAGGTCCTTTTCTTCTCTTGTGTTTCCTGCTTAGAGAAGTTCCTTTAGCATTTGTTGTAGGGCTGGTTTGGTGGTGCTGAATTCTCTTAGCTGTTGCTTGTCTGTAAAGCTTTTGATTTCTCCGTCGAATCTGAATGAGATCCTTGCTGGGTAGAGTATTCTTGGTTGTAGGTTCTTCCCTTTCATCACTTGAAATATATCATGCTACTCCCTTCTGGTTTGCAGAGTTTCTGCTGAGAAATCAGCTGTTACCCTTATGGGAGTTCCCTTGTGTGTTATTTGTCATTTTCCCCTTGCTGCTTTTAATAACTTTTCTCTGTCTTTCATTTTTGTCAGTTTGACTACTATATGTCTTGGAGTGTTTCTCCTTGGGTTTATCCTGCCTGGGACTCTCTGCGCTTCCTGGACTTGGGTAGCTATTTCCTTTCCCATGTTAGGGAAGTTTTCAACTATAATCTCTTCCAATATTTTCTCAGGTCCTTTCTTTCTTTCTTCTCCTTCTGGGACCCCTATAATGAGAATGTTGGTGCGCTTAACATTGTCCCAGAGGTCTCTTAGGCTGTCTTCATTTCTTTTCATTCTTTTTTCCTTATTCTTTTCTGCATCAGTGATGATCACCATTCTGTCTTCCAGGTTACTTATTCGCCCTTCTGCCTCAATCTGCTATTGGTTCCTTCTAGTATATTTTTCATTTCAGTTATTGTGTTGCATATCTCTGTTTGTTTGCTCTTTAATTCTTCTAGGTCTTTGGTAAACTTTTTGGTCTTTGGTAAACTTTTTGGTCTTTGGATCCAGTCTTTTTTCAAAGTCCTGGATCATCTTCACCATCATTATTCTGAATTCTTTTTCTGTAAGGGTGCCTATCACCTCTTAATTTAGTTGTTTTTCTGGGGTTTTATCCTGTCCCTTCATCTGGTACAAAGTCCTCTGCTTTTTCATTTTCTCTGTCTTTCTGTGGCTGTGGTTTTCAGTTCTGCAAGATGAAATACTGCTGATACTGCTGTCTGCCCTCTTGTCTATAATACTTTTTAAAGAAAATTGTGGGTGTGGGTGTGTGTATAACATAAAGTATGCCATTTTAACCATTTAAACTGTATGATTAAATGGCATTTATTACAGTCACACTGTTGTGCAACCACCATCACGACCTGCTTCCAAAACTTACTTTCCATAGCTCCAAACAGAAACTTTGTAACTATTAGGCATTCTGCTAACCCCTGGAAACTTCAAGTCTTCTTTCTGTCTTTATGAATTTGCCTATTCTAGGTATTTCATATAAGTGGAATCTTATAATTGTCATTTTTGTGACCAGCTATTGCACTTAGCATAATGCTCTCAAAGCTTACGCACGTTATAACACGTATGAGAACTTCAGTCCTTTTTATAGTTGAATAATATTCCATTGTTTATATATATCACATTTTGTTTATCTGTTCATTAATTGACACTTATGTTGTTTTCACCTTTTGGCTATTTGCGAATAGTGCTGCAGTGAACACTGGTATACAAATATCTGTTTGAGTCCATGTTTTTAATACTTTTGGGTATTTATCCAGAAGTGGAATTGCTGGGTCATGTATTAATTCTATGTTTAACTTCTTGAGGAACTGCCAAACTCTTTTCCACAGTGATAACACCATTTTACATTCTCAACACCAAAATACAAGGGTTCCAGTTTCTCTAGATCCTCCTCAACACTTGCTATTGTTTTGTTTTGTTTTGTTTGTTTGTTTTAAATTATAGCCACCCTAGTATCTCATTCACATCTAGTATCAGGTGTGAAATGGTATCTCATTGTGGGTTTTTTGTTTGTTTATTTGTTTTTGGAGAAAGCACAGCGAGGATTTATTAAGCTGTAATATGCTCTCGGGGAGAGCTGGTGATTTGGGTGAGTAGCTTTGTTTTGGTTTTGACTTACTTTTCCCTAATAGCTAAGGATGTTGAGCAACTTTTCATGTGCTTGTTAGCTGTTTGTGTATCTTCTTTGGAGAAAGGTCTATTCAAGTCCTTTGCCTATTTTTTAATTGGGTTGTCTTTTTGTTGTTGAGTTGTAGGAGTTCTTTATGTATTCTGGGTATTAAACCGTTCTCAAACATATGATTTGCAAATATTTTCTACTATTCTGTAGATTGTCTTTTCAGTTTCTTGATAATGTCCTTTGATGTACAAAAGTTATTAATTTTGGTGAAGTTAAATTTACTTATTTTTCCTTTTGCTGCTGGTGCTTTTGGTGTCATATCTGAGTCCATTGTCAAATCCAAGGTAATGGAGACTTATGCCTGTTTTGTTTTACCCCCTAAGAGTTTTATGGGTTTTGGCTCTTTTATTTAGTCAGTGATCCACTTTCAGTTAATTTTTTTATATCTTGAGAGGTAGGGGTCCAGCTTCACTCTTCCCATGTGGAAATACAGTTGTGTCAGCACATTTGTTAAAGAGACTGTTCTTCCCCCATTGAATGAACTTGATGCCTTTGTCAAAATTAGCCATAGATATGGGTTTATTTCTGGGTTCTCAATTTTATTTCATTGGTCCATATGTGTCTATCCTTTCACCAGTACCACACTGGTTTGATTACTGCAGCTTTGTAGTAAGTTTTGAAATCAAAAGCTTGAGTTTATCAACTTTGATGTTTTTCAAGATTCTTTTGGCTAATTAGAGCCCCTTGCAATTTCATATGAATGTGAAGATTGGTTTTTCCATTTCTGCAAAAAATGTTTTTGAGGGGATTTTGATGGGAATTGCATTGAATTTGTAAACCACTTTGTGTAGTTTCTTATAAGCCTTAGTAACAAAAAAGAATGCATTTGATAGGACTAACTGTTCATTTCTGACAGTGGCACTGAGGAACGTTAGGAGGAGAATTTAGTCAAATGGCTTTGGGACAATCTTTATTTCTGATTTTTCTTAAAACCCTCAAGGATTGTAGGTGTACTTTTTAAGTTGACCAAGTTCATATTTAATCTATATTATTTTTAAATTTCCTTAAGTCATGATTATAGAAATTTAAATGATACCAGTTTTAAGCTGATATTAATAAGACAGAATGAAGTATTCTTCAAATTTGTGCCTCTGGTTTTACAGAAGGCCCTTCAGATACCCTTAATTTTTTGTTGGAAACTTTGTAGCTCTGTGTTTTTCCCCTTAGGAACTTTTCTAGGGCAGTGTTCTATTATAGATATATGTGGTTTTCTATAAGGGTTTGTATAGTAATTTTCATTTTTCATTTCTCCTAGTGTGTCCATACTTTTGAGGTGTATCTTTGTTTATTATTTGTTACTTATTGTATTAGCAGTTTACTGTGCCAGTGCCTTGAAAGACTTCTAGTTTTCATTTGACTTTTAATTGAAACATGAGAACCCTCTGTTGTTTAATCTTATTTTACATACTGTGTGCATTTGATCACTTTTCACATAGAATATTTCCTTGTGCAGATTGGGTTCTCACTGCTTTTTTACACGTACCTAAAACTTTATAAAAATGTCTTATACTTTATTCTTACTGGCTTTGTTTTGTGCTTTACTATCTAAATATCTCTGTGTCATTTGTAAACCTGAAGATTTCTCTCCATTTCTTTCTACTAAATCATCTAAAATATTTAAAAGAGTTGATCTTAATATTATCTGTGAGTGATCTTATCTCCTGTTATGTCTCTATCTGGTTACCTTTTTTATCTCTAAAATTTTCCAGGACTGTATTTTTTTTAATTTTAATTTTTAAAAAAATTTTTATTGGAGTATAGTTGCTTTACAGTGTTGTGTTAGTTTCTCCTGTACAGCAAAGTGAATCAGCTATACATATATCCCCTCTTTTTTGGATTTCCTTCCCATTTAGGTCACCATAGAGCATTGAGTCTAGGACTGTATTTTTTTAAGTTTATTTGTATAGAATTTGTTGAAAGATTTTTTAAAACTTAGTAAAGAATGGTGTTTTCTTACTTTTGTTTATATATTTATTGTTTCAAAGAATCAGATAGTAGAAGCAAAAGTATTTTGTGGGCTAAATGGATTTCTAGCTGACATTCTTCATTCTTCCCTGTCCGTTCCTACCTTATAGCTTCTGGTTTGTAAGCTAAGAGTAACTCCTCTCTGCAGTAGAGTCAAGAGGCCTGACAGTAGGCTCAGCGACTGCATTCATGACCTACACTTTAGCTCTTTTGAGGCCATTCTTTCCTTCTGGGTTCTTGGCTGGGTTTGAAGCAATGAATAAATGAAATAATTTATTCTCCCTTGCTAGAGTGTGTTCTCTGTGTATTTGCCTTTTCCCCCTCAGTGTATTCAAAGAATTAACCTGACGAGAGCCTATTATTTCTCCTATGGTTCACATCTTTGTGATGGTCAGTAGAACTTGAGTCTTTTGTGGCTTCAAAGAGAGTTTTGTTAGATTTTAGTGCAGCTCACTTTTCGAAAGGCATAGAGATAGTTTTTGTAGCACATCTTAGGGGATGCACACTTTTTATCCCTAAAGTAATAGTGTTAGTGCCACTAAATATGTGAATATCTTCTCAGCCATAAAGTTCTGTTGAACTAATGGCTAATTGGTAAGAGGATTTATAGCCTTAATTCTGAAGTAGAGAGTGGTTGGTGCAAGAATTAGGCATAAAATAAATAAATACCACATAGTTTGTGTGGATGTTACTACTTTTGTTGCTAAAATTTATAAGCAACTCAATTGCAAGTAGGTAGTTTCAAAAACCAGAAGCAAATTTTTGTGTGTGTTAAGGATTATCTGTAATTTTAGTGGTATTTAATTGTAAGCTAAAAGAAGAATATTTTAAAATTTAGGTTATTTTAATAGCATGTGAAATAACATAAGAAAGAAGATGGGATTATTATATTTTTCTTGGCAGATTTTTTCCTCTTAAAAGCAGTTTAATATGTATGCTTGTGAAAATATGTATATATGAATATTTTTTAAAGGATTTTTCAGATATGCTAAGTATGGTTGATTTTCGAAGAAACAGAATCTTGGATCAGGAAATGACTTCAGTGATGGCCTGGGCTCACCCAGTAACCTTAGAATTGAGTACAGTTCAGACTATGAGGATGGTCGAGTTGGTTTGCTAGAGGTTACATGCTGAAAGAGTTGGAAGGTTGACTTTCATCTTACATGACTTTTTTTTCCTAACCCAGTTTGGGTTCTAATATGTGAAACTGTATGTACTACCATGACACAAAAAAAGAGTTATAAAAGGAACAAGAATTTCCGTAGGAGCCACTCAGATGTCTAATTGACTTGGGGGAAAAATACTCGATAAAATAGCTCTTTGGAAGAGCTTTTTTTCTCATATTTTCCTCAAAGGTAGGTTATTAAAAATGCTTACTGGGACTTCCCTGGCGGTATAGTGGTTAAGACTCTGTGCTTCCACTGCAGGGAGTGTGGGTTCCATCCCTGGTCGGGGAACTAAGATCCCCAGTACTGCACAGTGCGGCCAAAAACAAAAACGAAAACAAAAACAAACAAAAAAAAGGGGGTACTAAAATGCTGACTGGAGGGAAGGGAGGACTGTTTGGAGTAGTGAATGGGCAGGGGTAGGTGGTACTTTAGCAGAACAAGTCATGACTACTTAGAACTCTTTGTGGCTCTAGTTGGCATATAGCTATGCCAGGGAGAATAAATCCGCTCTAGCGTTAGGTGGGAATTTCCACAGATGGGGTAGAGGTGCTGTGTCTGAGGTCGGCAGTGCAGTTTTCAGGTGGAAAGGGGCTTTTAGAATGCCTGTTCACTTAAATCCCTTTGTAGCTGAAAGCCCTGAGTTGAATACCTTTTCCTTAAGCTGACTTAGAATAAACTGATTTGAAAATTTAGAAAAATAAATACGTTTTTAAGTGAAACAAATGTTTAACCTAAGTAAGTTAAGTTATAGAAGAGAATTATATACATTTTGTACTTTGGATATTTTTATAGTTTGCCGTTGATCCAATTCCCACCCCTATTAGAGTATTCTAAATGTTCACCTAACTGGGAGTGGTTTAAAACAGCCTAATACAAAACACGTTTGTAATGATTCTTCACTATTTACGTTATGAATTCAAAAACAGTATGTTGGAATCTTCCAGAGAAATATAACTGAAGGGTAAAAATTTAAGTGGTTCCTTGTCATTCTGTGCAAATAATGGTTTGAGGTCGTTTCTTTCTTCAGTGTGTATTTCTTGTCATTGTTTTGTTTCTTATTTTTATTCATCTGAAGGGTTAGCTTAAATTCACAATTTGTATTTCTTAAATCTTTTTTTCCTTTCTAGTTTTGGCAAGCGTTCTGCAGGAAGCTTTAGGCGTGGCTGTGAATGCATTGTGTTAGAGCCGTCTGAAATGATTGTGGTAAGAATACTTCTGTGAAGACTTTTTCCCCCGAAAAAAAGTTATGAAATAAAAGTATTTTCACAAACTACTTATGATAGTGTATTATATATTTATAACTTTAGATGTATTTATTTCATAACTTTTTGAGTTTGAGCTCATAGTCATAATATTTTAATTGTTTATGGGATTCAATTAAATGAAAAAGAAAGTTAAAAGGGGTCAAGTACCTAAATGGTGCTTAAACTTTATAAATCAATATATGAAAATGCCATTTAATTTAAACTTGGGGAGAATCTTGGAATTGCAGGATTTTAGCTCTCCAAATATTGGTTGGAATGAGTGAGATACTTTAAATGAGTCACAGGGATGTGTATTCAGGCAACAATTGACATAAGGAAATCACTTCACTTCCTTTAACTAATTGAAAGAAATTTAGGGGACTTTTATGCTGGTTAAACACTCGAGATTTTTATCTCTCTTTTTAACTGCATTGTGTGATTTAAAAAATACATGGAGATAAGACATATGCAAAAAACGTGATGTTAAAGGATATATTAGCAACATAATTATTTTTACTGATGCTTTAAGAAAAGCCTGTCACATTCTTCCTTACTGTATAAAAATGATTTTAAGATAGGACAATATGTACCCCTTTAAAAAAATCAGCAACAAAAATAAGATTAGGGGGAGCGCCCAGTGGAGACATTCAGTTGATTTGATATGCATAATATTTCCCATCCAGCATCTATCTGGGCAGGGAAACTTTGTGAATAAATGATGGCCTAAAATAGATAGTGGTGGAGGCTTTTTATTTACATTTACTAAAGTATTTGGTAAAGGACTGTAAGTTTGTTTTCAAACGCGATGTAGGTTTTTTTTCCCTATAATGGAGGAGAGGAATTCCTCCATTATAGGGAACTTCCTCATCAAAGCTAGTTGGTAAAATTTCACAAGATTTACTGTCAAGTGAGAAAGTGGCACGGTGATAAGCAAAGATTTAGGATTGGAAAAATGTAGGCAGATACATAGGGCTTTCTAGCCACAGGTCTTGAAAAGCGTTTTAGATATTTCCTCCAGATTTTGGTCTCTGTTGCTGCTGTTCTGTGTTGATCTGAAGGATTTTTGATCTTCAAAATTACTTGAGGATTTTGTCCTTGTCCATATAATACTAACTATTAGATCTGTCAGTGCAAGCACCGTCTTAGTATCTAAATGTGCTTTTGCTAGCAATCCCATTTTCATTACGGAAGTGTAATGAGGGTTAACCGGACCTAACTTTTCTTCTTTTAGTCCATTCATCACTTTCTAAATGTTTAAAATGAGTAAGTTATTTTTTGAAAACGACACTATTTATGAAAAAAAGAAACTGAATCCACAGAAGTAAAGTAGGAAGGGAAACCCTTAAGTAATCTACCAAAGCCATTGTGCCAGTAGTCGTGTCAGAGTCATTTGGGATTTGGGTTTTTGTCTTTTTTTTTTTAAACAGATTTACTCCATCAGAATTTTTGTACTTTAGTTAAGACAATGGGGCAGTTGCTTTTATAATGCATGGCGATGTATCCTGTGAGATCTTTCGCTAGTAAATCAGGACAAAGACTACTGAAAATATCCTTCCCTTTGAAACTACAGGAAATTCAAGAGTTACCCATATTGTCCTAAGTGGAACTGAAAATGCCTCTTTTCTTTTATAAAGAAAAGTTACCGAGAACCAATTAGTTCCAGGGAAGTTCAAAAACATTTGAAGTCTGTCAAGATAGTTGGTCTACAAATGTCTTTGCGCAATGAGTGAATGGGGACTATCTGTAAATTTTATTCTGCATCTACTCTTGATAAGGAACGTGGTGTGTAAAGAGTGATATTTTGGGGGATTTTGTTTCAGGTAGACTATATGGATGAAAATGAAGAATATTTTCAGCGTCAAGCTTCTCATCGACAGTCTCGAAGGAGATTTAGAAAAATCAACCAGAAAGGGGAAAGACAAACGATCATTGACACAGTGGATCCTTATCCTGTGGGCAAACCACCTTTGCCTAGAGGTTACCACACGGTAAGTTATACAAGTGTAATAATTGTTTTTATCTTTATGGCTTTCTTGTGGGGAGTTTTGTGAAAAGACGTGTAGATTCTCTATTTTTGAGGAATAATTCCTTTCTCTGGTGTCCTTATCCAAAGTGCAGATTTTTCTGGAAACACACGTCATGTGAATAGTTTAGGGAGCACTGAAGTAAGATACCAAGAGGCATTGTTTAGCCTTTATATTTCTTAAAACTTCTGAAAATGTTCTTTGAGGGTCAGCTTTGTGATGAGCATGTACAGTTGTAACTGGGATATTTTTACGTTCTTATCTTAATCTAAAATGTTGCCCTTTCCCTCACCGTCCCCAGTGACTAGTATCATACCTGTTTTTTATTCAGAAATTAGATATATAAGAATTCCCTATTATTTTCATACTGTTGTGAGAATATTATCTGAGGATTTTTGTTTTTTATACGATGAAGTGAGAGCATAATTTCAAATGATGCTTCTTTAAATCACAGTGTAAAGATGGTCTGAAGCATTTCTAATTGGTTCAGAGGTCCTCTTCGATGCTTCCACCCACTTGATTGTCATTTATTTCATAAATATTAGGTAAATAAACTACTTTTTATGTTTGAGGAAACTGAGGCACAGATAATGAGTGATTTGTGCAAGACCCCAGCGTAGTCAGTTTGGGAGCCTTATTTTTCTCACTCCTTTCTCTCTGCCCAGTTGCACTGTGTCTATGTCCTCTGGTGGCCCACCCAGAAAAGTGGCAAATATATCTGAGGATTTCTGTTTTCAAGAAGAAAGTAACTTGAATTCTTACATATGTCATAATAAGGTCAAAGATAGTTTACCTTTACTCACAATACCATTAAATGAGTACTCATTTGTGAAAGTAATATTAAAATAAAAATAGTAATTGACCACCATTTTACATTTCTCATTTGTTCGTCTCACTTATCCTCTTCTTTCTTTTTGCAAATAAGTATAAATGCAGACTGCTTGGGAAAAATGTATATGAACTTAAAACTATGTACTTCGTTTTCTGGTAGCTTGAAGTGGTGCATTTTATACCCGCACTTCATGTGTTCTATTTCTGAGAGCTCTTTGTTTTTGAATGTTTAAGCAGTTTTGACCACCAGCTCTCTGCCTGCTCCTCTCACTGCCCATGCACAATTTTAATTTAACACGAATTTCATAGTTGAATCATTTCATTGAGCTCGTTTGGAAAGGGTTGCCTTTCGCTCATCATAAAGTCAGCTTTGTTTGGCTGTTGGAGAGACTTGGTATTTTTTTTTGAAAAAAACCTATGAAAGGTTTTCTTGTTACCATTGTCTATAAAAGAAGGTAGTATTTTTAGTGTCAGTGTAGCATCATGGAAGAAGGAAATATGGATTAAAAATAGTTGTGCACATGAATAGTACAATCTGCTAATATTGTTAATACTCATTCTGCTTTGGAATTATTTTTCCAAATCAGATTCTATATCAAGATATTTAGTGGCAGTGTGGATTACTAAAAATTTAGCGTTAAAGCTGACTCGTTTGATTTTCTAGTTACATTTGTCCCACTTAAGTTGCGGGGGGGAGGTCATTTTAATAATTATTTCTCTTTCCTATCCCCATGTTTTCCCCCTTTGTGGAATAGTGCACTCCCCTCCCCTCCATCATTCCTCTTTTCTGATGTGATTTTTTTAAATGTGTAGTTTTTAAAAATTATTACATGATTACTTTTTTTTTTAGTGGTTTTAAAAAATGTCTTAACATGGTCAACAGGCACTTTTTATGAGGGAAAAAAAATTAACTTGCTTACTGATGGATCAAGTACCAGTTTACTAATATGTGACATGATGGTATTAATTTTACTAAATGAGTTCAGATGGATGACAATTGAAAATATTGAATCCCTTCTTTTCATGTAGATTGTGTTTTGATATTATTTGTGTAATTGTTATTTTGCCTAAGTACATGATTTTAACATACAGAAACAACAAAATTTTGTGCTTCTGGTACTCCAGGATATAAAGAATTAAGTGAAAATCATTATTCTTCATTAGCCCTAAGTCACATTTACTTATTTGGAGAGAAATATTCCTTTTGAAAGAACCCTAGTAAGGTGGGAGCCAGAGTGAAAAGTTTGTTGCAAAGGTGCATGGTCCTACTTCACAGGTGACCTAAAGGGTTGCAGGTGCATTTCAAGTGCATGGCTAAAGAACACAGAGGACATCATACATGTAGCCAGTGCTGTATGGTCATTCTTAACCTAATTTAACATGATCTTCATTTTGCCAGATGTACTATAGCATGTCTGATAATGTCATCTTTTCCTTTCCTCCTCTATGGCACTCATTTCATTTTGGCTCAAAGGAATGCACTAAATCCCAGGTATTGTAATTTGTGTGTGGTCTCCTAATACTAACCTCAGTTCATTTGTGAATTTGCATTGTAACTAATGAGTTGATAATATTGATGTGTTTTGCTTGGTCTTGTTCTTATGTATTTTGCCCTGATTTAGTAAAATCTTTTACAACTTTGAAACCATCAGTGGTTTAGGTGATGTCACATGCTGCTTTATTTGTGCAGACCTAGGGAGAAATTGCCCACTTTTTTTGAAGAAAGAATAAAAGTGCAGTCTACATATGTTTAAGAATGATTGAAGCATTGTTCTTAATTAACCTGCTTTGTGCATAAAGAAATGCAGAGAAAAAGACAGGCAGATAGACATCATGGATGTTTAATTGCTTTTTGTGTGAAAGTTTTATGGGAAAGTTTGACTTTATGTTCTGTACAAGAAAATGCATATTAAAATGTCACAGGTGGCATGATTGCTGTAGTTTCTTTTAGAAGCGCTGATAATTTTTCATTGATGTGGTAAATATAAAAAAATGTTGGTAGTTTTTAATTTGATAAGATTTTGGTAAAATTGTATAAAATTTTTTACTTGCACCAGCTTTTGAGTTTTTATCTGGTACATGTATAGTTAAAACATATATAACTTTAATATTTCAGAAGATTCATCAGTGTGTAATTTATCCTCTTCTTCAACATGAGAAATCACCAGTTAGTCTAATTCGCATTTAGAACTAGGAATTGAATTTAAAATGTGCACTGGGTTATGATGTATACCTTATGTACACTTTTTAAAATTAGACGTGTTGCAACAGTTTAAGACAGATTATAATAATATTTCTAAGAAACGCAAATACTCATATAGTCCAGGTAGAGTGTTTTCAGGTCACTTTTTCAAAGCAAGCCTGTGAGGTTTGCAGAGAATAAGCATTTTAAAATGCAGTGAGAAGGCAAGATTGGAGATGGCTTTCATTAGCATTTTCTTGCATTTTGATGATTTGGGTCAAGGCTGTATTTAAGACTGCCAGAAAATAGGATGCGGCATGAATTTTCAGTCTTCAGGTGGGTAAAGGTGGTAGGGGCAGGTTGTGGATAAGGTTCCCTGCAGAGGCTTGGAAATTTGGGATCATTTCTAGACTGACTTCGGACTTTGTACAGGTTTACCTTGTTGACAGTTTCAGAATAGGGTGAGGGAAAATCTGTTTATTTTACCCTTAACTACAGACCCCCTGTACATTGATGGGTAATTTATTCTAGAAGTTCGGATGGGTAGGGAAATGTGAGTTCCATAATAAAAATGGAGAGGAGAGGTAGAAGAACTTAAAGGGAGAAAGGACCTTCTTACTTTCACCTGGATGCAGAGATGGGGAAGCTGACACAAACGTGTTCTATCATCTTTTATTCCTTTTTTTTTTTAAATGGGAAAAAGAAAAAAAAAAAGCTGTGCCCTCTTCCTAGATTGGAAAGAGTAAAAATTGTACAGAGATGTTAGACTGAAGACTAAGGAAAAGTTGTCCTGTCAACTGGTGTTGTCTCCCTTTGCAGCCTTCCAGGGCTGGCTGCATAATTGATATGTTCTCCACACTTTGAGGTTCTGGTTGACTTTCCACCCCCACTCCTACTTACCCCCCAAAGTGTGGCTTTACTCTATACAAATTTGAGTTAGGAGGATTCAAACAGTATAACATAAAACTTACTTATAAAGTTTCAATCAGTGCAAAATTTTGGAAATAAGGAGAACCCATTGGTCATAGAAAAAGGTATCTCCCACACATTGTTAGTAATCCTTTTCTACAACGGGAATATATACTTCAGGGCACCATTTAATAATTATGTATTAAATTTTTCAATAGGTTAGGCTTAGTTTAAAGTTCTTGGTGCAGATGTACAAGAGTAATAAAAATACTGCCTAAAATTAAGTTAATATAATCTAACTTGAATACATTGTAATCTTACCAAAAAATTTTGGGATTAATTTTTTTATTATAGTCAGTGATAGTATAGTATCTTTAACATGTAGCACCAATGTGATAAGATAGATTCTTGTATGAGGCTTATGAAAATGAGTCCTTTTTTTAATGAGGTTATTCTTCATAATAATATAAGACAAGTCCTGTTTCTTCTAATGGTTATATAATCATTCCTAGGTTATATATATCTTATATATCTCTGAAGTAGATTTTTTTCTAAGTGATAGATTTAAGTTGGTTTCATCTTCAGTTAAGGACTTCTTAGTAGGTTAATTTCAAAAATATTTAGATACTGAAACAGGAAAAAATTACAGTGTTTGTGTGATTATGCACATTTATTTGACATTAGACTTTTTGACTTGAGCTGTTGTTCTTGGAAATAGGCAATATTTCCCCTCCTATCATGGCTTTACTTTTCTACTGAGATCTTCCTACTTTAATCCAATATACGCTACTTAACAGTAAGAGCATGTGTTGTGTATCAGTGACTTGTGTGTCTACTAAATTTCCTAGAATATTAAGGTCTTAGGATTTTAACTGATAACAGTCGGTTCATATCCCACTTGACTAATTTATTCATATGATGATATTTAAAATCTGTTTATATTCATATACAGAAATTATTCACGTGTGGGGAGATTTCTTTATTTGAATAATTTTTATCCTTCATCTTTTATCAAGCATTTGTTTGCTTAATTGAATCTAAAGGCTTTGTCTTCAATATGGTCATCAGCGCCTCTCTGTGAATTATAATAGGATGGAGTTTCAGAAAATGTGTGTGTTCTGTTTCTTGTATCATAGAGAGGAAAGCTCAGTGTTTTCATTTATTTATTTTTATTCATTTAATGAATATTTATTGAGTGCCCACCTTGTTTCAGGACTGTGCAAGGCTCCAGGACAGGCAGAATCTGCCCCTCATTGACTTTATGGCCTCACGAAGAATAGAGATAACTCAATGGGCAGCTAAAATAGAGGGAAATCCAGGTACTGTGGAGGCTCAAAAACCAGGCGTTTTGAGGAATTAGGCATGGCTTCTTGAATGGCCTTACTATCTTGGCTCAAAGGAAAATCTTTAATCCCAGAAAGCCCAACAGAAATGTGAAAACGGAATTGGGGAGTAAAGAGTGAAAACAGGGGATGTCAGTAGACTGTTAGGAGTGATAGATACAAAAACCCCACACACTTTGGTAGCTGCTGTTGTGTGCATGCCTGATGTTTTTATATTTGCATCAGAGAGTCTTTTAAAGAGAAGTGTCAAAAGTATCCTTTGCTTTTCATGCTTATTCTCAGCAGGTTTGCTAGCCGCTCCTCACCTAGATTATGTTGCATTTTAAAATCCTGCAGAAAGCTCCCTGTGGAAAGGTCTTTGAACATTATATGGACATAACAGCACTGTGTCATAGGCACTGCATTCCTGGCAAAATGCAGTCTGTTAAAGCTGCGGCGGGAGTCTCAGTCTCCTTGCTTTGGAGGGACTGTTTCTCTTTCTTGCGGTTATAATCAGGTATTTATGTTGATTTAATTTATACAGATTGAGAAATTACACTATAGAGTCTGTTTAGAAATTGAAATGTAAATCAGGAAATAGTGTAAAACATGAAATGATTAATCTCACGCTATTAACAGCATGCACTGCAAATTCATGCAAGGCCGTTGAGAAGAGTGTGCAGCATGCTGTTTACACAAGTTTCAGCTTCTGTTAGAGGATGTCTATTTTTATACATGACATCATTGCTGCTGCAGAACTCCTGTGGCTACTGGGATTTACTGTTCTTTCATTCCATTCTGAAAGAAAGCTTGTGTTGATGTCATAATTGGACCCATCTTTTGGTTGCACTTGGAAATTGAAAGTAATAAGGGTGTTGTGTAGCAAGTCATGCAATATTTCAAGCAATTTATTTGTCAGAAAGATCACTGCCACTTTGTCCTGCCTCTAATTGTGAACACTGGTGGCTCTCTCTGTGCCTGTTCATGTTTTAAATATACTTGGCTAAAATTTAACTTTTACTCTCAACAGCAATGATCCTTTCATCTTTAGCCATTTCATTTCTTATGTGATTTTTCCCTTTTTTTTTTTTTTTTTTTGGTCATGAGATTTTGCAGTGCTACATGCTGATTTGAAAAATGTCTCTTTTCTTTGGAAAAATATACTTTGATATTCAGGCCTACTTCCTACCAGTGCTGAATTGACCTTTTTACGATTAAGTTATCCATTCTAAGCTGTCTGTTTTCACTGTTTGAAATATTGGGTGACTAGAAATGTTCTCTTTTGATTTTGAGTCCTGTGTTAAAACATTATTAACTTGAAATACCTTTCTATTAGCTAGAAGATATTATTGACTGACCTCTGGAAGAAACTCTAGCATGTGATTCAATGTATGGGTGTTAGGTTGACATCACTTATGAAAGGAAAATTTTAATGATTCATATTAAAATGTTTTAAATGCCTACTAGATATTGTACATATTTGTGTGTATAAATTTTCCTCTTTATCCTCTCAAAAAAATTAGTCATCATTCGTATCTCAGTAGGAAACTTTTTTTTCCTTCTTTTACAAAAACTAATTAGGAACAAACTTACAGATAAAAAAAAAATTAAAAGCTTTATTGAGTTACAACTCACATGCCATACAAGTCACTTATTTAAAGTGCATAATTCAAGCTTGGACAACCATGAGGAAACAAAGAAACCCCATGCAGGCAAAGGAGCAGGAAAAAAACCCACAAGACCAAATAAATGAGGAGGAAATAGGAAAAATGCCTGAAAAAGAATTTAGAGTAATGATAGCAAAAATGATACAAAATCTCGATAACAAAATAGAGAAAGTACAAGAAACAGTTCATAAGAACTCAGAAAAACAAACAGCAATGGATAACAAAATAACTGAAATTAAAAATACTCTAGATGCTATAACCAGCAGAATGACTGAGGCAGAAGAACGAATAAGTGAGTTGGAAGATAGAATGGGAGAAATAAACACCACAGAGCAGGAAAAAGAAAAAAAAATAAAAAGACTAGAAGACAGCCTCAGAGACCTCAGCGATAACCTTAAACGTACCAACATTTGAATTATAGGCATCCCAGAAGAAGAAGAAAACAAGAAAGGGTCTGAGAAAATCTTTGAAGAGGTTCTAGTGGAAAACTTCCCCAACATGGGAAAGGAAATAATTCACCAAGTCCAAGAAGCACAGAGAGTCCCATACAGAATAAACCCAAGGAGAAATACACCAAGACACATATTAATCAAACTAACGACAATTCAACACAAAGAAAAAATATTAAAAGCAGCAAGAGAAAAGCAACAAACAACATATAAGGGAAAACACATCAGGATAACAGCTGACCTTTCTACAGAAACTCTGCAGGCCAGAAGGGAATGGCAGGATATCCTGAAAGTCCTGAAAGAGAGAAACCTACAGCCAAGAATACTCTACCCAGCAAGAATCTCATTCAGATTTGATGGAGAAATCAAAAGCTTTCCAGACAAGCAAAAGTTAAGAGAATTCAGCACCACCAAACCAGCCTTACAACAAGTGCTAAAGGAACTTCTCTAAGTAGGAAACACAAGAAAAGGAAAACACCTACAAATACAAACCCAAAACAATTAAGAAAATGGTAATTGGAACACACATGTCAATAATCACTTTAAATGTAACTGGATTAAATGCTCCAAGCAAAAGACACAGAGTGGCTGAATGGATCCAAAAACAAGACCCTTCTATATGCTGCCTACAAGAAACCCACTTCAGACCAAGGGATACATATAGACTGAAAGTGAAGGGATGGAAAAAGATATTCCATGCAAATGGAAGTCAAAAGAAAGCTGGAGTAGCAATACTCATATCAGACAAATTAGACTTGAAAGTAAAGACTATTACAAGAGACAAGGAAGGACACTACATAATGATCAAGGGATCCATCCAAGAAGAACATATCACAATGGTAAATATCTATGCCCCCAATATAGGAGCACCTCAATACATAAGGCAAATGCTAACAGCTATAAAAGGGGACATCGACAGGAACACAATCATAGTGGGAGACTTGAACACCCCACTTACATCAATGGACAGATCATCCAAACAGAAAATCAATAAAGACACACAAGCTTTAAATGACACATTAGACCATCTCGACTTAATTGATATTTATAGGACATTCCATCCAAAAACGACAGAATACACGTTCTTCTCAAGTGCACACGGAACATTTTCCAGGATAGATCACATCTTGGGTCACAAATCAAACCTCAGCAAATTCAAGAAAATTGAAATCATATCAAGCATCTTCTCAGACCACAACGCCATGAGACTAGATATCAATTACAGGAAAAAAACTGCAAAAAATACAAACACATGGAGGCTAAACAATTCACTTTTAAACAACCAAGGAATCACTACAGAAATCAAAGAGGAAATCAAAAAATATCTAGAAACAAATGACAACGAAAACACAACAACCCAAAATCTATGGGACGCAGCAAAAGCAGTTCTAAGAGGGAAGTTTATAGCAATACAGTCCTACCTTAAGAAACAAGAAAATGATCGAATAAACAACCTAACCTTACACCTCAAACAACTAGAGAAAGAAGAACAAAGAAACCCCAAAGTGAGCAGAAGGAAAGAAATCATAAAGATCAGAGCAGAAATAAATGAAAAAGAAAGGAAAGAAACCATAAGAAAAATAAATGAAACTAAAAGCTGGTTCTTTGAGAAGATTAACAAAATTGATAAACCATTAGCCAGACTCATCAAGAAAAAAAGGGAGAAGATGCAAATCAACAGAATTAGAAATGAAAAAGGAGAAGTCACAACGGACACCTCAGAAATACAAAAGATCATGAGAGACTACTACAAGCAACTATATGCCAATCAATTGGATAACCTGGAAGAAATGGATACATTCTTAGAAAAATACAATCTTCCAAGACTGAACCAGGAAGAAATAGCAACCATGAACAGACCAATCACAAGTACAGAAATTGAGGCAGTGATTAAAAATCTCCCAACACACAAAAGCCCAGGACCAGATGGATTCACAGGCGAATTCTATCAAACATTTCGAGAAGAGTTAACACCTATCCTTCTCAAACTCTTCCAAAATATTGCAGAAGGCGGAGCACTCCCAAACTCATTCTACGAGGCTACCATCACCCTGATACCAAAACCAGGCAAAGATGTCACAAAAAAAGAAAACTACAGACCAATATCACTGATGAATATAGATGCAAAAATCCTCAACAAAATACTAGCTAACAGACTGCAACAGCACATTAAAAAAATCATACACCACGATCAAGTGGGGTTTATCCCTGGGATGCAAGGATTCTTCAATATATGCAAATCAATCAACGTGATACATCATATCAACAAATTGAAGGATAAAAACCATATGATCATTTCAATAGATGCAGAAAAAGCTTTTGACAAAGTTCAACATCCATTTATGATAAAAGCTCTCCAGAAAATGGGCATAGAAGGAAATTACCTCAACATCATAAAAGCCATATATGACAAACCAAAAGCCAACATTGTTCTCAATGGAGAAAAACTGGAAGAATTCCCTCTAAGAACAGGAACAAGACAAGGGTGTCCACTCTCACCACTGTTATTCAACCTAGTTTTGGAAGTGTTAGCCACAGCAATCAGAGAAGAAAAAGAAATTAAAGGAATCCAAATTGGAAAAGAAGAAGTAAAATTGTCACTCTTTGCAGATGACATGATATTATATATAGAAAACCCTAAAGACTCTACCAGAAAAGTGCTAGCACTCATTGATGAGTTTATTAAAGTAGCAGGATACAAAATGAATGCACAGAAATCTCTTGCATTCCTATACACTAACAACGGAAGAGCAGAAAGAGAAATGAAGGAAACTCTCCCATTCACCATTGCAACCAAAAGAATAAAATACCTAGGAATAAACCTGCCTAAGGAGGCAAAAGATCTGTATGCAGAAAACTTTAAGACATTGATGAAAGAAATCAAAGACGACACAAACAGATGGAGGGACATACCATGTTCCTGGATTGGAAGAATCAACATCGTGAAAATGACTGTACTACCCAAAGCAATTTACAGATTCAATGCAATCCCCATCAAATTACCAATGGCATTTTTCACAGAACTAGAGCAAGAAATCTTACGATTTGTATGGAAACGCAAAAGACCCCGAATAGCCAAAGCAATCTTGAGAAGGAAAAATGGAGTTGGTGGAATCAGGCTTCCTGACTTCAAACTATACTACAAGGCCATAGTGATCAAGACAGTATGGTACTGGCACAAAAATAGAAAGGAAGATCAATGGAAGAGAATAGAGAACGCAGAAGTAAGCCCAAACACATATGGGCACCTTATCTTTGACAAAGGAGGCACGAGTATACAATGGAAAAAAGACAGCCTCTTCAATAAGTGGTGCTGGGAAAATTGGACAGCAACATGTAAAAGAATGAAATTAGAACACTTCCTAACACCATACACAAAAATAAACTCCAAATGGATGAAAGACCTACATGTAAGGCCAGACACTATAAAACTCCTAGAGGAAAACATAGGCAGAACACTCTTTGACATACATCAAAGCAACATCCTCTTGGACCCACCTCCTAGAATCAGGGAAATAAAATCAAGAATAAACGAATGGGACCTCATGAAACTTAAAAGCTTTTGCACAGCAAAAGAAACCATAAACAAGACTAAAAGGCAACCCTCAGAATGGGAAAAAATAATTGCCTATGAAACAACGGACAAAGGATTAACCTCCAAAATATACAAGCAGCTCATGCAGCATCATACCAAAAAAGCAAATAACCCAATCCACAAATGGGCAGAAGACCTAAACAGACATTTCTCCAAAGAAGACATACAGATGGCCAACACACACATGAAAAGATGCTCAACATCACTCATCATCAGAGAAATGCAAGTCAAAGCCACAATGAGGTATCACCTCACACCAATCAGAATGGCCATCATCACAAAGTCTGGAAACAACAAATGTTGGAGAGGGTGTGGAGAAAAGGGAAGTCTCCTGCACTGTTGGTGGGACTGTAAGTTGGTACAGCCACTATGGAAAACAATTTGGAGGTTCCTTAAAAAACTACAAATAGAACTACCATATGATCCAGTAATCCCACTCCTGGGCATATACCCAAAGAAAACCATAATCCCAAAAGAAACTTGTACCATCATGTTTATTGCAGCACTCTTTACAATAGCCAGGACATGGAAGCAAGCAAAATGCCCATCAACAAATGAATGGATACAGAAGATGTGGCATATATATACAATGGAATATTACTCAGCTCTAAAAAGGGATGAGATGGAGCTATATGTAATGAGGTGGATAGAACTACAATCTGTCATACAGAGTGAAGTAAGTCAGAAAGAGAAGGACAAATATTGTATGCTAACTCACATATACGGAATCTAAAAATGGTACTGATGAACTCAGTGACAAGAACAAGGAAGCAGATACAGAGAATGGACTGGAGAACTCGAGGTATGGGAGGGGGCGGGGGGTGAAGGGGAAACTGAGAAGAAGCGAGAGAGTAGCACAGACATATATATACTACCAACTGTAAAATAGTCAGTGGGAAGTTGTTGTATAACAAAGGGAGTCCAACTCGAGGATGGAAGATGCCTTAGAGGACTGGGGCAGGGAGGGTGGGGGGGACTCGAGGGGGGGGCGTCAAGGAAGGGAGGGAATATGGGGATATGTGTATAAAAACAGTTGATTGAACCTGGTGTACCCCCCCAAAAATAAAAAATAAAACAAAAATAAAAAATAAAAAAAAAATAAAAAAAGAAAAAAATAAAATAAAATAAAGTGCATAATTCAACTCTTTTATTTCTTATAAAAAAACATGTAGGGGCTTCCTAGGTGGTGCAGTGGTTAAGAATCCGCCTGCCAATGCAGAGGACATGGGTTCAATCCCTGCTCCACGAAGATCCCACATGCCTCGGAGCAACTAAGCCCATGTGCCCAAAAAAAAAAAAACAAAAAAAAAAACATGTAACATTAAACTTACCATCTTAACCACTTTTAAGTGTATAGTTCAGTAATATTGAGAATATCATTGACATGAACATCAGTGACTGGCTTGAACACATCCAGTGTGCAGGGGTACTGCATAGCCTTTGTGATTGTTTAAATTACACATAGGCTAAAGAATAACTTTAAGATATTTTGGGAAAAAAATTATAGAATCTATTGAAAAAAAAGCCTTACTGAACAATTGTTTGTATTAGAGCAATTTCTTATAGACTTACTATGGGGACAGTAGCCTTTTATTTTTTCCCAAATCTTCCTTTCTCTCTTTCAAGCGGAGTATTTATTGATGGTGGTTGGATGTGATATGGAATTTAGAGTTGCTGGCCTAAAGGAGAAATGACATGACCGCAGAGTGGGCCAGATCTGGGAAACGAATTGCTAATTGGAATAAATGGTGGAGTAATTCTGAAGGGAAAGATTTGAAGGTGAATAAAAGTATTCAGGCTGTCTTGACTTTTACTCAGATGTCTATGAGGACAGCAGTGATAATTGGTCACTTGTGGTTTTGGTACAGTCCAAAAGGCATTTAGAAGTGTCAGAAAATAAGTTTTAAAATCTTAAAATAAGTTGTAGCATTTCCCTGTCACTAATTATTTGTGTACTTCTACTTTCCGTCCACTTCTTTATACAGAATTTTAAACTGAACCTTCAAAAACCTGTTTGAATCATCAGGAATTTCAGAATACTCAGGAACATTTTCAGGAAAAAGATCATTTTGCCATTTGTTAATTTATGAAATAAGCACATCCCAACCAACTGTAATGTATTCTTGATGACCTTGATGCCCTTGACAGTAATGGGCGTTCTTAACAAGCACTTCAGTCTTTATTTCTCCTCGGTAAGAAAGTCTGCCTAGCTTTCAGTACTAACTTTAGATGGGGAGAGTATAAGTAGCTAGCCTTCCTGCAAGTGGACTGAGTATTTAGAAGGTTCAGCTGAGGTGGGATCTTCCAGGGTTTTGTTTTAAAGGAATCTAAGGACAGCTGACACCTGGATTTTTAAGACGAGCCAAGAGGCCAATCATTTTCTGGTTCAACTCTAGGACAAGTTTGACAACTGCTTCTCTGAGACTTCTTTACACTTCTTGGGACTTCTTTACACTCTTACAACTTTTTAAGGGCTCCAACAGCATTTGCTTATATGAAATATCTGCCTCATTATTTGGCATATTAGAAATTGAAACTGAGAAACTTAAAAATATGTATTCACTGGTTAATTAAATGTAATAAACCCATTATGCATTAACTTAAGAGTTTTTTTTTAATGTAGTTTTATGTATGTATTTATTTCTTTTATTGACTATGTTGGGTCTTTTTTGCTGTGCGCGGGCTTTCTTTAGTTGCAGTGAGTGGGGGCTACTCTTCGTTGTGGTGTGCGGGCTCCTCATTGCCGTGGCTTCTGTTGGTTGAGGAGCACGGGCTCTAGGCACGTGGGCTTCAGTAGTTGCAGCACATGGGCTCAATAGTTGTGGCTCACAGACTCTAAAGTGCAGGCTCAATAGTTGTGGCGCACGGGCTTAGTTGCTTCTCGGCATGTGGGATCTTCCTGGAGCAGGGATTGAACCCCTGTCTCCTGCATTGGCAGGCGGATTCTCAACCACTGCGCCACCTAGGAAGCCCAACATAAGAGTTTTTTAACTGAAGGATAACTATGTTTTCCAAAACAGAAAAAATTATGGGAAGAGTGGTGGTGTCTTATCGTTGTGCAAATATGTTTAATATTTGGCCTAGTAGAAGACAGCCGGATTCTCACATCTGCTTCTCTGTTCAGTCTGTTGTGATGTGCTCTTCTGGTTGAAGTATGTAAAGTATGGCCTCACACAGATAGGTGGTTGGAAAAGGGAGGAATGTTTTAACAGCTTCTTCAAATAATCTTATTGATACACTATACCAAAATTTGATGAATTTAGGGATGGGACCTTAAAGGTCCCATTGCAATGAGGCATATAACAGTCAGTAAACTTTTTAAAATTTTCTTTTATTAAAACTCATTGGTCTTACACACTGAATGGGTCTTTCTGCTCATGCGTGATTTTATTTTTTTTATTTTTTACTTATTTTTTTATTATTTTTGGGGGGGTACACCAAGTTCAATCATCTGTTTTTATACACATATCCCCGTATTCCCTCCCTCCCTTGACTCCCCCCCACCCTCCCCCGAGTCCCCCCCACCCTCCCCGTCCCAGTCCTCTAAGGCATCTTCCATCCTCGAGTTGAACTCCCTTTGTTATACAACAACTTTCCACTGGCTATCTATTTTACAGTTGGTAGTATATATATATCTGTGCTACTCTCTTGCTTCGTCTCAGCTTCCCCTTCACCCCCCGCCCCCTCCCAAACCTCGAGTTCTCCAGTCCATTCTCTGCACCTGCGTCCTTGTTCTTGTCACTGAGTTCATCAGTACCATTTTTAGATTCCGTATATGTGAGTTAGCATACAATATTTGTCTTTCTCTTTCTGACTTACTTCACTCTGTATGACAGACTGTAGGTCTATCCACCTCATTATATATAGCTCCATCTCATCCCTTTTTATAGCTGAGAAATATTCCATTGTATATATATGCCACATCTTCTTTATCCATTTGTTTGTTGAGGGGCATTTCATGCGTGATTTTGTAACATCATGCATTGGTCGTTGAATTTAGGTCTTCCAAATTTTGGCATGTTATACAATAAAAAAAAAACCACATTTGTTGATATCACTACCAGTTTCATTTAAAAAGGCCTTAATTATTGGGAAGATGTCAAGCTTATGGTACTGCATATGTTTTCCCAAAGTCTAATTTTTACTTGAAAGCTAAAATTTTGTCCTTGGGAAAGTGCTATCAGGTGTTTTCCTCGAAGTGACAAAAGCTCAGTTTGTCCATTTTCAAGAAAATATCGGCCAAGTAACCAAGCCTGAGAAACCAATTTGTCCATTTTTTGTTCGTTCACATAAAAATAGTTTTCCATGAAAAAACCACGTGCGGGGCTTTTCTGAGAGCAGGGCCCAGCAGGTGGCTGAGCTTGCATGCCTGTGAGGCTGCCCCAACCTTGTTTCCTGTGTGATTCTTCCCCTACTTCCTTTCCTTCTTGCTGCTTAATCCCTTCAGAGATACGAGAAGAAAAGGGAGAGGTCCCAAGCTAACTTGGGATGGAATCAGAAGAATTTAAAAATGCTTTATATTAAATAATTGTTTTAAATGTATTAATTGGTTTGGATGGTTACCAACAATCCACTTTATAGTTACTGTAGTAATCTTTTTTTTTAACTTAATGTTTTTAAAAATTTATTTTTGGCTGTGTTGGGTTTTCATTGCTGACTGTGGGCTTTCTCTAGTTGCAGTGAACGGGGGCTATTCTTTGCTGTGGTGCGAGGGCTTCTCATTACCGCGGCTTCTCTTGTTGTGGAGCACTGGCTCTAGGTGCGCGGTTGTGGCATGTGGGTTCAGTAGTTGTGGCTTGCGGGCTCTAGAGCGCAGGCTCAGTAGTTGTGGTGCACGGGCTTAGTTTCTCCTTGGTGTGTGGGATCTTCCCAGAGGTGGTCTGGGAAGATCCCACAGGCCATTGGCAGGTGGATTCTTAACCACTGTGCAACCAGGGAAGTCCCTGTAGTAATCTTTAAAGATAGATATTTTTACTTTATTTAGCATTTCTCATTTAGAGAGTTTTTCTCTTTAGGAATTTTATTTTTGGAGTCCCTTTCCCCCCAGAAAGTTCTCTGACTCCTCTTCCCTATTAAGATAATTATGAGCCATTATGTGGAATTATAAAATATTTAAATTTTTTAATGCAAACATTTGTGTGGTATGAAAGTATGATTTGATCATACCTGTAAAGGATCTGCTAGATAACCTTTAAAACTGAGTTTTGGGGGGCTTCCTAGGTGGCGCAGTGGCTAAGAATCCACCTGCCAATGCAGGGGACATGGGTTCGATCCCTGCTCCAGGAAGATCCCACATGCCACAGAGCGACTAAGCGCGTGCACCACAACTATTAAACCTGTGCTTTAGAGCCTGTGAGCCACAACTGTTGAGCCCACGTGCTGCAACTACTGAAGCCCACACATCTAGAGCCCACGCAGTGCAAAGAAGAGTAGCCCCTGCTGCAACTAGAGAAAGCCTGTGTGCAGCAGCGAAGACCCAACACAGCCAATAAATAAATAAATAAATAAGTTTTTTTTAAAAAAAAAAAAAACAACTGAGTTTTTGGTCTTTGTGTTTATACCGATAAGACTAGTTTTCGGTGTTCCCAACCACCCCCGTACCCTCAAAGAAAGATCATCACCAGCAGTAGTTTCAACAACATCCTGTGGGTGATTAATACTCTTGTTCAGGATAATCTAATGTATTACAAATTGTTTCAGTTTGATAGTGCAAAATAAACAGTACCTAGCAGTGTATTTAAAACTTCTCAAACCTTCTTACTGTTTTTCTAGATCTCTATCTTTGTTATCTTCTACTTTGAGTATCTTTTTTTTTCTTTCTTTTCTTTTTTTACTGGCTCCCTTTTTCCTTTTTGGTCTAAATAAATATGCTGCCTTCACTGTTTCCATTTGTCCTGTTTATGTGAAGACACCAGTGGTTGGTTTCCTTTGTCGTCACAACGTGTGGTTGACTTCTCATGGTTGTCCTCTGAGATTCAGTGTGATTCAATAATCAGCTACTGCAGCAGGATATCTGAAAGGGTAGTGTTGCCTTAGGGAAGGGACTGGAAGTTTTCCCTGCTCCAACTTTGAGATGGTGGGTTTGCCCTGGTAAGAGCTGAAATGTCCACATGCATATTCTGTGGGGTCAGTGGTCACTATAGATTCCTTCATCACTTCTTACTTAGAGAAATTTCTCCTTTAGGTGATTGTCTTACTTTCTTCCCTACTGCATTTTTATCTTTATTGTAAATAATGTGCTTTCTAGTAGTTTGTACAATATTTTTTTAAATTATTTTTTATTGAAGTATAGTTGAATTACAGTGTTGTGTTAATTACTGCTATACAGCAAAGTGACTCAGTTATACATGTATATGCATTCTTTTTCATTTTCTTTTCCATTATGGTTTATCCCAGGATATTGAATAGAGTTCCCCGTGCTGTACAGTAGGACCTTGTTGTTTATCCATCCTATGTATAATAGTTTGCATCTGCTAACCCCAGACTCCTAATCCATCTCTCTCCTATCCCCCTCCCCTTGGCAAGCACTAGTCTATTCTCTATGTCCCTGATTCTGTTTCTGTTTTGTGGATAGGTTCATTTGCATCATATTTTAGATTCCACATATAAGTAATATCATATGGTATTGGTCTTTCTCTTTCTGACTTACTTCACTTAGTATGATAATCTCTAGTTGCATCCATGTTGCTGCAAATGGCATTATTTCGTTCTTTTTTATGGCTGAGTATATAATGTTAATATCTTATTAGTTTTTGTTTTTAAAAAGCCCACTGGATTGAATAATATGTTTTAAAATTTTGGGCCAACAGATTTTTTGTTTGTTTTACCTCCTTGGAAAAACATCACCTATAAAATACAAGCCATCAAGCAAAATTAGGTTTTGTTATACATTTGCTCCAAGGCAGTCTTCTAGTAGGCGTTTCATGTGACGCACAGTACGTTTTGCTTATGTTCACCACGCTGTTGAACTAACCAGGATGATTTCTGAAGGTCATACTTGATTTCTTGTTTCCTGTCCTGTCCCATTTTGTCCTGTGGGTTAAGCATAGAGTGAATGAGCGAATGCTACTTACTCTCTTTAGTGTTTCGTTCTAGATTTATGGTTATGTGTTAATACTGTGAACTGCTGCTTTATGGCACAATCAGGAGATAAAATCGACCATGAACGTGATTCATCTGGCCAGTTGTAAGCAATTCTAACAATTGTATTTCTCTGATATATACAATTAAATAGTCTTGTCCTTTAAAAATATCAACATGCTAGTAATCGAAAATTTCTAAGTGCAGCTAAAATATGAATAGGTAAAATACTCTGTTGACCTTTTTAGAGCTTTTAAGGAGAGGGAGAAATTAGATGTGTGGTTTGGGCTTTGTTTGTGTATTCATTTATTTATGAGAAGGAAGATTGAATATTGTCATCTTAAGCTCATGTGGTCATAATGGGAGGCTGGCTTCTTTTTCAAGGGAACATTTAAAAAATTTCTGTGGCATCTAAAATATTCTATATTGAGACAATCTCTTCTATATTTAATTATTTTCCAGGCAAATTTACTTGGAAGCATTTCCTGTCTGGAATATATTTAATTACATCAGACAGGCAGTCATAATTCTATTCCTGCTCGTGAAGTCCATTGATGAACGCTGCCATTTATAAATACTGTAATTTGTTTTTTAGAATGAGATTATTGAACCATTATGAAAACTTACACATATTGATATTTATTTGAAAGTATGTTTGTTAAAAATTAAATTCCTGAAGAGTCAGTAGAGTCTTTGGAAGCAGATAGTATTTAGTATGCCATTGTATACCTTTTGCACAGTGTATATACTGTTACAGTAGTTCCTCAAACTCCCAGAATTAGCATTAGTTAACATTTCTATGAGAGGCATCACAGATCTACCTGCACTAACATTTCTATACAAGGATACCTGCCGACTGTACAACATTAATTAATGGGTTGCCCAAACCTTGAGTGCAACTGAATTTTTAGAATATATTGGAAGGAATAAAATCAACCCTTATTGAACGCTTATGACATATACCAGTCAGCTGGGTACTTTTTCATGTATTTCGTCAATCAGACCTTTCTGCAGCGTTGAATGTTTAGGGATGGTGTCTCCACTGTTAGGAGATAAACGTTCTAAGGTCAAAGAGTCAAGTAACGTGTTTGATGTTCATGGTTACAGAGTCATATATAAGACTCAGGTCTTTTCTGTCCCTGATACCTAAAATTTTTTATTTTTTAAAATGAATTTAACATATATTGCTTTTATGTTACTTAAAACTTAAATTTCATCTAAAAGAAATATTTAATATATGCATCAAATAATTCAACCACTTTCGATGCCTACAATTTAAGTGCCTTTAAAAGAAATAGGCTAGAGCATTGAATGTCCACTCTGATGGGCTTTGGTTGATTTATCAGTCTTTTTTGTTGCAATTAGGTGTTTTCCATTTTTGAATCATGGATCTCTCATCAGTAAAGCACAGCATTCCACCCCCCCTTGCCCCACCCCCCCATTTAACCTTTCTAGCTTCACTCCAATACAGAAATGGGTTTTCACTGGCAATTAGTACCATTTCATAACAGAGCATGACTGTGTAGTTATTTAGTGTATTTTAAAAGTCAGGTCTGCTAATATTATAAATAACAAGCCAAATCTTGCTAAAAGATCTTTTGTAAATATGACTTTTTAATGAACTAAAACAACTTATAGTTGTCTAAAAGTAGTCATCATTTTTAGAGATAAAAACACACCGCCACAAAATTACTAACTTCTGCACCAGAAAATATTGGAAATGTTTTGGTAGTATCTAAGAATATTGAAAACGTATATCAAAATAATTTCAGGGGGTTTAAAAACCTTCTATAAAACTGATTATCTAGTTAATGTATTACTTTTAATAATTCAAATTATTGCTGCCATTAGGAAAAACACCTTTTATTTACCTTTTTCTAAGTTTGATAGCATTTAATTTGTAAAGCAAGGGATGTTAAAAAGAAAACCTCTAAACTATTGTTCAATTATCACTGTAATTTTGAAAAATTAAGGGCATTTTGATGTTCCCTCTCCGGCTGCCAAAGTAGGAAGACAAAGGTCTCAGAATAAAAGATAGTTACCATGAGGAAATCTTATCCCCAGATAGATTCATTTTCATTCAGATGGTCATTCTGTCATTCTGTGTCTTATTACCCCTCTACCGCCATGTTGCTACAAGCTAATGTTTGGGAATGGCCCTGTTAGATAGGACAGCCTTAAGAACTTAAAAGGGTTTCCGGAATCTGCCAGTCAAACCACTTAATACAATTTATTTTTTTCTATATAATCACTGACGTTCATCTTCTGCTTTAAGATTTTTAATTACACTTAGCACTGATATTTTTGAGATAGCCCATACATAATGTGTGTCACAATTGTGCCCTGCTTCCTGGTGTAAAGAACGGGTTTTGTACATCATAGTAGTTATTGTTTATTGTAGGAAAGGCCTAATTATTAAGAAACATACTTATGTTAAACTGAAATCTGCCTTTCTGTAGTCTTAGTTTGTAGTTCTAGATATCTTTTAAAGCAGCACAAATGAATCTTCTATTTTCATGTATTTGTGTTTCAGAGATTTAAAGAGACCCTGCTCTGTTCAGCCTCATCTCTAGGTTAAACTTTGCTAACTTATAACTTTTCTGCTGTTTGAACATTACAGTTACTCATTATCTGTTCTAAGTCGTGATGTCTAGAACGGGTTGCTGTAAATTACATGAAGTTCTGCAGTGTTCTCCAATGCAGGCTACAGCAGAACTTCCTGTCTCCCCCTCTCTGGGCATTATGTGTATGGTAATGTAACCTGAGATCATATTAGGGTTTTCAGTCATTGCAGAGCTTTCAGCCAGCTCACCTTTACAGCTTACCCTTCCCATCTCCCACCCCCCTGTGAATTATTCTTCCAGCCTGATCTTCCTTATCTGGTACGAGTGACACATTGATTGTACACATGGTATGCTGTTAAATTTAGATTCGCTGGTTTTCATCTACACTTTTCACCTGTCAAGTTATTTAAAACACCGAATTTTGTCAGTAAGCAAATTGGACATCTTTTATGGTTACACAGCTATCCTATGTCTGTCATCTTAAAGCCTGTGTAATACTTCACAGGTTACTTTTTTTTTTTTTATTTAATTGGCTGTGTTGGGTCTTTTTTTTTTTTTTTTTTTTGCTCTACGTTGGCTTTCTTTAGTTGCTACTCTTCATTGTGGTGTGCGGGCTCCTCGTTGCCGTGGCTTCTCTTGTTGTGGAGCACAGGCTCTAGGCACGTGGGCTTTAGTAGTTGCAGCACATGGGCTCAATAGTTGTGGCTCACGGGCTCTAAAGCGCAGGCTCAATAGTTGTGGTGCACAGGCTTAGTTGTTGCGTGGCATGTGAGATCTTCCTGGAGCAGGGATCGAACCCGTGTCCCCTGCATTGGCAGGCAGATTGTCAACCACTGCACCACCTAGGAAGCCCCTTCACAGGTTACTTTTGAAAATGCTGAAGTGAAGTTACTTACGCATTTGTTCTTTGAGCAATTACTATGTGTTAAGTACTAGAGATAAATGTATTTTATCATTGACAATATCAGGTAAATAAAATGTTGTATGGTCCCTGCCTTCAGCTAATTTACATTCCAGTTTGTGGTCAATATTTATCTTTTTGTTTTATAAAAATAAAGGGATAATTAACAATTTATTGTGCTCATGCAACCATATTAATAATAAGGGAATAGGTTGCATGCCAAATTAGTAATAAAGATAATAATTACTATTCATATGTGGAGTGTTGCTCTATGAAATACTCATCAGGAGCCACTTTGAGGCCTTGTCCTTAGAAAAAGCAGTAAAATGATTTGCAATCACTGTACAAGGCCTTCCCGCTCTGAACTTGAGTGTTTAGAGATAAAGTCTGGTCATTTCTTAAAACAGGGTCTAGGGAATGAGGTAAGCTTTGTGAAATCAGCTGTTGAGTCCGTGCGTTTTGAAAAGCCCCATTCTGTATGTTGGAATTTCTTACTCGCTTACAGGCTTCTTTATTTTTATTTGTTTTTCTGCATATCTTCATTTCATGCCATCTTTTTTGTTTGTTTGTTTTGGGCCACGCCGTGTGACTTGTGGGATTGTAGTTCCCCAACCAGGGACTGAACCTGGGCCACAACAGTTGCCAAGTCCTAACCCCTGGACTGCCAGGGAGCTCCCCATTTCATGCCCTCTTTTCATCTTTCTCTTCTCACATGGCTCATGTGAACAGTGAGCGTCTTTATCATAGATAGGTTACGTTAGTTTTCCAGTTATGAGTCAGGTGCGACATAAGCAGTTTGTTGTTAGACACTTTTTTATTAAAGAAAGACATAGCCTAAAGATTTCTTTGAATATATCTTGAGTATATCTGGGTGATCTTTTTTGGACTCACAATTAGATCTTTCTAAGTGCTAATTCAAGTAATAGTTCCTAGTATTCTAAAGCCTGCATTTAAATTAAACTCAGATTTTTATTCAGCAGTTATTACGTACCAGGCATAGTGTTGGTATCTCTCATTTTATTTCATAATTAAATTATTTTAAATAAAGAACCAGAAGTAACTATTTTTTTAAACAAATGTTTTCCTTGTGATGAGAAGCTTATTTATTTATTTATTGGCTGTGTTGGCTCTTTGTAGCTGTGCGCAGACTTGCCCTAGTTGTGGAGAGCCGGGGCCACTCTTCGTTGTGTTGCTTGGGCTTCTCATTGCAGTGGCTTCTCTTGTTATGGAGCACGGGCTCTAGGCACGCGGGCTTCAGTAGTTGTGGCTCGTGGGCTCAATAGTTGTGGCTCACGGGCTCCAGAGCACAGGCTCAGTAGTTGTGGCACAAAGGCTTGGCTGCTCCGCGGCATGTGGGATCTTCCCAGACCAGGGATCAAACCCATGTCCCCTGCATTGGCAGGTGGATTCTTAACCACTGCGGCACCAGAGAAGTCCCTGAAGTACCCTTTTACTGGTTGAAGTAGAAAAAATAAAAATTCTAGCCCCGATTTCTGCTACGAGGAGTGTGTGTGGAGGAGACCTGTCTGACGTTTACCCACAGAAGGAATAGATTATGTGAAGTGTAGGAATGAATTACATGTGAAGAATGCGTCAGATAATCAACTTTTTTTTTTTTTAAAGAAAGAAATCATAATACTAATGGGATGTATCAGGTTTAGGAAAAGAGAAGTAAAATATCTGACCATGCTTAGCATAATTTTGCATTGGCTTGGTGCTCAGTGGGTTTGGTGTGGTCTTATAGAAAATAGCATTTTTAAATGTCATTTCTTTGATGAACAGTAAAACATGAGGATTCAGATTTGTAAAATTTAATGTTTCAGGTATCAAAGAATAAATTCTTCCTGCCTCTCCCACAGAGTTTTCTCAACCTCTATAGTTTTTCCTCTGGAGAATGGGGAAGAGGGGAAAAAAATCAACATGTGTATAGTGGATAAGTAAAGTAAATGATATTAGAAACTGGAATTCTATTTCGTGTTCTTCTAAACTACTAACTCTGTAATCTTAAACATTTTATTTTTCTGTGAAAGATGAATGCATTATTTTACTGCTTCCCTTGGGTTTTGACCAAGCTTAATTAAATGTTTGTAAAGCACTTGGAGATCTATGGATAAATGCTATAGATATTATAAATAAATAAACACATATTAATCCTAAATGTGGTTAATAATTACTGAGAAGAACAGACCATTTTTATCCATTTCATAGTAATTAAAAAGGGAATACTTTAGGTGGAAAAAAATATGAATGAATACAATAGTTTTAAATTTAGCATGGAAAGGCTTTACATTAAATAATTTGTTGAATCATGTATGTAATCTCTATGTTTTGGGTCATTGTTACTGATAATTTAGAAGTCATTAGATGTTCTTAACACAGGCAGAAGGTTGTTTCGTGGTCCTTTTTCTAGCTGAATCTATTTAATACTATTAGCTAAATCTAGATGGTTAAGGAATAAGGTAAGTGTAACCAGATTCATCCTAGTGTGATTTTTTTTTTTCTTGTTTGTGTAAAATCTGCAATATGGGCTTCTCTTAAATCCTCAGTTCATGTTTTATATTTGGCATATTATAATCTGGTACAATTGCATCTCCAGTGTTCAAGGTAGTATGAATAGTAAAACTTCAGTAGTGCAATCATGCGTTTTGAAATGTGTAGGTTGTAGGCGTGGAGCCAGGTTGGGAGAGAAATCTCACCAGTCTCAGCACAGCAAAGCATCAATGCCTGAGGATGTGTGACTCTCTGACTTCATCTCTCAGGGTCCCCGATGAGGTTAGTTTCCTCCTCCAGAGAAGTGACAGGTTTTTCTGCAAAGATGAGCAACAGGAGGTCGGCTGCTGTCAGCATGGGGGTGTTCTGACTTCACCTTGGAGACAGGCTTCACTTGGGCCTGTGGGGCATGGGCTGCATGGGTAAAAGTTGTGCAACTTGATCGTTTAGTTCTTGAGTTGCCATTGGCTTTATTTGTGTGTGCAATAAAACACACATAACATTTAAATTTATCATTTTAGCCATATTTGTGTGCAGTTCAGTGGCATTAAATACATTCACACTGTTATGCAACCATCACCACCATCCATCTTTTTCATCTTCCCAAACTGAAGCTCTGTACCCATTAAACATAACTGCTCATTTCTCCCAGCCCTTGGCCACCACCATTCTCCTTTCTGTCTGTGAAGTTGATTATTCTAGATACTTCATATAAGTGGAATCATGCAGTGTTTGTCTTTCTGTGACTGAATTATTTCACTTAGCATAGTGTCTTCAAGGTTTATCGTTGCTGTGGCTTGTAACAGGATCTTGTTCCCTTTTAAGACTGAATATCCCGTTGTATGTCTATACCCATTTTGTTTATACATTCATTCATAAATGGACACTTGGGTTGCTTCTAGCTTTTACCTCTTTTTCCCCCCAAGGTTTTATTTCTTAGAACAGTGTTAGGTTTACAGCAAAATTGAGAAGAAGGTACAGAGATTTCCCATGTATCTCTGCCCCCATAGATGCACCAGATTGGTACATTTTTTTTAAACCAAGGATGAACCTATATTGACACATCATATTCATGCAAAGTCCATAGTTTACCTTAGGGTTCATTCTTGGTGTAGTGCAAATGGGTTTGGACAAATGTATAATGACATGTACCCATCACTATAACATCATATGGAGTATTTTTTTCTGCCCTAAAAATCCTCTGTGCTCTACCTATTCCTTCCTGCTGCACCCCCCCCCCCCCCCGCCCCGCCATGACCACTGATCTTTTACTGTCTATAGTTTTGCCTTTTCCAGAATGTCTTATAGTTGGAATCATACAGTATGTAGGCTTTTGAGGTTGGGTTCTTTCACTTAGTGATATGCACTTAAGGTTCCTGTATGTCTTTTCATGGCTTGATGGCTGGTTGCTTTTTAGCACGGAATAATATTTCATTGTCTTGACATACCACTGTTTATACATTCACCTACCAAAGGGCATCTTGGTGTGGTTTCCAAGTTTTGTCAGTTATGAATAAAATTGCTATAAGTATTCATGTGCAGGTTTTTGTGTGGACATAAGTTCTCAGCTGCTTTGGGTGTATATCAAGCCGTGGGGTTGCTGGGTCATCAGTTAGAAGTGTGTTTAGTTTTGTAAGAAACCACCACACTGCCTTAAGTGATTGTACCATTTTGCATTCCCATCAACACTGAATGAAAGTTCCTGTTGGTGCACATCCTCACCAGCATTTGGTGTTGTCAGTGTTCTAGATTTTGACTGTCCTATAGGTGTGTAGTGGTATTTCATTATTGTTTTGATTTGCATTTCCCTGATGACGTATGATGTGGAGTACTTTTTCATGTGTTTATTTGACATGCTTATGTCTTCTTTGGTGAGGTTTCTGTTAAGGTCTTTGGCCCATTTTTAACTCAAGTTTTGTCTTACTGTTGAGTTTTAAGAGTTCTTTGTGTATTTGAATAAGAGTCCTTTATGAGATGTCTTTCTCAAATATTTTTTCCCAGTCTGTGGCTTGTCTTCTAGTTCTCTTAATATATTGTCTTTTACAGAGCAGAAGTTTTTAATTTTAGTAAAGTCCAGCTTATCCATTATTTCTTTCATGTGTCATGTTTGGTGTTGCATCCAAAAAGGCATCACCCTATCCAAGATCATCTGTGTTTCCTCTTATTATCTTGTAGGAGTTCTATAGTTTTGTGTTTTACATTTAGGTGTATAATCCATTTTGAGTTAATTTTTGTGGATGGTGTAAGACCTGTTTCTGGATTATTGTTATTATTTTTTGCGTGTGGATGTCCATTTGTTCCAGTGCCATTTGTTGAAGAGACTACCTTTGCTCTATTATATTGCCTTTTCTCTTTTGTCAAAGATCAGCACCATTTACTTTTAAATAATTCATTCCTCTGTTATGGAAAAATATTTGGGATTTTGACAGGAACTGGTTTACATGATCAAATATGCTCTTGCTAATGTCCAGTCACTGGGGGTTTCATTCATTCATTCAAAAAGCATGCGTGCATACAACACGTAACACGCCATGCAGTGGAAGTCCAGTGTCACGCAGGCAAGCATGGTGCCAGCCATCATGGAGAGGGGCGTGTAGCAGGGGAAAAGCAGACACTAACTGCTCAAATAATTTTGTGATTAAGTGTAAACTTAGAGCATGACAGGGAAGTGATACACAATATGACGGTCACTTTGAGGGCATTTCACCAGTATGTTTTGAGGTGGAGTGGGAGTCGGTCACGGCAGGGAGGGTGAAGGAGAGATCAAGCCAGGGGAAATAATGTGTGAAAAGGTCCTCTTGCCCCTTTAAGGAAGCAAGTGCAGCCAGCCAGACCTCTGAAGGTCTGAGTGTGGGGTGAGTCTTGAAGACATGCAGGTCTTGCAGATATGAAAGTTCCAGTCTGTGCGCTGGGGGCAGTGGGAAGCCATGGGTGTGTCTGGATTTGAAAAGAGGGCTCAGTGGATTCAGGTGAAATGATCAGATTTTAGTTTTTAAAAGATCTCAAGAAGCAGTATGTTAAATGGGCTGAGTGGACGAGGTTAGAACTGAATCTGGACAGTTCACGAAGGAGATATTTGCAGTTTTCAAGGCAAAAACTAATGATTGGAGTGGGTTGGTAGCAGCGGAGATGAAGAGAAATCTGAATTGTAGAGAAGGTAGAGAATGTAATTAGTGGGATCCTGTGATGAATCGGACGTGGAGAAAGGTGTTAAGGGTGACTTCTCGATGTCTCGGTCGTGTAATGGGACCGTGGTTGTCCTTCATTTGACAGGGCGGTGGGATGGGGGAACGATGGAACCAAAACTGGTGATTCCTCAGAGATTTGAGTGTGAAGTGGGGAAGAGGTCAGACA
The DNA here is from genome assembly GCF_030028045.1 of Hippopotamus amphibius kiboko. Taxonomy (NCBI): domain Eukaryota; kingdom Metazoa; phylum Chordata; class Mammalia; order Artiodactyla; family Hippopotamidae; genus Hippopotamus; species Hippopotamus amphibius. The sequence goes on from NC_080188.1 coordinate 89,455,995, forward strand.
GTAGCCACAGGAGAATGCGAAATCTTAGCAAGGTTTCTGGGTTTTGTTTTGTTTTTTTTGAGATGGGAAAGACTTGAACATATTTAAAGGTCAGTGTGGACAACTGCTAGTTGTGGGGGAGAGGTTGAGGGGATAGAGAATAATATCAGAAGTCTATGGAGGGGGTGTGCTGTGGGGAGAAGGACCCCAAATAGTGATGTGGAGGGCCTGGCGGCCTTCAGATGGGAGGGGAGAGGAAAGAGAGTAGGTGGGATGGGAGCCAGGTTAGGGAGCAGCAGGCTCAGGCAGCTCCAAAGTCAGTTATTCAAGTGGCTGGATTTTCCATGTCTGTTTTCTGTCACGTATACCATTTATAGATAGATGTGACCATGAGAAACGGACCAGGGCTTCCAAGTTAAAATGTCAGCTATGCTGCTGTCTTTTCAAATAACTTACTAACCTGGGTGAAATTCAGAGTCTGTGGTAGAATAGCACAACCTTATTAACTTTCAACTTTCTACCTCTAAAAGAAGTTTGTGTGGTTTTTTAAAAAAAAGCCTGAGTGGGTTTATTTTGATATTATTTGCTAGGCGCTCTGTGTGTGTGTTTGTGTGCATGTGTATGGGTGTTTGTGAAAATTCACATCTTCTAAATTTATACAAAGCTTGCATTTTGTGAATTTTTGGTGGTTACTTATTTCCTGTAGCACGCTGATATTTGAGGGTGGGGAAGAGGTCACAGCCACTCTTGTTTCTTCACCTTGGTGAAAAATCATATTTTAGTTCAAAGCTGCTCAGGTAAGTCCTTGCTCTGCTTTCCCACCCTGTCTTCAGTGATATTATTTGGAGTCAGCAATCAATGGATTCCATCCCTCTGAGACTTGCTTAACCTACAGCCGCTGATAAAATACAGGCAAGAGCTCGTTACTTTATCTGAATTGTCTGTTGCTACCTTAATGAGTGAAATGGTTAAGTAGAGGAGGGGGCGAGCCTTAAGGAATGTGTGTACCGTTTGAGCTGAATATTTCAGTATATATAGGGAGAGGGAGGGCGAGAGAGAAATCCACTTACATCACTAGAACTGCATTGAGTGTGAGCCTTGCAGGTTAAGAGACAGACTCCAGTGTCTTGCTTTCTGCAGGAAGCAGCAATGCCGTCTGCTTCCTAAGAGGAATTTTTTATTTAGAAAAGGAAGCTTTCTCTCTACCCAGGAAATGGCTTTCCTTGTGCGTTGCTATGCCAACTGCCTGCAGCCATGGTCCTCCAAAGTAAGCACAATAATGTAATTATATTGGTGTATTGCATTCAGACTCATGCTTCTTGAGATTGTGTGTGTGCATGTACCGTGTTTCTGTTAGTGACTCTCTCGCTGGCAGTTATGCTTGTGTTGAGTGTGAGGGACAGACATCATTAGATCAAATGTCCATCAGTGTCATGCCGCTGAGATTAATTGTGCAAACTTGGTTAGTGGAGTGGGACAGAGATCACTGGTCACTGCTCGGTCAGCATCACTGGCAGCCAGGGAGGAGGTCCCGATTCACACGCTCTGCCCTGGTTCTTTCTTTCTTTCTCTTTCTCCTTTTTCTCTTGGTCGGAGGGGTCCGTATGTGTGATTGCAAATGAGACAAGAGTATTAACAATGCTTGGCTGAATGCTGGAGACGGGTCCCTCCACCACCCTGACTAAGATCATTCTGTAGGAAGCCTTTGGAGGGGAGTCTGTGTGCAGTCAGCCATTTTAGCTTTTTTTTTTTTCTTTTGCCTCTCGTTCTTCAGTCTCAGAAATGATCTTGTTCTGTGGGAAGACTGAGAGCTGGATAAGGTTTCCTCGGTCTCGCTGTAGCTGGAGATGGTTAGAGTTTCAGTGTTATAAAGATGGAGACCAGCAGGGTCGTGCGGATCCCTTTTCTGGTCCACAAGTGTGAGGGTTTTGAGCTCACCGGTAGTGAGACTTGAAGCTGCCGCTGGCTCTCCTCCTCCTCTTTTTTTTTCTTTCTTTTATATTTTTCTTTTAATTCAATGCTGTCAAGGGTGACTTGGCATCCATGAGAGACTGGTACATGATGTGTAAATTCAGCCCAGCATATGTTTCTTCATTATGAAACCACTAGCAATCCCAGCTAACCATGGAGTTATGGGCCAGCAGGAGAAACATTCAGTAAGTACCTCAAATGCTGCTTGTGCTTCCACAGCACGTCATAGAGAATGGCTTTAAAATGGGGATGATCGCTGTGTCTCTTCAGGGGAAGCAGGATTTTTAGAGGGTGTGATAGTCTGCTTGGAGGAGGGGAGGGTAAGTTACAGCTGCCTGGTTCTTCCAGTTTTGTGGTGATTTTAAAAATTTTTAAACAAGACCGATAGTCCATTTAAAGCAAGATCACGAACGTTGGGAAATATTGGACGGCTGATTTTTGTAATAGAAATTAAAGCTTGACAATCAGCTTTAACTTAATACTTGAATAGTTTCTTTAAAATATTTGTATCGTGGAATTGAATGAGAGATCATGAAGAGGTTATTGGGAATGGGCGTCTGCAGTACAGAATTCATATGTATGCTTGAGGGAGGGAGGAAGGAGAGCTTTGATTATTGATTTGGTAATAAAATGATCAGTGGGACTCATCTGACTTCTTAACATGTATTAACAGGTGATGAGAACACAGAATTTTTTTTTTTAATGCCACAAGTATTGCTTCTTCATAATTGATCCCATGAGTCAGCTCTGCATTTGTCACGCTGAAATCCCATAGGCAGCTACTGCTGTTTGTGAGAAACACTTTTCTATGGTTGATACCAAGTCCAAGCCTCCTGTTCGAGGAATGTGAGCTCTCACTCTGCTGCCTTTATATTACCATGTTGGAAGTTTTCTGCCGTCACACTACTTCATGTGTGTGTGTGTGTGTGTGTGTGTGTATGCACATGCACATATATATATATATTTAAATGTGCCAAATGAAAATGCATGTATGTACTCAGCTTATATAGTAATTAGTCTAAGTATGTTTAAGATGTCTATTTTTATATCCTGGCATCTGGCAAGTATTCTGTTAGGGTATAGGAATTGTCTTTTATGTATACTACTAAAAAGGTTGCGATGTTAAACTTCGAAAATAGAGATACATCGCTCAGGCTTTGAAAATTTGTAGCAGAAGGCCGTGAATTAGGATATTTAGATACGTAGGCGTATGGGTCTCATTTGGTTTTGTTCACCATTATGAACAAAATTACTAACTAAGTCGGAGAGGTTTTCTTGGATGAAGTTTGCGGGTAAGACATCACCCCACACGCCCAGGGAGCGGCAGGGAGCTCCCGGACTGTGTTGGAGACGTGTTGTGATGCAGAGCTTGGAGCCCAGCCCCCTCGTAATGAGATCCTTGTGGTACCTCGCTAATTAAATCTCTTCGGATCAAATCCAAAAAAAGACCAGCCTTATACTTAATTTCACTAATAAGAAAGGTTGTTATAGAGAAGTTCCACTCTGGTTAGATTTCAGTAACGGGGCCTCTGACGTGAAGCTCCTCTGCACTCGGGATTTTTCCAGGGACCAGTAAGGCGTGTTACTTAAACTGCACTTGAGGAGCCTCAGAAGCAAAGTTCAAATCACAGGCTCCTTATTTACCTTTTTCACATGTCCTTTCTCAGAATGGAGGGGAGGGGGTTACTGAAATATATAATAATATAATTTTAATGAAAAAAGAAAATTGTTAAACCTGTTTGCTGGCTGGGGAGGAAAACGTAGGACTAGATTTGTGAAAAGGAGCAGTCAGGGCAGGTAATACCAAATAATGTGTAGATGCCTATTCCATAAATTATATTTATTTCCTAATAAGTGCTTTATGGTTTACTGAATTCTAGGGTAATGCTATGACAAAAGTAACCCTAGGCATAAAATAGCTTTGAGTCAAGTGATTTCTAGAAGACATGTCAGTGGTATTTCCCGTGATGCTTGTGTTACAAATTGAAGTCCTGGAGTTCACCGTCGAGAGCATCCGATGGGGCAGAGTTGTCAGCTGGTGCCATCAGGATCCTGCTACATGGTCCTTGTTGACGAGGCCTTTGGTTATCTAGCCTTTACTGGTTAATGAGCAGACCTTTAGGACTTCAATTTTACGCAGGAGTTGAACAAGAGAATAATGCCCCAGCTCTCACATAATAGGTGACTCAGTAAACAGCTGTTGAGCAAACGTGAGTGGGGCGCCCCTCTTTTGACCTACGCGACTTTATGAGGTTTCATGAGAATAATGTCAAGGCTAATTTTAAATGAGTAAAATTTGGTAATGTCACAACTTCCATTTTTGCTTCTTTGAAAAGTTTGTGGTTTTTTAAATGGCTTTGCTTCTTTGACTTCAGAAAGGAGTGAAGTACTAAAAAGCAACAACATTAAATTGGGGGCTTTTTTGAAGCTTGGTTGAGCACAAGGAGTAAACTCAGTTTTTCTGCTTTGTGATAATCTTTCAGACCTCATGGGCTTTTATTCCTTTCTTGGCCAACTCCTTGCTAATGCTGCTGGCACTTAACAGGTGCACAGTAAACACTCACCTGAGGGAATTTGGGGACTAATGGAGTCCCATTTAACCCTTTACACTAGTGCATTTTATATGTCTTGTCCCCTCCCCTCCCCGTCCCTGTTCTACCTGGCCAGGTGTGAACACTGAGGTGAATACCTGTGCTTTGCCAAGGCTCCTCCCATCACGGGGCTCTGACCTCACTGCTGCCTGGCACTCAAGTCTCCAGGGGAGCCTTGTGATTTGGAGGATTCTGACAATAAAAGGAGATTATTAACACTTTAAAAATGTAATGATGCAACTGCATTTCCAAAAGACTACTGTGGAACACTGGTGGTACAGACTGTTAGTAGAAGTTACGTGAGGAAAGTTTCACAGACTTAGTAAGCCGGAGGGACCTGTGGGTGACACGAAACCACCATTGCTCTGTTTGCCAGGTGTTCCGCGTTCTACCTGCCCCCTGCCTTTTTGCCCACCTCAGATGAACTAGTGGGAGGGGGGTTCCTGAAGTGTGCTTTTGAAAGTTGTGTGATACAGGATGACTTAGAAACTTGGTAAATTTTTTAAATGGATCCCTTAAAATAACGTGATATTATCAAACTGATCGTCTATTTTCCCGTTGCACATTTCTATAGAAATTATTGATATATATATTGTGCGTTGTGCTTACAATAAGTGAGAACTTCAGTCATGATGAAATGATAATTTTAAAAAAGTGTTTTATGGAAGACAACGCTTGCTTAAATGCAGGGAGTAAACAGCAATAGCTGTCATTTAGTGTGTGCTTACTGTATGACAGGCACTATACTACATATTATCTCACTTAATTATTACAGCAACCCTTTAAAGAAAGATTTGTTATCATCTTTTTAGAGATGATGAAAATGAGGCTTAGCAAGATTAAAAAATGCCTTTTCCCAGGACTGTAGGTGACAGAGCCATCTTTGGAGCCCAGGTGTGTCTCGTTTCACAGCCCGGCTTGAACCACCATGTGCTGCTTCTCCTCCTGTGGCCAAATTTAGTCTAAATCAGGTGTGTGGGTTGTATCGTTATCAGAGCTGATGTTAACTATTGGAATACATGACTCGAAAAGAAATGCTTGCTTTTCTCCTGCTACTCTTGTTTTTCCTGGTATGTGTGACTTTCCAAGTTCATGTAAAAGGGCAACAATACCATGATCAAAATTATTTTATAAAGCTTTTATAGAAATAGTTTTATAAAACTACTTGATAGATGCAATCAATAATGCTTCTGTCCTTTTTGATGTTACCTTGAGGCTTGAGTTCAGATGATCAGGAATAGATGCCATTTAGCCCAGGTGCTTCCTCCTCCTGCTCTTCTGTGTTTAGCCCTATAGTGGACCTTCTCGTTTTTAATTGCTGCTTAACTCTTTAAGCATAAAGGTGGTATCTCAGCTTCCTCTGCTCCCTTCGTGACTTCGGATGGCCTGACCATGGCCACCTGTGCTCTGTGGGCAGCCCTGAGTCTGGCTGTTCCCTGTCCCCGTTTCTGCTTCTGTGGAATCTGCATCTGCCTTTGGAGCCCAACTTCTGATCACGACTGCCTCTCTGAAGTCCACGCTGGCCGCGGCTCGTCTGTAGCCACAAGTCATCATTTCAGGAGTCTAAGTTCCTATCGGTCACCGAGGCCCCCTGTAATCCACGTTCTCTTGCTTAGGAGCATATTTTTTTCCCAACTGTGCTTTTTTCCGATAGGACAAGATGCTCTGACTATAGACGCTAAGGGCTCCTTTTCTTTTCCCGTTTCTCAGCCTGCAGTGCTCTTGTGCTTGACTTTCATTTGCTCCTTGTTTCTGTTCATATTCACCTCTGCTGCCTCTGAATAATGATTTAGTGGCACTTAATATGTAATTATTAATTTTATTCTTGTAATTGATTTGGTCTTTACAATTAGATGAGACATCATATCTTGAGTGAATCCTCCCCCTTTCTCGTACCAGGTGTGAAAGATATGGTTGAAATTCAAAACTGTTTATCAGCTGTTAAGAGTACAGAAGGCTTTTCTAGGATGGAGGAGTAGCAAGTGAGGGTCCAAGGATATGAGGAATTAGAAGGTTATGAAAAAAACAATGAGATCATCGCTGTTGGAATGGCTTATGTCAGGGAGAGTAGGTCAATACAGGTGACAGAGAGGAAAGTGTTAGGATACCTGACAAATTAATGGCTATACTATGAAGATCCAGCAAAGGAATGTCACCGCCTCTTCCTTTTCCCCCACCCCCCCTTCCTGTCTTAACAAGGAAAGATTTAAGAAAACTCAATCTTTTAAAAATTATTTTCATCGTACCATGAAAATCTGACCTTGTCTGTAAACAGTGGGTAGAGTGTCTTTTTCATATCATTTGATTGATGCAGTTCCCTTAACCGTGTAGAAAATAGCACCAAGATTAATCACAGCTGTTAGGTTATGCCTCTTTTGGGCTAAGACTCCACCTCTTCTTTATCTGATCTTTATTTTGTCTATTATGACAGATATATTTCCTGAGATGAAATAAACTTATCTCTTGGGGAGGCTTTCCACTGTGCTAGCTAACAGAGGCCTGAGAGGAAGCAATATCCTGTTGTTTTATTCAAGGACAAGGTCATCTTGCCTTGGATTTGGGCCAAGAAACCCTGGCAGCAAATAATGGATCTTTCTACCCTATTAGAAGTAAAGAAATATGTTTTAGGAACTTGCCAATGCACTGCACACACTACTTCTATATATAAGGTTGAAATAAAGCTCTGTCTCATTGTAGGGCATATTAAAGAAAAATCCTTGCTTTTAGTCGAAAGAAGAAGCACACTTTCCACCCTTGCTTTTAAATATTGTTTAGTAATGTTCCACTTAAATGTAGACTGCATATAAATAAAATCAATCAGGATGAATGGAAGAGAATAATCAATTAGAAAAAAGAATACTCAAAATGCATCTCATTAGAGTATCAATTATTCTTTAATCATAGTAAGACTAAAATTATAGTTTTTATTTCTCATTTAAAATATTATACTTTATATGTTTGAAAAACTGATATTTAATTTTAAACCAAAATAAATACTCTGTAAATTTGGTCATGTAGGTAGAATTATCCCTGAAATATAACCTGAAATTTCTTTAGTCCATTTCCTTGATTTTAGGCCTGATCATACCCTTAAATATTTTATTCAGGTAATCTCTTTAAGAATCCTTCCAAGAGTGATGGCTGAGTTTCCTTCTTTTTCCTGTGCTTAATAATCATGTAAAAGTTACTTTAATTTAAATCCTTAATAAAGTACCTTTTAGTGTTAAATTTATGTACCTTTTGGGAAAAAAAAGGTAACTCACTACTGTCATGTCTGTAGCAATCTTTTCTAATCTTTTGAAAACTTTTCCTGTTTAGATCTAAATGGCCCTTTTATCATCATCCATATATTTTATTTGGATTATGATTTAGTTATGAGCTTTTAAAAAAGCTTTAAAAACAAAAGAAAATGAGTGTCTGGATGTACATAGCGATATACCTGTGAGAGAGCGGGGCGCAAGTGTGCATACGTGTGTGTGATTTGAATGAAAGTTAGTAAATACCCTCAAGGTCTCTGTTAATTTCCTTGTCCTGAGACCTTGCTTTCTCTGACTTCCATATTTTTCTTTATCATCAAGAAATGGTCTTTATTTTTGAAGACCTGACACATGCTTGTTTATAATTGTTTCCATGTCCAGTATTAAAATGTCAGGGTTATTAGTACTATCTTAGCTGTTACACAGAGTAAGTTAAATAAAACTATCTATTTTCAGGAACATAGATAAGAAGCTTGTTCAGAAATGTATAAGAGACCATACATGCACATTTACTTGCTAAAGCACACAAAGAAACACCCCCACTAAAGCATCGTGTCCCTCTGCAGAGTACAGCACACACACTGGCCTCTTGAGCCCTTGGGCCCTGCCCCGCCCTTTCCTGCTGATCTAGAAACACCCTGGCCTCATAGAACTGGTCAGTTGTCAGCTTCTGCTGTTTCTTCTTGTCGACCAACCCTCTATTGTGGGCCTTTTATGTTAGTGATGCTGTGTTCTTTCTCTCTCTCTCTCTCATCCATATGTATTTCTGTCTCTCTGTCTCTCTCTATATAGACTGTATATGATATATAATGATGGATCTTGTTTAATTGCACAGTCTGTGATATGTCGTATCCGCGTAATTGATCAGTGAACCCCCAATCAGTGTTTCTCTGTACTTTGTCATTATACAAATATTCCCCATGTGCTGTGCATCTCCTCACTTCCTGTCGGTACACCAGATCCACTGCATCACTTACACTGCATGTTCATTATAAAGGCTGTTCTCAGAGACCTTGTAGGCATGGACTCATTTTCCAAGTTTTGATCAATAACGTTACCATCTGAAAAACACCTTTGAGTTACTAAGGTACGTATTCTTCCTTAGTGAACTCTGGAAAAATACATTACTGGTTTATACTATTGGCTCGATTTGATTATAAAACAAAACATACCCCCATATATATGCATGCGTTTCATGCATGTGTGTGTGTGTTTGTGTAAATATGATTAATCCATAATCTCATTTCTAATTTAGCCTTGTAGAAAAGGCTAGAATTCTGTAGTTTATTGGTAGAGGCTCATTTTTCAGGGATATCTGAAAATGTGTGTTGTCTCCTGTGATAACCATTTTATTTTCTTATGGCTCTATTTTGGAGATCTTAAAAATACAATTTACTGCGGAGGGCCCCTTGTGAGTTTCCTCCAGTAGGTCAACATTTCATGAACTTTAAGTGCCAGTGCACAACTTCACACCTTTCATAATAAAAGACATTGAAACATGGCTGTAAAAAAAAAGTGTAGAATTGTAATCTTTCGATCGTCTCTATTCTCCTAGAAAAAAAAGAATGGGTTCAAGCTGACATTTTTACTCTTTTAAAAGTATTTTTAATAAGTGAGAGTGCTCTTTTATATTTTTCTCAGTAACGAAGAAAATTTGGAGTTCAGTGGGAATGTCGTGGCATGTAGTTCTTCTGAGTTTTCTGGAACTGAGTTTATAGTACCTTTACTATTAGTGAAAAAGATTGCTTAGAGTTGTCAGTAAGGGTTTGGAAGAGTTCTGTAGTTGCTGGACCTACAGTAGCTGGGTTGGTGGGGGCGGGGCAAGGTTGGCAGAAGTTGAGTGATGAGAATTTACATGTCAGGCTTCCAGTAATTGAGAATGTGAAGGATAAAATTAACCTTTTCTTTATGGTGAATTAATCTTAGACTTGTTTTCTTAAGAGGATACTTTTCATCATTTTAAGTGGCAATTTAAAAATATGAATGTTATATAATACCTTTGTGTTAGCATATAAGACCTCCTATTTCTTATTGAAATTAATTCCATTTGTGGTAACAATCAAGTGTCAAAATCCTACTACTTTAGGGATAACATTTATGCAAATACAAAGATAATTTAAAACTATTTTATTTACAAGAAATGGCCTTTGAATAGCTAAACTAAATTTCAGTGCTTGTTTTATTTTGTGTTACAGCTATTTAGGTGGCAGTTTGGTCTGTGGTTTGTCTGTTATTAGTTTTGTTCATAATTTATAATTTAAAAAATACATAGCTATACATACGTTTATTGAAGAATAGAAAACAGATGAAGACAAGGACAGAAAAAGAATCACAATTTTACTGCCAGATGAAACCCTTGGTAACATTTTGGTATATATCCTCTTATTGTAGAAATGTTGTTTATATTAAACCATAGCATAAAATCTGGCAATAATATTTATTCTAGATTTCCCCCCACCTCCCAGATATATGTAGAAGATATATTTAAGGACAACTTATTTGAGATACATTATAACTGTTATGAAGCTTCTGTCATAAACTGCCTTGTCTACTTTATAGTTTTAAAGTTTGCCATAAAATCTATATTAATATTATATAACATGACATATGTATTATATATAATGTAGTATATATTATATATATATATATTAAAAATTGAGGGAAAGGTTATTTTCTTAAGAGCTTCTTTAATTAGTGTTAGAATTCCATTCCAATACAGCAGAGAAAGAATCCAGTGTGATTTTTAATAAAGTTTACTATAGTCATACCATGGCGCTTTTCTTAAAATTTATGCAAAATTTTAAGATTAAAAAAGTCAGTATTAAAGTGTTAAAGAAAAAGAAGTCAACTTTCAAATAGATTAGCTAAAGAAAATATAAACACCTGTGACAACATTCCTTTCCTCTTCCCATTCCACTTTATAGCATGTCTTTTATCACTGAAATCCTTTAATTGTATTCCTTTTAGTTGGGCATATTTCCAGACTTCTTTACCCTTCATTATCCTGTTTTCGTTTTGCGCCTCCCTGCAAAATTAACAACCTGATTTAGAAGTAAGATTTAAAGAATGTCTTTGAAGAACAAACATCACAGAAGTCAATAGTAGTGATATTAAATGAAAAGTTGGTTTTGCTCTAGAAAAAGAACTGTGGATAACCTAACTGCCTCTCAGTTTTTTTTTCTCAGAGTAAGACTGCTTAAGATCTATCTTTGAATAGAAGAGGAGAATATAAATTGTAGTTCTCATTTAATAAAAGTGTCTTCAGTATTAGCAGAGTAAAATGCCAAAATAAATTGAGTATTCGTTAAATTAGTAGCTGGTAAGAAGTCTGTGCTGATATGAAAAGAAGTATGTTTTTATGAATACGTGAAAACATCCATTGACTAGAGCAGCAGCCATTCTCAAATCATTGTGAAACATGAACTGTGATGGGAATACAAAAATTACAAAAAGTTATTAACATTACTCTTACGCTTTTTTTAATCTGTTTAATTTTGTTTTGAAATATGTTCTACATAATTGCCTTTTGAAAAGAGAAAATTAATAATGAAACAATATATTTTGGATGCTTTCTTGTGGGTTTTATCCAGATTTCTATAAAAGTGAAAGATACGGTTTGGAAGTTTTGCATCTGGTTGGAGTAGCGTATATATAAATGCTGGATGAGCAGTAGGGACAAAAAATACACAGGAGCGTCCCGTTAGGAATGTCACGTGTGACTCGAGTAGCCTAAGAAGAAAATAATGACTTGAGCTGCCACAAATAGAGGTGGGAGACAAGCAAGATGTAAAGAGAAAAGGAAACGGGGGGGTGGAAGGTACTTTCTGCAAGGCAGACAGAATGAGCTCAAGCACTGACTCAAAAGTGTCTGTATGTAAAAAAAAAAAAAAAAAAAAAGTGTCTGTATGTAATCAAGAAACAGAGAGCGGATTGGCATGGCTGGCGTGGCAGGGCAGCTGGAGGATGCGAGTTGATGAGGGGGAGGCCTTTGACCATTAGGTCAGAGAGCTGTAGTCTAGTGCTGTTGATTTATGTAATAATTAGAAGGCCATTACGGTAGAATGTAAGGAAGTGAAAGGGCAACGTGAGATTACCGTGCTCGTGATTTCGGTTTCTGAAGTTTGGGCTTCTTGTTAGGGCTCTCTTTAGGGCAGGTGATAGTCACTCCATCTCTGTTGATCTGCACGTAGTTGACTAATCTAAGACATTGTGGGTTGGTTCACTTGATTTTCAATGACCCAGTATTTGTTTTTCATTGACTGTTAGGTGGATCCCGGTTTCAAAAATGTTAAAATAAAAAAGAAACTGTGCATCTTAGAATCTGTGATATGTGCTATTAGCCACATTAGTATAATGGTGTGCTTGATGTAGCAGTATTTGTATGTTATAATAACAGTACTGGGCTTATAGTTGTGGAACTAGATATACCAAATCACTTGTTTGAGGGAAGTGTGTTCTGTGTTTGGTCTTGGTTATTTGATTGTGAGGAAGTCTTGGTGCCTGTCTTAGAGTTGACCACAGACTAGTAGCAGGAGAGAGACCCACTGAGTCTCAGGGGTGGAGGGCCGGGAGTGTGCCGGGCAGCTGGAGCCCCTCTGGTGGGTAAGAGTGAATGTGGGCAGTAAGGGTGTTTCAGGCAGATGGATTTTTGGAGGTTTTAAGTAGAATATCAGAGTCATCCTGATAGAAGAACTAGAAGCCCAAGGTGAAATGGGGCTGGAGATGCCCTGTTCCCATATTGGTTTCAATGCCATGCTCTCATCATTTATAGGATGCTGCTGTTTCTGCCCCGAAGGAGCTTGTATCCTGAAATACACTGAAATAACTCCCCAGCGGGTGGCAGGAGCTGCCAGGACTTAGCAGGGGAAGGGTGGGGGGTCTCACTGAGAAGGTGATACTGATCCTAGTAGCTCATCTGTAAACACAACCCAGTGTAGGAAGTAGTTTGTACCTGTGGTCAGGAAAACTGTAATCTGACCAGTTGTATCTTTTGTGAAGAAAGTCACACAAAGAAAAGGATTCTAAGAGCTGTAGCCTCGTGGTCAGAGCAAGGCTGCAGAGCCAGGAGCCTGTTTCTGTATCCTGGCTGAGCCACTTGTTGTGTGACCTACGTTCTTTAGCTTTTCTATTACATGGAATCCTCATTTGTAAAGTGGAGATAAAGGATTGTGTGACGATTAGAGGTAAACTCTATACAGTGCTTAGAGCGATGCATGGCCCGTCATAAGCACAATTCTTATGTTTTTTAAAGATGTTGTTTATCCAGGAGGTAAGGAAAATTAAATCTGTCGTGCACGTAGGTCAGAGACTGTGTGTTAGGTTTTCCCTTTGCTTATGTGACATGTCCTTAAGTTGATTTGTTTTCTCTACAGTTCTATACTCAGCAAGCAACCTTCTGTTTATTAATTCAACATTAGAGTAAGAAAAACATAATAGCAATAAGGTCATTAGCTAAAGTTGAAGGCTTCCTATATTCTTAGGCAATATTCTAAGTACTTTTCATATATTATCATTTAATCCTCACAACAATATAAATATATTGTCCTCTTTTATACATAAAGAAATTAAGGCGTAGAGCGGTAAAGGACCTTTCCCAAAGTCACACAGCTAATGCATGGAGCTAGTGGCAGTCTCTTCCTGTACCTGCAGACACGCACTCACACATGTGTGCACATGCAGGTCTATTTTTGGAAGCTGCATGAGGTACCTAAATTTGCTCCTAGTACATTGTTGCAAGGATGGACTAATTCTTTGTTTTCTGTGTGTCCCGTGGGTTATAATTCTCATCAGAAAGCTTGAGAACAGGTTATTCCTCCCCCTACATTCCAAGTTGATTTTCTTTAGTGTAAGTTTCAAAGGGATTTCTTATGCATGATGTAGTAACTAGCATTCTTACCATAAAATATAGAGTACTTTGATCTTGAAGTAATAAACCCTTCAAGCTTGGCCAGAATCGCAAGAATACAATTTTGTATTGAAGAATTACTCTAACTCTTTACATAAAAGTTTTCTCTTATTAATGCAACTTTTTATGGGAAGGTCACCATGCTTATCTGCGATTTCCCATCTGTACTTTGTTTTTAGACTTGAATATAGGAAAGAATCCTATTTTTGACTTGCTGTTTGGATGATATGATTGCTCTCTTAATTTGTTTCCAGTTGGATAAGTAGTTTATAAGGAGCTAATTTTAGCATATAGCCAGATGAAAGAGGCTCCTCAGCCAGACAGACTTAGCAACATTGTTGTAAATACGGATACGTGAATAATAATTAGGTCCATCATTATTACAATTTTGACATTTCTTTAGCCTCCATTGCTGTAACACACATTCTTGGGACGGTGGAATATAACTATAACATGTAGAAAGCTGTACTTTCACCTGGCCATCATGAAGTGACCTGAAATCCAATGATGATGGTCCTTCTTGCATGAAGGATGGTCTTGTCTTGTGAATAAGTTCATTTGTATCATTCTTTTTTTTTTTTTTAGATTCTGCATATAAGCAATATCGTATGATATTTATCTTTATCTGACTTAAAGTGGGATTGATATGTATACGCTACTGTATATAAAATGGATAACCAACAAGGACCTACTGTGTAGCACAGGGAATGCTGCTCAATATTCTGTAATAACCTAAATGGGAAAAGAATCTGAAAAAGAATAGATACATGTATAACTGAATCACTTGGCTATACTCCTGAAACTAACGCAACATTGTTAATCAACTATGCTCCAAAATAAAATAAAAAAAACAAAACAAACAAATAGGAAGAACAGTCTTGTCTTGGCTGTGCTCCTGGCCCTGGGTTCCCTATCCATTCTCTGTAGGGAGGAGGATGGGCGGCGCCGCCTCCTCCTCACAGAGCATCCTTCAAGGCATGTGTGTCAAGTACTGTCTTTGTTAGCTGTGGGTATATTCATTACCATATATGATTTCTTCCATTTTGTTCCCTCCTTCAAGTGTTATCCAAAGATACTGTTGAAAAAAGATACTGCCTTCAGTTGCTTTATAATAAAGGTAATGAGTGGCTTTGAAGCGTTAGCCTAAGCCTGAGAGCAAAGAGGTTGAGCACGGCAGTGTCATGTGCAGCAAAACTCACTTATTACCGCTGCCCAGTGGCTGACACCATCAAGCATGCTGATGAGGACATTTACAGCAAAATCCCCTTCATTTCAACTGTGAGCCTTTCCCCATTGTAATAGGAAGGGAGGAACTATTCCAGCTAGGTTTTTTGTGTAGTAGAACAATAAAATACATACAGAGACCTTGCTTTGGGTCCCTGTTCTGATGCTGACTAGCTGTGCAGCTGTTAGGCAAGTCATTTAACTTACTGAAGTTTCTGTGTTTGCGACTCACAACGGAGATCATGATTACAGTACCGGTCTTCCCCACAACCTTATTTTGAAGATTATGAATGGTTATGATAATAGTTACATTATTTTACTAAGTGCTTTACATTTATTATTCTCTTCAATCATCAAAACGATACTAGGAGCAAAGTGAGATTCTCTTAGTCTTATAGATGAAAAACTTGAGGTTTAAAGAAGGAAAATATAAAAAGAGTTAATGTTTTCAGAATCTTTTTGCAAACTGTAAAGCCTATGTGAGTGTCAGTTTTTTCCTTAATTGAATTATAGTCCATTTTTTATTTTTTAAATATTTATTTGGCTGCACTGCATCTTAAGTGGCAGCACATGGGATCTTTGATCATTGCTGCATTGCAGGATCTTGGAGTTGTGGTGTGTGGGATCTAGTTCCCTGACCAGGGAATGAACCTGGGTCCACTGCATTGGGAGCGCAGAGTCTTAGCCACTGGACCATCAGGGAAGTCCCTGAGGGTCGGTTCTTGATGTTAGATTATAGTACTCCAAGGCCAGTCCTGTGTGGGTTGGAGTCCTACCTCTTCTTTGTAGCTGTGTGGCCTTGGGCAGATGACTTGAATGTTCTGAACTATTGTTCCTGCCTCGTCTGTAAAGCACTGTTGATGATGCTCACTTCATAGGTTGCTTGTGGAGTTCCGTATCTGGCACAGGGTCTGGCACACAGTGGCACCATGAGCTGGATTCCTGCTTTCCCAGCCAGAAAGTTCCCCCTTTTTGGTTTTTGTATAGAATGTTGACAGCGATTCAGACATATATTTTCCCTTATCTAATTTTAAGTTCATAGAACATGATTCTCTGTTGGACATCTTAGATCAATTATGATTTGCTTTAAGGTCCATCTTAGCTTCCTTTTACAAATTGGTACTGGTTTTCAGAATAGCTCATAAAAGATCATAGTTGCTAAGAAAAATTCCTGTTCGATTTTTCACAAGTACTTAAAAAATTTTCCCCATTTATTAAGTGATTTTGTGCAAGCAGAGCTGCTTAGTAAGACCTGTCTTTGTAGTCATTTCGTGTGTGTGTGTGTGTGTGTGTTTGCAAGGAGGTATTTTTAGATAGTTTAGCTGAACAGCAATCTGACGTCTTTAGAGGAGACATCAGTTCATTATGTGGATACAAATTCTATGCTTTCAGCTTTTATACACCAAGTCTTAATTTAAATCTGTTCTTCTTGCTGTTTCTAACGAAAGAGAATATATCATGGTATGTATTCTATTTCTTCCTAAGGCTGGCCTTTCTAGTTAACCTTTGCTTAGAGAAACGATCAAGGTATAAATGCCTGTATTTGCTCACAACTTAATATAGATTATAGAAGCATGGAATTTTGGGTCATATTTAAATATGCCATTATACATCATGCTACACAATGTTTTTCTACTGCGAAGTGATTCAGGGGATTTAAAATAGTCATTATGGGCTCATAAATGCTGCTTTCTTATAAGAAGAACAATTTAAAGGCCAGGATGTGGGAGTTATATACCTCTTAACTGTACATATTGCTTTATCGGTTCAAAAAATGCCTTTTGCTTTGTGAAAGATAATTTAATGCTGAGCATGTAAGAGGAACATGGTTATTTGCTCTTGTTGCTCTAAACAGCGTTATGTATTAAGTTACAATAATATCTTCTTCTACCTGATTTTATTTTCATCTTTTTTAAAATTCTGAGGAAAGAAACCCTTGCAGCCTAAGCAAATTACTGTTAGCTGTTTGTGATACTCGTTCTCACAAAAGGATGCTTTGGTTAATAATAAGCATAGAACGTATATATTTGTTTTTCTGATTTTATTATAGCTAATTTTGGGAGGTCATTCATATAGAAGTTCAAAAGATTTTTACAATTAATTTTCAAAAGTGTTCTTTATTCATTTTCCAAAATTTAGAATTTATATCTACTTCATGTCAAAATGTCAGAGCTTGAGTGAAAACTTTTGTTATTCATTCAGATGTGTTTTCTGCATGGTGTGAAGCTTCCAGGATTTGAGGCATGGTTTATAATCTCTAATTCAGTTATTTGATAACGTGTGAACCAACTGGGATTTTAGTGATACTTTAATTATTACAGTGGAATTCTTCATATTTTATGTGGTTTTGTAAACAGGAAGTATTATCATATAGAGATGAGTTACTTAACCCAAAGAAAGATGTGATCTTAGAGAGTCAGGTTAATAATGAGCATGTATCTGAAGATGCAGAGAGCTTTCATTCTTCAGGAAAAAAGCAATAAGCAATATCTACGTATATAGAGGAGTTAGACAGGACGTTTTTGTAGTATGAAAAACAGAGGAAACCCTAAAGCCCTGACATTTTAAAAAACCCTTTCTTGTTCTTAAAAATTAGTGGTGTTATGTAACCATTTGAGAATTTAGCTGAAGCCTGATATTAAGTGACTCAGATTCCTGGCTTCTTAATGATGCTTCTTTACAGTGAAATCCAAGCAGTTGCCAGATTCTTGAGCCATGAGTTCATTCTCCCTCCCCTCAAAATTTACATGCAATCAAAATTGAGACTCAAGTGCCAGAAGAGGTGTGAGCGCTGAAATTCTTATATGCTAAGTGTAACACACTTCATGTCAGGGTGTTTCTCAGTGAAATCACTGACATTTCAATTTAAGAGAAGTGACCAACTTCAGGCTAAAGTTTCTTTACTGGAAAGTGGCATAAAAGCTCCTGAATCTGGCTTTGTTGGCCCGTTTTCTTAGTTCCCAGAGCATCTGCACCAAAATAACCATTGTTCTTTCAGAACTGTTTTCCCCAAATCAACCGAGAAAGGCCCCTGCCTTCTTCTGACACAGCAGTGTGTGAACCATATCAAGTAAACATGCTCTCCTCATGTTGCCAGATGTTTTCTGGTCTCACCACTGACTTCGAGGGAGACACTTATATAAGCTGCGTCTTACACACATCATTCCAAGGAACCTTCAGGAACTGTGAAATCGAACACTTCAAGAATTTTTCCTAAGGTACCTGGTAACTCTAACCACGCTAAGGAGGATTCAGGATGGAAATATTAAGGATGTAGTTAATTGTCACCACATCCCTCACCCCCTCCACACACACGCACACACACACACACCCCGCCAGTCATTGGCACTGAGATTAGGGAAGCAGTGTCCTTGTGGGATGTCTCGTACCTGACTTCTCAGGTGTTCGTTCAGATTGACACCCCATCCGCCCTTCCCTGAGTTAAAGGTGATTAAATCTTATTTTTTTGTTGTGTTCACTTCAGATCTGACCCATCATTACCTGGAATATATGAAATATATAGAATTCTTGGCAATTATGTAACATGCCACCTTCCCCCTCTTTTCACCTTGCAAGTCAGTTATTCACTTTGGAATTAAAAGATGTCTTAAAGTACTCTCTCTGCATTGACTAGAGATTATTTTTCACCTCCAATACTTTTCATTTTTTTATTCTCCAGTTTTCCATAATTGGAATACATTTCTCATTCCCCAGTTTCCCACAGTTGGTAGAATACATTAGAAAAGGCCTTGTTCAGTCATATGTGAAGATTTGCATATATCTACTTTGATATGAAGCTATCTAGTTTATACACATCAGAGAGTAACAGAGACGACCGTGACCACCTAGGGAAGAGGCCACACAAAAGAAATTAGCATTTACATCTGGTTTGCTTGGTATGTTTTGTTATTGGTGTCTTGGTTACTATTTAGTTTTTCTTGATTCCAATCTTCAAGTGAGTCCTCTGAATTGAGATATAAAAGGAAGTAGCTTTCTATCTCAGGAGGTTTGTTAATCCTATTGAAAAAATTGAAAGCATTAAGGAGTCGACTTTATTTACAAAGGCACCGTAAGTGAGATGGCAAACATCTAGCCAAGCTCATATCTCAGCTGAACTTTTATTAGGTTTATACATTAAGAGGAGGCACAAGGTATTTCTCACTTTCTTTAAAAGAGTCTGTGGGTAAAATCCTAGATGCTGAAGCCAACTTTACTTTAAAATATAATTGAATTTCTGTGTTACATTCCTGTGGGGCTGTTTTTCTTCTTTTTGCTAGTAGGTATCTAACACCTTTACATTAATGGCTCAGCTCAGAAGCCAAGAAAACTTGAGACCTTTTACCTTTTATTACCCCGTCTATTTGTTGATTTCAAGAATCATTACCTCATTACCTCATCACAGGATGGATCAAAATATCCTCTTCCTCATGATCATAATCATCTCGATCATCATTTATTATTTTTTTATGTATTAATTTGGAAGCACTTAACGGGCAACGGGCAGGTGAAAAGTTTTACAAAGTTTTTCCCTCCAAACCAGACATCTGCTGGTTGATTGTAATAAAATTCAGGACTGTATATTCTGTTGCCCATGAGATACTGTGATGTTGTCACCTTGGATTTTTTAAAAAATTTTTATTGGAGTAGAGTTGATTTATAGTGTTGTGTTAGTTTCAGGTGTAGCGCAAAGTGAATCAGTTATACATATACATACATCCACTCTTTTTAGATTCTTCTCCCATGTAGGCCATTACAGCACATTGAGTAGAGTGGTCACTTCGGATTTGACATGGCCAAAATGTGACTTCTGTGTGTTCTCCCAACCACCATCCCAAGAAAGAAACCCAACCAACCAAGGAGGCAGCAAACGCTTATGGTTCTCCAGGTTGCCTCCCCTCGCAATCCTTGGCGTCACCACTTACTGAGAGATTAAAGCCCCAGACCCATGAATTATCTTTGGTTCTTTGGGTGGCCAGAGGCTATGTGCTCTTCCACAAGTCTCATTTATTCTGCCCTCCTGATTGTGGACCCTCCTCCAACATCTTCACCCTGGTCCAGGCTGCCAGCATCTTCTCACTTGGATGGTTCCCGCTGACTTCTGGTGCTCCCCTAACTTCTAATCTCGCCCTTCTCTATGCCATTCTTCACAGAGCAACCCACCTTATCTTTAAAAAAGACGAATCAGGCCAAGCCATTTCTTTTGAGACTCTCCAGTACTTGGAATAAAATCTGCACTCCCTGCAAAGCTGTGCATTAAATGGGCTCATCTTGATCTCTCTGTATCCACCCCCCAGCTCCTTGACCTTCCTTTTGTTCATTGAACAGAGCAAGCTGTGGAGTCTTTCCACGACTTGTTCTTTTTTACCTGAATTCAGTCTCCTGTGGCCTTCACCTGGCCAGCTCCCAGACGCTCAGATCCCAGGTGCCAGAGGGTCTCTTGCCAGGCCAGTCCAGGGTAGTCACACAGGCATTTCTGTTATAACACATTTAAAAAATTATCTGTCAAGTGTTTATTATTATGTTTTTGTTGTTGTTGCTATTGTTTATGTCTTTACTGCTTATTTATTATGTCTCTCCATTGAAATGTAAGCCTCCCGAGAGTAGGGACTTAATCTGTGAGATTCAGCACTTTTTGTGGAGTGTCTAGGATATGTTTACCGTGAAAAAGCCATTTAATAAGTATTTATTGAATGTGTGAGAGATGAATTAATAAAAGTATGATAATACAGCTATAGGCAAACATCAGAATTAGCAGATAATTGTTTCACCTAGAGAAGGTATTTTTTTCCTGTGGCCAGATAAACTTAGGTGAAGCTGAATAGGGTCTGAAGACGGAAGGCAATGTTTACACTAGCGATCCTAATGATAAATTAGGATTAACCTTGCTAACTATCAGCATTTTGTTATAATAAGTTATGTAGTTCTTTAACATTTATACATAAAATATGGAAATAAATATTATTCATCTAAGCAGCTAAAAATTTCTGGGGTAAGCTGTTCAGGAATTTGGGTTGATATGAAGTTCTAGACATTCGGACATTCTATTTAGAAAGAATATTAATATGGGTTGCATGAAGGATCAAACTATCTTTGAAGGCCTTCGGTATAATTCACTGCCAAAACCAGGTCAAGGTACTTGCTTGTGTTTTTACGTAGTGGGACCTCGACTGTCTAGCATTATGAAGGTTACATGCTTTTCTAAGAGCGTTTGTCTTATACGTAAATCATGGAATTGAGGTTAAAATTAATCCTACATTAATTTTGGTTTACACAACATAATAGATCATTAGTAATGAACTCCAAGTTACTTTCCCTTTTAGTATTTTGTTTTTCAGAATACTTGTTTAAAAATAATAATGCTACAATTTACGTTGTAGAAAACTTGGAAAATATTCAAATTAATTGTTTTATTATATGAAAGTAAGACCTGGATTCTAGTTTTCAGAGTGCCATAACTAGTTCATTTTGCTTGACATAAATTCCCACAACTGTGAAATGAGGAGATTATGCTAAATAAATCTCTAAAAAACCCTTCCTGGTCTGTAATTATACTTTTATACAAAAACTTGCATTTGCATGATGCTTTATATTACTAAAGTTCTTTCACATCAGTCCTCTGTTCTCAGAGCTGCCTTGTGAGGCAGGCAGGACAGACCTTGCTATGTCTGCTCTACACTGGTGAGGAAATTGAGCTACAAGGAATTAAAATGATTTCTTGAGTCCCACAGACCGCTTGGAAGTAGCCATGTATTCTTTCTACAATTTCATATTATAATTTATGACGTCCTAATGCTAATCGCTGGTTGGGAACTTGGTCAAAGTAAGTATTCATTTTGTTAGTATATTTAGTAAATTACCACTCTGTAATAACTTGAGTGTTTTTATTATCTGACCCCTTGTTCCTGGGAAATTTGGTCAGGCACCCACCCGCCTAACTTAGAGGAGGCCAGAACTGATTACTAAAGTGTTGTAGCAATCAGTGACACACAGCTAATCGCCCTGATGGAACTTTACGTAGATGGGATTTTATCTTTTGAGAAAGTTAAGCAGTTGATTACGGAGGCCCCTCTAAGCATCACCAGGTCAGGTTTTGAAAGGCTATTTTGTTTGTTTTGCTGTAGTCCCAAGGACACACCCGACTCTATCCTGACTGTCTTCCCATGTCCATTCTCCCTCCCCACCACCCAGACAGAATGATTTACCTTTTTTAAAAAATTTATTTTATTGAAGTATAGTTGATTTACAATGTGTTAATTTCTGCTGTATAGCAGTGACTCAGTTATACATATATATACATTCTTTTTCATATTCTTTTCCATGATAGTTTAACACAGGATATTGAATGTACTTCCCAGTGCTATACACTAGGACCTTGTTGTTTATCCATTCTGTCTATAATAGTTTACATCTCCTAACCCCAAACTCCCAATCCACCCCTCCCCCTCCCCCCCCACCCCTTGGCAACCACAAGTCTGTACTCTGTGATTCTGTTTCTGTTTTGTAAATAAGTTCATGTGTCATATTTTAGGCTCCACATATTAGTGGTATCATATGGTATTTGTCTTTCTCTGTCTGGCTTACTTCACATAGTGTGGTAATCTCTCGGTCCATCCATGTTACTGCAGATGGCATTATTTCATTCTTTTTTTATGGCTGAATAGTATTCCATTGTGTGTGTGTGTGTGTGTGTGTGTGTGTACCACATCTTCTTTATCCATTCACTCCGACACACAATGATTTAGAAAACATTACTGGGTCCTGTTACTTGCCTGTTTAAAAGCCCAGGGCTTCCCATTGCCCTTAAAAAGCCTCCTTTGTAGTTGGATTGGTTCCTACTACTCTGAGCTCGTTTGTACCCCTCTGCCCTCCAGTCACCTTGAACTTGGTTCTGTTTCCTGAGCACCCCCAGGTTCTTCCTCCCTCAGGGCCTTTGCCCTCTGTATTCCTTCCATCCGTCCGTCAGGCTGTCCCCCAGATCCCTCTTTGGCTGGATCCTTTGTGTTTACTCACCTCTCCTCTCAGATGTCACTTTCTCAGAGCAGCCTTCCCGGTGCCCCGCCTACAATAGTCTCCTCAGTCCCAGCCATCACAGTCCATTGCGTCATCCCCCCTTTAGTATTCTCTATACAGTACCAATGATATCTACAGTTATTTTATTTATCACTGCTTATCCCTTCTTTCACCTTCCACCTGAAGCCCTCCTGCCTCCAGAAGGATAAATTCCAGGCAGGGCCACTCATTGCCTGATAATGAGCTCCTATAACTATGCCTGGCTCACGGCAGTCAGTCCGTGAGTATTTGTTAAATAATTAATTAGATGAATGAATCTTACAAGTCTGAGTAGAGCCCAAACACTCTTCATCTGCCAGGCTTCTCTGTTGGACTCTATACAGACAAGAACTCAAAAAGTTTTGAGTCCTGACTTGCAGGAACTCCACACTAAGTACATTGCTTAATTATGCTTGCTGTTAACTTAGGTTTTGTATAATCTCATCCTTTTCCTTCTATTCATTGTCTTTTCACTTTTTTTCTGGCAGTCTTACCTATAATTGGTGGCAGAAAGGAGTGACTATGGAACTGGGAGGGAGAGGCATGGTAATTCATATTCTCTTGGCCTCAGTATCCTCAGCTCTAAACTAGGGTTAATTGTTCAGTGATTTGTGTGTTTATTCAGCACTGACTGTATTTCAGGCCCTTTGAGGCAAGCGAAAGGGTCAGTGATGGAAAGACAGCCGCGCTCCCTTGTGGACTCACCCAGAGAAGGCTGGGACAGTTAGAGCAGCGGCTGCTGTAAAGGGTGGCTGAGCTGTGAGTGACACAGGAGCATCTGACAAGAATGTCTCGCCTCCAGGGGGAGAGGTTAGGAATTAGGAAGCACAGGCTGAGGATACCCTGCTAGGACGAGGGAACAGCAGAGACCGAGGAGAGAGAGACGGGGTTGTGGCATTTAAATAACAGTAAAGAGCTTCCTAACCTAGTGCGGAGAATGAGGGCCCGAGAGGCATATGCAGAGATCACAGGGAGAAGAGGTGGGTGTGGAGGTCATGGGTGTGAACCTTTCCCTGTGGTATAGAGGGTCCTTGACGGGCTCCTGGCCGGGGATGGGCGTGATCAGGTGTGTGTTTTTCTATCCTCTTTTAGAAGTTCACTCAGCTGCAACGTGGAGAAGAAATAAAAGGGAAACAAGGGATTGTTGCAGGAAGCAAGACAGGATGATGGTGAAGCAGTGGCATTAGATGAAGTGGGAGAATGTCTCTAAATCCCCGTCAGAGGGTCTTGCACGCAGTGGGCACTTGGCTGATTTTCTAAGTTCTTGTTTCTGCTGAAGGTGAATGGAGGCTTTGTAAGTTCTAGGCTAGGGAAGTTAAATCAGGTATATTGGAGGACATTTTCAGGTTGTTAGCACATGTGTACACACACACACACACGCGCACACATACACACATGCACACATGACACCACAGATGATATGAAACCATTATAAGAGTCCCTAAGTGTATCTTGATTCTGTTTCATTGATTTAAATTTGGGATTACTAAATTAACATGCATACGCATACACGCTTAAAAGTTCAGAGAAAGTAGTTGAAGTTTAAGGAAAGTAAAAGCTTTTTTTAGATGTTGATGTTTATTTAGGAGGAATGTGTTTTCTAAGACAGTTGCTCAATTGATTATGTAAATGACCTTGCAGATGACTGAGAAGGTCATGAGAAATGTTGGCGCCTTGACAGAAGTGAGGGTATTAAAAAGGAGTCTCCTTTATGAGGCCACGTATGCTTGACTGTGTTCTGGTCATTCATACTCTTCACCAGGTGATACAGGGTCTGACGTTT
Source organism: Hippopotamus amphibius kiboko (assembly GCF_030028045.1). Lineage (NCBI taxonomy): Eukaryota > Metazoa > Chordata > Mammalia > Artiodactyla > Hippopotamidae > Hippopotamus > Hippopotamus amphibius. Next base: position 89,480,754 of record NC_080188.1, read on the forward strand.
ACCAGTCTAAACAAACAAACAAAAAAGGGAGGACAGAGGAAAAGAAAAATCTATTGGCCTTCATGCAGTTTACGGGGATACGTCTCTGTTGGCCCTGGGCAATGAGTAATGCACCACAAATGTTCAGTTAATTCTCCCCAGTGCCCTCCAGACAGAGCTAAAGCAATGAAATTATCTGGTGTGCCCAGGTTGACACACAAAGCCCTTGAAAATAGACATTAAATTAGATGTCTTATCACTGCAGTCCTTGGAAATAAATGCTAAAATGAATATCTTTATCATTGAAGTAAAAGGAAAAACTGATATTCTAGACACATAAAATTAATGCCTACTATTTTTTGTGAGTAACTTAAGGGGGATAACATATAATCATTTTTTGATTTAAAGATTATTGTCTAGCTAAGTTGTAATACTCATCACTGGAAAAGCAGCGGTTGTGGTCGTGTTTGAGTGAAACGTAGAAATGAACCATTAGCGGTAGAATCTGAGATGTCATCTGAGGTGTCATTTGAAATCTAGATAGTTTCCTCTGTGTGTGTGTGTGTGTGTGTGTGACCCAGATATAAGAGGAACAGGGTGGGATTTTTCAGTAAATACAGTTGTATAGCCAGTGCGCCCAGAAACCGTGACTCAGAACAGACACAGCTTCACCGCTGAGTCGCTGCCTGTGGGACGTCCAGTAAGACGAGCTATGCAGCTCTTGTTTGCTGCTGGCCTCTTGGAACAAGTTGTAATAAACACCTTCTTTCTGTTAAGTTGTGTGGAATTACTGTTGAATATTTCTCCGAAAGGTAGTATCTATCCGCATTAACCATTTTAGGAAAGGGTTTAAATTCACGATGCTGCCTTGTGAGTGCGCGGAACCCCCATCTCACTCAGGATGAAGCCAGCATCACTCCCACCGCTTTCCCACATGATTGCACCCTGGGTTCTCTCTCTGCCCTGATTCCCTCTGGTTTTCTCAGGGCTGGTGCTGACTTCCTAGCTGCTCCTTAACACACTATGGCCCACCGTGCCTTTGGCTTGTGCCCTCCATGGCCTTGTGCACGGAATGCGTGCCTCCCCCCGTGTATCTGCAGGCTTTCACTCCACCGAGGTCTTTACTAGGATGACACCTTAGCGGTGAGACCTCCCACCCTCTGTATCCTGTGTCCTGCATTGTCAATTTTAAATTACTTACCTCTGTATGACATATTCTTATCTGTTTGATGGTCTTCCCTCTCCACCCCCAACTTCCTACACCCGCACACAAATAACAGGAAATAAAGGATTCCCAGGGAAGTAAAGTTTCATGAATTCCTATTTTTCAAAAGAGTATAGCTTACATTTCAATAGAAGTATTTTTTTTCCCAAGCAATCAATCTAGTCAATGAATTCTTGAGTACTGTACTCAAAATCAGTTGACAGAGTAGGTGGCTTCTAGACTTAATTTTCCATTAAACCTATTAAGCAGTACTTATGAAGGACAAATAATTATTTTGGAAGTCTTATATTCGCATGGTGTAATATTTGCATCTTGAAATTTGACTAAGTATTAGTGCTCTCTGACCCCTAGGGTGCTGAACAAATCCGAATCTATTTTATACTGTCTTTGGTTCATGAGGAGGTACTGTGATACTTAGTTGATATTGTTTTGAAGTTGAGTGAAGAGCCCAATAATTTTTCATAAAATGTTTTGTAGTTGGCTTCCTTTGGCTTAGGAGTATGTGCGTGGAACCCCCGATCTTTCCATCTCACTCAGGATGAAGCCTAGACTTCTCTCAATTTTATACAATTTTATATAACATTTTATACAATCTTATACAAATATAAATATAACATACTTTATAAATGTATGAAATGTAATATATGTATTACATATATAATGTGTATCTATATACATGTATGTAAGTGTGTTTGTATAAGATATGTATGTGTGTAAGATGTATATGTGTAAGATACATATATATATAAAATGTATGTGTGTGTGTATATACACACACATATATATATCTAGTAAGATGATATATATATCTAATAAAATGATATGATTAGAACTATCCCTTTAGGAAATAACTGAGAATATAAAAAACAGTTTTCTCATCTCATTGTCACCTCTTCACTCTTTCCTGGCTGTCCAGTCACTCTGTCACTTAGCTTCTTAATCTTTGCTGAATGCAGTACTTATCACTATTTGCCAATTTTCTTGATTAACCTTTTATTATTTGTCTCTGCCCACTAGTTGTAAGATCCGTGAGAGCAGGGAGTTTATCTTACTTGCTGCTATATTAGAAAACTGGGAGCAGTGCTTGACATACTGGCATAAAGTGGGTTTTCATAAACGTGTTTGACTGAGTAAGTAATGTTGATTTTATCCAAATTGTACATGGCACTCTGAGGTCAGGGTGTCATCAGAACTGTACCTCCTTCTCCTTAAGGAAGATTTTTCGCAAATAGGTCACAAAAAAGTTTCATTGTATTTGTATGAGTTAAGATAATGCTAGCCATTGTACCAAAACAAGCAAAACATAATGGTTCAAACACAATAGAAGTTTCTTCTCTTTTGCACAAAACCTGAAGCAAGTACCCTGGATCCCTTAGTGGACGGTTTCCCTCTGAGCAGTGATTCAGGGGTCCAGGCCCCTCCACCGTATGGCTCAGTTGTCTAACCTTCAGTGCAAAGCCTCTGTTGTCTTCTGACAGAGACTCTTGATGCAAGGAGAAGGCCACGGCGGGTCTGTAGAAGATGCGAGTGAGTAGGGTGTGGGCACGACCTCCATCACTTCTGTGTGTTCGTACTCCGAAGCATGAGCTCAGCGGTATGGCCACCTATGTGACCGTGAGGGAAGCTGGGACATGCAGTCCAGCTGTACTCCCTGGAAGAGGAGGATGTCGGTGAGAAGCTCGCCAGTCTCGGCCGTTTTATGGCATTTTGTTGTATAGAGACCAGGGTGCATTTGCGTTTGGATGTCATATGGCTTTGGTAACTTAAAGAGTTAAAGATTGCTTGTGGGATAATGTCCTTCATTCTGAGTGAGGCTTTCTTGCCAAACCAACTATGATTTTTTGTTCAAAAAGAAAGCAGCTGAAGATCATCCATGATCCCATAGGAGTCTTTCTTCCTTGGCTTGAAACACTCATTTCCCTAACTCCACGCCCCCTTGAGCATTTTTTTTTTTACAGCTGGGATAACTGCCCACCGTCCCTCTGGAGCTAATCAGAGTTGTTTTCTAATTGGTCCTAGAAACTGTCTTCTTGTATCACAGATCCCTCCATCTCCAGGGATAGCCACTTCCAGAGCACCGATCCCACTCGGTCCTGGAAACCAGGAGAACTCAAGTTTTACAAGCTGTAGAATATGATCAGCATTACTATTTGATACAAATTTTGCTAAAAAATATACTTATTGGGTTGGCTTTTGTATTAGACAATGAAGCTATGGTTGTATTAGTGCAAAGTTTCTTAGGGTAATTCTTGTTTAAATAAAGGGGAAGATTGGGTTAGAATGTGGCCCCAAACAGTGAACTTTTAGAGTCAGGATACAAAGTGAAAAGCGTTTAGATTTTGGAGCCATGTACCTGGGGGCTTTGAACAAGCCACTTGAACAGTTTGAGCTTCTGTTTCTTCAGCAATTGAGTGCAGTATCTGGGCTCTTTATAAGTATTAGAACAAACAAGCATCAAATATCCACCACATCACTCATGGGTAGCACATGTGCCCCAAATAATGGCGGTAATTATTCCTCACGTGAGGAGAACGTGCACAAAGGAGCTGGGATTTCTCTAAATGAAATGACTTTTCAATTACCTGATTCAGTGCCAACAGTTGTCGTGGATTTTACTGAAAATATCATGGACTAAATGATCTGAAATCCCTCAGAGAAAGGTGTGCTTTTCAGATCAGTAGTTGTTGATAGCTGCAAATAAACTGAAAAGGAAAAGGGATTGTGTGTGTGTGTGTGTGTCTGTGTTTGGAGTGAGAATGGATTGGCTGTCACCTGAAAACCATCATAGAACTGTGTTTCTTAACAGACAACAGGACATTTCCTTGGGCGATGCATTCATGTTATTTAATGTTACCTCAGTATTTCTGTGGAAGACTATATAGTTCATTTTATTTTAGGTTCCAGGTAAACTTTTAGTGCTTGTGATATTATTATAGAACTGTTCTCACTATGCCAGGTGTCTTTCTTTAAGGTGATGAAATTAGTTGACTAGGTTATAAGTGACATGTGTGTGTGCACACGCATGCATGCGCACGTGCTTTTCCTCTGATTGTCAGATATTAGGGGTATTGTATAATGTAGGCAAGATTTTGTTCTGCCAGAGTTAACTACCAGAGAAGGAGTTGCTTTTGTCTCTTATATTATGAGGTTCTTTCTCCATTCATTTTACCTTTTTTTTTTAAAACAAAATAATATGCTTCAATAAGGAACATAAGGCAGTAAGGACCTCAAACAATGCTAGCTTGGAATGTTGTAAGGGTCATGTGGTGGAACCTGGGATAAAGGAGTTAAAGACTTTTTTGTTTTACACAGATTTAATGATTCTTGGATATGTGATATCAATTGCAAATACTGGTTATTACCATAACACTTTAAAGATTAGCTTATAAATAGTAAATGATTTTGTAAAGAACCTGCAAGACAAATGAGAAATCAGCCTCACTAATGTTGCAAGGTGTATCACATACAGATTCAAAAAGGTGGTATATCTCAGGCAGTTTAGAAGGAATGAAGACTATTGGGTGACTCGAAAAGTGGTGTGATGTCAAAATCGTTGATGTCGGAGATGCAGATGTAAAGTTTTAATAAATTTGTTTTATGAAAGAGTGAGAAATTGTTTCAGATCACTCTGTTTCTCTGTGGTTTTTGAAATTTATGCAAGAAACTACATTAATGAATTGACATAAGCAGCCATTTGAGCATTTCATCAATATCCACGAGAGTTTTCAAGTCAACCAATAAATCAGTAAATACATTAAAGTTCAGTGCTTAAGTGTATTCAGCACAGGGCCAGGCTTCCAGGAATCTGTCTCTGCTACATTTTCACTGTGCGATCTTGGTGCAGATCACTTAAGTTTTCTGCGCCTTAGTTTCCTCTTATCTAGAATAGTCATAATACTACCTGCTTCGTGAGATTCTTGTAAGAACAGGGTTCGGCGCATAGAAACTGGTGTACAAGTGATCTTACTGTTGCCTTCTCCTGGAGAAAAATGGGGCACAGCCTTTCATTTTGGAATATATGATACTTTAATCAGATCATACACTTTCTCCTCATACTAAAGGATTCCACTTTACTGTTGAAGTTCGCACGAGTTTTCTATTCAGTGCTTTCTCTCAACATCCAATAGAAAAGGCATCTTAAAAGTATTTGCTTGAAAACATCAATCATGTGACTGACAGCCTTTCAATCAATTTACTAGTTTTGGTTATTTTCCTAAACAGGGATCCTAGTTCTGTTTGTGTTCAGATTATCTTTATTTCATAAATGTAGGAATTAAATTTTAGATTGTAATTCATGCAACTGTAGCCAATGAAGTTTACGATTCATTCATATGTTACCAACCCTAAAAAACACAAGGGTGGCCTTTCTGCCCTTGGGAGAGGGCTGGGTCACAACCACATTGCAGGAGCTGATTCTAACATATAAAGGTTTATGTTTGGACAGAAAAGTGAAATTTTAATGTGTATAAACTATATTTTAATATTGAGTCCTCTCTGTTACACCTTGCTCCAAAACATTATTTTAATGTAGGAAAGTAGCAAAGAATTTTTGGAATAAAGCATGACCACACTTGCACCACTCCCTCCCCTCCCCCGAAGAGGTGTTTGTTCAAACTGTCCTCTAGAGGTGGCCGTGCACTAGGACGGCAAGAATCACACACCTTGTGTCCTGGCCAAATAAATACATGACTTGTGGAGGCTTTTACAGTCAAACATAATGAGGTTGTTCACGCAAAAGCACAAACTCCCCAAGGCGTCATCACTTTGAGAGGATTCTCAGGGATGAAAATTTGAGTGGTTGTAAAAGGGAGTCATTGGACTGTAAGCCTATCATGGCAATAAGGTTATTTACTTTGCAAAATTTAGTACAGTAGTCTAAGCAGTGAGTTCTTCCATATAAATATATGATTTATTTAAAATATAATACGTAGGGACTTCCCTGGCAGTCCAGTGGTTAAGACTTCGCCTTCCATTGCAGGGGGTGTGGGTTCAATCCCTGGTCAGGGAGCTAAGATCCCACATGCCTTGGAGCCAAAAAACTAAAACATAAAACAGAAGCAATATTGTAACAAATTCAGTAAAGACTTTAAAAATGGCCCACATCAAAAAATCTTAAAAAAAATAATATGTAGACTTTGTAGGGAATATATATAATAATTAAACTACTGTAATGGTGGTGCTAGGTATAAGAGTGTCAAAAATAAGTTAGTGGGGTTTTTTTCCCCATTGAATTTGAAAATTGTCTGACCTAAGATGGTGGAAAAATGGCAAAGAGAAGGGAAAGGGAGAGAGACAGCTGCAAGGTGGATTCTACAGGTTATTTCATTGAGTCACTGGACGATGTTATATTCATTTTACAGAGGAAACGAAGGTGCACAGAAGTTAATCAGCTTGCTCATGGTTGCTTGACTTAGCAGGAAGTTGAACAGAAGATAACTTGATATGTAAAATGAGACTTACGTCTTTTGAGCCTGACAGGAAGCTGGGAGAATATTAAGTTCTTACAAATTGTTAACTTTTTGGCAGGTTTCTCCAGTAGATATGAAGCAAATTTTTGTAGAACTGTTCTTGTAAAGCATAGTCATACCAACGTTTCAAAATGTCTACGTGTATTTTAATGAGAAATATTAAATCTATCAGTTTATTAAATTATTATCTCATGATCCTTTGGGGAAAGCTTTGTTTCTTGCCTTTATATATAGTTATGAACAAAAGAAATTGTATACTGTGCAGCAACCTTCCTGTTTGCTTTGTGAAATACTGATGGATGAAGTGTTATTCAAGGATGAGTCCTGAGTCTTGAGCATGTCTTAATGGAGTATAAGAGAAGTAAAAATGATTTCTGATGAATATATTCAGGAGTCCAGATGCTTACTTTTTCTGGTATTCCTAAAGAAATATTATGGGTTAGAGAAATAAAAGTTAACCATAGTATAAAGCTGTCTTTAACACAAGTTGCCAAATAATATTCCTGTGTGACGGAACTTGTAGTATTAGAAAAGATCAGCTTTAGTAAAAGAAAAGTTCTGTGTGTGTGTGTGTGTGTGTGTGTGTGTGTGTACAGAGAAAGACAGAAAATATGACTTGCTTTTAAAGCACAACTTGAGTCCTGCTGTGGGTTAGGAAACAGTGTCTGGAGCTGGTGACTGAGGCCCTTTCTGGGAGCAGCTCAGTTCCTGCTGGTGTCCGGACTAGATTCCAGATGCAGGAATCCAGAGCTGGGAGACCCTGTGTCTTCCACAAGTCTGCAGTGGCAGTTTATGGTCAACACCCTTCTGCGCTGGTTTCTGGGTGCCAGGCCCTCCTCTGAGTGCTTTATACCCAGTCTTTCCCTTAATCCTCACAACACAGGTTTTCAATAAATGATGAATGAATGGAAAATATAGGAGACTGTATTTTCACTAACACAAGGGAAAAATGGGAAATGTGTCCGGGAAAATACCATCTCCTCCCTGCAGAGCTTGAAAATGTGAGCATGGAAAGCGCTCACAGAACTCCAGTGATGATCTGGGGAAAACAAGACTCATTTGGGTAAATTCTTAGGGATACATCTTAATACAAAGCTAGTTTTTGGTCACTGAGTGTGATACTTAATTTACCTTAGGTAGTGTTATTACTCAAGATGAACTGCTTAACAGGGAGGATTCGATAGATTGCAACCATAACCCCAAACCTTGTGTGTTCTGTTGTAGCTGTTTCTTGAAATGCAGTGATTCTGGGGTTAGTTGGGGAAATTTTTAGTTAAATCAGTTTCACCTGATGGTGACAGTATTTTGTTTTGTTTTGTTTAGTTTTGAACTATTGGATTTCTCAGCAGTCCTAAGATGCTGATGCATTGTGGAACATAAAACCGTACTATGTTTCTGTTACATAACCTGTGATACACCAACTCTTTCTTGTAGAGTTGGAAAACATAAACATAAGAAGTTTTTTGGGGGAGAGAAGGAAGGGGAAGAAAGGAAATGCTCAGTCTCTACTATGTTAGCACTACTTTGAGGAATTTTACCAATTTAACAAAGTATTTATTTACTGGTGTCAGAGATTTCAAGGCATCCTCACTCACTGAATCTATGTCCGAACAGAGTTCATTTATTAGCGTGTAATTTTGTAAATGCCAATCACTAATTAATAAATCAAAGACCATCAAATACCTGTTCATATATGAGCCTTAAGTCTTCTGTAGTGCTTTTAACTTAAAGCTAATTTTTATAGCATCCCTGTTTCTCCCACAAAAGAAGACAAAACAAGCTATTGTATAATTGATACCTGATTTTACAAAACTATGCTTAATATTATGTTTATTTTACGTGTTTAAAAATCTGATTTAAATGCATATTACCATTGTTGTTTCTTATGTAATTAATCGTGTTTATGGTTAAACTATGATTCAGTGATTTGCCTGACACTAGCTTATTACAATTGTGATTCACAAGTGCCATATTTCTAGGACTATAGATTGCTTGATCTAGGAAAAATTTGAGCAGTAATATATTCATATAATCAAATATAAAAATAATAGCATTTAAATGATAAAAAGAAACATATAAGTGACTTGAATTGTGTTCTTAATGAATTGTTAAATATTGACTATATTGATGTTAAGATCAAAATGTAAAAAATGTATTAATTTCCCTTTTCATTTATTTAATTATTATTTAATTTTATTCAGGTAACTACTGTGTGTAGTACCAGCTTCAAAAACTTTTCTTATTTTTTGAACAGAATTTCTGTTGTAAGTGGTTGCTAGAATCACAGGATAATTCACAGCCCCATTTTAATCTGAAATTTGATTAAATAGCATAGTGATAGTAATTTAAATAGGCCCTGGATCAAGCCTAGAAAAGCTTGGAATAAGTGAATCTTTTGTCTTTGGTGCGTTGTGCCTTTTTTTTTTTTTTTTTTTTTTTGTATATTTTACTCAGACAGTGAGTTACTGTCTCCCAGGGTTTGTGTTACCTTTTGCCCTCAGGTTGAAACGTGGGTGCCTGTGTTTGCCCCCCAACTCCCAGTTTCCGTCTGGTTCGTTCCCCTCTGAAAGACCCATTTCCCCTGGGCATGGGCTCAGGTCTCCAGTCTGTAGAGTGTGTGGCTGGGCCCCCTCCATACATTTCAGACTCTCTCCTCTTAATGGGAACAACCTGCACACTCATCCCATTCTATAGCATTTAATCATGGGACTCTCGTCCCCATCTATGGGGAAAAGTTTTAAGCGTTCTGAAACATGGCATCTATTCTAATATAAAGAAATACTTAGTTAATAGTAAATTTTATGTGCATTAACTTTAACATCATTTCATTGACTGCACAGAACATAAGTGGTGGTGGGGAGATAAAAAGCTGTGTTTAAAATATTTTTCTGCTGTGCATGACACCTACTGCAATGACTTTTTGGATAGTAGAAGTTACATTTGGAATTGGGGGCATCTTATTCACCTTGATATTTCCTGTCCTTATCAGAGTGTCTGATGTAGCAGATACTCAGTATTTATAAAATAGAATTGAATTCTTAAGAATTAAAGTATTTCTTCTTTTCTCTTTACACAGTCTTTGTGGTTCTTAGCCTAACAAAGCCACATAATTGTGTTCTTCGTGGCTCTAAGTGAGCGCAGATGAATAGATTGTGGAGTACCTTTTCCACTAGCTTTAGAGCTTGAAGCTCCTGGTGCTTTGGCAAAGTGCATTTAGTCAGGAAAGATGATCAGCTGATGGACACTGTCCTGTGAGACTTGAATAAATGTCTAGTGAGTAAACATTCATCAGATGGATACCTCTTTATTTGACATATTCAAGTTAATTTAAAAAAATCACACTCTGTGACACATGTTGACCTGAGTCATCTCTATAAAAGATAATCAATAGAAATCAGTTTATTGTTCTGTAATTACATGTATTGACTGATGCCTTTTAAAGTCACTGAGCCACAGAGTCTTGTTTCTTCAGTTGCCTTTTGCAGTGAGTGACTGCACTGAAGGAAATGTAACCAAGATGAGGAAGGGTGTTTATCCTGGCTTTGAACACATTGTTTCAATATCTGATATGTATCGCTCAGCTGCAAGTAAAATCTTAGTCATTAATACAGCTTGGCAAATTTTGTCTTCACTTTGCTCCTGAAGACATCCTGCAAATATTTCACTATTCTACATTGTGAATAAAACATATAAATTCTCAGTTTGGGGGTTTCACCTGTCTATTCCTTGGAGGGAAATTGTTATTTTCCCAATTTTCTCTATTCATATCTTCAATTATCAGTTAAAAAACATTCATAGTGAGATATACATCATTCTTGCACTGATTTCACACATTTGAATAAATATCTCATTTCTCTGAGCTCCTCCAACATGTCTTTTTATCTGTTTATTTGACATGCGCTTATATGCCCCCTGATTTATGTTTAAATCTTTTCTTTGTATACTTTGTCTCCCATGATGTTAAAAATATTACTTCTATGCAGACTGTATTATTTTTTTCTGAATGGGTATAATATTACTTTGAAAAATTTTTATAATTTAAATTTTTTTAAATTTTTGTGCAATTTAAAGGTTACTTTCCATTTACAATTATTATAAAATATAGGGTATATTCCCCACGTTATACAGTACATCCTTGAGCCTGTCTTACGCCTAGTAGTTTGTACCTCCCATTCTCCACCGCTCGCCTCCGCCCCCCCACCACTGGTAGCCACTAGTTTACTAGTTGTTCTATATATATGTGACTCTGCTTCTTTTTTGTTATATTCACTAGTTTGTTATACTTTTTAGGCTCTGCATGTAGGTGATATCATACCGCATTTGTCCTTCTCCATCTAACTTATTTCACTTAGCACAGTGCCTTGCATGTCCATCCATGTGTTAAGTACTATTACATGTCATAACCTGTTTATCGAGTCAGGTCTGAATGGTTGTGGGTATAAATACACTGGACCTCTTTCTTCAGAACCCTGAGGTATCAAACCCGTTGGTCTTTGTCATGAACCTGCATCACCACCACCCCCACCACCACCCCCACCCCCCCGCCATGAGACTTATTCTAAACTGTGAAATGGAATCTTGGTTTTGGAAGGGGGGATGGGATGAGGGTCACAGGAAAGAAGGAAATATATTGCCAAGGCAAACTCTTAAGTTTTATTTTAACAGTTAGTCTTTATTATTTATCATTCAACAGCCAAATAGGATCAATATGCCAGCAGGAAAGAGAGATGTTATCAGTATGCATGGTGTCAGCATATATTTTGAAATGTCAAGTTTATTATTGGCCAATAGTATACATTTGATGCTATAGATAAATAGTGCCCCTACCTTATTACCAAAAGAATTGGTAATAACTTATAAGAGTGTAAGATTTTAAGGGCAGCATTTTCTTAGCATCTCATTCACTGACTAGCACATAGTAAGAGGAAAAGGACTCAGTAAATATTTGTTGAATGGATGAATGTTTCCTTTTTCAACGCATTTTCTCTGCCAAATGGGGAGTGATAGAAGCACTTGAAGGATGCTTAGTGAATCTGTTCAGTAGACCCAGTTTTTATTTGGAGTTTAAACATAAACAAGTGAACATTGACATCTGTGTGTCTGTGTAGAGATAGGTAAATGTTGTCCATAACCTTCTCGATTCTGTGTTCTGTGAGAGCATTCTTTCCTGTTTTCTCCATAGTGCCTGCGTAGTTACTTGTATAACAGTACACTTTGTCAGTTCTAAGATGCTCATCTTTTTAACCTTTAAACATCGTTTGGGCATACATGAACCTCAAATCTGTTTTATTTAAGCTGTCTCTTGCCAAAGTTGCATTTGTGCTGGCTAACCAATAGTAGGAGACTAATTTGCTCATTGGTGTACAATTTGAAAGTTGTAGCTCATTGGATTCAGTGCTCACCAAGTTAATCTTAACCACCAAACCCACCTGTTTAATTAAGCATTGAATTTAGTATGATTTAAGGCTCATTGAATGCCCATAAACTTTAAAAATTTATTTTGTGATTTTTGGTAAATAGGACAATATTTAGTCATGGTGCACTTAAACAATGAAGGAACTTCCCTGGCATGGAGTAGAGTATAATATGATTTTTAAATGCCTTCTTGGAGTTCTTGATTCCAGTTGTAACTTGGTTTCTCCTGCTCCTTTCCCAGCTTCCTGCAGATTTCACAAAGCTACACCTCACTGACAGTCTCCACCCACAGGTGACCCACGTCTCCTCCAGCCACTCAGGATGTAGCATCACTAGTGATTCTGGAAGCAGCAGTCTTTCTGATATCTACCAGGTAGGAAGGTGTTTTCTTTGTCATTTGCTTCATTTTCATATATTCTGAGGAGCTCTGTGATTCTTCATTGATAGAATGTATAAGGTAAGTATATGTGTATATACATGCACACGTGGACATAAAATGTTAAAGTTGGTGCTTCACACAGACATATAGTATGTTGTATGTTTGTTTCAGGAAGTTGAACTACAGTCTAACGACGTTTGCCTCTGCAGTTACCAGTTATCGGAATTGTGAATAGAGTGGTTACAATGGACATGTTTCCCTGGACTGTAAATATTTTATGAATTTAACAGTAGATGTACTAGGTTTATGACTTTTTCTTGACTAAAATTGTAGGGGGAAACTTCAGAATTATGCTTTCATACTAAGTTTTTCTTAATAAAGTCTTGGGTATGACAAAAGGAAGAGGTGATGAAGACTGGATCACTGAATTATTTTTCTTGCATTATTTTTTTTACTTACAGATTTACTTATGTTTAAAATACATTTTTATGATACTGATGGATAGAAAAGAAACTAGAAGTATGGAATTTCAAAAGTGTTTTTAAAGCAAAATAATTTTAATTGTTAAGGAATAAATTCATTGGCTTAAAAAATGCAAATTTAGGATAAGTGACTAAAATATGCAAAAAAGGTCTATTTTTGTAGTCTTTCAATACAGCTAATATGGGATTTCAGATGGTTTCAAACAAAAAAAACCATAATACTCACTTTACAAAGTATAATTCTTGGCTTCTTAGGAATTGTCATGTGAGAGGGCCATCAAAGAACCTTTCTCTAGAAATATTACAGTGTTTCAGGGTCATTGATACAGTCAGGCAGTGCTCAATTTCTATTTTTAAAAAAATTACTAAAAGTAACTAAACAGTTAGAATGCCATCAGGGCAAAACAGGTCTGTTTAAGTCCTAAATTTAGTACATCTTAGAAAATAATTTTCTTTTCAGGAAGCATTAGGCACCCACTTTTCTGTAATTCAGAGGTGTTGTGGAGAGCTCACTGACTAATAAGTGATAGCCACAAATGCGATACTTACAAATTTGAATATTCTTAGCTGATTAAGATTTTTTAAAATTATTTTGCAATAAGAAATATAATTGTATGGCTCTTTAAAGTAACTTTTCAAATTTCTACTTCAATGCATTAAATGTTAACTTGTAATTAAATCTTTAGGAAGTGGTCCCATTTCAGATTTTCCTGTTTGAGGAGAAAACGGTGGTAGGTCAGGGTAAAATGATTCTCTCTCCCCCCCAACCCTGTAATGCCTGTTTTTAGAAGTTGATTTTTTTAAACATTTATTCAACAGTATCCCTTGCAATAGAACAATGAACAGTATAAGTAAAAGTTGTGCTTTAGCTTATGTTAATTGAAACATCATGATAGAGCCTTTATCTTCCACACTTTGAGATGATTATACACTTTAAAGATCTGTAGTAGGAGCACAGCTTGAGGTTATAGCGGTTACCCTGCTTTCTTCAGGTATGATTCCAGCCTAAATGGAGCCCCTAGAAGGTAAATTTGTAATAGGAATGAAGTGGGTTGTTTATATACTTTATGGAAGTGTATTCTGAGGGGAACTTCCGCTTTATGTTTTATTACTTTGGGTAGATTGGGGAATGGTGTGAGGAGATTCTTGATGGTACTTTGGCTGTCCCCAGCCCCCGTCAGGGTGTCTGAGGATCCAGACCGTGGTGAGAGCTCCACCTGAGTTCTGTAGGGGTTGGAGTTTGCAGCCTGCAGTCCAGCTTTATCTTGGGGTATAGTTGGAAAAGAGGACCCCTGCATATTTTGATTCATTTTAGTTGAGTTTGGAGGCTGTGCATTTCAAACTTGATGACAGGCATGTAGCCTGTTAAGTTTATATCCTTCATAAGGAAAAATCCATAGATGTGTCTAAGGATTTGGTTACTGAATATATAAGACTACCATTGAATAGAGATCCCCTGTTGTTTTAAATCAGAAATTTTTAAGGTAAGAAGAAATCTGGTGGATGCACCTGGTTCAGTGGCCAGTCTTGTGTTTGAATCCTCTACTGCTTTCCTATCAATCAGGCATCCAGTTGATTCTTGAACAATTCCAGGGATGGATAACTGTCTCCCATGGCAACCCTTTCATCTTTATACAGCCTGACTTGGGAGGAAGCTGTCATGTTGGAGTGAATATAAGTGCTCATGAGATGGATACAGAGAGGTTGGAATGGAATGCTGTGTGCTGGAGTGAAAGGGGTAGAGTAACTTTTCTGTGAGGGTTGAAGGAGAGGAATTCAAGAGCCAAGTGGAATCACTAGCCTTAAGAAAAGAAACCTCCTCTGTTTTAACAGATGCATATGATGGTGGATTTGGAGTGGGGAGTCTGGGAGTTGAAGGAGTTTCTGTCTGATGTATCTGAGTTTCCTTCCTTCAGAGTGAGAGGATTGGCAGGTGGGGAGTTTCAAGGAGAGAGACATTTTGAAATAATAGTTTCAGAGAGCAGGAGAGCAAATTGACCAGAGCATTGGAGGCTCAATTGAGTAGGTGCCCTCAAATACAGAGTGATTTCCCTCTGCCCTTGTAAGTAATTTTCTCCACAGTAAGCACAAAGAAAGCAAAGATTTGGCTTCCCCCAGGACGGATGCTTTATTAAATGAGTGTAGTAGAAAGACGGATAGAGCAGCATGCCAAGCTCTTTCTAATGCAAGGCTTTGTTTTCAGAGGCGTTCTTCTAGCTTCGTCCTTTTCTGCCTTCATTTTTAAGGACTATCTTCTCAGAGAGTTCTTTCCTTATTGTCTGAAAAATAGGTCCTACATTTTGGTTCCTTTCCTGGCTGGCCTCTTTTTTCTTTTTCTTTTTCTTTTCATTTTTCTTTCTTTTTTTTTTAAACTTTAAACTGAAACGATTATTACTTTCTGAGTTGTCATGTCTGCCTCCCAGAATGGCCGCTTCAAGAAGGCAGGAACTTCTCTGTCTTGTCTCTGTCTTCTCTGTGGAGCCTGGAATAGTGCCAGGAAATCGTTGGCATTCAGGAAAGATGTGTTGAATGATTGGGATTGTAGTGTTAGACTAGGGGGTAGAAGCTGGAGTGTGAGACCTGGGCATGAAGGTTGGAGAGCCTGGAAGACTGAGGATCATGCTTGTTTTGAAAAAGGGCTGCCTTGGAAGGCAATGAAAGCAAGCTATAAAGTAGAAGGTTATTGGTGACAGAAAGCAGAATACCAAAGTTGGTGACATGAGACAGTGCAATTTCCAGCCATGGTAAGGTCCTGGTTAAGTGCTGTGATTATCAGAGCAGTGACTTAGGTGGACTGGAAATAATTGTACAAAAATAGACAGATTGATGGAACAGAGCGTTCAAGCAAAACAAAATTCATGTGTAAGGATGTAGTAATAGAGGAAACCACAAATCAGTGAAGTGATGGATTATTCAATAAATGGTCTTTGGGGATGGGGGCGTCACTTTAATAACCTTATTTTATGTCATAATTAAGATTAAATTCCAGATAAACTTAGCAAATTCTTAATGGTATAACGAATGATCAAAAGTTTTAATAACTAAAAGATCAATTGAGACAAAGATTTAAAGTCAGACTATTAACTCACTTATACAAATTAATAAGGAAGAGTACTTCACTCACAGCATAACAATATTCAAAGGGTGAGAGTAGGTAATTGCAGAAGAGAACATGCAAATGTCTGTACCTTAAACATTTAAGACACAAGTGATTGAGTTTTTGAGAATTTAAATACGAAACTATTTTTGCTATCAAATGAGCACAGACTTTCTTACTTATAATAAATATTTATAGACATTCTTACACCTATTAGGATTGTAGCTTTGGGAAAGAAATCTAACAGTTTACATGAAGAGCTTTAAAGCATTGTTCTCTTTTAGGTATATCCTGTATTGAAATATAAAAAATATTCCTAGTATAAAATTTAGAACAGCATAAATTATGATATACAAACTGGACTTAACGCAAGCATTGTACTTATTTCCAAGTATATTTTCATACTTTCTGCCTATATATGGTTTCCTCTGCAGTGCCTACTCAACTTTGTTGTCTCAATTAAATAACCACCACTGTTAGCCTTCAATATAAATTTATATCAGAGTCTGACTTGGGTACTATTTGGGTTAAATATGTATGTTTGAAATTCTACACAAAGTTTCTTTCCATCAAGATTGCTTATTAAGCAACCCTCCTAAACACGGGGATATGTGTGTGTGGAGTATTTAACAAGCAAAAAGTTTTTTCATAAATGATTTTTAGGTACTTAATGATAAATGTGTAGTAGTTACGTTGTTTTTATTTTAGTTAACACTTCACTGGCGCTTTATGGCATTTAATATTTCCTCAGTTTCTTCATTTACTTGATATCTTTCAAAACGCAAAATAAACTGGTATTAAGAATTGTATTCATAGTAACAAAGTATATATAGTCCCTTTTGATTTAAATAAATCATAGAGCTTTCAGCACTGATCTGAGAATATTACTAGTTTTTTTGAGACTATTACTGTTTAACTATAATGTGCACCTAAATCCATGTTATACATGTGGAAGGTAAATTAATTTAGGACAGGAGTTAGTTGCCCAAGTGACTTTATTCTTGCTCCTGAGACCACTATAAGCAGATACCTTTTGTTTATTTATTTTTTATTGAAGTGTAATTAATTTACAATATTATGTGAGTTTCAAATGTACAGCAAAGTGGTTCAGTTATGTATGTATATTTTTCAGATTCTTTTCCATTAATATATTATAAAATATTGAAAAATTATAGTTCTCTGTGCCATACAGTAAGTCCTTGTTCTTCACCTGTTTTATATACAGTAGTGTGTACGTTAATCCCAAATTACTCAGATACCTTTTAAATGTAAAGTGTATACGTATCTTTATTTAGAATGAAAGGGTTTAAAGACTCGCATTATCTTAGTAATGTAGTTTGGAGGAAGCTAGAAAACAGCAAATGTTTTATGTTTATATAAACATGTAAATTCTTAAACATTTTATGTTTTATGCCTTAGCAAAGCAGAACACATTTTATTACTCTTTTATATTTTAACTATTTTCTTTATGAAGACAGTCAATTTAGAAAACTGGGCGAAGTGTTATAGTGCAAAGTATTCAGTAGTTTGTGTTGGTCGGGCCTGATTTTGAGTCCTGGCACAATTACTAGGTTTTGTTTTGTTTTGAACAATTTACTTAGTTTCCCTTCGTGTTTTCTCATCTGAAAAATAGTGGTAATAATCCTAATTTGCTGAATTGATATGAAGATTAATTATTATATACTAAAAGCAGTCAATGTCGTGCTAGATACACAGTAGTCATTCAGTGTAGAATCACTGTTTTTATAATTATTTTGTAGCCCTTTAACCAGAACTTAGTGGGTGCAGTTAGCCTGAGAGAAATTTTTATGATGTGTAAGAGATATTTAACAGTGTTCGGTGTTTTTTGGTTTGTTTTGGTTTGGTTTTTTTTGACAAATTCTGCCAGTGTAAATTGTGTGCAAGGTTCATTGCTGGGGTAAAGGGGTACCGCACAGAGATAGAAACGGGTCCCCTTGAAGGGACTTTGATGTGGCCTGTCACTAGCTTCCTTTTCCCTTATTCAATCCAAGAACAGGCCTATGAATGTTGAGATGTGACTGCAGCTTCCTGGTGACAACACTGGGTTCATAGAGGTTCAGCGTCTTTGTTAAAGTCACATGATGAATGCTAGAGCTGAGGTTTGAACTGCTAACCTCTGCTTTGTCTGTTCGTTTAGCGGATATAAATTCAGTGACTCCCGGGTTCCAGGCACTCAGGTTTATTAGCCTTCTCCCCTGGTAGACTAGTCAGTGTTCACTAAACCCTTTAACTCCTTTCAGTCTCCAAGTGTCTCATTGTTCACGAAATTAGTAGGTTCCCAAGAATTTGTTCAAGTTCGATTTAAGATGTATTACTAAAAGGAATTCTGTAGTATTTTAACATAAAAATGGGTATTTATTTTAAATAAAAATAATCCAAGTTACTGGTTTCGTGCATGTTGTTTTATGGATACTTTCTTAAACAATGGAAAACACATAACAGGAATAGAAAACAACTAATGATTGTTTACACAGATGAGGTGGGGGGAGTTCAGTTTTGGAGAGCTTAATCCAACTCACATTGGAAAATGTTTTTGTTCTGTGTTAAGACTTAAATATAATTTGTTTAAATGATCGTAACGATTTCTTTGAGATGGTGTACGATATATCTTTCATCTCTTACCATACGTTAAATGTCTAAAAATTAAGAAAAACGTTAAGTTATATAACTATATTACTTAAAAGTGTTTTGTTCTTATTTCTATCTTCAGTACCTCTTCACTCTAGGCTAATATTAAAAAATGGGGATATAGAGGACTGATTGTATCTTTGAAAATATAAGGTGATGAATAATAATCTTCAGTGTTAAGGTGAAACTGGGCTGAAAATGTAATCACAGCAAGCATTAGCAAATTGTCACATTTGTAGGCTGTAGAAATAAGGTGGCGATAACAACAATATTGGCCTAGTTTCTCTGCTCTGAGCCCTGGCATACCATGTCACATCCACTGCTGCTTCAGTATCATTCTAGAATCCAGAGACAATTTAAGATAGAGATATGAGTAGATACACACTACTATATGTAGAACAGATAACACCAAGGTCCTACTCTGTAGCACAGGGAATTATATTCAATATCCTGTGATAAACCGTCATGGAAAGGAATATGGAAAAGAACATGTATGTATATGTATAACTGAATCACTTTGCTGCCCACCAGAAACTAACACAACACTGTAAGTCAACTATACTTCAGTCTTTTAAAAAGTCATATATTAGAGATGTGCTGCTGAGTGTGCCTCAGTTAGTTCTCTGGCCCAGGCGGCAGGGCCTTACGGCCGTCCCACCTGGAGCATCTCTGCTCGCCGTGGTCCTACCCAGGCAGCAGTATTCACTACGGCCACTGCTGAAAGAGCTTTTGTAGAGGTTAGGCTTCCCATTTTCATTTATTCTGTCTTCATTAGGTATTCTGTCTTCAATTATTTTCCCTTTAGGGTTTTCTTATAATGTATGTATTTTAGTTCAGGAAATTGTACCTAAGAACTGAAGTGTGATTAAAATTCTTTTGGTTAAACTTTAGAAAATATTCACACATGCTTATATTGCTCCAAAATGTTGAATTAAATAGTATGCTCTATAATGAAAAACAGGACTTTGTTGATACGAAAATAATACAATTCACCCTTTGTTAATGTTTATTAACGTAAACTCAGTGATTAGAAAAGGTATAGGTCCTGCTATAAGCCACATTCATGTGTTAAGTATCTCTGATAAGGAGACAGATTAGGTTGTAGCTATGACCCTGGAGCCAGAATTCTTGGTTCTGTTCTTGGTTTCATCATAACCGGCAGCACAGTCTTGGAAAAATAATTGCTTTTTACCTGAATGTTTGGAGAATAATAAAAGTCGATGATGGCACTTACTTCATAGGATTGTTTGAAGGATTAAACGAGTTAATACAGGTGAAGCACTTAGAGCTGTTCCCAGCACCTTGTCAGTATTTGGTGTTGGCTTTTTATTATCAGGTTCAACATTTTATATTTTCATCTTTCATTTACTTATTTTAATCTGTATTTGCCTGTTCTTAAAAATAAGATAGCTTTATTGTCTTTGAAAATCACGTGGACTGTGAGTTATTTGAAGTTGGTAAACTTTATGTTTTCTACAACATAGTTTTATAATAAATTGTTTCTAAGAGTACTATTTTACTTGGAAAACCATGTTTATGATGTTCAAAATTGATAGAGTTGATATTTAACTGTAGTCATTCTTACTATGCTTAAGCAGTTAGTGGATTCTGGGTACATATGTCAGATGAGGCCAGTGTGATGCATATATACATATTGTTGAGATGATCGTCACAAAAGCATATGGAATAACCTGAAAAGGGTAATGCTTCTAGGCTTGAGATACCCCAACAGAAGAGACCGATTGAAATTTGCGACTCTTGATTCAGACTAAATAATTGTTTTAATCACAGAATCGTAATAAGCTGCGTAATCATAGTTAGTCTCTCTCTAGAATTAAAAAAAAATTCTCAAAAATTTAAGAGATTGGGCCATTGCATTTTTTTTAACATCTTTTCAGCACTAGAGAGAGAGTAGCTACAGATTTGCAGCTATGAATAAAGACAGTAGCATACTTAGACTTTCTTCCTTCTCTTCATTCCTGTTACACCTGGTTCCTTCAGACATTCCTAGGCTAATTTTACTTTTGCCTCATTCTTTCTTGATCTTGATTACTTGAAATTTGGTTGGTGCTACAGTCAACTGTGTTGAGGAATGAGAAGAAAGACTGTGTCACCTACAGGCACGTAGGGTCTTTCACACCTCTGGTGATTTGTAGTTGGAGAGTGGACACGAGGTAATCAAACAAATTAGTAATGTTTTGTTTGCATATTTATCAAGTAATCTTTGATTCGCTTTTTCACGAAGACCGTCTATTTAGAGAGAAGTGGTTCAGTCTTCTTGGCATTAAAAATCTACACCAGAGCTTCCTAGGTGGTGCAGTGGTTGAGAATCCACCTGCCAATGCAGGGGACACAGGTTCGATCCCTGCTCCAGGAAGATCTCACATGGCGTGGAGCAGCTGAGCCCGTGCAGCACAACTACTGAGCCTGCGCTTTAGAGCCTGTAAGCCACAACTGTTGAGCCCATGTGCTGCAACTACTGAAGCCCAGGCGCCTAGAGTCCGTGCTCCACAACAAGAGAAGCCACGGCAGTGAGGAGCCCGCGCACCACAACGAAGAGTAGCCCCCACTCACCGCAACTAAAAAGAAAGCCCGCGCACAGCAAAAAAGACCCAGCACAGCCAATAAAAAAAAAAAAAAAAATCTACACCAGTTCTTTGGGGGAAGGAATTGTTCAGAATTAATTGTCACCGTTGAGCTTTTAGCTTAAGCTATTCTCTTTGAAAAATGGAGTGAAAACAGATACTATCTTTTTCTTATTCTACAGCGTTTCAAATGCCATATGACACGTAATCAAAATTATTGAGATAAAGTCATTAATCCTAACTGAAAATTCCAGAAGACATAAAAATCACTCATATTTTGTGAAAGTAATTCTTTTACATAGTGCCTAGTGCATGAATATTTGTTAATATTGAATACATGTAACTTAGTTATGGAAAATTAATATAAAAATTTTAATATTTCGAACTAGACTTGTTTTTATTTCTTTTGGGCACAAAAGATTTGCTTAAAAAAGTTTACCTCTCTCTCTCTGTCTGTCCATCTATCTACTTATTTTTGGTCTGTTTTAAGGCCACAGAAAGTGAGGCTGGTGATATGGACCTGAGTGGGTTGCCGGAGACAGCAGTGGACTCTGAGGACGATGACGATGAAGAGGACATTGAGAGGGCCTCAGACCCTCTGATGAGCAGGGACATTGTGCGGGACTGCCTGGAGAAGGACCCCATTGACAGGACAGACGATGACATTGGTAAGTCTTGGGGAGAAAAGGAATCTCATAGTAATTTAAAGAATTTAGAGGTAAGACTGTGTGATATAGCAGAACCCAAGAATAATAGGCTTTAAAAGGTCATTCATGTATCAGTTTCCCTTGGCATTTGTTGAAAACATTTTTGAAAAAATTAATTTTACTTAGTCTGTAGCTTCAAGAGACTACAACTAATAAAAGTTCCTAATAAAACCCTTCTAACACGAGCCCTTTCTTAGCTTACTCTAGGACAAAAAATAAAAGTAGTCTTACAAACAATATTGCCTCTATTAATCTTCTTGTGCACACTCTTCCTAGAAAGCTGGAGTTTTTCTTTGTGTGACCATCAGTTGGGTGGCAGTTGGTACAACTGTCATATAAATGACTTTGCCTCTCCTCTGGTTCCGTAGGAAGGTGAAGCTCAGGGAAAGAAGAGAGCAGAGTGTCAAGTGAGCCCTGCCTGAGCCTGGGGATTGAGGGTCTAATCGTACCCTAAGGTTAAGAGTCTAAGTGGCTTTGGTGTCACTTTCCCCTTCCTCGAGATTCCCTTTACCAGCTTTGCCATCGCAGCAAGGGTTGATTGTGTCATGACGGTGTAGAGTTCAGGCATGCCTTTTGGCCCCTGCTTCTTCCTTAGACCCTTGGGATGAGAGCAGCTTCCTCTGAGAGTATCTCTACCCCGCAGGTCTGAAATCTGTAAGGCCCTTTCCTGAGCGGGATTATCTGCTCTTCCACGCCCCCAGCTCTTTTGGGGCCAGTATGTATTTGTAGGAAATTCAAGGAACTGGGTCTTGTGGAATTAGATATAGGACAATATGGGCATCACTATGTGTGAGTGGCTTGTTGCTTGTGTTTTGAGGGAGGCAACATTGTATATGTGGAGGACCTTGTACCATTTAAGCTCCGTACATATGCTGGGGAATTAAAGATGGAAAACCAGAACCTTGGGTTAGGTGTCTAAAATATAACAAAAGCCATTGATAGGAAATTGCTAACTATTTAGAGATGACTGTTATGTGGGGTGAGCGTCGGTCATTGGCTGATGTGACGGAGCACCTTGTATGGCCTGAGGGTCTCCTAGGTCCTGGCAGCCCGGTGGGAACAAGGCACGGAGCCCTGGTCCTGCTGGTGTCTGAGGAATTAAGTGGGGGTTGGGGGTGGTATTTCCGGGAGTGCACTGAACAGGGGCTGTTTTAGGAACGGAGGACTGTGAACGCCCTTTTAGAACCTCAGACCTGAATGAGGTGGGGGGGAAGCCAACTGTGCCTGTGCCCCCAGCACAGAAGTGCCTTCTGCAGTAAACCTGGGTCACTGACCTTTAGATATCTGTTGGAGGAAGGGATGTAACTGCTTCTCACAAGCTCATCTTCCTCCTCACATTAGCCCACTTCCTCCTCCACCTGGTCCTCTTCCCAGTCCTAAGGTGCTCATAGTTACAAGTCTGAGGCTTCTGCAGCAGGAAGTGAAGTGGTCCTGTGTCATCCCTGAAGACAGACAGTTCAGCTTCCTCACGTCTGATACCACACATTCCTCTGATTTCCGTTGTCCACAGTTTATTTCACCCTCCTATTCTCTTTGTCCTTGCCTGCTTCTTTTTCTTTTTTTCTTTTTAAAAATTTTTATTGGATTATAGTTCACTTACAATGTTGTGTTAGTTTCAGGTGTACACCAACGTGATTCAATTATATATACATACTCATATATTCACTCTTTTTAGATTCTTTTCCCGTATAGGCCATGACAGAGTATTGAGTAGAGTTCCCTGCGCTATAGAGTAGGTCCTTATTAGTTATCTATTTTACATACAGTAGTGTGTATGTGTCAATCCCAATCTCCTAATTTATTACTTCCTCCCATGTTTCCGCTTTGGTAACCAACCTATAAGTTTGATTTCAAGATCTGACTTCTTTTTCAAACTCTCTTTATTGTAGTTTTAAAGAGAGAATGAAATTGGAAATGGGTTTGGTTTGCCATCTTAAGAATCCTTGCTCATAGGGTTTTTAAAAAATGAGATCGAACATTGCTGACAAACAGATTGACGTGGAGGTTATCCTTTTTGACTTTGCTCGTGTTAGTATAGTTGTGGAAGAAAATTATGATTATTAAAATATATGTAGCGTGTTATTCCTGGAAATTTAAGACTTTCACTTCTTATCTGAGAAATTTTCTCCCAGAATTTCTAGAAAGCAAGAGCTATGCTGATTCCTACAAATAAATACCAAGCTATTCTTTTAATGTGCTTGTTGATATAATCTCTGGATAAATTACTTGTAGCTGATTACTAATACACTTGTAAGCAGTGATGACTCAGACACTTGCTCCTATCAAATATATTTTTATTTAAAATAGTAAATCACTATCATTAAAGATAAGTGCTAGTGAGGTTGTTTGATCTACACGCAATCTTGCAAGATCTCTTACTCTGTCTCCTCAAAATAAAGCCACATGTGAGAACGCTTTGGCTTGTTTGCTGTTACTCTTGTTAAGTCTAACTCATCCTCCAGTATTTAGTTAAAACGGACGCCTTTCACGTGAACTACAAACGTCTGTGTAGTTGATGTTTTGTCTGGATGCCTCTCTGCCTAACCACTTTCCTCTATCCAAGGGATGGGGCCTGTGTGTGTTTTAAGTTTAGTCAAATCACATGGATGGACCTAGAGACTGTCATACAGAGTGAAGTGAGTCAGAAAGAGAAAAATATCGTATATTAACACATATATGCAGAATATAGGAAAATGGTACAAATCAACTGGTTTGCAAGGCAGAAACAGAGACACAGATGTAGAGAAGAAACATATGGACACCAAGTGGGGAAAGTGGGGAGGGTTGTGGGGGAATGAATTGGGAGATTGGGATACCAAATGGTACACTCTAAATATATGCAGTTTATTGTATGTTAACTGTATCTCAATAAAAGTTCTAAAAAAAAAAAGTTTAGTCAAATCAAATTGCTAATATTTTATCATACTTTTAAAACTGTAGGAATTAAAAAATTTCCCTTTGGGTTCCCACAGATTCTTGGGTATGCGTTTGTGTCAGTACTTTGAAGAAAGGCACATTATTCATTTTAGCTCTCCAAACTCATAATTCTGTAGGTACTCAGTTGCTGAATGGTTATAAATTTGTTTTGTTTGTTTTTTGAAGCCTTGGCACATTAAGGTAGAGAACTGCTTTGATCCCTTTCAAAGAATTCCTTTTTTCTCCCCCAGTTAGTATACCGTGCAAACACACACACACACACACACACACACACACACACACACACACACAAATCTACAGGGTTTAAAAAAAAAAAATCTTAATATGAATTATTTCCTATATAAAATTAAACCAAAGCAATAAGAAAAGAATTTTCTGTATTGACTAAAGCTTCTGGTGTCTGTAAGTTGATTATTTGGCTTTTCTTTGTGTTACATTGACTAGAAAGAAAGGTGGTTTTTTTTTTTTTTAATGTTTAATGTTTTTCATAAACGGGAATATTTCTTTCCTAACAAAGTAACATAGATCACATTAAAGTATTATTCAAACAGATTCTCCCAGGCCGTGTAGCATAAAGCGGTCCTGGTTCTCCCATCCACCGCTGCCTCTCCCCGTGTGTCCTGGGAGCTATCTCGTTTCGCCTTCCCAGCTCTGAATTCTTTGTGCTGTAATCCCTGTAACTCTGTGTGCTTCCTGAGGCATCTTCAGGGCTAACGCTCAGCTTCTGTGTCAAAGGCTTCCGTTTTATGTTTATTATTTTTTTTAAAGATCGGTGATATAAATTCTTTATTTTTTAAAAATTGCTGTAATCCTCCAGTGTAACAAATAAGAGAAGTTATCACAAAACCAGTGACACCATTATTGAATCTTTGGGAGTTTCAAAAACCCTTGGGTGTTGTCTGGCTCAGTGTTTATTTTTAATTTTTTCAACTGAGCCTGGAGAATTATGCACATTTACTATTATTATATCTTCTCTGACTCCTTTATCATTTATCCTGATTATATGTGATACACAGATATTTTCTATCCTGTTGTATTTTTTTTATGTTAGTCACTTCCTCATTTATCACAAATTGATTTCATGACCCACTAATGGAGTAGGAAACCACCAGAAAGCAAGACAGACGTCCGTGCAAGCACTTCAGATCTTTGTTGCAAGTATTAGTGAATACGTTTTATACTTCATATTCATATGCTTCATACTCTCCGATCATGTGTGGTGGTAATTTGACTTTTATTATTGTCTAAACATAGTATGTTACATTTAAAACATATCTGACAATTTCTGGTCTCATTTTTCTTAAGGTCACATGTCTTTGCTTGTCCAAGGAAATTTAGCTCTTACTAGGAGAGAAAAATAAAATAAAATGCATATTCTAATACCTATAGCTAGTATTTTAATACCTTACAGTGAGGGGTGGGAGGTGATAGCTGAGGAAAACAGAGGCAGGTAACAGCAGAACTAACGGTGATGTGGCAGCCAGAGGACCGTGATTTGTTTATTTGCCTTTATGTTTCGTATCAAAAACATGTATCTGTAAAACAATAAACCCTGCCTCCAGTAGGTAGTAGGTATGGGTCATCTCTTGCCGTGGTATTCAAAATTGTCTTATAGCTGCCCCCAGGTATAAACATATTTTATGACATGATACAAACACACCTACTCATTCCAGAAATAAAAGTTTCACTAAACAGAACTTATTCTTTCTGTAAGTGATGTACTCTGATACTCTTGCTCCTTCTTTTTTAAAAATGATGTCCTGACACATCAGTCTGGGTCAGGTTGAAGAATGCTGTCTTGTTGGACAGAGTCCCTGGGTACCACTTGTCATTGGTATTCTTCTGATTAC
The DNA here is from genome assembly GCF_030028045.1 of Hippopotamus amphibius kiboko. Taxonomy (NCBI): domain Eukaryota; kingdom Metazoa; phylum Chordata; class Mammalia; order Artiodactyla; family Hippopotamidae; genus Hippopotamus; species Hippopotamus amphibius. The sequence continues at coordinate 89,507,527 of NC_080188.1, forward strand.
CAAAGCCACCCTCGTAATGAAAAGTCTTACACAGGAGGGATGACGTAGGGTCTAAGCAGAACAGACATTACCAAGCTGGACCGGAAAGCGCCACCTGGTCTGACCTTGTGGAAATGTAATGTTTTCACAGAATGTATCTTTGGGCTATACATTGTTTTTGCAATTAACAAACTGTATCCAACAACATAAAACTTGTTACTAAATCCTAACAGAAGGAATGCGCATAGGGACCGTGTCATTCTGTGAGGACAAGAAAAATGTAGTGGAATTTTTACTTAGCCAAAAGTTTGAATGATAGTGTGAATATAGTAATAATGACCATTATAGCAGTTCTCGTTTATTGAGTGTTTCCTCTGTGCTAAGGACTTTATCATCTTGATTGCTTTTGATCCTCAGAACTGTCGGGTGAAGGTGGGTATTATATTATTCTTTTCCAAATGAGAGAAACATGCCCTAAGGAAATGAATCAACTTCCCCAAAGTAATTCAGCCAGTAACACACTGACACACACCCTGTGGTCTTCATCACCACCTGTGATGTCCAGCCTGAGCGTGGAGGCAGACAGTCCTGCCACCTCCTAATTATAGGTCTTTGAGCTACAGAGTCACTGCCACCTCCTAATTATAGGTCTGAGCTACAGAGTCCTCCCTGTGAAATGAAGAAGAAAGCATGCATCTCATAGAGCCATGGTGAGGATTAAGGAAAGAACTTAGTAAGGAGCTCTTGCTCAGAAGAAGCTGTTTGTCCACAGCACTGCCAATAAGAAGTGAGCAAACTTTGTTTTTGTGCATCTGTGGGATCAGAAAAAATATATCCATTTTCATTTATCATATAATGTTGTAAACTTGTTAAGGGATTAATTTTTATGGATTTGTCTGATCCACAGGAAATATTCCCTGGTTTCTAAATCCTGGAGTATCTTTAGAGCAAAGGTGGTTTTTTCTGCTGCCTGTTTTGGGCAGCTAGTTGCCCAGAGGCACCGGAATGGACCTACTGACTTTGTGGAGAATTCTCAGACCGCTATTTTATTTCAGCTTATCATTTCATCCCTTAACAAGCCTTAATAAGATCACGGCTCATTTTCAATAGAAATTCCCCATTTGAAGTTTATTAATTTCTTTATTCCCATTGGAATTTGAATTGCACTGTGTCCTGTTGCTCCTGAATCAAGAAGACAATGTCACTATTTCCACAGTGACAGAATTCTTTGTATACCTGCAAGAAATTTGACATGTGCTGAAGATAAAGTAATTGTATTGTTCAACAGGCAGAATTGTAGGGCGTTTAAAAAGAAAGAACCATAGCGCATTCTTTCTGAATGTTTGTTTTTGAAAATAGTTGTCATTTTTTCGCACGCCTTCTGCTTTTCAGAACAACTCCTGGAATTCATGCACCAGTTGCCGGCTTTTGCCAACATGACTATGTCAGTGAGGCGGGAGCTCTGTGCTGTGATGGTGTTCGCAGTGGTGGAAAGAGCCGGGACCATCGTGTTAAATGACGGTGAAGAGGTTAGGAAATATTTCTACCACTTACAGCGTCTCTGTGTGAGCCTCACTCAATACAGCAGATGAACAAAAACCCCATTCTTCTTCTTTCCTCCTTAAAAACAATGGGCAACAATAACCTTGAATCATTTGGGAATTATGATACACTCATTGTTTTGTCAAAGTCTTCCAAGTCCATTATTTTATTTTCTGTTATTTGCAGTATTCCAGATGATCGGGATAGAAACATTTTGACATTTTAACTTTTCAGATTTTGCGACTTAAACATTCATAATACAATACTTCTTGTCAGAATAAAATGATGTTCTTATCAAGGCCATGGTGATCATTTTATCTAGTTTACATGTGTTTTGGGGAGTAGAAGACATTTTTTCCCTTGTATCATTTAAGAGGGGAATATCCACAGGCATGAGGAGAGCAGAGTGCTGTGCAGGCATCTGGAAACCCGGGGATCCATGGCTGTGCTTTAGTTCCTGTTCTTGTGAACTTGGCAAGCTGTACTTGGGTTATTTGTTCCATCTTTAAAATAAAGGATCTAAATCATTTGTAGGGACTGTTCCAGCATTTACAGCTTCACGATCATGATGTTATTTTTTGCTCTGTCTTCGTTTTTTGGAACTAGCTGGACTCCTGGTCAGTGATTCTGAATGGTTCTGTGGAAGTGACTTATCCAGATGGAAAAGCAGAAATACTCTGTATGGGAAATAGTTTCGGTGTCTCTCCTACCATGGACAAGGAATACATGAAAGGAGTGATGAGGACAAAGGTGGATGACTGCCAGGTATAAACTGTCATTAAAAATGTATATTCTGTGCTTAATGAAGAACACTTACATGTGCAGTTGTGGTAAGATTTCTCGGCTTGTATACGTAGGTCATCTTTTAGTTATAAAGATTTAAAAGTAGGACTATGGCTTTTAGTGTTATTACACACCAGGACATTAAAAACAAATCTCCCTTAAAGTTATTTGGACTCCACAGAACTAAGCATTCTGTAAATGTGTTCAATTAAAAACACGGTGTTCTATAAATGTGGTGTTTTTAAATTTCCATCAATAATAATTGATAATCTAGTCATCAAAAAATATGGTAGTAAAATGCCCATCATGAAGAGAAATTATATGTATGTTAGTAAAGATGCTGTGATACAGTTATGCAATGTTTTTATTTAAATACATGCAAAATAAGGAATTGATTTTAGAAGTCATTAAATTAATCATAGTATGAATCAGGAGAAACACTTGCTGGCAAAGAAATGACTGCTGATAAAAAGAACAGTGTCAGTATTGATATTATGTTAATATTCATTATTAAAAAGCATTTAATAAAAGACTAGAGAGACTATCAAGACTAAATGTGAAATTTAATTAAATCGATCTAACAGGTAACCTTCTATGTTAGTGTGAAAAAATTTAAGATGCTTTTATTATTTAGTATTTATAATTTGTCTTAAAAATTGTCCTTGAAACATAAAATAATATAAATAAACCAAAAGAGTTGATTTAGGCTTAATTAATGTTACGTGCTCCTTGTACTTATTAGTCTGTAGTCTGAAATGCATCTGAATATAGCTTATGCTAAAAGAACATCATTGAATTTTTATATTATCTGATAAATGTAAAATAGTGCTCATTTAAATTTTCATTTCAAATGTTTTACTTACTAAAAAGAAAAATGACCATGGCTGTAAATAAAATCGTCTTACCTAGAGAATAATTTTGCTAAATAATTCCTCCAGTGAGCACCATAGAGAAAAACAAATGGCTATGAATTCAGTGTTTTGAATATGTAATGCCAGAAGAGCTTTCTAAATATAGCCAGCTCTCAATTATTTGGCATAACAGAGGAAAACAGAATGGTAGGTAAATCTCAAAGTCTTTATTTGGCCTCAGAATGTATATTTAAAAGGGGGTCATATGTGACATTTCAGCTTTAGAATTATATTCCAAAAAAATAAAAAATAAAGCCAAACTAAGTCAAAACAAACTGGAAAATTGTTAAAGGTTTCTCTGTCATGTTATCCTTCTCAGTCTCTCCCCGAGCCCTCCTACAAGTCGGGTTCACTAGAGCATCTGAGTCTGTCTCTGTCCTTATAGAGCAAGTAAAAGTTACTTTATTTCTGAGAATTCAGCTACTACATTAGCACCTCGTAATTGGCCAACCGCTTTTGTTAGAAATTTTGTAATCATGGGACTGAAATGATATAGGAGGCATAGAAATGTTTCAAAATAATTGATAAAAATATTATATGACTTAATATTACAGAGTGCTTAAGTAATGTTAAATATACCAGATAACATTAAATATTTATCCGGGAGTTCCGGGAAAGGAAGAGGAGGTAGATGTTAGGAAGAGAGTTAATCTATTTACTGGATGAGGAATCAGCGGGAAGTCCAGAGTGATAGTCGGCAAGGTAGACACCAAGAGAAAACGCTAATTGAAAACGAAAACTCTGATTAAGATAGTATTAGGCTCCTATAGCTCCTGATATGAGACTCCCAGATGTACGAAGAGGGTCAAGGGTGCAGTATCTGCTAGAGAAAGTCTTTCTTACTCTGCAGGCCACTCCACATGCTGTAAAAGGAACTTGAAATCAGGGATTCAAGAATCACCCTTGTGCCTCCACCCACCCATCTCAGGCCCTACGTTCCCTCCCTCCAAGTTAAAACAGGCATGGAGAACAAATTTAGATAGTTTAATGCAAATGCTTATTTGGGATAACACGTTAGTGTATTTCTCATAAAATGTCACTTATTTGTCAGAAAATGCACATGTCACATCCTCCTCTTGTTGGGGGAAGTAAACAGTGAGAATCACATTTTTATGCGTAAAAAACGAGGATGTCATTCTACTGAGCATGTTGTAGACAGTCAACGATTATTGAATGAGATGAACAAAAGTGGTGTTTCCTTTACCAAGAAGAAGCAACCTTGGCTGGGATTGGCCCTCATTTTCTTATAGTTAAGTGAGTTCCCAAAATACATCTCCGTTACGCCTGAGGACCCAGCGTGAGTGGATTCAGTTTGACATGTATCTCTATCTGTTTGGGTCCCCTGATGCACTCAGAGCTCAGTGCTGTGTTTGCCCTGCTCCCTTCTGTGTGCCCCTCTTCCCATTCCTTTTTTTTGGGGGGGGACACCACTCAGCTCATGGGATCTTATTTCCCCAGCTAGGAATTGAACCCGTACCTCCTGCAGTGGAGGTTGCGGAGTCTTAACCGTTGGACCATCAGGGAAGTCCCCTCCTCTTCCCATCCTTGTCCCCTGCTGGGTTTGAAGGACAAAGGTAGGGCTAGGCATAGACGTCCTTTGGTACCAGGTGATTGGTCACGGTTTTCCATTCCCCATCCACGCCTTTTCCTTTTCTTTTTTCCTCTTCCTGTCCCTCTTTTCCTTTCCCGCTCTTCTACTTTCCATCTCCATTGCCTGCGTCTTGGGCCTGCCAGTGACACCCAGCCATGGCTTAGTCCTGCCCTGCACCCTTCAGCAGGGAGGGAACACTTGGATGCCTGTGTGAACAATTAAGTATGAACTCCGTTGCAGATGTAGAGTACCAGTTAAATAGATCTAACATCTTAAGGTAAATCTGTTAGGCTCATCTTTTCCTGAGACCATGAGAGCTAGTGATGCTTTGAATTTTAGGAGTAGTTTAAGGAGAAAGCAATTGCATGGATATAGTCAAAGCTGACTGCTGACTGCTCTATATATTGATTAAAGTTTAACTTTACTTCATTCTTTTATCATTTTCAATAGTTTTATTACATAAAAGTTGTTTGGGCATGTGCCCAAAAGAAAATTATCTTGTGACATAAGTTGCATTTGCCCTTTTATAAATGAAATCTTGCTTGAATTTTTATTTCATATTAGAGTGCCAAGATCATACAGGACTTTCACCTGTGAACAGCTATATGAAACTATAAAACCTCACTAAAGCAATTATAACTCACAAATTTTCAACTGGCTTCATCATACCAATTAAAATGATATTTTTCAGATAAATTTCATGTTATATATCTAAAAACCTCAAAGCAAAAATAAATTTGCTAATAAAAAATAAATGTTTTCATCTAAAATTTATTTCTTTTGAGATATCAGTTCTATATGGCCATACAGAAGTTCAGCTTGGAAGTCCTTTTCTTTTTCTTTTCCTTTTTTGGATGGTATTTCAGTTTGCTGCAGAAGAAATGCCAAAAATGTCTGTCTAGACACTAAGAATTTCAAATCTAACTTTTTAAAATTTAAGTCCTTAGTCAAGAAGATTAATTTTAGTACAATTTCTCTTCAAAAAGCATTTTCTTTTTATCTCTCTACTTACTTGTTTTAACTCAGAGATATATTTCTTTTTTAGGAGATAAATGATATAATTATGTTCTCTAAAAATGAGTATAAGAAAGAATGCCTAAAATTATTTGGAGACCTGGGGAACAATTTTGGTACCCTGTAAAAATAAAAAAACTTAAAAATATTTTTGAGGCAGGAAACTAAGGACCACATATTTTAAACCTGTGGTCAGTGTTATGGATATGAGTTTGGAAGGGTTTCTTTGGCATTTAAAAAAATTTATTAAACTATCCATAATTACTTACAACAAAAGCCTATGCTTTTTTGCATTTTAACTTTTGATTCTAAACTCTTAATAGAAAAATTAGTGATATTATATAAATCAACTTGATGGAAGAAACTTATTATAGTATGCTCTTTCTTGAGTGTGAACCGCTGCTACTAATTCTGTAAAACTTTATTATGCAGAAAGTATGGAAAATATAGAAAAGAATATTAAACAATGAAAGTCGCTTGTAATTTGCATTGCTCAGAAATAATAATTATTAACCTTTTGTTATATTCCAAGATTTTGATATGCATGAATAATTTTTTTAAATTAGCAAACATGTACTTATGAGACATTGGGCAAATTAGCCTGCTCTTGGCACAGCCGTTTCCTTATCTGTACAATGGGGATAATAGTGGTACCTTTCTCATGGGATGGTTGGGAGGATAAAATGAGAAAGTTCCTATAGGGCTAGTGCAGTATGATGGTGGTGATAATGATGTCATCATCGTTATTAAAATCATTACTACAATATTTGGTTTTAATTTCTTTTTAAATCAATGTATTATGAATATTGAGCTAGAAATCTAAATGTCCTATGAAAATATGATTTTAGATGGCTAATCTTTTATCTTATACGCGCTACAATTTAACCATTCCCTCTTTTCATCTTTTCACATTAAAGGAGAAAAAGAAATGTCCATCCTTTCTTCATTTCTAAATGATTTTTAAAATAAGAATAAATTATTTAAAATTCAGAGAAGACAGTAGTTTTTATTTATTTAAGAATCTACTCTTGCCTCCTCCCTGGCCTCTGGCTAATTTGTGTAGTAAATGATTTCTAGAATTCATTCTTAACTTTCTTTAAAACTACTAAGAAATGTAATTAAATGGTTTGCCCTGAGCCCCGAATTCTTTTATCTTTGGGGTCACCGAGGAGTAATTGCTTGATGTGCAAATTTTAACTTTTTCTTTAAGAGCAAGGATTAACCTTCATACCAGTTATGAGGAATAATCATTTGAGCTTAATAAGTATGTGGCTTGCCTTGTGGACCTTTTTTGAACAGACATTCTAAAATGATGTCTTTTCTCAATATAATAGCAAATTTATAATATCTGCTGCTTGGGTATCTTTGAATTTTGATATTTTTTATTAAAATCATGTTTATTTTTAAATTGTTACTCTCAAAATCTTTTCGGATTTTTAAAACCCACTAAATGAATTATGTTTTAATATCTTTTTGTTTTAATAGGAAATAAAATTTACTGAGCACGTACTATGTATCTATCACAGTTCAGGAACTTTACCTGGGTTATTTCACCCAGGCTCCACAACAAGCCTGTAAAGCTGGTGCGCCTATGATCATCTCCCCTTTTCAGATGGTAAAATGAGGACCACAAAGAGATTTTCCCAGGATCCCATAGTGAGAGGTAGTAAAGCTGAGGTTTGAATCAGTTCACCTGACCCTAGAAGCCACAGGGAGGCAGGGTTGGGGCAAGTAAGAGAATTTCTTCTGAAAGGCAATTTTATGGTGATTTTATTAACACCAGAGAGTCCCAGTTTTTTTACCTGCCCACTGATAGTACGGGGGTGAGTCAAAAATTATTTGCACTCTGGCTGTAGAATTGATTTTAATTAACTTTTAGAAAACACAAATACATCATTTCAAGACATAATCTCCTTGCTTTCAATACACTTTGTCCATCTGCCAACAAGCTTTCATATTCTCTCATTGAAAAAATGTTTTAGGCTGAGTTGTGAGCCACGAATGCACCGCTGTCTTCACTTCTTCATCAGAAGTGAATCTTTGTCCTTGTAGGGCTGCTTTCAGGTGACCAAACAGGGGAAAGTCTGATGGAGCAAGATCAGGACTATAGGGAGGATGCTTTACACCTCAAAACAAAGTTTTTGCAGTGTCAATAGTGTGGGGAGAAGTGTGTGGACATACATTGTCATGCAAGTTCACAGCGCTCTTGGATAGCAGCCCTCTGTGATAATCCAAAGTTTAGGCTTCAGCTCTTCAACAAGCATCTCGCTGTAACGAGCACTGTTGGTTGTTGAACCTTCTTCCTGATAGTGTTCCAATACTGGCCCTTGAGAATCCCAGAAAACAGAATTATTTCACACGTACGCTCAGTGTTGTCATCATCTGTGGACATGGACGGGCGTCTGGCTCCTTCTTGGTGGCTAACACTTGTGCAACCTTTTCTGAACTTCTCTATCCGTTCATACACACTTATTTCTGACAAAACACTTTCTCCATACTGCACACAAAGTCTTCGATAAATAACAGCACCAGGTACACCCTCAACCACAAAAAATGAATCACTGCACACTGCTTTAACATATTCACACCTGCACAGCAGTGACTGGGGAGACAGTAGCCTTGAACAGAAAGCTCTGATAAGACAGCGTGGCCAACAGAAGTTTCAATATAGCCAGAGTACGGATAATTTTTGACTCACCCTCGTATAACAAAAAGTCACAACCTGAAAAAAAAAGTGGTGGTTAGTTAGCTCAGACCCCTGGATTCAGGTTGCACTTTTTAATTCTTAAACTGGAAAGACTACCCAGCAGCTACCCAAATGGAGTCAGTTACAATCCATTATTACATCATTCTGTTCATACTGTTCTTTTCTGTTAGGGCTATAATTCTAACAGATACTTAGACAACCATGAAGAGGCTCTTCAGAGGTTTTTTTGCTGCTTTCCCCAAAGTTGTAAGTGTGTGGGGATTTTTTGTTTTTTTGTTTTAGTTTTTATTGGGGTGTAGTTGATTTACATTGTTGTTAGTTTCAGGTGTACAACAAAGTGAATTATATACATATATATATCCAATATATACCTATACATATGTATATACATATACATATATCTAATTTTTTTTTTTAATCTATCCTGAGTCTACTTTCCTCCCCCAGTGTTTTCTAATTGTCACAGAACAGGCATGAGAAAGGACTGTCCTAATTTTATCTTCTGATTTTTTTCATAGTTAGGATTTTTAATATAAACTACATATAAATATTCTAAAAATGAAACCTTTCTTGGCCAAGGGAGAAATACATTAAAAAGTAGAGAAGTCCGATTAAAGTTCATTATTGTGCTCATTTAGAAAGTATGGGAGAGACATGGAAAAATGTCAGTGTTAAATAATTCAAACACTGAATTATTAGCACTGCTAGGTCTCTTGCAAGCACTTTATCATTAACATGTGACTTACATTTTATTCCAGTTTGTCTGCATAGCCCAGCAGGATTACTGCCGTATCCTCAACCAAGTAGAAAAGAACATGCAAAAAGTTGAAGAGGAAGGGGAGATCGTCATGGTGAAGGAACACCGAGAGCTCGATCGAACTGGAACAAGAAAGGGGCACATCGTCATCAAGGTGAGACAAAGACGCCACATCCCGTGGGAGGAGGTTTTTGGTAGTATCCATTACGACGATATAAGATGCCCCATCCCATTTCTAGGGGTAACTTCACTTAAATGTCATCAATTGTAAAAAGTTTTTGTCTTCCCTGATGAACAGCAGTCTTATTCATTATTGTGTGTATTACTCCCTAGTTCATCTTATGTGGAAGGTTTGAAATCGAGGTACCAAATAGGTACCATTCATGCAGGATGGGGATGACACCTTTGGTTTGTTACAGGGCACCTCAGAAAGATTAACGATGCATTTGGTGGAAGAGCATTCGGTGGTGGATCCGACGTTCATAGAGGACTTCCTGTTGACCTATAGGACTTTCCTCTGTAGCCCGATGGAAGTGGGCAAAAAGTTGTTGGAGTGGTTTAATGACCCGAGCCTCAGGGATAAGGTTGGAAGATATGTTCTAGTTTCCTTTCAAATGTGAAACATTCAGATATAAAGTTAAAGAGACTTTAATATATATATTTGTCATACCAGTTATATTCAACTTATTTTGATGGAATAAGAGAATGTACTTTTTAAGCCAAAAAAAAGTGATACAGATATTGGTTCTTGTTATAGATTTCTAAGTTCAGCTCTAGAAATTTTTTTTTTTAACACAAAGGCCAATACGTTGGCCAAAAAATGTTTCAGTAGGTACTCTCTGCAAATTGTTCCATATGTAGATGTATCTTTGATGTATTTGTGGAAGGAGGTGAGTTCCACGTCCTTCTCCTCAGCCATCTTCATTACCTTCCCCCAACAAATGTTTAAAGTTTAGTTCTGTTGCAAATTCTGTTAAAACACAACCCGTAAACACCTGGGTTCCATGGAAACCTGCACCCTCTGGTTCAGTGGATGGCCAGTGTGCACCAGATAAAAGTTACAGTTTTTTGGTTGGCACCAGAGCAGCCTCTCCTCAGAACCATCACAGGCAGGTAGGCCCCAGTCATGTAATTCAGAGCAGACCCTCTTTAGCAGCTCTTGAGTCAAGCTCTTTTTCAAGGTCAGAGGGGGCGATAAAGTACCTAGTCTGATGAAGTTTGAAAGTTAATCAGCCTGACCTCATTTCTCCTTCCATGTGATGGCGTGGTTTCCATGAGGCTGACTTGGGAGAGGCAGGGTGGGCAAATCCAGAACTGGGCCTACCAGCGAAAGGCCTCCGGCTCCAGTGCTGGTCCTGCTGCTGACTCACCCGTGGCCTGAGAGCAATCGTGTGGATGGTTGATGCTCTTCATTTCATACTCTGATTGTCGCAGGCATAGAAGACCTCAGCTGAGGTCCTTAGCCTTAGTATTGCCTCTGCCATTTGCATTGTGTGTCATCTCATCTGCCTGCCACTCATCTCTTTACTTGCAAAATAGTAATCAGCATCCTTTTGGGGTTGCTGTGGAGATGAATGTGTGTAGTACCTGCTCACAGTAATCTCTTAATGCATCTTAAAGGTATTGGTGGTGCGAGTTGGTAGTATTCAGTTGATGATTTATGAATCTCTTTTTTCTAACCTGGAATATGACTAGTAGACTTTTAAGTTGGCTTCTCAGCTACAAAATTTTAATTTTATGAAAAGGTCAGGTGTTTAGGATATCGTTTCGGGGGAGATGATCATCTGGGTTTCCTAAACTTAAAAACTGGGCGTTAGTGATAATAAATGAGAAAAAACTAACATAAATATTAAGGCTTGACTCCTTGGTGATTAGTCAGGTTATATACTATACTTTGTCACAGTTTGTTAACTGTAAACAGTATTTCAATGGTAGTTTGAAGATTAACTGTATACTGTCACCTCCATTTCTTTACTGCTAGGATAGCATGCTTAATTTTCCCACTTTAAGAGGTTAGTTAATGCTTGAAAACAATGTTATGGAAAATTTCTTTGATCTTATTATTCAAGATTTAGAAAATTAAACTCATATAAAACAAGTACTTTTATATGTAAAGTTACAGTTATACTCACTTCATTTAGTAAAATTTTATTGAGAATTAGGTGGTGTTATAAATATTAAGGATGCCCTTAGAACATAACAGATAAAGTTGTCATCCCCATGGAACTTGCAGTCCAGTGAAGGTCACACAGTCCTTTCTGATACAAAGCGAATATTCCATAGCTGTGCGTGCATTGTGCTGTAGAAAGCTCAGTGTAGGGCTCTGTGAAAACGTGAGCAGGGTAAGAAAGGCTACTCAGTTTTCCTGCAGAGTTGTAAAGTTAAAGTTTCTGTCTTCTTTTGTATTAATTTTGATTTTATTATAATTTTTGTTGTGTCCTGTTTTAAGTATATTTTGAGAGTAAGTAAGATATAAGCTCATTACCGTCCTTCACAGATTCAAAACCCTTTCTGGCAAAACAACATAAAGTCTACATTCAAAGTATTAATATATATTTTCAGAAGGTCATTCTCTTATGAATGGAATCTGAGGGTTGAGTTGATACTTTTCTTGTTCATTGTTATTAGGTAAATTGTTTGTTGGATAACTTTTTGAAATGACTTTAATCGCAGATTTTTGGCACAAGAAAGGAGAAAACCTATTAAAAATCATTGATTTTTCAGGTTACACGGGTAGTATTATTGTGGGTGAATAATCACTTCAATGACTTCGAAGGGGATCCTGCGATGACTCGATTTCTCGAAGAATTTGAAAATAATCTGGAAAGAGAGGTAATATTTGTGATTTTTAAAACAAAACCATCAGCTCTAAGTTCATTTTATTCAGCCCATCTTTGAAACCACTCTTTCTGAACTCTTGTAGAAAATGGGTGGACATCTAAGGCTGTTAAATATTGCATGTGCAGCTAAAGCAAAAAGAAGATTGATGACACTCACAAAGCCATCCCGAGAAGCTCCCTTGCCTTTTATCTTACTTGGAGGCTCAGAGAAAGGATTTGGAATCTTTGTTGACAGTGTAGATTCAGGTAGCAAAGCAACTGAAGCGGGCTTGAAACGAGGGGACCAGGTATGGTATTTCTTAATGCAAACATAAGCGTAAATACTGGTGTCTTTTTTTTTTTTTTCTCCAGTCAATTGGGAAACTGAAATTAATTTTATAACTTTATTTTCAGGTATTAGAAGTAAATGGTCAAAACTTTGAAAATATTCAGCTGTCAAAAGCCATGGAAATTCTTAGAAATAACACACACTTATCTATCACTGTGAAAACCAATTTATTTGGTAAGTATTTTGCAATTTTTGCATACTTTCATTTTTCTCCTTTTGGTCTTTTTTTTTTTTTTTTTTTTTTTTAACACTTAGGTCTTAATCATGAAAAAAATCATTTTATAATCCAAAAGAAGCAAAATTTATAGTAAAATTCATAGATATAGAATTAATTATGTAAGTGTGTAATTAGATCTAAATCAAAATCTTACTTGAGGACCATAACATTATTTTTATTGATAAATATTTTAAATATCTGTAGATTTAAAGATGTATTACTTTAATGTATTCTGAGTAGAAGTGACAGAAAACATACAAAAACATATTCATGGTGTTATTTATTCATTGAAGTAATGTTTTTCTTACAAGATTACAGTTTTAATAGCTGAAGTCTTGTACTTATTATCTATCACCAAGCTCTACAGTTGCCTTTGAATTGTTCAGATTTCTTATAGTGAGTGTTTTGCTGTGTTTGTTTCCTTTTTAGTATTTAAAGAACTTCTAACAAGATTGTCAGAAGAGAAGAGAAATGGTGCCCCTCACCTCCCTAAAATTGGAGACATCAAAAAGGCCAGTCGCTACTCCATTCCAGATCTCGCTGTAGACGTAGAACAGGTGATAGGACTAGAAAAAGTAAATAAGAAAAGTAAAGCCAACACTGTTGGGGGAAGGAACAAGCTAAAAAAGATACTTGACAAGACTCGGATTAGTATCTTGCCACAGAAACCATATAAGTAAGTGTCTGTATAAATTTTCTGTGCATTATGCTATTGTGTTAAAATAACATGCAAAGGTAGTGATGTAATTGGTGTTTGCACAGGAGTGTAAAAAATGTTTCAAGCTTTTATGTCTGAGCTATCTTAGAATCAATATTGAACAATTAAGTTTGTTTTAATCCCATTTTTGTTACTTGCCCACTCCAATCTTCATTAGCGATAGTTTAGCACTTCCTCATTTGCACTGTTTTGTTTCTCATTTGGACTTCTTTTTTTAAAACTTTATTTTTAATTAATTAATTCATTCATTCATTTATTTTATTGGCTGCGTTGGGTCTCCATTGCTGGACGCGGACTTTCTCTGGTTGCAGGGAACGGGGGCGTTGTGGTGCACGAGGTTCTCAGTGCGGTGGCTTCTCTTGTTGCGGAGCAGTAAGGCTCTAGGTGCCTCAATAGTTGTGGCTCGCAGGCTCTAGGGTGCAGGCTCAGTAGTTGTGGTGCATGGGCTTAGTTGCTCTGCGGCATCTTCGTGGCCCAGGCATTGAACCCATGTCCCTGCACTGGGAGGCAGATTCTTAGCCACTACGCCACCAGGAGAGTCCCTCGTTTGGACTTTTAGAAAGCAAGAATGTGTCTTTGCTCCTGTCTCCCCCACAGGGTGGTGTGGTTTCTGCTCCTGTTTGTTTGCTTCAGGGTGTCTTCTCAACCATCAGCATCTGCCCTTTGCCAGCCAAGTCATTGCTGCTCCCAGTTGCTCCTGTTCACGCTTGCCGTTCTCTTTCTCCCTCTCCTCCCGTTTTCAGTTATTTAACTGTTGTCAAGACATTACCAACTGAGCACAGAACTCTTTTCCTTCCTCCCCGTGGGCTCTGCAGTCAGAAACTCAGGTGTATTCTTGAATCTCTTCTTGGCTGTTTGTTTACGCCAGGAGCTCATACCAGACAAAGTTGCAGGTGTCACACTTTTTTAGCTTTGCTTGTCTGCTTACTTTTTTTTCTTCATTTTAGCTCCTTCTGGGTCTATGGATGTTTTATAAAACCCAATTACCATCAGCCAAAATTTTTTAAAATATTAAATTACACAGGTGCCCCTAGTTCATTTATTATATATCCCTCAAACTACAGAGGAGTAAGAGAGAGCTTGAAAACATAAAGGTTATTTTCTTTTTTTGATAATCTAACGGGTCTCACAGAGGAGCAGTACGTATAAGTATTCAGGACTATATCGAGCTTTTCTTTTTTTTAATTCCACTTGAGATAAAATTTCCACGCAAAGATTAGAGAAATATGGTCTAGAATATGCTATTAATGGGTTGAGTGTCAAGCTTGTGTTTTCCCCATTAAACTATAATGATTGCTGTTTCATATCAGCTAGAGAAGACTGCTACAGCTGAGCCCTGAGGATAAGCAGTGAATATGATGACTTTATATATAGCCTTGAGGGTGTGCTTATACCGAGTAAGTTTCTAAGAGACAGTGGATTAGGCCTGCTGGCATTACAGAAAATAGGAATTGATTTTTTTTTAAGTGAGCCTTCTTGATAGAAAACTCATTTTTAAGTGGATAGAAAAAGTTACTTAAATGTAGAATTATTAACAGCACAATAATAACAACAAAAAAAGCTTACATACGAGCCTTTAAAACAATCTAACACGTCAACATGACCCTGGCGAGTATTAATAGAAATGTGACATGTAAGAGCTGGCATGTAATCCATCCCCAGTACAGGGTGTTGGCAAAGGACACAGGATGAGAGTAGTACGAATAATGTTATTCTGTGTATTTAGAAGGATACTCAAAAGCTAGAAGAGGGGAAAAGAAAAAGGATAGTAATTAGATGTGTTGATCTTAAAGCACTGAGGAAACATCTTAAAATAATTTGCATTGAAGAAAATATAATGTTATTATGAAAATTATTTGAAAGCATCCATATATGTAATGTAATTGAAATGAATAGTTATATCTAAAAGAAGGCTCAGTAAACTGTAGGATCTATTCTGTTGGTATGATAGACTTGTTACTTCTTAAATTTTTCTCTCCTAGAAATCAGCATGTGTTTACAAAGTATTGGGGTTTTTTGTTGGTTTTTTTTGGGGGGGGGTGTTTTTAGTTTGGGGTTTTTTTGTTTGTTTTGACAAAGCTACCAAAGTAGTCAAGCAGAAAAATCTTCTAGGTATACTGTTGTTGTTGTTGTTGTTGTTGTTGTTTTTCTCTCTCAAACATTATCAGTATCACAGAAGCTAAGATGCTGGGTGGTGGCAGACTGGCAAGGAGAGGCCCTGGTAGAGTGATGTGAGAAGAGAAGGTAGGGGAGTGGGGAGCAGGAGGATGGTAGAGCTCAGGTCTGGTTGAAGGGTAAGTGGAGGACTGCTGAAACCAGAGGAAAGAGAGGATAAGCCAACAGACTACATATAAAGTTAACACAGGTCAAAAAATTTCAGTAGCAATGAGAGGGTTCAAGAGGTCCAGCAATAAGAGGACGAGCTCAGAGGTGGACCTTTCTGAACTGTCTTTAATATACAGTAGTTTCAGTCCAAGAGTAACCCTGTATCTGTGGATGGCAGAGATACAGGTGAGAGTAAAGAGTTAGATCACCTTGCTAGGTGTTGAAACGTTGCTGAGAAACAGCTCTGAAGATGGCCACTCGGGGGATGCCTGGAGTGTACCACCCAGTATTGATAGCATGTGTGTCAGCAGAGGCCCAGCTGGCTCTGTCTTTGGCCTGAGTCCATAGCATTTGTCTCATGTCATGTAAGACATCTAATATTTTTGGCAGTAAAGTCTGGTTTATATGGTTGAAAAATAAAATTCCACTCATAATGTGAAAGTTTTAATGTTTCACAGAACATTAATCCTTTTTGTCTTTATATGCATGCCTCCATGCACTTAAATGGAAATTTAATTTTGTTGTGGACTTACCTATGAATTTTTAAATTTTTTTTATTGAACTACAGTTGATTTACAATGTTGTGTTAGTTTCAGCTGTACAGCAAAGTGATTCAGTTATGTATTCTATTCTTGTTTAGATTCTTTTCCCATATAGTTTATTACAAGATATGGAGTAGAGTTCCCTGTTCTATCCAGTAGGTCCTTGTTGGTTATCTATTTTGTATATAGTAGTGTGTGTATGTTAATCCCAGACTCGTAATTTATCCCTCCCCCCGACCTTTCCTCTTTGGTAACCATAACTGTTTTCTATGTCTGCGGGTCTGTTTTGTATATAAGTTCATTTGTATCATTTTTTTAATATTCTACATATAAGCAATATCATATGATATTTGTTGTTCTGTGACTTACTTCACTTAGTATGATAATCTGTAGGTCCATCCATGTTGCTGCAAATGGCATTAGTATTTTATTCTTTTTTTATGGCTGAGTAGTATCCCATTGTATATATGTACCACATCTTCTTTACCCATTCATCTGTCCATAGACACTTAGGTTGCTTCATGTCTTGGCTGTTGTAAATAGTGCTGCTGTGAACATTAGGGTGCATGCATCTTTTTGAATTAGTGTTTTTTCTGGATATATGCCCAGGAGTGGGATCGCTGGATCATATTTACCTATGAATTTTGAAGAATTTACACTAAAATCATCTTTAGTCTTGTCCTTGCTTATGTGCCTCTATAATTTTCATTTCCCTCCCAAATAAAGAGGAAGAATGCTGCTAGATTTTTTTTTTTCACAGCTATTAAAAATGGTAGATATTTTGATCAAGCTGTCGTGTCGGAAAGCCTAATTGATGCTAAAGTGTCTTAATTTTATGACATCCTGTTTTATATCCCAACCTTAGTATGATCTTCTTTCTCCTTGTTTCAAGGTATTTATAGAAATTGGTCAGCACTATAACCATTTGCTTGTGTTCTACTTATTTTGTGTTTGTATAGGCTTAATGTTGTATTCTGATGTTTTGTTTTGGAAACAGTTGGCCCTTCAAATCTAGAAGTAATTTTTATGTATTATTAAATAACGCTTCAAGAGTTATCCCCAGGCTTTTATAGATGGAAATGAGTAGTAAGCAGTATTTCTCTGGGAGCTTAAATGTAGAACTAGAAATTTTGAGTAGAGAGTTAAAAGTAAAAGTGAGTCATTGGATTTCCATTGCCTCTTTTTTGATGCCAAGAAATGTCTCCATGCACCACTGCTTTGTTACACTCCATGTAATTAAAGAAATAATGTCTGTGTCAAGCTTTCTTTACATTTGACTTCATCATGATCTCATCTATTTCTCTGAAACACTGGAGAATGAAATTGGGACAGTTTGGATTTTTTTTTCTCTATTCATTTTACTCAATTTCTTCAGTTCTTAAAGATAAGATTATAAAACAACGTATCATTCTGAGGCAGAAGTCATCATTTCAGTGACTAAATGCCTTTTTCAAAATGTGTTTTTTCTTAAGTCTTTCCATGACTAACTAGGGCTTATATTTCTTGAATGTATGTCTGTGTTCAGAAGCTACTAATATTTGTTATGATTCATCTAGTTAAAAAGACATAGGTTTTAGAAAAACCTACTATGCACTTAAGAACATAAGTTGATTTGGATACACTTAAGCAGTAGTTGCTTTTGCAGTTTACAATCAAATTTGTTAATGATATTTGTACATTAACTGCAAGTTACCTGAAATATGGTTTATATTTTGTCTGTGCATGCTATCTATTGATGAGTCATAACTTTTTAACTTGCTGATCATTTATTTTCTACCTTTCCTCTTGATTCAGCGATATCGGGATTGGTCAGTCTCAGGATGACAGCATAGTAGGATTAAGGCAGACGAAGCACATCCCGACTGCACTGCCCGTCAGTGGAACCTTATCATCCAGTAATCCTGACTTACTGCAGTCCCACCATCGCATTTTAGACTTCAGTGCTACTCCTGGTGAGCCTGGCCCACACTGCTTTTGTTTTCTTGTTTTTTTTATTCTTCAGACTCATTTGATATGCCCACAGATAGATGAATTTCTCTGAGCTTGTGTTCTCTTTCACAAAATGAAGTTAACCTGTACCATGCAGGTTTTACCAGGTCATGTTAAATAAAGAGTAAGAGGCATATTTTAGGTCAGCTTCCTGGACTTTTCAATATAATAGAGGTGGAATTTAGATTTAAATTTTTCATCTTCTGCCACCAACCTGACAACCTTCCATGCTGCTGTGGTGGTGATCTGATCTGTCTGCCTTTGTCTGCGGATCATCTGGTTATCTTTAGGGCAGATGTGTTCATGCAGCGTGCCTGTATGTTGACTGAAAGAATCTTTGCAGATGAGTTGAGGTAATTAAGGGAGAGATGAAAGTTTAGCAGTATCTTTTCTAAGGAGACTTTTGCAGCTTTCCCTAATTGTATTACCAGGTACCGAAATCCTTTCTACTGACACGTGGTCTTCTCTCCCCCAGACTTGCCTGATCAAGTGCTGAGGGTCTTCAAGGCTGACCAGCAAAGCCGATACATCATGATCAGTAAGGACACCACGGCGAAGGAAGTGGTCGTTCAGGCCATCCGGGAGTTTGCCGTGACCGCCACCCCGGATCAGTATTCGCTCTGTGAAGTCTCCGTCACACCAGAGGGAGTGATCAAACAAAGAAGACTTCCAGATCAGCTTTCCAAACTTGCCGACAGAATACAGCTGAGTGGAAGGTAGAAATTATCTGTCCTCTTGGATTTCTTTACCCCTCCTCAAACCCACATCAGAGTCTGGCCAGCGCTTTTGAAGGGTATTTTTAAAAATAAGTACCCCTGCAGATTAAAAAGCAGATTTTCCCCACTCGTCAAGAATTGCCATATCAAAGGAAGAGCACACGGTAGACTATTGGCCCTCGCAAGGATCTCATAGGACCTTGTTCAAAACAAGGGCGCTGTGGCCTGACTGTTGTCACCGCCAGCCAGTGCTCACACTCCCATCAGGACATGGGGCTGACAGAAGGGCATCTCCCTTCTCGTGGGGGATGCACATTCACAAACACATCTTCCACTAGTTTCCTATGTCATTTGCTCCTGCCTACCTGACTTTTCTAGGAGCTTCGTTTGTTTACTCGGAGATATCTGTGAGAGTGTGGTTGGCTAAAACTGCCTTTTGTTCATGACGCTATGAAAAACTCTTCTTAACTCTGGAACCAAGCCTTAGTTGTTTCAGAGCTTGGTCTTCAGAGAGCTTATATCATATGCTACTCGCAGGAAAACATTATACCTGATTTTGTCAGCCTCTTGAATGGTGTTTCCCTTCATAAATAATTTGCACCCTCAAATCACAAATTAGTGAAAGCTGAAAAAGTAGTTAGGTTCTGAGGACTTCTCTGGCGGGCCAGTGGTTAGGACTCCACGCTTCCACTGCAGGGGACTCAAGTTAGATCCCTGGTCGGGGAACTAAGATCCCACATGCTGCGTAAACAGGGGAAAAAAAAATAGTAGCAAGTAGTAGTTAGCTTTTGGCTCTCATATAATGACTAGATTCTGCACTTATTGAAAATTGAGAGTTTTCATAAATCAAATTTTTTTTCTCGCCGTATGGAGTGTTTCATTGTATTGTTGACTTTTTCTGTTATATATCTAAACCTGATTTAATTCAATCAGAACTTCTGTTTTCTTTCTGTCAACTGTAACTTTCTTACCCTTCTTCACTTTTAATTTATTTCCAACCCAGACATTTAGCGGGTGCTGTTGTTTCAGGAGGTCTGTTTTTCTCATTCTTATTTGAATTGTGTGTTGATCTCTCTGTAATCATGGTGGAGTTCTCCACGTCTCCACTGAGTGCAGACGCGTGATTCACAGTCATCATTCAAGAAGGTTATAAGTAGATTCACATCATGGGCTTCACGAGTAATCAAAACTGAGAACATGCAATCGGAGTGTTGAGGCCCCGAGGCATGTGTCTTCTGTCATGTTTGCTTTGGCGAAATATGCAGAAGGTAGTTTGGCAGGACCACTACGCCCATTCTCTTTCTTCCTTTATTGAATCTGGCTTCAGGAAAGCATCTTTCTATAAAATCAGGAAGAACAGCGACAACAGCAGGACAAACATCTGGATTCTGCTTGTGACGAGTTTCTTATAGAAAGAAAGGGACGCTAACCCTGAGGTCCCCTCTACAGCTGGCACTCATCTTCAGGAGACTCCGTTTCTGCGTCTGACAAATAGAAATGATACCTGCCCCACTTCCCTGCAGGGTTTTGGTGAAAGTCAGATATTCGAAAGTTAAGATCTGTTTTAGGGTCATTCTGTTTGATCACAGGATCAAATAGAGAGAAATAGCATATAGGTTTCTGAATAGTATTTGAATAAATAGGTAAACTTGGATTGATCAGTCTCTCCCGTTTCCTTCCTTAGAGTGAGCCTGTTTCCTTATTTAAACTGATAATGTTTTAAATTTAGCTATTTTCTGTCCTTTTTAGCAAAAAAAAAAAAAAGAAAGAAAGGAAAAAGATAATCTAGAAGGCAGGAAAGGACTGGAGAAAATGGACTGCACCTGGTACAAATGCAATTCTGTGTGATGTGTTCATTTCTATCAGTGACTTCTGGGCTGGGTTCTGTGGTCTGGTGACCGAGGAACCAAAAAGAGTCCTTCCATTGTTCCGTGGAGTGTTCTCACCACTGTTCTGTAGACAGCATCGCTTTATCAGGGAGTGTTGTGAGACTGCTGCTTAAGCTTTGAATTCTGTGTCTCTCACAGGTATTACTTGAAAAACAACATGGAGACAGAAACCCTCTGTTCAGATGAGGATGCTCAGGAGTTGCTGAGAGAGAGTCAGATCTCCCTGCTGCAGCTCAGCACCGTGGAGGTGGCCACGCAGCTCTCCATGCGGAACTTTGAGCTCTTCCGCAACATCGAACCCACTGAGTATATAGATGATTTGTTTAAGCTCAAGTCAAAAACCAGCTGTGCCAACCTGAAGAAATTTGAGGAAGTCATTAACCAGGAGACGTTTTGGGTAGCCTCTGAGATTCTGCGGGAGATGAACCAGCTGAAGAGGATGAAGATCATTAAGCATTTCGTCAAGATAGCTCTGCACTGTAGGGAGTGCAAGAATTTTAACTCCATGTTTGCCATTATCAGGTAAGGGCATATTCGTCATAAGGTTCGATTCACTTTGCGGATTTAAAAAAAATATAGCAATCTGGGAAAACCACATACTGGGTAGGAATATAATAGTTTTTAATTGCATCATATGAACAATTGTTTTTCTCTGAATCCTAATCTTAGTCCTTAATTTTAAATCTCTTATAATGGGTGGACCTAGCGATGATCATACTAAGTGAAGTCAGCCAGACAGAGAAAGATGAATATCATGTGATATCACTTATATGTGGAAACTTAAAATATATGTATAATACATATATATACACACAGAATATGTATAAATCAACTTACAAAACAGAAATAGACCCACAGACATAGAAAACAAACGGTTAGCAAAGGGGAAAGGGGTGGGGGAGGTATAAATTAAGAGTTCACATATACACATTACTATATATAAAATAAACAATAAGGACCTATTGTATAACCCAGGGAACTATAGACTATACTCAGTATTTTGTGATAGTCTATAAGGGAAAAGAATCTGGAAAAGAATAGATATATTCTTTTCACATGTAGATAGAATAGATATATATAGATATATTTATATGTGTGTGTGTGTGTATGATGAAATCACTCTGCTGAACACCTGAAACTAACACAACGTTGTAAATTATACTTGAATTTTAAAAAAAATCTCTTTTATGCTGATATAAAGCCCAGAAAATCCATATTCACCACTTTTTTAGCTCTGCAACTTTGGGCAAATTATTTGAACTTCTCTAATGTCAGTTTATTTCTCTATAAAATAAGTGAGCCAAAGAGTTATCAAGTAGACTAAACGACATAATGTTTGTGCAGTTCCATCAGCCAGCACAAAGCAGAGAGATGCCTAGTAAATGTTATATTTCTTCCCTTTTAAAGTGCTGAGATTGAGGCTGGAAGAAAGTACAGACTGAAACAGTGAGCAGTATTGATGATGGTCATGATTGTTCTTATGGCCTTTGTGTTGTTACCATAGGGCATTGTCCAGTCTGTTTTATCAAACACCTGCTTGATGCCAAGCGCTTTATGTATGGAGATAAAGCAACGAAACACAGGCCTGCCCTCACGACACCTGACATTCTAGATGTTCTGCTCACAGTAAACAGACCAGGGGGTTGTAAAGGAAAGAAGAGTAAAACCCCTTGGCCCTGCCCTGCTTCTGGCTTCGATTCTCGTTACCCGGGATTATTAATAGTCTTATGAATCCCACACACTTCTCTGTATACACAGCATTCACAGAGAGCTGGGACGTGTTTGTTAATAAGTAAACAACACACTCTTTTACTTCCTTCATTGGGATTGAGTCATTTAGTTTTGTACCACTTTTATTTTTTCCCTCTCAGTGGCCTAAACCTGGCACCAGTAGCAAGACTGCGAACCACCTGGGAAAAACTTCCCAATAAATATGAAAAGCTGTTTCAAGATCTCCAAGACCTATTTGATCCTTCCAGAAACATGGCAAAATACCGCAACGTCCTCAACAGTCAAAACCTGCAGCCTCCCATCATCCCCCTGTTCCCAGTGATCAAGAAGGATCTCACGTTCCTCCACGAGGGTGAGTATAAGTTGGAAGATTTCTGTCCCCATTTGTGGAGGCACAGGATAAATGCCATGTGATTCCCTCTTCCCTCTTTGCCAATTACAGGGAATGACTCCAAAGTCGACGGGCTGGTCAATTTCGAGAAGCTCAGAATGATTGCAAAAGAAATTCGTCATGTTGGCCGAATGGCCTCTGTGAACATGGACCCCGCCCTCATGTTCAGGACGCGGTGAGTGTGCCACCCTTAGCGGCACTCATGGGGTCAGAGAAGGCTGAGTTTAGAGCTTCCTAACAAACGAGGTTTGAATACGTCCCTCGGTAGCATGGCGAAGCGTATCAGGGTGTGTGGAGAATCTCCAGTGAGCTCAGATTTGGAATGACTGTCTGATTCCACATCCAGTGCACTTTGGGCTGTCAGTGAAAACAGTTGGTCCCTCAGACATTTTTCACTGACCATGAGGCACAACTGTTGTTATTTTTCAGAATGCTGACTTGCAGAGCTAAAGGGCATAATTGATAGTATGAACTAAAATACATAAACAATCCAAACAATATTGTCTCACTGTCCGCACAATGGATTGAGCTGTCAGTGTAGGCAAAAATGATGAATCCAGTGAAGGAGAGAACAGAAGCCTTTAGAACAAAGTATTTACATGTATGTGTCTTTTGAGCCAAAAAGCTATTGCTGGTCAAGTCGTGTGTGTGAGGAGGTTTGTGGGCTTCTAGTACTGCTTATCCAGAAGTCTAGTCCTTTCTTTCTGAGCTTGTGATCTCTCTGTCTCTCTCTACACCCATGCTTCAACCTCCACGGCTCTCACTTACAGGAAGAAGAAGTGGAGGAGTCTGGGGTAAGTGGTGGGGACACTGCACACCCACACAGTTCTCGTCCCGCTCATGGCATTGTTTTCTTACCCGCTATGTTTTCTGACGCTTTGCATTTTTGCATTTTTTTTCTTAACCCTCTTGCTCTAGCAGAATTTCAGTTGACAAACTGACTTCAAGTTTAATCTACTGGGGCTTTTGCTTTTGAGGTCATGACCCATGAGAGCTGTGAAATGACTGATGACTGTTCTGGGGAACCGTACTCCTGAGCTTTCAAAAAGATTTTATTTAATATAACTTGTGTGTTTTGAAAGGAGAAAAGTCTAACCTGGGGTGAGGGGAGAAAGGATGTTAGAAGGAAAAATTGTGCAATTTAAATGCTATTGCACAGATTTTTGAGAAGGAAATATGTGTAATACAGAAGGTGCCCCTAGGTGTTAAAACTAAATTTTTTACAGCTCAACTAACTACTGTTTTCATTCTATAAACCAATTCTTTTCAAAAATAATTCTTAACAACTCATGTACTAGTTTCTATATGTGTTTTTACATTTGCATGACCATTTTATTAACAGATTGACCGTATTACTTGAAAAACTCACTACTTTTAACCCAAGCAATAAGAAAATTGTGAACATTTTGGATAAATTTATTTAAATCTATGTAAGATGCCCTCTTTAGGAGAAATAAGTTTAATGTCACTCTTAATGATTGTAACTGTGTTTTCTTGCA
Organism: Hippopotamus amphibius kiboko; assembly: GCF_030028045.1. Taxonomy (NCBI): domain Eukaryota; kingdom Metazoa; phylum Chordata; class Mammalia; order Artiodactyla; family Hippopotamidae; genus Hippopotamus; species Hippopotamus amphibius. The sequence goes on from NC_080188.1 coordinate 89,531,996, forward strand.
TGAGCTTTTACATATAATCATTATTACTTGCTGTCTTCTATGAGAGAACTGCCTTGAATGCTCTATAGAAGTGAAAAGTAGAATTTTCTAGTTGGAACAGAACAGGTGCCAAACATATATGTTTATATATAGTGTATGTAGAATTCTTTTCTAACTTGAAAAAAAATTTTTAATCTATAATATATGATTCTATATTCCTTTGTAACAGTTTACTTACCAGAATGAGGCATGTGGCTTATTGAACGTAGACTATTTATAGCAGTCTTGGCACATTTCCAGTAGATAAAGTGATCCCATGCTGGAGCGAGCTGCATCTCTACCTTTTCGTCTTCCAGGTCTCTCAGCCAGGGTAGTACAAACGCAACCGTGCTAGACGTTGCTCAGACAGGTGGTCATAAAAAGCGGGTGCGTCGTAGCTCCTTTCTCAATGCCAAAAAGCTTTACGAAGATGCCCAAATGGCTCGAAAAGTGAAGCAGTACCTGTCCAATTTGGAGCTCGAGATGGACGAGGAGAGTCTGCAGACGTTATCCCTGCAGTGCGAGCCAGCCACCAACACATGTGAGTTTCTCCTTAAAGTGGCTGCAGGGTCCGGCTGGAATGCGGATTGGTTTACTGTGCCGACGAAGAAGGGCTGGGCGCAGGGGGAGCGTAGCATCCTGAAACACACTCGCCTTTCCCTTGAAAGCTGCTGTCCTGAGCTGGGCCCCGTTTCCAGCAGGGTTAGCGTGGGGACCACGACACCGTAGACATCTTCAGGGTGCCTGGCTTCGGTTTCATCCCGAAGCAGCCAGAGTGCAGGCAAGGGACACAGGGCAGATGCAGTTCCCATGCATGTCCCTTGTTTTCTTACAGTGATACTTACAAAGGGATGGGCAGCCTGGAAGGCAACAGAGCTAGGTGTGCTGGCTGCCTCTTACCCCTCTGCCCGCATGGTGCCAGGCGTTTGGTTCAGCTGCCGCATAAGGCAGGAACTCTGTTCCACAGGGAACCCACAACTCAGCCTAATGCATAACTTCCCAGCCTTTAAAAGTCTGGCCAGGCCAGAAATAGGGGCTGTTTTCTCTTTTCTTGGCATTTGTATTTGTAGGACAGAGGCATTTTCCATTTAGGACACTTTGGGGTCTTTTATGGGCAAATTTGAAGATACCGTCTATAGAGTTTTAACATTAGATAATTTGAGAAGATTCAGGTTATCAGACTTACCCAGGACACTCTGAAAGCACTGTGTGTCATGGCGAAGAGCTTGTCCTCAGGAGTCAGATTGGCCTGAGTTCAAATCCTGTTTGTTCCTTGTACTGACAGTGTCACCTTAGGCAGGTTACTTAAGCTCCTTTATGTGTAAAATGGAGGAAGTAAAATATGTCATTGAGTTGTCTTGAATATTAATACACTTAAAATATAGCATTTAATTGCCCTGTTTAATTGGCTTGCCTTCTATGTGCCATGGAATTATACACTCAGTTTAACACTCAAGGAATCCTGGTTGCTGTTAGCAACATAGATAATTCTACCCCATAGGAGAGAGAATTTGATAGTAGAAAGACTGCAGCTGATATCATCTACTAAATTAAAACTAAGCTCATATATGTCAAGGAATTTTGGATACCATTTTAGGAAAATAATTTCTAACAATTTTCCTATTACAGTTTTTATGTGTTTTTTTATAGATATAACATATTGAACTATCCACATTTTTGTTTTTGTTTTTTTAAATGTGGTACTTAATAGTGTAATCATCTTTTGAGATGGCTCGTTTCATAAAGTAAATCTTTGTCCATCATGCCTGTTTTCTGTAACTAAGGTCCCCTCCCTGCCCCTGTTTCTGACCTTTTATGGGGAACAGGAGAAAAGATACACATTTCAGTATTCTAACTGCAGAAAATGCTCAGCACGCAGTTCTAAAATTATCTCATGTGTAGCCACTAACCTCTTCAACTTCTTCTTGTATTTTCAAACCAAACTATTATTAGTGCCTAAGAATCCTGGTGACAAAAAGCCTGTCAAATCCGAGACCTCCCCGGTGGCCCCGAGGGCGGGGTTGCAGCCAAAAGCGCAGCCTCAGCCGCAGCCCCAGCCACCGCAGCCGCCGCATAAACTCAACCAAGGTCTGCAGGTTCCCGCTGTGTCCCTGTATCCTTCTCGAAAGAAAGTTCCCGTAAAGGATCTCCCACCGTTCGGTAGGTGACTAAATTCACACCCTCTTTTTTTTTTTTTAATTTATTTTGTATTGAAGTATAGATGAATTACAATATTGGGTAATTACTACAGTCAATTAATCTTTGACAAAGGAGGCAAGAACATACAGTGGGGGAAAAGTCTCTTCAGGAAGTGGTGTTGGGGAAAGCTGGACAACTGCGTGTAAATCAATGAAGTTAGAACACGCCCTCTCACCATGCACAGGAGTAAACTCAATTGGCTCAAAGACTTAAACGTAAGACAAGACACCATAAAACTCCTAGAAGAGAACATAGACTCAAAACATTCTCTGACATAAATCGTAGCAGTGTTTTCTTCGGTCAGTTTCACAAGGCAATAGAAATGAAAGCAGAAATAAACAAATGAGACCTAATCAAACTTATAAGCTTTTGCACAGCAAGGGAAACCATAAACGAAATGAAAAGACAACCTACAGAATGGGAGAAAATATTTGCAAACAATGAAACAGACCAGGGCTTCTCAGATTAGGAAACAATACTTATCTTGGGTAACTTCGTCTGATATACTTGAGTCCTCCCCTGATTGTTCCCTCTTAATAAGACATTGATGTTCACGAAGTTAAACTTTACTTTTGCCAGTGGGAAGAGCTAGTTTCATAGAGTATCTCAGTTAACCATGCTCGTTTGTCATAGCAGTGAGGGCAGAGGCATGCTGTGGGGAAATTATTTAATTTTTAACGAGTACAGGGGCTGCTTTGTCCATATACCTTATTTAAACTAGTTTTACCTTATGATCAATGAGTTGTTGGAATTTAGGCGGAATATTTCTAAGTGAAATGATTTGTCTGGAGGTGAACTCTCCTTTGTTGAATCACAGATTCTGTAACTTGGGAGGAAAATACCGTCAGTTCCTGAATGTTAAAGGAGCCAAACCACACTTCATCTTCCCTATTAAAAGTAATGTACCGACTAGTTTAGTCCCTTTAGGTAAATGGTACAAAATTGTTTTTCATAAAATGTTCTGGTTCTTTTTTCTGTGTATATGCATGAAAGGAAACAATGTTGATAAAAGGAGAGAAATTTTAATAAACAACTGGCAGCAGAGAGTTTACTCTGATAGAATAGGGTGTTGGTAACTGGGATAGTTCCCACCCAACTGCAGGCTGTGCTCGGGCAGGAGTCATCGATCCTCCGTGTGCTCTGTCACTTGTGCTCTGTCACTGGCTCCTTCTTCCTGACCAGCAGGTGTCCCATTTGCTGAGTTTGGGGAAGAGTGAAACATCTCCCCTTTACGGGACATTTTCCTCTATGAGATATTTGTGTTGCTCCCTTATCACAAATGAACTGAATCAGTGTTTTTTTTGGTCCACTGTTATTTCTTTTTTTTTAATTAAATTAAATTAAATTTATTTTTTGGCCGCACTGTGTGGCACGCTGAATCTTAGTTCCCCAACCAGGGATCGAACCCATGCGCCCTGCAGTGGAAGTGCAGAGTCTTAACCGCTGGACTGCCAGGGAAGTCCCTGCACTGTATTGATAATATTCTTATATTCCCAAGTCCCCTGCAAGCCCACCTCTGCTGCCTCTTTTCCATCGAGATTCTTGTATGGACATAACCTATTAGCCGACATGGAGGTGCACCTGATGGAAATGCCTTCCCCACCCCCCCCGCCCCAGAGAGACTCTCTCTCCAATATTTTTAGGCCTATTTGAATTTATGAACTTTAGAAATGTTTATGAAATAGTCATGTGTCATCTTAGGATGGTTTAACAAACATTTGAAGTCACATAATATAAAATAGTAACTTAGAGATGCTGAGCCCCCCCCAGCCCATTCATGAAATAAATTTTGTCCTGAATACGTCCTGCATGTTTTACTTTAGTGTCTTTTTTTAAAATTAATTAATTTATTTATTTTATTGGTTGTGTTGGGTCTTCTTTGCTGTGCGCGGGCTTTCTTTTTAGTTGCGGTGAGTTGGGGCTACTCTTCGTTGTGGTGCGCGGGCTCCTCATTGCTGTGGCTTCTCTTGTTGCAGAGCATGGGCTCTAGGCGCGTGGACTTCAGTAGTTGCAGCACATGGGCTCAATAGTTGTGGCTTACGGGCTCTAAAGCGCAGGCTCAGTAGTTGTGGCGCATGGGCTTAGTTGCTCCGCGACATGTGGGATCTTCCTGGGGCAGGGATCGAACCCATGTCCCCTGCATTGGCAGGCGGATTCTCAACCACTGCGCCACCTAGGAAGCCCCTACTTTAGTGTCTTTGTCATCACTAGAGCTACTTTCGAAGTAGACAGAGTTTTCTAAGGCATAGCATCTTCACATCCATCTTCACTGTTTGAAAGCAGCACTTTTTGAATCTATGTGTGATACTGACTTGGAAATTTTTTCCAAATCCTAGCTATTCATTTATGTAGCTTTAGTGTAGCTGGTATTTTCATGTATCCTGTGTGTATGAGTATCTGTACATGTAATTTAAAGATTGCTTGAGAAGCGATTTTTAAAAGACTGTATTAAAATAATATCAAACAATTACAGGTGTTGAGGTGAAATGAAGAATTAAATATTGGTTAGATTTCATTGCCTCCTTTTTAATGGATTCTGTTAAGTCTGAGAACATTAAAACTAACATTGACTGAGGTAGTTTCAACCTATAATGCCTTCCTTCAAGTCTCTTTGTTGTTCAAAATAAGGTACTTGAGAGCACCTCATAACAAGGCTACAGGCTTAGTAAACATCTCTTAATGTGACCCCCTAAGTTTTTAGGGGAGAAATCACCTGATACTGGCACAAGGAATCCTTTTTCTCGCACCCTACATCATCCCACTTGATCCTGCACCTGGTGTTGGATGCCTCCCCCTGGAAACCTCCCCTGCAGCTTCCGGGACTGGCCCTCTCTGGGTCTCGCCCTCCCTTCTCCGTCATCTGCTTAGCTTATTTGATTAAATATTAGCATGATTCCTTAGGGCTCCTTCAGCCTCTTTTCTCACTACTTCCTTTTGGCTCCTGGCTCTTTACTTTCCTTCCATCACCCCCACATCCCATGAGCTAACTTTTCCAGCAACACCAAAATACCTGTTTCCATCCCACATTTGAGTTCTGACAAATATTCTGAGCTGCGTCACTTTCATCCTCGTTTAAAGAGTTTCCAGATGGTCTCTCTTTTTGTCTTCGTTGCCGTCTGACATGTTGTTGACTAGTGTGGCGGTCAAGATTCGGAACCCAGAGTGAGATGGCAGAAGCAGCCTTGCTAGTCCTGGGCAGCTGTCAGCAGGCACACCACGGGCGTCTTGTGCCTCCTGCGAGCTCACTGTTTACACAGGGAGAGAACAGAGGCCACCAAGACTGGCGACAGCCTGCAGCGACATTTGGTTCTTCATGTTACTCTTTTCAGCCTCGGGAATGCATATGGAAATTATCTTCTTTCTCTTACAGGCATAAACTCTCCACAAGCTTTAAAGAAAATCCTTGCTTTGTCTGAAGAAGGGAGTCTGGAGCGTCACAAGAGACCAGCAGAAGACACGATATCCAACGCGTCTTCCCAGCTCTCCTCTCCCCCGACCTCTCCACAGAGCTCGCCGAGAAAAGGTGACCAGATGACCTGTCTTCTCCTTCATGGGGACCTGTGCTTTCAGCTGCTATAAATTCCAGTTAGCGATTACATCGTCTGACATTAGAGTCATTTTAAGTGACCTCGGGACTTCCCTGGCAGTCCAGTGGTTAGGACTCTGCGCTTTCACTGCTGAGGGTGTGGGTTCCATCCCTGGTCGGGGAACTAAGATCCCACAAGCTGCAGAGTGCAGCCCCCACAAAAAAAATAACCTGATGTGTAACTCCCAATGGATTTTTTCCCGCTCAGTTTATCAATTTGGAAGAACTTTGGTATTTTTTAATATTATAGTTATAAATAGTGTTACTTATTTAACTATATAAGGCCTTTTAAAAATTCGGTTTTTTATTGATTGTAAGTATGAAAATAATTCCTTTTATACTAACATTTGTTCTAACTAAATATGATTACATAACATTAATTACAGAGTAGAGGGAGATAAAAACATAAGAAGAACTAATATCTTCCTGATTTATTTTTTCATTGTATTAACATGGGTCTTGATTATCTTTTTTTATTGCTATCTTGTTTTAGTTCTAAAGAGATTAAATTTTAGGCACTCAAACTCTCCTTTTTATATTAATGCTTTCTTATCTTAAAACACTAGATAATTTTCTGCTCCATAACCTCAGGGTTACTTTCTCCTCTACCCTTTCATTGAACAGCCGTAAGCCAGTAATAAATGGCCAGGACAGTTTTCCCTAGACAAGGCCAGAGAGATTAATCCCGTGTTAGATTTCACTGGCACAACAGATACCTTTCCTGTCTGACTTTTTAGCTGTTTCAAATATCTGTGCATGTTTTGTGGGTACCAGTCTCGTCCTTGTTAAGTGGATGTGTCTGAATGCTTCTCTCGTCCATTGTCAGGTGGCAGTGGCCATCAGCTGAGATCTTTTGGCTCCGGGCAGTTGGACTTAACCAGCTCCTCCTCTTCTCTTGGAAGTGAGAACAGTAACGAGAGTAACAGTGCACCCCGGACCTGTGGGATAGGTGGGGTTCACGGGAACCAGAGCCAGTGGGAAAGACAGGAGTCGTCTCATTAGTTGAGGAAAATGGAACAGTTCCTCCACACGTCACGTGCTCCACCCGAGGGATTATTTTTCTAGAGGTGTTTTGTTGGGCAGACTATTCAGGGAAAGCTTGAAATCTTGTCTGTCAGAACTTGCAGTGTGGTTTATAAAAAGACACTTCATAGATGAACACATTAGATCTTATCAAGACCTGTGCAACCTTTAAAAAATAAATCAGGAATTCATAATTTACTGAAAGGATGGGGAGGTACTCTCTAGAGAGTAAAATAGCAACATTTGAGTGCTCTAGATAGCATTTTTTTTTAATTAGGTATGTGGCATTGAAAATTTTGCATAGTGTACATATATAAAATCAGTATTTTAAGTAACACGAGAGTCTTAATGTAAAAAAAAAAAAAAAAAGAGTACTGAGAAAGGAGATTTCGATTTTTTCATTAAAAATGTCAAGACAAGCCTCTCTTCCTTTGTGACTTTCAGAATTACTTTTAGCAACAAAGGAGAGTTGAGTCCTTCGGGCCAGAAAATGGACATATGTTTAGACATAGTGATGGTCCAGGGAGAAAATGGAGATTTTTTACATTATATCCTTCAAAACAATTGGCTTTTATGTGTTTTATCCAATACATTATTAATGTTGAAAAATCAAATGGCAAAAATCCAAAGATATCTTCTTCATCTAATTTCTTATTCCTATATATCTACTTAAAATTATAATGCAGATCGTTCCAGTGGAGTTATTCTATGCCATAAAGTTCTAAAAATGAAAACTCCATTGAAAACAAAATTATTGACTTTGCAGTTTGAGGAAAAAAACATACTTTTAAATATCATCCTAGTCATTCTTCACAGTTTCATTTCTATAGACTAATGTGGTATAATTTACATTTAAGAGAGCTAAGAAGAGTCGAGTCGTACCATGATCTCTGCATCAATTCCCGGCTTTTTTCCTACTAGACTTTTATTAAACACACTAAACTTCATTTGAGTAAAAATTTACCATATCTCAGTCCACAAGTAGAGTGTTTTCTCCCCACTTCCGTGGTGGCATTCTGGTTTTGCTTCTATTGGGGAGACTCCAGCTGGATGCCATGGACCCACGGGGTCTAAGGAGCGATGTGTTTCCCACACAGGCTACACTTTGGCTCCGAGCGGCACCGTGGATAACTTCTCAGATTCCGGCCACAGTGAGATCTCTTCACGATCCAGTATCGTCAGCAACTCCTCCTTCGACTCGCTGCCCGTCTCACTGCCCGATGAGCGGCGCCAGAGGCCATCGGTCAGCATCGTGGAGACCAGCCTGGCCGCGGGCCGGCCGGAGAGGCGGCCACTGGTGGAGCCTGACCAGTACAGCCTGGGGTAGGGGCTCGTCCGCGTGCCCGCTCCTCTCTGCCACATTTGCAGGGCTATTCACTGTACAGGACGCCCCGGGCCACTCTCCCATCCCAGTTCTCATGTTCACCATTTCCCGATTACGAAGCACCACGCAGACTGCTTTTCCAGTGAGGTCTGACCTTCGCTGGGACATGTTGCCTTGTGCCAAGGGCAGGGGGTGACTCAGTCCTTCCGTATGAGCTGCCTTCCCAAAATGATCAGATTGTAGCGAGTGCTGAAAGGAAGATGTGCCTTTACTGTGAGCAGGTGATCGCTCTTTGCCCCTTCTTTGGATGTGGTGGCATCACAGGGGAGGAAACTGGACAGGGCAGAGCAGCCACTGTTGCTCGTTCTGGTGGACCCTTCATCCTTTTCCTTGGAGGAAAGGAAGCCGCCTTTTGAGGAAAAAGTGGTTGGGTGCTAAACATAGATGTATTTAACAATCTTGCCCTCCCTTCGCCTTCCCTCTCCTCCCTGCCCCTCCCCTCTCCTCCTCTCCTCTCCTCTCCTTTTGTCTTCTCTTCTCTTTATTATTTTTTTCTCTTTCTGTCCCGCTGGCCGCCTAGGTCCTGCGCACCGCTGTCTGAGAGCCGGGGCTTGTACGCTGCAGCTACAGTGATCTCTTCTCCCAGCACGGAGGAGCTTTCCCAAGACCAAGGGGACCGAGCCTCACTTGATGCCGCCGACAGTGGCCGAGGGAGCTGGACGTCGTGCTCGAGCGGCTCCCACGATAACATCCAGACCATCCAGCACCAGAGGAGCTGGGAGACGCTCCCCTTCGGGCACACTCACTTTGATTATTCAGGGGACGCCGCAGGGCTGTGGGCCTCGAGCAGCCACATGGACCAAATCATGTTTTCTGACCACAGCACAAAGTACAACAGGCAGAGTCAAAGCCGAGAGAGTCTCGACCAAGCCCAGTCCCGGGCAAGCTGGGCCTCCTCCACGGGGTACTGGGGAGAAGACTCGGAGGGGGACACAGGCACAATCAAGCGAAGAGGGGGGAAGGACGTCTCCCTCGAAGCTGAAAGCAGCAGCATGACGTCTGTGACGGCAGAAGAAGCCAAACCCGTTGCCATGGCTGCCCACGTGGCCATGCCGCCCAGCGCTGCCAAGGGGCTTATTGGTAAGCTGACTGCGGGCTCCGTCGTGTCTGGTCGTGGCTTCACCCTGGCTTATTTCAAAAGTGAAAGTGTGTGTTTGCGGTTCTTCTCCTCATTCTGCCCCGCCCATTACTGCATAGGGCTTCCAAGTTAGCAGTGCGCTCAGGATTTTGGAATGAATGGTGGTTAAGAGCCCAGGTTCTGTGCTCAGGTGCTTCTAAACATCCTGCAGCACAGTCAACGCTCTGTGCATCCTAGCTGTCAGGATCAGTAGCTTGCTGTTATGGGTGTTATCTGCTCTAATTGATCATCTCAGCCGAAAGCGATCAGGAAGGATGGCCATTCTCTCTAGAGGAGGAATGTTTTTTGTTTAATTGGAACTGTTTTAGACGTTTTCTTGTTCTGTTTTGTTCCCTTGAGTTGTATTTAGAGCTTTACACCTTGCGTATTTAAAAATCTCCTGTGATGTTTGTTATGCAGGTAAACTGTTTCTGTGCTAAACAGATTCCCTCTGCATAGGACAGAACGAGGGGGAGGGTGCTGAGAGGTAATGTAGTCAGTAAGAGCCGGGGAGTCAGGCAGGATGGCGTTTGACTCTCTGCTTTGCCGCTGTTCTAGCTTTGTGACACTGGGCAAGGCACTAAACTGTGTCTGTTTCCTCATCTGTAAAATGAGTTTAATCATTTCTACCAATGCAGTTGTGAGAATTAAAGGAAACCTATGCAGAGCACTTAGAACACTAGTGCCTAGATAGTAATTCGTAAGTACACGAAAGACACTATCACTTTGCTGCTGCTGTTTCTGTTGTGAAGTCTCTTACAGTCCCTTAATCTTACTGGGATGTATTGTCTATGGCGTGTTCAACGTCTGTATAATTAAAGTGTAGGGATACATTATAGGATACAGAGTGAGAAATTCTGGAATATAATCATTATAGACATCACTTTTTTTAGTAGGGAAGTTGTAGTTATTTTACTATATAAATTGTCATGGGTGGATGTCAAATTTGGCATCTTTTCAAGATGAATAAGGAGAAAACAGTTAATACCTATTCTTAGGTTGCAGTTTTTAAAGCACTTTTTTTTAATTGAAGTATAGTGATTTACAGTATTGTGTTAGTTTCAGATGTACAGCAGAGTGATTCACTTGTATATATATTTTTACTATTATTGTCTATTATAGGTTATTACAAGATATTGAATATAGTTCCCAGTGCTGCACAGTAAATCCTTGTTATCTATTTTATATACAGTAGTGTGTGTCTGTTAATCCCAAACTCCTAGTTTATCCCTTCCTTCCTCCCCTTTGGTAACCATAAGCTTGTTTTCTATGTCTGTGGGTCTATTTCTGTGCTGTAGATAAGTCCATTTGTATTATATTTTAGGTTCCACGTGTAAGTGATGTCAAGTTATTTGTCTCTGTCATACTTCACTGTAGTATGATAATCTCTAGGTCCATCCGTGTTGCTGCAAATTGACAATGTTTCATTCTTTTTTATGGTGAATATTTCAGTGTGTGTGTGTACGTATATATATATATATATACACACACACATATATATATACACACATATATATACACATATATATACACATATATATACATATATATATATACACACATATATATATACATATATATATATACACATATATATATATCACATTTTCTGTATCCATTCATCTGTTGATGGGCACGTGGGTTGCTTCCATGTCTTGGCAGTTGCAGATAGAAAAGCACTTTCTTTTAACAAACTAATACACAGAAATTTTACTGCAAAGGAAAGAAGAGTGATTTAAGTTCCTAACAGTTGAGTCTAGAAAGTTCAAGATAAAACTTTGCTTTTACTTGCTTTTACAGATTCATATTTTAAGTCATGAAATTAATATAAAAGGACTTTAAGAAAAATACCTTCCGTAAACATAGTTTTAAGTTTTGAAATTTGCATCATTTTTTGTACTGTTTTTCCAAATTTATTTTGATTCCCTATTTTCTGAAGTGAGGCCCAAGACTTGAAAGTAACATCGAATTGATCCTCTTCTGGTGAGGGTAGATGCCCAGCAAAGAGGGACAGCCTGCCTGGACCCTGGGGCAGGGAGAGGAGAGGAAACCATTACCAGGCACCACTCCCGTGTTCCAGGCGTGGGACTGGGTGCCTTTCTGTTCCCTTTGCTCCGTGTTTTCCGTAAACCCCAGGATTGGGTACCCCAGGGTTAGGCGTTAGCCTGGTTACTGCCTGACAGATGGAGTCGCTCTGCAGTCGCCCGGTTAGAGTTACAGGTACTTAGATTGCTTAGTTGCCAGTGTCACCGGAGATGACCCGGTGAAGAGCAGGTTAGGTGCAAGTCCTCCCCTGCCCGCACCCCCCATCCCACTCCACACACACCCCCGCATGCTGTTCACCGTGTGCACCTTGTTAATCCTGGTCCTCACCCTTTCCGATGAGCACGTGTGGCCTGGAATGCACTTCCCCAGGTGGTAACGGCGCCTTGTTTCTCCCCCAGCGAGGAAGGAGGGCCGCTACCGGGAGCCGCCGCCCACCCCGCCGGGCTACGTGGGCATCCCCATCACCGACTTCCCCGACGCCCACCCGCACCCTGCCCGGAAGCCACCGGACTACACCGTGGCACTGCAGCGGTCCAGGATGCTGGCCCGGCCGGCCGAGCCCCCCGCCCCAGGCACCGCCAGGCCCACCCCTCGGCCGCAGTGGCACCGGCCCAGCGACAGCGACCCACGCTCTGGCCCCTGTGCGCCCCCGGGCCTCGCCGCCGAGGAGGACGGTACATGCGCTTTCCCGTGGCCCTGCCTCTGCGTGCCCCCCCACCCCGCGGCCCCCACCGCAGGAGGCTCTGCTTCCCACCCAGGGCTCCAAGCCAGGCCCCCAGCCTTGGCCGCGTCCTGGTGTGAGCCGTTGGGCTGCGTTTTGCTTTTTCCTAAGTGGCAAGAGAAATAATGAAAGGTTGCAGAGGGGTCCCCTGTGATAATGTGTGAGCGTGGTTGCATTACCCTCCTGATCCTCAGATTTCTGGAGAAATGTTATGTTTGGACTTGTAATGAGTTCCAAATGAAAGTGTAGAGCTCAGCTGGCCGCACAGGCGTGAGGATGAAGAGGAAGACCATGCCACCCCCTCCCCATCCTGCTTTTAAGTTTTGCGTTTAACATGTTTTATTCTGCAAATAATCATCATAGAAAAAAGCAAAACAATTAATGAAAATCACTTATAATCTGCCACTTGCAGGTGACCACCATTAGCATTTTACTGTATATCCTTCTAGACTATGTGTGAGTGTATATTATAAAAAAGTCATGTGCTGCTTTATAACTGTTTTCAGGGAATTTATCGTTCATGAATTTCCAATCAGTAAATATACAATGTATTTTTATAGTCTGTATATATATATAAAGATGTGCATCCTATATAAACTTTTTTTATTATTGTTAATCATTAGGTAGAAAAAAATTAGGATTTTAAGTGATCGGTACTAAAAGAAAATAGCTGTGGTATTTTTATTTAGCATATTGGTGAATGTGTTCTAAGTACAAGAAAATGACTTGCTTGCTCATTGATTTTTTTCTTTTTCTTTCTTTCTTTCTTTCTTTCTTTCTTTCTTTCTTTCTTTCTTTCTTTCTTTCTTTCTTTCTTTCTTTCTTCCTTCCTTCCTTCCTTCCTTCCTTCCTTCCTTCCTTCCTTCCTTCCTTCCTTCTTCCTTCCTTTCTTTCTTGGTTGTGTTGGCAGAAGACGAACAAGTGTCTGCTGTTTGAGGCATGGGCTCCTCTGGACCCACGTCGGCCGCCCACAGGAGAGCACAAGACATCCCCTAGCTTCGGAGCCTTGGAACTCACACTCTGAGGATGGTGGACCAGTTTGCCTCCTTCCCTGCCTTAAAAGCAGCATGGGGCTCCTTCCTCCCTCTTCCTGTCCCCTTTGCATGTGAAATACTGTGAAGAAACCGCCCTGGCACTTTTCTGCCTTCGTTGCTTGAATGCACAGCGCAGCCATCTCTGAGCTCCCGTGGCTGCCTGCCACATCACACAGCATCATTCCAGACTCCAAGGTCATCACCATCGAGGATTCACTCTGGCTGCACTTCTCCACACCTGGAAGGATTTTTTAAAAAAAATCTTCCTTTTAGATTTCAGTCCAGTCCTAGCACTTGGTTTCATTGGAATCGCGAGAAAAGTCAGCCATGGAACTACTTGGGGCCTTTTACCCACCAAGGAAGACAAAGAAAAACAATGAAATCCTTTGAGTACAGTGCTCGTCCGCTTGTTTACAATGTCCTCCCTTTTTTTTTTCTTTTAAATGAGTTTAAAGATTGTGTTCAAAGAGTAAATGTTATATCCATTTAATGATTACAGTATTATTTTGAACCTTTAAGTAGGGTTGCCAGCCTGGGTTTCTCAAAAACCAAATATGCCGGACAGGGTGTGGTCACACCAGGAAGAGGGAAGACCGGCGCACAGCCCCTCTTCCTGTGTGCTGGCCACACCCGGGAAGTGCCCTATCCTGGAAGCATGAGATGTTAGCCAATTACCTAGATCCCAAGGCCCCGGGCCCCTCCTTCCCCAGGGGCTGGGACTCTTCTGTACAACCGTTTGCACATGGCCGGGGAGGGAACTGGGACTCTTGCGTCCTGTGTCTGAGCCTTATGGAGCACAGGGCAGTGTCACCCAAGGGTGTGTCCTGCTCCATCGAGACGGACGGCAAACCCCATATTGTTTTTAACTTATGTTTCTTTGATTTCTGTTCATTTAGTCTTAGGGATTCTCTTGCTTGTTTTTAAAGAGAAACGTTTATAACTGGATAGCATTGCAGTGAAAGCAGCTCGGGGTGTTGTTGGCACTAATGCCAGCTGTTCATACTGCTCTTTCAAGACAGCCTCCCTGTATCAGTCGATCGATGGGCATGAGGGAATAAACAAGCCTTTAACGTGAAAATGAGCAAAAGATCCAAAACCTGGTGCAATCCGCCAGCCTTTGTTTGCAAGGCGGGTTGGTCACCAAAGACTGACCCGTAAGTGGCTTTACGGACGCTGAGATGCAGAAGGCCTGAGTGTAGCGACCACCTGCTCACAGCTGCTATTAACCCCAGAAGGACTGAGATGACCCCTCCACTCTATTTTTGTGTTGTTTTTGCACAGACTCCGGAAAAGTGAAGGCTGCCAATCCGAGTAGTACTCAGATGTGAGGAACTGCTGGTCTTGGATTTTTTTTCCATTAAATTCAGCTGATCATATTGATCAGTAGATAAACGTAAATAGCTTCCAATTTTAAAAGTCGAATTGCAGTGTTTTTTCACTGTATCAAAGCAATGTCAGTGCTTTATTTAATAACTCTCTCCTGTATCATGACATTTGTCCACTTGCTTATATATTACATTGTCAATGATGCATTTGTAATTTTACATGTAAGATGCATTATTTGCCAGTTTTCTTCTCTAGGCTATGGACCTCATGTGCATATAGAAAGACAGAATTCTCGCTCTACACAAGTTGCACAAATGTTATCTAAGCATTAAGTCACCGTAGAACATAGGACTGTAACCTCAGTTCACTCTGTGATGTCAAGTGCAGAATGTACAATTAACTGGTGATTTCCTCATACTTTTGATACTACTTGTACCTGTATGTCTTTTAGAAAGACATTGGTGGAGTCTGTATCCCTTTTGTATTTTTAATACAATAATTGTACATATTGGTTATATTTTTGTTGAAAATGGTAGAAATGTACTATGTTTATGCTTCTACATCCAGTTTGTACAAGCTGGAAAATAAATAAATATAACATATTGCCTTGTCTATATTCTTAATGACTCGTGCATGCTTTTTCTTACCGAAGCTTGAGAAAGCACTTGGGTCTCACTGCAGGAGCAAGTCTCCAGGACACTGAGGAGATACAGACGATGATGTCACCTAAAAACTGCCCAAGTAGCTTATCTTTTAGGTAGCTTTCTTTGATTCAGAGAAAAGAAATTAATAACATTCATGTTACCACCAACCAAATCATGTGCCCAGAATTCATAGTGTTTGAGATTCAGTGAAAAACAATGTTATCACTGTATATCTGCATATCATTTGTCTCTTCCCAATTCTTTTCCAATAAAAATCTCTATGGGACATAATACTTTGATTCCCAATATATATACTAAGAAACAGGACCTCAGAGAATTTAAACTGACATTAAAGATCATGGCCACTAAGTGAACAGTACAACCTAGCAAGTGATTTGGAACTTGTACATCAAATATAGTTCTGTCTACGAGTGCACTGTAGGTCTGAATATTTCAGTCTATGAGAAGGGCACTTTTATTTTAAAAGGTGAAAATCAGTTGAGCAGCAACCCTTTTGAGCACATTTTGAGATCAAGGACTCTTTCTTATTCTCAAGCAGGCGTCAATAAAAGCCCCGACCATCACCCACCGCAAAGCTGCAGAAGGCGGGGCGCAAGGACATGGAAACTCGTGCACGAAACGTGAGGAAATGTGAGGGCATCCAGAAGGATGGCAGGAGCTCAGTCCTGATGCTAAAGGGAAGATGGCCAAACTTAAAACTCTTCCTGAGGCATTTGTGCTGTCCTGGTGAGTAAACTTTGAAAATCTGGCCACCAAAACAATTTGGAAAATTAAGACCGTTCCTGTAGCTTCAGCTGTACCTGTTCAGAATGCAGGTGCCCTGTGTGGACAGGTGTGTTCGCATGTGCTCACCTCTGTTATCTGTTCACTGTAAAACTCTTCGCTCAGGGAAACCCTGTCACAACAGCAACCTGTGCTTGCAATTTTTGTCATTCAAAAAGCTTACTTTCCTCTAATGTGTTTTGAAAAATATTAAGGATCTGATGTTTTGAAGAATAACCTCTTCATCACTTTTTGTATTCTGCTAAAAATAAAGGAAAATGACAAACAGCCTTGATGCCTGTTCTTTCCCATTTATGTGTTAGGTTATCTTTAAGTAGCAAAGGCACATCTTCCAGGGTTGTAAGAAGTATGTGTTCATCAGATTTGATCAGTAGCAGTGACAGAGCTTACTCTGTGTCATGTTAATAACAGAACTTTGCCACATTTTAGCATCATTGCAGAAAGCTCTCCTCCCTTATCAAAAAGACTTTAAATGGACCTGGTTCTGTTTTCATACATGCAAGTTAAAGCCCTCCAAATATTTTCCTCAGCTTTAATCCCTTCCCTCTCCTGGAAGGTGCAGAGTGTATGCTCATCTATACTTTAATATATTTGATCTCCAAGTCACTGATTATCTCCCAAAATGTTCTTGAAGGATGCAAGCTGCTGAAAAAGCATGTATCAACACTCCTGGTAGGTCTGTGTGCTGATGTATTTCTCAAGGAATTATTACACTTCTATTTGTGCCGAAGAAAAAGAGGAAGCTCTCTCAGTCCTTGATTCCCTGATATTGTTCTCCTTGAAAAACAGCTTACTCAGAGAATAAAGGAAGTGCAGCAGTGAGGGGGTCAAGTTGTTGATTACAGAGGTGAATGATCTTGTGAATATTCACAAAGGATGTCAGCAAACGGAGGTTAAAGGGGGCAGTAATGGAATGGAAATGAGTAGGACAGACTGCAGCTGAGGGGGCAGGACCCTTCAGAAAGATCTTACAGTGAAGGAGAGTTTACCCAGTTGACTATGAGACAAAAACAGACTGGAACGAAGCAATTTGTGAATTGCAATTTTTGCAACATTCACAACTTAGCCAAGGACAAGACAAGCACAATAAAATTCCTGCCTGTGTTTGAAATGACACTTTCTGCCCGGATAGTTTCTACAGTGCCATGGCTAGTAACAGAAACATTTACAGAGGCGATCAAAACATTGCATGCAAGGTTAAAGAGTCTTAGAAAAGGCTTTATTTTATGGGCAAGCAATAAGATCATAATTTTCATTATGGGAAAAGTGAAGCATAAATTTATATGAAGTAAATTTAGAATCAAATGACCAATTTTATAGAAGAGGGGAAACTAGTGAAATATTAAATTAATGTAGGGTATTCAACACTTCAGAAGTAAAAGCTAGTTCCATTTTTTCTGTAGATAGTTTAGTTAAATTTAGGAACTTTTAATAACATTAACTCTCTGACCTGACACCAAGTGGTTGACATGCAGTATGGTCTGATGGGAACCAATGAAGTAAAGGTATAGCCTAGTATTTGAGGATTTCCTTAACTTATATATAGATCAGAAACTTTTTTTTAAACAAGATCTTAAAACTGATATAGGATCAAGTCAGTGTCACATGTAGCATGAAGATGAAAATATGAACAAACCTACCAGATGTAGTTTAATGACCTAATTTCATTCGTGTGCACTTCCTATCCAGGCACTTTTCTTGATACCAGATATTTACAGATATCACTAAAGTGAACCGAAGTGCCTTCCAATTACAGTCTTCTTTGGGCTAAATGTCTCCCATTTCTCAGACCTAAGAGGGGGAAACCTTACTGAGTGTTCCCAGGATCATAAATGAGTATCTTATCAAGCAGCCTTGGTCACAGCTGGATCAAAGATGTGAGATGCCTGGTCCAAGAGTTGCTGGTCCAGGCTTGTCAGCCATCTAGAAGAAGGTCCTAGAAGGAGCGCTGTGACCTGGGAGGGAAAGTAAACCAACTTGAACTCATCACGTTCTCTTTGGGGAATTTCTGTGCAAAGACCAAAAAGAGCAAAGGCTGTACCTAGTCAGGATACAGAAACTGAGACAAGTGAAGTGATGAGAGCGCAAAGACCATGAATAAGAAGAGGGCTATGAGGTCAGGAAAGTGACAGATCAACGGCAGGGGCGTTCAAAGCCAAGTACAGCAGACACCTGCTTCTCAGGTAGCAACTAAATGCTAGGGCATCATTGTCCTGGGATGAATGTCCAGCCTCAGAATCATGCCCCTGGGCTGGTTCTATGAGCTTTTCTTCCTGAAACCCGGATGGAGAGCCCTTCCTGTTCTTTGTGCATCCTCTCTCGGTAACCACACTCCTCGGCACCTAGAACAGTGCCTCGGATAGTGTCAAGGTTTTAGTAAATGAACATCTTATCAGGCACCCTAACGGGCACAAATTATAGATAAACTAGACAATCAAAATCAGCCAATGTGAATTTATGTATTTATTATTAATAAACATTTTTCAGAAAATGTCTGGGTTCACAGGAAACTGGAGTGGAAAGTACAGAGGTCCCTATACCCCCAGTCCCCCCCCATATGCACAGCCTCCCCCATTATCAACATCCCCCACCAGAGTGGTACGTTTGTTACAATGCATACCCCTACCTTGACCCACTCTTATCACCCAAAGTCTACAGTTTACATTAGGTTCACTCTTGGTGGCATACATTCCACAACATGCAGTTATTAAAGGGCATCTGTAACTGTGCCCAGGACTGGTGAATATTCAGAAGTAAAATAACTTAAAAATATTTGTTTTTTTAACTGAGGTATAACGGACACATAAATGACTCTTGACAAGGCTAGCAAGGATTTACAATTCACCGAGAGCAGCAAAGAATAAGACTGTTTAGTGATTAAGTTCTGTGTGGCTACAGAAGGTCAGATGAGTGAAAGATGGACCCTGAGGCCGAAGCATCCAGAGAAGAGTCTTCGGCTCCCCCTGAGGTCTTAGGGGAGGACGGGATGGACCAGGGTGATGCCTGGACATTGAGGAGACACCTTTAACTAGACAGGGCTTCAGGATTAGGAGATACTGAGAAGTTAATTGGAATGAGCAAGGGATTGTGTGATTATGTAGGACAAAAATGTTTTATGGAGATTGTATTTGTTATTTTAGGGGCTCAATAAATGCTCATAAATAGAAAAAAGGAAGGAAAGGAAAGTGCAGGAGAAAGGATCTGTGCTGAGACAATGGTCTGAAGGGAAGATCTCGTTTGGCAGGAGTACAGGACACAAGCCTGGATGAGGAGAAGGGTGGGATCACCCGGCCCGGGAGGCGCCGGCTCAGGACAGGAAGGAAGAACAAAGATAGTCCCGAAAAAAAAAAAATCAGTAGAACCTGATGTCCAAGGGGACATGAGAAATTAAAGAAATCAAGCCCCTTCCCTACTGCCAAAAAAAAACAGAGAGACTTTTTAAGACTTAAAATTCCTAGTCTGAGTGCTTAAGGTGAAAGAAGCAAAAGGATGGAGACATTGCAGAAAATGATACCGATTTTTATCCGTTCACCTGTTGATGGACATTTAGGTGGCTTCCATGTCTTGGCTATTGTGAATGGCGCTGCTATGAACATTGGGGTGCATGTATCTCATGGTTTATTACTCGTCCATTAAAAAGAATGACATGCCATTTGCAGCAACATGGATGGACCTAGAGGTTATCATACTAAGTGAAGTAAGCCAGACAGAGAAAGACAAATACCATATAATATCACTTATATGTGGAATCTTCAAAAAATGATACAAATGAACTTATTGACAAAACAAAAACAGACTCACAGACATAGAAAACAAACGGTTACCAAAGCGGAAAGGGAGAGGGAGGGATGAATTAGGAGCTTGGGATTAACATACACTGATATATATAAAATAGATAATCAACAAGGACCTACTGTAGAGCACAGGGCACTTTACTATGGGAAAAGAATTTGTAAAAGAATAGATACACGTATATGTATAACTGAATCCCTTCGCTGTACACTTGAAACTAACACAACATTGTAAATCAACTATATTCCAATATAAAATTTTTTTTTAAAATGATACTGATTTTTAAAACCAAGTCAAGAAGGGTTCTTGTCCAGAGACTCAAAGCCCCATATGGTCCCCATTCTACTGCCCACATCCTCAGGGAAAGGCTCTGCTTGAGCTGAGGTTGGGGGCCCACCCTACAAGGTACAGTGCCTAGTGAGGCCATGTGGCTTATCCACTGCATTTTCTAAAACATGTTCAATTCATTCTTTTATGTCACTGTCTAGGTTTCAGATCACTACATCCAACCAAGCTATTTCTAGCCCTAAGGTCCCCAGGGTTACTCTTCAGTGACAGAATTGGTGTGATCTTGGATAAGCTGGGGAGGTTTTTTTTAATAGCATTTTAAAAGACCAGTAGCGTAGAAGAAACAAAATAGCCAAGTAGAAAGTGAATAAATAGAATGGAAAGAGCCAGACAGAGAAGGTGAGGGGGAAGGTTAGGCCACAGCTCCACACAATTATAATTATTTTTTTAAGGAAAAGTGTAATTCTTTCCTGACGTGAAAAACGAGGCCCAGAAGAGAACATTTACAATGTGAGTTTCTAAGATCCACCTCAAAAAGGCACACCCAGAGGGCCAAGAGGATGAAAGCCTGCTAGGGGAGAGTCCTGATTCTCTGAGGGTCCCTTCTCCTGGGAACTTTCTTGATGGGGATGTGAGTGGGGAGGGGGGAGTTTGGGGGGGGGAAGGATAGACTTCGTGACCCCACCTTCTATGTGCCGCTGTCATGCCCTCTGCCACCCAGGAGACAGGGGCAGACATCCTTTGCTAAAATCCTTACCCCTTCAAGAGTCCTGGGACCTGACCAAGTCTGCTGGATGCAGGTTTCTGAAAACAAAAGCAACAAAAAAAAAAATCAACTTTTTTTTTTCCAAAAAAGTAGCCTTGAAATGAATAGATGCCAAGATTTCTCTCACAGTCCTGTTACCATTCTTCTTGGGTCCAACCATTTGAATCCTGGAGTTGAACTGCTTGGTTTTGATTTTTTTAACCTGTGTGACTCTGGGGAAGAACCTGAATTTCTACACCTCAGAATCCTCAAGTGTAAAATGGATGAAATGATAGTATCTATCTCCAGGGTAACAGCAAAGGGAAAGTCAGGTATCACATATTAAACACTTTACACAGCGTGTGGCACAAAGGTAATCAAAATTGTTAGCTGTTGTTAGATTTTCTAAAATACAAAAGATTTTCCCAAATAATATGTACATATTAATAACCTAGATATTGGTTTGTAATTAAAGCATGTTGTTAAGCATACAATTTCATGCAATTAAGCAAAAATTTTGTCATTTTAGGGGAATGCAAATCAAAACCGTAGTGAGATACCACCTCACACCCAGTAGGATGGGTACTGTCATGATAACAGTTACATGTGGAATCTAAAATATGATACAAATCAACATAGTTATAAAAAAAAAACAGACTCACAGACATAGAGAATAGGCTTGTGGTTGCCAAGGGAGAGGCAAGGTGGGGGAGGTGTGGATTGGGAGTTTGGGACTAGCAGAGGCAAACTAGTAAATACAGGATGGATACACAACAGGGTCCTACTGTACAACACAGGGAACTGTATTCAATATCCTGTGATTAACCATAATGGAAAAGAATTTGAAAAAGAGGATAGATGATAGATAGATGATAGATGATTGATGATAGATGATAGATAGATATAGATAGATGATAGATAGATGATAGGTAGATAAATATAGGTAGATAGATGATAGAAAGAGGATAGATAGATCCATTGATAGATAGAAGTACAGCTGAGTCACTTTGCTGTACAGAAGCAATTAACACAACATTGTAGATCAACTGTACTCCAATAATTTTTTTTTTTTTAAAGGATGGCTGCTGTCAAAAGGACAGGAAATAGCAAGTGTTGATGAGAGGGTGTGGAGAAGTTGGAATCCTTGAAAGGAATGTAAACTGGTACAGGCGCTGTGGAAAACAATATAGCAGTTCCTCAAAAAATTAAAAATGGAATTACTGCATGATCCAGCAATTTCACTTCTGAATATATACCCCAAAGAACTGAAAGCAGGAACCCAAAGGGATACTTTGTACACCCATGTTCACAGCGGCATTATTCATAACAACCAAAAGGTGGAAGTGAACTTAGTGTCTATTGATGGATAAGTGGATAAACAAAATGTGGTCTCTCCATACAATGGAATATTACTTGGCCTGAAAGGACCAAGATGAGAGATGAAATTCTGACACATGCTACAAAATGGATAACCACTGAGGACATTATGCTAAGTGAAATAAGGCAGTCACAAGAAGGTGTACTATACTGTTGGATTCCACGCATGTGAGTTGCGTGGAGTCATCAAACTCATAGAAAAGGAAAGTAGAATGGCAGTTGCCAGGGGCTGGGGAGGGGGAGTGATGGTTTAATAGGTACAGAATTTCAGTTGTGCAAGGTTAGGACACCTCTGTGGATGGTGGGGATGCTGGCAGTACAAGTGAGTGGACTCACTGAAACTGAAAGAAACACCTAAAAATGGTCCAATTTTATGACAAATTTTATGTTATGTGTATCTTACCATCATAAAGAAATTTTTTAAGTTTATCATTAGCTCACAGTAATTTGACATCCAGGTATGCCTCTAAGCCTCCTGTCCCTCATTCCCATCTTCCAGATGTGGAAAAAAAGTGTACAAGCCCTCTTTTTTTTTTTTTTTTTTTTTTTTGCATTTTTTAAAGCTTTTTATTGGAATATAATTGCTTTACACTCTTGTACCAGCTTTTGAGGTACACCAAAGGGAATCAGCTGTATTTATACATATATCCCCACATCCTCTCCCTCCCATGACTCCCTCCCTGTCCTGGCCCTCTAAGGCATCACCCATCATCGAGTTGATCTCCCTTTGTTATACAGCAACTTCCCACTAGCTATCTATTTTACAGTTGGTAGTGTAAATATGTCTATGCTACTCTCTCACTTCGTCCCAGCTTCCCCATTGCCCCCCGCCCCCCCCAACCCCTCCAGTCCATTCTCTGCATCTACATCCTTATTCTTGCCCTGTCACTGTGTTCATCAGTACCTTTTTTTTTTTAGATTCCGTATATATGAGCTAGCATACAGTATTTGTTTTACTCTTTCTGGCTTACTTCACTCTGTATGACAGACTCTAGGTCTATCCACCTCATTACATATAGCTCCATTTCATTCCTTTTTATGGCTGAGTAATATTCCATTGTATATATGTGCCACATCTTTATCCATTCATCTGTTGGAGCACTATTTTTGAGAGTGAAAATATGAAATCAGGAATGTTTCCCCTTAAAAGGTGAATCAGTTTTTTTGTTTGTTTTTGCATCTGTTTTAATTAAAAGGACAATATGAATCAAAATGTTTGAACCTAAAACAAAACCAAAACCAAAAACAAAACCTTGCTTATTTACATCCTGTGTTAATACATTGTATTGATGGTTTAAGAAAACAGAATAATACTACATATGTGTGATGCAGGAAATTAAGCAGAAAATCTACTGGCTAACCCATCAGGTTGGGGGCATAACATTGATCAGGATTGAATTTGACTTCTGTTTTAACATTGGAAGTAAGGGTTCCAATTGTGGTAATGGAAGAATAGCTTGTATTGGATAAACCCTCCTGCTGATAACAATTATAAATACTGGACAAAACATAAAAAACAAACAACAGTTTGAAAGCGCTGGAGAGCAACCCAAAGCAGGATTGTTAGGGACACAGTCCTTGAAAGAAGGGAAGCAAATAAAATGAGCTCTGTGTTGAACTGGTGTTTCCCTTGTGGGCCCCTTCCAGCCACCGTGGCCCACTGGGGACATAGCTCAAGCACAGATTCTGTCCTGGGCTCCAGAAGGTCAGAATTCCATTCCCAGAGGGTGTGAGGAGAGAGTCACAAAACAGAGAGTACCAAGTCTGCAAAATAATTCTCTTCTAGTCACTGGCAGAGTCCAGAACTGTGCACATGCAGAGTGATGGTCCAGGAACCCAGCAGAAAGCAGCTGAGGAACTGAGCAGACACTCCAGCCACTGTCTGGTCCTGGGGAGATGGAGACTGGGGTTAGGATTCTGCCAAGTTAGAGGGGCTTCATGAGCACCTGGGGCTTCCAGCAAAGACCCCAAAGGGTCTCTAGTAGGAGTGAAGACCATGTCCTCAAACTGAGGGCTATGTCCCCTTACCAACAAAGCCCATAGCTTGGCCCCACAGGACCAAGAGCATCTGTTTGTGATTTGTTTGCAGAATAAAATCTGTTAGCAGAGGAAAGTAACATAATCCAGACTCTCTACAATGTTATCATTGATTACATGATGTTGAGAATGTAACCAACTATTGCTAGGCATGGAAAGAAACAGAAAAATAATAGAGTAGTGAAGGAAGTAGGCGGATGGCCAGGGAAAGAAAGAGGGAAGGGGAGAGTGGGAAGAAAAAACAACCATAAGGTAGAAATAAATTGATAACATCTTCAAAACAGAAGAAAACACCACAATGGTTCATATTCATCCAATTAATTCGATATGTATTCACATATTAACCATAAAAAATATATGAAAAATCTTACCACTTGATTGATAATATGATTATCACCACAATAAAGAGAAAAAAATCCATACAAGAAATAAATTATTCTTTGGGTTGCCTTTTGCGGCATCTGATAGAAACAGTGAAAATGACTCTGTGTGTTACTCACTTTTCTTTGCTGAAAGAATGACCATGGTGATACAGATTTGGGTCTATGGCAAACCTTTTTTTTCAAAATTAAAATGCTGACATACATAGTATAGAGCAGAGGCCCCCACTGCTTTGAAACTGTAGTCATAACATCAAGATTTACCCATTAATAATAGCTCATATGGCTTACCTATTGGATACTTTTGATAACAGCAAAAGACAGTGTCTTTTAATTCTCAGGTTTGTACTAGATGAGCTTATTAAATTAGTTGAAGTTTGAAGTACATGATTTTCCACATGATATCACAATCCAGAGTTTACTTGGTCAGTGCGGAGAGTGGTTTCCTCTTTGATTTCATGTGTCTTTTAAGGTGAGTCAAGTATGATTGTACCTAAGAGATTTAAACAGCCACATTTCTTTTTACTCCCATAGAGCGTGAGATCCTCAGAGTTCCCCCAAGTGATGGGGTATTTACGGGGAGGGTGCAATAGGCTGTAAACACCCGCTTCATTTAACATTTCATGTGACCTGATCAGCTTAGGGGGAAGCAAATAATCCACGGATTTATATAGATATCACTGTAAGAGACAAAATATTTTTAAATGCTTTCAACTGTTTTCTCCTTCTCCAGACCCAGAAAGGAACCCAGCATTGATGAGTTTCACACACTATAAACCTTGAACTTGTGAGTTAATCTCTGACTGATAACTCTAATCAAGGGAGATTCTCCCTTCTGGCCTGGCCCTCCCAGAAGCTGCCCCTTTACCCTCTTCATATTGATCAAGGATTCCCCACTGGAGGTCACATTGCAGCAGCACACTCTTGGAGGAGCTAATTCTCACAACTGTGGAATGCCACTGCCTCTTGCCTCTAAATGCCGGGGAGGCATCACTGTGCCTCTAAATCAAGCTTTGTCCATCCAGACAGGAGGGCTTGGCTTGCAGTGACAGCGCATTGAAGGATTTGGTGAGCTTTAAGTGATTTTCAAACCAGTGCTATAAATGTGTTTTTGGAATCAAGTGGGATAGAAATGAATATTTATTAACCATTGTGGTGTTTTTTTCTCTTTTGAGTATTCCATTAATTATTTCTACCATAAAATAGTTCCTTCTGCCACTTCCCCATCCCCCCCACCCCCCGCATCCTCCACCCCCTTCACCACCACCCGCTACCCTGACTTAGGAAAATAGTTTCTTTTTTTCAGGATTCTTCGGTTCTGAGCCATTGAAGGATGGTTCTCATCAGAGAAATTTATAAATACACAAACTCCTCACACTCAGTGTGAATCCTCTATTGCCAGTGTTTCCAACTCAGGTGAAGCTCATGGCTGCCCTTTTTTGCTCGAGACCTCCTCTCAACACCCTGCACAGAAGCCTGGAGAAAGTTCATTTCATCCCCAAATAAGCTTTTGTCCCTCCCCCTTTAAAACAATTACAGGCATCACCGTTTCACTAAATTAATTCATTGCTTTCTTAGATCAGACTGGTGTTTGTCTTCTGAGAATCTCCTAGTTGTGCAGGAAGATAAGTGAGTGTGCTTGATGTGATATAAGCATGAGAGAGAAGATGAGGTGTGTGTTTGTGTGTGAGTGCAGACGAGGAAGGTTGGGTGTAAATATAGTAGAGGGGTTGGGAAGAAGAGAGATGAAGAGAGATTAAAAGGAAAAAAGAGGAAACAGTGGACACTTACAGTGGGTACAGTTTTACAGCTTCAAAAACTTTTTTTTTTTTTAAACGTAGCCTAGATATTTTGGCTGGGACATCAGGAGGCATTTGGAAAACATTCTAATGCTCCTTAAGACATTGCAAACCATTTTTTTCCTGCCTTCTTTCCAAATGACAACAAACCTTTATCTTGGGAAATTAAATACATTGTTTGTGGGCATTCTGCAAAGAGAATATTTCTCTTTTGAGGATTCTTTCAGATACAAGAAGATGAATGACTCAAATTTTTCACTCGTGTCTACTCTTCCCATGGTGTGTGTGTACATAAAGCTGTGTATCAGCAAACTTCTAGAAACTCTCCTCCATGTGTATTTGACAAGAAGTCTGTGTATCTCGGGCTTTTCCCCTGGTGAAGACAAAACTTGTTCTCAACTGACAGCTTCCACCCCAGCTCATCATTTGTGGCCCAGGGCCCAATTAATTCTCCGCAACGTTCAGTGAATGTGTCTGGTCCTGGTCAGGCTGGCAAGGTGAGAAAGGCTTCTTTCTCTTCCCAGCAAGGTCTCCAAATCAGCTCTTTGGGATGTGTGAGTCCTGGGTGAAGAATTCAAAGACACATGTGGGGACAAAATCCAGTTCCTTGTTTTGTTCTTAAAAAGCATTAGTGATGAAGACAAATCCAAGCATCCCCAGGAACAAGAGCACACCTGGCAGGGCCACCAGCTGTGAGGAGCTAAATGTGTCCCTCGGCCAGGATGACATGTAGCAGGAAGTCCAGCGAGCACTTGAAGGAGAGGTGGGCCCACTCCCGGTGGCTTGGGGGCTGGCAAGGGAAGAGGGCTGGGGTTAGAAAGCAAATGCCTCCTGGGTTTATTCTGGACTGCTCTCTTTCCTTTATGCTCCCTGAATTAGTGTACTAGGGCTGCCGTGACAAAATACCACAGGAAGGTATTTTCTCATAGTTCTGGAGGCTGAAGTCCAAGGTCAAGGTGCTGGCAGGTGTGGTTCTCCAGAGGGCTCGTCCTTGGCTGCAGACGGCTGCTTGCCCACTGTGAATGCATCCCTGGTGCCTCTTCTCTTCTTCTAAGAACATCATTCCTATTGTTTAGAGCTCCACTCTTATGCCCTCCTTTAACCCCAGTGACCCCTTTAAAGGCCCATCCCCAAATATAGTCACATTGGAGATTGGGGCTCCAACATACGGAATTAGGGGGACACCATTGAATCGGGGGCCACTGAGCCACCAGGTAGTGAAGAGCGAGATCTCAGGTTCCTGATGGCAGGAGCCCCCATGTGGCTCAAAGGAACGTTCATGAGACACTCTTCACCAGTGACGACCCTCCAGGCACCATTTCCCTCTGCTCGTGATGGATGAGATCCTTGTAAACTGACTGCTGGTCCTTTAGATCTTTCATGATGACCCCCAGTACTTATCTCTCTCCAGGAAACACTCTGCTGAATCCAAGGTCTCAGCTTTGCAGTTGGGTTTTAATATCACACAGCCTTTCCTAAGTAGCAAACTTCTGGCATATTTTTTGAAGAATTTTTTTTTATTGAAGTATAGTTGATAATACAATGTTGTGTTGGTTTCAGGTGTACAGCAAAGTGGGTCAGTTATATATGTATTCTTTTTCAGATTGTTTCCATTATAGGTTTTCACAAGATACTGAATATTGTTCTCTGTGCTATACAGTAGGTCCTTCTTGGTTATCTATTTATATATAGTAGTGTATATCTGTTAATCCCAAATTCCTAATTTCACCTTGCTTTCCCTTTAGATAACTGTAAGTTTATTTTCTATGTCTGTGAATCTGTTTTGTAAATAAGCTCATTTGTATCATTTTTTTTTTAGATTCAACATATAAGTTATATCATATGACATTTGTGTTTCTCTGTCTGCCTTACTTCACTTAGTATGATAATCTCCAGGTCCATTCATGTTGCTGCAAATGGCATTATTTCATTCTATTTGGCTGAGTAGTATTCCATTGTATATATGTACCACATCTTCTTTATCCACTCATCTATTGATGGATATTTAGGTTGCTTCCATGTCTTGGCTATTGTGAATAGTGCTGCTATGAACATAGGGGTGCATGTATCTTTTGGAATTATACTTTTGTCTGGTTATATGCCCAGGAGTGGGATGGCTGGGTCATAAGGTAACTCTATTGTTAGTTTTCTGAGGAGCCTCCTTACTGTTCTTCATAGT
This sequence comes from Hippopotamus amphibius kiboko, assembly GCF_030028045.1. Classification (NCBI taxonomy): domain Eukaryota; kingdom Metazoa; phylum Chordata; class Mammalia; order Artiodactyla; family Hippopotamidae; genus Hippopotamus; species Hippopotamus amphibius. Next base: position 89,560,495 of record NC_080188.1, read on the forward strand.
GGCTGCACCAAATTACATTTCCACCAATGGTGCAGGAGGATTCCCTTTTCTCCACACCCTCTCCAGCATTTATTATTTATAGACTTTTCCCTAAAAGGTGGAGAAGTTTACAAGTGTACAAACACACTGTAACAGTGTGAAGCAGCAAGTGATGGCTAAGGATGGGTTACTATCACCTCAAGGTCCCAAACCAGAGGTGTGATTGGAACCCACAGCCTGTGCTATGGGACCCAAGGCCAATGCAGAGCAGACCCCTTGCGAAGGTCCAGGGTGGACAAGAAAAGTGGCCACTTCAGCCAGTTCCCTGACTCTAGGACTGGGCATGGGGCCAGCTGGCACAGTCTGCCTGGCATGGATGTAGTTGGGTATTATCAAGGCAGGGGCAGGGGGTGTGAGCCCAGGCCAAGGGCTCAGTCAGCAGGTTTAGGAAAATGTCTCAGAAGTCCTCGAAAACCCAAGTGAAAATGTTTAAATGATCAGAGTCTAATGATTGTCACAATTTAGAAGCAATTGTTCTCAAGTTCTCAACATTTTCAAGTTCAGCATGGTCAAAAGTTTCATAAGCTTTGTTATTATGGAAATAATGATAGTGACACTTCATTTGCTCTTTTCTCTGTGTTGACATTTGCACCAATGGTACAAAAGCAAGGGTGGTACCTTAACAAGAATTAAAACAGCAGCACCAAACCAAACTCATAGTCACGGTGTTTTTCGCCGTCCTGTACTTGCAGTAAAACAAACCAACAAACAAAAACACACGAATCTTTGATTATGCAGTAAAATGTTTAAAATTTCATGAAATCCTGTCTCTTGAGTACTTGTCTTTTCAACGTTCTGAATGAAGAAATGGAAATATAAGCAAAGCACTTCTGCTGCATACCAAAATATGATTGAAAAAGCACTTTTTGTTTGTGTGTCAATCATACCTCAATAAAGTGGTTTTTAAAAAAAGAAAATGCACTTTGTTGATTGTTTGAACATAAGCTTAACTAGCTGCCTTTTTTTCATGGAACTTCAGGAACCAAATTTTTTCCAAAAGAATGACTGTGATTATTCAGACTTGGATATTTGATGTTATGAACTGAATATTGTGTAATCAAAATTCACATGTTGAAACCCTACTCCACCATGTGATGGTATTAAGAAGAGAAGCCTGTGAGAGATAATCAGGATTAGGTGAGGTCATGAGGGTGGAGCCCTTGTGAATGGGGTTAGTGACCTTGTAAGGGTCAGGAGAGAGCTGCTGCCTCTCTCTGCTTTCCACCTATGAGGACACAAATTCAGCAGTCTGCATCCAGTAGAGAGCTGTTTCCAGAATTCACTCAGGCTGTCACCCTATTTTCAGACTTCCAGCCTCTAGAACTGTGAGAAATAAACTTCTGTTGTGTGTGAGCACCCAAACTATGGTAATTTGTTATAGCAGCCCAAACGGAGACGTAATGAAATGTCATCAATTAAAAAAGGTTGAAAACCACTTCCTTAAAATTTAGCTTGTGCTCCTGTTATCCAGACCATTTTGATCCTTCCTTATGAAAAACAAGTAGACATAAGTCACACACATGAAAATTATGAGTTTCTACTTGAAAAGGATGAAGAGCTAACCTGTTAGGGTGAAGGAGTGTGGACATCCAGGGTCACTCGAGAACAAGGTAAAACCCATTTATCTGTGGAATGTATAGATAAGGGACTCAGAAAAGTTAGTTCCATTTTTCTTGTCATTTCATTATAAGAGAAAGATCTAGAGCCTTAATAATCCACATTCCATCTTGGTTTGACTATACTACAAATAGAATAGTTTCTGGAGTCACATAGATTTTGGTTTAAAACCCAAACCTTCCTGCTTCCAATTATGTGACATTGAGGAATTTACATCACTGAGTCTCCAAAACAGCCCTCAATGATCTTTGTTTCCTAGTTTCTATGCACGCGTGTCTCCTCCCATAATGGATGTTGGTCCGTCTGATCTATTGAATATGGCAGAAGTGAAGGTATGTAACTATCAAGATGAGGTTATAAAAGAGGACAATGTCTGTCGTGAGTTCTTGCTTTTCTTTTGGAGCACACACAGCTCCTGGGGAGTGCAGCTGCCATGCCCTGTGGCCACTTAGGCAGCCCTGGCAGAGGCCCATGTGGTAAACTGGCGAGCCAACAACCACGAGAGTGAGCTTGGAAGAATGTTTCAGCTCCAGTGAAGCCTTGAGGTGCCTGGTGCCCTGGTGGACAGCTTGCTTGCAACATTGTGAGAGCCTGAGATGCAACCAAACAGTTAAGCTGTTCCCAGATTCCTAACCAGAGAAACTATTTGTTGTTTTAAGTTATGTTTTAGGGGTAATTTATTGGGCAGCAATAAATATTAATTATCTACAATTTGCTAACAAGTTACTTTCATTCTTTGAAGTGTGTCCTGAATCTTCCAGAAAAGTTTTTCCCTAGAAATCTAGTAAATGTTGACTTAGTTGTCTGAATCTAAACTAGAAAGATCAGATCCATTAAAGCAAACAATCCTTTGCTTGAAATAAGCAGAAGTTTGTGGTCTGGTGCAAAATTATAGAGGTTTTCCTGGAAGGTATAGGCCAGGCTCACAATCTTAGTTATATTTCACCATCTTTATGATACTGTTTCTCTCTCATTTTGGTTGTTTGAAGTTAGTTCTCTAGAAAGTTCATTAGGAAAGATTTGTGGGGAAAGTTCTTGTGCTTGAAATTCAGTTTGGCTGAATTCAAAATCACTAGCTCACATTTCTTTTCTTTCTGTCTTTCTTTTTTTTTGAGTATCTTAAAAACAGTATGCCATTGTTTTCTTGCATAAAGTAGTGCTAACTCAAAATCTGATGACAAACTGAGTTTCTTTTCCTTTTAAGTACAGTTGTTCTTTGGTATCCATGGGGGATTGGTTCCAAGACCCCTCTTGGATACCAAAACCCACAGACACTCAAGTTCCTAATATAAAATGGTATAATATTTGCATATAGCCTAAGCGCATCCCCCCATATACTTTAAGTTATTTCTAGATCACTTATAATGCTTAATACAATGTAAGTGCTTTGTAGATAGTTGTAAATGCAATGTAAATAGTTGCCAGTGTGCGGCAAATTCAAATTTAGCTTTTTGGAAGTTTCTGGAATTTTTTTCAAAATATTTTTGGCCCAAAGTTGGCATTTTTTCCTTCTGAGAAGCTATAGTTTTGTTAGAAAAAATGTTGCACTGTGAGTTGTTAGCTACTATTTCATACAAGCAGGGGGCACATTCAGTAAATAATTTCACATCTTCCTTAAAGAAAGTTCTATTGAATTTTGGATTTCAGCATTTGTTTATTTGAATTATTTGATTTTCCTCTTCAGAGACCCCCAATAATACACATCAGATCTTCTTTTGCTGTTTTCTATAGTTACCACTTTCCATCAAATCCTTTTTATCTCTTTCTTCATTTCCTTTTGATATTTAAACATTTCCTCCTTTGCTGTCTTCCACATCCACTAAAGCACTTTGCGTTGTGTTTGTTATTATGTTTATTTGGCTTATTTTTGTTCCGAAATGATTTTTTTTGAAATAATTTCTGGGTTCTTTCACTTTTCATTTAACATTGTCTTTTTTCTGCTCTTATTTATGCAATTTAAAAATTCTGATTTTTGATGTTTTATCAAAGCTTATAACAGTTTTCCCTATATTATTTTAATACATTTTGAAGTATTAAGTTAACCTTCTCATTCATCGTGTAAGCTTGAATTTCTGACATTATTTCATAGTATGTAAGGATTTAATATACTCTCAATTCTCTTTCTCTAATAATAACAACTTGGTTAGAGATTTAATAAATCCTTTTTGGCAGCTCATTTTGAAGTGAGATGAGTATTTCTGTCTTTTTAGGAGGGACGAATGAGCCAGGATAGCTTTTCTAACTTCATGACTAGACGTCTCTGTTTTGTTTTTTTTCAGAAAGTGAACTTCCTGGGATTTCCTCTTCTGCTCCTTTCCCCCAGTCTTATCTGGACCTTCCCTTTCCTTCACCCCTACTGTTCTTATCCTACTCAGTGAGGACTCTGCTCTCAGCATCTTCTCCTCAGTGCAGGGCTTTGCCACAGAGACTCGGTCTGGTTTGTCACCATCAAGAATTCACAGGCAGACTTCCCTCGTGGCACAGTGGTTAAGAATCTGCCTGCCAATGCAGGAGACACGGGTGCCATCCCTGGTCCAGGAAGATCCCACATGACTCGGAGCACCCAAGCCCGTGCACCACAACTACTGTGTGCTGCAACTACTGAAGCCCGTGCACCTAGAGCCCATGCCCCACAACATGAGAAGCCACTGCAATGAGAAGCCTGCACACTGCAACAAAGAATAGCCTCCAGTTGCTGCAACTAGAGAAAGTCCCCGCACAGAAATGAAGACTCAACGCAGCCAAAAAAAAAAAAAAAAGAATGCCCCAGTCCCTGGATGGATTCAGCATGCTCAGTCTTCCTGCAGCTCTGCTGGAATCTTCTGAACAATGAGGCCTGCAGAGCACAATCCCATTTCTGCTGCTATTCTCAGAATAGTCCACCATGATTTTCAGGGAGTCACTGATGGTAATTTAGTAGATCTCTGCCTTTGGTTTTACTTTCTTGTTGCTCTGATTATTTTTATGGGGAAATTCAGAGAGATTAAAAACTGAACTGCCATTAGTGCCTAATTCCCAGAATGGTATTCTATTGCTTTTTCTTTGGGACACAATTTCCTTAGAAAAAATTTTTATCTATTTACTTTGCTTTTTAATTAGCTTAAAAAATAAGAATTTATTGTGTAAATTTTAAAACATACACAGAGGTATAGAAGATAGTATACATCCACTCCTCCAGGTGCTCATTTTCAACAATTATTCACAGATAACCCATCATTTCATTTTTAGCCCTATATACTCCTGCTCCCTTGATGGATTGTTTTGAAGAAAATTCAGGACATCATGTCATTTGAACATAAAATGATTTCATTTTTCAATCACTTTTGAATGCTGAATTTTGTCTGTCCTATAGATAACATCAGGCTAAGATGATTTACAACTTCACACAAGTACACGTGCATATTGGATCCTTGGTTTCACACATTTTAGGAAAACTGTGAAATCAAAATTAGGGAGAAATCTATTCTTAGAGATTTATGAGAAGACAATACTAAACAACAACACAAAACCATCCATCCAGTTTTCTGTGTCAGAAAATCTGAGTCATCCTCAATTCCCTTTTCTCTCCCCAAACAGAGCCAACATCCAAAGTTCTCTCTACTCAATATCTCTAGTATCTCTGTTCCCACCATCATGGCCTAAGTTCAGGACTCCAGCATTTCCTTTTCTGAACTCTGGCAACAGGCTTCCACTGCATCTCGGGGCCTGCAGTCTCACCCTTGTCAGATGCTCCTCCAAGGACCATTAGCAAGATTGTTCTTAAATGTAAATCAATTCTTTTGCCTCTTCTGCTTAGGAGCACTTCGTGGCCTCCTGTCATTGAAGCATAAAGAAAACCCCCCTTTAGAAATAAACCAGGCTGCTCGGGACCTGGATCCCGTCTCTTTCTTCGAATTTCTCCTCTTACCCTGTCTGTACAAACACCATCTGTGTTTCCTTCAGTGCTGTTTTTTTTTTTTTTTTTTAAATTTATTGACTGTGTTGGGTCTTCGTTGCTGCACACAGGCTTTCTTTAGTTGTGGCGAGCGGGGGCTACTCTTCATTGTGGTGTGCAGGCTCCTCATTGCCACGGCTTCTCTTGTTGCAGAGCACGGGCTCTAGGCATGTGGGCTTCAGTAGCTGCGGCACACGGGCTCAATATTTGTGGCTCGCGGGCTTAGTTGCTCCGCAGCATGTGGGATCTTCCTGGAGCAGGGATGGAACCCGTGTCCCCTGCATTGGCAGGCAGATTCTTAACCACTGTGCCACCTAGGAAGTCCCTCCTTCAGTACTTTAGACTTCTGTGCTTTCTTATATGTTGTTCTGTTTTTTCCAAAAACCCTCCCACCACACTGCCAGCCAACTCTGACAAGCTTCAGCAGTGTCTCTTTCCAGCTTTGAAAAAAATAGCTTATGGAATAAAATGACTAAAGTTCGTTCACAGAGGAAAAATAAATATTATTTTGGACTCTCCGTATTCTGCTTGCATTTCTTACCTCATTTGTTCCTCCAAACCCTCTGTGAAGCAGATAAGACAGATGTTGGTTTCGGTGGGTGAGTAAGAGGCAGTAATCAGAAGGTGGTAGGAGGAGAAGACACTGGAAAACTCCAGTGGGCACATTCTGAGCACTCAACAAATCTATCTTTGTTTCACATAGATTACTTTCAGCTCATGGCAGGGATGGCTTTCCTTATGCAGATTTTTGACCTTTTTTTTTTTCCTAAGCTGTCAAGACCGACCACTAGTTCTGAATAATAGACAACTGAAAAGTTTTCTATTGGAAGAAAGTCAGTTTTTTTCTCACCTTCTTCACTCACAAAAGCACCCAGGTCAAAAGTTTAGGGAAGCTTGGTTTAAAATGGCACCCATGTTTTGTTACGGTAATTGTTGATTTCTAAATACAGAAGAGGTTTAATAGTAAAATCCTGCTGGTCCAGTTAGAGGTCATGGGAATGCCTCTACCTGAAGGCAAAGAATTGGTTTTAAACTTTTAGAGGACCAAAGGCTGATAGAGCACAAGGTTAGAGAAGCAGCTTTTGACCTTTACCTACACTTGAACTGGAATGATAATCTACATTTCCGAAAGCACCAAGAGTTCTTATTTGAATTTCTGTGGTGACACTTGGAAAGATTGATCACTATTTTGAAAAAAGATGAAAGAATGTGGGTGAGAAGTTACAAGCAGGCAACACTGCCAGTGGGAAGGTGACAGTCAACGGGAATAGCCCCAAGAATTCCCAGGTTTTCTAGATGCAATAATTAACTCATTTTTTGGTTTGCATTTGGTAAACAAAAATTTAGAAATTCAAGTATTATCTGTTGTCCCACTTCAGCTGACAAGACTTGCTTAAATTGGAAAGTTTTTTTTTTTTTGATGTATGTGAATTGCCTTTCTTCAGGTTGTGGGAATGATTTAGGTTTTCAATGAAAGTTTTTTGATGAAAGATACATAAATAATAAAACTAATTTCAAAATTCTGAAACCTTATTTTGAGATTTTCTTTGTCGTTTCAGATTGTAATTCTTTAGAAGCAGTGATATATTTCCTTCAAAGACTTTAGTGAATATAACATGTCAAAAATAAGCTGATTAATGTGGATCAATAATAATAATATCACAGTTTACTCAGGCCTATAGCCTCTCCCACTGAATAATGTAATCTGGAGAAAATAATTAGATAAAGCTGATTTTTTTCAAGATGAAATTTAAGAAAATTTGGATATTTAAGAATTGAAACTAAATTAAAATATCAAATTAGTCATTCAGAATTATGTTTGAGAATGCTGAAAATTAGCCTTTCTTCAATTAAAAAAAAATTTTTTTTAAGTATGTTAGAAGGGACCTCTAGTGTTTATAGAAGCTTACTGCAGTTTCATTTTTTAAAAGCCTACCTCTGGGAATATGGAATAAATGCATTTCCCCTGCTCCTTCCACTAAGTAGAACTAAAAGCCCTGATATTGTATACAAAACCAATATAATATGACTCTGGAAGGTGGAGAGAAGGCGGCAGCCTGGCTTGAGACCTCAGAATCAGAGGTGATGTGTTCCCTGTGCTTTCTTTTTGCCTCATATATCCCAGACTTGGAGCTAAAGAAGCCAGCAACCCAGAATTGCCAGTGAATTCAGACCAAACAAAACAAGCCTGTCTGTAGCCAAAAAACCAAGAAAGGGGCAGCTAGCAAGACAGAAAACTGTTAGACAGTAACTGCACAGCTCCAGCGAAACACTGCAGAAAAAAGTCGGAGCCCTACATTACCCATGCCAGCAAAGGGTGAGATGGGAAACCTAGTTTCCCCTGTTCTCAGTGGCACCAACCTCCCCTAAAAACCACCATTAGTCTAGTGTCAAAGAAAGCTGAGCAGGAGCTGGGACTTTCCTCCCTCCCAGGCAGGGTAAGTGCAGACAAGGTAGATTTTCACACCTACTAGCAGCATAAGCAGTAATGAGATGCCCTGTCCCTCCTTGCTGGGTGGTTTCAGAGGAGGTTGACTGGAGAGTTGGGGCTTTTATCTCCACCCAGTAGTAATGAGGCCAATCCTCCCCCTTGGAGTCAGTGGAGGCCATGAGGAGAGCAGTAACAAGACCCCTTGACCACTCTCACGGGGAGATAGCAGTGGAGGCTGAGTGTGGCACAGGAACTCCAACAGTAATGAGGTGCCCCTTCCCTTAGGTGTCAATGAAGGTCAAGTGGGAACCTGAAATTCCATCCCATCTGGCAGAAGGAGGCAGTGCGCCCTCCACTTCTGTTTGCCCTTCTAGAAGAAATTACCTAAAACAGAAAATTTAAATAAAATCCAAAATTCTATTATATAATGTCTAGGTTTTAATAAAAAATCACTCATACTGAGAACCAGGAAGACCTCAAACTGAATGAAAAAAAGTCAACGAATAGATGCCAACGTTAAGATGACAAAAATGTTTGAATTTTCTGATAAAAGTCTTAGAGGATTCATCATAAAAGTGCTTCAGCAAGCATTACAAATGTGCTTGAAACAAACAAATGTAGAAAGTATCACCAAAGAGACAGAAGATATAAAGAGAGAAATGGAACATTTAGAACTGAAAAATATAGTAACCAAAAAAAAAAAAAAAAAAAAAAAAACCTCAGTGAATGAGCTCAACAGCAGAACAGGGGGTATAGAAGAAAGAACCAGTGAACTTGAAGATAGGGCAAGAGAAATTACCCAATCTGAAAAACAGAAATAGATTGAAAAACAGACCTTCAGGGACCTTGGGGACTATAACAAAATATTCAATATTCTTGTCATCTAAGTCCTTAGAAGAAGCAAGCAAAGAAGACAGAACTGAAAAAGCACTTAAAGAAATAATGGCTGAAAAGTGAAAAGGAAATGACATCCTAACTATGCAAGAAAAACCATTTGAATAACAGATTTATCATGGGAAATCAGGGAAGCCAGAAGGAAGTGACACAATATTTTTGAAGTGATGAAAGAAAAGAACTGCTAACACAAAATCCTATACTCAGCTAAATATTCTTCATGAATGAAGAGGAATCAAGGCATTCTCAGATGAAGAAAAACTCAGATTTCTCACCAATAGACTGACCCTAAAAAAATGGCTAAAAGAAGTTCTTAAAACAGAAAACAAATGTTGAAAGAAGGAAATTTGCAACATCTGAAAGGAAGAAAGAGCAATGGAAAGAGTAAATATGTTATAAAAACAAAACATTTTTTTCTTCTTTTGGGTTTCCTAAATTATGTTTGAGAGTTGAAGCAAAAGTTGTAATACTCCTAGATGTGGTTTTGAATGAATGTAGAAAAATATTTAAGCCATTGATACTATAAATGGGGGAGAGTAAAATGACATAAGGATAAGATTTCCATACTTCTCTCAAACTGGTAAAATAATGATACCAGGAGATGGTTACATGTTATGAATACATAATGTAATACATAGCAGTCACTAAAAAACTATAAAAAAAGATACATTCAAAAACACTAGAAACAAAATGGAATACTAAAGTATGTTCAAGTAACACACAGGCAGGCAGGCAGGAAAGAGAAAACCAAGAAATGAAAAATAGAACAAGCAGAAAACAAATGACAAAGTCTAATGTACCAAAATTACGTTAAATGTAAATGGCCCAAATAAAACAATTAAAAGATAAAGATTGGCTGAGTGCATTAAAAAAACCTGACCCATCTATATGCTCATCACAAAAAACTCACTTCAAACTTAACAATATAGGCAGGTTGAAAGAAAAAGGATGGAAAAATTTACATCATGCAAACAATAATCAAAAGAAAGCAAGACTATCTATACTAATATTTGATAAGTAGACTTCAGGGCAAAGCAAATTGCCAGAGACAGAGAAGGATATTACAAAATGATAAAAGGATCAATCCACCAAGAAGACATAGCAATCATGAACACACAACAGACCTTCAAAATACATGAAGCAAAAACTGATAGAACTGAAAGGAAAAATAACCAAATACACAATTATAGTTGGAAACTTCAACAACCCTCTTTCAAAAATTGATAGAACCATTAGGCTGAAATTCAGCAAGGGTGTAAAAGAACTAAACACCCTCAACCAACAGGATCTATCAACATGTATAGAGCAGTCCATCCAACAACAATGAATACAAATTATTTTCAGGTACCTATGGAACATATACCAAAATAGATAATATCTTTAGTCATAAAGCAAACTTTGCCATACTAACAAACAAAACCAAAAATCACATGATGATGTCAATTAATGCAGAAAAAGCATTTGAATTCACAAAATTCAACACCTTTTCATGGTTAAAAACTCTCAGAAAAATAAAAATAGATAGGAACACCCTCTCCTTGGCAAAAAGCAGTAAACACATGTTTTCAGAGCTGGATCGAATCTTAGGGAAGAAAACTATGATTTCAAAACTTGGACCGACCTACCCATAATTGGTGATAGAGTGGGACCTATACAAGACTCTTACATTAACCATTTTTCTCATTGAAATTAAGAGCACTAAATCATCATTTTATCTGTTACATTCTACTGGAGATAAGAGATAAGTGTGAGGCTGTTATCTGGGATGGAAGGCTTGGAGCAGAGGGGAAAGGCTGTCTATAGAAGTCTTTCTACACCATGAATATACTAAAAGTAGACAATATCCTAATGTCCCAAAGCACTGTGTCTATGTAGTCTCCATGAGTGGACATGAATGGTAATAACCAAGGTTCACTGAGCCTTTCCTGTGTGCTGGGCACTGGGATAAGCAGGTCACATTTAGGGACAGGTTGAACTGTCACAGCCCTGTAAGACAGAAAATATTATTCTTATCACTTCTCAGATGAAGGTGCTGAGGCACAGAAAGGCAGGCATCTTGCTGAAGTTTCAGTTAGAATGCTTAGAGCTAAAATGTGAACCCAGCCAGGCTAGCTCCAGACTCTGGGCTCTGACTCATTGCTCTGAATGATTAAATAGTAAACATTTGAACTGCTACATCCAAAAAGTTTGCATAAATGGTTTTCCTTGAAATTGCCTTGGAACCCATGATTTTTGGTCAATAGGGAAGACTTTTTAGTTCTGACTCAGTTTGGAAGTTATTTTTTGCTTTACAGAAAGCAGATGGCTGTAAAACGCCTTCTAATCCTGTCTTATTTGATGTCTCACAGGCTTGAACAAGAAGCAACATCAGAAAGAGCTGAAATACCAGTGTTGAAAGTTGTAGCAACACGATGAACAAGCCTCAATGCTGTGTAATATTTCTTGCTCCCTTTCCCCATTTACCTTTCTCTGGTTTCAGAAAATTTTGTTTTTCTCTGCAGAGAATCTACTATTCCTTGCCCTTTGGGGATTGTTTTAACTTGGCTGCTGAGTTTCCCACTCTTTAGTCTCTCTCAATATTATTCAATATATGCAAGAAAATATTGGATTCCCTTTAAAAATTATTTTGCTTCCTGGTTGAGTATCTATGAATACAACCCTGAGCAGAAACCTGCTATAACAAAGGGCCCCTTGTTTTACTAGGGTTTCCATAGTGTGATAAAGAAGGAACCACTCTCAGTGGCAGACAGGTCATTGCAGGGATTTTACAGAATGTTTTGAAGGGAGAAAAACTTAAACACTACTTTATAAAATAGATACCCAAGAAGGACCTACTAAATAGCACAGGGAACTCTGCTCAATATTCTGTAATAACCTATGTGGGAAAAGAATCTGAAAAAGAATGGATATACGTATATGTATAACTGAATCACTTTGCTGTGCACCTGAAACTAAAACAACATTGTAAATCAACTATACTCCAATATAAAATAAAAATTAAAAAATGAGTTTAGACAAAGAATAAATATCTTCTATTTAAAATTGCAAGTTGATGCAAGTGTGAGCTAAAAAAATTCGGACTTCTTTTAAAATTAGAAAGAAACAGAAGAACCCCAAAAGAAGAAAGAGAAAATATTCAATCAGAAAAGAGTAAAATACTTTTAACTGTGTCACAGGTTGACCAGCTCCTAAGAAGAGCTGGAATATCAAAATCTCAGAGTTTATTATTTATTGTTCATCCTATGTGCTTCGGAGAATTACAATAATATATTAATTCTCATTTCGTAATACCGGTTTAGTTATATTTGTTAAAATTTCAGCTATCTATATGATATCCTCATTACAAAACTCCTTTTGTTATTCTTATAGTTATTCCCACTGGGCAAGTTAGATCCCCACCAAAAACTGCAATAAACTTCTGTCACTCAAAATAGGAACATCAGGGAAACAGCGTCCCCTCCAGGCTGGCTCCATAACTCAGCAGACGCTTGTCTGATTATACTACATGTTATGATCATTTAACAAAGACTGTTAGAAACCAAGACTATAATTTTATAATAGTAATAACAAATATCAATATGAAAAATGCATTAACTGGGATTTTGAAAATTTCTTTATCCAAGTAATAATTTTTCCTACTTCTCTAGGTCATCTTTTCTGAATAAGAGAAAAATTTAAATCAAACTGAGAATATGTAGCTACTCTTGGATGAAAAGCGAATACCCTATCTAGAAATAGATTTTTGACTTCAGGCATGTTAGGACTACTTTGTGAAGTTCAACTGTAAAAGCCTTTAAAGGCCATGAGATGGAAAGCTTTATTGGTCCCTTTACTTCATTTAGTCAGGAGAGTTTTGAAAATCAAGAAACTTTGGTTCAGTTACACTTACCATTCTGTGTCTTACTGGAAATCAGAGTATTGTGCTCTAAACATCATGTTTTCATTGTTATTAAATCTCTTGGACAACTGAGTTACTTATTTTCTTTTAAATTTCCCCAGGGTTTACAGATCTGACTATGGGCTCAGATTTTTGTGATGTGGTTTTGCAATCCTAGAGTATTTCATCATTTTAGTAAAAAAAAAAAAGTACTTTCATGGTTCAGCTCTAGGCATGGGAAAAGATCGTTTCTCTCCTGATTCTAGCGTTATCTGAGATGCCACTGTTATCTGAGACTCCACAATTGATTGACACTGTAGCTCAGGGACAGAGGTAAGGATCTGGATTTATGAAGCAATGGTTATTTTGCCTTCAGAGGCTGTCTAGATCTACCATTAGATGCTCCATGTAGAAGGTGACACTTGTGTCTGACATGGGTCTAGTGGACATGTTAATTTTGTTTGGCCAGTATCCATGTCTCCTTCTTTTATTAATTGCACCTTTATTTGGGTGGATGAGTCCATCCCTCTCTATTATGTGGCCTGGACCATATGTTCACTGTAGGCTTCAAGGATAGCACATGACTCAACCTGGCCAATCAGAGCATCGGGTCCCATTAGTGATGAAGTGGGTCAGGGATGTGCTCGTGACTTCAACTGGGTCAAGGAAAATTCTCACTGGAACTTTTAGGAATGAGGCAGTGTCTTCTTCTGCTAGGATGGCCAAGCTGATAAGTTGGCAGCCTGGCACTTCTGGTAGCCATTTTTTTTGCAAATGCTTAGAAACATTAGCTTTGCCTGCGAAAAAAGCCAACCCAGAAGAGAGCAAATCAAAAAGATGGTTTCATTTCCTTAACATGTAATTGCTTCCATCTGGGCCTGAGCCCATCCGTACCCCTGTGCTGTCAGTTTTGTGAGCCAATACTTAAGATTTGCATTCAAGCCAGTTTAAACTGAATTACATTGGCCACTGAAAGAGTTCCGATTAACACAACTAGTTTTATGTGACTTGGAACAATTGGCCATGAGAAGGAATGAATTATCGTTATGAGATCTTGTGGTCCTAGAGGAGAGTGACTGAGGAAAATCAGAGTAAAGGACAGAATTTCAGATTAGCTATTAAAATAATGCATGCTGCTGGCCAAACAGCAAAAACTTAGTTTTATCAATTGACCCATATTGTAATGTGTGAAAGAAGACATTATTTTAAAAAAAATAGTGCAGGCTGGTCCACATTGTTCAGAAGGAATAAATCCATATTTATGAGGCTGAATAATAGCCTCCCAATCATATCTGCTTCTTAATTCTCAGGACCGGTGAATATTCCTTCATATGGCAAAAGGGACATTACAGAGTGATTAAGGTAAGAATCAGGAAATGCAAAAGTATACTTGATTATCTGGGTGAGCTCTAAATGTAAGCACAAGGACATTTATCAAAGGGATGCAGGAAGTGAAAGGAGGATGAGAAGACAGATGCAGAGTTTGGAGCGACATGACTCTGAGCCAGGGGATGCCAAGGCAGTCCCTGGAAAAGGCAAGGAACAAATTCTCCCCTGGACCCTCCAGAAGGAGCCAGCCCTTCCTTGTAAGATGAATGCCAGACTTCTGATCTCCAGAATCATAATAGAATAAAACTCATGTTGTTTAAGCCATTACATTTGTAGTCATTTGTTACAGAGGGACTAGGAAACTAATACCTATGTTGAATTAAATAGACCTTTTTGACATGGACCAAATATTGAAAAATATTTTGGCTCTTGAACTAGAAGCTATTGGGAAAACGATCTCCAAATATACCTGGGCCTTATTCTCTTAGCTAATTAAAACAACATTTCTAATTAGGGGTAACGATGGGGATTTCCCAGTGGCTGGATGACTTAAAGGATCCTCCAGTTCAGATTACATTGTGGCGTTCATGATTCCATCACCTAATTACCCGAGCGAAAACATCTTAGGAGGCCTTCCAAAGCTGGTGGGCTGATTCTCTAGCCGACTTGAAATGTGGAGAGAGGAGAAGTTAAACTTCCCCTCAGGAGACAGTGTGTCAGTCAGGAAACTATTTCCTGTCTGTTGGAATATCTTTTTATAGCTGGGAAAAACTTGGGAAAATCCACTTGTGAGCCACGGAGAAAGGTTTCTTTTGTTTATTGACTTTGGCTTTTGGAAGCTCATATTCTTGGACGTGAGCAGATGCTGGACTCTAGGGAGAACAGGCCTGAGGACAGTTACAGATGTAGTCCTGCAGTGCGCTGGTATTGCCCGTCGCTGCCTGACAGCAGGAGAGCCATGGGGGCCTCGGGCCTGTTCCCACAGCAGGCCGTGTTTCTGCTGAGCTTCGTGCCGTGGAGGTGGGCCTCACCTGAAACCTTCCCCCAAAGAGGCAGAGTGTGCTTTCACCTCAACTGTAGCTCAGATGCCATGTCCTAGCTTGGTGAAGTACCATTTTATGGAAAAGAACACATCCTGAGCAGAGACAGCTGGAGACTAGAAGAGGCCCACCCTGAGCACGCAGGCCCGTCAGCGGCCTCCATGCTGGCCCCTCTCTGCTGTAAGCTCTGCTGGAGAGACGAGGCCTAGCTGAGTTGATCCTTAGATTGGCCTCAGCACAGTAAGACTTGGACAAATCTAGGGACAAGAGTCTCTCCTTAAACCCTCCTACGCTGTTGGTGGGAATGTAAATGGGTGCAGCCACTATGGAGAACAGTCTGGAGGGTCCTTAAGAAACTGAAAATAGAGCTACCATATGACCCAGCAATCCCACTTCTGGTCATATATCCAGAGAAAAACATAATTCAAAAAGATACCTGCACCCCAATGTTCATTGTAGCACTATTTACAATAGCCAGGTCATGGAAGCAACCTAAAGCAGACATAAGAGTGAAATAATGTCATTTGTAGCAACACGGATGGACCAAGAGGTTGTCATACTGAGTGAAGTAAGTCAGAGAAAGAAAAATTTCATATGATATCACTTATATGTGGAATCTAAAAAAAAAAATACAAATGAATTTATTTGCAAGACAGAAATAGACTCACAGACAGAGAAAATAAACATATGGTGACCAAACAGGAGTGGAGGGGAGGGATAAATTAGGAGTTTGGGATTAGAATATATGCACTATTATATATAAAATAGATAAACAACATGGACCTACTGTCTAGCACAGGGAAATATACTCAATACTTATAACTATAATGAAAGAATATTAAAAAAGAATATATATATATTTGTATATATATAACTGAATCATTGTACTGTACACCTGAAATTAAGGCAACATTGTAAATCAACTATATTTCAATTAAAAAAGAAAAAAAAAAAAAAGAGTCTCTCCTTAAACTCCCAAGCTGTGGACTCAGCTCCTTACCTTGAGGCGAGGAGTCCAAGTAAACCAGCCTTGTCTGTGGATTCAGCATTGGAGGGAACGGATAACTGTTTCAGGTATTTACCTTTCTGGTGTCACTGGAGGATTTTTTCTCCTTTGACTTAGATTCTTCAAGGGTTGATGGTGGTAGGTATAGGAGTCATGAATGTGTGTGTGTGTGTGTGTGAACGGGTGGGTAAAGGTGGACCTCATTACACTGAAAGTTGTGCTTAGATTTAAAACAAGCAGCTGCAAGGAGGAGACCAGGAGTAGACAGAGGCTCCTAGTTGGCAAGTAAAGATTTCCCTATAAAGACAGCTGATGCTTCCTGGGTGCTTACTCTCAATGAGAGGCAGTCTTCTATATGTTTTACACACTAACCCACACGGCATCCCTGTGGTGAAAGTGCTGTTGTTTTTCCACGTAACAGATGGGATGCTGGAGTCACCCAGGCCAACTAGATGTAGAGCCACAGGAAGAAAATGGGAGAGGGATGAAGGCACTGATCAAGTTCATTTGTACCCTTTTTTTAGATTCCACGTATAAGTGATATCTTATGATATTTGTCTTTGTCTGACACTTCTAAACTTATCTACAAAACAGATATAGAGTTACAGGTGTAGAAAAAAAAAACTTATGGTTACTGGGGGGAAATGAAGGGGAGGGATAAATTGGGTGATTCAGATTGACATATACACACTACTATACATAAAATAGGTAACTATTAGATAAAATAGATAACCTACTGTATAGCACAGGGAACTCTACTCAATACTCTGTAATGGCCTATATGGGAAAACAGTCTAAAAAAGAGTGGATATGAGTATATGTATAACTGAGTCACTTTGCTGTACAGCAGAAACTAGCACAACCTTGTAAATCAACTGTACTCCAATAAAAATTTTTAAAAAATTGATAATGATACCTTCAAGCTGAAGGGAGTCTACGGGCTGAGAGTTTTCATCTCCATGGGCATGTGCTCCCTTGAATGGAGGGTGGAGGCACCAGGTGACTCAGCCCTGGCCTGGGCACCCACCGTCTGGGTGCCAAAGGGGCCTTCCTTTCCGCTTGGGTGCTGAGGTGGGGCGTGAGGAGATGGGAGTGATTCCCAGGACAGACCCTAAAAGCTCTCTCTGCCTGCGATGAGGTTGTCTGACTTCCTGGGGGAATGTGATTCTGTTTGCAGTCAAACCAACTTGAATTAACTTGTCAATTGTTTCCCTCTGAACTGTGTCAAATGCTCTTCTAAAATGAGACTAACCCATGAAACCCTTTCACAGGCTTTTTTTTTTTTTTTTTAACTTAAACAAAATCTAGATCTTGTTTCAGGCAAAGATGCCACTGGATGAGGCAGCCCTTTTTAATCACAGGGAAATTTCCCCTGAGGATTTTGATGTCTTTCCCACTACCTGGAGACTTGCCCTGGGGGGATGTGTCCCCTGGGGGGGTTTCCTATGAGGACAGCTGTCCCCCACTCACCCTCTTGGCCTCTCCCCTTCAGAAGGGGAGCTGGACCCTGGTTTCACCTTCTCTCTGAGAACAGCTGCTGGATACTTCCATACTTCTGAATGCTGAGAAATGGCTTGGAATGAAATGAGGACCTTGGAGATGTCATCATTATTGTTTGCAGCCTTGGATGTGAATTGATGAGACAGGCAAGTCACCACTTAGAAGGTGACTTTGCGGGAAAGGGCTGCTGGGGGCTGAGGAGATGCCCTGCCCCTTTGAAAGAACATGGATGGGGAAACAGATGCTGGAGAGGGATTTATCTTCGGGACAGGTAAGTCATCGATACACATCACTCTGCGGGGTTGGCAAGGGAGATCTTGAGGGAGCCGCGGCCTGTCGTGTGAGCAGGAGGGGGGTCCTTGTATCTGGATGGGCCCGGGGACAGACAGAGCGCGAGGATAATTCACACTTAAGCAACAGTCACTGTGATCTGGGCGGAGCCACCAGACCACAGAGCCAGCCTTTTTAGGTCTCTGAGAATAAGGGGTCCAGTGATCCCGGAGAGCCTTCCTGTTCCTCTCGCACTCCCTGTGTCCTCCCTCCTTCCCCGCTCTGCCATCTCTTCTTTCTTTCCTCTCCTTCTCCCCACTCCTTGGTTTGTCTGCTCTGCTGGTTTTGTTCCCTTTTTTTTCTATGCCGTCCATATCCTTGAGTTAAGGGGCATCAATTTCACTATTCTGTGTTGTTTTTCTTGCGTAAAATACTGTTGTGGAAAAAACAACAACAACACTGTTTTGTTCAAAGTAACACATCCTGCCAGTCCCCCCACCCCACCATTTCCTCTGTTTTTATTCTTCACAGCTGGCAGCTCAGGGAGGGTGGCAGTGTGGAGAGGGAGAGGCTCTGACCCCCCTCCCAGCCTGAACTACAAGGATCTAGGGCTTCTGATTATCCACCACTACCCCCTCACCCCTCCCTTTGTCTTCACTGCATGTCGCCTAAGAGATCTACCCCAAAGGAGGGGTAGTGAGAACTGATGACCCACATGCCCACAGGAGACCCCAGGACAGATCCCTCTGGACTTCTGCCTGGCTTGCTTCAGTCACCTTCAAGGTCAGAAGCCCAAGTCCTCAAGGTCATCCTTTATACTCTGATTCTTAGTCCCCAAAAGTTCAGGACATTCTCATCTGACTCAGGCCCCCACCCCTTCCCGGTGCTCTGGAACTCTGGGTTTCTCATCACAATAGGTCCTGTCCTCGAGCCCACCTGTGAACATTTTCTTCGCCTTCTGGTTCTACCTCAGTGTCTGATATAGGAGCTGTTACCCACATGTGGCTGCTGGGTACTTGAAGTGAGGCTCAGCTGGGATGTGCTGTCAGTGTAAAATACAGACTGGATTTCAAAAACTATGGATGAAAAAAGAACAAAGATCTCATGAAGGATATTTAGGTGGGTTGAGGACTTTGTGTTGACAGTTCTTTTCTTCTAGAGCTTCAAAAGTGTTGGCTCACTTTCCTTCTGCCTCCTGTGGTGTCCTATGATAATATTTCGACAATATTGGGTTAAAGTAGGTGATTAAGTTTACCCATTTCTTTTTTACCTTTAAAAAAATGAGGGTAGTAGGAAATAAATTACATACGATGCTCACCTTCTCTGGCTTATGGATGCTGCTGCTCTGACCTCTCTCCAGGGTTGCTGCCCCTCCTCACGCCCTCTGCTCACTCTGGGCACAGCCATACAGCAGGTTGTCCCTGGCCTCCCCGCTGCTCCTTCCTAACTGCAATGCAGACTATGTGATAGGACTTTCCAGATCTCTGAAGCCCATGCCATTGGATTAGATGTACATCTACCCCTGCACATGGAAATCCTACCATTCTCCTGGTTACTGCTTCGCCACAGTTGAAGACCTCAGTGTCTGCTTCACTGTCATTCTCCCTGTTATGGCTCTGGTCATCCTTCTGGTCTTTGGGACCCTCCTAGGTCATCCATCCACACCCTGAGCCCCATTCCCTGACCTCCTCACTTACAATGATTCGCCCTCCATCCCACCTCAGCCACCTACTTGAGTGGCCATATCTTCGTCATCACTCATAGTTTTCAATCTCCAAAATCTTTTTTATTTTGTTTTACTTTATTTTTTATTTTTAATACATCTTTATTGGAGTATAACTGCTTTACGGTGTTGTGTCAGTTTCTGCTGTACAACAAAGTGAGTCAGTTGTATTTATACATGTATCCTCATATTCCCTCCCTCTTGAGCCTCCATCCCACCCTCCATATCCCACCCCTCTAGGTCATCGCGACTCACTATTATCCTTAGTAACTCACTAGCAAAATTTTTGCTTCTTGTTCCCATGACCTTATATTCTTCTGGCCTAGAGGTCTTAATTCCAAAGGGAAGAATGCTTCCACCAGGAGACACAACAATGATTTCATTGAAATGGAAGTTAAAACTGCAGCCTGGCCACTCTGGGCTCCTCATGCCTCTGAATCAAAGGGCAACAGAGAGTTACTGTGCTAGTTGGAGTGATTAAACACCAAGGGGAAATTGGACGACTACCCCATAGAGAATGCAAGGAGGGGTACATCTGGAATACAGGAGTTCCCTTAGGGCATCTCTTAGTATTAATTACCATGCTGTATGATTAAGGTCAGTTGAAAACTACAATGATGCAATCCAGGTGGGACTATTAATTGCCTAAGACCCTCCAGGAATGAAGGTTTGGGTCGCCCCCACCAAGTAAGGAACCACAGCCAGCTGATGTGCTTGCTGAAGACAAAGGGGATACAGAATGGGTAGTGGAAGAAGGTAGTTCTAAATACCAGCTACACCCATGTGACCAGTTACAACAATGAGGACTGTAATTATCATGAGTATTTCCTCTGTATTTTGTTATAAAATAAGTGTGTGTGTATATAATCTCAAATATTTTTATTTTCTTCCCCCTCTGCTACTCTCTTATCATGAAACATAAGAAGTATTGACTTTACATCATGGTATTTAAGTTCCAGGAACTCAAGGAGAAGCATAAACATCACTCGAGGATTTTACTCCTCTTCTGGGAAAGGGGTAATGCATTTCCCTTTGTACACAGGACACTTGTATCATGTTAGGAAGAAATGTGATCTTGTTAGTGCCTTCCTTTTGAGATTAAGTATGGTTTAATGAGATATATATGGGTACCATGTGACAGGGTTGGACATGTGAAAGTTCATTTTATGGGTCAACTTAAAATTGCCACAGGGTACCCATTCAGTGTGTCTGGATGAGATTAACATTAGACTAATTAAAGCAGATTGCTCTCCCTGATATAGATGGGCCACGTCTAATCAGATGAAGGTCTGGAGAGAACACAAAGACTAACCCTTTTGCAAGTAGGAGGAAATTCCTCCTGCTTGATTGACTCCAAGGTGGGACATGGGGTTTATTCCTGCCTTTGAACTTGATCTGAAACATCGTATTTTCTTGGATCTCAAGCTTTCAGGTCCTCAGACTGGAACCACACCATCAGCTCTCCTAGCCCTTAGGCCCTCAGATTTGGTTGGACACTCTAGCATCAGCTCTCCTGGGGCTCCAGCTCAACACCAGCAGATCTGGGGACTTGTCAGTTCCATAAACACATGAGCCTTTTCCTTATAATCTCTCTCTCTCTATGTATATGTAGATACATGGATGTATATATATAATCTCCTATTGGTTCTGTTTCTCTGGAGAACCATGACTAGTACACTTATAATGAAATGAAATTCCACCCCGTGGGCTGAGAGGCTCTCTTGACCGGGCATCTGTATATTTCCTCACTCTGCTGCCACCTCCCTGGCCTTCTTATTTCTTCCCCCTTCAGGGCTTTTGGATGTGCTCGCCCCTCACATCTTTTCTGTGCTCTGGGTTTTATTTTCATGCAGTTTTTATTGACCAGCCCTCTTTGCAGAGGCAGCCCCAAACCACCCTATCCACATCATTCTGTTTCTTCCCTCTGTTTTTTTCAACTTAGCACTTATCACTCCCTTACATGATATTTTTAAGCAATATTTGTTTCTTTCTTTATTCCCCACTAGCATGTAATTCACACCAAGGAAAAAGTTAGTCTCCTTGTTTTCCTTGACCAGAATGACCCCTTTCAGGGGAGCTTTGAGCAATTTCTCCACAAGTTATTTCTTACTTATTTATTTATTTGGCTTCCTTGGGTCTTCATTGCAGTGCACAGGCTTCTCATTGCAGTTGCTTCTCTTGTTGCAAAGAACCAGCTATAGACTCTTGGGCTTCAGTGGTTGTGGCATGTGGTTTCAGTAGTTGTGGCTCTCAAGCTCTAGAGTGCTGGCTCAATAGTTGTGAAACACAGGCTTAGTTTCTCCCCAGCATGTGGGATCTTCCTGGACCAGGGATTGAACCCATGTCCCTTGCATTGGCAGGGGGATTCTTAATAACTGCGCCACCAGGGAAGTCCCTCCACAACTTATTTCTTAGCAGCAGATGTTGCTCATGAAAGTTCCAGAAGGACTAAATCACTTTTCCTTATTTCAAATAACTTTTACAGTAAATCTAATTCAAGCATTTTAAAGACAGTCATTGCTTCTTCGCAACACATTTTAAAAAAGCTAATTAAACATTGTTAGATGTTATATAATTTCCTAGTATTTACGTCCCACCCTAGCTCCCTTCTAATTTACTAAACTGACTACAGTCAGTTTTGGAACTTCTCTAATATGCAATATAACTGATTACCTGAAAGCAAATTCCTTATAATTATCAGGCCAACTGCTAAAGAAGCATGTAAGAAAGGTTACCATCCCTAGAATACAACTGCTCAAAGATGACTTCCTAGTGTTTTCCTCGTGACAGTTTCTTCATTTATTTTTACTTTGAACCACTTCAAGTGGATTATCAATTTCTTATTGTGGAAAAACCATGGGCTTGCTGTTGGTGTCTATGACCTATCTGCCCTTCAAGTCCATGTGACTCTGGCTTGGTACTAAACATCTCTGAGAACCAATGTCCTCATCTCTAAAAATGAAATAATATCAATACTATCTACCTCACAAGGGTTGCTAGGATGACTGCTTGACATCGTGTGTAGGGAAAGTTGAGAAAGTCTACAGCAGGGCAGAAATGTCCATTGTTACTAATGTGTCTGTGACACAGGGGGTATCCAGGGTATTTTCTTAATGATGAATGACTGGAGTCATATTGGTTTTGTTCTCCTTGAGGACATGGAGGTGATGGCTGTGCTGATTTAAGGTGGGACGAACCAAAGACAGATACTGGGATATTTTATTGAAGGCCTTTTATCCTCTGTTTTCACTGCTGTTCAACTCCACAGTGACATTTTAAATTACCCAGAGCTAAATCTGAGGTGAGGGAAAATACTGATTTTGCAGAAGACCTGTAAATTATCCAGGTAACAAAGAAAGGACAAAAGGAGATTTTGTATATATTGTGTATATAATATTATATATGTATATAGATATACACATATACATATACACTTGTTTGCATATTACTCAATTTTTATCTCAGGTTTTGTTGATTTAAATTATAAATACATTAAATCTATGTATCTGTGTATCTATCTATCATCTCTCTTTCTATCTACCTTAAACTATGGATAGTTTAATGGGGACAATAACTGAAAAACAAAGTAGAAAAAAGAACAAAAATTTAAGTTGACCAAAATGGACAGTTTCTAATGTTTTTGTGCTAGAATTTCAATTTTACATCAGAGACTAAAGAAATGGACTTTATCATTGTGTTCAACTTGCTTTTGTGGTTTTTTGTTTGTTTTTTCCCTTGGCTGTGCTGCATGGCTTGTGGGATCTTAGTTCCCTGACCAGGGACTGAACCCAGGGCTCCAGCAGTGAGAGGGCTGAGTCCTAATCACTGGACCACCAGGGAATTCCCTCAACTTACTTTCACTGCCGGTAGAGGTCCTGAGCTCCTCCCTGCTTTTCCTCCACCCTCAGTGTCTTATGGCTCTTTCCTTTGACTTGCTGTTGTTTTGTAAGCTTGCTGCTGTCTGTGACTCTGACAGAGAGCATCAGTCACCATTTGTTAAACATCATTCAAGTCATTTTGACAAATGTTGATCTCTGCCCTCTGAACTTCCTTAAATACACACACACTTCCCCAAAACACCTCAGATAGACATTTGGTTTAAAGCAGCTGGGACCCCAAATCACTAAGTCACTCTGAAGCAGATGTAGAACTGCTTTTAAATTTTACCTGTAAGGCACAGCAGTTCCCAGCATCACGGGAAAGAAAATAGGACAGAGAGGCACAAACCACCTGAAGGCCTGTGGGGTCTACACAGCCTCGGCACCAAACACACCTGTCTGGGGGTGCAATCCAATGATCAGTTTATCACCATGTGTAGACAGACACGGTGAAATATTGAAATCAGTTCTGTCCCCAGTCTTGAAACAGACCTGAAAAATGATGGAATCCTTTGCACGAAGGTGGGGATTCTGAATTAATAGTTTGGGTTTGAACTGCTTCTTCTAAAACAGCTCAAGCCCATTCACGAATGAGATACATGCTCCTGGGTGAGCGGAGGTGGGGGTGAGCTTGCCCTGGAAACCAACCCATGGCTCCATCTCACTCACCTCCCTTGGCAGCTGGGCATCAGCACACTGTGTGTCAAGTAGGGAAATCTAGCCTACCCTTGTTACTCTAGTAAAGGTACTGCCCCTGTTACTCTAGTAAAGATACTGCCCCTGTTACTCTAGTAAAGGTGCTGCCCCTGCTACTGTAGTGAAGGATCCGAAGCTGCCTTTCTTGGTGGCCTGGGGAACCCAGGGTGGAGAGATGGATCTTTAGCTGCGTGTCAGCACTGAAGCTTTCTGGGAATTATCTTAAAACATCACTGGGAAGCTTGGGGGATTTTCTCCACTTCAAATGTCTCCTGATTATATAAATGTTCACCTTCTGGGCCATATTTAGAGTGTGCATGTTCCAAAATATATAAACTGAGCGGAAAGCCTTCACTGCAGAATTATGAAGAACTCATATCAAATGCTGTCAGGACCACATTGTCATGCTGTCCTCTTTGGAGGCAAGTGTTACAGAGGAGGGAGCCATCTGGTCCCTGTGATCATGACAGCTCTGAGTACTGAGCAAACAGAGAAGGTGTGTTTCTAAATCAAGAAGGAAAGAACTTGGTCTTTCTGCTGCTTGATTAGAAAGATCTAGGCTGGCTTTGAAGTGATGGCAAAACTCTAAATCTACAGGGGCTGATATTGTAAGACATGATTTATTCATCAAATCCACAGATACTCATTGAGTATCTGCCTTGTGCCAGGACATTAGACTCGAGGACAAACAGAGGAGTTTCCTCCTCTCAGAATGCTTACAAAATATTACTTCAAATCAGAGCTATCAAGGTGATAGATGTTCTTACTTCCTTGCTATCATTAGCCTTTCAAACATGGTAAAAATGTACAGATAATAATGATGGGCTGCTGGTTAGTTATATTTTTAAACCTTAACATCTAGTTGGCTATTGGAACTTGGATATAATATGTTAATTAGAAAGCAACTGCTAGCCAGTTTACTAATTTCCTGGGATTTCTAATGGAGTAGAAGTCTATGGCTGTTGATGATTTTAAAAAAGCATATCTTTAGAGAATCATTGTTATGGGAGTATATAGCTGTTAATATAATTTACTAATTATCCTTAGTTAAACTGAAGCTTATAATGTTTAATTTCTTTGCAGAAAATTCATTTATGGTTTACAGTCTTTAAAAAATGACAGGTGAGAAGGACCTACAGTATAACACAGAGAACTATACTCAATACCTTGTAATAACCTATAATGGAAAAGAATCTGAAAAAATTATTTATATATATAAAACTGAGTCTCTTTGCTGTACACCCGAACCTAACACAACATTGTAAATCAACTATACTTCAATAAAAAATTTTTAAAATAAAAAATAAAAAAATTTAAATAACATAGGGTATAAATTAGTAGACAAAAATAACATGTGTACATTTGCCCCTTCTGTTCCATTTCTCCTACTTTCTAGTCTGCTGATGCTCTGGATTTCTAAGGTGATTTCTGTCTCGTTCATTCTTTATAACAAAATTTTGTAATTGCTGTGCCAATTGCATATTCACATTCCATCTTCTGAGCTACATTAGTTTTCTTTCATTTACTCAATCTCCAGAGCTGAATTTGTGCAGATGGTCAGGAAGAGGTAGCTCAGGTGGTTCACAGAATTCAATGCTAAGGGGATTGTGGCTGTCTGATGTCTTCATGGCCAAAAACGTTTTCAAAGGGAGGTAATTAGTGATCACTAGTTTGGCAGAAATTTTAAAAATGGGTTCAGAATCTAACACAAGTCTTTGTCATTTGCTAAGAACTGCATTGCAGGGAAGAAAGAAAGAATGACTTGCCAGTAACTCGGCAAATATCACATCCCAGTTTCTTCACACAACAAAATGAGAGGCTTTCCTGAGGAGACAGAGCCAAAAAAAATATTGCCAAGACCTATGTCACCGACATATACAACGAACTAATTCAATTCTATATCAAAACCCCCAAACAACCTGATTAAAAAATGGGCAGAGGATCAGAACAGGCATTTTCCCAAAGAAGACATGCAGATGGCCAACAAGCACATGAAAAGATGCTCAACATTGCTAATCATCAGGGAAATGCAAGTCAAAATCACAGTGAGACATCACTGCACACCTGTCAGAATGGTTATCATCCAAAAGACAAAAAATATAAATACTGGCTGATATCACTCATATGTGGAATCTAGAAAATACAACAAACTGTGAATATAAAAACAACAACAAAAAGAGACTCACAGTTATAGAGAATAAACTAGTGGTTACCAGTGCAGAGAGGGAAGCAGGGAGGGGTAACATAAGGGTAGGGGATTAAAAGGTACAAACTATTATGCATAAAATAAGCAACAAGGATATATTTTACAACACAGGGAATACAGCCAATGTTTTATAATAACTATAAATGGAGTATAATCTTTAAAAATTGTGAATCATTGTATTGTACACTTGTAACATAATATTGTACATCAACTATAATTCAATAAAAAATGATAAAGGCATATAGAAAAAAAGGCAACAAATGACAATTGTTTGTGAGAATGTGGAGAAAATGAACCCTTCCTACACTGTTGGAAAGAATGTAAACTGGTGCAGCCACCATGGAGAACAGTATGGAAGTTCCTCAAAAATTAAAAATATAGCTACCATATGACCCTACGATTTTGCTCCTGGGCATATATCTGAAAAAAAATGAAAACACCAATTTGAAAAGATACATGCACCCCAATGCTCATAGCAGCAGTATTTACAATAGTCAAGATATGGAAGCAACCTAAGTGCCCATCAGCAGATGAATGGATAAAGAAGATGTGGTATATATACAATGGAATATTAAAAGAATGAAATAATGCCGTTTGTAGCAACATGGATGGACCTGGAGGGTATTGTGCTTAGTGAAATAAGTCAAATAGAGGAAAACAGTGCATATTTTTACTTACATGTGAAACCTAAAAGGCAATAAATAAGAAAATAAGACAAATCAACAAATATAACAAAACAGAAACAGACTCACAGATACAGAGAACAAATTAGGGGCTACCAGTGGGGAGAGGAGTGAAGGAAGGGCAAGGTAGGGGAAGGGAATTAAGAGGTATATACTACTAGCTATAACATAAATAAGATAAGATGTAATGTACAGCACAGGGAATATAGCCAATATTTTATAATAACTTTATACGGCGTGAGTATAATCTATAAAAATGTCAAATCACTATGTTGTACACCTGAAACTAAAATAATATTATAAATCAACTATACTTCAATTAAAAAATGAGAGGCTTTCCTTTAGGTACAGATATAACCTAAGACTCATTATAAGAATTGCCTTGTCACCAACAGGACAGAAATGGCCTCATGTGCCCAGGTAGAATAGGAAAAACCTTGTGATACTCACACACCAGGAGAAAGTGGCCTTATAAACCTGTTAAGCAGATTTCAAAAAGCCCATTTGTGAGGGGTATTGATAATGCTTATTTGAAAGAGATTACAGCTTTTTTTTTTTAAATAGCAAAACTGAAAGGATATATTACTGTGTTGAGATTTCAACTTTCTCTGTCTACTGCACGTAGTGTCTTGTTATGAAGGGCTTCGTTCCTTCATTATGAGGCTTCTGGAAAAAAAAAATCATCCAGTTGTGCTTGATATTTGGTATAACCCAAGTATCAGTCAACCATGTGTCTCCCATCCTCCAAGCTTGCGTGAATGACCTTTTCCTGAAGTAGAAAGATCTTCACAGAAAGACAAATAACATATCATATTGTGTGTGTGTGTAATCTCAAAAAGCATACAAATGAACTCAATTACAAAACAGAAGTAGAGTCACAGATTTAGAGAACGAACTTATGGTTACCAGGTGGCAAGGTGGGGAAGGATACATTGGGAAACTGGGCTTGACATAGACACACTACTGTATATCAAATAGACAACTAATAAGGACCTACTGTACAGCACAGGAAACTCTATTCAATACTCTGTAATGGCCTATATGGGAAAAGAATCCAAAAAAGAGTGGATATAGGTATAACTGATTCACTTTGCTGTACACCTGAAAGTAACACGACATTGTAAATCTACTCTACTCCAATAAAAATTTAAAAAAAAGATATTGAGCCTTCCTTTAGAAATAAAATCCACATGTGAGCTTGATAGAAGACCAATAGCCAAGAAGCATCCACCCTTTAGCTGGGGGAGAAGCATGGTGAGACTCAAGGACTCAGGAGCAGTAACAGGAGTGCTTTCCCATCACTGCTCATCATATTCTAGGCTGGTGCAAAGAGTCCCAGAACCACAGGATTGGAGACAGACCTCAGCCTCTGGACTCAGGGTTGTTAAGATGTATGATTAGGGAAGCACCAGCCTGTCCCCTGTGTGATCAGCGCACACAGAATCTGGGGTCAGCCCCATCCTGAGAGGTCAGTGTTTGTGACTGGGAAAGTACTAGACTTTTCCCCAGGATGATCAGGAGCCTGGCGTTCAGGACCTGTAATTACAGCTGTGTCATGTGACCAGATAGCACACTGGCTTCTGTGGTTGGAGAAACCCTTCTCCCTGCTGGCATGGTTGAAGGGCGGGGGTGCCAGAGTGTCACTGATGAGAATTGATTGCCTTCCACACAGGCCATAGCTGGATTCCACAGAATTTTGCAGGCAGCCAACTCCCTCTCTGCGAGGCTAGCTGCAGGGATCAGTTTGGATAACCCTTATCTTAGGAGCAGAAAATGTTTGGTCTGCCCCTTAGGGAAAAGCAATGTGTAGTGAATGAGAATTTTCCATTTGTTCAGTATCTCTTGCCCCATCCATGTATGACAAACCTTGGAAGAGGACTAAGGTTTTGTCAATGGAATAGGAGGGGAAGTGGTGTTTGACCTTTGCTGGAATGGGGCTTAGGACAGGGGGCTTGTTCCTTCCCTGTCACATTGGGTTATGGACCCAAATTATGGCCATGACACAGCTTTGATCAAACAGGTGAAGACAGAGCCCTGGGTCCATGAATAGCGCCTAGAGAAGGCGCCCTGCTTAATTGGAGCTATTACCTGACGGGGAAATAAAATTCACTGTTCTTCAACCCACTGTAGCTGGGTCTCTGTCAAAGCTACTTCGCCTTCATGTCAGTTAATTATAAATTTTGACAACAGTGAGACTCCAGATAGTGCAAGTTGGAAACGTGATATTTTGTTTACATCATGGCAAAATATTTGCTACAACTTTTACCTGGAAGACATACTACATGTTCTAAGGGAAGTGGATGGAAAGGACAGAATATGTTTTGGGTTCTCTTGGAAACTTGTAGCAAGGAATTCAACAGAGAGCTCAGGAAAGAATTAGCCAGTTTGTAATTAGCCATATATTTGGAGACTCATAAGGTTACAAGGGTTACCTACCTTTGAACTCCTCAAAGTTTTTGTCAAAGCCCCAATCATTATTTTTCTGCAGAACAAAGGGAGACCGTTCCATGGCAAAGATGAGACTGAGGTGTGGATTTCCTGCCCAAAGCCTGTTATTTCACGTGGCCTCAAGGTAACCTTCATTAAAATGAAAGAGAGAAGCCAAGATTGAGCTCAGAGGATGAGATGTAAAGCAGGTTCAAGAAATACAGCTGGAAAAGAATGTTGGGTGTGGGTACTGCATGTTGAAAAGAGTATAAAAAATCTACCCAGAAGCCTACTAAGATTTTGAAGGAATTATGTTGCCAAAGAAATGACAAGCCTCGCTTGTGAAATCTTGCTATCATTCAACCCCAAACCAGTCTGACATAGGGCATACTTTCTAACACCTACTTTGGATTTGACTCTTGCAGTCATGGACAGAAAGACCCTCCTATAACGCAAAATTGAATCCACAGAAAATATGGGCATTATTTCCAGAGAACCAAGTTGTGTTAATCAGAAAAAACTTCTTTCCCTGTCTGGGTATAAAGTTCTATGACTTCCTGCCCGAGATTTGATCATTCCTAGGCACTGTGTGTTTCCTATTCCTCCCTCTCTCAAGTGGGAGAATCATCATGGTTACCTTGTTTCTGCCCCATCATGCTGGGGGTGGGGCTGGGTGAAGCAGGGAGTTGGGGCAGATTAAAAAAATCTCTTAGTTTGTAGGTCCAATACCTCAGCACTCATATTCGGTCCTTCCTCATAGTGCCTGACCCTCCTAACTACTCTTTCCTTCCCAGAATTTTTCACTTCCTCTTGCATTATTTTTGCCCATGTTATGAAGCTACATGGCAGTCTCCTTGCTGGCCTTTCTCCCCTTAATGAAACTTTTAATGAAAATATTTCTCAAGGGTGAGTTCTTGACTCTCTTTTCATTCCACATTGTCCCTGGGGAACCATGGTCATTTTCCATCTTCAGATGTCAGTTCAATGGGGATGAGCCCCAAACCTATTTCTCTGGCTCTGACTTCACTCTTGGGCCCCATCTTGCATTTTGGACTGCCTAGTATTACTGTCATATACGTGTTTTCCCAGATCAAACACATGTATTTATACATTTGACAGGTATGTTTTAGGCATCTATTAAATGCTGTGCTGGACATTAAGAGTACAGTGACAAGTAAAATGGATAAGATTCCTGCCTAATGAAGCTTATATTCTATCGAGTAAGGATGAGCTGGATGGTGTGGATTTGGAGAACGCTCTGGGCTGAGGGTATAAATACACCTGAATATAGGCCCTTTAGTAGAAGGGACGGAAAAGTCAAGGACTTAATGATCAGGGTGGTTCTAGCAGAAGGGAGAGAGTGAAGCAAAGTTCTAGAAGCCTAGGACAGACTACGCAGGGCTTGCAAATCATGTCAAGAATTTGCTGTTTATATTGAGAGGTACTGAAAGTCATTTGAGATGCTTTATACAGACTTCATCATATTTTCATTGAAAAGATCATTCTGGCTCTGGGGAGTGGATCAGGTGTTTGGAGAGGAGCAGTTGTAGATTAAAAAATAAGGGCTACCAGGGATATTTAATGGGTAAGATAGGTAGGATTTGGTGAGAAATTGAATATGGTGGTGGGAGGAGAAAGGGAGGTATTGTGAATAATTGCAGTGTTTCTGAGCTTGGATAATTGAACAGATGGTGGTATTTTCACATAGACAGGAGGTGTTGGAAGAGGACCAGGTTTGAGAGGGAAGATAGGTGTTAAATAGGCAGTTGATATATGGATTTATACCTTACAGTAGAAATCTGGGCTGGAGATGTGAATTTGTGATTTTTTAAAAATACATATTTATTGGAGTATAATTGCTTTACAATGTTGTGTTAGTTTCTGTTGTACAACAAAGTGAATCAGCTATATTTATACATGTATCCCCACATCCCCTCCCTCTTGAGCCTTCCTCCCACCCTCCCCATCCCACCCCTCTAAGTTGTCACAAAGCATCAAGCTGATCTCCCTGTGCTATGCTGAATTTGTGATTTTATATGGTAAATAGACTGAGGATGTGGATGAGATTTCCTAGGAAAAGAGTATATAGTGAGAAGGAGAGAGGCCAAGAGAGGAACTCCAAAACTGAATGGCTCAGTAGAGGAGACCAAGCCAGCAAACATGATTGAGAAGGAGTGGCCAGGGCAGTAGGAGAAAAATCAGGGATGGAAAACAATGTTTTAAGAAATAGGGTGTTGGGACTTCCCTGGTGGCACAGTGGTTAAGAATCTGCCTGCCAATGCAGGGAACTTGGGTTCAAGCCCTGGTCTGGGAAGATCCCACATGCCTTGGAGCAATGAAGCCTGCGCACCACAACTACTGAGCCTGCACCCTAGAGCTCATGAGCCACAACTACTGAGCCCACATGCCACAACTACTGAAGCCCTCGCATGCCTAGAGCCCATGCTCCACAAGAGAAGCCACCGCAATTAGAAGCCCACGCACCACAACAAAGAGTAGCCCCGCTAGCTGCAACAAGAGAAAGCCTGTGTGCAGCAATGAAAATCCAATGCAGCCAAAAATAAATAAATAATAAATAAACCATAAAAAGAAATAGGTGGTTATGGACTGAATGTTTGTGTCCCCCCAAATTTGTATATTAGTATCCTAAGCCCCAACATGATGGGTCTAGAAGGCGGGGCCTTTGGGAGGTGATGAGGTTGTGAAGGTGGAGCCCTCGTGAGTAAGATTAGCATCCTTATAAGAGATGTCCCAGAGAGCTCTCTTGATCTCTCTGATGGCCACCTCCAAATCAGGAAGCAAGCCTTCACCAGACACCGGTTCTGGAGGTGTCTTGATCTTGGCCTTCCAGCCTCCAGAGGTGTGAGACATAGATGTCTGTGGTTTAATCTGCCCCATCTGCAGTAGTTGATTGTACCAACCTGAACAGACTAAGAGAGAATGTGCAACATTGTCACATGCAGCTTAAGATATCAGGTGCGAGGTCCAAATTATCCACGGATTTAGTGGAGTGGAGGTTTCTTGTGACATTGGTGAGAATTATTCCAAAGGAGTAATGGGGTGAAGCCAGATTAGAGATGCCAGGAAAGTGAGTGAGAGGATAAAAGGGAGATAGTTTGTCTATTTGGGTCTGGGAAGGAAGAAGAGGCTGGAGGGCAGACACTGGAAGGGAGATGTGGGGTCTGGGGAGGTCTGCTTGTTAGTTTTAATGAGAACTAGTTGGACCTGTTTAAACATGAATGTGAAGGATTCAATTGGGAGGGAAAGGTTGGATTCAAAATAGAGTAAGTTTGAATACCCTCTCTCCACTCTACCCCCATATGCTGCTCAGATTAGCTTAGAAAAGAGCTTTTCTGCTGTGATAGAAAGAGGGCTAGAGCTGTAGGTGATGTGATATGTTTGGCTGAAGTAGACTGAGAGGGTTCTAATTTGATGCTATTATTTTCATGGAAAGTAGGAAATAAGGCTATTTCCTGAGAGTGAAAAAAGTTGTTCTGTGACTGTGTGTATGTATGTCGTGTGTGTGTGTGTATGTGGGTATGTGAAGGGGGGGGTATTAATAGGAGGATTCAGAAGGCTAGAGAAATACAGAGTTTTCCAATTTTCTATCATTGCATAACAAAGAACCTCAAAATGCAGTAATTTAATAATATAATTGTGCTCATGGGCTCCATGACTCAGGAATCTGTACAGAGCAAATGGGGACAGTTTTTCTCTACTCCATAATGTCTGGGGCCTCAATCAGAAAGATGTGAATGCTGGGGGTAACCTGAAGGCTGGGGCTGCTGTCATCTGGAAGATTCTTCATTTTTGTATCTGGCAATGATCCTGCCTCTTTGTGGAGACCTCAACTGGGTCTGTAAACTGGACATATACAGGTGCCCATCTTGTGGGTCTGGTCTTCCTCACAGTATGGTGGCTGGGTTCTAAGAGTGAGTGTCCCAAGAGGTTGGAAGTGGAAGCTGCCAGTTTCTAAGTCCTGGCCCCCAGAAATGGCCACAGCATCCCTCCTCCTGCCTTCTATTGCTCAACGAGTCCATATTCAAGTAGGAAAAACACAGATCTCATTGGAAGAATTATCAGAGAATTGGGGGGGGGGTGTGGGTATTTAAAAATGCTAAAGGAGGGTTTGGAATAGGCATTTTTGGAAAGTACACGATTGTGAACAGTGTAGAAATGCAGAAGAATTCTGAAGAGCCTAGTTGTTCACAGCCTTCCTTATCTATTTTCCAACATCCTGTTGAACCCCTTGGTGTTCCTTGGACTTACTATGTCCTTCTAGATGGATGCTTTTGTGATACTGTTTATATGACAACAGGTATCATAATATCAGACTTACATGTTCATTCACAGAAATTGTATTGAATGCTTAAGGATGGCATGTTTGCTTTATTTCTTTTAACTCCATTTCTCTCATTTTATTTTTTGTCCTAGGGCACTGCTGATCTTGGGTGGCCTCAGCCTGCAGTGGCTGAGGATCTCAGTTCCCTGACCAGAAATTGAAGCCAGGCCACGGCAGAGAGAGCATTGAATCCTAACCACTAGACCATGAGGGCCAGTGGTTAGTGACAAGGCCCTGGCTTACCTGCTTTGTAGAAATGAATTTCAACAAAGAGGTGGAAAGTAGTGAAACAAGTAAAGTGTTTATTAGGAAGGAAAAAAAGTACATGTGAATAGGCACACACAGGCAGGCTCAGAGAAAGAGTTGCGCCCTTGTGGTAGTTTGAATCACGCATATGGGGCAGCTCTTCAGAATTTCTTTGGCCAATTATCTTGCTTTGCTTGGTTCTGAGTCCATATTTGGTGTATCTCAGGGTCCTCCCCTGTGCACATGAGCATCTCTTAGCCAAGGTGGATTCTAGCACAGAAGCCTATGGGAAGGTTGACATCACCCACTATGGGGTGATGCCCTCTCCCTTTTCAGCCCAGAGGAGATTTTCTGCACACATGTAGTTAGGAGGGTCTCCTCAACCCCAACAATGAGAAATATTCAGTCTCTTTGTCATTTATCTGAACAGGGCTCAGCTCCTCCTTGTTCCTGCCATTATCCTTCTCTTGGAGTATCTGTCCACAGGGGACACACTCCAGTTGCTCAGCCTGGGACCCATCTACCTCCTGTCTCACTGCCAACAGGTTTTAAGGGACAGAGGTACAAACAAGTATAGAACATATGATTTCCATTCATTCTAGAATTGCCTACTTCCCACCCACGCCTGTTAAAAAGCTGTCAAATCCCAGTTCAAATCCCACCACTCTGTGAAGCTTTAACTGATTTAATTATTTGTGGGTGCTCCCAAAGCACTCAGCTTGTGTTTGTAAGTACCTGGACCAGTTGTCCCCAAATTTGTTTGTGCAGTATAATCTGCCACAAGTCACTTAAGAAATGCAGATTTCAGGTGCACACCCTCAAACCTACTGAATCACATCTTTTGGGCGTGCAGTGACCAACAATTATTTCAGCATGAATTGATTTATTGGCACTTGTGTCTGTGTCTTTAGACCCATTACACTCGTCAGCCCTCAAGGTCAGAGACCGTGTTTTCATTCATATCCTCTGTGGTACTGAACACAGTGCTTGGTGCATGGATGCTCAGTAGATGCTTTTGGGGTTTGCCTCTATATTCTCTTGGAATTTTTGCTATCAAGAGACTTCCTCTGTGCTGTTCTTTTCCTCTTGGGTCTCCAGCAGGTGCCACCAGATACTACTCTATTTTTTTTTTTTTGTATCTAGCCATCTGGGGCCTGGCGATCACAATCAAGAGTGACACCCTCCTGCACTGCTGGTGGGAATGTACATTGGTACAGCCACCATGGAGAACAGCATGGAGGCTCCTTAAAAAGCTAAAAATAGAGTTACCATATGATACAGCAATCCCACTACTGAGCATACACCCAGAGAACACCATCATTCAAAAAGACACATGCACCCCAATGTTCATGGCAGCACTATTTACAACAGCCAGGACATGGAAGCAACCTAAATGTCCATCAAACCATGAATGGATAAAGAAGATGTGGCACATATATACCATGGAATATTACTCAGTCTTAAAAGGGATCAAAATTGAATTATTTGTAGAGACACGGATGGACCTAGAGACTGTCATACAGAGTGAAGTAAGTCAGAAAGACAAAAACAAATATCATATATTAATGCATATATGTGGAATCTAGAAAAATGATACAGATTGACCAGTTTTCAAGGCAGAAATAGAGACACAGTTGTAGAAAATAAACATATGGACACCAAGGGGGAAAGCAGAGGGGTTGAGGTGGGATGAATTGGGAGATCGGGATTGCCATATAAACATTAATATGTATAAAACAGATGATTAATAAGAAAAAAAATATCAAATTGTACACTCTAAAAAAAAACAGTATCAATAAATCATCTGTGTAGATGGAATGTGTGTATCCAAGTTGATAAAACTGTAACTGGGATTTTGCTTGCATTTGGGCGAACTCCTTTATATAATCAGGGGATCAGAGGGGTTTCATATTTTGAAAATGTTAAAGGCAATATGTTTGATGTCATCAAGGTAAGATTGGTGCCTATCATGGGAATAAATGAATTTTCCAGTGGTTGTGTTGGTAGGTGTTGTTTTGTTTTCTTTTACAATAGGGTTGCCCTGTCTGGAAGGCAGCAGAAGCATCTAGTTCCCTGGGACCTTGTACAGCCGCTTGGTGGGGGTAGCTGGAAACTGGCTCTACCAGCAAGGGTTACCGAGCAACATTCGTGTGCCTGATGCACAGTGATGTCAAACCAACAAAAACATTAGAGTTTGGAGCAGAGAAAGGTTTATTGCAGGGCCATGCAAGGAGAATGGGTGTCTCGTGCTCAAAAACCCCGAACTTCCTAATGGTTTTGGGGGAGAAGTTTTTATAGGCAACACTTGGGATGAGGGCTGCAGGGGGTGGTACTTCGGGAACCTTGCACTCATCCTCCACCAGGGTGGGGGTCTTAGTCCCTGCAAAAGAGCTCAGAGATATTGTTCTGTGTATCCCTTGACGGGAACCAGGACCCTGCCCCAAGCCTGCCCTATTGTTTCTCGGCTGCTTCTCCCTGTTTCTGCATCCCCTCCCTTCCCTGATTAGCAATAGTTTGAACCTGCCCTTGGGAACTCAGGGAAGGTCAAGGAGGCTGAATGAAGCCTATTTCCTACAAACAAGAAACGGGAGACATGGAAAGGGTTTGTACCCAGGAGCCCCACAAGGTCGTGCTTGGTGTCACAAGGACTGACAAATGGACAGTATGGACTCGGACATTTTTGCAGTTGCAATCCTGGCTAATCTCTAAAAATTGGATACTGATCTCAACGCAGTGGTTAAAAATAGTTGATTCACTAGGGCAATAGCTGACAATCCTGCTAAGTCTGTGTGTAATATGTGGGAAGCAGTTTTTTTCTCCTGCATCCCTGTGTTACACGGCTGACAGTTGCAGCCACCATCCTTTTTCCCCCCCTTAAATCTTTGTTCACAGCTCCTTTATAATGCCAGGCACTTGTGCTAAAAATAGCCATTCCATTTTCTTGTGACTCCACCCAGGTTAGTCTGCCAGATTCCCTTGCTTCCCAGGAGGCCACAGCCACAGCAAGGCTTTGTTAGCAAGCCTTCCTATTTCCTCCCGCCTGCAACTACAGACAACCCACCCACCCTTCCTCTGCAGGGCTGCCAGCAGCTTTCCTAAATAGCGCCTTAGAGTGGACGCTGCTGCAGCATTGGTGTCAGTGGCAGGGACTCTTGGAGGAAGTGGGCACCAGAGGAAATATTCAAGTGGAAAAAGGTCCCTGCCAAGGGAAGCAGTCTCTTTTCATCTTTGTAAAAGGTTGAGGGACCTTGCTAGGGAGATCAGAGGCAACTCCATGTGAAAGGGAAACTCAAACAATGGGAGGTCACCAGACAAAGAAACAGGAAGAGGCTTGTAAAGAACTCTTGGTCCTGATTCTAAGATGCACATTTTTTTTTTCATATTTCAATATTGCAGATGTTGAGACAAAGCTTACAATGGCTGGGTATGTGTCACATCATGGTGGTGTTTCTTCTCTCTCCTGCTATCCTTCCAGCCCTGCTCCATTCTTAACGAAGACATTATTACAGTGAAGGTGTGCCTCTTGCAATGGATGCTGTCCAGATTTGATGAAACCCAGGTAAATCCAGCACGTCCAAGGTTTACCTCTAGCCTTGTGAACTAAGAATCTTAACCTGCAAGCACACGAAAGGGCATTTTCTAAGAAAAAAACCTACCACTTACTTGGCTTATAAAGGCTGAAGTATAAATTTAGACTGTCCATTGAACAAACATAACATACACCCTGGGAAGGGTGGAAGAATGTTTATGTCAGACCAACCAGTTTCCCCTCCTACAGTGGGACTGGTACTCAGAAGGCTCATTTTCATCAGAAGAAGGCTGAGTGGGTCTCTGGGTGGCCTGAAAAGTCCATCTCCACAGGACAGAGAGCCTTGCAAACAGGCCCATAATACTCATTGGCTTCTGATTTTCCTCTCTGAATCCTCCTTTGCAGGCACCAGGCACATTTCTAATGATTCTCGTTTTTTCTCTCTATTTTTTCTTGGGAATCTAGGCAGGTAGTATTAAAAAAAACCCAAAAACTTAAAAAAACAATTTTATTTTTGGCTGCGTTGGGTCTTCATTGCTACTTGCTGGCTTTCTCTAGTTGCAGTGAGTGGGGGCCACTCTTTGTTGCAGTGCATGGGCTTCTCACTGCAGTGGCTTCTCTTGTTACAGAGCACAGGCTCTAGGCACATGGGCTTCAGTAGTTGTGGCATGTGGGCTCAGTAGTTGTGGCCCTTGGGCTGTAGAGTGCAGGCTCAGCAGTTGTGACACATGGGCTTAGTTGCTCCACAGCATGTGGGATCTTCCTGGACCAGGGATTGAACCCATGTCCCTTGTATTGGCAGGCAGATTCTTAACCACTGCACCACCAGGGATGTCTCCTATCGTAAAAAAGAAACTTTTTTAAAAGAGGAGTTTTAAAATCCCAGGGTAGAATTATTTTACCCTCAGATGTTAATCCTTTGAAAGCACACACATTTTTTCTTTTTTTTCTTTTCAAAGCACACTCTCTTAAAAAGGAATATACGATCTATATCCATATATGATCTATATCTATATCTATATGTCTATGTTTGTATCCATACTGGGAAATATTTTGCTTTAGCTACACTCAGAATTGCAGACTTGAGAGATTTTCTGTCCCTTTATGATATCCATTATATGAAATCATTGATTCTCAACTTTGGCTTCAAATGACCTGTCCACCATACTCCCTGACACTTTTTTTTCAGGTGAAGTTATTTTTGTATATGATATGACATGGACCATATAGTATTATTCTTTTTTGCCTGGTTTCTTTCACTCAACACAATGTTTGAAGAACATCAATGTTTTTACATGTGGTTGTAAGTTGTCAAACCTCACAAGTGTGTAGGATTACATTGCATGAATACACTGTAGTTTATTTATCCCTCTACTGTTCGTGGGCATTTGGGTAGTTTCCAGTTTTTGTCTATTTTGAATGCTGTTATGAACATTCTTGTACATGACTTTTGGAGATCATATGTACATATTTCTGTTAGGTATATACCTAGGAGTGAAGCTGATGGATTATAAGGTTTGCCTGTATTCCGGCTAAGTGTTTATATTGATAGAACATTTTTTTTAAACGAACATCAGACCATGTGATTCACTTGTGAAACCCTCACTGGCTTGCTTTTATAGTTTTTTTTTTTTTTTAGTGAAAACATTGTAACATGCTTTTCCAAACCAAATATTAAAATTAATATTTAGTTTTGAACATAGTCTTAAATTCTGCATGCATACTTCTGAATATCTAAACTACATGTTAATCAGCTGAATACATTCTACAGACACTTCAGATCTTCAAACACCAACAATCTATAAATGTAGCTCCAGGACACATTTGGATAGAGGTCTTAGTTCATCTTTAAGCTCACTTGAAGGGAACCAATCATTTTTTTTTAATAAATTTATTTATTTATTTAATTTATTTATTGACTGCATTTGGGTCTTCATTGCTGGACACGAGCTTTCTGTAGTTGCTGCAAGCGGGGGCTACTCTTCATTGTGGTGCGCAGGCTTCTTATTGTAGTGGCTTCTCTTGCTGTGGAGCACGTGCCCTAGGCACATGGGTTTCAATAGTTGTGGCTCATGGGCTCAGTAGTTGTGGCTCACGGGCTCTAGAGCACAGGCTCAATAGTTGTGGTGCACGGGCTTAATTGCTCCGTGGCATGTGGAATCTTCCCAGGGCAGGGCTCGAACCCATGTCCCCTGCATTGGCAGGCGGATTCTTAACCACTGTGCCACCTAGGAAGTCCAGAACCAATCATTTTTTGCATTTTATTCACAAACACTGATAAAATTTGTTGATGTAAATTATTTTCTTTAAAAAATGAATGTGTACTAAGGTAGTTTCAGTGTTAGACTAGGCTTTATTCCAATCTCTGTTAAAAAATGCATTATTTTCACAGTATCTAAATCTACTTTTCAGTGATCTGTGTCATCATTGCGACAAGATACTTTTCTGAATTATCAGTTATTTTAAAAAAGAGAGAAATGATCAAATTCTGCTCCGTACATCTTATACCCATTTTGCATCTAACACACACAGCTCTATGGCTCGTGGGATAGGCAGTGCCTGGCTAAAGGGCCCTGGAGGACCAGCCTGTGTCTAATTCTTCCTCTCAGTCATGTTTTTTCCCATTTACTTATTTGTCTGGATGTTTCCCCCTCTGTTTCGAATATTCTTATTCTCCAATCCCCTGTCCTACACAACCTCAGCCCACACAGCTCAGCTCCTGATCGGGAGGCCCCTCTCATTCTGCAAATGTCACCTTTTTGGAGAAGCTTCCTTTTATCATGGTTGACTAAGCATCTCCACTTTATTTTTTGCTACTTTTATCGAATTTTTTCATAACACTCGTGACATTGGAAAGTCTATACTAATTTTTCTTTTTTGTTCATCTGTGTCTTCTTTTAGCCTTGGGGGACTTTAAAAAACACCCATGTGTATGCACCGCTCCAAGATAACCTGATATAATTAGTTTGGTGGGGATCCTGGCCTTTGAAACAAATCCTCCCAAGCTAATTAATATGCTACTTGCACAGCATTATAAATAAATACTGGAGGTGTGATATAAACAATTTTTATTGATGGATGTATGCAATTCAAAACATTTGGGGACCACTGGAGGGGCCCGTAAAACACCTCATTTTACATCTTAGGGAACTGAGTTACAGAGAATCTCTGTATTAGGTTCACTGTTATACAACTTGTTACTGCTATAGCCAGGACTACCCCATTTTCCAATCTCATTGTTTTTCCACTGCAATGCAAACTATGGGTGTTTCATATTCTAATTATTTGTGCATGTCTGTCTCCCTAACTGAATTGTAACAACTGGGACTGCATCCTCTTCACAATTTCACTCTCCAGGGAACATGTTATATAAAATTACAGCAGGCTGTCAATAAATGTGTTGAGAGCAAATAATAAAACCATTTGGGTCACTTATATGACACCTATATAATACGCTTCACTGAGCTGGTTTTGGCATTTTATACCTTGAGCAATGATATTTCATTATTTCAAAATCTTCTTCTTTGCACAATAAAGAGTTGGATCAATTTTAGAGCCTTGAAGCCAAAGAGGTTTGAGGATGGTTGAAAGTACAGTGCTGTGTCTGGAGTATTAAGTATCAGTAACAACAGGGATTATCTTGGTCTATGGTGGGACTATTTTTAGCTGTAATATTGGGCAGTGTCAGAATATAAAGAGTCTTAATCAGAATGGTCATTTCAGTAACTACACAGTACGATGAATTTAGGGGCAACACTTGACTCACATTATTTGATTCAAATTAAACGAAAAAATCGTTGTACAGTTAAGTAGTTTCTGATGACTTGTATTTTGTAAAAAAGAAAAAACAATAGTCAAACACTCAAGTTGTTGCCTTAAATTAATGAGGTAGTTCTGGCTCTAAGAACTTTTGGTCTGGGCTCTTTGCAAAGAGAGTGAAAATATAATTGTCAATAAAATCCAAGAAGTTTTGTGGATGGAAATATACAGTAAGTTACCTTCTCTTAGCTGGTATGGAGGTTGGGTTTTTAAAAAATAAAGTACCTGGTAATTTTTTATTTGGCAAGATTAAATTCCATTAGAAAACAGAAGATTAGGGAAAACAACTAAAATAGCATTAAAAATTTTTAAATGTCAATTATATCACAATAAATATTTTTTAAAAACTCACAATAAATAAAAAGTACAAAAGGAACCTGTTTCATCAGTATAATAGTCTGCTCCAGAATCATCCTCTTTAATTGATCAGGAAACATTGCTCTTGGCTTGATGATCTGCTGAAACCATAGGTTTTGTTTTATATGAAATGTGCTTCATTGAAAATTTTCCAAGCCGGCCTTTGCTGGCTTGAAAGGTAAGGTCTTGTGCTCTTGCATTCTTGTTCTCGCAAGTCTTGGCAAAATGCTAAACTCTTCACAAGTTATTGTGGTGCCCAAGGGCATGCTTTCCAGGCTTGATCTTCTGGCCATCGATCGAGAGAGTTAAGTAGACACAAATTTTCCTGCACTCCTGCTCAGCCTTGCCCTCCTGAGAAGCAGAGATGGGGGTGGGGGTCAGCGTGTGCCAACGAGGAACTTTAAATCTGTGAAATAACAATAAAAAACAACTGTCCCAAAACCACTGCTGGAAAAAGTTATGATTTTTACATGTCATCCTTTCTACTTTTAAGGTCCTCAAGAGCAGTATTTTTCCATCTTTGCATTCCTAGCTCTTGTTAGAATGTGAAGTGATTCTGCCCCAGTGTCTTCCTGTAGGGCATGCAAAGCAGCCACTCCTCATTCAATTAATATCTACTCTGCATTTTCCAGGGCAGATATTGAATCACCAAGGATCCTACATGACATCCGTCTTCTTTTAAATCCCTCTTGGCTTGTGGTGAAAGTGGGAGTTTACTTGGGATTGTTCTGGTTATAGCATGGACACTCCTGATTCGCTGGAGCTCCTCCCTGGGATACAAGAGCCCTGGTTTTCAGGTTTGGAGAAAAGCACAAAATCCATGTGGGTTTGGGGGCACAGCACCCCTCCCCCAAATAGGGACTGAAAACAGCATAATGTCAGTGTTAAATAGATTTGGCACAGATTCTTCATCTCCCATAATTGCTGTCATAGTCATGATTTGCGAGGCACAAAAGTGCATTGTTCATTATGGCATCACTCCAAGTGCTGACAAAGACTGTCCCCTTGACCAAACTTTAATCAGGCTCCTCTGAGCCCTCTTCTTGACTAGTCCTTAACTTTGGCCCATGAGAACTGCAGGCTCTCAGCACAAGTGATTTCATCTACTCCCCACACTAAGAGATTTCAATAAACATGAGTCTGGTTTCTAACAGCTCAAGGTCTCATCCCTGAGATGATGACTCCAGCTGCCTTAAGAATCTGCCTGGGAAAGCCCAATACTGCCAAAAGGATTTACTGTCTGTTCCAGCCAATACCTCCCTACAGACCCTTGACCTCCCTTTTCTTAGAAGCATTTCCTTAAAAAAAACAAAAACAAAAACAAAAACTTGCAATTATAAATCCTTTCTCTATTCTTTTGCAAAGTATTTTTATAACTCAGGGATGTCTTTCTCAAGAACCTGGGGGTGGTCATCCCTTTGGATGTAATTATCAGGAAAGATAGGGCCCCTGCCCCCCAGCCTCTATGGAGGGTAGGAGCCTCACTTTGATAAGAACACAGGCAGCTAATCACACTGATTCCTCCCTTTTGAATATTTCCAAGCTTTAAGACCTTTAGCTCATCCCAGCATTTCAGAAGCCCCCTGCCTTTTGTTTTGGCAGAGTTGAGCTCAGTTCAGACTGAGTTCTCTCCCCTGTTGCAGTATTACTGAATAAAATCTGTTTTGCCTTTAGCTAGTGACCAGCTTTGTTTCTCTCTGACAGTGTGTAACTTAGTGTGTTGTAATTGTGTCAATAGTCCATCTTTGATTTTGGATTGACTATGCTTTGTGCAGAAATAGACCTAGTTTAATGTTTAAAATTGTGAATATTGTGACTGTTTTCCAGGGATTCAGTTCACGAACACGAGAACGAGGACAGTGACCAATGCCAGCACACCCAGATGTCACTGAAAGAGAAAGATATGTAAAACCAAATGAGGGAGGTAAAAAACCCAAACAAACATTCTGCACAATACGCAGAAAAGAACTTG
This sequence comes from Hippopotamus amphibius kiboko, assembly GCF_030028045.1. Classification (NCBI taxonomy): domain Eukaryota; kingdom Metazoa; phylum Chordata; class Mammalia; order Artiodactyla; family Hippopotamidae; genus Hippopotamus; species Hippopotamus amphibius. The sequence continues at coordinate 89,604,310 of NC_080188.1, forward strand.
GGACTAAGCATGGTGGAGAGGGGGATGTGAAAGCTATCAACAAAAATTCAACTCACTGTCAAGTTAAGAAGAAAAAAGAGAATTTTATTTGAGCCAAACTGAGGATTATAACTAGGGAGACAGACTCTCAGAAGCTCTGAGAACTGTTCCACCTGGTAAAAGTCGAAGGTACAGTCATATACGTTTCTGAGACAAAGGATTGTACATGAAAATGACATACCAGTATTTTACATAAAGTCCACCAATGACACATAGTCCAGATCAGCAGCTACAAAATGAACAGCAAGGTCCATGACCCCTTACACAGCTGGGAAAGAAGGCTATTCTGCTAAGAAGTTACACCGCTAGCATCAAAGTAAGGAAAACAAAATTGATATTTATGGTGGAGCAGGCACTCCCGTCTTCGAGGAGCTCTGGTTAATGTGTAATGCAGATGCACACTATTTATTAGGGAGGGAGGAGGTCCAAACAAACACTGAGAGGGAGAATTTTATGTTTAATTTTTTCTTGTCCTGCTTTAAAAATATAAATTTTATTTCATCAAAAAACATGTGGAGCTCGATTCTCACAAGTTTGGGATAAGCTGTGCAAGTACTTCTAAATCAATTAAAAGTTTTATTAATTCCCCCAAAGGTACCAATGTTCATTAGAAAATGGTTGCCACTGAATTAGCTTGGGCATTCTACAGGAATGAACATTACAGCTGTTGTTCCCTTGGTTGTTCTATGAAACCCAGAGAAGCCACATTTCCAGAGTGGAATTTGCAACTAAAATGTCCAACAGTTGAACAAAAAGGGAAATTTTGATAGCAGATATTTTAACCTCATACAGTGTAGCGCTGATTCTGTCAGATCTTACCAACAATCATGCTTTCTACAAGTGATGTGTTAAATCATGTCAACAAAAATTGTTCCTGCTAGCATTTAGGTACTTTGATTCAAAAAATGAAGTTTCAAATCTTCTTAATCTCCTTAAAGATCTTTTTTAAATTAATTAATTTGTTTCTGGAGTATAGTTGCTTTACAAGGTTGTTTCTACATTGTTGTTACATTGTTAGTTTCTACTGTACAGCAAAGTGATTCAGCTATACATATACATATATCTCCTCTTTTATGGATTTCCTTCCCATTTAGGTCACCGCAGTGCATTAAGTAAAGTTCCCTGTGCTATATAGTATGTACTCATTAGTTACCTATTTTATACCTAGTATCAATAGTGTATATGTGTAGATCCCAATCTCCCAATTCATCCCACCACCCCTCCCTTTCCCCCTTGGTATCCATACATTTTTTTCTCTATGTCTGTGTCTGTATTTCTGTTTTGCAAATAAGATCATCTTAATGAAACCAAAGAAAATATTGAATAAAGGATTATTGATATCTTGTCTAAATACAAACTAGACTTTGCTCATTTATCTGCATATTCCACAGCGCAAATGTAAACGCTGGTGAATTCTGTCCAATCTATAAACATCTTATCAGATAAAGTGAAAAGATCTCACCCGCTAAATGTCCAGCACACCTTGTATATAACACTGATAAGATGGGTGTACCTTGCTTTCCTGTGACATTGAGGCCTCTGTAATGACAGCTTTGGTCACTCTTCAGTTTCTCAAAATGCACAGAAGCAATTCTTGAGACTTTGTGCAGAAACGGAAGGAACTAGCCCCTTAGACATGTGCCCAGAAGCAGGTGTTGGTGTTGTCGGCCACAGAGTAGATGTAAAAATATTGGTCTGTTGTAGAATCAGTAGATTTTCCACTTTACTCTTTAGAGTCTGGATCAGGAAGAGTGTATTCCTCTAATTTGGAAATACATTGAGGATAAAAAAAGAGAAGGGATTACAAGCAGAAATGTATGTGCTGTTTTTCTAAAACTGCTTGATGATCTTTGAGAGGACACAAGAGGCTTTAATAAGGATGAGTTGACTGCACCCGGGATTCCAGTGCTGTGTGTGGGCTGCAACCTAAACTCATACAGGAAAAAAACAAAACCTAAAAAAGGCTGATTTCTTTGGAAATAATGTTGCTTCAAAACTCAAAATGAAGTCTCCAGAAGAAGACAGTCAAGTTAAACACAGACCTTTCTTGATTTATTTACTAAAACTAACTTATTTGTAATCCAACTTTGCTCTCAGAAGTTCAGATGACTTCTGTGCTTTAAAGCCATTTTCCCTGACAAATAGAGGTTTAACTTATGGTGATGTCCGATGTATGTAGGAGTTTTACAGTGAAGGGCATTTTAGACCTGGAAGAGCCTGTACAGGTTAGTAGATGCAAAGGATGTGATTGACAAACTCCTGGGCTACCTACACTACCCTGAAGATATAAAGTAGGTGAGATTTGAAAACACATTTATACAGCTAAAATCCTGCCATTGCTAGTAGATAAAATCCCAAGCTTTCTCTACTCAAACGTGTTTTTCAAGAGGCTATTCAGCTCAATGTCCTCACATTATACTCATATGAGGAATCAGTGGAAGCTGGGCTTGATAAGAGCAGAAAAGCAAGTCAAAATGAATTGTGCATTTGACCCTATTTTCATCACTACCTAAAAGAGAAAGAAGAATGTCCCAAAGGCAAAGGGCAGCTCAGAAAAGTATTATTGGAGAAGGAAAAAGAAAGAGTAAAAAACCCCATGGTATCGTGGGACAGAGAGAAACATGTCATTGCTGTTTTTTAATTAAATGTAGGAAACAATCCTATTGTACTTATCATCTCTTTTAAAAGTCACACATGTGGGAGTTCCCTGGCTGTCCAGTGGTTAGGACTGTGCTGTCACTGCTGAGAGCCTGGGTTCAATCCCTGGTCTGGGAACTAAGATCCCACAAGGTGCTCACTGAGGCAAAAAAAAAAAAAAGGAAAGAAAAGAAGAAAATAAAGAAAAGGTGATTAAAAAAAAGTCGTACATACGTATATCTTAAAACCACACAATAATTTACCTACAAAATTTAAATATCTAAAAAGAAGAGAATTGCTGTAGCAGAGGACAAAAACACAAAATCGTTGTTATGTTTTCTCATACATATTATTTCATTAGCCCTACTCTTAACTTCTATTAATTGCCACTATTAATAATCCTATTGTTGTTTTCTTTCAATAATTTATAATTTAACATTTATGTAAATGTAGAAAAGTATAGAATCAAAAGAATTTCAAAGACATCTATTTTCATATTTTTATGTTAATGTAATAACATGTATATAATTATTTTTGTGTGCTATATTTTTATGCAGCGTTTTAGGTCTTGTATGGCTGTGTCATGATTGCTGTCTTAATGAGCTGATCATCCCAAGTACTAGCAACCCCTCTTCATTGGAATAGAATTATAGTTTGTCAAAACGTCTTTTTCTAAAAATATCTGTTTTACACACACACACACACACACACACACAGAGTAAGCCTCCCAGGTCTGTCATATCATACCCTTGATTTGGGTGAACACTGAAACATTAGGTGAGCACTTCCATGGAAAATCCTGCATTAAGGTCTTGACCTCCACCTTGGTGCCTCAGACTTTGTTTCTGCAGTTAACAATACATCTTTTGATGTATTTTCTAAATTGCAAATGTTTCTCTCACTCTTGACTGCCCTATGGATGGTCCTTTTCCTGAACACCAATTCAGTAAAGCTTTGTGAATTCCCTGTCTCTGTATGATCAGGAACAGACACACTTGGACCTCACCTTACGGCACAGACTCTACCAGGACCGAAGTTCACACTGTTCATCAGGGAAATGCTAGGGAGGGTTGTGCCTCTGATGATGGACCAGTCAGCTCTGGGATGCGCTCATCAACTTCAGGAGATCCAGGAGAACTTTAATTATTCACTGTGACTGGTGTTTGAAAAGTTGCCCATTTCCTTGTCCATTTTAAGGCATAATTTGCTTACAGTTTTTCAATATTTAATGTTTAGAAGAAAAACCTATTAGATTCATTAACAGAGGCTTTGTGTGGTTAACTGTTTGTGGACTGCATTCTTTTGGGAGGTCTGGTCTCTCCTGGTGTGCTGTTTACTTCTCCAGGGGACCAGTGAACAAAAGCATACTGCTTTCCAAGTTTATTTATATTTTCATAGGTGATACATTCACATGGTTCAAAATCCAGAGTGTATAAAAAAGCATATAGTAAAAATTCTTCATTTCTCTCCTGCAGCAATGATGCTCTTTCCCCATCCATTTCCTTTTCTCCCCCCTAGTGTAATTTGCAAGCAAATATACTCTCCCTTTTCCTTTTCTCACCCCATGAAAATGGTAGCTTATTATTATACACCCTGTACTAAACATGGTTTTTTTTTTTCTCTTTCAAAATACATCTTGAATATCCAACCAATGCTATCAGTTGCTTGCAAACCTTCCACAAGTATTTTATGTACAGTAAGTCCACTACATACAAACCTTCAAAGTTGTGAGATTTCAAAGATGTGAACATGTGTTTGCATGTCCAATCGTGTAAGTTAGTTCAGTTGTCTGGTGTACGTTGTCACGTGAGTGTATCCTCTACAAGTGGTTGTGTTTTTGTGTACTTTACTGTACAGTACTGTATAGAGTATAGTGGTACGGTATCTTTATTTCAAACCTAGGATGTCTGGAAGCAAGCGTAAAAGCAGTGGTGATGTGGCTGGTACTGCTGTACTTTTCAAGGTACTGTACTGTAGGATTAAAAACGTTTATTTTTATGTTTGTTTTTTATGTATTATTTACATGAAAAGTATTATAAACCTATTACACTAGAGTACTATAAAGCCAATTGTGTTAGTTGGGTACCTAGGCTAACTTTGTTGGACTTATGAACAAATTGGACTTATGAATGTGATCTCGGAACAGAATCTGTTTGTTTGTAGGGGACTTACTGTAATATGCAAGCAAATATGCTCTCCCATCTCCTTTTCTCCCCCCATGAAAATGGTAGCTTATTATTATATGCCCTGTACTAAACATGGCTTTTTTTCCTCTTTCAAAATACATCTTGAATATCTTCAATATCCATGCTTAAATAATTTTCTCATTCTCTCTAATGACTTCAGAGTATCCATTTTATGGATGTACCCAAAATTATCTAACCAGGTGCTTATTGAGAAATACATAGGTGATTCTAATCTCTTGTTGTTACAAACGGTGCTGCAGTGAAGAAGCTTGTATTTTGACTTTCCCCATGTTTGTGGATTTATGCTATGATAAATTACAAATAGACTTGATGGATGAGAGGGATGTGTTTTTAAATCTTGCTAGATATTTTAAAATCACTGTCCACAGAAATTATACCAACTTAACTGCCTCTAGGAATTTATGAGAATGCCTATTTCCTATATTCTTGCTCACATAGCATGTTTTCAATTTTTTTCTTTTTGTCAAGCTGACAAGTAAGTAAGTAACATCTTGACAGAGCTCTAATGTAACTTTTTATGAGTGAGGTTAAACATTCTATTAGCTTCTACTGCTGTATAACAAATTACCACAGATTTAGTGGTTTTAATAACACAAACATCTGTGATCTGTTTCCATGGATGAGAAGTCTGGGCACAGGTTAGCTGGGTCCTCTGCCCAGGGTCTCACCAGGCTGAACTGAGGTGACTTCTGGGCTGTGTTCTCATCAGGAGGTTCAACAGGGAAGGGCTGACCTCCTGGATCATTTAGGTTGCAGAATTCAGTTCCTTGCAGCTGTAGGACTGAAGTCACCATTCTCTTGCTGCTTTTCTGCTGGGAGATCCTCCCTAGTCATAGAAGTGTAATTTGCAAGCAAATATACTCTTCCTTCTCCTTTTCTCACCCCATGAAAATGGTAGCTTATTATTATACACCCTATACTAAACATGGCTTTTTTTCTCTTTTAAAATACATCTTGAATATCCAACCAATGTTATCAGTTTCTTGCAAGCCTTCCACAAATATTTTATGTACAGTAAGTCCCCTACATACGAACCTTCAAAGTTGTGAACTTTCAAAGATGTGAACGTGTGTTTGCATGTTCAATCATGTAAGTTAGTTCAGTTGGCCCACTTGGCCCACAACACAGCAGCTTATTAACTCAAAGTCAGCAGGAGAATGGTTCACCTCGGTCTGCTCAGATAGAGTTCTACAGAACATATTGCCACCAAGGGAGCGACCATCCATCATCTTTGCTTTGTAATATAACTTAGTGAAGGGAATGGCTGTCCCATCAAATTCACAGTTCCCATGCACACTCCAGGGGACAGGATTACTAAGGCCATGCACAGCACAGGACAAGAGTCTAGGGTCACTTTAGAATTCTGGCTATCACAAGCATTTTTTCCCAAATTTAAAGGCCATTTGTAGTTCCATTCTGTGAGCTGTCTTTTGACATACTTTGTCTATTTTTTTTCACACGTTCTGAAAAGAGCAAGGTTGCATAAATGAGTACATGACAAGTAAAGGAGAGAATCCACTGAACAAGCTTTTCCCCTTCAGAGAAAGGCAAGTGGGTGAAAAGATACACTTCTCTGAGAATTCGCTTTGGAGGACCGCTGTTTTGTCAAATAGGTCAATCCTCTGTCTCCGAATCCTTCCTCTCACTGAGGATGGGCCTTTTGACTCCTGTTTCTCTCCATCAAGAGCTTAATGGCAGGGGGTGGGGAGTGTTAAGCAGATTCTATTTCAAGGCTAATTTAATATCAGAACACTTTTTTTTCTGTAAGGTTTTTAAAATTGAAGTATAGTTGATTTACAATGTTGTGTTAATTTCTGCTGTACAACAAAGTGACTCGGTTATATACATACACATTCTTTTTTCATATATGTTCTTCTCCATTATGGTTTATCACAGGATATTGAATAGAGTTCCCTGTGCTATACAGTAGGACCTTGTTGTTTATCCATTCTATATATAGAAGCTTACATCTGCTAACCCCAACCTCCCACTCCCTCCCTCCCCCCGCACCCCTCCCCCTTGGCAACCACCAGTCTGTTGTCTATGTCCATGATTTTAATATCAGAACTCTTGTTGCTCATCTGGATCAAAGCTTATCCCTACTTCTTGTGCAACCTCATCATGCCACTTGTAGCTGATTTTCCACAACAATAAAGATGGATCCTGGTATTAGCATAAAATATTACAGTTGGAACCATCAGCAGGTCTGGGGCCTCTGGGATCTTTTGTGTGTGTGATGAGGGGGGCAGTAAAGAAGCAAGAGGGAACATTAGGTAAGCCTGTGGGCAAAAGGGAATAAAAAAGGCAATATTAGCTAATATTTACACTATATTTACTATGTGCAGGCATTTTTCTAAGCATGTTTACATTTATTAACTCATTTCAGTCTTATAAAAATCCATGTGGAAGATACTATTAATCTCCTTATTTTAAAGATAAAATTGAGGCACTGAAAGTTAAGTAAATTAGCCAAGGTAGAATAGGATTTGAATCTAGGAAGTCCAGTTCTAAAGTGTGTGCTCTTATCCCTTAAATAACAAGTATCACAGGGCTAAGTGAGAATCCCAATTACTAGCAAGAGATCACTAAGCTCTTCTATGGAATGACTGACCCTCGAGTCCTGGAGGGGGGATTTTATACCCCACCTCTGCTGCAGAAAGGCAGCTGGAGCATATATAGCTACTGCTATGGCCTGAATGTCCCCCCCACCCCCCACAGACACCAAATTCATATGTCAGCAATTAATACCCACTGTGATGGGATTAGGAGGAGGGGCCTTTGAGAGATGATGAGGTCATGAGAGTGAAGCCCTGGTGAACGGGATTAGTGCCTTCATTAAAAGAGGCCTGAGGGTCCTCTTGCTTCCTTTGGCCATGTGAGGACACAGCGAGAAGTCAGAAGCCTGCCACCCAGAAGAGGGCTCTCTCCAGACTCTGACCACACTGGTACTCCAATGCCAGCCTCCATGATGGCATAACTGCTGGAACTGTGAGGAACAGGTGTGGGTTGCTCATAAGCCAGCCAGCCAGCCTATGGTATTTGTTACAGCAGCCCAAAGAGACTAGGACAGCCACTCTATACTAGACACTGAGAAAGACATTTTAGCTTAGTTTGCAATGTTCAGGGTTAATTCTCGAAGGTTCATAATGGGACCAATTATGATGCTGATGACACTACTGCTATGGTGACTATGACTGAAGATTATGATACCATCGAAACACAGCAACTCCCATGATGATAATAAAAACAGTAGCTAATATTTATCAAGAACCTTCTATGTGCCAGGTACTGTGCTAAGCACTTTTTATATATTATCTCATTAAATCTTCTCAACAACCAGAGGTAAGGACTATTATTTTTTTTTAAAGATTCTTTTATTTTTATCAAATTTATTTTTGGCTGCATTGGGTCTTCGTTGCTGCACGTGGGCTTTCTCTAGTTGCAGTGAGCGGGGACTACTCTTCTTTGCAGTATGTGGGCTTCTCAGTGCAGTGGCTTCTCTCATTGTGGAGCACCGGCTCTAGGGGCGCGGGCTTCAGTAGTTGCAGCACATGGGCTCAGCAGTTGTGTCTCGATGGCTTTAGAGTGAAGGCTCAATAGTTGTGGCACACTGGCTTAGTTGCTCCGTGGCATGTGGGATCTTCCCGGACCAGGGATTGAACCCGGGTCCCCTGCACTGGCAGGTGGATTCTTAACCACTGCACCACCAGGGAAGTCCAGGACTATTATTTGTCAGGACTCTTGCCTTTACCAGTTTTTTTCATTTAAGCCACGGAACCAAATTTAAGTAATTTAAGTTGACAGCAAAGAGAAATATAAGGATGGAATGTCAGAATGCTTTTGAAAGCTGAGGAGATTAAATGTGGAAATACTTGGACCAGCGGCTGCTATTTTAAACTGCTATACAAATGAAAGATGTGTATGAAATATATGAATGAAAAATTATCTACCCTGATTTTGTTCTACACTGAAAGTAGTCAAGAGACCAGGGGGCAAGAGCAAAATCTGCCCTGTTCCCCTGGGAGATGCTGGCAGCTAATGCCTCAGCCGTCTGGCTTGGCGATGCCAGGCTGACACCTACCCCAGGGACCTGTGTGGATAAGGCGGTGGGGGGGAGGAATTCAGAACCTCCAAATACAGAAGCCTCAAGTCCCCAAGGGAGACCAAAATTTTATCCTTCTGTTTTATCCTAGAGGCAGTAACCTGCTCCCCAACGCAGAGAGATAAGACTTACCTCAATTTGAACGAAACCTCCCAGTCCAGTCTCATGCTTTGGCCAAGTTTAGCTTCTGACACTCCCACCTCACTGTCTTCCATGGGTCCTGCTTGATGCTGCCTCTTCTGGAAATGGAAATGCCTGTATCCCATGTGCTGCACAGAGACAGATGAAGTCACGGATAGGAAAGCACAGTGCTCATAAGATGTGGCTTCGTACAGCTACTACTCTGGTCAAGAGCTGGCTTGGGAATTTCCACAGAAATTTCACTTCAGCAGATAATGAGATTTATTTTATTATTTTATTTTATTTTTAGATAATGAGATTTTATAAGGAAATCATACAACCAGGAAAGCCCCTCCTCTGACTATGCCACTTTACTTTTCAAAATATCCCTGGAGTTCTCCAGTGCTCACAGAGTCAAGCCCGAAATCCACGAGCCCACTGAAACCAAACACTGACCATCCTTGTCAGTCACTTCGGTCTCCTAGAGATGCCTGTGCAACTGGGAAGTGGAATTCACATCCTAGGGGTGGACCTTTGACCAAGGGGAGATAAGAATCCCCTTTCCACTTGCACAAGATAAGCTACTGACCTCAGATGCATTTTGCCCCACAGATGCAGCAGTGAGCTGCAGTCAGCAGTGGCCAGCTCGACAACATACTCACACTGGCTCCCCGCCCTTCCCTGTTTCCTCCTCTTGCCCCTCACTTCTGCTCTCCAATACAGCAATAATAGTGCACAAGGACTCCCCTGTCTCAGGCTCTGCTTTCCAGAGAACCCAGTTAAGACATCCTCAGTTCCACCTATCAAAACCCTCACCACTAATTCAGTCATCTTATTTTGAGACCATCGTTTGTTTGAGGCCATATAAGATTGTTGAGAAGGAAAGGGCTCAGAGTCCACACTGGTTTTGAATCCTAGTCCCGCCATTTACTGGCTGTGTCACCTTGAGCAGGTTGCTGTGGGGGATACTGTTGGACCAACTGTTCAAATGTCAACGTATGCTCCTTCTAGCGGGACGCTGGAGGCTGAAATGTGTATTTTCTAAGCAGCAATGCAGCTAACATTCTGGGTATGCATTAGATGTGTGAGATTTGAAAGGCAGAATTGAATTGGAGAGCATCTTTCTCCTCCTCCTTGGCTTCTCCTGGTGAGCAATGCTGTGACAACATTCCCAGGACGACACTCCCGTTATCCTGGGTGTTGAGAGGCAGCCACGATGACAGAATGGTCTGAATGTTTGCTCTCCATACCCCTGGTCAGAACAAAATGAGCAGGGCACTGTTTTCAGTCGGCAAAAGGCTATCGGGTAAATAACTAGTGGATTCGAAGGTAGAACTTTCAAAACAACAGCTTTCAAGGAACAATATTGGAACTGGCACTGACTGGAGTAACTGCAAAAGTCAAGATGAACAGCAACTCTTCCCTTTTGAAAATAATGTTTTGTCAGCTCAGAGTAACAATGATGGCCATTGCGATGACTGCAATTTGTGCATTATAAATGGTATGTTTTAAATAAAACTTACACTGCTATATTTCTTTGCTAGAAAAAGCCTGTTTATCCCCAGGTAATTTTTCACGTTCGTCTCCCTGAATAGAGCCTCCTTTTTCTAGCAAACAGCAATGCCCATATTAACGGTATAAAATGGATCCAAATAAAAAACAAATTGTGTAAAGTAAAAAAAAAAAAAAAAGAAAAAGATTCCTTCTTCTTCCTGGAGGACTTCCTTAGAGCCTAATCTTAACTCTACTCTCTGTCACAATGAGATTGTGGGTAAAGCCCTCCGACTGTCTCAGCCTCTGCTCTCCATCTGTAACCTGTCAGTGATGATTCCCACCCCATGCAAGAGTGTCTTCTGCAGATGGTCTGCCTGAAAGCCTTTGGCTGTGAGCATGCCTGTCCATCTCGGCGTTTGTGTGTAGATGGATCTGCATGGGCCTATACGTGTGTATCTGAATATCTTTCATGTCTGTAAATACTTTTCACTTGTGTGTCTGTGTGGATTTGTATGGACACATGACTGTGTTCATGACCAAGTCTATGTGCATGTTGCTGGTGGGTATATGCATATCTATGTATGTTGTGTGTGTGTGCAGTGTGTTGTGTACATGATGGTGGGTGTGGTGTTTGTCCTTATATGTGCATGGGTATGTCTTTACCTGTGTTTCTCTACCTGAGTGATATAGGTGAGTACACTTAAATTTGTCTTCAGGCTGACCAGCTGTCTGGGCAGGCTTGGGCTCCCAGGCCCTGGCCTGTGGGTCGACCAGCTGTCCTCCTGTATACACATAGTGCGCCCTCTGTTGTTCACCAGGAGAACGCGCCTTGCCCACTACAACACAGCAGGACCTGGATAGCCTACAATAAAGCTAGTTTGTGGCTTGGTCTTCACATCCACATGACCAGGTTTCCAGGACTGTCCTTGAGAGGCAAAGGGGGATTGTACCTTCTGAAGCTGGGAACCGATGTAGGAGAGAACACTGCACAGGCTCCAACCCGCAGGAGGTTCTTAATGGTGAGAGGGGAAAATATGTACCCACTGGTGGTGGGAACAGGCTCACCAGGGAGCTGGCGGGATGCAGACGTGGAGGCTCATTACACTGCATCTCTGTTTGGCGAGTCAGTTGGCTGCTGGCACATAATCAGATGGTGGTTAAAGGAACCCTCCTTCTAGCCTCTACCTGTGGGGGTCTCTGCCCCTGAGAATCTGACCCCAGAATAGACTGTCTTCCATATGGCTCTGTATAGACAATGTTGAGGCTCCCAGCACCCACAGTAGGCACTGCGCTAAACTTTTTACACAGTATCTCATTTGATCCTCTAAACAACTCTACGAGGTGGGTACTATTATTAGACCCATTTTAAATAGGAGAAAACTGAGGCCTAATAAAGCTAAATAACTTGTCCAAGGTCACACAGTTGAGAGGCAGAAAAGTCAGCTTTTGAATTCAAACTGTCCAAATTTAAAACACCATTCATAACCATTACAGGGCATTTCATGGTCCAAACATCCATTTTGCAGAAGATATGAAAGTAGGAGGCAGGGTTCTTGCCAAAAATTTGACATAAGATAAATGGAAGGAAAATATTGATGTCTTAAGAAAATATGTTAAATTTTCAGCAAAGGTGCAAAAATCCATCCAGTGGGGAAAGCACAGTCTCATCAACAAATGATGCTGAGACAACTGCAAAATGATTTCCGACCTAGGAGTCCCTGTCTCCTCAAACTATTCATTAAGTGTGAGGGTGGAGTACAAACATTTTCAGACATGCAAAAATTTTACTTCCTGTGGGCACTTTCTCAGGAAACCACTGGAGGATGAGTTCCCATCAAAACTGTGGGAAAAAAATAAGAAAATGGACAACACAACACCCAGGAAGTGGGGTTTTACTACAAGAGAGCAACAAATGTAAAATTCTGGCTAACAGCTGGACAGGAAGTCTGGAAACACTAATCCATATTAGAATAAGAAATCTGACGATTTTAAAAGGGAGGTCTTCAGGGCAAAAAAATGTAAATGATATGTTGATGATTTGGACCATGGAATGAATAGGTCTGAGAGAAAATAGTTCTAGGAAATGGAGTAAATGGAAAAAAAGTGAGGAAATAATTGACTCCAGGAAAAACAAAATGTTGTACACAAAGTAAACACAATTGGAGTACACCACTTCACACGACAGTGAATGTATTTAAAGTTATAGTAAGGTGGATACTAAACACTGATTTAATAAAAAATTATGATATAGCTCTACAGGAAGGTGCAAGAAGCAAACCTCAGCTTCCACTGTAAGCAGTCAATATGTAACGTGCAAAATGAATGAATCAAGGAATGTTGATAAAAATAATATTTAAAAAAAGGAAGTTAAATAATACAAGCAGCAGTTTTAAAGATTTTTTTTAAGGATTTTAAAAATGGTTACTCTGGGAGACAGGAGTTGATGTCATAGATAGTAGAGAACAAATCAGTTTTTGTTATATGACTTTTAGTACTTTGTGCATACCTCACTCTGCTAAAAAAAATTAATTTAGAAATTAGCCAAGAAAAACCCAGAAGTGTTTGGCAGAGGATTCTTTGTAAAATCTGCAAGTAATCCTGATATAGAATGTAAATTAAAAATAAACTCTTCACATTTCCATTTCTAGCACTTTAGCAAGTATGGATATTCTGAAATGCACGTCCAAGTCAAAACAATACTAGATAAATGAGAGTAAACATAATTTTAAACACATTCCTGAGCGCATGAGTAAGGGAAGTCCTTAATGAACAAATAAGCAGATGCATAACAACAAAAGTCAGCCCCCCCCAAATAAACCACAACATACAGCTGAAACCAGAGTGGCAGCCAACAGACTGGTCCAGGGTCACCCGAGCCAGGTCTCTAGTCGGAGACTAGAGCTTTGCTGGTTAACACCCCCACCTCCCCACCAGGAGCAGAATTTCAGCCTGACAAAGTGGGTGAGCTGACCCTGATAGCCCTCACAGTGAGCCAGGTCTTCAGTTAAAAAGAGGAGTTTAGAAAAATCTGCATGCTGGCAAAGTAAACCAACGAGAAAATCAGTTTGTCTCTGCTAATACTGCGTTTTTAAAAATTCATCATATTGATAGTGTTTCCTAATGTTTTGCACCACAGTGTTACTCTCATGCAGTCCTGGGGTCAGAATTTCCCAAGGCAGCCAAGAAATTCAGCTCAACTCGCACTCTTAGTTGGTAATGCCCTCTAGCACTTGGCAGGAACCAAGGCAATTCAGGTAATTCGGGATTCCCATATTTAAAGTTCAACCAAATTTGAGCTCAGCATAAAACCTAGCAAGTCCTAGGATATGTGAGAAAACAAGCCAGCATGAGCGAGGGTCAACAAGAAGCACAGACTGGGTGACTAAGACACATGCAGAGACTAGACAGTGAGGTTGTAAGAAAGTATATAAGGCAAGTATGTTTAGAGTATTTAAAAGTATATTTAAATTGAAAAGAAAGAAAGAAGAGGTATTTATCCCAACCAGAAACTTCAGGGTAGGTCTCCTGAAAGAGGTGATGACTAAGCCAGGTCTGAAGGGACAGTTAAGAATTATCCAGTTGAACTGGGCAAGGCACAGGCACCTGAGTGCCCCTCCCCACCATTCTAGCACAGCAGGCAGCCACGGCAATGCCAGGGACACTGACCACAGCAATACACCAACAAATCTAGAGGCACAAAAAGCAACTACAAAGGTACGGGTCAACACCCGCTGATGGAGGTACGGGTGGTTAGAAAGCACCAGTTTTCAAATATAACCAGAAGCAGCTCAGGTAAGACAACCCCAAACTTGTGCTATGGCGCCACCTACTGGAAAACAAAAGAAAGGCCTCTAATATCTAACCTGTTAAATCGTTAGAACCAAGCAGAAAGATGCTCCCAAATTCAAATGGCAGATAAATAACTACTCATCAAGCACTGTCAAGACCCACAGTAAAACTGTACCACAAAAATAAAATAGCAATCTTCCAGAAACCAAACTTCAAAGTACAGGATACTGTGCTCTAACTGATGGAGAATTTAAAATTGCTCTTATGATAAAACTCAACGAACTACAAGAAAACACAGAAAGGCAGTTCAGTGAGCTCAGGAGTAAAAGTAATGAAAATAAGGAAGACATTACCAAACAGATTGAAACTCTAAAAAAGAACCAAACAGAAATTCTTTAGTGAATAACTCAATAAATGATAAGAACAATGCATTATAAAGAATTGGAAATAGAGCAGATCACATGGAAAATGAAATCTAGAAATGATACAAGTAGAAGAGAAAAGAGAAATAAGATAAAATATTAGGAAATTCTACAAGAGCTATTTGACTCTTTTAGGAAGGGCAACATTAAGGTAATGGGTATCCCAGAAAAAGAAGACAGGGAGAAGGGAGCAGTCTACACTAAATAAATAAATAAGTAAGTAAATAAAATATAAAATGAAACAAAATAAAATAATAGCTGAGACTTTCCCAAGCTTGAGGAAGGAACCAGATATACAAGTCCAAGAAGCTAAGAGAACACCTAATTACTTTAATGTAAAATGACCTTCTTCAAGACAGGTTATATTAAAATTTTCAAAATTCAATGACAAAGAGTTTTAAAGGCAGCTGGGGAAAAAAGAAAGGAAACTTTGTAGGTTCCTTGTAACCTACAAAGGAACAAATCCCCATTAGGCTATCAGCAGATTTCTCAGCAGAAATCCTACAGTCCAGGAGGGAGTGGAATGACCCTCTCAAAACACTGAAAGATTAAAAACTGTCAGCCATGAATACTCTATCCAAAAAAGTTATCATTCAGATATGAAGGAGAAATAAAGACTTTCTCAAACAAACAAAAGCTGAGGGAGTTCATCACCACTAGGCCTGCCTTACAAGAAATGTTGAAAGGAGATCTTCTACCTGTTACAAAAATACAGAAGTACACAAAACTTTGACAAAGGTAATAAATAGAGAGAATCAACAAATTTGCAAATCTCATCAGAATAGGTTTCTTAATGCTTTATTATAAAGGTTAAAGGGGGAAAAAGCAGAAAAAAAAATAACTACAGCTACTTCAATCTGGTAACAAACTCACAACATAAAAAGGGATAATGTGAGACAACAAAAAACACAGAAGGGGAAGAGGAAAGGGATAGAATCATACAGGTAAATGAGGATACGATGCTATCAACAGAAAAGGACTATTTTATCTATGGACATTTTATACGAAACTTATGGTAACTACAAAACATAAATCTAGAGCAGAGACATGAAATATAAAACAAGAAGAGACTGAGGAAATCATCACAGAAACCACCAAACCAAACAGACAGAAACAGAAGGAAAAAGGAACAGTGGAGATATTGAGCAATCAGAAAACAAAAGATAAAATGGCAATACTAAGTCCTCATTTATCAATAGTCACCCTAAATGTAAATGTATTGAATTCACCAGTCAAAAGACAGAGTGGCTGGATGGATTAAAAAAGAAGGCACAACTGTATTTTGCCTCCAGAAGACTCACCTCAGCTCTGAAGACTAACATGGCTCTAAGTGAAGGGATGGAAGATGATACTCCAAGCAAACAGCAGTGTAAAGAAAGCAGATGTAGCCATATTCATAACAGCCAAAATAGACTTCCAGCCAGAAATGGACAGTATATAATGTTAAAGGGGACAATTCATCAAGAAGACATAGCAATTATTAACATACACAGTCCTAACATAGGAGTATCAAAATATATAAAACAATTATTAACAGGCCTAAAGGAGACGTTGACAGCAACATAATAATGATAGGAGACTTTAACATCCTACTTACATCAATGGATAGGTCATTCAAAAAAAAGGTCAACAAGGAAACAGTGGTCTTAAATGAAACATTAGAACAGATGGATTTGATAGATTTGTACAGAACATTCCATCCAAATGCAGCAGAATATACATTCTTTTCAAGTGCACATGGAATTTTCTCAAGAATAGACCATATGTTGGAACACAAAACAGGTCAATAAGTTTAAGAAGACTGAAATCATATCAAGCTCTTTTCTAATCACAATGATATGAAACTAGATAGAGATCAACTACAAGAAGAAAGCTGGAAAAATTTCACATATGTGGAGACTGAACAATATGCTAATGAACAACTATTGGGTCAACAAAGAAATCAAAGACAAAATAAAAAATACCTGAAGACAAATGAAAATGAAAATATGACATACCAAAATCTATGGGATGCAGCAAAAGTCATACTGAGAGGAAAGTTTATACCAATATAGGATTACCTCAAGAAATAAGAAAAATCCCAAGTAAATGATCTAACCTTACATCTAAAGGAACTAGAAAAAAAAAGAATAAATGAAGCCCAATGTCAGTAGAAGAAAGGAAATAATAAAGATCAGAGTGGAAATAAATGAAACAGAGACAAAAATAATAAGATAGAGCCAGTTTTTTAAAAAGATACACAAAACTTTAGTTAGAATCACTAAGAAAAAAAGAGAAGGCTCTGATAAAATCAGAAACAAAAGAGGAGAAATAACACAGATACCACAGAAATACAAAGGATTATAAGAGAACATTATGAACAGCTATATGCCAACAAATTAGGCAACATGGAAGGAATAGACAACTTCTTAGAATCATACAACATTCCAAGCCTGGATCATGAGTAAATAGAAAATTTGAATAGATTGATCACTAGTATAGAGACTGAAAAAGTAATCAAAAAGCTCCCAAAAAACAAAATTCTAGGACCAGATGGCTTCACAGGTAAATTCTAACAAACATTCAAGGAAGATTTAATGACCATCATTCTCTATAATGTAATAATACTGAGCCATAAAAAGAAACAAAATTTTGCACTTGCAGCAAGGTGGATGGACTTGGAGGGCATTATGCTAAGTGAAATAAGTCAAAGACAAAGACAAATACTATATGATATCACTTATATGTGGAATCTAGAAAATACAACCAACTAGTGAATATAACAAAAAAGAAACCAATTCACAGATATGGAGAACAAACTAGGGGTTACCAGTGGGAGGTACACACTATTGGGACAAAGATAGGCTACAAGGATGTATTGTACAACTTGGGGAATACAGCCAATATTTTGTAATAACTATAAATGGAGTGTAACCTTTAAAAATTGTATAAAAAATAAAGAATAGATACTTTGCTTACAAAAAAAATCCATTCTTCTCAAACTACTCCAAAAAATTAAAAACAAGGGAACACTTCTTAACTCATTTTAAGAAGCCAACATCACCCTGATAACAAAACCAGACAAAGACAACAAACAAAAAGAAAACTACAGGCCAGTATCTCTGATAAAGATAGATGCAAAAGTCCTCAACAAAATATTAGCAAGCCAAATACAATAATACATTAAATGGGTTACACACTATGATCAAGTGGAACTTATTCTAGGAAAGCAAGGATGGTTTAACATTTTGAAGTCAATTAATGTCATACACCACATTAAAAAAACAGAGGATAAAAGCCATATGATGATCTCAGTAGATGCAGAAAAAGCATTTGACAAGATTAAATACTTTTTATGATAAAAAAACCTCTCAATAAAATAGGTATAAGAGGAATGTACCTCAATACATTAAAGGCCATATACGACAAACCAATATATGGTTCAACATCATACTCAATGGTAAAAAATTAAAAGCTATTCCTCTAAAATCAGGAATAAGACAAGAATGCCCACTTTGGATACTCTCATTTAACACAATATTGGCAGACTTAGCCAAAGCACTTAGGCAAGAAAAATAAATAAAAGAATCCAAATTGGAAAGGAAGAAGTAAAACTGTTGCTATTTGTGGATGACATAATCTTGTATATAGAAAGCCCTAAAGACTCCACCAAAAAACTATTAGAAATGATAAACAAGTACAGTAAACCTGCAGGGTACAAAAATCAACATACAAAAATCTATTGCACTTCTGTACATTAACAATGAGCTAGCTGAAAGAAAATTAATAAAGCAATCCCATTTACAATCACAACAAAGAAAATAAAATAACCAGGAATAAATTTAACTGAAGACATTAAACTGAAAACTATAACATATTGCTGAAAGAAATTTAAAAAGACACAAACAAATGGAAAGATATTCCATGCTTGTGAATTAGAAAAATTAAACATTGTTAGAATGTTCATATTAGCTAAAGCAATTTACAGATTTGGTGCAATTCCTATCAAAATCCCAAAGACATTTTTCATAGAAAGAGAACAAAAAATTCTAAAATTTATATGGAACCACAAAAGACCCCAAATAGCCAAAGCAATCCTGAGAAGAAAAAACAAAGCTAGAGGCATCACACGTTCTGATTTTGAACTATACTACAAAGTCACAGTAATCAAAACAGCAGGGTATTGGTAGAAAAATAGACACATGGATCAATGGAACAGAAATGAGAGTCCAGAAATAAACCCATGTATATACAAATAATTAATTTATGACAAAGGAGCAAAGAGCATACAATGGAGAAAGGGTAGTTTCTTCAATAAAAGGTATTGGGAAAACTGAACAGCCACATGCAAAAAAAAAAGAAAGAAAGAAAGGAAGAAACTAGACCATTATCTCAAACCATCACAAAAATCAACACAAAATTGATTAAAGACTTGAATGTAAGACCTGAAACCATTAAAGTCTTAGTAAAAAAACAGGCAATACTCTTGTTGACATAAGTCTTAGCAATGTCTTTCTAGATATGTCTCCTCAGGCAAGGGAAAGAAAAGCAAAAATAAACAAATGAGACTACATCAAATTAAAGAGCTTCTGCACAGCAGAGAAAACCATCAATAAAAGGAAAAGACAACCTACCAAATGGGAGAAGATATTTGTTAATGATATATCCAATAAGGCATTAGTATCCAAAGTATATAAAGAACACATACAACTTAACATTAAAAAAATAAGTCATCTGATTAAAAAATTGTCAGAGGAGCTGAACACACATTTCTCCAAGGTAAACATACAGATGGCAAACAGACAAGTGAAAAGATGTTTAACATCACTAATTGTTAGGGAAATGCAAATCAAAACCACAATGAGATATAACCTCATGTCTGTTAAAATGGCTATTATAAAAAATGGCAAGAAATAACAAGCATTGACAAGAATGTGGAGAAAAGGAAACCCTCATGCACTATTGATGGGAATGTAAATTGGTACAGCCACTGTGGAAAACAGTATGGAGCTTTCTCAAAAATTAAGAATAGAACTACCATATGATTCAGCTATCCCACTTCTGGGTAATTACCCAAAGAATACAAAAACACTAATTCATAAAGTTATATGCACCTCTATGTTCATGCAGCACTATTCACAACAGCCAAGATATGGAAACAACCTAAGTGCCCATCAATGAATGAATGGATAAAGAAGATGTGGTATATGTACACAATGGAATATTACTCTGCCATAAAAAATGAAATATTGCTATTTATAACAATGTAGATGGATGCTAAGTGAAATAAGTCACACAGAGAAAGATAAATATATGATTTCACTCATATGAGGAATATAAAAAACAAAAACAAACAAACAAACAAAAACTCACAAAAACAGGGACTTCTCTGGTGGCTCAGTGGTTAAGAATCTGCCTGCCAATGCAGGGCACATGGGTTTGAGCCCTGCTCCAGGAAGATACCACATGCTGTGGAGCAACTAAACCCATGTACCACAACTACTGAAGCCCACGCGCCTAGAGCCCATGCTCCACAACAAGAGAAGCAACTGCAATGAGAAGCCCACACACCACAAGGAAGAGTAGTCCCCGCTCGCCACAACTAGAGAAAGCCTGTGCAGCAACAAAGACCCAATGCAGCCAATATATAAGTAAATTAATTTCTAAAAAATTTAAAAAACTCACAAAAACAAATAAATGAAAGATAACCAAACAAAACCAAACACATAGATACAGAGAACAGAGTGGTGGTTACCAGAGGGGAAGAAGGGGAGCAGGGCAAAATGGGTAAAGGAGATCCACTGTGTGGTGATGGGTGGAAACTGAATGTTTGGTGATGAGAACAGTGTAGGGTATACAGAAACAGAAATACTATGTTGTACACATAAATTTACATAATGTCATAAACAAATGGTCCCTTAGTAAAAATATAAATTACAAAAAAAAAGGAAAAGAATTACCCAGGTGAAGAAAAGTGTGAAGGAAATCTGGGCAGATATATCATTATGAGCAAAGACATGCAAGCATTGAACAGCATGAGGGGTTCGTAGGAAACTGTAAGCCTTTCTCTAATACTAGAATAGAAAATGCAGAGCAGGGAGTATTGGTGGAAGAAGGTGATGAGACTGAGGGAGGACAATAGCAGAGGGCTTGTGTGTGGTGTTAAGAAGCACAGACTTTCCTCAGTAGACAATAGAGTCACTGAAGGACTTGGGGAATGTCACGGACATTTGTGTTTTAGGTAGACTGCTCTAGGAGTAATGAGAGGAAGAATGGATGAGAGGAAAAGCTGGAGGGATGGACATTAGCTAGGAGGCATTGCACAGTTTATGTGAGACATTGAGGGCCTGAGTTACCAGAAGAGAAACACATCTGAGAATATTTAGCACATACAAGTGACAAAACTTGGTGACTAGCTACGGGGAGAATGAAAGGCGAAGGGCATAGGATGGCTCTGACATGTCTTTCTTGGGTTACTGAGGGTGGCTAGTTGATATAGTTCATATAAGAAGAAGGGTAGGTTTGTAGCATAGGAAAGTAATGGACTAAGTTTTGAAGATGTTAGAATACTAGTTAGTTGGGTTTAAAGTTGTTAGTTTAGTAGTGGGAAATCAGTGTTAGGATGTTTAACAAGCAATTGGGTTAATAAGTTTGATGCTTAGAGGGGTAGTCAGAGCTGAAGTGACAAACCACATAAATGCATAACACAGCTAAGGAAACTAGAGAGAGAAGAACAAGGATAGAACCCTGGGCTAGGAAATAATCTGGAGTTCAGAAACAGCAATATACTTTTTGGAGTAAGACAGCTTATAAGCAAGTACAACTATGCACAGGATGTAAAGCAAGGTCTTACCAAAAAGTTAGAAATCCCTGATACATATATACAAGTGTATATATATAGTTGACATGGTATATTCATTTGACAGAATATCAGAAACATTAAAAAGGATGTTTATGAAGAGTTTATAATAATATAGAAATGTTTATGATAAAATGTCAAATATCCCCCTATAGTTTTAAACAAAACTATATATTACTTAAACATTGTACAAATTTGCACAGCAAAGTCTATAAAGAAATACATCTACAGGTTCACAGATGTCTTTTGAGTCTGAGAGTTATGAGATTCTTCCATCTACTTTTCTGTATCTTCCAAATTCCCTGTATAACACTTTTATAATAGGAAAATGATAAAAGAAAAATATTTCCTTCCACCTCTAGTGATGACAGATGTGGCTAAAGTTCCTGTGAGTGCAGCACTTGATGAATAGATGTCCCCTGACGAATGCAGGGACCTGAGTATTTGAAGGGATTTCCTGCCCTACCATAGGTGCCTGAGGCCCAGTCTTGTCTCCTGCAGGGCCTCTTGCCAATCACTGGAGTTTGCAGGGTATGAGACAGGAGGGGACGTCAACTCTGATGCTGACGCTGGACCCCAGTAGGCCTTTCCCTGGGGTTACCACAAACCATTCTTCCTGGCCTCACTTCTGGGCACCAACATCTGCACAGCTGTTGTCTGTTTCTTTGAATGAAATTTAGAGTGGGACTATGGGCACCATCCAGTTTGTAGATATTGGTCCTGCAGAGAGAATTTGAGATGCCAATCCTGCAGTTTAGTAGATTGGCTGACATCTTGATGTCTTGCTGTGGTTCTGACCCATCTTGGTACTTCCAAGATCCTGGGGCTTTTTCATGGGGCATTGGATGAGGCCATTCAGTAGGGCCAGTAGTGACTGTAACAAGAACCCTGCTGAGCCCTTAACTCTAGCACTGTCCTCATGCCAATCATATTAGAGAGGCATCAGTATATCTCCTGCAATAGATGAGATCTAGGATTTGGCCCAGATGACTTGCCCAGTGCCCAGCAGCCACTGCATGGTGTATCTTCAATGAACAGTGGTCAGTATCCTCATCATTGTTATTATTACACCACCCAAATCCCTGGAGAGAAGAGTCACATCCTCAGCCTGCCAGCACCTTCAGGACCTGCAGGAACCACTGACACTT
This sequence comes from Hippopotamus amphibius kiboko, assembly GCF_030028045.1. Classification (NCBI taxonomy): domain Eukaryota; kingdom Metazoa; phylum Chordata; class Mammalia; order Artiodactyla; family Hippopotamidae; genus Hippopotamus; species Hippopotamus amphibius. The sequence continues at coordinate 89,627,106 of NC_080188.1, forward strand.
GTGGGTGTTGGGAGGCTCCAAGGCCAACTCTGGGCCAGAGCAGCTGCCTGAGCACAAGACTGTCCAGCTGACAAGGAACAGCTGCAAGATTCTTCAGACATTCAGAAAGCTCCACTGTGAGGTGAGATCTCTGACTTGGAAGCAAAAGAGACGGAATTGAAGGTCAGGAGTGAAGCCTGAGGAGGATGCCCTCAGGCCTACGCCTGGAAGTGGCTCTGCTCCTGAGCACACCAGGTGGGCCCTGTGTCCTGGGCACCCCTTCCTTTATTCATCCAACCCTGAAAGGTTTATAAATCACCTACTAGATGTTAGGCCAAGATGCGGGGGATAGAGCAGTGAATGCGGTAGACCAGATGGCTTTCCTCAAAAAGCATACAATAAACCCTTTTTAATCAAAATAGTGACTAAACCCTTTCCAGTCACAACAGTGTGGGAAGTGTAATGGGGGAAGTAAGGGCACCTCTCTCCTTTCAACAGGGTTGAAGAAGACCTCTTGCAGGTACAGTTCTTCCTTTAAAACAGGAAGGAAGTAGAAAAAGAGGGATGAGATGCAAGTGTTTGGAATATTTTTTCATGGGAACTTTGCATGCAATGGTTTCTAGTTCTTGTTTGGATTAGGAGTGTCTAACACATCTGCTGAGGCCATGGGGGCAGAAGTTTGAGCAAGCAGAGAAGGCTCGCAATAATTTCAATGAGGATGGGAGAAAGGTGTCCTGACATTAGGTATGGGTGGAGGGCTTGATGAGGTCTCATTTCCGGAAGCCCCCTCCCACTGTATCCCATGTCATTAGAACTTGTTGGAGTACAAAGCACAAGGGTAGGAAATGAATGATGCCTCCTGGACATCATGGTACTAAGAGCTCTGGGTTTGGGCACAAAGCATTGGAAAAGTTTTCTAGAGAAATATCTCATTTCCCCCGTAGTATTGTGCTACTAATGGGCTTGCTGGTTTGGGGGCCCTCCCACTTTCCCATATGGGTGGAATAGCAAGTTAAATTTTCACTATTGTTGGCTGAATGGGAAACAAAGTTAAAATGAGTTCTAGAAGCAAAATGAGAGTGGGGGTTTCCCTCCTAGGATGGACCCTCATCTCATTTTTTTTTGGACAGCTCATTTAGTAACCCCTTGGATGTACAAACCCTGATTGCCCTGTTCCCTCTTTTTCTGGAAATAAGTGCAAATTCAGGAGACAAATATGACATGCTATGTGACCCCAAGCCAGTTGCTCAGTGCTTTGCAGCCTGAATCTCTTCCTTGTTCACAAGGGCTTTGGGATATGGGTACCTGGAAAAGATCACCGGACTGGGAGTCACATCCCATGAATTCTAGTGGCTTTTGGGTAACTCAAGTATGTTTTGAGAATCAAATAGAATGCTGGAAATAATATTATCAAATATAAGAACAGAAGTTAATCTTCCTAGGTTATAGGCTTTCCTTCTTCTGGAGGCCTAGCTATCTCTGTAGGAGTTGAAGTGGTTTGCTAAGGCCTCCAAAAAGTCCCACTTTTCCAGGTTATTTTCTAAGATACTAGATGAGAAGGGATGAAAATTCTATCTGCTATTTTCCCCATTCAAGGGAGATAGGGAGGCCTCTGCAGGCCCATGACCAGTTTTTGACAGGGATACTTCTCAGAACTCCCTAGTGGGGACCAAATTTTATGTGATCACCTTGTCTCCCACCTGCAAGAGGTTTCCCCCCAAGGAAGATGGCATCCTCACTACGGTGTCAGCCCCTGAAATGTTCATGGCTGTGGAGAAAAAGGAAGACAGGGGCAGAAGCCATAACTGGGCTTCTCTCAGCTTTACACAGTTTTCTGGATTCAAGGATCCTGACGGGTTGGCCATAAGTCTGCTGCACTCAAAGTTGAATGAGTTTCTAGCACATGGTGAGGGTCTGGATCAGGGAAAAAGAGCTCTGGAAAGGTATTCAGGTGATGTTTCTGAACCTATAAAGATGCCAAATTACTCGTGTCCCAAGGCACACTGTATTTCCCAAGAGGACACAATACATTCTTGGAAGAAAGTCGTGAATGAGGCATCCAATCCTGACAGATGTGCTCCCACTTCTTGCCCCATGTGTACCATTAATTTTTTTTTCAGTTGCTTCTGGTCCAAATTCCTTTGACGGTCTCGATAAGTAACTCCCCAAATAATTTTCTGGGTGGTGTCCTATCCCTCAGCAAGTGATGTTATGGTTTTCCTGATAGCCTGACCTCAGTCATTTTGGTAGTCATCCCTCTTTTCTTTCACACAAATCTGGAATTCCAGTCTATTTGTGATGCTACCTCCAGGACTACCTGGACATCAGGATGGAGGGAAGGGAGGCTACCCGCTTCCACATGCCTGGTTGTAGACCCTACCTAGAGTTAGGCCTCTGATGGGTGGAGAGTATGAAGATTTTGTTGGGATTCACAGTGTGAGCAGGTGGGGAGGAACAAATCCCTGGTAGATCCCTGCTGTCAGTGGAAAACTGAAATGCACAGGCTTGACCAGTCAATGCCTGGAATTGTTGGGAGAGAAGAGGCCAATCAACAGAGGTTATCTGAACATGACCTTCAGGGGGGACAGTGTTCAATAAGGCTGGAATTAAGTCACATTGAGTCATAAAGTGGAGGCTGGTGGAGGTGGAAGAGAGTTCTTGATGGAGGGTGACTGGGAAGTGTGTCAGTGAGACCCACAGGGTGTGTCAAGTTTGTTGAGAAATGGATGTGTGTTTTTTTAAATTAATTTTTATTGGAGTATAGTTGCTTTACAATGTTGTGTTAGTTTCTAATATACAGCAAAATGAATCAGCTATATGTATACATATATTCCCTCTTTTTTTGATTTCCTTCCCATTTGTGTCACCACAGTGCATTGAGTTCCCTGTGTTATACAGTATGTTCCCATCAGTTGTCTATTTTATACATGGTATCGATAGTGTGTATGTGTCAATCCCAATCTCCCAATTTCTCATCCCCCCTTCCCCCTTGGTATCCATACATTTGTGCTCTACCTCTGTGTTGCTATTTATGCTTTGCAAATAAGGTCATCTATACCATTTTTCTAGATTCCACATATATGTGTTATTATATGATATTTGTTTTTCTCTTTCTGACTTACTTCACTCTGTATGACACTCTCTAGGTCCATCCACGACTCTACAGATGACCCAATTTCATTCCTTCTTTTGGCTGAGTGATATTCCATTGTACATAGAAATGGATGTCTTGAGATTGGGTGGCATTACTCCAGGGACTCACGTGGAAGGGCTGGAGATTAGACCCTGAGGAACCTGGTGAATCATTTCGGGCAAGAGGCAGAGGGCGCTCAGGCAGAAGGGCTGCTGAGTGGTCATCTGGAGGGTCTGGTGAGATGGCAGAGGACAGACTTAGAGAAAACAGAGAAATACAGACACCAGAGGGGAGGACACAAAGGGAGCAGCAGCTTCTGCAGGACCCCCAAACAGCAGGTCACCTCTGTAAACATATACTGCACAGCTTGTGTTACAGATCTGGCTGCAATGGTGAAAGAAGCTTTCATGAGCAGAAAGCTTCCTCGGGGGCTGTAGGGGACAGGAGGCAAAAGCTACTGCCAGGATCAGAATGGGGACCGACAGGCCTGGCAAACTGGGGGTCAAATTCCCCACACCCCTTCCGTTGCAATAGTCATTCTGTTGCCCACCCTGAGACTTTCTTTAATAGTCTCCTCCTTAGGGGTTGCCTCTGCTCCTGTCAGCCTCAGGCTGCACTTGGACCTTGAATCACATAAACTCTATTAGGAAGAGAGATTAGGAATGAAGGGGAAGAGATGAATCACCTCTTCCAAAGAGAAATTAGGTCCAGGCCAGTCTTGGCTTCCTCTGGCAAGTGCTCCAAACGAGGAAATCAGGACACTGGTTATATGTGGCAAAGGCAGGGGCAAGGGTCTTATAGGAGACTGAGTAGAATAGCCTTTGGAGGAGACTGAAGATTAGTCTCTGAGAGCCCCAGGAGTTAGTATTTAAATTGTCAATGACAATAAAATTAAGGCTTATACATGTACAGTGATTTATCACTTACAAGGTGCTTTCATAGACATTATTTCATGTGTTCCATACGACGGCCCTATGAGGAATCAGCCTTGCTTAGGTTAAACAAATGCTCAATGTCAGGACCAGGGAATTCTGCCTCCAAAACCATCCAATTGTCGTCCTGTTCCACATCACCCCACCGTCCAATGGGCAATACCCATTGTCCGGCTTCATCATCTTTGATTAGGAGGATGCACTTGGTAGGGACTCAGAGAAAAGTGGCTATTGATTTCCTATGAGCCTCTCCTTTTCCTATGTCTGCCATCTTCAGAGATTGTGGACCAGGCACCTTCCGAAAAGAGACTCAATCCTTGGGGAGCTCCGGGTTGGGTAGGTAAGACCTCACTTTTCAATGCTTCACCTTTGGTCCTTTTATGGACTTTTCAATGACAGTGATTGACAAGAATAAAGGCTGGAACCCAGTTTTCACACTGCTTTCTCTAGGTTAGCTGCAGATGTTGATTATTCATGAATAATATGACTTTCTACATTAAAAATAATCACACCCTTTATTCTTTCTGTTAATCATTTCTAAGGTGGTGAAGAATATCTTTTATTTGGCCTTCTTTCAAAAACTCAGAGAAATTTTCTGCATGTGATCTTCAATTGAATTTTTTAATAAATTTATTTATTTAGTTAGTTTATTGGCTGTGTTGGGTCTTCATTGCTGCACACGGGCTTTCTCTAGTTGCAGCGAGCAGGGGCTACTCTTCATTGTGGTGTGAGGGCTCCTCACTGCAGTAGCTTCTCTTGTTGTGAAGCATGGGCTTTAGGTATGTGGGCTTCAATGCTGCAGCACAAGGGCTCAATAGTTGGGGCTCACAGGTTCTAGAACACAGGTTTAATAATTGTGGCACACAGGCTTAGTTGCTCTGTGGCATGTGGGATCTTCCCGGAGCAGGACTCGAACCCGTGTCCCTTGTATTGGGTTGGCAGGCGGATTCTTAACCACTGCACCACCTAGGAAGTCCCTTAATTTGAATTTTTATTTATTTATTTTTACTGTTGACTTGCCATATTATATCAGTTTCAGGGATAGAAAATAGTGAGTCAAAACTTTTATAGATTATATTCCATTTATAGTTATAAAATCTTGGCTATATTCCCTGTGCTGTACTATATATCTTTGCAGCTTATTTATTTTATACATAGTAGTTTGTACTTCTTAATCCCCTACCTCTCTCTTGCCCCTCCCCACTTCCCTATCAAAAAGTCACTGAAATAATCTTGCGTGTGCCATGGCCCCTCATGGTCATGTCTTCTTCCTTAACCAGTTCCAAAATCCTTGAACTGAGTCCTTACAAATGGAGATGAAGATGGGGTTCTGGAGATGATCAGGAAATCAATATGAGGTTCACCCAAGTCAGTAGGACAGTGAATTGGCAAAATAACTCTGGATGGTCTTAAATGGTTGGGACATGAAATTTAAAAAGGCTCCACATCAGTTTGGTGAAGCATTGCTCTGTATTGTATCATACTCTGTTTTTTATGGTCTCTCCTGTGCTTTATTAGTCTGACCAAGCACAAGGGTCAGTATTCGAGTGAACCTACATCATTGGAACTAACTCTTGGGGTGCGAGTATTGAGTTGTCTAGGGAAGATCAACCCTTGTTCCCCACTAGGCAGGTGCTGAACACTAAGACCCATGGGCTTAAATAGAAAGAAAAGTACTTGCCTCTGCACCAAGGGTAGGTTCCCCTGATCCCATAACGGACTAGAGAAGAAGGAACTCCCCATGGGTGGGCCTGTGATTTGGGAAACGCTTGAGATAAAAGGATGTCCAGGGTTGGTTATTGCATCAAACGAGTCAGTGAGGCAGAAAGGCAGGCTAGGGCCAGTTTTTAAGCATAGCCAGGAGAGACACATTCGCAGGTGGGGCTCTGCTGTTGCACTTGGACCTGTTGTGCAGACAGTATCATTTTAGCCCCTCCATGGAGGGATACTGAGCCTGATCCTTGGGCTGGGCAGGCTAAAGCTTTAAAGTAGCTACAGGCAAGGAAATTTATATTCCTGCCCCTCCCAAGACTCCAAAGGAGGTGTCTATCTCACTGATGGATCCTCCAAGCCACAAGATGTGGGTTGGGTCCTGCTCAAGGCAGCTTCTCACCAGGATGTCACCCAGAGAAGAGGCCCAGAAGTGGGGGAGGACCCTGAGGGAGAGAACCAGTGCCACTTAGAGGAAAAAGTTGGACAGTGTCGCCACAATGGGGACTCAGATGATTTACCTTTTGATTGGCTAGGAGAAAGTGTTTATTTTTCCTTCAGTTTTGAAAGATGATTTTACTGAATACAAATTTCTACATGGGTAGATTTTTTTCCCCCAACAGTTTAAATATTTCACTCCATTCTCTTCTTGCTTGCATGGTTTCTGATGAGAATTCTGTGCAATTCTTATCTTCCTCTATAGGTAGGCTGATTTCCCCCCTGGCTTCTTTCAGGATGTTTTTCTTTATCTTTGATTTTCTATAATCTGAAAATGATATACTTAAGTGTAGTTTTTGTTGGCATTTATCCTGCTTGGTGTTCTCTGAGTTTCCTGGATCTGTTGTTTGGTATCTGACATTAATTTGGGAAAGTTCTCAGACATTATTGTTTCAGACATTTCTTCTGTTCCTTTTCTTTTCCTTCTGGTATTCTCATTATACATATGTTACACCTTTTATGGTTATCCCACAGTCCTTGGATATTCTGGTCTTTCTTTTTGTTTGTTTTGTTTTCAATCTTTATTCTCTTTGATTTTCAGTTTGGAGGCTTCTATTGACATATTCTACTGCTCAGAGATATCAATCCTCAGCATTGTCCAATCTACTAAGAAGCCCATCAAAGTCATCCTTCATTAGTTATGGTGTATTTTATCTCTAGCATTTATTTTTGGTCCTTTTTAAAGGACTTCTGTCTCTTTGCTTACATTACCCATCTGTCCTTGTATACTCTCTACTTTATCCATTAAAGCCCTTAGCATCTCAATCATAATTGCTTTAAATTCCTGGTCTGATGATTACAACATCTCTGCTGTATCTGGTTCTGATGCTTCCTCTGTCTCTTCAAATTGTGTGTTTTGTCTTTTATTTTTTTCTTGATGGTTGGACATGATGTACCAGGTAAAAGGGACTGCTGTAAATCGGCCTGTAGTGATGTGGTGGTGACATGTGGGGAAGGGGTGGTATTCTATAGCCCTGGGATAGGCTCTTTTAGTGAGCCTATGCTTTTGGAGTGTGAACTCCACAAGTGTTTCTCATCATTTTTCTCCCCCTTAGGTGGGTGAGGATGGCTACAGTGGGCTAGAGCTGGGAACTTCCTTTCCCTCAGATCTATTAGGCTGTGATAATACCCCAGCAGGCTAGGCTCTGGTAAACTAGTTTCTCCTGAGGGCAGGACTTGCTGGCAAAAACAGAGTACTTCCCTCCCCCTGCTAGAAGCATGAGGGATTTTTCTCTGATATTTACTGTGAGAACCTGGTCAAGCTCGTGGAGGCAAATCTCACAAAATTGTGGTGGTCATCTAATGATGGGGTACTCCTGGAGTTTAAACTCAGAATTGTCCACACTGAGCCTCTAGCAATTCGTCAATCATGGTTTAGTGTTTCCTACCCAAGCACTGGACCCAGCATGGTTTCCACTTTGAGTCTCTGCTCCAGTAAGCCCTGACTCCCTGTATTCACCTGTTGTGGGGGCTGTAGTTTGCCCTGGGTCCTAACCTCTTTTATGGATCCTAGAAGGGTTTTTGATTTTTTTTTATTCTGTTCAGCTTTTTACTTGCTGTTAGAATAGGGTAGTGACTTCTGAGCTCCTTGTATGCAGAGCTGGAAACCAGAAGTCCTAGGCTCAGATCATGGAGTTACAGAAAACCACAAAACATTCTTGAAGATGGAGGAGAGGACAATAAGGGGAAGGCTAACTTATTGTCCTTCACCTCCTCTGTGCCTTCCAAATTCCTCCACATTTCTCTGGGTCTACTTATTTTCCCACTGATCCTTCGATTACCACATACATGGACACTATGTAATTTTCTTTTTTTTCTACTTATTATCCCAATATTATCTTGGTTTCCCCTTACCTGCTGGAAAGCTCAGCTTGGATCCCACCAATTCCACAGCCTTTGAAAATCTTATGTTCTCCCAGATAATTTTGCTAATTCCCAGGGATCTGCATTAAATACCCTTTGTTCTTAACCCCTATTTCTCCCTACAATGCTTTTAACTTGTGTCCATCTAGACACAGAAATCAATACCCCCCCTTCGATTCTCCCCCAAAGATACTACTTACACAAAAAATGATTTTATGAGTATTCTTTACTAAATGTAGTGTAAAGGTGACAAACAGCAAGACAGGTACATAACACACCATCAGGCAACAACTTAAAAATCCCCTTTCAGTTATTTGCTTTTCTCATGCACTCCCTTTTTGGGCTCCTATGCTCACTAAGGATGTCAACTCTGTCTCATTCTGCTGGCCTCTCTCTTCTCTTTCTTTCTCCCAAGTTCCTACCCTCTTGCTAACATTTATAACTCTTCTTTTATTGTAAAGAAACTTTCAGCTCTTTTGAATATACTTATATGAGTCTACATGGCCATCCTTTTCGTGGAGTGGGATAGACCTCATCTCTTAACAGAATCCAATCTTTTAGAAGTACAATTTAAATTATATGTAGTAATATCTTTTGTTCATTTTGAATCATATCTATGGATATTTCCTCTGTGAGGGGTTTCTTGATTTCTCCCATGAACTTCCTAACGTTTCACCAAAATCTCTATTGACTCTTAGTCCTTTTTTTTTTTAAAGATCATATATTTCATGGAACAATTCTAATTTTTCTCATAAAAAAGTCCAATCCAAAAGTCTAACTGATACCTTAAAAAAAATACCCACGCAATTAAATTCCTATGTGATAGAGATAAATGTGCCATGTAGCCAGGCTACTTTTTTTTTTTAATAAAAAAGATATAATTTGCATTCAGTGAAGTTCACTCTATGAATTTTCACCTTTCACCCTACAATTTGAATTTTGACAAATGAATGCAGTCATATAAACAACACAATAGTCGATATATAGAATATTTCATCACTCCCAAAAGTTCCCCCATATCTCTTTGTATAAGAACCCTCCCCCACATCCCAGGGTGTGGCAAATATCTATCTGCTTCCTGATATTGTAGTCATGTCAATCCCATAATGTTATATAAACAGAATCACATGATATGTAACATTTGAGTCTGGCTTCTTTACCTTATTGTAATGGCTTTGAGATTTGTCCATATTTTTATAAGTATCAGTAGTTAATGATATTTTATTGATGAGTAGTATGCCATTGTATGGATGTATTGAAACTGGTTTATTCATTCACAAGCTTATGGCCTTTTAAAATGTGGAAGGTAAAGGGAACTAAATGGAAGTAAGGTTTCCACACTTCATTTGAAATGGTAAAATCTTAATGCCAGTAGGCTGTGATAAATTACATACGTATATGGTAACATCTAAAGCAACCACTAAGAAAACTATACAAAGTGGTATACTCAAAAACTATGAATAAATTAAAATAGAACTATAAAAATGTTCAAGTAATCCACAAGAAGGCAAGAACAAGGAAAATAAATAAGGGAGGAACAAGAAAGAGAAGGAACAAAGAAAAAACAATAAAAAAGTAGACTTAAGCCCTAATATCAGTAATTACTTTAAATGTAAATGGTCTAAATATGCCAATTAAAAAGCAGAAATTTGCAGAGTGAACAAAAAGAAATACAACTCAACTATATTCTGTTTACAGGAAACTCACTTCAAACGTAATAATATACAGTGAAGAAATCAAAGCAGATATCAAAATATACCTAGAGACAAATAAAAATGAAAACACAATATTCAAAATCTATGGGACATAACAAAAGCTGTCCTAAGAGGAAAGTCTATAACAATACAAGCCTACCTCAGGAAACAAGAAAAATATCAAATAAACAATCTAACCTCACTGGTAAAAGAACCAGAAAAAGAACATGCAAAACCCAAAGTTAGTAGAAGGAAAGAAATAATAAAGGTCAGAGCAGAGATAAATGAATAGAGACAAAAAATTAATGAGATCAATGAAACTAAGAAACTTTGAAAAGAAAAACAAAACTGATAAACTGTTAGCCAGGCTCATCAAAAAAGAAAGAGGACCCAAACAAATAAAATCAGAAGTGAAAAAGAAGTTTCAACAAATACCAAAGAAATACAAAGAATCATAAGAGATTTCTATGAACAATTATATGCCCATAAAATGAACAACCTAGAAGAAATTGTTAAATTCCTAAAAATGTACAATCTCCCAAGGCTGAATCAGGAAGAAATAGAAAGTATTAACTAACCAATTACCAGGAATGAAATTGAATCAGTAACAAACAAAAAAAAACTACCAACAGATAAAAGTCTAGGACCAGAGAAGAATCAAGATGGCGGAGTAGGAGGACGTGCACTCACTCCCTCTTGCAAGAGCACCAGAATTACAACTAACTGCTGAACAATCATTGACAGAAAGACACTGGAACTCACCAAGAAAAACACTCCACATCCAGAGACAAAGGAGAAGCCTCAATGAGATGGTAGGAGGGGTGCAATCGTGTTAAAATCAAATCCCATAAATGCTGGGTGGGTGACTCACAAGCTGGAGAACAGTTATACTGCAGAAGTCCTGAGGGTTCTGAGCCCCATGTCAGGCTTCCTAACCCGGGGGTCCAGCAACAGGAGGAGGAATCCCCAAAGAATCAGACTTTGAAAGCCAGCAGGATTTAATTGCAGGACCTTGACAGGACTGGGGGAAACAGAGACTCCACTCTTGGAGGGCATACAAAAAAGTGTGCTCACCAGGACTCAGGGGGAAGGAGCAGTGACACCATAGGAGACTGAACCAGACCTGCCTGCTGGTGTTGGAGGGTTGCCTGAAGAGGTGGGGGGCAGCTGTGGCTCACGGAGGAGACAGGGGCACTGGCGGCAGGGGTCCTGAGAAGTGCTCATTGGTGTGAGCCCTCCCAGAGTCCATCATTAGCTCCACCAAAGAGCCTGTAAGCTCCAGTGCTGGGTCGTCTCAGGCCAAATGACCACCGGGGTGGGAACACAGCCCCACCCATTGGCAGACAAGCAGATTAAAGTGTCACTGAGCTCCACCCACCAAATCGGATTAAAGTTTTCTAAGCTCTGCCCACCCAGCCCAACCCACCATCAGTCCCTCCCATCAGAAAGCACCCACAAGCCTCCTAGACAGCTTCCTCCACAAGAGGGCAGACAGCAGAATCAAGCAGTATCAGCAGTATATCATCTTGTGGAACTGAAAATCACAGCCACAGAAAGACAGAGAAAATGAAAAGGCAAAAGACTTTGTACCACATGAAGGGACAAAATAAAACACCAGAAAAACAACTAAATGAAGAGGAGATAGGCACTCTTCCGGAAAAAGAATTCAGAATAATGATGGTGAAGATGATCCAGGACTTTGAAAAAAGACTGGATGCAAAGATTGAATATCAATAAAACTAGAAGGAAAAATGTTTTTAAAAGACCACATACTATGATTCCACTTGTATGAAAGGTCCAGAATAGGCAAATCCAGAGTGATAGAAAGTAGATTAGTGGTTACCAGGGGCTGAGGAGAGGGAGAATAGGCAGTACTATTCAATAGGTACAGGTTTCTTTTGGAAGTTATAAAATGCTCTAAAATTAGATGATGGTGTTAATTGTATAGCTCTGTAAATACACTAAAATCCACTAAATTGTGTACTTTAAAGAGTAAATTTTATGCCTGGTAAATTATGTATCTTAACATATCTTGGGTGTGTCTTGACAAGGATACATAGTTGTTTCAGGCACCCACAGAACATTCACCAAGACAGAAAATTATCCTGGGTCATAAAAGAAACCTTAATGGGACTACCCTGGTGCTGCAGTGGTTACGAACCTGCCTGCCAATGCAGGGGACATGGGTTCAATCCCTGGTTGGGAAGATCCCACATGTCACAGAGAAACTAAGCCCATGCGCCACAACTACTGAGCCTGCACTCTAAAGCCTGCATACTGCAACTACTGAGCCCATGTGCTGCAACTACTGAAGCCTGTGTGCCTAGAGCCCATGCTCTGCAACAAGAGAAGCCACTGAAGTGAGAAGCCTGCACACCACAACAAAGAGTAGCCCCCGTTCACCACAAGTAGAGAAAGCCCACACACAGCAACGAAGGCCCAATGCAGCAAGAAAAAAAACAAACCTTAACAAATATGAATGAATTGAAATCATATAGAATATATTCTATGATAATAATGAACTCAAACTAGAAATTAATAAAAGAAAGATGTCATGAAGATCTCTGAACATTTGGAAATTAAATAATGTGCTTCTAAAGAACCCATAGGTCAAAGGGGTAGTTTCAAAGAAAATTTTAAAAAAATATAGAAATGAAGGATAACAAAAACTCAATATATCCAAATTTTGTGGGATACAGCTAAAACAGTGCTGAAAGGAAAATTCATAGTACTGAATGCTCATATTAGAAAGGGAATGATCTCAAATCAATCATCTCAACTTCCACTTCAACCACCTAGAGAAAGAGCAGCTAAATAAACCAAAAGCAAGAAGAAGGAAGGGAATAATAAAAAGCAGAAACAATCGTAATAAAAAACAACCCCCCCCAAAAAAAAACCCCGGAGAAAATCAATGAAACAAAGAGTTGGTTCTCTAAAAAAAATAATTTACAAACCTCAAGCAAGATAGATCAAGATAAAAAGAGAGAAGACTTACATCACCAATATCAGGAATGTAACAGAATATGTCACAATAGCTCCTGCAGCCACTAAAAGGATAATAAGGGAATACTATATATATATATATATACATATATATATATATATATATATATATATATTTTACATTCATAAATTCAACAACTTTGAAGAAATGAAATAATTCCCCCCAATCCATAAACTTCCAAAATTAGCCAAGATGAAATAGATAACCTGAATAGTCCTATAGCTATTTTGTTTTAGGTAGATTGCCCTGGCATTAGTGAGAGGAAAGCATATGAGAGGGACAATTTTCTAATAAAATCAGGAAGCTACTGCACAATTTGAGAACTAATGAGGTCTTGAACTACCATGGTGTAATAAGGAATGAGAGGAGAAACAGATTCGGGTAACATTTAGGGGATAAAATCAGCAAATCTTGGTGTCTGGCTAGTCATGGAAATTATGAAATGGGAGGAATATAGGATCACCCATATGTCTCTTGCTTGGATGAGTGGGTGGTGCTAACTGATCCACTGCAAAAATAAGAGCATATTGGTAGTGGAAGAAGATAATGGACTGAGTTTTGAAAATGTTAGGTTTGGGGTCCCTGTGGTAAATTGAGGTTGGTGATATTTAGCCATCAATTCACTTTTTTTCAAATATATTTTTTTAATTGAAGAATAGTTGATTTACAATGTTGTGTTAATTTCTGCTGTATAGCAAAGTGATTGGTATACATATATTACATTCTTTTTAAAATATTCTTTTCTATTATGGTTTATCATAGGATACTGAATATAGTTCCCTGTGCTATACAGTAGGACCTTGTTTTTTATGTATTCTATACATAAAAGCTTACATCTGCTAACCCCAACCTCCCACTCTATCCCTCGTCTAACCCCTTCCCCCTTGGTAACCACCAGTCTGTCTTCTATGTCCATGATTCTGTTTGTTTCATAGATATGTTCATTTGTGTCATATTTTAGATTCCACGTATAAGTGATATCATATGGTATTTGTCTCTTTCAGACTTATTTCACTTACTATGAAAATCTCTAGTTGCATCCATGTTGCTGCAAATGGCATTATGCAATTCACTTTGGATGCATCTGAAGCTCAGAGAACTGAAATGAGCCACACAAGGGGATTACTGTGATATTGTGATGTAATAAGTATTAGTTGGTCTTGTCCCTGTTTCCTGGCATGGCACTCTTAAAACTCTTCTAACTTCCTGAGCGATGGGGGTGGTAGGAACATCTTTTGTTATGATATTTATTCTTAGTCCTCAGTTCCTGACACAAGAACTTTTGAGACCCCTGGAACCTCCAGAGTGAGAGTGTCTTCTTGTGTGCTGCTGAGATGACTGATGTTTGGGGGTCCCTAGACAGCTTCAGGGTGGAAGCTTGTTGCCAGAAAGACCAAGGCATGATTAAAGGTTTGGAACATGTGGCTCTACTTCCCAACCTCTAGGGAGAGGGGAGGTGGCTGGAGATTGAGTTCGGTCACCAATGGCCAGTGATTTCATTAATCATGCCTGCCCAGTGGAACCTCCATAAAACCCAGAATGATGGGGTTCAGCGAGCTTTTTGGTTGGTGAACACACCAGGATCCTGGGAGGGTGGTGCACCTAGAGAGGGCATGGACGCATCATGTGCCTTCTTCATACCTTGCCCTGTGCATCTCCTCCATTTCACTGTTCCTGAGCTGTATCCTTCACAATAAACCAGCAATAGTGAGTAAACTGTTTTCCTGAGTTCTGTAAGCTGTTCTAGCAAATTATCAAAAAGCAGGAGGGGATTATAGGAACTGCTCATTTATAGCAGGTAGGTCAGGCATACTGGAGGCCAGGACTTGTGACTGGCATCTGAAATAGAGGCAGTCTTGTGAGACTGAGCCCTTAACCTGTAGGGTCAGCTGATAACTCTCCATAGTTACTGTGAGAGTTGAATTGAATTGAAATGTTGGACACCCATCAATGTCTGGAGAGTTGGAAAATTGTTTGTTGGTGTGAAAAATATCACATTTGTTGTCAGAAGTATGGGAATAAGAAATGGGTCATAGTATTTATTCGTCACTTCTAAAGACTATAGCAACAGAAGATCAGTGGCTAAAATTCAGAACCTTGGATGATCTGAAAGTCAGGAAAAGCTTTATGCTTTTTGGAATAAAGTACTTTATAAACATTTACATTACTCATAAAGATGTAAAACAAAGTATTATAATAGCAAAACGTTGGAAACCACAAAGATGTCAAAGAGAAAAAATGGTTAAATTGGCATGGTGTATCTACCTGACAGAATAACATAGTCATTAAAAATGCTTAAGGGGTGGGAGGAGGGGGAATAGCATGAAGGCTGTCAAAAGGTACAGACATCCAATTATAAGATAAATAAGTATACTCTAGGGATTTAATGCACATCATGAAAATAAGACTAACACTGCTTCATGTTACATATGAAAGTGGTTAAGAGAGTAAATCCTGAGAGTTCTCATCACAAGGAAAAACTTTTTTTTTCCTATTTCTTTTATTTTGTATGTATATGAGCCGATGGATGTTCACTGAATCTACTGTGATAATCATTTCATGATGTCTGTAAGTCCCATCGTGCTGTACACCTTAAACTTACACAGTGCTGTATGTCAATTATATCTCAATAGAACTGCAAGAAAAAATGTCTAAGAAGAGTATGTAATAATGCCAAAAATGTTTGTGAGAAAAGATATTTTCCTCACCTTTAAAAATTGTTTAAATGATTAAACAATACAGCAAAGTCTGGAACTAAATACTCACATGCAGACAGTTATTGTTTTAATATTTGCAAGTTGCGAGTCTATGGAGTTCTTCCTTTTACTTTGGTAAATCTTGCTGATGCAGTACATACTACTTTAATAAAATAGGGAAATATCTGCTAAAAAGATGTCTTTCTACCTCTAGTATAGAAAAATGTGGCAACAGTTCCTATTTAGCACAGCAGGAATGAAACGGAGCAGGGCACTGTGGTCCTTGCCCCCCACGTCCTCAGCCTGCCTTCTGTATATAGAAAAATTTTAGTCAAAGAATAAGTTTAATCAGAGAAGTGAGAAAATGCAGAAACAAAGGGAAACAGTCCAACAAGACTAAACAATAATATTTTAGCCACTAAGCAAAGTTAAAGACCTTTAGTTCCTCCTCGAGGGCTATGGATAATACTCTGAGCCATCTCCTGTTAGCTGTCTTGCACATGCTGAAACCCCCACCAGATGGAAGAAGTTAACTGCATGATGACCAGACTGTAGTCATGACATCAGCTGCCACGGTTCTGAGAACTGACCCCAAAGAAATGGGAACAAATCAACTCTGAAACTGAAGACTAACCGTACTTAAAACACTCAAGATGACACTGATCAAGTCACTGTATGACCAATTTCAAGATGACTGTCAGAGCTGCCTCCGCTACTTCTGCGTGTAGCCCCCCACCCTCCACCCCCACTCTGTCTATAAAAGCTCTTGCCCACTGGTTGTCAGTGTGGAAAGTCGGCCTTTGGACAGGAATCCACCCTCCCTCCCAGTGGCTGGCATCCAAAATAAAGCGCACTTTCCTTTCCACCAACCTTGCCTCTTTCTTGGCTTTTGAGCAGGGGGACTCCACTTTCAGTAACAGGCAGGCTCTCTATAACTCAAGAACCTATCAAGATCTGCATTTGTGAAGGCAGGTAGTCCCCTTAGATTTTTTCCACCAGGAAACCCTCCAGCCCCACGTGCTTCCCAGCCTAAAGGCTCAGCTCCGAGGACCGCCACTCCTGGCAGCATCCCCCTGGCCCTGGGCTCCCAGGGCAGACATGAACCTGCCTGCCAGCTCCTCTGCTGCCTCATGGTCTGTTGGAACCTGTGCATCCCCGCAGAACCTGACTCCCTCTGGTCGATGACACTGGGCCGGGTTAGGATGATGGCGGTGACGGTGACTCCCGTCCCTCAGGAGGCTCCGGCTGGCCTCGAGGCCTCCTCTCTGCGGCCGGACGTGAAGCCTGGGGATGCCAGGCCCTTACATGGCGAGACCAGCAGGCCTGGCAGAAATGACGGCCCTAGAAGCTGGAAGGTGCCTCCAGCAGTCCCAAAGGGTCCTCCAGAGTCTTCTTTGCGAGTGTAATTCAAGAACTTTTGTTTCATAGAAGTCATGGAGATAAGCTTCACTGTTTTATCTGGCGTGTAGCCAGGCTGCTGCCATTCAAAGCCTGAGGAGGGCTCCGCCCCTGGGACGCCTCTAGATGTGGCCCCGCCCCTGCATGTGGCCACGCCCCCAGACCTGGGCCCACCCACGCACATGGGCCCACCTTCGGAACACATTGGACCCGGCCTTTGGCTAAGATGTCCCTATCACGGCTCATCGTTTTCCCAAAGGGCTGTGATTGCACAGGAGAGGTTAACCTCCAGTTAAGCATAGACCAGTGTCGCAAAGGGACCCGTGTAGCCAAGGGCTAGGCATGGTTCCTGTCCTAAGGGAAGAAAGATAATTAAGCCAGAAGTTACAACACTATGAAGACTGTGTGACGAGGGAAGTAAGGGCGTGTATCCTAGCTTGGAAAGGTAAAAGGAAAGCACTTTGAGAAAAAGAAAGAAAAGTAGTTCCCTCAAGGGCTTCTAGTTTCCCTGTGAAATAGGGGCCCAGAGCATGTGCTGAGGGGGTGGGCGGCAGAAGTTTGAGGGAAGTGGAGAAGGTTAGAAATCGTTTTGTGGGAGTCGTGTAAGCACTGGCTGAGGACACTGACATAATCTCCACGGAGTGGGCGCTCGGTAAATGCATGCAGCGTGAGTGTCTGGATGAAAGGATGGATGAGTTTCGGGGGGTGTTGTAGTCCACCGTTGGTTATAGACCATGAGTTTATGGAGGAACCGATAGACTGATGAGAACGGTCTCACAGAGGGTAGCCTGTTCCAGGCAGAGAATGAAGATTTTGCCGGGCTGGAATGATGGGGGTGTGTGGTGTGCTGTTTCGGATGTTAAGTGATGGGTCATACAGTCTCTGGAGGGAAGGGAAGGATTGGAGACAGGCTGCAGATGGACAAGTGGAAGATGGACAGACAGGAGGCACTGACCAGGTTGAAGAGGTGGCACCTGGACACAGGCTAGAAGGACTGGAGGGTGAGATACAAATGTGTTATTTTGACAGGCAGAGCTGTTCCTGTAAGATCAAGGTGGGGCCACAGATCTATCCTCTATTGAAATGGAGGCAGAGAACTGAGGTTGACTGTCTAGATCCAGGAGTTGAGGTGCCAGCTTATTGGATGGTCCATCACAGGGGTGTCTGAGTCTCCCAGAGGCTCCCCCCTCTTTGAGAGCCCTGCCCTTGACCTCATGCTGCCCCTCCTCACACCTCCTAGAGCATCTACAAGTCACCCTGGAGCACAAGCTTCAGGGGCAGTGGTGTGGCTGTGGGTCTAAAGTCAGGAGCTGGACCACGAGAGAGGGCTCTGGTCCATGTCCATTTTGTTTTATTTTGTCATTCACTTCTGTAAACTGTACCTCCGTTGCCTTCTGGAGAAACCAACCCCATTTTTCCACCTCAGTCTATATGCAGGTAGAGCTGTTTCCCCCACAGCTCTACTCAGGCCTGGCCAGAAAGAAGATTTCACTCCACAGGCCATAATGACTAGTTTAGGGACAGCCATGACCCAGATGGTGCCACCTGTAGGGATTGTTGTGGTAAAGGCATATTTTTTGTGCACTTTGTCAAAAACCAAACTCTACATACTGAATAAAACAAAGCAGAAAGATGAGTTACTTTTATTGGCTGAGCGGCTTTTGGGATTTTAGTTCCTGACCAGGGATTGAACCTGGGCCCTCAGCAGTGAGGGTGCTTGATCCTAACCACTGGACCCCCAGGGACTTTCCAGAAAGGTGAGTTTATTGCAAGGCTTCTGACTTGCAAACTGGGAAACTCAAGGCTATGGGAGCAGTGAGTTCTGAGTGGCTCACAGACGAAAGGTTTTTTATGGAGTAAATGCGAAAGTTATTTAGTTTCTCCAGCTGATGGGCTGCCTAGTGGTCTTCTTTCTTATCTGGATCAGGGTAGCTGAGTCAGAGGAACAAGGAAGCACAGAGGTGGTGTGAACAGATTTCAGTTTGGCTGGTGTCCTCTGCTGATTTCTGAGAAGAGCTGTAAAGTCCTGTAAATGTAGGTTACATTTCTTTTATGCACCTGTGCTGTCTCCATTTTGTCTCTGACATAAGTGACTTCATTTTTATGTGGTTTTATGGCCTGAACCTGGGAGGATGTAGCTCTTTACTTGCTAGCAGCCATCCAGCCACCAACTAAAGCCTGAGAATGAAGCTGGCACAGAAGAGAAAGAACCAAAATAGAGAAATAAGTGAAATCCTGCTGCATCCACTGAGGCCCTGCGTCAACCCCGCCGTGCACATTTCAGCTGCGTGTTTGCTCCGGATACACGAAAGTTCTCCACCATGGGCTCCACCTTCTCCTCTAACCCATAAATGTGTATCAGCCTCTCAATGCCTCACTCTGTCTTTCTGTTAAAGACAGAAATGGCACCAACTTGAGAGTGAAGAAGATCCAACCGGCTAACACACGTAAGATCGTAAATTTGTTCCGTAGCACTGAGGTATCAGTAAAATCACATTCATTTTTCTAAATCAAATGAAATCTGGCTCTTGGGCAGCATTTACCAGGGTGAGAAGAAACCCATCTGGGGATCGAGGCAGCTCACCTCCCTATTTAGCTGGAGGATACATTGCTAAGGAAATGCTTAGGAAACAGCCTCTGTGAGCGGTCTGTGACAGTTGCTATTGGAATGCTCATTGCCCAGCCCTACGTGGTTCATTCAAAGGCAGGTGGTGCCACAGCCAGGCCTGGATCAATTTCAGTGTCTCTGTCTTGGATTCAGTTCCCATTTCAGTAACTCACGAGTGACCTGAATGGGTCGAACCATCAGACAGCCAAGGGTAGTGTGTGGATATTCACGTACACGCATGGTTCCCAAGAGTGTGACAGCATCCCCGGTCCTGTCCCCACCTCCATCCCAGAGCTAGAACTGCTGCCCCTGCTGTCCTGGAAGAGGAGGATGGAGGGCTCCAGTAGACTGTCACTGAGGCCAGCGTAAGACTTGGAGGGCAACGCTGCTGTCTTCAGCCTTCACTATGAAGGTTAGGAGCCCCTGTGGGCCACTGGCATTGATCCCCACGAACAGATTCAGGGACACGGATTTCTTCGTTTGCATCATTTCCATGTGTTGATATGTAAAGCTACTTGTCCTTTGCTGTGACTGAGTGAGGAATTTCTGGTTCTTTTCCAATTGTGTAACCACCCTTTCCCCACCCCCAACTGTAGATAGTTGAAATTAGTGAGGGAAGCAGACAAAAGACTGAGCCAGGCTATAGGTGGAGTCTTTACGGATTTTCTTCAGTTTGACAAATCCCTGGATGTTTTAAATAATAGTTTTAACTTTTTTATGGTGACCGTCTTATATAAACAAGAAAGTATTTTTAAAATACATCCCTTGTACAAGTGAACTTACTTACAAAACAGAAACAGACTCATAGACATAGAAAACAAACTTGGGGTTACTAAAGGGGAAAGGGGGGTGGGAAGAGATAAATTAGGAATTTGGGATTAACACATACACAAAACTATATATAAAATTGATAAACGACAAGGACCTACTGTATAGCATAGGGAACTATATTCAATAATTTGAAATAGCCTCTATGGGAAAAGAATCTGAAAAAGAAAAAAATATATATATTTATATATGTATAACTGAATCACTTTGCTGTACACCTGAAACTAACACAACATTGTAAATCAACTATATTTGGATAAAAATTAATCAATAAAATAAAACATTAAAAATAAAGATAAATAAAAAAATCACCCTTAGAGAGAGTTCAGCAATCCACAGTCCGGACAGAGGTAACGACACTTGGTATCAAAGTGTCAAGAGTCACCTGATAAGGAAAAAAATAACCTCATTTTATTTAATCAGGAGGTCAGTGTTCAGCAAGATTTTCCTTCCTGGAAGGGTAAAAAAAAAAAAAGAAATAAAATAAAATACATCCTCTGAACAGGTACAAAAGAAAGAACCTGGCGTGGAGTGGGTTTTATGCAATGTCATGGTCAACCTCCCTCCATGCCCCTGGTCACCTCAGTAAGGGCTAAAGCCTACCCCTTCCTTTCTCTAAGCCCAAGCTTCTGGGACATCTTAACCTACACTCCAAACACAGCACAGACAGAAGATGACACTCTCCTACTGGAATAAACCAACATACTTTTAAATAATAAACATCCTTGGTTATGAAAAACAAGACCATCCTCTCCAGAGGATGTGCTAGCAAGGAAACTGTAGATTTTTTTCTACCTAGATTGAACTTTCTTAGTGAGAGTGAGAATTTTTCTCTTAGGAGGGGCTGGAAGACATTGTCTGACAAATTGAAGTGTTGTCCTCAAAGATGTAGCCAAGGGAGTGGTGAAGGTGGCCTAACGTACCTACAGTCCCTGTGATGGGAGGCCAGGGTGGGGACACAGGCTCCCTGGGAGAACACAGGGCAATGTGCAGAAATCACTTGTGTCTCTGTATGCTAGCAACGAGGCTACTGAAAATGTAAACTAAAAAAGTAGTATTTACAATAGAGTCAAAAAACATGAAGTACTTAGGAGTGAATCTAACAGAACATGTGTAAGATTTATACTCTTAAATTAAAACAATACAAATTAATTTTCTCACAGTTTCCATGAATCTGGGTATGAAGTATCTGGGCCCTCTGTTCAGGTCTCACCAGGCTGAAATTAAGGTGTTGGCTGGAGCTGTGGTTCTAATTTTCAGGTCGATGGTAGAATTTAGTTGCTTGCGGTTGTAGGAAGGAGGTTCCTGCCTTCTTGCTGGCTGTCAACCAGGAGCTGTCCTCAGCTCCTGGAAGCCACCTGCTAGTCCCTGCAACATGGAAATTTGCTTCTCTGAGGCCCACAGGTGAAATCCCACTCAGGCTTTGAACCTCTTCCTTTTTAAGGTCTCCCATCTGATTAAGTCAGGCCAACCCATATGCTCCCTTTGGATTAACTCAAAAATCAACTGCTTTGGGACCTTAATTACATTTGCAAAATCCCCTTTCCAGATACTGTAATATGACAGAAGTGAAATCCGTCACAGTCACAGTCCTGCCCACACTCAAAGGAAGGCAGTTATACAGGATGTGCACACCATAGTGGGAGGGGGGCAGAGGGGTCTTAGGGACCATTTTAGAACTCTTCCTACCATTGTGTGTATTTATTGGAAGACATTGTTTTTTACAATTTTCATTTCCCCAAATTAATTTGTAGATTCAATGCAACCCCAATAAAAATTCATGGACATTTTTTTTGGTAAAAATTGACAAGCTGGTTTAAAAATTTATACATAAATCCATTTGACCTGGAATAGCCAAAGCAACTTAATAATGAAGAATGAAATAGCAGAATTTAAAAACTGTATCTCAGGACTCACTCTAAAAGCTACAGTAGTCAAGCCAGTTTGGTACCGGTAAACATATGGCTGTAGAAGTCAATGGAATAAATTAGAGAATACAGAAGTAGATCTATACGTGCAGAAAGAGATTTTTAACGTGTGTGACACAGTTGCTGAGGCCATTCGATGGAAAGGGAAATTCTTCCCAACAAATGGTGCTGAATTCAGACGGAAAAAAGTTTACCTTGGTTCCTACCTCATACCACATGAAAAGTTCACTTGGAGAAGATCATAGACCTAAATATTAAAGCTAAAAGTGAAAAAGTTCTAGAAAAAAATAGGATAATATCTCTGTGACCTGGGGTTAGACAAGTATTTCTTAGGATACCAAAAAGCACAACTTCTACAAGGAAAAACTGGACTTCGTCAAAATTATAAACTTTTGCTTTTTGAAAGACACTGTTAAGAAAATGAAAGGCAAGCTACAGACTGGGAGAGAGTATCTGTAACATGTATTCAGATGACATGTAGAAAGAATTCATACAACTCAAGGAGAAGAGGAGAAAAAACTCAATAAAAAGTATGAAAAGGCTTGAATAGACACTTTATAAAAAAGACACACTCATGGCCAGTAAGCACACTTAGGAAATGATGCTCAACATCACTGGCGATCATGGAAATGCAAATTAAAAGCCCACACGTACCATTACACGCCTATCACCATGGCTAGAATTAAAATGACTGACTGTACCAAGTGCTGGTCAGATAGGGAGCAACCGGAGCTCTTAGACACTGTTGGCAGAGTGTAAAATGGTACAATCACTTTGGAAAAACATTTGGCAGTTCTTAAACAGGGACACATAGACCTACCATTCAACATTGCCATGACACTTCTAAGATGTACCCAAGAAAATGAAAACATAATATCCACGCAAAGTCTTGCAGAGGAACACTTATAGAAGTTATATTTGTAAGAGCCGTACACTGGAGACAATCCTAAAGCCACTGTTAAGTGAATGATACACAAAACGTGTTGTATTTATGTAACAGACAGTAAAAAAAAAATGAATTACTGACATGTAACAATATGGATGAATCTCAAGATAAACATGCTGAATGAAAGAAATCTTTGTAAAAGAGTACACACCCGATGATTTCACTTATAGGAAATTCTAGAAAAGCAAAGTAATCCATAGGGACAGAAAGTGGATAAATAATGAGATGGATTGTCAGGGGATACAAGAAAACCCTGGGAGGTGATGAAATTATTCTCATCCTGGTTGCTCTTGGCTATAGATCTCTGTCAAAACACATTAAATTGTATGCCTTAAATTTGTACAGTTTCTTAGATGGAAATTGCAACATGAAAAAGTTGTAAAAAAGTAGAATTCCTATAAGCGAGCAACAAAATCAGAAAATGTAATTAAAAATTTTTATAATATGTTATAATAGAAAATAAAGCATCTAGGAATACATGTAACATTTTAAAATGCATGGGGAAAATGATAAACTTTATTAAACTATTTAGAGAAACCCTAAGTAATGGAAAGTATATCATGTTCACAGATGTAAAGACACTTGATCATTAAGATGGTGTCTTTCCAAATTAATCCAGAAATCATATGCCATGCTGATAAAAAATTCCAGGTTTTCGTGGCATCTGGCAAGCTTATGGTAATATGTATACAGAAGCTCACAGTTAAAAACAGACAAAAGAAAGCTGAAGCAGAAGAACGTGGTATAATCTGTAGTGTCATTGGAATAAGGACAGACGTACAGAAGAGTGTCCGTAAACAGGCGTGTGCATTATATGGAATCCTAATAATAATGACAAGGCCAGGTTGCATATTATGGATTATTCGAGACTGGTCCTCAGGTAATTGTTTATCTGTACTGAAAACAATTAGTTCTCTATCTCACACCATACACAAATATATATTTCATTTGGGTTAAAAATGAATATGAAAAACAAAACTTTAACAATTAAAAAAATGGAGACTATGTTCTCAGGATATGGAGAAAATTTTTAAAAACAATCTAATAAAAGGAACACCCCCAACTAATAAATAGAATACATTAAATCAAAATCAAAACTTGATTCATCAAGAATCATTAGTAAAAAAGTGAAAGTCGAGCCACAACCTGGTTAAAGTTATTTATAGTGTGTATAACAAATAAAAAGCTGGTAAAGGGTTAATAAAGGACTCCTAAATCCAATAAGAAAATGATAAACTGCCCAACAGAAGAAAAGGACAAGAAATATGAACAAGTAATAAACACAGAAGGAATCATGAATAGGTATTAAACATGTGATATTATTCTTAACTAGTAATGAAAAACCAAGGTGAGAAACCATTTTGAATATATAGGATTAGCAAAATTTAAAAACATCTGAGAATATTAAGCGTCTGTGTGAATGCTGATGCAGGAATTCTTCTATGCTGTTGTGAGAATTTGTATTAGTACAATCACTCCTAAGTACATACCCTAGAGAAACCCTTATACATATACAATGGGATATATTTAGGATTTTTTTGAGCATTATTTGCTCTAGGAATAAAATGGTAATATCCTAAACATATTTCGAAACATGCCTTCTGCCCAACTTTCTTTTAGGTTATGTTTTTCATACTAAATTTGAGTCTTTTTTTCTGGATACAGGTAATAGACATAGAAATTGTAGTGTATCACTACAAAGGAATGTAACATACATTTAAAAGAAATTAACTAACACTACAACTACCAATATGAATAACTCTCACAAATATATTAAATAAACAGGATACCGAAAATATATTCAGTATGGTACCACATCAAGCTTCAAAACATGTAAAGCAACAACATATTTTTTACAGATTCATATATTGGTATTAAAAGTATAAAAAAAGACACGGACAAAAAGATACCCAGCTTGGTCTTTATCCCTGCGGTAGATGGAGTTTGATATGAGCTTTGCAAACGAGGCAGGAGAGATAATAAATATAATACTCAAAACAAAACAAAACAAAACGAAACAACAACAAAAAGAATACCCAGGGGCTTTGTGCCAAGCTGTTGGCTGTGTCTCTTTCCACCTGCTCCGTGAATAACGGAGGGGTTTTTCCCTGGCTCGGCCGCTTCTTTATGGCTCACACACTCCCTCTCGTGGTAACTTCCTGTAACCGCAGATTTCCTCGTGATGCACGGAAGTGCGGGGACTCTAAGCCCTAACGTATTGAATAAACTTTGTCATGTAAACTCCAAGACCTGCTATTCTCAAAGTAAAATGATAAATACACCCCCAAAATATTTAAAAAATTCCAGCTTCCTGAGGAACTGAACAGTTAAAGTGGCTTTTCTTGGTTACAAGTGAGGGTGTAGGGGTGGGGGAAGGTGCAGTACAGTTTAGTTTGATTTTGGACAATGAAAATTGACGAAGAGAGGGATTTGAAGAAATATTTGAAAGAGCAAGTAAAACATTGTGCACTTATGTGCTTATCTGCATCAAAGCTAGCCTGACAATCAATTTACTTTGCTTGTTAACCAAACTTTTTCTAATGATACTTCAGCCTGTGTTTCTCTCATTTTTCTTCGCTGATAATAGACAACAAATGTCTATCACTATTTATGCATTATTCTTTCACATGCTGATATCTCTTACTAAATTTTTCCTGTTTCTTGCATCTCTGAACAAACAGTTCTTACTAAGTATATTGGTCAGAGGACTGGTTTTCAAAGCTTTTATTTCATTCATTCACTGCACTTAACCCTTTTCCAGGTATGTTAACATTGTTTATGAAGCAAAGGCTATATAATCAACCATTTATTACACTAAGATATATTTACTTTCTCTTTCTTTTCCAAACAAAGTACCACAATATAGTACTCGTTGCATTTCAAATCTTAAACTCTACTCTTCTGAATACAATTTGGGCTGTTCATAGTATACGTTTATCTTAAGAATAGTTTATGGCAGAAAAAGTTGATCTGTCCCAGATATCCAGTTGCTGGTGATCTTGCTGTCAGTCTAAGCAGATTTTCTTTCATCAGTTCAGAATCTATTGAGAGTATTCATTTTAAAACCTGTTGACAAAAAATTAACCAGTCGATCTAAGAAAGAAATGGAAAATTCTGTTCGAGCTAAGTTTGAGGATTACAACCCGGAAAGAGCTTCTCAGAAAGCTCTGAGAACTATTTCTCCCATTAGAAGTCAATGCACAATTAGATAAGTTTTTTGAGACAGGAGCTGTACGTCAAATGATGTATTTTTTTAAGCTCTTTATTGGAGTATAATTGCTTTACACTGTTGTGCCAGTTTCTGCTGTACAACAAAGTGAATCAGCTATATTTATATATCAAATGATGTATTATTGACAGTTTACATGATCCAGATCTAAGCATCAACCTGGCTGGTCATGTGACCCCTTACAAGTGCAAGAAGAATGTTGTCTCTTAAGGAGTTGTCTTGTTGATGCTGGGAGAATGTTGCTGCTCATGGTTGAGCACGTGTTGACAGGGGAGGTCTGGTTGATGCATAACGTAGATGCACAATGCACAGTGAGGGGAGAGGGGAGGCCAAAGGTCAGAGAAGAAATTGTTATGTTTAAATTTTTCTTGTCTTGCCATAAAATATGAATTTTATTTCACAAAATTGTGAGGAAAGCACTAGCCTGACAACAGAACTTTTTTCCCCCTTGAATCATGGTAGCTGATCTCCCTTCTTGAAAATTAGTGATATTACATATACATCTTGGAAATACGTGCAATGGCAATTTCTTACATTTTAAATGTGATGCAAAAAATAATTTGTAAAAAAAAATCAGGTCTGAGTATATAGTAAAAATTGAGAAGGAAATGCACAATGTGTCAATAGGAAAGAGGGTTGTAGAAATAGGATTAAATGTCAGGGAGCGGGTTGGAAAAGGGAGACCTATGTTGTATAATATTTAAACAGTTGGTGTACAAATACTTTGGGTTATTTTTATTTTTGGCTTTTTTTTGGAGTATAGTTGATTTACAATGTTGTGTTAGTTTCAGGTGTACAGCAAAATGATTCAGTTACACATATACATATATCCACTCTTTTTAGATTCTTTCACTTTTGGTGTTTATTTTTTAATTATTTTCAAAATGATGTTTAAGAAAAGGAATGAATGAAAACAGTATTCTAAGGTCTATGTTAACATTGGTGGGGAGAGGGAAGGAGTTTTGTGGGGACCATCAGATCTAGAAGAGTCGGGGTGCAGCCCCACATGTTGATGGGCCAGGGATGGCATTCCCTCTACTGACCCTCCTGTGGGGATTGCTGGTGAGTGCAGGGGCTTAGGGCAGCTGGACTGTGCATCATCTCCCCGTGCAGCCAAGGTCAGAAGCAGACACACTCCCGATGAGTCCTCACCAGACTCTGACAGCAAGAGAGGGGAGACATGCCGCCCTCCGCTCCCAGCTCTTCTCCTTAATTTTGGTCCAGCAGACCCCTTCTGATCCTTCAGGTCTTAGTCTAAATATCTCTCTCTCAGGGAATACTTGTCAGTTTCTACCTCCCAACCTAAATCAGATCCATAGACTGATCATCATTGTGGTATTTTTTCATGGTGCTGCTGGCAGTTTGAATATGTATGTTTATTTGTCTCGCCCATATTGCAAGCTCCATAATGGAAGAGCCCCCATCTGTTTGATTTAGCACTGGATTCCTCACCCAGCACTATGTCTGCCCCACAGCCATGCTCAGTAATATGTAGAGTAGTTGCATCTGTGAGATTGTTGAATGGTTCATGAGTGTAGTTACAATTCATCACCTTTAAGTGCCGCTTTTGAAATTCTCATCTGAATCCATTTTGCAATTATATCATTATCCTTCTCCCACAGGAGAAACATCCTGCTTGTCCTCAGCACTGATAGATGCTTCATGGTTGGTGTATATCAAAGGCTTCCCTAAGAATCTAAAATATGACATGGAAGGCGTTGTGCTGAGAGTGTTATCAACACAGTAATTCCTACAATAGCTATCTGCTGACAGGCTCATCTTTTTAAAACCATCCCTTTTAACTTATTGTTTCCCTGCTCAAGAACATACAGTGCCTTGCTCTTGGGCAGTCATATTAAATCATAAGACCGCAAAGTGAGAGACCAGGTAAATTTCCCAGTTGCCTCACTTCTCTCTTTTAATAAATGAAGGGGTTCTGGATCTAGGGAGGTCCCATGATTTCTCTGGATGGTGGAAGGGCCAGGAAGCCTGTCTCCTCTGTGTGCCTTCTCAGGCTTTCCCTACTCTAATCCTTCTCTTCTGCCTGATCTTGTTTGCCAACACACCCCCTACGCACTGGGCAGTCTGGTTCGTAGACTGAAATATTTACTCCTTCGCACGGGTGACTGAGCCTGGGTTAGGTCTTTGTTATTTCTGTGGTGACCTCCTGTTTGGGCTTCCTCTCCAGTATTTTCTTGTAACCACATAAGCTTTTCTGGAAGCAGAGCTCTGGCACATCCCTTCCCTGTTGGGAAATGTGGACATTGTTTAACACCCAGGCTCCTTAGCCTCACGATCTGATCTTACAACTTTTCTCTGTCTTATTCCTTTACAAACACTCTTTGCTCTTAGCCTAGCCAAGCAAAAATGATTCTGTGTTTGTCATGCATGCCCTGCATCATATTCTAAAATATGATTTCCTTTCTCAAGAATTCACTATGTCAGGAATTCTTAGCCCCAGTCTATCTAGCATATTATGTGTCCTTTGCACATCCAAATTCTACCATTTTTTTGTCAAGTTATTTATCTTTTTGCTTTTCAGTCATAGGAGTCCATATATTTTGGAGATTAACTCCTTATCAGATATATAGTTTGAAAATATGTTCTCTCATCCTGTAGGTTGCCCTTTTATTTTGCTGATTTTTTTTTCCTGTGGAGAAGATTTTTCATTTGATGTCATCCTACTTGTTGATTTTTGCTTTTGTTGCTTGTGCTTTTGGTGTCATATCCAAGAAATCATTGCCCAGACCAATGTCAAGAAGATTCTTTGCATGTTTTCTTCTAGTAGTTTTACAGTTTCAGGTCTCACATTTAGATCTTTAATTCATTTTGAGTAAGATGCTCTGCATGTAGATATCCACTTTTCCAAGCACCATCTATGAAAGAGACTAATATTTTTCCATTGTGTATTCTTGGCACCCCTGTTAACTATCAATTGACCACATATGTATGTGTTCATTTCTGGGCTCTCTGTCTTGTTTCATTGGTCTATATGTCTGTTTTTGTGCCAATACCATACTGTTTTGATTATTGTAGCTTTGTAATGTATTTTGAAATGAGGCAGTGTGATGCCTCCAGTTTTGTTCTTTTTATTTAAAATTGCTTTGGCTATTCAGAGTCTTTTGTGGTGTTTCCATATGACTTTTAAGATTTCTTTTCCCATTTCTGTAAAGAATGTCATTGGAATTTTGATACAGATGGCAGTGAATTTGTAGATTGCTTTGGATGATACAGAAATTTTAACAATATTTAGTCTTTCAATCCATGAACACATGATGTCTTTCCATTTATTTACATCTTCTTTAATTTCTTTCATCAGTGTTTTATAGCTGTCAGTGTACAAATCTTTCACCTCCATGGTTAAGTTTATTCCTAAGTATTTTATTCTTTTTGATGTTATTGTAAGTGGAATTGTTTTCTTAATTTCTCTTTTTGGATAATTTGTTGCTAGTGAAAAGAAATGCAATTGACTTTTGTCTGTTGATCTTTTATCCTGAAACTTAGCTGAATTCACTTGTTAGTGTTAATAGGTTTTTTGTGTGTGACATTTTTAGGGTTATCTATATATAAGATCATGCCATCTGTAGAGATAATTTTACTTCTTTCTTTCTGATTGGATGCTTTTATTCCTTTTTTCCTCCTAATTACACTGGCCAGTACTATATTGAATAGAAGTGGTGAGAACAGGTATTTTTGTCTTGTTCCTGACCTTAGAGGAAAAGTACTGCAGACTGAATGTCTGTGTCCCCCAAATTCATATGTTGAAGCCCTAATCCCCAATGTGATGCTACTTGGAAGTAAGGCCTTTGGGAGAAATTAGATCATAAAGGTGGAGCCCTCATGTATGGGATTTGGTCTTTATAAGAAGAGTCATAAGAGAGTTAACCTCTCTCTCCACCATGTGAGGATACAGCAGGATGGCAGCTGTCTCTAAACCAGGAAGAAGGCTCTTACCAGGGATTGAATCACCTGGTATCTTGATCCAGTCTTCACAACTTTGAGAAATAAATTTCTGTTGTTTAGGCACTATGGTATTTGGTGAAGCATATAGCATTTTGTCACTAAGACAAAAAGCTTTCAGTTTTTAGGGTCTTGGCAGCAGAGGCAAGATGACAAAGGGAACATTATTGTTTGGTAAGTGTTGGAATAAGATGTACACGTTGTGCCACTGCTGTGGCTCTAAGGCCTACCACCTTCAGAAGTCGACCTGTGGCAAAAGTCGACCCTCCCAAGTGCAAGAGAAAGTATAACTGGACTGCTGAAGCTAAAAAATGAAATACCACCAGGACTGGTCGATGTTTCAGGGGAAACACTGACTGAAGCAGCCTGCCCTGGCCAGGCCAAGACAGTAATGACTTGCATGCGTTATTTTACACCAGGAAGTCCTGGTAAGCAACACAGAACTAACAAGCCAGCACCAACCAGAATAATATGGGAAAGGTCAAAAGGAGAGAGGAGACGTCAGTCCACATATCCTATCAACCTCCCAGAATCCTCCTTACTGGAATCCACCTTGGTTGAGTGATGCACACGCCACCAGAGAGGACCCTGAGTCAGAATGACTGTTCAGAGACAACCTGGAAACTAACCCCATCACCATAAAACCTGAGACTGTGAGCCATGTGGCAGAGCAGGTCTCCTGGGTTCCCTCACCCTCCTGCTCTCTGCCCAGGTGCCCCTTCTCAATAAAGCCTCTTGCTTTGTCAGCGTGTGTGTATCCTCAGACAATTCATTTCCGAGTGTTAGACAAGAGCCCCTCTCAGCCACCAGCAGGGGTCCTCCTTCCTGCAACAGAATAAGGCACCTAAAAATTGTGTACCACGGATTCAGTCATGGATTCCGTGAAGGAACAACACCTAAACCCAAGAGGGCAGCTGTTGCAGCATCCAGTTCATCTTAAGGATTTCAGTGATTAGTTGTGCAATAAATGTTCTGGTTTAAAAAAAAAAAAGACAAAGAGCTTTCCGTTTTTCACCACTGAGTGTGATGTTATCTCTGTGCATTCATATATATATATACATGTATGTATGTATATATACATGTATGTGCATATATGTATATATGTGTATAAATATTATATATATATGGCCTTTTTATATTTACATAAATTCCTTCTGTACTGAGGTTGAGAATTTTTATATAAAAGAGTGTTGTAGTTTGTCAAATACTCTTCATGCATTGTTTGAGAAGGGTTATGTGATTTTTATCC
Source organism: Hippopotamus amphibius kiboko (assembly GCF_030028045.1). Lineage (NCBI taxonomy): Eukaryota > Metazoa > Chordata > Mammalia > Artiodactyla > Hippopotamidae > Hippopotamus > Hippopotamus amphibius. Next base: position 89,658,761 of record NC_080188.1, read on the forward strand.
TTCATTTTGTTAATATGGTGAATCATATTAGTTGATTTATGTATAATGAACCATCCTTATATACCAGAGATGAATCCCACTTGGTTGTGCTGTGATCCTTTTAATATGCTGCTGGGTTTGGTTTGTAGTATTTTGTTTAGGACTTTTGCATCTACATTCATCAGGGATATTGGCCTGTAGTTTTTTGTTGTCATTGTTGCTTTTTTTTTTTTTTTTTTTGGTGGCATCTTTATCTGGCTTTGGTATCAGGATACTGGCCTTATACAGTGAGCTGTGTTCCCTCCCCTTCTAGGTTTTGGAAGAGTTTAAGGAGGTTTAAAGTTAGTTATTCTTTAAATGTTTGGTAGAATTCACCACTAAAGCCTTCTGTTCCTTGGCTTTTCTTTGTTGGAAGGTTTTTGATTACTGAGTCAATCTTGTTACTTGTTATTGGTCTGATCAGGTTTTCTGTTCCTTCATGACTCGGTCTTGGTAGGTTGTATGTTTCTAATAATTTATGCATTTCTTCTAGATTTTACTCCTTGTTGGCATAGAATTGTCAGCTCTTATGGTCCTTTGTATTTCTGTAGCATCAACTGTAATATGTTTGTGCCAAATATTCCCTGTACAATTATAATTTACCTAGAGATTTTATCTCATTGGTATTATAATATGTGAATATTTTCCTTAAGGGAAGAGGTAACATCACACAGACTGGGCATCAGAAATTCTTAGATCAAGTGAGTGCTTACTCTCTACAAGCCAGGGGCCACCTGGGGCCACCTGGGACAATCTCATGAAACCTTAAAATTAAATTATTTGTAAGGTCTCATACTCAAATATTTGAGCCACTAATTTACAACCCAACTGGCTGACAAATTATAGGGCAGCATAATAAGTAGTTAGGAGCCCAGAGCTTGGAGTCCACCTGCCTGGATCAGAATCCCAGCTCCACCAACCATGGCTTCTAATATTTAGTCAGCTGCTGTTGTAAAATGGGTTTTCCAGAAACAGACATTGAGAAGTCTGGTGTGCAGAGTATTTAGGGATCAACGCATATGAAAGGAAGGGGAAGCAAGCAGGATTGGCAGAGGGAGAATCAGAGTGTGTGATGCAGGCTTGACCAAGGGGGGCTATGGATGGAGCACCCATGCCTGTCACAGTTGCCCCATGATGTGGTCAGGCCTTTCAATCTTTTTTGATTCATTACTTGATATGGAATTCCCTGGAAAGGATGACTCCTTGGGCAGGGTGGCTCTCTGCAGCTGGAGGAACAAGAAGGATATTGGTGGTGCATTTTATCACGGCTACCTGACCCTCTCAGGGCTCATTTGACAAGTCGTGATAACAATAGAATTTACCTCCCAGGGTGTTGTGATAATTAGATTGATTATTGTATATAGTGTTTATAACAGGGGTGGGGGACACAGAGTAAGCTCTTGATATACATTACTGAGGATGAGGATACTGATGACAGTCTCAGAATTTTTGAGCCAACAGGGAAGTTGGAGTTCATTCAGTTCAATAGCTTCCAACATTCTGCATGTATCAGAATCACTTGGAGGGCTTGCTAGAGCACAGGTTTAGCCTCCAGAGTTTCTGACTCAGTAGGTCTTGGCTGGAGCTTGAGAATTTGCATTTCTGATAAGTTTTCAAGTGATCCTGATGTTGCTGGATTTGCCATCACAGCTTGAGGACCACTGGTCTAAATGTTTCTTTTTCAATGGAGATCACACAGGTTATGATTGGCCGATGTGCTGTAGTTAGGTGGTAGCAGAGGTGGGATTATATCTGGAATCAATAGTCCCAGTCCGCTGGTTTCCTACGGTCTATAGCATCTACAGTTATCATACCAGCATTGAAATGGCTTCTTTTTCAGAGCTGATAGCATCTGCAAAGGATAAAATTATTTTGTTTGTATTAAGATTTTTTGAATGTGGCTAATAGCATGTATAACGTCGGAATCAGCACATTTGTTCTATGAATTCCTGCAGGTAATTACTTTTATGAAATAATTCCTGGTGGTACATTTCTGCTTTCCAGCACTCCTGGAGATATCTGAAGTAAAAGACAAGAGATTTTACCATAAAATCTAATTAAGAGAAAATACTATGTAGCATATATCCAACTTTAATGTACTTTGCAGATGGGAGTCATGAGTGTTCCTGGGTCACCTGAGACTGTGGAGCACATTCATGACACTTGCAGGTATCGCAGTGTTGTTCTTTACTGCACTGTCATCTGAGACATTGGAGCCTGCTTGCTTCTCTACTTCTCTTCCCAACTTTCTCGATCCTCCTGGCAGATGTGCCATCCATCTCTCCTCTCTGCCCCCACCACATACCCAATATGCATTCTGAATAATCTTGCTGGGGACCAGTAGCTCTCCCCTTCTTTTTCTCTCTTCCTCCACTTGCATGTGGCTCATGCGAGCCTTGGGAAAAACCAGAACTGCACTTGCTAAATTGGTGTCTCCTCTCTCTGCTGACAAAAGACAAACCTCTTATTTGTTCAGGCTGCAAACTGGGCTGCCTTCTGAGATGCCACGTAGGCCTTGACATCCTGCATCCTCTGGTCATGATTCTGCATCATGGAATGGGGCTGATTCTGCCAGCAGGAGGGGAACTGGGTCATTTTCTGGGGGGATCATCTTTTTGTTTTTACACGTTCCTGAGTGTTCAGGATCTCTTTTCGTTTCTTCCCTGGGAGCCACCTTCACTTCTTTTAGGGTTTTTCCTCCCCGTCCTCCCTCCGAGGACTGCATGCTACTGCATATTTCTCCCCTGCAACTCACTTATATAAAATGGATCTTTGTAGTGAGCATGAAAAAAGGTATGAACTTATATTTTACTTTTGTTCAGCTTCTTATTTGAAATCAGAACAGATGGTAATTGAGGAGTCAGAGGGCGTAATTTTAAACTGTGCCGAATGGCTCAGGCTGGCTGAAGAGGGCTGAGGATGGAGAGAAGAATCTTGGGGTCCCCAGACCCTGAATTGACCATCAGCTACTTTGAATTTACCTGACTCTTCCTTTTCTTTTTTCTTGCCTCATGAGGTATACAAAGAAGAACTGACAAAAGAATTGGCTAAATAACTTGCAGGGTCCTGTGCGAAATGAAAATGCAAAGCCCTATTTAAAAACCATTAAGGATTTAAGATGGTGACAGCAGTGTGTGACCAAGCGCAGGCTCTTCTGATTGGGCCTTAAGTGACTGCAAAGGTTGTATCCCCTTAAAATTAGCCTTGGGTGACAATCAGAGCCTGTGACCATGTGTGACACTGGCTACTGGGCCAAAGACTTCAGGTAAACTTGCCTTTTCTAATTTGTGCATGTCACCCAGCCAGACCTTTCTTCTGCTCCACCTCACTTGTCTTGAGCTAGGTCAACTAGAAGGATTTGGGGCTGCTTTGGCCACTGTCCTTAAACTGCAGCCTAAAGGAACTTCAGGGCAGAATATTCATAATATAACTATTGTCCAAACATAACACCATCAGCTGGAAACAGTTCCTCAAGAAGCAAAGGTGAAAAAGAGACAATAGTCTTGAGACAAAGATCTGCTCAGACTCTTATCAGCCTAGAGCATGGAAGGGGATTTTTTTAAATTAATTTTTTTTGGCGTATAGTTGCTTTACAATGTTGTGTTAGTTTATGCTGCACAGCAAAGTGAATCAGTTATACCTACACATATATCCACTCTTTTTTTGATTTCCTTTCCATTTAGGTCATCACAGTGCATTGAGTAGAGGTCCCTGTGCTACACAGTAGGTTCTCATTAGTTATCTCTTTTATACATAGCAGTGTATACATGTCAAAGGGGATTTTTAAGTTCACTTTTCAGCTGAGTTCACTGGGAAGGAAGACCAGGATTGAAGAACTGATTGTGATATAGATGTGGGCAGCACACCATGTGCTCTGTGAGTCAACAAAAACTGAACAGAATTCTTGTCTCAAAATTTGCAGTGAATGCATAGGCTTTTTGTCCTCTAACAAAGCACTGTAGAAATGCCCGAGGTCAAGGGAGGAAAGAGAGCCCATGAAAGTGATATGAATAGTGATGGTAACATCCTCGTACTCTCACGGTGTCCAGGAGAGAGGCTGGCCCTTGGTCTTCCTCAGACAGGTTCCTGAAGTTCAGCAGAGAAAAAACAAATATAAAACCTGCTGGTACATGGGCTGACTCAGTGATTAAGTGCTGCTAGTGCACAGCTCTAGGAGTTTTAGGAGATGAAGGTGGGAAGAAATTTCTTACAGAGTTTTATAAAATGATGAAATTAATTCTAAAGGGCACCTGAGATCATATATCTTGATTCTGTTGTCCTGTTCACAAGTTATGCTTGTTGTAGCTTATAAGTAAGAAGCAGTCCACATAAGATACGGATATTTCTTTTCCCTTAATTTAAAAATAATTTCTAAAGCAGTTTTCGAGAAAGAAAACAAGATGTTTAGAGCTGAACTCACTGTTTTGTGAGCTACTGATGATCAGAACTTTGATTTCATTGTTTTTATTATGGCATACATTGGAAGGAAGGAATGAAAGGATAGAGGAATATTTCGTTTGGTCAGAAGAAAAGCCAGGGTCCCATCTGAATATTCTCCTGATTCCACTGAATTATTCCAGTATTCCAGGGTGAGGAATGTGGAGAGGAAGACGTAAAACATCCTGGTGGAGATAGGTGGAAAGGCTCAGGTTGGAAGGTTCTCATCAATCACAGGCAGCTCTCAGAAACTGAGCCTCTTCAAGCAAAAAGTGCCTCCACTCTTGTTTTTATCTCTAATATGGCTTCTTTCCTCAGTGCCATTGGGTGAATGAAAGGAAATGAACTTTGGAGTATTTTAATTTAATTACAATACACTGCAGTGAGGGCTGGAACACTCCATAACCAGCTACACTTGCCAACCTTGGCAATTTATCTGCAGTTTCAATTCACAGGTCAAGTTTTAATCTCTGCAGGTTAGCTAATGTCCCTACCATCTCAGCAAAGTCCACAACCAAACGTAACCTGTAAAAACAGCCAAGATAGCAGAGTAAGAGTCCAGGAAGAAGGGGAATGTAAAATGTTGGAGTTTTTCTTAAAAATGAAGTGTGGCAATATCATGACATGTTTTAGTCTTAAAAATATACAGTGAATTGTACTATATCATAGCAATTATTTTATTCTAATACTTCTAGGGTTTATTCTCTATATGTGTTTTAAAATTAATTTTTATTGGAAATAGACTAAAGACCTAAATGTAAGACTGGATACTACAAAACTCAGAGGAAAACATAGGCAGAACACTCTTTGACATAAATTGCAGCAAGATCTTTTTTGATCCACCTCTTATAGTAATGAAAAACAAAACAAAACAAAAAATAAACAAACGGGACCTAAGTAAACTTAAAAGATTTGCGCAGCTGAGGAAACCATAAAAGAAATGAAAAGGCAACCCATAAGATGGGAGAAAATATTTGCAAACAAAGTGATCTGCAAGGGATTAATCTCCAGAATATACAAGCAGCTCATGCAGCTTAACATTAAAAAAAACAAACAACCCAATCAAAAAATGGGCAGAAGACCTAAATAGATGTTTTTCCAAAGAAGACATACAGATGGCCAAGAGATAGTTGAAAAGATGCTCAACATCACTAATTATTAAAGAAATGCAAATCAAAACTACAAAGAGGTATCACCTCACACCAGTCAGAATGGCCATCATCAAAAAATCTACAAACAATAAATGCTGTAGAAGATATGGAGAAAATCCTACACTGTTGGTGGGATGTAAATTGATTCAGCCACTATGGAGAACAGCATAGAGGTTCCTTAAAAAACTGAAAACAGAGCTACCATATGACCCAGCAATCCCACTCCTGGGCATATACCTGGAAAAAAACATTCCAAAAGATACATGCTCCCAATGTTCATTGCAGCACTATTTACAACAGCCAGGACATGGAAACAACCTAAATGTCCATTGACAGAGGAATGGATAAAGAAGTGATACATATATACAAAGAAATATTACTTAGCCATAAAAAGAATAAAATAATGCCTTTTTCAGCAACATGGATGGACCTAGAGATTGTCATCCTGAGTGAAGTAAGTCAGACGGAGAAAGACAAATACCATATGATATCACTTATATGTGGAATCTCTATACCATATGTTCTTGAATTTAGATCTAACTGAAATTTTGCTTTAAAGAATGAAATAGGGATCTGTCATTATTTTATAGTAGTTGCTTTGTTGTGTTTGTATCACTTTGCTTTGTTTGGTTTACAGGATTTAATTGTTTTGATCTTCAAATTATTTGTAATAAACATATGGGTCCAGGCTTCCCTCATGGCTCAGTGCTTAAGAATCTGCATGCTAATGCAGGGGACATGGGTTTGATCCCTGGTCTGGGAAGATCCCACGTGCTGCAGAGCAACTAAGCCTGTGTGCCACAACTACTGAATCTGTGCTCTAGAGCCTGTGAGCCACAACTATTGAGCTCATGTGTCACTACTACTGAAGCCTGTGCACCTAGAGCCTGTGCTCCTCCACAAGAGAAGCCACCACAGTAAGAAGCCTGTGCACTGCAATGAAGAGTAGCCCCCTCTCTCCACAACTAAGAAAGCCCATGTACAACAATGAAGACCCAATGCAGCCAATAAAAAAAAAATCTGGGTCCTCTGGATCTCCTGGTTCAGCTGTTTTGACTGCATTAATTGTCAATTAATCAAAGTAGCTACCTCTTAGTTTCCTGAACCCACTTCTGTATAGGATTTTATTTCCTCCTCAATCTTATCCTCTCTCTTTTAGTCTCAGAAGATAAGATGCCCTTTCTAATGTTTAAGGTCAGTCTGTCCTTTGATACCATCCTCTCTCCTTCTCCAGGAACTTGCTACACTAAACATTCTTTCTTTTGTCTATATCTTCAACTTTATCATCTCTAAGGGTGCTTTCCTTTCAAGACTGTAAACTTGGTAATGGAGGTGTGTTTTACTACTTTATTATCAGAAGTCTGGAGTTTGTTCTTTACACTTTAACTCGTGTCCAGGAACAGGATGGCGTTCTCTTCCTAACAACCAAATCCTCTTCAGGGCACTCTGTTTAGGAGTTGAGATTTAAAGAGAATCTGGTGCAGCTGAGGAACAGAATGACCATACAATGTGGACTAGAATTTCTCTGGCCTTACAAATCAAAAGGTTATCACAACTATCTTCTCTTACATGGATTTCAGAACCTTATCCTGAATTCATTGGAATTCTAGACAGGGAAAACTAATCAGTAAAACTGATCTATGGTGGGAAAACCCCAGAACATTGGTTTCCTCCCAGGAGGGAGAATTAACACAGAAGGGGAATGATGGAATTTCCTGGGATAATGATAATAGTTGATATCTTGATAGGTTGGGTTACACAGGTACATACAAGTATATTCACCCTTCAGACCTTTTTATATCTACCCAGAGAGTTGTCATCTCTAATGCTCTAAGTGCCCTTTCTGAAGATCAGAGTTTTAGTGTGTATTGTTTCTCTCAGCCTGAATAAAATTTTAAAGCTTTTCTTGTAGAGGAGTTCTGCTGGCAATGGATTCTCTTAGTGTTTTTTTTTTTAAATATGAAAATGTCCTTATTTCATCTTCATATTTAAAGAATACTTTAACTAGGTATAGAATTCTTAGTTGAGAGTGTTTTTTTTCCCAGCAATTAAAAGACGATGAGCCACAACCTCTGTTTGCCACAGTTTCTCATGATAAATTTAGAATCATTGCTTGCCTGAATGTAATACATCACTTTCCTGTGGCTGCTTTGAAGACTTTCCTTTAACTCCAGTATCAGCCATTTGCTTATGATATGCCTGGGCATGGTTTTTGTTTGTTTGTTCGTCTGTCTGGTTTTGTTTTTTTGTTTATATGTTGCTTGGGTTTTACTGAGTTTATTGAATATGAAAAATTATGTCTTTCATCAAATTTGAGAAGTTTTGGGGCATTGTCTTCTCCCCTCCACTTTTTTTTTCTTTTTTAGAAATAGATCTTTATTTCTGCAAAATTGTTTGTATCTTTTATGGGTTGGTAGATGCATGTATGCATATACATATCTTACCAAAATATCTTATAATATGTAATTATCTTACATATTTTACAATGCTTATCTTATATAGCCAACCAATTAAATATAAAAAACAACTGATTAGGAGCTTCCTAGGTGGTGCAGTGGTTAAGAATCTGCCTGCTAATGCAAGGGACATGGGTTTGATCCCTGCTCTAGGAAGATCCCACATGCCGCGGAGCAACTAAACCTATGTTCCACAACTACTGAGCCTGTGCTTTAGAGCCTGTGAGCCACAACTATTGAGTCCATGTGCTGCAACTACTACTGAAGCCCATGGGCCTAGAGCCCGTGGTCCACAACAAGAGAAGCCACGGCAATGAGGAGCCCACGCATCACAACGAAGAGTAGCCCCCACTCACTGCAATTAAAGAAAGCCCACACACAGGAAAAAAGACCCAACGCAGCCAATTAAATAAATAAATAAATTTATAAAACAACAACAACAACAACAACAACAACAACAAAACAACTGATTAGATCAATGGTTCTCCAATGGAGGCAATTTTTTCCCCCACCCCAGGGGAACTTGGTAATATTTGGAGAGGTTTTTTATTGTCAGGGGCATTGTCTTTTCAAATAAGCTATATGCTTCATACTCACTGACATATATACATTACCAACTGTAAAATAGATAGCTAGTGGGAAGTTGCTACATAACATATGGAGATAAACTTGATGATGGGTGATGACTCAGAAGGCCAGGATAGGGAGGGTGGGAGGGAGTCACAGGAGGGAGGGGATATGGGGATGTATGTATAAATACAGCTGATTCACTTTGGTGTACCTCAAAAACTGGCACAAGAGTGTAAAGCAATTATATTCCAATAAAGAGCTTAAAAAAAAAGAATATTAAAAAAATGGGTCATGTATTTCTGTTTGTATGTTGAATAATTATGGATTTTCACTAGGCTTTGTGAAAGTTATTTTGTGTAAACTGTCAATTCTGCTATATTCCTTCTATGAGAGTTTTATCAAGCAATTTACTTGCCTGAACTCAAACTTAAAACTCTCTTTTTGGTGGAAGTTCAAATCGTATTTCAATTCTTTTAACTTAGCTGCACTGCTTTAATTCTGTTTCATGCCTGTATTTATGGGGCAGCCATAGACTTTGGCAGAAATTATGTACATTACATGATGTTTATGCTCTCTGTTTCTCTCTTCACAAGACTTACCCCTTTATTTTCTAGTATCAATAGTTTTTATGAACTTCATCTTCTTTCTGGCCAGAAATATGAGTTTTATGTCAAAGTTTTAGTCACTTTACTTGGTGCCTTCTTCATCCAGCTTGCAAGTTGAAAGCCATAAAAAAATGTAAATATCACCAATTCTTCTTCCAATTGTCTTCCCTCCAAAATTTGCCTGCTTTTTTTTTAAAAAAAACCAAAACTCTCCAGTGCCTTCAGGTCATTATTTTATTTTATTTTGCCCACACTTCATAGCTGATATCTGCAGAAAGATTGGGTCCAGTAGGGACTTACTTAGCTGTGTTGGAAGAAGTACTAGTTTTATTTTGAAAACAGTATGGTAACCTTAAACCTTTCAGAGTTTAGGACATTTAAATTCAGTCCAGCTGTAGGTACACTGCATTTAATATTTTTTCTTTGTATTTAATTTTTGTTAGTTCGATTAATATGTGTCTTGCAGTGTTTATCCTTGGGTTTATCCTGTATGGGACTCTCTGTGCTTCCTGGAATTGGGTAATTATTTCTTTTCCCATGTTAGGGAAGTTTTTGACTATAATCTCTTCAAATACTTTCTCAGAACTTTTCTGTTTTGCTTATCCTTCTGGGACCACTATAATTCAAATGATGGTGTGTTTAATGTTGTCCTGGAGGTCTCTGAGACTGTCCTCATTTCTTTTCATTCTTTTTTCTTTATTCTGCTCCATGGCAGTTATTTTCACCATTCTATCTTCCAGTTCACTTATTAATTCTTTTATCTCAGTTATTCTGCTCTTGATTCTTTCTAGTGTATTTTTCACTTCAGTTATTGTGTTGTTCATGTCTGTTTGTTCTTTAGTTCTTCTAGGTCCTTGTTAAATATTTCTTGTATGTTCTCAATCCATGCCTCCATTCTATTTCTGAGATCTTGGATCATCTTTACTATCATTACTCTGAATTCTTTTTCAGGTAGATTGCCTATTTCCTCTTCATTTATTTGGTCTTGTGATTTTTTACCTTGCTCCTTCATCTGCAACATATTACTTCATCATCTCATTTTGTATAACTTACTTTGTTTATGGTCTCCTTTCTGCAGAGGCATAATTCCTCTTGCTTCTGGTGTCTGCCCCCAGTGGGTGAGGTTGGTCCAGTGGCTTGTGTAGGCTTCCTGATGGGAGGGACTTGTACCTGAGCTCTGATGGATGGAGCTGAGTCTTTCCCCTCTGATGGGCAGGGCCATGTCAGGTGGTATGTTTTTGGGTGTCTGTGAGCTTAGTATGACTTTAAGCAGCCTGTCTGCTGATGGGTGGGGCTGTGATCCTGTCTTGCTGGTTGTTGGCATGAGGTATCCAGCACTGGAGTTGGGTGCTGCTGGGCAGTTGGGTGGAGCCAGATCTTGGTGTCAAGATTGGGACCTCTGGGACAGTGCACACTGAGTAATATTCCCTGGACCTGGGAGTTCCCTGGCAGTCCAGAATCCTGGACTTGGCACTCCCACCCCAGAGGCCCAGTCCTGAACCCTGGCAAGGGAACCTAGAGCCTGCAAGCTGTGTGGCACCACCAAAGAAAGAAAAAGAAAGAAAGAAAAACAAAGGAAAAGAAAACAAACAGATAAAAAAACCCCAAGACAAAAAGCAAAAACAAACACAAACAAACAGCAACACACACAAAAGAAAACAAACAAAACCCAAGACAAATGATAAAAACAAAACCAAACTAACAGAAACAAACAACAAAACAAAACCAAAAACCAAAGTAAACAAAAAATAAGGGAACAACTAAACAAAAGAACCCCAAAATGAAAACAATAAACACTAAACTAACAAAAACAAAAAATAAAAAACAAAACAAAAATAGAAAGCAAGCTAAAAAAAGCAAACATAAAACAAACACATGAAAATGAGGAAAAAACAAAAAAAAGATAAAAACCCACAAAAACCCACAAAACCCCAAAGAATGAAAACAAGAAAAAAACTCAAAACAATAAAAAGTAAAGTAAAACTAGAAAAATAAAACATGTAAAGTTTAAAAAATAAGCACATTAAAAATTTAAAATTAAAATACAATAAAAACAACTGAACAAAATGAAACAAAGAATAATAGTAATACGAATATTTTCCTGGGGCCTCCTCTGTCAGTGTCCTTGCTCCCACAGTGAGCCACAGCCAACCCCCACCTCCTCAGGAAGCCTTCCAATGCCTCTAGGTAGGTCTCTGGACCTGATGTGGGCATTGTGGTGACAGCACAGACTCTGAGCTGGCCCAACTTCCATGTGTACTTTCCCCTAAAATCCACTGCTGCTAAAGCTAGACCGGACTTAGCTGTGAGAGCACTTGTTGTCCATTCAGATGTTCCACAAATGTAGGGTTTACCAAGCACATCATGGGGATTTAATTTGTGGCTTGTGCAGCAGCATGAAGAGATTTCAGTTCCTCTTCCTTAGTAGCACTGCCCCTGGGGCTCAACTTTGGTTTTGACCCCACCTCTGTGTGTGTGACCCTCAGGTGTCTGTTCCCTGCCAAGGCAAGAGGAAGCAAAAGCAGTGGCTGATGGGGGCATGCTTACTCACTCAGGCCAGGGAGGGGTATGGTAGCCACAATTGGGGTGTGTGCAAAGTGCCTGCAGTGGTAGAGACCAGCAGGAAGTTGCAACAGACTGTACCATGCTTACTCTGGTGGGAGTCCCTTTCAGTGCCCGTGGAGGCAGAGGCTGGTGTGTGGGGGTGGTGGTGGCCCCGCCCTCTGTGCACCTGTCAACAATGGCGCCTGGTTTTCTAGGCAGACCATGCTTCCTCTAGGAGCATTCCTGGTTGAGCAGCCCTCCTCCCTTCTCCTCTGTTGTATCTGTGCAGCCAACAGTGGTCCTCTCCCTGAATCTGCTCTCCCAACACCACACTTTAGCACTTGGCCCATGCCAAGATTGGTGGCTTCCCGTCTTAAGCTGGGGTGCCCAGGGCTGATTTCCATGGAGGCTTTAGGATGGGCGGTGCTCAGAACCCTGGAGCCCATGCGGCCAGAGGAGGCCTTGGCTTGAGGCACAGGCCTGCTCAGATGGGAGCCCCTCCCAGTGCCCTCAGAAGCTGAAGAAGCCAATGGGCTGGGAAAGGGGTTGCAGTGGTGGCCCTGCCCCTTGCATGCCACTCAACGATGACGCCTTGCTTATGTGGGGTCCTGGGCTTTTTCTGCAAACTTTCCCTGTTGTGGAGCTCCTTAGTCCTGTCCCTTCAGGCTGTCTTCTCACAGCTAATAGCCGTCCCCTCCCTGGGTCTGCACTCCAATCCCTACTTTCCAGCACTCAGCACCTCTCCACTGCTGGAGACACACACCTCAGGCTGGGATGCACAGAGCTGCAATGTAAACCATGTCGGCAGCTCTTACTTTGTCCTGCCTTCCACAGACCATCTGCTGCATTCTCCTTTGATCCCCTGAAGTTTCTTTTCTGTCCCAGCTGATTTCCCTACCGTGAGGGGGTTTTTCTGAGTGTGGGAACCTCTCCTTACCTTCAGCTGCCCATCAGCCGTGCCTGTCCCTTTCTGATTCCTCTTTTCTTTTTTACTTTCTTTCATCCTACTTGGCTGTGAAGGGATTTTTCTTGTCCATTTAGGTGTCTGAAGTCTTCTGCTAATGTTCAACAGGTGCTCTGTGAAAACTGTTCCATTTGTAGATGTAGTCCTGATGTACTTGTGAGGAGAGAAAAATTCCATGTCCTTCTATTCTGCCATCTTGATTCCTCCCCCTCGGTACACTGTCGATACACAACAAATGTTTGTTGAATGAGTAAATGAACGAAACATCTGGTCCAGTTCCTTTTTCACTGAAATAAGTTGTCTGATCTAATTAGATACACCGACTTTTTGACTTTTGTTATTCTGTAGACTTTTGTATTCTGTATTCAGTTGTGGACTTGGCCAGAGGAAGCAGTGATTTCTGTTCATCTGCAAGATGTTTGTTTGGTGGATTCTGACTTTACTTAAACTAACATTTCTGAGACTACTTGCCACTGTTTCCTAGCAGTGGAAATCAATCAACCAGAAGAGAAATACACCTTCAGTTTTGGAACAATAAGATAAACACTCTTTGTTTGTCATCGCTCTTAAGAAACAGATTGAGAAGCAAGTCTCTTGGGTAAATAAGATTGCTTTAGCTTCTAGTAAAATAATGAAACAGGTGCTTTGTAGAAAAAATGACCTGCTCACTTAAGTGTTGTAAGGGACATGAAATATGTACAAATCAACCATATATAATTATGAGAAACTAATTTGATTGCTTTTCCAAAAATAATTCTATTACTGAAGTAGTAGTCAAAAGAAATAGAACAGATGCTTGATCCAGTACCCCATAAAATATTTTACTTAGCCACATATGCATGAATTAAAATTGATTTTTATGGATGTCAATTCAGAAGCCACTATGCTGTATAATTGAACCCCAAATTACTCAGAAGATTTATTTTTCAACAATACTAGGTAACTTGCAATGGAGGAATTTTATGGAAAATTGGAAAAAGGAATTAGCAGCCAAGATTTGAAAACATATATTTCTTATGGGAATATTTAAAATCTAGGAGCTTAAGTAGTGTTTTAAAAATATTTGCTTAATATTTACTCAACAGAGCATGTTCCTATATAGAGAGATTTAGTCCTCCTTACTAAAGGTAAAGTCTAATCCCTCCACCCTCCTACTCTTAGTATGAATGGACTTAGTGACTTTCTTCTCAACAAGAAAATATAGCAGGAATTATGGTAAATGGCTTCCAAGGCCAAGCCATAAAGGACAATGCTTCTGCCTTGCTTACGCTTCAGTCACTTACCCAAGGGGAGGCCAGCCATGGTGGCATTAAGATACTTGAGTGACCCTACTGAGAAGTCCTTGTGTGAGGAACTGAAGCCTCCTGTCAACAGCTAGCACAAACTTACCAGCCATGTAAGTGAGCCTGAGTCAAATCTATTTCCTAGCAAGCTCTTAGAGAACTTCGGATGACTGTGGCTCCCAGGTAAAACTTGAATAAAACCTCTTGAGAAGCCCCAAGCCAGAACAACCCAGAGAAGTTACTCTTGAGTTCCTGGCCCACAGAAACTATGAGACCATAAACATTTATTGCTGTTTTAAATGACTGAATTTTGAAGTAATTTGTTATGTAGCAATAGGAGGTCACAACATCTAGTTTTCCATTAATTTTCATTTATACTTAGAAATGGCTTGAGTAGGACTTCCCTGGTGGCCCATTGGTTAAGAATCCACCTGTCAATGCAGGGGACATGGGTTCGATCCCTGGCCCAGGAAAATCCCACATGCTGTGGAGCAACTAAGCCCATGCATCACTACTACTGAAGCCCGCACACCTAGAGCCCATGCTCTGCAACAAGAGAAGCCACCGCAATGAGAAGCCTGTGCACCACCACAAAGAGTAGCCCCCACTGGCTGCAACTAGAGAAAGCCCATGCGCAGCAACAAAGACTCAATGCAGCCAACAAAAATTAATTAAAAAAAAAAAGAAATGGCCTGAGAGCTTACTTACATTATATTGTGTTTAACTAGATTTTTTACTGCCTCTTTTTAGGTTTGGAGGCCAGTTTATTCAAATGAGGGTAGAGATTCTCTCTGTATCTCTCTGACAGAGATTGTGTGTTGGGGAGTGGGATGGGTAATGCTGTTGGTGGGGTGATGGTGGTGGGAGAGAGAGGGAGAGAGAGAATATGTTAAAGATAGAGAGGGGTTAAAAGGAAGAAAAATGATGTCCTTGAGTGGAATGTGGTTAAAGATGAAATGTGTACCTGAGGGACAGAGTAGAGATGTTAGCAGGACAGTCAGGACATAAAGTCTAGGGCTGCTCTACTGAATAGCTACATCACTGATTAATTTCATATTGTGCAGAGCTGGGTGCTTTGCTTGCAGGGAGTCAAGATGGGGACTAGATTTAAAAAAATAAAGCTCATTTTAAGGGTCTCCATGCATTGGGATGAAGATCAGGAAAGCCAAGGGACCAAGGCCATTCCAATGGTCAGCGCTCCCTCCCTTGGCTTGCTTCTCTCTGGCCTACAGGCCAGAAGCACAGGTTCTCTAGTCCTCAAGCTGAAGGGAGCCAGTCCAGCAGGCTTTGCTAATCACCACCCACTGTTGGGCAGAGAGCCTGTGGGCTGGGAGAGTGGGTTGTCCACTCTGTGCCTATGCTGGAGCAAAAAGCCTGGGTGCTTCCTTGAGTGAGTGCGGTGTCCACACTGGGTGGAGGTGGCACCATGATTAAAATGTCCAATTTCACTATAAATGATCATCTGAAAGGAAAAGAAAATAAAACCCTAAATCATATTTACAGACAACCCACAACACAACACAAAGTTCCAAAAACTGTGTAATACAATGATAGCAAGGAAGGCGTTTGATATATGTCTGAAAAAGAAATTTACTCCTGCTACCTCTCCCGTACACTGTTTCATAAATCCCTTTTAACTTGTTTCAGATTTTTTCCCAGTACTCTAAACCCTACGCTGTATGAGCTGCGTGATTTTTCAACTTTTAAATGTGCCCTCTTCTCTTGAAAACAATGGGAGTATGTGCAGTTCCATGGAGATAAAACACTGGCAGCCTCTTCTGACTCCATGGGTGGGTGTGCAGAGACAGACAACTCTACACCTGACATCTGCTTCCTTTAATACCCTTCAGGGTCTTTGCCCTGTATTTCTCAAAACCCCTTCAAAATCATTCCAAACCACTTCAGAATTTTGGAGGCCAGTAAACGCTCCCATAGCATAAATAGTTGTTTCTGTTAAATTGTTAGACAGTGTCTAAGAGGAAGACAATATTAATATCTTTTCTCTTGTCCCTAACAAGCAAAAACTCATTAAGGCAATAGGTAAGTCATAGAAACCTTGTTCTCTGGTGTGCTTTTGTTGTTATGCTATTGGAAGTAAATGTCCCTGATGCTGTAGTTGCTGGTATAATAAAAACCTGAGTGGAGGATCGTCTTTAAACCCCAGATGCTAAGGGCTTCTTAGAGGCACCCCTTCGGGCACTGTGGACACATTGAGTTTTTGAGTTTTCTTGTGTTCTCACCATCTGATACTAAGGTCATTCTTCTCGGGGTCCCAGTGGCCACAGATCACCGTTCATGCAAAGCCACTGTGTGACAGGATCCAGAAGATCTGGATGAGGGCAGACCCCAGATGACAGAGGACCACGATTTACATCTGCTGCGTGCCTTGCCTCAGGTGCTTGGTGTGATGCCTCAATCCTGAAAGCTCTCGGAAAGCAAGAGGCAGCCACAGGCAAACAGGGGAAACAGAACAAATCTGTTCAATGTAAAGGTGTTTACTCTGCATCTCAACCTTAGACATGCTCCAGTCCCACTAGGGGAACAGAAGGGAGCTTATAGAAGTATATTTTGAGCAGAGCAGACAGAGGGTAGTGATTCTCAAAAGTCTGCTGTAACCTTCTGGTTCAGTGTTTGTTTCCCCGAGGGCAAGGGAGTGAGATTTTATATTTTTCCCTATGTAGAAGTTCACATCTGGATAAAGCATACCTTGACTTGTTGGGTGAATAACTGAAGAGATTGTTTGTTTCCAGGGTGAGGATAATTTTGGAAATCAAGATGTGTTGATTGATGATGGAGAGCTTAGTGATGTTGAGGAAATTTGTGTGTCAGTTGGACCCAGCTGACATCTTGATGACATGTAACTGACTTTGACATTTGTGGAAGAGAGTGATTAAGAGACCAGGCTTGGGAACCAGACTGTCTGGGTTTCAATCCCTCTTCTGCCATTGAGTAGGTATGTGACTGTTACCCAGACCAAGCTCATACTACTCACTGCACTACAGGCCAATAAATCCAGAGATAAGGTGTTGGAGCAAGGAGTAGCAACTTTATTCAGAAAGCTAGCAGACCGAGTAGATGGTGGACTTGTGTCCCAAACAACCATCTTGCTTGAGTTAGAATTCAGGCTTCTTTTATACTAAAAGGGGAGAGAGTAAAGTCAAGTATTTCCTGGTTCCCATCAGCCTCAGGAGGGGATGTGTTAATTTCTTCCCCCCTGCTGTCATTTACAGGTGGGTCTGGACAGGATGTTTCTTGTGAGCTAAACAAAGATATTTTAGCTTAATGCTTATTATGTGGGAGGCAGGGTTCCCAGAGATGGGCCATTAAGTGTAACTTAAGTTTACAGGCAACATTCCTTTAGTGATTAACTTGCAGTAGAATACAAAGGTTCTTCCCTATTACATGACCTTGAAGAGTTATTTAACCTCTTTGTACCTCAGCTTTTTCATCTTTGAAACTGGATAGATAATAAGAGTATCTATCTACTTCCAAAGGCTGCTATAAGCATTTAAAAAGCCAAGATTTGTGAAGGGCTCAGACTGTCTGTGGTCTATGGCAAGTTCTGTATAAGCATCTGTTCACACGTACATATAAATTCACAAAGACTTGATACTTTTCTAGCTATGTCATTGGCCAACTTTCATGACCATGGACAATCCTGTAACTTCTTTAGCTACACTTTAGTCCTTCATTTATACAGATTAGGAGTAGACTAAGCTCCATACTAGCTGTTCAAGTTTGTGATTCTGTCTTGGTGTTTGGAACTGGTAGTAAAGACATGAGGAACACCATGGAAATAATTATTGGAGTTCACAATGAATCATCTGCAGAAATGGGTGGAGATAATTCAAATGCCTTTCTACTCACCCAGTATGTGAAAGCACAGGATGGTCTGTAGGTGATCTCAGATTCAGGAGCTTCTCTACATAGGAATCTGCTGGATAAAAGGAACACACAAGCTGGCATCAACCATGAGATACTTTTCAATTAAAAATGAAAACTTGATGACCCAGACTGTGTAAAGTCTGGTTACAGCTAAGATAAGGAAATATCTACACCTTAGAAGAAAAAAAAAACCCAAGATTTAAAATAGCAGGGAAGCTTAGCCACTGTCCACACTGAGTCAGGTGTGCAGGTAAGATACAGATTGTCCACCAAACTTCCACTGATGCCTTCAGGTGATACCCTCAAGTGATGCCCTCCAGAAAGAGACTGTAAAATGAGACAGCTGAGCAGAATTTGTTTTGGTTTTTATTAAGATAAATTCCACAATATTTGGAGAATTCACATCGTGAAACTAACAAAGCTTAAATTCTCCAGTTGGGTAGAAAAAGAGATACAACCAGAGATCACACCATTTCATTGCAAAAAAGAACAATGTACCTTATAATGTATACCTTAAATCAAGTCAGAGTATCTTTAGGATTCTTAAAATATTTTTCAGTTTTTATTCTCCCTTTATTCTTTTGTTGAATTCAGAGGTGTGTTTTGAGTATAACCTTAGCTCTTGCTGGTGAATTTGAGCTCCTTGCAAAGAAAAGAACATTGCTGAAAGAGCCATAAATAAACAAGAAGTCAGTGTAGATTTGCAAATATCTCCTCGAAAGTCTAAGGGTCACTGAAGTATTGGAAAATGGAACAAAGGAACAGTTGAGAGAAAGAACATCAACAAAAAATGAAAACTTCAAGAAGAAGCAGAAATATTTAAATTAATGTCTACTGAAAGGGTCAAGGTGTTATAAGAACCACGCAAAGTAGAAAGGTCTTTGAGAGAGAAAAAGGCACAACAATAAATAAAAAGGAGAGTCGTGATAAGACTGTAAGTGGATAAGGCTGTGAATTTACTGTTTTCTAAACAGGCTGATTTTCAAAACCTAGGCAAGGTCTTTACTATTAGAAAGTCATGAAGACTTTTAAGAAAGCCTGGGATATTGTATTCAGTTTGAGGCATTTCCCTGCCAGGAGGAAGGCAAACAGAGATGAGAATTAAGAGGAAAAAAAACACACACAATAAAAGTATTTCAGGGTCTGTGGAGGATTGACTTTTCAAGAGAAAGTATGAATAAATAGAATAAATAATAGCTTGATTTGCAAAGTCTAAAGAGAGGGAGTTGAAATTGTATGAGTCTAAAATTTAACAGAGGAAAATCACAGAGTAACAGGCAGTGCCTCATTCAAATCCCATAAACTTATTTAGTTATCACGGTGATTCTCCCACTCACATTAGGGTTTGGACATTTATTTGTCAGTATTTGTGTATACGGAACATTTGTACACATGTACATGCATCCATATACACGAGTACTCAATCTTCTTTGCCTTTTTTCCTGCATTTTATTCTTGAGTTGACCTCTGCGACCGCTGAAAATGGTGCTTCTTATATGTTTTCTGAAGAGATTTAAGGAACCCACACCCTTGGCTGAGCTGAAGGTTGCCCATCTCAACTCTGGCTAAAGTGACCTGCTATTATTTTTCCATCAAAGTGTACAATACAATCTTTTTAAAGGCATAGCTCTGTTTACAGTGAACTATTGGCGGGGGGCGGGGGGAGGTGTGCTAGTCATTACAATATTAAGGGAATTAAGCATATGCTATTGCTTTACTCTCACTGTACGACAGATGAGAATCTCAGTAGAAGACTGAGATTCACTGAAATAAATTATTGAACACATATGAACAGGTAAGAAGCTCAGAATATATAGATTTAATATTGTTGCAGCTAAGCTATGACTATGTCCTATTCAGTATTTTCTATTTATTACCCAGTCATTCTTTTCCCTGCCCTATATCAAGGCTTTTACATAGTAGATGCACAAAACAAAAAATTATTCGCTTCAAATGCCAAAGATTTTAAAGACAGAAAGGTCCAGAGAGGCTAGGCTGTTGATTTCTGATGTTTTTAGCCTTATTTACAATCCTTTCTGCTGTGTAAGCCATAGATTACCTTGTGCTATGGTTGGGTAGCTATGGATGGGAGCATCCTGCCGAGGCTTAAGCAAATGTTGTTTTGTGCCGCCAGCTGGGCTTCAAAAGGTGCCAGTTCCCGTGTTTGTTGCTCACTAGTATTTTTCAAGATAATATAAAAATTGTCATCTCCTCTGTCAGCATGAAATCATTAAGATTCACCAGCACAGAGATGTTTTCCTTTGCCATGCATTTCACCATTTTATGGGAAGCGGTTTTCAAAACCCTGAGTTTAATGAGATGAAAATGACATTTAATGCGCGACAGGTATTCATAGAAGCTATCACAACTAAGTAGAGGCGAATTGACTCTCTCGGAAAGTGCCGGTTACAGTCTGACGACTGAATTAAACGCGGAACGAAATGAACGAAGGCGGCAACGTGTCCCAGTGACCAGCAGGGGTCACTCGACAACCAGAAAACGAATAGGCGGCGCGTGCCTTCTGGAGGCTGAACCGCTGTATGGAAGATGTTCCGGTGTGAGACAGCAGGAAGCCCTCCAGGGACAGAACCCACTCAATATCCTAACTGAAAACTGAAAAACGGAAATGCACTTCTCAGAAACGACGTTTTCCCCTAGGGGCCAGCTCTGGAGCTCTGCATGGAATCGGTGGGGCTGGAGTCCTAGAGGATGGAAGAGACCCAAGGGGAGAAACTTTGTGCTGGATTGGATGCTATTGATCCGACTTCAGAGATGGAGAACAGAGAGTCCAGCCTCCAGGCAGGCTGCCTTTGCCATGTTCAAGTGCAGAACATTAAAAAGTTCCTGACCCCTTGTGTTTCAAAGGCTTTTCTAAAATGCATTTTTAAAAAGTTCAGATGGCCAGATTTTAAAGCAATGATTCTTCTATTCTTCTTGCAGCTGCTCTGTATTCTCTTTCTCTTCAATGTCTGCCATAAAAAAGGTGTGTTCTCATTGATGCTTGGTCTTTGGATTCCTGAATCATTCTCTGAAAGGATCTTAAGAGGATGGATTAATTGTAAATGTAGCAGGAAATATTCCTGAGAATGTGCTGTGTTTGGCTCTGCCCTGAGTGCTCACTGGCCGTGTTTATGTCTGATAACACACAAAGAGGCCCTCTGATGTGGACACCACTTTAAGGATGATGTCAGAACTTCACAGTTGAGCTTCACAGAGAGTTGAAGCAGAACCCGGATTTGGTGGATGTGTATTCTCAACACCCATGCTGTTTGACTATAAATCTCAGGCCAGAGGAGATAAAGGAACTTAAAATTCAACGGTTCCAATTACCTGCCTGATGCCCAGATTCCTTCCATGGCACCTCTATCAGCTGGTGGACTTGCTCTGGTTACACATGACCATGATGGGGACCCGTGGGCCTTTGTACATTGCCAACTGTAAGAGATGCCTTATGGTTGACTGGAAAAAATCTCAGCTCCTAGAGGGTCAATAAAAGAAGACTGATTTCTCTTCCCCTGACAGTACTTTCTGCATTTGAAGGGCATTATTCAGAATTTCCCATGTGTTCGCAGAGAAACAGAACCTGCAGGAAATATATACACGTGTTGTTGCAATACAAAAAGAAGTGGTTTTCTCCATTGATATGGAGGGAATGAACTAGCAGTGGGGGAAATTGTTGCAATGCAAATAGAAGTTATTGTTCTTTTTTATAGAAAATATCTTAGTGTGGCACCAAACGCATTTATTAATAGTTCTAAACCTTTTGTTTATCTGTGAAAGGAAGCCAGAGTATAGTAATTAATGTTTCAGTGTCTTATTTTATTTGGGGGTAACCTAGCTATCCAATAAGTTTCCATCATTTAACTTGATTTAGCACAACTCTAAATTTTAAGTTGCTGAATATTTGGAGAAATTATTCTGAAGTAGACATTCTTAAAACATAATTATTCCTAAAAAGTTCACCTAAAGCTCTTATCTCATTCGTATTTTCTTTCCTTAAAGGTTTCTTCACCTGGAGTTACTTTTCTTGCTGATGAATTTGCAACAGATAGCTTATATTAAACCTGGGCACAATATTATAATTAATGTTGATAACTTTAAAAACATGTCTCTATTAATTAACAAACTTAAACATTAATACCAGATATTAATTTAATATTGACTATTTCCCAGTTCACATAAACCTGAAATTTATTTAGCTTAATTTCTCTTGTGTTTAGAATTATTTGATTTGTAAGCACTTACTTTTCTTTAAGCTAATTAAATAGAGCTCATTTACAAGTTAACCTCAGCAATATTATCCAAAGATACATACTTAGACATACATGTCTCTTGGTCCCCCCACCCCTCCACTTTTTTTTTTTTTCTTGGCTTGAAGTTCTACTAACTAACCCAAGGCTGAAATCTCAGGCAAAGTGGGCTGTGATTGTATCTAAAGGGCATGGTAAGAGTTAACTTCAAGCTTTCACCTAGGCATATTTTTGTTCTCTTAGGGTCAGAATTCTGAAAAAAAAGTAATTCAATAAGCTAGCTTTTTCTGATTGTACATGTAAAAAGAACCCATTTTGTAATTTTTTTAAAAAGTTTTATTTTAATCAATTTTTTCCAGACTGTAAAGAATATTGTGGCCATTCAGTGTCAAAAAAAAAAAAAAAAATCATATTTCTTTTTGTCATAGGACCATAGCTATAGGCTGACCAGTCATTTAAAATTTTTTCCCAAGGGCTTCCAGATGGGGTGAAACCTTAGAGGAAGTGCTTTCCATTTTTACATGAGCAGTTGATAACAGGCCTTAGGTGTTAGTGCGTTCAAATCAAAACATAAACCTTCACCTCATCAGCTGGAAGTCACACATACATATAAATTGTAAAAAAGAGAAACATGGTGGAGACCCACCCAAGGTGATTTCTGAGTCCCACTCAACCTGCGCCATAGCCCCCCTACAGGGGGTGATTTGTTACAATGGTCCTGTGGAATGCAGGTTCCAAGTTGTAATAAGTTTAGGGAGTGAGCAGCAGGATGTAACTCACATAGAGTTAAGGGTGATAGGTACCCCTGTGTAATTTACACAGTATCAGGGAGTAAAATTTGTAGTAACAAATCTAGTTACCACAGTTAAAGTAAAACAAGGAGTGATTAACGCTTTCAGGCCAGGTTATCTTTCTCCTCTGGCCTGTTTGCTATTCTCTTTGTTTTCCTCTGCTCTCAAGAGGAAGAAGAACAATCACTTCTATTTGCATTGCAAGTTTCCCCCACTGCTAGTTCTTCCTTCCATATCAGTGGAGAAACTCACTTCCATTTGTACTGCAACAATTTCAACCCATAGGAAATACAAACCTCTCTGTGGAGATTTTTTATAAGAATTGGCTCACCTGATTATGGAGGCAGAGAAGGTCTATGATTTGCTGTCTGTAAGCTTAGAACCAGAAAACCTGGTGCTGTACTTCAGTCTGAGCTGAAAGCCTGAGATTCTGAGGAGCTGGTGGTGTGAGTCCTAGGCTGAGTCCAAAGGCCAAAGAATAGAGGACTCTGAAGGCAGATGTCCAAGGGTAGGGGAGGATGGATGGTGCAGAGAGCACAAATTGGCCCTTCCTGCCCCTTTGTCTTCCATTCAGGCCCTCAGTGAATTAGATGTTGTCTACACACATTGGAAACAATAGTATTCTTTCCTCAGTCAACTGATTCTGAAGCCGAATTCGGCCTCTGTACCCTGATGCTGAATGAATCTCGGAGACAGAGTGAAGTAGAAAAGAATAGCTTTATTGTTTTGCCAGACAAAGGGGGCCACTGCAGGCTAATGCCCTCAAAACTGTGTGTCCTGCCCTGGAGGGGGTAGTGAGGCATTTTCTAGTAATGGTTCAAAGAGGACATGATCAGTGTGGGGACATACTTCTGATTGGCTGGTTTTAAGTGGGAGTCAGTATTATCAACCTTATGGTTGCAACTGGTCTGGGGTCTACATGCTTGTGGGCAGCATGTAGTTAACTTCTCCCATCTGGTGGGGGTTTCAGTATCTGCAAATGCTCAAAGATATTGTTATGTGTATGTCTTCGCGGGGAACCAGGACCCTGCCCCAAGGCTGCACTATTGTTTCTTGACTTCTCCTCCCTTGTTTTTATATCCCCTCCCTTCCCTGGTTAGCAACTGTTTGAACCTGCTCATTGGAACTCAGGGAAGGTCATGGAGGCCTAATGAAGCTTATTTCCTGTAATCAAGAAATGAGGGACACAGAAAGGCTTTTGTGCCTAGGAGACCCACAGGGTCCTGCTCAGTATTAATTCCAATGCTAATCTCTTCTAGAGATATCTTCACAGACATACCCAGAAATAATGTTTTACCAACTATCTGGGTATCTCTTAGTCCAGACTATCTGAGACATAAGAATAACCATTACGTCCTGAGTCTTCTCTGTTAAATACATTGCAATCTCATAGAGATCTTAATTTTATTTTTTTAAACACGGTATCATTTTCAATCCTTCCTCCATCTGAATGACTCTCATCATCCACATTCTTCCTACATGAGGTCCCCAGGGTGGAGTGAGGTCAGCATATGGGATGTCTGTCATCTCTGTGTAAAAGATACTATGTTTCTATTGATGCCTGTTTTCTGAGAAACCCTCAAATTGCTATTTTTTTTCCTTCTGCTTCTTGTGTATTTTCTCTTTACTTCCCAGAAATGATGCTTTATTGCTTGGTCCTTATAACCAGATAAAAAACACACAACAATGTGATAAAAAATAACTTAGTGATGGCGTGTAACAGAAGGCAAAAATGCTTTAGTAAACATTAATCTCAGTGCTAGACGATGGTAGGATTCAACTTCTGAAACGTCCCTTGACTTTTCTTATAGCATCTCTGCTAACGGTGCTTTACAAATTATGGTGAACACACCTGGCTTGGTTGAAGTAATAAAGTTTACAGAATTAACACTAAATTCCTGGCCAGTTATCTCTATACTTTTACGAAAACTCATATTTAAATAACATTAGATGTATAGATTATAAAAATAACATGCTAAAGCCATTGCCTTCTTAGGAACAATTCACAAGTATGATTTAGAAAAACTATGCAGCTATCCCAAGAGAGTGCTTTGAACAAGTTGGAAAACAGAATTAAACAGCATGTCATGCAAAGTGGTGACTGAGTAAATGTTTCTTTTTTCTTTCTAAGGGACTCAGAGTGTTATGTGCAAACAATCTGAATAAGGCTGCCTAAGATGTCAATTCAAAGTTATTAGAGTCATTTTATAGGCATTAAAAAAACACCTAGTGTTATCTTTTCATTCTCAAGTTTCATAAGTGGACAAAATCTATTTGCACATGGTTGCATCCAGATGACATTAATTTTTAATGTGGTTAAACTCCATTTTAATGTATGACAGGATAGAAGCCATGATTAGCTTATTTTGAAAACAATCACTTCATTCTTCCCCATTATCAGATAACCCCTGGTGAAGAGAGAGCTTTCATAAAGTCTTCCTATATGAACTCTTGAATGGTCATAAAACTGAAGCTCCAAGCTTGACCTTTAGACCTCATGCTGACCCAAGGGAAAGTAGACCTTCTTCAGGATTTGAATTGAAAGATACTGAGCCAACGTTTGGAGGAGTCTTTATAGAGCTTAACTCACAGAGAATAGAAGATGGAGAATATGATTTAAGAAAATTTTCCTGCTGATGAAAGAAAGGAACTTCCTGACATGAGAAGGTCAAAAGAGAAGGAAAGAAGGGATGGAACCAAGTGGGACCTGAATATCTCAAAAGGAATCTAGTGCTGTAGCTCTTTGGGTCTCAAAGAAGACTGTCTATGTGATGGTCAAAACCTAAGATAAATTGAGAGGCATCCAAACAAAATAGAGATTTGTGTCCACCTGAAATCCAAAGAAGAGACACCCTTGCCAAGTGCCTCATACCACATGGGCAGCTTTAGAAGAAGAAGAAAGAAAGATGTGTGTTCTGAAGCAGTGGTGGTCTCACAAAATTGTACAGTTCCTGATATGGTGCAGAGAGGCCATTCATGCAGTAGGCAAGTCTGGGGAGGGAGGGCAGGTGTGTGGGGTAGCGAGGGAACAGGTCTGAGGTCCAGGCAAATGGGACATTATCAGACACAGCATAATCAGAGACCAGGAAAGAACTTGGTGTAGCTCAGAAGTTACAAATGCAGATACTAACAAGGGCTGGTATGTAACCAGGATGAGCCAGTTGTCTTACTCATCTTCCTCCTACTGCAGCCCTGAGTCTATTCTGGGAAGGAGCCTGGGTGAGCCTCCTGGAGGGTGAAACAGTGCATGGAACAGAGGCAGCCCCCCTGAGGCCAAACAGCCTGTCCACACAAGACATGAGTTGAGGTCATCTTGGACCATCCAGCCTCAGCCGAGCCACTGGCTGACCACAGAGATTAGCTCCACTGGCCCAGACTAGAGGAAGTGCCCAGCTCATCCAGAGGAGAGAAATAACAAATAACAACAAATATGTTTGACTATATTTAAATACTGAAAGGAGCCCTTCACTGTCTCATAGAACAGAGCAAAATTCACCTGTGTTTCAAGTTGTGTTCATTAGCCTGTCAAGGCAAGGGCTGAAGATAAAGTGGACTGACAATGTCCGCTTTATCTTTTTGGTCTTAACTATGCCAATTTAATTAAAATTCTCTGTCTAAAAGATTGCCTTTTACTTAATAAAAGGCATTTTAGTGTGCTTTTTGTTTGGCATCAAATAAAGAATATTTAGCACTTCTCACATTTTATAGAAAATCTTTAAGATCAGATGCTTTTAAAACTCACTGTGACAAGATATGTTAGCAAAATTTGCTAAAAAACAAAACAAAATGAATAAAACAAATAACATGAGCAATAACAAATGGTTGGTAATTTATTTTTATTTTATTTTTTTAATACATAAAATGCATATTTTATTCCAAAAAATATTTTTCCATTTATCTTATATACTGCCTATCTGGGCCATTTAAAAAAAATTATTGGTGTACAGTTGCTTTACAATGTTGTGTTAGTTTCTGCTGTACAGCAAAGTGAATCAGTTATATGTTTACATATATCCCCTCTTTTTTGGATTTCCTTCCCATTTAGGTCACCACAGAGCACTGAGCAGAGTTCTCAGTGCTATACAGTAGATTCCCATTAGTTATCTATTTTATACATAGTATTGTTAGTGTATGTATGTCTTTAAAAAAGACCCTTTATTATTAACCTCAAGTTTTTTAACTGGAAAAAATCTATTTGCACATTGTTTTAATGTAATATTACCCTGATGCTATTGATTTTACCAATTTATTTATTTATATAATTTTTATTGGAGTATAGTTGAATTAAAATGTTGTGTTAGTTTCAGGTATACGGCAAAGTGAATCAGTACATATACATATACATATGATGATATTAATTTTAACATAGCTAAACTCTATTTAAATTTGGGTCAAAATAAAAGCAACAATTTATTCTTAGAAATGACCACTTTCAGCTTTCACCACATTGAACAGCTTCAAACCTTAGGGAAATGAAGTTAATCATATATATTGATGAAGTGTTTATTTGCTGACATTTGTGGGACACTCAGAGCAACCTAATGGTGCAAACTTACGTTTATGTCTGGTCTGCCCTGGAGTCCAGAATTCCGCAATTTTAGAGATTACTTCCTAAAGGTGAAAGCATCTTAGATTTTCCCCATAGTTAAAGAGCCAGAGAAAAGCCTCAGAGATTGTCTAACCCAGAGGGTGCCAACTGGTCATTCCCAGGCCAAATCTGGCCAGCAGATATGTTTTGTTTGGCCTGCATAGTGCTGGCTCACAAATTTTAAAAATTTGAATTAGTTACATTGCTGAATTTTTGGAAATTGGATAATTATGTAGAAAATCTGCATTTCTAAATTCTCTTGAAATAATGTGGAAGATGTGTCAACAATGAGCCTGAAGGACGACAGTTTATTGAAGCTGAATACAGGTGGGAGCTGGCTGGGTCCCCACGGAAAGCACCCTCCCTGCTACCCGACATCCAGTTTGCATCACTCATCCACAGAACACACTCAGCCTCTGTAGGTATGTGAATGTATGACCCCAGATCTACTCCAATGACTTCACTTTTCAGGTAAGCAAACATAAGTTCAGACAGAAGAGACTTTGTCATCAGCCAGTGATGGACCTAAAAATAGGGTAGAAGTATAAAGCATTATCAGCTGTGGGTCTGATGTTAGCTCTCCTTCCCACCTGGCAGCTGGCTGAGGGGAGAATTGCCTTTGAATGGGTATGAGTAGAATGGAAGAATCTGGGCTTTTCCAAGACGGCAAGGCTGGAGGGCAGCTCAGGGACCCCATCATCAGTGTTAGACCCTGTGTGGTTAGGGGGTGGGGGCCCCAGGAGGCAAAGCAAGAGCTAGAAGACGTGGAGGGAGAGGAAAGCAAACATCTTTTGCTCCCTTAGGTCGCTCCCTGCTTACCATGTTGGGGTTATTAGCTCCACTGGGAAAACACTGTGCTACTGATTACGTTGATAGAGTTTGGAATTCATGAAAGTCTCACAAAAACACAAGATTCAAGATAATCCCGCTGATGGCCAAGTCTTTTTTTTTTTTTTTTAATTTTATTGATGTATAGTTGATTTACAATGTTGTGTTAATTTCTGCTGTACAGCAAAGTGATTCAGTTTTTTAATATATATGTGTATATATATATTCTTTTTCATATTCTTTGCCATTATGGTTTATCACAGGATACTGAATATAGTTCCCTGTACTATACAGTAGAAACTTGTTGTTTATCCATTCTATATATACTAGTTTGCATCTGCTAATTCCAAATTCCCAATCCATCTCTCTGCCACACCCCTCTCCCTTGGCAACCACAACTCCATTCTCTATGTCTGTGAGACTGTTTCTGTTTTGTGCATAGGTTCATTTGTATCAGGTTTTAGATTCCACATATAAGTGATATCATATGGTATTTGTCTTTTACTGACTTGCTTTGCTTAGTATGATAATCTCTATGTCCAACTGATGACCAAGTCTTGATAAAAACTATGTTTCCTAAAAGTTCTTTAAAAAGATGTTTAAAGTTCTAAATACTTCCTAGACATCTGTTTTCCCTGATATGCAGTCATTAGCCAAGTTCAATCTCGCAAGCATCTCTTGAATGTCAGCTTTCTCCAGTTTTATTCCTACTGTCACTCCTGAATTGAGGACACTCTCATTTCACCAGCCCCTGGACTGGTCTCCATGTTTGTGATGGGCTCCGTCAAACCTGCTCTGCTCAGACCCACCCATGCATCATAGAGCAGGAGATGAATTATCGCCCAGGCCCCAGCTGACTTCAGAGCTGTGTGATCACACCTGTGGGATGTCAGGTCGTGATTATGGGATTTGTGGGTAAATTTTCAGGATGTTCAGGTGGCTCTTTCAGTAATTTTACTTGGAATGCAGATGCTCAATCCAGGTAATAGATTTTACTAACGGTTTTTGCAGCCATAAAAGTTAATTCTGCTGGAGTATAAGGTACATATGGTTTTGGTAAATCCCTGCTTGGCACATCCCAAGGCCTGGCAAGACCTTCCTGTGGACACATAGCTGACAACCAGGGACATTTTCAATGAAGTGATGGGAGACTCACTGAACATACCACAGGCTAAGGTCTTCGGATGTCCTTTGCTGAAAATGCATCCTTTGAGCTCCTTAGAGCAAAAGCCACCTGTCTGTGTCAGTCCTCATCCTCACCTGCTCTCATACTACATCCTTGTGTATTCACTGCTCTCAACGTGCTTCCACCCAGCTCCTTCGCCACGTAGATAACAGAATCATGTTTTTAACCTCCTAAATCTAATTATGGCATTCCTCCACTTTAAGAATGCAGACCTATGATCTTAGGATAAATCCCATGTTCCTCACTGCTTTCTTACTGCTCAAGCCTCTTTCTACTTCTGTCTCCCTCACACATTAAAATTCAGCTGTACACAATTGCTTTTGATTCCTGAAATAGCCTTGATCTCTCCAGCCCATTGAATTTTGCACATACTGTGTTTTCCCTGCCTGGAATACATATTTCCCAACTGCTATGGACTCAATGTTTGTATCCCCCCAAATTAATGTGTTGAAACCCTAAGCCCAGATGTGATAATATTTGGAGATGGGGGTTTGGGGAGGTCACTGGTGTTAGATTAGGTCATGAGCATAGGGTCCTCATGAAGGAATTTATGCACTTAATAAGATGAGATAGCCACAGCAATCAGAGAAGAAAAAGAAATAAAAGGAATCCAAATTGGAAAAGAAGAAGTAAAATTGTCACTCTTTGCAGATGACATGATATTATATATAGAAAACCCTAAAGACTACCAGAAAACTGCTAGCACTAATTGATGAGTTTAGTAAAGTAGCAGGATACAAAATCAATGCACAGAAATCTCTTGCATTCCTATACACTAACAATGGAAGAGCAGAAAGAGAAATGAAGGAAACTCTCCCATTCACCATTGCAACCAAAAGAATAAAATACCTAGGAATAAACCTGCCTAAGGAGGCAAAAGATCTGTATGCAGAAAACTTTAAGACATTGATGAAAGAAATCAAAGACGACACAAACAGATGGAGGGACATACCATGTTCCTGGATTGGAAGAATCAACATCGTGAAAATGTCTGTACTACCCAAAGCAATTTACAGATTCAATGCAATCCCGATCAAATTACCAATGGCATTTTTCACAGAACTAGAGCAAGAAATCTTACGATTTGTATGGAAACGCAAAAGACCCCGAATAGCCAAAGCAATCTTGAGAAGGAAAAATGGAGTTGGTGGAATCAGGCTTCCTGACTTCAAACTATACTACAAGGCCATAGTGATCAAGACAGTATGGTACTGGCACAAAAATAGAAAGGAAGATCAATGGAATAGAATAGAGAACTCAGAAGTAAGCCCAAACACATATGGGCACCTTATCTTTGACAAAGGAGGCAAGAATATACAATGGAAAAAAGACAGCCTCTTCCATAAGTGGTGCTGGGAGAACTGGGCAGCAACATGCAAAAGAATGAAATTAGAACACTTCCTAACACCATACACAAAAGTAAACTCCAAATGGATTAAAGACCTACATGTAAGGCCAGACACTATAAAACTCCTAGAGGAAAACATAGGCAGAACACTATATGACATCCATCAAAGCGCCATCCTTTTTGACCCACCTCCTAGAATCATGGAAATAAAATCAAGAATAAATGAATGGGACCTCATGAAACTTAAAAGCTTTTGCACAGCAAAAGAAACCATAAACAAGACTAAAAGGCAACCCTCAGAGTGGGAAAAAATAATTGCCTATGAAACAACGGACAAAGGATTAACCTCCAAAATATACAAGCAGCTCATGAAGCTTAATACCAAAAAAGCAAATAACCCAATCCACAAATGGGCAGAAGACCTAAATAGACATTTCTCCAAAGAAGACATACAGATGGCCAACAAACACATGAAAAGATGCTCCACATCACTAATCATCAGAGAAATGCAAGTCAAAGCCACAATGAGGTATCACCTCACACCAATCAGAATGGCCATCATCACAAAGTCTGGAAACAACAAATGTTGGAGAGGGTGTGGAGAAAAAGGAACTCTCCTGCACTGTTGGTGGGAATGTAAGTTGGTACAGCCACTATGGAAAACAATTTGGAGGTTCCTTAAAAAACTACAAATAGAACTACCATATGATCCAGTAATCCCACTCCTGGGCATATACCCAAAGAAAACCATAATCCCAAAAGAAACTTGTACCATAATGTTTATTGCAGCACTATTTACAATAGCCAGGACATGGAAGCAACCTAAATGCCCATCAACAAATGAATGGATACAGAAGATGTGGCATATATATACAATGGAATATTACTCAGCTATAAAAAGGGATGAGATGGAGCTATATGTAATGAGGTGGATAGAACTACAGTCTGTCATACAGAGTGAAGTAAGTCAGAAAGAGAAGGACAAATATTGTATGCTAACTCACATATACGGAATCTAAAAATGGTACTGTTGGACTCAGTGACCAGAACAAGGATGCAGATACAGAGAATGGACTGGAGAACTCGAGGTATGGGAGGGGGCGGGGGGTGAAGGGGAAACTGAGAAGAAGCGAGAGAGTAACACAGACATATATAAACTACCAACTGTAAAATAGTCAGTGGGAAGTTGTTGTATAACAAAGGGAGTCCAACTCGAGGATGGAAGATGCCTTTGAGGACTGGGGCGGGGAGGGTGGGGGGGGCTTGGGGGGGGCGTCAAGGAAGGGAGGGAAGATGGGGATATGTGTATAAAAACGGATGATTGAACCTGGTGTACCCCCCCCAAAAAATAAATAAATAAATAAATAAATAAATAAATAAATAAATAAATAAAAAATAAAAGCAAGTTACAGAAAAAAAAAAAAAAAATGAGATATGAGATCTCCTCTCTCTCTGTGCCCACCAAGAAAGGTCAAGGGAGAATGTGAGCAGGAACAGGGGCCCTCACTGAACCAGACTGGCTCACTGACCTTGGACTTCCAGCCTCCAGCGCTGTGGGAGATTTTTCTTATTTAAGTCATTCAGTCTACGGTCCTCTGTTATAGACCTAACAGACTCAGGCACCAGGCTTATCGGCTTCATTCCTCTCTGTCTGTCAGGTTTTATCTGATAGGTTGTTTCCCTGAGATGTTTTTACGACTTCCTGAGTCTGGGTTGGTTACTTTTCTTAAGCGTCTCCACCTCGTATTCACTTTCACGTGGTTACTTCACTATATTATAAAATTTTACTTACTGTTCTGTATTTTCTACTTGATGGTAAGCTCTGTCAGGGCAGGGGTTGTGTCTGGCTGGTTCACAGTTTATCCTTAGCTTTTAGCAGGTGGTAACAAATATGACAAAATTAATAAATATTGGCTGGATAAATGAATAACTTAGGCAGCAAGAAGAAGCAGAGATATTTAAGAACTCAGTTAAGCAAACAAAAACAACAAAAGAAAACTTTTTACTTCTGGTAGTCTTTATCTTACATATTCTTATATCTTTTTTAAAATTTAATTTTATTATTTTTTAAATTGCAGTATAGTTGCTTTACACTGCTGTGTCAGTTTCTGCTGTACAGCAAAGTGAATCAGCTATATGTGTACATATATCCCCTCTTTTTTGGATTTCCTTCCCATTTAGGTCACAGAGCACTGAGCAGAGTTCCCTGTGCTATACAGCAGGTCCTCATTAGTTAAGCATTTCATACCCAGTGGCATATATATATCAATCCCAATCTCCCAATACACATACCTCCTCTTTCCCCCTTGGTATCCATACATTTTTTACTTACATCTTTAAAGACAACTTTTACTTGGCCATGGTCAGATGAAGTAATTGGCTGGTGAATTTGTTATGACCAGTCTAATTCATTTGAATTTCCCATCTTTATTTTCTACAACCTTTAAAAGCCCACACTTTAAAAACTCAGTAATAGAAGGGCTTCATAGATTGTGTCTTCCCAACAACTATATTTCTATATACATTAGGCAGTTACCCTTTGCAAGCTTGGGGATTTTTAGGGCCTGCAAGTGATTATATTAACCTAATCTCTAATCATTTCCGTTGGCATAAAAAGTCCAGCAGTTAGGAAGAGGGCAAAGGCCCTAGCAGCCTTTTCAGTACAATTTGGATGGATGCAGATGAAATTACAGAGTCACATTTTATGTACTGGATGCCATCCCAGTTATGAGCTTAGTCACATCCCAGAGTTCAGAGGGCTCAGAGACAGGGACTGGGGGAGGATACACAGATCCCAGGAATTATTCTGGGACAGAATAGACTTTCCTCTTCTCTGACCAACATGGAGACAAGCTCTGGAAATCTGACTGCCTATTATCTTTGCTTTACAAAGTTTTACACTTAGGCAGCTGATGGTGGGTGGGGTGGGGGGGGGGGTGGTCAGTGAGAGGCAGGGTTGGGGGAATGGCTGATTCAGATGCTGCAATTATTTCAGGACTGGAAACAGAATTGAAATGACCCAGATGGTTGGCCTAATGAAGCTGAACCAAAATCTATGCCAAGAGGAGC
This sequence comes from Hippopotamus amphibius kiboko, assembly GCF_030028045.1. Taxonomy (NCBI): domain Eukaryota; kingdom Metazoa; phylum Chordata; class Mammalia; order Artiodactyla; family Hippopotamidae; genus Hippopotamus; species Hippopotamus amphibius. The sequence goes on from NC_080188.1 coordinate 89,692,734, forward strand.
CAGAGCTGTTTTGTCTGTGTGTGTGGGGGGGGGGGGGGGGGGGTGGTGAAAGGAGGAACCAGCATGCATGCATGGTTGATTTTTGGCTGAAAAGGGCTTGGGATTGTAGGAATGAAAGTGCAGCAGGCTGAGAAGGATGTGCTTATGCAGAGAAAAGAAATCACAGCAAAACACACAGCCTTTTTCCACCCTGGTCTGGCCTCCAGCAGGCCTGATCCCTCTCAGTTCCACCCGTATGCAAAATCCACTTTCCTTTGGCCTGGGAAAAATAGACCATATTTCCTGGGAGTGTATGGTGCTTTTGGTGCTTTTTGGGGAAGGTGCTTGAGGTGATTAAGCAGAGCCAGGGGCATCCATGCTGCTGACTTGCACCAGGGCATTGGTCCAAAACTCCATCACTAGTTAAAAACACATATTGTGCTACATGCTGGAGTGATGGCCACAGTCACCTTGTCTGTGGACTCTGACTCATTGACCAACCCCATACCACTGCCAAGCTTAAGTCAAGAGTGAGGGTAGGGCTCCAGACCAACTCCACACCTCCCTGTGTTTTAGAATCATAAAAGGATGTTTTATTTTAACTACAGTAGTTAATATATGTAAATCTTTAGAACAATACCTGGCACATAATATATACTAATTATATTTTGGCTATTATTATTATTATCATTGTTATTATTATTATAAGCAGCTCTTTGCAGGAAACTGCCCTCAGCAGGAAGCCACTTTCCTTGTCATTTTAGCAATGCTATATTGTAATGAACTTTTAAACCAGACTCCTCCATGCTCTACTTATCTCAAGCCCTAGCTCACTTTTCAAATCTTTTGATTACACAATACCTTGCCTAACCTTGTTGGTTCTTTCCATAGATCAAAGAAGTAGAAATGAAGAATAACTAACAGATGACCAGATCATTCCCCTAGCCTCTCTTTCAGTTATCTCATGAAAAAACTGTGTGAACAAACTGCATGAGCAAGATAACATCTAAAGATCACTAAGAGTTGACAAGCCTGCACACGGTGGGGGATGGTGATGACTTTGACCCCCTATTTCCATGATTAACTGAGGTTACTTCCCTTTTTCCTTTAGAAATTTCCATGGCTGAGCAGAAATTTTGGAGTTGGTTTTTGGGAGACACTGAATCACCTCCCCCCCACCAGATTGCTGGCTTTTCTGATTAAAAGCAACTTTCCATCCACTCTGTGGTCAGTTCTAGCTTTTTTTTTTTTTTTTTTTAAATGATCTGAGTCCTAAGGGATCTTCATGTTTTATAACATATTTTTTATTCTATTTTTTACATTTTATTTTTATCCTTTTTATATATTTCTATTTCTAGCTAGCTTTTTATAGTGCTGAGTTTAACTCCCCTATCTTCTTTTCTTCTTTATCTTTAACACATTTCTGTTTTATTTCATTTTTTTCTTATTCTTTTTATATTTCCAGTCATACTATGCTCTTCTGTTGCTCTGTGTTCTATCCCTTTTTATTTTATTTTATTATACTTTTAATCAACATTATTGGTCAGCTCTGTTTCCTTGCTTTATTCTTCAAATGACACACTGCTTTGGCTTTTGTTATTAGGTTTTATCTTTATCTTAGTTTTAAGTTAGATTTAGTTTTGGGGATCTTCAGTCTATCTGGTTGTTCTCTTGCTCTTTGTTATATTTGCTTCCTGTTTCTATTTGGTCCCTATTATATTTGGTCCTTATTTTCACAATTTCCCTGGTTTTCTTGTTTGTTTTTGTATTGGATTTTTGCTGATTTTCTCATTGTCTGATTGCATTCTGGGGTTCTTCTGTCAGGTTATTCTAGTGCTTTCTGTTCTATTGGGTTCTGTTTTTATGTTTCTTGTGCATGTATGTGTTTCCTTGATTCAGTATTTGTTTGTTTGATTTATCCTTTTACCATTAGTCTGGGGCTTGGATAGTCTTTTTAATCCACTTTATTGCCAGGATGAGCGACCTCTGGAGACTGGATTCCTTGACCAGAAGTCAAGCCAGAGGCTCTGGTGAGGGAGCACTGAGTCCAGGACACTAGACCACTAGAAAGTCCTCAACCACAGGGAAGATTAACTTCAGAGAATTCTCATGGAGGCCTCTATCAGAGTCTAAGACCTGGCTTCACCTGACTGCCTGCAACTGCCAGTGCTGGATACCTCAAACCAAACTACAAACAAGACAGGAACACAAACCCACCCATCAGCATACAGACTATCTAAAGCCATATTAACCTCACAGATACCCTAAAACACACCACCTGACACAACCCTGCTCATCAGAGGGAAAAGACTCAGATCCATGCAATAGAAAGCAGGCACCAGACCCTCCCACTAGGAAGCCTACTCATGACACTGGACCAACCCTACCACAGGGGGCAGAGAGCAGAAACAAGAGGAAATACTACTGGGCAGCATAGGGAAAGGAGACAACAAATACTATAAATTAGACAAAATGAGAAAACAAAGAAACACCTTGCAGGCAAAGGAGCAAGATAAAACCCCACAAGTCCAAAAAATGAAGAGGAAATAGCCAAATTGCCTGAAAAAGAATTCAGAGTAATGATAGTAAAGATGATCTAAAATCTCAAAAAAAAAAAAAAATAGAGAAAATACAAGAAACATTTAATAAGGACCTAGAAAAACTAAAGAGCAAATAAACAGTGATGAACAATGCAATAACTGAAATTAAAAATACTCTAGATGGTATAAACAGAATAACTGAGGCAGAAGAACAAGTAACAAGCTGGAAGATAGAATGGTAGAAATAACTGTCACAGAGCAGCAAAAAGAAAAAAGAATAAAAAGAATGGAAGACAGTCTCAGAGACCTTGGTGACAACATTAAGCACACCAACATTTGAATCACAGGTGTCCCAGAAGAAGAAGAAAAAAAGAAAGGGTCTGAAAAAATATTTGAAGAGTTTATAGTGGAAAACTTCCCCAACGTGGGAAAGGAAACAGTTAATCAAGTCCAAGAAGCACAGAGAGTCCCATACAGAATAAACCCAAGGAGAAACACCAAGAGGCACATACTAATCAGACTAATTAAAATTAAACACAAAGAAAAAATATTAAAAGCAGCAAGAGGAAAGCAACAAATAACATATAAGAGAATCCCCATAAGGTTAACAGCTGATATTTCTGCAGAAACTCTGCAGGTCAGAAGGGAGTGGCAGGATATACTTAAAGTCTTGAAAGAGAAACACCTACAGCCAAGAATATTCTACCCAGAAAAAATCTCATTCAGGTTCAATGGACAAATCAAAAGCTTTCCAGACGAGCAAAAGTTACGAGAATTCAGCACCACCAAACCAGCCTTATAACAATTGCTAAAGGAACTTCTCTAGGCAGGAAATACAAGAGAAGGAAAAGACCTACAAAAACAAACCCAAAACAATTAAGAAAATGATAATAGGAACATACATGTCAATAATTACCTTAAATGTAAATGGATTAAATGTTCCAACCAAAAAACACAGACTGGCTGAATGGATACAAAAACAAGACCTGTATAAATGCTGTCTACAAGAAACCCACTTTAGACCTAAGGACATATACAGACTGAAAGTAAGGGGATGGAAAAAGATATTCCATGCAAATGGAAGTCAAAAGAAAGCTGGAGTAGCAGTACTCATACACCATGATCAAGTGGAGTTTATCCCTGGAATGCAAGGATTCTTCAATATATGCAAATCAAACAATGTGATACATCATACTAACAAATTGAAGGATAAAAACCATATGATAACCTCAGTAGATGAGGAAAAAGCTTTTGACAAAATTCAACATCCATTTATGATAAAAACTCTTCAGAAAATGGACATAGATGGAAATTACCTCAACAGAATAAAAGCCACAAATGACAAACCAACATCTTTCTGAATGGTGAAAAACTGAAAGCATCCCCTCTAAGAACAGGAACAAGACAAGGGTGTCCACTCTCACCATTATTATTCAACATAGTTTTGGAAGTGTTAGCCACATCAGTCAGAGAAGAAAATGAAATAAAAGGAATCCAAATTGCAAAAGAAGTAAAATTGTCACTCTTTGCAGATGACATGATATTATACATAGAAAACCCTAAAGATTCTACCAGTAAACTGCCAGCACTAATTGATGAATTTAGTAAAGTAGCAGGATACAAAATTAATGCACAGAAATCTCTAGCATTCTTATCCACTAACAACAAAAGAGCAGAAAGAGAAATTGAGGAAACACTCCCATTTACCATTGCGACAAAAAGAATAAAATACCTAGGAATAAACCTGCCTAAGGAGGCAAAAGACCTGTATGCAGAAAACTTTAAGACACTGATGAAAGAAATCAAAGATGATACAAACAGATGGAGGGACATACCATGTTCTTGGATTGGAAAAATCAACATTGTGAAAATGACTATACTACCCATAGCAATGTACGGATTCAACACAATCCCTATCAAATTACCAATGGAATTTTTCACAGATCTAGAACTTTTATGGTTTGTATGGAAACACAGAAGACCCCTAATAACCAAAGCAATCTTGAGAAGGAAAGATGGAGTTGGTGGAATCAGGCTCTCTGACTTCAAACTATACTACAAGGGTACAGTGATCAAGACAGTATGGTATGGGCACAAAAACAGCAATATAGATCAATGGAACAGAATAGAGAGCCCAGAGATAAACCCACCTTATGTGCACCTTATCTTTGACAAAGGAGGCATGAATATACAGTGGAAAAAAGACAGCCTCTTCAATAACTGGTGCTGGGAAAACTGGACAGCTACATGTAAAAGAATGGAATTAGAAAACTTCCTAACACGATACACAAAAATAAACTCAAAATGGATTAAAGACCTAAATATAAGGCCAGACACTATAAAACGCTTAGAGGAAAACATAGGCAGAACACTCTATGACAAATATCAAAGCAAGATCCTTTGTGACCCACCTCCTAGAATAATGGAAATAAAATAAAAAATAAACAAATGGAACCTAATGAAACAAAAGCTTTTGTACAGCAAAAGAAGCCATAAACAAGGCAAGAAGACAGCCCTCACAATGGGAGAAAATATTTGCCAACAAAGCAACTGACAAAAGATTAATCTCCAAAATATACAAGCAACTTAATACCAAAAAAGCAAATAACTCAATCCAAAAATGGGCAGAAGATCTAAATAGACATTTCTCCAAAGAAGATATGCAGATGGCTAACAAACACATGAAAAGATGCTCAACATCACTACTCATTAGAGAAGTGCAAGTCAAAGCCAAAATGAGGTATCACCTCACACCAGTCAGAATGGCCATCATCAAATAATCTAGAAACAATAAATGCTGGAGAGAGTGTGGAGAAAAGGGAACCCTCTTGCACTGTTGGTGGCAATGTAAATTGGTACAACCACTATGGAAAACAGTATAGAGGTTCCTCAAAAAACTAAAAATAGAACTACCATATGACCCAGCAATCCCACTACTGGGCATATGCCCTGAGAAAACCATAATCCAAAAAGACACATGTACCACAGTGTTCACTGCAGCACTATTTATGATAGCCAGGACATGGAAGCAACCTAAATGTCCATCAACTGATAAATGGATAAAGAAGATGTGGCACATATATACAATGGAATATTACTCAGCCATGAAAAGGAATGGAATTGAGTTATTTGTAGTGAGGTGGATGGACCTAAATTCTGTCATACAGAGCAAAGTAAGCCAGAAAGAGAAAAACAAATACTGTGTGCTAACTCATATGTATGGAATCTAAAAAAATGGTGCAGGTGAACCCAGTGACAGGGCAAGAATAAAGATGCAGATGTAGAGAATGGACTTGAGGACAAGGGGCTGGGTGGGGTGGGGTGAATGGGTAGCTGAGATGAAGTGAGAGAATAGCATTGAGATATATACACTACCAACTGTAAAATAGATAGCTAGTGGTAAGCTGCTGCATAACACAGGGAGATCAACTTGATGATGGGTGATGCCTCAGAAGGCTGGGATAGGGAGGGTGGGAAGGAGTCATGGGATGGAGGTGATATGGAGATATATGTATAAATACAGCTGATTCACTTTGTTGTACATCAAAAATTGACATAACAGTGTAAAGCAATTATATTCCAATAAAGAGCTTAAAAAAAAAAAGAAAATCAGTTTCTATTGAAAAAAAATCAACTTTCCTTTCTACCAACACTTGCCTCTCAAGCATTGATTTTTGAGCAGTGAGCAGCTGGACCTGAGTTTAGCAACATTATTGTTATTTGTTGTTTATTTAACATCTTAGCTGTGGGCCTTCCTGTGCCTTTCAAATGAAGGTATTTCTTTAATAAACACAAAGTGCCATTCACTGTCAGTTGAACAAGAGAGGAAATTGACTTCAGAACTGATATGTCAGCTATGTGCCCTTGGATAATTGAGAATAAGCCTTAGTTTCCTTAGCCATCAAAGAAAATTGTGATAATGCCGAGGAGCCCATCCCTCAGTAGGAGAAAATCATGTTTATTGCCCACCTATCTACTATGTGTTATGATCATGTGGAGTACTTTACATGTGTTACCTCATTTAATCCTCACAATTCACCTGAATTTGGCTTTATTAACAGAATGAAATTTATAGAACCCAAAAAACATTAAAAGTAGCAATTATTTTCATTTATTGAGTGCCTCATATGTGTCAAGCTCTCTACATACCATATATTATTATTTCCTCATGGTCACTCTGCAAGTTACAGTATTAACATTCAGATGTATGAGTGAGGCCACTGTGGCTCAGAGAGGGTCAGTAATTCATCATGGTCACACAGCCAGTAAGTGCCGGAGCAGAGATTTGAACTCACATCTCTTCAGTTCTTAAATCCATGTTCTCATGATTAAAATAGAGCTGCCATGTGAGGTTGTCTTCTTATTAAATAATATGGGCTCTAATCCTACTTGAATGAATCCAAGATGCACTTGCTTGGTAATAAATTCTATTGATACTACTCAAGGGCTAAGGTAATGAAAATATCCTAGGGATAATCATGTTTCAAACAGCACAGCTTGCTGTTTATGCAGAGGAAGAATAAGTGAGAAGAAACCAAATAGTTGAGGGTTTCCAAAGAAGAAGCGAAGGAAACAGTTTCTAAAATAGAGATGTGCTGTAGTTTTGGCCACAGTGAGGACATGCCTTTGTGTGTTGAGGGGAGGAGGAGAGCTTTCCTAGTACAGGTCTTGGGCTCTCCTCTGATAAGAGGAAAGCGCAGCACATATGGGCTTTGTCTCTGATGTGTGCAGGGAGGGGATGAGGCGTGAGAGGATTCAGTGGGGAGGGGAAGCATGACCACCCCAGACACCTGCTGTGGCTCAGTGGGCACCACCAAGTGGATTCCTGCTCCAGCCTTCTATGTGGGAAGGGATTGCTTTAGGAAATATATTGGGGATGAATGGCAAGATTTTCACTCGGGTTTGCATCTGGACCCCTGGCCCCTGCTGATGAATTGCTCATGGCGACAGTGTGTGTTCTCTGGGCTACACAGCAGGCTGGAGCCCCAATTCAACAACCCCAAGTGTGTTGTTTCACCTCACTAGACACTGAACATAACAGTGCTCCCCAACCTCCCAGGGATCCCATAAGAAATGGAAAGTAAATATGAATATCAGTGCTACAAAAATGCTAAGTACTGCCATCAGTCCTGCAGTGGATGGCAGTACATCCATCCAGTCTGCTGAATCTCTCTCGAGTGACATGAACACAGGGCCTCAGGATAGGACGTTCTTGGAGACACACAGCTTAAAACACAAAGCAGATTGTGTTGGGGGTCTGGCTCCAAGAAAGGAGACAAATGGGAAGAGATGAGGCTGTAAAAGCATCATTAATGCTGCCTCCTGGGCTCCGGAGAGTGTCACTCACATTCTGCAGTGCTTCAGCGCCTTTCTGTTTAAAAGTCACTTCCTCAGAGTGCACATTTTAACTTGCTTTTGTCTTTCTAAGCACAACTTATATTCTCAAGTTGAGTTGCACATTTCCATAAGAAGAATTGTGCTGGATGTGCAGAATAAAGATAGGGGCTGTTTCTGCCTAGTCTTCCTGTGTGCTGAGTTCAGACAGAATTGCTCTGCTGTTGGCAGTGATCTTGGAAGCTGCAGTCTACCGTGGGTTCCTAAATGGTTTTGGAAGCTGCTGGAAGCCACTGGAATATGCAGCAGAAGGGAAGCAGCTGTGCTTGCTGCAGGGGAATTCAGGGTGAGAGCTGCTGGCTCTTCCTCATATAAGTCACACTCACAGTGGCTCTGTGCTGATGGTGAAAAACACTACCTTCCAGTGGGATTCTGTTACATCCATCTTCAACACACAAATTGTGAGCTGTTTTCAACTGGGATAGTCACTCCTTCACTTGACAACATGTGTAGTTAACTTTTAAGATCTACTTAACTGTTTTTATTGACTATATGATGTGTAATTAGCTGTTTTAAAATTAGGATGGGGACAGACATTCTTTTACCTTCAAGATGGGATTCATTGATCTGATGTCCAAAGCTGGAGTATGACTGCTTCTGGAAACTTCCTTGTGCTGGTTTCCATGGCACTACTCTTCCCTGGCTATTTCTCATCAATTTCTTTTTGCTGGCTCAGACTGGACCTCCAAATGTTGGATGGATTCAGTCAGTGCTTGGTCCTTGATCCTCTTCTCTTTTTGAATCTTCTCTAATTAAATGTTGGGAGAGCATTAAATACTGATAACTCTTCAATGTATATCTTGACCCCTGACTTCTGCCTTGATTTTCATTTTCATGCATCCAACTCTCTGCCTGAGTCTCCACTTGAATATTGAATTAGAACCTTTTTTAAAAATATTTTTTTAAATAGATCATTTGTCCCTGCCTACCTCTTGCAACCTCATCTCCCTCCATTCACCCTCCATTTATCTCCTTGCTCTCTTTTCTACAGCGCCCTCAACCTACCTGTTTACACATTCACCATTGCCCCTTACTCTAGAATGTAAGCACCACAAGTGCAGAAATGTTATCTACTTCCCCCCTGTGTCTCTAGCACCTTCCAGAATACTTGGCACATAGCAGATGCTCAATAAATATTTGTTGAACGACTGAAAGAAAATAAAATATTTTTTAAATTGAAATATAGTTGATGTACAATCTTCTGTTAATTTCTACTGCACAGCAAACTGATTCAGCCATACATATATATATACACATTCTTTTTAAAAATTCTTTTCTATTATGGTTTATCATAATATATTGAATGTAGTTCTCTGTGCTATACAGTAGAATGTTGTGGTTTATCCATTCTTTATATATTAGTTTTCATCTACCAACCCGAAACTCCCAGTCCATCCCTCCCCCACCTCCTTCTCCCTTGGCAACCACACATCTGTTCTCTATGTCCATGTAAAATGGAACTTTCAGATGAGCAAGTCTAGAACTCAACCACTGATTTCTCTTTCCCCCAAGCTGTTTCTTGCCGAAGTCCTGCTCCAGCGGGTCCAGGAGTACCCAAGGGATGAGTGGCGTCGGCGCAAGGAAGAGACGAGGAGGCCTGTGTCTGCTATGCAGGATCTCTCTTTATTGTCAGAGCTTTGTGTGTTTATATAGTAAGCATATCTCAGAAAAAATCTTTTATGACAGAGCGTTCCTGAGTTTAAAGAATATACAATAAAAGACAAACCTCTCTTTTCTCCAGCATTTAGTAGCCTGAGGTGCCTGCCTTTTTCCACCAAGGAGTGGTGGGAGGGGACTTGGTGGGGCAGACACGGAGAAAGAATGTGTCAAACTCTGGTTCTTTCCTGGGGACATAGAAACAGGGAGGGGAAGTGGGTGGTAATAACCTAAACATTCCTCTCATTCCTGGTTCCCTAAATGGTGCCCCTCTTCCTAGAAATATTTCTGAGTTTCCCCCAGAGGATGTTCTTCCAGGGGACCTTGCTTCAGAGGGAAAGAACATTCTGGGCTAATCAAGATTCCTAGTAAGCATAGTATTACAAAGAAACAAAGAACAGAATGTAAAATGGATGGAGATGGTCTAGGGCCTGTCCTTGCGGAGCGGTCGCCTTGTGATTCTCCTGCTCCGAAATGCCCTTCCAAGGAGTTCTCGCCTTGCAGTCCTCCTTGGAGCCTGGTGACCTTGTCACAGCATTGGCTTGTCCAGATGGCTCCTGACAGTTTCTCTCCCATCTTCCTTAAAAACAACACAATCCATCAAGTTGTTCAGGCCAAACACTGAGGGGGTATCTTGGATTGCTCTCTTTTTCTTCTGTTCCTGTTCAACCCATCCACAAATCCTCCAAATTTGAATCCCAACACTTCCCACCATGTAAACTGCCAATAGCATGGTTCAGACTATGCTTATCTCTCCTTCAGGTTGTCTTCAAATAGCCTCCTAAATTGTACACCCCTCTACCAGTCTTATCTCTTATAGATTATCCTACACATAGCACAGGTGGAAGTTATCATTTATGTTTATTATTTATTTAATGTTTATAGAAGAGACTTCATGGAAAGATAGGCTTATTTCAGATCACATGGGCATAAGAATGAAAAAAGGACTTGAATCCAGTTCTCTGTAGTCCTAAAAAAGTAAACCTTTGAAAGGTTTTAATCCCATCACCTAATCATTTAAGTTAGAAAGTTTACTTTTAAGATTCTACTAATAATGGCTAACTATTATATAACACTTAGTATATGCTGAGCAGGGTTCCAAGAGCTTTACATAATTTAGACTCATTAATCTTACAATAACCAAATGGACTATAAGCTGTTCTTATTGCTATTTAATATGAGGAAACTGAGGCACAGAGCTGTTAAGTGACTTGCTCACAGTTACACAGCCAGTAGGCAGCAGAGGCAGAATTTAAGTACCTGCTTCCAGAGTTGTGCCCTAACCACTGGGTTACACTGACCCTCAACTGAAGCCATGAGTTAGATCCTATGTGATTCATTAGTCTGTTTGAGGGCATTTATTTATTTTTTTTGGACATTGGTTATTTTATCTGTTAGATGAATTGACTGTAATAACAAAAATTATCTATTACTTTACCAACTGTTTTTCAGGTACAGCTAAGAGGAGAATAGTAGGAACTTTTAGATTTTTGTCTACACACACGTGATCTGGGGCCCACATTTTTGAGCTTTAGGTGATATTTACCCCAGGGGTAGGCTCAAGATGAACTCCCAAATTACTTCAAATATTTTTCTATTTGGTAACATTTCCCCAAAAGGCTCTGTCCTGAAAGCCGCTGCAAGAAACAGCAAATCCTATTACATCTCAGTTTAAAACATAGTCGGTTTCTCTCTCTTGCATCTGTGCTGTGTGCTTAGCAGATTTATTTAGTCAGGAGAAAGTTCTGAAAGGATTGGCAATTTGAACTGAGCTTCGATAAACTGAAAGAATTTTGAATATTGAAGGGAGGACGTTTCACCCATGCCAGCTCCACACTATGCAATGTATAGAAACTATAAGCCTGTTTGCCATTAATCTAACTATTGTGATGCTAATCACTTTATATCCAAAGAGTACACACCACTAGTTCACCTGGGTCACCATCTGCACTGTAATATCACATCACCCAGGAGCAGAATTTCACTTCATTTCAATCCCTCCCTGCCTCTCCACCCACTCCATCCTTGTGAATAATTCTTTGCTGATAAGGGACCAGTATCATTATTGATTAAGTTTTGCCATCTCTGTTGGATGTGGGCAAGTCCTTTGCTCATTTTAATCTGTCTCCAGGCCGTGTTTTATGCTCACTATATTTTAATTTATCCTAAATTGTGTTGGCCTGATGCTGATATGAAGATCAAGGACACTCTCGGGCGTTTTGTTTGGAAAGTATGATGGTCCTGAAGGAGAAGCTTGGAGTTTCACAAACAGAACTTCTCCCCATGCCTGTTGCCTTGAAACTAGACTCATAAACTCAACCAGGAAATAAATTTCTATAATAAAACCTTTAATCTGCTTCCATCTTTAACTCAGGGTTGATTTTTTTTTTACCTCAATCCGGAACATGTTTCTCTCCCTAGGGTGCTCTGTGGTTCTGATGACCTCTGAAAACATCACCTCTTAAATTATGGTGAGTTCAAAGTTTTATCATAGGATAGGAAGATGATGCTATTTGCGGGTAGTATTTTATTTTGAAATAATTTCACACGTAGAGAAAAGTTGCAAGAATAAAATAACAAACTCCTGGGTATTTATTAACCAGATTCCCAATTGGTATGGTTTTTATCAATACTGTTACCAAGTCCAGGCTCACTTTGCTTGCTGCACAACAGGCCAGTGAATTGGAGAAGAGGTGTTCAGGCAAGGAATATGACTATTCAGAAAGCCAGCAGACCAAGGAGATGGCAGACTAGTATCTCTGAAAAACCATCTTATCGGGGTCTGGATGCCAATTTCTTTTATAGAATCAGAGAGGAAGAGGCTGTGAGGAAGTAAAGTAAAAAGGTAGAACAGAGAGGAAAGAAGGTGGGGAAGGAAAGAAAAAGGGGCATTAGTCTGTTTTTTAAAAATTTATTTATTTATTTTTATTTATTGGCTGCTTTGGGTCTTCCTTGCTGTGCATGGGCTTTCTGTAGTTGCAGAGAGTGGGGGCTACTCTTCATTTTGGTGTGCAGGCTTCTCATTGCAGTGGCTTCTCTTGTTGTGGAGCACAGGCTCTAGGCTCTTGGGATTCAGTAGTTGTGGCTCACGGGCATGTGGGATCTTCCTGGACCAGTGCTCAAACCTGTGTAGCCTGCACTGACAGGCAGATTCTTAACCACTGTGCTACCAGGGAAGCCCAGGGCCATTAGTCTTACAAAACACCTCTGGGAATGACCACCCTCAGTGAGGGGATGTGTTAATTTCTTCTTTCTTGCAGCCATTCACAAGTGGGCAGGGTAGATAGTCTGCCTGTGAGCTGAGCAGAGGCACTTTAGTTTAACATTCAGGCAGAGGGGCAGTGTTCCCTGAGGCAGGCCATCACGTGTGATTATAACAACAAAAGCAGAGAAAAGCAAAGGTTAAAGTCAAACAAACAGATCTAACATGGAGTCTGATTTAGTTCTTCCCTGATGAAATACCACATTTGCTTTTCATGCTATTTGAAATGACCATTTTTAATTCTCTGAATTCTAGCTAGTTCACAACCTGCGTAGGGCATAGAAGTCAAAATGTGAGGGGTCCCTGGATGCTAATAAGAGGAGGATTGGGGGGGGGGTCGAGATTAGAATTATTGGGGGGAAATGAAAGGGGTGGATCATTATTAGAGGAAACAGTAACAGAACAGGAACTCTGTTCTGGGTGTGTGTGATCCCCCGACAGGCATTCCAGAAACAGGGCACCAGCGACACTGCTTCTTCAGAGCTGCTCAGAGTGCCTTACTTTCTAAATAAGATTGAGTGTCCATTTTCCTGTATAAATAGGTGACAAATAGCACTATTTCTATTTAGGCGGCTAGAAATGATACAGAAAATAAAGTCCAGTGCAAATCACGGAGGTATGTAGGGCTTTGTTGCTGCCAACTGAAGACTCCTCTGAGGAGGATTCTGGGGTCTCCCCATCGACCCATGGGCCACACAGTCAGGGACTGTCTGTCAGGGAAGTGGCAGATTGCCAGTCCTCTTGGCCATGTCCACGCATCCTGATGGGTGCAGCCTGTGGCTTCCCTGCCTGGCCTGGGAGGAAAATGAGTGATGTAATTTGAATCGGCAAAAACCATGATTTTCACTTTAAAAGCGATCTTTTATTCTTGAACCAAAGCAAATTGAAATGCCCCGAGCCGGGGCCTTTTTATTCAGACAAGAACAATGAGATCAATTTCCAAGAGAAAATGAGGAAAAGGGAGAGAGAGAGATGGCAGCTGAGGTAATAGGCTGTAAAGCACAAAGTTTGAAATTAAATATTATGGCTTAAATAGTCTTGTAATTCAAGCCACCCCTTTTCTCCCCCACCTCCGCCCCCCTAATCTTGCATTAAAGAAATAAAACAAAAAAGCTCCTCTCTGCAAAAGGGAATACAATTTTTTTTTCTAATAGCAGAAAATTCTCTCTGCGACATGAATTTGAGCTATGGCAATTTGATTTCTATGGAGATAAAGAGGCAGAGAAGTTAACGTTGTTTGGGAGGGAATGGAAATCTGGTGCTGAGGAGGAATGGAGGGAGGAGGAAAACTTCACGCATGCTGGCTTATTAGAATGTGCTCTATTTTATCCTGTCTTCACTGAGCAGCAGAAGGGGTGTAGGGAGATTTTTATTTAATTTGGGAGCAATTAGGAAAGGGAAACCCAGCCTAAGTGATTTAAGACTGCTCATTACCTTCTGGTGGGCAGAAGGAGCGTGAATATTTTAAATGTTAAGATCAGAATATTTGTAAGTTTCACTTTGAAATTCAAGGGCATAGAAGGACTGGTGACTTGATTAACAGAGGAAACAGCCTTGTGCGCACAGCTGGTCTCAGCTCTGTAATAGGTCAGCGTCTGAACAGCAGCCTTTCTTAGTGCCTTCCTGGAAATAGATTCTTGGGAGCCAAGCATATTTTGAAAAAAGATAACCTTTGCAAATACCGCCCCCTCCCCCCCAATCTTTTACCTAATGTTATGATGGGGGTAGGTGTTCCTAGAAGATCTTGCTTGGCTATACTGTAATGACGACTTTAATTCTACACTTTTCCCAGGATGAATTACTGACATACCTAGAAGTAGCTGGAAGCCTCTAACATTGGTAATTTCAATATCATATGTAACAAGATGTCTTGGATTGCTCTGTACAGTGAATGCATCTTGATATAAGAGAGCTCACGGTTATTTCATTTTCTGGCAATAGCATCAGACTCTCTCCTTGATCAGAAGACACAGGCTGACCTGAATTTTCTAAAAAAAAAAAATATTGCTGATTGTTCTGTCCTGAGAATTTGTGTAGTTCTCCTTATTTAAAATTTAATTATAATTTTTTATTTTTTGGCCATGCCACGTGGCATGTGGGATCTTAGTTCCCTGACCAAGGATGGAACCCACATCTGCAGCATTTGAAGTGCAGAACTGTAACCACTGGACAACCAGGGAAGTCCCTTGTGTGGTTTTCTTTGTGGGTTGTCTGAAGGTCTTGTTCATCAAAGGTATTTTAGGAAAAAATAATAAAAATTAACACTACCTGGTTTAAGCAGCAAACTTTGGATTATCCACTTGATACAGAAAAGAGCAGACCAGCCTCACCCCAGGAGGACAGGAACCAGGGTCCTTAGAGACCTTCGAGCAGGAGCACATGATTCCTCTCTCTGAGTGCTGGCCTTCACAAGGCTCTCTCTGACTTCAGGCCCTTTGTCTAATTCTTAACCCCAAGCCCTCCAGCTTCCATCAGGGGTTCCCTTGAGGCTCTACAGCTGTGGCTGGGGGTGGGAAGGAGTCACAGAGGACACACATAGCCCCACCCACTGTCCCCAAGTGTGTGGAGGTTCTCACAGAGAATTGGAGCCTCCTGAGATGGGAAACCTCTTAAGAGTTGTCTATCATACCTGACTACTCTTTGTGTGTAGGAGAAACAATTTGTTATTTGAAATCCCAGGAGACTGTAGCCGCTTCTGAATCTTAGGGAAGTGGCTGAATTTCTCTTTGGAACAGATGAGCTGTGTAGCTGTGAAAAAAAGATAAGCTTCAGGAATGATTTGGAAAGTACAGGAATGAGAAAAAGAACTAAATTGCCTTTACCAATAAAACAGAAATTTGGAGGTTGCCAGGGACTGGACAAGAGAAGGACAGTCCATCTGTGATGAGGAAGCTAAGAATTTACATGGAGTTTACATGGCTTGTGGGCATGGTTGAAGGGGATTTGCAATATGGATGTCTTAAATACATTTAAAAAATAAATTATTTTATTGAAGTATAGTTGATTTACAACATTGTGTTAATTTCTACTGTACAACAAAGTGATTCAGTTATACGTATATATATTCTTTTTCATATTATTTTCCATTATGGTTTATTACAAGATATTGAATATAGTTCTGTGTGCTATACAGTAGAACCTTATTGTTTATCCATCCTATATATAATAGTTTGCATCTACTAACCCCAACCTCCCAATCCTCCCCTCCTCCTGCCTCCTCCCCCTTAGAAACCACGAGTCTGTTCTCTATGTCTATGAGTCTTGTAGATAGGTTTATTTGTGTCATATTTTAGATTCTACATATAAGTGATATCATATGTATTTGTCTTTCTCTGGTCTGACTTCACTTAGTATGACAATCTCTAGATCCATCCATGTTGTAGCAAATGGCGTTATTTTGTTCTTTCTTATGGCTGAGTAATATTCCATTGTATACAGGTACCACAACTTGTTTACCCTTTAGTCTGCTGGGCAGTGTGGCAAAGTATCTCTCCATCTGTCCCCACACCTTAGTAGATGTTTGACCTATGCCCCGTCTTCAGTCTGTTGGTATTTCAGGTATGGAAGGTGTTGGTGATGGAAGCAGTGGGAAGGATGGAGTGAAAAGATCCCTTCAACTTGGCTAATGGAATGCACAATGAGCTCTAAGCCAGAGCTGGGCAGGAGAAAGACAAGTGCTTCGTCCTCTTTTCTGAGGAATTGCAGTAGATTTTGGGAAGGACAGCACATTTTCCTCTTCAGGTGGGATACGAGTTTAGACTACGCTTACTTGAATTTCAAAAGTGAGACTAACTCTAGCTGAGTTTCAGATTGCATTTTTTTTTTTTTTTTTCTTTTGGCTGTTCAGCATGTGGGATCTTAGTTCCCTGGCCAGGGATCTAACCTGTGCCCTCTGCATTGGAAGCACATAGTCTTAACCACTGGACCACCAGGGAAGTCCCAGCCGAGTTTTGCGATAGAGACGAGGAGCCATATATATGTTGAAACTATATGATTGTGGTAGTATGTGGAGGAGTTTTCAGATTGTCCTTTAAAGGTTTCACTTGAGCCTAAAACCATTTATAGTTTCATTTTTCTCCGAGGGAACATGGCACGCATGCTGTGTGTATTACTGCAGTGGGGTAGGGTTTGGTAAGTCTCCCCATATGCACTTCAACCAGGAAAATAGTTCATTGTGAAGAATCTTAATGGTGCATTCTAGGGATGCTCTATTTTCTTAAAAAATTATTTTATTGACGTGTAGTTGATTTACACTGTTGTGTTCATTTCTGCTGTACGGCAAAATGATTGTTAAACATATATATATATAGCTTTTCAATGTGTGTATATATATGTATACATATTGTTTTTTATATTCTTTTCCATTATGGTTTATCACAGGATGTTGAATATTGTCCCGTGTGCTATACAGTAGGACCTTTTTGTTTATCCATTCTGTCGACATATACAATAGTTTGCATCTGCTAATCCCAAACGCCCCTTCCATCCCCTACTCTCCCACCTCCCCACTGGCAACCACAAGTCTGTTCTCTATGTCTGTGAGTCTGTTTCTGTTTCATATATAAGTTCATTTGTGTCATAGAGCTTCTCTCTCTCTCTTTTTTTTTGAAACAGAGGTGTGATTCCTACGAGTCCTCTGGCTGCCATTCTTGTGTTGGATGTAAACTCAGAGCAGAAGTGAAATAGGCTTGCAGAAAATTCAGGTTAGTAAGTTGTTCTGAAAAAATGTTTTGCTTCATCAGCTTTTAATTTTTCATTCTCTGGAAGACATTGAGAGTCTGGGTGCTATTTTTAAAGGTGACAAGAGAACCAGTTCCTGTTACTGATGTCTTCATTTATTCACTCATTCCTTTATGAAGCATGTATTTAATGCATATGCTGCTTTAGAAAGATGCCAGGTACAGAATGCATAAAATGGCAGACACTTAAATTAGGTCCTAAAATACTGAGATAAGCGCCAATAGAAGGCTGCAGAAACTGCTAAAGGGAACACTGAGTACAGTGAAATAAAATAGTTATGCCTATAAGGATCAGGACAGGATAAGAAGAGGAAGAGAGAATTTTGTGGACCCTTCAGTCTACCTTTCTTACCACTTATCAGAAAGGGTATCTTTCTTACTGCTTCTGGGCCATTATGTCACTTCTTTTAAGACACTTGTTTCTGTTATAGAAATCTCATTGTAGATGGTGGTTTGTTTTCTGTAACTTTTTTTTATTAGACTTGTGTGGACTAGCCTTAGGGCTGTGACCATAAGATATAGCATTGCCTCAATAGGAAGTTGTTTTTTTGGGTTTCAAATGAACCTTTGAAATAGAATTTGTTTCAAGTTGGAATTGTCTATAGTCACCACTATATAACATTTTAAATATGAATTCCTAGCCATCAGGATAAATTTCAAGAACAGGCTTCTAGAAGTGTAATTGTAGCTATGAAAAAATATTGTTTCTACTCTAACTTGGAAAGCCTGCAATACCACATTTGGACTATTGTACTACCATTACTTTAATTCTTTGTATGTGCATTAGACTGGAGAAAGTCAACATTTTTGAATTTGACCTTGAATATTATTATTATTTTTTAAAATAAATTTATTTATTGGCTGCATTGGGTCTTCATTTCTGTGTGTGGGCTTTCTCTAGTTGTTGTGAGCGGGGGCTACTCTTCATTGCAGTGCGCAGGCTTCTCATTTTGGTGGCTCCTCTTGTTGTGGAGCACGGGCTCTAGGTGTGCAGGCTTCAGTAGTTGTGCCACGTGGGCTCAATAGTTGTGGCCAGCAGACCCTAGAGTGCAGGCTCAGTAGTTGTGGCACACGGGCTTATTTGCTCCGCAGCATATGGGATCTTCCTGGACCAGGGATCAAACCTGTGCCCCTGCATTGGCAGGCAGATTCTTAACCACTGTGCCACCAGGGAAGTCCCTGAATATTGGTTTTAACAGTTTACCCATTTTCAATGACAAAAACCAAACAACCTTGTTCAAAGTGGGCAAAGAACTTGAACGGATATTTTTCCAAGGAAGACGTACCAATGGCCAAGAAATACATGAATATCACTAACTGTTAGGGAAATGCAAGTCAAAACCATGATGAGATATCACCTTACACCGATTAGAATGGCTAACATCATAAAAACAAAAATGACAAGCATGGCCAAGTATATAAAAAATTGGAACCATTGTGCACTGTTGGCGGGGATACAAATAGTGCAACCAGTGTGGACACCAACATGGCAAATCCTCAAAAATTTAAAAATAGAATTACAATATGATCCAGCAATTCCACGTCTGGGAATATACCCAAAATAATTGAAAGCAGGGTTTTGAAGAGATTTTTACACTCATGTTCATTAGTAGCATCATTCACAATAGCTAAAACATGGAAGCAACACAAGGGTCCATTGATGGGTGAATGGATAAGCAAAATATGCTCTATACATGCAGTGGAATATCATTCAGCCTTAAAGAGGGAGAAAACTGTGACACATGCTACAATGTGGATGAGCCTTGAGGACATGATACTCACAAAAAGACAGATACTGTATGATTCCATTAATATGAGCTGTCTACAGGAGTCAGAATCACAGAGATAGAAAGTAGAATAGCAATTTCCAGAGACTGAGGGGAGAGGAAATGGGGGGTTACTGTTATGTGTTATGGGCAGTTATGTGTATAGAGTTTTGCAAGATGAAGAGTTCTGGAGATAGATGGTGGTGATGGTTGCATAACCATCTGAATGCACTAATACCACTGAACCGTACATTTAAAAATGGTTAAGATCGTTAAAATTTTATGTTACGTGTGTTTTACCACAAAAAAAAAATTGGAAAGAGAAAAAAATGTTTACTCATTTTCTTTCCAAAGTTGTGAACTCTTATTTGAGAATAATCATGACTGTTGTTTTCTGATCCCGATCTCAAATGCTAACAGCAAGTGCTACATTATGGTTTTAATTAGGCTATTTTAGTAACAACAACAACAGCAACAAAATAGTCTACGTTGTGGTTTTAGTTATGCTATTTTAGTAGCAAAAAATAGTCTCAATCTATTTGTAGTGGATACTATGGTGTGCTGCAGAGCCCCCACCTGTAAGACCATAGTCAGGTGCCCCTACTGCCCATGGCTCACAGCTGAGCCCCTCCCCAGGAACTGCCCTCAGCAGAAGGAGTTACATCATTCAGCACTGCTCTTCTCCCTGTAACTTGATGTGGAAGTAAAAATGCATGGCTATTTTGCTTCAATTTGGGAAAACTCTGAAGGGCTATCTGTAGCAGGGCGCCATACATCACACCTTGGTGGAGATGGCGTGTCTGAGCCTGATGTCAGAGTTGTCCCCTATGTGCTAGGTTTGGTCAGACTCATCAAGTCATTGCTGGGCAGGATCAGCATAAATTTATCAACAAATGGAAGCAATATATTCATGATCAAGCATGAGCAAGGCTAGAAGGCACAAGGAAGTGTAGAAACCCCTGCTAACCACCACGCTTGCACTGGCATTACTCTCTTTGCTCACTCCTATGGCTTCGTGGGGGATGTTTTATAACCAGCTAATTGAGGCAGAAAAGTTCTAGCTCAGTTTATAGATAAATAGGCTTAGTACATGAATGCAAGTTGAAAATAGACTGTTGCTGCATCATAGCACCGCTCAGATGTGGCCCTAAAAGACAGAAATGGAGAGAAATCCCCACCATGGTGAGGGGATTTGTAACTTTGCAACAAGAGAGATGAGCTCCAATGAGTCTACACACAGAATCCTGTAGTGGCAAATGGCTTGCTACTAAAGCAGATACAAAGAAGAAAGATTTGGAAATCAGGGAACAGAAGATCTGACCATGTAGAAATGGGCACAAAGTATAAAGATCTTTGTAGCTGTTAATTCCCACTAGAGAACATGCACAAGAGATGCTACCCACTGAGGAGATACTCAATGTCAGCCAGGCACCATCATCCACTGCTCCAGTACTGGCACAATGCAGGAGTCATTGTGATGGGGTAAAGGTCATGCATGACCCCCAAAGCATGGCTTGCCACTCACAAAGGTTGATCTAGTGACTGTTGCTACTGAATGTCCAATGTGCCAGCCACAGAGATCAGCACTGAGCCCCCCTACATAGCACCATCCCTTGAGGATGCCAATAAGCCAATTGGCGGCAGATTGATTGCAATTGATTTCTTTCCACCATGGAAGGGACAGCTATTCATTTCAATTGATGCATATACTAAGTATGGATTTGCTTTTCTTATTTGCAGGACTTCACTGTCTGAAGGCTCCTATACTGTTTTGTCCTCCAACATGGTAACCCGTATCGCATCACCTCAGAACAAAGGACCCACATTACAGAAAAGTTGATGGACAATGGGCTCGTGACCCTGGGGTCCCATTGCCCTTTAGTATGCCACGCCACCCAGAATATCCTGGCCTGATACATTAGTGGAATGAGCCTTGGAAGGCTCAACTCAGGTGCCAGTTTGCAGCTAAAACTCTGAGGATAAGGCATTGTTTTCCAGTCTGTGTTATGTACTGTAAATCAATCACTGATCTCAGAGGCAGAAACAGATTACTCTAAAGCTTAATGATCCACTTGGGTAATAATCCGTGCTTCTTTTTCTTGTACTTTTAGGTAGAGGACATTTCAGAGGACATAGGAAGAGCTTATTTATTTAATTAATTTATTTATTTATTTAGCAGTGCTGCATAGCTTGCGGGATCTTAGTTCCACAACCAGGAATCAAACCTGTGCCCCTGCAGTGGAAGTGTGGAGTCTTCACCCCTGGACTGCTAGTGAATTCCCCAGGAAGAGCTCCTTTAAATGTTCAGCTGTGGCTGCCACCTGGTCACTTTGGATTTCTTGTGTGAAGAGACCAGTAGGAAAGGTGTGGGTCAACATTTTGGCAGGGAAGTTGACCTTGGCCATCAAGAGCCAGGAGAGAGGCTATTACATGATGGCAGCGGGAAGAATGCATGAACACTCAGACACTCCCCTGGGGCATTGCTGGATATTCAATTTTAATGACAAATAAACAAGTGCAGCACCCATGGAGTGAAAAGGGCCTGGTGTCTAAGGGATAGACCCCTCAAGGATGAGGGTTTGGATTGCCCCTAGAAGTATGCTGTTTAGACCAGAGTCATGAGATGAGTAGTCGATGAGAAAGAAGATGGACTCAGTTATGGTCCTAAGACCATATGGTGTCTGTGAATCGGATGATAGTGTTGTATCAATGTTTATTTCCTGACTGGGAGGAGTGTATGGTAATAATACCATACCTTGTTTTGGGGGGAGGAGACACACACTGCAGTATTTAAGGGCAATGGGGCGACACATCTCTCTTACTCTCACTAAAGAAAGAGAGAGACAGATGGGGCAAATGCAGTAGAACTTAACAGGGAATCTGCATGAAGTGCATAAAAGTACTATTCTTATAACTTTTCGATGGGTTTGAAACTATTTCAAAATTTAAAAATTAAATTAAAAGAAGAGAGAGCATCTGATTGGCTCAGCCAATAACCACCCTTTCTGTTCAGACTGGTCCTTCCACTTTCCCTATTGGACAACGCCAGCCAGCAGATGGCTGTTTCAGGATGCTGGCTTGGTTGTGGTCCTGGCATGTGGCCAGGGTGGAGTGGCAGCTTCAGACATGAAATGTTTGCCCAAGTACCCATAGTGGAGCCCAGGATGGGGGCCACTGTCAAGGGCGTTTTGTATGTTTCTCAACAAAAAACTTGAAATTTTTGTCTTCATTAAAACAACAAACTTTTTTTTAGGGCATTTATATTCCCAGTGCTCTGTTTCTTGCCTAAGGGATTTTTTTGTGTGTGGTTTAATTTTTTTAATTGAAGTATAGTTGATTTACAATGTTTAAGATGTATAGCAAAGTGATTCAGTTATACATACATACATACATACATACATACATACACACATACATTCTTTTTCAGATTTTTCTCCAAGTCCCTTACACATGAACCTTTTAGTTGTGAACTTTCAAAGTTGTAAACTTGTGTTCGCATGTCCAAACACAGAAGTTAGTTGACGTG
Source organism: Hippopotamus amphibius kiboko (assembly GCF_030028045.1). Lineage (NCBI taxonomy): Eukaryota > Metazoa > Chordata > Mammalia > Artiodactyla > Hippopotamidae > Hippopotamus > Hippopotamus amphibius. Next base: position 89,715,596 of record NC_080188.1, read on the forward strand.
TCTGGTGTACATTGTCACGTGCGTGCATCTTCTACACGTGGCTGTGCTTTTGTGTATTTTACTGTACAGTACTGTATAGAGTACTGTAATACAGATCTTTATTTCAAGCCCAGGATGTCTGGAAGTGAGTGTAAAAGCAGCTGACTGGTTCGTTGGGTACCTAGGCTAACTTTGTTGGACTTACGAACAAATTGGACTTATGAATGCACTCTCAGAATGGAACTCATTCATATGTAGGGAACTTATTGTATAGGTTATTAAAGGACAATGAATATAGTTCTCAATGCTATACAGTAGGTCCTTGTTGTTAATCTATGTTACATGTAGTAGTGTGTAACTGTTAATCCCAAGCTGCTACTTTATCCCTCTCCGCTTCCCCTTTGGTAATCATAAGTTTGTTTTCTATGTCTGTGAGTCTGTTTCTATCTTGTAAATAAGTTTATTTGTATAATTATTTTTAGATTCCACATATAAACCCACCAGATTTTACATTCAGGTGGCCCTTATTTGGATATCAGCTTAACTACTTACTGTGTGATCTATTTATTATTGTTTCTTTTTATAAAATAGGTATAAATACACCCAACTAGTGGATGTGTTGTGATGACATGGCACAATGCCAGGCATGCAATGAGCCCTCAATAAATCACAGGGGTGGTGGGTTATTGTACTTTTTATTTCCATTACTTGCCACGCTTCAGTCTGGGAAACTTTTTTTTTTTCCTTTTAATTATATTTGCGTGGTGAACCTTTGACACCTCTTTCAAGGGGAGAGATTGGCTTTGGCAACTGTCAGCCAATTTTTTCCATCTCTATGCTTTTAGGTCTGTAGTCAGTGTTTTTCCATTTCTAGGGATTAAATGAGGACACAAAATATTGTTAGTACAGTGTAGTTCCAAGCCTTTTGGTTCTATTTTCTTAAGTGCATTGTGATCCACTTTATTTGTTAGTTCCCACACTGTCTTATGAGGTGCATAATTATTTTCATTTTTACTCCATAGATGGTTTTTAATTAGTTTAAGTGAGTTCATGCAACCTCAAGGTCAACGGTGGTGCTTAAATTCAATTCCTTCAAATGCTAGCATTTTACCTGGTCCTCTGGGCCTTGCCATTTCTCTTGATTTCTGTGTTTTTTGACATCGTTATAGATATAAGCTATTGTTCAAAAGGAAAAAGCAAAGAAAGCCGTATGACTTTTAAATGAAAGAAGTTAAATCAAGCAAGACCCCATCCGCTCAGCATTAAAATATATTGATTTCTTATTTTTTTTGTTTTAGTTTATGAATACCTTTCTTGAGTTTTTTCTCACATGGTCTCTCTCTCTGTATTTTTCTTTGCTAATTCTTTGTGTCAGACCACTCAAATAATTTCAATATTTAATATTTGACTTTTTGTGAATTGACTGCTCACCAAAGATTTATGAAATGTTTTTCTTGGCAAATCCTTTTCTTCTGCTTTCAGAACAATGTTAAAATCGGCACTATTCTCATCTTCTATTGGAGGGAATGAGAGAATTACAGAGGTAATGCATTTGAAATGCTGCTAATACTATACAATGCTATGCAATTTTGAGATCCTAAAATGAAGCCTTGGCTCTTCAGAAACCCTGGAGAAGGGATTTTCTGGAAGAGGTTTTTAGAAATGTGAGGCAAACTTTTGAAAGTCAAAGAGTTTGAAAAAGCAGCAGTTCCTACCTCACCCCTTTCTACCTCCTTGTCCTGAGATACAGAGGCAACCACTTTCAACTCCTTTACCCATATATTTCTAAATAATAAGTAAATAATGTTATTTCTTGATTATTTTCAATTTTAAACATTATTTAATGAAATGAATTATATGGACTTTTAAGAGAGGCATATTCGTTATATTGTACTGTGTAGCAAATTACTTCAAAACTTGGAAGCAACAATCGTTTATTTTTTCACAGTTTCTCTGAGTCAGGACTATGTGTGCAACTTAGTTGGGTACCACTAGGTCAAGGTCTCTTATGGAGTTGCCATCAAGCCATTGACTGAGGTTGTGGTTTCATTCAAAGGCTCATCTGGGAGAGGAACCAATTCCAAGCTCATTCAGGTGGTTCTTGGGAAAATCCAGTTTTGCAGGCTGTTGGACTAGGGGGTCTTATTTCATTTCTGGATGTTGGCTGGAGACCTCCCTCCATTCTTTACCATTTGAATCACTCCACAAGGCAGTTCACAACATGGTAGCCAGTTTACTTCAGAGTGAGCAAGGGAGAAGGCAAGAGAGAGCATGAAAGTTGAGAGCCCCAGTTCTCTGTCTTTTTACTGTCAGTCAGCAAATCCAGCCCACACTCAAGTGGAGCAGATTAAGCTAGGGCTTGAATACTAGAACTATTGGGAGGCATCTTAGAAACTCCCTTCCATAGCTCATCCTCTGGATCCCAATAATTCACATCCATTGCACATGCAAACACAATCACTCCCAACCAATATCTATCAAAGTTTTATCTCATTACACAGCATCAGCTTAAAGTCCAGAATCTTAAAAAATTAGGTCCATGTGTGGATGGGATTCATCATCAAGTAGAGTTCTTAAATACAGCTCCTCAAGTACATATTCCTTCACTCTGTAGGCCTGTGAAACTAAAGAAGAGAGAAATTATCCACTCCTCCCTTCCCCCGCTGCTGCTCTCCACATCCAATGAAAAAAAGGTGGGACAGACATAGGCTATTTGTTACAAAGATTTCTGTTAAAAAAAGGGGGTGGGGGAATGGAATGCATAAGGGATGGAAATTCTGAAATCCAGCTAGGCAAATGTTTGAAGATTAATTCATTTTCAAGGTATGGAATAACTTTTCACGGCTTTCTGTTCTGCTTTCTGGGTTTTTAGTTCCATCTCATGGGCATCCACCCTTTTTCATGGAAAGTTTCGTGTGTTTACATAGTTTTATCTTCCTGTCCAGGATTTTGACCTTGTTCCAACTGCCTTCTGTGCTATAGATTCTTCCTTTGTCTCCTAATTCCTTGTGTCACCAGCTCCCTATTCAAAGTCTAAGACATTGAGTCTCATTGGCAAAGCCCAGATCACATTTATGTATTTATAGGGAGGTTGAGGACTTAAAAATCTTAAGTTTTTAGAATGGAATGCTGACTATTCTGAGACTCAAAAGACTGAGAATTCCCCCACACAGGGGAAGGGTTTAAATACTAGTTAGTCAAAAGAATGGCAAATGTTCCTTAGCAACATCTTTTGTGCTTTAAGAAATGCACTTGCTTACATATTTATCTTTGAGGTATACTGATCTTTACACTGATACTTCACAACTATTATTTTTGTTTTAAATCTGTAGAGATGGAATTCAGAGCAAAGCACCATAGCCCCTGCTGGTCTACAGAAATCAGCTGAAACATAAACTTCCTTCTGGAAACCTCCGTATGCATCCCTGTTCAGAGACACCATCCTTCGTGCTTCCCATAGCATCATCTATAACAGTGGTCACGTGAAACAGTATCTTTGAAGGAATGAATGCTCTGAAGAGTGAAATATTTCACATGCAGCTATCTTTAGCATAAAAGGACATAGCACCATTATTAAAACTTTCATTTGTTACCACAAGGATGTTAAAGCTAAAATAGAATAAATACAGCAAAACAACCATTGCCAAGAATGCGCACTATTTCTCAGGCACCAGACTAAGTGCTTTACATGGATTATTTAATTCTCACAATACTTCATCAAGTTCTACGATTATTTTTTGCAATTTATTTATTGTGGTAAAATTCAGCTAACAAAATTTGTTATGTTAACCACCTTTAAATGTACACATTAACTCTTTTTAAATGTACAGTTCAGTAGTATTAAGTACATTCATATTTTTGTGCAACCATCACTGTCATCCATCTTCAGAATGCTTTTCATCTTGCAAAAGTGAAACTCTTTACACATTAAACAATAACTCCCTATTCCCCCTCCCACCAGACCTTGGAAATCACTAGTCTACTTTCAGTCTTTGTGCTTTTGACTACTCTAGCCACCTCATATTAATAGACTAATAGTAGACGAAGTAGTAGTAGACAAAATAGTAGACAAAGACATATGGTATTTGTCTTTTTTTGATTGGTTTATTTCACTTAACCAAATAATATTCTCAGGGTTCATCCATCTTGCAGCATTTATCAGAGTTTCCTTCCTTTTTAAGGTCAAATAATATTCCATTGTGTATATAGACCACATTTTGCTTATCCATTAATCTGTTGATAGACACGGGTTGTTTCCACATTTTACCTATTGTGAATAACGTTACTATGAACACGATATACAAAATGTCTTTGAGGGACAGGTGACTTTTTCTTTACTCTTTTAGGATAATTGTCTGGCAGTGGCTTCCACTGGTGTGACACTTGTAATTTACACAGGAACCAGGTAAGCTGATTATATCAGCTAGTGCTCAGTGGAAAACAAAATTTAATTTAAGTGATGCAAGATATTTTAATGGAGAGAGTATTTACAGAGATGTGTGTATTTGGGTGTACTGGCTTAAGAGGACTTATTAATAAGGAGTGTTGAGATACCAAGACATTAGTAACAGCAGGAAGCAGTTAGCATTTTTAGTCCTGAATGGGCAAGGAGAGGAAATAGTATCAACAGAGCCCAGTGAGAAATGGAACTAAAGAAAAGAAATCTCAGATAGTAGCTCAGCCCATGAAAGGATGTAGCCACTGCTGTAAAAGTGGCCCAGAGTGGGTAGGTATGGGAACAAAATACCTCAATCTCTTTTTCCTTCTGCTAATAAAGCCCATTGGTTGAGCCCAATCAGAAGTCAGCTAGCCACTATGGAGAGCAGTATGGAGGTTCCTTAAAAAACTAGAAATAGAGCTCCACACGATCCTACAACCCCACTCCTGGGCAAATGTCTGGAGAAAACTATAATTGGAAAAGACACATGCATCCCAATATTCATAGCAGCACTATTTATGATAGCCAAGACCTGGAAGCAACCTAAATGTCCACTGACGAATGGATAAAGAAGATGGTGTATTTATATATATATATATAGTGTGTGTGTGTCTATATATATACACACACACTATATATATACACACATACACATACACACACAATGGAATACTACTCAGCCATTAAAAAGAATGAAATAATGCCATTTGTAGCAACATGGATGGACCTAGAGATTATCATACTAAGTGAAGTAAGTCAGACAAAGACAAATATCATATGATATTGCTTATATGTGGAATCTAAAAAAAAAGATACTAATGAGCTTATATACAAAACGGAAATAGACCTACAGACATAGAAAACATCTGGTTACCAAAGTGGAAAGGTGAGGGGGAGGGATAAATTAGGAGTTTGGGATTAACAGATACACAATACTATGTATAAAATAGATAATCAACAAGGACCTAGTGTGTAGCACAGGGAACTCTACTCAATATTTTGTAATTACCTATAAGGGAAAAGGATCTGAAAAGAATGGACACTTGTATATATATAAATGAATCTACTGTACACTTGAAACAAACACAACATTGTAAATCAAGTACACTTCAATTAAAAAAGTAAAAAAAATTAAAAAAAGAAGTCAGCTAGCAAGAGCTAGCTGTCCAGGGTGCTGTAACCTTATATTGGTCAACCTCATGAAGAAGGAGCAAGACAGAGAAGGACAAAGAAAAGATGAAGAAGGATCTCAGAGGAGGAAGAATCCTTCAGTGAACAATTTCAAACATTAGAATTTCTGGACAGGGATACCTGGCTTATTGTTCTCTTAGAGTTGAAGAAGTTTCATTCAACCTTTTCTTTCCGATAAGATGCAAGGAAATGGGGAACTTATTTGTAAACTTTTTGTTTTTCACAACAATCTGCCTTTAGAAACTGGATTCCAAAAGTAGAATGACCAGAAATGGGTCATTTAGTGTTATATGCTAAAAGATATGCACATTTTTAATTTACTTACATCAAACCCACTCCCAGGAAAGAACCAAAGGCTGCTCTGTACAGGCTGTAGTCATAGCTTCTGTTCCTGGACAGTGTTCATGCATGGATGAGGAGAAATGCTGACTGAGGAGAAAAAGTCAGCTAAAATCAAAAAGAATCTGTCAAATTGATGAAAAATGAACTGTATGGGCTTTTAGACACACTGCATGACCAGACGGGTAAAATTAGAGATTGTTTGAAGAAGCTTCTACAAAAGAAATGTGACTGAATAAATGTATTTTGTTATGTGCAAAATGCAAAAAGTGATGTATCTGTGTGCATGTTTCTGAGGAGGGGTGTAAGGAGAAGGGAGATTAATAATACCGAAGCCAACATACAGAGAAAGCGTAAGAATACCTAACAGCTTTTCATTATCCAGGAGGGTAAGTGATACTTTCAAGAAACCTATGGTAAAAGAAATTTTATATTCATAGAAATTTTCATTATATTTTTTTGACTTATTTATTTATTTATTTATTTTTATCTTGCAGAACCTCTATCCATATCCCATCAATTCTCCAATTTTCTAGGAAGGCAATAGCAGAGTATAGGCAATTACAGGGCTGGATTTGCACACAAGAGAGATAGAGATAGACTCAGATTCTGACCCAAGTTGAGATTTCAACAGAACTTTCTGCCTGTAAGTTCAGTGCTGAAAAAGTAGATCTTGCTGACTTTTGTTGACCTTAGACTACACCTGCCCTTTTGTTGTAAACATGCCTGTCTATCACATCATCCCAATACAATTTACCATTGGGTGACCCCATTTCAAAGCAATGTTTGTTTAGCAAAGGTAGTTTACCCTGGCAAATTTTCTAAATAATTCATAGATGATTTCTACCAACTGAGAAAGAAATGTTGGTTTCCATATATGAAAAAATAAGTGGTCAATATCCATCTTAAATTAGACAAAAATTGCCTTCATTAAAGAGTTGAATACATGAGTGAAATCTAGAAACAATTAGTGCAATTTTCATAATACTGTTACGTGTCACATAAAGTGACAAAAAAGTACCAAAGTCTGTAGAAAAATAGGAATTGTTCCACGGCCTGGAACTGTAAGCCTCCTGGTAGAATACTGGGCTCCTTTGTATTTACATCACCAGTGAATATTTTAACAGTTTGTGAATCTGTCCTTAAAATAATATGCTACCAAATTACTGCTGTTTGCCTACAAATTTGAAATAAAAATGAAAAGTGGAGTGAGAAAGAAGCAGGAATACTGGGAATCAGGAGACCTTGCAAGTTTACCCTCTGCCACTAACAGCTTGGGTGACTGCTTAGACTTAGTCTTATTCGAGGGACTTTCCTGGTGGCTCAGTGGTTAAGAATCCATCTGCCAATGCAGGGGACATGGGTTCGATTCCTGGTCTGGGAAGATCCCACATGCACAGCGCAACGAAGCCCATGCACCACAACTACTGAGGCTGTGCTCTAGAGCCCGTGAGCCACAACTACTGAGCCTGCATGCCACAACTACTGAAGCCCAAGTGCCCTAGAGCCCGTGCTCTACAAGAGAAGCCACCACACTGAGAGTCTTGTGCATGGCAATGAAGAGTAGCCCCTGCTCACCAAAACTAGAGAAAGCCTGAGCACAGCAATGAAGACCCAATGCAGCCAAAAAAAAAAAAAAAAAAAAGAAAGAAAGAAAAAGAAAAAAGAATTAGTCTCATTTGAAAATTTTGTTGTGATTCTGAGGCAACAATGAAACAGAATTAAACCTCCAATGTTTGTCTTAATGATAGTATGGATTCTTTGACATCCCTAAGTATAGAAACTAATAAATAATTTAGAACTCTTTATTTACCGTGATTTAAAAAAAAAGGATTGTAGAAAAAGTCAATTCTTAAGCCAAATTTTATGGAAATAATTGTGCATTTTATGGTTTTATCCCAATGAGAATATTTTTAGTTCTCTCAACCACTTGCAGTTCTTTATTTTATTTTATTTTTTTTATTTTTAAGAACTTTTATTGAGATACAGTTGACATACAATAAACTGCATGTATTTAAAGTGTACAATTTGATTTTTTTTCTTATTAGTAATGTATTGAGGCAACCCCAGTCTCCCAATTCATCCCTCCCCCCCTGCCCCGCTTTCCCCCCTTGGTGTCTATATGTTTGTTGTCTACATCTGTATCTCTGTTTCTGCCTTGCAGTCTGGTTGATCTGTACCATTTTCCTAGATTTCGAATATAAGCGCTACTATACGATATTTGTTTTTCTCTTTCTGACTTACTTCACTCTGTATGACAGTCTCTAGGTCCATCCATGTCTCTACAAATGTCCCAATTTTGTTCCTTTTTACAGCTGAGTAATATTCCATCATATATGTATACCACATCTTCTTTATCCATTCATCTGTTGATGGGCATTTAGGTTGCTTCCATGACCTGGCTATTGTAAATAGAGCTGCAATGAATATTGGGGTGCATGCGTATTTTTGAATTAGGGTGTTCTCTGGGTATATGCTCAGTAGTGGGATTGCTGGGTTGTATGGTAATTCTATTTTTAGTTTTTCACGGAAACTCCATACTGTTCTCCATAGCGGCTGTATCAATTTACATTCCCACCAACAGTGCAAGAGGGTTCCCTTTTCTCCACACCCTCTCCAGCACTGACTGTAGATTTTCTGATGATGCCCATTCTAACCCATGTGAGGTAACACCTCTTTGCAGTTTTGATTTGCATTTCCTTAATAGTTAGTGATGTTGAGTAGCTTTTCATGTGCCTCTTGGCCATTTGTATGACTCCTTTGGAGAAATGCCTATTTAGGTCTTCTGCCCATTTTTTGATTGGGTTGTTTGTTTTTTTTGATATTGAGCTGCATGAGCTGTTTATATATTTTGGGTATTAATCCTTTTTCTGTTGATTCATTTGCAAATATTTTCTCCCATTCTGAGGGTTGTCTTTTCATCTTGCTTATAGTTTTCTTTGCTGGGCAAAAGCTTTTAAGTTTCATTAGGTCCCATTTATTTATTTTTGTTTTTACTTCCATTACTCTAGGTGGTGGGTCTAAAAAGATCTTGCTGTAATTTATGTCAAAAAGTGTTCTTCCTATGTTTTCCTCTAGGAGTTTTATAGTGTCTGGCCTTACATTTAGGTCTTTAATCCATTTGGAGTTTATTTTTGTGTATGGTGTGAGGAAGTGTTCTAATTTCATTCTTTTACATGTAGCTGTCCAGTTTTCCCAGCACCACTTATTGAAGAGGCTGTCTTTTCTCCATTGTATATCCTTGCCTGTTTTGTCTTAGATTAGTTGACCATAGTTTATCTCTGGGCTGCAGTTCTTAATAGCTTCATGTTTTTTGGCTTTAGGGCCTTTGCTTATACTTTTTTCTCTTCCTGTGTTCTGCCTTCACTGGGTAAATCACATGCATTCTGAATCCCCTCCCCAAATTGGATTAAGAGGTCTTGAATATACTCATAATTGTGTAGGTGGTATGTCTGTGTCAGGGTGGTAGTAATACTTCTAAAGTCTGCATAGGCTTAACATAATATGTCTTAATTCTCATCTATATGACACATACATTGCTGGTTCACAGGAGATTTCTGCTCATTGTAAATACTCAGGCACCCTGGCAATGGAAGCTTTACTTGGTATTCAAGCCCATGATCACCTGTCTCCCAGAGTCTTCAGAGGGAATGATATATTGCTGCTGCTCACTTATTATTGGCCAAAACAAACCCATGGACAACACTTCCCAACTTTAATATTTGTTCAACAGCACTAAATAAGTGTCAGATACCACAGTGGCAAAGAGTAAGACTTTGACATCCAACCCCTTGGTTCAAATTCTATCTCTGATCCTTTCTGACTGTGATTTTTGGACAGTTATGTAATCTCTCATCTTAGTTTGTCATCTGTAAAATGGTGCTTATAAATAGTACCTTCTTGTTGGGTTTTGAAAATTAAATTAGTTAATACATGTAAAACACTTACAACACTGCTTGACATTACATCAAATCAATACTAGTTATTAATTTACCCTATGTGCAGCTTTTACTGCATCACAATATAATTTCTGTTTACATGGTCATCTCCCCTACTGGAATGTTCTCCTTGTTAGTGGGAATCTCCTTGCTGATGTCATAACTTTAGGGCTTGTAGAGTAGGAATATAACAGCTATTTTATTCCCTTTAAGTTTTTAGGTGTCTGTCCTAGCTCTTCCAGATCATTAGAATACTACCTTTGTGCAGCAAACTGCACTTGAAGACATACAGAAATTCATTTAACTTTCTTATATACTCAACAAATAGCAGATTGCCTTATCTGCTGAGATAAGTTGGTTTAGTTAGGAGACTTAAATAGGCAAACAACTACTTTCTACTTGTTTATCTTTTATTTCTGGGACACTGGAGGGACTTGTGAAAGAGAAAAAACACTCCTAACATTCATAGTTTCATAAAAAATAAAATAGTTACAAAGTCCTAAAAATGGAAAATATTTTCTTCCTGCAAATGTTTTCACTAAACTTTCATGAACAATATATGAATTACATAGAGTTTATTTTTTTTGGTTTTGTTTTTTAATTAATTTATTATTTTTTGGGGGGTACACCAAGTTCAATCATCTGTTTTTATACACATATCCCCGTGTTCCCTCCCTCCCTCGACTCACCCCCCCCACCCTCCCTCGAGTCCCCCTCATCCTCCCCATCCCAGTCCTCTAAGGCATCTTCCATCCTCGCGTTGAACTCCCTTTGTTATACAACAACCTCCCAGTGGCTATCTATTTTACAGTTGGTAGTATATATATGTCTGTGCTACCCGCTTCATCTCAGCTTCCCCTTCACCCCCCACCCCCTCACAAACCTCGAGTTCTCCAGTCCATTCTCTGTATCTGCATCCTCATTCTTGTGACTGAGTTCATCAGTACCATTTTCAGATTCCGTATATGTGAGTTAGCATACAATATTTGTCTTTCTCTTTCTGACTTACTTCATTCTGTATGACAGACTCTAGGTCTATCCACCTCATGACACATAGCTCCATCTCATTCCTTTTTATAGCTGAGTAATATACCATTGTATATATATGCCACATCTTCTTTATCCATTCATTTGTTGATGGGCATTTAGGTTGCTTCCATGTCCTGGCTATTGTAAATAGTGTTGCAATAAACATTATGGTACAAGTTTCTTTTGGGATTATGGTTTTCTTTGGGTATATGCCCAGTAGTGGGATTACTGGATCATATGGTAGTTCCATTTGTAATTTTTTAAGGAACCTCCAAATTGTTTTCCGCAGTGGCTGTACCAACTTACATTCCCACCAACAGTGCAGGAGAGTTCCTTTTTCTCCACACCCTCTCCAACATTTGTTGTTTCCAGATTTTGTGATGATGGCCATTCTGACTGGTGTGAGGTGATACCTCATTGTGGCTTTGACTTGCATTTCTCTGATGATTAGTGATGTTGAGCATCTTTTCATGTGTTCGTTGGCCATCTGTATGTCTTCTTTGGAGAAATGTCTATTTAGATCTTCCATCCATTTGAGGATTGGGTTATTTGCTTTTTTGGTATTAAGCTTCATGGGCTGCTTGTATATTTTGGAGGTTAATCCTTTGTTTGTTGTTTCATAGGCAACTATTTTTTCCCATTCTAAGGGTTGCATTCTAGTCTTGTTTATGGTTTCTTTTGCTGTGCAAAAGCTTTTAAATTTCATGAGGTCCCATTTGTTTATTCTTGATTTTATTTCCATGATTCTAGGAGGTGGGTCCAAAAGGATGTTGCTTTGATGGATGTCATAGAGTGTTCTGCCTATGTTTTCCTCTAGGAGTTTTATAGTGTCTGGCCTTACATGTAGGTCTTTAATCCATTTGGAGTTTATTTTTGTGTCTGGTGTGAGGAAGAGTTCTAATTTCATTCTTTTACATGTTGCTGTCCAGTTTTCCCAGCACCACTTATTGAAGAGGCTGTCTTTTTTCCATTGTATATTCTTGCCTCCTTTGTCAAAGATAAGGTGCCCATATGTGTTTGGGCTTACTTCTGAGTTCTCTATTCTATTCCATTGATCTTCCTTTCTATTTTTGTGCCAGTACCATACTGTCTTGATCACTATGGCCTTGTAGTATAGTTTGAAGTCAGGAAGCCTGATTCCACCAACTCCATTTTTCCTTCTCAAGATTGCTTTGGCTCTTGGGGTCTTTTGTGTTTCCATACAAATCGTAAGATTTCTTGCTCTAGTTCTGTGAAAAATGCCATTGGTAATTTGATTGGGATTGCATTGAATCTGTAAATTGCTTTGGGTAGTACAGTCATTTTCACTATGTTGATTCTTCCAATCCAGGAACATGGTATGTCCCTCCATCTGTTTGTGTCATCTTTGATTTCTTTCATCAGTGTCTTAAAGTTTTCTGCATACAGATCTTTTGCCTCCTTAGGCAGGTTTATTCCTAGGTATTTTATTCTTTTTGTTGGAATGGTGAATGGGAGAGTTTCCTTAATTTCTCTTTCTGCTCTTCTGTTGTTAGTGTACAGGAATGCAAGAGATTTCTGTGCATTAATTTTGTATCCTGCTACTTTACTAAACTCATCAATTAGTGCTAGCAGTTTTCTGGTAGAATCTTTAGGTTTTTCTATATATAATATCATGTCATCTGCAAAGAGTGACGATTTTACTTCTTTTCCAATTTGTATTCCTTTTATTTCTTTTTCTTCTCTGATTGCTGTGGCTAAAACTTCCAAAACTATGTTGAATAATAGTGGTGAGAGTGGACACCCTTGTCTTGTGCCTGTTCTTACAGCAAATTTCAGTTTTTCCCTATTGAGAATGACGTTGGCTTTTGGTTTCTCATGTGTGGCTTTTATTATGTTGAGGTAATTTCCTTCTGTGCCCATTTTCTGGAGCGCTTTTATATTAATGGATGTTGAACTTTGTCAAAAGCTTTATCTGCATCTATTGAGATGATCATATGGTTTTTATCCTTCAATTTGTTGATATGATGTATCACATTGATTGATTTGCATATATTGAAGAATCCTTGCATCCCAGGGATAAACCCCACTTGATCATGGTGTATGATTTTTTTAATGTGCTGTTGGAGCCTGTTAGCTAGTATTTTGTTGAGGATTTTTGCATCTATATTCATCAGTGATATTGGTCTGTAATTTTCTTTTTTTGTGGCCTCTTTGCCTGGTTTTGGTATCAGGGTGACAGTGACCTCATAGAATGAGTTTGGGAGTGTTCCGCCTTCTGCTATATTTTGGAAGAGTTTGAGAAGGATAGGTGTTAGCTCTTCTCTAAATGTTTGATAGAATTCACCTGTGAATCCATCTGGTCCTGGGCTTTTGTTTGTTGGGAGATTTTAATCACTGCCTCAATTTCCATACTTGTGATTGGTCTGTTCATATTTTCTATTTCTTCCTGGTTCAGTCTTGGAAGATTGTATTTTTCTAAGAATTTATCCATTTCTTCCAGGTTATTCAATTTATTGGCATATAGTTGCTTGTAGTAGTGTCTCATGATCTTTTTTATTTCTGAGGTGTCCATTGTTACTTCTCCTTTTTCATTTCTAACTGTGTTGATTTGCATCTTCTCCCTTTTTTTCTTGATGAGTCTGGCTAATGGTTTATCAATTTTGTTTTTCTCAAAGAACCAGCTTTTAGTTTTATTAATTTTTGCTATTGCTTCCTTCCTTTCTTTTTCATTTATTTCTGCTCTGATCTTTATGATTTCTTTCCTTCTGCTCCCTTTGTGGTTTCTTTGTTCTTCTTTTTCTAATTGTTTTAGGTGTAAGGTTAGGTTGTTTATTGGATAATTTTCTTGTTTCTTAAGGTAGGACTGTATTGCTATAAACCTCCCTCTTAGAACTGCTTTTGCTGCATCTCATAGGTTTTGGGTTGTTGTGTTTTCATTGTCATTTGTTTCTAAATATTTTTTGATTTCCTCTTTGATTTCTTTAGTGATTTCTTGGTTGTTTAATAGTGAATTGTTTAGCCTCCATGTGTTTGTAATTTTTGCAGTTTTTTTCCTGTAATTGATATCTAGTCTCATGGCGTTGTGGTGAGAGAAGATGCTTCATATGATTTCAATTTTCTTGAATTTGCTGAGGTTTGATTTGTGACCCAAGATGTGATCTAACATGGAAAATGTTCCATGTGCACTTGAGAAGAAAGTGTATTCTGTCATTGTTGGATGGAATGTCCTATAAATATCAGTTAAGTCAAGATGGTCTAATGTGTCATTTAAAGCTTGTGTGTCTTTATTTATTTTCTGTTTGGATGATCCATCCGTTGATGTAAGTGGGGTGTTCAAGTCTCCCACTATTATTGTGTTCCTGTCGATGTCCCCTTTTATGGCTGTTAGCATTTGCCTTATGTATTGAGGTGCTCCTATGTTGGGTGCATAGATATTTACCATTGTGATATGTTCTTCTTGAATGGATCCCTTGATCATTATATAGTGTCCTTCTTGTCTCTTGTAATATTCTTTACTTTCAAGTCTAATTTGTCTGATATGAGTATTGCCACTCCAGCTTTCTTTTGACTTCTGTTTGTATGGAATATCTTTTTCCATCCCTTTACTTTCAGTCTCTATGTATCCCTTGGTCTGAAGTGGGTTTCTTGTAGGCAGCATATAGAAGGGTCTTGTTTTTGTATCCATTCAGGCAGTCCGTGTCTTTTGGTTGGGGCATTTCATCCATTTACATTTAAGGTGATTATTGACATGTGTGTTCCAATTACCATTTTCTGAATTGTTTTGGGTTTGTATTTGTAGGTGTTTTCCTTTTCTTGGGTTTCTTACTTAGAGAAGTTCCTCTAGCAACTATTGTAAGGCTGGTTTGGTGGTGCTGAATTCTCTTAACTTTTGCTTGTCTGGAAAGCTTTTGACTTCTCCAAGGAATCTGAATGAGCTTCTTGCTGGGTAGAGTATTCTTGGCTGTAGGTTTCTCTCTTTCAGGACTTTCAGGATATCCTGCCATTCCCTTCTGGCCTGCAGAGTTTCTGTAGAAAGGTCAGCTGTTATCCTGATGGGTTTTCCCTTATATGTTGTTTGTTGCTTTTCTCTTGCTGCTTTTAATATTTTTTCTTTGTGTTTAATTGACATTAGTTTGATTAATATGTGCCTTGGTGTATTTCTCCTTGTGTTTATTCTGTATGGGACTCTCTGTGCTTCTTGGACTTGGTGAATTATTTCCTTTCCCATGTTGGGGAAGTTTTCCACTATAACCTCTTCAAATATTTTCTCAGACTCTTTCTTGTTTTCTTCTTCTTCTGGGATGCCTATAATTCTAATGTTGGTGTGCTTAATGTTATCACTGAGGTCTCTGAGACTGTCTTCTATTCTTTTTTCTTTCTCCTGCTCTGTGGCATTTATTTCCCCCATTCTATCTTCCAACTCATTTATTTGTTCTTCTGCCTCAGTCATTCTGCTGGTTATACCATCTAGAGTATTTTTAATTTTGGTTATTTTGTTATCCATTGCTGTTTGTTTTTCTGAGTTCTTATGAACTGTTTCTTGTACTTTATTTTGTTATTGAGATTTTGTATCATTTTTACTATCATTACTCTGAATTCTTTTTCAGGCATTTTTCCTATTTCCTCCTCATTTATTTGGTCTTGTGGGTTTTTTTCCTGCTCCTTTGCCTGCATGGTGTTTCTTTGTTTCCTCATAGTTGTCCAAACTTTTGGGGTTGCTTGTCCTGGCGATAGGGGTATTTATAGAAGACTGTCCAAGCCTCAGACTAATGTCCAAGTGTTGGGTTAAACAAATATTAAGTCTAGGAAGCACATACATATATGACACACAATTACTGAATCCATTAGGACATAAGGCTCTGGAAAGACCTGACAGAACCCCAGTATGCTATCAGATATTCAAAGAGAAACCCAACAGAAATTGACAACTGAAACAGAACAAATCAGAGACAAAAGCAAAAGCAAACTAACAAACAAATAACACCTTACACATACAAACACTAATCCAGGGAGATTTTGTAAGCTAGTATCCAATATAGAAAAGAGTTAGAGTAGCACCAGACAGAATGGAGATTCTCAGAATGAAATTAGACAATTATACTAAGAACTAAGATAAAGACAAAAACATAATATTAAATACCAAGGTAGTGCATCATCTGGAGAATAGAGCAAGGAGTCTGAGCAGACCGATAGTGTTGCTTATAAGTATGTTAAGATAAAATAAACTAAAAGTGGATGGAAGAAAGGGGAACAGAAGAGCGTAGTGTGATTGGAAATATGCAAATAAAAAGAAAGCAATAGAAATGTATAAAAAATAGGAATGAAAGGAAAGTATGAGAGATATATTGTCCATACTACCAAAAACTTAGCTAGAAATAGAAGTATATAAAAAGGCAAAAAATTAAAAATAGGATTAAAAAATAGCATTAAAATATATGTTATAAAACTTGTACATCCCTTAGGACTAAGATCATAATTAATAAAGGGGAAAAAAAAATCCAGAACTGATCCCAGAATGGACCAGTTCAATAGGATTGAAACTAATATTTCTGTTTCCTTAGAGTCTCAGCTGTAAGTGTCCTTCTACTTGCCTTGGGTTTTTTTGCATTATTCTGTGACCAGCAGAGTTTCCTTTATTGTTTTTCTGTAAGCATCGGTGTGTGGGGAGGGAGAGGGTACAATAGTGGCTCCTTTCCCTGGGAGTGAGTGAGCAATGGCGCACTGTTGTTTCAGTCGGGCTTGGAGGTGCCTGTTGCAAAGGGATGCTGGTGGCTCAGGTGTAAACAGAAAGTCTCAGAGTTGAGCCTCTCTCTGGGTTTTTTTTTTTTTCTTCTTCTTGGCAGCCTCCCTGCTACTGGCATTGCAAGGGGTTTTAATCTAGCCCCGCCCAAGTGCCTGAGGGTACTTGTTATCCCTGAGCACCTTAGGTGGCCCACAGGGCATCTCTCCACTGCCTGTTGCAGAGGCGTGGAAAGAGAAAGTTTATGCCTGCAGCTCCTCCCCCCCACCCGTGAGCCTGCAGCCTCCAGCCGCCATCATGGCCGGGTAGCTCTCAGGGGGGGCACTCCTCGCCGCGGACCTCTTCCCTCCTGTCTTCTCGGTCCGTCACCTTCCTGGCAACAATTTTCCTCACCCTGAACCAGCTCTCCGGTTCCCACTCTCCCACTCCCGGACCCTCTGTTCAGCTGTGAATTGATGTCTCGGTCCAGGAACACTGAGCTGCGCTGCGGACCCTCCGTGTGTTTCTCACTCCCTCCCGTCTGCCACAGCTCCGCCGCTTCACCCTCTTTGAGCCATTGTAGATGCCTCCCTACTGGTTATGTCGGGCTCCTTGCAGTCCTTTCTGGTGTCCTAGGCCATCTGCTGGTGTTCAGCTGGTTCTCTGTGGGAATTATTGTGTCCTTCAGTGCATTCCCAATGCATCTGTCTACATAGAGTTTAAATGACATGTGGGTAACAAGAACGTATCAAACTTCAATATAATTTCACTGACAATTTGATTTGGCAAGATGAGAAAAATAGGTTACTTAAAAGCTGTCAGCGTTGCAGTACAGGGTTGTTGACAGCTGTGAAGAAAAGTTGAATGACGCTGTGCTGAGAGGAAAGGCCAATGTTTCCTGTTGATGCTGGTTGGTGGGCTCTGGGATTGTCAATGCTCCCTCCAGGGACATACATTGTGGTAGAAATTGTAGAGGTCAGACTTTCTGAGATAAGGAGCAGGACTTGTTTTCCTACAGTAGCTCTGAACTGAGAGGTCATTCATGAACTCTTTTGAATCACTTTTGCCCCAAAGGCTCAAGTAAACAATGTGGGTTAATAAAACTGGGTAATAGTAAGGTTTGCAGTAGAGATGGGAATCATTATCCTGTGCCTTTTAACTGAGTTTAATATCGTGTTTGGAGAGAAAGTAAAAATATAGGAAAACTAGTGAAAAGACTTTGATATACATATATATGCACATCTTCAATCTTTTTTTTTAATTACAAACTCCATTATTGTTGATCAGCTTCCTTTAAATACCTTGCTCCTTCTGAGAGTCATGGTTTTTGAGGGTGGATCTATATTCTGAATAAAATGATTGGAGATTGTCAAATAATTTCAGTGTTTGATGGAAAAATTAAATGTGTCTATTATCAAGATTAGAGCCAGCTAATAAGGAGATATATCTTTTGGCCAATAATTCTTTCTGGTATGAGTCATTCCACAGTACTTTGTGTCTAGGAGTTTAGAATGTTCTGTGAGATGCATCATTATAGCTTTCCATTCCTTTAATAGATATGGATATTGACAATGTATAACTGAAACAGGAGAGAAGGGGGCAGGGCACAACCTTTAAAAGAATGATTTGGCCATAGGACATGACAAAAACCAGTTAGAACCAACTAGGTCCAAGATGGTGGAAGATTTGGCTCCCAGTGGACCTTGAGGCTCATACCCTCATTATAATAATGACACATCCACCAGCACCATGGCAGTTCTGAGCGATCATAGAAGGCCAAAAAAGTGGGCAGTGGCCCAATTCCTGGAAATCTTGGCCCCGTTTCCAAGATAGTTGGAATAGTCCTCTCATTCATTAGCCTATGAAATTACCCAGTCCATAAAAACTAACAAGCCCTTATTTTAGGGCATCTCACCTTCTGAGATGGCTCACACTTTGTCTGTGGACTGTGTTTCTCCCAAGGCTGGTCTCACCTTTTGAGGTGGACTACATTCTATTTATGGAATGTGTATCACTAAATAAAAATCCTCTTCTTACCTATCACTTTGTCTCTCACTGAATTCTTTCTGCAATAAGATATCAAGAGCCTGAGCTTTATTAAATCCTGAGACCAGGTATGTGATCTCAATTAAAAGACAATGGGTTCAAATCCCAATCTGCGTTGTGTATTTTCAAAACTACATGACAATAAATTTTGGGATGGATTTTAAAAATTATCAATATTTTCCATTTAAAAAATACACCTGGAGGTTTTAAGATTGATGGCATAAATATTTTTTAAAACCTTTATACAGGTGTTAATATTATACAGACTTGGATTAGAAAATAATTTCTTTGTTGTGGGTCAGTGGCAAACATGCACTACTCAGCTTGCTGTTCTAAAACCTAGCTCAGTACAGTGGCAGCAGAAAGATGCACCAGTGAGTTGAGTCACCAGCTCACCTGCAGGTCATGTGCACACCCTTCCTGACAATTCTCAGAGCTGTATAAATTGGCTGCAGGCTGCAGCAATGTAATGCAAATTTAATCCACAAGAATAAACATCTGCTATTGAAACAGGAGGGAAAGGGGCAGGGCACAACATTTGAAAGAATGACATAGCCTGAGGACATGACATAAACTGATTACAACCAAATGGGTCCAAGATGGCAGACAAGTTGAATTCCACTAAACCTCAAGCCTCAGTAAATGCTCACTATAAAATATCAGCAAGCTAAATGACACACCCACAGGTGCCATGACAGTTCCAAGGCCAACCGTAAGGATCAAAAAGTGGGCAATGGCCCAATTCTTGGAAATCCCTGCCCCTTCCTGAAATAGTTAGAATACTTCTCCCACTCATTATCCTATGAAATTACCCACCCCTATAAAAACTGACAACCTTATACCTTGGTGTCTTTCTCACCTTCTGAGATGGCCCACACTCTGTCTGTGGAGAGTGTTTCTCTCTAAATAATTCCACTTCTTGCCTATCACTTTGTCTCTCACTGAATTCTTTCTGTGATGAGACATCAAGAACCTGAGCATCATTAAGTCCTGAAACCAGGTGTGTGATCTCAGTTGGAAGACCTTGGGTTTTGGCTGGGTTCAAGATCCAGCCACATGAATTCAAGTCCTAATCTGAGGTGCACAGTTTCACTATTTCACAGAAAATAGAAGGGTGGTTGCCAAGGGCTGGGGGTGGGGGAAATGGGCAGATGTAGGTCAAAAGGCACAAACTTTGAGTTATAAGTCAAACCGAGCAGGACCCTGTGGGGCTCCCAGGTACAAACCCTTCCTGTGTCCCCCATTTCTTGTTTGTAGGAAATAGGCTTCATTCAGCCTCCATGACCTTCCCTGAGTTCCAAAGGGCAGGTTCAAACAGTTGCTAATCAGGGAAGGGAGGGAATGCAGAGAGAAGGGAGGAGCAGGCAACAAACAATAGTTCAGCCTCAGGGCAAGGTTCCTCCTCAAGGAGTATATGAAACAATATCTTTGAGTTCTCTTGTGGGAACTGAGGCCCCCACCCAGGTGGAGGAGGAAACTTCAGGCTGAGCACAAGATTCTGGGAAACCACCCTGTTACCTCACTACCAACCAATCAGAAGAAAGTCTCACACCCTGCAGCCCTCAATTCAAATTTTGCCTGTAAAAACTTTTTTATAGGGAGTAAAAAAGCCACCAGGAGTTCAGGGGTTTTGAGCACCAGATACCCACTTCCTTGCATTGCCTTGCAGTAAGCCTTTATCCACTCCAAACTCTGACATTGCAGTTTGTTTGGCCTCACTGTGTGTTGGGCACATGGACTTGTGTTTGGTAACATAAGGAGAATTAAGTTCTGAGGGTCTAATGCACAGCATTGTTAAGGGAAACATTTTCCCTGGCCAGGAAAAAACAGTAACCATTTGCATGAGTTATTTTACAACAGGGATCCTGATAAGGAACACAGAACTAACAAGCCACCACCAAGTGGAAGAATTTGGGAAAGGTCAAAAGGAGAGAGGTGACTCCAGTCCATATGTCCTACCAACCTCTCAGAATCTTTCTCACTGGAATCCACCTTGGCTGAGTGATGCACACACCACCAGGAAGGACCCTTGTTGCAGAAAAGAACTGATCCCACGAGAAACCAAGCACAACACTCAGAGAGTTGGAGAACTCAGGTTTATTGAGCCGGCGGACCCAGATGAGCTAACGCTCCAAAATTCTGGGGCCCCGTTTCAGGGGAGTCTTCTCCTTATATAGGTTAAAACATACAGCTATAATTGGTACAAACTGATTGGCTACAAATTACTATAGGTCAGGATCAGTTACACAGCGCGGGAGTTGCCATGGGTTACGCACATAGCAGGGGGTCCTAACAGCAACTTGTAGGAGCCGGACATTCCATTCCTATCAGGACTAAGGTCCCAATTGGCATTCTCACATTGGTTGCTGGTTGAAGTTAATGGTCACTTAACAAGTCTCTGTGCAAAGGGTCTCAAACAAAGGCTTGGGGAGGGGGGGTGCCTGAGAGCAAGACAGTCTTCCCTTATCTGATCACTCTTAGTAATTCATTTTACTGTTTAACTGAGAGTGGCGAGCAGGCCTTTGCAAGATAGAGGAGAGTAAGCAATTACAAGCATGGAAGTTTCACTTTCCTCATCACCCTGAGTCAGAATGATTGGCCAGAGACAACCAGGAAACTAACCCCATCACCGCAAAACCTGAGACTGTGAGCCACATGGCAGAGCAGTCCTCCTGGGTTCCCTTAACTCACTGCTCTCCAGCCGGGCACCCCTTCCCAATAAGTCTCTTGCTTTGTCAGCACATGTGTTTCCTCAGACAATTCATTTCTGAGTGTTAGACAAGAGTCCCCTCTTGGGCCCTGGAAGGAGTCCTCCTTCCTGCAACACTATGGTGACATAGTTAATAATACAGTGCTGTATACCTGAATGTGGCTGAGAGTAGGTCTTACGTGTTCTCACCACACACAAAACAAAGAGTTAGCTATGTGAGGTGATGGATGTGTTAAGTACCCTTGATCTTGGTAATCATTCTATGATGTCTATGTACATCAAGTCATCACCTTATACACTTTAAATTATGTAATTATATTTGTCAATTACTCCTCAATAAAGTTGGAAAAAAGAAAATCTGTTATTTTAGTCTACTGTTGCCCCACCTCACCTTATGTCTGTTCCCTGTGAAAACATTTTGATACATTAAATATTTTTCTTTGATGTTTGGTAGGAAGTTTGCAGAAGTGAATATTAAAACCCTGTATTCTTGGCATTTAAATAATGACAAAGTTGAGGTTCACTCATTTATTTATATCAGGTAGCTAATTTGTTGCTTCAATGATTTCTTCTCAGAGACTAGATAGGAATATACTATCGACTGGTTTTGAATTACTTAAAAAAAAACTTTTATTGGAGTATAGTTGATTTACACTGTTGTGTTAGTTTCAGGTGTACAGCAAAGAGAATCAGTTATATACATATATGTGTATTCATTCTTTTTCAGATGCTTTGCACATACAGTTTATTACAAAGTATTGAGTAGAGTTCCCTGTGCTATACAGTAGGCCCTTGTTGGTCATCTATTTTATGAAGTGAGAATGGGGACGGAAGTCAGGAGTAAGGAAGTAGGATTAAAGTTTCTCTAAATACCAGTGGCCTTCTATCACAGCTAGAATATGGAAAGTCTAAAACAACATTTTAAAATTTTATTTTGTTATCAAATAAAACATTCAACAGTAGTTAAAGCAAAGCTTAGATAGACACATTAGCTGAAAGAAATTTGCTTAATCTATTTTGCAAGTTATGAGTTTATAGAAGACGTGATGTGTGATGCTTTGCGTTTCTGAAGTGGAGGAGGGTTATTACAGACCTGAGTGAAAGGGATGAGAATCTGGGTAAATAAGCTAAACAATTATTTTTCTCAAAATAAAAACTTTTAAAAACCCTAAAAACAAAAATGTGCATTAATCCTGCTCACTTTTTGCAGTCAAATATCTAATTGCATCTCTCAGTCTTTCCATTTCTAATGTTCCAGGCAGGTGTCATGCTAGCCAATGTTTATCATAATTATACTACATCTTACCACCTGAGTAGAAAACTACTGAAATGTTGCACATAAATCTTTCAATGTAATAAAATTGCATATCAAGACATACATCTAAAGGTAGAGAAGATGTGAACAGAGCATTATATATATTACTAACAGTGACTACACGATTTCTTGAAAGATTCACAGTCTTTCCCTTTTTCTTACCCCTACTCTCTGGACAAAAGCCGAGCAGGTATTCAAAGTCACTGTCTTTCACCTTCCACAGTCCCAGGGACCTTTGAATGATTCAACATAACCCAGTGGCCATACAGTTGTAAAAGACATTAACATTCCTACTAAGGGCTTGAGAATTTTAACCTTTCTGAAATGTCAGAAAAGGGATATTCTGCAGATAAATTGTGATTGACTGAATGCATAATATACCAAGTGTTTGGGCTCCTCTGCCTACTTCAGACCCCATGGGGGTGATGGATTGAGTGAAATGCTGTTTTCTATTATGAGAGAGTACTTGATAATTTTCTTAGAGGCTCTCTTGGCAGAGAAAGTGCTACAAGATCTGACACTGGTGATCATAGAATTGTATTCTTGTAAACTAGTCCTCATGTTTTACAAATGATAAAACTGAGGCTCAGAGAAATGAAATAATTTGCCCCAAAGCATTCAGCCAGTTAAGAGCAGAGCTGGGCATAGAATCTGGATCTTCTGACTCCTAGCCTGATGTTCTTTCTATTTCATCACACTGAAATGCACTTTTTCTCCCCTGTACTTTTTGTCTTTTTATGCAATTCATTATAGGCTGAAGTTCCAAGTAGAGGAATTGAATTTTTCATTATAATTTTAATAAGGTGCCACAAAACATGAAATTCACATTTGAATCCCAATTTTCTTTCCTCGACCATAAAGAGTTCTGACTAGTAAAGACAAACCTAACCACATAAATTACCATTGTGTCTGGACTTCCCAGTTTTGATGGCTATATATGTGTTGCTGTAAGTCCAAACACATCTCTTACATTTCCTTTTTAAGGTTTACAAGCCTATATGTGGCTAATTATCAGTCTTGCCAGCTCTTTGACTAATTTTGTTTTCTTCTGGTTTAAATACTCCAGGCTTAGGCCCTAGAAATCTCTTTGGATTCCTTGAAGAATAGCAAAACATCTTTCAGGAAGACTGAGAATGTGTGTATGTGTGTGTGTGTATGTGTGCTTATGTGTGTATCTTTTCCCTCCACAAAACCCAAGGAATTTACTTTTTCCTCCACAAAACCCCCAAAGTATTATCACTTTCTGAGTTTTGATTCTCCTGCACTTAGACTGCTGGTTTCCTACATGCACAAGGATGGGTAGAGTTGTCTTTGGCAGCTGCTGATATGATTGGCATTTACTGGAGTTAAGTGAAAAATCCATTGCCTAAAAGATGACATTTTAAAAAAAGATGTTCTAATCCAAATAGGAAACTACACAAAGTCAGATTTATTCTTTCTTAAAATTAGCTGGAATCCCTGTAAACTGCACTTTAATCGCAAAGAACATGCTAGTAATGTTATCTCTGAAGCTAATTTTAACATACACATGGTATTTTAGAGTTCTGAAAATTGCCTTTACTGATTTAAATTGATTATACAGAGTGAAATACCGTTGTTTGGACAGTGTGCCAATTTTCAAGTTATCAAGATAAATTTTGCCCTGAAATGGCATTGCCTGGCTTTCCTGCTGGCTGGCAGTCTCCCCCCCTCACTGTCAGCTCTGAAAACCACTTTTCCTTTCGCCCAAATCCCCTGCTGGGTGCAGTCATCTTATCAGCTGAGGAACACCTCTGGTTTTCTCTTTTATTTATGACCAGCCCCCTTTTCTAGGTTCTTGGTAGAGAACCATATATTATTACTGAAATAAACTGCTACAACTAAAAAGGCCCTTGACCACCAGTCAGCCCAACTCTTTTATGTGATAAATGAGGACCAGGGAGTGTAAGAGACTTGTCCAAGTTCAGAACTTCTTAGTGGCATCAGTGGAAACAGAACCCCTGTGTCCCAATTTTAACTTCCTTCTAGCTCTGCTTTTCCTATTCCTCTGTCTTTGATAGCCTATAAAATTCAGTTAACTTTGGTGTGATAAACTCTCAAGGTACATTGGTTGGGTCATTTTAAAGCAACAAGATTTTATAATCCTCTGAAAGTCCCAAAGTACCCAGAATCTGCAATCTTCAAACATTTCTTTGAACTTGATGAATTGCACATTTTGTTTTAACTGATTTCTGTGGCTCATGTAATGTCTCCATCATATTCCACTGAGGGCCCTCACCTCCTTGAATCTGACCTTCACACCACACAGTGTGGGGTCGGGATGTGGAGGGGGAGATCTGATGGGGGCACCTGCCAGGAGCATATTCAAGTAAGAGATGAGGAGCCTTTTGGAAATGAAAGGACTCTCTGCTACTGGATGAAAAGGGGGTAAAATGCAGAAGCTGGCTTGATAGACTGTCTCAGTGAGGAATGAATGGGGATGAAAACAGAGGTGGGCTGTGATGAGAGCAACCAGGGTTCCCTCGCACACTTGTGTCCTCTGGCTGTGCGGCACGAACCAATGGACGCTCTGAGGGAAAGAGGGGCTAAGTAAAAGTTAAATAAATTAAATCAGAAAAAGCTATTTTAACTAAAATCTCTGTGAGATATTGGGTGTGTAAATCAGCATGTTTTTGGAAATTATGTTAAAACTGGAATGCACAGAAAAGCACAAGAAAGTCAGTTTTTCAGTTTCCACATGGAATTCAGTATTGCTTAAATCTCTGGAGGCCTTTTGATCACTCACAGCTCTGCTATCAGTGGGATCTGTTCTTGACTTTTTCCCTGGGGACCAGACCCTAAACACTTAAACAAGTTCTTTTTAAATTCTTATTGAAGTATAGTTGATTTACAATGTTGTGCTACTTCAGGTATATAGTAAAGTGAATCAGTCATATACATATATATCTACACTCTTTTTTAGATTCTTTTCCCATGTAGGCCATTACAGAGTATTGAGTAGAGTTCCCTGTGCTATACAGTAGGTCCTTGTTTGTTATATATTTTATAGATAGTAGTTTTCATCTGTCAATTCCAACCTTCCAATTAATCCCTCCCCACCTTACTCCCCAGTAACCATCAGTTTATTTGTGTGAGAATGATTGCAGACAGCTCGGAGAGCATAGGGTCTGTTTCTATAAGAGGATGGAGAATATTTGAGTGAAGGGCATTTCTGGAAGGTATGGGCAAAACCAATGGTGCTTTGATGTCTGTCTTGGAGAATGTGCCACAAAAGGAAGGTGAAGACATCCCTTCCTCTTTGCTACCAGTTGCCAATAAAATTTTGTATTTTGAAGGCCCCACACTGCCAGTGATGGGGATGCCCAGACTTGCCTGCTGGAAAATGACAGCCATGCCTGGTGGACAATGTGGGAATTGCAGGGTAGACTAACAAAGCAAGAAGTGAGATTTGGGAGCTATGCACATTGGGTGTAACACCATGCCGAGAGGAGCAGGGGCACTAAGAAAACGTGGTCTTGGTACCTGGGTGTGCTCATCAGAGTCTCTGCAAACACTTGTGACACCTTTCATGGGACCCTTGGGGAGAAAACTCAGAGGCTGCTCTGAGTCTCTGTGAATGGGTGAAGGGAAGAGGGTGAAAATGAATTATGTTTGCTCTCTGTTTCTCAGGTATTTTAATCCTACTTGTTCTGAGGTTAGAAGCACATCTGTTTACTTGTAATTTCAAATTTATAAATTAAGGAACACTTCTATGGAAGATTTGTGGTTGCCAAGGGGGTGGAGGTTGGGGAAGGGAAGGAGTGGAGTTTGGGTTTAGCAGATGTAAGCTATCATATATAGGATGGATAAACAACAAGGTCCCACTGTACAGCACAGGGAACTGTATTCAATATCCTGGGATAAACCATAATGGAAAAGAATATTAAAGAAAAGAATGTATACATATATGTATAACTGAATCACTTTGCTGTACAGCAGAAGTTAACACAACATTGTAAATCAACTATACTTCAATAAAAAAGAACACTTCTATGAATACTAGCGTTATCATGAATGACTGCAATATATTATTATTATTTTCTGATTCTCCTAAAATAATATCCTCTGAATGAACAAACCAGGTGTTAACGGCTCCGTACTTCACACTTGGATCTTATAGAGTTTATTTATTTTCTCTTTTGTAACTTTACACATCTAGAACTTTAAAAGAAATTTCAGTTTTCAAATTTTCAGTCACCTCTTTGTTGCAATGACAAAACAGCATAAGGGTCACGAGGGAACAGAATAATTTCATAAGCAACCTTTTCAGTGTCTGTGTCTAACTTTCCTTAAGATCTCATGTTTTTGGTCAAACCGAGTCTCCAGATGGCACTATTGTCAGAAAGATCTAGGAAAATAGATGACCCAAATATATTTTTACATTTGTGTTTCAGTTTATAAATCACTCCTTTCGTTTTTGAAGTGTTTTTCAGGTCAAAGCAGTTTTAAGATCCCTCTTCAGCAGTTACTTGCCATTCTCGCCCTATTCTTCCCATTTTCTGTGTATTAGATTCTTTTTCAGTCTGGAATTTATAGCTCCCAGTGCAATACAAAGAGTTTGTTGAGAATCTACCTTTCCTTCCCCAGTAAAGTTGCTTTTAGTGACAACAAAAGTACTTAAATATTTTGCTTTACAGAATTCTTAATGAACATAAATTACCATTATCAACAGAATCATGTATATCTGTGGACCCATGATAGTGTGTCCTTTTAAAAAAAAATTGTTATAAGGGCATTTAACATGAGATCTACCCTCTTTACAGATTTTCACTTTTTTTTTTTTAATTTTAGCTAATGAGGTTTTTAAAATTTTTTTTGAAGTATAGTTGATTTACAATGTGCTAGTTTCAGGTGTACTGCAAAGTGATTCAGTTGTACATACAATATATAAATCTATTCTTTCCCAGATTCTTTTCCCTTACAGGTTATTACAAAGTATTGAGTATAGTTCCCTGAGCTATACAGTAAGTACCTGTTGGTTATATCTATTTTATATATAGTACTCTGTACATGTTAATCCCAAACTCCTAATTTATCTCTCCCCACCTTCCCCTTTGGTAACCCAAAATTTATTTTCTATATTTGTGGGTCTATTTCTATTTTATATATAAGTTCATTTCTATAATTTTTTACCTTTCTTTTGGCTGCATTGCACAGCTTGCAGGATCTTAGTTCCCTCACCAGGGATAGAACCCAGACCCCAGCAAGGAAAGCACTAGATCCTAACCAGTGGATAGCAAGGGGAATTCCCTATCACTTTCATCTTCTTTTTCTTTTTATTGGAATATAATTGCTTTACACTCTTGTACCAGTTTTTGAGGTACACCAAGGTCAATCATCTGTATTTATACACATATCCCCATATTCCCTCCCTCCCTCAACTCCCCCCACACTGTCCCAGTCCTCTAAGACATCATCCATCCTTGAGTTGAACTCCCTTCGTTATACAGTAACTTCCCACTGGCTATCTATTTTACAGTTGGTAGTATATATATGCCTATGCTACTCTCTCACTTCGTCTCAGCTTCCCCTTCACTCCCCCAAACCTTGAGTTCTCCAGTCTATTCTCTGCATCTGCATCCTTATTCTTGTCTTGTCACTGAGTTCATCAGTACCATTTTTAGATTCCGTTTATATGAGTTAGCATACAATATTTGTCTTTCTCTTTCTGACTTACTTCATTCTGTATGACAGACTCTAGGTCTATTCACCTCATTACATATAGCTCCATTTCATTCCTTTTTATAGCTGAGTAACATTCCATTGTATATATATGCTAAATCTTCTTTATCCATTCATTTGTTGATGGGCATTTAGGTTGCTTCCATGTCCTGGCTATTGTAAATAGTGCTGCAATAAACATTATGGTACAAGTTTCTTTTGGGATTATGGTTTTCTCTGGATATATGCCCAGTAGTGGGATTCCTGGATCATACATTAGTTCCAGTTTTAATTTTTTAAGGAAATTCCAAACTGTTTTCCATAGTGGCTGTACCAACTTACACTCCCACCAACAGTGCAGGAGAGTTCCTTTTTCTCCACACCCTCTCCAACATTTGTGGTTTCCAGATTTTGTGATGATGGCCATTCTGATCAGTGTGTGGTGATACCTCATTGTGGCTTTGACTTGCATTTCTCTGATAATTAGTGACGTTGAACATCTTTTCATGTGTTTGTTGGTCATCTGTATGTCTTCTTTGGAGAAATGTCTATTTAGGTCTTCCACCCATTTGTGGATTGGGTTATTTGCTTTTTTGGTGTTAAGCTGCATGAGCTGCTTGTACAGTTTGGAGGTTAATCCTTTGTCTGTTGCTTTGTTGGCAACTATTTTTTCCCATTCTAAGGGTTGCCTTCTTGTCTTGCTTATGGTTTCTTTCACTGTGCAAAAGCTTTTAAGTTTCATGAGATCCCATTTGTGTATTCTTGATTTTATTTCCATTATTCTAGGAGGTGGGTCAAAAGGATCTTGCTTGGATGGACGTCATAGAGTGTCCTGTCTATATTTTCCTCTAGGAGTTTTATAGTGTCTGGCCTTACATTTAGGTCTTTAATCCATTTGGGGTTTATTTTTGTGTATGGTGTTCTAATTTCATTCTTTTACATGTTGCTGTCCAATTTTCCCAGCACCACTTACTGAAGAGGCTGTCTTTCTTCCATTGTATATTCTTGCCTCCTTTGTCAAAGATAAGGTGCACATATGTGTTTGGGCTTACCTCTGAGTTCTCTATTTTATTCCATTGATCTTCTTTTCTATTTTTGTGCCAGTACCATACTGTCTTGATCACTATGGCCTTGTAGCATGGTTTGAAGTCAGGAAGCCTGATTCCACCAACTCCATTTTTCCTTCTCAAGATTGCTTTGGCTCTTGGGGTCTTTTGCATTTCCATACAAATCGTAAGATTTCTTGCTCTAGTTCTGTGAAAAATGCCATTGGTAATTTGATCGGGATTGCATTGAATCTGGAAATTGCTTTGGGTAGTACAATCATTTTCACTATGTTGATTCTTCCAATCCAGGAACATGGTATGTCCCTCCATCTGTTTGTGTCGTCTTTGATTTCTTTCATCAGTGTCTTAAAGTTTTCTGCATACAGATCTTTTGCCTCCTTAGGCAGGTTTATTCCTAGGTATTTTATTCTTTTTGTTGGAATGGTGAATGGGAGAGTTTCCTTAATTTCTCTTTCTGCTCTTCCGTTGTTCGTGTATAGGAATGCAAGAGATTTCTGTGCATTGATTTTGTATCCTGCTACTTTACTGAAGTCATCAATGAGTGCTAGCAGTTTTCTGGTAGAGTCTTTTTTTTTATTTATTTATTTATTTTTTTTATTTTTTATTTTTTGGGGGTACACCAGGTTCAATCATCTGTTTTTCTGGTAGAGTCTTTAGGGTTTTCTATGTATAGTATCATGTCACCTGCAAAGAGTGACAATTTTACTTCTTCTTTTCCAATTTGGACTCCTTTTATTTCTTTTTCTTCTCTGATTGCTGTGGCTAAAACTTCCAAAACTATGTTGAATAATATTGGTGAGAGTGGACACCCTTGTCTTATGCCTGTTCATAGAGGGAATTCTTTCAGTTTTTCCCCATTTAGAATGATGTTGGCTTTTGGTTTCTCATATATGACTTTTATTATGTTGAGGTAATTTCCTTCTGTGCCCATTTTCTGGAGCGCTTTTATATTAATGGATGTTGAACTTTGTCAAAAGCTTTTCCTGCATCTATTGAGATGATCATATGGTTTTTATCCTTCAATTTGTTGCTATGATGTATCACATTGATTGATTTGCATATATTGAAGAATTCTTGCATCCCAGGGATAAACCCCACTTGATCATGATGTATGATTTTTTTAATGTGCTGTTGGAGTCTGTTAGCTAGTATTTTGTTGAGGATTTTTGCATCTATATTCATCAGTGATATTGGTCTGTAATTTTCTTTTTTTGTGACCTCTTTGCCTGGTTTTGGTATCAGGGTGATGGTGGTCTTGTAGAATGAGTTTGGGAGTATTCCTCCTTCTGCTATATTTTGGAAGAGTTTGAGAAGGATAGGTGTTAACTCTTCTCTAAACGTTTGATAGAGTTCACCCGTGAATCCATCTGGCCCTGGACTTTTGTGTGTTGGGAGATTTTTAATCACTGCCTCAATTTCCGTACTTGTGATTGGTCTGTTCATATTTTCTATTTCTTCCTGGTTCAGTCTTGGAAGATTGTATTTTTCTAAGAATTTATCCATTTCTTCCAGGTTATCCAATTATTGGCATATAGTTGCTTGTAGTAGTGTCTCATGATCTTTTGTGTTTCTGTGGTGTCCGTTGTTACTTCTTCCTTTTCATTTCTAATTCTGTTGATTTGCATCTTCTCCCTTTTTTTCTTGATGAGTCTGGCTAATGGTTTATCAATTTTGTTTATCTTCTCAAAGAACCAGCTTTTAGTTTTATTAATTTTTGCTATTGCTTCCTTCCTTTCTTTTTCATTTATTTCTGCTCTGATCTTTATGATTTCTTTCCTTCTGCTCCCTTTGTGGTTTCTTTGTTCTTCTTTTTCTAATTGTTTTAGGTGTAAGGTTAGGTTGTTTATTGGATAATTTTCTTGTTTCTTAAGGTAGGACTGTATTGCTATAAACCTCCCTCTTAGAACTGCTTTTGTTGCATCTCATAGGTTTTGGGTTGTTGTGTTTTCATTGTCATTTGTTTCTAAGTATTTTTTGATTTCCTCTTTGATTTCTTTAGTGATTTCTTGGTTGTTTAATAGTGAATTGTTTAGCCTCCATGTGTTTGTAATTTTTGCAGTTTTTTTCTTGTAATTGATATCTAGTCTCATGGCGTTGTGGTGAGAGAAGATGCTTCATATGATTTCAATTTTCTTGAATTTGCTGAGGTTTGATTTGTGACCCAAGATGTGATCTAACATGGAAAATGTTCCATGTGCACTTGAGAAGAAAATGTATTCTGTCGTTTTTGGGTGGAATGTCCTTTAAATATCAATTAAGTCAAGATGGTCTAATGTGTCATTTAAAGCTTGTGTGTCTTTATTGATTTTCTGTTTGGATGATGTGTCCATTGATGTAAGTGGGCTGTTCAAGTCTCCCACTATTATTGTGTTGCTGTCAATGTCCCCTTTTATGGCTGTTAGCATTTGCCTTATGTATTGAGGTGCTCCTATGTTGGGTGCATAGATATTTACCATTGTGATATGTTCTTCTTGGATGTATCCCTTGATCATTATGTAGTGACCTTCTTTGTCTCTTGTAATATTCTTTACTTTCAAGTCTAATTTGTCTGATATGAGTATTGCCACTCCAGCTTTCTTTTGACTTCCGTTTGCATGGAATATCTTTTTCCATCCCTTTACTTTCAGTCTATATGTATCTCTTGGTCTGAAGTGGGTTTCTTGCAGGCAGCATATAGAAGGGTCTTGTTTTTGTATCCATTCAGGCAGTCCGTGTCTTTTGGTTGGAGCATTTCATCCATTTACATTTAAGGTGATTATTGACATGTGTGTTCCAATTACCATTTTCTGAATTGTTTTGGGTTTGTATTTGTAAGTGTTTTCCTTTTCTTGGGTTTCTTACTTAGAGAAGTTCCTCTAGCAACTATTGTAAGGCTGGTTTGGTGGTGCTGAATTCTCTTAACTTTTGCTTGTCTGGAAAGCTTTTGACTTCTCCAAGGAATCTGAATGAGCTTCTTGCTGGGTAGAGTATTCTTGGCTGCAGGTGTCTCTCTTTCAGGACTTTCAGTATATCCTGCCATTCCCTTCTGGCCTGCAGAGTTTCTGTAGAAAGGTCAGCTGTTATCCTTATGGGTTTTCCCTTATATGTTGTTTGTTGCTTTTCTCTTGCTGCTTTTAATATTTTTTCTTTGTGTTTAATTGACATTAGTTTGATTAATATGTGCCTTGGTGTATTTCTCCTTGGGTTTATTCTGTATGGGACTCTCTGTGCTTCTTGGACTTGGTTAATTATTTCCTTTCCCATGTTGGGGAAGTTTTCCACTATAACCTCTTGAAATATTTTCTCAGACCCTTTCTTGTTTTCTTCTTCTTCTGGGATGCCTATAATTCGAATGTTGGTATGCTTAATGTTATCACTGAGGTCTCTGAGACTGTCTTCTAATCTTTTTATTCTTTTTTCTTTTTCCTGCTCTGTGGCATTTATTTCCCCCATTCTATCTTCCAACTCACTTATTTGTTCTTCTGCCTCATTCATTCTGCTGGTTATAGCATCTAGAGTATTTTTAATATTGGTTATTTTGTTATCCATTGCTGTTTGTTTGTTCTTTAGTTCTTCTGAGTTCTTATGAACTGTTTCTTGTACTTTCTCTATTTTGTTATTGAGATTTTGTATCATTTTTATTACCATTACTTTGAATTCTTTTTCAGGCATTTTTCTTATTTCCTCTTCATTTATTTGGTCTTTTTGGGTTTTTCCTGCTCCTTTGCCTGCATGGTGTTTCTTTATTTCCTCATGGTTGTCCAAACTTCTGGGTTTGCTTGTCCCAGTGATAGAGGGGTTTATAGAAGACTGTCCAAGCCCCAGACTAATGTCCAAGTGTTGGGTTAAACAAATATTAAGTCTAGGAAACACATACATGTATAAGACACACAATTACTGAGTCTATTAGGACATAAGTCTCTGGAAAGACCTGACAGAAGAACCCCAGTATGCTCTCAGATATTCAAAGAGAAACCCCAATAGAAATTCAAAATCAAAACAGAACAAAACAGAAACAAAAGCAAAAACAAAGAAACAAATAACACCTTACACATACAATCACTAATCCAGGGAGATATTGAAAGCTAGGATCAAGTATAAAAAAGAGCTAGAGTAGCACCAGACAGAATGGAGATTCTCAGAATGAGATTAGACAATTGTACAAAGAGCCAAGATAAAGACAAAAACCTAATATTAAATACCAAGGCAGTGTGTCATCTGGAGAATAGAGGAAGGAGTCTGAGCAGATCGATAGTGTTGCTTGTAAGTATGTTAAGATAAAATAAACTAAAATTGGTTGGAAGCCAGAACAGAAGAGCATAGTGTGACTGGAAATATGCAAACAAAAAGAAGGGAGTAGCAATGTATAAAAGATAGAGATGAAAGAAAGGTAGGAGAGATATATAGTCCGTACTACCAAATCTTAGCTAGAAAAAGAAGCATATAAAAAGGCAAAAAATATAAATAGAATAAAAAATAGAATAAAGCAATATGTTATAAAACTTGTAGATCCCTTAGGACTAAGATTGAAGTTAATAAAGAAAAAAAAAAACAAAAACAGAACTGATCCCAGAATGGACCAGTTCAATAGAATTGATACTAATATTTCTGTTTCCTTAGAGTCTCAGCCGTAAGGGTCCTTCTACTTGCCTTGGGTTTTTTGTATTATTCTGTGACCAGCAGAGCTTCCTTTATTGTTCATCTGTAAGCATTTGTGTGTGGGGAGGGAGAGGGTACAATAGTGGCTCCTTCCCCTGGAAGTGAGTGGGCAGTGGTGCACTGTCGTTTCAGTCGGGCTTGGAGGTGCCTGTTGCAGAGGGACGCCAGTGGCTCAGGTGTAAACAGAAATTCTCAGAGTTTGGTGTCTCTCTGGGTTTTTTTTTTTTTTTTTTCTTGACAGCTTCCCTGCTACCAGCATTCTAAGCCTGCTTTTGGCTGCCTGCGGCAGCTTTATGCTAACCTTGTCTGAGGGCCTGAGGGTACTTGTTATTCCTGAGTGCCTTAGGTGGCCCATAGGGGTCCCTCCATTGCCCTTTGCAGGTGCTGAAAGAGAGAGAGGCTATGCCCATGGCTCCTCCCCGCTGCCTGTGAGCCAGCAGCATCCAGCTGCCATCATGGCTGGGCACCTCTCAGGGGCAGGCACTCCTCACTGCGGACCTCTTCCCTCCTGTCCTCTCGGTCCATCACCTTACTGGTAACAATTTTTCTCACCCTGAACCAGCTCCCTGGTTCCCACGCTCCCGCTCCCAGACCCTTTGTTCAACTGTGAATCGATATCTCAGTCCTGGAATGCTGAGCTGTGGTGCGGACCCTCCACGTGTTTCTCACTCCCTCCCATCTGCCACAGCTCAGCCGCTTCACCCTCTTTGAGCTGTCGTAGATGCCTCCTTACCGATTATGTCGGGATCCTTGTGGTGCTTTCTGGTGTCTGAGGTCATCTGCTGGTGTTCAGCTGGTTCTCTGTGGGAATTATTGCATCTTTTGGTGCTTTCGCAATGCATCTGTGGAGAGGGATGCATTCCACATCCCTTTACTTTGCAGCCATCTTTTCTCCCCCTCTCACTTTCTTCTTAGATTCCACATACAAGTGATATCATATGGTATTTTCTTTCCCTATCTGACTTACTCCACTTAGTATAATCTCTAGGTCCATCCATGTCACTGCCAATGGCATTATTTCATTCTTTTTTATGGCTGAGTAGTATTCCATTGTATACATGTACCACATCTTCTTTATACATTCATCTGTTTGTTACTGAGTCCAAGCTTGCTTTTCCCATCGCACAACAGGCCAATGAATTGGGGAAGAGGTGTTTAGGCAAAGAATACAACTTTATTCGGAAAGCTGACAGACCTAGAAGATGGCAGACTAGTGTCTCCAGAAAACCATCTTCCCAGGATCTGGATGCCAGTTTCTTTTATAGAATCAGACAGAGAGAGGTGGGGAAGTAAAATAAAATGGGTTATCAGTCTTGCAATACGTCTCCTGGAATGACTAGCCTTGGAGAGGGGATGTGTTAATTTCACAGGTGGATAGAGTTCCCTGAGGCAGGCCATTGTGTATAATTAAAGCAACAAAAAACAAAGGTTAAAGTCAAAGAAACAGATCCAATGTGGAGTCCAGTTTAGTTCTTCCCTGTTGCATGCTGATGGACCTTTAGGTTGCTTCCATGTCCTGACTATTGCAAATACTGCTGCTATGAACATTGGGAGGGTATCTTTTCAAATTATAGTTTTCTCCAGATGTAAGCCCAGGAGTGGGATTGCTGGATCATATGGTAGCTCTATTTTTAGTTTTTTAAGGAACCTCCATACTGTTCTTTATAGTGGCTGCACCAATTTACATTCTCACCAGTACTAACCCTCTTTACACATTTTTAAATGTACAATACAGGTGTGTTAACTACAGGCACAATCTCGTACAGCGCATCTATAGGATTTAACGGAGTGTGTATGCTCATGTTTCAGAATACTTCTGAACTCCTCTCCAGGAAACTCCTTTTTATGACATATTCTTTATTTTGCAATAAGCTTTGCACACATCAAATATCCAGCTTGTAAGCAGAAATAGGTTCTTCTGTAAAAGTTAGCCAAACATTGTGTGCTTTCTTTCCATGCAATGACCTTACACCTCTGTTCTTGGCCTTTCTTCTTCGGGCCAGGGTAAGCTTGTGTGAGGACAAGAGGGCAAATGTTTTCAGGTGTGCACTATTTTGCAGAATTTATTCATTCCTGTTTCTTATACATAGGATCCCATTAGCATGACAAATACAAAACTCAATGGCATATTCTTTTTAGAATAAGTGATTCAGACAGTTGCAGTTGTAAATGACCTTGATTTCAGACAGCTGCAGTTGTAAATGACCTTGGGGTACTGCAAGGTCCTCCCTCCAAACCACCTGCCCTGGGTCTAAACTCATCCACTCTTTCTCGGCCTGCTCTTCAACGGTAACTTTTGCATTAAGCCATTGGTGCAAGGTCTCCTGGAAGCCCCTGTAAGATGCACATGCTGCCTGGGAGGGACAAGAGGCCTGTTTCATTAGCATAGGCTGGCAAGCTGCCATCTCTGTCACTTTACATCTAGTCACTGAGCTCCTTTTCTGTGCAAGGCTGTGTAGTCAAATGAGGAGAGAGGTGGCTCCCCGAGGACATGGAGGGTTGTTAATATTTCATGGGAATGAAGGCAAAAAAAAAAAATCTGAAGCATGGGAAGGTGCTCCAGGGTGCAGAGATACCTAGACAGATTGCTGCAACTGTGTTCACTCATACAGCAGTGTGTATAACAGGGAAGTAGAGAGTGAGTATAAATAATATTGAAATGGAGGCCATGGTATTTTTTGAGTCTTTCTGTTCATTCAACAAATAGTTATTGGAAATTTTAGGCTAGTGAACAATGTGTAAACATATGAATAGGTAAGTGTGTAAGGGCAGATAATGATAAAGGGCACAAAGAAAAAGACAGCAGGTGAGGGGATGGGCAGTACTAGGTGACAAGGGCTGTGGGTGCTGGGGGAGGGCTAGTTGTTCTTTTGTTTAAGGAGGGCAGGTAAGACTTGATGGAAGTAAGGGACCAAGCCTGTGCTATGGAAAGGAGCTGGTGGAGCATTCAGGGTAGGAACCACAAGTTCAATGGTCAGAGGCAGGAAAGTACTTGGCATGTCCAAGGAAGAAGAAGGAGGCCAATGTGGCTTAAGGAGAAGGAGCTAGGAGGAGAGTTTAGGGGAGGGAGTTAGAGAGGAAGGAGGTGGGGAGCAGATATGGAGAATCGTGAAAGCTAGTATAAACTTTGAACTTTACTCTGAACATGCTGGTAATTGAAGAATGTTTATCAGAGGAATGATGTCATTGGATGTATTTTAAAAGGACATACTGGCTCCTGTGTTGAGATTAGACTATATGGGTTCAAGGGCAGAAGCAGGACTATAGAAAGTATTACAAACATCCAGGAGAGGAATGATGGCTTTGATCCTAATTGTATTGGTGGAGGAAGTGATTAGAAGTCAGCTATGGGATTTTTGTTTGAAGGTGGAATTGGCATGATTTGCTGTTCTTTGACTTGGACACTACCTGTCAATGCTCTTCTTCCTTGAGGGTGGAAGTGCGTGTGATGGGCTCTGAGCAGAGGGAGCAGTCCTGGGCTTCCTCTAGCCAGGACTTGGGGATCAAAACACAGCACTCACTGTTATGTGGCCCTGGAGTCATGTGTAAAATACCCAGGAACTGAAATTGCCTCCTGCATGATTGCAGTCTATTCTGCAGAGTCCACTCTGCTGGAGGATCCTGAGAGGCATGAGCCATTCTAAAGAGACCTCTGTCAGCAAATGCAAGACCCAGGTTTATATCAAGATCCAATGTTGGATCCAGTGCAAGCTACCATTTTCCTCTAGTTCAGTGTGGCTTAGGAATTCAAATTCTTCTGTAATTTTTTGGGAGTTGTGATGGTAAATTGTATCAGTCAACGTGGGTGGGCCATGGGGTGCCCAGAGGAAACATTATTTCTGGGATGACTGTGAGGATGTTTCTGGATGAGATTAGCATGTGAATCAGTGGTTCAGTAAAGTAAATTGCCCTCAGTAAAGTGCAGGAAGGAAGGATCTGGTCCCTTCCTGCCTGTCTGCTTGAGCTGGGACATCAGCTTTTCCCTCCCTTGGCCTGGGGTTTACTCCATTGGCTCCTGGTTCTTAGGCCTTGAGACTCAGACTGGAATTACATCACCAGCTTTCCTGGGTCTCAGCTTGCAGGTGGGAGATCATGGGGCTTCTTGATTTCCATAGCTTGCATTCTAAGTCCTCAGAGTAAACCTTCCCCCCTACCCCCACCACGAGAACCAATATACTACTTGCTCTGTTTCTCTGGAGAACTCTGACTAATACAAGGATCCTTTAAGCTATAGGAGATTTTTAGTTGAACATAGAATCATTTGCAAGTCAAGAGGGATTCTGAAATAAATTTTAAAGGAAGTCAGAATTGCCTTTGATCCACGTTCACATTCAGGGGTTTCTTCTCTCTGTAGGTACTTTTGTCAAGTATATGTTCTATCATGTTCACATTTATCTTAGCCCTACCTAGCTGCAATTCATAGCTAAAATATTTACTCATAATTTACTCTATTTAATAGAGTACCTCAGACAGCAAAACCTTATTTGACCTGAAGAAAATTTCCACAAGTGGAGATTAGTGATTGATGGTGACACAGTCATTTTTTTGGGGGGTGGGGTGGGGATCAGGTACCTCTGCCAAGGGCCAACAAATCACGCCTATTTTGCAATCATTCATTGCAAATGAGATGCATGGTTCTGTTGAGCACAGATGCTAAATCCAAAGGACCATTTGTTTACCAACAGATGTCTGTTGAGTGCTTCCTCTGTTCCAGGCCCAGTTCTGGATGTGGAGTCACAGCTATAGTGAGACCATCAAGACAAGGATTCCTATAGAGTGATCTATTAGGGAGTATTCTTGTAAGAAAAAACTTGTAAGGGAGTGGAAAGGTAGGATGGCAAGGAAGGAGGCCCAGCATGTATAGTATAATAGTTGCATAGGGGGTAATTTTGGGTCAATTTCACAGGGAGCCCCTGGAGACATTGTTCAGTTTAGCATTGTCCTGACCTTGGAGCAAGGAAGATGCTCCAAGAAGAAGATAAATCCCAGGCACTTCCTGCTCTCCCATTCAGGCAGGCAGAGTGAGTTCCAGAAGCCTTAAAAAAGAGCAGGAGCTTGATGCTGGAAATAAATGCACACCTAGAGGCCAGTGGGCGTGAACAAGGTGAAGGGATCAGAGGTGATATAGTGGAGTCGCAACAGCACCCTCTGCAGACTTCCCAGTGCACCACACATTGGATTGATTCCACACGCAGAGGCATTGTGGGCCAGAGAAGCAGACTTGTGCCTAGAACTGTGCAGTGGGTCTGACTTAATAAGCTTTCTACCAAGTGGCTGCTTGGTCTCCGTCAGGGATGGCCCCATCCTGAGGTTTCAGTATGTGTCTCGGGGGCTGACTGGTTGGGTCCTCAGTAGCATCTGTCATTAGACCAGCCTTGGTGAGTGACAACCCAGGTGATTGGGTCCATGGATAGCTTCCATCTCTGCTGTGATGGCAGTTGGGTTCACGGTGCTGGAACTGGGATGGCCAGGACAGAGGCTACCTGACATCTACAGGATGAGATCTCCTACCCATGGGTGGTTTATCTCATGCTCTGCAGTGGATGCTATCCAGCAGACATCAACATGCAGAGCAAATAAATATTCACAGATACTGAAATGTTACAGACATTCATAAAATTCAAATATTTGTGAATTCGCACACATCATTTGCACACACCTGTCCACATGCTTCTTTCTCAGATTTCCTTAATCTTCCCTAATCTTTCCCCCTAATCTTCCAATCTTGCTGCTTCCAGTGCTTTGACCAAGTAGTCAAGCCTTTCGGCACTCCACAGAAGCTCGTATATATTTTTACCTCAATCCACTTCTCTTAACACCAGTGTGGATGAAGATTTTCTGCAGCAGCTCTATTTTTCAGGGCTCTCCCTGAGTAGGAAAATAGAGCATCAGCCTTCCATTTTCAGCTTTAATCAACCCTTTCCTCCATGAACCAGACCTGGGTTTTATCTTCCTTTTCAGCTAGTGTCAAGAATTCCCCATGAGAGTAAGGAAGAGATGTTGGTGCAATAGAGGTGTATGATATGGGGCTCTGAGACACCGGTTGAATTCCTGTTTGAGGGTCTTGGACACTCTTTGGGACTGACAGGTCTGAACACACTGAAGGTCAATCCTGGATGTGTAGTGAAGTGTTGCTTGCCTTGTGAACAGTATGATTTGGTGGGTGTATCAACGTCCTGCTCCTGATGGGAATCTCTGCATTTCAGTTAATGTTCTATGCCACCTGTTGAGTCTCACCAAGGATTCAGTAGCATTTCAGATTTTTTTTTTCCAAGTAGAGTATATAGTTCACTGCTGTGAATGTCATAGCTATGGTCCAGGCTCTATGGGTCCATGCTGAGATGCTCTACTTGGGACCCTCCAGAGAATCCAAACAGCATCTTTTCTGTAGATACCTCCAGCATCATGGGATCTGTTGTTTGTATGGCCTGAGCAGCATGGTCACTTACACTGTATCCTAAACCTGATGCAAAGCCGTTTCTTGATTTGACAGCCATCTAAATCAGATAATAAAAGAGAGAAAACAACTTTCCTAAGTACAAAGCCTGAAGAAGACTACCAATCTCTGTTCTTTATCCTAGTGGTAGCTGGAGGAGGTGCAAGGTGTAATAACTTGTTCTTTATTCTGTGGCTTGTTCCAAATCACCAGCCCCCTAAAAGCATCACTGATATGGCAAGCCCTCGAATCTTGGTAAATTTTGATCTCCCATCTCGCGTAGCACGCTTGTTTTACCAAGCCCCCAGATTACTGCCAAATTACTGCCCATTAGGTTCAATTATCATAATGTCATCAATTCAATGGGCCAATGGGATATTCTGTGGAATGTCTAGCTGATAAAATTCCCTCTGGATTATGTTGTTAAAGGGCAGAATTCTACCCATTCACTTGAATGAAAACTTCTGATCCTTCTTATTGCTGTTGTTGAAAAGAATGCATTTGCTTTAGAAAAAGAAGTACCAGAAGTGCTATAGCTAATGCATCTAGAGCTACAACTTAGTAGTAGACATCTGCCACAATGCATCGTTTTTTTCCCAGGGGCCAGATGAGTCAAATAAATGGGGATGTGATGGAAATTACCCCCTCTGTATACGTTAAGCCTTTCAGCAAATCACTAGTTTCTCAGTTCCACCTGGCTGTGGTATTGTTTCTGATTTATTATCTTTGGGCACAAGTTCAGGGGCTTGTACTTGGATTTTTCTAATATGATGGCTAATATATATTTTTTTCTAATATAATTTTCCTTCCATAGGTGAAGGAATCAATGTAATCATTGTCAGCTGCTAAATACCTTATCCTGTGATTGTGCTCAAGGATCATAGAAATGTCATTTTCTGGATATGTGGGGTCAGGCACACAGTGTGAGAATGACTTGTGTTAGGACCTCATTATCATCTGGCTTCCATGTGCCCCCACTCTTATAATGGTACTGTGAGGAGGTTTTGGAAACTCCTGGTATCAATATTAGTGTGGACTCTGAGTTTAAAATCCAAGGCACATGTGGGTATCCCCTGTTTCCTAGTGAAAAGTTGTTTGTGTAAATGTCCATAGTTCTCTTTGAGGAAGACTGGGAGAACCAGTATTGTATTTCCTCACTGTGGATTTCAGGATCCTCCTTCAGGTGGACTTGGCTTTCGCTCTGAATGATGGACTCTGTGTCTGAGAATTGACTCAAGCCTGGACACTAGGGAAGGGGCAGTGATTTGTCGGTTAGTACAAATGACACCAGTCTTCTGTTCATCTGCTCTTCATCTTTTTAAAAAACATTTTTATTAAGTGTTACCAGGCAATGCCCTTGTTGTTTGCCCACCTATCTTGTACTAGAAAATCCAGGGTTTATTAGACATCACCTTAGGGACTTGCAGCTATGATGCCTATTATGGTAACTGTCTTCCTTGCCTGGTGATTAAGTGTTGCATCTGGCCTCTGCTCTTCCAGATCTTCCCCTTCCTTGACACAAGGAAGTCAGTTCCATAGGAGCATCCTACCTTCAATCCCAGCCTACTGAAAACCATCACCAATAAGCTTCTCGAGGACACCAGTGTCCTCCTCACTGATGCATTCCCTGACTCTTAGTGGAGGGACTTCTGGGGCTTCCCAGGGAACATAGTGTCCTGGTGGAGTCTTAGATTTTACATAACTATGTTGCCCACTTCTTTGAGCCTGCTGATCACTTTCTCAAACTATGTGAGGAAGTTCTGGTATTTCTACCTCAACTAAGGAGAGTTGCTGGTTTTTTCAATGTTCTCAGGGACAAAAAAATTAGGACTGGGTGCAGGTGCCTCTGCTGGTGTGTTGAAGTCAAGAGCAGACTCCCTAGCAACAAAATCTCCTCCACAGCCTTCTAGTCTACCTTTTCCAGATCACACTTCAAAGATCATTTTTAGGCACATTCTTTCAGATCCTCCTAACACCTGTTAGCCAGGCTCTTTCTCTCTTCCAGTAAATAATTCCTTTCCTCCCTTAGCAGAGGCATTACTTTGTCAATAAGCTCATGCTGGTTCAGTAGACAGGAAGGGAGCCCATCCTGAGGGCAAGTATAATTTTGCACAGCATTGGTCTGACCTGAGTCTTCTGCACAGTTGGCAGTGAGAGGAAGCTGCTGTTCTCTCTAGAAGGATGAGGCACATTTTAAGGCCCAGGGTTTTAAAGGCAGTAGGTGTTGAATGATTCTTGGTGCATCCAGATATCCCTATTCCAAGTGCCAGGATCCCATCCCTTCTCTACCAGGATCTACCTTTAGCATCAAAAACTTGCCAAGGGGCACATCAGCCCCTCTGCAGCTTTGCTGTTCTCACTCTCCAGTCCTGGCCTTGGTCTTCAACATGTCTTCCCTGCAGCTACAGATGACGACATTCTCTTTAAAGGCTGCCATGGAGAACTTGTGGCCTTCACATTATGCTCTGAATTGGAAACTGGTTGACCTAAATTTGTACTTTTATTTCTCTAGTCCATTCATGGGACTTCATAATAACCACAGACCCCACAGTTCTCGTAATTACCCTCACTACTACATGTCTCAGATGCTAGAGATACTGTACAATCCAGTGTACTACTCCCTCTGGTATCTCATCCCAATTTGCCACACACAGAAGTGTTAGCAGTGGCCCCTGGTTTTTATCAATTTATCTATAGCAAACTAAGAGTTTCCTATTGCCATCTAGCTGATGAGTCAACCAACTCCAGAATCCTATCTTGAGTTTCAGTCTCTAGGATCATTTCTGGTAGCGTCTTAGGTTGAGTTTTCCAGCAGCGGATCCTGAGAGAAGTGTTTTTCTGAAAGTGTCCCCAGGAAGATTGGTGGAAGAGCAGGAAAATGAGACCAGAAAGGGAAAGACATTGGGCAAGGGTG
The DNA here is from genome assembly GCF_030028045.1 of Hippopotamus amphibius kiboko. Classification (NCBI taxonomy): domain Eukaryota; kingdom Metazoa; phylum Chordata; class Mammalia; order Artiodactyla; family Hippopotamidae; genus Hippopotamus; species Hippopotamus amphibius. The sequence continues at coordinate 89,758,995 of NC_080188.1, forward strand.
AGGTGCCAGGCAAAGTGCCGCGAAGAGGAACTTGGACTCCTTCCTACAGGGAAGATCCAGAGACATCTCAGGGCTGTCATGACCAGGAAGCAGGGGAACTGCAGTGTTTGTGCCTCTGCAGCTCTGAGCCATTGGTGAAGGCTGTTGCCACTGTTGGAAAAATCAATTCCCAGGCGGGTCCAGTTCTTTGTGTGCAGAGACAAGGGTTCTGGTCTCCTTAGGTCCATTCTTCTATAAAGAGTTGTGGTCCTGGCTGTTGGGATGAAACTACACTGGTGGACATAGCTATTATGCACAAAAATGTAGAGTTCTAAGAGGATTTGGGAGAAGCACTGAGACTGTCTTCTGGACAATAAACAAACAATAATTGTCAGAGGGAATGATATATGTTAATAATATTGGACAGGTTAAAATGTACCTCTTTCCCACTACCTCTGGACATTAGTCTCCAGAGTAGATTTTTAGCCTCAAAATTTCCAGATGGTCTGTCTTGCTGATTAAGTCTCACTGCTTAAGTCTCACTGCTAGTTAGCCCACTCCTTCTCTTTGCCTCCTTTTCATTTTTTTCTTTACTGTACCCAGTAAAGAAATTTAGGCAATGACAAATTACTGACCATTCTGTGGACATTTTTGGTGTATTGTCTTCTAATCTTTTATCTGCACATGCATTTTAATAATTTTATTCTTTAAAGTATTTTTAAAAAATATTTATTTATTTATTTATTTAGTTGTGCTGAATGTTAGTTGCAGAAGGCAGGTTCCTTAGTTGCAGCTCACGGACTCCTTAGTTGTGACTTGCTGGCTACTTAGTTGCAGCATGTGAACTCTTAGTTGCGGCATGCATGTGGATCTAGTTCCCTGGCCAGGGACTGAACGCCAGGCCCCTGCATTGGAAGCATAGTCTTAACCACCGAGCCACCAGAGAAATCCCTAAAATATTTTTAAATGGTTGTCTTCGTTCAAAAGAAACTTTGCTAGTGTAGATCAATCATTCAATAAAAGTGTATTGAGCACTTTATATATGCATGATAATGTTCTAGCTAGTGAGATTATAGCAATAAACACAATAGGCAAAAATACTTGTCCTCTAGTTGGGAACCAAAGGTAATAACTAATATATAATACATTAGAAGGAAATAAGATAGATCTGCAGGGTACAGGGGGTGGGAGACTTTGTGTATATCTATGTACGTGTGTGTCTGTGTGTGTCTGTGTGTTTAGAGCATGATCAGAGCAAGCTCCTGGATCTGAGGTCATAAGAAGAGGTCTGAGGGAAATGTGCTAGGCAGAGGCTGTAACAAGCACAGATGCCTTGAGACAGGAATATGCTGGGAACACACAGGAATCTGGTGTAAGTGTTGGAACTGTTGGCTTCAATGGAGTGGACCAGGAGGAAAGATGAAATTATAGCCCTTGTGACCAAAGCCGAGTGTGGGCTGCTGAATGTCCAGGGTCTTAGGGACCACTTTAAAGACTCCATTTTTACTCTAAGATGAGAGGGCACAGGGAAAATTTGAAGGAGAGGAGTGTCATGATCTGACTCATATTTTAAAAGACTCGCTATTATTGCTTTGTGAAAAGACTCTCTAGGGACAGAGGTTGATTAAGAGGTTGTTGCAGTGGTGAAAATAAGATGAGGGGGATAGCACTGGAAAAGTGAAAACAGGTCAGATTGTGGGGAAAATAGTAATAGGATTTGCTGACAAATCCTATGTATTAGATAGAGTTTACAATTTGACTGGTAGGAACATTTCATATTTCAAAAAATTCATCTCTAAGTCATATTTCCTCTAATGTTGTACCATAGTTAAAATTTTCTTCAAAGGTAATTCCATTACAGAGAGGAATGCTAAAACCACAGGCATTTCTGTGGATTACTAATAGCTCAGAGTAACAATTAAGCAACAAAGCATAGTTTGAGTTAAACAAAAAGTAAGACTTAACCCTGGTTTTGATGAGCTATGGATCCTTGACAAAAATGAAGAGATAAGGTTAAGATATGTGGTTATGTGTCATAATCTATCTGGAGAGAAGATTTTCATATATGAAGCATCTATGAAAAATACACATGCACACACACACACACACACATGCACACTCTGTAAGTGACTTCTTCAGCCTGTATGACTCAGGGATGCTTAATGTGGTTTGGTTTGCAGACACTTTGAACATTTAATAAGTGGTAGAAAATGCACATTAACACAATTTTCACATGATTGAAGGAGTTCATAGATATTCTGAAGCTGGAGGATCCATGGAACCCAGCTGGCAAACTGCTTAGAGTGTTTTTTAAGCCCTTTGGTTTTGCCATCAAGCAGCAACTATACTTTAATATCTCTTTCCTCCTGAAATATTTCAGCCAACTTTGCCAGCAACCTTATCAAAATTAGAATGTCATAGATCCAACTGAAAGGTACAAAATAGGTTGACCTGTGGCCGGAGAATAATACATAGATTTCTAAATTCCTTTATTTTTTGAACATAAAGAAAGGAAAAGATGCTCTGGTATTTCTAAACACTTGATTATGTCCCCTACGTAGAAGGATGGGCACGCAGAGGGTTGCTGAATGCACTATTATCCTTGCGTGGATGCAGTTTTTTAGTGAAATATGTTTCCTTCAGAGTGGAGATGAGCAAGGCCGTTTAAGGCAAGCTGAGGAAAGATTCATCAACTAACAATTTAAAGGAGTAAGCTAAAAAATGAAATCCAGCTTTTCTGCACCATAGAATTCTGCAAGTAATCACTAGAGGCATCAGGCTGTAGACTGTGAGGGCAGCGAGTCATGGTTCCTTTTTTGCTGGTAAATTACATATTACCTACGAGCTATTTATTTATTTACCTATTCCAGGCTCTTTAAAATGCACCCTTGGTAGAACTCTCTGGGCACAGGTACAAAATAATAATGGCTCGGTAAGCTGTGTGCTCTGGAAATGCTGCAAGCAAGTAGATTCAGGTGGAATTGACACAGCTGAACTGGTGGCTGTCAGTGAGGTGTGGGCTGACCTCCAGGGGTGTAAGTGTCACCATGGCAAAGCACTTTGTGAACAGAGTGAGATGAACAGCAATTATCTCTTTTGGAATAGCAATCTTGGAGACAGTCATTTTCTCTCTGATTTCTAAGTTGAAAACTGCACTGCACACTTTAGGAAGTTGCCTTGAGTTTTATGTAGTGCCTTGTACTTTTGTAGGGCACCCTGTGTGGGTTATCCGTATGGCAACCAGGTGAAATCGGTTGCAGCCAAGACAAAGTAGCAGACTGCACTGATTTGACTAAGACCTTAAAAACAAGTGAAAAGGGTACAAAGGGAGTGCCCACTTTATTTACTCTGGCATATAAAATGGTTAAAATATACGGTCTTGGGAATCAGGCTTGTCTGAGCTCTGGTCTGGGCTTTGCCATGTGCTAGTTACTTACCGACATTAACTTCTTCAGTGTTGGTACATTCATCTCAAAAATGGAAATAATAGCATTTTATTCTTAGGGTTGTTTTGAGGATAAAACAAGTAATTCATATATAAAGCAGACTGCCTAGCATATAGCAAGTTCTCTATATGTGTGTCTTTTCTTATCAGTTTGACTTTGGATTTACCTCACAATCGAGGACACCGCGGATGTGGTCCCTCAGGTTTTTTCCCCCTTTCTAGAAACTGCAAAGGCTGAATGGGACTCTTTACTCTCTGGGCTGCTCTTGCAGTGGTGGCAAGTGCTGCTTGAAGCCTGGGAGAGAGAATAAAATCCCTGTGCTCACCGTCAGGGCTCCATGGAGGCAGGTGTGTTTCTATCCTAGTCCCTCAATTTGCAACTTGGATCAACTTTCTCCATGAAAATGGCACTAACATTTTGGCTCAAAAATTTCAGGTTTAGTTTCTATGTATGAGTAAACTTAGAAGATTATGATTATGCTACCAATACTGGTTAAGAAACTGCTTCATTTAAAAATTGATTGTGAGCATTTTCCAATGTAATGAAACATTCCTTCAACATGATTTAAATAAAATTTAAAATGAGTTGTCCTGTTGTACTTTTTCTGAAAATAAAGACATCTTTATTTTAAAGGATTAGATGATAAACCATCCCTCTTCTCACTGCTCTAAAGTAATTGCTGTTAAAGATTTCATTTTATATATTTCAAGATGCTTCTGCAAGTATATACTGTAATGTATATATTTTATATAAATGTAGCTCCACTACACATTCTAATACATGACCTGCTTTTTTACCTCAACAAAATATTACGGACATATTTCCATGTCAATATAAAAGTCTACCTTAAAAAAAAATTAAATAGTATTCCATTATATATGGATGTATTCTTATTTATTTACTCACTCCCTTATCATTGCAAATTTTAATTATTTTAAGTGTTTGCTATACAACATTCAATGAGCATCTTTACATAACACATTTGTATACTCACACCCTTACTTCTTAAATACTGAGGAAAGGAATTTTAGGATCAAATGGTATGCATATTTTCAATGTCAGTACAAATAGCCCTCCAGAAACATTGAATATTTTACATTCGCTTTCAAAATGCATGAGATGCCCCATTTTCCAACATCTTTGTCAGAACTAGGCTAGTGATTTTTGTTTTCTATTTTTAATTCCTTGCTAAATTGAGTATATCTCTGTAAGTTGTCCTAAATCTGTACTGGAATTCAACAGTGTGTATGTCCGAGCCAAATATTTGGCAAAATAATGCCACTGATTAGTCCTTCTGTACAGACTTTCCCCTTCCTACAGCTGTCATGTTATTTCCATGGGAAATATTTTCTTTTTTCCAGACCACTGACAAAAAAATCAGACTTGTAAACTTTTCTGATACAATGGCTGAACTTCTCAATAAATATTTATTCCATATCTGTAATTTCATACTGGCCAATTAATGAATCTGGCTTCCATGAAAAGTATTGTGATTCATTTTTAACATTTTAGAAGTATGAAGTGGCATCAGTGGGTTAACTTTCAAGGACTTTACTAGGAGACTTCAGGAAAACTTGAGGGCTCAGTTATTCCTTCTAGACAGGCTACATATGATGCATTTATTTTGTCTGCTGCTGTACTTATCTTGAGACCTCATTATCTGGAAATGTGCCATGGCTCTGTGTCTTGAAGTCCTGAGGGAGATATATTCACCCACCATAATATCAGCCTCTCAGTTTTGAAAGTGGAATGTGAATCACAAATTTATACTCTTGTCTCCAATTTGTGAAAAGATAGTGCATAGATAAAATGAAAGCAGTAAGTGGATGAAAAGTCTCTTGCCCTTGTCTCCAGTGTGCTAAGACGCTGCACCAGGCAGTCACCACATGTTCACATTTAGGGAAACTCTGTTCATTAGAAAGAGTATTCAAATAATTCTGGCCATCAGCTGAGTGCAGGGAGGATATGAAAGTGTTCTACAAATGCCTGCAGAAGATATTATTTGATGACATACAAGTGTCAGCCTTCAATTAAAGGGCAACTCTAGTCCTTACAGATGTGAAACAACTATGATGCTTGGCAGGTTCCTGAGCATGTGATGGTTAAAAGTGTTTTTCTTTCTCACTCCCTCTCCCCCTCCCTTCCTCCTCTGCCCCTCTCTCCCTTTCTTTTTTCCTTCTTTGGAGTAAATTCATGCATGTGAGTTATAGCATGATATTGAAATCTTTTTATCTTTTCACATTTTGGAAGAGCTATAATCAAAAGTTTTATTTTCAGGGCTGATATATACTTATTTAATTAAACTTTTTAAATTGAAATATAGTTGACTTACAATGTTGTGCCAATCTCTGATGTACAGCAAAGTGACTCAGTTATACACCTATATGCATTCTTTTTAATATTCTTTTCCATTATGTTTTATCACAGGATATTCAATAGAGTTCCCTGTGCTATACATTTGGATCTTGTTTATCCATTCTAAATGTAATAGTTTGCATCTACCAACCCCAAACTCCCAGTCCATCCCTCTCCTTCCAACCCCTCCCCCTTGGCAACCACAAGTCTGTTCTCTATGTCTATGAGTCTGTTTCTATTTTATAAGTTCATTTGTGTCATGGCTGATACTTAGAGAGTCTTTAACATAATGGCCAAGTGATTTAGAAAGGTGAAAAGAAGAAAAAAGAACCTATTCTGACATCATAAAGTTATTTTAGTATAATTATGTTCATACTGCTGAATAGCACTTATCACATTGCACCTTCCGCTAAGTCATCTCCTTAGGGCAGAACCACTGTATTATTCCTCTGTTTATCTCCCAAGAACATCTTGCACAGAATGGAGCATAAATAAGTTATTTTAAGAAATATGTTTAATTGCATTAAAAAGAATAAAACACCTAGAAATAAATTTAACCAAGGAGGTAAAAGATCTATACTCTGAAAACTATGACACTGATGAAAGAAATTGAAGATGACACAAATAAATGGAAAGAAACACCATGCTCAGGACTTAGAAGACTTACTACTATTAAGATGTGCATACTACCCAAGGAAAGCTACAGATTCAATGCAATCCCTATCAAAATACCAATGGCATTTTTCACAGAACTAGAACAAATTATCTTAAAATTTGTATGGAATCACAAAAGACCCCAAGTAGCCAAAACAATATTAAGAAAGAAGAACAAAGCTGGAGGTATTGCTACTGAGTGCAAGCTTGTGCTGCTTGCCACATGACAGGCCAATAAGTCAGGAGACGAGGTGTTAGGGCAAGGAATAGTGACTTTATTAAGAAAGCCAGCAAACCAAGAAGGTGGCAGATTAATATCCTAAAGAACCATATTAATTCAGGTTAGAATTTGGGCTTCTTTTGTTTTGAATCCAGAAGATTTAAGATTAAAGTGTCAAGGCAGATTTCAGACTTCTTAGAGCCACCTGGCCTTCAAGGAAAGCATAACATTTCTTTCTTCTTCTGCTTGCTCATGTAGGCTGGATCAAAATTTGTTAGCAGTTACTTTGTCTTTGCCACTCTTATATCTGCTTATTTGCAAGGTTTCCAGGCTGAAAGTGAACTTATCTACAATGAGTAATAGTTGTAACTAACTCAAGACTGTGGGAAGGGAACTTTCTTAAGGAAACTTAATGAGCTATTTGGGCACAGCAACATTTCCCTAATGTTTAACTCTTGATGTGCAGGGCTAACATAATAGAATACATAGACTAAAGAATAAGGGAGGCAGTTTCAATGTGGTATTAGTTCTGTTTTTCCTCTTTACAGTGTTAGGCTTCCTGATTTCAAACCATGCTACAAAGCTACAGTAATCAAAACAGTGTGGTACTAGCATAAAAAACAGACCCATAGATCAATGGAACAGAATAGAGGGTCCAGAAATGAAGCTACACTTACATGGGCAATTAATATACAGCAAAGGAGGCAAGAATACACAGTGGGAAAAAGACAGCCCCTTCAATAAATGGTTTTGGGGAAACTGGACAGCTCCTTGCAAAAAAACCAAACTGGACCATTTCTTACACCATATACAAAAATAAACTCAAAGTGGATTTAATACTTAAATGTAAGACCTAAATCCATAAAGCTGCTAGGAGAAAACATAGGCAGTACACTCTTTGACATGGATCTTAGCAAATTTTTTTCTGATCTGCCTCCTGAGGCAAAGGAAACAAAAGCAAAAATAAACAAATGAGACTATATCAAATGAAAATCTTTAGCACAACAAAACTTTCAACAAATTGAAAAGGCAACATATTGAATGGAAGAAATTTGCAAACAATATGTCCAGTAAGAGACTGATATCCAAAACATAATAACTCATACAACTCAATATAAAAAATAGAAACCCAAACAATCATTTAAAAATGGGCAGGGGACCTATACAGATTTTCCCAAAGAAGACATGCAGATGGGCAGAAGACACATGAAAAGATGGTCAGCATCACCACTCATCAGGGAAATGCAAATCAAAACCATGATGAGACATTACTTCAACTTGTCAGAATAGCTATTCTCAAAAAGGCAACAAATAACAAGTGTTGGTGAAGATGTGGAGAAAAGGGAACCCTTGTGCACTGTTGGTGGGAATGTAAATAGATGCAGTCACTATGGAAAATGGTATGGAGTTTCCTCAAAAAATTAAAAATAGAACTATCATGTAATCCAACAATTCCACATTTGGGTATTTACCAAAAGAAAACAACAACACTAACTTGAAAAGATATATGGACCCCTATGTTCATTGTGGCATTATTTACGATAGTCAAGATATGGAAGCAACCTGCATTCATTGATAGATGAATGGATAAATTAGATATGGTATAGACATAGAATGGAATATTCATCATAAAAAGAATGAAATCGTGCCATTTGCAACAACAGATGGATTGATATAGAGGGTATTATGCTAAGTGAAATAAGTCAAATGGGGAAAGCCAAATATCATGTGATCTAACTTATATGTGGAATCTAAAAAAACAAAACAAATGAACAAACAAAAGAAAAAGAAAATAGCCTCAAAGACAGAGAAAAAAATAAACTGATGGTTGCTTGAGGGAAGGGTTGGGGCAAAATATATGAAAGTGTTTAAGAGGTACAAACTTCCAGTCATAAAATAAATAAGTCACAAGGATGTAATATACAGCACAAGGGATATGGTCCATAATACTGTAATAGATTTTCATGGGGTCAGATAGTTACTAGACTTATCATGGTGATCATTTCATAATGTATTTAAGTGTTGAATCACTATGTTGTATCCCTGAGACTAATAATGTACATCAACTATTTTCAATAAAACATAATATGTTTAATAGTTGAGTAATTTATGGGTTAAAAACGTAGTACCTGGGCTTCCTAGGTGGTGTATTGGTTGAGAATCCACCTGCCAGTGCAGGGGACATGAGTTCGAGCCCTGCTCCAGGAAGATCCCACATGCTGTGGAGCAGCTAAGCCCATGTGCCACAACTATTGAGCCTGCACTTTAGAGCCTGTGAGCCACAACTATTAAATCCATGTGCTACAACTACTGAAGCCCATGCACCTAGAGCCCGTACTCCGCAAAAAGAAAAGCCACGGTAATGAGGAGCCTGTGCACCACAACGAAGAGTAGCCCCCACTCACCACAACTAAAAAAAAGAAAGCCCGTGCACAGCAAAAAAGACCCAACACAGTCAATTATAAATAAATAAATAAATAAATTAAAAAAAAACATAGTAGCTATTAGCAGCCTGTCCTTTAGACAAAAGGGAGGCAAGACTTGTAATGAGGAGGACCCTCATAGAGGAAAAGAAATTTGGTGGATAAAAGGAAAATATACAGAGAAATAAAAAAAAAAATAGTTGAGTGGCAGAATGAATTGAAAGAAGCTGGAAAAAATTGTTTAAACTTCATGGTTCTTAGAAAGGAAATTTGGTGGGGGCAGGAATCATTTCAATGAGAATGTGGCCCCTGGAAGACTAGTTCCTTCTGTAATGTGATAGTAGTGGTGATTGATTTCTACTTGAGTTATATTCCAGTATTCAAAGGTACTCTTGGTATGGTGATCTTCATTTTGCGGAAAACGATGAGCAGCATGCCACAAGGCTCTTCCTATGAAGGTGTTTACTAATTCGACATGCTTTTCTTCAAAACAAACCTTCACTAATCAATTAAACAAACATCTACCATGTATAACTCAAGAACCTCCATAGAATCTGGCAAATACACTCTAAGAAGTTTATACATGAGTTGTTTTCTGACCTCCACCATCCAAATCCTCTGCTTCTCTTAGAAGTGACAACTAATTCAATTCTGCCTGGCAGAGCACTGTAAGCTGTGGGGCTTTTTGAACAGCTGTGGAAAATGGCTAAGACTGTGATTCTTAAAATCTGTTTGGAAGATTAAACAGGATTTCATGCAGTATTTCAAGTATTTGTAAGCAATTTCTATTTGGATGCTTTTCAACCTTTCTTCTCCCTACCTTATGATAATTCAGCTATAGAATATCTCTACAGAAAAAATATAAAGTTTCTGGGACAGAATGTCCATTCTGAGCTCAATATGTGTTTCAGAACTGTTTCTTAACTCATAAATTACAAATCACACCAGTATCTTTTCCCTTTCCACCTCATTCTAATTCAGAGGTATCTTGCCTCAAGAAGTATTTGGAATACTTTGGAATCCTGGTGTTGGGAATAATTGAGGAGAGGATATGCAGAGCAAGAATAATGGCTGATAATATCTTCCATGAGGAGGATAAATTTAAGACTTTTTACATAAAACTAAACAAGCATAGTTTGAGATATATTGGTACATCAGTTATCAGTCACAGTGGGTTTTTCTTCCTAATTCATACTGATTTTGAAGATAGCTAAGGTAGGCTAAAGAGCAGGAGACAAATTTTTGATCTTACTTCAGAATGAAATTTTTCATTCAAAGTTCTAATATTTTCCCATAAATGACTGAGCAAATCAGGTATGCAGACATTATATCTCCCTCTTCTTCTTCTTCCTCTTCCTTTTCCTTTTCATCTTCTGCCTCTCCCTTCTCCTCCTCTCCTTCTCCTTCCCACCCTCTCTTCTCATCCTCCTCCCCTTCCTCATTCTTCTCCCCCCCTTTCTTGGCCTCCTCATCCACCCCTTCCCCCTCCCCCTCCTTCCCCTCCCCCTCCGCCTCCCTCTTCTCCTCTTCCTCCTCCTCCTCCTTCTTCTTCTTTTTCTTGTTGTTGTTGTTGTTGTTGTTGTTGTTGTTGTTGTTGTTGTTCTTCTTCTTCTTCTTCTTCTTCTTCTTCTTCTTCTTCTTCTTCTTCTTCTTCTTCTTCTTCTTGTTCCTCCTCTCCATCTCTATGGTCACAGCACTGTAGGTCAAATGTAACTATTATAATCTGCCTACTTTTAGTTTAGAGAAATATTTCTTGGATGCACTTTGAATTATAGAGACTCTATCTAATGATAATATTGAATTTCTTCCATGCACCAGGCTTCTTTTCCCAGTCCATTATCAAATAAGTGTATTGAAGGGAAAACCTGCATTATTTTAATCATTTTAAGAGGAGAAACTAAAGCTAGGAAGGTTGCAAATTGCCCAAGGTCACAAACCTGGTGAGTACCTGTGTCAAGATTTATTTTAACTTTCTCAGAGCAACCCTGAATTTCAGCCTCATAAGTTCAAGTTTTAGATCAGACATCAGTGCAATAAAAAAAATTTGGATACAGGCTAACCTCCAAGCATTTGGTTGAAAGGAAGTCAATAAACACATATATGTGGGGAATATGAGTATTTCTAGGCAATTTTTTTCCATTACTGGTAATCACTCACTTGTCTCAAGATATTTTCTGATTTCTGCTTTGCTTTCTTCTTTGACCCATTGGCTGTTCAAGAGTGTGTTGTTTAATTTCCACATATTTGTAAATATTCCAGTTTTCCTTCTACCATTGATTTATAGTTTGGTCCTAAAAGATACATGGTATGATTTTGATCTTTTAAAATTTGTTAAGACTTGTTTTGTTGCCATTAGTCATCATGTGATCTATCCTGGAGAATTTTTCTGGGATTAAGAAGAATGTGTATTCTGCTGCTGTTGGATGGAGTTGTCTGTATAAATCTGTTAGGTGCATTTCATCTATATTGTTGTTCAAGCCTACTGTTTCTTCATTGATTTTCTGTCTGATTGTTCTATCCATTATTAAAAGTGGAATATTCAAAATTCCTACTATTATTGTGTTGCTGTCTGTTTCTCACATCACTTCAGTCAATGTTTGCTTTATATATTAGTGCTGTGATATGGGGTTCATGTATTCTTGTTTGGTAGTTTTTCTTCTCTTTTTCTTTTAGCCCTCTTAAATATATTATCCTACTCCCTTCTGGTCTTCATTCATGGCTTCCACTGAAAACACTGTTCATTTTCTTACAGGGTTCACTTGTAAGTGACAAATCACTTTTCTCTTGCTGCTTTCAAAATTTATTCTTTATCTTTGACTTTTCACAATTTGATTTTAATGTGTCTCAGTGTTGATTTCTTTGGGTTCATCTTATTTGTGATGTTTTAGGCTTTCTGAATCTGGTTGGTGATTTTCTTCCATAGGTTTGGGAGGTTTTCAGCTATTAGTTTTTTGATTAATCTGTTTCTATCTCTTTTTCTCTCTTTTCTCCTTCTGGGATTCTCCTTTCTTTGTTGTTAGTAACCCCCGGGTGTCCCAAGTATGCCAGGTCTCACCAGTACTCTGAGACAAGTGAGAATGAAGGTATTTCCTTGGGCAGTTTCCTAAAAAGCTGAATTATTGGCTTCCCTGTTCAACTCTTTCCCTCTGTAGGGACGAATTGGGATCTGGGGTATTTCAACCACTTGTTGTATGTTGAGTTGAGCAGAAAGACTATGGCAACTGTAAGCCCAAACCTCTGTCTCTGTTTTTACTTGCTTCCCAGGTGCCTAGACTGTCTTGAGTCTTATCTGCACCCTAAGATTGTCAAGACAGAAGCCACTCCTTTGTGAAGCCCCCAGAAAGTTTGGGGTATTTGATATGTTAACCAACTCTTTTCCTTCCCAATGGAGAGTCTAGGAGCTTGGGGGTTTCCTCCCAATTGTATGGTGCTGTGCTGGGGATAGGGATTATAATCAGAAGATGTCTTAAATTTTCCAACTGGCTTCAATGTATTTGATTTCATGCTTGCCTGGTGTGCAGGAGCCTTTCAACTAGTTCCTTAATTTTGAACAAGAATTTGTCTGTGAGTTGTTGTTAAATTGATGTGTTCATGGAGGAAAGGAGGGTCCAGAGCTTCCTTCTGCCATCTTGCTGATGTCCTATATCTAGGTCTCCACATTTTAGTAAGACTTTGCCCTTGGGATGGGACCTTCACAAGTGCTTCTCAGATTTTTTTCCCCCTTAAGTGAGACAGGAAGGCTACAGGGGGCTGGAGTTGGGTATTTTCTTTCCCTCAACTCAATTAGGCTCTGGTAAAACCCAAGCAGGTTAGGCTCCTGCAAAATAATTTTCCCTGGGGAGGACTTTAAATGTTCTGAGCTAATTTCATAATGGCTACTTTCCCTGTTCCCTGTAAGAAGGGTGAGGGGATTTTTGTATGATCTTCACTCTTAGAACCTGGTGGCACTCCTGAATGTAAAGAAATCTAATTGTGGGGTCCCCCTAAGACTGAGCTCTCTTTATTTTTTTAACTCTCAAGTACATTTACACCGAGGCTCTGGCAATTCATTAGTCACAGTTTAAATCAATCCTACTAGTACTGACTGGTTTCAACTGTAGACTTCTGCTCCTGATAAACTGTGATTCTCTGTATTTACCTGTCTTTCAGTTTTGGGGATTGTGGCTCACCCTATAGCCACAATTCTTTCATGGATCAAATAAAAGCTGTTGATTTTAGTTCGTCCATTTTTTTTCCTTGTGAGAATAAAGTGATAGCTTCCAAGCTGTTTATATGTCAGAACAAAACTTTTATCTAATACATATCTAAATTTCACTAGTTGTTGCAGTTATGTCCTTTATAGCAACTTTTTTTTTTTTTTTGGATTTAAGATCCAATAGATTATCATGCACTGCATTTAATTTTCATAATTCTTTACTCTCCTAGTTTCTTTCAGTATGGAATAGTTCCTCAGCAGTTGCTGTTATTTGTTTTTGTTTTTGTTTTGTTTTGTTTCTGTCTTTCATTGTACTGACATTTTGAAGAGTTCAGCTCAGTTGTTTTATGGAATGTTTCTTAATTTGAATTTTTCTGTTGTTTCTTAAGGATAAAACTTAGGGTATGGTTTTGGGCAGAAATATTATTTAACTGAGTTTTGTACTTCTTTGTGCAACATCACAGGAGACACATGATGCCAATTTGTCCAACAATTAGTGATAATTTTGATTATCACTACAGAGAATTTCTTCATCTATCTATTATTCATTCTACTCTTATTAGCTGGCATTCCACTAAGAAAGTTTTATTTCTTTATTTATTTTCAGTATGAATTCAGAGATTCTTATAATCTATAAGTGACATTACTGTTATTGTTCATTTTGATGTCCAAATTTCACCAGATTTGGCTAGTGGGAGCAGCTTCAAACTGAATTCTGTGTTTTTTTGACATGTCTCCATAATTTTTTTTTTTTTTTTTTGGATTTCCTTTCCAGCTTACTGTAATGATCTAGGTTCATCTTGCTCATCCTTGCCATGTTCCTGGAGTCAGCCTTTTTTTTTTTTTTTTTTTTTTTTTTTTCAGAAACTCTTGTTTCTTTTTGTGTGTACAAGTGTTTAGAAACAGGTATGTTTTATTTTTTAATTATGTTTCAATATATTTGCCCGAATTTTCCAAGTATATTTTAAGCTCTTTGATGAAGGTTGTCCAACATCTGATTATATATGCTTATGTCTTCCATAGGATTTAGTATAGCAGTTGTCTTTCACATATTAGGATTTAGAACTGGAGGTAGCCTTAGATATCCCTTGCTCATTGTTAGATCTTATGCACGAGAAGAGTAAGTCTCAGGATAAATAAATGCTTTGACTAAGACTGTTCATTGTTGGCAGATTTGATCTTAGACTTTCACTATTTTTCTGCCAGTTTACTTATCTTTCTGTCATATGTGCTCAGTAATGAAGACATACTAGTTGGCAAAAGTAAATTACCACATTTATTAGATTAAAGATGGCCAGGGACTTCCGTGGTTGTCCAGTGGTTAAGACTCCATGCTTCCAATGCAGAGAGCACATTTGACCCTTGGTTGGGAAACTAAGATCCCACATACCACATGGCATGGCCAAAAGATTAAGGGAAAAAAAGATGAAAAAAAAGAAAAAGATCGGCATAATTCTTTGCTGCATTTCCAACTGAGAGGTGCTTTCTTTCTCAAAAAACCTTGCTTTTGTCAATGAAAGTCCTGGCTTTGAAGACTATTGTCTCTCCTATTCTCCAATATGAGATTCAAAAGCATATTTGGGGACTTAAAACTGAAAATTTGACCCTTCCTGGCTACATCAGCTCTCCTCTGAGAAAAGAACAAAGAGACAAGAAAGCCCGAATGAAATTGGCCTCAGTTACTATCTCAAAATTTTAACACATTCCACAGTCATGAAAGCCATAAGGTGAAGCCTGATTGCTAAACTAAAAGAAAAAACAAAACAAAAAACTACACAACTCATGGAAGAATTTGTCTTTGCAATCATGATGACAGTATTACTTCCTGAATAACAGAGAAGAGTGGCCTGGGAAAATGTTACTATCTCAGTCAAGTCTTTTAACACTTATTCCTTGGTTTGGGAAAAAGGTTGGCTTATATAACTTGTATTTATATTGGGTTAAAAACCATTCATATTTGTTACTTTCCCTCTGTTTTCCATGAGATACTGATCTTTCTAGGAATATTGCCAATATCTATGTTTTTCAGTAATGTACACCTGGAACTGGTTAGGAATTAAACGGTTTGATCACAAATCTGTCTCAATCACTAGATTATGTTTCTCTAAGGCAGGATCTTATTTTTTTGCATCCTATTTATCCTTAAATCCACAGTCTTTAGTCCAATGCCTGCTATAAAAATTGCTTGCAAGTGTTTTATTAACGGATGTCAAGCCTTTGAATGGTCTTGTTTCAGTAAAATGATATGGGAATGTTTGCATGTGTGCTGTGTGTGTGTATGTGCAGGCATGTGTATGTAAAATGCACATGTGTGTATGTTTTTAAGAGAATTAGAACCTGCTGCTTTTAGTTCTCACTAGAAAAAAAAATTAGCTTTATACTCAGATCTTGCTGGTGTGTGAAGACAAAAGTAAAATTCATGAGCTCTGGGAGATGAAGAGACTTTTTCTTCTCAATTACCCAGAGTTGAGTTTGAGCAGGGTTGCCTTTGTAAGGAGTCAAAAGAAAGCCATCTTACCAATATATTATTGGCTTTAAAAAGTTCAACATCTATTTTAGTTACTACTTTTCATTTTTAACTCCTTTTAATGGTGCACTTAAAATCTCATTTTGACTCAATGTTTTCAAAGACAGTTTAGTTCACAGTCTTGATTTTCCTACTTATTCTTTTTTAAAAACTCCTATGTGTACATGTATGTGGTTACATCTAACACATAGGGGAGGTCACTTATCTATGCAGATCACTTCTCTACAGGCATCCCTGAACACCTCAAGTTATATTCATGATGGTTGTTCAAAGTGATACATGACTGCACTCCTTTGAAGCATAGAATTACACCCAGCTGCCTTCATGCAGTGCAATCCAAAATAATTACTGTCAACGTCCAGCTTCTACCTTTAAAAGCCCAGAGGGTAGCAGAGAATTCATGAGGGGAATAGATTAAGTGTGTAACCTTGTTCAAAGCCTCTCTTATTCTCTTCTTTCTAAAGAGCTCATATAAAAACTTCTCTAAACAATTATTATTTACATATAAAAAGAGCTACAGCTTTTTTATCTCAAACTTGCCCCTATAAAATATTCTGAGATTGAAATATGTTTGAAGACAACATCTGGAGTTTTCTCAGTAATTCAAAATTATTTGACATTATTTTCTGCATCTCATATACATATTTGGGATATGTTTGCCTATACTATTTATCATAAAAAACCTGAGCTTTCAAAATACATGACCATGAACTGTAATCATATATTTGCCTTCACTGTATGACTATGCTAAGTAGATAACTTGGTGCTGAGGATTTTTACATTGATTGCTTATTTTCAGTTACTTACTGTATGGGAAAAAACTATGATGATAACATCTGCTAATAATATTTGAAACTTATCATGGCTTTTTAAAGTGGAGAAGAAAAAAGTTTTGAAGAAAATTTAAGTTAATCTTGATACTCTGATGGCATTACACATCCTTAAAAGACATAAGATATTCTGAATAGAAATATTGAAAACCTTAACTTTTGACTGCAAATTTGCCAATTATTTCTAAATAACAGTCTTCAAAACACATTATGTAAATTAAAATTTATTTTGAATAGGTAGAAACATGTTATTACTTCTCTAAAAGAAAGTTTTTGAGTTATTAGCAATATGTTAAAAGCAGTATTAGATAATTTGTTTAGATTTTACCAATTTAGATTTATAATAAAGACATAATTAGTCTGAAGTTTACTTTTGTATTATGAGGGAAGCAGGATGTGGGGTATGGAAAAGAAAATAAACTGCATGCAATAAATGATACTGCAAAGGGAATCTTTACCTTTTTTGGGGGTAAAAAGTGTAAACTCTTCTAACTAGCTTAGAAATACTGATTTACAAACAACATATTACATGTCAGCTTGGATAGACCACACTTTTAAAAGCTGATTGAAATTATTTTTTCATCTTTAATATTATTTATAGGAGACTACACTAGTCTAATTTTGAATACATTTGGAATACAGAGAAAAGCATAAAGAAAAGGTAATTGTAAGCCTTTTGAGAAACCTTGTTAATACCAAGATATTGCCTTTCAGGTTTTTTTGTGTGTGTGTGTATGTGTGCATATTTCTATTTGTAATATATATACAGAGATAAACATATTTTACATATTACAAAATTGGAATCATATTACTTATGTAGTTTTGAATATAAACATTAATGAGTGATTTAAAAATCTTTGGAAACATCCTTTTTATTGGCTGCATAACATTACATAGTATAAATATTTCATAATTTATCTATTTTTCTAATGTTTAATATTTAGTATATTTCAGACTTTTGTTGATGTTTAAAAATTATGCTGATGTGGGAAATTCCCTGGTGATCCAGTGGTTGAGACTCCATGCTCCCACTGCAGGGAGCCCAAGTTTCATCCCTGGTTGGGGAAATAAGATCCTGCAAGCCACACAGCATGGGCACAAAATAAAAACATAAAAAAAAAAGCTGATCTGAATGACTTTATAAATAAATCTTCATCTACATCTCAGATTATTTCATTAAGAGAGATTCCTAGAGATGGGTGTATTGCTCAGAGTGTCAGTATTTTAAAGCTGTTACTGTTACCAAGTCCAAGCTCACTCTGCTTGCTGCAAAACAGGGCGATAAATCCAAGATGAGGTGTTGAGGCAGGCAATACAACTTTATTCAGAAAGCTGTCAGAGCAAGAAGATGGCAGGCTAGGGTTCCCCAAAACCATCTTATTGGGGTCTGGATGCCAGTTTCTTTAATAGAATCAGAGAGGGGCAGGCTGTGAAGAAGTAAAGTAAAAAGGACAATCAGTTTTGCAAAACACCTCCTGGAATGGCCAGCCTCAGTGAGGGGATGTGTTAATTTCTTCTTTCTTGCAACTATTCACAGGTAAGCAGGGTCAGGTTGTCTCCCTGTGAGCTGAACAAAGGCATTTTCACTCAACATTCAGGCAGAGGAGCAGGGTTCCCTGAGGCAGGCCATTATGTATGATAATAACAAGAGCAACAAAAAGCAAAGGTTAAAGTCAAAGAAACAGATGCAACATGGAGTCCAATTTAGCTTTTCCCTGTTACATTACTACATTATAAAAAAACTTCCTAAAGAACTTGTATTTTTTTTTTTATCTTTCAGCTGACAGTATAGGGGATGGCCAGTTTCACCATACTGACTCAACATTGAATACTACTATTCGAAAATCACTGTTAATTTGATAGGCAATGGTAGCTTATTTTAATTTGCCTTTTTTTGGTTTGTTATGAAGTTGAATTTCTTAAAATATTAACTCACAGTTATTACTAAAAGGACATTTAAACCATGCATAGCTAAAGCACATGAAATGGTTAAAAGACCAGTGTATTTACAAGAATCAGGCACTTGGGTGTTAGTTCTCATCTATATTAGCTGGATAAACTTTTATGTCATTCTATCTCCTTCTATAGTTTGCACATTTGTCAAGCAGAAATAAGAGTTGCTCTCCTAACTGTACTGCAGGAATGTACAAAAGATCAAACAAAATTTTGAATGTGTTTTAAACCATAGTGATATTACTGAATGCAAATTTGTGTGCCTGACACACAGTGAGGCCAAACAAACCAAAACGTTGGAGTTTGGAGCAGAGAAAGATTTATTGCAGGTCCACGCAAGGAGAAGAGATAGCTTATGCTCAAAACTTTGAACTTTCTGGTGGTTTTCAGGGAAACGTTTTTATAGGCAGCATGGGATGAGGGCTGCAGAGTGTGTTACTTTCTTTAGATTGGCTGGTGGTGAGGTAGCAGGGCAATGTTCCTGGAATCTTGTGCTCAGCCTGAAATTACCACCCTTCACCTGAGTGGGGGACATAGTTCCTGCAGAAGAACTCAAAGGTACTGTTTTGTATATCCCTTAAAGGTGGAGCCAGGACCTTGCTTTATCACTGCACTATTGTTTCTTGACTGCTCCTCCTTCGTTTCTGCATTCCTTTACTTCCCTGATTAGCAACTGTTTGAACCTGCCCTTTGGCACTCAGGGAAGGTCAAGGAGGCTGAATGAAGCCTATTGCCTACAAACAAGAAATGAGGGACACAGAAAGAATTTGTATCTGGGAGTCCCACAGTGTCCTGCTCAGTTTCAGTAACTCACTGCACATCTGAATTTGGATTCTAATTCTAACATAATATCTTTGTAATACTCTTAGCCTCAGTTTTCTCTGAGTGAAGGTGATAATAGTGCCTATCTAAAAATAGATAGTGAGGTAATATTTATAGTGTTCAGTAGGTGGCTTGACACTTGTAACACCTAGTAATTGTAAGTTATTATAGTATTTAAATATATGAACATAACATATAAAACACTTGATAAATGTAAGCTTTTATTAATTTATCATTCAGGTAATAGGTCAATTATCCAATTTCCTTGGGGGCTTTGTTTCTGTTCCTGGAGTTTTGGCATTGTTTTATGTAGGAGATATTGGAATGTTTTTACTAATAAAATGTGTTTTGAAAATAATCGTGGATATAGAAATCATAGTATTATAGTATCAAGAATACATTTTCTTGCAATGCATATTACCATCAGAGTAACATGTTATATTGAATATGTCTAGGAAAATATTCCTTTTCTTTTCTAAAATTATGCAGGTAATCTTAAAAAATTAGTTGATCAAAATGTTCTCTTTTGCCAAAACATGAGTTAGGTTCCTCTGATTCCTCTTTTTGACTTGCTCATGGGATCTGTCCTTGGCCCATTTAGTCAAGTTCTAGCAAGAATCCTGCTAGGTCATTTTATCAAAAATTCCCCATCCTTGATGATCTGATCAAATTCCTAAGCCCCACCCTTTGTATCCTATCATCCTTACCTGCCTTCTGCAAAAATCCTGTCGAGTTGGCTTAGCCAGAATCCCTCTAGCCTTGATGTTTTCTCTTAGTAATTTTCCATCTGCTGACTCCCACCCTGCTCCTTGGCTATAAGTCTCCACTTGTCCATATTGTGTTCTGAGTTGAGGTTAATCTCTCTCCTTTACTGCCAGACCCCTCCTTGAATAAAGTCGGCCTTGCCATCTTTAACAAGTGTCTGAATAATTTTTTTCTTTAACAGAGTTCAAAATCATGAACTGCGCACAAAAGACTGAACTCAAATAAATTTGAATTGCTAAAGGAATTATTTACAGAAATCACTGAACAACAGGGGGGAAAATCTGCATTTTACATATGGGTTGGGCAGTGGTCCTTTCAAAGTAAAAAGTCAGAACAATGGCTCTGATTGATCTTTGGTCCTGAAGCTCTAAAGGCAGGAACACAAACAGTTACTGTTAACATAGCCTTGGGGAAGAGGGAAGAAAGAAACTAATGTTGAATTTCCAATATTGCTCTGTCTGCACTGATATTCTGGAAAGCAAGAAAAAAATGGAGGGGACAGTACAAATCTGCATTTTCCCCCCTATACAATGCCTCTCCTGCTGTTTTCATTTGGCCTCAAGGTTTTGGAGACATCAATACAGATACTTTCCAGCGATGAAAATAAGACAAGAACATGTGCCCTGGTGGAGCTGCTTAGAATATTGAATAGTTTTTGACATAACCTGATGCAGAGGCAAGGTATTACTCTCCAAGGAGAGAATTGCTACTACAGCGTGAAGCTCATGGGGGAAAAGAAACTAAATGGAAGTTGGGAGGAGAATGAATGGAGGTTTTCACTCCTCCCTACTTCCCAAGTTCGCAAATAGGATGTTGAGTTGAGAATACAGGAGCTCAAAAAGAGCACTTTCCTCTGATGAAAACTGTTTCCCACCCCATCATCACTACAGCAGAAGGCAATGAAAATGCCTCTGCCTCAATTTTAAATCAAAATTCATTCTTTAGGGTAGTATTTGCTTTCTTTCCTGTTTCATTTGATGGTTGCTCTGCTGACATGGATTCACAATGGTTACTAAATATTCACTGCAAAGAGCTGGTGTGAAACAGTCTCATTTACTGCTACTCTTTTACTCATCTGGATTAACCTTTCTCCAGCAATCACAGCATTGTAAACACCCCTCAGCATTAAATAAAAAACAGCAGTGTGCAGGTTTAAACGATTGCTTCAGCTTTTTTTTCTGGCTCAATGCGTGACTTGTTTTATTTAACAGTTTCTGCAATCCCCCCCGGTTTAACAATCACGCACAGCTGAAAGCTTTGTCCTCACTTTCTTTCCCTTGTTTAATGAGGCCCAAGACAAAATATTCTCTCCTCCCATTTTTCCCTTAAAGGTCAGGACTTGAATCAGAATCAAATTTGGAAGGTCAGTGTCCAAATGTTACTGTTCAGCCTACGTAGCGCCAAGAAGAATCAGAAGTCAATTGCATAGAGAGGGGCAAAAATTAAGTCAAGGTTGGTTAAGAAAACTTGTATGTATTAATGCAATGTTGTGGCTCAGAATTTAAGCTCATAAAAGTCAAGAAAGTCAAAATTATGATCCTCCCAGCTATTGTTATTCGTTCCTTGCACACATGATAGTATTTTATGTACTATATTTGCTGTTATATTTATGTCCTTATATAGAATATGCCAAGTTATAGTTACTCGGGGAAGCATAACTTTTCATTTCTAACTTTCCAGCACCCTAATTCTTCAGCACAATTAGCAGTAGACTTCCTTCACTCCTTTCATTTTATTTTTCAAAGAAAAAAAAAAATGAGATGACCCTGTATCTTCCTGTGTTCACTGTTCACTGACCTTTGGGACTTATTATGTACTTGTGGGTCAGGGTGCAAGTAATGCAGAACATTTCCTTTGTTTGGGGGAAGAGCTTTCTGCAGCTTGCAGATGCTTTTTCAAAAGCCAGTAGTTTTTTGTGGAGGAGGCGAGCAGAAACTTAACAGAGCTCTCCAGGGTCCTGATGCTCTTATCCTTGCAATCTTCACAGCCTTGCATGTGCTGCTTTATACTTAATTTGGCAGATAAGGCAAGATTTAAAAATAAAAACATAGTAAATAGCAGAGTACAGGTCTGTGCATTTTAAGAGCAAATGTTTAAGATAAAATAACCAGTTTTTACCAGGTTGGACATGGTTCTATTTTCAGAAGAGAAAGTGCTTCGGAGTACTAGGTACAGATAATCCAAATCTGCCTTAATCAAACTGGATAATTAATACGTGCTTAGAGACAAGAGGTTTATTCAGAGTCATTTTCAGGCTCTATTTATTCTGCATAATGTAGCTGGTAGTGGAAGATGTTTTGGAATCAGATGGATCTGGATTCAAATCTTGATTCTGATACTAACAGTCCCATTTGGACAAGGGACAAAATTTCTGAGTCCTGATATCCTAACTTTTTACACTGGTAAGAATGGCACCTTCTCTTAGAATTGTGTAAAGATTATACAAGTAATTTAAATCATCTCTCAGGTGACAGGTGCTCATAAATGTATAGCAGAGTAATTAGAAGCAAGGTTACCGAAACCAGACTGCCTGGATTTGTATTCAGGCTATGCCACTCAGCTGTGTGACCTTGGACACACAGTTAATCTCTGTTTCACTTTTATTATCTGTAAAACAGGGATAATCATGAAACTCTTGTGAAAATTAAATGAGAATTTATATAAATTTTTTAGGACAGTGTCTAGTGTATACTAAGAACTCTGTGTCACCTAATAATACCATTTTTCCCTTCTAGATATTTAGTGTCCTATTGATTCACAGTCAAAGATAACGAGAGATTTACTCCTAACTAAATATTTTGCAAATTTTCAAATTGCCTAATTTGTTTTCCAACATTTAGTATTTCCCTCTATGGTAAATAATTGACTTTCAACTTACTTCTAATATCTGGTAAAACTAATGTATATTTAAGTTAAAGTTCAAAAAAAAGGCAAACTTTGTGTAGTTGGTATTTATAGCCAGCTTAGGTATGATGTCACTAATCACCATTATTGCATCTTTTAAACCCATTTTTTCTTTTTATATAATCTTTCAGAAACTATTAAATTTACTAGAGTCAAATTATGATTCAATTTTCTTAAATCTTGACTTTGAATAAATTATTCTTGAAATAAGTGGCCCAAATTTCCCATAAATTATCTTGATCTTTTAATTACATTGTTACCATCCTTATGAAATATATATATATATATTCTTTTTTTTTTTTGGCTGCGTCACATGGCATGTGGGATCTTAGTTCCCTGACCAGGGATTGAACCCATGCCACCTGCATTGGAAGCACAGAGTCTTAACTACTAAACTGCCAGGGAAGTCCCAAATATATATATACATTCTTTATCATGTTCATTACACCTTATAAATATCTCTCTCTCTTTGCCTTTGATTTTGCAATTTTGACCAATACTTACTCTTTGTTTTAAGCACAACTTCTTTACTTTCCATATTTATCTCTCTTGACACTTGCCTTCCTTTAGGTCTCAAGCATGCAAATTATTCATTTCTGCATGCTTATGGAACATTTTGATTTCCATGGACAAAATACACCTGATAACTAAGAAATTGTTTTCACTTTCATTTGTCATTTTATGTAATAAATAACTTACTGAGCACCTATATTATGCCAGGGACTAGGGGTATTTAAAACATGTGCTAGGCCTTAGGATATAGTAAAGAACAATGATCCTAAGCTTATTCGATACCATTAAAATGTCTATATCAGTGCTCTCATATGATATATCTATATCAGTATAATATTAATATATACCACATACATAATTTAAAAATTTTATGTAGCTATATAAAAAAAGTAATAAACAGGTGAAATTAATTTTGATAATGTATTTTATTTAGCCCAATACATCCAGGATTTTATCATTTCAACATATAATTTATATAAAATTTATTGATGAGATATTTCACATTCTTTTTTGTACACTAAATTTAAAATTT
The DNA here is from genome assembly GCF_030028045.1 of Hippopotamus amphibius kiboko. Taxonomy (NCBI): domain Eukaryota; kingdom Metazoa; phylum Chordata; class Mammalia; order Artiodactyla; family Hippopotamidae; genus Hippopotamus; species Hippopotamus amphibius. The sequence continues at coordinate 89,783,113 of NC_080188.1, forward strand.
TTTTAGCTTTATTGAGGTATAATTGGCAAATAAAATTGTAAGATATTTAATGTATACAATGTGATGACTTGATATACATAAAAATTGTGAAAGAATTCCCCCCATATAATTAACTAAAACACATCCATCCCCTCAACACATTTACTTTTTTTTTCTTTTTGTTGTGAATGCAAACTAAGAATTTAAAATCTAATGTGTATTTTACATTTTCAGCATATCCTAATCCTGACTGACCACATTTCTGCTGCTTAATACACGCACGTGGCTGTTGGCTACAATATTGAACAGCACAGGCTCCTTTAAGACAGGAGGCTCATAACAACACTGTAGCACAATGTGGGATTAAATAGCATCTGTGCAATATGGTAAAACCTTGGATTGTGAATAACTTGTTCTGCTGGTGTTCTGCAAGGTGAGCAAACATTTCCAATAAATTTTAACTTCATAAATGAGCGATGTCTTGCAATACAAGTATTATGTGATGCCAAATGTCACATGATCACAACTGAGCGAATGGTTCTCTCTCTCTCTCTCTTGCTGCGTGGAGGAACATGGCCAGGAGCTGACCACAGACGAACTGATGGATCTGCATCACCAGCAATAGCAAGAGGTTATGGAGGAGATCTCGTGTGCAGAGGAGGAGGAGAAAAAGGGGGCAGAATCCCTCACTTCAAATAACATTAGGGAGATGTGTAAAATGTGGGAAACTGCAAAATTTTGTAGAAAATCACCACCTGAATAAGGCTGTAGCAGTGGGAGCAATGAATCTGTTTAATGGCAATACAATGTTACATTTCCACAAAATCCTCAAAAGGAGGCAAAAGCAAGTGTCATCGGATAGGTTCATTGTTAAAGTTGCTCGAAAAGAAAAAGATTCCAATGAGCCAATAGATAGCAGTGATTCCTTTAGTGATAGTGAAAGTCGTCCTACACAATAACTCTCCTCTCTCATCTCCCTCACACCAGCCACAAAGGTTTTAAAAGGGAAGTGCAGGTTAATTTATTTTTCTTTATATTTTGTATTTTCTTTATTATTTTGTATTATATCACTGTATTGTAATCATTTTTATATGAATATTTTTGGGTTGTGGAATGAATCGTCTGAGCTTCCATTATTTCTTATGGGGAAATTCACTTTGACATACAAGTGCTTTGGATTATAAGCATGTTTCCATAATGAATTATGCTCGCAAACCAAGGTTTTACTGTAATAGGATTTCCCTCTACCTTCAGTAAAAGGGTTTTGGCTATTTCCCCTAAATCGATGCATGCCGGTATTCCCAACATAGCAATTAGCATTAAAAAAAAGTTGTTCAAATCAATGATTTTTGGTGAAGATATTACAGTTAATTAATAAACTATAAAAGCTATTTATAGTTGAGATAGTCTTGGGGACTGATACATTGTTACCTCTGATGAAATTTTTTTTTTCTGGATTTTAAAAAATAGCTGGACTTTAGATTTTAGGGTACATAAATTTAATTGGAAGTAAATTCCTGGAGTAAAAGTGATAATGACTATTTTTTTCCTTAAAGAAAGTAACAGAAATACACAAGATCAAAAATAAAATATGCATAGGCAGGAGACACCGGCAGTGAAAGATGTTTCATCTTTGAGACACACATTTTCAAGTAATCCAAAGGAGCTCTGAAATTCACCTATAAAAGCCCAACAATAGTGGCTTGAGCAGTGCTAGAGACAGGACTCCTGGAGGTGTTTCAGAATGCTGGTTAGAATACTATCTTGTATTTCAAGAAGAGTGCTGGTTCCCATGGAAATCTACAAGTGTGAGCTGCAAGTCAGGCATTTTAAAACCATTAAAAAAAAAAAAAGGAAAATGGAAAAGTCTGAAAAAAAAAACAACAAAAAACAAAAAACAAAACCCCCGAAACAAAAAACAGTGATCTCAAAGGAGGCCAAGATAATACACATTGAAACAATATACACAAACATTTTCATTAGTTTATTTTCTGCTCAGAATAGTTACCCATGTTGCTTCTTTTACGCAGAAAATAAGGATAAAAGCACATAACTTTAATTCAGTGAAATTTAAGTCACTTAGCTTGTCTCTTCTTTACTAAAATATTTTTCTTCAAATTGAAAGGAGAGTGATCTTTTACTTCCCTAATTTGCTAACACTGCTGTGTCCCTACCTTGATTGCAGTCACAGAGGTAGCTGACTTTTTGCATGTACCTCTCTAAGCCAGTTTTGGGAGCAGCAGAATGAAATGAGTAGAAACGCTCATGGGTTCCCTCTTTGGACGTCAAATGCTCCACTTCCTTCATTGATGGTGGTATCTGTTTCTGTTGTGGTACAGGGGCAGGGAAGGACCTTGCCCCTAAAGGGTGTAAGACGATGTCTATACCAGTTTATAAAGTCTTTTCTCTTTTATCGCTGAGTGGAGGGCAGCTATACTAAAATTTCCCTGAGGAAAAGTGTGCCATGCTATAAATCCATGGTGGGGTAGCAGGGAGTCTAGAGGAGAGAAGCTCTTCCACCACCATTTTTGCTTTGTTCGTTACCCATAAGAATTGTGAAATAAATAGGAGAGCCAAGTGAAAATTAACTTGAAGTCACAGAAACTGGCAAGTGGCTTCTGTGATTTAGAGGAGAGTGATGTCAAGTCTGGTGCTGAAGTAAGCAACATGGCAGCAGGCATTTTTATGCGTCTGTCACTGGACAACTGAAGACGATGAATTGTCAAAGGTGATGCCAATGACAGGAACCCAAAGTCAAAACGTGAGCTGGGAGGGAAAAAAAGGGAGAAGGAACATATTATGCCCAGGTTGAGTTTATGAGGAAAAAGACTTTGTGCCAGAGGGAAAATTCTTGGTGACTACAAAAATGTAAATATGGGGAATTATCTCTTGGGCTGAGTTTTTATTTTTATTCGTATCTGCTCTCCTGTGTCTCTCTTGTGTAGTTAAATATATTTCCCTAAAAGCACTCCTGGCTTGCCCTACATTGCTATTGCAGGTGGTATTTAAAAACTACCTATTTTCAATTGTGATAACATACATCTTGCTGTCCTGTTGGACTAGAGATAACTTTAGGTTTCAAACATAGCCAGGCAGTTAGTGATGACTTTTTAGTAATAATTAGGGTCACATTTTACTTCCAGCCCTCCCAGACACCCTTTGTTTCTGGGCCACACACAGGATTGACATAATCTTGCACCTGCCTGATCCACATTTACCTTTGCTGCCACCTCCTGCCTCTCCCTGCTGGTCCCATTTCCTCCAGGGCTTAACCTTGGGGAAAAGTCTGTGGCTCTTTGAGTTAGGACTGAACACTTTCCTCTGGCCAATAACTAAAGAGCCTCCATATTAAAACAAACAAACAAACAAAACACACAAAAATCAACCATAAAGAAAATAGAAATGAAAACAAAGAATATTTAATTTCATTTCAAATTTCTAACCTGACATTAAAAAATTCTTTTATGTCCCCAATTTTCTAAGTGGCCCATTTAAAATGTTCTATCCCAGTGTCAGACCATAGGTTGGACCAGGCCTCCCTATTTGAGGAGAAATATAGTAAATATGTCCCAAGAAGACTTACAACTTGATATTGAGCCAACCTGGGCTGATTCCACATGGACCTTGGTGAAAGGCTGTAAGTCCTTACCTGTATTTTCTAGAGAAGTTATCCAGTGGTGTCTCATTCTGAGAGAAGATGAGGGATGGAATGGGGAGAATGCTGAAACATCATTTGGAATTGTGCAGAATGGACAGTTTTCAAGAGCAGCTCAAACAGAAGGGCATTCCTTTTTTTTTCTCAAAAAATAATTTTAATTATCTTTGTTCCATTGTGATGAGTTAAAGACACTTTTAATAGATGAAATTCATAGAAAATCTACATGACTTGTTGACTAAAATAATAATTGCTTCTTTTGATTTTTAAAATTATTTATTTTCTGTAAAGATAGTAGTTACATATTTCAAAATGTAAGAATACCAAGGATATTCATCACAGAGTTTTCTTCTGACTCCTCTCCCTCAGGTATACAATTCTCAGTGCAGCAAACTGATATTACCAGTTTCTTATGTGTCATTTATTCTCAGGTATCTTTATTATCTAATATTTTTTCTCTGTTTCTTTTTTACACAAATATATGCATACTACACACACTGCTCCACACTTTGATTTTTTATTTATTTTTTAACCTGATAGTGTATCTTGGAGGTCAATTTAGTATACAAAGAGCTTCATTCTTTTTTAAATGATAGCATAGTATTCTCCTATGTCTACTCTTTCATTTAACAGATCCACTGTAGGTGAACATTTAGGTTGTTTGCTCATTTTTGCTCTTAGAAAAAAAAATGTTACAAGAAATATCTTTTCCTAAGTGTATGAGTACATCCATGGGATATATTCCCAGAAGTGGCATTTCTGGGTGTATACGTTTGTAAATTTGCTGGATATTGACAGATTATCTCCCATATAAGTTTTGAAATTGTGGACTCATCAGCAGTGTATGAGAGCGTCTCTTGCTCTGTGTCACCTACGTTATCATGTTAAACCGCTGAATCCCTGCGAGTCTGATAATAAATACTTGTATCTTGGTACCATTGTACTTCTGTTATGAATGAAGTTGGGCATTATTTCATTTATTTGAGAGTGATGTTTACTTCTTGAAAATGAATTATGCGCTCATATTTTTTGCCATTTTTCTAATGCGTTATTAGACTTTTAAAACTGATTCATAGAAATTCTATATATTAAATGGGAGTGAAGCCTTTATGACATAGTTGTACTTTTCCTCAAGTTTTTTACATGTTCTCACTTTGCTTGGTGACTCTTACCATGCATAAATACTTGTTTTGTAGGTAGCAAAATTTATTCATTTAAAAATCTTAGGATTTCTGAGTTTTTAAATCATGATTAGAAAGGCCTTCCCCCTCTGAGATGTTGGTAAATTCTCCAAAGATGTCTAGTACTTCTGTAGTCACTCCCTTCCTTTAGAAATACACCCACACGCACCAACAAAAAACCCCTATGTGTCCTAAAGGTGGCTGAGGTACAAATATCAAAAGGGAAAAGGAAGCCCTCCTGGCATAGACACAATTGAAACAGACCTTCCTTCCTACTTGGCTCTAAGAGGTTTCTCCTTGAATCTGCTCTCCGAGGACATCTGGTCCTGTCCCTGTTTTTCTCACCTACTGCTCTTGAGGTGGAAGGCAGCTGAAGTTGACAAAGATGTTATGCAGTTTATAATTGAGGATAATGTCTTTCTCGTGCCCATGGATAGTGCTAAAATGAGAAGGTAATATTAGTTTGTGCAGTGCTGTAGAAAGCAATTGGAAGCACATACACTGTGGAATAGATCTGATATCGTTAACTTTAAGGTTAAATACCTTCCCAGTGAGCAGCTACCTGTGCAAGTAAATTAAATCAAACATTTAATGTTAGCTATGCAGGTTACTTCATTTATGAAGGTTAAATAGCTGAATTTCAATATAATTTTTAGCTGTGTGGTGGCAGAGATCTGGAAAGAGTTCCTGTTGTATATACCCTTCTAAATTGCTTAAGGAAAGCATCTATGCATATTAAAGACTTATTTTCTCACCTCTTCAATGTGGTAATAAAATGCCTGCAGGAGGCAAGTAATATAAATTAGCTACTTATTTGATTAGTTAAAAAAACACAAAACAAAAAAAAAATCATCCTTCTTTGTAACTATGAAAGTAATACAGTTGATAAAGGAAATTCTAAATACAGATTGCTTAAAGAATGTCAAAAAGATTAATTTTTTTTCCCCAATAAAGAGATTTTTCAGAGCTTGGGATATTTTAATTTTCCACAATGTTAAATATTTGCATTAAGATTGCATAGCTATTATTAAATATATGATACACTGCTGTTCGAAGTTGCTATTTTTACTCTAGCAGAATTACACTTTTCTAACACTGCACTCAATAAAATGAAGAGACCCCTTTCCGGCAAAGATTTCTAGTTCAATAAGGAAAAAAAAAATGTCATCGCTGTCTGCCAAATCAGCCCATGTGTATGGACTCTCGGAATGAAATGCCAGTGGATTAGTGAGAATGCTTGTATAGGGAGGGTAATTTCAGTAGTCCCTAGCTGAAGAAGGACCTCTATTTACCAGGGAGCACTTGTAGGCTCTTCCAGATTAAAAGGAATAGAGATATTCATTGTTCTTAGTCACTGGTTATTTTTAAAGAAGGAATTCAGAGAAGGAAGGAAACAGGAAATGATGTCCACAGCTTCAGAGAGTTTGGACTTTTTTCTAGGGATTGGCAAGCCAATGAGTATAGCACATCATTCTGTCATCTAGATAATGAGAAACACAGGAGGACCAGGGGCCAGTGCAGAAGCCTCTAATAGTTCTGGGCAGCAGTGATGCGGGCTTGGACCAGGGCAGTGACAGTGGGGAGAGAGACATATATTTAGGCACCAGGAAGCAGGCTGGGGTCAGAATGAGGTTCCTTGATTGGTGGTGGAAAGAATGGGAGAGTGGCATGTATAGCTTATTCAGCAGACACACACACTCACACAAACCCAGTGTCTAGCAGTGGGAAAATAATGACTTATAAACTCCCAGTAAGCATTGTACTGAGGCCAGGACATCTAAGTACAGTGTCTATTATTTATTAACCACAAGAATTAGCTTTACAGCATGAGATTGATACCCTGTGATTTTGACCCATAACCGTGGGATCTATGTTTTGGAGTGATTCACAAATGTCATGGCTTTCAAAGCCCAAGCTTTCTCCAAGAGTTGGAGAGCTGCAGAAGGTGGGACAGAAATAATTGTGCAATATTTCCCACTGTGGAAATGTCACAGAATGAATATTAATCTGACTTAATATTACAAAGAATCAATTTTTTCCTGTAAAAGCTAAAGTTACCGGTAGGAAAACCTGGTATGACATATAAAACAGATGTAGTCTCGTCCTCTGTATCACTCATACATGGCTTTCAGCCACGGATCTTGAATTTTCTGAAATTTCAGTGTGTATTTTTCCTTTACTGCCTAGCTTCTTGTAAGCTTCTTGTAAGTGATGAAGCATTAGTTCCCGTACTTTGACCTCCTCAAAGGAAAATGCCTCTCTTAAAATGCCTCTTATACCTCCTGCAAGGTTCAACTCAACAGTGTTTAAAAGTAATAGCCAAAAGCAGGAATTTATTGTTAAAAAAGAAGAAATGAAACAGGGTGAAGTCTCTAAATTGACTGCATTAAAATGGAATCTATCTTTCCTGGCTCTCTTTTTAGATTTAACGGTTAATCAACTATTAACATTTTCTAGTTATTTTATGTTACGCCTGTACTTTACTGCCACATGTTTTAGAATTATAAAATAAGCATATAAATAACTTCTAATGTGAGCAAAAACCTTTTATTAGATTAGCTGATGACAGAAACAAGTTTTCTTAAAAGGGCAAAGGAGTTACATGAATTTTATGTGACTTAATCAGCCAGATTTCTGGGTGTGATTTTTAAGACGCATTGTCATTATTACAGCGGAATTTAACTCCTAATTCCTGCTTGCATGTAGGAGACTAGTAACAATAGGCCTCTTTTTGATATGGAGAGAGAAAAATTCTCATTTCCTCTTTCCAGTTTCCTTCTTTACGAGATGTAAGGCTCATCAGTGGCAAAATCAGGTCCAGATAATTTTTTAGTTTGGGTATAGGAAAAAAATCTTTAGATGTGGCATACAATATATTAGTTGAGGCCATATGTATATGGTCATTTGTTAATGTTTTGCCTTCTGGCACACCTGAATTTTCATAATTTACACTGGATCTGCTAGATTAAGTGCCAGTGTTTTGCAGGCATTCAGTGCTGGAAAGTACAATGTGTGTATACAGTGGGACAGCTTGTTTTGGTGGCCTGGGCCATGATGCCTTTCTTAGAGAATCAATCCTTACCTTCCTGCCCATAGATATGGGCCACAACAATCACCTTGTTACCATGTGATTTTTTTTGCACAAGCAACTCAGAGCAGTAATGAATAGCGATCCACAGTGGTTAAATCAGATCTGCTTTTACAGACAAAAACCAGCCTGTAGAAAACAGCATGGGGTTGGGGGGAGAGGGGAGAGAGAGAGAGAGGGAGGGAGGGAGAGAGAGAGAGAGAGGGAGAGAGAGATGCTTTGCTTTCTGATTTTTTTCCCAGGTCTTAGATTTAGTTCTTCATGAGGCTTGGTTACACTAGGTCCTCATGAAAAATTCCTCCTTTGTGATTGACCTAATTTGAGTGGATTTCTGTGTCTTACAACCAAAAGGAACTTGACTAAGTCATAGGGAATGGTGACAGAGTGGTAAACATTCCCTTTTCTTGACAGAAACAAAACAAAAACAAAACAAAAAACAGTAAGCGAACTGATTGTTCTATCATTTCAAGGTTATTTGAAGTTTTAGTATTGACAAAAATTCTCTCTGACTAAACTTGAGTCAGGATTCTCTGAGCCCTTAACTGACTAGACCATGAACTTGGGCTCTGTCCTTGGAAGGCTTAATTCAGCTTCATTAAGAATCCTGTTAAATCAGTTTATAAAAAATTCTTCACCCTCTGTATCTGATCAAATTCTGCATCCTCCACCCTGGGTGGTTTATCACTTTGATCTACCTTCAAGAAGAACGCTGAATCAGTCTAGTAAGAATCTCTCTAAGCCTAGATCTTTCCTCCTAACAATTTTCCATCCACTGCCCCCACGCTGCTCCTTGACTATAAGTCTTCTCTTGCCTTTGTTCTATTCAGAGTTGAGCCCTATCTCTCCCTGTTAGGGAACTGTTGTCTGAAATTGTCCGCCTTGGCCAGGCATGATAATAACTGCTTGCATGAGTTGTCTCACAACAGGACATCCCAATAAGGAACACAATGCTGCCACTGAAAACTAACCAGGAGAATTTGGGAGGGGCCAAAAGAAGGGAGGAGATGCCAGCTCATAATATGTCCTGCCAACCTCCCAGAAACCTCGCGCTGGAAACCATCTTGAGTGAGAGATGCGAGCACCACCAGGAAGGGTCTTGAATCAGACCAAATACGGGCACAGACAAGATGACTGGCCAGAGACAACCTGGAAAGCGAATCCCAATTACCATCAAACCTGAGACTGTGAGCCCTGTGGCAAGCAGTTCTCCTGGGTTCCCTTACCCTGCTGTTCTCCCAGTGAAGTCTTTTGCGTTGTCAGCACGTGTGTCTCCTCGGACAGTTCATTTACACATGCCAGCTGAGAGTCCACTCTTAGGTCCTGGAAGGGGTCCCACTTCTGATAATGTTGCAGGAGACGACATTGTCTTGAGGAGACACATGTGCTGACGAAGCAAGAGATTTTATTGGGAAGGGGCACCTGGGGGCGAGCAGCAGGGTAAGAGAAGCCAGGAGGACTGCTCTGTAACTTGGCTCCTAGTCTCGGGTTCTATGGTGATGGGATCAGGTTCCGGGTTGTCTCTGGCCAATCATTCTGACTCAGGGTCCTGTCTGGTGGCTCGTGCATCACTCAGCCAAGGTAGATTCCTGCGAGGAGGATTCTGAGAGGTTGGTAGGACATGTGGACTAGCACCTCCTCTCACCTTTTGACCTTTCCCGTATTCTTACGGTCGGTGGTGGTTTGTTAGTTCCATGATCCTTACCAGGATCTCCTGTCATAAAATAACTCATGCAAATGGTCACCTGGCCAGGGTGGGCAGTTCGGTCGGTAGTTCCCCTAACAGTAACATCCTCCTACTGTAGGACTCTCATTGCAGGATCTTCTTGAATAAATTCTTCCTTCCTGTCTTTAGCAAGTGTTAAATATTTTTTTTCTTTAACTACATACCTACATGGAATTTGTCCACCTCAAACATCCTCATGAAGAAATTCTTTTAAAGAAATGAGGTTCCAACAAATCTATGAGGAGGAGTCCTTGACCTTTTGAGGACAGGGTTTCATATTTGTTTAGTGTTACCTAAGAAGGTAAGACACATTTAGTGTTGAAGAATAGGTGAGACGGCAGGGCTGGAAATGAATAAAGAGGAGTGGTTGATGGCAAAGTTTAAGGATCTTATCACAAGTCTATAAAAACTTGGTAACCTCCAAATTAATTTTTGAACAAAATGAGACTACATCAAAATGCCAGGTGAGCATTTAGCACACTGTACCACTAAATCTTTTGTGAGACTTTACTTTCCTGAGTAACACAAACCAGGATCTGGCGAGGTGGTGGCATGTGTCAGAAAATTCTGTAAGTGATTACATTTTCCTTCCCTTAGAGTCTAAGGCTTAGACTGTAGTATTAGGATCCAAAATATTGTTTGGATGATATTTTGTGCTTATTATCCCCCCAAATGATGCTAAAGTGAATTCATTAATTTTTAATCTGAAAACACTTTCATTAATTCAGAATGTGAAAGGTTAGTTTGAAAATAAGGTATGATACAAAGGGGATGTCAGGCACCCTGGTGTGCAGCAGATTGGCTCTGATCTTTTGCAATCCAAGTGAGAGGCTGTTGTTCTGTTACGGAAGAAAAGGCTCATTATCTCAAAGATAATTGCCCAGATGCCATACCAGTGAGGTCCCACTAAACAGGGCTGTGGTTTCTGAACCAAATACTTGAGCTAATTAACAGTTAAAGGTATAGGGAACCATTTTTAATGTGCTATAGAGAACAACCAATAAATACTTCCTTTAACCAAAAGATTTCACCATTCCTGGAGGCTGGATGGAGTTACATCATGAATTTGCAATAATTAGGAAGAAAGGAAAAATAATTATTTATTCTAGAATGTAGTTACATGTTTTCTTCATTGCTTAAATTTTATTGGACAGTTCTCCTAATGTGCAGATACTTCTGTCAACTTTTAAAGAAAGTCATGCAGCGCATGTGAAATAAAATTCATATTGCACGGCAAGACAAAAAAAATTAAACATAAAGAATTCTTCTCTGCCCTTTGCTCAATCATAAAGAGAAACATTCTCCTAGCATCCACAAGACAACTCCTTAAAAGATAACATTCTTTCTTGATCTTGTAAGGGATTACATGACCTACCACGATGACTATTAGATCTGGATTATGTTAACTGCCAGTAACACGTCATTTGATGTACAGCTGTCTGTCTCCAAAATCTTACATAATTGTGCCTTGATTTCTAATGGGCAGAACAGTTCTCAGAGCTTTGTGAGATGCTCTTCCAGGGTTACAATTCTGGAATTTGGCTTGAATAAAATTTTCTATTTCTTTCCTATACTGATTAATTTTTCACTGACACACAAAAGAATAAGTAGTAAAATATTTTAATGTCTTTAGGTCTATTCTACATTCTTAAGCTAAGCCTTTATGTTACAAGGTTTGTGAATACAGTTGAAACGTTGAAGCCCTAGACATTGAAATTTTCTGGAAAATATGTTTATAGAAAACTGCAACACAGTGGGTAAAGGTAGGGCTGGAAAAAAAATACCAAGTGAGAATCTGACCTCTTAGTTCTATCTCTGACTCTTCCAAGTAAATGCTATGCTTGCTTGGTTTTTTGAATTGCATCATCACATAATGACTCTACAGGTGGTGCTATCTGAATTGAAATTGAATTTTATAGTTAGTCATGGGGACTTTTTCTATTAAAAAAACTATTAACACTTTCAAAACTAAGCAAATTGAATGTGGGTTGAGTAATACGTGTGTGATAAAGATTGAGGCTGACCATTTCCATAACTGTGTACATAATTTCATCCTGTTCCACTTTTGCAAAAATTTGTGGAGCAGACAATTAAGAGGAGCAATATCTGTGGTAAAAACCAAGTGTGAAATTTTGAGCATTTGCAAAGAGACGCAAGGAGGGAAAGTTTGGATAAGTTTTGGTGTGGGATACAGAATCAACTAGAATACAGAATGAGACAAGTTACATCATAGAACAGACACAGTGAAAGAATCTTTTTCTTCAAGCTGAGACTGGCTTAAGGCTTTATCTGTTTTTCCTTTGTGAGGTGGCTTTGAACTTCGTACTGTAATGTAGAGGATTTTTGTAATTGTAAAGAATTCTTTAATATGGTATATATCTAGTTATCAGCCACACTTGAGTTCTTTTTTGGGAGAGATTGCTTGTAATGACTCCCTTCTCTCCTTTTTCATGACACAGTGACACAGTGAGTCAATATCAGTGGTCCATTTCCCTGGCTACAGTGATTAATTCAGGAATGTGCCAAGCTACCTTGTTTTTTGGATGAAAGTGATGGGCAATTATCTACTTCCTCTCTTTTGTGGGATTGTAAGCTTTTGCCTGCAGAGGTGCCTCCAGCAATGTCACCCTTCACAAGGAGAAAGCCTGAGAGAGAGAACCTGATACCCAGGGCTGGGTTAACCCACAAGTCTTGATATCTCCTAAATTCCTAGCTCCAGTCCTGGAGGTCCTCAGAGCTGCTCTGTTTTCCTGGAACATTTCTCATTCTGTGGCTACCACAGGAATAATGGGGTTAGGACACATTACCCTAAAGTATGGCCCACTGGCATATTGAATACTTCAAGCTAAAAGACTTTGAGGAATGGTAGATGCAGGAAGGACTTTCTGACTTTCCCCTGAATCAGGTCACGAAACACTCATGTGAGAGGTGCCATTCCTATGCCTGGAGGAAATGAGCATCCTTATCTCTGAAGAAGAAAAGGAACTCAGGGAGGGACTAAAACCAAGCAGGACACTGTGGGGTTCTCCTGGGCACAAAACCTGCCTGTGTTCCCAATTTCTGATTTGCAGAATAAAGGCATCAGCCTTCTAGACCTTCTTGAATACCAAAGTGAAGCTTCAAACAGTAACTAATCAGGGAAGTAAGGGAATGAAGAAATAAAAGTGGAGCAATCAGGAAACTATAGTGCAGCCATTAAAGCAACATCGCTATTCCTCCTCAAGAGATATACATAACAATATCTTTGAGTTCTGCAGTTGCTAAGGCTCCCATACAGGTAGAGGACGGTAACTTCAGTCTGACCTCAAGATTCCTGGAGCATTGCCTTGCTACCTCACCACCAAACAATCAGAAGAAAGCCACACAGCCTGCAGCCCTCACCTCAAAGTTTGCCTACAAAACCTTTTCCTCCAAAACCTTTGGGGAGTTTGGGGTTTTTAAGCATAAGCCACCCATTCTCCTTGCATGGCCCTGCAATAAACCTTTCTCTGTTCCACATTCCAACATTTTGGTTTGTTTGACCTCATTGTGAGTGGGGCACATGAACTTGTATTCAGTAACAGGATCTGAATCAATGAACCAGGCTAACTTTCCACCAGTTTCCTGCACTCAGCTCGGTTTTGTCCTATCATATCTTTCCATGACTTTCCACTCTTTATCAAGCATAAAAACCCTTAGGTTTAATGGTTTCTTCAGGTCTCCATTTCTTTATGAAAACTCCCATGTCATGGAAAATGTATATTAAATAAATTTGTATTATTTTATCTTATATTAAATAAATTTGTATGCAGTTAGTCTGTCTCATGTTACAGGAGTCCCAGTGGAGAAATAAAAAAGATAGAGGAAAAGATATTTTCCTCCCATAGAGGAGTTTTAGGATACTCCATTTTAAATGGGTTTGTCTTGGCTTCTGTTAATGGCAGTGTACTAAGGCAAATAACCCAATATCTTCACTAAAGAGACAGGACCTATTGGGGGAGCAGAATATGACACCCTAAAATATGCCACTATGCCATGTGGATTGTTGTGAGCTGAAGACAGTTAAAGACTCAGCAGACTCAGGAAAACCTTATTGTTTCTCCCTTAACTGCCTACAAGAATTTAGACAGGGGGCCAGTACCAGAAAGAGAGCTATTACTAGAGATAATTTCTTTTATCAGAAGGATTTATCACATGGCAGGACAAACATTAGCTTACTAAACATTTGCTCTTCTCATCTTCCTGTGAGTTGTCTTCCTCCTCTTTGCAGCCCCAGGCCTCTGCCCACTCTCTCCTTGGCTCAGGATGGTATATAAATGTTAATTGCTGACTACCATTGAGTCTTGTGTTTTTGTGGGGCTCCCATACGTACATAGTTAAATTCGTTTTTCTCCTGTTGCCCCGTCTTATGTCAATTTAATTATCAGATCAGCCAGTGATCCTAGAAGGGAAGAAAGGAAACTTTTTCTTCCCCAATACTATTTAAGGGGAATCCCTCAGCTTGTGGCCATTTATCTGCACCTGGAACCATCCTTGCTTTCTTCTCTCTTGAGACAGAGAAGAAGTGTCCCTTCTCACATATGACAGATTCTGTCCCATGCCAAGACCTTCTCATGCTTTTCCTTCTGCCCGGGATGCTGTTATCCACCCACTTCCTTTCACCTTCAGCTCCCCAGAGAAGTCTGAACCACTGAATTCAGGAGTTCCTCCCCATATTATCCTCTTAGTGTTTATGCTTTCATTGCCATCACACTCATCCCAATTATGTTTATGTTATTTATTAGCTAACATTTTGTCAGTCTCTCTCTATAGTGGAAGGTTCATGAGAGCACGGACCATTACTTATGTTACTCTAGAATCTAGCTCATTTTTAACGCATTGATTAAATTAATGAATGAAAAAATCCCTTTTGCTCTTACTAAAGATAATTACCTAGTCAGAGTGAACTTCTACCATCAATTATAATCACCATTCTATTCCTTAAAGTGGGAAAATCAGAGAAAAAGTACTCATGGGACTGATTTCATTTGGTTGACTCTCAAGTTCCCCTTGTCTCCCATCCCTGCAAACAGAATTTTGAAAACTTCCAGTTGCTGGGCATCCATTTGCTTGGGGGAGAAGGAGTGATCCCCTCATCAGCACTAAGCACTATCCTGCTTAGTAGAAGACAACCCTGGTAGTTCTAGTCCCTTTGCCAGTGACTCAGGAATGAGCATGGCTGAGGAGGGCTGTTGATCTGCTTGTGGAAGTTTCCCTCTCTCTTAAGAAAAGGGATCCAAGGTGTTAAAAAAATGATTAAGGAAGATATTTTAGGAGATACAAACAAATTTTAAAACTTCATGAAGTGAGAAGTCTCCATTAAGAAAACTGCAAAATGGAGTGGAGGGCAGGAAGATTTTATATTATAGAATGAAGAACAAGGAAGAGAAAAATAGAAAAATATCTGATTGGCTGGTGTTGTAACAGGGAAGAACAAAATCTCACTCCATGTTGGATCTGTTTCTTTTACTTTGATCTTTGGTTTCCATTGCTTTTGTTCTTCTATAGCTATAGGCATACATAGTGCCCTGCCTTGAGGAACCCTGCCCCTCTGGCTGAATGTTAAATTGCCTTTGTTCAGCTCACAGGGAAACACACTGACCCTGCCCACCTGTGAATGGCTTCAGAAAAGAGAAATTAACACATCCCTCCCTGAGGCTGGCCAAAACCAGGAGACATTTTGCAAAACTTATGGGATTTTTACTTTATTTCCTCACTCCTTTCTGTTCTATAAAAGAAACTAGCATCCAGACCCCGATAAGATGGTACTCTATACTCTAAGATGCTAGTTCACCACCTTCTTGGATGCTTGGCTTTCCAAATAAAATCACTATTCCTTGCTTTAATACCTTGTCTCCTGATTTATTGGCATGTCATGCAGTGAGCAGAGTGAGGAGCTTAGACTCAGTAACAGGGTCACATAGTCAACCTTGCTTGGGGTGAGAAGGAGCTCGAAATAAGTATACAGCCCAGAGTTGGCTTAGTGTTTGGGGATTGGCTGATTGGATACACTGCATTTCTGGTCAAGTGGGCCACTTACAAGGACACAAAGGTTACCTAAGTCTTGGTTTGTTAATGTGGTTCCCTGGGAGGGAGTGGCACCATCTTGGACCAAGAAAGTTATCTCAGCAAAGGAAAGGAACTACCCTTTTATGACTTTGAAAGTTGTTGACTAAAGATATGATGTCTAGACCTTCTGAAGTCATTTTGGAGCTTTGAAGTGAATAATCAACATGCTGAGGGCAGCAGAGGGGAAATAGGAAAAGAATCACAGAATTGTCCATCCACAAAAACACCCTGCCTCCAATTTCTTGTTATGTGAAATACACAATTTATTTATGTATAAAAGGAATTTTAATAGGTCTTCTGTTACTCTTACAGAATTACAGTCCAAACTATTACTCTTGCAGAATGGTTTCTTAATAAGGGACATTTATAGTGATAGAATTATAAATTTATATTTTGTTCAAAAAAGAATAGTAGTATAATTAAAGTCTTAATCAATTATCAGATACTGATGAGATATTTAGTTACTTTTGATTGCATTGAGAAAAATATCCCCAGGTGCCTATGGGGTGCAGAGAAGTTCTGATCACTGTTATAGATAAGGTGTATTAAAAAAGATTTTCAATGAGGCAATGCAATTTAAGATAATGCTTTTCCCCCACCTATTCCATTTAGTAATGCAAAATGAATGCCTACTGCAGGAACACTAGAGAATTGAAATGACTGCTGCAATAGCTCTAGAATGGAAATATCTTCAAGGAAGAAATTTTTTTTTTAAACAACTATGTGTAATTATACTTAGGGAATAAAGAGTTTCTTAGTATTTATGAATCAATAAATGTTGTTTCTATTTTCCAACTATGTTTTCTCTCTCAGAAGTCTGCTAAAGAAGAAACCTATTTATTATGGAATTAAAAAACTTTTAGAATTTTTAATTAAAAATGGCTTCACATTACAAAAAAAAAGCCCACAAACAATATCAAAATCCAAATAATGGCAAACTATGTACAGAAACAGTAAGTCTTTCTCCTTACTTAGAACACAGTCTCACTTCCCATTGGCAATTCATGTTAATTTTCCACCTCAAATCTCTCATGAATGAGCAAGATTATGCTATAAATTGAAAATACATTAATTTTTTTAATTTAAAATTTTTTAATTTTAATTTTAATTTTTATTAGTGAAAGATGTGAGTATATTTTTTGACATACAATGAACTGCATATATTTAAAGAGTACAATTTGACATTTTTTTCTTATTAGTAATGTATATATGGCAATCCTAATCTCCCAATTCATCCCACCCCAACCCCCTGGCCCCCCATCCCCCCACCAGCTTTTCCCCCTTGGGGTCCATATGTTTGTCCTCTACATCTGTGTCTCTGTTTTTGCCTTGCAAACCAGTTGACTTGTACCATTTTTCTAGATTCCTCATATATGCATTAATATATTAAATCTGTCTTTCTCTTTCTGACTTACTTCACTCTGTATGACAGTCCCTAGGTCCATCCATGTCTCTAAAAATGTCCCGGTTTCATTCCTTTTTATGTCTGAGTAATATTCTATTGCATATCTGTACCACATCTTCTTTATCCATTCATGTGTTGATGGACATTTAGGTTGCGTCCATGACCTGGCTATTGTAAATAGTGCTGCCATGAACATTGGGGTGCATGTGTCTTTTTGAAATATGCTTTTCTCTGGGCATATGCTCAGTAGTGGGATTGCTGGGTCATATGGTAATTCTAGCTTTTGTTTTTCAAGGAAACTCCATACTGTTCTCCATAGTGGCTGTATCAATTTACATTCCCAGCAACGGTGCAAGAGTGTTCCCTTTTCTCCACACCCTTTCCAGCATTTACTGTTTCTAGATTTTCTGATGATGCCCAGTCTAACCAGTGTGGGGTGAACATACATTGATTTTTAAAGAAATGTTTATTTACTTATTTAGGCTGCTCTGGGTCTTAGCTGTGGCATGTGGCATCCTCACTGTGGGATGTGACCTCTTTTTTTTTTTTTAAGAACTTTTATTGAGATACAGTTAACAGATAATATCAGCATATATTTAGAGTGTACAATTTGGTACCCCAATCTCCCAATTCATCCGTCCCCAACCCTCCCCACTTTCCCCACTTGGTGCCCATGTGTTTGTTCTCTACATCTGTGTCTCTATTTCTGCCTTGCATTTCCTCCGTCATAGTTGTTAGCATTTGCCTTATGTATTGAGGTACTCCTATATTGGGTGCATATATATTTATAATTGTTATCTCCTCTTCTTGGATGGATTCCTTGATCTTTATGTAATGTCCTTTCTTGTCTCTTGTAACATTTTTTATTTTAAAGTCTATTTTATCTGATAAGGCTATTGCTACTCCAGCTTTCTTTTGATTTTCATTTTCATGGAATATCTTTTTCCATCCCCTCACTTTCCATCTGTATGTGTCCCTAGGTGTGAAGTGAGTCTCTGGTAGACAGCATATATATGGGTCTTGTTTTTATATCCATTCAGCCAGTCTTTATCTTTTGGTTGGGGCATTTAGTCCATTTATATTCAAGGTCATTATCGATATGTATGTTCCTATTACCATTTTCTTAATTGTTTTGTTTTTATTTCTGTAGGTCCTTTTCTTCTCTTATGTTTCCCACTTAGAGAAGTTCCTTTAGCATTTGGTGTAGGGCTGGTTTGGTGGCGCTGAATTCTCTTAGCTGTTGCTTGTCTGTAAAGCTTTTGATTTCTCTGTTGAATCTGAATGAGATCCTTGCTGGGTAGAGTATTCTTGGTTGTAGGTTCTTCCCTTTCATCACTTGAAATATATCATGCCACTCCCTTCTGGCTTGCAGAATTTCTGCTGAGAAATCAGCTGTTACCCTTATGGGAGTTCCCTTGTATGTTATTTGTCATTTTTCCCTTGTTGCTTTTAATAACATTTCTCTGTCTTTCATTTTTGTCAATTGGACTACTATATGTCTTGGCATGTTTCTCCTTGGGTTTCTCCTGCCTGGGACTCTCTGTGCTTCCTGGACTTGGGTAGCTATTTCCTTTCCCATGTTAGGGAAGTTTTCAACTATAATCTCTTCCAATATTTTCTCGGGTCCTTTCTCTCTCTCTTTTCCTTCTGGGACCCCTATAATGCGAATGTTGGTGTGTTTAACATTGTCCCAGAGGTGTCTTAGGCTGTCTTCATTTCTTTTCATTCTTTTTTCTTTATTCTTTTCCACATCAGTGATTTTCACCATTCTGTCTTCCAGGTCACTTATTCACCCTTCTGCCTCAGTTAATATGTTATTGGTGCCTTCTAGTGTATTTTTCATTTCTGTTATTGTGTTGCATATCTCTGTTTGTTTGCTCTTTAATTCTTCTAGGTCTTTGGTAAACTTTTCGATCTTTGCATCCAGTCTTTTTTCAAAGTCCTGGATCATCTTCACCATCATTATTCTGAATTCTTTTTCTGGAAGGGTGCCTATCTCCTCTTCATTTAGTTGTTTTTCTGGGGTTTTATGCTGTTCTTTCATCTGGTACAAAGTCCTCTGCTTTTTCATTTTCTCTCTCTTTCTGTGGCTGTGGTTTTCAGTTCCACAAGACAAAATACTGCTGATATTGCTTGATACTGCTGTCTGCCCTCCTGTGGAGGAAGCTATCTAGGAGGCTTGTATGTCAGATGTGGACAGCATATGAAATTCTTAGCTGTGGCATGCATGTGGGTTCTAGTTCCTTTACCAGGGATTGAACCCTGGCGCCCTGCATTGGGAGCATGGAGTTTTACCCACTAGACCACCAGGGAAATCCCCATACATTGAATATTTATTGAGCACTTCCTGTGTGTCAGGCATTATGCTTGGTGGTGCTGGCAATGAAGTTATGAAAAAGGCTATTAAAGAATTTGTCCTCAATGAAGGTAAGTAGGGAAAGGGGGATAGTGATTAAATAAGCATTTTTTCCTAAAAGTGAGAAGTGTTAAGGTGAAACTGAGCAGGACCCTGTGGGGCTCCCAGGTACAAGTCCTTTCTGTGTCCCCTGTTTCTTGTTTGTAGGAAATAGGCTTCATTCAGCCTCCATAACCTTCACTGAGTTCCAAAGGACAGATTCAAACAGTTGCTAATCAGAGAAGGGAGGGGATGCAGAGACAAAGGAGGAGCAGCCAAGAAACAACAGTGCAGCCTTGGGGCAGGGTCCTGGTTCCTTCTCAAGGAACAGACTTATCAATACCTTTGAGTTCTTCTGCAGGAACTAAGACCCCTCACCCAGGTGAAGAATGGTGACTTTAAGCTGAGCACAGGATTTCTGGAGCACCACCCTATTACCTCACCTGCAACAAATCAGAAGAAAGTCTGCACACAGGGGAAGAGAATGAAGACTCTGACACCCTCCCCCAATGATTAACTGAGATTAACTTCCCCTTTCTACCTTTTAAAAACTTTCACAGTTGAGTAGAATCTTCAGAGGTAGTTCTTGGATGAGTCTGCCTTCTCCTCATGTTGCCGGCCTCCTGAATAAAACAAACTTTTCTTTCCAACCAATACTTGTCTCCTGAGTATTGGCTTTCTAGCAGTGAACAGCTGAACCTGTGTTCTATAACAAAGGTAGGGGCAGTACAGGGTGCTGGCGAGCATCAGCAGAGGGCACCTAACTTCACCTGGAGGGTTGTAAAAGCATAACAATTGTTATGTACACTAAGCCCCAGGGAAAGAAGGCAATGGCTTTAACAGATTCTTTCATCTATTTTAGGTTATTGCAGGCAGAAAGAATGTTACGCTGCTATATCCAGTTTAAGTAGTTCCTGTGCTTTAGCACTTATT
The DNA here is from genome assembly GCF_030028045.1 of Hippopotamus amphibius kiboko. NCBI lineage: Eukaryota > Metazoa > Chordata > Mammalia > Artiodactyla > Hippopotamidae > Hippopotamus > Hippopotamus amphibius. The sequence goes on from NC_080188.1 coordinate 89,803,559, forward strand.
TCTGTCAGTTATATCTGAGCATGTTTAGCATTATTATATTTTGAAGTGAATTGGTTTCTTTTCTAAGGCTTAAGCTTTCAGAAGTGAAAATTCTTAATTTTGGGTTAAAAATAAATAGCTGCGAAAAAGCTAAAATCAAGGTAGATAAATATATGTGTGAGTTCTAAAATATGAGGAAATAGTACAAAACAAGGCAAAGTGAACTCTAACTACACTATAAAGGATTTAAATTGCACATTATCAAGAACTTCTAGGAAGAAGTCCTTATATCATTAGTTTCGTGTTATTGAAGGCCTACCATAGGTTGCGTGTATGTGAGGAGTTTAGGATATGTTGTCCATTTCTCATTATTCTTTGACGAATGAGAATCTTACCCACCATTAAATTCTTTAGCATCTCTCAGTGCTGGTTTGACTGGGATTTTTAGAAAGTAAAATTCAGACCTTTTGTCAGGAAATTCAAGGGCAATCATAGAAGTGCTGGATGTTTGGTTGAAAAGAAAGATATTTATGATGGTGCATAGGGACTCTGTTCTGGTGGTGATGTGTATTGGGTTGTAAATTTTAGGAAATAACTTAGGTAAGGACCACCTGTTTATTGCCAGGTACCTTCCTGTCACCTCTGCTGCCACTGTCTTTTTTCAGGCACTTACCATTTCTCCCCCGACTGCTGCAATGAATGCCTAACCAGTTTTCCTCCCTTTAATCTTGTCCTCTTTTAATATGTATTCCACTCTGGAGCACAAGTGACCTTTTAAAAGAGCAGCTCTGACCAGGCTACTCTCCTGCTTAAGAATCCTCAATCCATTGCCCTGAGGATTACAATCAGCTTCACAAACAAGCTACCTCATCATTTGACTTCTTTTCAAATTTTTTATCTTGCTTCTGCTTTACATTTAACTTTCTACTTAGCCAGATGTGTTATACACCTGTAGTTCCATAAAGAAGAGAGGCATCCACAGGTCTGTCTTTCTGGTTTCCCACTTTGCTGACATCACCTCTACATTGTCTACTCTTCCATTAAGAGCTGATTGTAGTGTTACCTTCCAGGCTGAGTTAGGTTGCCTTTCTCCATTTCTGTTCAGTTCTCCCTAACACCTTGCTCACAGGTGTAGTAGGGTGCTCGCCTCAAAGGGTTGAAATTATTGAATCTCTTCTTTCTCTCTGCTAATACACCACAAGTTCTTTGAGGTTGAGGACTGTGTCTTATTCATCTTCATGGATGCAGAGCTTTACATGATTTCTGGAAAATGGAAGGCATATGGTTGGTGCAGTTTTATTTTTTATACCGTTCACCTGGTTAATGTATAGGGACAATAACCTGCCTCCCTGCCTTTGCTTCTGTTCATATGAATGGTTGTCTATCTATCCATCATCTATCTATCTATCATCTATCTATCTATCTATCTATCTATCTATCTATCTATCTATCATCTATCTATCTATCATCATCATCATCATGGTCTATCTAATTAATTAAAGCATAGTTAATTTACAATGTTTTGCTAATTACTGCTCTACAGCTTCTTTTTGAAAGCATACTTTTCCTAACCTTGTTACCAAAAATTCTGAGGTCTGGTCTGACTGTATTTAAATAACTATTCAAGACAATAAGAAAGCCAATTTCAAATCTCATAGAGTGAAAATAGTACAGTTCATTGGTTAGGAAGATGGTCATTGGAGTCCAAATGCTTGTGTTTGTATCTTGGATCTTTAATTTGTTAACTGTGTAACTTTGAGCAAGGTAACTTCTCTATCACTTTGGTTTTCCCAGCTGTAAAATAACAGTGTTTGTCATATAGAGCTGTTAGAGGATCAATTGGGATAATCCTTGTTTGGCACTTAGGGTATCTGGAAGAGAGCAAACATTTAATAAATGTTAGGTATTACTAGTCTGATGGTCTGCCTTTTCTGTCCTGTGGTCTCTTGGTGGTATTTGGAACTAGGTGGAAGCATAAGGCCTGATGCTAAGTACCAAAAACAGGAGCATCAAAAGGTGATAAAAGCATGACCCCTTCTTATCAAGTTACAAAGCAAAGATTAGTAGTTCCCATAAGGAAGGAGAGATAAAGTAACTTAAGCATTTAAAAGAGGAGGAGATTACTTTAGCTAGGACAGGGGTTTTCAACCTTGGCACTGTTGACCTCTTGAGATGGATAATTCTTTGCTGTGGGGGCTGGCTTGTCACTGTAGGACATTTAGCAGCATTTCTGGCCTCTACCAACTAGATGCAAGTAGCTCATCCCAAATTGCGAAAACCAAAAATGTTTCCAAAGATTGCCAAACACCTTCTGGAGGTCAAAATTGCCCCCACTTGAGAACCACTGAGCTAGAGGAATTTGGGAAAACTTGGTCTGGCTATGCTGAAAATTGTGGGGTGAAGTCAGGCCAACTATGGAGGTAATTTTCAAATGAATAGCAAAGATCAGAAGAGGCTTTGAAAACTTACCTTTGAGAAATCTTTCAAAATCTGATTGATCTTTGTCTAAAATGAATTTTGTTGAGTTTGAGGGAGGAATGAATTCCCAGGCTTTATTATTAACATTTTCCTCTCCAGAAGGTGATAGATGATCTGATATAGTCTCAATGCATCAGAAGGCTAAACATGAATGCTAGGCACGAAAGTGCAAAGCATGGCTTCTGACCCTAAGGGGCCTGTTTACTATCAGCCCTTTAAAGGCAGAGGTTATATTTTATGAGACAAGTTTACAAGACACATTAAAAAGCACTAGGGAGTTAGATATGACTGTATTTAAATAACTATTCAAGACAATAAGAAAGCCAGCTTCATAAGATCAATAACAAAATTTTCTAGGAATTTAGGGAAGGAATCTTTTTCAGGCTCAGTGGTAGAGAAAGGCTTTATCCAGAGTGATACATCAACAGAGCCTTCAAAATGGGTGGGATTTAGATGACAGGTGGCAGGTATTTCAGGCCAGTAAATCCTGAACAAAGAGGTAGATATGAACAAGAGATGGTGAGCAGAGAAAAATCTGGGCTAGAGTTGAGGGTTTGGTGAAAAGTAGGAGATGGGGCTAAAGAGATATTTGAGTTCTGATTGTTGAAGGCCATGTATTTTCATTCATGCAAACTCAAGTAAAATTCTGTTTGGGGTCTTTGCCATGATCTCTTTGATTGTCACCTGTGTAAGCCACCTCAGGGACTTTGGAGAGAACTCAAGAGACAGACTTAATGCTGCTTTAGTCTTGGACCCATGACTTTCTCCATGATGTCTGATGAATGAGCTTATTTTGGTCCCTCTCTCTGTATTCCCTTCTCTGAAACTGTGGTTTTCAGAGAACCATAGCATCCGTACCTGTAGAAAACGTTTCAATTTCCAAAGTTGTGTCCTGTGTCTGCTTTCTCAGATTCCCATTGCTCTGGTTATGTGGGTTGTGGTAAAATCACCCTCTTTTCTTAGCAGTGCCTAAGGATTCTGGGTCACTTTTGGAATCACAGCAATAAGTAGAATAGAACAGCTTAAACATGCATCATGCACAGCTAAGTGCCAAGGTTATTATCATACCTACTTCCCACAGTATATAAACAGAGGAGCAGAAACCAAGTCAGCAAATCAAGTCAACAGATAACAAAATAACCCTAAAGTTTAACCATATCATCACTGGCAACCAAAATCCTCTCTCTTTCTCCCAAATTTAAGTCAAAATAGTTCTCTTTCACTCCAAAGAGGTGAAGACAATGCCAAGTTTACAAATATGAAAATACATTTAAAGGGATATATTTTAAAAACCTTGCACAGATTTCTGTCCTGTCATCATTTGGACAAAATTTCTGTACAGCACACTCTTCCAGTTCTGAGTGTTTCACGTCCAATGTTTTCTCATTGGGAATGCTGAAATTGATTCTTATAGCCCTACAGAGGTAACTATGGGTCACTTGTGGAATCTGTGGGCCTGTATGTGTCCGAATGTGCTTGACTAAAACAATGAGAGACGGAGAGGGAAATGTAAAATATAATACATCCACAACCCACAAGAGAACAACTCATGCTCAGTGGTATATTGAGATCTCTTACCTGAAAACAGCAATAATTCTAGTGACAATCTAGACTTGAAATTTATCATCCTGGGATTCAATTTCTAGCTAGTAAAAAGGTGTCACATTTACAGTAATGTTTAAATCTTGATGGTCTGTTCTCCAATTTCTTGAAGAGAAGAAGGAAATCTGTCTTTTCCTCCCAGGAAATCTGCCTCTCTAAATGCTAAAAATAAATCTTCATCTGTGTTGTCAAATCATCCCTAATGTTCCATCAACTGAGGAGGTGGGACCCCCAGAAGGAGGGGAGATTTTTAAATTTTTTCAGCACCAGAGTCTGTAGTGCTGGATTCCATCCCGTCTGCTGCCTGCTGGTCTCTGAGATCGTTTTCTGCACTGACTGCTCCCACTTGGCAGCCTGTCGGCCACTGCCTGTGCTGTTGCTTGTTCTGCTGGGCTGCAAATCTCCAGGGCAGTTCACACCTGCCCTTGCTGCTGCCGGTTTTCTCCAGGCCGCCCACTTTCATCCACTGCGACTACAGCCCGCTTTGCTGCTTGCTGCCCCTGGACGGCCAGTCCTGACATTCTGCTTCCTCTCTGGCCAGCAGGAAAGCACCTACTGCCTTCCACAACCAGCCCTTAGTGAAGGGGTTCCCTGATACAGCTTTAGGCCCCCTGCGCTGTCTGAATATGGCCTGATGCTCATTCTTCATTACTTTTTTTCCCTTAAGGAACAAGCTCATTTTCTCTCTTGGAGCTCACTTTTGTTTGAAGGTCTCCAACCTATCAGACACATCAGCACATGTCAAAACTCCTCTCCATTTAATTCCTGCCTTCCAGCCTCTACTCTTAACCCCTAATTTGATTGATTAAGATCAGTTTTCAAGATCACTTCACAATTTAAGAGAGTTAATTTTCCACAAAATCGTATGATATTTAGGAGCATTGTCTGCACAAGCACCTGGAGGGGCTCTAGGGACAGTTTTGCTAAATTCAAAGTCTCTCTGACTCAGTTGAGATAACCAGCCACAAGGGTGAAAAACACTTATGTAAGGTATTATGTTTTACTTGCTGTCAGTCTCTGTATCCCAAAATGTATTGGTAATCCTTCCAACAGTTAAACTATTGCTGGATAAATAGGAATCCAAAAAGTTTACTTTATTCGTAAGATACTTGTAGTCATGGGGGTATAACAGCTTGTCTATTTATCTAAGTTCTTTTCCAGCTCTAGAGCTGACAGAATAGTAAATGGTAAGTGATCAGATATAAGCAATGTAGGGAAGATGTAGAGAAAATGCACCTAAATTTCTTCACCCAGGACTGTGTTCATGACAAGCTCTATATAATTGCTGGCAGATGATATTGATAAGAGGTCTTAACATCACCTCAGTGTAACTAAATCTTAGACAGGCTTCCTCCTGACTCTGGGGTCCTAACCTCCCTTTTCTTAGTGCATTTACTTTAGAAAATTTGTAGTTGTAACTGTAGTTTGTAATTGTAAGTTCTTTCTCTGCTACCTTGAGGTGTCCATCTTTTTAAAAGCCTGAAGCCGGTTTTACAACCCAGGGATCTTCTCTCAGGGACCCTTTGAAATGCCCTGGCAGCCCTGTCTCCAGGCTCTGTGGGATGATAGGTGCCTGGCTTGGGTTGGGGACTTTGCTCCAAGTTGCATAACTACCTCCTGTCATAAAGAGATGAGAGGTTTATTGCGCTGTGGGATAAAACCAGTTACAAGACATATCTGGGCTATGATTTCTTCATAATGTCCTCCAATAATGTAGTTTTCTATAAGTGCACACAAGGACTTAAAAACCCACTTAACCTTTGTTTCAGCAGAGTTGAGTTCAGACTGAGTTCTGGCCTCTCTTTTCTATTGCAATAAAGTCTTCCTTTGTTTAATTTTGTCCAGTGCAATTTCTGCTTAGACAATGATGATGGTTTTCTTGGGTTTGAAGATCAGGTCAAAGAATGGTTGTAGCAATAAAATAAACAGGGGAGAAGGAAGGAGTGTTCTTCGGATGGGGGAACATATTGAGTTTAGATATTTGAGATTTGAGATGGTGATTGTGATCCAAGTGAAGACATGTCCCTGGAGCTTAGATAGTACAGAGACTTCAGGCTCAGCCAGCATAGGGGTGATGTTAACACTCCGATAATGTGTCACTTTTCTGAAGGAGCAGACCCAGAATGAAGGTGTAGGGGCTATGATGGACACTTTGGGAAAGGTACAGGAGCACTAGGAGCTGTTAAGAGGGAAGATAAATGGGTCACCAGTAAACAACACAAATAAGAATGAAGAAAAGGGCTTGGGTTCAAGCTGAAAGGCCATTGGCTAATGCCTATAAGAGCATGACATCAGCAGAGAGGTGATAGAGGGGATTTTAAAGGGGGAATGTATAGTAAAGAACAGGAACAGAAATAGTAGACATATCACTGGAGGATTTGGATCCCCCAAAAATAGCAAAGTAGGATCTTGGAATAAAATTCTTTTTCTTAAAATGGATAAGATTGAAGCATTTATTAAAGGTAGACTTAAAATAATGAGAGATTGGTAATCAACATACTAGATGGTGAGTTATTTTTGGTGGATAATGTTATCCTTTAAGTGAATGACTTGAGCCTGTGGTGTGTTTAATGTGTAACTTTGTTAGTGTGATTGCCTTGATATGAGAAAACATTTTTGTCTTTAAAAAGACATCTTATGAAGTTGGTCATTCATTCTCTTATAAGCAGCAAATTGGAAAAGAAAGATAAAATAAATTTTTATAATTTCTATCTTTTTAAGGGAATAATTACTCATAATAGAGTGAAAGACTTTTTCCAAGTCAGTGAGTACCTTCACGTAATTCAGAGGCAAATGCCTGTTGGAGACAATTAATGGACAAAGTGTTTTTCTTAGAAAGAAAGTGCTTCCCATGGTTAAGAAAAGGAGAGAAAAAAGGTAAATAACATTTTTCTTGAATTTTTGACTTTTAAGAAAATAGTAGGAATAAAGATAATATTATTATGGAGTCTTTGAAAGCTACTGTCAGTTGAGCTATATATGTGCAATAGTTTACACTCACATAGTACTTCCTGAGTGCTAGGCACTTTTAATTCACTTAATACACTGACTCCATGAGGATAGTACAATTACTATTTCCATTTTACTGATAAGCAAAGTGGCAGGTTAAGTAACTTGCCTGGAGTTGCTCACCCAGGCAACAGAGTCAGGCTGAATCTGGGTAATAATCCAGAGCCAAAGTCTGTGTACACTGTACTTGATGACCTCTTGTAGTGGAGACAGAAAACAGATGGTACAAATTCCCAATGTGATCCAGCTCTTCAAAATATATCTATGAACAACACATTTAAGTGAAACTGGGTAAAATTAAATGTTAAAAATGATCAAAACCAATGTTCTGCTTATGCTTTGTATATTTCCTTTAATGCATATTTTCCCTAAAAAGATGTGGATAGAAACTTTCTTAGCAGCTGATACAAGAATATTCTTACTGAGTAAGACTGGCTTCATGGAGAACATATTATAAATGCTCTACTTTTTCTCATTTTCCTGATGAGGAGCTCCAAAAATTTTATTTGGTTGATGGGAATATATAACCTTTTGGGGATGTATCAAAATTGAGCATACTACATAAGTATAATATTGAATTTATTAGTAATTACAGGTGTGTATGTATGTGTGTGTGAGCACGCTCTCAGGACTGATGGTCTACACAGCACTTTGTGGGAATTAGGAAAAGATGTCCTGCCTGCTTGGACGGATTAGAAAAACAAGCCTAGCTGAGCAATGAGAACTCAGTGGACCTGCACACCCTAAATCCAGGGTGTGTGGGTTCTAATTCTGGCTCTGCCTCATCCTTGTGAAATTACTTTGGGAAACTACTAGCTTTTCTGTGCCTCCATTTTCTCATCTACAAATTAGGGACTTTTAGTTCTTTCTCACAAGTAATTATGTGTATCACTTGAGGTGATAAGAGGAGTGTGTGGCTTATAGAAAGCATTCATTAAATATTAGCTATTTCTCTTTTTAAAAATTATATATGGTGTTAATTAGAAGTAGTGATTTTTCCTATTTGCATTTAATGAAAAAAAACTTATTGAGAATTTTCCCACTCATATTTAATATCTGACTTTATCATCGCTAGACACACTTTTGAATCAGTTACAACAGTTTTTCAGGGCCTGATACCTTGAACCCCAAGTTGAGACACAGCACTGTTTTTTGTGTTTGATGCTGTCATAGAAAATTTTATCCCTAACCAACAATACAGTTCACAGAATATAAAGGCACTTTTTTTCTATTCTTTTGAGTGTGGGTGAGCTCTACAATGTAACTATTGCTTTTTTTTTTTTAAACTAGGAATAGAAAAGAACATTTTTATTCTGTTTAATGATGTTTACTAAATACATACACATAAACAAAGATATATAGGTATAAACACATATATAGGTATAAACACTATATATGCAGTTTATTCTTAATTATGTTCTAGAAAGTCTATGTATTGCTTTCTAAAGGGCTGTTCAAGATGTTTGTAAAGAGTGACATCCAATGTTTCTTGTTGTGACTATACTTGAGAAGTAATTATTAAATCTGAAATTTCTCTACTCTTCTTATGCAGAAGAATTTCTTCTATTTATTTTCCTTTTATGTCAGGTGACTCAGTAAGAATCACAAAGTGGCATTGATTGAGGACATTTCTGGCTAATGTGTCTTCCTCAAACAGTACTTTATGGTTCAAAACAAAGAAATTGAATTAGACCTTCATAGTTGATTATACGGTCAGAAAAATTTTGTAGCTATATATTTTTTTTAAGAACTGTTATTGAGATACAGTTGACATACAATAAACTGCATATATTTAAAGTGTACAATTTAATATTTTTTTTCTTACTAATAATGTATATATGGCAATCCTAATCTCCCAATTCATTCCCCCCAAACCCTTCTCTTTCCCCACTTGGTGTCCATATGTTTGTTCTCTACATCTGTGTCTCTATTTCTGCCTTGCAAACCAGTTGATTTGTACCATTTTTCTATATTCCGCATTTGTGTTAATATACGATATTTGTTTTTCTCCTCCTAACCCACTTCACTCTGTATGACAGTCTCTAGGTCCATCATGTCTCTACAAATGTCCCAATTTCATTCCTTTTTACAGCTGAGTAATGTTCCATTGTATATATGTGCCACATCTTCTTTATCCATTCATCTGTTGATGGACATTTAGGTTGCTTCCATGACCTGGCTATTGTAAATAGTGCTGCAATGAACATTAGAGTGCATGTGTCTTTTTGAATTATGGTTTTCTCAGGGTATATGCCCAGCAGTGGGATTGCTGGGTCATATGATAGTTCTATTTTTAGTTTTTCAAGGAACCTCCTTACTATTCTCCATAATGGCTGTATCAATTTACATTCCCACCAACAGTACAAGAGGGTTTCCTTTTCTCCACACCCTCTCCAGCATTTACTGTTTGTAGATTTTCTGATGAAGCCCATTCTAACTGGTGTGAAGTGATACCTCATTGTAGTTTTGATTTGCATTTCTCTAATAATTAGTGATGCTGAGCATCTTTTCATCTGCCTCTTGATCATCTGTATGCCTTCTTTGGAGAAATGCCTATTTAGGTCTTCTGCCCATTTTCTGATTGGGTTGTTTGTTTTTTTGATATTAAGCTTGCAGCTATATTTTACATTAGGATGTTAGGGTGCATAGGGAGACCCTAAAAGCCATGTTTCGGGAGAAAATAGGTGGGTTTAAAATTTTCCCCTCGGAAGCAGGTGTCCTGGTGCTGGAGAGTTGATTGCGATATGTATGTTTTGAAGCAAAACACTACATCTTACATAGGAAACAAACTTATAGTTAACAAAGGGGAAAGGGAGGGGAGGAACAAAATTGGAGCTTGAGATTAACTGATACACACTACTACATATAAAACAGATAAACAACAAGGACCTACTGTGTAGCACAGGCAAGTATACTAAATATCTTGTGATAAACCATAATGGAAAAGAATCTGAAAAGTGTGTGTGTGTGTATGTAACTGAATCCCTTTGCTGTATACCTGAAACTAACACAACATTGTCAATCAACTATATTTCAATTAGGACTTCCCTGGTGGCACAATGATTGAGAATCTGCCTGCCAATGCAGGGGACATGGGTTTGATCCCTGGTCTAGGAAGATCCCACATGCCGTGGAACAACTAAGCCTGTGCGCCACAACTACTGAGCCTGTGTTCTATAGCCTGTGAGCCACAACTACTGAGCCCTCTTGCTGCAACTACTGAAGCCCATGCACCTAGAGCCCATGCTCAGCAACAAGAGAAGCCACCCTACTGAGAAGACCATGCACCGCAACAAAGAGTAGCCCCTCTCACCACAACTAGAGAGAGCCCACGCACAGCAAAGACCCAACGCAGCCAAAAAAAATTAATAAATAAATTTAAACACACACACACACAAACAAACAAAAGCTATATTTCAATTAAAAAGAAGGAAAATAAAACGTAAAAAAGACTTCAAGTCACAAATACCTAGACATGTTTTATTGTTTGATTATTTGCAACTATTATTGCTTGAGGTAAGAAAGTAGTCAATAAAATTTAATAGAAATTAAAAAAAGAAACCCACTACATCTTGAAGCATAGTCTCAGGTTAAATCTGAGACCTTGCATTCAGGGTTGCCACATAGAGGCATCCTTTCCTAGAGATGGGGCCTAGGAGCCTGCATTTTAAGGTTGGTCTTTCCTATCAAAAATGTTTTTATCCATGCTAAAACTTGAGTCATTTTGCTCTGTATAATAGAGGATATGTGTGGTAGAAAGGAGGAAAGAGAAGAGTGGGAGAAGAAAGAGAACAGAAATAGACTTTGTAATTAAGACAGGGAAGTGGGAATTATGAAAAATATAGAAGCTGCTGAAAATGGGCAGGACCCCTGTTTGTCAATATTGTAAAGGGGTCAGTTTGTGATTCAAATACTCAGTCTCCCCCTTCTTATTCCCATTTCCTCATCACAGACCGCCTCCCCCACTTACATGGGTCCAGTACCCCAATTTTTGCCTGTTTTTCCATTTTTTTCCTCAGCTTTAAGTTCTTTTAATGTGATGGTTGACAAAGTATACTTTACTACAACGAATTCCAGTCCATTCACTTACCTTGGAAACCATTTAATCAGGCACAGATGACCAAGTTGGGGTGAGAGAGACTTAGAATAACAAGGAGGAATTTGGGAGTGAGGAGCACTTGTCTCTCTTCCTCTCCCTTTTATGCCTGCCTGAGAGTTTTCAAAGAGAATGCTGGTCTTTCCTTGACTAAATGTCAAGAGAAAACTGTGCTGGCTGGAGTTAAATAGGCAAGGAAGACTCTATTCAAGACTCCTGAAATAGAGGTCAAGAACATTGCATTAGGGAGAAAGATTGAACTCAACTCTGAATACAAGGATGGCTAGGGATTTATAGTAAATGGGTTGGGTGAGGGAGTCACTGGATGGAAACTGCTAAGAGCAACTTAGTTCAATATTGAGGGTGGGATAAGAGGAACTTGATTGGATATTAAGGTTTGGAGGAATCCTTGCTAAACAGGTTTAGCAGGATTATTGCTAAAACTAGGTTCAGCAGGATTTTTTGCTAAATTTAGGCTCAGCTGACCAAGGTCAGGTCCTAGTTGAGAAGAACACCCAGAGAAGTATGACTAGAGTTTTATCCAAAAGGGAATCCTTGTCAATAACTCAAAGTCTGTTACGAGTGCAGCTGAAAGGTGTGGTGTAAAATGAATGATATAATTTATAGATTTCATTCAGCCAAAACTTTTGGTGTTTGAAGTTCTCCTATTCCTTCTCTTCAGTAGTAATTGTCACAATAACTATTACTTCTGTATAGTCCTGTGTGCTAGTACATTTTGCCCTCACAATAGCCCTGTGGGTCCCTCTACTATTCCCTTTTCACATGTGAGAAAATTGGAGCCTAGTGAGGTACAGTAAATTAGCCAAGGTCACACAGCTGAGAGGTGGGATTCAGCCACCAGAGACCATGCTCTTTTCTGCTAAGCTATCCTGCCTTATTGTGAGGCTTGCACGCAATCAAAGGCAGGCTCCTAACACCCCAATCTGTCTTGGATCCCTTCTCTCTTTTCTTTGTGGAGAAGAGTCCTAAAGTTCAGTCTGTTCTCCCATCTGTGTCTGGGTCTCCACCATCTTCTTCTCTGCAATGTTGCGACTGCTAAGGCAGCGGGGAAAGCCCTCCACAGCCACATGGACCAATCTGAACTCTCTGCATCCTAGTAAATGCTATTCAGGTATCCCACAGGAAAGCACAATGAGGTACAGAAAGCTTCTTGAAGTGGGAAAGCAAGAGACATCATAATTACTTTCCTGGCTTTTGAACAAGTATTTATTAATGTGTGTGCCAAGGTATTTGTATCCCATAATAAAAGAACAGGAAAGTAGGTTAACACTGAGGGACCTTAATAATATTGAAGAACTAATAACTTAAAAAGAGAAAAAAATGTTATTAAAATTTGTGTTGTCATAGAAAGTAACACCAAATTCCAAGTTGGTTACTATGTATGCACCACTCTGGATATGAACAATCATGATCTTGATTTAAGGAGGAAGGCCCCTGGGATCTGCTGTGTAAATAACTAAATGGCAGATTCTTACGCTAACTCAAATCATTGCCCTGGGAGGGAGGTGTAAAAGTTTTCTCTTTTTTTTAATGATAAAAAAGTTTGTGCCTGACTTAATACAGGTGATAAAAATAGTTTGGATAAATGAAGGAACAAAATCATGTATGCCAAGATTAAGCTTACTTTGAGCCTCAGAGAAATAAGAATCAACCCCATTTTTGTCATTTTGAAAGGGTGCCTATCTCCCTTTCTTCCTTTCATCTTTTATTTCTAAGGAACAGCCAAGAAATGGCTTAAACTTGCCCACCTGAAAAGCTGGGTTACAATCTGGAGATGAACCATTTTGCTGAAATCACTATTTGCAGAAATATACAGCTCCTTAGCTGACGAAGTTATTCCTGTCATGATGGAAAGCAGGTGTGACACGGCAGGAAGGCAAGTGTTGCCATGGTCACAGCCAAAGCCTTCAGACAGCTCGGATGCTTCAGGAGAGTTGGCCTGCCAGGATAGGTGTAGCTTCTGATCCTTCCATAGCCACAATGGATGACATTCCCCAGGGAAGTTCCAGTGCTCACTACCATGAGGTGCTTTCACTCCTTTGTGGATTCAAGTTTGATTTGGCAAAATAATCCTGCAACATTTGATTTTAACCTTGTGTTTTATAGTCAAAGCAACTCACATGGGTTAAGAACACTTCAGGTGTTTGGGGCTTTTGAATACATTAGTCACTCTCACTTGTTTTGTTGCTGAACAAAACTTGGGTCCAATTGCCTGTGCAGTAAAACTAACCTACTGACACTGGATTGTGGTGAAGGAAAGTGCAATGTTTATTGCAGCCACCAAGCAAGGAGTCCAGGCAGCTAGTTCTTAAAAGGCCTGAACTCCCTGAAGACTTTCAGGGAAAGGTTTTTAAAGACTGGGTGAGGGAAGAGATTGTGGGGTATGTGATCAGCTTGTGGACATTCTTCTGATTAGCTGGTGGTGAGGTAATTGGGAGTCAACATCATCAGCCTCCTGGTTCCAACCAGCCTGGGATCTATGTGCTTGTGGGCAGCATGAAGTTAACTTCTCCTAGTGGGGGTTTCAGTATCTGCCAAACAGCACAAAGGACCTGGCTCAGAATATTATCTACAGCCCTTGAGGAGGAACTAAAGGTCCTTGACTTTGTTTCATGGCTACACTATTACTATTTTGTCTTGGTTGACTGTTTTCCTTTCTTTCTGCATTTTCTCACTTCTCTGATTAAATTTATTCTTTAGCTAAAGTTTTTTGTACAGTCAAAAGGCAGGGAGAGAACTTTGGGGGTGGTGGTGGGAGGGTGGTGTCTGTTCTGGGAAGGTCCCGTAAAGTCCTGCCCTGTTACAGTTTTATCAGAGGGGATGATATCCAGTGTTCAATTGGATTCTGGAGTCCAGTCACCAGGGTTTCAATGTAGGCCGTAGTACTTTTTAGTGTGTTTGATTCTGAGCAGCCTAGTTTACTTTTCTGTTCCTCATTTTCACTTCCATAAAGGGTAGGGTGATAACAGTCCCTCCCTCATGGAGGGTTTTGATGAGGATTAAATGAGATAGCTGGAAGCACTGGGAGTTCTGTTTGGCACATATACAGGTTCAGTGAAGGTTAGTTAACATTTTCTAAAATGAGCAGTGAATTGAGCAACTCACATTCAAATGAAGGGCTTCTTTTCTAAAAATGTTTAATTCCTAAGTTTTAGTGATTTTGAAATATATAGAACCCAGCTGAGAGTGTGTGTCTATATATGCATGTGTTGAATTCTGGGAGAGGGTAAGCAGTGTAAATCCAGGCATTGCTGTTTACCTCTGTGGTACTGAGGATAAAGAAAAAGGAAGGCCCCAGCTAAGGAATACTAGATTTCTCCATAATTTGTTTTATTTTATTTTATTTTTTAAGTTCTAATTCTAGAGTTAGAGTTAGTCTTTAATTATGTTTCCACCACTGTGGGAGGGTGAAATGATTTTATATAGTCTTATAGACATAACATTTTGGTCCCAGTCAGAAATAACAAGGTCATTTTTATGGATTTATTGTGGGATAATTGACATACAATAAACTGTTTATATTAAAAAGTATAAAATTTGATTAATTTTGACACCCATGAAACCATCACCACAACTAAGATACTGAGTATCTTTCTTCCTCTCAAGGTTTCCTTGTGCCCTTTTTAATCCCCTCCCCCGCAATACTCCACTATCTCTAAGGCAACCATTGGTCTTTTTTCTGTCACTATAGATTAACTTTCACTTTTATTGAGTTTTTTATAAGTCAAACAGTATGCACTCTACTTTGCTCCTTTCACTCAGCATAATCATTTTGAGTCATAGATGTATAAATCAATCTATTTCTTTTTATTGCTAAGCAATATTTCATTGTGTTGATACATACATGTGTCTACTCACCTCCCTTTGCTGAACTTTTGGATTGCATTTGTTTTTGGGCTAATACAAATAAAAGTCCTAAGATCAGTTATATACAAGACTTTGTATTGATGGATGAATGGATAAAGAAGATGTGGTACATATATACAATGGAATATTCCTCAGACATAAAAAAGAACAAAATAATGCCATTTGCAGCAACATGGATGTTACTAGAGATTATCATGCTAAGTGAAGTGAGTCAGAAAGAGAAAGACAAATACCATATTACATCACTTACATGTAGAATCTAAAATACAGCACAAATGAACCTATCTACAAACAAGAAACAGACTTACAGATATAGAGAATAGACTTGTGATTGCCAAGGAGGAGGGGTGTGGGAGAAGGAAGGACTGGGAGTTTGGGATTAGGAGATGTAAATTATATATAGGATGGATGAGCAATAAGGTCCTACTGTATAGCACACGGAACTATATTCAATATCCTGTGATAAACCATAATGAAAAAGAATACACAAAAAAGAATGTGTATATGTATATAACTGAGTCACTTTGCTGTTCAGCAGAGATCGGCACAATGTTGTAAATCAACTATATTTCAACAAAAAATTAAAATAAAAAAAGAATTTGCGTATATATACACTTTCATTTAATTGTGTAAAAACCTAGGAGCAGAATGGCTGGGTCCAATGATAACATTATGTTTAACTTTTTAAAGGAACCATGCACAGTTTTCCAGAGCAGCTAAATCATTTTACACTATCAAAATAGGCATGAGAGTCCCAGTTTCTCTGCATATCTGCTAACACTTGCTATGCTCAGGCTTTTAAAATTTAGCCATTCTAGTTGATGTGTAGTGGTATCTCAATGTGGTTTCATTTGTTTTCCTGAAAGAATAAAGATATTGGGCACTTTTTCATGTGTAAATAAATATCTGTATATCTTCCTCGGTCAAATGTATACAAATATTTTGCCTTTTTTTTTCTTTTTTCTTTTTTTAGTGATTGCTTGTCTTCTTGAGTTGTAAGAGCTTAAATATTCTACACACAAGTCCTTTACTAGATATCTGTTTTGCAATTATTGTCTCTAAGTTTGTGACTTACTATTTTATTTTCTTCACAATACTGTATAGAGTAAAAGTTTTAAATTTTAATTAAGTCTAATTTATTGATTATTTTCTTAAATGCCTTTTTGTACACTATTTAAAGCACCATTGCCAAACCTAAGGTTACCAAGATTTTTCAACCATGCTTTCTTCTAGCAATGTGATAGTTTAAGCGTCTATATTTCAGTCTATGAGTAGTTTTGTTTTGTTTTTTTTTATTTTTTATTTTTTAACTGTGAGTTTGGTGGAGATGCAATGTTGCCTTTTTTTTTTTTTTTACAAATTTATTTATTTATTTATTGGCTGCCTTGGGTCTTCGTTGCTGCACATGGGCTTTCTCTAGTTGCGGAGAGTGGGGGCCACTCTTTATTGTGGTGCATGGGCTTCTCATTGCTGTGGCTTCTCTTGTTGCATAGCACGGGCTCTAGGCACATGGCTTGCAGTCTCTAGAGAGCAGGCTCAGTGGTTGTGTCACACAGGCTTAGTAGATTCACAGCATGTGGGATCTTCCCAGACCAGAGATCAAACCTGTGTCCCCTGCATTGGTAGGCAGATTCTTAACCACAGTGCCACCAGGGAAGCCCCATGATTAGTTTTTTAATATGATGTCAGGGAATGATTGAGGCTTTTGTTTTTTTAAATAAGGTTATTCCATTGTTCTAGCCCAATTTATTGAAAGGATTATCATTTCCCCATTGAATTGCCCCATTGAACTGAATTTCTGTTGAAATCCATTGACGGTTTGTGCCTGTATCTATTTCTGGATTCTCTATTTGGTTGCACTGAATTACAAGTCTATTTTTATGTCAACATCACACTTTCTTGATTAATGCAGTTTGTAATATATTTAAAAATTAGGTTTCATAAGTCCTCCAACTTTTTCTTTACTTTTAAAAATAATTTTGGTTTTTTAAGGTCTATACACTTACATATTCGAGCCAGATGGTCTGTTTCTATTAAAAATCTGCTGGAATTTCATTTGAAATTGCATTAAATCTAATACATCAATTCAGGAAGAATGAAATATTAACAGTAATTGATGTGACCCCTGAAGATTGTATGCCTGTTCTTTTCACATCTTTAAATTTTCTCTCATCAATGTTTTATAGTTTTTAGTGTACAGGTATTACATATATTTTGTCAAATTTACCCTTATATATTCTAAAATTTTTCATGCTGTTGTAAATGGTGTAGCTTAAAAATTTTAATTTCTGATTACTCATTACTAGTTTGTAAAACTATAATTGATTTTTGAATTTGGTTTTATAAACCTTGCTAAACTTTGTTATTAATTCTAGAAGAATTTTGCAAATTCCTTAAGATTTTTTTACATAGGTGATCATGTCATCTGCAAATTTTCTTTTTTCTCCAATCTGTATGTTTTTTTTTATCTCCTTTAATGCACTGCCAAGGACTGCCAGTACATTAAATAACATTATCAGGGTGACTTAGTGAATTTTGTACTGTCTGGTTCTGGAATTTCTGTATTCTTTCACATGTTTTTTGAAGTTTGTCCTATGATTTATCTAAGTTCCTTGAAAACAGCAGAGTAGCCTTTAGCAGGGAGCTAACTTGGCTCCACTACTGAGATAATCCCCTTCCAAATACATAAACTGTTTCCTCATGCATTAAGAGATTTCTGCACTTTAGCTGTCGGGAGGATGAATTCTTCCCAGCCTGCAATGATCTCTGGAATTGCTTCACCAGCCGCAGGTAGTTATCTGACAGGCAAGTGCTGAAAAGTACTCAGGTGAGGACTCAAGAGAAATTCCTTGCATATTTTCAGATTTCTCTCTCTCTCTGTTTCTGTAGCACTCTCCTGTTTGTTATGCCACCAACCTGCAGTGTTTGGCTTCTTTGGATTCCTGAATTCTTAGCCATCTCCTCAATTCAGCAAGACTTCCAGGGTGTCTTTGTTTTCCACCATTCTGAGATGGGGCTTAGGAACTCTACAAACACTAGGCTGGAGAAATTTTAGGCTTCACTTCATTTGTTTTCTTTTTCTTAAGAATCACTGTCCTGAGATGACTTCTGTCCAATGCTGAAAGTTGTCATTTTCTACAATTTTGTTTATTTTAAGTTGTTTATGGTGACAGAGTAAAACTGGTTCATGTTAATTCATCCTGAAGCAAAAGTCTTAGATATATTTTGAGTTCATAAAATTTGTTAAAGTTATTAGGATTTATTCAGTTGACTCATTCAGGCTCATTTAGTAACAGAAACACGACTTCCTGAAATAGCTGGAATATTAAAAAGCTCCCCTAAGTGGGAAGTAAAAAGTAGATTGCAGGATACAGAGGTTTAAAAGTGTCATGAAACCCACTCTCTTTCTGCTTCACATTTGCTTGCTTTCCTGTAACAGCTTGGCTTGATTTTCAGAGAACCTCTTTCCATGGAATGAAAAGATAACCTGGCAGCTTTAATCTTATGTGAAACTTAGACTGCTGGTCTCAGAGGAGTTATATTTCCAAATAACTCTGGTAACATTATTTGGGGGGATTCTGATTGGCCCAGTTCAACTTCCATGCACAGATCTGAAGCAATCACTGTGGTCAAGGGATGGCATCCTCTGCTTTGCTGGGCTGGTCTGCCTCCTTGCCAGGGAGGGAGTAAAAGTCAGCCATACCAAGAATGCCATGGATTGTGCAGAATTATTTAGAGCAGGGAGTGAGTGATTATGCAAAGCAAGGGATGTTGGGGAAACACAAGTGTCATGTCTACTATATTTTATTTACTTAGTTATTTAGTTAGTTGGTTAGTTAGTTATTGGTGTATAGTTGCTTCACAATGTTATAATAGTTTCTACTGTACAGCAAAGTGAATCAGCTGTACATAAACATATATTCCCTTGTTGTTAGATTTCCCTCCCATTTAGGTCACCACAGAGCACTGAGTAGAGTTCCCTGCATTATACAGTAGATTCTCATTAGTTATCTATTTTATACATAGTAGTGTATACGTGTCAATCCCAATCTCCCAGTTCATCCCACCCCCCTTCCCCCCTTGATATCCATAAGTTTGTTCTCTACATCTTTAGCTCTATTTCTGCTGCAAAGAAGTTCATATGTACCATCATTCTAGATTCCATATACAAGCGATATTATATGATATTTGTTTTTCTCTTTCTGACTTACTTCACTCTGTATGCATGTCTACTATATTTAAATGCTAGAACTATTTAGGGCATGCATTAATTATTCATCTCTGCATAATGAATTACTCCAAAATGTAGCAGCTTAAGACAACAAATATTTGTTACCTAATAGTTTCTGTGAGTTGTGATTTTAAAGTCAGAGTCATCTGTAGCTGGATGGTTCTGGCTCTGGGTCTGCCTTGAAATTACAGTGAATGATTGGTCAAGGTTGCTGTCATCTGAATGCTGGACTGAGGAATAGTGAGTGGGATCTACTTCCAAGCCCTCTCACTTGCTCGTTGGCAGTCTTTGGTTCTTTGCTGGCTCTTCGCTGGAAATCTCAGTTCCTTACTACATGGGGCTCTCCAAAGCTTCTTGAGTGGTCTCATTACACCACAGCTGAATTCCTGAGTGAATGATCTTTTTTATACCTAAGGTGGAAGTTGCAGCCTTTTCATAACCTAACATCAGAAATGAAATAATATCACTTCTGCCATGTTCCACTCAAGGGAAAAAGAATTAAGTTCCATCCCTTGAAAGGCGAAATATTTTTAAAAATTGTGTACATATTTTAAGAACCACCGCAGGACTTTTATAGGTAGAACTTATGACATAAAAATCACAAGGACTTTTTTTTATTTTCCAGTTCTTTCTTTACATATACATTTACCTGACTTGTGGCTGGAAAAAATGAGAATTATCTTACTGTCTCAAAAAGAAAATAATGCTGAACTTTGGAAATTCTCTCAATTTTTTTTTTTGTGATGATGGTTATAATTTGTTGATTATATGGATTTCTTTAAGGATATAAAGAAGCCTAATGATATGCTAATAGACTCTACTTCAAACATTTTGAAGTATCTCATGCAAATTCAGAAAACCATATAGAATGGAAAAATAACTGCAAACTTTTGCCTTCAGAGACTTAATGTAACTTCGTGTCTGTACGCTTCAATTGAGGTTACTGCCAAGTTCACTACAGTGTGAAGGAGATGAATTATACATGATACCTTGTATTCCATTTAAAGTTATGGTCTGTAGACACTCACTTTGATATATTTTACAAATAATTTTCTATCTTGTGTAGACAATCTAAAAATATCATGTGCTGATATCTTTAGAAAGATAATAGGATGAAAATTAAAGTTACTGTTTGTTACTTTAGTTATTTCAAGTTCCTAGCAGTGAAATATGTACCTTGACTGTAACCGGCTACCTTTTTCTCAATCTTAATATGTTTACTGTAAGAAAGGGGCAGAAAATATTTAAAAATGCTTTCTCTCCCACTTGCCTTAATTCTAATTTTCCTTCAACATGGAAATTGAATGAAAAAAACTCTACATGAATAATGACTGTGAACATTTCTTTAGTTTTAAGCCTGAAGATTAAAAAAAAATCTACTCTTGTCAAAGACATTCACAGAAAACCAATTCTAATAGTACACAAGGTTATATCAACAGCAAGCTTTGCTTCCACTCTGGGCTCCTCCTGCCTTTGTTCTCTTGTCTAGTAAGGGTAACTCTTACAGGTTCCTATGTACTTTTAGAGGGTAGTCTCTGCATCCAAAGGGATGCATATGTGTCAGTGTGTGTGAAAGAATATATGTGTGTGTCTGTGTGCACATGTGCACTGTTTCTTTTTCAATTATAGCAGTGGTTCCCTAACTTTAGCATGCTTCACAGTCATCTGAGGGCTTGTTAAAACACAGTTTGCATTAACGCACCACCCCCCAGGGTTTCTGATTCACTAGGTGAGTTGAGACTAACAAGTTCCCAGGTCATGCTGATCACACTTTTAGAATGACACTGTTAGAATCACTGAATTATATTAATGGCAGTAACTGGCTTTTGAAGATTTGTTCATGTCAGTTTGTTTGAAACTGCACTATTCTCTTTTCAACAATTGATCTCTATGGATATATTATAATGTGGTTAATGTGTCCTTGTTGATGGATGCTTGGGTTGTTTCTAATGTTTGAAGCTTTCATCAGTGCAGGTAAATTGTTCAATATTCAATTTTTCAAAATTGAATATTTACCTAATATAAGTTCAAAAATCAACTCACAAAAAACAAATTAAAGTTCAATTTGTAGAATATCTAATTTGATGAACTTACCAAATTATAGTCCTATCAAGAATGTTTTGATAGCTTTAACAGAAATGATTTAACAGCTTTATGAGAATGTCCAATTTTGATTACTAGTGGCACACACTTTTCTTAAAATTAATTAAAATAAGATTGCTATGTTATTGATGACATTGGCTAGAGAATCTTTAAACTGCTTACAGACTAACTGAAATAGCAATCAGTGTATTCAGGAATACCCTGGAGTTACTGTGGGTTCAGTTCCAGACCGCCACAATAAAGTGAATATCTCAAAGTGAATAGAGCAAGTTGCAAAAATTTTTGTTTTCCCAGTGCATATAAAAGTTATATTTATACTATACTGTAGCCTATTGTGTGCAATAGCATTGTCTAAAAAAAATGTACATCCCTTAATTTTAAGACACTTTATTGTTAAAATATGCTAACCATCATCTGAGCCTTCAGCAAATCTTAATCTTTTTGCTGGTGGAGGGTCTTGCCTTGATATTCATGGCTGCTGACTGATCAGGGTGGTGGTTGCTGGAGGTTGGGGTGGTTGTAGCAATTTCTTAAAATAAGACAACACTAAAATTTGCTTCACCAATTGACTCTTTCTTTCAGGAACAATTTCTCTGTAGTTTGCAATGCTGTTTGATAGCATTTTACCCATAGTAGAACTTCTTTCAAAATTAGAGTCAATCCTCTCAAACCCTGCTGCTGTTTTATCAACTGAGTTTATGTCATATTCTAAGTGATTTGTTGCCATTTCAATAATCATCACAACATCTTCACCAAGAGTAGTTTCCATCTCAAGAAACCACTTTCTTTGCTTATCTGTAAGAAGCAACTCCTCATCAATTAAAGTTTTATCACGAGATTGCAGCAATTCAGTCACATTTTCAGGCTCCACTTCTATTTCTTTTAAAAAATTTATTTATTTATTTATTTATTTATTTATTTATTTATTTTTGGCTGCTTTGGGTCTTTGTTGCTGTGCACGGGCTTTCTCTAGTTGCAGTGAGTGGGGGCTACTATTCGTTGCAGTGTGCAGGCTTCTCATTGCAGTGGCTTCTCTTGTTGTGGAGCACAGACTGTAGGCTTGTGGGCTCAGTAGTTGTGGCTTGTGGGCTCTAGAGTGCAGGCTCAGTAGTTGTAGGACTTGGGCTTAGTTGCCTGCGGCATGTGGGATCTTCCTGGACCAGGGCTCAAACCTATGTCCCCTGCATTGGCAGGTAAATTCTTAACCACTGCGCCACCAGGGAAGTCCTCTAATTCTATTTTGCCTGCTATTTTCACCACATCTGCAGTTACTTTTTCCACTAACATCTTGAACCTTCAAAGTCTTCCATGAGGAGTGGAATCAAGTTCTTCAAAAGTTCTGTTCATGTTGATTGTTTGACCTCTTCCCATGAATCACAAATATTCTTAATGGTGTCTAGAATGTTGAATCTTTTTCAGAAGGTTCTCAATTTACTTTGCCCTGACCCATGAAAGGAATCACTATCTATGGCAACTATAGCCTTACAAATTGTATTTCTTAAATAATAAGACTTTGAAGTTGAAATTATTCCTTGATCCATAGGCTACAGAATGGATGTTGTATTATCAGCCATAAAAATGACATTAATCTCCTTGTACAACTCCATTAGAAATCTTGGGTGGCTAGGGGTATTGTCAATAAGCATTAGTATTTTGGATTTTTTTTTTTTCCTGAGCAGTAGGTCTTAACAGTGGTCTTAAAATATTCAGTAAACCATGTTGCAGACAGATGTGTAGTTACGCAGGCTTTGTTGTTCCATTTATAGAGCACAGGCAGAGTAGACTTAGCATAATTCTCAAGGGCCCTAAGATTTTTGGAATGTGAAATGAGCATTGGCTTCAACTTAAGTCACCATCAGCATTAGCCCCTAACAAAAAAGTCAGCCTGTCCTTTGAAGTTCTGAAGCCAGGCATTGACTTCTTCTCTCTAGCTGTGAAAGTCCTGGATAGCATATTCTCACATTATAAGGTTGTTTTGTCAGATTGAAAGTCTGTTGTTTAGTCTAGTCACCTTCATTAATTATCTTAGCTAGATCTGGATAATTTGCTGTAGCTTCCACACTAGCACTTGCTGCTTCATTTTGTACTTTTATGTTGCAGAGATGACTTCTTTCCTTAAATTTCATGAACCAACATCTGCTAGCTTCAAACTGTTCCTCTGCAGCTTTCTCACCTCTCTTGGCCTTCAGAGAATTGAAGAGAGTTAGGACTTTGCTCTGAATTAGCCGTTGGCTTAAGGAAATGTTGTGGTTGGTTTGATCTTCTATCCAAATTACTAAAACTTTCCCCATATCAGCAATGAGGCTGTTTGGCTTTCTTATTATTTATGTGTTCACTGCAGTAGCACTTGTAATTTCCTTCAAGAACATTTCCTTTGCATTCACAACTTGGCAAACTGTTTGGCACAAGAGGCCTAGTTTTCAGTCTATTTTGGCTTTTGACATGCCTTCTTCACTACTCATTCCTAGCTTTTGATTCAAAGGGAGAGATGAGACTCTTTCTAACTTGAACTCTTAGAGGCCATTGTAGGCTTATTAATTGGCCTAATTTCAGGATTTTTGTGTCTCAGGGAATAGGAAGGCCCAAGGAGAGGAAGAGAGACAGAGGAATTGCTGATCGGTGGAGCAGTCATAACACACAAAACATTTACCAATTAAGTTTGCTCTCTAATATGAGTACAGTTGGTGATGCAACCAAAAATTACAGTAGTAACATTAAAGATTACTGAGCATAGATCATCATAACAAATATAATGATAAAGACTTAAATATTGCAAGAATTACCAAAATGTGACACAGAGACACAAAGTGAGAAAATGCTGTTGAAAAATGACACTGACTCAGGTATAAAAAAGGATAAAATAATGCCATTTGCAACAACATGGGTGGACCTAGAGATTATCACACTAGGCAAAGTAAACCAGACAGAGAATGACAAATATCATATGACACTGCTATATGTGGAAGTTTTAAAAGAAAAAAAGCTACAAATGAACTTATTTACAAAACAGAAATAAACCCACAGGCATAGAAAACAAACTTACGGTTACCAAAGGGGAAGGGGGGAGGGATAAATTAGAAGGATGGAATTAACATATACTTGGTACTATATACAGAATAGATGCCCAACAAGGACCTACTGTATAGTGCAGGAAACTGTACCCAATATTTTGTAGTAACCTATAAGAGGAAAGGAATCTGAGAAAGAATATATACATATTATACACATTATATATATTATTCTTTTTCAGAATATATATATTGATATATATATGTTTATATTATATATATATTTATATTATTTATATATAAAATATATACATTTATATTATATGCATTTATATATATATATAATTTTCAGAATATTATATATGTATATAACTGAATCACTATGCTGTACACCTCAAACTAACATGACATTGTAAATCAACTATACTTCATTTAAAAAAAATGGCACTGATATATTTGTTAGACTCAGGGTTGCCACAAACCTTCAATTTGTAAAAAATTCAATATCTGCAAAGTGCAATAAAATGAGGTATACCTGTATTTAAAAATCCTCCTTAATTTATCCTATTTTTTAACCAAAATTCTGCCATTTTACATAGGATCATAATAAACTGCCAGTGATTTTATTTATATGCCTTTGAATATAATCTTACAGTTTCTAAAACTTTAAAATATTGATTATTCTTTTGAGAATTCCTCAAATGATATGTTTTAATTTTATATGTTTAGCAAAAAAACTAAAAGTTAAGTGTGAATACTGTTAAATTTTTATTAGTTTCTCAATTTAAGTTAAATTAAGCACTTAAATTCCAAAACAACTGAAGGAAACAGAAATAGTTAAAATAACCTTATCACATATAAAATATTGAAATTTTTGGCTTTAAAAACCAGCAGTTATGTTTACTTAAAAGCAGTTTGCAGAAAGATTATATTTGAAAGGACAAAATCATTCAGAAAACCAGGAAAAAATGAGGTACTATGGAAGGAATTTTGTGATTAGTGACTTAAATTCAATATACATTTATTATAAATTAAAAACTCTGAGGCTTTTACTTTTTTGCCTAGGAGGCAAAAAGTTGAAAAGTGTTTCCAACCTAAAAATAAGAAAGAGTCTGATAAATTACAGAATCAGAATCAAAACTTGAGATCATCAGAGAGCTAATGTCAAAGGAAATCCAACAGGAAATCCAAAGACAGGCGGTCTGCTCCCAGGAGAAATGAGGTGTAAGTTGTGGCTTAGGTGGCAGAGCATGGCAGGGAGAGGCGTTGCATACTGTTCAGCTAAACTTCTTAATGAATTTCTCAAGGCCAGGTGAGAGTATTGAAACCCTGGGAGTCACAGACACAAGTAGAGTCTGCATTAAGTCACAGGTTCTTATTCACAGGCCTCCAGTGAGTGCTCATGAGAAAAATTAGAAGCAAGGAGTCAGAGATGGGGGACTTCCACAGTGACAGTGTCTATGGGAAAAACATGAAGCGCCTCCTAAAAATTTCTCTCAAATGGTACAAAATATTTATGATGACAGGGAAAGGAAAATGAATGCTGTCATCCCCAAGGAACATATGAAGACCCGTTGCAGCTAGGGAAAAGGTATAAGGTAAAAAGGATCCTTCTACCTAGGGGGAAAGGCAGGAAAATTCCTGGTGTTAGGGCCCTATACTAACTCAGTTGTGTTGCCCTTTCCCTGGGCAAGGAGCTGGAAACTCTCTTGCAAACAAGGCCCAGCAAATATTCAAGGCAGAGTATGCTGCAGTGAGGAAGAAGAGCGTGATCATTAACAAAACCCCACTCCAGACACCTAAGCCCAGGATTTGCTTAAGAATGAGGCTGGACCAAGACCACAGAGAAATACCTTGCCTCCCCCTGCCCCTGGGTAGTAAACAATCTCAGTGGCTTATGAAAAAGAGTTCCTGTGTGGTTCAGGTGCACAGGGAAGAGTGGAAGTTGAGGTGTAGCATAAACAAACAAACAAAGCACTGGAAATGCTGGTACATCCCTGCCTGAAAACACATGCTAAAGGAAATTGAAGCAAGAAGTACAGTGAAAGTTACCATAACAATAACAAAATGAATTTAGCTCAACCCCTGATTAGATTGCCTTGCTTATTCTCATCCTTCCACATTAATATCTGGCAGAAGAAGAGGCATGCACATTTCCAAGCATAAATATCATTTACCTAAATCTCTACTATTCTACACAAGATGTACGGAATGCAATGAAGAATTATGAGATACACAAATGTCAAAAAACAAAAACAAAACAAAAAAACAAAAAAAAAAACAATCTACAGGTCAAGAGACAAAGTAATCAATAGAACTAGACTCAGATATGGCCCAGATGTTGAAACTATCAGACAGGGATTTTGACATAACTCTGATGAATATGCTAAAATCTCTAGTGAAAAAAGTGGACAATAGGGTTTAACATGTGGGAGATTTCAGCAGACAGATGAGAACTATTAGAAACAGATGTAGGGACTTCCCTGGTCCCTACATTTAAGAATCCACCTGCCAATGCAGGGGATACAGGTTTGATCCCTGGTGTGGGAACAACTAAGCCTGTTTGCCACAACTAGGGAGCGTGTGCTGTAGAGCCCATGAACCATAACTACTGAGCCCATGTGCCACAACTACTGAAGCCTGTGTGCCTAGAGCCCGTGCTCCACAACAAGAGAAGCCACTGCTCTGAGAAGCCTGCATACCACAACGAAGAGTAGACCCCACTCACCGCAACTAGAGAAAGCCTGCACCCAGCAATGAAGACCCAACACAACCAATAAATAAATAAATAAATAAATAAATTAAAAAAAGAAACAAATGTAAATGCTAGAAATAATTTTTAAAAACATAATAATAGAGATAAAGAAAGGTTTTGATGGGCTCACTTATATACTTGACATAGCCAAGAATGGAACTATTTCATTTAAAACAGGTAAATAGAAATACAAACTGAACAACAGAAGAAAAATAAAAGTGAGCAAAACATATCAGGGCACCTGAGAGCTGTGGGACAACATCAAATATTTTAACATACATGAAATTGGAATCTCAAATGGAGAATACATTTTTGATTTGAGACATTCCTCTTGATAATATAAGCATTTAGTGTTATGAATCTCTTAGCAGTGCTTTAGCTGCCTCTCACAAATTTTCATATGCCAAATTTTCATTTGTCAGTATACTTTTTTATTTCCCTTGTGACATCCTCTTTAAGCCCATAGATTATTTAGAAGTGTGTTGTTTAGTCTTCAAGTGTTTGAAAATTTTTCCTGTTATTTTTCTATTATTGATTTCTAGTTTGATTCCATTTTGGTCAGAAAATATATACTGTATGATATTTTTTAGTTAGCTGAGTTTTTTTTTTATGGCCCAGGATGTGGTTTCTATTTGTATGTATTCCATGGGCACTTGAAAGAAAAAAGTATTCTGCCATTGTTGAGTGAGGTGTTGTATGAATGTCAATTAGATCCTGTTGATTGATTGTATATTTTTTTTAATACCCTTGATATTGCAGTGTTCCTTCCTTCCATTTTTTTTTTTTTTCTTTCTTTCCGCTGAGAGAACTTCCTTTAGCCATTATTTTAGGATGGGTCTGCTGGAAATACATCACATTAGTTTTCTTTCATCTGAAAATGTCTTAATTTCTCTTTTATTCATGAAAGATATTTTCGCTTGGTACATAATTCTGCACTGATAGTCCTTTCCTTTCAGCATTTGAAAAATATTGTGCAACTTCTTTCAGGCCTCCAGTGTTTCTCATGATAAATCCACTATCATTGAAATTGTTTTTTACATAGAGTTGTCATTTCTTTCTCAATACCTTCAAAAGTTTAATTATGATGTTAAGCATATATTTTCTTTGGACTTAGACTGTATGAGGTTTGAACAGGTTCTTGAATTTGTATTTTTATGTTTTTTTTAAAGGAAATTTTTTTTCTACCAAATTTGGGAATGTTTTCAGACATTATTTCCTTGAGTATATTTTTAGTCCTGCCTTCTTTCTCCTCTCCTTCCCAGACTCTGATAACACACATCTTAATCTTTTGTTTGTTTTTTGTTTGTTTGTTTTTAGTCTATTTAATCTTTGTTGTTCAGATTTCATTGTTTTTATATATTCCAGTTCACTTATTCTTTCCCCATTTTCTTCTGTTCTTTTACTGATCCCATCTATTGAGCTTTTTATTTAGGTTATTGTATTTTTCAGTTCAAAAATTTCCATTTTATTTTCCTTATCTAGATATGTATTGTTATTGTTTATTGAGGAGAATAACATTGGTTTATAACATATGCTTCATGTGCACAATCTTATATTCAGCTTCTAATTATACTACAGTGTGCTCACCACCAAAATTTTAGCTTTCTCCCTCACCATGCTGTTGACCTTGTGTCCCCTTTTTGCCCTCCCTCCACCTCCCTTCCCCTCTGTGCTGTCTGTATCTTTGTGTTTGTTTCAGTTTGGTTGGGTTATTTATTTACTTATTTATGTATATTACATATATGAATGAAATCATATTGTCTTTTTCTGTCTGACTTATTTCATTTAGCACCCATGGTTTTCACCCATGTTGTCACAAATGGCAAGATTTATTTTTTTAATGAATGAGTAGTATTCCATTGTATATATACATACCATATGAATGGATGGCAATTTTTTTAAATTGAAGTATAGTTAATTTATAATATTGTGTTAGTTTCAGGTGTATAGCACAGTGATTCAGTTATATAGAGAGAGAGTAAAAAATATATATCTCAGATTCTTTTCCTTTATAGATTATTACAAAATATTGAGTATAGTTCCATGTGCTATGCAGTAGCTCCTTGTTGGTTATTTGTTTTATATATAGTAGTGTGGATGTGTCAAATGCTTTTTCTGCATCTATTGTGATCATGTTATTTTTAACCCTTCTTTTCTTAGTGTGGTATATCACATTGATTGAATTGCAGATATTAAACCATTCTTCATCCCTGCAATAAATCCCACTTGACCATGGTGTATGATCTTTTTAATGTATTGTTGAATCTGGTTTACTAATATTTGTTGAGGCATTATCTGTCTATATTTATCAGAGGTATTGTTAGTAAAAACTAAATTCCATCCTCTGTAATTTTCTTTTTTGTATCAACAGTACCTTTTGTCTTGTTTTGGTATCAGAGTAATGG
Source organism: Hippopotamus amphibius kiboko (assembly GCF_030028045.1). Classification (NCBI taxonomy): domain Eukaryota; kingdom Metazoa; phylum Chordata; class Mammalia; order Artiodactyla; family Hippopotamidae; genus Hippopotamus; species Hippopotamus amphibius. The sequence continues at coordinate 89,833,113 of NC_080188.1, forward strand.
CGACCTTGTAGAATACATTTAGAAATGTTCCTTCCTCTTTACATTTTTGTAATAGTTTGAGAAGGATAGGTATTGGTCGATTGACAAAGTAACTACTGATAGGTGTTTACTAATTCCCATTTTGTTGTTGTTTTCTGGTGTTTTTTTGTTTGTTTGTTTGTTTTTTGTGGTTATTCTTTGTTCTTTTCCTCTCTTTTTTAGTTTCTTCCCTAGTGGTGTGATGATTTTCTTCAGTGGTGTGCTTGTGTTCCTTTCTGTCTAGTTTTTATGTATCTATCATAGGTTTCTAATTTGTGGTTACCATGGGGTTCACATACATTGATGTGTAACTATACCTACTTGTTTTACATTGTTAGTCATTTAAATTCAAACACATTCTAAAAAAACTACCTTTTTTACTCCCTTCCTGTATGTTTAGTATTTTTGATGTCTTATTTTACATTTTCATATCTATTCCTTAACTGTCTATTGTAGTTATAGTTGATTTTTACAATTTTTGTTCTTTAATCTGTGTGCTGGCTTATTTTAGGCATTGATCCACAACTTTTACTCTATATTTGCCTTCACTTGTGGGATTTTTCCTTTCCTATAAATTCTTTACTCCTTGTTGTAGCCTTTTCTTTTCCACTTAGAGAATACCCTTTAAAAGTTCTTTCAGGGTCAGCTTAACATTAATGAACTCTTTTAGTTTTTGTTCATCTGAGAAGTTCTTTATCTCTCCCTCAATGCTAATTGATAACCTACTAGGTAGAGTATCCAAGGTTTCAGATTTTTTTTCCTTTTCAGAACTTTAAATTTATCATGCCACTTTGACGTGCAAAGTTTATGCTGAAAAATCACCTAATAACCTTATGAGAGTTTCCTTGTACATGATTCTTTGTTTTTCTCTTGCTGCCTTTACAATTCTCTCTTAATCTTTAAGTTTTACCACTTTAATTATAGTTTGTCTTGGAGTGGGTTTCTTTGGGTTCTGCTTGTTTGGGTCTCTCTGTGCTTCCTGCACCTGGAAATCTGTTTTGTTTTTCAGCTTCAGGTAGTTTTCAGGCACAATTTTATTACATTCATTTTCTACCCTTTTCTCTCTCGTCCTCTTCTAGGACCCCTATAGTGCATATGTTAGGACTATGTTAATGTTAGTCCCCTAAACTATCCTCATTTTAAAAAATTTATTACTTATTTATTTCTTTATTTTTGCTATTCCAATTGGATGCTTTTCATTATTTTATCCTTCAGATTAAGTGTGCATTCTTCTGTGTCACTTACTCTGCTGTAAATTCCTTCTATTGTATTTTTCAATTCAGTTATTTTTTTCTTCAGTTCTGACCAGTTCTTTTTAAATATTTTCTAGTTCCTTTGTAAAATCTCACTGCATTCATCTATTTTCCCCCCAAGTTCAGTTAGCATTCTTATTACTAATGCTTTGAGCTCTTTGTCTGGTAAATTATTTATCTCTGTTTCATTAGGATTTTTTTCACATTTTTTTCCATATTCTTTCATTTGAAACAAATTCCTCTGCATTGCCATTTTGTTTAACTTTCTCTGTCTATATGAAATTCAATGATACTGTGACCTATCCCAGTCTTGAGTGGGTGTGCTTCTGTGGGAATGTGCCTATGCAGTTGCACATGACCAGTGGCTTTGGTGGGAGATCTGAATCTAAAGTGAGCACAGATCACATCTTCTCCCAGGGTGTGTTGGCTGCTATCATCTTGGTGGGAGGAGGGGCTGGAGATGGAGGGGCTAGAACCAGTGCCAGGTGTGAGCCATGGCTTCTCCACTGCTCAGTGGCCAGCACTGCTCTATCAGGGTTAGGATCAGGGCTCAAGGTAATGGAGCAGAAGCCCCAGGAGTTGGGTCTAAGCTGATTTATTTCTCTATAAGTGTGCACTCTCCCCTCAGCAAGGGCACTTCCATCCCAGTGGAGAGCAGAGGCAGGAAGGGCTCCAGCGGTCACCTGGTGTGGTCTGGGGTGCATGATGGGACTGTTCCAGCAAGCCAATCAGAGCCGCAACAGTTTCCAATCCTCTGTCTCTTCACACTCCCTGGCAACAGCTGCCTTCATCCTGTCAAGAGGCATGGTCATATGTGAGCTGGCTCTGCTTCCTCCATGTGTGCAGTCCTTGCCTGGCAAGGGTGCCTTTGCCCCAGGGACAGCAGCACTGGAGCAAGAGGGGCTGGAGCAGGCACCCAGTGTGTGTTGGCGTGCACACTGTGGTGGTTGCAGGAAACTGGCCAGAGCCTCAGGCCATTTCCAATCTGCTTCCCATGCCTGTTCCCAGGAGTAAGCAAGTGTGTGCATGTGCTCTTTGAGTGGATTATTGGTTTCTTGCAGCCCTCTGGTAGTTCCCACTGGTTTTCAAACCAGCTAAGCAGCTAAGGGGGTTAGTCTTCCCCTTTCAACATTTCTTGCAAAGCATTTCTAGTGGTGATGAACTCCCTCAGCTTTTGTTTGTTTGGGAAAGCCTTTATTTCTCCTTCATATCTGGATGATAACTTTACTGGATAGAGTTTTCATGGCTGACAGTTTTTATCTTTCAGTATTTTGATAATGTTATTCCATTCCCTGCTGGCCTGTAGTGTTTCTGCTGAGAAATCTGCTGATGGTCTAATGGGGGTTCCCTTGTAGGTTACCATCTGTTTTTCCCTGGCTTCCTTTAAAATTCTTTGTCATTGATATGTGACAATTTTAATATAATGTGTCTTGGAGAAGCTTTTTTGCACTTCTTAGCTTAAGTGTTCTCTTAGCTTCATGAACTTGTATATCTGGTTTCTTCTCCAGGTTTGGGGACTTCTCAGATATTATTTCTTTAAATAAACTCTGCTCCTTTCTCCCTGTCTTCTCCTTCTGGGGAACCATAAGCTTAATGTTGCCCTTCCTAAAAGAATCAAATAGCTCTCATAGATTTCCTCATTTTAAAAATATCTTAATTCTCTTTCCTCTTCTACTTGCATCACTTCTATATTCCTGTCTTTGATATCACTAATTCTCTTTTTCATGAGGTTTGCTTTATTTCAAGTACTTTTGAATGCATTCTTCAGCTTGTTTATTGAGTTCTTCAGCTCCAGATTTTCCCTTTAGTTCTTTTTCAGAGTTTCAGTCTCTTTGGTAAAGTATAATATTCCTTCTGTTCACTTCTGTTCATTAATTTTATTCCTGAGCTCAGTGAACTGCCTTTCTGAGTCTGTTTCATGACAGCTATTTTGGATTCTTTATAAGTTAGATTGCAATATTCTGTAACTTTAAGTTTGGTTTGTGAAGAATTATCTTTGTGTGTGTGGGTGGGTGTACAGTGTTACTGTGGTTCTTCATGGTGCTTGATCATTTGTTCGCCTGCTGGTGCATTTGAAGTGGGTGAATTTGAAGGTAAAGCTTTTTTTCTTTTATAAAAGATTCAGCAGGTTAGAAATTAGAGTCCTTTCTTTTATTTCCAGTAGGTAGGGCTATAGCACAAGTTTTGGGGTTGTCTTACCTGAGCTGCCTCTGCTTGTATTTGAGAGTTGGCACTTTCCACCTTTCACTGCCGCTGTCAGAGGTGTCACCTAGCACCCTGTTATCAGTGCTTATGCCTCCAGGGTTGTTGGTGTCTTTCTGCTGCAAGTGTTTCTTGTGTTGCTGCTTGAGGCATTAGGATGGTGCTTTGGCTGTGCACCTGATTTGCAGGCTCTGCAGCTGTGGTGGGGGAGAAGAGGTATAGGAGTATCTAGGGTCATGGGTGCCTCTGCTGTGTCTGATATTGTCAGATTCGTGGGCATCACTGCTGCTGGTGGGGGTTGGGTGGCTGGAATTGTGGGTGCCTTTGCACCTGGAGGGATGAGGTCCCAGGCTCTGCTGCCACTGCTCCCCAGTTGCCTGTGCCATGGGTACAGCTGCTGCCATGGGGTTGGTGTGTGAGCTGCCTTCTCTGATGCTACCAGGTTCTCTGGGGCTATGAGCTTTCAGCTGTTATGTCTGGGGGTTGAGATTGCAGGTATTGCTTCCACTGTTCTCCTGGTTCTGCTTCTTCTATGTGTTCTAGTCCAGCCACCCTTAGATATGCAGGTATGTGGAATTCTCCTGTGTCCTGGTGTATTTGGCAGAGGCACATTTGCTGAGTTGTGGATGCTCTACTTGTAGATTGAAGTGGAGAGAAAAAGGGAGTATCTCACTCCACTATAATGCTGACATCACACCTATATATTATTTCTTTGCTGAGACTATATTTCTTTGCTGAAGTTTTCTACTTTTTCATTTGTTTCTGTAATTACTCATTGAAGTATTCTAATCATGACTGCTTTAAAATCTTTGTCAGACAATTCTAACAACTTTGTCATATTGGAGTTGGCATCTATTGACTTCTTTTTAAAATTGTTTTAGATCTTTCTGTTTCTTGGTATAAAAAGTGACTTTTGATTGATACATGGACATTTTTGTATTATATTGTGAGGCCATATCTTATTTAAGCCTATTTTTGCTGGATTTATGTGATACCACTCTAGCCAGAGAAGATCAGCCTTGCTACTGCCAGTTGGAAATAAAAGTACAAGTTTCTAAAAAAGTGTACTCTGCTGACACACAGTTGGGAGGTCCTCATTATTGCTTGGTGGTGTGGGAAGTTTGGGAGTTGCAGTTCTCCATGTGGTCTCCACTGACACTGCAGGGTAGACTTGGTACTAGCCAGTAGAGATGAAACACTTGTCACCCTACTTGGGCATTTCTGAAACTATCCTGGCAGGGAGGGGACTGGGATAATTTATTATAGTCTTAAAAAGATTCAGGTAGTTTCCACACTTGGTCTTTGCTGGCATGATTGAGGTGGAGCTCTTCTTTTTTTTTTTTTTTTCCTTTGATTTTAAAATTCAGTAGAGAAGCTATTTTCTAAAAGTCTTCTGTCTTGCTAGGCTGCTCCTTTCCTGCTTCCTTCGGCTAGAGAGGCTTTTGTTAGAATTTCTTTTTATGTATGCCTGTTGGTTTTTCTAGTTTGCTAGTTTCTTTGGCTACAGATCTGGGATATATGACAAACTCCAAGGAAATCACCACTGTGTCATTCCCTGGATCCTATGGTCCCTAGACAGTCTTCTTTCTCCTTTCTACTTTTCAGAGTTTTCTTATGTTTGTTGTCTATATAATATATATAATATCCAGGATTTATATATACATTTGTGAATGTGTACATACATATATAAAATATGTATACATACATATATAAAATATTCAAGGTTTTTAGTTGTACTCAATGGGAGGAATAAGGAGTAGATCTACTCTATCTCCCTGGAAGCAGAAGTCTTCTTTTCTTTTTGTTTACTTTTTACTTACTAATGTTTTGTCTTTATGATTTTTTTATGTTTTAAATTGTATAATATTTTTACTGATAGTCTTCCAAATATAAAATATATTTCTTTAGAATAAAATTATTTGAGGGAGATGAAATAGAGATGTGAGTTCAAGAAGAAAAAAAGCAGATTTTAAATTTCTGAATGTTAAATAAAAGCTTGATTATGTGCTTAAAATAAATGGTGGTTGGTAAAAAATGTAGTTTTATATTCATATTCCTTAGACACAATTAAAAAGACAGATATAACAGTTTTATTTAATAATGTTATATTTACATTAAATAGGGAATTACATCATTTGGAACTACAGAAACTTCTGATTAATGATGGTAGTCAATTTAAAAATGGGAAAGATAGTTTAGCATTTTCAAAAATATTAAGGGACTATGTTGGCAAGAAAGATTGAATCCATTGCTTTGGGGTATGTGCTTGAGTTTGAGATTATTCGATTGTATGTGTGAATAGCTTTGGAGAATGTGAAATTATTTTCCAAAATAGTTGCATCTGTTTAAATTTTCATCTGCAGTGCATGCCAGTTCTCAGGGTCATTTGTTCTTGCCAGCACTGAAATTATCAGATTTAAATATTTTTGTTACTATAGTCAGAGTAATATCTCTCACTTTGGTTCTAATTTGTATATCTCTATTTTTGATGAGGGTGAGCAACTTTCAAGTGTTTATTTCCATTTTTATTTTCTCTTCATTTAAGTGGCTAGAGTTGCCAATATTTAAAATTTTCCTCAAATTTTCTGTTGGTTTAATTTCAACTTTCACATTGACTTGAAGGCATTCTCTATGTCTTCACTAATCTTTTGGCAATTATTATGGGTTCTCAAAGCTTGTGGGTTAAAAATTGCAGAGGAAGGAACACTCCCAAACTCATTCTATGAGGCCACAATTACCCTGATACCAAAACCAGACAAAGATACTACAAAAAAAGAAAATTACACACCAATATCACTGATGAATTTAGATGCAAAAATTCTCAACAAAATACTAGCAAAGAGAATCCAACAGCACATTAAAAGGATCATATACCATGATCAAGTGGGATTTATCACAGGCATGCAAGCATTCTTCAACAAATGTAAATCAACCAATGTGATACACCATATGAACAAATTGAAGAATAAAAAGCATATGATCATCCCAATAAATGCAGAAAAAGCTTCTGACAAAATTCAACACCTATTTACGAAAAACTCTCCAGAAAGTGGGCATAGAGGGAAGCTAACTCAACATAATAAAGGCTATATACAACAAACCTGCAGCAAACATCATCCTCAATAGTGAAAAACTGAAAGCATTTCCTCAAAGGTCAGGATCAAGACAAGGATGTTCACTCTTACCACTTTTATTCAACATAGTTTTGGAAGTCCTAGCCACCACAATCAGAGAAGAAAAAGAAATGAAAGGAATCTAAATTGGAAAAAAAGAAGCAAAATGGTCACTGTTTGCAGATGATGTGATACTATACACGGAATGTCCTAAAGATGACACCAGAAAACTACTAGAGCTAAACAGTAAATTTGGTAAAGTTTCAGGATACAAAATTAATGCACAGAAATCTCTTGTATTCCTATACACTAACAATGAAAGATCAGAAAGAGAAATTAAGGAAACAATCCCATTCACCATTGCAATAAAAAGGACAAAGTACCTAGGAATAAACCTACCTAAGGAGGTAAAAGATCTGTACTCAGAAAACTATAAGACACTGATGAAAGAAATCAAAGATGACACAAACAGATGGAGAGATATACCATATTCTTGGATTGGAAGAATCAACATTGTGCAAATGACTTACACTACCCAAAACAATCTACAGATTCAATGCAATCCCTATCAAATTGCCAATAGGATTTTTTACAGAACTAGAACAAAACATCCTAAAATTTGTATGGAGACACAAAAGACCCTGAATAGCTAAAGCAATTTTGAGGGAAAAAAAAAACAGGGTTGGAGGAATCAGACTCCCTGCCTTCAGACTATACTACAAAGCTACAGTAATCAAGACAACATGGTATTGGCACAAAAACAGAAATATAGATCAATGGAACAGGAATAGAAAGCCCAGAGATAAACTATGGTCAACTAATCTATGACAAAGGAGGCAAAGATATACAATGGAGAAAAGACAGCCTCTTCAATAAGTGGTGCTGGGAAAACTGGACAGCTACATGTAAAAGAATGAAATTAGAACACTCCCTAACACCATACACAAAAATAAACTCAAAATGGATTAAAGACCTAAATGTAAGGCCAGACACTACAAAACTGTTAGAGGAAAACATAGGAAGAACACTCTTTGACATAAATCATGGCAAGATCTTTTTTGACCCACCTCCTAGAGTAATGGAAATAAAAACAAAAATAAATAAATGGGACCTAATGAAACTTAAAAGAATTGCACAACAAAGGAAACTATAAACAAGACAAAAAAACAACCCTCACAATGGGAGAAAATATTTGCAAATGAATCAGCAGACAAAGGAGTAATCTCCAAAACATGTAAACAGTTCATGCAGCTCAATATCAAAAAAGCAAACAACCCAATCAAAAAATGGGAAGAAGACCTAAGTAGGCATTTCTCCAAAGAAGATATACAGATGGCCAAGAGGCACATGAAAAGATGCTCAACATCACTAATTATTAGAGAAATGCATATCAAAACTACAATGATATATCACCTCACACCAATTAGAATGGGCCTCATCAGAAAATCTACAAATAGTAAATGCTGGAGAGGGTGTGGAGAAAAGGAAACCCTCTTGCACTGTTGATGGGAATATAAATTGATACAGCCACCATGGAGTACAGTATGGAGGTTCCTTAAAATACTAAAAATAGAATCACCATATGACCCAGCAATCCCACTACTGGGCATGTACCCAGAGAACACCATAATTCAAAAAGACACATGCACTCTAATGTTCACTGCAGCACTGTTTACAATAGCCAGGACATGGAAGCAACCTAAATGCCCATCAACCGATGAATGGCTAAAGAAGGTGTGGTACATGTATATGATGCAATATTACTCAGCCATGAAAAGGAATGAAATTGGGACATTTGTAGAGACATGGATGGACCTAGAGACTGTCACACAGAGTGAAGTAAGTCAGAAAGAGAAAAAACAAATATTAACACATATGTGTGGAATCTAGGAAAATGCTACAGATCAAGAGGTTTGCAAGGCAGAAATAGAGATGCAGATATAGAGAACAAACATATGGACACCAAAGGGGAAAGCAGGGGGGCAGGGGGTGGTTGGGGTGGGATGAATTGGGAGAATTGGGAGGTTGGTATTGCCATATATACAATACTAATAAGAAAAAAAAATCAAATTGTACTTTAAATATATGCAGTTTATTGTATGTTAAAAAAAAAGAATACAGGAAAACTGAATAAAGAAAGGCAAAGGAAAGCTAAGCAACTATAGCATATTACAACCTAACTCTACCTATAACATGGTTTTCAGAGACTAAACATTCTCTAGTTCAGTGGTCTTCCAATTTGTTTTGATCATTCATCCCTACCAACAAAATAATTTTAATCCCACACCCCTAAATCTGGTATTTACCTACATATATATGTCTGTACTGGTATATTATGTACATTTTTAAATATATGCACGTCTTTTGAATTATAAAGATGAAATAAAAATTTTAAAAAAGCTTGCGGCTTATATAGTCACTGTTGTTATTGTCTTTTTGATAAACATATAATTTTAATTTTAATGAAGACATGTATCAATATTTTCCTTTAAAGTTTGCATTTCTTTTTGACTCTGAAAATTTTCTTCTTAAAACCCTGTTAATAGAGATATTTTCTTTTTCTTCTAAAAGACTTTGTAGCTTTGACATTCACATTTAAGCCTATAATTCATTTGTCATTGATTTTTGTATGGAAGATGATATAAGGTTCTGATTTCATTTCTACTCTATAAAATTGTTTGCATAACAATTTATTGTATAATTCCCTTCTCATCCACATACTGTGAATATCACCTCTATAAAAAATTTAGTTTCTATGTATTCATGGGACTGGTTCTTGGCTTGGTCCATTGGTCTCTCTGAGAAACTACCATAGAATTTTATTTACTGTAGCCTTAAAATAAATGTTAATATAATAAATAAATCTTGTAGTTCTGCTGATTTTATTCTTCTCAAACATACTTAAATGACTGTGATCTTTTTGTTTGTTTGTTTGTTTGATTTTGCTTGTCTCTAGTGCTGGCTATTATTATCAATTATTGCTTTTTAATGACTGGGGTTCTTTTCAGTCATCTACCATAGAATAGATGGCGTAGAAGAGGAGCCAGACTTAGTCTGGGCTATCAGGAAATCTCCCTGGTTCTCAGTGGAGCTCTACAGGGTGAAAAATTGTGTGTGTGTGTGTGTGTATCCTTGTCTTATTTTTACCTGAGAAAGACTGGAACTATTGGTGTACTTATCTACTCATAGCTTCTTCTCTGTCTCGCTACAGCAATTACAAAGAATGTGTCTATTTCTTCAGCTATCTTTTTCTCCCCTGCAAATTCTTTTTCCAATGAGACACCAGAAAGATCTTGTAACTGTCGTTACAAGCTCCCTTCTGTTGTAGGTGGTCCAAACTAGGTTTTTCTGGTATTGATTTTTCTCTTTCTACCTGAGCTCTTCAGCGATGAGCAGCTTGTATCCTTTTTCTTTTTTCCATCACCTTGGTCCACTTTGCACTCCAATAGTAGCCCTTCTTTATTTATTTTGAAGTTGGGCATAAGGATATTTATTAGTATCAATTAAGATGGAATTTTCACTTTGCTTTTACTCTCCTTGCATTTGGTTGATTTCAGAAAGATGTCAGCTAAGAGGTTTTTACACACCCAATCTGAAATCTTAGCCTGATGTTTGAAGTCACTGAAATAATTTATCTATCAGATTTTATCTTCGATCAGACTCAAACTCTGGAGACTATTTGCACAGGAAAAAATTTAATATCACATACACCGTGGAAAAGTTGCAATAGATCACAATGCAATCAAGAGTTTAAGATAAAGTTTTTGCAGATTTCAATTGTATTATAGAAAGTGTTTTTGCAAAAATGTTTACTGACATAATATATTTTTGAAATTCATAGCACATTTATAGAAATATGCATCAGAAGAAAATCTAACATGATAGGTTATCTCATTTTCCATTTTTGGCAGCATGATATAAACAGAAAGTATTAAGTGTATACCACATGTCTAGTATAAAGTAAATCAGCAACTGACTTTTTAGCACTAAGAAAGAGAATTAGTAACTGGCTAACATATACTGAGAATCTCCAAAGAACTACTAAAGATTATCCTTTAATATTTTGAAATGACTTACTTGAAAATAACCATGAGTATGCATCAAACTGCAGACACAATTTTGCAAATTCCTTATTTAAAGTGCTGCTTATTTTTTAATATTTATTTATTTATTTATGGTTGTGTTGGGTCTTCATTGCTGTGTGTGGACTTTCTCAAGTTGTGGTGAGCAGGGGCTACTCTTCATTGCAGTGCTCAGGCTTCTCATTGTGGTGGCTTCTCTTGTTGTGGAGCACAGGCTCTAGGCACACAGGCTTCAGTAGTTATGGTGTGCAGGCTCAGCATTTGTGGTTCATGGGCTCTAGAGCACAGGATCAGTAGTTGTGGCGCATGGGCTTAGTTGCTCCATGGCATGTGGAATCTTCCTGGATCAGGGCTCGAACCCATGTCCCCTCCATTGGCAGGCAGATTCTCAACCCCTGTGCCACCAGAGAAGTCCCAAAGTGCTACTTATTTTAAGGTGATAAAATTCTAGAAAAGAGAGAAATTTGAGGTGAATTCTGCCTCACTTGGGTTTTTTTATTTTTATTGGGTCCTGGAGTTGATTAATACTCCTCAACCTCTTGGTCAGCTCTTTAGGATTGGCAAATTCTTCTAGAACAAAGTCCCCCCAGGATGTAAAATCTTTTTCTCTAGATTTCCTTAATGTCCTATATCTTGGCTTGGTTAATCTAGATTCTCTTTTTAGTTCTTTAATGCTTTTTTTTTCCTTTTTCAAATTTTGTCCAACATTTTACTTCTGTGGGGGTTGAGAGGTTAATCTGAATTGTCTCACTTCCAATACTGGATATGATAGTTTTGTTATGTTTTATAACATTTAGAATTGTAATGGCTGTCCTAATGCCCTAATGGTTATCCTAATGATACTAAGAAGTCAAGATTCCAATCATATGTTATAGAAAACTACATGGAACCATTATTCTTTTCCTAACTTGCAATGGTTAACAAGCATTCAGAAGTATTTTTAAAGATACATTATGAAGAAATCCTAGATTTAAACTCTGTGATATTTATGAATAAGGTTTTACACTTTATGAACATTCTATAGTTGAGTAATATATTTTTCCCTTTTTAGCTACAATTATTAAATCTTTATTTGCTTAAAGAGCTATTATTAAATCAATGGTGTTCCTTGCTATTGACAGTGTCTTGTAATAGAAAAGGTACTGTATATTTATGTAGCTGGCTATAATATTTGCCCTTTCTGAATATTCAACTGAAGTTTCTAGGTAAGTTGCTAATTATTGTCATCAGAGACCTATTTATTTCAGTGCTGTCTTTGTAATGGGATCTTAAAATTAAATTATTATTTATGACAAGGTTTCCTGAAAAATTCCTGAACTAATCTTCCTTCCAGCCAGTAATATTTCTTCCAAAAGAAATCATTTACTTTAGAACACTGTAAAACAAAATCTCTAAAATTATGAAGGTTTAGCATAAAGGAAAATATTTAACTTTGATTTAACAATATTTATTGAGTAATTATTATAAACTGTTAGGTACCAGGGATTTGCAGTAAATAAAACAAATCTTGCCCCAACTTTTGTATATTTTTTTCACTTAGCTTAGATTCTGTTGTAATTTCACAGTCCCTAGTAAAACTTTATCATTTTTGTCAAGTCCAATTAACTCAAGATTCAGGATTTCTCATAAAACTGTAATATGTTCCTCCTTGGACTTAAATAGTATCTGAGAGCCTAATACCTTTATGAGAATTAATTAGTTTTATTACTGAAAAATGGGACTGCTTAACTTGGTATGAAGTTCTCTGCTTCAGGTTCTGAAATTCATGATATTGTAGTAGTTAGATACTGACTTTGGATTATTTTAAGGTTGTTCTTTGTGCAGCTATCAGGAAATGAGTCTTTGTCAGTTCTTATCTTGGGGACCTAGGGATGATAGGGGGCAAGAACCTGTGTGTTTAATTAATTAACAAATGAATGAATGAATGAATGAATGAATTAATGTTTTTGGCCTCACTGTGGCACGAAGGGATCTTAGTTCGCTGACCAGGGATCGGACCATGACCCCTGAGGTGGAAGCACAGGGTCTTAACCACTGGACCTCCAGGGAAGTCCCCAAGAAGCAGATATATTTAAAGAGACAGAATAAAGTAGTGAAATAGCATGAATATGGAGTCATGCAAGGATTGGAATCCTTGCCCTGCCACTTAATGAATTTCAAAAAATTATTTAATCTCTTGCGCCTCAGTGTTTATTTGTCTATAAATGAAGAATTATAATGCCATCTTGGTGGGTTTTGGGAGCACCAAACAATATAATGTACATGAATATCTCACACATGGTAACAGTTATAAATATAATAACAGCCATCACCTCCTTCTCTCTGCCCCCAGCCCCAAGGTGTTAGCAAATCGCAAGATCCAAACCAAACATGGAAAAAATTTGTTTTTTCTTTCTCTCATTCTAAAATCTCTTTTCTGGGCTTTACATTAAAGTAACTTATGAAAGTGTTTGTTGCACTCTTTGCCAAGTAAGGTCATTAAAGTTATCTAGTTGTGAATTAAAAGATAAACCTGTTTCACTCTGGAATATGAAACTTGTGGATAGGAGGTCAAATTTCTTTTTCTAGAAAAAGAATAATAATAGCTCCTGGCTGTTTAAGTTGAAATGATATATTTCCTGTGACATTTAATCTGATAATTAAAGGGTATGGGTAGCCCCGATAGAAGTCAGGCAAATGATGCAAAGAAAACCTCTGTTTGGTGCTAACAGTTTAAGGTTGAGTAACTTCATACTGATATAGCAAGAGCTAGTTAATCAGAATTCAACAAAACAAATTGGCAATCTGTGAATTCAAGATGATTTGATGTAATTGGTGATTTTACATTCAAATATATAATACAGATGGAAAAAAGATTGATACCATATCATATTTTGCTTTGAAAAATTGAGTTTGAACAAGCTGGTCTCTATGTGAGTCTTGAATGTCATGCTGGTTTATCTAATTTCAAGAGAAATTATTGACCCGAATTCATTGAAGGAAATTATTTTCCACACCATGAGATCTTTTCAGACTATTGTTCAAATGAACTCCAACATGGTAAATGTTTTACAAAAGAACAGAACAGAGCACTGGAGAGGAAGTTTTCTAGCATCCATAAGTGAAAATATATCTTTTAATTATGAATTTAACTTTAAAAGTAACTTGATCACACTCATAAATAACAATCCAATAAAAGAGTTCAACTTAGTTTTTATGAGAGTTGAATGATAGACATTAAAAAGCCGTTAGATATTTTCAACAAGTGTTTGGAGTGAACATTAGCATGAAATTCTTGTTGTATTTTCTGCCTTTGGTCTGATTCTGGTGATAACCTTTCCCATTACTAAACAAGCCACTTGAATAGAATCTTCCTTTTACATGCTCTCATGTTTAAAATCAGTACACTCCATATAAATTATGGATTTTTATATCTGATAGCTGAGTTTGAATTTTAGGTCCATTATTTACTAGTTGTGTTATCTTAAGTATATTTTTCAAAGTTAACCACTGTTATTTCAGGTACTTTTTGTAGCAGAGTAATATGTTTAAATATTTTACATAGATATAAATGTATGATACACATTGACATGAAAATGGTAATTCTATACATGTAGTTTTTGTATTCTGCTTTTTTGGTATAACAATATTTATAAGCATGTGTTTCACTAAATATTTTTGTATGATATAATTTTTAATGGCTAAATTATGTTTTAACACTGTACGGGCATACCATAATTTACTTGGTTGATTCCTCATTTTTGGACATGTAGGTAATTTCTTTCTCTTTTCCCCTCAGCTTTATTGAGACAATTGATTGATGACAGTATGACATTTGTAAGTTTAAGATGTACATTAATTAATTTGATATATGGTTATATTGTGAAACAATTACCACAACAAGTTTAGTTAATCTATCACCTCACATAGATATAATTTTTTTGTTGTTGGTAATGAAAATTTAAAATCTACTCTCAGTAATTTTCAAATATACAAAACCATGTTGTTAACCATAGTCACCATGCTCTATATTATATCCCCAGAATTTATTCATCTTGTAATTGGAAGTTTGTACCCTTTGTCAACTATAAATTGGCACTTGCCATGGGCACATGCCATCTACCTCTACTACAAGGATTAAATCACACGTGCTGCTGGCAGCTGCTGACCTTCAACATCCCCTGAAGGGAATTCAGGGTGGAGACCAGGAATGAGGTACTCTGTTCTTTGGAAAATGGGCAGAACAGGTCTTCAGATAGATGTTTTCAGGAGTTGATTTTATGAGCCCAACCCTTGCATCTCCTTATATCTAGAAAAGCACTAAATCCCTACATGGTGATGTCTGCTCCTTGTAACTAGCAGAAACCCCCTACAAAAATATATGTTTGTGATTGCATGTACTCCTCCTTCACCAAGATCACATATACTGGGAAGAAAGATGGCAGCAAAGTAGAAGGATGTGGAATGCATCCCTCTCCACAGATGCATCAGGAATACACCAAAAGACACAATAACTCCCACAGAGAACCAGCGGGACACCAGCAAACAAAAAAGGACTGCAAAGATCCCAACATAACTGGACAGAGGGGAAAAAAAAAGGAGAAAGAGGAGGAGAAGAAAGGGAAGGGACAGGTCCCACACCCTGGGGCTGGGGGATCTGAAACAGAGAGGAGATTGCTGAATTCAGGGAAACACCCCTTATCTGATGGGGAAACCCATTCTCCAATGGGGAATTTTCCTGGGTCAGAAGGGAGGCATTTGGGACTGTTCAAAGAGGGTGAAGTGGCTGAGCTGTGGCAGATGGGAAAGAGTGAGAAACACATGGAGGGTCTGCAACATGGGTCAGTGTGTCTGGACTGAGACATCGATTCACAGCTGAACAGGGGGTCTAGGAGCTGGAACATGGGAACTGAGGAACTGGTTCAGGGTGAGAAACATTGTTGGCAGTCGGGAGATGGACTGAGAGGACAGGAGGGAAGAAATCTGCAGCAGAGAGTGCCTACCATGGAAAGCTGCATGGCCATAGTGGTGGCTCGATACTGCTGACTCACAAGCAGGGGGGAGGACCCATAGGTGTAGCCTCTCTCTTGGCGCCTGCGACAAACAAAGGAAGGACCCTTATGGGCCTAGCTAACACACTCAGGGATAACAAAGGCCCCCGGGCAGGGCTGGCCTAGAGTGCCTGCAGCCGAGAGCCAAAAGCCTGCAGAGTGGCCCAGCTCTGGAGACATTCTGTTTACACCTGAGCCACCAATGTCCTCCTGCAACAGGCACCTCCATGGCTGACTGACCCACTGTGACCCAGGCAGGGCGCACCAGCAGAGTCATAGCTGGGGGGAGGAGCTGAGGTTGGAGTTGCTCTCTTGGCCTGAGCCACCCAAGCCACCGTGACCCAGGCAGGGCGCCACTGCTCACTCACTCCCAGGGGAAGGAGCTACTATTGTACCCTCTCTCTCCCCACACACCAGTGCTTAGAGATGAACAGTAAAGGAGGCTCTGCTGGTCGCAGAATAATATAAAAAGCCCAAGGCAGGTAGGAGGACACTTACAGCTGAGACCCCAAGGAAACAGAAATATTAGTATTAATTCTATTGATCTGGTTCATTCTGGGGTCAGTTCTGGGTTTTTTTTTTTTTTTTTTTGGTTGTTGTTGTTGTTGTTTTTTATTAATTACGATCTTAGTCCTAAGAGATTTACACATTTTATAACATTTTTTATTCTATTTTTTATTCTATTTTTATTTCTAGCCTTTTTATATATTTCTATTTCTAGCTAAGTTTTTTGTAGTGCTGACTGTATCTCTCCTACCTTCTTTTCATCTCTTTTACACATTTCTATTTATTTCTTTTTCTTTTCATATTTCCAGTCACACTACCCTCTTCTGTTGCCCTGTCTTCTATCATTTGTTAGTTATTTTATCTTAATATACTTATAAGCAATATTATTTGTCTGCTCTGTTTCCTTGCTTTATTCTCCAAATGACATATTGCTTTGGTTTTTATTATTAGGTTTTCTCTTTATCTTAGTTCTAAGTATAATTGATTTCATTCTGAGAATCTTCAGTCTGTCTGGTGGTATTCTTGCTCTTTATTATATTTGATCCTAGCTTTCAAAATCTCCCTGGATTTATGTTTGTGTGTGGGTGGTGTTTTTTTTGTTTTTGTTTTTGTTTTTGTTTTGTTTTGTTTTGGTTTAGTTTGGTTTTGAATTTCTGTTGGTTTTCCCTTTGATAGTCTGATAGCATACTGGGGTTCTTCTGCCAGGTTTCCTAGTGCCTAATGTTCTATTGGATTCAGTATTTATGTGTCTTATACATGTATGTGTTTCCTAGACTTAGTATTTGTTTGACTCAACACTCTGCCATTAGTCTGGGGCTTGGACAGTTTTTTTAAACCCCTTTATTGCCAGGACAAGCAACCTCTGAAGTTTGGACTACTCCATCATAAGTCAAGTAGGAGGCTCTTGGGAGAGAGCACTGAATCCAGGATGTTAGACTACTAGGGAGTCCTCAGACACAGAGAAGATTAACTACTGAGAACTCTCACAGAACTTCATATCAGAGTCTAAGACTAGGCTTCATCTGACTGTCTGCAACTGCCAGTGCTGGACACATCACACCAAACTACAAACAAGACAAGAACATAAACCCTCCCATAAGCACACAGACTACCTAAAGCCATATTAACCTCATGAATACCCTAAAACACACCTCCTGATATGGCCCAGGTCATCAGAGAGAAAAGACACAGAGCCACACACCAGAAAGCAGATACCAGACCCCCCACCAGGAAGCCTACTCAAGACACTGGACAAACCCCACCTCAGGGAGCAGAGGGCAGAAACAAGAGGAATTACTACTAGACAGCATAGGGAAAGGAGACAGCAAATCCTATAAATTAGACAAAATGAGCAAACAAAGAAACACCATGCATGCCAAGGAGCAGGAAAAAAACAAACAAACAAACAAACAAACAAACAAAAAAAACAAGACCAAATAAATGAAGAGGAAATAGGAAAAGTGCCTGAAAAAGAATTCAGAATAATGATAGTAATGATGATCCAAAAGCTCAATAATAAAACAGAAAATAAAAGAAACAGTTAATAAGGACTCAGAGGAACTAAAGAGCAAACAAACAATAATGGACAACAAAATAACTGAAATTAAAAATACTCTAGATGGCATAAACAGCTGAATAACTGAGGCAGAAGAACAAAGGAGTGAGTTGGAAGATAGAAAGGGGGAAATAACTGCCACAGAGCAGGAAAGAGAAAAAAGAATAAAATGAATGGAAGACAGCCACAGAGACCCTGGTGACAACATTAAGCACACCAACATTCAAATCATAGGTGTCCCAGAAGAAGAAGAAAACAAGAAAGGGTCTGAGAAAATATTTGAAGAAGTTATAGTGGAAAACTTCCCTAACATGGGAAAGGAAATAATTAACCAAGTCCAAGAAGCACAGAGAGTCCCATACAGAATAAACCCAAGGAAAAATACACCAAGACACATATAATCAAACTAATGAAAATTAAACACAAAGAAAAAGTATTAAAAGCAGCAAGAGAAAAACAGCAAATAACATATAAGGGAAAACCCATAAGGATAACAGCTGACCTTTCTACAGAAACTCTGCAGGCCAGAAGGGAATGGCAGGATATACTGAAAGTCCTGAGAGAGAAAAACCTACAGCCATGAATACTCTATCCAGCAAGAATCTCATTCAGATTTGAGGGAGAAATCAAAAGCTTTCCAGACAAGCAAAAGTTAAGAGAATTCAGCACCACCAAACCAGCCTTACAACAATTGCTAAAGGAAATTTTCTAAGTAGGAAACACAAGAGAAGAAAAAAGACCTACAGAAACAAACCCAAAACAATTTAGAAAATGGTCATCGGAACACACAGGTCAATAATCACCTTAAATGAAAATGGATTAAATGCTCCAACCAAAAGACACAGACTGGCTGAATGGATACAAAAACAAGACCCTTCTATATGCTGCCTACAAGAAACCCACTTCAGACCAAGGGATACATATAGACTGAAAGTAAAGGGATGGAAAAAGATATTCCATACAAACGGAAGTCAAAAGAAAGCTGGAGTGGCAATACTCATATCAGACAAATTAGACTTGAAAGTAAAGACTATTACAAGAGACAAGAAAGGACACTGAATAATGATCAAGGGATCAATCCAAGAAGAATATATAACAATTGTAAATATCTATGCACCCAACATAGAAACACTTCAATACATAAGGCAAATGCTAACAGCTATAAAAGGGGAAATCAACAGGAACACAAAAATAGTAGGAGACTTGAACACCCCACTTACATCAATGGACAGATCATCCAAACAGAAAATAAATAAGGAGACACAAGCTTTAAAGGACACATTAGACCATCTTGACTTAATTGATATTTATAGGACAGTCCATCCAAAAATGACAGAGTACACTTTCTTTTCAAGTGCACATGGAACATTTTCCAGGATAGATCACAGCTTGGTCACAAATCAAGCCTTGGTAAATTCAAGAAAATTGAAATCACATCAAACATCTCTAACCACAATGCCATGAGACTAGATATCAATTACAGGAAAAAAAAAACTGTAAAAAATACAAACACATGGAGGCTAAACAATACACTATTAAACAACCAAGAAATTACAAAAGAAATCAAAGAGGAAATCAAAAAATATTTAGAAACAAATGACAATGAAAACACAACAACCCAAAACCTATGAGATGCAACAAAAGCAGTTCTAAGAGGGAAGCTTATAGCAATACAGTCCTACCTTAAGAAACAAGAAAATTATCGAATAAACAACCTAACCTTACACCTAAAACAATTAGAAAAAGAAGAACAAAGAAACCCCAAAGCGAGCCAAAGGAAAGAAATCATAAAGATCAGAGCAGAAATAAATGAGAAAGAAATGAAGGAAACAATAGCAAAGATCAATGGAACTAAAAGCTGGTTCTTTGAGAAGATAAACAAAATTGATAAACCATTAGCGACACCCATCAGGAAAAAAAGGGAGAAGATGCAAATCAACAGAATTAGAAATGAAAAAGGAGAAGTAACAAAGGACATCACAGAAATACAAAAAATTTTGAGAGACTACTACAAGCAACTATATGCCAATAAATTGGGTAACCTGGAAGAAATAGATAAATTCTTAGAAAAATACAATCTTCCAAGACTGAACCAGGAAAAAATAGAAACTATGAACAGACAAATCACAAGTACGGAAATTGAGGCAGTGATTAAAAATCTCCCAACAAACAAAAGGCCAGGGCCAGATGGCTTCATAGGTGAATTCTATCAAACATATACAGAAGTGCTAACACCTATCCTTCTCAAACTCTTCCAAAATATAGCAGAAGGAGGAAAACTCCCAAACTCATTCTATGAGGCCACCATCACCCTGATACCAAAACCAGGCAAAGATGTCACAAAAAAAAGAAAATTACAGGCCAGTATCACTGATGACTATAGATGCAAAAATCCTCAACAAAATACTAGCTAACAGAAACCAACAGCACTCTAAAAAAATCATACACCATGATCAAGTGGGGTTTATCCCTGGGATGCAAGGATTCTTCAATATATGCAAATTAATCAATGTGATACATCATATCAACAAATTGAAGGATGAAAACCATATGATAATCTCAATAGATGCAAGAAAAGCTTTTGACAAAATTCAACATCCATTTATGATAAAAGCTCTCCAGAAAATGGGCATAGAAGGAAATTACCTCAACATAATAAAAGCCATATGTGACAAACCAACAGCCAATATTGTTCTAAATGGTAAAAGACTGAAAGAATTCCCTCTAAGAACTGGAACAAGAAAGGGTGTCCACTCTCACCATTATTATTCAACATAGTTTTGGAAGTTTTAGCCACAGCAATCAGGGAAGAAAAAGAAATAAAATGAATCCAAATTGGAAAAGAAGTAAAATTGTCACTCTTTGCAGATGCCATGATATTATACATAGAAAACCCTAAAGACTCTACCAGAAAACTGCTAGCACTAACTGATGAATTTAGTAAAGTAGCGGGATACAAAATTAACGTGTAGATATCTCTTGCATTCCTATGTGCTAACAATGAAAGAGCAGAAAGAGAAATTAAGGAAACTCTCCCATTTACCATTGCAAGAAAAATAATAAAATACCTAGGAATAAACCTGCCTAAGGAGGCAAAAGACCTGTATGCAGAAAACTTTAAGACACTGATGAAAGAAATCAAAGATTATACAAACAGTTGGAGAGACATACCATGTTATTGGATTGGAAGAATCAACACTGTGAAAATGACTGTACTACCCAAAACAATTCAGAGTTTCAATGCAATCCTGATCAAACTACCAATGGCATTTTTCACAGAACTAGAGCAAGAAATCTTATGATCTGTATGGAAATGCAAAAGACCCCGAATAGCCAAAGCAATCTTGGAAGGAAAGATGGAGTTGGTGGAATTAGGCTTCCTGACTTCAAACTACACTACAAGGCCACAGTGATCAAGACAGTTTGGTACTGGCACAAAAATAAAAAGGAAGATCAATGGACTAGAATAGAGAAGCCAGAGGTAAACCCAAGCACATATGGGCACCTTATCTTTGACAAAGGAAGCAAGAATATACAATGGAAAAAAGACAGCCTCTTCAATAAGTGGTGCTTGGAAAATTGGACAGCTACATGTAAAAGAATGAAATTAGAACACTTCCTAACATCATACACAAAAATAAACTCAAAATGGATTAAAGACCTAAATGTAAGGCCAGAGAGTATAAAACTCCTAGAGGAAAACATAGGTAGAACACTCTATGCCATATATCAAAGCAAAATCCTTTTTGATCCACCTCCTAGAATAATGGAAATAAAATCAAGAATAAACAAATGGGACCTCATGAAACTTAAAAGCTTTTGCGCAGTGAAAGAAACCATAAACAAGACAAGAAGGCAACCCTCAGAATGGGAGAAAGTACTTGCCAACAAAGCAACGGACAAAAGATTAATCTCCAAAATATACAAGCAGCTCATGCAGCTTAATACCAAAAACGCAAATAAACCAATTCGCAAATGGGTGGAAGACTTAAATAGACATTTCTCCAAAGAAGACATAGAGATGGCCAACAAACACATGAAAAGATGCTCAACATCACTAATCATTAGAGAAATAAAGTCAAAGCTACAATGGGATATCACCTCACACTGGTCAGAATGGCCATCATCAAAAAATCTGGAAACAACAAATGTTGGAGAGGGTGTGGAGAAAGGGAACTCTCCTGCACTGTTGGTGGGACTGTAAGTTGATACAGCCTCTATGGAAAACAGTTTGGAGGTTTCTTAAAAAACTGAAAATAGAACTACCATATGATCCAGGAATCCCACAACTGGGCACATACCCAGAGAAAACCATAATCCAAAAAGAAACATGTACCATAATGTTTATTGCAACACTATTTACAATAGCCAGGACATGGAAGCAACCTAACTGCCCATCAACAGATGAATGGATAAAGAAGATGTGGCATATGTATACAATGGAATATTACTCAGCTATAAAAAGGAATGAAATGGAGCTGTATGTAATGAGGTAGATAGACCTGGTATCTGTCATACAGAGTGAAGTAAGCCAGAAAGAGCAAAACAAATACTGTATGCTAACTCATATATATGGAATCTCAAAAAAAAAAAAAAAAAGTACTGATGAACCCAGTGACCGGACAAGAATAAGGATACAGATGCAGAGAATGGACTGGAGGATATGGGTTTGGGGGGGCGGTGGGCGAAGGGGAAGCTGGGAGAAAGTGAGAGAGTAGCATAGACATATATATACTACCAACTGTAAAATAGATAGGTAGTGGGAAGTTGCTGAATAACAAGGGGAGATCAACTTGATGATGCGTGATGCCTTGAAGGGTTGGGATGGGGAGGGTGGGGGGGAGTCATTGCAGGGAGGAGATATGGGGATATAAGTATAAATACAGCTGATTCACTTTGGTGTATCTCTTAAGCTGGTACAAGAGTGTAAAGCAATTATATTCCAATAAAGAGCTTAAAAAAATAAAAGAAAAAAAAAAAGAAAAAAAAGATTACATATACCTAATCTTCCCCCCTGGCTCTTTGGAACAGTTTCTCAGAGCTATCTGGGATGCTCTCTCCTGATCTGCAGTCCTCATTTTGCCCTAAATAAAACTTAACTAGTAACTCTCACATGTGCATTTTTTTTTAAATTGACACCTTTGACCCTCCTTTCCCATTTCCCACACTCCTACACCTGGGAACCACAAATTTGTTCTCTGTGTGAGTTCAATTTTTTAGATTCCACATGTATGTGAGATCATATAGTATTTCTCTGTCTGACTTATTCCACTTTGCATAATGCCTTCAAGCTTCATCTATATTTTTGCAAATGGCAGGATTTCCTTCTTTTCTTAATGGCTGAAAAATATTCCATTGTATATATGTATCACAACTTCTTTATCCGTTCATCCACCAATGGACTCTTAAGTTGATTCTAGTATTGGCTACTGTAAATCATGCTGCAATGAACACGGGAGTACAGATACCTTTTTGAGGTAGTGATTTCATTTCCTTTGGATATATACCAAGAAGTGGAATTGACAGATTATATGGTAGTTCTATTTTTAATTTTTTGAGGAATCTACATGCTCTACATATTCTTTGAGGAATCTACTACTACATACTTTTCCATAGTGGCTGTACCAATTTACATTCTTACCAACAGGGCACAAACGTTCCCTTTCTCCACATCCTCTCCAATGCTTATTACTTGTCTTTTTCATAACAGCCATACTAAAATGTGTGAAGTGATATCTCGTGGTTTTCGTTTGCATTTCCCTGATGATTAGTGATGTTGAGCACCTTTTCTTCTACCTATTGGACATTTGTATGTCTTCCTTAGAAAAATGTCTATTCAAAACCATTGCCCATTTTTAAACTGGATTATTTGCTTTTGGCTATTGAGTTGTATGAATTCCTTGTATATTTTGGATGTTATCCCCCTATTTTGCATGTGGTTTGCAAATACTGTCTCCCATTGTGTAAGTTTCCTTTTCATTTTATTTATTTTTCTTTTGCTATGCTGAAACTTTTTAGTTTTGATTACTACAGTTTTGTAACAGAGTTTGAAATCAGGAAGTGTGATACCTCCAGTTTTGTGCTTCCTTCTGGTACTGGGGGATGTGTTAATTGACTCAAGAAATGAAACCACATTGGGTGGAGCAGCTATAATTGGAGTCACAACCTATTTAAGATTATGATCATACACTGTCATTCTCCAAGGTCCTAAGCAACCCTGAGAAGTGACCAGATGTGTGATTATATGCTGATACATGGGCAGTTATCCAGTTGGGTGGTCAGGGATTTGAACGGGATATGATTAGAAAATTGGTGACAACAAAATTTTGGGAAAAGGTATGTGGATAGACCTCTATGAAAGGGCAAGCAATGTGAAGATATTAGTGTTCCATGTGAGTGCTCCCCAAAGGGTGCCCTTAGTAGAGGATGATTTTAATAATAAAGTGGATAATGATGCATTCCATAGATATCTGTCAGCCTTTCCCCCCAGCCACGCTTGTCAAAACCCAAAGGGCTCATGAAAAAAGTAACCATGGTGGCAGGGATTGAGGTGATGCGTGGGCTCAGTCACAGGGACTTCCACTCAGGAAGGCCTACGTGGCTACATGCACTGCTGTGTGTCCAATCTACCAGGAGCAGAGACCAACTTGAATCCCCAATGTGGCACCATTCCCTGGGGTGATCAGTCAGCTACCTGGTGGCAGACTGTTTACATTAGATCCCTTCCACCGTGGAAGGGCCAGTGTTTTGTTCTTACTGGAATAGACACTCTGGATGTAGATTGCCAACCCTGAACTCAGTGCTTCTGCCAAATTGCCATCTGTGGACTCACAGAATGTCTTATCCATCAGCATGGCATTCCACACAGCACTGCTTCCAATCATGAAACTCACTTCACAGAAAATGAAGCACAGCAATGTGGGGAATCCACTGGTCTTACCATTTCCCCCTCAATCCTGAAGCAGCTGGCTTGATAGAACAATGAAGTGGCCTTTTGAAGACTTAGTTACAGTGCCAGTTAGGTGGCAATACCTTGTAGGTCTTGGCAAGGTTTTCCAGAAGACTGTGTATGCTCTGAATCAGCATCCAATATACAGTGTTCTTTCTCTTGTAGCCAAGATTCCTGGGGTCCAAGAATCAAGGAGTGAAAATGAGAGTGGTACAACACACTATTACTCCTAGTCAACCATTAACAAAATGTTTGCTTTCTGTCCCCTCAACTTTATGCTCTGCTGAATGCTGGCCTAGAGATCTTAATTCCAGAGGGAGGAATCCTTTCACCAGGAGACACCGCAGTGATTTTACTGAAAAAGAAGTTAAGAGTGCTACCCGGCCACTTTGGGCTCCTCATTCCTCTGAATCAATAAGCAAAGAAAGGAGTTAGTGGGCTGGCTGGGGTGATTGCTCTTGACTACCAGGGAGAAATTGGAGTACTGCTCCACAGTGGCAGTAAGGAAGAATATGGTAGATCTCTTAGGGCATTTCTTAGTGTTACCATGCCCTGTGATTAAGGTCAATAGAAAGCTACAACAACCCAAACCAGGTAGCGCTACTAATGGCCCTGACCCTCAGGAATGAAGGTTTAGGTCACCTCACCAGTTGTAGAACCATAACAACCTGAGAGGCTTGCTGGAGGCAGAGGGACTATGAATTGAGTCATGGAAGAATGTAGCTCCACTATGTGTATTAAAATATACACATATATACATATGTCACACACAAATGTATTCACAATATTTTTGTTTTCTTCCCTCCCTTATCCCCTTATCATGTAACATAAGTTACATTGATTTTATGTCATAGTGTTTAAGCATTGTTAATTTTACATAATGGTACTTAAGTTATGAGATATCAAGGAGAAGATTAAATATCACTTAAGGATTTTACCTTCTCTTCTGGGAAGGAGTTAATGTGCTTTTAGTTGTACACAGGTTGTTGTATCGTGTTAGGTGGAATTATGACTTTGTTACTGTTTTTATTTGGAAGTTAAGTATGGTTTAAGGATATGTGTATGGGTGTCAAGTTGACAAGGGGTAGATCTGTGATGGTTAATTCTGTGTGTCAACTTGACTTGGCCATAAGGAGCATAGATAGGTGGTTAAACATTTTTGAGTGTGTTTGTGAGGGTGATTCTACATGAGATTGGTATTTGAATCTGTAGACCGAGTAAAGCAGATTGACCTCCCCAATATGGGTGGGCATCATTCAATCAGGTTGAGGGCTTAAACAGAACAAAAAGGCCAAGCAAGAAAGAATTCACTTGCTTTCTGTCTGACTGCTTGAGCGAGAACATAGGTCTTCTCTTGCCCTTCAATTGGGACTTATACAATTGGCTTTCCTGGTTCTCAGGGCTTTGGACTCAGACCAGAATTTATAGCATTGGCTCTCTGGCTTTGGGACCTTTGGACTTGGGCTGAAACTGCATCACTGGTTTTCTTGTTTCTCAGACTTTCAGCTTCCATCTGGAACTACACCTCTGGCTCTCCCGGATTTCTACTTTGTTGATTACAGCTGGTGGGATTTCTCAGCCTCTATGATCATGTGAGCCGATTTCTTATGATAAATCTCTGTATATACTTATATACACATGTATAATTACATATGTTACTAATAAATATTTAACAATTATTATAGTGGTAAAATGTATAATTATGTAATAATTATACATAGCATATAACAGTAAAGGTAATATATCCTCCCTATGTAATATAATGAATCTCTCTATGCATATTTATTTGTTTGTTTTTCTATATATCATATTAGTTCTGTTTCTCTAGAGAATGCTGACATGCAGTGTGTTTTTGTGGAAATCTTAGATTACATTATAAACTTTTTTGGAGAAACTTACATAACTCTTTGCATCTCCAGTCTTACCTCTGTCCTTATGATAAATGTGGGCTGAGAAGCTTTATTGACACTGACCCTGAGTCAGGTTTTTAAATTATTGGATGGAGACCATCCTGGAGTTTTTCTTGATGCTATCACTAACTGTATATTTGTTGAGTATGTAGTGTCAATAAATGTTATAAGCTTCCTTAAGCACATTAGAAGTAAATATTTACATTCTACACAATGGATATGCTGCTGGGAAATCATATCTCTTCAATAAAGCCAGAAATTTCATTACTCAGTCTTCCATTAGTTTAGTTCTAGACACATTATTCTTTAGAAACAGTCTCCGCATATTAAATATTTTACTAATTCAGAATGCCTTCTATTAGGCCATACTAACAAGTTTTATTGAAAAAGCAGAATGTATATGATACTCATAGAACCACTGCTATAAGGATATTTAACTTCTTTGTATCCATATGGAGGTCATGCCATGCTTTAGGCATTTTACGGTTTGAATTCTTTGTTTCCAAGAATATAAAAAAAATGAGGTACATTGACATTCATAGTTATAATGAGTGAAATGAGGCAAAGGAATTGTGACTTGTCTTGTTGCAATGAAATATTTATGCCTTTTGGAAGTCTCAATTATAATGTTCTCTGCACCCACTTACTGTTTCAGAAAATGAAAAAAGAAAGAAGAGAGGAAGGAAGGAAGGAAAGGAGGAAGGAAGGAAGGAAGGAAGGAAGGAAGGAAGGAAGGAAGGAAGGAAGGAAGAATAAATAGAATAAGTTGGTGAGAAGATTTTATGGTGTAGAACCAAAGCCAAAGCGACCTCAGAGGGCACTTGGATGTCGGGTGACATTCTATCCTGGCCCCCAGGAGATCCTGTTGCCTTCACAGGCAGAGCTGCCCTGGCAGACGCCCCTCTCTTTGCAAAGGTTGACTGCAGTGAAGGAGGAAATTTAGAGATGATTTCCTTGTTACAACATGGCCAGTAGAGAATTTATAGCAAAAGAGGAGTGCTGTCATGCATGGTTTGGAATATGACAATGGCAATTGTTCTTATCATGATTACAAACTATTCTTGCGGGATGTGAATGGTCCAGCCGGCTGGGGAAGTTTTCTCACACTTGGACTCTGTCTACTTTCCTGCTGTGTGGAAAGCAGTTGTTCACTTTCTTGTTCTCTTTCTGTTCTGTCCTGGCAGCCTATCAAATTGAGGTTATGAAGCCTTGTAGTTTAGTTAATGCCTCCAGTTAAGCTTGGGGAAGAAAGCGGGAAGAAGGAGACTGGCTTTCTAGCAGGTTTAAAGGGGGTAGGGCACACTTAACAGATGGCAGTTTGACTCATGGAAAAGTCAATTGCTTCCTTTCATTTCCAGCAGGTATTGAGAAGAGCTGGATGAACAGTTCACAGAGCAACCTGGATACAATATGACTGAGTGTAGAAAGAGGGAACAAGGGACTTCTGAGCCATATTAGATCAAAAGATGTTTGAGGCTGGGTTAGCACTGGCACTTCAAAAGTGTGAGGTGAGCCACTCTGCCCATCTGCAGCCTCAAATGCTGATCCAACCTTCTGGGGTAAGCTTTCATATGCAAAGCAAGAATGAGAACTGGCTTTCCCATGAAATGCCTTGTTATTTCTTGTCCTTCATTAAGCTGGGACCTGAGAGCACAGAGAGAGGAGAAATATAATGATGAAGTTAAGCTGATTTTTTTTTTTGCGGAGCTGATGCTCTTGTTAAAACTCAGATGCTTAAGCATGGGTAGTGACTGTTTAAAACGATTATTTCAAATGCTAGGCATACTTCTCCCTACTGAACTCAATTGCTGATTATGTCACTCTGGTTTTGAATTTTCTGAATAAAGGAATGAATGAGAAAGAAAGAACTGGAGGAGTACATGAATAAAATGTCATTGCTGGAACTCTAACGCTATGAGCTTGCAATGCCATATTGAACAGGCAAAAAGGAAGAGGAAAGCTTTCTGTTCAGTGACCTTTTGAAGCTCACCAGTGTGCAATATATTTTCATCACATTGAAAGCATCTGACAATAGAAACGTGATATGCAGTTTCTTTCTTGCTCTCTCTCTTTTTAAAATTGAATGGCTGAGGTATACCATTGTGCTATGTCTTGACTTTGACTAGAAAATACTCGGAGTATTGTAAAGCCACAACAGATGGAAAGGCTTCAGCTAAACTGAGTAAAAGAGGAGATTTTCGGTCTCTTGATTAAACTTATTCACAGGAAGAAGGGAAGAGAAAACTATAAAAATAAGTAAAAAATGTATTTGTCTCAGTAAAATTACAGATGATTGAACAGAGCAGCAACTGTAATATTGCAGTCAAATTCCTCTTTAAAAATATTAATCAAGATTGACACAAACAGAACTGAAACTGCACTCCTTGGATGGGACTCAAACCCAGCCACACCTTGAACCCATGATCCCTGACTTAGAAGGGGATTTGAACCCCCTGTCTTTTAATTGAAACCACTCACCTGGTGTCAGGACTTACTGAAGCTCAGCTTCTTTTGATTTGATGCAGAAAAAATTCGGCCTGAGGCAAAGCGATAGGCAAAGAGCAGGTATCAGCATAGGATGCTTGTGAGAGGTAGAAGTGGGCAGGCAGGGGAGCGCAACCCTGAGAACACAGAGGGCTACATTTTTATAATCAAAGAAAAAGTGGAAAGGGAGAAGACCACCTTCTTCCTCATTTTTGAGTAAATGGCAAGACTTACATTATTAGTTCCTCCTTTGACCCTATATAGTCTAACCACATTTGTCATGGGACTATTTAAATCATATGTGTATTAGCAAAGGGGTGGAAACATATACTAAAGGATGATAATTCATCTCAGGTTTCAGTGTAATTTCCCCTTTCACCTAGTTTCTTTCCCGTTTCACCTATATTCCTGTCCTGGCTATGTGCAGAAATTCTACTCTTCAAGAACCATTAATTCCCTGACTTCGTGTAACAAGGTTCAGACCCCATGTCTATTGTCTTATGTTTTAAGTATTCAGGATTGTGGCTTGAGTGTGCCTGGTGCTTGGACGCACCTGGTCTTCCTTCAGGGTAGAATAGGTTGTTGCTAGGTTACTGGATTCTTTTCTTGAGTCGTCATTAGCTTACAGCAGTCTCTCGAACCTCCTTAAAATTCCTTTTCTGTCTTTAACCTCCTAGTGGGATTTCTTTTTCTTTTTTTAAGAACTTTAATTGAGATATAATTGACATACAATAAAGTGCATATATTTAAAGTGTACAATTTGATATATTTTTTTCTTATTAGTAATGTATATATGGCAATCCCAATCTCCCAATTCATTCCACCCCAACTCCCCCCCCCACCGCTGACCCCCCAGCGCTTTCCCTGCTTGGTGTCCATGTGTTGGTTCTCTACATCCATGTCTCTATTTCTGACTTGCAAACCAGTTAATCTGTACCATGTTTCTATATTCTGCATATATACGTTAATATACAATATTTGTTTTTCTCCTTCTGACTCACTTCACTCTGCATGACAGTCTCTAGGTCCATCCATGTCTCTACAAATGTGCCAGTTCCATTCCTTTTTACAGCTGAGTAATATTCCATCATATACATGTACCACATCTTCTTTTTCCATTCATGTGTTGATGGACATTTAGGTTGCTTCCATGACCTGGCTGTTGTAAATAGTGCTGAAATGAACATTGGGGTGCATGTGTCTTTTTGAATTATGGTTTCCTCTGAGTATATGCCCAATAGTGGGATTGCTGGGTCATATGGTAATTCCATTTTTAGTTTTTAAAGGAACCTCCATACTGTTCTCCATAGTGTTTGTATCAATGTACATTCCCACCAATAGTGCAAGAGGGTTCCCTTTTCTCCACACTCTCTCCAGCATTTACTGTTTGTAGATTTTCTTATGATGGCCATTCTAACCAGTGTGAGGTGATACTCACTGTAGTTTTGATTTGCATTTCTCTAATAATTACTGATGTTGAGCTGCTTTTCATGTGCCTCTTGGGCTTCTGTATATCTTCTTTGGAGAAATGCCTATTTAGGTCTTCTTCCCATTTTTTGATTGGGTTGTTTGTTTTTTTGATATTGAGCTGGATGAACAGTTTATATATTTTGGAGATTAATCCTTTGTTGATTTGTTTGCAAATATTTTCTCCCATTCTGAAGGTTGTCTTTTCATCTTGTTTATAGTTTCTTTTGCTGTGTAAATGCTTTTGTTTCATTTTATCCCACTTGTTTATTTTTGTTTTTATTTGCATTACTCTTGGAGGTAGGTCAAAAAAGATCTTGCTGTGATTTATGTCAAAGAGTGTTCTTCCTATGTTTTCCTCTAGGGGTTTTATAGTGTCTGGCCTACATTTAGGTCTTTAATCCATTTTGAGTTTATTTTTGTGTATGGTGTTAGGGAGTGTTCTAATTTCATTCTTTTACATGTAACTGTCCAGTTTTCCCAGCACTGCTCAGTGAAGAGGCTGTCTTTTCTCCATTGTATATCCTTGCCTCCTTTGTCATAGATAAGTTGACTATAGTTTATCTCTGGGCTTTCTATTCCTGTTCCATTGATCTAATGTCTGTTTTTGTACTGGTACTATATTGTCTTGATAACTGTAGCTTTGTAGTATAGTCTGAGGTCAGGGAGTCTGATTCCTCCAGCTCTGTTTTTTACCTTCAAGATTGCTTTGGCTATCCAGGGTCTTTCGTGTCTTCATACAAATTTTTGGATTTTTGTTCCAGTTCTGTAAAATATGTCATTGGTAATCTGACAGAGATTGCATTGAATCTGTAGATTGCTTTGGGTAGTATAGTCATTTGCACAATGTTGATTCTTCCATACCAAGATTATGGTATATCTTTCCATCTCTTTGTGTCATCTTTGCTTTCTTTCATTAGTGTCTTATAGTTTTCTGAGTGCAGGTCTTTTACCTCCTTAGTTAGATTTATTCCTAAGTATTTTGTCCTTTTTGTTGCAGTGGTGTGTGGGATTGTTTCCTTAATTTCTCTTTCTGATCTTTCATTGTTAGCATATAGAAATGCAAGAGATTTATGTATGTTAATTTTGTATCCTGCAACTTTACCAAATTAATTGATTAGCTCAAGTAGTTTTCTGGTGATATCTTTAGGATTTTCCATGTATAGTCTCATGTCATCTGCAAACAGTGACCATTTTACTTCTTTTTTTCCAATTTGGATTCCTTTTATTTCTTTTTCTTCTCTGATTGCTGTGGCAAGGACTTCCAAAACTATGTTGAATAGTAGTGGCGAGAGTGGACATCCTTGTCTTGTTCCTGATCTTAGAGGGAATGCTTTCAGTTTTTCAGCATTGAGAATGATGTTTGCTGTAGATTTGTCATATATGGCCTTTATTATGTTGAGATAGCTTCCCTCTATGCTCACTTTCTGGAGAGTTTTTATCATAATTGGGTGTGAGTTTTGTCAAAAGCTTTTTCTGCATCTATTGAGATGATCATATGGTTTTTATTCTTCAGTTTCTTAATATGATATATCACATTGATTGATTTGCATATATTGAAAAATCCTTGTATTCCAGGGATAAACCCACTTGATCATGACGTATGATCCTTTTAATGCATTGTTGGATTCTGTTGGCTAGTATTTTGTTGAGGATTTTCCCATCTAAATTCATCAGTGATATTGGCCTGTAATTTTCTTTTTTTTGTAGTATCTTTGTCTGGTTTTGGTATCAGGGTGATGGTGGCCTCATAGAATGAGTTTGGGAGTGTTCTTTCCTCTGCAATTTTTTGGAAGAGTTTGAGAAGGATGGGTGTTAGCTCTTCTCTAAATATTTGACAGAATTCACCTGTGAAACCATTTGGTCCTGGACTTTTGTTTGTTAGAAAAATTTTAATCATGGTTTTGATTTCATTACTTGTGATTGGTCTGTTCATATTTTCTGTTTCTTCCTGATTCAGTCTTGGAAGTTTATACCTTTCTAAGAATTTGTCCATATCTTTCAGCCTGTCCATCTCATTGGCATATAGTTGCTTTTAGTAGTCTCTTATAATGCTTTTTATTTCTGTGTTGTCCATTGTAACTTCTCCTGTTTCATTTCTAATTTTATTGGTTTGAGTCCTCTCCTTTTTTTTCTTGATGAGCCTTGCTAAAGGTTTATCAATTTTGTTTATCTTCTCTGAGAACCAACTTTTAGTTTTATTGATCTTTGCTATTGTTTTCTTTGTTTCTAATTCATTTATTTCTGTTCTGATCTTTATGATTTCTTTCCTTCTACTAACTTTGGGATTTGCTTGTTTACCTTTCTCTAGTTTCTTTAGGTGTAAGGTTTGATTGTTTATTTCAGATATTTCTTGTTTCTTGAGATAGGATTGTATTGCTATAAACTTCCCTCTTAGAACTGCTTTTGCTGCATCCCATAGGTTTTGAATCATTGTGTTTTCATTGTCATTTGTCTTTAGGTATTTTTTGATTTCCTCTTTGGTTTCTTCAGTGATCCCTTGGTTATTTAGTAGTGTATTGCTTAACCTCCATGTGTTTGTGCTTTTTACAGTTTTTTTTCCTGTAATTGATTTCTAATCTCATAGCATTGTGGCCAGAAAAGATGCTTGATATGATTTCAATTTTCTTAAATTTACCAAGGCTTGATTTGTGGCCCAAAATGTGATCTATCTTGCAGAATGTTCCATGTGCACTTGAGAAGAATGCGTAATCTGCTGTTTTTGGATGGAATGTCCTATAAATATCAATTAAATCTATCCGGTTTATTGTGTCATTTAAAGCTTGTGTTTCCTTATTAATTTTCTCTCTGGATGATCTGTCTATTGGTGTAAGTGGGGTGTTAATCCCCTAGTGGGATTTCCAAGCTATTTAGTTATCCTACTCTATCCCTATCAGAACTGGTTGCATTCAGTTCAAAGATTTATGTTTCATTTTGAGCTACTGACAAACTCATTCATAATTCATTTTCACCAAACAGCAGGCTGCCTCAAAGTTACTTATGGGACTCAACCATAGTTTTGATGATAAAGGTGCATAGGTGAAGTGAATTCTTCAGCCTCATATATCTTGTTCTTCTTGGGGCACAAAAGGTCAAGTACATGGCCTGTGGCATGAAGCAGCCTGCTAAGATGTTTAAGGTTAGACAATGTAAGATTTGTGTGTATGTGTATATGATAATGAAAATGTAGTTCTTGAGGTAAACTTAGTTTTTAGAATTTTAGGTAACTTCTGGGAAAAGCAAAGCCCACAAATTTTTATTTAACCAAGAGCTTCTCCAGGTCATGATAGGGGCCCATATACCATAACTCATCACTAACTTTCAATATTTTGTAAAAGTATTTATACACACAAGTCACTGAAGTACCATTTACACTTTCAAAAGCACAGTTCCTCTTATACAGTTACCTTTTTTTTTTCCTTGATGAAAAAAGTAGGAACTTGAACATCAAAGAAAAAGAAGTGCCTCCTGGTCTTCAATACTGAATAAAATTTCTAAAATATGACATGTCTGACTTTTGCGTGTAAAGAGTGATGTAGTTGATGTATACAGTACATATACCAACATCTTTGTCCTTCCTAAGTGTCAAATGGAATACTGATGAGTCTTTTCCTGGGAAACTGCCAACAGTGTTGCATCTCTGGATGTGGATTATCAGATTTACTTTTCTGAGTCTTCATTTTCTCATCTATAAAGTGGGGATAATAACAGTAAAACTCAATGGAGTATTGTGAGAATTAAATAATCCATGTAAAGCACTTATTCCAGTGCCCAGAAATAGTACATATTCCTGGTCATTATTGTTTTGCTGTCCTTGCTATATTTATTCTATTTTAGCTATAACATCCTTGTAGTAACAAATCATAGTTTTAATAATGGTGGTATTTCATCTTTATGCTGAAGAAAGCTCTATGTGCAATATTTTGCTCTTCAGAGCATTTGTTTATTCAACGATCCTATTTCATGTGACCACTGTTCTAGAGGATGCTGCAGGAAGCATGGAGGAAGGCGTCTCTGAACAAGGATGCAAAGGGAAGTTTCCATGGAGGAGGTAATGTCTCCCTGAATTCTGTAGACTAGTAGGAGCTGGAGAAAGTTAGATGAAAAAGCAGGAAAGATGGTTTGAGGCAGATGGAACATGTGAACAAACAAGGACCTAAGGACTAGAATTATGGAGTGGAGTGGATAAGTAATTTCCAGGGATGGAGGCAACGGAGAGATGAGGGGTGGAAGGTAGTGTTATACATATTTACAGACTGGAAGATTATGAAGAACTTCAGTGTAAGGGCAAGTCATGGAAAGCTCCTGAAAGGTTTTCAAAATGTGACAAGACAGCTTGATCATACTTGTGGTTTGGAGTGGGGGCTAGACTGAGAGGGGTGGGTAAGCAGAATTAGGGAAATCTAGAAACAATTATTGCGGAGTTTTAGGTAAGAAATGATGATTTGAGATTAGAATATACACACTAATATATATAAAATAGATAACCAACAGAGACCTACTGTATAGCACAGGGAACTATACTCAATGTCTTATAATAACCTATAGAGGAAAATAATCTTAAAAATAATATATATAAAACTGTATCACTTGGCTGTACACCTGAAGCTAACACATTTTAAATCAATTATATTTCAATAAAAATTTTAAAAAATGTGAAAATAAAAGAGATGAGACACTAACTCAATAAAGGTGGAAATAAAGGGGCAGGGATTCATAGGAGAGGGATGAAAGGCAGTGTCCAGGAGTTTGTGGCTTTTCAAAGGTGTGGGATTATGGAGAGAAAGATGCTGTTGTGTCTGAAAGACAGTAATGTCTGAGTTGACAAAAAGAGATGTGATGCAAATTGTGGCAGGAAGTGGTTTATTTTGGATATGGTGAATTTGAGGTGCCTACAGGATATTCACAAAAGATTTCTATTAAACATGCTCAGAGCCAAGAGGATTTCTAAGGGTGTCTGTACAAATAAGACTGTCAGCTGATACAAGTTTATATAAAAATATATGTATGTACCCCAATCATCAAAAGTACTTAATTGAAGTAATTTCTAAGCTATGTTGCATCAATTTGTTGTCTTGAGTATTAAAAATATTAAATCTATTAGTAGTGCTGCTAAATCACTGAAGCCTCTAGAAATCCACTAACACAAAATGGAATGGTCTTTTGCTCAAACAGCTCATTCAGACATAATTGTGCCCAAACAAAATAAAATAGAGAGACGTTAAAATAAGAAGACAGGCTGGTTCTGCATAACTTAGTTGATAAAGTCTAGTCATATTGGGCCCATTGCTTTATATCAAGAATATATAGAATTACAGTAAAATAATACCTTTCCCTCCCTTAAGAATAAATCTGTGATTTGAATGAAAAGTATAGATACTCTTCAACCTGGAGGCAAAATTTCTAGCTAAATTTTGGGCCAATTCCTACTTCTGGATTTGTTTAGCTAGGCACTAATCATCTTATTTATTTCTAAAAAATGCCCAAAAGCCATCTTGTAGTTAAGGTTGATTTATGTTTATATATTCACAAAGTATTGTTTTGACTACAGGTATTAACATCTTTTGTGAAAGGATACTCCACTAAATTTCACACACTGTGCTACCTGTTTCCATGTCGTGTTCCCCTCAGTGGCCATGGCTCTTGGCTCATGTTTGCCTAAAGGACTTGAACATGTTTGACCCACAGAAACAGAGAGACTTTTATGGACCACAGTATCCCTGCCATCCCGTGGGCGATTGGCAGTGTCTCAGCCCACACCTCTCTCAGAGAAGAAGCTTGAGCAAGTTATGTTTATTAACTTAAATATTTATAAATATCACCCTGCTCACCCCCAACTTCTCCCTCTTCTATCACTATGACGACCGTAGTAACAAAGGATTAGGAGAGGATTTTGACATTTGTTTTAACCAGGAGGCTTACTTTTTCCATGTAAGTCCCACAGTTTATAACCTCAACAAATAGGCTATCACAAGACTTGATGGTATCCCTAGGCTATTTACCATAAATCCTGGAATTACAGATATTTTTATAATCCAGACATAGAAAAATATACACTTCGTGACCTTTTACGTATATATTTTCCCTCACAGGGGCCCATAATTTAACTAATGTAAAGAATAATAAAATCTGGAAGGAATAGTCTAACATAATTAGCTGGAAAAGAACAGAAAAGCAATGATTTGAGATATTGGATTATTTAAAGGGTATTTCTTCTTTAGGAGATAATACCAGATTCTTGCTTTAGACAGAGAAAAAGTCAGCTTTTTACTTGTTCATAATTTGTAATTTGTTGGAAGATAAGACTTCCTTAACATTTATTATTAAGGTCTCTGAAATGGTCACTGGTTTTCTTTAGTAGTTTGGTGTCTTAGCAATTAACTAATAAATGGCCGGAGGTATGAACAGATGGGTAGAACAGACGACTCTTCTGGGTTTTGCTGGGATCTCTCACACTTTCAAGAGCTGATCTAAGCCGGCAGTAGGGTGACTGAGTCCTGCAGCACGAGTTTCTCAGCCTCCAACAGGATGGACTAGGTGTGTTTTCTGGCAAAGGCAGTGCAACAGAAGAGCCAAGCTATGCCTCCAAGGACAGTCCAAGTGTCATGTACACACAGCAAATAATTGTTGATGGAGTAAAGCATATATAACGGAGGGCTGGAAAGTGTTCTCAGAAGACACGTTATTCTTGAGAGAAATTTTGGACCATTGGACGTGGTTCTTCTTTTTACATTTTATGAAGACTAAATTACATCAGTTATTATGTGTATGTGGAAGTGATTGCTTTTAAAACATATGTATGACTTGGCAAATATTATTATTACCAATATGAATTTATAATATAATTGATTTTTCAGCTTGCTACATTTAAATCAGTAAAATTTTTATTCTCATTACTTATAGGAGTGTTGAACATGATCTATTATGAAGTAGCAAAAATTACATACATCTACATGTACCAATAAAAATCACATATTTTGTTACACTTATTGGAACTCAGGGAAATAACAAATTTGATGCTGGTACTTGTTTAAACCAACAAACTACACTAAGTCTGGCTTTGGACTGTTATAGTACTTTTCTGTCATAAGACTGCTTGCTCGCTTCCCCCAGAAATTAGTATCCTGAGTGATAATGTTTCTTGCAAGTCTTTTGATTTTTCTTTCTTTGTGCAAATAATAGGCAGACATTTTTACTTTAAATTATCTTGGATTTTGATTTTTTTTATAGACACTGCTACTTTAGGCTAACACTTTTCTTGTCAAAGTGCTATCATCTGACAGCTCAAACAGGGATATTCTAATGAGAAGTCACCACCCTGTATGTAAATGATTCTCAGCTTAAATGGGAGACAGTTGTTTGGATTATCTCCCGTTCAAAGTCTGATCCTGCTTCAAAGACAGCGCCAGGGAACACACGTCACCGATACTAAGAGGGACTCAGTGTGTCTAGGACAGAATCACTCTTTTTCTTGTTTCCTGAAATCTCAATTTTGCCATAATAATTGATATTGGATATCATAAAGGATTCTGGCAGGACACTGAGATAACCTTTAATTGAACATCTGGTACATGGAGATAATGTTTGTTAATATAGATTTTATTATTATTAACACATCAAACATTAGCCAAAGTATTTTCATGCCAATATCAGAGCATTAATTTAAGATCTGTTTTATTCATATGCTTCATAGTCTCTTTTGATTTAAATATAAATTGAATTTACATAAAATGGCTTCATGGCAGTTAATCTAAATATAAGGATAAGGTTTCCAGAGACTATGAGAATATTGTTAAACATATTAAGCATTCTTTGGGGATCAGGATTACAAGTTACATTTAGGAATGTGCTATAAAGCAGAGAGGGATAAACTAAACGATAGAGGGTAAGTTTAAATTCAGACTTATTAATGCACCTTTCTTTAGTTGAAATATAAAAATAAAATGCAGTGTGAAGACATTCTTTTTTTCCTGGTTGAGGGAAATTTAAGGGAAGTGGGGGTTTTGTGTTCCTTAAACTCTATCCTGGGAAGTCCAACTAAGCCAATTCAAAGGCTGTTAAGGCACATTATCTGATTAGTATATGGGATTAGAAGATCAGATTATTAATTTGCTTTTTTTATTGAAAGATGGACAAAGGAAAACTTCTCAACAGTGTCTTAAGACTTGGCAGAAAGGCACTGGGGAGAGGTTAGAGCTATTGGAAACTCCGTTCAAAGGTAGTTGGATTCTTCTGCTTGACACTGATACGTTTTGAAACATGACACTGCCCAGTTAATTTGCTTTTTTTAAAAAAATTATAGTCCACTTAGGTTTTTATTTCTTAGCCAATTTTTTAAAAAGAGATTATCATGCCCTTTTCAACTTTTTTTCTTACCAATTTGTAATTTCTGTTTTTGTTTTTTGAGTGAAGTTCATTTCTTGCCCCCCTGCCCCGCCCCCCCATTATAAAAATAATATACTCAGGATAGACTATCAACGGGAAAAAAAAATAGTGTTGATCCCTAAATACTTTTAACCTGAAATTATCACTGGTGGTTAACAAATTGGTATATTTCATCCCACTTTATTTAGCATTGTTGAAAGTGTCCTATATATAGATATTTTCATCATGCTTTTTCTTTGTAACACTGTATCAAGAATCTTATGGTATTTTCAACATACCAAACATTATATATCTGTGTATCTATGACTATGTCTGTATAATATTTTACGTGTGGATGTGTTTTTACTTTATCTAGAGCAATTCATGTTTGATTTAAAATTTTGGGATTTTGTCATTGTTTTATTTTCTTAAGTAGCTAATTGGGTGCTCTTACTTTATGCAATTTTAAGTTATTTAAAATTTGTTAAAGCAAAATTTCAGCTATGCATGCATTCCATCCTGAAGTCCCACTTCTGAAAACTTTCATTTTAGCCAAACACATATGGCATACATGGCTTTTCTTTAGGAATATTTATCACATATTCTCAAAAAGATTCCCTTTTAAAATCTCTCTATATATGGAGTTAGCTTTTGGCTATTTCATATCAATATCTTTTTACTCTCCTTAAAAATAGCCAGCCTGTAGACTGTGCCATGGAAACAAATGATTGGTTATCACTGATCTTATTCCATTGTTGAGGAAAGATTTGGAATTATGACTGGTCATCAAAAAATATTTGAGGGTCAAAATGCATCCTTATGATAAATTAGAAGTTTGGGATCAGCAGATACAAACTACTATGTATATTAAGAAAAAATCTGATCCTTATGAGATGCACAAAACTGGTTAATGATCAGCAAACTGATAAACTGTTCGAATGAGCTATCGGTTGACTTTAAGCACATAAACTAGTCAGAAAACTAGTTTCTTTCTTTAATTAAAAAAAAATCCGTACTGCAAAAACGCTTCACTAATTCATGTGATGTGATACGTGGCATCGTGAGATCTCTTCTGATATTTTGCCGGATGGAATATTTTGCTCAACAACAGGCTAAGCCAGTCCAATGTTGAGTGCAGAACCTGGACGTGTAATGCGTCCTAAATAAGTACTTACTGACCTAACATTGATCCGGCAACAAGTCTTTCAGAATTGCAAAAAGAGATGGCTTTTAGAAAATGAGTTTCTTTATCGTTAAAGAGTTACATCCCTTTCTATTTCAGATGTATTATTTAAAAAAAATTGAGAGATAAAGGCAGATTGCTATGTTAATCTTTGTTAATGTCAGGGAGGTGGATTTTAAGCATTTAAGCCCATGTAAGATAATTTGCTTTCATCTGTTTCCATTTTGTTTTTCAGTGAAACAGAGATGGGATGCACTGAGGTTCTGATCCTCCTCCCAGTGGTGAACCGATTATGCTGAGCTGTGCTATTCAGAGTGGAGTCCATAGACACACAGTAAGATAAGTTACCCGTCTGCAGTAAGATAAGTGGGGATTCACAGCCACTGAATAGAAAACATTTTATAGCAATTTGACATTGTCTAAACACCTTAGCATCCGAGTGGACTCATCTCCTTGGACATGATATAGACCAAAAATATCAGTTCACCAATATGAAAAATGAAGTGGAAATAAAGGCAAGCAAAACTGGGCTTCTAGCACAGATGGACTGAGAAGCATTGATGCATGTAGATATGTGACCTCAACATGACAGCCTTCTGCACTTCGTATATTCTCTCTGCCTGATGGTTAAGGTGATTCTGGAGATCTGAATGGCGGACTTGTTAGTGACAATATCCAAGGTTTGCCCATATATTTAGGTCCTCAGAGGCTTTTCTTCCTTCTCTATGAGTCCATTGGTTAATAACGGTCATATGACTTCAAGAAGAAAGCACCTGGCAGAATTCACTAAAGCACTAATTTAATGTCAAGCAGCTGGTTCACTGGGAAGACATTTGCACTTGGCCACCTGGTGCCAGTCCTTTCTCACTGCTAGGGTGTGCGCCTTTGTTTGCTAACACCTTCATGTGAAAGCATGTATATTGTGTGTGTTTGTGTGTGTTGTGGTGGCAGTGGGCACAGAGGGATCAGCTAATTCCACGGGCATCTGTCATAGCAGAAGCTACCTGATTATAGCATTTTCTTGAAGATGATATTGGAACTCAGACTACAGTTTGGATTCATTCACAAAAACAAAAACCATGAAGGCTAACCATCATGTCATGGTGTATGGGGATAGTAGATGCTCATAATCTGAGGGGTGGGATGGAAGTGGGGGGCTGTTCACTCAGAGGCTCAGTTGTGTCCTAGAAGGAAGGGGTTTCTGCTGGGCCATCTGCCTTCGGAGTTGGTTCCTGGCCAGTTCTCTGAAATTATATGCCTGAAAGTGCTGGATATTCTATTTGGTCCAGAGAGAAAGCTTTTGGCTTCCATGCTTTAGAAGTTCAGTTGCAATAAGGATGCAGGGGCAATGACAAGAATGTTGCATAGTTGCCATTTGCAGCAACATGGATGGACCTAGAGATGATCATACTAAGTGAATAAGCCAGACAAAGACAAATATCATATGATATCACTTATATGTGGAATCTAAAATATGATACAAATGAACTTATTTACAAAACAGAAACAGGCTCACGAACATAGAAAACACTTATGGTTACCAAAGGGGAAAGTGGGAGAGGGATAAATTAGGAGTTTTGGATTAACATATACACACTACATAAAATAATCAGCAAGGACCTACTGTACAGCACAGGGAACTCTACTCAATACTCTGCAACGGCCTATATGGGAAAAGAATGTAAAAAAGAGTGATTATATGTATACGTATAACTGATTCACTTTGCTGTATTCTAGGAAGTAACACAATATTGTAAATCAACTATAGTTCAATAAAAATAAAGAATAAAAAAAGAATGTCGAGTAATATTCCTCATATCACAAGACACATGCCAACAACAACACCCACTGCCCTACAGAAGCAGAGCAAGTTGAGCAGACCAGAATCTTTGCATCTCTGAGCAATTTCCTCACTTGATTCATGTTCTATTAAGCACCATCCAGTCCTCTTTCTTATATCCAGGGGGAAATTTATCAAAAGCTAAAAACTCTATACTTTAGTGAGAACCTAAATAAACATCATCTCTTAAAAATATCTAAATGTAATAACTTTTTGCAAACAGCCAATTAGAGACTCAAATTTCTGACTTAGAAACAATTTTATGAAAGCACTATTACTTAAAGGAAATTGAAACACTCCATTCCATTTCCATAACCCTGTGTGAAATATCTTTTTTTTAAATAATTTTATTGGATTATAGTTGTGTGTATATTAATCCCAAGCTCCTGATTTATCCCTCCCCAACATGTTTCCCCTTTGGTAACCTTAAGTTTGTCTTTTGATATCTGTAAGTCTGTTTCTGATTTGTAAATAAGTTCATTTCTATCATTAAAAAAACTCAGATTCTGTATGTGAGTAATATCATATGATATTTGTCTTTGACTTACTTCATTTAGTATGACAATCTCTAGGTCCATCCATGTTGCTGCAAATGGCATTGTTTCATTCTTTTTTATGGCTAAGTAATATTCCATTGTATATATGTACCACATCTTAATCCATTCATCTGTCGATGGATATTTAGGTTGCTTCCATGTCCTGGCTATTGTAAATAGTGTGGAATATCATATTCTGTAAACCCTAAATACTATAACAGGCTAACCAGATTTGCCTCTACTAACTTTTTCCAGTGTAGTCAGATTTCTGTTTCAGAAGCATCACAGTCTTGGTCTCCAGGAAGCAGACTTGGAGACAGAGATTAATGACTAGGAAATGTATTAGGAAGTACTCTTGGAATC
Organism: Hippopotamus amphibius kiboko; assembly: GCF_030028045.1. NCBI lineage: Eukaryota > Metazoa > Chordata > Mammalia > Artiodactyla > Hippopotamidae > Hippopotamus > Hippopotamus amphibius. The sequence goes on from NC_080188.1 coordinate 89,875,969, forward strand.
AAACCTGTGGAAGGGAAAGAAGCAGGACTGGGCAGGGGGAGAGTCTGATATGGGTGCAGTTGCAACAGAAGCCTCAGTGGACCCCATAGGTTGTTTTGATGCTGATGAATCTTCAGAATCGTGCCAGGTTGATGTTAGGGGCTGGGTCTTCACATTTTCTTTTCTTTTCTTTTTTTTTTTTGGATATGAGCTACTGTAAGAATAGGATCTTGGGGAAGGAGATTTTTCAGGCAAGACAATTCCTGTAAAGGGCTGACTGGTGAAGGCTGTGTCCTGAGGGCTCTTCCAGCATCTGGGGGGATAATACCTTTTAGTATTAACAGGGGATCTGTGCTGTGTGTCTCCATGTATTGAACTGAATGATGTACCTCTCAAATACGTATGTTGAAATCCCAACCCTCAGTACTTCAGAATGAAACTGTATTTGGAGATAAGGTCTTTAAAGACATGATTAAGTTAAATGAGGTCTTTATAGTGGGTTCCGATCTAGTCTGACTGGTGTCCTTATAAAAAGAGGAAATTTGGGGAATTCTCTGGTTGTCCAATGTTTAAGACTTGGCAATTTCATTGCCAAGGGCCTGGGTTCGATCCCTGGTTGGGGAACTAAGATCCCCCAAGCTGTATGGTGTGGCCAAAAAAATAAAAAATAAAAGGAGAAAATTTGGACATATGGGGAGACACCAAACACATGCACTCACAGAGATGCCTGTGTAAGGCCACAGAAAGAAGGTGGCTAAATACAAGCCCAAGAGCAGCCTCAGAAAGCAATAAACCTATCCACACTCTAGTCTTAAACTTCCAACCTCCAGAACTGGGAGAAGATAAAGTTCTGATGGATAAGCCACTAGGTCTGTGATATTTTGTTAAGGTGACCCCATTCTATAATACACTCAGTATGCACTAGAAGTAACCAGATAGGAAGACTTCTATAACAAACTTGAATTTTGTCATCAGGCATTCTGAAATTAATTCAAACTCTTTCTGTGCTTTACTAAAAGCATTGGGAGAGACTAATTAGCACTAATTTCTTACCTTTATCGTAGTTGTATTGATCCTATGTTGGTTTTGCATAGCTAATATGTCATCATTCAGTCATTTATTCAACTCCTGAAATTTGAGATCAGCATTCAGCTCTAAATCAAAGAGCTGAATTTATTACTTCAGTTAAGAAAGGAGAACTGTGCTTGACAGGCACAGTATCTCCAAACAAAGCAGACTGCTGACTTATATAGGATTGTTAGGAAGCATGGAATTCAAGTATTGGTGAACATTCAGTGTTAAGAAGCTTGGTCATTGGCGATGGGGATGTTGCTGACAGGCTGAGTTTCAGAAATGTATTCGTTGAGGCGAGTTTATCGCTGATTGGCTGGCTGCAAAATGTAGGAGGATGGCACCGGTTGGCTGGCTATAAAAGGTGGGTGGATGGCACTGATTGGCTGGCTGTGAAAGGTGGGAGGATGGCACTGATTGGCTGGCTGTGAAAGATGGGAGGATGGCACTGATTGGCTAGCTTTCAGAAGCATGTTTGCAGGGGTGAGTTATCACTGATGTAGCAAACAAATTTAATCCAGTTGTGCTTGTTACTTTTTACCATGACTATAAAACAATCAATCTCTTCCTAGGAGTGTGGAAACTGTGAGTTGCAAATAGTAAGTGTCAATAAGTGTTTGCTGAACTAACTGACAAATGAAAGATGGGCCTTTAAACACACAAATGTGGGTTTCAGGGGAGAGTCTCGGCCGTCAGGAGTAGCCACTATATTGTTGGGATTTAAAGCCTGATTCTGGATAAGCTCACCTTGGGAGTACGAATAAGAGAAAGAGGGTAAGTTGGAGAAGTGATTCTTGGGGCATTCAGGGTTTTGCAAAATTTTCTTCTCTTTAATGTTGTGGTTTACAACTTCAGTAGCCTGAAAAGAGAAAATATTAAAAAAGGTATAAAATGAATTGGCATATGGCTTATTTACTTATTGCGAAATTCCTCAAGTTTGCACTGAGGTCCTTGTAACCATTCTCCACTCCAGGTTCCTGAGCACAAAGAAATGAGAAAAGTGATGGTAGGTTTTAGTGACCTCTTTTGAGCCATGAGATAAACCTGAGTAAGTAAGAAAGATCAAGGTTTGTTCCCACCTTCCTCTCCCCAGGTTGGAGCATAAATAGAAAATTCATTGGAAGACAGTGTTCTTTCCAGAAAGCAGAGGTTACTGAAAAGGGATCACAATGTCACTTTTCTGGGAAAACCTCCTTTGCTCCTCTTCCACGCCATGCTTTCTTGACTCTTGTACTAGTTTAAGCAAACAAGGGAGTTTGTTGGTGCCACCATCCAAGACAGAGTGTGCACAAGTGTGGAGATGGACTTTGAGAATGACTGCAATCCAGGGTTCAAGTGCTGCCACAGCCTTCTCTCTGTATCTTTTGTGAATGCTTCACTTGAAAGTAGTATTAATTTATCCAAACTAGTTTTCCGCATGAGGACTTAATCCAGGCTACCAGAAGTAACCATGGCTTACATGTTCCAGCTTCATCACTGGAGAAAAATGGAACCTCTCTGCTTGATCTCAGTTCAATTTAATGTTAGGGAGTGGACTCTGCATATGCCCAGCCAAGTGGTTATGGGATTGGGGTGGTGATTGGCAGTCCCGTGGACAAGAGGGGAAGGGGTACCCAAACAATCGTGATGGTTTTCCTGAAAAAAAAAAAATAAATAAACCTACTATGCAAATCAAGCCAAGATAAATTAAATACAGGGAGAAAATGGAATAACACTGTAGTGACTAGAAAATTACTTCACATTTCGTATAATCTTGTTAGGTTTGTGTTGCTGTATTACAAATATGAGGAGGGTATATTAGATTAGGAATTGAGTGAGGTAATAGAACTTTTGCAATTTAGGGATTTATCTTTATATCTCAAGACTCAGACTGAAATGATGATACATTTTCTAATTTTTTGTTTTTTATTTTTTAAATTGAAGCTTAGTTGATTTACAATGTGTTAGTTTCAGGTGTATAGCACAGTGATTCAGTTATATCTATCTATCAGTAGATATATCTATTCTTTTTCAGATTCTTTTCCATTATTGGTTACTATGAAATATTGACTATATTTTGTATACTGTGCTATAGAGTAGATGTATTTTCTATTTTCTAAGTTAATATAGGTATTACATATCAAAACATCCAAATTATTTATGCACCATATGAGGAATAAAAAGACCTATTTGGTTTCATCAGAAATTAACTTCATAAGATAACTCAGTTATTTGAAGAATATTTCATAAAATAGCGTATGCAATGGAAACAATCAACACCCCCACAATGTATTGTGTCTAATTTATAATCTGTTTATAAAAATTAAGTTTTAACTTAAGCAATCTACTCAATTGGTCTACAAAGTAGACAATTCTGACATTCTAATAGATGCATTAAAATGTTTCCTGTGAATCTAATCAAATCCTCTCAGGAAACACAAAAATTGTAACATATCTGTAGAGTCAAAATGCAAAATTATCACCATGCAGGCAGAATACTGGTTGCTGGTTTCCAGAGGGTTGTAAGGAGGAGGGAGTGGGGAAAAACTGCTTCATGGCTAAGGGATTTTGCTTTTGGAGTGATGGAAAAACTTTGCAAATAGTAGAGGCGGTGGTATCACAACATTGGGAATGTGCTAAATGCCACTGAAATATTTTCTTTATAATGGTTAATTTTATAGTTTGTGAATTTCACCTCAATAAATTATTTTTTTCCTAAAAAAAAAAATTAACTGCATGATGTGTTCATAATGAAATCAATATTGTCAGTGCCTTTTGGTTATTGCTGATACTGTTTTTTAAAATATTCAAATATGAAACTTCCCTTGACACACACCACAATTTTAGGGGTGACCTTTGTCTATCATCTATCAGTGTGTACACATAGAATTCAGTGACTTGAAGTGAGTTTACAAAAACCATACCATATTTCTGCAAACAACAACAAAATCAGTTTAGGTTCAAGTAGCAGTGAGGATAAGTTCTAGAATGGCTCTTTTTCATAATCTTTCAGATTATGCCAAATGTTTCTATGAAACAAGTAGGCAGATATTTGAGTAACATAGAAAGCCAGTCTCGTGATCGTGTATTCACCCTTCACAGTTTTCAATTGTATTTCTCACTGTCATGCCCCAGAGGAAGGAGCAACACTGATAGCTGTGGTGGGATTTGTGATCTATTGTCAATTCAGAGCCACAGCCCAGGATCTTCATCACATATAAAATTGTCATCATTTTAGTTGACTCATTTACTTGTTAAAGATGGCTGCCCTGAAGGTAACTCTGACAGTTAGATTTAATTTTACAGTGGCCATTAAGTGACCAGATGACTCATTTACAAAGGGCCAATTTGTAATGCAATTAGGGGAGAAATCAGATCCTAGTATTTTAAAACTTTGCATCTTAGATCTGAAGACTAAAATGTAGTTCCTGTGTGTGTGTGTGTGTGTGTGTGTGTGTGTGTGTGTGTGTGTGTTTTGATAAAGAATAGGTATTCCAGTGTGGTCTAGGAGAATTTCCTTTGCCATTTAGAGACATGAAGCTGAATTTTCTGATTCACATTTGTTTGCTTTTTTCATTAGCTAGACAACAGTTTATGGCACCTCCTCATTGTATAAGATGTGGTCAACAACAGCAAAAATGTCCCATCATAGATATCAAGAAAAAAGAATCAGGGAGTCTTCCCACAAGTGGTTTTTTTGCACTGTCTAACTCATGCATGTCATCCTGGTGACAGCTGTGGATGCAGAATTGAGAAAACAATAACAAAGCTTAATGAGATTTGTAAATTATTATAATAAAAAACCCCTTCAAGCACCAAGCTCATTTTTGCAGTCATGTAAAACTCAGTTGCAGAAGGGACTTTGTTTAGAATAAACAACATTTTTCTTCCCCGCAAAGGAACAGAAAATTTAAGAGATCTTTTTACATATGAATTGTTAAAAAAAGCTCTTATAGTTGAATGTGGTAGGCTGAATTTTGGCCCCCCTGAAGATTTTCCACAGCCTAATCCCTGGAACCTGTAAATATATTACCTCACATGGTAAAAAGGACTTTGCAGCTTTGATTAAGTTAAGGATCTAGTGATGGGGAGATTATCCTGGATTATCTTGGTGGACCTGATGTCCCCAGTCACGAGTCTTTATAAGAGGCAAGCAGGACAGAGCTGCTTCTAGATGTGACAAAGGAAGCAGGAGATGGAAAAGATGCCAGGAAGGGGCCACAAGCCAAGAACATAGCTGGTTTCTAGAATCTGGAAAAGACGAGGAAAGATACATGCACCCCAATGTTCATAGCAGTGCTATTTACAATAGCCAACACATGGAAGCCACCTAAATGTCCATCAACAGGTGAATGTATAAAGAAGATGTGGTTCATATATACAATGGGATACTACTCAGCCATAAAAATAGAATGAAATAATGCCATTTGCAGCAACATGGATGGACCTAGAGATTATCGTACTAAGTGAAGTAAGTCAGACAAAGACAAATATCATATGATATCAATTATATATGGAATCTAAAAAGATGATACAAATGAACTTATTTGCAAAACAGAAAGAGACCCAGAGACTTAGAAAGCACACTTATGGTACCAAAGGGGAAAGCAGGGAGGAGGGATAAATTAGGAGTTTGAGATTAACATATACACACTACTATATATAAAATAGATAAACTACAAAGAGCTACTGTATAGCACAGGAAACTCTACTCAGTATTCTGTAATAGCCTAAATGGGAAAAGAATCTGGAAAAGAACAGATATATGTATATGTATAACTGATTCACTTTGCTGTACACCTGAAACTAGCACAACATTGTAAATCAACTGTACTCCAAGAAAGAAAGAAAGAAGGAAAGAGAGAGAGAAAATGGAAGGAAGAAAGAAGGAAGGAAAGAAAGAGAAGACAAGGAAATGGATTCTCCCCTGGAGGCTTCAGATGAACCAGTCCTGTGGACACCTTGATTTTAGCTCTATAACACTCATTTTTGATTTCTGACCTCCAGAAGTGTAAGGGAATAATTTTATTATTTTAAGTCACTGTTTGTGGTAATTTGTTACAGTAGCAATAGGAAACTTGTACACTGAATTAATGCTGTGGCATTTACACAGGAATTTTTGCACCATTTAGTGTACCAAAGTGAAAAACTAAGGGGTAGCACCAATTAATTTTATGCTGATTGCTTGTTTGTGTTATCAGTCACCTTAAGAACAGGGCTTCCTGTTGAGAGCTGAATTGATGCTCAGCTGATTGTTTCCTTAACTAACTCACACATTCAACAAACAGATTTTGAATACCTACTATGTGCTTGGTGAACAAAAGACATGACTCATGCTTTCACATGGAATAGTGGGGACCACAGGGAGCCTGAAATGAATGATTTCACATTAATTTTTATGTTTATATAGTGTACAATTCCATAAGTGTTCAAAATAGGGAAGCTGATTTAGCCTATGGTATTAGAAAATGCTTCCTTGAAGAAATGTTGCTTCATGAAGACATATGAGTAGGTGAGAGAGCCTTTTGGTTATTAAAAAAATTTATAACTTTTTAAAGAGATTTTAAAAGGGGTTTATGGCTTTTAAGAAATACCTGGTTGCAGTGTGGTTTGGAAGGAAACAAGAAATATAGAAATCCCAGTGATGAGCTATTTAATCAGCCTAGGAACAGAAGAGTATATTCTGATAAGATGATGTCAGTGGGGATGAAAAAATTCAAGAGGAATTTAGGATACAGAATGGACAGAAAGGGGAGGGGTGGGTAGGAGGTGAAGAAACACTCGATACATATATCCCTACGTTAAGCAATAAAGAAACATGTCAGCGCCCTGCTTGCTTTGCAACACTTCATACCTGACATATAAATACAAATACAGAATTTTAGACCGAGCATAGATGGAAACAACTATTTAGAAAACTTAAGTCTGTGAGTACCGGAGTGTTAGGAGGAATTGTGCAGAACAGGGTTGGACATGGAGGCGGAGGCCCCTTTGTGAGAGGCCTTGCACGTCATGACAGGGAGCGTGGATCGAATTCCATAGCACAGCATACCATAAAATGGTTTATGAGCAGGAGGAGGGAATTCTCCTTTAGAAGAAATTTCGTGGCAATGAAAACAGACCAGGAGGCTTCCTGTAGAGAGGAACAGCGGCCACGTGAGAGGCACTGTGTATGAGTGAGCGTCGGGTGCTGTAGGTTTGGAGGTAGTCTAGGTGTGCACCTTCAAGAAAGTCTTTGGAGCCCATGTGGAGCTCAGAAGTGGTGGCTGAGGTCTCTCCAAAGGCTTGGCATGTGGGAGAAGGCCCAGGAGATTTGCGGTGTTGAAGACGTGTCTGATAGCAGAGGTGGTAGAGGAATTATATGAGAGTGAGGGAAGACCCTACAATGACTTCCTAATGTCCGAGTGTCCACCTTGGGTTGCATCACCAGCTCAGGTCGATGACACAGGAGGGGTGGTCAATGTAGAAGAGAGGTCATGAGGGAGGATGAAGAGCTAGCTCTTTATCTCATAATATTTAATCTCATAATGTTTAATCTTTATCTCGTGATGTTTTATTTAAGTGGTTTCATGAAGGAAATATATGTCATTAGTAATGTCTTTCCATTTGTGGCATAGGTCAGAGTGAAGATGTGATACTATATCTTTGGAAATAAAGCATGATTTCTAGTGTTGATTTCTGGTGCCTCAGTGTGATATTTTGTCGTGAATTCATAGATACATTTTCAACAGCATTTCTATAATTTCTCAGTTGTTTTCAGGAACTTGGCTCCTATTTGAGACCTTACTTTAAGAGTTATACAGTGATACCTGGAATTAGCTGTATGTTGGACCTGACTTGTACCACCTCATAAAGAATGAATTGGTAAACTTTGAGGAACTTGGTGAGCCAATTGTTAGTAACTGAGCCATTATTAAATTATAATTATTTAAATTATAACTAAGTTATATTAAAAACAAAAGTAGTAAATATTCAAAACTTATCACTTCCTAATTATTTTAATACATTTTACTGCTATCCCAGCTCTGGAGTGATTTATGTCTATTACATCTGTACGTTGGAAATGTAATATAATGATGTGCTACTAACCACGTCTTCTCAACTCCATTACCAGTGATATCACTCTAATAGCTTGAAATCAGTAATGATAGGAGTATTGACATCATGAAAATCAGCAAATGCTACAAATCACAGCTTGATTGATTGTGTTTTTCATTGGGTAAAATTAAGAAAACAATAGAGAGAAAGTTAATAATACACATTAAACTCTAAAAGTGTGCATGCCTCTAGCTATTATGTTGCAAAAAGAAAAAGAAAAAAAAAGGAATCATTCTGCCAGTATTTGAAAATTATTATCCCATTCAACAAAGAATTTGCTCACGTTCTAATAGAATAAATGAAACTCCAACACATCTTTGTTTCACTTTCATCCTAATTATTAACATAAATAAAAATTTGAACCAACATTCATCTTAGAACTGTACTCACTCATCACTTGCAACCAAAGTTCATCTACTGATAAAAACATTTGGCAAAAATCAAAGAAAATATCCTTTGAGAATAAATTGTCTAAATGAGATGTACATAACTGTAACATATATTTTATTATTTGTAAGTTGTGTGATATACAATGTTATATCACTAAACTTTGTGATAAATTTATGTACCATGTATATAGGCAGACATTTTTTTTCTTCGGTATATAGGCAGACAATTTTTTCTTCGGAGAGCTTGCTAAACATTTGCCACCAAACTACTGCCTGGAAATGTATCCACAGAAGATACTGAAAATGCTATTACACAGCTTTAAATTAGAGCATAGGTCTTACTGTAACAATTTCCAGAGTCTTAATTCTCTTTACTACTGATTCTAATCCTTATGATAATGGTTTGAAGTTCTCCAGGAAAGGCATGACTTGGATTCATCTACCCTGATTACAATCTCAAGAGGAAAGAAGTTCTTTCTGTTGTGTAACCATAATCTTGGACTCAGCCTGAATCTGCTGGGAAAAACAGAGAAAGGAGAGCCAGACAGAAACATTGTAATCATGAAGACCCATGTCCCCTGTAGCTGTGGCCCCTAAGAATCATGGGGTAATGAAAAATATGGCAGAGACCAAAGGCATCGAGCAAGCCCAGTGAGCAGATAGCATGAGGATATCCTTACATCCTTTTAGTGTTATTGGTTTACTTGGGTTTTTGACTACATCTGGAGCCAGTTTTGGTAGTTGAATTATCCCAGAGTAATATCTATCTATCTTTGTTTTTAAATTAACTGTTCTAACTTCTCAAGTTGAATGCTTATTTGTTTTCTACTTTGATTTAACACAAAAATGTGTAAAACTATAAATTTTCTTATGAGCAAATTTTTTACCATGTTCCCAAATTATTGATATGTTAATTATAATTGTGGTTAATATATAATGTATCATTTTTTAAAAAAAATTTATTTGTGTCAAAATATTTGTTGCCTCACATAAATGAAAGTTGGCTGGTGGAATGAACTGTATAGTAAGTATCCTGATCATCAACTTCATATTGGTAAGAATACAGATTCTTTCTCTGTGTTCCACCATTTTGTGTCAGTTTCATCTTCAGACTGGCTCTACTCTTTATCACAGCTAGTTGCTTTCTTGTTCACATCCAACAAGATAGATTGAGAGAATTTCTCCTGTCACCGTGACATACAAGTCCTTTCCTCCAGATTGGACCAATATGGCCCCATGACCACTCCTGGGGCAAAAGCATACACCACCAGCTTTTGGTGTGCTCAGACTAATCAGAGTCCATCCTAAATTTGGAAATAGAGTCATTTTTCCGCAAAGCACAAATTTGTGAAGAGATAGAGGAGATACAATAATATTGGGAGGAAGAAGAGGGAAAAAGATGCTGGCTAGGAACCCACCTTGGTCTTTTTCATTACTTTATGCCTTTCATGTTCCTTTATGTAGGTTTTAAATTCATTATTATTGCTATATGAGTGCCTTTTATATTAAGGATAGATACTGAGCTGCAATATATGCTTAATTATTTTCCTTAATTTATTTAATTTAATTATTTTTTGATTTTTTTATCCAAAGTTTACACTTTATACAGCTAGATCTATCAGTTATAATTTCTTCTATTTCATCAATTTGTAGAGGTTTTTTTCATTGATAGATATTTTCTTTATGGATGGTTCCCATAAAAATTCTTTTGGTATGTTATATGTAATGAAGCACACATTTATTTCATTTTCCAACTTGTTAATCAGTGTTCTGTTATCTACTAAGTAGTCCTTCCTTTAGCCACTGAATTTTTTGAATGAGAAGAGAGAGGTGTTTAAAAATTTTTGTATTCAGTGAGGATATCACAAAATAATTTGTGATTTATCATGAAAGATAGTTCAGAATATTGGTATTCAAAGTTGATTTTTCAGCTTTATGTGTAAGGAACCAAAAATATGTAGAACATATTATGTGTGCCCTGTGATTTCTGTATATTACCTTATTTAATATTTACAGCAATTTTGGGAAGCTAGTTATCATTCTTATCTTATGGGTGATGAAACCAAGAGGTTAAATAACTTGTCCAGAGTCTTATAGGAAGGAAGTGAGGTGGTACACCTAAGATGTCAGCAAAAGATGACAGGGCTGTCTTCTGGTGATACACCTAAGGGTACTGAGGCTTCCTTACACAAAAGTCAGCTGACATATTTGTGAAGAGTCTAATATTAAAGCATCTTCTTAAAAATAGTTGTGGAACTTTTTCTTCTACCCATTTCTGCCTCATTCTTTTTTTTGTAGCTGAAAAGTTCTCATTTGGTAAACAATTACTATTTCATTGCATGTCTCCCACCCTACTTCCTGTAAGGTGAGATATCCAAGATAATTTTGGTCTTCAAAATGCACCGAAACAGACTGAGGTTTCAGTGATTCATTACTTCCAAAATCACTGTTCAATCAGCAGTATACATGAATTTTTCCCACCTGAAGTGGCTCAAGAGAGTTTACGCTTTATGGAAGAAAGTATAGCAGAAATGTGATTGTCATAGGCATAGCTTTCACTTTGCTTCTGGGATAGGTACATCCCATCCCATGGAGCAGGTGAATCTAAGCATCTGTAACATGATATTCTAAGAAGATAACAAATTCACTTTTGATATTTCTCTCTCTTTCAATGCAAATATCTGCTATACTCAAATGATATAAGAGACTGTTAAACCTTTTTATAGGTCAGTTGTCTATTGATTCCAAGACAGGGATCACTGATATATGATGCCTTTCCTGGAATTCTAAAAGGCAAGAATTCCATGAAATCAATTTTAGGAGTTAACATGAAGAAAAATTCTCTTTATTAAAGGACCACTATGCTTTTGTCTCTCAAATAATAAATGAAACACACAGAATTGACTGTATTGCTAGTTTTGCTTTGTCTTCAGGAAAAGTTCAGAGCTAAATGTCATGTTAGCTCAGAGTTACTGCATCCGATTTCATGGTTACTATGTTTATTTATACCTATATTTAATGGCTTGGAGTTTTATATGTATAGTTTTTAACTGCCTTATAATAAATAGAGTCTTTCTTATAAGCCAACTCAAATCCAATTTAAGAATCAGGAAAAAAGATGTAAATTACACATTATCAGATATATTCTTCTTCCAAATGTTGGGATTTACCAGACTACCAAAAGGCCAAGCTTTTCAGATTCTGCCTTCTAATTGGTTTGCTTTGAAACAGAATGAAAACCTCTCCAGATGAGTGCCATAGAAATTCAATTAGCTAACATCAGTTTCAACAAGATATCGAAGCAGCTCAGACTATTCAAATGTCTGAGTGTAGAATAACTCCAACCATTTGCTTAGAGCAGAGAAAGGATCTGTAGCAGAGTTTTAAAACCTCTCTTTTATCTCATCTCACTCCCACCAAGCAAAGAAACTTAAAACTAAAACTAAACCAAAATCAATTAAGCAAACCGCACATGTAACATCCAGAATCCCGTCTTTCTCATCGTGACCTTGCTGTGGTCCATTGCAATGATAAACAGCCCTTCATCCAGACTTTCTTAATTGCTGCAACATTCCAGCCACTTCTGCCTGTCCGTGTGCCTAAACCTCTACGAGGATGCAAAACAAACAGACAAAAACAAAAACAACCACTGAAACTTAACAATACTAAGCTACCTCCTCACCAGGCACTCATGATTCTGACTTAGATCACAGGGCACCAACACCTAAATGATAATTAAAACCTTATCTTGAAAATAGACTCAGCATATAAGGACTTCATAGCATAATGGAAATTATTGATATAAATACATTTGGAGATACTTGACACACAATCATAACGTTTGATGGATTTATGACAACAAATGTATCACAACTATTTTATAATTCATCTCTCAATTGAGATTTGTCATCTTGGCTTAGAAATGTGTATCTTTGCTTAGGAACAAATAATTTAAAAAACCATTTGTTCATGGATCTATAACAGAAACCATTGTGTCTCTTAGGCCTTTAAAAAAACATACTATGAGTTTCAAAGCATCCCTTTGCATAACTGACTTTGAGAGCTTCTAACCAGAGAAGTTAATGACTTGACATACCTTCTCCAGAAACAAGAGGTGCCTTCTTGGTTTTCCATTTGGTTGGAGTTCATGCAGTCTGTCAGCTACCTTTCTGGAGAAGGGAGCTATATTTGGAAAAGAGTCAGCAAACCTCAGATTGTAATTGTTTTCCCTGCCAAAAACACAGGGTTCTGCTGAAGTCTTGACAGCTGTGCCTTGTCATGGAGAAAAATCTTCAACAGGGAAACAAAGAAGCATTTATCCTTATCATATATTTTGCTCTAGCAGTATGCATAATCTGTCCATCATTCTGAAAACGGTGTACATAATTTTAAATAACTACAGAAGCAACAATATTAAAGCATTTTTTCTTCCTATTTGGCTTTTTCAAAATCATGAAAAGTGTTTTGCTTGGGGAAAAAGAGAAGATAATTATAGATAGATTGTTTTCCAGTATGTCAGGGCCAAAGTTATAAAAAAGTAGTTTCTCAGTTTTTATAGGCACTTATTCTTATAGATGACACATGGAATTTAGGAGTTTTCATCATTTCTGTAGTTGGTTAAAACGAAAACTCTATGTTATTACAGCTTCAGACTAAAATCTAGAATTATTTGTATGGTTGTTCCTGCTTCAAAAGCAGGAATTTGTAATTTGACAAAATGGTTTTCTGAAAAGACTGATCACAGTTCAAACTCTTTCTCTCAATATAGTGCTAGGGAGAGTAGATAAGAGCATTTTGGAAAATTAGGAATCAGTGGACTCCTGAATTAAAAAATTGACTTGCACAAATTTTTGGAAAAGTGTTCAGAAATCAGAATGTATGTTAAGAGGCAAGAAAAGACACGCTCTTTGAACCCCCCTGCTGAACACCTGTCGCAGTTTCTCTAGTGGATAGAGTTTGAGTGAAGCCGGGATGGTCTCCACCAGAAGCTCAGCTATGCCAGTCATAGTACATCAGGTTCTTCTTCTAAAACTTAAGTAAATCTAACTTCAAATGATAAGAAATGCAAGCTCAGTTCTTTCTTTCTTTCTCCACACTCTAATCATGGGATTGTTACTGGATGTCTTACTTAGAGTCTTACAAAGAAGATCCCTCTGTGCTTTAGACATCACTACCAATGTCCAAGCTACCATGATTCCTTGAAAGTGAGAGGCCTGCTGTGCTGGGAGATGGGTGGGCACACCTGAGAGAGCTGAACGTCCTGGAACCTCAGCCCGGCCTTCACGGGGACCCTCAGTGGATCACATGCTATTTCTTTTCTCTCTGAGTACTTGTGTACCTGAGGACCCTGAGTGGGATTGAAACGATGTTTTTTAAATTGTGGGGAACCCACAATCTTCTCTCATTTTCTCAGTTATGGAAAGTCCCCTTGTTCTCATCTCCTTGTCTTTTTCCTTACTACTACTGGGTGTAATCTCCTCACCGGGGTTACCTTTGAAAACAAAACCCAAACAAACAAAACTAAGGAATCCCGCTGCCCTCATTAGGGTTATTCTACTTTTTCAACCTGTAACATAAACCAATAGAAAAGCGCACATTAAGGAGAGACTGCTTTTCCAGAAGAAAAGGAAGCGGGGGAAACACGAGAGAAAACCAGAAATTCATACCCACGGAATTATCTTTCTATTTATGTGAGTTTGGGCAAGTTATGTAAACTCTCTGTGCCTAGGCTTTCTCATCTGTAAAATGGGATAATAATTGTATCTAAGATGAAGATGAATGTCTGCATTACACTCAGAACCACGCCTAACACATCACACAGTTATTATTAATATTTATGTTCTTGTTTTTGAGACAGTATAACAAAGTGCAGAAGAGCATTGTCTTTTAAGTCAGACTGTCTGAGTTTTTACTCATGAGCCATCTGAATTTGGGCAGATTTACTTGTCACAATGTCAGTTTCTTGTCTGTGTAACGATGGGGATGATAAGTCAGCTTATAGATCTCTGGGAGTGCAAAGTGCTTGGGAAGCTGCCTTGTGTAAAGATTCCAAAAAATCTCTTGATGAATACATCTCCTGGTGTACCAGTCTTAGGCCAAATATGTATATCCTATATCACAATCCAGTGGGTGGGAGTGATATAATCTCATGATATTACATACGTTAGTGAACAAAGAATAATCAGTTAATTTGTTTTAGATGTCTTCTGAATTTGATAAAATGAGTTACGGTAGCAAAAATTTTTTAAAAATTTGAATGGTCCTGAGCTTTCGCTCTCTTGTATTGATCAAAAACACTACCACCACCACCACCAACAGTGGCAATGAATCTAAGGTCTAGGTAGCTCAGAGTCATGGATATAGCTGAAAAATTCTGGGGACAAATGATCAACTTTTAATGAAGGATGTGTTTATTTGAGTGAAATGAGACTATGAGTGATATTTTTTTCAGAACAATTTTTGGATTTTATACCACTGAAAATGTTAACTTTTATTGTAGCTATAAAGTATATTTTGGAATTTTCATACAGTAGAAATTTTAAAGATTTTAAACACCAGTTTTTGCTCTCATCCCCTTTCCTCACCAAGAATAACTCACAATAAATGTAGGAAAACAACAAAATATGAAGAATAATTTTATGGTCTCTGGATTTTACAGAAATCTTTATGAAACAATTAAGCTCCCTGAAAATGAGCCATGGTTCCAAATACATCAGGAATAATGTGAAAATACAGCAAAATCTGAAGTGTCTGAAATGTCTACTGTTACTTTAGTTATTTTTGATATCCCATATGGTCACATCAAGTGTCTTCAATAAAGTATCTGAACCATCAAAGCCAATTTGGCTCATGTGGTAGAGAGAATAAATTCAATTATATACAAGCTGTAGAGCAGCTACTGGAAAAGAGAAGAAAAAGCATTGCCCTAGCAGCAATTACAGGAATTGAATCAGGTTGCTTGCATGATTTCCAAGGAGTAATTCTGAATTGTTTAGGACAAGTTTCATGTAAAAGTATTTCTTATCTACACATGAGAAAGATTAACATACAACATTAAATAAGGGTAACATGTGCACAGGAAAAATCTTGGGATTATTTTTCCTCCTAACATTTTAAGGTAATACTCTGTGTGTATGTGTATGAAAAAAAAAATTGCTAACTTAGCAACTCAAGGAGACTGGCTTTTAAAAAAAATGCCATTTGAAGCAATAAGAATGGACCTAGAGATTATCATACCAAGTGAAGTAAGTCACATAGAGAAATAAAAATATTATATGATATCACTTATATGTGGAATCTAAAAAAAAATGGTACAAATGAACTAACTTACAAAACAGAAACAGACTCACAGACATGGAAAACACACTTATGGTAACCAAAGGGGAAAGGTGGACGAGGGATAAATTAGGAGTTTGGGATTAACAGATACACGCTACTATATATAAAATAGATGAACAAGGACCTACTGTATAGCACGGTGAATATATTCAGTATCTTGTAAAAACCTATAATGGAAAAGAATCTGAAAAGAATATATGTATATATATAACTGAATCACTTTGCTGTACATCTGAAACTAACACACACACACACACAAGGTTCCTGACTTTTATACTTTTTAAAGTTATACTTGACATAACTTCTAAATTCAGTGTTTTTTTATGCAATTTTGTACTACTTAACAGGCTTTTGGCACATATATGACACACCAGGTAAACTGAAAAAAAAATGATCACAATTTAGAAACAATAAAATAAGGGAAAATTTAAAATACTGTTGATAATAATTGCTTTTCAAAACTCAGAGGGGTTATACTGTTTCTAATCTTTCAACCAAAATACCCACTTCTGCTTGATGAGCCATAGCCAGAGTCAAAAGAGGTTCCACTGGTGCGTTTTCACCAGTGAATTCTTTCCACAGTGGCGGCTCGTGCAATCAGGACACCTCAGTGGTGCACAAATAAGTGTATCTGGATCTGCCACAGGTGTTTTGCTCCCTGGGTCAGCGGGTGTCGTTCTGCTGCATGTGTTCTTCATCCTCCTTGGGCCAGCAGGTGGGTGTTCTGTGCTCTCCTTATGAAGATGGCAGAGATGCAAAAAGGGGTTCTTCCCTGGACAAATATACCACACTCCTGCTTGTTTGACCAACACTAGTCCCAGGGTAAAGACGAAAGTCAAGGGCTGAGAATATACCATTTACCCTCCTCTCCTAACAAAGAGGCCACCACAGGGGGCTGGATGCAGAGAGGGGTGAAATCTTGTGGTCAATTATTCAACCTACCACATGTAGTTATTGCTACAAAGTTAGAAATGCTAACTCTCAGAAGGACGTCATTCATGGGAGAAACTGATGAAGCCAAATTTTGGAAACCCTGGATGGATACTTCTGGTTCTAGGCTAAATGACAGACAATGACTATAAGACATCACACCCAGAGCCCTGAATGGTTTTCAGCCTGGAAGATAATAGTAAAATGCTTTGTAAGCCAGACTAATGGATTTGGCTCTGGAAAGCATTCTTCATGCTCTGTAACGCATTTTGAAGTTATTGAAAAATGTGACTAGTAACCAGCCATTGGCTACTTTCACTAATGAGTAATTATTTTCTTTATAGTGCAGTATGCTTACTATATTCTAGTCTCAAAATTATTAATATTTTCTATTCTGAAGTGACAACTTTTAGGTGATTCAGAGGGAATTCATGCTGTGTGTGTGTGTGTGTGTGTGTGTGTGTGTACCCCCTGTTTCATTCCCTCGCTCCCCCAACTTTATGCACACCTTTTCTCTTGATGGCCAACATACCCTACCAGGAAAAAGCAGGATCTCATATCATTGCCTATTTTTTATTTTTTATTGGGCAGCCTGAAAATACATATGCTCAGGGGCACAATCTAATTACAATCACATTTTTCACAATTTCCTTTGAAGTTGAATCAAGATTGGAGGCAACGCCAACTGTTCTCTATGATTAATGGAGTGTGCTAATTGGCATTAAGGAACAGACTTTCTAATTTGAGTAGCTACACTCTTTATGGCGGCTTTCAGAGCTGCTACTCTATTAGTACTGATCAAACATATTTTTTCTTTTTTCTATTCTACATTTTGGTGCACAAAGAAATCGTTAACTAAAGTAAAAAATATCTTTTCTACTGTAACATGAGTTTTCAGCAGCAGAAAAAAAAAAGCCAGCAAGTTTTCTCATACATTTGTACTGTGTATGTGAAGAGATGGTTGAAGCTCTGCCCATCCGTGGCTTTATCCGACTCTAAAATGGAATCTCTCTGGCATGCGTAGGAAATAGTACTTGGTTTTTCAAATTACATGCTCTTGTCATTCTCTGCCATTCAATACTGTCATTTGAGGAAGGAATTCTGCCAATAACTCGCTGATATTAACTAATAGAGATTGTTGGTGAAGTACTTGAAATTTTTCCTTAGTAAAACACTTCCCTGGCTGTGTGTGCATGTGGGTGCATTTAAAGTGGAAGGAAGGCAAATGAAGGTGAAGCTACACGGTTTTAATTTATTTATTAATTTAATTCCATTTAAATGATCAACAAACACAGCATTTTTGATATTTATTTATTTGAACTTAAAAAAAATGACTGAAAGGCTCTTTAAATTCTATAGTGTTTTACAATATTCAGGTTTCACACAACTGATTTCATACAATCCCATAGATACCCTTTTCTCCCCTTACCCCTATATTGCCCCTCCCCCCCCCCCCCCACTGGTAACCACTGGTTTGTTCTCTATATCTGTGAGTGTGCATGTAGCCTTTTTTTAAGAAATAAATTTATGTATTTATTTATTATTGGCTACGTTGCATCTTTGTTGCTGTGCACGGGCTTTCTTTAGTTGTGGAGAGCAAGGGCTGCTCTTAGCTGCAGTTCGCGTGGGCTTCTCATTGTGGTGGCTTCTCTTCTTGTGAAACATGGGCTCTAGGCATGTGGGCTTCAGTAGTTGTGGCACATCAGCTCAGTAGTTGTGGCTTACGGGCTCTAGAGCACAGGCTCAGTAGTTGTGGTGCACAGGCTTAGTTGTTCCTTGGCATGTGGGATCTTCCCAGACCAGGGCTTGAACTCATGTCCCCTGCATTGCCAGGAGGATTCTTAACCACCGTGTCACCAGGGAAGCCCTCCATATAGCACTTTTAAAATGCCAGGCAGTATTCTAAGTGCTTTATAAACATTAACTCATCTAATCCTCATAATACCATGATGAGGTTTATACTTTTATTATTCCTGTTTTTGCAGGTGAGCAGATGGAACCATGGACAGCTCCCCAAACATGCTTTTACACAGAGGAGGTGGGATTCAAGCCAGGCAGTCTGGCTCCAGACTGTCTATGTAAACACATCTTTTTGTTACATAGCATTGTTTTCTAAGTCTTTCCATTTCCAGTGTCTTGATGCATTGAATTGTTCTCATGAAGACAAGATGAGAAGAAAAACTATTGCCTAAAAGTAACCAGTTAGAACAAATTGCTGATGCAGTAGATGAGCAGAAAGCAGTGAAAGCAGATTGGAAAACAATAAGCTTAAATTGATATTATTTGACTGCTCTGGAGTTGAACAGAATGACACTTGACAATTTGGAAAATGGAATAAGAGACTATGTGGTGAAGTCAAGTACCTACTTAAACTTGTTGGTAGTGAAAATTTAAAAGAAAGTTCAATACGTGAATACATGATTCTTATAATTAAAAGGAAAAGCAGGTAACCACAGTTCAAAAGGCTACTTTGTAAATGAGAGTTTATATATATACTTTTAATGCAGAGGATACAAGAAGTGACCCTTTAAATATTTATAGTCTTAATATGTATCTGTAGCTACATTTTTATTTGTTTTTAGATAATTTCACTTAAGGAACTAAATGCTAACTCCCCTTATTCAATATGGCCTTTCTTATGTGTGTTTCAATACACATACAGATGAGATCTGAAAAGATTCCCTTAAGTTGCCTACTAGTTGTCACATATCATGACATGATATAATGTTTCAAATTAATGTAATTAGTTCAAACTGTATTTATAGTTCAAATTATGCATTTAACATGACATAGTTAAACATTTAATAACAGGAAATTCTAAAGATATGAGAATGTGTTGTGTGTATGTGGGGGGATGGGTGTGTATGTGTGGGTGTGTGATAACTTGTAAACTCATTCTCATTGTTTCAGTGTAATTTCCTACACTTGCAGGAAAGTAAGTATACATTAAGATCCTGTTTACACTTCTATTGGAAGTTTCATAGTTTTGGCTTCGTGTATATCACTTTAGCTAAAGCCATCAGTGATCCAGCGAAAAGGAAAAAAATGTTTGATAATGTGCATATTTGTATTTTAGATCAGGAATTCCAATTCATTCAACAAAGTTTTCACACCAAAGCATATGGTCTATCTTTAACGTAGCTTATCATAAAGGATTAGGAGGCTAAGAATGATTGGAAATTTCATTTCATTTCCATGATGGCAAGGGTCTCTTGTTCATCACCATGTCCCCAGGGCTAGAAGGATGCCTGGCACACAGTAGAGGTTCAAAAAATGAATGAATGAATGAATGAATGATGACTGCAAGGATACAGGCTAAAAAAGTTTGCAAATTAAAAAGTATCTTTTATCATCACCCGAATTGTCTGTAAAGTTCACTTATTATAAAGAAAAAAAAATGTTAAGGAATCCTGGGCTTTATCCTGTCACCTTGCAGAGAAGTCCTTTTATTTATTTATTTTTCCTCAAGAAAATGTAGTTCTTATGGTTGGAGACTGAAGCAAACTCCAGGGGCTAAGTAGATTTCCCAATGCCTTAATTCCCTTCACAGAGTTAGGTTTTGCTAAATTAGCTATTAGTCAAGTGCAAAGAGACAAGTTATCAGAAAGATGGAACTCTACAGTCAAGTGCAGTAAAAGAACAAATGGAAATAGAAGTGTATAAGCTGTAGGTTTCTCAGGGGGTTGAAACTTGCCTAACAATTTGTTATGGGGAACTCAGACACAGCACAAATAGCTCTGATCAGAAAAGAACACTTTGTTTTAGGACACTAAAAAAGTGAAAGCAGATAAATTCTAATAAAGAATTTAGCAAAACCCTTCATTGAACATATATGCTCTTTTTAAAAATTTTATTTTATTTTATTTTATTTTATTTATTTATTTTTTTAATTATTTTATTTTATTTTTTTGGGGGGTACACCAGGTTCAATCAACTGTTTTTATACACATATCCCCATATTCCCTCCCTTCCTTTTGACGCCCCCCCCTCGATTCCCCCCCACCCTCCCTGCCCCAGTCCTCTAAGGCATCTTCCATCCTCGAGTTGGACTCCCTTTGTTATACAACAACTTCCCACTGACTATTTTACAGTTGGTAGTATATATATGTCTGTACTACTCTCCCGCTTCTTCTCAGTTTCCCCTTCACCCCCCGCCCCCTCCCATACCTCGAGTTCTCCAGTCCATTCCCTGTATCTGCTTCCCTGTTCTTGTCACTGAGTTCATCAGTACCATTTTTAGATTCCGTATATGTGAGTTAGCATACAATATTTGTCTTTCTCTTTCTGACTTACTTCACTCTGTATGACAGATTGTAGTTCTATCCACCTCATTACATATAGCTCCATCTCATCCCTTTTTATAGCTGAGTAATATTCCATTGTATATATATGCCACATCTTCTGTATCCATTCATTTGTTGATGGGCATTTAGGTTGCTTCCATGTCCTGGCTATTGTAAAGAGTGCTGCAATAAACATTATGGTACAAGTTTCTTTTGGGATTATGGTTTTCTTTGGGTATATGCCCAGGAGTGGGATGACTGGATCATATGGTAGTTCTATTTGTAGTTTTTTAAGGAACCTCCAAATTGTTTTCCATAGTGGCTGTACCAACTTACAGTCCCACCAACAGTGCAGGAGAGTTCCCTTTTCTCCACACCCTCTCCAACATTTGTTGTTTCCAGACTTTGTGATGATGGCCATTCTGATTGGTGTGAGGTGATACCTCATTGTAAAAATTTTATTTTTTAATTGAAGTAGAGTTGACTTACAATGTTGTGTTAGTTTCAGTTGTACAGAAAAGTGATTCAATTATACATATATATATACGTCTATTCTTTTTCAGATTATTTTCCCTTATACGTTACTACAAAATATTGAGTAGAGTTCCCTGTGCTATATAGTACATCCTTATTGTTTATCTATTTTGTATATAGTAGTCTGTATATATTAATCCCAAACTCATAATTTATCCCTCGCCCCTCTCCTTTTATAATCATGTTTATTTTCTGTCTGTGGGTCTATTTCTGTTTTCTATATAAATTCATTTTTATTTTATTTTTTTAGATTCCACTTGTAAGTGATATCATATGATATTTGTCTTTCTCTGACTTACTTCACTTAATATGATAATCTCTAGGTCCATCCGTGTTACTCCAAATGGCATTATTTCATTATTTTTTATGGCTGAGTAATATTCCATTGTGTATACATATCACATCTTCTTTATTATTCAGGTTGCTTCCATGTCTTGACTATTGTGAATAATGCTGATATGAACACAGGAGTGCATGTATCTTTTCAAATTATAGTTTTGTCTAGATATATGCCCAGGAGTGGGATTCCAAGGTCATACGATAACTTTATTTTTAGTTTTTTAAGGAACCTCCATACTGTTCTCCATAGTGGCTGCACCAATCTACATTCCCACCAACATGTATTCTCCCTAAAATGATGATAAAACAAACTTCATCCATAGGTCCTTGCTGACAAGCGCCTATAGAATTTTCAGTCTGTTGGAGACAATTGATGCAATCTGGTAATCTATGCTATGGACTAATTGCCTTTTGGGTTTATCAGAGTTGTTCATGAGGATCAGGTGGAAAACGGTATGTAATGCCTAGAAGGTAATTAAGGTGTCTGCACCTGAATCAATAAGGAGAGATAAAGGAAAGCAGATTAGTTGGTTCAGAAGATAAGTTGAGAGGCTGACAATATCAGGTGTATGGTGAATTATCAAGCAGAGTAATTTTTCTCTTTCTAGTGCAGTATAGTAGGAAGTGGAATTGGTCAATCTTTCATCAAATATTTATTGAGTGCTTATATTCTGCACAGTCCTGTGCACGATCCTAAAGGCAACACAGAGAAATAAAGATCTCCCCAAGTGTACACTATCAAATGCAATTTTTAAAATTTGATGATCTGTCATGCATAAGTTTAAGAACATATACAGCTTCTCCATGGTTTATTTTTGGGGAAAGAGTAGCAGCTATTCTAATTCATATTTTGATAGGAACCAGAAAATCTCTTGATCCTTGGTTAGACACATGGCAGCCCAGAACAAAGCACGTTTTCAGTCTCTTCTGCAGCTTGATGGGGTTATGTCTGTAAGTTCTGATAAGGACAGGTGAACACAAGTGAGATGCATAACCTGTAGAAACTGCGCTTAAAGAGAGGAATTACGTCTTGTTCTCTCCTGTGGGCTGAATTGTAGAGCTGACCTGAGTGTCACAAAGCAGAAGCTGTAAGATGAGGGTGTCAAGGTTCCTTTATAATCCTAGATGGTGACTTTGTGTGAAATAGAAGAAAGACATTCCTCATTGAGGAAGTCTGCTTCCATTTGTGCAAAATTGTTAATAAAAATCTACTATGTCTATGATTTGAATGACATTCTTTAGAATTGTGCAGTGAAGAACCTGTACAACCATATTTAGTAGACCTGCCTGATAATCACCCAGTCAACATAACCGGTCCTGGACTGCAAACACATTTTACAACTTTGTTTGTTTTCCAATTTTTTAGTTTTTTTGGTCATTCAAGGCCAGACCTAATCTTAATTAAGACACCTTTCTCAAGAATGTAAGTTCCCTTGCAGTGAGGAAATTACATTTTCCGTGATGTTTTCCAGTGTCTAGAACAGGGCCAGCCATATAGAAGATGCCAAAATATTTGTTTTATTTGTTGGATGGCTTATTGAAAAAAAAAGAGAGGAAGGAAGAAAGAGAAGAAAGAAAAACAGAGGGAATGAAAGGAAGAAACATTTTTTATTTGCTGAGAGTTTGTGGCTCTGAAATTCTTATATGTAAATCTACTTTCATTAGAATTATACAGAAAATACAATTGTAATTGTAGCTTTAATATCCACCACACTTTGTGTTTAACACCATCATTTTATTTTTTTAGAGTGATTTTTTACATGTGAGCTAATCGTGTTTAAAATAATTTAGAAAAACATTTTGTAAGCCATGGTTTGGCTATCTATGTATATTGAGAAGTCAATCATATAAAATTTAAATTGTGACCATTTTTAAACGGTTGATGAAAGAATTAAAATTCTTTTTGTCAACCACTTAGCATTTGCTATACTTTTCTAAGTTTGATGCTGTGCTGGGCTCTGTGTAAAATATGGAGAGATTGTGTGATTGCCCGTCTCACTGATTCCTTTTTTTAAAAAACTTTTATTGAAGTCTAGTTGATTTACAATGTTTTGTTAGTTACAGGTGTACAGCAAAGTGAATCAATTATACATACATATATATGCATATATATATGTATGTATAACTTATATGTATTCTTTTTCAGATTCTTTCCCATATAGGTTATTACAGAATATTGAATAGAGCTCCCTGTGCTATACAGTAGGTCCTTACTAGTAATCTATTTTATATATAGTAGTGTGTGTATGATAACCCCAACCTTTTTATTATCTCTCTTGTTTATCACTTCCCACCCCAGTGTTCATTGTAGCATTATTTACAATAGCCAAGACATGGAAGCAACCTAAGTGTCCATCAACAGAGGATTGAATAAAGAGGATATGGTATATATACACAATGGAATATTACTCAGCCATAAAAAAGAATGAAATAATGTCACTTGCAGCAACATGGATGGACGTAGAGATTATCATGCTAAGTACAGTAAGTCAGAAGGAGGAGGACAAATAGCGTATGATATCACATATATGTGGAATCAAATAAAAATGATACAAATGAACTTATTTACAAAACAGAAACAGATTCACAGATCTCAAAATCATTGATTCTTTCTATAGGTCCTGAATGAATGGAGAAATCTATGAAGGAGTTTCAAATGCTTGTTTAAAATGCCCAGCTATTTTCCAAAACCACCAGGAAGCATCTCTGATAAGCCCCTGAATCTCCCTGTTTATTTTCATCTGTTTCTCCACTGTTTATTATCATCTGCAGATAACACCCTCCCTTGTTTTTCCAGCACGGTTTCGGACTGTTTTCAAAGATATTTGTCATTTCCCTGAAATTTTGAGACAGGCGTGAAATAAATGTATGGATCAGTTTTTCTTTACATTATCCTATAGACCGGGTCACTGGGATTTGTGTGCTTTTTTCTTTTTTATCCCACACTTCTTCCAATGCAATAACCATAAAAAAAATTTCATTTGTTTCTGCAGTCCTATATATTTTGAAACGTATTTTGTTCTCTCCCTTCTTCAAAACCGTGTCTGACTGTGAACTCCATGCCACCCAGAGATAAGAGGAGAGATGGTCAAAGAAAAGTGCTTGAAAGGCGTGTTTGGTATGGATGAGAGAGTGTGTTTATCCAAGTGCTTAAGTAATAAAGTAGCATCCCTGTGTGTGAAGTTAAAAGTTGGCACAGCTATTTTGAGATTCATACGGAGGCTTTCATTTAATCCCCAGCCAGGCTTGGTAAGATTTACACAAACACATTTTTTAATGTTGATGTGACTCTTCCCAGAGTGTCATCTCAGATGAGTAAATTGGGGACTGGAAGAGTGCCCTGCTGGACTTAAAACTCTAGGTCATAGGGGAGAGCATGTCCCTTTTACATGGGTTTTTCCCGCTGCAGTGCCCTCCCCAAAGCACTGATCGGTAATATGGCCTCTTTAAAAAAAAAAAAAGCTCATGAGTGTTGATATATTCTCCAAAAGGTTGAAACATAGAAAGTTTTTAAGCACTAGAAAATCTGGTTTATTAACAGAATACATCTAGCTGTCCAACAAGACTAGGCAGATTATCCAGGTTTATTTTTTATTACCCAAATAGTCAGAGGTCCCCAACACCATCATAGGTTCAATGATTCTAGAAGGACTCAGAACTCAACATACACTGCTGTGATTTATTATAGCAAAAGGCTGCAAAGCAAAATCAGTGAAGAGGAAACACACAGTATATTCTGAAGCAAACTCTTAATTTTCTTATGAAGCAAACTCTATATCTTCTTAATATTCTGAAGCAGGAGTTGCGTGGAAAAAAATGTAGCAAGATTAGAGGTAACCTACAGTAAATACATATGTATATGTATTTCTGACATCACTCTCTATTAAATCTTTAAAAGATTTACTCATGGGAATTCAAATGGATTCATCGCTTCTGCTTTTCCCTATTTGTTGCTTGAACGTTACTAAAATGGGACAAACTACTGATCACCCATGCAGTAAGGAGGAAGAGACCTCATGTGTGGTAAAGACTCCACTCTAGGCCTGTGCTGAGATAGCTCACTACGCTGAGAAGCGTGTCTTTGCAAGATCGGACAAAGTCCAGAGGAAACCAGGCCCAAGCCTCCAAGGGCTCTTTCCCAGTGGAGTCGCACAGAACGTGCTGAATTCCTCCAGTGGCGGGTGGTGACAACACGTGTGAGATGTCGTCTTCCAGGGAAGCTGCTCAGAGACTCAGAGCCCAGGGTTTTTATTGGTGCTGGTCACATAGCACCCTCTGCTTGGCACATACCTGAATTCCAGACTCCCATGGGAAAAGCAATTATCCCGCACAAACCACATTGTTTGTACAAACCGTTTAGGCTCAGTATACCGCCTTTATCTGTTAGAGAATATGAGAGCACTCTCAAAACCCAAGTTCCCAGGTGCCAGCCCAGGGCTGACCTTGCAAATAGACGTTTCTATGTGTGGAGAGCTATATAGGCTCAGGCCTGGGGTTGAGTCCTTACCACATATGAAATCTCTTTCTCCCTACTGTGTGGGGGATCAATAGTTTGTCTCATTTTAGTAACATCCAAGCAGCAAAGAGGGAAAAGTAGAAGAGATGAATCCGTTTCAATTCCCACGAGTAAATCTTTTGAAGATTTAATAGAGAGTGATATTGGAAATATGTATACATATGTATTTTCTACAGGTTACTGATAGTCTTGCTACATTTTTTTCCCACTCAAGTCCTGCACATTTCATGAGAAAACACTATACTTCAGAATATACTGTACGTTTTTTATTTTATTGAATTGTGTTATTTTTAACTTATTTTTATTGTTGATTTGTTTTCTGATAATTAAACTTTTTATTTTGAGGTAATTGTAGATCCAGAGGAGGTTGTGAGAAATAATACAGGGAGATCATATGTATCCTTCACCCAGTTTCCCCCAGTGATAACATTTTGCAGAACAACAGTAAAATATCACAACCAGGAAGACAACTGGGTACAATCCATAGAATTGATTCAGATTTCATTCGTCTTACATGTATGTAAGTGTGTGTATGTCTCTTTTGGTTCTATGCAATTTTATCACATGTGTACATTCTCATAACTACCACCACCATCATCAAGATAGACAATAGTTTCATCTCTATAATGATTTCTTAACACTGTCTTTTTAAAACCTCACCTACCTTCCTCCTCACCCACCTGCCTTCCACCTTCCCACTCCCAAAACCCTGGTGAACACTAGTCTTTTCTGTATATTTATAATTGTGCTATTTTAACAATGTTGCACAAATGGAATCATACCGTATGTAACCTTTGGGGTTAGGTTTTTTTTTTTTTAACTCAAATAATTCCCTTGAGATTTTTCCAAGTTGCACATACCAATTGTCCATCCTGAGTAGTATTCCATGATGTGCATGTACCTTAGTTCATTGAACTATTGACCTATAGACAGACATTTGGGTAGTTTCCAGTTTGGGGCTATTACAAATAAAGCTGTTATGAATAATCACAAGCTTTTGCATGAGAATAAATTTTCATTTTTCTGCAATAAATGCCCAAGAGTGCAGTTGCTGAGTTTTATGGTAATTACATGCTTATTTTTATAAGAAACTAGCAACTCAAAATGGATTAAAGACCTAAATGTAAGGCCAGACACTATAAAACTCCTAGAGGAAAACATAGGAAGAACACTCTTTGACACAGATCACAGCAAATCTTTTTTGACGCACTTCCTAGAGTAATGGAAATAAGAACAAAAATAAACAATGGGACCTAATGAAATGTAAAAGCTTTTGAACAGCAAAGGAAACTGTAAACAAGTCAAAAAGACAACCCTCAGAATGGGAGAAAATATATTTGCAAATGAATCAACAGACAAAGGAGTAATCTCCAAAACATAGAAACAGTTCCTGCAGCTCAATATCAAAAAAACAAACAACCCAATCAAAAAATGGGAAGAAGACCTAAATAGGTATTTCTCCAAAGAAGACATACAGATGGCCAAGAGGCACATGAAAAGCTGTTCAACATCACTATTAGAGAAATGCAAATCAAAACTACAATGAGGTATCACCTCACACCGGTTAGAATGGGTGTCATCAGAAAATCTACAAACAGTAAATGCTGGAGAGGGTGTGGAGGAAAGGGAACCCTCTTGCACTATTGGTGGGAATGTAAATTGATACAGTTACTATGGAGAACAGCATGAAGGTTCCTTTAAAAACTAAAAATGGAATTACCATGTGACCCAGCAATCCCACTCCTGGGCATATACCCAGAGAACACCATAATTCAAAAAGACACATGCACCCCTATGTTCATGGCAGCACTATTTACAATAGCCAGGTCATGGAAGCAACCTAAATGTCCATCAACACATGAATGGATAAGGAAGATGTAGTACATATATACAATGGAATATTACTCAGCCATAAAAAGCAATGAAATTGGGACATTTGTAGAGACATGGATGGACCTAGAGACTGTCATACAAAGTGAAGTAAGTCAGAAAGAGAAAACAAATATTGTGTGTTAATGCATATATGTGGAATCTAGAAAAATGGTACAGATCAACTGGTTTGCAAGTCAGAAATAGAGACATGGATGTAGAGAACAAACATACGGACACCAAGTGGGAAAAAAGCAGGGTGGGGGTGGATTGGGGTGTGATGCATTAGAAGATTGGGATTGCCATATACACATTACTAATAAGAAAAAAAATCGGATTGTACACTTTAAATATATGCAGTTTATTGTATGTCAATTATATCTCAATAGTTCTAAAAAAAAAAAAAGAAAGAAAGAAAGAAAAGAAACTACCAAACTGTTATCTGGAATGGTTGTACCATTTAGCCTTCTCACCAGAAAAGTTTGAGAGAGAGAGTTTTTCCACATCCTCACAAACATTTATTGTTGTTACTTTTTTAAATTTCAGCCATTCTGATGTGCAGTATTACCTTATTTTGGTTTTAATTTTAATTTCCCTAAAGTCTAATAACGTTGAGCATCTTTTCATATGTTTATCTGTTATCTGCATATCATCTTCGGTGAAATGTCTATTGCTCGTTTTCTAACTGATTTCTTTTTTTGTTGAGTTTGAGAATTCCTTATATAGTCTAGATGCTAGTTCTTTTTCAGATATTTTCAAATCCATTTCCCAGTCTGTAGCTTGCTTTTGTCTTTTCATCCTCTTAACAGAATGTTTCACAGAACAAAAGTTTTAAATTTTGATGCCCAATTTGTCAATGTTTTCTTTTGTGTCAAATCTAAGAATGCTTAGCCCTAGGTCCTGAAGATTTCTTTCCAGTTTTTTTTTTTTTTTTCCTAAAAGTTTTATATGTTATGTATTTAAACTAACTGCCTGGAGTGACAATGTTTAGCAAAACACCACCTCAGAATTTCTTTGTGAATGGTGACACACTAGATGTGTTTTGTCACTGTATAATTGTCGAGTTTGTGTGAACACAACTTATTTATTCTGTTCTAGGATACAGGATGCTGTTAATGTTAAGTGAGAGGTAGTAAACTGGGAAAGAAATGAACTTCATTTTTTTTGTTAAACTATTGCACCTTGAATTAAATTTTATTACTCCCCTCCCCCCAACCTGTTTCCTTCATTGATCTGAATAACAAACAATTTCAAACAAAACACAGGAAATATAGTGAAAAATAGGAATGTTCTTTTTTTTCCTGGAAACTTCAAACTAAAAATATTTAGTATTTAATATTTAATATTTTAGTAGTAGAAAGATCATTTCATCTGTAAAATTATATCTTTTTTTTTTTATTGGCTGTGTTGGGTCTTTGTTGCTGCGTGTGGGATTTCTCTAGTTGCGGTGAGCAGGGCCTACTCTTTGTTGAGGTGCACAGGCCTCTCACTGTGGTGGCTTCTCTTGTTGCAGAGCATGGGCTCTAGGCAGGTGGGCTTCAGTAGTTCTGGCATGCTGGCTCAGTAGTTGTGGCGCATGGGCTTAGTTGCTCTGTGGCATGTGGGATCTTCCCAGACCAGGGATTGAACCTGTGTCTCCTGCACTGGCAGGCGGATTCTTAACCATTGTCCCACCAGGAAAGGCCCTAGAATTATATCTTAAAAGTATTTTGAGAGTGCTTATTCAGAGATGTCTCAGGAAGGAAAAATTCTCATTTTTATTTTAAATAAAAATACAGGATAACACTTGACTATCATTGTGGCTTTTTTCCAGGCTGCACTTTATCTCCCATTTTGTTCAACTTTAACAAGATCAAGGACATCTACAAACTCAATCCCCTAGGAATGTCTGATTCTAGATGTTTTTATTTTGCTTGAATTTTTCTTGACACAGAAAAGCATACCGTAAAATTTGGCTTTTAGCTTGCAATAGCTTTCTTTCCGTTTTTGCTGCATATTAGAATATGGTTTCCTTCCTGAGAGCTAACCAAGGTTTTTTAATCTCTCTCAGAAGAAAAAAGTCCCCCTGTTTATTTGGTAATTTTTAATTTTTTGCTTATGGTTTTTTATTTTTTTAAATTATTTGAATCCTTATATAGTTGATTTACAATGTTGTGCTAGTTTCTGCTGTACAGCTGTGATTAGATTATACACATACATGCATTCTTTTTCAGATTCTTTTCTATGATGGTTTATCACAGGATATTGAGTATAGTTCCCTGTGGTATATGGTAGGACCTTGTTGTTTATTCATTCTATGCATAATTGTTTGTACCTGTTAATCCCAACTGATCCCTGCCTCCCCCTCCCCCCCCCGTCCCCCTCCCCATGAAATTCCCCCTTTTTAAATTGTAGAAGTTGAATTGCAGGGAAAGTTTTCCATGCTTGTGAATCTGAAGTCAGGGAATATCTCCAAATACATCAAACTGTTCAAAATGAACTAATTGCCTCTAGATGGCAGACTACCATTATTTATTCTCAGTTTTAGGACAATTCCTGTTTTTTAGTCACCAGGTACCACAGGTGCCTGTCCCCATTCCAAAAACTATTCAATTTCCCATCTTTTTAATTTTTTTTTGTTGTTGTTGTTTGTACTCTGAAGTTGCCTTAGACTTTGGCTAGTTTGTTTTGATTCACATTCATGTTAACATGCCTCAATGTTCAGACATTCTATGCAGATTGTTTGCAAATATACTATTGTTTCCACCCTAATAAATTTGACATACATGTAAATATACTCTGAAATCTTTCACTGGCATTTATGTGCTGAATCTGCCTAATAGCATCACTCATATAAATAAAATGTAAGTATATAAATAGAAAACAAGTTTATATCATGACATTTCTCAACTGAGTGTTACATAAGCAAAATATTAACTTCCTTTCTATCTAAACTTCATTTTTATGCCATATATAATTTTTCTTTAACCTACCATTTATATGAAGGGGGTATAAATTTGAATGTCAAAAACAATGACAGGTCATTCAGTGTATGTCCAATCATTTCCTCATGCATTAATTCTCTACCAGAAAGGAAAGTGAAAGCTCTCTTCAGTGGGACCACAGACTTTTAATATTTGCTTCCCAGCCCTTTTAAAAATCAACTTTATTTCACAATAACATTTGAAGAAAGATATTAATTTTTACTTATGTTTTAAGTGTTACAGGATTTTAAGGTAGCATTTAGAACTTAAATTGATTTTATGACTTACTATGCCATTTTGAAATACAATTTTAGCTGATGTAAAATTTCAGGTTGGCTTATTTTTAGTGATTGTAACAAAGTCAGAATACATTAGCAGTAGTATAATATAATATTTGCATTGTATCATAAGAAAAATTTTGGAAATATTACTCTCTCTAGACTTAAGGTATTTTATGAGCCCAGATATAATGGAATCATGTCTAGTAAACACATTTCAGTTGAAGAGCCACCTCCTTGAGGCTATGTCAGTCACAGAATGGGATGGAAAAACAAGCTTTCCTAGGTGCTTGATGCTTTTAGTCACTGGGCCAAAATAAATTAAACTTGAGAATGATGATAAAATGTGGTAGGAATTTTCTACCTTTAAAGCACTCTTTATCATTATTTCCAACCCAGAGATTCTATGTGAGTCCCAATGAATCTCTGTATTTCTCCTCAGAACTCCTGACTATTGATTAAATAGGATGTCATGTCAATATTTTCCTGTTTTTTCTTTTTTATAAAATTAATGAGCTTGACAAAACGCTTGCTAACCACATATCCGACAAAGAACTTGTAAGGACTTCCCTAGTGGTCCAGTGATTAAGACTTTGTGCTTCCATCGCTGGGGGCACGGGTTTGATTTCTGGTCAGGAAACTAAAGATTCCTTATGCTGCACCATGCATGGTGCAGCCAAAAAAACCCCAGAAACAAAGAAACAAAAACCTCCAAAAAACAAAACAAAAAAACCTTTGTACCTAGAATACGTGAAGAACTCTGAAGACCCAGCATTAAAAATACAAACTGTTCAATCAGAAACTGGGCAACAGACATTTCACTGAAGAAGCTCTACAGATGGAAAATCATCACATGAAAAAATGCAGAGTCATTAAACATTAGAAAAATAAAAATTAAAACCGCAATGAAATATCATTGTACCCCTATCAGAATGGCTAAAATGCAAAACAGTGACAACCCCAAATGCTGCTGAAGAGGTAGATAAACTGAATCACCTACAGTCTGCTGGTAAAAATGTATACAGTACAGTCATTATGGAAAATATTTTGGCAGTTTCTTATAAAAGTAAAGATGCAATTGCCATGTGATGTAATAATTTCACTCTTGGATATTCACTCTAGAGAAAGGAAAACCTATGTTCCAACAAAAACTCGCACACGGATGTTTTAGCAGTTTTATTTGTAATGGCCAAATGTCTGTCTATGGGTGAAGAGATCAGCAAACTGTGGTATATCCACACTGTGGAATATTATGCAGCAATGAAAAAGAACCAACTATTGATGCAGAGAACAACCTGGATGACTCACCAGAGAATTATGCTGAGTAAGAATGTAAAAGGTCAGATACTGTGTGACTCCATGTACAGAACATTCTTGTGGGAAGACATTCGGGAACCTTTCTGAAACCTTGAAAATGTTAAAGTATGTGGGCCCAGTGATGGGATTCAGAATGTCCTGCTTGAGCAGTGGAGGAGCTGAGGGTGCGGGGCGTGGAGATTAATATCACCCTGTTTGGCCCTGAAGGATGGCTGGTTAGCCAAAGACGGGTAAGATTCCTCAGAGGAGGAACAACCTAAGACAGGCACAGCCGCAGAGGGGCCAACAGGGGTGGTGCATAGAGCCTTCCTTATATCACCCTGTTTGGCCCTGGAGGATGACTGGTTAGCCAGAGACGGGTAAGATTCCTCAAGGGAGGAACAACCTAAGACAGGCACAGTTGCAGAGGGGCCAACAGGGGTGGGGCACTGACCCCCAATATCTGAGAGAGGTCTCCTGCCCCCAGGGCTGTTTTGCTCTCCATGCCCAGCTCAAATCCACACCTGCTCAACTCGGACCCAGGAAGCAAACAAAGATAATTGCCTCAGTCATGTGAGGCCTTTGATTGTTTATGAGTGTAACCTGAGAATGTTAGCCCAGGAACTCAATAAAAGCAACCTGGGATGAGTCAGCAGGGCTCTTGATCGGAGAGGTCTTGAGCCCCCCGTCCCACTTTTCTCTTCAGTCTGTGTCTGTGTCTTCTTCAAGCTTGCGGCACCTGTCACTCACCTCGAGTCGTCGAGCTGGTCTCGGCACATTCTAAAAATAAGAAAATCACAGCGATGGAAGACAGATTGCTGCTCAAGGAGTTAGGAATGGGGTTGCGGGTGGAATTATAAAGAAGCTCCATGTGAGCCTTGTGGTGATGGATCTGTTCTGTATCTTGACTGTGGTGGTTGTTCCATGAATCTGCACATTTGACAGTATTACATGGAAACACACACATGCACACACAAACATGCATGCCTGCAAAACTGTTGAAATTTGAATAAATTCTATGGATTTTATCAAGGTCAACTTCCAGGTTTTGAAATTTAGTGTGGTTATAGAAAATGCTAACATTGAGGCAGGCTGGAAACAAAGAGTTCATAGGATATTTCTGAACATTTTTGCAACTTCTTATGAATACATAATTATCTCAAAATAAAAAGTTAAAAAAAACTGATGTGCCTATTTCTCCCTGGAGATTATGCTACGCTAACCTCCCAGAGATTAAACTCATTTCTATTTTGAAGCTATTTTTATTGTTATGATAATTATATCAAAAGAAACACACTTATTAGATACAAAAGTGTTACATGCAAAAAAGTTTTGTTTAAATAATTTTCTTCAAGAATTTGTACTCTTCTTAAGCCTTTTGATGTGTTAAATAGTCTATGACAATTTTCACTTAATAGCTTCTTAGGATACTGTTTCCATGTCATATGTGAGGTGTAGCCTTTAATTTTTTCTTTTCCATTGGATCTAGAATGTTATTTGGGTCCTGCTCCTAAGAATACCTCAAGATAGTATAAAGCAAAAATGAAGAAACATGACAACTTGCATAAAGATTTTATGATCCTGGCAGAATTCTTAGTGCATCCTTTGTGGAAAGGTTAACTCTACTTCAAAATAAATTTCTCATATAATACCACTGGTATTGCTAGAAATTTCCTAAACAAGTTTCTAACAAAATATAAATGGTTTACCTAAAAAAATTGTCTAATTCCCTAAGACTGACTTTGAATCACACACAGTATCATGGCAACAGTAAAATTGTGGGTTTGCAAAATCATCATTTATTTTAGAAAGCATTAAACTTCAACATTTTCACACTTATCTCGAATGAATCTCCTTTGAGAATGGTCTTCCTGAATTAAGGAGGTATTTCTGGGCCAAATTCACCAATTTGGAAGCAATTAAAAATCTTTCACCTATTTACAGACCTCTCCAGGTTTCCTCAGCTTTCATTTTATTCTTTCTATCTCTCGTATCTCTCTATCCCGAGAGGCTTTGGGCTAAGCCCAGACTTTCTGACAGATGACTGATCTCTTAATAGATCAAATCTTCTCCTCCCTGCTCAGAGTATGAGCCACTGTATATGTGACCCAGAGGTAAGCAGTCAGAATTAGACCCGAGTGGCATTTATTAAGCGTCCTCCTGTAGTGTGTGAGAGGCCGGGCTGGAAGGGTTGGGCTGGGGTGTTTGGGTAGGGAGAGTAAAACGGCTAAAATGTGTACCAAAATGGACAGACTATTTAGTACATCATACCATACATTAGGCCGGACACTGAAATTTCTCCATGTTAATTTATAAGTTTATTTATTTACTTATTTATATTTTATTGGCTATGTTGGGTTTTCATTGCTGCAAACGGGCTTTCTCTAGTTGCAGGGAGTGGAGGCTACTCTTCACTGTGGTGCGCGGACTCCTTATTGTGATGGCCTCTCTTGTTGCAGAGCACAGGCTCTAGGCGTGTGGGCTTCAGTAGTTGTGGCACATGGGCTCAATAGTTGTGGCTCACGGGCTCAATAGTTGTGGCTCATGGGCTTCATTGCTCCTTGGCATGTGGGATCTTCCTGGGGCAGGGATCGAACCTATGTCCCTTGCATTGGCAGGCAGATTCTTAACCACTGAGCCACCTAGGAAGTCCCTCCATGTTAATTTAGAAACAAATCTATAATTTAAAAACTTTAAACACCATGGCAAACTTATTGGGTTTAGCATCAGAAGATCTGGGTTAGAGTACTGACATTCTAGTGTTCCAGCCTTGTGATCTTGAATGAATTAATCCCTTGTTCTTCAGTGATCTCATGTGTAAAGTGAGGCTTATAATACGGTCCTAAAATGGTATTCAGAGGAATAATAAGTTAATGTATATGTGAAATAAATCTTCAAAATATTAGTCTATTTAAATATGTTATGACTAGCAATCATTATAATGTAGCTAAGGTAAGCAAATTTATGTGTGTGTGTGCATATGTGTAAATTTGCTTCATAAAGGCTGAGGGGAACTCTTTTAAACCAATATGTATCTATAATCCATCACATAGAAGGTACTTATAAATATCTTTAAAATAATATATATGTATATGTATATACACATATTAAATGAATGGATGAATGCACTTCAAGGAAAAAGAATGCTCAAATCTAAAGATTTCATTTAATCTAATTTAATTGGTATCAAGATAAGAAGAAACACAGGAACTTTTAGAGCAGGAGCTGAATTACAGTATCTCCTAGTGAAATGAAATACTTTCAGAAATGATGGTAAGTGTTTTCTAACAGTTTCATTTTACTGGTACTGGCATAGCTATGAGCATCAATCACAACATTCTTCTGCTCATAAACCTTAAGTAATTCCTACTGGTTAGAAAATAAAATCCAATTCTTTAGCCTGGTGCTAACCTTTTCAGACTAATTTTTCCATATTACCATCTGTCTCTTTTGGATATTCCCTATATATTGCCCAAATACCCCCTTTCCCTCCTCTCTAGTCTCTTTGCCTGTATCCAGGCTGGATCCTCATTTTGGAAAGCCCTTCGGTTTATTTCTATAGGATTGGATCTCACCCATCTGTCTTGAAGGCCACTGTCTCTGTGAAGCCTGTGCAGATATTCTCAGTTAAAGGTAACCTCTTCCTGCCCAAATATCCACTTCATGTTTGTCCTCTTGAAACCCTTGTCTCTTCTGAGCTGAGATGGTAAACTTTTTGACAGCAGACTCTATGTATGATTTGCCTTTGTATCGTCAAGATTGCCTACATTGTAAATACACATCAATTATTTGTCTATTGAACAAATTTAATACATACACATTTTAATGAGTCTGCTTGTAAATGTCTTGCATTTATGAGTAACTGTTATTTGCAATACGGAATATATAGGTGTCCATGATTTTAACTTACTTATCATATTACAATTAATTGATTTTGGCAAAAGTGCGAAGTAGTTCTTTTGGGAAATGATAGTCTTGTCTACAAATGATGTTGGAAAAATTGGATACCATATGCAAAGAAAAAGAAAAGAAAACAACAAAAAAGGAAATTTGTATTCTTAACTCATCAATAACAAACATTAACACATAATGGATCACATACTTAAACGTAAGCACTAAAAGTATAAAACACATGAGAAAATCTTTGTAATCTTTAGTTATACAAAGAGATTTTAGATATGATATCAAAAGCATAATCTATAAGAGTAAAATGATACGTTGGACTTCATCTAAATTAAAAAGTAAAGTTTTGCTCTTAAAAAGACACTAGTAAGAAAGTAGAAAAGAAAAGCCAGAGAATTCAAGAAAGTGTATCTTGGATATATTGGTATACCTTCAGTATATCTGATAAAGAACTTGTATCTGCAATATAAGAAAAACTCTTACAATTCAATAAGAAGAAAAACAATCCAAGTAAAATATGGACACCTGTTTTGAATAGGCATTTCAACATATGGGTAGCAAATAAGCACATGAAAATATGTTCAACACTGCTAGTCATTAGAGGAAAAAAAAGCCAAAATGACATATACACTGTACCCTATTAAAGTGACTAAAATTAAAAAGAGAATACCAAGTGATGTCAAGAATATGGAAAAACTAAAATATTGATATATCATCATGGGAATGAAATATAATGGAGCTACTTTGGAAAGCAGTTTTATCATATCTTAAAGATGTTAACTATATGCTTGCCACGTTACCTAGCATTTTACTTCTAGGTATTTACCTAATAAAAATGAAAACTAATATCCACACAAAGACATCACTATGAATGATGATATAGCATTGCTCAAAGTAGCTCCAAACTGAAAACAAACCAAATGTCCATATCCAGTTGATGAATAAACAAAATGAGGCATATCCTTACATGGAAATATTATTTGCAATTAAAAGGAACAAAATATTGTTGCATGTACATTTATAAACCTCAAAACATCCTAAGTGAAAGAATACACATGAAATGGTTCACTATGGTATGTGAAGTTTCTAGATAAGATAAAACCATAGAGACAGAAAGTAGATCAATGGTGGCCTGGTTCTGGGAACGAATACTGCTTCCAAATGGACGTGCTAGAACTTTGGGAGGTAATGGAAATGTTTCAAAGCTGAATGGGAGTGTTGTTTGTAAAACTATATCTATTTACTAAAATTCTTTGACTGGCACACTGGTAGTGCGAGAATTTTATGGCTTGTAAATTATACTTTAGTAAAGCTGAATGGGGGTGGGATTTTATTTAGGTTTTGATATCAGGAAAAGTACCCATAGAAATAGCATTTAAGCTTAGACCTGGAATAGGGATTAAGAAAGGCAAAGAGTATTCTAGGTAGGAAAGAGAAAGGACCTTTCAAGTGACCAATGAAAGGTCATGGTGCCCAGAGGTTGGTGACAGAAAGCATGAGTGATGAGGGAAGACACTGGGGAATTAAATAGAAACAGTCACATAGAGCATTCAGAAAGCACTAAATCACTACTCGTTGAGTGAATGAGTAAATGAGTGAACGATGTAAGGACTGGAAACTTCTGTGATAAGAACTCACAATCTCTCAAAACCATTATGATTTGAACTATTACCTTGTTAGAAATATGTGTTCTTCCTTCTGTTGATTCCAAATCTGCTTTCCTACAGATGACATCTACCCATCCTGCTGTTATCAGTCTGGGGCTGTGGTACAGATGCCCGGCCCTTCAAATGTTTGTATAAAACTAACATGCCATTTTATATATTCTCCAGGGCATAGCCTAATTCCCTTGACTGTTTTTCACCTGACTTGTTTTACAGATCCTTTACTATTGGATTGATGGTAACTTGGATGTGTTCTCTCCTCCTGTTCAAACATGATCCAGAGGACGGAGAGCATTTTGCATGTAGACTTGGAGGCATTCGTGATAGAGAAGCTCCATCCCCTCCCTTTAGTTACTGCCGGGTATTAATAGGGCTCAGGACCAGAGTAACTTTGTAATAACTACAATGTGAAGCTGACTAAAATGGTGTTTAGTGTCCAATAAATTCTTTTTCTTTCCAACATATGCTGCTGCAACTCAATTACTTTTTCTCTCAAGTTATGATCATAAAATTAAATGTCAAAACCTTATTTTTTTACAATTTTTAAAATTGAAGCATAGTTGATATACAATGTAATATAAGTTTTACAGGTGTATGATATAGTGGTTCATACTTTTTAAAGGTTACACTCCATGTAGAGGTATTATAAAATATTGGCTATGTTCCCCATGTTGTACAATATCTTCAGCTTATTTTATACCTAATAGTTTGTACTCTTACCCCTACCCCTATCTTGCCCCTTCTTCCTTCCCTCTCTTCACTGGTAACTACTAATTTGTTCTCTATATCTGTGAAACTTCTTTTTTGTTATATTCATTAGTTTGTTGTTGGTAGGAATGTAAATTGGTGCAGTCACTGTGGAAAAGAGCATGGAGGTTTCTCAAAAAACTAAAAATAGAATTATCATATGACCAGGCAATTCTACTCCTTGTATCTGAAAAAAAAAACAAAAACAAAAACACTAATTCTAAAAGAGACATGCACCCCAATGTTCATAGCAGCACTATTTACAATTGCCAAGGTATGGAAGCAACCTATGTACATCAACAGATGAATGGATAAAGAAGATGTGGTGCATATATACAATAGACTATGACTCAGCCATAAAAAAGAATGAAATTTTGTTATTTTCAGCAACTTGGATGGACATGGAAGGCATTATGCTAAGTAAAATAAGTCAGACAGAGAAAGACATATACTGTATGATCTTACTTATATGTGGACTCTATTATTTTTTATAAAGACTTGTTTCCTATATCCAGAATGAAATCCTTTTGGATTCTAATTCATTCACAGAATATTTGTCAAGCATCTATATTAGGCACATGTGGTCAACAAGGAGATGTGTGCTGGTCATCAAAAAGCTCATGTTGTAGGGGCTTTACGTTGCTCTAAAATATAATCAGATTATCATTTTTTTCTAGCTTTATCCAGCCCTTTAAAAGTAAAGAGGTCAAGGTTAAGGGTGGCACATTTCTGGAAACTTTTCACAAAACTGACTTGAAGACATTGGTAAGTACTATGTCATTCAACTAGCACAATAATTATTCTTGAACTTTCAAATTCAGGCTGAATTCCAGATACATTATGACTTCCATCTTTCCCTGTGCCACCCCTGCAGTTGCCTTAAGGATGAAATGAATTTAATGTATCTTTATGAGATAGAAGATCCTAGGTAGTACATCTTCCTCTTCTAGGATATCTCTCACATTCCCTGGAACCCTAATTGGCTTGAAATAGCAATAGAAGTAGTTGTAGTTGTAGTTGTAGTATGGGTAAAAGTAACAGCTAGTATTCACTTATCAATGACTAGCTTTCATACTCAGTATCGAATGTTTAAATAAGTTATTTCATTTACTCTTTATAATAGCTAAATGATGTAGGTCAGGTATTATCCTTGTTTCATGTACAAGGAAGCAGAATCATTACAGCATTAAGGAACTTGCCTAAAACCACACTACTAATAAGGGCTGCAGGCATTCCCTGGCATCCTTACCTGTCACATTATACTACCCTGCTTGAAAATCAGAACCATTGCATCTCTTGTCTAACGTGATGCCCCAATGCCTGCCTGTGGGTTACTTTAGGAGGACAAAATCATTAGTGAGTCAGGAATTTTCAAAGATGGCTGCATATAGAGGAATGAGGACTCTAAGGTCTATGCTCACTGCTGTACCTTGCCTTTGTGCAAGTTTTGGTCTGTGTGGTAACATATTCCCCATTTT
The DNA here is from genome assembly GCF_030028045.1 of Hippopotamus amphibius kiboko. Taxonomy (NCBI): domain Eukaryota; kingdom Metazoa; phylum Chordata; class Mammalia; order Artiodactyla; family Hippopotamidae; genus Hippopotamus; species Hippopotamus amphibius. The sequence goes on from NC_080188.1 coordinate 89,916,623, forward strand.
GCACATTAGGCTAGAGGACCTGTAGTCTAATCTCACTTTGTGTAAGTGAGATATGAGCTGAGTAAAGTTAATTTCCCAATCTTCTAGATTTCATGGCCTCATCAATCTTTCTGTTAATTTCCAGTGATCTTACCCTCTCAGGATCATCTTGTCCTGGTTCCCTTCCACCCATGGGAAATCCAGTTCCCTTTTTGACTTCCCACAAAAAAAAATTGTATTTGTTCAAAGCATTTTGAGTTGAAGAGGTTTACTGAATGTGTTTTGAGAAAGTGTTTACATGTTGCAGAGAAAACAAATTGAAATGGAATGGTAGATATGACTAGGTATGAAATTCCACAAAATGAGTGAAGTTTCATCAGCTCTTACTTGCTCATGTTTCTTTCAAAGATCTGCTCCTATTTTAAAATTTGAAATTTGGGGTTCTTTTTTTCTTAATGAGGACCACCAGAATTGTGTAAGCTTATCCCTACAAAACTTACATCAGCTTCTGGTCATTGTTATTAGTTAATTTCTTTCAGCTGCCCTTCTGCATGGTGTTTTCTCAGCCTGTACTCCCCAATTTCCCCAGTCTCTCTCCATCTCTAAGTTCTTTCCTTTCCTCCTATTTTCTTCCTTTTCTCATATAAACAAAAATATTCTATTTGTTTCATTTTGGATAAATTTAGTTCTCTTCTTCAATGTTTTGGTGTTCCAAGAGGACATTGCCCCAAGTAGGCTATTTTTCTAAAGGATAGATCACACAAGGAAAGGAATTCTCTTGTCAACTCTTAAGATAAAAAAATTTTTTTTCTCTACCTTATTACATCAGATTTTACCTCCATCCTCTTTCAGCGTTGATTCTAGACTCTCCAACTTATTTCCAACTTATGAAAATATTTGTCTTTGATCCAAACAGATCTATTTCTTATGAAAAAGGTGTACACATCTATTGCTATATTCTAATTTGAAGCCACATTTTTGCCTTCTTAAGTGAAACCTATAACTTTGTATCAATTCTCTTTTTTATAATTCCAAATCCATTTTGGTACTTATGGATGGGTGTTTAGGGTTAAAAGTACTATTTCCATTTCTTCACAAATTCAGTTCACATATGAATCACTTCTTATAGTCGAAGCACCCAATCTGTTTTCCTCGAGTCAGTGTTACCGGGATAGACTAGAAGGAGGTCCCTTAACATTTTTTGGATCCTGTAGATCACTTTTACAATGTGATGAATTCTGTGGGCTATGTCCTTAAATATACACATATGTAACTTTTTTTCTACAACATCAGAGTAGGTTTTACCTACTCTTTGACGCCCACCCATGAAATCCCAGGCCCATGGATACCAGATTAAGTATCCTCGTAATACAATTACTATAACCCAGAATATGTAGTAATATGGGCTGAATCACTTTGAAAATTTATTTTTATTCTCTATAGTTTCAATTTTCATATTCTGTTCTTTGAGATCTTTTTTTGAGGAGATGTTTTGCATGAACACAAGGTGTGGAATTACTATATTCTTATCATTTTGTGGAGCAGACACTATGTAGTTGGTTGAAGTCTCCTATAGGGTTTTTTATTACAGACTAAAGTGACTCTTCTCTTTTAAAACACATTAAGGGTTGAAAAAGTCATTAGGATGTGAATGTGGATATCTCAGGAATTGATGTACTACAGTTGAAGCCGTTATATTAATGAGAGTGAGATTATCATAGAAATGTATCATATAGTCATAAACTTGTAACACACAGTGGGATCCATTAGCATGTCAGTAGAAATGATGTGATGCTATCAAAGAAAATGGGTTTTGTCTTAATGGACAGCAAATGTGAGCAGAACATGTAGGTGAATTTTAGAGAACTCCAAGAAGACAAGCCAAAACTACCCTGTATCTTAAAAGTCATTAAAATAGATTCTATTGTCGAAAATGATTACATTGAGATGATGATATTATTTATTATATGAGCTAAGAAGGTAGAAATTAGCTACTCTAAGATTGTTACTTTCTACCTATCTTTTAATATGCACAGAATTTCTGTTGATATACAGAAATGTCTTCCATATTGCAGCTGTCTTGGCAGCCTAAGAATCTGACATAAATTCCTTTCTCTGATAGCCATTCAAGTCCTCTGTTTAGAAAAGTGGCTTTTGGAATAGACTTTGGTGCTAAAATCAAGACATTAAAAATTCACCTTTATTTACTGTGATTGCAATTAAAGTGGAACTGTAACTTGCTTTCTATATTTAAAATGATAGAGTAGAATTTCTTTAGATGAATGAATAGAAATTAATTAGTTATCCTCAAGGTGGGAAACCTGCTTGACTAGGGCTAGTGTGAGTGCTGGGACAGAAATGAGGGCTATTGACCCTGATGAGAAAATCTGGAGTCATAATTAGTACATTTTTGATCCAAAGATCTCTGAGAAGTCTCACCCAGCTAAGTAGTATTTGGAAGTATTTATGATTTTACCTTATTATTATCTTGTAATTGACTCAGCTCCTGAACTGAAGGAAATCTCACATCTCAATTTAGAAATCATATCTTCAAATGATTTCATACTTTCCATTTGTATTCTGGAAAACAAAATAGGCTGCACAAAGAAAATATATTTTCAGTGTTTAAGCAATCATGGCTGTGAATTGTTGAAAATCAATAAAGTAATGTATAATCTGTTCAAAAATTGGGGAACTCATAAATTAAGGCTAATGGCTAAATTTAGCCCTAATTAAAGGTGAAATTTTTCATGGAAATTTTGATGTTTTAAAATAAAATTGTGATTTCTAGAAATACAGCAGAATCCTTAATAAGATGATCAGTTGATAGTCATTAAATTGATACAATCATGAATGAAGCAAATGAAGCCTTCCTGACTCCACCAGACAGTTTATTTATTTATTTATTTATAGTATATCATAGTTATTATTGACAATCATTTAAATTGATATTTTAATTATGGTGTGATAAGTGCTAAGTGAAGAGAATATAGAAAGTGATAGAAGTACTCACACCTCAGGCAGGGAGTTTAGCCTGGAAATTCTGAGATTGCAACTAGCTTGTCTCCCAATTGCATCTCGATACAAGTCACAGCATCTTGAACACTGCATATGTTTAACAGCTGTTTATTAAATGAATAAATGAAAATATCATGCCTGCCCTCTAGTAGCTAACAGCTTAGCTGGGAAAAGAGATACATAAAGATGTCTTGATTATATACCTGTAATGATAATGGTGATGACTATTTATTGGGTATTTTCTTTGTGGTAAAAACCAAGGTAAGTGTTTTACATCTATTATTTCTAATCTTTTAAACACTTGTGAAAGATAATAAATATAAACTAGTAGCTGACTTTCATATGATACATACTTTGTGTTAGTGTTTCTTTTTTCTCTGGTTGAGAGAGGGTGAGTTAGAGGGAAGAGAGTAAGGGGTGACCCTTTTTCAGGTGAAGGGTACATCCTGAGCAAAGGCAAAGAGATACACCAGTGAATGGTTTGTTCAGGCATGGAGGTAGTTACTTTATTTCAATGATCAAATAATTTATAAAAGATGTTGGAATTCAGTGTTATCCTGGACCTACTGCCTGTCTGAACTTCATGTGACACAAGTCATTATTTTCCATGGAAGGTGAATTTTCTAATGTTAGATCAAATCCTACTCTTTCTTCAGAATATGCTATTATATACCATGGTCTTGGCTTCACTGTGTCTGGAGGGGGGAAGGTCGTGATTGGCTCTCTGTCTTGCCAGAGGGAGTATGAGTATGATATCAGCGAAATTCACAGGGGAAGGAGAAATTATACTGTACTGAATCTAGAGTCTGTCATAAAGAGTGCAGTAAGCCAGAAAGAGAGAAACAAATACTGTATGCTAACACATATATATGGAATCTGGAGAAATGCTACTGATGAAACCAGTGACAGGCAAGCGTGGAGATACAGAAGTAGAGAATAGACTTGAGGACACGGGGCTGGGGTGAGGGGCAAAGGGGAAGTTGGGACGAGGTGAGAGAGTAGCATAGACATATTTCCACTACCAGCTGTAAAATAGATAGCTAGTGGGAAGTTGCTGTATAACAAAAGGAGATCAACTTCATGGGAGATGCCTTGGAGGGCCAGGACGGGGAGGGTGGGGGGGAGTCGTGGGAGGGAGGGGATATGGGGATATGTGTGTAGATGCAGCTGATTCACTTTGGTGTACCTCAGAGACGGGTACAAGAGTGTAAAGCAAATATATTCCAATAAAGAGTTAAAAAAAAAATCTTACAAAATATTCTTCAGCCTGGGCTGAAGGCCCAGGCTCCTGTAAATTGGTGAAAAGCTGCTGAAATCACTCTCTGTCTCTCTTCCCTGTTTCCCACCACTTGCTTTTGTGTTAAAATAATGCAAAGACAGAAAACAAGTGTGTGATCTCAGCTGCTCTAAAAAAGCCACGTTCGGTTTCTCTGTTTTAAAAATATGGCAAAAGTGATTTAAGCAAATTATTAGTCACATTAGTGTGAGGATGTGACAAATTATAGATGAAAGTGAGAAACCCCTCTAGGAGAGGTTTATAATAAAATTGTCAACACTGTCTCTAAGGGGCCCAGCTGGAGGCAGCCACAGTCTTCAAGATCAGTATCCCCAGATTGTCCTTTTTTCTCCTTTACTGAAGCACTGACATCAACTACAGGCGGTAAGAGGTAGCCAATTAAGCTCCCGCTTTCAAAATTAATAGTATTATGCAGCCTGACAGACTCATACCCTTGGCCTATTTGCGTGGACTATCAGGCCATGGTTACTTCTCTTTTTCACCAGGAAATATGTTAAATGCAGCAGCCAGAGCTGATAAGGGAGCCCAGCTGTCTCTCCTTCCTTCCCCCAATGAACTGCCAGCCCTGTGCGAGCAGTGGTCCCCTTCCTAGAACAAACCCCCAGCAGCAGTGCCTGCTTCCAGCTCCCACCACTGGCTTCCGATGTGTCTATGGACATCTAGCGGAAATGTGAAGAGACGTAGAGATGTCTTAGGTTTACATGTTTCTTGCTTGAGATTCTCAAGACAAAAAGTATAAGTACAACATTTTTTTTTTTAATTGGAGTATAGTAGATTTACAATGTTGTTTTAGTCTCAGGTGTACAGCAAAGTGATTCAGTTATACATATATATATTCAGTGATTCAGTTTTATGTATTCAAATTATATATATATAATCTTTTTCAGATTCTTTATCCTTATAGATTATTACAAAATATTGAATATAGTTCTCTGTGCTGTACAGTAGGTCCTTGTTGGTTATCTGTTTTATTAATGTATATAGTAGTGTGTATATGTTCTTCCCAAACTCCTAATTTATCCCTTCCCCCACTTTCCTCTTTCGTAGCCATAGGTTGTTTTTTATGTCTGTGAGTCTATTTCCGTTTTGTATATAAGTTCATTTGTATCATCTTTTTAGGTTCCACATATAAGTGATATCATATGATGTTTGTCTTTCTCTGACTTACTTCACTTAGGATGATGATCCCTAGGTCCATCCATGTTGCTGCAAATAGCAGCACATCTTCTTTATCCATTCTACCAATGGGCATGGAGGTTGCTTCCATGCCTTGGCTATTGCAAATAGTGCTGCAATGGACATTGGGGTACATGTCTTTTCGATATGTAAACACATCTAATTAGCTGCATTATCTCCTGAAGCCATTTTGATTAGTAAGGTTGAGAGATTTATATATAATTTACAACTCCATTAGAATTAGTCTTCCTTTTTATCTCATAGTGCTCTTACCCCTGTTTTCTTCAGACTTTTTGTTGTTGTTGTGAGTCACTTCAAGCCATGTCTTCACCAGGAGAAGGTCGGATGACTGTAATAATCTAAGTTGTAGCGTTCCCAAGGCACCCCTAACTCCAGCGCTGATGCTATTGTATCCTGTACATTTGTGACAGATTAACTTTTATGTTATATTTTCTGTTTTGAGATGTTAAATTTTTCCATATTTCTACCACATTAAATCTAATGTAATTCAGGGAGTAGCTGGCAATGTACCAGGAGGCAAAAGTCCTATATTTGGCTTTAACAATCTACTTACTCAGTTTTTTTCTTCTTTCTTTACCTATCACTGTATTTCCTTTATTTAAACAATGTACTTTGACCACTGCCAGACCCAGTTCTATCTTTCCTGATAAATAATTTGCAGTCTTTTCTTTTCTTTTTTTATAAACTTATTTATCTATTTATTTTATTTATTTATTGGCTGTGTTGGGTCTTTGTTGCTGCACACGGGCTTTCTCTAGTTGCTGCAAGTGGGGGCTACTCTTCATCGTGGTGCATAGGCCCCTCATTGCAGTGGCTTCTCTTCTTGCAGGGCATGGGCTCTAGGCACGTGGGCTTCAATAGTTGTGGCACACGGGCTCAATAGTTGTGGCACACGGGCTTAGTTGCTCTGTGGCATGTGGGATCTTCCTGGAGCAGGGCTGGAACCCGTGTTCCCTGCATTGGCAGGCAGATTTTTAATCACTGCGCCACCTAGGAAGTCCCTTGCGGTCTTTTCTGACAAACTGTCCTTATTGTTCCTGGTCCATTACTTAATGTTCCGAGATGATTTCAAGGAACAAGATTTCATCTGCCATTTAAAAAATGTCCACACATTTTGCATTATACTCCATAACATACTTGTGTTCACCCCCCAAAAAAAATTACATATCACTTGGCATTCAATCAAGGTCTAGAATATACATTGTATTTATTTTGTGGACTTTTGAAGACACACACTTATTCTTTGTTATTTTTTCATGCAGGACACCATCTTTGGCTGAGAAGCTGGTCTCTTCATTGTTTATATCTTCTGTGTTATGGGTATTTTTTTGCCTTCTTTCTTATTCAAATTAAGTCAACCTCATCTCTACCTCTTCTCTGAAGCTTTCCTCATGTCTTTTAGGCTGTGCAGGTCTTTTTCCCACATTAGCTCTTGAAAAACAAAACACTGCACCACGAGTTTATTGGGCATCAGATTTGAAAAAAGAGAAAACTCTTATTTACTGTCTTGCACATTTCATCTGTTTCAATCGTATTTTCTCAGACTCAAAATTCCTGAAAGGTAGAGGTTGTATCTTCAGCTGAATGAATATCACCTATAATAATTCATACTTGGAAGTAGGTATGCAATAAATCATCTTGGAATAAATTAGTGGTTGATTGTGGAGGGTTTCTCAGTTACTGGCATGAGAGTTAAAAAGGTGCAAATCGCTGATATTTTGTTTTGATAGCCGGACTGTCTTTTTTAAAAGGTCAGTTACTGTTGCTATTACAAGCAGAAAACTCTTCAGTGGGACTGTTTTATCAAAAGAGTGATAAAATGTGCTTTCATTTATATTTTTCTGGTTAGTTTTGTTTAAGTTTTTCATGTGTTAAAAGCTCTTACTGATGACAGTCACATAAATAAATCATTAGATTGAGGGGCAAAGTTTAGTGTAAGGATGCTGTAATTAATTTCACTGTGACTCCTAATGATTTTACCATTTCTGAATCCTTGTTATGTTTGTGGTCTTACCACACCACTTAGTAGTTGGCTACATGTTGGTTTTTTCCCTCTAATAATTTTTGTACAGAATTAGTCCACCTCATAAGGGCAGAACCTATTTTTGCAAATACTTGTGCACCCTGCTGTGCTGGGGACCCTGAGTACTTGACAGACTGATGTTCCAACCTGAGCTTAGACAGAGCTGAGAAATGAACAAAATACCTACAGAGGAAAGTGCCAGAAGGCTAATCTCTTATTTCATATTCAATTTGCATTTCATAATAGTGCTATGACCTTGTGTATGTATATAAACGTTTACCTTCTCAAATGCTTTGAAATTATAATCTTATTTCATCCTCTTTTGTATTGTATTCTACTGGTTCCTAACCTTTTATGATAACAGTGCCTCAGGTTGATTTTATACACTACACATGACACTTGTAATTCAGTTTCTGTTATCCTTTGTGTCAGAGCAGTTTTAAATAATCTTTATATAGAAGCATTTTGCTTTTGAAAAATCAAACACCATTTTCCTCAATTTTATAGTTTAGAAGGTTTTCTGAGGCTTTTAAATATTTTAGCACTCTATAAAAATTTCTCAGCCTATCCAATGATGAATTGTAACCCACAAGGTTTATACATCACCATCATTGGAAATCATTCAACCTGTTGTACCAGTGATACAAGTTGCCATCAGAAGAAACACATTTGTCTATCACTGTATCTGCCCACCTATCTTCCCATCTCATAAGTCCTATGATTCCCAGAGCCAAGAGATGGAGGAGATATTACTTCTGACTGTCAGTGTCACATGCGTCCCATTTTCCTCCTTCATCCTTCAAAAATCTTAGTTTCTTTGAAGTTTACAACACTCACTACCCACAATTTCTACCAATCTCCTATCCCTCTCATTCACTGAAAAATTTAGCTCCCAGCTCTTTGTTTTCTTCCTCTTAATACAGTCATTACTCAGGGTCAATTCCACATTCACATGTTGGAGCCATTCAACATCCTGGCCTTCCAAATCATAAATCTTCTCATTTCCAAAGATCTGTCCTCCACCTATCTTGGTCATTCTCTGCCATGATCATGTATATCCTAGACCTTGACATGTGCATACTTACAGCAGCTCCTGTTCTTCAAATTCACTTACTCTAGTACTTCCCAATTCCAAAAAAACCTTTTAATCCAATCAAAACTTCATATCCACATATAAGTGATATCATATGCTATTTGTCTTTCTGTGTCTGACTTATTTCACTCAGTATGACAGTCTCTAGGTCCATCCATGTCACTGCAAATTGTATTATTTCATTCTTTTTTATGGCTAAGTAATATTCCATTGTATATATGTACCACATCTTCACTTATATGTGGAATTTAAAAAATGGTACAAATGAATTTATTTACAAAACAGAAGTAGAGTCACAGATGTAGAAAACAAACTTACCACGGGGTAAAGAGGAGGGGAGGGATAAATCGGGAGATTGGAATTGATATATACACACTACAATATATAAAATAGATAACTAATAAGGACCTACTGTATACCACAGGGAACCCTACTCAGTACTCTGTAATGGCCTATATGGGAAAATAATCTAAAAAAGAGTGGATATGTATAACAGATTCACTTTGCTGTACACCTGAAACTAATACAACATTGTAAATCAACTATACTCCAATAAAAATTAAATAAAAAATTAATTAAATAAACCCTTCAAATCCATTTTTTTGTTTGATTTTTAAAAATTGGGGTATAGTTGCTTTTTCCATCCTTCTTCTCTTATCTTTGCTTCCTTCATACCCATCAGGGAGTTCACAGTTTAGTTTTCTGTAACAATCTAAACTTCTCTGCTTTTTTCTTCCTCTATTTCCTCAACTGTCAAAATCCCAAACTTGATTGATACCAAATTATTTACCTTCTTTGTGGCTGCCCAGTAAAAGCTGAGTAATTTTTTAAAATAAAAAGCATACAACACTGTAAACAATAAATGGTATTTTATTGTTTTTATTTGTAAATTGTGTTCTGTCGTTTTTGTGGGGTTAAAATTTATAATAAAGTTGTGTTTAAGATATATTGCATAGTTTTTTTTTCATGGAGAGTTTAACGAATGTCAAACATTTGCTAGCACATCACTGCTAATATACAGGTTATATGCAGCATATCTAAAAAAGACCTCTTGATATTCTGTCTTCCCAGCCTTCCCAATCATCAGTCCCCAAGCCATCCCCATCCTGGCAAATGGTATAATCATTCCATCTCTTGGAAAATTCTAAAACCTGGTAGTCATGCTTGGTTACTCTTTTTTCTTCTCTTCTACAGCCAAACAATCAAGTATGTCATCTCTACTTAAAATATAAATTACTCTGCACTTCCACTGCCATCGTTTTAATCCAGGGCACCTTTGTTCTTGCTTAGAAAATTCTCTAAACTAGACTACATTCTTCCAATCTTTTCCACCCAGTACAGTGATTTTTTTTTTTAAACTGTGCATTAAATCATGTCAATTCCTTGCTTCAAGTGCTTTGGTGATGTCATGCCTGTTATGAGAACTGAGGCCTTATTCAGTCAGATGCACTTGGGCCACAAGACTTTTTATCTTATAAGGAAATATAATAGTAATTATATAAAAGCACTTCTTTTGAAGACTACTAATACACAAAAGCTACACTGGAAACCATTATGAAGCAATATGGCTTTGCTAATGACTCCTCACAAAGGGTAGGATCCTGCTAAGCCTGAATTAAATACTGGAATTCACAAATGTACTGCTTTCCTACTGCTCAGCTTGGTAATTTTCAGTTGCATTCACATATAACAGCAGACACTTCCCCAATTTTCTCTTGGCTTAGACTGTTTTTGGCTGCCTTGCACAAGGGTGAGTTTTTCACCAGAAGTGGTGTTAGCGCACCTTATATTTTGGGTTTACTTGCTTTTTTTGCAGACACAGAAGCACAGAGCTGGCTTTGGAACATGATGCTGTATGTATGTGCACGTGTGAGCAAGAGAATGAATGCAAGTTTCTCCTGCACAATGACCATCACAACCTTACATGATAAAGACCCAATTTTCCTTACCTACTTGACTTCTCACAACACTCTACCTCTCACTCACTATGCCCCCCTCCTTTTTAAACATAGTCTGGGCTCTTTCAAGGGCCTTTCACTTGGTGTTATTCATGCTCTTTGTCCAGAGCAGAAAAATAGAACATTCTTTCCTCCACTCTTGTATGTCTGGTTCTTTACCTTTCAGATAACAGTTCATATATCACCTCCTCAGAGAGGCTTTCCCAGACCACACATCTAAAATAACCTCCCTTCACACCCTGCCTACTACCAACCTACCATCTGGTTTGTTTCCTTTTCATCACTTTTTAAATTCTGGAATTATTTGACTTGTTTACCTGTGGTATGTCTATTTTCTGCACCATAATACAGACTTTATGAGGGCAACGACTTTGTCAAGACTACTCACCAGGGTGTGCCCAGTGTTTATAACCACACTTGCATATGACAGAAAGTCAATTGTTGGATGAGTGAATGAGTGATGGGAGAAAAACGCATGGCATTAACATCAGAGTCTTTAGGAAAGAGTCCACGAAGAAATGAAGTTTGTGAAGGACTCTTCTGAGATAGGGGAGATACCCAGGCTTGGGTTGGATGCTGATTCCTAAGACGCCTGGTTCCAGGGGAGATGCATGCTGATTGCTAATCACTGAGATACCTTCTCAAGCACAGCCAGTGGCTACGACTTCCCTTTCTTCCTTGGTTGGGTCCCAGAGCCTCCATCTGCTCATTTGTCCTCTGGTGGTGTCACTCATTCCTCTATGTCTTGTTTTCTGTTTCTCCCAAGGCTACTCTCAGTGTGGATGACAATTTTTTAGCTCCTTACTTCAGTTGCTCTTGTAAATACATACTTATAAGTTCTACCCATTTTAGGGATTCCCCTATTAATTACTCAAGGAAGGGAATTGCACAAATAGACAATATGAGAAATTATGGAAATTAAAGGAGCTCACAAAGTTGCCTAGTGAAACTCATAAATCCATCCATCCTGGCTCCCTTACAAATATGATTTTATCAAAATGAGAATTTTATTATAGTGGGATGACTATGAATCAGGGAGGGTTAGCCACTGTAGGTATTTCAAGCAGAAAGGGATTTAATAGAATGAATGAAGGCCTTGTAAAACCACTGGAAGGGCCAGAGTAGTGAATCACAGTGAAGGTGGCATGAACTTTAAGGTATGGCCCAAAAATCAGGAAGTTGATGCTGTCTTATCTTCAGGAATCATTGGGAAACTCCCTCAGCTACTCAAAGTTTCTCATTCACCTCCAAGTGGGTACTGTCAGGTGGGAACTTAAATAGGTGACACCTGGAGGGCATGTAAATCCTCACAGGTACTAAAGTCCATGCATCCCTTCATCCCTGCTTCTGGAAGATAAAGGCAATGGATTCTGCTTCTCTTCTTCCCCCACATCTCACATAAAGTCACCTCACTGGCAGAAGGTCCATTGCATTTGGAGTCTGGAAACAAGGAAGTCTGGGAAAGATATTTCCTGGGCTTCTAGCCCCTGACATTCAAGGAAGATCCTAGACAGTAGTAGGGATAAATCCTGATTGCTGAAACAAACAGGCAATAGCCAAGACTAAATAAATATTCTCCCCCGACTTCAGAAGAAAAGCGGATCCCCTACAAATACCATTTTTTTTTCCTCTAGGGGGTTGCTGATTAAAAGATTCTTGAGCCATGGAATGTCTTATTTGGATACAATCTTTCATATCCATTTTCTTTGTCTTTCTGACATATAGCAAAAATGATAAGACCATTTTATGAGAAAAGGTGAAAGGGTTAAAGGGCCAAATGGAATTTCTATTGATTCTGGACAATGTCTGACCTTTAATGATTTGAGAAAGAAGCAAAAGTATTATTTCCAACATTGCACTACTTGAAAACCTAGCTGAGGAGAGAAGATTAAAGCACATAGAACAAATGAAGAGCAAATACGCTGTCTGATGATAATATGCTTGATTTTGTAGCTTGTTTTACAAGGAAGAAAATATTGGCACCTTCGGAATAATGGAAAAAGTGTTATTGTCTGAGCCTTAAAGGTTGATAGGACTTGGAGTGCAGGAGTAAAGCAAAAACGTTCCAAGTGTGTGTACAGAGGGGAGAACCACATAAGCAAAGTTTGGAACAAGCACACGAAGAACAGTGGGAGATTTACAACAATTTCTTAAAATAATTTCTGTCTCTAAATTTGGCCCTGCAATTCACTCATTCTCCATAACAATTACCGATGACTCTCAAATTTTTTTCCCCATCTTGACATACGAAGACTATCATTTTTAGGACATGTTCCCAGGGATTATCTGAGAGTCACGCAAATTTCATGTCAGCTATGAGTCTGCCCTTCTTTTTCCCTACTGGAGAAGCATATCAAAAAGTAAGTGAAAAATAATGACGAATATTAGCAATGACTTCCAATTTGAAACTGGAAAAACATGTCAGAAAATATGTGAATTACTGATAAATAATTGAAAGGACTGTTAATTTGCTCTATTATAATTTTTTTAAAGAAAATGTTTCACCAATTTTCATATCTTATGAATAATGAATAGCTCTCGACATGCCTTCACATTTTGGAGGCACACTTGTGAGATGTAATGCTGGGATTGGGGGTGGTTACTCCACCCAGACATTAGGAAGATAGATACAAAATGCAAATCTGGCTCAGTTACCTTTTTAGAAATCACTCAGTGGTTTCCTATCATACTATGCATCTTAACATGTCATCAGATCTGGCCCCCTGTCCATCTCTTTGCCTTCATCTTTCACGTCTCCCCGAAAGGTATGTGTGCTCCAGTAACGCTGTGTTTCTTGGCTGCATGCTTTATGCTGTTTTGCATCTCACCATCTTAGCTAGTGGTTTTCCTCCATCTGAAAAAGTCTTTCCCAAGTCTATTTTTACTTGGTTACTTTTCTCTCATCCTTAGAAATTTGGTTCAAGCATCACCTGCTGTGCCGAAGACTTTTCTTAACCTTTTTCGGTGAGTTTAATGTCCCTGTTTTCATGGAAACCTGATTATACTTTTATCACTGCACTTTCCATGGTTTATTGACATTATCTATTTGCATTTCTGTCCTCATCACTAAAATAGAAATTGTGCATGAATAAGAACCATGTCATTTTGAATACTGGTCGTATTCCTTGTACTTAGCAGAATACTTCACATATAATTGAACTTGGAGCTTGAATTGAACTGAATTGTTGCAAAGCTGGGGAAATTATTTGAAAATCAGATAGCTAGTTTAGGGAGGTTGGAAATGCCAGGCCCAAAAGTTTGAGCGCCGTGCAGTGGAAAGCCACCTTGATTTTGTGGCTTTGTACTAGGGACTTAAAAGGTGCTATTCATACTTAATTTCTTCAAGTACTTTAGGAGGCAGGGATTATTGATATTTTATAGATATAAATAAATGATGCTGGAGATGATAGGTAACGTTCTCAGCATCATGAAGTTGGCAGAAAATGGACTGGAGATTTAAAAAAATCCAGCTGCCTTTAAAGTCCTTCTACACCATGTTGAACAACGTAAGGGAAACAATTGATGAAAACAGTTATTTGATGTAGTCACTCATTCTCTGACTCCTTTCTAGAATGTTTAGGTCATTTTTGAAAGCTTACACACAATACAAGCTCAGATTTTTTTTCAATTCCATGCTGCTTCTTTGGCCTACTAGAATCACACATCTACAGAGAGAACCTGTAGACAGCACAGCCTACTCCATTAGGTGGGATGCCATTCAAAGTGAGGGCAGCAAATACTTCTGCCAAAGGAAATTTCAGTACAAAAGTGCTGCTGCTGAAGGCTATCGAGCTACCTATTTGTAAGAGCTATCTGAAGGCATTTTTCTTTTCATTCCGTATCACCAGAGGTGGCTAATCCTTTAGTGCCTGTATTGCTGTTCCAGGCATGCTTCTCAGAATGGAAATCTCCCTCAGTGGTTGCCTTGGATGTGCCCAGCCGGGCTCTTGCTTGACTGTGTGCTGGTGATGTCAAGTGATAGAGGCTGAAAGAGGTGAAACTGACCTGCTGACTTAGAAGCGAAATCAAGTAGCATTGGTTTCAGACAGACTGTCCCATATACCTCCAAGAAAACATCGCACAGCCAAAATGATTTCCCCAAGTTTGGATGGGAAAAACTGAGTTCAGGTAGGTCCTGCGTTTACATATTCCTGGATTTCTCCATTCATATCTTTTATTATCTTTTTTTCCCCACATCTTTATTGGAGTATAATTGCTTTACACTGTTCTGCTGGTTTCCACTGTACAACAAAGTGAATCAGCTATATTTATACATACATCCCCATAGCCACTCCATTTTGAGCCTCCCTCCCATCCTCCCCATCCCACCCCTCTAGGTCATCACCAATTGAGGCGATCTCCCTGTGTTATGCAGTTGCTTCCCACTTATAATTTTTTTAATTCTTCTTATTATCTCCTAGGCTCTCAACTCTGTAACTACAAAAATCTCATCTGTCTTTCAGTACCTTATTTCCAGCATTTCATACAGTTCATGGCACAGAGTACCATTTAAAAGGATATATATATATATATATATATATATAAACATATATATATATATAAAATGTTTGAATTATTATAAAACAAAACAAACCTAATCTCCTATGTCCTTTATAACAGTGCTCCTCAAACTTTCATATATATCTGAATTAACTGAGGATCTTGTTACAGTGCAGAGTCAGCTTCAGCAGATCTGGGGAGGGGCCTGGAACTCTGCATTTCTAACAAGCTCCTGGCTGATGGCATGTGCTGGCCCTCAGGGACCACATTTAGAGTAGCAGCTGTTAGAACACCTCAACCACCAACCGCTATATTCATATTACCACTTCTCCTCCAGAATTATGTATTTGCTAGCTGGTCTAACTGGCCTTCCATCAGAAATTCATTAGCCATCTGTGGACGGATAAATCTCTGTGACTCAGCCTGAAGCACTCTACACGGACTCCCTCTGAGAAGCAACTCAATTGCATGTGATTGCCTTAGCGTATCTGTCCTTGTGACTTTTGATTTAGGGCTCAGATCTGAAATCCCCATTTATTTTCTTGGTGTCACTCTCTTAATACAAATAGTGCATCTCTCCTGCCAGCAGATACCCAGGTCTGGCTGTTTACCTTATTGTCAGCTGCTCTGAAGGATCTTCCAAAATAAAATTTGTGTGCATGACATAGCCCCCAACCCTACTAAATGCCATAAAAATCTATCCAGATGTTTTAGAGTAATATAAAGACCAACAAACCAGATCAATACATGCAAACGTCACTTTCTTTATGGAGATTCTCTTTCTGTACGATAAGTATGAAAAATGGGCTTCAGGGGCGACTGTGGGGAATGAGTGAGATGATGTATGTAAAGCCTTGAGCTCAACTATGTAAACAGAGCCCAATCAAGGGAGTTATTAGAATGTCTTAATCACAGTTGTTATTTAATTTTTATTACTGTTGCCCTCAGGTGTGTCTAGTACTACATGATATAAGCATTTTATGGATTCCAATTGGGCAAAAGAGCACTTTTTATATAAACTACTTGAAACCTGGGAAGTTCTATTCCTAGTCTTAATGCTAACCCAGGCTATTTACTGACTATCACTGGTTTATTTATTTTTTATTTTTTAACTGAATTATAGTTGATTTACAGTGTTGTGCTAGTTTCAAATGTACAGAAAAGTGATTCAGTTATACATATATATGTATCTATTCTTTTTCAAATTCTTTGTTCTTACAGGTTATTACAAGATATTGCATATAGTTAACTGTGCTATACAGTAGGTCCTTGTTGGTTACCTATTTTATATATAGTAGGGTGTATATGTTAATCCCAAACACCTAATTTATCTCCCCCCACTTCCTCCTTTGGTAACCATAAGTTTGTTTTCTATGTCTGTGAATCTATTTCTGTTTTGTAAATAAGTTCATTTGTATCATTTTTTTTTAGATTCCACATAGAAGTGATGTCATATGATATTTGTCTTTCTCTTTCTGACTCTTCACTTATTACGATAATCTCTAGGTCCATCGTTGTTGCTGCAAATGGAATTATTTCATTCTTTTTTATGATTGAGTAATATTCCATTGTGTATATGTACCATGTCTTTATCCATTCCACTGTTGATGGACACTTAGGTTGCTTCCATGTCTTGGCTATTGTAAATAGTGTTGCTATGAACTTTGGGGTGCATGTATTTTTTCAAATTATGGTTTTCTCTGGGATATATCCCCAGAAGTGGGATTTCTGATCATACAGTAGCTCCACATTTTTTTTTTAAGGAACCTCCGTACTGTTCTCCACAGTTGCTGCACCAATTTACATTTCCACCAACAGTGTAGAAGGGTTCCCCTTTTTCCACACCCTCTCCAGCATTCTGATTTATCTTTAGTGGAAGAGGAACAACCTCTCCCTTCATTAAATTCCAATCAGGCTTTTTTTTTTTCTTTTCTTTTCTTTTTCTTTTTTTTTAATTGGAATATAATCGCATTGCACTGTTGTGACATTTTTTTTTTCTGTACAGCAAAGTGAATCAGCTGTATTTATACACATATCCTCACATCCTTTAAGAAATGACTTGCTCTATTTTTTGAGCTATGTCAACTCCTTTTGCACTCCTGCCTGATGTTTAGGCATTGTTTTTCTTATCTTTTCTATTTTTGATTTATGCTTTAATTTCATGACTTCTACCCCTTTCTTAACATGTTACCTCATATTTAATATTAGGTTACAGTTTTCTACTTCATTGCAGCCATATTTCACTGCAATTTTTTTCATTATCTGTTAGCACATCAATCAGGACTTTTCCCTTTTGTTCTCAGGATATATTTCATGGGTTTGGGTGGGAATCCTTTCTTTTTTTCATACCTAATCATAGGTTTTACTGTATTCACAGGAATGGGTTCCTGGGCAGGGGTGCGTGTTTGCTTGAAGACTTTCTCCTCTGCTGTTACTACAAAGTATTGAAAACACAGCCTCTCTGTGCTGATGTGTCCTCAGACCTGAGATCCACCTTCTCAGCCCCCTTCTCGCCCAGCAATGAACATCCCCCGCCACATTCCTGATCTGTTTAACATGGATTCTATTCCCTGCAGGCATTTTCCCCGCAGAGTGGGTCTCTGTCCTCCTGGAAGGAGATGACAGTGGGAGTCTCCAAAGTGCTCAAGGGCCCCAGCACCTTTGGTTCTTCCTAGAGACCCTGATGGGGTTTATGCAGCCTTTTCTTTTTCTTTTTTTTAAATTTAATATTTATTATTTCAGGGAAAAAAACCCTGGTAACAAGAAAAAAGTATTTTTTTTTAACTTTTTATTTTTTTTATTTTTTACAATAAACCACGCAGCCTTTTCTGATTGTGCTCAGGTATGTTTGTTAATTATTCCACTCAGAGTAGAGTCTTTGGTTTTGGGGGGTATTTTTTTGGAAACACATGAAATGAAGTTTGTGGACCCTTAAGATCATCAAGATTCCCTGTGTCTTCCTTCCACTATTTCTGCAAAGCTGTTAAATCCATGTGCTCATCTTCTGGGTGTTAAGGATGCTGGCTATACTGTGCTCCCTGCTTTGGATGCTCTGTCAGTTTTTTTTTTTTTTAATCTTTATTGGAGTATAATTGCTTTACAGTATTGTGTTAGTTTCTGCTGTACAACAAAGTGAATCAGCTATATGTATACATATATCCCCAGATTCCTTCCCTCTTAAGCCTCCCTCCCTCCCTATCCCACCCCTTTAGGTCTTCACAAAGTATCAAGCTGATCTCTCTGTGCTCTGTACTAGCTTCCCACTAGCTATCTATTTTACATTTGGTAGTGTGTATATGTCAATGCTACTCTCTCACTACGTCCCAGCTTCTCCTCCCCGTGGTATTCACAAATCCATTCTCTACGTCTGCATCTCTATTCCTGCCCTGCCACTAGGTTCATTAGTACCATTTGTCTAGATTCCATATATATGTGTTAGCATACGGTATTTGTTTTTCTCTTTCTGACTTACTTCACTCTATGACAGACTCTAGGTCCATCCACCTCATTACAAATAGCTCAATTTCATTCCTTTTTATGGCTGAGTAATATTCCATTGTATATATGTACCACATCTTCTTTATCCATTCACCCATCAATGGACATTTAGGTTGCTTCCATGTTCTGGCTATTTTAAATAATGCTGCAATGAACATGGTGGTACATGTATCTTTTTGAATTATGGTGTTCTCTGGGTATATGCCTGGTAGTGGGATTACTGGGTCATATGGTAGCTCTATTTTTAGTTTTTTAAGAAACCTCCATACTCTTTTCCATAGTGGCTGTATCAATTTACATTCCCACCAAGAGTGCAGGAGAGTTCCCTTTTCTCCACACACTCTTCAGCATTTATTGCTTATAAATTTCTTGATGATGGCCCTTCTGACCAGTGTGAGGTGATATCTCATGGTTTTGATTTGCATTTCTCTAATGATTCGTGATGTTGAGCATCTTTTCATGTGTTTGTTAGCCATCTGTATGTCTTCCTTGGAGAAATGTCTATTTAGGTCTTCCGCCCAATTTTGGATTGGGTTGTTTTTTTGATATTGAGCTGCATGAGCTGCTTGTGTATTTCAGAGATTAATCCTTTGTCAGTTACTTCATTTACAAATATTTTCTCCCATTCTGAGGGTTGTCTTTTGGTCTTGTTTATGGTTTCCTTTACTGTGCAAAAGCTTTTAAGTTTCATTAGGTCCCATTTGTTTATTTTTGTTTTTATTTCCATTATTCTGGGAGGTGGGTCAAAAAGGATCTTGCTATGGTTTATATCATAGAGTGTTCTGCCTATGTTTTCTGCTAAGAGTTTTACAGTATTCGGTCTTACATTTAGATCTTTAATCCATTTTGAGTTTTTTTTTTGTGTATGGTGTTAGGTAGTGTTCTAGTTTTATTCTTTTACAGGTAGCTGTCCAATTTTCCCAGCACCACTTATTGAAGAGGATATCTTTTCTGCATTGTATGTTCTTGCCTCCTTTGTCATAAATTATGTGACCATATATGTGTGGGCTTATCTCTGGACTTTCTATCCTGTACCATTTTTCTATATTTCTGTTTTTGTGCCAGTACCATACTGTCTTGATTACTGTAGCTTTGTAGTATAGTCTGAAATTGGGCAGCCTGATTCCTCTGGCTCTGTTTTTCTTTCTCAAGATTGCATTCTTTCTCAAGGTTCCCTGATTGCTATTTGAGGTCTTTTGTGTTTCCATACAAATTGTAAAATGTTTTGTTCTAATTCTGTGAAGAATACCATTGGCAATTTGATAGGGATTGCATTGAATCTGTAGATTACTTTGGGTAGTATAGTCATTTTCACAATATTGATTCTTCCAATCCAAGAACATGGTATATTTCTCCATCTGTTCATGTCATCTTTGATTTCTTTCATCAGTGTTTTATAGTTTTTTGAATACAAGTCTTTTGTATCCTTAGGTAGGTTTATGCCTGGGTATTTTATTCTTTTTGTTGCAATGGTAAATGGGATTATTTCCTTAATTTCTCTTTCTGATTTTTCATTATTAGTGTATAGGAATGCAAGAGAAACACATGAAATGAAATTTGTGGACCCTTAAGATCATCAAGATTACCTGTGTCTTCCCTCCACTATTTCTGCAAAGCTATTAAATCCATGCATTCATCTTCTAGATGATAAGGATGCTGGCTATGCTGTGCTCCCTGCTTTGTATGCTGTGTCACAGTTTTAAAAAATTTTATTGAAATATAGTTGAATTACAACATTGTATTACTTTCTGCTGTACAGCAAAGTAACTCAGTTATACATATATATATATTCATTTTTCATATTCTATCCCATTATGGTTTATCACAGGATATTGAATATAGTTCCCTGTGCTATACAGTAGGACCTTGTTTTTTATCAATTCTATATATAATAGTTTGCATCTATTAATCCCAAACTTCTGATCCATCCATCCCCTCCCCCTCCCCCCCACCCCAGCAACCACAATCTATTCTCTGTGTCTGTGAATCTGTATCTGTTTTGTAGATAAGTTCATTTGTGTCATACTTTAGACTCCACATATTAGTTATATCATGTGGTATTTGACTGTTTTTTCAGTTTTTAAGAGAGGATTTAGGGAGTGGTCAGTTGAGTCCACTCACTTGTGAAGCTTTACAAAAATGCTGATGCCTACCATTTGCCTCCAAGATTCAAGTGCTCGCAAGTGGGGCCCAGGCAACAGCATTTTTGAAAAGCATCTTGGCAGGTAACTACTGCTCTACATCAATTCCATCTTAGTTTTCACTTTAACTGATGGATGGTTTGCCTAGCCAGCTCACAAAGTGGAATGGAACAGATAGAAGTGTTACTTCTGATACAGATACAGAATTTCTTTTTCTCATAGAAATGTGAAAATTAAATCTCTTCTCCCCAAACATCATTCTGCAGTGTCTACTCTATTTTTCCTCTCTTGCTTTCAGTAAGTACTATGAAAAGTTAAGGACTTTTATCTTTACGGAATGTAGGTATAGAAGAATATTTCTTTTCCAGCCAAAAGTTGGTCCAAACAACTATTTATATTGTTATATGATTTCTCATGCTTTTAACTATATTCAAAGAATTGTTAGGTTTTTAGTTTCTTGGGGCCGAGAAGAGGTTTGCTTAATTTAATACTGTCCTCACAAAAGAAAAATGAATAGAATTTTACTATAAGAAGTTTGTACCAAATTTTATTACACAAATAAAATTTTTTCCTCTATATAACAGTTACATTTCCTTACATTAAGAGATTATATTTAACTTCATTAACTTTAGCACTTAGAAGATATACGGCATAGAGTACTGTGGAAATTCGTTGAAGAGATGAGGCTTCCTATGAAACCAATGACTAAAGTATCCAAATTCATTCAACAGGATTTTGGGTGTGTGCACCAATTATGCAAATAGTTATTTAGTAGATATGCTGCTTAAGAATGTAATTTAATCATTTTGTTAGATTTAAACACTGCAATTTTAGAGACAACAGAGAATACATGATTAGATTGCTTAGGTTTAGAAAATAACTTCAAGGAAAAAAATACTGTGTCATAGAAAGTAATTAGCACAAATCAAGAGAATAATGTTTACAAGTAAAGGATATATTTAGAGTGTGTTCTTTAGGAGAGTGACGATGTCCAATTCTTAGTGAACTGATCATGCGAATGTGAATCTTTGATTTTTATTTCCTTATGAATGTTTATTCCTTTGTCTTAGCTTATCATCTGTATGTATTTTTGCATGTATACATACATATTTATGATACGTAAAATATGCATTTCTATATAAGACGAGTTGTTTGTCTAAGAAACAGTGCGTTCTATTTATACATTCAGGCCTTCTTACCTTCAAACCACTGCAGTGTTATATCTGTGTTCTTACATTTAGTCAAATGTCTTCTCATGTCTCTATAGTGAGGTGAAATGAGGTCTAAATAAACTGATCAGTCCAGGAAAGAAAAATAAATTTTGAATTTTAAACAAAGCTTTGTTTTCTTTGAAATGTGACACAACATCCTCATTGGGCAGAGGGCTTTATTAATCTATATTATGCCTCACATAAGGATACATTTGAACTTGCTAAGAACTGCTTTTTTTTTCCTTTTTTGATTTTTTTTTTTGGGGGGGGTACACCAAGTTCAATCATCTGTTTTTATACACATATCCCCAGGAACTGCCTTTACAATATGAAATAGATTAGCTCAGGGTGTGGGAGGTACTGCGTATATTACCCAGGAATGAAAATACATTGTTTACATTAATTTTGTATTCGTTTTACAAATCATGAGCTTAAATAGCAGTCATCAGTATCTGTAGGTTCTTAACGCACATTAAAAAATGTTAAGTAGCAGCGTCTATTTTATGTTCTTTTCAGATTCCCCAAAGGAGGAATTCTGTACAATTTGGATTATGGTCCACTGCAAACAGAAGAGGTGGCACAGGTGAGGAGTGAAATAGCAGCCCTTTGTTATGTTAATAAAATATAAAGCTGTCTCTCTTTTCCCTTTTGTATCACAAAAGGAAGAGATGTGAGCTTCGTACTGGACAGTGCTGTGTTTAAGTAAATGTCAGGAGTGATCTTGATTCAAAATTTAGCAGACGACACTGTATTAGAATTGATCACCCCAGACGCTATAAATACAAAATGTCTGACAGAGGCCCCAACAAACAAGAAATTTATCAGAAAACAAGCCAATCGTAGATCACAAGAACAAATCAGCGTTGTAGAGCTGTCTTTTTTCTGCTGAGTAGAGATTAGATTGATTGGTGCAACCTTCAGCAAGCTCCCGTAGGCAACAATAAGAACACAAAAAGTTGCGGTTGAAGGGAGGGTGGTGAAACCTACAGTTGCGGAGTTTCCCAAGGAAATGGGGAAAAATCAGTGAGAAAGCTCTAGGGAAAGGGGGCCAGCAGATGGTATGCCACACAACTCTTGTCACTTGTCACATTGAATGTCATCATCTCTGTGCCTTGCATCTCATAATTAGAAATGGAAAGTAACCTTTCTTCTCTTGGAAAAAGGTTCTTGTTTTTCTAATATAGACTATAGAAATAACTAAATTCTAGTTACTTAATTAATATCCTAAATATTTTACTTCTAGTTCTTTTATACGGGAATCTTCAATGTGGTTACATTAATGAACTAATCACACACTGTAAAACAGTAAAGAACCTTGAGAATAAGTTTAAATAAAGCAGAGTGGTACTTCGCGGTTTTCTGATTGGTAATAGAGTATGCTTGAGAAACAGGAGACACCTCGAAAACATTTTAAATATATATATATTTTTTAGAATTTAAGTTATTCCAGAACATATACCTTATTTTTATTATTCAAAATATAAAAGGGAACCAAACAGAATTTGTGTGTGGCTAGAGGTCTTTGCTTGATTGGTTTTTCCCCTCTGGAGGAAGAGTAATCTATGCATTCTAAAATTGCAGTTTTCCATGAAGCAAGATGATCATCAAGGTACACAAATTAAATCAATATTTTAATTTGAAAATACATTGTAAATATCTAGGAAATATATGTTTAGGGAAATTATTTCTAAAACATATTTGTAAGGCAGTCTCAAGGATATATATCAGTGTTGTCACGTAAATTGTTACATGGAAAATTGATGGTTGAAAATAGCCCAGCCATTTCTTTCCATTAAATGTAGTAGAAAAGTATCAATTTTCCAAGTGTCTTTACTTATGCTATGCAACAGGAACACTGAGAAGTAGTGTAGCAAAGTGGATATGGGCATGAGTTGCGGAATCTGATGGACCTTGAGTCAAATTACAGCTCAGCCACTTAACAACAGGGTGACCTTGTGCATGTTTTTTAGCTTTGTTGCCTTCATGTTCTCATCTGAAAAATGGGAGCAATGAAGAATCCCAGCCTGATGAAGATTAAATGAGTTAATGCATGTAATGGATATAGCCCGGCACCTGGCATATAGTAACACAATAATATGTGGTTCTTATTGTTTTAGTTTTATTTCTTTGAATCTTAAGATTTAGCAACACTACTTGGAAAAGAAACCTTGATTATTAAAAAGAATACATAGGAAGAACACAGATTTGATCTAGTTAATTTTTTTCTGCTAAATAACTTTTAATGTTTTCCAGGCTGTATTTAAATGATGTTCCAACAAGGAGCTTGCCATTTCAGGTAGCTTGACCCTCCACACACTTCCCCGATGGCACCCCACCTCCCACCCACACCACACCTGCTCTCTGCAATTCTATCTTCTGGACAAACAGCTCGCCTTTGGTAACCACTCACTCTCTGTTTCTATCACCTTTACCTCTCTCACATCGTGTCCTTTGCTGAGAATGTCTATCTCCAGGTTTTTACAAGTTTAAATCTTTACTAATTTTTAAACTCCTCTGCAAATCCAAGTTTTAAATCAATTCTGATGCCCATCCCACCTCTGTAGCTGCCATGGTGGGGGGAAAAACCCTCCCTCCTCTGGTCTAGAAAATTCCATCTATTCCTCTTATTTATGTGTCCTGTCTTCTTTCTTCCATTTGCCTGAAAAGCAGCACATGTCTTAATGTCTGTATACTCTTTCCCAGCAGAGCACCTTGGTCTCAGGAGATGCTCTGGCAACACTTACTGAATGAATGAATATTGCATTAGTGATGTATTTAAAATCAGTAGCTTTTTGCTAATACTGATTATAACTACTCGTGACATGTTAAAGAAGTTCTTAAGAGGAAATCAACATTTTATTTTAATAATAATTGTTATAAATTTTGTAAAGATTCTAAATGGCCTCAGGTGACCTAACCCTAATTTGGAAATCGGAGCTGAAGTTTTATTTTTATAGAGAGGCCTCAAAGTTGAATATTTATCTGTGCTGATTGTAGAGAGCCAATCCTGGCAGTTCAAATTCTGAGCTACTGCTTTTCCTTTTTGCCAGAAATATTAGCTTGCCTGGGTTATTTAGACAATTGCCTTAATTCTTCATTAGTCATCATTTGTTTCGATTACTGATCTTAGTTTTTTTATCATCTTCCTTTGACTGACAACAAATTCTCTCATTTGCAAAACTCTTTTTAGTGTCAGTAATCAGATTGTGATGTGGTCCCCGAATAACCCTGTTCTTGTTTCATGAACTGATGACCCTGCTGGAGATCTCTGTCAACATACCAGCTTTCCTGGTGGTCAGTCTTGTCGCCATGTTTCCTGCACACCCAACAGCCTGGTCACTTGTGATGCAGGAAAAAAATAAAGAGGATGGTGAATGCACCTAAGTTTTTTTTCTTTAAGAAAACACTTTTGTATTTGATGTGGTACAGACAAATGAGTAGACTGTGTTTTTCCTCCCTTTTTTAGCTTTTGATTTAACCATGGCAGTTTTCATCATCAGGGACTACAAAATACACGTAGAAATGTGAGGATGGGATAATTCCTTCAGCACTTTGGCTGAAAAGTGTGCTAAATCATGTCTATCATAAATATATCCATTTATTCAGTGAGCACATACTGTGTGCCACATACTTTTTTAGATGCAACTATTTGTATAACAGTTTTCTAGTTAATGAGATTCATTAATTTTCACTGATGTGTTTTTAATGTTCAATTACTTTTTTCACTTTTTCTTTCAGGTTTATTGACACATAATTGACATACAACATTGTGGAAGTTTAAGGTGTACTCATATCAAAATGTAATTAACCTCAATTATATCAGGTTACCCTGTTTGGATGGATTAGGAAAAATAATTCCTAGCAATTAACAGATAGTCACTGAGCCTCCACCCCATATAGAGAATGATAACACACTGATTGTCTAGGTGGAAACAAGGTAAAGAAGAATTTTAATTGGAGAAGAATTATACTTGGCTATGGATGTAGACAACTAATTTGGGGTAAATTTGAAACAATAAAGGGAAAGTGAGAGAACAGGCAGTAGTTAGAAGAACAGAAAAGTCCAGGGCACTTTGTTAGGGGAGATCTTTTGTACAAGATTAAAGACAGAAAAAAGGGAGAGAGAACAGGACAGCAGCAAAAAGATGAAGACATGGGTTCTAGAAAGAGAAGACATGAATCCAATTAAAGTAGCTTCTCAAAGTGGAGGCAGAGAATAAACAGTTTAATTAGAGGGATTTTTTTTTTTCCTTACAGGGTGGAGTATTTGTTTTTCATGAGAAATATGTGAGTTAAATTTGGGGGGATAAAGAAAGGGAATGAAGCTTAGTGTTTGGAAGCCAGAACTCAAATTCAATGTGTCAGAAAGGAAGCTCCGAGCAAGCACACCTTTCTCCTAAGTGGGTTGCTGGCGGTTGTTTAAAGATCCTGGAAAATCGTGTAATTCATTCACTCGGGGCATATGCTGGTTACAATATTGTCTGTAAATCTAATTGAGGATGCTTTCAGGACTTCAGAGAGAGAATGAGGGGCAATAAAGGTTGTATGGAGGGTATGTCTTTTTTTTTTTTTATTAACCCGATACTCACTTTAAAAATGTAGTATAGCTGAACAGTGATACATGTTAAAACAGACTTATTATGGTGATCATTTTACAATATGTACAATTATCAGATCATTATGCTGTATACCTGAAACTAATATAATGTTAAATGTCAATTATACTTCAATTTTAAAAGATAATAAAACATTTTTTTTAAATGCAGTATAGTATCTCAATAAGTAGAATTTTGCCAATAAGAAAAGCTATTCTGTTGATTTTGCCACCTCTAGATTAAATTATCTGAGTACACATTCAGAGAAAGGTTCCTCTGTAAATCACACTCTTTGCTTAAAAGAAAAGCATAGTTTAGTTTTTCTCTGTTTGTTTCTCATGGTTTAAAACGGAAGCTTGATCAAGACTTCAAGTTAAAATTTAAATTGTTGACTATTTTTTTATTTTTTTGGTGATGTTTTAAAGTTAAAAGTAGGAGAAAATCTTCCAAATATGTCTACTGGCCTTATTTTTTCTTCTATTTCGTATATGAATATTCAGACTTAAAAGTGGCCTAAAAAACCTTACCCGATTCCAACTGAATAACGTCAGTTGTGTAAATTTGTAAATGAACCTAATTATTTTAGTGCTATCAATGAATAAGCTTACATAAGACTAAATTCCATTAAAATATTTTCTGAAAGCTAAATCAACACTGTTTACAGTGGATTAGCTCTGTGATATATTCAAACACAAGGCCTCTGCCAAGTGTTTTTCTGCCATATGTACACCTATTAATTAACTCCTTGTAAATGTCTTCAGTATTCCCTTGGGTTTGCTGAAGTTTGCTGCTGAAGCATCACTCTTCCCACACATCCTACTTCTCTCACTTTTGAATAGGGAGTTTTGAGAAGACCCACTAAAGAGCACCCCTCTGTTTCATCCATTTTTGTCACCATGTGAGAGAGAGAGATGGAAAGTAGGCCAATAAGGATCAACATATCAACGTACGAACTAATGAGGCTGATATTAAAGGGCATGGCTAATTGTAAGAGCAAATAGGATTTGATAACACTTCCTTCCTGAGTTAGAACACCTTACCTACCCCTGCCCAGGCAATGCTGGATAGCAGCGCCTCTTCTCCTTGAATGAACATGAAGAAGAAGAAGAGAACATCTACTCCGTGCAGTTAGGCAGACCTCAAGAGAGAGAGGAGGGGTAAGGACTCTCCCACTGTGTTATGTAGCATCTCTAGGGCATTTGAGACACACATCATTCTTGAAATGGGGCTCTCCTTTGACCTTCATGCCACTACTCTCTCTGGGTTTTTTCCTACCTCTCAGGACCTCCAAATTAGTTTCCTTAGATTCCTTTTTGTTATTATACTTTAAATGTTCCCTAGAGTTCTGTCTTTGGTTCTTCTCTCTTGGGATCTCCAGAGTAGTATATTCAGTTGCATATAAGATACTCTGATCTGTTAAATTCCAGAGTTAGCTCAGAGTCATCATATTCAAACTTGCTGAGGGTCTCCCTCTGAATGCTGCTTCCATCTGGCATTTACTGCGACACTGAAAAGCATCACCATTGGTTCCTCTGTTTCCCAGGCTGTAACCTGGGGATCATCCTCAGTGTGCATCTTTCCCACAAGCTGTGCACAGTTGGTCTATTCCCACTGACTTTGCCTCCTTTGTGTCTCCTTTGTCTTCACTCCCCAGCCTATTCATCTGCCTTCGAGTGGACTTGCCTTTCCTCCAAACCAATCAGCCATGCCAAATCTACCCAGCTGGCAACTTTAACTAAATAAAAATGGAACCTAAGCCTTTCACAGTCCGGCCCCAGTTTTCTCTTTGAGCTACGGTGTATACCACTTTTCTTTCACTCCAGGTGCCATGGATGGAATTGTGTCTCTACCAAAATCCATATGTTGAAACTCTGACCCTCAATATGACTGTATTAGGAGATGGGGTCTTTAAGAGGTAGTTAAGGTTAAATGAGGCTGTAAGCGTGGGGCCCTGATCCAATGAGATAAGTGGCTTTTCTCTACCTTGTGTGGACATAGTGTAAAGGCATCTGTCTACAAGCCAAGAGAGCTCTCACCAAAAACCAAATAGGCTGGCACCTTGATTTGTGACTTTTAGCCTCCAGAACTGTGAGAAAATAAATTTCTATTATTTAAGCCACCCAGTCTATGGTATGTTATTATGGCAGCCAGAGCAGACTAATACGGCAGGTCCCAAGTAAGCTTCAGTTAGCTCAAATGTTCATTTCTGACCATTATTATTGAACAATTCCATGCCTTTGCACCCTCTCTTCCCTCTGTCCATAATTCTCTCCACTTTCCTCATGTAGGATTCTCCTCATCTTGTAAGAGCAAGCTCCGTTATTCCTTCCTTTGTCTTTCCTGTGTTCTGACACTCACAGAAGCAGTATTATTAACACTTACTTTTACAAACAGATACTATTTACAAATAGATACTTGTATTATAGCAATTGTAACATTGTGGTTTCCTATCTTTCTGCCTTAAGAGTTACCTTCTTAGCAGAGAAAAACCTCTATTTTATTCTTCTGTCAATTTCCAGGGCTAAGCCCTCTGTTTTGATAATGAGAAAATACTGTTTAATGAACTAACGGATTGATGAATAAATGAGAAATACAGAGGCTGATGAATTTCCCTAAATTACGGCATTAAATTACAAGATGAACTAATTTAGTTCCCTGGAGTATATTTTCTTTCTCTGCTACCTAGTTACGAATTTATTCGACAATTATTTATTAAATAGCTGCTACCTTGTGTCATTAGCTTTTTTCTCTTCAGGGTAGTGAGGAAGCTGGTGAGTAGAAACAAAGGGAAAAGATTTGCTCCATAAATAGTTAGGTTTTTGCTTTTTTAATAACATGTTTAAATTATCAAGTGGAAAAAGTATAAGTATCCATTCTAAGTATAAGACCTTCCAATAAGGACTTAATGTGTCACTTCTATGGGTCTCAGAGAATAACAATGAGTTTATATAAAAACAGTTGAAAAGTTTCCTTTTTAATAGTCAAGATCTGCAGTTATCCTATGGAAAAGACTGCTAATCAAAATCTTAGCTACAATAATAAAAGAAATTTAGAGTTTGAAAAGAGTATTTGCAGTGGCAACCATAATCACCAAAATTATTCTGGCTAAAGACAAAATATAATATTAATATTAACAGCCTCATAATAATTCAGTCAGTGTAATTTCATGTTCTTAATGGCCTAAAAGGAAATAATGATAATATATCTCAGTATTGTTTCCAAAATTTTAACCTGATGTAACTTGTGCTCTCTCATTTTCTGATCTAATGTTATGCATAATAACTTCAGTTATGTCTCCCTGTCTTTGTTCTAATGAAATTTGTGACCCAATAGCAATACCTTCAAGGTTGTTCTTTTGTTATCAATATTTGTATCAATTTATCAAATTTTACAATTTAAAAAATAGAATTTGAGAAAGCCACAGCAATCATTTAATCTAAACACTTTATTGCTTAGATGAGGAAACTGTTCCTGGTAAGTATTTATATAACTGGGGACACATATATAGTTCATGGAATAGAACAGACTTTTACTTCAATATTGTATGAAGGCACTACCAAAACTCAATTATAATTATTTTTCGAATTGAGTAGGAACCAAGTGCAATAATGGAAAGAATGCAGGATTTAAGTCCAGCAGTCCAGGATTTAGGGGGGCCTGTATACCTTTCTTTCTGTCTCAGCCTTGAGTAAGTGACTTATTTTATCCTCTGCATCATCACTTGTAAAGTAATACCAATAATTCCCATGTTACTGTAATGTTCTGAAGTCAACGAGGGCTTTCATTTGTTCACCATTGTATTGCCAGGGCCTAGCATAGAGCCTGGCATGTAGGACACATTCAAAAACTATTTGTTGAGTGAATAAAAAAGAAAGAACGAAGAAATGTGTGAATTAAGGGAAGAGTTTGGAAGCAGATGGGTCAGTGATCTACTCTTGATAGTTACATAAGCTGGAAAGCTGTTGGTCTGAATCATCATGTAAAAAATCTACTGTACTGGTCACTTTTACCATTTTGGAATTTAATCTGTTGTAACTAATGTATTAAGGCTATGGATTTGCTCAATCACGGTAGGAAGTATCTTCACTCTTTCTCCTCATTCTTTATTAAACTCACTCTCTAAAGCAGGTATATTTTCCCGCCTTTGGATTCAGTCTTGGGTTGTTCCCCTAGACCTTCCCATCACTTCCCACTGAGGCTTATGAAAAGTCCAGCCCACTCTGGTACCCATCTCCAATCTTCCTCAGATTTGGAGCCCCTCCATTCCTTAGATCAGGTTTATTTTGGACAGGGCCACCTGTGATGAGAAAGGATGGTGTGGTCGACTTGACCTCTCTATATTTCCCTCCAGTGCGTACCTCCCCTCTGCTAATTTCACCCACACCCCTATCTTAGAGTCAGAAGCTGAGAGGAGGAAGGAGAGTTAAGGGGGTAGAAAGGGTTTTGTTCACCTCGCACAGTTATCATTGTACATAAGCATCCCATTGATGCTTCCTGGGTACAGCAAATGTCAAGCTTCCTTTTCTCTTGTGGGATCCTTTCATGAATTTCCTCACTGCTAGAGCACTCCAGAGTCAATTTTCTTGATGCTCATAGCTCCCTACATTCCTCCCTCTCCTGCTCCTGGGTACCTTCACCCATCTGGAGGGTCCTCTTGGGAGGAGTTGCTATTAAGACACACCAAGATCAGCTCCCTTCCATGGAGTCCACATCTGGGCCACTAGTACATTATGTTAGTCTGCTAGGGCTGTCGCAGCAGTGCACCACGGACTGGGTGGTTCAACAACAGAAATTTATTTTGTCACATTTCTGGAGGCTGGAAGTCTGAGATCCAGGTGCCGGCAGGGTTGGTTTCTTCTGAGGCCTCTCTCCTTGGCTTGTAGACAGCTGCCTTCTTCCTGTGTCCTCACATAACTGTGTGTCTGTGTCCACTTGTCCTCTTCCTATAAGGACATTAGTCCTATTTGATTTATTTCATTTTATTTTAAAACATTTTATTGGAGTATAGTTGATTTACAATGTTGTGTTAGTTTCAGGTGTACAGCAAAGTGAATCAGTTATACATATATGTATATTCATTCTTTTTCAGATTCTTTCCCCATATAGGTTATTACAGAGTACTGAGTAGAGATCCCTGTGCTATACAGTAGGTCCTTGTTGATTATCTATTTTATATACAGTAGTGTGTGTATATTAATCCCAACCTCCTAATGTATCCCTCCTCCCTCCACATTTCTATTTGATTTTTGTTTGGATTCACTCTAATGACCTCAAGTTTACCTCTTCAAAGATCTTATCTTCAAGGACAGTAAAATTCTAAGGTACTGGGGGTTAGGACTTCAACATAGAGCTTTGGAGGGGGACACAACTTAGCTCACAACACCTAGAAATACATGTATTCAAGGTGCTCCACCAAATTCTACAAGCTCAGGCACTTACCAGCAAAGCCTTCTCTCAGTCATCCCTTTCCGCTTGAACTACTCATGTATGAGTTGGACCCCAGTCCCTATGTCCTTCAAATTTCAGGGGACACATGTCAAGTTTTACCAATGGTTCTCTTGTTTGGAAGAGTGTGCTGAGTGGGAGTATTTTCTACCCAGTAACTGGAAACTCCCTCTTTAGTGAAATCCTCCTTACAGCAGGCCTCTTCCCTCTACTTTCTTAAACACAGGCTGGGAAGAGCGGCTAATGATGGTGGCACAAACAGCCTGGGACCTGGGCTCCTACTATTCTATTCTTGGCTTTGGGGACATCTACGGAACGTGCACACTATTACAAACAATACTCTAGTGAGGACACATGTACCAAGATTGCTGTGATATTCATCGTGATTTATTTATTTACTAATTAAACTCCTAGAAGTCATTGTTTATGTTATCTTTTGATAAATGGAACATTTTCTTTTTAGTGTGGTGAAAAGTCTGTTTTTATGTGTTGTGCTTTGCTGTCTTATTTTAGAAAATCTTTCCTGATCAAAAGCCATAAACTTTTTTTTTTGGTATATTTTCATCTAGGTGTCTTAGTTTTGCTTTTAGGATTTTAAAGTGTTTAGAATTGTGCAAGTCCTTTATGTATGGTATGAGGTGTGCACCTAATTTTTCCACATGGTTGCATAACCATTGTGCCAACAGCATTTATTGGCTAGCCCATCCTTCCTTTGCTGACTTTTTAAAAAAATTAATTAATTAATTAATCAAGTGGCTGTGTTGGGTCTTCATTGCAAGTGGGCTTTCTCTAGTTGCTGTGAGCAAGGGCTACTCTTTGTTGTAGTGCGTGGGCTCCTTATTGTGGTGGCTTCTCTTGCTGCGGAGCACGGGCTCTAGGTGCATGGGCCTCAGTAGTTGTGGCATACAGGCTCAATAGTTGTGGCACACGGGCTTAGTTGCTCCTCAGCATGTGGGATCTTCCTGGAGCAGGGATTGACCCTGTGACCCCTGAATTGGCAGATGGATTCTTAACAACTGCACCACCTAAGAAGTCCCCCTTTGCTGACTTTTAATGCCACCTCTGTCTAATGTGAAGCATCCATAAATGCACAGTGCTGTTTCTGAGCTGTTTTCTGCATCATTGATCTTCTTGTTGATCACCTTAGTATCACAACCAGCTGTCACAATTACTGCAACTTTATACTTAAGACATCTGGTGGAGTATCTTTTCCAAAACTTCTCAATATATTGTCTTAGCTGTTCTTGACCCTTATCTACCTGCTATAGATTCCACAACTTCTCAGATTCCACAAAAAGTTTCTTTCAGTTTATGTTTGGAAGTGTATAAAATTTATAGATAAATTAGGGACAACTGATATTTTTATGAAATTTCACAGGTGAGGATATATTTTTCTATTTCAACTATCTATTTTCTGAGCTTCAGTAATATTTTAAAGTTTTAATAGAGATTTTAACGGAATCCTGTTAATTTTTTTCTTTAGTATCATACAGGTTGTTAACCTGACAAAATGGCAAAGTTCATATGAGAAAAAGCCAGTATTGGGACACAGATTTCCTGACTCCATGCCAATCTCCTTTCTAGAGCACAATACTCTATCACTTTTTAAGCCTTCAGGAAGATACCATTAAGTTTAAAGTTCTGAGACGTAGGTAAAGATGAGGTGGAGAACATTTTAATTCAGGTAGTATAGAACTGAGGTCATTGATAGCATCAGAAAAATAAAAAGTGCTTTCCTCTGGACGATGTGTGCATAGGCCTCCAACAGACCAAAGGGAAAAAACTTGTGGAGCATTTGCTTACTCTGTGACTCTGTTATATGCTTTAACTTAGCAGTGATGTCTACTCAAAAACTTAAAAAAAAAAGGATGGCAGTTTATGGACTGCCAATATCTTTCCTTATTAAGCTAGTCTGTAGTTCTGAGAGATATTTCTATACGTAATTTAACATAGATCTCTCATCAGAAAGACAGAATAAACTTTTGTGTTATTGATTCAGTGGCTCATTCAATAAACATTGACTTAGTGCGATGGTCCAGGCATCGTACCAGGCCTTTGAATGCAAAGATGAATATGACCCAGTCTCCAACTTCAAGGAATGTATAGGGAGATAAAACATGCACCTCTGCAGCTCAGAGATACTAAGGCTATGGCAGGCACATGTACAGGGCACAGTGGGCATTACTGGGAAAGGATGATCACTTTTACTCTGGACTTGTTGAGCAGTTGTGAATGGATTTGTTTCTCAGATAGATGGCAGTGGGTGAAGTGGAATAGAGAGGGAAGAATTCTGTATGCAAATGATGCAACATAAATTTGGAAGCATGATGTGGTGTGGAATGTTCAAGAAAGTAGAAGTAGTTTCTAAAATATGGAATATAAAATGAGAGGGCTTTGGGGAGAATAAAGCTGAAAAGACCAGCCAGATCGTAGCTTCTTTGTATTCTACTATATTTTCTTCTAGGCATTTAGGGAATAGAGAGAAACGGAAGGAGAGAACCAAGGTCAGAGAAAGCTCACCCTGACTCAAATTATGAGCAGTGTCAAGAAATGCAGAAGTTGGAGGCATGGAAACCAGACAAGCGCAAGAAGTAATACAGGACTAAAATAAAGCAAAATCAGCAGAAATAGAGCAAAATGGATGGATTAGAGAGTCATTAGGGTGGTGGAATCAATAGGACTCAGTTTGTATGTGGGGTTCAGGATCTAGGGGCTCAGGGACAGCTCTGATTTCTCAGATGTAGTGAGAAAATGCTTATTTGGTTTGGGAAGGTGGGTGAATTATAGCTATTGTAGTTCTAGTCATACACTGTTATTGCGTATCCATATAGGTAGATTTGCATTTACGTGATCAGTATAAGTTCCTTACTCACCAAGTGAAATATAAGTTGAGTGTAGGTCTTGTCTTGAGATGTTTGTGTTAATATAACATATATTATAATATATATTATATATAATATATATTGTATTTTTGTGTTTGTGTTAGTATAATATATATTATGGGATTCGGAATTTGGGATTAATGTTACACACTACTATATATAAAATAGCTCATCAACAAGCACCTACTGTATAGCACAGGGCACTACATTTAATACCTATATTGGAAAAGAATCTGAAAAAGAATAGATATACGTATATGTATAACTGAATCACTTTGCTGTACACCTGAAACTAACACAGCATTGTAAATCAACTATACTCCATTATAAAATAAAAATTAAAACCAATATATATTATGGTAGATTAAATTTTAGAATTTCCACTTGAAAATGTTTTCTTAAAACACTATTGGTGACAATGAAGTACTACAGCAGTTGGTTTGTAACTGTCCTGATCTAAGGCATAGGTCAATATCAAGAGCTTGATATCATGTCTCCATAGACAGACTCTCCTTAAACATCTGTGTTTAACTTTGTCATCTGGATACACGCTACAGTACTCATCTTGAGTTCTGGGGAATTTCAGGTCTGGATGAACCACTGAACTGATTCCAAATCGCCTGGAGCAACATGTAATCGTTTCTATGTTTTATTTCCTATCAAAAAATTCAATAGGCAGTAAGAAAAGACTTTTATGTTTACTTGTCAAGCTGAGAAAAAATAGGGCTTTAGAGTTACAAGTCAGTTGAGATTTTAGGCAGAATTTCTTGCCAATGAAGAGAAAGCAATATTACATATAAATAACCAAGATGACTCAAACAGTAAGCTGCTATGAAAAAAAAATCTCAAAAATGAAGCTGGTAAAAAAAACTTTTCACAATTGTTTTAATATGCCATTAGGTTTTTGGAAATAATTACTTATGGATTAAAATTAGGGAAATAAATGAAAAATTGAGATTTAAAATGTCTTTATGTTGAAACATTGATTTAACTCTATTCATTGCTTCTAAATATATATGAGAAATATTTTTGCTGTCTACAGAAAAGTTTGCTATAAATGGTGAGGTGACTAATCTTTATTTGACAACTAGTTACTTAAATTAACTTGCTGGGGGGGTTAAGCAAATTTGAATTTCTTAAATGAATTTTCATCAATGATATAGTCAGATTATTTAGTTCTCTGTGTTTTTGTTTTGAGTTTTTATATTCTGTGGTTATTGAGAAGATTTTAATTTTAAATTATAAAATATTTGTGCTATTTAATTTGGGAAGTTTTAAAGGGGTTATATTTTCCTTATAATAGGTCTCAACCAAAGGCTCGTCATAAATTATGGGTAGACAGTCACTTGTCTAGTAAAAGTGGTAGATTTTGATTTGTTAATTTTTGAGCATTCAATTTGTAGAGCTTTTGAGGAAGGAGAAGCAATGGCATTTCTTATTTTTATGGAGTGGATTATAATTGTACTTCAGGTTATGTTTTCATTGTTCTCAGTTTTAAAGTAGTCAATATGTAAGGATAATAGTTAGAACATATTGAACTTTCTGAATAATTTATTTAAAAAAATAGAGTGGACTAAAGGTTCTTTCCCTAATATTGCTAGGATATATGAGTTATAAATAATATTTTCAGGATTGTATATTACAATGTTTGTGTATTGAAGAGGAACAAAAAGTTTAAGAAAGCTGAATTACTGGAAATTTTTTTAAATTTTTATAAAATATACATATTTTTACAAAATCTATTATTTAGGTACTTCCTCACATTTCGTTTATTATTAGAAAATGTATTAGTATCAGCTAAAAGGAGTTGGACTAAACAAAATTTAATCTTGGCACAAGATTTTGGTTATGTTGGTGAAAAAACAACAATAAAAGGGAGGCCTTTAGAATAGCCCCAGGAATCCAGGTCTCCCCTAAGACGTGGGCTTTTAAAGCTTTACATTCAGGGTGTGTTGATCTTTCATATTCTTTTAAAATCCACAATATGCTTTTAGCAATGAGTTTTGAAGTATTTTCTTCTTTGCTGCAAACTTCTGAATTTTTATTGCTCTTACTTTACAGTCTCCTTCCCCACTGTTTGCTGATTGCTTTGTATCAGAAAGAAGCCCGTGTGTTATGAGGCTATTAATGTGTTCTTGTCAATATTCCACCAGCGCGTCATGCTTTGTTCTTTATGCTAGTATAATTTTCAAGCCTTTTGGCTGTGATGTTACTAAACTGTTTCTAACTCTAAGCCTTAAATATTTTCAAGGTTTGGATATATCATTCAGTGAATAAAAGCTCTTATTTTAAAATTTGGGTTTTGCATGCTCTCTGATGTTGTACAAATGTCTATCAAAACAAAATCTGAGATATAGCCTTTGCTTTTGTGTTCTCACTTTCCAACTTCTCTTGAATTTTTCTCCTTATTTTACATGTGAAAATAACTGTTCTTAGAAGTTTTATATCAAACACGTATTATGTATACATATACTATTAAATTACATTTATATTTGTACACATACTATATAGAATACATATATATATCTTTAAAAATATATAGTGTATGCCTGTATATAAAGGCATATGTTTCACTGTGGAATGAACTTTTTTTCCTTTCAAGAAGAAAATGTAGTTTCCTATGTGGGTGCACTAAAGCAACTTTCAGCAGATTTTCAGAGTTGCTGGGCTGATGGAAAAATCACAAAACATTTTAGTAGGGGAAGAGGAAAGGTGTTTTTTACTCTCTGCTTGAAAAGTGACAGAATAAAAGAATCCTTGAGCAATGTGTCAAATAGATCTTTTCCCCCTTGTGGAAGAAAAGAGTCTGAAGCTAAAAAGAGGAGGCAGGCTTTGTGCGTCTTATTGCAAACTGTGCCAGCCTACCTAAGCTTTTTGTTCATTCTTAGCACATTGAACATCTTGAAATATCTAAGAATACTGAGATGGAGAACAGCAGTGAGATCTAAGGTAGAATATCATTCTAATTATCAGTTCTGAAGTGGATCTTCAGTATTTTTTTTGGATGCTTAATAAGTGGTTCAAACTTTGAAAGACTTCCAGCATTTCTAAAAACTCAAAGTAGATATGCATGTGAAAATTGGATCAATTCATTGGACTCCTTGAGTCCTGTCTTACAGGCTCACAAGCTGTTGCAATGCTCTTATGTGTTTGTTTCAAATATCCATCACTTCAATCATCTGAAGAAATTCAAGCTGGCCATATGCTCTTTCTGAAACTCAGTAAGAAATGTATTGTTATAGATGCATAGACTTCTACAAGAATGTTATTCCCTCAATATTCTCTTTCCCTAAATCTCCTAAAAAATCAGAAACACATTTCATTGCATAAAACTTGCCACGCAGGTAATCTAATTCAACATATCCTCAATGTCCTACACAATGTGGTCAATAAATATTTGTGCTATAATGACAAATTCTGTACATGGTGATGAGTTCTAGCAAAGAATGAGAATGCTGAGTGGATTCAAATGAATGGATAATTTATGATGAACCGTAAAGGTTGCATATTCAGTTATAAAAATTAGATTCACTTTTTTTTTTTTCCTACTTCGGCCTAATGTTTATTTCACACACCTGTTTCACTGCAGTAGTGGGAAAAACTTAATCTTGGCCAATTCCAGAATCTTCCATTCAGGATAGATATCTAAATTCTGGAAATAAAATGGTAGTGATTTAATAAAAATCCATGAAATTGGGAGTGTGCCTGCCTGTGCAAAGATCTAGTGAAGTGTCAGTTGTCCCATTTGAACCTTTATCTTTGATTCTGAAGCTCGTGCTGAGGTGTCCCTGGGACTTGTCTGCTGAGTCCCTTTGAGTTTTGGTGGCTTCTTTGCTGCTTCTTGGGGACACAGAACCATTCCATTACCCTCATGTTTTGTTACTGACATAGGCCCAGTCTAGCTGAGTATATTCTCCAGTCACGCTGCTTATGAGAACTCTTCCCAGGGAAGATGCTCTGGCCTTCTTTGCCCTTGGGTCTCAGACCGTAGTCTCCAGTGACCCTGTCTTCCTGGGGAGGCAGGTTTCATGAACTCTTTATCTGGGACCCACGTTCATCTGTGTTGTTATGAATCTCTCCTCTGTATCTCTTTCTCATCCTCTCCCTCCCTATTCCTGCTTCCAGCTTAACTGTAGAAGCTTTTGAAAAATACATGGCCCCCAAATATACTCCCTTTCTCTGAATTCTACTCCTCACATCTTTCATTTGAGGAAATAAGCAGAAAATAGCCTATCAGTTTCAGCGGGAGAGCAGGCGGGGTGGGGTCAGGGGGTTGTAAATTGAGGAGGATGAGAAATGTAAATTGCTCAGATGAGTGTTTAGAAATATTATATTGCTGCATTCATTCATTATGAGCAATGAAACTAAGCATTTTGGTAGACTGATGTCACAGGAAGAAAGCATCTAAGCTACCTGACTGTGAAAGATGGATTATTGAATACCTTATTATCAACAGACTCTATGCATCACGAATAGAATAAAAAATACTTTTATGTGATCAGAATCGCCTTTAAGGCATATCTAGAATTCTTTTTAATACAATAAATTACATGCTGCTCATATGGGACTTCTCATCTGGTCCCATCATAAATTCAAATGAATGACTAGGGCTATTGTAAAAAGATAAACTAAAATGTTATCAGAAAGAAATTGGATACATGTACCCCTATGTTCATAGCAGCACTATTCACAATAACCAAGACATGGAAACAACATAAATGTCCATTGAATGGATATTTGGATAAAGAAGATGTGGTATATTTATACAGTGAAATATTACTCAGCTGTGAAAAAAGAACAAAGTAATGCCATTCTCAGCAACATGGATGGATCTGGAGATTAACATACTAAGCGAAGTAAGTCAGACAGAGAAAGACAAATATCATATGATATAATTTATATGTGGAATCTAAAAAAAGTGATACAAATGGACTTATTTACAAAACAGAAACAGACTCACAGACTTAGAGAATGAACTTATGGTTACCAGTGGCGAGGGGTGGGGGGAGAGATAGATTGGGAGTTTGGGATTGACATGTACACACTACTATATTTAAAACAGATAACCAACAAGGACCTACTGTACAGCACAGGGAACTCTGCTCAATACTCTGTAATAACCTAAATGGGAAAATAATTTGAAAAAGAATGGATACACGTATATGTATA
The DNA here is from genome assembly GCF_030028045.1 of Hippopotamus amphibius kiboko. Taxonomy (NCBI): domain Eukaryota; kingdom Metazoa; phylum Chordata; class Mammalia; order Artiodactyla; family Hippopotamidae; genus Hippopotamus; species Hippopotamus amphibius. The sequence goes on from NC_080188.1 coordinate 89,956,629, forward strand.
ACTGAATCACTGTGCTGTATTCCTGAAACTAACACAACATTGTTAATCAACCATACTCGAATATAAAATAAAATTAAAAAAATTTGTTCTGCTTATTTTTTATACCACCCTATATCTTTCGACCTTGGTACGATAAAGAAGGTTATGTGTAACACATTTGTTCAATAGTGGTGAAACTCGCCCTGCAGGATACCTGGAGAGCCTTGGGAAGGAGAGAGGTCTGGGCTCCTTTTTTAATAGGAGCTTCTCTAGCGGCAAAAAGTTTCCAGGAACTCCTGTGGAAACAAACCCCAAAGATAGAACCTTTCAAGATGAACGTTCTCTTCTGTCCTGAGGCTCACCTTTACGTGAGAAGGTGCTAGGGGTGCACATAAAGAAAAGTAGGGTTTTATTTCTCAGTCCTGGTCTGAGTGAGATAAACAGACAGAACTCTGAAGAAGGCTGAGGCACTGATGACATATTTCGTCATTATGAGAGCGCTAAATGGCTTAGAAAGCTTGGCTGTGAATTCATTCTGCTATTTGGCTCAAATCACTTTGAAAAAGTTTGAAAATTATGTGTAAAACCAGCCCTATGTGTTCCAATACATTTTTATACCAGACAGATCATTACTTGGAATTAGTTATAAAGATGTGCCCCTTCAGGTATGAGCCAGCGCTGGCTTTTCTCCTCAGTGGCCGGCAGGGGGCAGCAGACAACAGAAGAAATCTTACCATGCATGAGCAAATGGAGTTTGCCCGACGGAACTAATTCTCAAATGAGTGATGGCATTCGCCAAAGGACTGGCGTAAAGAAGGCCATGAGGAAGAAAGTGGCAGGAGGAGTGGAACATGAAGGGCCTTGAATGCCAGCTACTAATTTTTCGCTTCAATTGAACAATCACTAGAGGTTTATAAACGAACGACATGGCTGTCTGTGAATTGCCTAAAGTAAGATTTGCATTTTAGAAGAATTATTTTGAAAACCGCATGAAGGCTTCTGTACTTTGAAGAAGTCAAAATCGCAAGTATTTCATCTTTATTTTTTCTAGGTACAGTGTTAGGTGCTTTACCTGCTTACCTGCTTTGACAGTTATTACTCAAGGAGGAAGAAAATTAAATCACTTACCCAAGATCAGTCAAAAAGGAAGTGACAACTTTTTCCTACAGAACTATGATCTGTTTTGCTAAAGGCTGGGGGAACAGTTAGAAGGATGCTTCAGTAATCCAAATCAGAATCCGTGAGGTCCTGACCTAAGTACAGTGTATAGATTGTTAAAAGATAGAATTAACTGAACTCAGTACATAATTGAACGTAGTGAAGAAATGTCTAGCATTACTCCTAGGGTTGTGAATGGGTGACCTGGGCGGGTATCCCTGCTAGCGTCTGAGACAAGCATTGTGAATTATGAACATGAATTTGAGTGTGTGCGTGTGTGTGTGTGTGTGTGTGTGTGTGTGTGTAAGGCCACAGCAGTCCCCAACCTTATTGGCACTAGGGACCAGTTTTGTGGAAGACAATTTTTCCACACATGAGGGAGGAGGCGGATGACTCAAGCACATTACATTTACTGTGCACTTTATTATTATTATCTTGTAATATATAATGAAATAATTACACAATTTACCATAATGCTGACAGGAGGCCGAGCTCAGGCAATGATGTGAGTGATGGGGAGTGTTTGTAAATACGGATGAAGCTTCACTGGCTGGCCCGCCGCTCACCTCTTGCTGTGCGGCCAGGTTCCTAACAGGTCACGGACCGGTACCAGTCCATGGCCCAGGGTTGGGGACCCCTGTCTTTGGGGATTATGATTCCAATGGGACATGTAAGTGGAGGTACCTAGTAGAATGCTGATAAATAGGACCTGGAGCATATTCTGGGCTGGAGAGAGAGATTTGTGGTTCATACATACGTAAGTGGTCATTGGAAAACCCCCCCATGCATGCAATTGTTCGAGGAGGGAATGGAGAGATAGGAAACATGCGGCACAAGAACTTTTAAGGCAGAGAGTCTGTCTCCTGGGTAAAAATCGCGCTTTGTTAGCGCAGGAGGATACAGCTTTCCGTACTCTATTTCCAAGGATTCTGATTTAGCACCCAGCAGAGGAAGGTAACTGAAAAGGTAGGAAATAGCAGGGCCATGTCAGTTCCAGACACCAAGGGAGCATTATCAGCAACGTTGGAAATTTCAGAGACCATTAAACTTTGGGGATGGAGGGTAACCACTTCCTATTGGGTGTTGCAGCCTGTTGGTCAGCTTTCTGCACTGTGACGCAGACCTGTTTCCTTCCAGGGCTACCTGCCTTCCCCCATTCTTTTACCGCAAAAAATACTGGGGGTTTTCTTTTTCTTTTTCACTTTTTTTTAAAAGATAGAAGTATAGTTGATTTACAATGTGGTGTTAGTTTCAGGTGTACAGAAAAGTGATTCAGTTATACATATACGTATATCCAGTCTTTTTTAGATTCTTTTCCCACATAGGTCATTACAGAATATTCAGTGCAGTTCCCTGTGCTGTACAGCAGGTCCTTGTTGGTTTTGTATTTGATATATAGTAGTGTGTATCTGCTAAACCCAAGCTCCTGATTTAACCTCCGCCCTTCCCCCCACTTTCCCCTTGGAAGGTCTTGACTGAGGCGTACTGCCACCATTCTCTGTTTTGGGACACAAACTTTTCAACTGAGAAAACAAACCACTTTTAGCAAAAGTCTTGAGCATTGCCCAAAGCAAATACATACATGAGGGTGGACTCCCCATTTACACCACCACCATCAAGCTTTGTCTCCGCAGTGGAGGGGCACTTGGTCTAGAAGTAGACTGCAGCAGGAAGATTAGAAACAGCATATATTTCAGACATCCCCGAATGTTCACATCAAATGCACTACTTGAATCCAGGAGGTTACTTCTTCCTCAAAATAGTTGTTTTGGCTTCAAGTGTGAGTGTGGTGAGTTTTGCTGCATGAAATCATCCTCCAGTCCACCTCCCTCTGCCATTTCCCAAAACACCTGCAGCCTGTGGAAATCACCCACAGGGATCAGAAGCACCGGTGTGGTCAGTGAGCAAGCAGTAAATGCTATTCCTAAATCTCTAAGTCAAGCCTGAAGCAAACTCACACAGAACACCAGAAAATGAATTTAATTTTGAATCAAAATAGGGATCAGGAGAGATAGCTTGGGATTTGGGGATCATTAAGTGTAGGATTCAGTTAAGAGGTTTCACCTCTCCAGAGAATATAAGGCAAACAGTCCTATGACTGACCTATAGATCTTTGCTGTATTTGGCATAATAAAATGACAGATCTGGTCATGTATTGCCGTAACAGGCCCTGTATGACTTGACTGAAATGTTTAATTCAGAACACAGGCAAGTCAATGTTGGGTTCAGTAACTGGAATTTTTTCTGGATGGATTTAAAATTATTTTTTGCATAAATTTGTTTTGTAATTCTAATAAGGATTGCCTTTTACTGAATTGACAAGAACTCTGGGATTTAGAATTCTTTTTCAGTTGCTTCCACACCTTTTCCTACTGGAATATAAATGTTGATCAAAGCAGCATATCCAAAAACATCTAGATGTAATTTACACATTTATTTCTACCATTTATTTTATACTATGTGTAATCACCTGGATGCAGAAAATTGATAGTGGACGAATGATATATTGTAGGCAATCTGATAAAAATATCTCAAAGGATAAAATTTAAAAACAAAGGAAAGGGAAAAAAAAACAAAAACAAAGAAAAGGGAAATCTGATCGAGGCTTATGTGAGCAGAGAGAATTCTTGGTCCACAGAGAGGGATGCCTGGTGCCAGCCTCAGTTCCCTGATCATTACCTCCCCATGCCTCCTCCTCCAGTTTCTTCTAAAGGTTCATTAGGGCAAATGTTAATGAATTTCTACTGTCCTTCTTGCCTTTGTATAATTTTTAATGGTTAAAGCCTGTACCGCCCTCTCTTTGAGTGACTTTACATCTTTTACTAAATGTCTATTCTTTGGATAGGTGTATATTGCTGAAATAACCTGTGCATAAAATTGAAGATCTTTATGTTCCAATTAAGAAGTGTATCATATCCATATTATGCTAGTATGTGAAGGAGAATAAAAGAAAATCAGCAACATATAGATCTCTAAGGAGCAGGAAGAGAATAAATAGAATAGTTCTGGTTTACAAAATAGCGCAGTGGCAGCTGCTTTGGACTCATAAATGAGATGTTTGAAAAGGGCATGAATAGGGCAGTAGAAAAAATACTTTGCTTAGCAACACACCTGTTTTGCTTCTTGTTATAGATTCTCGTGAGATAGATTTCTTCAATTAGGACTCGTCTTGGTCTTGCCTCTTTCTCTCCCTCCCATTGAGCTTTCTAACACAAAGCTTAACACCAGCATCAGAGGAATGTTGGATTTTGGAGATATTTGGTATAAAGCCAGCAAGGAAAGTACCTCTGTCAGATGTGTAATTCTTACGAAAAGGGCTGAATGTAACAAAAGGCACACAGTAATTAGACTGATACAGGCCATTTACCTGTTTTTAAAATTATATACAGTAAAAAATACAAAATAGTTGTGAAGTATAGCTACATGTGCTTTTAAGAATAGGAGGTTTAGATTTAATTTCTGAGTAAAACTTGTTGCTTTTCCCCCTGTACATACATCATTAGGGTTATGAATTAGATGAAGAAATTAATGTACTTGCTTTGAAAATAGTTTTCTCTGAAATAAAAAGTTTAATTTCCAGGTTTCTTCCAAATCTGAGACTCTTAGATATGAAGGCCCCTTCTTTCAGTGTCTACTCAAGTTTGCTTGTTTGTTTTGAGATTTATCTTTTTTCACATCTAAGGGAGTACATAGCTACAGCCTCTCTGAATCTGAGAAAAATTTGCTGGCTAGATGGAATCTAGGTGCAAACCTTACTTAGAAAGATGAAGCAGGTTTGTGGCCAGATAGGAAGATTTGAAGCAGTGGCCAGAAAGAGATGATCCCTGAGTCTTCAAATGTCAACACAGCATGTATCATTAAAGTCCTGTGCTCCAGGGGTGTTGAAAACCAACTGTGTCAGGAAAGTAAGCTTCAGTTTTCAAACTCTAGTGATAATGAGATCCTTTGTTTCTCTGTGTAGGAGAAAAGTTTCTGACAATGCTGTCGTAATAAACTTATTTTCATACACTTGAAAAGAAAACATTATACATCCCTTACACCAAAGGAAGTGAAGAATGTTTTGTTGCACATTTTTATTGCTACTCCAATAGTAGGAGTCACTAGGAATCCACATGTGGAGGGACAGTGTTAGTATAAGGTGTACCCAATTCAAAAGCTAATGTGTCAGAGCAGGAATAAAGATGCAGATGTGGAGAATAGACTTGACACGGTGGGTGAGGGGAAGGGGAGGCTGGAATGTAGTAAAAGAGTAGCATTGACATACACACACTACCAAATATAAAATAGGTAGCTAGTGGGAAGCTGCTGCATAGCACAGGGAGCTCAACTTGATGGGTGATGATTTAGAGGGGTGGGGTAGGGAGGGTGGAAGGAAGTCCCGGGAGGGAGGGGATATGGGGATATATATATAAATACAGCTGATTCACTTTGTTGCACAGCAGAAACTAACACAACATCGTAAAGCAATTATACTCCAATAAAGATGTGTTAAAAAAAAAGCTATTGTGTATCCTAGGCCTTCAGTGAGTTTTTTTTTTTTTTTCAATTGCTATGTGATAGCCTGATACATCAAAATTAAATTTCCAGGATATACACAAAGAGAGTTTTAAAGCTGTGCTTTGGGGAGACATATTTCCTCACAGTTAGTTTTCGTGCCTTAAACGGAGAATTTATCTATAGAACAGGCTTTTCATAGCACTAGGGAATATATCAGGCACCTCTGGGTCAGGTGTGCATACACGTCTTGCTGCTTGCCCTGAAGAGGCTTTTGGTTTAGAAGGCGAAACAGAGAAATAAATGAGTAATTACAATACAGAATGATAAGTGGTACAATAGCGGCAAACATAAGGATGATAGTAGCGTACAAAGGCAGCAAAGATTCCTGGAGAATATGATTACTTGGCTGAAAGATGAATCCATGTGTGAAGGCAAATAAAGGGAAGATATTTCAAGTGTAAAGAACAGCGTGTCAGAGGCCTGGGTGTAAGAAGGAGTCTGCAGAGCTGCAGCTAGTTCAGAATGGCAAAAACAAGGAGCAGGAGACTGAGGGGTGAGAGAAGAGACAGAAGAGGAAGCAGGGACCAAACCCAGAAAGTCCTAGAGGCTAAGAGGGTCCAGGGACCAGTGGGGCTGCACTTTTAAGGGAATGAGTAAATGACTTAGAAGTGGAAAGGTTGTAGATACAGAAATCAAAGACATTTCAAACGCAAAGGTCCAAATATAACTCCCATTCTCTGTCCCAAACGCAATCCCACAAAGTCTTCCACAGCTCAGCTCATGGCAAGTCCATCCTATCATTTGCGTACGTGTCATCTTTTCCCCTTTCTTTCTCTCACAGTCTACATCCAATGTCAGGAAATCTTGCTGGCTCAGCCTTCAAAATATATCAAGAACCCAACCAGTCTCTCTTTTTTTATTGTTGTTGTTGAAGTGTAGTTGGTTTACAATGTTGTCCCAATCTCTGCTGTTCAGCAAATGGACTCAATTTTACACAGATATACATTCTTTCTTAATATTCTTTTCCATTATGGTTTGTCCTAGGAGTTTAGATCTAGTTCCCTGTGCTATACAGTGGGAGCTTGTTGTTTATCCATTCTAAATATAATAGTTTGCCTCTACTAACTCCAAATTCCCAGTCCATCCCTCTCCCTCCCCCTCCCAAACTTCGGCAACCACAAGTCTGATCATATACCTGGACAAAACTATAATTCAAAAAGATACGTGCACCTGTATGTTCATACCAGTGCTATTTACAATAGCCAAAACATGGAAACAAGCTATATGTCCATCAACAGATGAATGGTTAAAGAAGATGTGGTACATATGTACAATAGAATATTACTCAGCCATGAAAAAGAACAAAATAATGCCATTTGCAGCAACATGGATACAACTAGAGATTATTATACTAAGTGAAGTAAGTCAGAAAAAGACAAATATCATATGATATCACGTTTATGTGAGATCTAAAATATGGAACAAATGAACCTATCTACAAAACAGAAATGGGCTAACAGACAGACCAACCACTTCTTTGAACCTCCACTAGCTACGGCCCTAAAGCTTTCCTCCACCATCACTTTCTTAGATACTGTAAAGGACTCCAAGTTAGCTTTTCTGTCATTGCCTTCCTCTCCCACCAATCTGATCTTGTGTTGCCCAACTCATTTCAATATTTAATTATTTCTTTTTTAAAAAAATCTCTTCCCATTAGTCCTTTTTTAAAAGAATTTTATTGAGATATAATTGGATACAGTAAACTGCTTATATTTAAAGTGTACAATTAGAAATTTTTTTTTGTATTAGTAATGTATATATGGCAATCCCAATCTCCCAGCTTATCCTCCCCAAGCCCCCCATCCCTGCTTTTCCCCCTTGGTGTCCATATGTTTGTTCTCTACATTTGTATCTCTATTTCTGCCTTGCAAACCAGTTGATCTGTACCATTTTTCTAGATTCTGCATATATGAGTTAATATACAATTAACTTGTTTTTCTCTGTCTGACTTACTTCACTCTGTATGACAGTCTCTAGATCCATCCATGTCTCTACAAATGTCCCAATTTTGTTCCTTTTAATGACTGAGTAATATTCCATTGTATACACGTACCATATCTTCTTTATCCATTCGTTTGTTGATGGACATTTAGGTTGCTTCCATGAGCTGGCTATTGTAAAGAGTGCTGCAAAGAACATTGGGGTGCATGTGTCTTTGTGAATTGTGGTTTTTCTCTGGGTATATGCCCAGTAATGGGATTGCTTGGTCATATGGTAATTCCATATTTAGTTTTTTAAGGAACCTCCATACTGTTCTCCATAGTGGCTGTATCAATTTACATTCCTACCAGCAGGGCAAGAGGGTTCCCTTTTCTCCACACCCTCTCCACCATTTATTATTTGTAGATTTTCTGATGATGCCCATTCTAACCAGTGTGAGGTGATACCTCATTGCAGGTTTGATTTGCATTTCTCTAATAATTAGTGATATTGAACAGCTTTTCATGCCTCTTGGCCATCTGTATGTCTTCTTTGGAGAAATGCCTATTTAGGTCTTCTGCCCCTATTTTGATTGGGTTGTTTGTTTGATATTAAGCTGAATGAACTGTTTATATATTTTGGAGATTAATCCTTTGTCTGTTGATTTGTTTGCAAATATTTTCTCCCATTCTGAGGGTCATCTTTTCCTCTTGTTCATAATTTCCTTTGCTGTGCAAAACCTTTTGAGTTTAATTAGGTCCCATTTTTCTATTTTTGTTTTTATTTCCATTACTCTAGGAGGTGGGTCAGAAAAGATCTTGCTATGAGTTATGTCAAAGAGTGTTCTTCCTATGTTTTCCTCTAGGAGTTTTATAGTGTCTGGCCTTACATTTAGGTTTTTAATCCATTTTGAATTTATTTTTGTGTATGGTGTTAGGGAGTATTCCAATTTCATTCTTCTCCATGGAGCTGTCCAGTTTTCCCAGCACCACTTATTGAAGAGGCTGCCTTTTCTCCATTGTATATCCTTGCCTTGTTTGTCACAGATTAGTTGACCATAGGTGAGTGGGTTTATCTCTGGGCTTTCTAGCCTGTTCCATTGATTTATATTTCTGTTTTTGTGCCAATATTGTCTTGATTACTGTAGCTTTGTAGTATAGTCTGAAGTCAGGGAGTGATTCTTCCAGCTCCATTTTTTTCCCTCAAGATTGCTTTGGCTATTCGGGGTCTTTTGTGTCTCCACACAAATTTTAGGATTTTTTTCTTCTAGTTATGTAAAAAATGTCATTGGTAATATGATAGGGATTGCATTGAATCTATAGATTGCTTTGGGTGGTATAGTCATTTTCACAATATTGATTCTTCCAATCCAAGAACATGGTATATCTCTGCAGCTGTTTGTGTTATCTTTGACTTCTTTCATGAGTGTCTTATAGTTTTCTGCATACTTATAGTTTTCTGCATACAGGGCTTTTGCCTCCTTAGGCAGGTTTATTTGTAGGTATTTTATTCTTTTTGTTGCAATGGTGAATGGGGTGAATTTCTCTTTTTGATCTTTCATTGTTAGTGTATAGAAATGCAAGAGATTTCTGTGTGTTAATTTTGTATCCTGCTACTTTACCAGATTTATTGATTAGATCTAGTAGTTTTCTGGTGGCATCTTTAGGATTTTCTATGCATAGTATCATGTCATCTGCAAACAATGACAGTTTTACATCTTTTCCAATTTGGATATCTTCTATTTCTTTTTCTTCTCTGATTGCTGTAGCAAGGACTTTCGAAACTATGTTGAATAGTAGTGGCAAGAGTGGACATCCTTGTCTTGTTCCTGATCTTAGAGGAAATGCTTTTAGTTTTTCACCATTGAGAATGATGTTTGCTGTGGGTTTGTCATATACAGCCTTTATTATGTTGTGGTAGTTTCCCTCCATGCCCAATTTGTGGAGAGCTTTTGTCATAAATAGGTGTTGAATTTTGTCAAAAGCTTCTTCTGCATCTCTTGAGATGATCATATGATTTTTATTCTTCAATTTGTTAATATGGTGTATCACATTGATTGATTTGCATATATTGAAGAATCCTGGCATCCTTGTGATAAACCCCACTTGATCATGATATATGATCCTTTTAATGTGTTGTTGATCTCTGTTTGCTGTTATTTTATTGAAGATTTTTGCACCTAAATTCATCAGTGATATTGGTCTGTAATTTTCTTTTTTTGTAGCATCTTTGTGGTTTTGGTATCAGGGTGGTGGTGGCCTAGAAGAATGAATGTTGGAGTGTTCCTTCCTCTGCAATTTCTGTGGAAGAGTTAGAGAAGGATAGGCATTAGCTCTTTTCTAAATGTTTGATAGAATTCACCTGTGAAGCCATCTGGTCCTGGACTTTTGTTTGTTGGAAGATTTTTTTTTTTTTTTTTTTTTTTTTTTTTTTTTTGTGGCACACGGGCTTAGTTGCTCCGCGGCATGTGGGATCTTCCTGGAGCTGGGATCGAACCCGTGACCTCTGCATTGGCAGGCGGATTCTTAACCACTGCGCCACCTAGGAAGCCCAAGTTGGAAGATTTTTAATCACAATTTCAATTTCATTGCTTGTGATTGGTCTGTTCATATTTTCTATTTCTTCCTGATTCAGTCTTGGAAGGTTATACCTTTTCAAGAATTTGTCCATTTTTTTTCAGATGGTCCATTTTATGGCATATATTTGGTTGTAGTAGTCTCTTATGATGCTTTTACTTTATGTGGTGTCCATTGTAACTTTTCCTGCTTCATTTCTAATTTTATTGATTTGAGTCCTCTCCCTTTTTTTCTTGATGAGCCTTGCTAAAATTTTATCAATTTTGTTTATCTTCTCAAAGAATCAGCTTTTAGTTTTATTGATGTTTGCTATTGTTTTCTTTGTTTCTATTTCTTTTATTTCTGCTCTGATCTTTATGATTTCTTTCCTTCTACTAACTTTGGTTTTTGTTTGCTCTTCTTTCTCTAGTTTCTTTTGGTGTAAGGTTTGATTGTTTATTTGGGATTTTTCTTGTTTCTTGAGGTAGGATTGTATAACTAAAAACTTCCCTCTTAGAATTGCTTTTGATGCATCCCATAGGTTTTGGATCATCGTGTTTTCATTGTCATTTGCCTCTAGGTATTTTCTTATTTCGTCTTTGATTTCTTCAGTGATCCCTTGGTTATTTAGTAGCATATTGTTTAGTCTCCATTTGTTTGTGATTTTTACAGTTTTTTTTTCCTGTAATTTATTTCTAATCTCATAGTGTTGTGGTCAGACAAGATGCTTGATATAATTTCAATTTTCTTAAATTTACCGAGGCTTGATTTGTGATCCAAGATGTGATCTATCCTGGAGAATGTTCCATGTACACTTGAGAAGAAAGTGTAATCTGCAGTGTCTGGAAGGAATGTCCTATAAATATCAATTAAATCTACTTGTTCTATTGTGTCATTTAAAGTTTGTGTTTCCTTATTAATTTTCTGTCTGGGTGTTCTGTGCATTGATGTAAGTGGGGTGTAAAAGTCTCCTACTATTTTTTTTAAACAGTCAGTAGACAAACACTTTCTCGAGGGAGGGAGGGAATATGGGGATATGTGTATAAAAACAGATGATTGAACTTGGTGTACCCCCCCAAAAAATTAATTTTTTAAATTAATTTTTTGTCTGTGTTGGGTTTTCATTGCTGCACTCGAGCTTTCTCTAGTTGCAGTGAATGGGGGGCTACTCTTTGTTGTGGTGTGCAGGCTTCTCATTGCAGTGGCTTCTCTTGTTGTGGAGCACAAGCTCTAGAGGTGCTGGCTTCAATAGTTAGGCATGAGGGCTCAGTAGTTGTGGCTCATGGGATCTAGAGTGCAGGCTCAGTAGTTGTGGCACATGGGCTAAGTTGCTCCACAGCATGTGGGATCTTCCAGGACCAGGGATCAAACCAGTGTACCCTGCATTGGTAGGTGGATTCTTAACCACTGTGCCACCAGGGAAGTCCAAGTCCCCCACTATTACTCTGTTACAGTTGATTTCCTCTTTTATAGCTGTTAGCATATGCCTTATGCATTGAGGTGCTCCTATATTGGGTGTGTATATATTTATAATTGTTATCTCTTCTTCTTGGATTGATCCCTTGATCAATATGTGGTGTCCTTCCTTGTCTCTTGCTACATTCTTTATTTTAAAGTCTATTTTATGTGATATGAGTATTGCTACTCCAGCTTTCTTTTGATTTCTATTTGCATAGAGTATCTTTTTCCATCCCTTCACTTTTAATCTGTATGTGTCTGTAGGTCTGAAGTGGGTCTCTTGTAGACAGTATATATATGGGTCTTGTTTTTGAATCCATTTAGCCAGTCTGTGTCTTCTGGTTGGAGCATTTAATCCACTTATATTTAAGGTAATTATTGATATGTATATTCCTATTACAATTTTCTTAATTGTTTTCAGTTTGTTTTTGTAGGTCCTTTTCTTCTCTTATGCTTCTGACTTAGAGAAGTTCCTTTAGCATTTGTTGCAGGGCTGGTTTGGTGGTATTCAATTCTCTTAGCTTTTGCTTGTCTGTAAAGCTTTTGATTTCTCTGTCAAATCTGAAGGAGATCCTTGCTGGATAGAGTATTCTTAGTTATAGGTTCTTCCCTTTCATCACTTTAAATATATCATGCCACTCCCTTCTGGCTTGCAGAGTTTCTGCTGAGAATTCAGCTGTTAACCTTATGGGTGTTCCCTTGTATATTGCTTGTCATTTTTCCCTTGTTGCTTTTAATAATTTGTCTTTAATTTTTGTCAGTTTGATTACTATGTGTCTTGGCATGTTTCTCCTTGAGTTCATTCTGCCTGGGACCCTCTGTGCTTCCTGGACTTGGGTGGCTATTTCCTTTCCCATGTTAAGGAACTTTTCAACTGTAATCTCTTCCAATATTTTCTCGGGTCCTTTCTCTTTCTCTTCTCCTTCTGGGACCCCCATAATGCAAATGTTGGTGTGTTTAATGCTGTTCCAAAGGTCTCTTAGGCTGTCTTCATTTCTTTTCATTCTTTTTTCTTTATTCTGTTCCATGGCAGTGATTTCCACTATTCTGTCTTCCAGGTCACTTATATGATCTTCTGCCTCTGTTATTCTGCTATTGATTCTCTCTATTGTATTTTTTCATTTCAGTTATTGTATTGCTTTTTCTGTTTTTCTGTTCTTTAATTCTTCTAGTTCTTTGTTAAACATTTCTTGCATCTTTTTGATCTTTGCATTCAGGCTTTTTCCAAGGTCCTGGAACATCTTCACTATCATTGTTCTGAATTCTTTGTCTGGAATTGCCTATCTCCACTTCATTTTGTTGTTTTTCTGGGATTTTATATTCTTCCTTCATCTGATACAAAGTCCTCTGCCTTTTCATTTTAACTATCTTTCTGTGACTTTGGTTTTCATTCCACAGGTTGCAGGATTATAGTTCTTCTTGCTACTGCTGTCTGTCCTCTTGTGTATGAGGCAATCTAAAGGCTTGTGCCTGCTTCCTGATGGGAGGGACTGGCAGTGGGTAGAGCTGGGTGTTGCTCTCGTGGGCAGATCTCAGTAAAACTTTAATCCATTTGTCTGCCTATGTGTGGGGCTGAGTTCCCTCCCTGTTGGTTGTTTGGCCTGAGGCAACCCAGCACTGGAGCTTACAGGTTCTTAGGCTGCGCTAATGGCTACTCTGGGAAGGCTCATGCCAGTGAGTACTTTCCAGAACTTCTGCCCCAGTGTCTCTGTCCCCACAGTGAACCACAGCCACCTGTTGCCTCTGCAAGGGACCCTCTAACACTAGCAGGTAGGTCTGGTTCAGTCTTCTATGGGGTCACTGCCCCTTCTGCCTAGGTCCTGGTGCACACACTACTTTATGTGTGTCCTCCAAGAATGGAGTCTCTTTTTCCCCAGCCCTGTGGAGGTCCTGCAATCAAATCCTGCTGGCCTTCAACGTCTGATTCTCTGGCGATTCCTCCTCCTGTTCCCAGACCCACAGGTTGGGAAGCCTGATGTGGGCTTCAGAATCCTCAGAATCCTCACTCTAGTGGGTGGACTTCTGTGGTATAACTGTTCTCCATTTTATGATTTGCCCACCCAGCAGTTATTGGATTTGATTTTATCATAATTGTGCCCCTACCATCTCACTGTGGCTTCTCCTTTGTTTCTGGATATGGGGTATCTGTTTTAGTGAGTTCCAGTGTCTTCCTGTCAATGATTGTTCACCAGTTAGTTGTGTTTGTGGTGCTCTCACGAGAGGGAGTGAGCTCACATCCTTCTACTCCACCATCTTGAACCAATCTCCTCAATATTTAATTATTTCTTATCCGTTCCTGAAAGAGATTTTTAAAAAACTACCACTATAATTATGGATTTACCTAGCTCTTTTCTTAGTTCTTTTTTGCTTTATAAGTTTTGAGGACATGTTATTAGGTATATATATATACATATATATATATATATATATATATGTAGTTGTAATATTTTAGTAATGTGTTGCCATTATAAAATATCTTTATTTGTAGTATGACTTTTTCATTTAAGTGTACCTCATCTGTTATTATATCAGCTTTCCTTTGGTTAGTGTTTTCATGGTATACCAATTTTCCAGTCAGGGAGACAAAAAATCCATTAGATAGTTTAAGTAAGAGATTTAATAAGGGAACTTAGTTACATGGGTTTAGAGAGCTGGTGTGCTAGAAGGAATACTGATACAATCCAGAGATGATACCTGTAGGAAGCAGCTACTAGTCTCATCCTGGGGAAACAAAAGAAAAAAGCTGAGGTGAATGGAAGAGCCCTATAAGAGTTGCTGCTTAGATCTTGGGGTTCAGAAAAATGATCTCACTCAAGACAAGGAGGAGCACCCAGTGGAACTGTTGCTAAGACCCCAGATCCAGCTCTCCCTGCTCCTTCTTATCCACTGAGGGCCCTGATGAGGCCCATTCTGGGAGACTCCATGGTGGCTGGTGGCTTTGGCATGCCATTATTGGGACCATCTAATGCTGATCACTGTAAATGCAAATAGGAATATGGGAAGTCAGCCTTGCAAATTCTCTCTAGCGACCTTAATTGGAAAAACTAACAAAAATCCATCTGGCAGTCTGGAAATGTAGTTTGCAGGATCCCAGCCCTGGGATCATAGAGTAGAAGTAGAAAGGGATTTTTAGAAGTGAGATATGATTGATAAGTAACCAGAAAATATGATGTGTATTTTCTAACTTTACTTCAACCTCTCTATAGTCTTATATTTCAAAGCAGCATATAGTTGCATGAAAAAACAAACAAATAAATCTGAGTCTTTGTTTTTAAATTAGAGAATTTTATTTATATTTAATTGAGATTACATGTGATTATTATTGCAGTGATTACTAACACAGTTGGATCTAGACCTACCTCATTGTTACTTGCTTTTTATCCATCCTGTTTTGCTTCTTTATCTCTCCTTTATTGACATTTTGAATAATCTATATTTTTTAAATTATTGCATTTTTCTCCTTCAGTCAGCTTGGTAGTCTCACATCCTTTTGCTATTCTTTTAGTGGCTGTTCTATTGACTGCAACACAAAAACTTTACATATGAAAGTCTAATATAAGCTGGCACTTATTCCTCTTGTCTGCCCCTAGGTTGGGTATTTAGCAGGGCCCACCCACCGCTAGCTCTCAACTCTAGTTTTTGTCCCCCTAGTCCTCTGAGTCTATTGAAAGCTTGCTTAGTTTCTCAGCCTCTCAGAAATCTCCTGCTAAATAGCTATAAACCCCTAAGGGAAGAGTGGTTCCTGATATTTTTTTAATCCTGCTTTTCTAGTTCTCAGAAGGAAGATTGTTCTGAATTACCTAATCTATCACAACAGAATGTAAAACCTTTTATAGTCTGTTCTCCCTAGAGAATAATACCAGTCAGATTGCATCATTGCTCAGCTCACAATCTTCCTATGGATCTTACTGTATTTGGAGTAGAAGTGGGAGTTCTAGTGTCCCCTCCCCCTCCCCCACTTCCCCTCTGATGTCTTCTCCTCCTATGCTTATCACTTCTCAGCTGCACTGGTTTCCAAGTGCTTCTCAAATTTGACACATTTGTCCTCAACTCAGACCATTTATATTTTCTGCTCTTTTTGTCTGTAATATGATACTTTTCTACCAGATATCTGCTTGTCTTGCTCCTCTGCCTCCTCACCTGATTGATGAAATTTTACTCTCAGTGAGCTCTTACCCAATGATCCTAGTGAAAAATTGAACTCTGTAGGCACTATCTTCTTTTGATCCATTTCCCTCCTTAGAAATTGTGACCTTCTCATATATTTTATAATTTGATATTATGATTACTTTTTATCTGTTTCCTTTAATTGGAATATAAATCCCAATAGGACAAAAAAATTTCTTTTTTATTCACCATGTATCTTGGCATCTAGAATAGTTCCTAGCACACAGTAGATGCTTAATAAATGTGTTTTGCATGATGGGATGAGTAACATGGTTACCAGTGGGGCAAGAGTTTTGGATTTAGATTTGAGAAATATTAAGCAGCATTGATTAATTGTATGTCCATGACAATGTCAGGGGAGTTGAGAAGGATGATCAGATTTTTGGCCCAGAGGCAAATTCCTTTCCTCTGAACAAACAGGCTGCTTGTTTACCAAGTGGCATTTACTGTCTTTTTCTTCTCTGGCTCCATTTGACTGCTTTGATTTCATATCACTGTTTACCCCAAAGGCAAAAGCTATATTAATGATGCTCTCTAAGACACTGACAGTGATGTCAAAGGCCATGTATATCCTGTGGGCTATGTTCCCTGTATCTATTGAATTCAGGTAGAATTTCCTGTGTCAATTAAATGACAGAAATAAGTGCTACTGATGTTGAAAGGAAGGAGAATTTCTACAGTTTGAGAGTCTGAGAAAGGCTGGAGAAAAGAAGTAATCTTTCGTATGCTCACTATCATTTCAGTAGCATGCGGCTTTTTAAAAGACTGGTTTTTCAGGGCAAGCAGAGCATGGAACGAGCATAAATATGGAAATAGAAATGGGGTAAATACAATGGATTTTGGAAGAATGTGGAACAGCTGGAGTGGGGTGTGTAGGATGAGCAGAGATGGGAAGTGAAGGTCTTTCAATTGTTTTCGAGAAAGAAGAATATTTCCATTTAAAGTGAAGATAGTTTACAGTCACACAGAATGTTTATTTTGAGAGCAATGGAAGATGAAGCTGGAGAAATGATAATATATGGACACGTGGTTAATTCAGTTCTCTTCAATATCAGGCAGTTTTGAAAAATATAAGATATGCCATTTGATATAATTTTCTTATTTTTTACTTTGAACAGATTCAGCAGAAATTGTATTCTGCACATTAGATTAATATGTCATTGGAATAAGAGATGCAGTTTTAGTTCTTTGAGATTAGTATTCTATATAGAGCCCTTCTGTAAGAAAAGAAACCAAATAGGTATGTACATCCAGAAAAATCATCTAGTTTCTTAAAAAACAAACAAACAAGCATAAGGAGAGTGAAAAATAAAAAAGCAGGCTATGTATAGGTGAAAGTCAATTGAAAAGTAAAAATGTCTCATGAACTATTAAACACCTTTGGAATATTAATGGAAATCGTTTTGACTTTCTGTAGAGTCATATCAATCAGATCAGCTAGGCTCACTAACATGGCTCTGGCCAGCATCTTCATTTGGGTTTTGGGCTTTGAGCTTTACCTTCTCCTGAGCTCTCTCAGGTGCTTAATGTAGCAGGAGGTGTCCAAGGACTGACTGTACCTCATACACATCAACAGTCTTGGGCAAGTCCATTGACCTCTTTATGCCTCAGTTTCCTCTTGTGAAATATCAACGTGTTGAAGCAGATGCTCTCTATGTCCCCATTCAAATCTCACACTGTCTCCTTCTGCAGGTGCCTTTCCCTGGAACCTGTCCCTCCTCTGGACCCTTGGTTGCCTGCATCAGAGGATGCCTGGGACAGAGCCAGGACTGTGTTACCACCAGCCCAGTGTTTAAAGGATGGCTTCCTTCCTAAAACAAACAAGTCAAGTTGATGAGTCTGTATTCACTCCTGGGGAGAGCAACTAAGCTAGGATTTTGATCCTATAAAGTGCCATTACAGGCCCTCTTCAATTGGGTGTCACCTTTGAGGGAAAAGTGTGTTATTTAAGCAAGTTTGCTGCTACCACATATTCTTCTGGTGCCCAAGGAAAGGTGAAGAGCCTGGCTGGTTCTTGACTTAGGGGATAGGGTAGAGATCTGTCTGTCTTGTGGAAACATGTCTGGATTTAGCTCCTGCAATAACCCTAGTGTGTGTAAATGCAGACCCTTTGCCTTCAAGCTGTTACAGATTTCACTGCAGACTGTTATTTATATGAGGTGACAGAGACAGACTCAGCAGGACTGAAGCCTTTAATAAATTTATCATTTTATTGAGTGCCTCAGAGTACAGTTGTTAGTTACATAACAATGTTCAGTAATGCATTTTTAGGTAATTGGTTTGTATGAGGGTCTATATTGTTTATCAATATAGAGTAAGTAATTTACGTTTATAGGTTTTGTTTGTCTGCATGAAGGAGCCTGGTGAAGTGGAAAAAGCATGGACTTTTGTTACAGACAGGCTTGGGTTCAAATTTTAGCTCCACCATTTTCTAAGTGTATGGCCTAGAAATAGTTGCAAAGCCATCAAAGATTGGTTCCCTATTCTAAAAATGGGTGTAACCAAACCCAACTCAAAGTTGCTATGCCGACAATATCATGTAATCAAGTTCATAGCATAGACAAAGAGGCAGAGTAGATTCTAAAAAAAATTGTTAAATGTGTGAAGTTAGTTTCCTTCTGCTTTTGTTTGTTCCTCAACCTCTTTAATTCCTGAAAGCTGTGAAAAAAAGTATACAACAGCAGTGGCCAGTATGAATGATCAGAACAAAATCTTTTCCCTCAAGGAACTCTCACTTGACCAGGGTAAGGTAAACAGAGGTGTGGTCCTTGAATAGATAACAAATGTGTTATCTAATTGTCTTTTTTTTTTTTTATCAGTGTGTATGAACAATCTCCCTTATGTAAATGCAGGGTGAAGGACTTGTGCCAAGGCAAATTTAATAGCCTGAGATTAAAAATGAATAGGAAGAAAATCTTTGAACCCAATTATCCTGATCTAATATCAAAGGCAAAATAGATATGAGAGAATTGAGTCAATAATGTTTAACTTCCAGGAAGTTCAAGACCTAAACTAAATGTGTGGGATTTTGTTTTTGATAGGTCATATTTGCAAGGACTATTATCTATTTTAAGAGACTTCTCAAGTTTAAAGTAATGGTTTGCTATTGTTTATCTCTAAAAAATAAAGGCCTGAAGGAGTTGGACTTTCTGTCACTAACACTAGTGAATTGTTGTTAAAGAAAAGCAACAGATGTTCTTGGATCAGAAAGATGAATCACACGTTATTGAGTGAGGGAGTGGAGAAAGGGAATGGAGAAAATGATAAAAGTAACTAAAATCACTAAATGTAAAGTTACAAAAGAGTGGGAGTGCCTCTGTTTAGTGGAATAAGTGTTAGGCTTCATATTTAAAAATAATAATGATAGCTATTAATTTTTAAAATTCATTACCCAAATTTATTGCCTATTTCTTCTCTTCTGTCATTTTGATAACATCACAAGTGCATGAATTAGACACACATCACACGCACACAAAGAGGCTGCCCCGCCAGTCACAGCACAGGTACAACAGCTCATATAATGAGGGTAAACAGGTGGCAAAATTGGAAGGTCAGAATTTAGAAGGTCAGATTTGTTTGGGACCTCTTCGGCCACCCATTATCTGGTTGAGAAATTGACCTGGTTGTACTTATCTTGAATAGACAGCCCTGACAAGCAACCAACCAAACAAAAAAAGACTTTGGCTTGGGACAGACCTGGTTTTCAATTCTCACTCTGCCTTTTTGTAGCCTTGTGATCCTTGGTGAGTGACTACTCATCTCTGGGGATCAGTTTCATTTTCTGCAAAATGGATCAATAATGTGCGTGTCCAAGTGTAATGATTAACTGAAATAGGGTATCAAGGACGTGGAAAATCAAAGGTGCTCCTTGCATGGTGGTTTCTTAGTTTTTCTTAGGACGGGGCACTGAGGAGGCACTTAGTAAATATTTCTGGTATTCAATTGAATATTTAACTCTTGGGATAAGTGAGAGGATATATTTGTTAACAAGTATAAAACAATGACAACAACAATAACAACAGCAACACAAAACCCAAAGTCTGACACACGAAAAGAATCAATAGCTATTGGCTTCCTTTTGCCCTCATCTATAAAAAAGCAGCATTGGACTCAATGGACTTCAAGGTCTCTCTTGGTTTTTAAATTTCTGCAATTTAGTAGATTCTGATTTTCTTCATAAGAAAGCGTGGCTTGATGTGCTTTTTTATATAGAAAAAACATCCAATTTCAATAGGACACTCTATCTGGCTGTACATCAAAGAGAAAGTCCAAATCCTCCATAAAAACTGATTTTTTTGTTAAAAAAACCAACAATAAAAACCCTCCTTCCCTTATCCTTCTCATGAAAGCAAGGAATAAGGAAAAATTGAGAGAAAATGAATGGGTAGTGAACTGTAAAGACATTGAAAAAGAGGCGGAAAGAAGATTGAGCAATAATTGCAATAATGGATGGAACCTAAGGAGAAAATGTTAGCAAAATTCTGTTTGCAGGCAGGACAGAAGTGCCTAGATGGGGATGAATCACTGAATGTAGGAGGGCAGTGGATTTCAGCACAATAGAAACCAGGAAGAAATGGTCAAAGGAAGGCAGGAAAGCAAGAAAAATATGAGCTGAGTTTTCTGACAAAAAGAAAAATTTAAAAAACTCAAACTAAGTCAAAGGTGAAGGGCAGGTAGGCAATGCATAAATGCTTTTCTACTTGGCCTGCATGTGTTGAATGAGGTTCTATTTTTTTTTTAATTGAAGCATAGTTGATTTACAATGTTGTGTTAGTTTATATAACTGAATATATTCATGTATATATATACATAACTAAATATATACATGTATGTGTGTATATATATATATTTCCATTCTTTTTCAGATTCTTTTCCCTTATAGGGTATTACAAAATATTGAGTAGAGTCCCTGTGCTATACAGTAGGCCCTTGTTGTTTATCTTTATATACAGTAGGTTGTATATGTTAATTCCAAACTCCTAATTTATGCCTCCCCTTTGGTAACCTTAAGTTTGTTTTCTATGTCTATGGGTCTATTTCTGTTTTGTAAATAAGTTCATTTGTATTTTTTTTTAGATTCCACATTTAAGTGATATCATGTGGTGTTTGTCTTTCTCTGTCTGACTTACTTCACTCAGTATGACAATCTCTAGGTCCATTCATGTTGCTGCAAATGGCATTATTTTATTCTTTTTTATGGCTAAGTAATATTCCATTGTATATATGTACCACATCTTCTTTATCCATTCCTCTCTTGATGGACATTTAGGTTGTTTCCCTGTCTTGGCTATTGTAAATAGTGCTGCTATGAACATTGTGGCGTGTGTATCTTTTTGAATTAGAGTTTTCTCCAGATATTTGACCAGGAGTGGGATTGTTGGATCATATGGTATTTCCATTTTTAGTTTTTTGAGAAACCTCCATACTATTCTCCATAGTGGCTGCACCAATTTACATTCCCATCAAAAGTGTAGTATGGTTTCTTTTTCTCCACACCCTCTCCAGCATTTATTATTTGTAGACTTTTTGATGATGGCCTTTCTGACCAGTTTGAGATGATAAATCATTGTTATATTTCTTATTAATGTAGTTTTCCTATGATTTAACCACTGACGACCTGTTCTTTTCATAAGAACATCATTGTAAGCCTGGTTCATATCCAACTTTACTCAAAACAACTAGTGAAGTATAGAAGCAGTGACTATAGGAATAATGGAAGGAAAAGTATAATTAATAAAACTAATATGAGGCAGTGAAGATTTTGGTGGAGGTCAGATTAAAGCACTGAGATAACACAGTCATAGCTTTTAGGAAGGAAAACACTGGTTGGATTTTTTTGGAATTTTAGAAGACAAACTCTATTAGGGAACAGACAAGCAGCTTTCTCAGGATAGCATCACCACAGTAAAATGTTATACTACTTGGGAAAAAGTATAAACATCATACTTATGGATTCCCTAAAAACAAATTTAAATTGAAACCATATGTTAAATGATAAACTTATAATCAAATTTCAACCCAAATAGTTTGCTAATTTGGTTGTACATCCAGTTTGGGCACTTTTTTTTCTAAAATAGGGGTCTGATAGTAATATGCTACTCCTTTTAGTTTGATGAAAAAATTTCATTAAATTACCTACATCTCCCGTGTATCTCCAGGATTAGAGATTTGTCCCTTGTCTTTAGCATGATAAGCTTTTTTATTTCCTTCCAGAGTTCTCCCTCCTGAATTCACTCCCATTTTTTTTTGAATCCAGTTATCAGATTCTTCTTAACGTGTGATGTCCTAGACAGAGCACATCATTCTTGGTGGGAGCCCAGAGTGCTAACACCCATGTTGTACTTTTGGATGAGTAATTTGGCAGCTTTGTGTAGGATGGATTAGTGTCTGCAAATTTTTACAACACTGTGAAAATCTATAATGTCAAATTTTCATTCCAAGAGTTCGGTTTCTTGTTTTGGGGGCTTTTACTTGGTCTCACTCCTCTTAAGCCTTTAGAAAAAAATTTTTTCACTTAGCTTCAGGCTGTCTTGACGCCTTTATGATTGCTGTGGTCCTTGGACAAACTGAGATCTCGGAGGAGAGCACCATTCACCCTTCTCTCGGGCCCAGGCAGCAGTGGTTGTTCTAACACCAGTTGTTGAGACCTCTCAGTATTCTGGACAGTCAGTGGCCTAAGCATAGGAGAGAAAGTGAGGGGGACGAGAAGAAAATAAATATCGGATGAATGACAGAGAAAGGAAGTGGGGATGAGAGACAGGAGAATACTGGTTAATGGGTCAATCATAACTATCATTCATCAATTTATCCAAATGTTTCTATTATGTGATCTTTTTTCTTGAAAATGATGGCATTGCCTATAAAAACTCTCATATCTTCATTCTTTGAAGGAAAACTTAAAAACAGATTTACCTTAACTGTTTAAAGTTTGCATAAAGCCTTTTTAGTGTATTTTAAAACATTAAAAAAAAAAGTACAAATGCAAAGCATTCCTTTTGATATGGGTTCATTGTGTCCTACTCCTATTACAAAAGCAGTTGCTCAGTTAATTCTTCTTCCAATCTTCTTTCAGATCTCAGCTTACGCATCCGTAGAGGAGCCTCCCCAAGCACCTCAAATAAGACAGATTTCACAGAAGCACAAATCTTCCTCTCTGGCTTCTGCACAGGTGTCATTGGACAATTTACAGATGATTCTCATTAATATTCATCTCCTTCACTACACCATGAACTCCATGATGGCAAGGGCTCTTCTTTTTTTTTTTTTTTTTTAAATTACAATTGTATCTCCTTTACCCAGCAAGTGCCTGGTATACAGCAGGTGCTCAATGACCATTTAATGAAATAAAGAAATGTATGATTGACTTGCCAGACCATTGAAGGACATCAGAGAAAATCTATTTGCTGAATTTCAGCAAAAACTTTTGAAAGATAGGTGAGATGGAAAAATAACTGGGAAAATTTACCATAATAACATACTTTTACACTTGTAGATTTTGAGTTATTTTTTTCAGCTATACTTGCTAACAAACCTAGAATGAAAACAAACTGGATGTACAACCAAAATTGCGGAATCATAAAATGCTAAACCAAATTTTCTAAAAGAATTAAACATCTTTATTTCATATTTCTGTCACTGAAAACTGTCATGAATGGTCAATTTATACTGTTAATAAGATAATTATTTTTGATTTTTTATATTATTTTGTTTTATATTCATTCTTATTCCTTTATATTTTCTCTCATGTGTATATATTTTAAAATACATATAACATATTAACACACTAGTACACATGTGCATGAAAGTCACAGTCATAGAGCAACTTTATTTCCTGCCCACTCTTTTCTCAAATCTGCTCTGTGGGCCACGTCTTTCTTACCCTGGATGGAATTTCAACCAGATTCTGTAGTTTCTGGTAGCTCTTTATGTAATAGAGACTTCTTTGAGCAGTTCTAATCTCAACAGATACTGACTTCAACAATTAAAACGTCCAGTTCAAAGTCAATAAACACTCTTTCAGCTTCTTTTGAACTTAGAGTTTCTCCATCCCCCTTCTAGGGTGGCTTCAGCTGGAAACCCGAGAGGGAGGTGGTCCGGTGATGGCCCCTTTATTACACCCCATCTTGCCTTTCTCATCAACCAACCCTCCTCCAACTCCAAGGAGGCTCCTCTGGATCTTTCAGGGTTGGGTGGGAGAAAGGAGCCTGGAGTTGGATGAGGAAAGAGAGGTGGAAAGCAAGGAAGACCTTACTTAACTGGGACTGTTATGTTTTGGCATTTATGCTCTCTGGGCTGGTGAGTGGTCCAAGCTATTCTTTTTCTCTCTTGTGGTGCTTTTATGGGTTTCTCAGAAACTTTTCTGTGCTACCTGTGATGTGAATATCAGGTCTCCTGGTCTGATTGCTCATAGTTTCTCCCTCAGACCCTGGGCATCAGGCTGTCCGCTGTTGGTACTGAGGTCCCATTGCCCCAGATTGGCTCCCTCTGTGGATATTGAATTTGGCCCTGGAGAAACATGTTCCATTGACTAACCATTGCTGCCGCTATTTTCCAGTGATGCCTTGAACACTCTGTTAATCAGGGACCAACTAGCCAGCCCCCAACCACTTGCCTTTAAAATTCCCAGATGTGGGTCTAAGTCTTGCACTAGTATGTGACTCCACCACCTCCTGGGGACACAGGTCAAAGTTGCCTTTTGATTTGCTTTAAAAATTTTTTTGATCAAAGTATACTTGATTTACAGTATTATGTTTGTTTCAGTGTGCAGCCTAGTGATTCAATATTTTTATAGATTATACTCCATTTAACATTATAAAATATTGGTTATATTCCCTATGCTGTACATTACATGCTTGTAGCTTATTTAGTTTATACCTAATAGTTTGTATCTCTTAATCCCCTTCCTTTCCTCTCCCCTCTCCCCAGTAGTAACCACTAGCTTGTTCTCTGTATCTGTGAGTCTGTTTCTGTTTTGGTATATGCATTCATTTATTTCTTTTATTTTTCAGATTCCATATATAAGTGAAAATGTACAGTATTTGTCTTCCTCTGTTTGACTTATTTCACTAAGCATAATACCCTCCAGGTCCATCCACGTTATTGAAAATGGCAAAATTTTATTCTTTTTTATTTTCTCACACCATATACAAAAATAAACTCAAAATGGATTAAAGATCTAAATGTAAGACCTGAAACAATAAAACTCCTAGAAAAAAACAGGGAGAACACTCTTTGGCATAATTCACAGGAATATTTTCTCGAATTCCTCTCCCAGAGTAGTGGAAATAAACACTCTTTGACGTAAACCTATATATATATGTACATGTACATATATATATTATGTCTCCTCAGTCAAGGGAACTGGAAGCAAAAATAAACAAATGAGACCTAATCGAACTTAAAAGCTTTTGCACAGCTAAGGAAACTATCAGTAAAATGAAAAGGCAACCTACTGAATGGGAGAAGATATTTTCAAATGATGTGACTGATAAGGGATTAATATCTAAAATATATACATACTCATACACTGTAATATATTAAAAAAACCATAACCCAGCAAAAAATGTGAGCAGAGGACCTGAATTAGACATTTTTCCTAAGAAGACGTGTAGATGGCCAACAGTACATGAAAACATGCTCAACATCACTAATCATCAGGGAAATGCAAGTCAAAACCACAATGAGACATTGTCTTTTGATTTCCTTGAAGTCTCTTTAGTCAGCATGTGGTAAGGGTGAGGACTGGGAGAATGGTTTTTGAGCACTTCCGTTAAAATTCTGTCTTTTTGGTCTAAACTTCACCTTGGAATATGGAAGTAATTGACCAGTACTGTTTTATATTTGGTCTTTGGGTCCTCAGTTTGAAACTGAGACAGCATCCCATTTTAATCTCCTGTGAAAAATATGATAAATAATTAAGCAAATACATAGTATATAAATAAAACATGCTCAAATGTTTTTAATGATATTAATATATAATTAAAGTGGTTTGCAGACCACTACTTTCTAGAATGGTTTCACAGACTCATCTTCTATAGAACACTGTTACAGAAGGTGTTAATGGTTGTTACAAAACAAACTGACAAAGCAAAAACAATAAAAAAGTCCGCCTAAACCTATGGAGAAATAAGTATTCTTTCTTAGCATTCTTTCTTATACACTGTATCCTGGAAATCCACAATATCTATTAATAGCATAATCAAAGTTTGAGAACATCTATAATTAAAAAAACTGCTTTATTTGGACACAGCATGTGTCCTAGGAGTTTTTGGAGGGAGGGGAATTCACTTTTTAGTTAGTATGTTTTCATCGTTTTGCACCTTTGTTCATGGCTCTCTTTAAACTTTCAACCTTTAAACCGTTAAATCCCGTGGTCAATTTTCAGTCTTCATCTTATTTGATCTCTCAGTAATATTTGGCATGCCCCAAACCTCAACCCTTCCCGGACCCCTCACTTGAAACATTTTCGTTACTTGGTTTTCAGTCTACCACATCCTCCCCCGTTTCCACCCATCGCGTGCCTGAGGCATTCTTCCTCAGTCATTTTTCTGGTTCATCTTCATGCTCCCTGACCACTCAACACTGGATGCCCCGGAACTCTGTTCTCAGATGTCTCCTCTTTTGTAAACATACTCCCTTCATTGGTCATCTCCTTTAGTATCGTGCCTTTAGGTGCCGTCCATGTGGTGATGACTTGCAAACTCCATACACGGTCCACTCAACACTTCTTCTTGGATAGTTAATAAGAAATTGAAATGATAGCATGTTCAAACACAAACTCCTGATCTTCCCTCCGACACACAACACACACATGCATCATGTGTTGTTTTCCACATCCTTTACTCTTTCTTACCTCTACTCTTTCTCATATCCCACATCCACTCTTTAAGCAAACTTACTTGCTCTACATTCAAAAAGATTTCAGAATCCAAGCAGATCTCTACTGTTATTCCCTGATTTTGTCGCTTCTGCCATTGTGTGTTTTCAACAAGCCAGGACGATCCTCTTAAAAAGTAGAAAGCTGCTAAAATGATGCATGTAAAAAGTTAAAAAAAAATTTGTTTTAACTATGTGAGGTGATGGATGGTAACTAAACTTATGGAGGGAATCATTTTGCTATGTAGACATACATTGAATCACTGTATTCTGCACCTTTAATACTATATGTCAGTTATGTTTTAATAAACTGGAAAAAACAAAGTCATTTCTCAGCTCAAAATCTCCCATTGGGTCTTATTTAACCTCAGAGCTTAAGTCTTTACAACGTCCTCCACTCTAAGACATCCCCTCTTACCCTTTCCACCTCACTCTCCTACTCCCAGCTCAGTTGGCTTCAGATACACTGATTTCCTGGCTGATCAAGCTGCTCAGCCTCTGGGCGTTTCCTCCGGCTCCTCCCCAGACAGCCTCCCAGTGGGCTCCTTCACTTTTTTTAGATTTTGCTCAAGTGTCACTGTTTCAGTCACATTTTCTGGATCACCCTATTTAATATTCCAACACGTCCCCCACTTTGACACACCCATCCTGTTGCTTTATTTTTCTCCATGGTGCCTATCACCACATGACTTTATTTCACTTCTGTGGTATCATCCATATTGGCATAAAAACTTTTTTAGGTATTTTTATGTATTCATTTAAAAATTTTATTTGTTTATTTTAATTGAGGTATAATTTATATCAGTACAGTTCACCTATACAATTTGATGAATTTTTGAAAAATGTACACATTTGTGTAACCACCACAGTCAAGATAAAAAAAAATTCATTACCCAAAAGGTGCCCTTTGCATTGAGTTTCCCCTCCCAACTCCTAGTGAGATAGACTGGGACCTGGAACCTGGGACCCTTTGCTGCAGGGCTTGCACCTGGACAAAGGTCTCCCTGAGCAACAGATACAAAGAAACTTAAAATAACTAAAACAACTAAAAGTAGCTGTGTGCATGGGCAGTTGGGACAAATTATGAACAGGATAGGAAGAGACCAAAAAACCCAACTGCCACTTCTGAAGTGTCTGGAGCAAAAGCAGGATACTGAGCAGGTCACCTGCACACAGCACCATCAAGGGGGTGGGCAGACCACCTAAGCCACCCCTCCGCCTGACCCCTGGACACACCCCTACTCTCACCCCATAGAAGGAACCAGCTTCCCTCAGAGAGCAAGCAGAGACACCTGGTACTTGTTTTTGCTCCCTTGTGCTGTAGCATGAGTCCCAATAAAGTCTTACCTGAATTTCTCATTTGGTCTTAACCATTTCCATTGATTAAAGAGCACAAAAACCCTGGGCAGGTAACACTAGCACCTGGCAATCACTGATCAGCTTTTGGCCATTATAGTAGTTTTGCCTTTTGTAGAATTTTATATAAATGGAACAAAGCTTTTTGTTTCCTTTTTTTTTTTTTTTTTGGCTTCTTTCACTTAGCATAATGATTTTGAGACTTGTTCATGTTTTTGAGTGTATCAGAAGTTATTTTAATTGCTCGGGAGTATTTCATTCTATGGTTAACCCAAAATTTGTTTTTCTAGTCACTTGTTGATGGACATTTGGGTTGTTTCCAGTTTGAGTCATGGTGCGTAAACTGCTTGGACATTTACGCACAAGTCTTTGTGAGTGTCTCAATTTCTTGGGTAAGTACCTACGCATGGGATCGCTGAGTGATATGCTAACTTTACAAGAAACTACCAAGATTTTTTCCATGATGGGCATATCATTTAGCTTGTCTTCCAGTTGCCCCACATTCTTCCAACATTAGTATTATTGGTGTGTTAATTTCAGTCATTCTAGTGGATGTGTCATGATATCTCACTGTGGCTTGCATTTGCATTTTCCTAATGACTAATTAAATTAAGAATCTTTTTATGTGCTTATTTGCCATCTGTTTATGGTCTTTGTTGAATTGTATTTTAGATCTTTTGTCCATTATTTTTTTATTAGTTTCCTTTTCTTATTATTGTGTTTTGAGAGTTCTTTTCTTATTCTGGATAGATGTCCTTTATCAACAACTGTTTGCAAGTATTTTCTCCTAGTTTATGCCTTGTCTTTTTAGCAATGTATTATTAATATAATGCTCTTTGGTGTATTAATATATACTTTTATATATATTAATATATACTTTTTATATATTTCTTCTGCTTCTTGTTTGCTGATTATCTAGGATCTATGAGTTTGTTATTTTCATGAAATTTGTAAAATTTTTGATTGTTATTTCTTCAAATTTTTTTTTCTGTCATGCCTCCTTCTCTTCTCTCTCCTCCTTGATCTCCAGTTATGTATAAATTAAACTCTTTGATATTGTTTTATCTTTCTGAGGATACATTTTTTCTTTTATCATATCACTTTTACCATATAATGTCTGTTTCTACATCTTCGGCAGTATTTAATCTGCCATGAATCCTAACCAACATATAGTTTATTTCAGATATTATAGGTCTTTCTTTTTCTATAAGTTCAATTAGAATCTTTTAAATCTTCTATGTGTTTACTTCTTATGCTCAACTTATCACATTCTTGAGAACATTTGTAAGACTTCTAATAGCTGTTTTAAGTCCTTCTCTGGTAATTCTGTCATCTCTGCCATTTCTGGATCAGTTTCTACTTCAGGTTATGGGGAATGCTGCTCACTTTTTCATGCTTGGTATTTGACTGGGTGGTCAATTTTGTAAATTTTACATTGAGTATTAGATTTTCTCATATTCATTTAAGAGTTTGGGCTTTGGTATAGCACTCAGTGGATGAAGGACTTTAGGGCCACGTGACCTTGCGTCCTAGTGTCCATATGCTTGTACAATGCCCTCTGCTTGAGTGCTTGTACTCAGTAGAAGATAACGGGTGTCACTCCTGGTTAGGTGATGGAGTGTCACTCCTGCTATGTTACCTGAGACTCCATCCTATCAGACTGGAGCCAGAAGCTTTCCTTCAGGCTCAGTGAAGAAAAGTATATGTTGGTTGGCCTCGGTAGCAGGAAACTATGAGTGGTGTCTTGGACCTAAGGGTGGCCTCCAGCTGACAGCAAAAAAAAAAAAGGCAGGGCCCTCAGATTTAAAACCACTTAAAAATTAGTGGATTCTGCAGACAACCTGAGTAACGTGAACCTTAAAGGCAGATGTTTCTCCCCAGATGAGCCTTGGAAGGCATTGCAGCCTGGCTGACATCTTGATTGCAACCTGAATTAAGCTAATACATTTGTGGTCATTTTACACAACAGTGAGAAGTGAATGCATACCCAGTTACATTACTTTTGTATCATTTTGAGCCTGACTTGTTTTTAGTTTTTTATGGTGAGTTCAGAAGAGCCAGTCTTTATTCCAGATAGCATTTATCCTCTATGAAGATGTGAGCCTCCTGAGGCCTCTCTTGGATGCACTGTGTATTAAAAAGTCTCTCCACTCTCCCCAGTGGGAGCACAAACTATTCCCAGAGCTATGCAAGTTCTCGGTATTGTATGGCCTTCTGCTTTCACCTAGCTATCTCTTCAGTCTGACAGTGTCACCACACACCGGCACAGAGCAGTGCTCGCCCAAAGACTTGAAGCTGTGAACTCTCTTCCTGTATGGGTCCCTCCCTGTGGGGAACTCTGCTTGGCAAATTCTAGCATCTCCTGAGCAATTTTATCTGTTTTTTTCAGTTCAGCAAAATTCCAAGCTGTACCCTGGAAACTGACTGCTGGTGGGAAGCTGGGGCCATTCTCAGACTCACCTTGTTTGCTTTCTTCCCTGAAATCTCACAATCCTGTGCTGTCTGATGGCTGATGTCTGGAAACAATTTTTTATGTATTTTCCTGATTTTTGTTGTTGTGTTTGTTTGTTTTTGGCAGGAGAGCAGGTCCCAGGACAGTTAATAATTCATGGGCTGAAGCAGAAGTCCAGGCCAGTGTTATTTTGTGATCCGTCACCCTTGGAATTAAAGCATCATGAGACTGACACCCTCATGCCTGGAATAGTGTGTGTATACAGTAAATGCTCAATAAGTGTTTTCTGAATGAATGAGTTCAGACACACTATTCTTAGTGTTTGTAGAGTGTGTTTTTCCCTTTTCCATTTATTTGAGAGTTTATGTGACTTTGGTTTCTCTTGCTATTTCACTTGGGGTACTGCATAGAGCCTTTTTGTATTTGTTGAACAATATACATGGAAAATATCATATATATCAGGTGTTTTGCAGGCACTGGTTAAGGAAATGTGCCCCTCAGTCCTTCCCTTTTCTCTGTCATTAGCCTAATCCAGCTATTATCTTTTTTTGGCCATGTGGGATGTAGGATGTTAGTTTCCTGACCAAGGTTTGAACCCGTGCCCCCTGCATTGGAATCATGGCATCTTAACCACTGGAATGCCAGGGGAGTCCCTTTTTTCCTTTCTTAATTCTTAGAGCAGCATCTAAAATTTTTAGGTACATAGTGGTCATTAGTGTTTTTCCTTGGCTTTAATAGTAGGCGAATAAGCATGAAACCCCTATACCCTATTGGATAATTGGCTTCTGGTGATGAATCAATACTTGACCTTGGTGAAGCATGAACAACCTGGTAGGACAAAGGCTGTAGGAAATGAATAATTGGCCCTTCTACTCCTTCCCACCCTTGGATGGTGTACTATTACTGTGCCAAAGGAAAACTAAAATGCCCTGCGATGTTATTTCTCCAAAAAATAGTCTATTGGAAGATAGTGAATTAAAATGGTAAGAAGTGACTTTTGAAATGACCTACTTTAAAATGTTTTGACTCTAAAGTGTGCTTTTCTGTTAATAATTGCTTTACCTGTATTGCATACAATTTCTGCAAAAGGAATTTGATGGTTCAATGTATAGCAGAGTTTCTAAGTGTTACTATTTGCAAAGCACAGTAGAAGCCTATATTTTAGGATCTTAAAAAATGAGACAAAGCTAAGTTCCTAAAAAGACAATCACTGAATGATGTCACTCAGTTTTTCTCTCAATAAAATAAAATATCCATCTTTTGATAACTCCATGGCTACAGTAAGTCTGAGCTTGCTAAAAATATTTTCATTATCGCTTTCAGAGATTAGAAATCCTATTTTGTTTCTATAAATACTGCTTTTTTTGTTTTTTTTTGGAACTTTTTTTTCAAGTTACCAGATTGTTAGCTCCATAAGAAAGAAATCATATCCTTATTTACTGATACAGCCCCAGAACTGGCATATTCTAGGTGCTCAATAATTTTTTGCTATATGAGTGAACTCTATGTATTATTAACTAACATTATTGATGATTTGTTTAAATAAGACTATATCAGTGATCATCTAGATTTTGCAAATTTATTCTATAAAAATAGTCTTTTATCAAATTGTAGGCACACACAAGTTGAAAGGTAAGTCTAATTTAGAAGTAGAACAGAACGTTTACTCATTTAGAAATCTAAGTGATCTAGTGGAAAAACATTATTTCCATTGGTTTAAACTACATGGAAACCGATTAGAACCTGGAGCATATAATAAAGAAAAGGAAAAATAAAGAATTGAAGTGTATGTGCTTAGCAGAAAAGGTGTCAAAACATTCAGTATAATGCTTCACAAAAACTAAAAACAACAAAAGTCAGGGTGAAATTGATGACAAATCCAACCTCTGTATCCTGACGCCAAATTAAATCTCGGAGACAGAGTTTTGGGTAAAGTAGAAAAGAATAGCTTTGTTGCTTTGCCAGGCAAAGGGGGACACAGTGGGCTAATGCCCTTGAATCTGTGTGTCCCAGCCTAGAGGGGGTAGTGAGGAATTTTCTAGTAATTGTTCAAAGAGGGCATGATCAGCTTGTGGACATTCTTTTGATTGGTTGGTGGTGAGGTAAGTGAGAGTCAGCATCATTAACCTCTGGTTCCCATAGATCTGGGGTCTATGTGCTTGTGCAGAACACAGTTAACTTCTTCCACTTGGTAGGGGTTTCAGTATCTGCAAAACAGCTCAAAGATATTGTTGTGTGTATCCCTTGAGGGAGAACCAGGACCCTGCCCCAAGGCTGCGCTATTGTTTCTTGGCTGCTCCTCCCTTGTCTTCCTGTACCCTCCCTTCCCGGATGAGCAACTTGAATCTGCCTGTTGGAACTCAGGAAGGTCTTGGAGGCTGAATGAAACCTATTTCCTTTAATCAAGAAATGGGGGACATGGAAAGGCTTTTGTGCCCAGGAGCCCCACAGAGTCCAGCTTGGTTTCAAAATGAAATCAAAATTATTTGCTCTTTCTCTTGCTCAGGCACGTAGAAAGCTTATGTCTGAGGGAAGCTCTGGATAAATATGGAGAGAGTACACAAAGAGAGTTTTGAGGCTTACATTCCTGCTTTCACAGGTCTTTGAAGGGGAGGGTTGAGCAAGGGAGGAAGTGTTTTATTTTTTGGCTCCTGAAAGCTTGACTCTAGTGAAATTTCATGACATCAGAGCAAACGTTGCCAATCTAGGCAGAAAGCGTGTCTTTCTGTCCCCTCTCTCCATGTCACACAGGCTGTGGTCTGGCTTGCTGAAGACTCTTATGGGAGCATGGTTTTATTAGAGTCACTTTAAGACATGCATCTGGCTTCTGTTTGGTACAGGTTTTTATGGATGACCTAAAATACCATGAAAATGTTATGGTGCAGTCCAACATGCATGTAATTAGTTATCTCTTCAGGCTTCAAGATGTTCATTAGCCTTTGATTTATTTCTCCTTGGTTAATTTCTGAAGTGTTTTGAAGGTTTTGTTATTACTGTTGTTACCTGCTTTTGATAGAATTTACCTATAGATGTTGTTGATTTGTGGATGTGGCCACAGTGAACCTTGATGCCACTCTCCCTGGCAGCTGTGTCTTCAGGTCTGCTTATAAATATAACTGTTACCAAACCAAACTTGGGTCTGCTCACCTGACATGCAGCAAAGGCAATCTACTGACACTGGGTTGTGGTGAAGGAAAGCACAACATTTACTGCAAGTGTCAAGCAAGGAGAACCGGTAGCCAGTACTCAAAAGACCCAAACTCCCTGACAGCTTTCAGGAAAGGGGTTTTAAAGATGGTGTGAGGGAGAGGGTCATAGGGTGTGCGATCAGCTTGTGCACAGTTCTGTGACTGGTTGGTAGTGAAGTCATAGGGTGATGGTTCCAGCCTGTCTGGGTCAACGTGCTGGTCAGCATGCAGTTAACTTTCTCCACCTGGTGGGGGTTTTAGTATCTGCAAAACAGCTCGAGGATATGTCTTGAGATATTATCTATAGGTCTTGAGGAGGAACTAAAGATCCTTGACTTTGTTTTATGGATAAACTGTTATTATTTTGTATTGCTTGAATGTTTTGTTTTGTTTTGTTTTTCTGAATTTTCTCACCTCTGATTAAATTTGCTCTTTGGAATATAGGAAAGGCCTAGGAGGCTAAAACTTTTCTACAAACAAGAGGTGGGGGACATGCGGTGTCTGTCCCTGGGAAGGCCCTGCAGGGTTCTGCTCAGTTTCATAATGAGACATTGCACTTGCTTCCTATCCCTAAGGGATATAAGAAAAAGATAGGTTCTTTTTTTTTTTTTGGCTTTGAGGAAGATTAAACTCAAAAATCATTATGCTGTAGTGCTACCAAAGACAAGATTTGGAAGAAACAATAATAGGCTAAAATCAGGATTCTAAGTAAGTAGACAGTAGTGTTTCTCATCTTTTGATTTTTAACTCTTACATCATAAATTTTATTGTACCTCCTTGGATGGCTTTCAAAAGTAAAAACTACTCTTACATTAAATGTGTAAAGATTTATGAGTCAGGTGATTTCTGGAGTGACTTCTCACCTGTGTGAATGTTCATAAGAATAAAAAATGAAAGCAAATTATGTTTGCTAAAGTTTCAAATTTTATCAAAGAAGCAAGAAACCACATTCATGCATGCAGACACTAGCACACTCTTTTAAAGGAAATCGAATATTATGGTTTATTTATTGGTAAACACATTTTGCTGTGGTCTTGGAAAGCAGCCATCACATTTTATAAGTCATAAAAGAGTAATGGCCTTCAAGGGGCAGTGGAGACTTTTGTTTTGGCAAAGAATAAAAATAAAAATTGAATAAAAAATAATTCCTTATCTTTCAGATGAGATTTTTAGGTTGTAAAAGCAAAGCTATTTTATGTGTAATATGAATATTATTTTTGTATGAGGAAGTGAACAAAAAAGTCTGTATATTGTCTTTCTATTGAAAGTATAGAAGATTGTGACTGTAATAAAATATTGTTATCTAACTTTGAAATTGGTCTTTTCTGCTTTTACATTTGCTTGCTCCCTTAACTTTCTACAATGTGAAAAAAGATGGAGAAGGGACTACATCTCATATTTCCTGCTTTTATCATAGTGTCATGTAATTTAGTGTCTTCATAATTTAAGTAATGAATTAATAAGCAATTTCTCTTCAACCATGTGATCAGTTGTATAAAGTTTTGTGTGCATACAGTTAATTTTATATGTGATGCATTTGAATTTATTTTCTTTTTGATGATTTTTCAAGGATTGACCTTCTAAAGTTCCAAAAAATTTGAAAAAGTTTGCTCTAAGGTGAAAAGCTAATAATAGAGATCTGTGAAAGGCAAATCAAATTGCAGAGGTGGGAGTGTTCTTATCAGACTGGTTCATCAGGGTTGAACAAGTATAGTGACCAACTCATCCTGGTTTGCTGGGGGCTTTGCTAGCTCCAGTATTGCAATCCTTGACTCCCAGGAAGCCAGCCCTCAATTCATGTAATCAATACACAAAATTTCAGTGGGTCAGACTGTATCTAATCAAAGTTTATGTCTATATAAATAAATCTGTATCTGTGTCCACATACTAGATATGTGATATATGTATGCATAGTGATTCAGGCAGGGATGGGAAAAGTTTCCATCTTCCCATTTGTGCTTCAAAACTTGGCATTGTCCACCTGCATAACTGAGCAATTTGTATTTGATGTGTATTTTTTAGCAAATTATATAGCACACATTTGGTTAGTTTTTTCCCTTTCTTTCCACATTTGTTTATTTATTATCTATCTATGTATCTGTATGTTTTATTTAATTTTATTTTATTATTATAAAAATCACAAACTACGTGACACATTTAGATATACGTGTGTGAAAGAAGCAGCATTTCCTCCATGCTAGGTTCATTTTCCTTTTAAAAACTGATGTTCTTAAATTACTCATAACTTGAATTTTTAAAAATCTTTTTACTATTTTTTATTTTATTTTTCTATTGAAGAATAGTTGATGTACAACATTATGTAAGTTACAGGTATACAATATAGTGATTCACAATTTTTAAAGGTGTTACTCCATTTACAACTATTATATAATATTAACTGTATGCCCTGTGTTGTATGATCTATCCTTGTAGCTTATTTTATACATAGTAGTTTGTACCTCTTAATCTTCTACTCCTATATTGCCCCTCCCCACTTTCTTTCTTCATGGGTAACCACTGGTTTGTTCTCTACATCTCTGAGTCTGTTTCTTTTTTGCTATATTCACTAGTTTGTTGCATTTTTTAGTTCCTCATATAAGTGATATCATGCAGTGTTTGTATTTCTCTGTCTGACATTTCACATAGCTTAATGCCTTCCAAGTCCATCCATGTTGCTGAAAATGGCAAAATTTCATTTCTTTTTATGGCTGAATAATATTCCATTCTGTATATATACCACATCTTCTTTATCCATTCATCTGTTCATAGACACTTAGGTTGCTTCCATATCTTGGCTACTGTAAATAATGCTGCTGTGTGCATTGGGGTGCATGCATCTTTTCAAATTAGTGTTTTTGGTTGTTTGCATATATACCCAAGAGTGGAATTGCTGGGTCATATGGTAGTTCTATTTTTAGTTTTTTGAGAAAACTGGGTAGTGTTTTCCACAGTGGCTGGACCAATTTACATTCCCACCAACAGTGTATGAGGGTTCCCTTTTCTCCATATCCTTACCAACATTTGTTATTTGTGTTCTTTTTGATGATAGACATTCTGACTGGTGTGAAATAATATTTCTTGTGGTTTTGATTTGCATTTCCCTGATGATTAGTGATACTAGCTTCTTTTCATGTACCTGCTGGACATCTGCCTTTCCTCTTTGGAAGGATGTTTATTCAGTTCTTCTGCTTATTTTTTAATTGTTTTTTTTTTTCCCCAAAGCAATCTACAGATTCAATGCAATCCCTATCAAAATGTCAATGGCATTTTTTACAGAACTAGAACAAATAAATTTAAAATTTATATGGAAGCACAAAATACCTTGAATAGCCAAAACAACTTTGAGAAAGAAGAACAGAACTGGAGGAATCATGCTTCTTGAATTCAGACTGCATTACAGAGCTACAGTAATCAAAACAGCATGGTCCTGGCACAGAAATAGATACACAGATTAATGGAACAGAATTGAGAGCCCAGAAAAAAATCCATGCACATATGGTCACCTAATCTATGACAAAGGAGGCAAGAATATACAATGAAGAAAAGACAGTCTCTTCAATATGTGGTTCTGGGAAAACTGAACAGCTACATGTAAAAGAATGAAATTAGAACATTCTCGAATCCCACACACAAAAATAAACTTAAAATGAATTAAAGGCCTAAAAGTAAGACCAGATACCATAAAACTCCTAGAGGAAAACATAAGCTGAACACTCTTTGACATAAATCATAGCAATATTTTTTTTTGATTCATCTCCTAAAGCAAAGGAAATAAAAGAAAAAATAAACAAATGGGACCTAATTAAACTTAAAAGCTTTTGCACAGCAAAGAAAATCATCAACAATATGAAAAGATAACCCACTGAATGGGAGAAAATATTGGCCACTGATATGAACAATAAGGGGTTAATATCCTACATATATAAACATCTCGTAGACCTCAACATCAAAGAAAAAAAAAACCAAATTTTTATATACCTTTTTAAACCGTGAAAACCGTTAATATACTGAGAAAATTGCTCCAGATATCACCTCAGCTAAATGTCTGTGTATATAAACAACAAAAATGGACTCATATGTCAGAGATATTTCTACCCAATGATTTCATGATTAAGGATGTTAAAACCATAATCACCTTCAGTTTATGATCACGTCTTATACAGCATTAACCTCCTCAGGCCCCACCATTCTGTGGTTACTAATTATTTTATGTTACCATTTATACTTACATTTCACTTGCACATAGACCTCGCCAAACACCTGTAGCGTCTTTTCTCATCAGAATCTCTCAGCCCTGAGAGATCTCCCAGGCCCCAACAGTTCCTGAGGCCTCTCTCATATGTCCCACACTTTTTCATCTTAGGCTGTAGAGGCCACTGTGGGATGTGGTTTGCTATTCCTGCCTCTGTCCTCCTTGAAAACAATGCTTCTTTCTGCTGATTCCTTTACTTCTTACAGGGCTGTATTTTGCTATCAAATGCTTTATCTTATTCATCACTTTATCCCAGTACTCGGAATAGTCTTTGTCACATAACGTGTTCAGAAGCTGTGTGTACATTGTAAGGATATTCATATGTATTTATTGAATGTCTGCTATGTACCAACATGGTGTTAGTAACTGAGGAAACAAGGACGGACAGAAGAGGCATTGGTCCTTCCTACACAGAGGTCAGTTACAGTTCACTGGAGTATATAGACGAGTGGCCAGGCAACTGTAAATGCAGTGTGGGTGCCCAGAGCTGTGAGAGGGGAATGCAGGGGTCTGCATGCCAAGGAGGGGCACCTAGCTGCCTGGTGCAGGGTTCACCTGGGCTAAGTGTTCTACACAGAGCTGGTTGCCTGGTTAGATGCATTTGGCTGGGAATAGGCAGAAAAGGTCTTTGCTTCTCTGGGCCCAGGGATGCTTCTTCCAAGCATGATTCTCTCTTTAAAAGAAAACTGGGTATTTCTCCTAATTCTAGGTAATTTCTGGGTTTTAGGTATTAAAAAAAATCTGTATTTTAAAGCATAAAATTGGTTCTTTAATGCATTTCCGTTTCCAATTTACCGCAAGAAAATTTCAGAGGAGAATCTAAATTTGTCTTTTTTTTTTTTTCTTTTAAAAATGCAACATACTAAGCAGAATGTCTGAAAACTATGATTAAAACCAAAGACTAATTCACTTTTTTGTGTGTGGAACACATGAAGGAAAGGAGCATCTCACAATTCTTTTTAAGACCTACATTTCAGTGCTTTTTTTTTGCTTGTTTAATCATTACTGGCAGGTGTGCAAGATGATGTTGGTAGAGTTTCTTTTATTTCTGGCAAAGCATTTAGTATACAATTTTATTTTTATGAAGGAAATTTCAATGGGACCACTGTACTCTTTGGAACTCATTTAATATCACATAGCGGTAGGCCAGGATAAGAAACTCATTTAAATGAACTTTTTTTTCCTTTCTGTATCATTCATATGCTAATAGTCTGCCAAGTTTCAGTATGTGTCCTAGAGCTTTAGAAGGTATTTTATCTTCAGATGTTTCATTCATACTCATCAAAACACAGTCAAATAAGAAAAATCTGGCTCACTTTGTAGTCATTTTCTGACTAATATATTGTAACATTTTTACAAATATAGTATAGTTATTTTAAAATGTTTTATTAATTATCTGAATGTGTATATGAGAGACATCAGCTATATTTGACTTAACTGAAGAGAAATGTATAGCATCTAAACATTAAACAAAATTCCCCCAGATTTTGGTAGTAAGTTTGTCAGAGAAAAATAGGATCAAGATTTTAACTACCATTAAAAATAGTAGAGGGTTTTTTTAAAAAAAAAATAATAGTAATCTAATGTGATTCTGTGGTTTGATGGATGCTGTACGTATTTAAATATATATATTTTTTCTAATGTAACATGTGGAAAACGGTGGTATTTATACAGAACCGTAGGGTCAGTAATGAGTTTTAATGATCATGAAGTGACCACCTGGAGGCTTGGATAGCCCTGGGCCTTGCCTAGATATCCAAGCACGTCCGGGTACCACTCACAACACACCAGCTGGGAAGCTCTGTAATTGTGTGCACAGCGTAGCCTCGGCAAAATCCTCTCATGTTACTATAAATGCAAACTTTGGGCTTTTTTCTCTTCTTTTTCTCTTCTTTCCTCCTCTTTCCCTTTATCCTTTAAAATAATATTCATAAGAATTTTTTTTAATATAACCTATAAAATTTATTATAAAATATTTGGATAATAGAAAAATAAATAACAAAATAAAATTACTCATAATTCCAATGTGCTTCTATGGCGTGTGTAAATTGTGACCGCATGTTATATATAGTTTTGTATGCTGCTTTTTTTTAACCTGATGTTCTGTATACATTTCCTTGTGTAATTAAATATGATTTTTACTAGTTGCAAGATATCCTATTAAATGAATGTTCAGTAGTTACTTTTATAATTTATTTTGTTAGTGAGATAGTTGTCATTTTTTTTAGTGTTATAGTTAACGTGCTGCTATATATCCTTAAACGTAATAAGGATAAATATCTAGAAGTAGATCAAAAAGTCTATTTTAGTTGCACAGTTGCTGAAACAAACCCCAGCTATTAGTGCTTAACTGGATATGCATTTTGGTCACGTAAAGGTCAGTCAGGGTGAGGTGTGGTCACCTTGGAGATTGAGACCCAGCCACCAGATTGGGGGAGAGAAGCAGAGTTCAGTATCTCATGGAAGGTTGAGATGGGTCAAGCCTGGAGATAGAACTTGGTCACAGCTGGACCACATCACGTTGCTAGGGAGGCTGTGCTCAGTTACTTTGTCTTCATCTCAAGTTCACGATTCTGAGCATATATAAATTTCTTGCCAACTATCCTAAGAAATAGTTTACGCAATTTACATCCAAACAAAAGTGTAGGAAATGCCTGTTTTAGCTCCACAGTCATAGGCATATTTTTAAAAAGTTTTCTGATCTTCAGGTTGAAAAAAAAATGAAAGCCTTCTCGCTGTTGCTTTAAATAGCAGTTCTTTGATTTCTAGGGAAATTGAATATTTTTAATACGTATATGGGCCATTTTTCCTTTCTTTCTAAATTCTGAATTTATGACAACCTTTTTTTTTGTTTTTTTGATTCAGGTGTGCATCTTTTTTTTAGTGATTTTAAAAACTCCTTAATAAAGTTAGGAAGATAGCGCTTTTTAGTTTTGATTTTTTTAAACCATTTTGGATTTAGCTTTTAACTTTGTTTATGACATATTATCAGAAAAAAGCCTTTGTTTTATATGATTAAATCAATAGTTCATGTTTTCTGTTTTTTTTTTTATGTGCCCAGCTTTTCCAGTATGTTTTCTTCTCTCCGTCTCTCTTTCTTTCTTTTTTTATGCTCTCCTTAGTCCCTTAATTTCCTCTTACACTCTGTTTTGGCTTTCTCCACTCTGATCATTACCCCTTGTCTCTATCAGAATTGATTGCTCCAGGGAGTCATTCTGCTGAAAGAAGCTTTTAATTACATCTCATTATTAATACACTTATTAAAATACTTAGTATGTGTGAGGCACTCTTGAGTGTTTCAAATGCAGTATTTCATTTCATCTTAACGTCATTTGTATTAAAGAAGATAGATCACTTGCCCAAGGTCACACAACAAGTGAGTAGCGGAGATTGGATTTGCATTTCTAGAACTTGAAATATTAGAATCATTCTTCTGGGAGATAATATGCGTGAGGGCCTTTCCAATGCCACTTAAACGACAGTGCCCAGGGTTAACTCTCAGTTTGGTGGTGCTTGCGGCGCAGATACTAAGGGCGCTCTTAACCCTGCAGTTTGAGTTTCCACTCAAAATCTGAAAATCTCTTTTCTGGATGGTTCAGCCACAAACCATCCATGTCTTTCTATTCATCTTTGTTATAATGTAGCAGAATCAACTTCTACTCAAATGGAAAACTCTATACCTCTCTCCGAGTGAAATGCCCTGCTTTTCAGACTTCTCTTATTTTTAGGCTGCATCAGGAATTATTGGTGCTAATATTGGGGCTGACTAAACATCCTCTCGGGCCTGATGTCCCATAGCCCTACAGTAGGGTTAACCACTTTCTATCCATGGATTCACTACCTCCTTGTTCCTAAGATGGTAAGGAACTTGCATTATCCTCTGTTTGATTCAAATTTGACTCTAATCCCCTATTTGTTAAAGTCTTGTAGACCAGAAAGGTGTTGTAAATATATGATTCTCATCACTGTGCTCTTTTTCTACACAAAACAATAGACTCTGAACAAAAGGGACAAGAAAGCTCAGTATGGAGGCTGTATGCATGACATGCGGGCTTATGTATTTATGTTTCAAAATCAGAGTAATTCTGGCCTTTCTACTCACTTCATTTTTAAGCTCTCAACATCGTTCACATGGTTGAGAGACCATCAGAACGATTATCCTCCCTTGGAAGAGATAAATACACTCCTTATCAATTTTATTTTGTGTGTATTTTTTATGAAGGGAGGAGATAATATTCAGGTTTGATTACATGCTGTATATATCATTGTGAGAAGAAAACAAGCAAACAAACAAAAACTGAACCAGACTATCATTTCCTTCTGTGGTTGCAACTTCTGACAATAGATGGCTTTTAAGAGAGAAATTTTGGGGACTTCTCTGGTGGTCCAGTGGTTAAGATTTCACCTTCCAATGCATGAGGTATGGGTTCAGTCCCCAGCCAGGGAGCAAAGATCCCACATGTTTTGCAGC
This sequence comes from Hippopotamus amphibius kiboko, assembly GCF_030028045.1. NCBI lineage: Eukaryota > Metazoa > Chordata > Mammalia > Artiodactyla > Hippopotamidae > Hippopotamus > Hippopotamus amphibius. The sequence goes on from NC_080188.1 coordinate 89,999,017, forward strand.
CAAAAAACCTAAGCATAAAACAGAAGCAATATTGTAACAAATTCAATAAAAAGACTTAAAAAGATAAAAAAAGAAACATCCATAATAATTGAACTATCATTTTTTTGTTTATTTTTTGCAATGGGGTAGTAGCTCTAAAAGAACCAGGAAAGATCATCTGGAATCACTTGGGACTATAAAATAATAACATATTTTGTGGCAATTTGTCAGGGGAATTTTCTCATTACTTTAGAGCCTGATCCAGGAATCCCCTTGTCCATCTACAAGGTCATTTGTACACAGTCACAAAGGAAAATCCGGTATTTAGAAGGCTTCAGAGTGAGAAATCCACCACCTCCTTTTGTGAATACTTTTTATATCAAAGAAGGCAGTATCAGGAAGTGTTTCTTTACATTTAAGCTGAAAAGCAATACATACAACTCTCAGCACTGTGGTATAAACTCTTGACACATCTTTAGCTCATTTCATCTTTATTTCTTGATATATTCTCTAAAGATAAGAAAATAAAGCTTTGAAAAGGTATGAGATTTAACTCCTATGTACAATGATTCTAAAATTATAAAATAAAAACTGTTTCATCCAGGAAGCCAATGATATGTACAGAACTCTCAGATGAGGAGATATAAATATATTCTTTTGGTTTGAATGTTACCATTCTTGTTAAAGGTTGAAATTCCCTGAGAAGCCATCATTCCTGCTGCAAAAACAAAATTAAATTCAATTTATTTGTGATTAAACACAGTTGCACTACCTTGAGTCAGAGGAACTTAATCCTTTTCTTTTATTGTTTTGGTCTACTTACTTTTACGAATAAAATTCCTTAGACATAAATATATTGTTCTTATTTGGGAGGTAGTGGAAATTATAAATACTAAGTTTAATATTTGCAAAAGATTTCCATTTTATAAGAAAGAGCAGTCTTGCTCAAATGTCATATTAAAAATCTTTGGCTACCTAAGTAAGCTTGAGTTCATCATTTGGAAAATATATTTTTTTAAAACTAAAAGTCATACATATTTTACTTTTTATTTTTTTAAGGTTTACTCTTTAGCATACATTGGTTGGAGTGGTATAAGTTTAAGGTAGTTGGAATGGGATGGAAATGTTGAGATGTATATATGTTTCCATATAAATTACTCTATAAATCTGTAAGAAATGCTTGGAGTGTGTTTGTGAATAATGCATTGTGCTTCAAGTGTGATACATTTGTTCCTACGCATATGGATTTTAGAGAGCTGAGGTTGAGTCTACTGGATTGCATTTGAAAATGTGTCACCTTTGCACAATAGGTTATTGGGTGTACCCATGTGATTGATTCAGGCTTAGTAATATATTCTAGTCTTCCTCTGGGGGCCAAAATGCTCACATTTTACTGTGCTAGTTGCCATCCATCAAACCATATGAAAATTACTGGATCAAAAACCAGATTTTCAGCTTTTGGAGCTTTTATAATACCCAACCAACTCTGAATATTTCAAATTTATAGATTTTTTATAATATGGGAAACAAATTTTTATAACCTATTCTAGGCAGCATTGTATATTCCAGAAGTCCTGTGAATGTGATTCTATTCGATCTTCAAATCTCGAGACGGTGGTACATTTTTATACCTTCTTATACCATGAGGTGGCCTATTTTTACATTGATGAAAATTGCTAGAAGTGTGATTGTGGCAACTCTCCCTAGAAAATTGAAGAATATTTGTGCAGAAATTTCTTCAAATTCTTTTTCTACAAGGTTTGCGTGCAGAATTACATTTATTCTAAACTGGGTTTTGGAATAGGATGGGGATGAAATCGTCAAATTAAAATCATGATTAACCTTTTTACAACTTTTCTAAACCTTATTAACTTTTGTTAAATAAAAAAACAAAACTCTGCACACCCTTTTCATGTTCACTTATATTTCATTTGAGAAATAAATGCCAAATGTGTGCAACCCATCTTATATATTAAATGTTAGACTGACTTGAAATTTTAATGATGGGTTATTCAACTTTCTGCAAAACACAAATCAATAATCACTCTGTAAATGCTAATCTTTAATAAAAAAACAAACAAACAGAAACAGCAATGGTCCCTCTTTTAACTTCATGGTTAATAAAGTGGCAGCTGCGTAAATTGATGCCTAGAATCACATATGCTGTCTCTGTGGGAAACCAACTTCTTTCACTTTCTAACAAATTAGTTAGTAGTGTTTCTCCATAGATGAATGTGGGGAGCCAAATGGCTCTATCTTCTCTAATGTATAGATTTAAATTTAGGAAATGAACTAAATATATAACTTGTAATGCTTCAGATATTTGGGGTAAAATGTAATCAAATAATATGAGAAAAGTAGAATCAGAAGGCCAATGGATGGGGTTTGACTGGTTTTATTTGTTTTTTTTGGTATTTGTTCAGTTGGAGTTTAGGTCTGAATTACTGTGACTCAGAGCTTGGGCTATAGACTGAAATGTTCCTTGGGTTTCTTAATAGCTGTATAACCTTTGGGCAAGTTACATAACCTTTACCAAGTTTTGGCTTCCTCATCTTGAAATATAGAAATAATATATAGCAATGCCTATTTCAAAGGATTTTGTGGTGTTTGGGGCAATGTTCCTATTTTCTTTCTTTTGCTATTGACTCTTCTTTGGGGATCTCATCAATTTTCAGGGATTTTAGTTCCATCTTTAAGATAATGATGTCTCCAACACATACCTCTCTTTTGTACTTTAGACTTGCTTTGCTAACTTTTTAATTAATTTACTCTCACTTGGGCTTCTCACAGATACCTAAAATTTACCACACTTCAAATTTCTCTTTGTTTTTTACCCTGATTCTTCCTGAAACTGAGTCCCCCTAAAACCAAGTTCCCCTGCCGAGTTTAGGATTTTTTTAAACTTTTTATTTTCTATTGGAGTATAGTTGATTTACAATGTTGTGTTAGTTTCAGGTGTACAGCAGAGTAATTCAGTTATATATATACATGTATCTATTCTCTTTCAAATTCTTTTCCCATTTAGGTTGTTACATAATATTGAATAGAGTTCCCTATGCTGTACAGTAGGTCCTTGTGGGTTATCCATTTTAAATATAACAGTGTATACATCTCTGTCCAAAACTTTACTCCCTTTCTTGTCCTGCCTCTGTTCCCCTCAGTATTGAGGAGTGTCAAAGAAAAAGAGGGATTGAAACCAAGCAGGACCCTGTGGGGCCTTCCCAGGTACAAAAACCCCTCAATTTCCCCCATTTATTGTTTGAAGAAAAAGGCTTTAGTTTCCTAGTGTTTCCTTGAGTTCCAAAGAAGAGACTCAAGCAGTTACTAATTAGGGAAGTGAGAGAATGCAGAAACAAAGAAAAACAATTAAGCAATAAACATAATGAAACTAGTTCAGAGGTAAAACAGAGTCCTAGTTCCTCCTCAAGGGATGTACATAACAACCTGATGAATAGCTTTGAGTTGTTCTGCAGAAACTAAGTCCCCCACCCAGGTGGAGGATGGGTTGATGATTAAGATTCCTGAAACATCACCCTGTTACCTCACCACCAACCAAAGGAAAATCGCACACCCTGTAGTCCTCACTCCAAATGTTACCTTAAAAAACCCTTCCCTGGGACTTCCTAGGTGGTGCAGTGGTTAAAAATCTGTGTGCCAATGCAGGGGACATGGGTTCAAGCCCTGCTCTGGGAAGATTCCACATGCCATGGAGCAACTAAGCCCATGCGCCACAACTATTGAGCCTGTGCTCTAGAGCCCGTGAGCCACAACTATTGAGCCCATGTGCTGCAACTATTGAAGCCCATGCACCTAGAGCCTGTGCTCCACACAAGAGAAGCCACTACAATGAGGACCCTGCGCACCATAGTGAAGAGTAGCCCCCCTTCGCTGCAACTAGAGAAAGCCCATGTGCAGCAACGAAGACCCAACCCAGCCAAAAAATAAATTAAATAAATAAATTAATTAATTAAAAGGAAAAAAAGAAAACCCTTCCCTGAAAGCCATCAGGGAGTTTGGGTCTTTTGAGCGTGAGCTGCCTGTTCTCCTTACTTGGTGCCTGCAATAAACATTGCATTTTCCTTCACCACAGCCTGGTGTCAGTAGATTAGCTATGCTGTGTGTTGGGCAAGTGGACCCAAGTTCAGTTAGGTAACATTCTCTCCCCTGACACCCCAACACTGAACCATTAACAGTCCCAAATCTATTTCCAAAATATAACTCTATTCTCTCCTTCCACCTCCAATGCCAGCTCGTTTGTCAAACCACAGTTATCTCCTGCCTAGATTGCTCCCAACATCTACAATCTAGCCTGTCTTTTCCTATTCTTGTGTCTCTCTTATGCAGTCTACAGATTGTTGTAGCTGTGAGATCCTTAGCACCTAAATTGGATCACATTCTGCTTTGCATTCTGTAGAGGTTTCTCCTGAGCTTAATATAAAATATATATTTCTTACCATGGCCCACAAGGCTCTTGAGACTCTCTGGGGCATATCTTGTCAAATTTATGGCTTTTTAAAAGTATTTATTTCTTTGGCTGCTCTAGGTCTTAGTTGCAGCGTGTGGGATCTGGTTCCCTGACCAGGAATAGAACCTGTACCCCCTGCATTGGGAGCATGGAGTCTTAACCACTGGACCATCAGGGAAGTCCCTCAAATTTATGTCATGCTACACCCCTTCAAGCTTGCCACACACAAGTCAACTGTGTCTCCTTCAGTTCTGTGACCGTCCATGGCCTTGGCCTTTTGGGATGAGCTGCACCCTTTGCATAGCATGCTTTCCCCCACCCCCTGCCTCACACTCACCCCAACTCTCTATGTGGTTTTTTCATATCAGGCCTCAGTTTAAGGATGTCTTCCTTGGAGATCTTCCCTGACTGTCTTAACTAAAGAAGACCCTTTTGTGGGACTCTTTTTGTCTCTTGTGTGTTTATGAAACAGAAGGGAAGGGGGCAGGGCACAACTTTTGAAAGAATGACATAGACAAGGATATAACATAAACTGATTAGACCCAAATGGGTCCAAGATGGCAGACAAGTCAACTTCCAGGCGCCATGACAGTTCCAAGACCAACTATGAGGATCAAAAAGTGGGTGGTGGCCCAATTCTGGAATACTCCACCCACTCATTAGCCTATGAAATCACCAACCTTACAAAAACTGACAACCCCCATACCCTGGTGCCTTTCTCATCTTCTGAGATGGCTCATACTCTGTCTTCAGAATGTGTTTCTCTCTAAATAAATCTCTAAATAAACTTCTTACCTATCACTTTGTCTCTCACTGAATTCTTTCTGTGATGAGACATCAAGAAACTGCACTTCATTAAGTCCTGAAACCAGACATGTGATCTCGGTTGGAAGACCTTGGGTTCTGGCTGGGTTTGAGTCCTGGCAGCATGGGTTCAAGTCCCAATCTAAGTTTTGGCTGAGTTTGAGTCCTGGTCACGTGGGATCGAGTCCCAATCTGAGTTTAAGCTGGGTTTGAGTCCTGGCTGTGGGTTCAAGCCCCAATCTGAGGTGCACGGTTTCATTTCTATGACAATACTTGTGATTGAAATTATTTTATTATTTATTGGTTTGCTGTTCTTTTTGTTTGTATTCTCCATGAGAAGTGAAGACAAATGAAGACAAAAATAGCATCTGACTAGATACTATCTAGTGGAAGACTTTACCCAGTAACTAGCACAGTCCCTGGCATATACTTGATATTGAAAAAATGTATATTGAATGAATATATTTAATGAGAATATGCAAGGAAAGCACGATACACAGTGTCCTATTTATTTCAAGGGCTTGATGCTGAAAACCCAGCCTCTATGCACCAGTGCCCTGGAGACAGAGTTTTGGGTGAAGTAGAAAAGAACAGCTTTATTGCTTTGACAGGCAAAGGGAGACACAGTGGGCACCTGCCACAAAAACTGTGTGTTTCAACTGGGAGGATTTGGTGAGGAGTTTTATAACATTGGTACAAAGTTTGCTGATAAGAATAGGGCCTGCACTCCTTTAATCTGGCCTGAGGTAATCTCTTGATGAGCTTCTCTGGTTCCTTTAATCTGGCCTGCTTTGGGCGGTCTTCTCTGGAATGAAGACTGCTAGCATCTTCCATTTGTTGGGCAGTATTAGTTCTGCAAAGAGCTCAAAGATTCTTCTGTGTTTCCCATGAGGTGGAACCAGGACCCTGCCTCAAGGCTGCACTATTGCTTCTTGGCTGCTCCTCCCTTGTCTCTGTGGCCCCTCCTTTCCCTGATTAGCAATCTGTGCTTTGTTCTAATCTTCCCTTTGGAATACAGGGAAGGTCATGGAGGCTGGAGGCTGTTCCCTACAAACAAGAGACAGGACACATGGAAAGTGTTCCATGCTCAGGAACCCCCACAGGGTAAAACAGTAAAAGTTAGCTAAAAGAACTTGAGTTCATCTCTCAAATCCTGGTTATAGAACAAGAGAGTGTAAAGAGTCCTGTCAAAACAATAGTAATTGACCCTGATGCTTTTTTCTTTGTACTCTATAGTTTTTCTGGTGAAGTTAACTTTTTTCTTTTCTTTCTCGCCAAGAACATTTGAATGTGATTATAAAATCATTATGTAGCAATAGGAGGGTTGATGGTCTTCAAATACATGAACTGACCACAGTCTTTTGATTTAATAGGTCAATTTTTAACTAATTATAAACATAATCAATCATCCAGTTCAGTTGTAATCATTAAAAACTTGGAAAGAAATTAGAAGAAATAAAAGAAAAATGGAAGAAATTGTGTTTTAGGACCACTTTTTTTTAAAAAAAAAACCTCTGCATTGATGACATTTTGTTATCTCTAAGAATGATGAGTAACTAATCTCTGCTGAGAGGTTGTGGCTTCCATGTTCTAGAGACAGGGTGGGAGGTGGCTTGCTGCCCTCTGTCTCTGGGGACAAGTCCATCCTGATGTTTGTCATGTTGGCATCTGCAGTTTAGTTCTGAAGATGACATCTGCAGTTCACTTGGTCACTTTCAATTTGGGCAAAGGTCCATCTCACCTCAGCCATGGGCCTCTGTGAACTTTTGCTATTACTTCTATTCAGCCCAAGCCTGGGTAGGGGTATGGGTTTCTCTTACACAGCTTTTGCTGTAAAGCACTCTAGTTTTCTAAGGTAGACTCTGTATCTGCTTCCTTAAGCTAATACTTCTGGTTTTTATCCACCCCGCCCCCCCCCCAAAAAAAAAAAAAAAAAATCAAATGGCTGCCCCTTGGGTTGGTTTAGGGCAGTTGGAAAGAGAGTGTCTTTTCACGTTCTTAGATAGAAGGTTGCGTTGGGTGGCACTACATGAATACCTCGCAAACTACTGAAGACATTTCCCTTTCACCCAAATGAAACCCCAGGGAAGGATACTTGGATGCAAATATTCAAATACTTATTTTCCCCTCTCTTCTTCTCTCTCTCTTTCTAATAATCTCCTTGAGCCAGAAGACATATTTTTATTTTAGTTACTCTATTTTTTAGGATAACACATACAGTCTCATTTTCCCAAGATTGAAGTGTACTTTCTCTACTTTAGGAGAGTATTGGGTGATTTGAGTTTTCCAGGCTTAGTCTTTACTGTGCTGCTAAAGGGGAGGGAATAAGAGTATCTGCAAAATCCCTTCTCAAAACAACAACCAAATATCCTAGTTTGTAAGACATTTTCTTCCTGTGGAATTCCATTTTGTTTAACAGGCAAAGTATTGCCAAGGCTGTCCCCTCTCCCCTTTATACTTCTTCGAAAAGTTCTAATCTTATCCCATTGGCCAATGGATGCCTTTGGCTGAATAGGTAAAGATCAGATGCTCATACATTTCATCATACAGACAAAAAGAGATAATTCCACTCAGAGTTGTCTAAATATAGCCTCCTTATACTAAGCATTCACACTGAACACAAAATTAGAAAGAACTGGGGAAGATTTGGTACAGATATTAAGTTATTCAAGAGAAAAAAATATGAAAAATAGAGATCTTAAAAGGTATTTCAATGTGTCTATGAATTCAGTTCACTATATATGAGTTATGCTGGGTTAGCAGGTAAGTTTAGTTTCTGAAGTTCAAGGGGCTGAATATGAATCTGCCTTCAGTACACAGCATAGTCTGCTCTGGTTGGCAACATTTAAATTCAAAAGTTGTCGTCTGCTCAGTCTTCTCAACCTCAAATTCCCCTCTGCATATCCTATACGCATTCAATCTCTTGTCCCTGATTTTGCCTGATTTAGTGAGGAGCAAGGTCTATGTAAAGAAGTTGCTCAGTCAGCACTTAGAAAAGAAGCAAAATTTGTAGCATTGGCTCTGCTGGTAGATAAGCTGTAAGAAAAAATTGCAGTTATTAAAAGAAGATAGTGACTGTTAGGTGCCTTTGCCAAGAAGTTTATTATAATAGGATATGTATCTTGTTAATTAACTCAGTAAAAAGTTCTAAATCTGGAAGGTCCTTTCTGGAAAATACAGAGGAGACAATTTATATGCTCTAAAGAGTGTTATAAAATCAGCACCTTTTCATTCAAAAATGAGTAGTGCCTACTAGGTGTTATTTACTCTGCTTGTAGGCAGGATAAATTGGACATTTGACTGAGGCACCAGGATACAATATTTAAACTCCAAAGTAAAGGTCTGGGTGCAAAAGAGAATTTTTAAAGGTAATATCGAGATTCAATTACATACACTTGAAGTGTCTGAATTACTTTGAGGTCATAAAATTATCAAGAGTGGATATTGAATGAAGGAGTTTTGGAAGATATTTTTTGGAGTAGTGGTGGGGGGATGGTGGTGTATTTCTAAACCTTGTGCTCTCCAGGAGAGCTGGTGTGCGTCTCCAGGTGTTGTGGGAGAGGGATGGAATGGTGTCAGATGCTGCGGAGCCATCTCCAGGCAGGAGGCCTCTGCTCACAGTCTGAGCCTGAGGCAGGTGGAAGGGAGTTGGTGCTGCACTTGAAGTAACTCCACTCTCTTTCAGTGGGGATCCTGTGCTAGAAATGCGAGTCCCCCATAATTTTAAAGGATGTTCCCCCCTAAAAACGTTCAACCAGAAGGCAAGGAGAGTCCAACAAAGAAGGACTCTTTGCAGGGACCACCAAAAAGCCAGAAGTTGAAGAAGAGAAGAGCTGGAGGGGAACAGCCAGGTGGGGAGAGGCTGTTGGAGGGCACCTAGTGTGGGGTGGGGGTGGGGGGTGGGGTAAGGGGATCCATGACCCGTGAAATCACCTATGAGAGAAAAAGTCAACTTTAAACACGCTATGCCCACAGAATATAAAGCCAGTCAAATTAAACTTCCTGGACAGAATGTTTCCTTTTTCTCCCCCTGCACTCAAATTGTAGAGGATACAGAAGGTGTAGACAGTGAGCTGAATGAGGAAGTGCAGAGAAAGAGAGAAGAAAAACTGTTTATATCCCCTCCCCAAAGGCAGCTACCTGCCTAAGTCCAGACCTAGCTGATGAAAGAGAGAAGGTTTAACTGCAACTCATATTGAAAGTTTTTGTTATTGCACTGGATGTATATTTTAATTAACAAACTGAAATAATTCTCACTTAAGTTAGTCTAAGAGTAAGCAAAAAGCCACAAATTCTACCAGGGTTTTCATTTAGAGGAAGAGAAATTTTTCCCTAGCTGAGGGTGTTTAAAGGGAGACTAGGAAATAAAAATAAAGTGGTATCATAAAAACATCACACATGATTCCATTAGCTCTTAGAGAAACAAAAGATGCGATGTAGTCCCTGTCCTTAAGGAATTAAGTCGGTAATACCATATATTTTGTCCATGTGGAGCAGGGGTCCCCAACCCTGGTCTGTGGCCTATTAGGAACCAGGCTGCACAGCAGGAGGTGAGCAGCAGGCTTCATGTGCTGCTTCCCATCACTCTGAGCCATTAGTTACTGCCTGAGCCATTCCCACCCCCCACCCCACCCTGCCCCCTGTTCATGGAAAAATTGTCTTCCACAAAACCGGTCCCTGGTACCAAAAATGTTGGGGGTCGCTTATGTGGAGTATCTAGCTGAGTGCTTGACATTTACAGGTATTCAAAATTTAAGGCTAATTGTCTACTAATATTAAAGCAATAATAATTGCCCTTATATTCCCTGTCCTTCTAGCTCTGCTCCAATTGTCTAGGGCTGGAACTGGCAACGGGCCTCTGGGAGTTGTGTCCTTTCTCGCACTGAATGGGCACAGACCCATCTGGCTGGGTAAAGCATCTGGAGCCTTGTCTCAGTATGCTATTGGAAGGTGGTTCTGTACTTTCCTACTTTCTGGCCTCTGTGGACATAGGCACGATGCCCTGCTCTCATGCTTGTTTCCCTCTTTAACTTTTGATGAACAATCTAGCAGATCTCCCTGTTGGGAGCAGAGACCTAAGATCATTCAAAAGTCAAATAGATATGAGAGTGTGACTCCTTTACTCCAAGAATGTGATTAGAACTTTTTCTCCTGGGAGTACAGTAGCAGCTATTACTTCTGCCCAAGCAGAGAAAGGCCCAAGTTGTCAAGTCCTTCTCACTCTGGGCTCCAGGTGCTCTGTCTGTGGGGACACCTGGGCTACATGGCTGCACTTAAGCTGTGGTTCCTTTGGGTTTTGCTCCTTCCTAAACCAGAATCAAAATCAAGTACAGATTGGAAGAAAGACCAATAATTAACCTTTTTCTTTTCTCCTCACTTGGCTAGTATTTTGGATTCTTTTAATCTGAAACAAACAAAACTTTGCAATTTATCCAAATCCCATTTTTTTAAGTATGGAAATTTTCATTGTATTTATGGATCAATTTGGACAGAACTGACATTTTTTACAATACTGAGTTTTACAATTTGTAACCATGGTATATTCCCATGTCTGTTTACATCCACTTTGATTTCTCCCAGTAATGCTTCATACTTGCATTTTTTAAATTTTTTTACTTTTTAAAAAACATTTTTATTTTATATTGGAGTATAGTTGATTAACAATGTTGTGTTAGTCTCAAGTGTACAGCAAAGTGATTCAGTTATACATATACATGTCTCTATTCTTTTTCAAATTCTTTTCCCATTTCGGTTATTACAGAGTATTGAGCAGAGTTCCCTGCGCTATACAGTAAGTCCTTATTGGTTATCTATTTTAAATATAGCAGTGTGTACATGTCAATCCCAAACTCGCAATTTGTTCCCCCCAAATCCCATTTTGTTGTTGTTGTCAAGATGAGGGCAGGCGACTTAACTATTTATTAGGATACCCTGCTCCCAAATCTACCTCCAGAATGCAATGAAAATAGAAAGAATAATTTTCTTATCCTTTGCTAATCAACTAATTGGTTGACATTCAATGATTCCCCAGAGGGTGTATATTTTTACAAGCCCATATTCCTGCAGCTGAAATCCTTGGGGTCAAATGTGCCTCTGGATTCTGAATTTTTTAAATTTTAGAAAGGCAATAAAGTGCATATACTATATACAATATTATATAACACTGCCGGCAGAGTTTATAGCAACACCTTATAATCAAATGTATTTATATTTCTGTTTACACTTCCACGAAACATGCAAACAAGTCAAGCTAGATGTGATGAAGTAAAGGTCACAAAGCTTCCCATCGGTTCAGCAGGGGTTTTGCTGCCAAATTTGGTTAGGTTATGTCAACTTTTGCTCATGAATGAGTTATGAAAAAACACTTACATTTTATAATTTTTAGATTTTGGAATCTCACGTGGGAGGTTATGAACCTTCTAATCCTAACCAAGCTGTACTGAAGTGAAAGATACTGCTGGAAAGTTTTCCACATTTGGAGCAATCCAATTCACACAAAACAGGACATTTAATGATGTTGTGGACTCTCAGATTACATGTTTCAGAATTTGGGACCCCAGTATCCTCTGCGTAACTTGGTACATTAGAAGAACATAAACTTCAATCTTAGCAAGTTGCCAGATAAACTCTCAGCTGCTGACGCTCCTTCAAGCCTGCCCGTCTGTCTACCATTCTCACAGCAGCACAGCACCTCCGTCCAGCTCCTCAACCAAGTATTCAAACATTATTCCTGTGGACATTGCTTCTTCCTGACTCTGCTCCAATTTTGAATTCACCACTCATTCTTTTCTTTTTTTTTTTCAATCACAAAAGCAGATCTCAAATACACTCCACACAGACCCTGAAGTGTTTCTTATAAACATTGCTCATGTTATGTCAATCCACTTCCTAATATACTTTGTTTTTCCATTGCACTTAGAATATAAATCAAAATTCTTCACAAGAAGTATAATTTCCTGGGAGATCGGGCCCTAGCCTCTCTCTCCAACATTACGTTACATCATTTTCTTCTACCTGTTTGTTATTCCCAAAGAACTGAAGATGATTTCTCTTTTAAGGCATCTATCTATCATCTATCTGTCTGTCTGTCTATGTATGTATGTATGTATGTATGTATGTATGTATGTATGTATGTATCTATCATCTATCTATATCATCTATCTATTTATCTATCATCTATCTATCTATCTATCTATCTATCTATCTATCTATCGTGTCCTGTACTTGGCTTTTCACCTCCAATTCCTTGTCTACGTCCTATGCATCCTTGTTTAAATGCTATTAACTTAGACTTTCTCTGAAGCTGAAGTAGTCTCTATTCTTACTCTTTTTCACACTCTTTCACTTCAATTTATCACAATTTGATGATATACGTATTTGTGTGCTTTTAGGTTAATGTCTGTCTCCCCCATTACACCGTAAGACCCACAGATACAGGCTCCATGGATTTTGGGTCACTACTATGTTCCCAGTGCTCTGTCCCAGAGCCTGACATAGGGTAGGAGCTCAAAAATGTTGGATAAATGAGTGTGGGAATAAATGCATAACTTAATTGGTAGTGACTGACAGCTAACAAAGCTGTCTCACACTCATTATCACATTTAATCTCAAATCAACATGTGAGATAAGCAGGACAGGTATTATTAGCTCTAGGTTATAGATGAACATGCCAAACTTAAAAAGATTAAATTATTTGATTAGAATTACTTAAGAATAATGCCTTAGATTTCAGATTCTTAGTCCACGCCTTTTAATTCTTTTCCTCCAACTACTCTATATTATTTCTCTCTCAGTCTTTGAAAATGAAAGTGGATTTTGAAATCATGCTTATGGATTTCAATAGGAAAAAAGTATGCAACAGAGTTGTAGGTGGTTGAATTACATTCCTGGGGTGAATCTTGCTCCTACTTGTTTCCTTTTCCAACTGAGCTTTGCAGTTTCAGGAGAAGGAGATAAGGTGAAGGTAACTTACCTGGGGACTCAGAAACACATTTTTTAAATGGTAAAAGAGTACACTAAGATACACCTAATCTTGCACTCAAGGATGTGCTCAGGGTTGAAAATCAAGTAAAAGGAATGAAAATCTGCCTATTATAAGGGAAGAGTATCCGATACTAAAATGAAAAGTAAAAACATTTTCCTATTATTTGTATGAGAAATCTTACTAAGACTTCTTTGCTGATTAGGAAGTGTTCTCGAGGTCTCATGCATGCTAAAACCCGGTAGACACAAATAAAGAAAATGTAACTGTCCCCAGATAATTCTGAATGAGGACATAAACAAATGAAGTTGTATTTCAAAGCGGAAAGTTACCCAGGAGACCGATCTCCTCTTGACCTTGTATTTCTTACCTATAAAATGAAAGGCTTGACAAGATGTTTTATACAATAATTTCAGTCCCTAATAGTCTTTGATACGGACTCAAGAATAGGGAGGGAGATGGTGAAATTCTTAATATCAAGCATGAAAAGTAGACTGACCTATTTCTCGACCTCATATTATTTTGCTTTTCAAATAGTCTCTAACAGATACAGTAAATGAAGGTGAAGATCTGTTATAGATTTGGACAATTCCACAAACCAGGTCAGGCCACCTTCAGACTGCTAGATCACCAAACATCATTGCTGAAAGTTTCAGTTCAAATCCACTAAGTACGAGAAATGGGCTGACAGTAAGAGGCACAGTGTGGGTCAAAGGTGAGGCAGCTATTGCCAAGAAAAGACACTATAGTGGACTTCCAAATATACAGTGTTCCCTTCAGGATGTATGGAATTTATTTTTCCAGGAATGTGTTCCTGAACTCTCACGTGGGCAGACGAGCCTGACTGGAGAATGGCTGTAGGCATACGTAGTAGATTGCAGAGTCTATTTGCTCATGATTCATATAGGAAAGGACAATGGCAGGGTGGCTCAGCCAGTTAGGAGCTTGGGTCCTTAAATCACAGAGATCTGAATTTGAATCCTGGCTGTGGCATTTCCTTTTCTTTGTGGTCTTGGGAAAGTACTATTTTGTCTATGTCTCAGTCTATAAAATGATAGGAATTGTTCTTTCTATAAATGAGATGATGCATGTAAATACCTGTATTGTAAAATGTTACCTTTGTCATTATTTAGTAAAGTTATTTCTATTTCAACACAAATTATTCACACTCCCTGATTACAGCTAAAATGAAAGGAGAGAGAGGAAAGAACCATATTCATGATTAAAAGAGTTCCTAAAAAATATTTATTTTAAGCTTCGATTATTTTAAATTGATCTGACTAATAATGGAAGATAATGCATTATTTGTGATAATGAAGAACTACTTTAATTAGATAATAATCCCCCCTCCCCCTTTTCTTTTTTTTGTCATTGTGTTTACTTCGGTCCTATTCCCGTGGCTTTATGTGGAGTCGTTTTCCCACCTGAGCTCAGGCTCTCTGCGGGCTGCTCCTCATTGTCATGTGATTATCTTTGACTGTAAAGCTCCCAGATTGCAAAGCAGCAAAAGCAGTGTGGTAATTGTCCATAATTGTAAACCCACCCACTCTTCTTCCACTTTTGTTCACTGTAAGTAATCACATTTTTGTTCTCAGCTGGAGAGCATCATGTACATTAGTTGGCACTGAGGTTGCTACTGGCTACCGCTTTTATTTTGGAAAAGTATTTAAGGCAAAACCACATAAATTCCAATGCAAGCACTTCAGTTATTTGAATTCTTTATATACAATTCCTAGAGAAAGCACGCTCAGGCATTGGTCTTGATTATCTCGATATAATTAGAAGCTTATTGCAGAAGAAATATCGATAACGTGAGAATTGGCATCTTACATCAGGCACAGGGTGTAGTATCTTGTGAAGAAATGAAGAGAGACAGGAACAGGTATAAACACTTTCTAAGCAAGTCCTAAGTTTCAAGTAATTTGCAGTGAAAAACAAAGGAAAGTGGGTTGGCTCCATGCTTTTTTGGAAATGTTAAATTTATGACCGAGAATTTGACTGTAGAGTTTAGAATATCTAGATATGGATGTTTGTGGTTGCAGGCTATAAATAGGATAACTAATCCTGGAGTGACCTATAAGTGTGAAAGGATATGTTCAGGAAAGTCTAGAGGTTGCTGCTGGTTGCATCATATTCTAGCATTTAAGGTCCCTCTGGGTATCAGGGCTTCCTTGGTATAAATCATGGAAGTCAAGGTCTGGAAATTGCTCAAAAGTTTCAGTTGAGTTCTTAAGATTCCCTTTCAAATACAATGTACATGAGCATATTTAAGAATTAGGAGAATTAATATGGGAAAGAACCCCTTTCAATGTTGTTTAATCCAGCATTTCCCAAGTTTGGTCAGGAAACGTACTTTTTCGAATAACAATCCCTATTAAAATCAAGAACACAAAAGGAACACCAGCTTAAGCACTGGCTGCAGAATGGAACTCTTCAGTTGCTAATATTCACCTGGTTGTTAACACATAACACCAGTCAAGTTTACAGCATTAACACTTAAGAGTATGTAATTAGTCTAAAATGCCAAAGTTCTGAAAAATATATACCTATGTGGAATCCTATTCAAAACCTCTTGACCAAAAAAAAAAAAAAAAAAAAAAAAAAAAGAAACATGTCATTACAAACTAATTTTCAGATTACAGAGCCTCTTGTTTTCTGGCAGATAGTATTCTAGTGGAGTGGGGACAGTAATAATTAGAATAATAGCTATTATTTTTTGAAAAGCTAGTAGGTATCTGGCATTATATAAGCTATTAAACATGTACACATTTATTTAATCAAGCCCATAAGGCCTACAGATGATATCTCTAACTTTAAATAAGAAAAGAGATTTAAAAATATTAAGCAACTGA
Source organism: Hippopotamus amphibius kiboko (assembly GCF_030028045.1). Taxonomy (NCBI): domain Eukaryota; kingdom Metazoa; phylum Chordata; class Mammalia; order Artiodactyla; family Hippopotamidae; genus Hippopotamus; species Hippopotamus amphibius. The sequence continues at coordinate 90,015,098 of NC_080188.1, forward strand.
AAAAAAAATCATGCAATTAATTAAGGTAAATCTGAGATTCAGATCCATGTTTTCTGCTCTAATTAGAGTATAGAAGGCAGGAGGTGAAAATGTGTAAGAGGAGGCCCACCCTAACTGAGGTTTCTGCATAGCTAGGGAGTGGCCAAGGTCAAAGAACACTGGACTCCTAGAAAGAGCAGTCAACTGAGGCCTGGGTGTGGAGGAAGGCACATATATTCAGCCTGGTTAATAGCTCGTCCATCTGAAACTGATAATCAGACTGTAGAATTATGGAGCTCGAAAAACCTCCGAAACTTATCTCATGTGTCACTTTATCTTTTGGTAACTCAATTGCACAGGTCCGTTTTTCTGAGGGATCCCTCTGTATACATAAGTTTGCGGTAACACAACAGATAATACTATGCGTTAATTGCATGAATTTTGCCTAAATGATGATAGGTTTATAATAAGGAGAACACTTTTCCCAGTGGAAAATCTGCAGTTGTTATTCTTAAGGATGAGCATCTCTAAATCTCATTTGAAAAAATTACTGAGCTTATTCTTATATTAATAATTGCTAATGAGTTAATGCAATCAACTAGTGAGAACTGATTTTTTTCAATATGTGAATAAGCATAAGATGATAGAACTTAGTTATACTGAAAGGCTAAAGAGAAAAAAAAAGAAATCTCACCTTCAGTGTATTAAACAATAGTGGAGAAAACTGTGATTTGTGGTAAATCTTTGATCCCTTTGCTCACTTTTCATGGCTAATCAGTGATCAAAACTTGTGTCTGCCTTGAATAATCTCTATGTTGCTTCTTTCTGACTCCAGCTCTGGTCCATGGATTGGACATTTCTTAACATGGGCTGTCACTGCCTCTGGGATAACCCGTGCTTCAACCACAACACAGCTTCTAGATTCTAGACTGGTACTAGGATGATCTTTGAGTAACAGTTTTGGAAACCTCACTCTCCCACTGAAGTGTTTGGATGTCACAATGTCCCATGTCATAATTATTCACCCATGGGGCCACAGCCTTACTTTTTTTTGGAATCATTTTCAAATGTGCTCTAGCTTGCAAATACATCTTCAGTTACAGGAGACACTTCCATCCCTCAAGCATAGCAAGGAGTCTCAGTTATTCTGCTCAATCCTCTTCCTCAATGCTCTCCTTCACCTGGGTAGGTAATACTCATTTCAGAGTTCCACTTGGATATTACTTCTTCTAAGAAACACCTTTTGAGATGAGTGAAGTGCCCTTGTAACAGTATTATGCTATTGGATATAAATGTTTTTGCCTCTCTTCTGACTAGAATGATGGGGAAGACTCTGATTTATCTCTCAGACTCCATTAGCTAAACCAGCAAATGTCTAATAAGTTTTTTAAGTGCTGGACAGTGGATACCAAAGTGCAGTCCCTGGGCTTACAAGAGTTATAGTCTCATTGGAAAACAGAGAAAGGTATGGAAAATTATAGTATCATAAAGTAAGCTTTGTAGTAGGTACTCAATGTGAGGCATAAAAGCACTCAGTAGTCTGAAAGAGGAGATCCAAACTCAGTGTGGAAAGGAGGGGTCATTTCATGATAACCACCCTTAATTCCAAAAGACTATGTTAAATAAATAATGTCACCCATCACTGTTTGTGTACATGCATTCATTGTTCATGACTTAGCGAGGCAATAGCTCTGTGGGTATTACAGAAAGGCCACAAAATGTTAATCCACTGGAACAAAATCCAGGTAGGTCCACAGAATAAAAACTGTTGACATATTTGTTTTTTTAAATTAATTAATTAATTTATTTTTATTTATTGGGTGCATTGGCTCTTTGTTGCTGAGTGCGGGCTTTCTCTAGTTGCAGTAAGCAGGGGCTACTCTTCATTGCAGTGCGTAGGCTTCTCATTGCCGTAGCTTCTCTTATTGCAGAGCACGGGTCTAGGCAGGTGGGCTTCAGTAGATGTGGCATGTGGGCTTAGTAATTGTGGCTCATGGCTCTAGAGCTCAGGCTCAGTAGTTGTGGTGCACAGGCTTAGCTGCTCCGCGGCATGTGGGATCTTCCTGGACCAGGAATTGAACCCATGTCCCCTGCATTGGCAGATTGGCAGGTGGATTCTTAACCACTGTGCTACCAGGGAAGCCCAAAAACCATTGACATATTTCTTCGAGAATAAATCTAGGGCTTTTCTTTATGATTCTTTCCTCTATCTAGAAAAAGAAAATATATCTTGTGCTATTTCAAAAACTGTTATAGCTGTAAGGGATTTAAAGCGTTTGAATTGATTATAAGATGGCAATTAACTGATTGTGGCTTCCTGGAGGGTGATGTTGAGAACGATTCTGAGGTTGTGTCTTGGCTTCATGGGAAAAGGTGCTGTAATAGGTTGTTGATGTCTGCTAGGGAGGGGGTGATGATAGCATGAAAAGCCTCAATTCAGCCTTAGAGGTTGTTCATTTAATTCGAAGCAGGGTTTCATAGTTGAAAAAACTGAGGCATAGAGAGGAAGTGACTTCATCATGGAACAAATAAGGGCCAGAAATAGGAACAAACATTGTTTCTTTTGTTTTTGAGGCCAATGAACTTTCTTTTGAATAGAAGTACTATTTCTGACATTTTTCAGTGCAGAGAAAAACAATTTTCGGAGTTCTTTCCTCAAAGATTGCAAGTAAAATAATACAAAATTTCATGAATTTTAAGAAGAAATTAACAATATCTTTTATGCAACTATCAATTTTGGATTCTTCATTCTCATCAGAGATAAAAAGGGAATAACAAATAACTCTTATACTGTTCCTGAATGCATAAGCTGGTATTGTTTGGAAAGCTTAGAAAGCCCAAGTTATCAAAGAAGGCATTGAAATGTTATCTAAACAAACAGGAGTAAAATAAAGTCCAGTCTCTGTGTTTTTTGGATTTTCCCAGTATTATTAGCTACTTTTTTCTTCAAATATAATTATTCATAATGAGCAAAATACCTTCTGACTACCTAATTAGATCAAATTAGGTAGTTTTTCCATCTTACAAAAAGAAATATATGAAAATGAGTACACTTACCTGTTTAAAGATTTCTCATTCACCATTACTTCTTTCTTACATGACAACCTCCTCTTCAAGTCATTTCAACAGAAGATTTTTCTAATCGTGAATTGTTCAAAATACATTTTCCTATTATTTAACACTACTTCAGAGTGCTTCATCTTACAGCAGTGCCCAGGATAATTTTCTGAAATTATGGGGCTGTTCTGTGCTGCCCAATGTGGGAGCCACCAGGCACATGCAGCCACTGGGCACCTGGCTAGTGCAACTGAGGAATTTTTAATTTTACTTAATTAAAATCAGAACTTAAAATTAAATGGAGCTGATTCTGCATGTAAAATTCCTGGAAGCTGCCACTCTGTCCTCATAACAAGTCAAGAGCTGAACCAACTGAAAAATCAATAACTTCTAGGATCTTGGAAGGGGGATGAGGACACAGGAAAATCGCTGCCCCCCAAGATTGGAGAGAGAAAAATCCAGAGAATAACAGCTTACCAAAGCAGAGACACAAGTGGAAACCTCTGTGGGAACCAGTGCTGGGATAGGAAAACCTGAACTGTAATTGATGAATTGCTGGAGGCTGAGTGTGGACAACTCTGAGACAACTCCAGGGGGACCCAGTCTTAAGGTTCACCTCCCTCCTCCCCAATTTCGTGAGATGTAGCACCAGGAGTTTGACCAGGTTCCAACAGTAAATACTGGAGAAAAACTCCCTCATGCTTCTGGCAGGGAGAGGGGAAGAGTAATGATTTTGAAATACACCAGAGCACTTTGTTCTTCTTAACAAGGCCAGCTCTCAGGAGAAACTAGTTAATCAGAGTGTAACCTGCTGGGGTATTATTGCAGCCTATCTGACCCAGGGAAGGGGCATACCCAATGCCAGAGTCAAGTCTAGTCTTCCATGTGGGAGAAAGAAAATAGCCAGCTTTAGCCAACCATAACCATCCTCCACCATCTAAGATGAAGGGAGAAAAAAATTAAAAACACTTATGAAGGCCACAGTCAAAGACACAGGTCCATTAAAAGACTGAAACCTAATCATAGAACTATACAATGCTTTCCCTTCTCCTATACCTCACCACTATATTACTAAATGCCTATTTATAGCAGTTCCTTTTACTGGTACATCATGTCTGGCTATCAAGAAAAAATTAAAAGCATACTGAAGGCAAAAAACACAAATTGAAGAGATAGAGCAAACATCATAACCACATATGGTAAAGACGTCAGAATGATCAGATTGGGAATTTAAGACAACTGTGATTAATTTTTTGATACTGAGTCACATGAGCTGTTTGTAAATTTTGGAGATTAATATCTTGTTGGTTGCATCATTTGTAAATATTTTCTTCCATTCTGTGGGTTTTCTGTTCCTTTTGTTTATGGTTTCCTTTGCTGTGCAAAAGCTTTTGAGTTTAATTCGGTCCCATTTATTTTTGTTTTTATTTCCATTACTCTCGGAGATAGCTTGGAAAATATCTTACTGCAATTTACGTAAAGAGTGTTCTGCCTATGGTTTCCTTTAAGAGTTTTGTAGTATCTGGTCTTACATTTAGGTCTTTAACCCATTTTGAGTTTATTTTTGTGCATGATGTTAAAGAATGTTCTAATTTCATTCTTTTTTACAAGTAGCTCCCCAGTTTTCCCAACACCTCTTGCCAAAGAGACTGTTTTTCCTCCATTGTATAGTTTTGCCTCCTTTGTCATAGATGAATTGACCATAGGTATATGGGTTTATTTATGAACTTCCTATCCTTTTACATTGATCTGTATTTCTGTTTTTGTGTCAGTACCATACTGTTCTCATGGCTGTAGCTTTGTAGTATAGCCTGAAGTCAGGGAGCCTGATTCCTCCAGCTCCATTTTTCTTTCTCAAGATTGCTTTGGCTATTCAGGGTCTTTTGCATCTCAATACAATTTTAAGATTTTTTTTTTTGTTCTAGTTCTGTGAAAAGTGCCATTGGTAATTAGATATAGGGATTTCACTGAATCTGTAGATTGCCTTGGGTAGTATAGTCATTTTGACCATATTGACTCTTCCAATCCAAAAACACAGTATATCTTTCTGTCTATTTGTGTCATCTTTGATTTCTTTCAAGTCATAGTTTGGAGCACAGGTCTTTTTTCTCCTTAGGTATGTTTATTCCTAGGTATTTTATTCTTTTGGATGTGATGGTCAATGGGATTTTCTTTTAATTTCTCTTTCTGATCTTTTGTTGTTAGTGTATAGAAATGCAACAGGTTTCTGTGCATTAATTTTGTACCCTGCAACTTTACCAAATTCATTGATGAACTCTAGTAATTTTCTGGTAGCATCTTTAGGATTTTTAATGCATAGATTCATGTCATCTGCAAACAGTGACAGTTTTACTTCTTTTCCAATTTGGATTCCTTTTATTTCTTTGTCTTCTCTGATTGCTGTGGTTGGAACTTTCAAAACTATGTTGAATAAAAGTGGCAATAGTGGACATCCTATTCTTATTCCTGATCTTGAGGAAATGCTTTTAGCCTTTCACCATTGAGTATGATGTTAGCTGTATGTTTGTCATATATGTAAGAAAAAGAAAAGAAAAAAGAAAAACCACTCTGATTAATATGATGAGGGTTCTAATGGTTAAAGGAGATAGCATACAAGAACAGATGAGCATGTAAGCACAGTTATGGAAATTCTCAGGAAGAACCAAAAAGAAATGACAGAGGTAGAAAATAGTGTAACAGAAGAATACTTATAGAAATGAAGAATGCTTTGAGTAAGCTTATTAGTAGACAGGACATGCCTGAGGAAAGAATCTCTGAGCTTGAGAATACACCAATAGGAATCTTCAAAACTGAAAATAAAAGAGAACAAAAATTAAAAAAAATAAAAAAGAACGTCCAAGGTCTGTGGGACAACTACAAACAGTTTAACATGCCTGTAATGGGAATACAGGAGAAGAAAGAGAGAAGAAAAACAGTACAACTATTTGAGATAATAATGGCAGAGAATTTCCCCAAATTAATGTCAGACACTAAACAGACCCAGGAATCTCAGAGAACACCAAGCAGGATAAACTCCAGAAAACCTCCACTATACCAAGGCATGTCATTTGCAAACTGTAGAAAGTCAAAATTAAGGGAAAAAAATCCTGAAAGAAGCCAGAAGGGCAAAACAACCTTATCATTAGAGGAACAAAGATAAGAACTGCAAACAACTTTCTTCAGAAACCATGAAAGCAAGATGGGAGTAGAATAAAGCATTTAAAGTGTTTAGAGAGAAAAAAACAAAAAAACAAAAAAACTACCAACTTAGAATTCTGTGTCCTGTGAAATTTTCCTTCAAAAGTGAGGAAATAGGCTTTCTCAGACAAACAAAAATTGCCTATAAACCTACCTTGCAAGAAATTTTAAGAGAAGTTCTCTAGAAAGAAGAAAAATAATATAGGTCAGAAAGTCAATTCTATGTAAAGAAAGAGCAGCAAAGAAAGAATAAAAGAAGATAAAATAACTTTCATTTTTCTTATTCTTAATTGATCTAACAGATAGTTTATTCAAAATAATAGCAACAGTATATTCAATTATGTATGTTTTGTATATCTTATGTACATATACACATATATATGCTTATGTATGCTTACATATAAGTGAAATGAATGAAAGCAATGATATCAGGACAGGAGGGAGAAATCAGGATTATTCTGTTATTTCCCATGAATTGGTATAGTGCTACTTGAAAGTGGACTTAGATTAGTTTTAACTGTATATTGCAAACTCTAGGGCAATCATTAGAAAAATTAAAAATAAATACAACCAATATGATAAAAAAGGAGAGAAAATGGAATAATAACGAGTGCTCAGTTAAACCCACAAAAGGCAAAAAAAAGTAGGAACAAAGAATGAAGACAATGAATAGAAAACAGTAACAAGGTAGATATTAATCCATCTATATTAATAATCATTTTGAACACCAGTGGTCTAAACATACCAATTAAAAGACAGAAATTGTCAGAGAGGATCAAAAACCAAGACCCAGCTATATATTGTCTGCAAAAAACCCACATTATTTATTTATTTTTTTAAAGACTTTTATTTTTTTATTTTTTTTATTTATGGCTGTGTTGGATCTTCATTTCTCTGCATGGAATTTCTCTAGTTGTGGAGAGCAAGGGCTACTCTTTGTTGCAGTGAGCAGGCTTCTCATTGTGGTGGCTTCTCTTGTTGTGGAGCATGGACTCCAGGCACATGGGCTTCAGTAGTTGTGGCACATGGGCTCAGTAGTTGTGGCACATGGGCATAATTGCTCTGTGGCATGTGGGATCTTCCTGGACCAGCTATTGAACCTGTGTCCTCTGCATTGGCAGGAGGATTCTTAACCACTGCACTACCAGGGGAGTCCCAAGAAACCCACTTTAAACATAAAGATACATATAGATTAAAAGTAAATGGATGGGGGAAACTATACCATGCTAAAACTAATAAAAAGAAAGTAGGAGTAGCTATACTAATTTTAGACAGAGAAGGCTTCAAAGTAGAGAGAATTATCTGGAATAAAGAAAAGCATTACATATTGATAAATGGGGAAATTCTCCAAGAAAAATAACAATCATTAATGTCTAAGAACAGAGCATCAAACTATGTGAGGCAAAAACTAAGAGCACTGCAAAGAGAAATAGATTCCACTGTCACAGTTGGAGACTTCAACATCACTCAGTCAGAAATGGATAGACTCAGTAGTTGGAAAATCAGTAAGGACATAGTTGAAATCAATAATACCATCAGTCAGCTGCATATAATTGACATCTATAGACTATTTCATCCCACAACAGCAGAATACACATTCTTCTCAAGCTCACATGGAAGCTTTACCAACATGGGCAACATTCTGGGTCATAAAACACACCTTAATAAACTTAAAGAATATAATATCTACTTTCAGAACATAATGGAATTAAATTAGAAATCAACAACTGAAAGGTAACTGGAGAATCCCAAATCTCATGGAGATTAAACAACTCACTTCTAAATAACATGAGTGAAGGAAAAAAATCACAAGAGAAATTTAAAAATATTTTGAACTAAATTAAAATGAAAACACAACTTATCAAAATTTGTAGGATGCAACAAAAGCAGTGCTTAGAGGAAAATTTATAGCATTGAATACATATTTTAGAAAGAAGAAAGATCTAAAATCAATAATATAAATTTCCATTTTAAGAAACCAGAAAAGGAAGAGTAAATTAAATTTAAAATAAGCAGATGAGAAGAAATAGTAAGAATTGGAGCAGAAATCAGTGAAATTTAAAACTGAAAATCAAAAGAAAAAGTAAACAAAACCAAAGACTGGTTATTTGTAAATATTAATAAAATCAATAAACTTCTAGCAAGACTAAGTAAGAAAATAAGAGGGAGAACACAAGTTACTAATATCAGAAGTGAAAGGGAGGGCATTACCACAGATCCTATGGAAATTAAAAGGATAATAAGGAATACTGTAGCCAATTCTATGCCCACAACTTTGATAATTTAGTTGAAATGGATCAATTCCTTGAAAGACATAGTTTGCCAAGATTCACATAAGAAGAAATAGGCAATCTTAATAGTCCTAGATCTATTAAATACATTGAATTTAAGAATTAATAACTTCCTAAATCAGAAAGCACCAATCCCTGCTGCAGAAATTCGCTGTTGAGTTTTACCAAACATTTAAGGAAGAAATTGTACCAATTCTCTACAATCTCTTTTATAGGAAAGAAGCCTTAGAGACACATTTTATGAGGCCAGAATTACCCTAACCAAAACCAGAAAAAGACATTATAAGAAAACTACAGATCAGTATCTCTCATGAATATAGATGCAAAAAGCCTCAACATAATATTATAAAATAGTATCCAACAATGTATAAAAAGAATTATACATCACATTAAGTGGGATTTATACCAGTTATACAAGACTGGTTCAACATTTGAAAGTCAATTAATGTAATCCATCATATAAACAGACTTAAAAAGAAAAATCATACAATCATATTAATAGATACAGAAAAAAGCATTTGACAAAATCCACCACACTGATAATAAAAACTCTTAGTAAACTAGGAATAAAAGGAAACTTTCTCAACTTGATAAAAGTTATCTAAAAAACAATTACAGCTAATGTTATAACTCGAAATTTTTCCACAAGGGTCAGGTACAAGGCAAGGATGTTCCCTCTTACCACTCCTTTTCAACTTTATACTGGAAGTCCTTGCTAATAAAGAAGACAAGACAAGGAAATAAAAGTATACAGGATGAGAAGGAAGAACTAAAACTATCTTTGTTCACAGATGTCCTGATGATCTACGTAGAAAATTCAAAAGAATCAACAAAAATTTTCTGGACTCTATTAGCTGTTATAATAGTAAGGTTGCAGGTTGCAGGATACAAAAATCAATTGTTTTCCTATATACCAGTAATAAGTGGAATTTGAAATGAAAAACACATTTACATTATGAGATCTATATGAAGAAAACTACAAAACTCTGATGAATAAAATCAGAGAAGAACTAACTAAAGAGATAGTCCATGTTCATGGATAGGAAGACACAATATTGTGAAGTTGTCAATTCTTCCCAATTTGATCCATAGATTCAGTGCAATCCCAATCAAAATACCATAATGTTATTTTGTGAATAACAATAAACTAATTCTAAAATTTATATGGATGAAGTACTTAGAATAACCAACATAGTATTGAAGAAGAAGACAAAGTTGAAGGATTGATGCTACTTGACTTCAAAACATACTATAAAGCTATTGCACTAAGACAGCATGGTATTGATGAAAGAACAGACAAACAAATCAATGGAACAGAACAGAGAGCCCAGAAGTAGACCCACATGAATATAGACAATTGATTTTTTTAAAGCAATTATACTTTAATTAAAAAAAATACCCTCTATCCCACATAATATTCAAGAAAATATTCCAGATGGGTGAAAAATTCATATATAAATCAATACAATAACATTATAATTCAATATACGAAAACAGAAATTTGGTTGGGGATGACATTCCTTAGCAAGACTAGAACTCCAGAAGCTATATAAAAGAAAAGACAGACTCATTGGAAGAGATAGGAATTATAAATTTAGCTATGAACAGACAACTGATTTTTGAAAAAGGAGTGAAGCCAATACAAAGGAGCAAAGATAATTTCTTCAACAAATGATGCTGGAACAACTGGCCAACTGCTTGCGAAATATACAGTGAATTCTTGGGACTCCACAATAATAAAACAAACAACCTAATTTTCACAAGGACCAAAGATCTTAACAGACACTTCACCAAAGTAGATGTACAGATGGCAAATAAGCATATGAAAAATGACACTGCACATCATATGTCATTAGGGAAATTCAAATTAAATCAACAACAGATACTACTACACACCAATTAGAATGCCTGAAATCTGGAACACCGACAACAGCAAATGGTGGTGAGGATACAGAGAAACAAGAGTTTTCTTACACAGCTGTTGGAAATGCAAGATGGTGAACTGTGGAAGACAGTGTGACGGTTTATTGAAAACCAAACATGATCTTATGATATAAAACAGAAATTGTGCCCCTTGATATTTACCCAAAGGATTTGAAAACTAATGTCCATACAAAAACCTGCACACAGATATTTATAGGCACTTTATTCATAATTGCCAAGACTTGGAAGCAACCAAAAAGTCCTTCAGTAGGTGAATGTATAAATAAACTGTGGCAAACCTGGCAATGAAATATTATTCAGCACTAAAAAGAAATAAGCTATTGAGCCAGGAAAAGACATGGAGGAGACAAATGCACATCAGCAAGTGAAAGAATCCGGTCTGAAAATGCTGACTATGCTGTATGATTCCAATGATATCACATTCTGGGAAAGGTAAAACTGTTGAGATAGTAAATAAAAAGTTCAGTGGTTGCCAGGAGTTGGAGGAGGAGGAATGATAGAGGAATATTTTTAGCGAGTTGAAAATAGTCTTTATGATATTATAATTATGGATTCATGTCATTCATTATATACTCGTCCAAATCCATAGAATGTAAAGCACCAAGAGTGAACCCTAATATAAACTATGGACTTTGGTGATTATGGTTTATCCATGCAGGTTCATCAATTATAACAAATATACAATTTTGGTAAGAGACGTTGATGGCGGGTGAGGCTGTGCATGTGTGAAGGTGAGATGTGCATGGGAAACCACTTTACTTCCCTCCCACCTCTGCTAGGAACCTGAAACTGCTCTAAAAAATGAAGTCCTTTAAGAAATTTAAATAGACACATGTGGCTAATGGTTATTGTATTGGACAACACATGTCCAGCAGGTACCTTTACAGTCACCAATTCTTTATTTACAACCTGAGGCTTCTATTCTATTTTTTCCAAGTTTTGGAAATTCTCGCTTACTTCTTAGTCATTTACATTAAGTATTCTTTAATACATTCTCTCTATGTGGCAGCAAATCCCTTAGAGTCCTTTCTGATCCAAACCTCATTTTATTTCTGTCTAAGGACCTACCCTTGTGACTATTATGGTGTTAATTTAACATTAAGTAAGATAAGACACGTATCTTTTATTTTTTATTCCTGAGCACTGCCTTTAGTGTAAGAGGAACACAGTTTCAAAAGGCTGTCTAACTTATTGTATATGCAGCCATAAGTATTTACATGTTTTGTTGATTATAAATGAAGACACTGCAATGGGGCCAAAACTTTTCTTAAGGTCCAAGAAAAAATATGCCCTCGATCACCTTTTCCATAAGTGAAATTAGACCAATTATTGGTTGCCTTGCAGTAACCTGGCTTTGTTCTAAATTGTACAGAAATGCATCTCTTGAGTGGTGAGAGGAAATCTGAATGCCCATTTCTCCAGGGTAGTGTTCTGAGCCTTGTTACATTTTAGTGATTTTTGCTAATTATAATTACTGACATTATTTCTCGAGCTTATAAAATAGTTCAATCACAGGATAGATTAAAAAAAGAAAACACACTCAGAGTTGAAAAATTAATGATAAAAGAAGAAAGTGATAGAAAATCAAATAATAATGAGAAAGTGTAAAAGCATATAAAACTGCTAAAAAGATATTCTGTCAAGAGTTCAGTTAAATAGTCTTTTCATCTGAAAGTAAGAACAAAGTAAAATAATAAGCTTATAGACCCCTATACTGTTTTCACAGTATAATGTCTCTTTCTTTGCATTATTTATGGTCTATGTTTTAATTTATTGCATGCTATTAAAAGTCATTAAATTACACATCTGCACAGTGGATTTAAACCAGAAGTGAATCAACCTACCATTTCAACTATTGGAAGCAAATTCCAAAATATGGATACTATATTTTAGAAAAATGAAAAAAACAGGCATTTTTTATCAATGGGAATAATTTAATTAGAAAATTACTTCTAATTTTAAGTATCTGTATTTTGTATGCCAAAGACATTTTCTCAGTCTTCTGTCACTGTAACTCTTCCAATAATTGGATGGTGTATTTCAAGGCATCAGTCCTATGGAAGAACAGGATGTTTATTCATTCATTTGTAAAATAAAAACATATCAAGACCCAGCATATGTCAGTTCCTATGCTAGTTGTCTGAGACACAGAGAGTAAGTCATGGCACCTGCCACCAAGATGCTCACAATTGCCTTGAAGATTCTTCCAATTCCTTTTTTTTTTCTTTGAAAGAGTCCATCAGGGCACACATAGGGTTATGAAAAAGAGGTCATGCAGCAGTAGAGGAGAGGCAATGTGGGGAGTTAGGGAAAGTTTGCCATAGGAGATGGTATCTGACAGAAGCCTCAAATGAGGGAATAGAGAAAAAGCACTTTAAGGGGAAGCACGTAAAAAGGGATGACAAAATCAAGACACTTCAAAACAGTTCAGTATTGAAGGAATCAATGGTTTATGTAGAGGTGGGTAAGTAATAAGCTTGGAGCTGCCAGACCTTGAAACATCTTGTATGACATGTTAGAGTTTTATTTTTTGTATGTAGGTTATGGGTAAGTAGAGTTTAAAAATTCTACTCTTCGAGTTTGTCAGAGGAGTTCTTTTTAAAGTATGTAGTTTGGGAAGCAATATGTTGGATCTCTAAATCAAAGCTACTTCACCTTTTGGTAGTTCATTATTTGGTAGAACATTACTATGGTCCATAAAGACCATGTTCCAAGGGATGTATAGTTGTAAAATCCACTCTTCTCTCTCTATTATTAGGTCAAGATACAAAAATAATGAATGATTTTATTTATCAACAAATAATATTAATTCTGTTTTCATGAACATTAATCAGCTCTTCTGTAAATAACTACACTTCTTGTTGATTTAATCATTGCATGGACCTAGACCTCAGCAAGATCCTATACACTTGTGTCTTTACTGCTGCATCTCCAACTCAGGAAAGACCTTCATGTCTGGGCTTAAATCAATTCATCTAAGTCTTTAAAGAAACACAGAGGTTTTTCTTTCAGAGAAATGAAACTAAACAGTTTAAAAATTAAGATAAATATAACCACACAAGTAATCATTACTTTCCCACTCCATTGCCTGATAAGCCGAGCAGATAATAAAACAGTGGAAGATGTCTTGGATCAATGCACATGATACGGTTGAAGTATACTTACATACCAAATACATGATGTTCCTCTTTGGCTTAAACTTCATTTTCTCTCAACTTATTTTAAATACAAAGAGTCTCGTATTTTTTAAATGCTAAAAATAGGCAATATAAATTTGATTTTTAAAATGAGAATATATTTTGAAAATCATGATTTTGAAAACTTTTACAGAGGGATCTTTTTTCAGTTTGATCCTTTAAATATGCAGTTTAAATTAACTTTCTCAATATTTTCTGAAATACTCTATTAGTGAGTTTAGCAATTTCTTCTGCATTGGCTCTTAATGCAAATTAAAATAAATCATTAATGGGAAAATACATTTTTTTAAACATGTGATGTTGGTCAGATTCAGAAAATGTGCAATTATGAGATATACATTTGAACTTTAGGTCAGGTTTACATAAATAATTACTTTTAATAGAATTATTAAAAATATCATATGGACTTAGATGTAGATAAATTATAAAACTCATATAAATTTATAACAAAAATATATGTTAGATTTCTCTGATTGAGAACAATAAAATAAGCACCTTAAAGAAATATGTTGGAAAGATACGAAGATAAAGGCTTGGCAATGACATGTATCAGAGAGCTCTAAATGGTCTCATAGAAATATTTACAGGAGTTTCATGGGCTTCTCTATCATGGTCAGGTAACCAAACCCAAATTTCCCATGAGGGACTCCTGGCTGAGGGACTCCTAGCTGCTACATAGTCCTGTTACATCTGCATTAATCTACCTCACTTAGCAACAATGGTATTTATTGATGGATATTAGGGATTCATGGAATTGGTTGGAGGCATAAAGCTACATTGGAAGGATAGGCAGGAGCTTGAGAGCTTGGGAAGTCCTCACTGCAGGATCCACAGATGGGGATCACACTTTGATCCAAATGCTGACACTGTGATGAGTGTGACCTACAGACTCAAGACATCAGTGTGGTGACTCAAGGCTTGAAGTCCAGGAAGAGAGCTTCTGATAAGCCTGTTCAGTAGTTGTGCCAGAGCAGGAAGAGAAAGCTGTTGCTTCCATAGTGGGGGGTGGGTGCCACCTCGCAAGATGCTACACAAGGATCCCCAGAAGAGAGGGAATGGCACTAATGGGGGAAGGTTTGAGGCTAGGCAATTAATAAACAACACATGTTTATGACACAGATCTATCTTTTTGTTTCTTATCCCTTGGATACATGCAACCGACATTTACATCAACATTAATTTATGTATGTGTTTATTTATGTATTGGTGATGAGATGATAGCTAACGATGGTGTCTGTAAGTCTCATTATAATGGTTACTTGGGGAATATGCTGGCTCTAAATCAAAAATGTAGGGAGGAAAAACACACACCAATCATCAATCCTCTGAAATATTTGTATTTTTCTCTTCCGACATATTTTTTCCTATCTTAACTTTATTCTTTATATCTTAATTTATAAATTCATCTTCTGCTTATTTTTCCCCTACTCCTCTTTTCAGTCACCACCTAAAATTTGTCTCTTTGGGTGTATTTGGACTAATATAGCTGTCTTAGGTTGGGCTATCCATGAATTAAGCCCCTATATAAGGATTTTTCTTTAAGTTGTTTATTTGGGAGGTTATCCCAGAAAACTTAATCAGGGAATGCAGAAGTGTGACAGGGAAGGGAAGGCCTCCAACAAAGAGTGTGTAATCAAGTCTCCACTAAGGGTAATTGGAGTTTGATTCTATTGGGGAAAACTGACAGCCAGGGCAGAACACACACATCAGCACGATTCCAGATGAGAAACATGAGATCTGAGGTACTTTATATTCCAGTTTTCATTGGTCATTGGTTTAGATTCTCCCAGGCCTCCCTGGTTTGCACACAGGTGGGCAAAATGAGCTCCTGGAAAACAGAGAAAGTCATAAGGTTATGAAATACTGGGTTGGCAGTTGGAATTCAGCTCACGTGAAGTGAAAAGGTAGGATGAGGGATTATGGGTGGGATACCAGTGGCATCCGCTACAGTCACAGAACCTCCTCTTTCCCTGACTCTAGGGATGCACCAGGTCCCTTAAAGGCTATACTCAGCTGGAATAAAATGAGATACCACAGCAAGCCCTGGAAGGGTCAGTGAGTATTTAGGGACATGGATAGGCAGTAAGCCCTCAGGACCAAGACTTGTAAAAGGGTGTTTAGATTTAGGAGAAAAGGGTAATTGAGCAGGATATGGTAGTGGCATTAAGTAAACAAAGAGAAAGACACAAAACCTGGGAACCAATGGGAAGCTACGGTAGATGCAGAGGTGCTCCGCCCAGTCCCGCCATCAAGGCTGTGACCCTCACCCCCAGCTACCGGGGGGCTGCTGGCTGATAGCCCACTTCTGAGTCCCTCTCTGCCAGTTGCCTTCAAAAAAGGAGAGAGCTGTCTTGCTTGGTGTTAAGCCACTTACCCAAGAGCAGCCACTTCTAATAACTCGTTAACATAGCGTTACAAAGGCCCTAACTTCATCTTGGGGCATCTTTGAAGGGCTGAACATACCTGAGAGCTCTCGGTGAGATTCACTGAGGCCACTTTTGAGACTGCATGAGGACTCAATGTCTCTTTGTAACCAATCCTGCTTGCTTCACTTCCTTAAGGCAAGTTTTTATTAGTCCCCTGATAATCATAAGTGGTAAAACTTCTGTGAGCAAATTTCCTTCTAAAAGTCTGTTTTCTGGGAACCCCAGCTAAAACAGAAACAACGGTGGAGTGGACTACTGATAAAGGTGGAAACAATGATTCTTATTTGATTCTGCACAGGCTGTAGTAGATGGTAATTGCTGTTACTTATATATATTTATTCCAGGAATACACAGAAATGAGTTCTGATGCTTCCTGTTAGCCCACGTGTAGTTGTTAGTGTTTACTGATGCATATCCTACCTGTATTCTAATATTGAACACTCATAACTTTGAATTCTATTTTATACAAATACCAAATAAATGTTGAACCGCGGAGCATACGAAAAAGGAATTATGTTATGGGTTGTCACAAATAGCCATTCAGAAAAGATTTGGAAAGCAAAAGTAAGGTTGCTGTCTAGGGAGTTTGGAGTTGTTGAGTGTATCACTCATTTGTCAGGTCTTATTTTGTTAGTGCCAATCTATTTTTTTCTCAACAATATTGGGAGGAAAATGCTAAGCAGATCATTGCAATTACTTTTCTGTAAGAATAATGACCTGCATTCCTGGGAATCTTAATGTCACCTTGTTATTTACATTCCATAGTTTCTGGTTCACAGGCAATTAAAGCCTGCTCTGGACTTAGCAGGCATTTATTTTACTATGATGTTCTCCAGCCCTCCCCACCATGAGTAAAAAGAGGACATTTACTTTCTAGTGATTCTGCCTCACCAGAACTGTGAAATCACTCCTCTACTATATGAACTCAGATATCTTGCTGAAAAGGCTCTCGCATTTTCTCGCTGTTAAAAAGCACATTTCTTTCCTATTTATCTTAATATATCTTATAGTTCCATAGGCAAGGGAACAAGAATGAGGGTGAGGAAAAGTACTGCAGGTCTCAAGGCATTCTTTTCTGAGGACTGGAAAATTAGGTTTGACCTTTTTCCAGCAGACTCTCTTGGAATATCTGGAGCATGTTATAGATTTGAGAAATAAAAGATCATGTCAGGAAGACTGGGACCAAAGGCCCTTTACATACTCCAGGAGAAGTAAAAAGTTTCCTCTTCTTCTAAGCCTTATTAACTTTAGATAAAAGATTTAATTAGAGGAGAAACCTTAATATGATTGTTTGGTGTGTATTTTTACTTTTTGTCAAGAAAGTAAATGAGAGACATTTTAGAATTTCACCAAGGTGATCTCATGGACATAATGAGGTTAACAAGCTAAAATTAGGCTCTTGGGCTTAGAAAAGAAAATAATTCACTTATGAAAAGAATTGTTAATTAAATGGAATTGCCTTCATTTAAATAGCACAATTTGCTAGTCAGAGATGAGAAGCCCAAGATAGGCCCGATAAGAGAAGATAATGATAATGTAATGTTGTCTGAGATCAAGAATCAGTGCTAATTTCAACACCCCTGCACACGTCAGCAGTCTGGAGCTGCTGGAAAAAAAGAAATACAACACAAGGAATTAGCTCTGAGAAAGACATAAGCACCATTTTCATCCTGGTATATAGCCCACCCTGCAAATCTGTATGCATTCCTTTCCCAGGGCTGCCATAACAAATTACCATAAACTAGGTGGCTTAAAACAACAGGAATTTGTTCTCTTACAGTTCTGGAGGCTAGAAGTCTGAAATCAAGAGGTTGGCAGGACAATACTAATCTTAAAGGGCTCTAGGGAAAGATTTTTCCTTCTGGTGGTTACCAGTTGCCTTTTCTTGGCTTGTAGCTACATCATTGCAATCTCTTCCTGCAATGTTACTTTACATTCTCTCTCTCTCTGTCTCTGTGTGTGTCTCTCTCTGTGTCTCTCTGTCTGTCTGTCTTTATCTCCCATTTTTCACACTGTGTATCTGTTTTCTCTTCCTGTAAGGACTTCAGTCATTGGATTAGGGCCCACCCTGTTCCAGGATGACCTCATCTTAATTCAGCTAATTGCATCTTCAAAGACTCTATTTCCAAGTAAGGTCACGTTGCGAGGTTAGTAGTGGATATGAATTTTTCTGGGGTGGGGTGGGGGGGCACAATATGTAACCCAGTACACTGTAAAAATTATCTGAGAGAATTCTTTAAATCAGGACATTTCTTCATGGTAAATGAGAAGATTTTGACTTCTCACCCTTTCTTCTTGGACACATCTGTTATAATAATTTAAAAAGAATATACAATCTATAACACTATGCATATTTGAATTTCATGATTAAAACAAAAGAGACATCTAGGGTAAAGCTCTTTAAACCTCTGTTCAAATTACTGTGTTTAATAATTCACTTGGAAATGAGAATGACCATAATTGGTTCCTAGAAAGTTGAAGGCATATTCTGTTGAGTTTGAATTTGTGCCTAACTTTTAAGAAGACCAACAGGACAGTGTATTTTTTTTTATAAAATTTTTTAAAATTAAAGTATGGTTAACTTACAATGTTGTGATAGTTTCAGGTGTACAGCAAAGTGATTCAGTTATACAAACATTTGTGTGTACATATGTGTATATATGTATATTCTTTTCAGCTTCTTTTCCATTATAGGTTATTATAAGATATATAGTTTCCTGTGCTATACAGTATGTCCTTGTTGTTTCCATATTTTATATACAGTAGTGTCTATCTGTTAATTCCAAACTCCTAATTTATCCCTCCTGCCACCTCTTTCCCCTTTGGTAACCATGCATTTGTATTCTGTGTCTGTTTCTGTTTTTGTGTTTCTGTTTCTATTTTGTGTATAGGTTCATTTGTATTATTTTCTTTATATTCCTACATATAAGTGATATCATATGGTATTTGTCTTTCTCTGTCTGACTTACTTCACTTAGTGTGATCATCTCTAAGTCCATCCATGTTGCTGCCAATGGCATTATTTCATTCTTTTTTATGGCTGAGTGATATTCCATTGTATATATGTACCACATCTTCTTTATCCATTTGTCTATTGATGGACATTTAGGTTGCTTCCATGTCTTGGCTACTGTGAATAGTGCTGCTATGAACATAGGGGTGCACGTATCTTTTACAAATTAGAGTTTTCACCTTTTCTGCATATAAGGGCAATGTATTTTTTTAATGATCTTTTTTATTTTAGAAAAATTTTAGATTTATAGAAAAGTTGCAGAGACAGTATGGAGAGTTCTCTTACATTCTGCATTTCATTTCCTATACTAACATCTTACCTTGGTCTGAAACATTTGTCATAATTAGTGAACCAGTATTGATGCCTTATTATTAATTAACCTAAGGCCATACATGTAAAACTTCTTTAGTTTTTTTCTTTTTCTGTCCCAGGATCCAATCCAAGATACCATGTTAACATTTAATAATGTTTCCCTGGGATATTTTTGGCTGTTACTGTTTCTCAGCTTGCCCTGTTTTCAGTGACAATTTTGAGAAGTACTGGTCAAATATTTTGTAGAATGCCTTTCAGTTTGGATTTGTCTTACTTTTTTTTTTTATTTCCCATGAATAGATTGAGGATATGTGTTTGGGGAGAAAGGTCATAGAGATAATGTGACATTTTTATCAAATCACACCAAGGATACATATTCTCAACATGACATCTCTGTTGATGCCAACCTCGATCACCTGGCTCAGGTAGTGTTTGTCCACCATAGTTTCCACCATAGTTACTCTTTTTGACCCCTGTCCATACTGTATTCTTTTTTTTATGAGTTACTTAATTACTTTATTTATTGGATTTATTTTTTTATTGGCTGTGTTGGGTCTTCGTTGTTGCACATGGGCATTCTCTTGTTTCAGCAAGTGGGGGCTGCTCTTCATTGTGGTGTGTGGGCTCCTCATTGTGGTGGCTTCTCTTGTTGTGGAGCATGGGCTCTAGGCACGTGGGCTTCTGTAGTTGCAGCACATGGGCTCAGTAGTTGTGGCTCATGGGCTTAGTTGCTCCGTGGCATATGATATCTTCCTGGGGTAGGGCTCAAACCCATGGCCCCTGCATTGGCAGGCAGATTCTTAACCACTGCACCACCTAGGAAGTCTCCATACTGTATTCTTTGCAAGGAAGTAACTACGCACAATCCACACTTAAAGACCAGGGGGTGATGTTCTGCCACCTTGAGGGAGCAGTACCTGTATCTACATAAATTATTCAGAATTCTTCTACACCGGACATTTGTCTGTTCTTACCCATTTATTTATGCTTTAAAAAACTTTTATTTTATATTGGAACACAATTGATTTACAATATTGTGTTAGTTTCAGGTGTACAGCAAAGTGATTTAATTATACATATACATGTCACTATTCAATCATTTATTTAGATGAGTATGAACTCATGGTATTTATTTTATGCTTTGAGTCATAATCCAATAATATGCTATTTGCTTAGTTGCTAGAATGGTTCTAGCTTTGGCCATTGGGAGCTTTTTCAGTTGACTCCTGTTCCCCTTTCACATGCCCCCATCAGTGTGTGTGTGTGTGTGTGTGTGTGTGTGTGTGTTTAATAGAGCATTTCCTTACTTTTTGGACTTATGATGCTCCAGGTTCATATTGTGTATTCCATTCCCCAGCCTAGAATGAGCCATTTCTTCAAGAGGCCCTGGTTCTGTGCTGGGTGTGCTCATTGTATCCAAGCCCTCCCAGGCAACAGTTTGCTCTAAGTATTGCTGTATCTCCCCGCCTGTGTTTATATTAAATTAAACACAAGTTTATAATGATGGCACCAACTCTGATCTGGGATCACATGGGTCCTTCTAGCCTCCCCCTTGCTTCTCTGTGAATTCCCCCTCCAACAGCGAGGCTCCTGGCTCCACTCTCTGCCATCCACTTACTTACCGTTCAATTCCAGCTTACATCTGGAGTTTCAGGATTGTTATCTATACCCCTATAAGAAACAATCCTAGCTACTGGAGTACAGTGCTTACATACAGTTTCTTTTTTCTCCACTCATTTCCGAAGTTACTTACCTCAGAACAGTTCCCCCATCCTCCTCAGTGAAGTTATGTCACACGTTTGTATTAGAGTTAGATTCTTTTGCTGCAGTTTGTATTCCTTCTTGGGATCCCTGATCTCTTTGATTTTTTATTTGTTTGTGTGTATACATTAATGTTTACTTCCTGTGGTGAAAAATTCTATGGGTTTTGACAAGCGCATAGTATGATGTGTCTAGCACTATAATATCATACAAAATAGGAATGAAATTGAGTTATTTGTAGTGAGGTGGATGGATCTAGCGTCTGTCATACAAAGTGCAGTAAGTCAGAAAGAGAAAAACAAATTCCGTATGCTAACTCATATATGTGGAATCTAAAAAAATGGTACTGATGAACCCAGTGACAGGGCAAGAATAAAGATGCAGAGGTAGAGAACGGACTTGAGGACACAGGGTGGGGGGTGAAGGGGAAGTTGGGGTGAAGTGAGAGAGTAACATTGGCATATATACTCTATCAAAAGTAAAATAGATAGCTTGTGGGAGGCTGCTGCATAGCACGGGGAGATCAACTGGATGTTGGGTGATGACTTAGAGGGGTTGGATATGGAGGGTGGGAAGGATTCGCAGGAGGGAGGGGATATGGGCGTATATGTATGAATACAGCTGATTCCCTTTGTTGTACAACAAAAACTGGCACAACATTGTAAAGCAATTAAATTCCAATAAAGAGCTTAAAACAAACCAAACCAAATAAAAAAATAGCACTAAAAATTTGTTTGTGATTCACCCAATCAACCCTTCCTTTACCGAAACCTCTGACAACCACCAACTGGTTTTCCTTCTCTACAATTTTGTCCTTTTCAGAACATCATATAAATGGACTCATAAAGTATGCTGCCTTTTGGGACTAGCTTCTTTCACCTAGTAATATGTAGTTAAAATTCATCCATTTTTTGGTGTGTTGATAGTTCATCCATTTATATCATTGAGTAGTGTTCCATTATATGGAACGCCAGAGTTTGTTCATTTATTCACCTATTCAAATGCATCTTGGTTGCTTCCAGTTTTTGATGGTAATGCATACAACTGATTCATAATTTATTCATGTGCAGGTTTCTGTGTGGTTATGTTTTCAAATCAGTTGGGTAAACCTGGAGTTGATTGCCAGAAAAGTTATGTTTAGCTTTATAAGAAATTGCCAAAGTATCTCTCATAGTGGTTATAACATTCTGCATTCCCAGCAGCAAACAATGGGAGTTCCTGTTGCTCCACATATTGATCAGTAATGGATACTGTCAGATTTTGGATTTTAGCCATTCCAATAGGTGTGTAGTGGTATGTCATTACTGTTTACTTTGCATTTCCTTGATGGTAAATGATGTTGAAGATGCCTTCATTGCCTATTTTCCATCTATACATTTTCAGTGGTGAGTTGTTTGTTTACTACTTTTCCCCATTATAAAATAAAGTTGTATTCTTATTATTGAGGTCCAAGAGGCTTTATTATTATGTAATTTTGTATATTTTGGATACAAGTCATTTATCTGATAAGTGATTTGCAAATAGTTTTTAGTCTGTGATACCTCTCTCTGATTTTAGACAGAGATTCGTGCTCTTTTTATTCTTTTTTTTTTTTTTTAAGTTTTTTTTGGCCACACAGCACATGTCATGTGGGATCCTATTTCCCCTACCAGGTAGTGAACCTGCACCCCCTGCATTGGAAGCACAGAGTCTTAAGCACTGGACCACCAGGGAAGTCTCAGTGACATCTCTTTTCATTCTCTTAACAGTGTTCTTTGCAGAGCAATATTTAAAAAAATTTTAAATAAATTCCAACTTACAATTTTTTTCTTTCATGGATTGTGCTTTTGGTGTTGAATTGTATCTAAAACTCATCATTAAACTGCAGGTCATGCAGATTGTACCTATGTCTTCTAGAAGTTTTATAACTTTGCATTTTACATTTCAGTCAATGGTACATTTTGAGTTAATATTTGTGTAAAATTTGAGGTCTGAGTCTAGTTTCTTTTTTCTTTTTTCTTTCTTTCTGTCTTAAAAAAAACAAGGGCTGCCAATTAACCCAGCACCATTTCTGGAAAAGATGATCCTTGTAATAAATATATTATGCTGCCTTTTTGCTTTTGTCAAAAATGAGTTTACTGTGTGGGGCTATCTCTAAGCTCTCTGTTTCATTCCATTGAACTATGTGTCTCTGCTTCCACCAATACCATGCTCTCTTGATTAATGTAGCATGACAGTAAATCTTGAAATTGCATAGTGCGAGTCTTTCAACTTTGTTTTTCTTTTTCAGTAATGTGTTTGTTTTTCTAGCCTATAAATGTTGGAATCGTTTTGTTGTTACCACCAAAAATTTGCTGGTATTTTGGTGAGGTTGTGTTAAATCAATATATCAATTTGGAGAAAAATGACTTCTTTACTATGTTGAATTTTCCAATCTGTGAACATAAAGTCTTTTTTCCATTTACTTAGATTTTCTTTGACTTTTTTCATTAGTACTTTGCTGTTTTATCTTTTCGGTACAATTGTAAGTGGTATTTTAGAATTTAATATTCCAACTTTTCTTTGCTGTTATATAGGAAATCACTGACTTTTTAAAAAATATTGATCTTATATCCAGCTACCATACTGTATTCACATTCACATTCACTGAATGTATTTACATTCAGGAGGTTTTTTGTTGGCTACCCATTTTGTTGGTGATTTTTTGGGCTATGTACACAAGCAATCATGTCATCTTTGAGTAAAGACTGTTTTATTCCTTCCTTTAAATTTTGTATACCTTTATATTTCTTTTCCTTGTCTTACTGAGTTAGCTAGGACTTCCAGTACAACGTTGAATAGGAATGGGGAAAGAGGATATCCTTGCCTTATTCCTGATCTTAGGTGAAAAGTGTTAGTCTCTCCCTGCTAAGTATGATATTAGCTATAAGATGTTCTTTTTTAATATTTATAACTTTTATTAAGTTGTTATACTCCTAGTTTTCTTTTGAAGTTTTTAATATAGTTGACTAATTTTTTTCAAGTGGTTTTCTGCAATTATTGATATGATCATATCTTTTTTTTTAGTCAGTGTGTATTACCATGTTACCCTGATTGATTTATGAATGCAAAATCAGCCTTCTATTCTTGGTCATGATGTATTACCCTTTTTATATATTGCTGGGTCTGATTTGCTAACATTTTGTTAAGGACTTTCTGTCTCTGTTCAGGAGGGATATTTGTCCTTTGTAATATCTTTGTTTTGATATTAGGGTAATTCAGGGCTCATGAAATGAGTTGGGAAGTTTTTCTTTTATTTATTTGAAGAGATTATGAATAATTGGTATTATGTCTTCATAAAATGTGTTGTAGTGTTAATCAATCGAACCATCTGGCCCTGGATATTTCTTTCTGTAAGAATTTAAAATATTCAATTTCTTTAATGAGATATGGGGATATTTATTTGCTTTTTCTTGCATGTCTTTTGGTAGTCTGTATTTTTGGTTCACTTTATCTGAGTTATGAAACTCGTGGATATAGAATTGTTCATAGTATTTCCTTATTAACATTTTAACATGCATGGGATCAGTAGTGATAATCCTGCTCTCTAGTTTCTGTAATATGCGTCTTCTTTCTCCTTTTCTTGTTTAGCCCACATAGAGCTACCAACTTTATAGGTCTTTCAAAGAACCAGCTTTTGGATTCATTGATGTCTTTTCCTATAATTTTACTGTTTTCAATTCCATTGATCTTTTCTGTTCTAATTTTTCTTTATTTCCTTTCTTCTGATTGTTTTAGATCTTAGTTCTCTAGTTTCCTAAAGTGGGTACTTAGGTTGTTGTGGCCAGTGTACTTTGCGCAAAATCAAGTTTTATAATGAGGTATGTTTTGGGGTGGTCCTGAGACACACCTGGGATTTGACATTGTTTTGGTGAGGTTGGAAGGCAGAGGGAATAGCAGTCATCAGCCGCCTCTGATATTTCAGCCTTAGGTAATAGGCCAACATTGAGCATATTGCTGTGAAGGTGGAGGAGGAAAATAAAGGACTGAAAACAAATCAAAGATCTATAAGGTCTATAGGTTTTCAAAGGCAAATTCAATATCTGGTCCTTTTGAGAGACAGGATCATTCTGCTCATGATTTCCACACATTCCTGCTGACATGACAACCCCAGGATGGTATCAGGGTTGAATCATTATCTCGTGAATTCAGAATTTCAGACCACCCACAGGATAAGGAATAGAATCCTCAACAAGCCATAAACTCCCAGCCCTCTGAACTGAGCAGAAGAGGACTCTTCTGCAGAAACGATGTCGTCCACCACTGCCATAATTTTGCTGCCTAAAGCTGATCTTCAGGACCATGTGGCAGCCTTAAACGTTTACATGGAGGTAGAATAGAATACAGTTCAAAACCTCTGATTAAGACAATAGTCTGGGGACGTCCCTGGTGGTCCACTGGCTAAGACTTCATGTTGCCAATGCAGGGGCCCAGGTTCAACCCCTGCATGCCGCAACTAAGAGTTTGCCTGACTCAACTAAGAGTTCACATGCTATAATGAAGATCCCACATGCCTCAAAGAAGACCTGACACAGCCAAATAAATAAATAAATATTTTAAGAAAGCCTATAGATATCTACTGGGGGAATCCTTACCAGTGTCTTATTAACACCTGCTCCTCACTCTGCCCCAACAGAGGATGCGAGCTTTCACTGTGTTCTCCATCTCCTACTTCAGAAAATGTCAAATTTCATACAATGTTGTACACATTTCTGATGCTTATTTTGAAGGAGCATGACTTCTAGACAAATTTCTATAATTTCTTTGTCTTGAAACATGAATTCTCTTATGAATTCATTACTTTTTTAAAAAAATATTGAGTGTTTACCATGTGTTAGGCACTGTTCTAGGCCCTGCCCTCCTAAGACCCTACTTTCTAGAATAGGAGACAGATTTTGAAAAACAAGTAAATAGATATCACTTGTAATAGTAGTACTAGATAGTAATGTGATTGTTTTTAGCACTAAGAAGATAAAAGCAGATTATGTGACTGGGATTGTGTGTGTGTGTGTGTTTGCTAGGATATTTAGAAAGGGTATTTTGGGGGAGTGATGTTTAAACAAAGACTTGGATGAAGTGAAGGGATGAGCATGGTAAAGCTTGAAGGATAAAGGGTTCTAGGCAGTGGGGAGCCCTAAGTAAGAATAAGCAGGGCATCTTGGAGGAGCTGCTCCAATGACCCTAGAACAGAGTAAGAGAGGCAAAACCAGGCTGGGCTAGTCTTGGGAACAGCAGGCAGGGAGCAGAGCCTGTATTGCTTTCTAGAGCATGTGGATTTTAGATGCAACAAATATGGTGAGAGTGTTTGAACAGGAGAGTGAATGATTACTCTGGCAGCTGTGAAGAAAATCACTATTGACAAATTTGCTCAGCTTTGGGAAAAACAAGACACTGATATGTAGTATTTTATTTGGAGTTCAAAATGACTTGAATGGATACTGTATTAAAAATAACAGTGGCGAAGTCCTGCTATTCTTCAGTAGGATGTTTTTAACCAATTCTATGGGCTGAGCCTCAATACTCCGTCATTAAAATAATCAAAGAGGCAGGGAGGATTATTGGAGAAAATGATGGATGATTTTAGTCTTGTTTCAGTTGTTCTGAGGTGAAAATAGAGCTGATGGCCAGGAGTGGAAATCAGCTGGTATGAGAAGTAATTGTGCTCTCTTACCTGGAGAGTGAATACATCTCTAAGAACATGGGGTGACAGGCAGTGACTTGGGACCTAGGACAGTGGGGTTCCCTGAGTCGTGATTCCGGGACTGAGTGAGATGAGCCCCTTGGACCTCCACCTTAGATTTCTCCCTTACTGTTAAGTCTTTTAGGTTTTGCCTCAGCAGTTTGGAAACATGGGTATTGTCCATTCCTGGAAGGATAAATAATTCCATCACTAATTAAAAGAGTATATATAGATAGCTGAAGCTTCCTAACTGCTTTAAATTAGGGACACAAAAGTTGATTCCTGCTAAACTGGGTGATGATGTCCTATTTGGGGCTCCTATACTGAAGAACTTGAGGAGAACTATGATAGATCATTCACCCAAGGAAATCCTCTGCCTAAAATTCATCAAATTCAATGTTTACTGTCAGGATAACAGAACAGGATAAACTAAATGTGTAACAAGTAGGTTCTAAAAGAATATAATTTAGTTCCATGCTTTTTTTCCAGCATGCAATTTGGCTTACTTCTCCTTTAATGTATAAATCCGCTAAGGTTCAGATCATGTTTTGTTTTGTTTTATAATCTCTGAATTTTTCTACCACCCCTACCACAGTGTTTCTTCTTTACTCATTTATTTTACTTATTTTTTAATAAATTTATTTATTTATTATTTATTAGCTGCATTGGGTATTTGTTGCTGCATGCAGGCTTTCTCTAGTTGCAGAGATGGGGGCTACTCTTCATTGTGGTGCGTGGGCTTTTTGTTTCAGTGGCTTCTCTTGTTGTGGCACGTGGGCTCTAGGCGTGTGGGCTTCAGTAGTTGTGGCATGTGGGCTAAGTAATTGTGACTCTTGGGCTCTAGGGCACAGGTTTAGTAGTTGTGTGGCACGGGCTTAGTTGCTCTGTGCCATGTGGGATCTTCCCCGCCCAGGGATCAAACCCGTGTCCCCTTCATTGGCAGGATTCTTAACCACTGCGCCACCAGGGAAGCCCTTTACTCATTTATTTTTATTTTGTTTTTTCACAGTGGTTATTTAATAAATCATGACTATCTAGAGCAGTTGAACACTAATCTCATATTCTATGAAAATTTGGACAGAATACTTTTTTCTATGTAATAACATCAGTATTAGAGAAATGACTCATTATGGAAACTGTAGCATTCATTAATTTAACTATTTTTTAATTAATTCATTTATTTATGGTTTTATCTTTAGTAAACATCTGGTATGTATCTGGAAGAATACTAGAGGGCACTTTTATAAAAGATGAGTAAGATATAGTTTGGTTTTGATGAGCCAACATTCAAGTAGCGGTAATTATAATAGAATTTAATAAATACCTTGTGACATAGGAACAAAATGCAGAAGTAGCACGGAGGAGTGAAGCATTTCTTGCTAGGAAGGATAAGGAAAGTCTTTTGAAAAGAAGTGACATTGAGGGAGATTTTCAAAGAGAACTAGGATTTGTTCATGTAGAGAATCAAGATGACCCTAAAGGATACAGAGGCATAAAAACATAAGGTATAATCAAAGAAAGCAAATTTCTCCCATGGGATTGATGTATGGGATATAAGGTAGGGAAAGTGATGGAGGATAGGACTGGAAAGTAGACTGGGGTAAAGGATCTTTATGCCATGCTAAGGAATTTGGATTTTATTTTATAAACCATGAATAGTCAATATCTTAGTACATTTGGGATGCTATAATAAAGTATCATAGTCTAGGTGACTTATAAACAGTATAAGTTTATTTCTCACAATTCTGGAGGCTTGGAAGTCCAAGGTCAAGGTGCCAACTGATTCAATGTTTGGTGAGAAACAGCATTTTTATTCAAGACACTTTCCCTATAAACTCACATGGTGGAAGAGTGAGGAAGCTCCCTGGGATCTCTTTTATAAAGGCACTGATTCCATTCATAAGGGCTCTGCCTAAGGACCTAATCACCTCCCCATAGCTCCACGTCCAAACACCATCACATTTGGGATTGGATTTCAACTTATGAATTTTTGTGGGACACAAGCATTGTCGATAGCATTCAGTAAAGGTTCCACCACTCTTATGGACTGAAATGTGTCCCATCAATTCATATATTGAAGCCCTAACCTCCAATGTGACTGTATTTGAAGCTAGGACCTTTGTGGGTAAGTAAGAGGTAATTAAGATTAAATGAGTCCAGTATATTAACACATATATGCAGAATATAGAAAAATGGTACAGATCAACCGGTTTGCAAGGCAGAAATAGAGACCAAGATGTAGAGAACAAACATATAGACACCAAGTGGGGAAAACAGGGGGTGTTGGGGTGGGATGAATTGGGAGATTGGGATTGCCATACATACATTACTAATAAGAAAAAAATTAGCAAACTGTACGCTTTAAATATACGCAGTTTATTGTATGTCAATTGTATCTCAATAAAAGTTCTTAAAGAAAGAAAAAAAAAGATTAAATGAATCCATAAGAATGGGGCCTTAATCCTATATAACTGGTGTCTCTATAAGAAGAGGAAGAGACACCAGGATGTGTGTGCAGGGGAAAAGACCACGTGATGAGAAGGCGGCCATCTACAAGCCAGGGAGGGAGTCTGTGAAACCAAACCTGTCAACACCCTGATCTTGGGCATCCAGCCTCCAGAACTGGGAGAAAATAAGCATCTATTGTTTAAACCACCCAGTCTGAGGTGTCTTGTTATAGCAGCCCTAGAAGATTAGACAATTACTAGATTAATCCACAGATTTTTTTTCCCTCTCTTAGACTTCTGAATTATTACTCTCTCTGGTCATCTTCCTGTCCCTTTCTCACTGTTACTCTCCTGTTTTCTTCATTGTCTCAGTTTTCTTCCTAGGCTCCTTTACTGCTCTGTTTTTAGATGTTGGTATTCTCCAGGTGTTTGTTGATGGTGGTGCTGTGTCTTAGCCTGTTTTCTTCTCAATCTGCATGCTCTCCCTGATCAATTTTATCCAATTATGTGACTTAAATAATGCTCACACGCTAATGACTTCAAGTCCATGTCTTAAGTTCAGACCTTCCTTCCGGTCCCCTGACTGATACAGACAGCTCCGCACTCCACATCTTCACACCCATTTGTCACACAGGCGACTTAAACACAGCATGTTCCAAAATGAATGATTATGTTCTTTCCCTATCTGTTTCTATTTGTGTGGTGTAATTCAGAAAATATGACTGCCATCTACCTGGTCACCTAAACTGGAATTATGAGAGTTATTCTATACTCCTCCACTAGTCCACATTCTTGCCCACACGTCCAATTAATCACTGATATCCAAAGATGTTACCTGTGTAGCATTTCTACTATTAGATGTTCCTGCCAATTTCCTTGATACTGCTTTAGGTTTGGCATGAACTGTTTCTTAGCTACACTAGCCTTTCTAATCGGTGGGCATTTCATTCTATGAAAGCTAGTTATTTCCTAATATCTTATAACTTTGCAGTAATAACTCAGTAGAAGATCTCTGTGACTGCACAATTAAAATTCTATTTAGCTTTTGATGTTTCATGTAATGTAGGGTTTGCTACACAAGATGAATAATCACTACGAAGTTGACATATATACCTCCAGGATTATTTCAGATGAAAAATTTTAGACTGCTTAGTGTTATAATTAGTCGTTAAAGATCTTAAGATGGAAGAGCTTCCTAAAATAAGAGACAAATTGTTCTCTTATAATGTGATCTTAGCCTTATAATTTACACATGTGACAGGCTGAAATTTGAATAAAGCCTTTTTGAAACTCTTGGTGCACTATCTTCCTTAAGAAAAGCTGCAAGATAAACATAACAGCTAGTTAGTCAGAAATGAATCAACACATTCAATCACCTAACCACTTGGTCAGTGGGTTAGGTGTTTGCCTGGAATACATTTTTAACTTCTAGAATCTTCTAACTTTTTAGTTCATTCCTTTTTCCTACAAGATAGATTCAAGTCTGCTTTATTGTTCCATTCATTTCTTTGCCCTGCTCTATTTTTGCTTTTCTAGGCCATAAATCCAGTAAAACTTCCAACCGTCTTGGCCTTCACAATTCATGAGTGCTGGTAGTTCAGATCTTTCAGCCTGGGATATAGTAGTGTGTCAACTGAATGTGAAAAGAAAACCATAAACTTTTGAACTAGAAGCCAAATGTACACAAATAAAAACTCTCATTTCTTCTGTAGTTTCATCTCTTACTAAGGAGTTTCTTATATCATTTTCATGGAGTTTGCCATGCTTCAGCAACATACTATGAACTAACTATTCAGATGGAAAAACACGGGGAAAAAAAAGCTACTGAGAAAATGCAAATATCAATAGATATCTATTTTATTAATTATTTTTATTCATAGCTGACTTTTGATTTCTATCATACTTTCCCATTGGATATGCATGGTTTTTGTTGCTGTTGTTTTTATAGATGGGAAAAAAAAATCAATGGATTAATTGGCTGGGCAAATCAATAAGGTAGTATAGATTGCTTGTCTGTGACAGAAAGAAAAGCTACCTGATTCTGAAAGCACAGCAGTTCTGTTACCTATAAAGAAAAATTACTTGTATGCAAATGAAAAAGAACCTAATTAGAGTTATTTGCCTTGTGCTTGATGTTGCAGTGAAAATTGACAAAGGGCAAGTGGGCATTTTCCCCCACCACCTTAGCCTTCCTCAACCAAATATAACTTAGACTCAAGCGTAAGCCATGAGCAGTTCCACACCTTCAGTCTTGACATAATGAAATGTAACAGCCTCACTATGACCTAGCCAACTGAGAAGAAAACACAAATAAAAACAAGTGACTTCTCAGATGTGATGCTTACTTTCAGGGCTGCCATAGCTCTAGGCTACCACAAGATGCAGTGTTTTAGGACATGGTTACTTCTGGATAGATGGCTGGTTAGCACTGTCCAGTTACTGAAAGAAAAGACAACTGTGCTGGGCAAAGAAACACTGCCTGTATATTTTTTCTCTTGATGCATGTATTCCAAACAAAAGAAATCATGGATTATTGGTGGTAAAACCCTTGAGAATGAAAAAAAAAAGAAAGAAAAAGAAAAAAGAAAAGGTAGAGGCATCATCCTTTAAGCAAGAAAGACCTAACATTATCTTCAGTAAGTTATGTTCTGCTCTCTCATGATATGTAACACACCACAGGATAAAGTACTATCAGCCCTCTGTATCTGCAGTTTCCATATTCCCATTTTTGAAAAAAAATAATTTCTAGAAAGTTCCAAAATGCAAAACTTGAACTTGCTGTGCAACAGCAACTATTTACACAGCATTTACATAGTATTAAGTATTATAAGTAATACAGAGATGATTTAAAGTATACGGGAGAATGTGTGTAGGTTATATGCCTACGCTACACCATTTCATCTAAGAGACTTGTACATCTGTGGATTTTGGTGTTGAGGGGGAGGGTGTTCCTAGAGCCAGCCCCTCATGGATACAATGAGATGACTGTATATTATGTAGTTAAAATGTTTGGTCTTTTTATTAAGAAAGGATTGTTTTTAAATCTTTATACTCTTTCATAATAACTGTGTTTTGCTAAGCAACTGAACTAACTTTGTGTGTCGATTTTCTCGTATGTAAAATGAGTAAAAATACCTGCTTGATCTGTTTGTTGTAAGGATTAAAGGACATAACGTATATTAGCGCTTCCTGCACATTCAGTAGAGAGCAATGATGATGATAGATGAAATGGAATTTCCTTTAGAGTAAATTTATAATTCCTTTATATAAAATGGAGCAAAGGAGTCCTGATAAGATGCATTTCCCTCTAAAATTAGACACTTTTTAACTACATCTTAATGTCTCACTGTTCTGATCTGCATTTTCTTAGTATTGCAGCTAGATCTGGACCAGGGGTATTTAAAACAGATCTATTAAAACAGTATTATAAGAGCCATCATTTATCGAGTGTATATTTTGCCCCATATTTTGGTATGTGCTTTATAGGAAACTTAAAAAACTGACTGAAGTCTCATAACTTAGAAACTACAAAGGTAGTCTTCAAATCCATACCCAAACTCATGTTCTTAACTAATTTTGATAAAGTTCTAAGTTGCAGGTTTCCCTCTAAGCTCCAGAGTTGCTAGTGCCAGAAATGCTGATGTATCTGGTACTTGAGATTTGGTGTGAAGTTGGTGGATAAAATTGGAACAATGTTATGGGAACCGTAAACCACTTTGTGTTTCCAAGTTCTTATTTTCAGGATCAGGTCAGACTCTCTAAGCTATTGTCAGTGAGTTCTGATTACTCGGCATGAGTGGTTTGACTCCCTATGGAAACCAGCTTCTCTGTGACTCAATATAATGTATCCAGTATGGACTCTCACAACTTCAGTTTGCCTTGAACCACTCATTGTCTAAGGCCCATTCAAAGAAAAGGCACAATCTCAAGGACTTTCTGGAATGCTGATGTGAAAGATGGACCACCCTCCACCAAGTTGGGCTATTAGGATACGTCCAACTTACATACTGATTGGTGCGAAATCTTGACCATGTGTGACCTTGCATGTCTGCTCTGTTTTTAGTAAATAACACTAAAAATTATATGCTTGGTCCTCTTGAAACCATTATCAACCGTGAGTGGTGATGGCCCTTCTGTGAAAGCAAAATCTTTTTGACTCTGCATATGCAATCCATTTTTATGACTGGTAATTGAAGCTGAAATATTAGTTGTTAACCTCATATACATTTAGTTCTGAAAAAGAAAGTGTTATTAGGCCCTGGGCACTTTCCCAAATTCAAAATTTCTTTGTATTAAAAAAACTCTAGCAAAGCAATCTCATACATGCCCCTTCCTCAGTTCCATACTGATGATTTGGTCGGCCTTGATTTTCTGTAAAAAGCTGCAATCTCTCTTGAGCAGAAAAATAGATGAGAGGAAAAGCTGGCTTTTCACAAAGCAGAAGGAAAATGGCATCCTAGGAATGGGCATGAGATGATGAAATGGGTCAAAAATGCCTGGTGGTTATGTATTATTAACATGACAGATGAAGGTAAGATGAATCTCTCTCAGTGCAAAGATTAAGGAAGTGAAGCAAGGAATGTACAGTTTGTGTTGAAAGGGAAAGAGTTACAGTTGAGGTTTCTTGCTTTCCTTGTGAGCTAAGAGGGACATGGCTATGGGGAAGGATATATAAATGTGTTCAATGTATATATAACGTATATATATACTATATACATGTATATAATGTATATATGTGTATGAATATGTACATATATGAACACACACATAAAAACTAGATGACTGGTTATATACCTGCTTTCTTAGTTTCATCTTGTTACTTTTGATATAGCTTTGTTCCAATTGCTACATAAATAATAATTTGGCATAGACTAGAATAAAAAAGCACACCGAATTCTGAGAAGTTTGGTCCTAAAATTTGAAAATCTATTTACATACTGAGGTCACTTAGAGGTAGGGTAGGAAAATCACTGAAGCTGGAAAGTTGGGTAGAAGAGTTTTACCGATTTGATTAAAAACCATCTGAGTACTTACTATATTCAACATTTATGTTAGACTCTGTCAAGTAGAAATACGCCACTAAAAGACATTACTTCTCTTGCAATCTGCCCTGAAATATCTTATAGAAAATGAAAAACCATTATGGTTACCTGGTAGCAAGTCCAATTACAAATGACGCCGGAGCCCTCTGCAATGTGACCTGACTCTAAATCGTCCCTTAGCACTGCCATCCAGTCTGCCGGCCCTCTGTGTTCTGCCTTCTCACCGGTAATTGGGAATGGAAGGCACTTATCTGTCTTGTTGATGGCACTGTGCTCATTCAATAACAGTTGCTCCACAAGTGCACAGGAAGGAGGGTACATTTGCTGAAGCTCTGAATTCACTCACTGCAGTGAGTAAATCCTGGGTATTGCAATTGGACAGATAGACATTTGGCAAAGGGTGTAGGGCTAACAGGACTTCTTTTTTCTTAAAAAGAAAAAAAAAAAACAATAAAATAAACCTCTTCTGTCATCCTCTTTTCCTGACTTCTGTTATCTTTTTCATGAAAAGTACAGACGAAAGAAGAAAGAAATAAGAGAATAGCATTGAGGACTTAGGAAAGACACAGACATTTGTATTCTTGGCAGAGGCAGACTCTAAACATTAGGAGTAGATTTCAGTCTCTTGATGCAGTTATCATTCAAGGATTCTCCTGCTACCATCTGAGGTTCTCTTTTCTTGCTGTCCTGTCACTGCATCTAAAAATGCTCACTACTTTTTTGCTCTGACAGGCTGATGGGGAGTCAAGGCTTATTTTGCAGTGGAATCCTGCACAGGGCCCATTTCTTGCTGATCTGGGGGACTGCAACTTTGTGAATATTCACTGCAGGTACCTGGCCAAGGGAGCTGATTTTCATAGACTGAGCAGGCAGTAAAGGAGTCTATTTAGATGTAAGAATTGAACGTAGGGGTTTTACATTTCTATACATTTTTTATGAATTATAAAAAATAAATGAACACAAAACCACATCTGTAAATAATCAGAGCGATCTAAGACCATGTTTAGAGACTTTCAGAGAAGAATTTTCACCTCAGCAAGCATCGAGGAGGAGTGTTTTGCTAAAGTGCTGTCATAGTCATAAAAGCAAAGATTTTACATCTTTTATTAGCACTTCCGATTTAGGAAGCTGAAAAGCACTTTGACTCATATGCGAAAATGAAAATACCCAAACCAAAACCTTTTTCTTTTTAGTAATAAATCTTTGTCTACTTCTGAGAGTTGTCTCATATACTTTTTTGGCAAAGTAGCAAACTCTTTCTTACAAACTGGAGCAAATATCTTTACATGTGTCTTTGTGAGAATGGTTTATTTCTTAAGAAAAGAAAGAGGAGTAGGATTCAGTGAACCCATAGGCTTTGTTGCTTCAATGACTTAAAATTCCTTGAAAAATTCAAATCATTATTTTCTAGTCAATATAGTGGTTAAGCATCAGAATACTAATAATACAATTGATAACTGGAAATCACATCACCTTGATAAATCCTTTCCAGTTTAATATTACAAAATGCCTGATTCTTTCAAGCACAGCTGACATGGGCATTCTGAGTTTCCTTTTATGTCTGAAGTTTTGTAAGATGAAGGCCCTTGCCCTAAGCCCCAGACAGAGCCAGGATTGAAATGATTGAGTTCTTACTCCTGGTCTTGCTTTTCTCTTCACTTGACAACACATCATCCAGCAAAGGAGCAAATCAATAATAACGAAAACGTCCTCTTTCTCCCTGGAGTGTTAAAGAGAATAGGTTCACAGTGCAGTATCCATAGCAGTGCTGGCTGGTCCTTGACCAAGACCTAGCCATTTTGGTGTGAAGCCAGCGGGAGGATGAAAAAGACAGTAAATAATGACAGTGGCAGAGAGTACAGCCCTGTGGGCTAAACACAGGCCATCTGAGCTCTGACACTGATAGGCTGTGTGACTTTGGGCCAATTACATAATTCTTCTGTGCCTTCTCTTGGCCACAAGCACAATGGGACCTGGAGGCAGAACCATCTTGCTTTCCACACTTGTGGTGTTAAATCAATCTTTGCCAACTACTTTCAAAACCCAGGTGCTGGGGGTGGTGTTTTTTATATTGATTTTCATTTTAAATCAAGTTGGCATTTAAGCAGTCTTTATTAGAGGATTGGCTAATGCCTAACTCGGATAAAGTATGATGGGTTTGAAAACAAGTGTAAATGAGACAATATGGAGAGTGCAAAAGTGAATTAAAAGATTTTTAAATGCTAAAAGGAATTTTGTAAACTTTTTCTAGGATAGTAGCTATTTAGATGAAGTGTCAGCCTAGCAGAATTTTCCCTGAATGAAGCCCACACATACTCTTTCAGGAACTGCAATACACCCATTCCAATATTTCCATTAGTCACCTTGGGGTCTGTTGCTTAGATTAAATTAGTCCCTGGACTCAGGTGTTCCACCGCAGTGTCCACTGGTGAAAAGACCACGGAAAGGTCCTCCTGGCTGTTGCCTTGTTCACCTCCTGGTGGCAGCCTAATCAGGAGACTCTCTCCCAGTGTTTCTTGAAGTTGAATTGATCCCAGAGCTAAAATTATTTCAAAGGTTCCGAATTGTGTCTATTTTCCTTTCAGCCTCTACAGAATCCACAAGGAATAGATCCCTCAGTCTCTACCTCAAATTCTTCTCTTTATTGGGACTCTGAAAACATTTCCTACATGGGGGTGGAGGCAGAGTCTGAAATCTATGCTTATCACCCCTTCCGGTGATTTTGCACAAAATTCCACCATCTTTATTTTTTTTTTTAAACCAAAGTGGAAACTCTCATGCTTCTCTACTTAAACAGAAATCTCTAAAGGGGGCATAGGACTCTGTCCTGCCGTTACACACATAGCTAGATTTTGAGTACAGATTTGGGTTTAGAGGGGATTTTCCTCAGATATCATCATTTATCCCCTTTTTTCTCACATCTAGGAAAAAGCGTAAAGTTGTGGGAAAGGAAAAAAAAAATCACAATTTTTAATAATCAGTATTTAAAAATTATTGTTTTCTTTTAAAATTGTAGCTTGTAGTTCACACTTCATTCTATCTAGGATTTTCTCATTTTGACCCCTAATAGTTACATATGCCTAAAATATTGTAGAAAAGCACGCAATATAGTTTGTTAGATTGATTCATATAAATGTTATAAAATCCTAATGTTCTTTAATCTACAAAATAACTTCATGTGCTGCAGTCTAAATACTTTCATTCTTCCTGAAGGAATTGTTTCATTTCTAAGGTCCTCAATTTAAAGAAAAACAATTTATCCATGGTTAAGAAAAATATCTGGGAATGTGAATTGGTGCAGCCACTATGGAGAACAATATGAGGGTTCTTAAAAAAATAGAGATACCATACGATCCATCAATCCTACTCCTGGACATGTATGCAGAGAAAACTCTAATTTGAAAAGATACATGCATCCCAATGTTAATAGCACTATTTACAATAGCCAAGACTTAGAAGCAACCTAAATGCCCATTAACTGATGAGTGGATAAAGAAGATGTGGTACATATATACAATGGAATATTACTCAGCCATAAAAAAGCATGAAATAATGCCATTTGCAACAGCATGGATGGACCTAGAGATTGCAACACTAAGTGAAGTAAGCC
Organism: Hippopotamus amphibius kiboko; assembly: GCF_030028045.1. Classification (NCBI taxonomy): domain Eukaryota; kingdom Metazoa; phylum Chordata; class Mammalia; order Artiodactyla; family Hippopotamidae; genus Hippopotamus; species Hippopotamus amphibius. The sequence continues at coordinate 90,053,073 of NC_080188.1, forward strand.
AGACAGAGAAAGACAAATATCATATGATACCCCTTATTTGTGGCATCTAAAAAAAAATGATACAAATGACCTTATTTACAAAAGAGAAATAGATTCACAGACATAGAAAACAAACTTATGGTTACCAAAGGGGAAAGGGGAGGGGGAGGGATAAATTTAGGAGTTTGGGATTAGCATATGCACACTACTATATATAAAATAGGTCATCAACAAGGACCTACTGTATAGCACAGGGAACTATATTCAATATTTTGTAATAACATATAAGGGAAAATAATCTGAAAAATTATCTATTCAGTATAGCTGAATCACTTTGCTATATACCAGAAACTAACACAACATTGTAAATCAACTATACCTCAATTAAAAAAAAAAGGAGAGAAAAATACCTCATCCAGGTTAGATGGACTGAACCAACCATGCAGCTGTGATCCTTTTACTTAGAATATTTAATTAAGGTTTTTCGCTAAGTAGCACATTTTTTCTCCTCACCCAATGTAGACTCTGTCAGGTCTTCCCTGTGCATAAATATCTTGAAATATCACACTGAAATACAAAAAGCATATTTTGCTAATTTTCTGTTTTGTATAGAACCTCAGGTCTGAATAGGATATTTGCCTTAAATATCTCATTTTTCAAAGGAGGAAACTCCAGGGCAAAAAGGATAATTGCCTGGCTCAAAACAACTCAGCTTAAATCAACTATATTCCAATTAAATTAGATTTAAACAAACAAAGTAACTAAGCTTATAATAGTTGGTGGGATGAGGTAGGGGGATGGGAAGAGGATGAAGTTGAAGAATTGTGGGTCAACAGTCAATAGCAAAGAAGGAGGCTTACAAATGTTGCCTAAACACACATGACATTGACGCACATGGAAGAGTCCTAACAGGTTCCAACCACTACCAAGCTACAGCAGAGGTGGGTGAGATCATTCCTCCACTTTGGAAACATGTGCACACACCCCCTCAGGTTTCACAGTAACGCTTTATGATTTCTTAATCTCTTCAAGGCTTCCTGAGATATTCCTTTTGGTATCAGTTAGACTCTGTAGGAATGTCATCGTTGACAAATGAGCAGCAGCGAGAGAGAGTCCTGTAAGATTGAGGTGGAAAACTGCAGCATTGGAACCAAGCAGGACTCTGAGGGGCTTTCTCAGGGACACACACTCCAGGTACCCTTGCCTCTTATTTGTAGAAAAGCTTAGCCTTCTAAGTCTTTCCTGAGTTCTGAAGAGCAAATTTAATCAGAGAAGTGAGAAAAATCAGAAACAAAAGAAAACAAAGCCGAGGACCTTAGTTCCTCCTCAAGGGTTATAGATGATATACTGAGACATGTCCTTGAGTTGTTTTGCAGGTACTGAAACCCCTACCAGGTGGAAGAAGCATGCTACCCACCAGCACCCAGATGGGTTGGAACCAGAAGGTTGATGACTGAGATTCCCAAAAGGTCACCCTGTTACCTCACCACCAACCAACCTGAGAATTGAGCACAGGCTGATGAGGCACCCCGAGACCCGCTCCCTCACACTGTCTTTAAAACCCTTCCCTGAAAGCCATTGGGGAGTTCAAGTCTTTTGAGCATGAACTACTTGGCCCTTTAATAAACACTGCACTTTCCTTCACCACAACCCAGTGTCAGTAGACTGGCTTTGCTGTGTGTTGGGCGAGCAGACCCAAGGTTGATTTGACAACAGCATCTGCAGTCAGAACTGATGAAGTTACGCCTCAGGACAAAGATAATTTGACATCTGACCTTTTATACGCTCGCTCTTGAATGTTGGTGGCTAAGGTCTCACAGCTTAGCAAGGCGATTGTAGGTGTACTTCAGGCATGAGCAAGCCAGGGAGGAAAGAGGAAACGTGGCAGTGCGTACTCTGAGGACTAGCTGTGGTCAATTCATCAATTCGTCGTGGTTTCCAGAAATCAAATACTCAGAAGAATTCTAAGGCTCTGCTTCTTGATCACAAGATCAGTCCTAAAATATTGTCTCCTTTCTCCTTGTGCCAGAAACCTTAAAATACGATTTTCTGAATAGCTTTCTTCAAGGAAATTTGTGTGTGTGTGTGTGTGTGTGTGTAACTCTATTCAGACCTGTCTCAGTCATATCTTTTAAAATTTCCTTCTTGACCTATTTTCTTTTCAGTTACTATTGCCTCAAAATCTTCATTCCGTTTTTCTCATTTTGTGAAGTCCTTTTCCTACAGCCCTCTGTCCCCATTGTCACCGTTTCTGCAATTGTTTGTTACTTGCCTGAGCTGGGTGTGAATTTAAACCTGCTGGAATGTGGGCACTGTGGGCCTAACAAGCTGGAGCTGTCAGTTGGTGTGGATTCTGGGATGATTCCAGCCGCCTGTCTGCTCATTTTCAAAAGAAAACACATTATCAGCACAGTTGAAGCTGGTCTCCTTAGAAAAATAAACAAATCTCTGACTGCTCTTATAAAACTCACAGATCTTGTCAGAGTAAGTTCGATGTTGCTGACAGATCATCAATTAGAGGGTGCATGTGTGAAAACAAATGTGGGAAGTGATTGGTGTGTGGCTTTTCTCAGGGGGTGACAATGGCTCTCACCAGATTGGGAGACAAACTGGAATTCGTTTTGCACTCAGCTTTGGCTGAAACACAGTAGAGCTAGATTCCCAAGAGCAGGGATTAATTTACTAAGCCTCATCACCTCTTCCCTTTAACCCATATCTATGGATTCCTGAGAAGGGCCATCATAAAATGAGTTAATGCCGTATCTTCTCCTTACATAAGAATACTATTATTTATCCCTATGGCTTATATTAGTTTTGTTATAGCAACAGGGCATGATTTAGACTGTGCTACTGAGAGATTACTCAGATTCATGTCTACTATAGAGTGGATGGCTTTGATTTACCAAGGAATGACTCTACGGGTTTATTGATGATTATTTCAGTTTTTTTTGTATTTAATCAGAATGACAAACTCCTTTTATTCCATCTACACTGGAGCATTACTAATGTGGCACTTATGCAACGACTCAATACGACACATTGGAAAGGCAGGCTGACTTGTGCTATGCTGCCTAGAAACTGTGCACTTGGACAGTTTAGTTACTTTCTTTGAGTTTTGGTTTCAACATCAGTAAAGTGGGGATAATAGTACCTACTTTGCAATCTATTGTTAAGATTGGAGAGGTTAAACAAAACAGACACACAAACACTTCTTTAGTCCTTGGCACATAATTGGTACTTAATGGTTGTTACTCTATATAATAATAACAGCAACAACAAGGAGGACAACAGCAAAACCCCACAACACTAACAACAATTTATTGAGAATCTGGGCACTAGAATTCAGTGATGAAAGACATTGCACTTAAGAGTTCAGGAATTTACAGCTTTGTAGCCCAGGTTTATCTTGAACAATTTCCACAGGTTAAATTGCTAGAAGTACCTCTAGGATTCCTCATAATTCCTGTGTAACATAATCCAGAGGCATGGGCCTCCGAATTTAATCTTGAGGCCATATATAGAGGCATCAATAAAAATAATCTGCCAAAAAGTTTTTACCTCTAGTAAATAAAAGTTTCTTTAGAAAGAAATTATTTTATAGATGTTTGCCCAAGTTTTCACAAAATATTAGTTTTTGAATGACGATATTCCTACTTTCTAAAAAAGGTAATTGAGGAACAGAGTTTTAAAATTGTGTCAGAAAGACAGATTTTGGGTTTTGTAATCTCCAAATCTTCTCACATCCATTATCACTCACTGCTTATCTTTCCTTTGTTTCTTTCCACTGAAAAGATGAATGTTTCAAACAATACACAAGACGATGTATAGTTAACTTAGTGATTTAAAATATAAAAGCTGCTTTTTGGTATCCATCAAAGGTCATGGTTTCAACAGCATTGTGCCTTTAGAGGTTTTTAAAGAATATAAGAGAAAACTGAATATTTGGAGGTACATTTTTCTATTATAGTAATAACATAAATGCAATGCATGGGGTAAAAATTGAGAAATGTAATTGAATTGTATTCTTGCTTTGCTCATTTTTCATAAATGAATTTAACTTAGTAAAACATTTTTCTTTGAGACAGGCAAAATTAAATTTATCCAGGATAGAAAGGTATTAAGGAGGCCTACGTAATTACTTAAGTTTATGTTAGTGGTTTTGAAAGTAATTTTAGGTCATGTATGTATATAGTCAATAAATCACATTATTAGGACCCCCTTAACTTGAATATATTTGAAGTCATGAAGTCTTTACGCAATATTTCTGGGGTATAATATATTTTAATAACTTCCATCAATATTACCAAAAAGGCAAAAGAAGATAAGATACTCTAGTTGCTCTGCAAGGTTTAATTAAATCCATCACATAGGTAATTGAATATGTAAATATTTCACTGAGTGATAAACTTCCCACAAGGAACTCTTCTAAGAGTTGGTAATATTGAACTTGGTGACACTACAGGTTCATCAGAGAGCTAATCTATGTGAATGATTGTGTCTCTAAGAAAGAACAATGAGCTTAAAATAGAAATAAAAGTGACCTGAAAGATTGCTTGGGGCTTGAATTGAACTCTTTCTGGAACTGCTTCTGATTTACATCTACTTCTTTTTCAGAGTTTAATTGTAATTTTTAGCATCTCTGCATTTAAAAGTGCCAGATAAAAATACTGGCATGCTATTGGAGATGCAAATGTCTTCATAAGGAGAAAATCTTGGCATCATTGAATTACAACCTAGTTTACAGGACTTTCACCTACACATATAGATATGTGGTGTTTCCAGATAGATAACTGATAAATACAAAGATATCTTTGTTTTTTATGAACCTCGATGTATATCCTACAACTATCATTCACAGGCCCAGTGAAGTTGATAAAGAATCTTCTTTGTATCACAGAACAAAAACCAACATTAGGTCTACCCTACTTTAATAATTCCTTTCTGTACTATCTTTTACTACATCTTAACACTCAAATCTTAAGTAGTCAGTGGTGCTTGTAATTCAGAAACCCATCATACAGTATAATCTTCAGAGATTTGTTTAGTTCCTTTTGATGCTGCAACTCATATATCTGCCAAATGTGCTTTGTAGCGGAAACAGAGCTGAGGAAAGTGAGCGCTGAAAAGAAGAGACGCCTTTTCCCAGCTGCAGAGGGTACTGGAAGCTGCAGACTTCCGTTCAGCCTGTTCTGGTTATACTAAAGAGGATGGGGTCTCTTTGTGTCTCCCATTCATCCTCTTACTGTGCCTACAGCTTGCGCTTTAATACCATGTAAGGCTTTGCATTAAAGTTCCCACATGTAATTCAACAGATAGTATGGAAGCACTAATCTTATTTCCAAACTAATAACATTTGGAATTCCTTCTAATAGTGACTAAAGCTATAGTCTTCAACCTTCACTGTTTTGGTAGATTTTGCCTTGTAGGCTGCCGGATGTTTGTTGAAAATTCTTCTCCTGTAGGACAATGTATTGATATTTTGTAGCCTTTTGCAGCTTGGTTCAAAGTCAAGAGATATAAGGAGCAGGAATCATACAAATTCTAACCTGGTTTCCACAGGTCTTGGGGGCCTCAGCTCTAAGGCTAATCAATAGGGGGATATAAATATGGAGCATCCTTGGGAAAACTCACTCTACAATCAAGTCTTGGTTACTAGTCTAAAAATAGTAGCCACATCTTAGCGTTAATGAGAGTTAAAAAGACAATCAGTTTGGGACTTCCCTGGTGGCACAGTGGTTGAGAATCCACCTGCAAATGCAGGAGACACAGTTTCAAGCCCTGGTCCACGAGGATCCCATATGCTGTGGAGCAACTAAGCCTGTGCACCACAGCTACTGAGCCTGCGCTGTAGAGCCTGCGAGCCACAACTACTGAGCCCACACACTGCAAGAACTGAAGCCCACATGCCTAGAGCCCAAGTTCCACAACAAGAGAAGCCACCACAAAGAGAAGCCTGCACACCACAACAAAGAGTAGCCCCTGCTCTCTGCAACTAGAGAAAGCCCACACAGCAATGAAGACCCAACGCAGCCAATAAATAAATTAATTAAAAAAAAGACAAACAATTTAAAGAACTTAACCAGTTTCAGGTATACACAAATTAGTAAATGTTACCTATTGTTATAAATATAGTTTGATCTTTCTGGAAACTAAGTGCCAACCTTCTTGGATCTAGTAAAACATGAGTTAAAAAGCCTCCCCTCCTCTCACCGGCAGCCATCTCCGAGCCCCATTTCCAGCAGTTAGTCTGTCTTGTATTCCTTTTAGATTTGCAAGCTGGAATTCATTTTGCATTTAGAATGCTTGATGAACTGGGAAATATTAAAGCAGCTTCTTATTCACCTACTCAACATCAAAAATGTAACAGACTGATTAAAGAGAAATAAGACATGAATAAAATGACAGAACACACATTAAATTTTAATCGCTACAGGTTCATCTAAGACATGTAGCTGGCATGCTGGAAAGGAATTATATTTAGGTCAGGGAGATGGCAGTGTTGTTTAAGAAGCTGGTTGAATTCATCCAAGTTAGTGGAAAGGTAGAGGCAGGATTAGGGCACGAAGAATACAAATATCTTTCTGATTTCTAACACAACAATTTAGACTTTTTGAGTCGCAAACAAAGCTGGGTAGTGTTTTTGATGTCAAAGTATTTGGAATAAAAATATGTATGAAATTTAGAGGAGTCTTACTGGGGTAGATTCTTCTGTCCCCCATAAAATTTAACTGAAGAAAAGTCCGTGGATTATCTGTCAGAGACAAGCAGTAAGATGAATTTCAAGTGACAAAATGTTTATTGCAGAGTGCTAGGCTATCGATTAGTGTGAAATTGTACATTTTTTTTACCCATGTCATTTAACTTATTCCTTCAAAGAAACTGACAGGTTTTGTCAGAATGAGTCATAAAGCTATTTTAACAGCCTACGTAAAAGTGTTCAAATTCCTTAGCATAAAATTTAATGGAATCCACAATCTGAACCAAACTTGCCTTACTGTCCATTTCTCACATACGATTTCAATAACTCATTCATCTGTCAGAGTACCTACTACCCACTGTCCTCAAACAATGGGGGGGGTGGGGGGAGCAGGTTAATGCTAGATAAATCCACCCCCCCCCCCTTTTTTTTAAGATCAAAGTGCATGTCACATTCAAGGCTGAACTCAAATATCTCATTCTAAAATCTTTTCTGCTCTCTTATCATTTTATCTTCCAGGAAAAAGAGTAAATAGTCTCTCTTTTCAAGCTTCTGACAATTTATCTAATCTATTATTTGGAACTTATTACTTTTGCAAACTGAAGAATGTCAGTTGCCATCTGGCTTTACAAGTATTACGTCATTAACCACTGCAGTCGCCGACCTTCAACACACCCGGATAGGAGCTCAGGGTGGAGATCAGGAATGAGGCACTCTGTGCTCTGGGAAAACTGGCAGAACAGGCCTTCAGATCGTTAGATATTTTCATGAGAAGATTTTATGAACTCAATTTCTTGCATGTTCTCATACCTAGAAAAGCACTAAAATTACTAATGGAAACATCTGCTCCTCATGACTAGCAGTGACCTCCTGTCAAAATGTGTGCTTAACTGTATGTACCCCCTTCACCAAAATCATGTATATACTTGTTGCAGAAGGGGGACCCCTTCCAGGGCCTGAGAGTGGGCTTTTGTCTAACACTCGGAAATGAATTGTCCGAGGAGACACGAGTGCTGACAAAGCAAGAGACTTGTTGGGAAGGGGGCATACGGGCGGAGAGCAGGAGGGTGAGGAACTCAGGAGTACTGCTCTGCCACGTGGCTCACAGTGTCAGGTTTTATGGTGATGGGGTTAGTTTCTGGGTTGTCTCCGGACAGTCATTCTGACCCAGGGTCCTTCCTGGCAGCCCGTGCATCGCGCAGCCAAGGTAGATTCCAGCGAGGAGGATTCTGGGAGGTTGGTAGGACATGTGGACTAGCATCTCCTCTCTCCTTTTGACCTTTCCCGAATTCTTACACTTGGTGGTAACTTGTTAGTTCCATGTTCCTTACCAGGATTTCCTGTTTATGATAACTCACACAAGTGGTTACTATCTTGCCTGGCCAGGTGGACAGTTTCCATCAGTGGTTCCCCTAGTATGCTGTATACTGTACACAATACCCTGCTAACGGTCATCTATTCATATATTCATTTAATAATTCACTCTTTATGTTCCATGAATGTTTCACTATGGATATTAAGTTGAGGGGGAGAGACAGATCAAGACAGAGGGTTCTTGCTCTAAAGAGCTAATACTCTAGGAAGAGACTATACATGTTGCCAAATAGTGATGCTTTAAGTACAAGGATATTTGAGATAAGCAAATAATTCAGCATGATAGGAGCAAAGGATATTCATGAGAGATGGTCAGAAAGAAAAGTGAAGGGTTAAAGATATCGTTGTGAGCCTTTGCGTAGTATACAATATTTTGATTTTGATAACATTAATGGACATTTGCTGAAGAGTTTTAAGGTCCAAAGTTATACTCTCTAACTATGTGAGGGATGGTTCTTAGGAATCTGACCATTGAGGTAGAGAGTCTAGTTTAGGTGTTGTTGAGGTTAAAAACAAAAAACAAAAAATAAATAATAAAGCTCAATCTCAGACAATAGCACAGGTGATTGAAAGGAGAGAATAGGTTTGGGAGCTAATTTTTATAAATGCCTAGCAGAGTCCAGTTATTAGTTTGATCTGGGAAGGATGGTGGTGAAAGAATTGAGGATGGCTCCAAGGTTCTGGGCTCAGGCAACTACATGGTGATATTAATGAAGAAAAATGTAGCAGGAGGAGTAGGTTTGGGAAGAAAAAGAATAAGTTAGTTTTAAACCAAATGAGGGGTGTGTGTGTGTGTGTGTGTGTGTGTGTGTAATGAAGACTGAAAGTCACTACAATTAAAGTCAAATAGAGTTAGAATCCATAGAGGAGAAGAATTTGCCTCCCCCAAATATGTCTCTTTCACATATTAATTATTTTAAGCTAGTTATTTTCTAAGAAACAGCAGACCTCGTAGAAACTCTGAAAACCAAGTAGGAATTACTCCTTTGTAAGAAATATTTACATTTGTAAGGGAAATCTCCATTTGCAAATGTATCTCCCTTGATGCGCCAGGAAGAGATTGATGACAAAACCTGTAGAAACTCTCTTCAGTGGGTAACAACCTTACCCTTGTTTACCCTTGCTTTTTCTGGTCACCTCCCATAACTGTCTCTTTCCCCTCTCAACATCCTCTTTTGTTTTTAGCCGGAGAATATATTTAAGGCGAGGGCTTTGGCCATTTTGGTGAGTTACTCAATTTTCCTGGGTCTCTCCCATGTACACATGTTGTTAAACTTTGATTTTTTTCCTGTTAATCTGTCTCAGGTTAATTTAATTCTTAGACCAGCCAGAAGTACTTAGAAGGGTAGAGGAAATTTCTCCCTCCTTGACAGATCCCAAGTGGCTCATACACAGGAATGTTTAAGTTGACTGACAAAGTCGGAGATGTTGGGTAAGTGGAGAAAACCATTAGCCAATGGCAAAAATTCTTTGGAGAAATTGTGTAAATTACTGAAGGTAAATCCATAAAAGCAACATGGAGGAATTTCTGAAAGGAATGACCCCTCAAATATATGAGTCATGAAATCTCATAGTAGCATACATTACTACCATGACCATTGCTTGGTTTAAGAATTGGATTCCAAGATTTCTATTGTGAAAAATGCAAATACATTACCTAGGAGGGAAAAGGTACCGCTATGTACCACTTTATTATCAATAATGGACCTTGATCAAAAAAAAAAAAAAGCCAGAGGAGAAAAAGAAGGAAACTAACATTCATTGAACACCTGTTACATTATGTCACTTAAATTGCACAGCCAACTTTGAGGTTTTATTAGATTTTAGAGATGAAAAGATATATGTGTTCTCTGTCGCGCAAAAAGTGACTCAGCTCCTAAAATAATTCTGTATCACAAGAGCATAATAATAGTAAGAATGAGACAGTGTTGAAAAATACTTTTTCCCAAGCACTATGTGCCTAGTATGGTGCCTTATACACCACGTCTTATTCAGTCCTCTTGATATTCCTAAGCAGTAGCTGTTATTCTCATTTAAGTACAAGAAAACTGGGGCCCAGGGGGATTGAATAACCTGATCATTATCATACAACTAATTAAAGTGGTGAAACAGATTCAGACCCGGATGGGACTGGCTTCCTAGCCCAAGTTTTTAACCATTATCCACACTGTTTCAGGGCCCTGTGATTCCTAGATAAAGACCAAGAATGTAACAAGCTGATTTCTTTTAAACTTTATGATTCAGTGTATTGGCAGCATCTTATTATTTAACATACAGTTAAGAAATCAGGTATTTTAACAATTGAATCCTTGTCAGTGTCAGCTCTCATTACATCCTTATTGCCCTTCACTCAAGAAAATTCACATCATAGCCAAATAGGGTATAATATCTTATAATAGGACCTTGTGCTTCACCTGGCAGCTCATCTGAAGCTCATTAGGAAAGTCTATTTTAATCAGATGTCTACCTTGCTGCACCAAATGAAAGAACCATCTTAACTATTTTTTGACAACTCAGAGAAGATATATTTGATTTGCAGTTGCATTTAGCTTTGTAGTTATGCTCTCCTGTTGGGATGACTAACATTTATTCAAAACCAAAGAGTTAAGTGTGCTGGAAAAATAACACTGGGCTATGAGTTTCCCAGTCAGCAAAAAAATGTAGCTGAGGCAGTTGTTATATTAGAACAAAACACAAGAATACGACAGAATGTGGAATGATGACATTTATAGACTAAATCATGTTAATTATTTGCCAATCAACCCAAAGTGAACTATATTTAAATATAGAATGGCCCATTAGAAAGCCAATTAATTTCAAAGAGAGTCTGACATCATTTGTTCTTTTCTTTCAAGATGGTTAAGAAATAACATAAGCATTTTCATGTCCTAGTGGCCACTAGGAAACTAATGGACTATGTCTAAGAGATTATCATACTTAGTAGCATCTTGGATTTAGAATCAGGAATCAGAAGAGTAACAAAAAAGAAAAGTAGATAGGAAACCCAGGAGTGAACCAAACAGCCAGGGAATAATCTCCTTGCATTCAGAATGTAAGTACTATACACATTATTCTCAAGCTGTAATGCTTCTATTTCAATGTATTCATGCAAAAGGTTTCACCTCTGTTGCCAAGGAGTGAGAAAAACACTTAGTGTCTTAACATCTTAAAAATTAAAGTTTTGCTTAAATGATAAAAGCTGTACTCTCATTATAACCTGCTCTTTTTACAAGTTATACTTTAGATTTTAGTTCCATTTAAGTTATTTTAGTAGATTCCAAGAAATTTTCAGTGATGTCAGGAGTACCTGATAAACTCGTGGTTAATCCCATGCAGATTATGGTGGGGTTCATTTAATTGGTATGTATATTTACCACTTAATAATATTTTTAATTCATAGATCATTGTTCTTCTATTAGTATTGGTGATAGAACCTCATTATCTTGCACTTCGCAGATAGTGATTTTCTTATGTTATGAAGGAAGAGACAACACCTGTCAATTTAAATGCATTATGCATGGTGCATAATAAAGTTTGGATAAATTGAGATTGAAATCAAGAACTGTTGAATGGAGACCCCACCTATAGGGCAGGGAAGACTTAATTGGGAGTAAAAGTTGCAATGTTATTTAATTGGTCATTAGCTGCACTCAATTTCTATTGCTGCTATAACAAACTACCACCAACTAAGCAACTTAAACAACACACATTTATTATCTCAGTCTCCACAGGAAGTATTTAGACACAGTGTCACTCAGCTGTTTCATGGCTTGGTCTCACAAGACCAGAATCAAGTTTTCAGCCAGGTAGCATTCTTTTCTGGAGGCTCTAGGGAAGACTAGGTTCATTGGGGTTGTTGGCAGAATTTAGTTCCTTGTGATTGTTGGACTGAGGTTCTCTTGTAGCTGTCAGCAGGGTTTGTTCTCAGTTTGTAGCGGCTTCCTGAATTCCTTAGCTCATGGTCCTTTTCATCTTCAAAGCAAGCAATGATGAATGGAGTTCTTCTCACACTTTATCTTTCTGTCGACTTTCTCTCCTGTAGCACTTGTCTGACTTGACCCATCTGCCTTCCCTTTATGCTCCTAAAGGCTCAAGTGATTATAGTGAGCCTACCCAGATTAATTTCTCTAAATTTATATTCAGCTGATTAGTAACCTCAATTCCATCTGCAAATTTCCTTCACAGCAGCACCTAAATTAGTTTTGACTAAATAGCTAGGTGACTGGACTATTGCGGGGACATCTTTTGAATGCTAAGACAACAGCTACTTCAGTTGTATTAGGGCGATAGAGGGAAGAGTACAAGGAACTCTTTCAAAAGAATCCAATTTTTGGAGAAAAACAGTTTTATATTTTCTATAACTATGGGGACTGAAAAAAATAAAGCACCTCAAGATTTTAAAATATGTGTCTCCCCCTTTTCCTAACATCAATCCCACTCTAAAATCAATCATACATCTGGTGATGTACAAAGTTTTACTATACTTGGCGAACATTTCTATACCTAGTTTAAGAAACTAATGGTTTTGAAGTATTGCACATTTGATTTGATCAGCTTAAAGTGTTCTCCAAATAGTAAACCTTTAAACTGTGTACAACTCTATCTAAAATATAACTAAATATATACTTTAAAAATTCTATAGACAGAAAACAAAAACAAGAAAACGGAAAAGAAAAAATCAAGGAGCAGATGCCTATTGTGACACTGAGAGGTGATGTGCAAATGCGTCTCCAGTGCACTTTGAGCTCTCCATGAAATATCACCTTTTTGTTAGATATAGTGTCTGCACCTTTAGGGCAGCAGACTGTTAAGGTTTTCATGGTTTGATGATGCCTCATTTGAATAGCTCCTTGGTTTTTTTTTTTCAATTTAGGAAAAAAAGTCTGTCTTAGGTATATTCCCTAGGTTGGAACAGTACATGATTCCTAAAGGGGTTCTTCCTATAAGCTGTTACTGATTGTCTACTTTACTTTGTGTGTGTGTGTTTTTTTTTTTCCCCTGAATTTTCACAGCCGGCATTCTGCTCGTCTCTTACATGTCACTTTTGGCAGTGACTGTCGCTTTCTTTCCTTGTGGCTGTTTTTAATCTTGGCTGCTATCTCTGCTCCCTGACACGTTTGACTTTTGCTGTTATTTTTTTTTCTTCTCTACACCCCTCTTGTTACCCATTTGTTCCCATTGTAGCAACAGTCTCTTCTTTCCTCCAAAGTTCTTGAGTGTAAAGGTTATCCTTAACTGTCCTCATTTCTTGTTCACTCAATTCACAATGCAGTAATTGAAATACCGTGCCCCCCCCTTCAAGGATACCAATGTCATTTAAGTGCCAAATATGGTGTATATTTTTCCATCCTATCATCCTGGGTCAGTATGTTATGTTGTGGATTCTCCTTCCATCCTTAGATGTTGGTGTTTCCTCAAATTCTCTCTTGCTATTTCTTGTTTCCGTTCACACTAGAGGACTGTGTGGATTCTTAGGGTTTCAGTGTCCATGTCTGGTGATCATTCCCAAACTGGTATTTCCATGCCAATACATCTCTCCTCAAGGTCCACACTGACATGTTTATTTCTCTGCAGCATGACCCTGCTGTCAAGGTTGCATCCCCAGAAGCAGATGCAAAGCACAGAATTAAGTGTGTAAAATTACCATTAAGCATTGTCACCTATGAGAGGAAAGGAGAGGAAGAAGGTTTGGGAAGAGAGAAATGTTGGACCGTGGTGCAGGCTGACAAAATCTCAGCCAACCCGATGCGGTGCTCCAGAGCAATTATTGCTCATCAAAGGAGATCTGCACTGGCTCAGAATAACCACATTCTTAGACCTCTGCTTTACTCAGTCGCTAGATGTACAATGCCTTGTTGGGGAAAGTGTGATTCTGGCTGTCCGAAGCAGACCCTGAAGCACCTAATGGCTGCAGGCTGTCTGCTGAAAGCATTCCATGCAGCTGGGGAGCTAGTCTGTCCTTGAGGGAGCATCTGGGTAGCATATCACCATGTCACAATGCCTCCTGAATGTTTCCTAATTAACTCAAATTCACATTTCCCTGATGTCATCCGAGGTCTTCACTGCCCTTTGGTTGAAATTAATTAGACTCTCCCTGGTTAATTTATTAATTCAACTAAAATTTATCAAATACCTAACAGATTCCAGACTCTGTTCTAGACACTGGGGATTCATTAGTTCATGATTTTTTTTTTTCTTAATGGAACTTATATTTTAAACAAGTAATCAATATACAACATTTTGGGAGCTGTAACCTCCTTTCCCCTCTTTCTGTATTTCAGTGGATGGGCTTAAGCCCATGTGACTCTCCTGGCCTCTGTCTCCACAATGGAGATTTGATTCCCTTTTTTCCCTGCCTTGCAGCAGAGCCCTGTGCAGCAGCCATTGAGGGTAGGTCAGTTACACAACAGATCCCAACCCAACTGCCCTATGGGGTAGCAGGGAGAGAGGACCCCAACATTGGCTTTATCAGCACTGAAGTTGAAGTTGTGAAATTCATCCTCTTTTTCTTGTGCTTTAATTTTCAATTTGATCTAAACAGGGAGGATAAGGATTGAGTACTTTATTTTGAACTCCCTAAAATTCCACCATATAAATGTCAAGTGGAGGAGAGTGACAGGAAGAATAAAAAGAGCAGGGTAAAAGCACAGAGATTGATGGGAATAGGTGATGGCTGTTTTGTATAGGGTTATAAGGACATAGCTTTCTGAACAATGACATTTTGAGCCAAAGTCTTCTCGAAGTGACACAAATTCACCGGGCTGTGGAGGCTGACAGTCTCGTCCTCAGGTATGAGTCTATCTTCCCCAGATTCCTCTGTCTTTGATCTTGACCTCTACAGGGCTGGCTGGCTTTCACACTCAGCCACTTTTCCAGATTCACAAGGACAAAGATCTCACCAAGAGTTGATCAGTGGAGTTGACTTTACTGGGGATGGGTAGGTGTTCACGGAGCTGCTACATCCTTCAGCTTTGTAACACTTAGCTGGCTGTCCTTTCCCCTCACCACTTCCCCTCTACTCCAAATTCTTCTCCCTCTACAAAGGAGAAGAATCTAAACGTGGAGACATCTAAAGCTAGAAGATAACTGACTGTTAGCCCTTAAAGTGGGGGTATAGCATGGGGCAAGGCTCACCTTCTCTCACTTCCTAACACAAAATTATGGCATTTTTTTCTCATAATAAGACAGCTCTTTCTTTATTGATAATTTTAGTAATAGTTAGGCAATACTGCTTTCTCCACATTATTTCACAGCAAAAACATGTTGCATCCTTATTCAAAACTGTTTCATAAACCACCTCATAATTTGTAGATCAGGGGAATCCAGGCACAAAGCTGAACTCTGTAACTTACACGCCTCTACCCAAACTGCCTGGTTTTCCCAGGGCTGAAGAATTTCCTGGGACACAGGAATTTCAGGACTAAAACTGGGGAATCCCAGGAAAGCCAGCATCTTCAGATCCCCTTTGACTTAATCCCCAAATCTCCTGCTTTAAAGGCTGTGGAGCGACTCCTTGAAGGCCCCAGTTAGAGTATAATTTCTTAGCTCAGTTCTAAGGTTCATTGCTGGAAAGCTGCCTGCACACTCCTCCAGGGGTGAACTTTTCCCATTAGGCCACTTTCCCCGAGGTACCTCAGTCAGAGGCCCTGCTGAGTGTCCAGGAGTCTCTTGTATGCCTTGGGTAACTGGGAGATGCAGTTTTGAGCAGATTTAAAGAAGACCTAAAACACAAACAGGAACCAGTCCACATCTTCTGCCATACATTCTCTGCTCTCAGAAACAGTGCTCACTGCTGTGCAGGATCTTCCAGCACTAGGATAAACTATACATGGGATATGCCTGTCCTACTATTCTTTTTCAGATTCTTCTTCCTCATAGGTTATTACAAGATTGAATACAGTTTCCTGTGCTATGCAGTAGATCTTTGTTCTTTATCTGTTTTATATATAGTAGTGTGTATATGTTAATCCCAAACTCCTATTTTATCCCTCCCCTCACCCTTTCCCCTTTGGTAACCATGAGTTGTTTTCTATTGGACTTATTTCTCTTTTAAGAAAAGGGTTCCATGCCTTCCCCCACCCTAAGATTTTTCCCTCAACTGCAGTTTCTGGATAACTAGGTAGGGATTTATGATGGCTGAAGTTCACAAACTAAAATAAAAAGATTATTGCCTCCCAGAGGGCTTTGCACTTTGTTCCCCCAAAACAGAAAGGAGCATTTTTGTTAACAGGGTTTGATTTTCATGTGGTCACAGACATTCTGGCTATAACCATACCACAGTAAAGGAAAAACAAAGTGGTGCATACAGGAACTGAGTTGAGCCAATTTTAGTAGGGACAGGGATTTCTTAGGGGATTCAGAGACCCTACCTGTTCACCGTGCCCTCTAAGGTCTTGCTTAGCAGTAATAAGACCTCAGAAGTCCTACTCCATCCCAATGCTGGGTCTTCAAATTTGAACTAGCACTTCCAGCCCCAGCTTTATTCTTCTTTCCTGCCATTAAATGCTACCTCCTTATCTTCAGCTTCCTTCCAGAACAACTTTATTGTTTTTTTAAGCTCTTTATTGGAATATAATTGCTTTACGCTGTTGTGCCAGTTTCTGCTGTACACCAAAGTGAATCAGCTGTATTTATATATATATCCCCTCCCTCTTGAGCCTCTCTCCCACCTTTCCTATGCCACCTCTCTAGGTCATCACCAAGCATTGAGTTGATCTATGAGTGCTATGCAGCAACTTCCCACTAGCTATCTATTTTACATTTGGTAGTGTATATATGTCTATGCTACTCTCTCACTTCACCCCAGTTTCCCCTTCGCCTCCCCCAACCCCCCCAAGTCCATTCTCTGTATTTGCATGTTTATTCTTGCCCTGTCACTGGGTTCATCAGTACCATTTTTTTTTTTTTTTTTTAATATTGACAAACTAGGAGATCCTTCCATGACTCTTGGGAAATTTTAACTTTCTAGAAAAGTTTTGGGATTTTTTTCCCCCAGATCTCCGCCTTGAATGAAGCCAGTTGTCTACGTACATTCTGTAGCTCCTTGTTGTACTGATCCTCTCAAAGCACCCATATAATGAAAATTTGTGCAGAAGTCTTTCAACCTTCCCCTTGGAAAAAAACAATTTATTGTAGGAGTTCCAGTAACTCTCAACATTGCTGGATCAAAATAACATAATAATGATGATAATACTAGTTATATCTAAAGTTTTTTTGGAATGCCTTTTTTATCTTCTTCACAAGAGGTCAGTGAAATAGTGACACTGTTCTAGAATCTATCATGTTAATTTACTAATGCTGAGTAATACTTTCTTTTGTAATTTCACACTGTTTTAGCAAAGAACCCATTAACTGAATATCTGCCATTGTTTAAAGTGAAATCTCACTGTTGGATTATTATAAATGGAGTTTCAGAATGATTAAAACTGTTCTATGCAGAATGGATAAACAACAAGGTCCTACTGTACAGCACAGGGAACTATATTCAATATCCTATGATAAACCATCATGGAAAAGAATATGAAAAAGAATGTATATATATTATATAACTGAATCACTGCTGTACAGCATAAATTAACACATTGTAAATCAACTATACTTCAATTAAAAAAGTTTACACACATAGACACACATACTCAACAAAGAACCACTGGCTAAATTAGCGAATAGCCCATCCCTTTGGCTATAATCAACTCAGTTCCAGGAATATCTTTGGGAGTTTCAATTTCTCAAACAAATATCAAATCCTAATTGAAGTAATGGCCTTGAGTTTTTCTAGTTTTGTAATTGCATCTATGTAATGCTGAAGAAGTTTCCTTAGACGTCGTCTCTGCCTTCCTTAAACACATATTACTGTGAAGAGTTGTACCTAAGTACCTATGTTATAAATCACATTTGAGTTGCACTTCCTTTTAAGCTCTGGAAACAGTGTTTATAAGGCCTGACAGGTGTTTTCTCTTTGTGGACTGAATTTTCTTTTCAACATTTTGAATGAGTGTAATATGTCTTCAAGCAATTTGAATCCATTCTGGGATGTCAGATTAGATGATAGTTTTCATTAGTCTCAGGTGTCTACTATATACATTTTCTCCAGGTAACTGAGCAGACTGTCGCCACCTTCATTTTTCCTAGAACTTACTCTAAAGGTGCTTCAATGCTTGTGGACTAAAACTTTTTATTCAAAATTTCTAAATTAAAACTTTTAAAGAAAAAAATTAAATTCTCAAACCACAGTCTGTCAACATGGAATTAAACAAACATAAGTCTTTTTGGTTTCAAGATTCTTAAATTTTAAGATATTAGAAATAACAGCAGTTAAGCAGATGTGAAACCACCAGATATTCTCTAAAACAAAACATGCTACAGCACTGTATAACACGGAAACTAGGAAAATGGAAAAGAGATGGAATTGTAGGGCATCCGGTTGTTCTGAGAATTACCTGTCTAACAGTTTTACTATTATTCTTCTCATATTTGCTTAACTCTTATTTGTGTATCATGTAGTTTAGCATTTACCTTGCTTTTTACTTTGTGCTTCTCTTTGGTTAGGTTATAAGCTTCCGGAGGGCAGGGACTGTATCTAAAACTTTTATTTTTCTCTCTCAGCATTGCCTTGGACCAAGATCAGCATTTAAAAGATGCTTAAAATTCTTGGTTAATTGATCGCTTTTTCCCCCAGATTGACTGATAGTTTTGGTTTTTTCTTTCTATCTCAATGGATTAATTGAAAGTCATTTGGCAGCAACTGTGCATGTGACTCTGATCCAAGAAAGGAAAGCTTGGGAAGTCTAGGTGAATCACTCATCGTGATAGAGCACAGAGCTTGTTTCTTGTAGTAGGCTAAGGATGTCCGATATAGTATATTCTAAGTGGGTAACAAGCAGGCCAAATGATAAATGGGGTCATTTTACTATTACATGGGAAACTTGGATTAGGATCATAGCACTCAGACCTTTTATTGCCCTATCCACTCCAGGAAATTGTTTAAACCCATATCAGGTGAGGGCCTCTGGTAAAGAATGGATAGTTACATATTTGGTGCAATTATGAGGCCTTGTGGTTTGCTGCTTTCTGAGTCATCTTAAAGACCTTTGACTTTCTACGTCAGGCTGTTCTAAGTGTCTGCCCACCCAGGCTGACATTCCAAAACAGAGTTTAAACCAATTGAAAGCTCAGAAATATTGCTATCAAGAGACACAACAGGGGGCTGAATACCATGACCTGTATTTGTATAGGATTTTTACAGTGTTGGCAACTTGTCAATTTTATTTTATGGTTAGCTACCATGAAATGCTGTAGGAGGAAAGTTTCATTTTCTGAAACTCCATTGTAAGGTTAAGCCTGTATTACCATACTTCCAAATCCCATAAGCCCTCTCTTTTGCTTATTGTTTGAATATCTGTACATAAGCTTCCAAGGTAAATTAAGCAGCAATACAGTAGAAGGTTGAGAATCTATTTTATAGGAACGTTAATAAATGTGAAGGTGAAAGAAAAATTTAAACCTTTTTTTTTGGTAGGGGAACTATTTATACCATTTTGTTTTGTGTAGGCAGAATCAGTTTTAGTTTGTTACAGTTTTAATGCCTGGAATCTAAGAATAAAATTTATTTCAGAAATCGGAAGCAACAGTCTAAAGCACATATTGCCTTGCTCTTCATAGTTTATCTCAATTCTATTCATTCTTAAAAGTAAAATAGCCATATCTTTCATTTCTCTTTCTTTTAAAAAAGAAAAAGAGACTTCCCTGGTTGTCTAGTGGTTAAGAGTCCTACTTCCACTGCAGGGGGCATGGGTTCAGTCCCTGGTCAGGAACTAAGATCCTAGATGCTGCACAGTGTGGCTGAAAAAAAAAAATAGTAAAAGAAAAACCCATCAAAGCATCCCTTATTTTTATTTATTTTTATTTGGTAACATTTTTCAGACATAGTTTAACCTAAATCTGGTAATTGTATATTAATTTTAGAATTAAGGAATAATTTTTGGATTCCATCCTCCAGAAGTATGACCAAGTTGCCAAATGCAAGAGGACGGTACCTGGAGTTTATTTTAAGAAAAATAATTCAACTTTAAAATTTGGAAGCAGTATCTTGAGCCATGAATCTAAAACTCCTGGCTTATTTTCAATGTGTTGACCCTCCACTCATTTATTCACATTTTTTTTGGACCCAGCTATGGAAATACAAAGTAAATAAAGCAAGATCTCTGCCCTCAGGTAGCACATATAAGTGCTGGTAGATATAAGTTCAAAGGTTGAAAGCGTAACAGTGCCACAAAAGGCAAGCACTGGGTGGGCTTCCAGCAAGCATAGTTTACAGAAAAACTGATGACTGACAAAGAGGAAAACTGTGCAAATTAAAATGGGTATTTTCAAGTTTTTAAAAATTATAGCTGGTAAAAATTTTTTTTGGTGAGTTTGAGCTAAGTAAGAAATGAAATAAACCTTGTCATTAGGAGGAAAGATATGTAAACTTAGAATCTGGCCACCCAAGGACGTCATCTCTGGTTGTTCAGAGAAATTGGCTAATTCTAGAAAGTAAAGTTATATGTTAGAGAAAAGTAATGTCAAACATCAGTAAGTTATTGAAACAATTCTTCTCTTGCTTTATTTTTTTCTTGAATCAATTTTATGTCGTTGGTAAGTGTCTGGGCTGATGCCATGCCATGCAATGTATATTGAGCATAGTATTTACTGTGTGTGTATACACATATCACATACATCTATCTATACATTTATCATCCATGTCTCACCAACTGAGCAGGAAATATGTTCCGTTACTTTATAGATATGCTATAATAATGATTCACAATTCTTGTCTAGAGCCATTTTCATATTTAGATGGTCATTCTCTTTAAAGTTGCTGTGAACGTAATTTGGGGAGTGGGAAATTTCCCTCCCCACTCTGGAATAATAATAAAATTGATACAAGACAGATTAATGGGAGAAAAATAAATTTTAATTTACGATCATGGAGGTCTCATAGAAATAAGATGTAAGTGGCCAGAGCGGGCAGCTTTTATACTTTTTAGACAAAGAAATGATACATTTGTGAGGACTTGACAGGAGAGAAACTTGGGCTTTGGGTGCTCAATTAGTGAAGAATCTAAACAGAGTTTGGGCTTGCCATAGTAAATTTACAAATAAATAGTTTGTTTACACAGGCTTCTCCACCTAATTTCCCTGTCTCCCAACAGTGAGGGTGTCCTTCTACCTCCAGATGCAGGGAGAGAAACTTTCACAGGGGAGGTTTATTTCCCATTTTCAGGGAGAAAGAAAGAAGGGTCAGAGTGTCCCTTTTGCATTGTCCATTTCTTAAGTAACTTTAATTCAAAATAATCACTATGACTTTGTGGCATGCTGGGGGAGGCCCGCCCTGAGCCCCATTAACGAAAATGAACTATATGACTATTTGTAAAATTCAAGCTGAAAATTAGATTTTTCTAAATATTCAGGTAAGAATGGCATACTTTTGTTTTTTATTGTTATGTGGATAATTGACATAATCAATGGATATCTTTTTGCAAACTCCCCAATCAATTTATAGATTCCAGCTCTCATATGAACTTTAGGCCTTAGTTGGAATATTTAGTTGGCTGTCAAAATAATTAGAAATCATTGGACTAACTTCTACCCAATCATAACTTTCTCTCCCAACTTGCTGGTCTTATACTCTCCATCTTCATTAAAGATTCCCAGTGCCCTCTCTCCTAAGCTAAAATGTTTGCTATTGACAATTATTTATTCACTCCTTTTTTAATCTCCCATATCCAATTGTTGGATTCATTCGTATTGAATTCACTCTTGAATTGTTTGCCTAAATACTTCTCTATATCTTCTTACCACAGTCATGGTTCAGAATTGGATTATTGCAAACTTCTCTTTGATTTACTGTTTTTCTCCACTCATCTTATGCTCCATAATTCCAATTAAGAGAAACAAAATCAAAGCAGCCCCATGACATTTCTGGTCTTGAAAACCTTTGGTTTTCTATTACCTATAGGATAAGAATTTAATTTCTTAGCAAACCGTATTGAACAGTCTGGTTCCTGACCAGAAAACCTATGTGTGATTTTTCAGTGCCGATCTGGCAGGCCCCAGAGAGGAAGCTTGGGGTATAGTCAGTGCATTGCAGTCGAGGATGCAGGACCCCCTGGCGGGCCACGCTATTATGCGCTCTGCATTCCTATCCCAGGTGTGGACATTTGGACCTCTCATTATTGAGGAAACTTGCAATAACTTTCCTATCACTCAATATTCAGTACTTTTCCACTCCTGCCTTTCCCCCTCCCCCTTACTTCCTGCCCCTGGGTCCACAAAACTGCAGGAGTCTTTTGTTTAAGACTCCCTCAATAGGGAGACTTCCCTTACTTCTGTGTGATCCACCTGACCCTTGAGTGATGCTATTTCATGGGGGAAAATGGAGCAGAGGGTAAGCTGGCGCTTTCTCTGGTTTTAGCCTCTTACGCTATCACAGCAAGTGATGAAAGCCTTTACTGATACTTCAGTTTGGGCTTATTGTTTTTGATTGGCTACTCTGACACCTGACAGCTCAGCTCTCTCCAGATCACCTAACTCTTCTAATGAATTGACTTTGTGAGCCAATTAAGCATAAGGCCATTCAGGAAGAGAAAAAGGCTGATAATCCCAACCGCCCACCTTTGTGTGGTGCTGAAGGAGTCCACGGGGCATTCTAGAAGGATGCATGTGGTTTATCTGCAAGAGTTTGAGGGTTCTGTGGACATTTTGACAGAGGGTCCTGGGAAGTGCTAGCAGAAGCTGTGGGCTGTTCTTGGAGAATGCTAGGGGATTTATACATGTTTCTTGGTGCTGAGGGGGACGTTTGGTCTTCTTTTTAGCCCTGACCCTGGCTGAACTTGCCCAGTGAGTCAGATTGGTAAACGGATGGGCTCAGAAAAAGCTAAGGAAACAGTTCCATATCTACTTCTTGGGGCCTCCTCCAGCGGGGCTGGAGATGGTCAGTGGGCTCCTGTGAGAGGAACCCTAAGCACATCCCTGGCACTGGTATACACTCTGCACTGCAGAAAGTTTTTGGAACATCATAAGGAAAAACAAGTGCAGAACTCTTTGTGATTGCTTTGCACAGTGTTCCCTGAGAGACCTTAAAGACTTAATTAGATCCCCTCTGGAGGTAATTTTGCCAAAGTTAGGGAAGGAGAAGCTCACTGCATGGCACACAGTGCTACAAACACTCTCTCTTCACAGCACCCTGGCAGCAGCCGCTGCCAAGATAACAGAATGCCAGCAGCAGCCACTGCGACCAGAGCGTTACTCTCTCTGGGGATGCCCGGGCTCTTCTAAACCAACTTGCCCTGTGATGTCAGACAAAAACGCTGTCTGCCCCTGGCCAGCCACTCCACCTGGCTCCCTTGCCCACAAAATTTGTGGCCAAACTCTGACAGGTGGCCCCTGTAACTGAAATGGGTGTTCTCTCCACCCTTCCCTGTGGGCCTGGGGATAAATCTGAAGGCTTCACTCACTTTTGTCCAGACTTCTTGGCTTTTGAAAATAAACATTGGGGATTAAGCTGATGGTTCTCAGTCCCCAAGAGTAACCCGAGGCCCTATGCCAAGGTTAAAGTTCAGAGGGCAGGTGAGGGAGGATGGCGTTTCTTGGGCTTACCAAGTACCACTGGACAAGTGACTGTGTGTGGTCCCTGAAACCCCTGTCCCAAGATGAAGGGAAAACAGACAGTGGTGTCTGGTTTGGGGTCTGAGGCCATCATTCCTGGGAACCTTGCCCAAGTCTGACTATGGGTGGGTCCCTTTGGGCCCCTCTGAGCCCCACTGTTATGGCTCCCAGGACTGACTGCTGTGTCACTGGTACTGATATACTATCTGTTCACACTCCTGCTTGCCTTTGTCCCCACACCGGGACAGGAGTTGCAGCAGTCAGGGACATTGGTGGGCATTTGGAAGACTGTGAGCCAGCCAGACTCACAGGCTATAGCTGATGGCCTGACCACATGATTGGACCATCGGGCAGCCTCAGGGTGACATTTAAAACAACCCCTCTACAAGGACAAGACATTTGAATAAGAGTCCATTCTCCTCCCAAAGTTCTTTTTGCTCCCCATGTGTCTGCTCCCCAGACAGGCGCCTGCACTAACCAAGAGGGCATGACCATTTTCTCAGGTATATGATTCACTATGTAATCCTCTTCCTAAAGGAACACTGTTCACCCCTCTCCTCTTTCTTTCCTTCTTCCTCTGACCCTGATCCAAGGCTCACCAGGCCATTTTTAATTTAGTGTCATTGTGCAGACTCTTCCCTCTCTCTGCAGCGCTCCTTCCCCCTTAGTAAATTCCTATTTAGCCTAGCTCAAGTCTTGTCATTGTCCTCAAGGCCTCCTTCCATTCCTCACTAAAGACTTCAATTGTGAAGGATCTGTTGTTTTTATAGCACGAGCAGTGTGACAGCCTTTAGATGGAGAAACAGGCATTTTTAAATCCAATATGTGGCGTCCGGCAAGTCTGTGTGTTTCTCTAGGAGCGGTACCGCGTCTCACCCATCGTGTCCACGGCACTTTGCACACAGGCAGGTAAGTAGTAGTAGGTTTGCAACAATATTTGTCGACTAAATAAAGAAGTAACAAGTTCCTGAGTAGACTGAGGTTATCTATGTAACTCATAAACTAGAACCATGGCATAAATAATATAGTTCACATGGTTGGACCCTCTTCATGTTCACTGTTAATTTATATTGCTGCAGCTGTACCGATCAGCTTTGTGTAGAGGCTAGACTGTTAGGAGCAGGAAGAAATCTAAGATATCCTCTTGTACAACTCTTTAATCTGAATGCTGAGGAAACTAGGGCCCCCAAATTAAGTAACGTGGCCCAAATTTCACAGCTCATTGTTGACAGTATTTGTAATGCTTGTTAAGCACTTCTTTGAATTATGCTACAGTTGATGCTTTGCTGTAAACAGGGAAGAGCCAACTTTTATGTATGTATCACACCTCTCATTTGAGCCCCATCAGAGAAATTAGATTTATGTTTTTTAATAAACCGTGCATAATATTCAACCCACTAATCATTTATTATTGCTACTTTTTCTTTTATCTAATAGCATGGTGTGGTAATATTGCTTTATCAATTTCGACTCTATAAAACAGAATTTAATCAACCGATAATAATCCGTAGGTCGGATTATTTTACCAGCTTGTTCTACACTTGAAAATATTCCTCTATTTCATGGCATATTTTAAAGTTACAATCGCTGTAAGACTAGAGCAAATTAGACTACTATTTTTCTTTTTCCTTGAAGAGTTGCCCTTGTAAGTGGTTATTTCAAAATGTATATCCCTGTTTTTATCTTGATATTCTTTACCCAAATTCAATGAAGTTGTTTAAATATTACCTAAGCAACTATAGCATCTATATTTATTATTTAAAGTTGTGCTGTTTGGTGCGGTTTTAACTCTAGCCTTTCAAATTTCTTTTCATTTATAGACGTAAACAAATATGCTCATTTCAGGTAAAATGTAGTTACCAAAGCAGTTCGCGGGCTCATTACCATTCCTTCTTGTGACTATCAGGCTCTGGTTCAGAAGAACAAAAACACTAGTCACAGAAAGAAAGCCTGGGTTGTCATCCAGCCTTCATCTCTAAAGAGCTCTGGGATCTTGTACAATTCATTATATTTACCTGTTTTCAGTTATCTCATCTATTAAGTGCATTTCCTATCATTACAAGGCAAAATTTTAAAACATCAATGTTACAGTAAAGTAGTGGTCACCTTTATCTTTCTCACTGAGACAGCACAGTGTCCTGTTCAAATGCCTTGGAGTCGTGCTGCCTGAGTGTCATTTATGAGCCATTACCTCTGGTGGCGGCGGCGAGTTACCTAAATTCCCTGTGCCTGTGCTCCCTCCTGTATAAAACAGAGGCAACAATAGTCTCTATCTCCTAGCGCTGTCATGAGGGTTATGTGAGTCGCTATATGAAAAGCACTTAGAGCAGTACTAGCATGGGGTGATTCCTCTTCCTCTCTTGTAACTACCTGCCTATTATCTATTGCTATAATGACATAGATTCACTAAGAAGCAACCAGTTCACACGTTTTGTATTATAGCTGGAAATAACTTTGAGAGAGAGAAAAAGAACTTCAAGGGGAGAGGACTCGATCCATGCATACTTTTCCTGACTGTCAGAAATGGAGCTTCTGCTGAGGATTAAGTACATGGTGCGGGTCCTTAAGGAGGCAGTTTGGTGCTGTAATGAACAATCACAGAATCAATATAACCTGGAGAAGGTAATCCCGACCTCTGCTTTACCCTCTCCTGATACTCTGAGCTCTTATCCCAGTTCTCAAATATTGCCTCTTTTTTTTCTCCCTTTAAATCAATAAAAACTTCAAAGATCTTTTAGAGCCATAGATTGGGGCTGTAAGTGTTTCAAAAATTTAAAAGATAATTATAGCATCAAGGCCGTTAGGCATTCGAGCTTTAACCGTATACCTGAAGATTCTTTAAGCATAAATATATAGGTTCTTTCTCTAAATGAAATGGGTAACTATAACAACAGCAACCAAAATAATTCACCATGTCTGAGGACTAACCAGGTATCAGGCCCTATACTAGAGGTTTTATAAGTGTCATCTAAATAAATGAACAGAATCATCCTTTTTGGTATTGTTATCTGCACTTTTCAAATGGTGAAATTGAAGTTCAGAGATTTAAGTAAAATGTCCAAGAATACAAAGGTACAAAGTCAGTAAGTGGTGGAAGCAGGATTCAAAACCCCTTTAGTCTGGCTTAAAAGACCTTGTTCTCAAACAATATCCTAGAGTGACTCATCTCCTAAGAAAGGATAATGTGCTTCCCTCCATTTGCTGATTCAGTCTTCACAGACAAATCTAAACGGGAAATGGTCTCAGCAGCTGCTGCTTTTTGTACCAGACGAATACAATGATTCTCACTCACGGAATAGGTGCACTAAGAAATAGCTTCCCAGTAGTTGTGAAGTTTAAAGTTTTTTGCATACTGTGCGTGACTGATAGCGTAGTATTGAGCAAGCTCAGGGGTGATCGGCCTGCTTTTCTAAATAAACTGTCCTGGGAGGACAGGTTACTAGGAGCTAGGTGACCCGTTCAGAAGAAAGTAGCATTGTTCTTGTCAAAGTGATCATTGATTTTCTCTCAGGTTTCTGTAGGGAGTTGCGGGATAAATTTCTATTTGCTACAAAATGAAAAAAAAAAGTGTTCTCAGATGGACTTCTGTGTTTTAGAAATACAATCTTGGAAGGGGAAAGAAGTCTAACAGAATAATCAGAGTTTTCTTAAAATTCTATTTGAGGTGTCTCAAGACAACATGGCTTTGAAGAAAGGAACAAACAAATTCTAAATTTCTTTCCAGTTGTCAGAGGAAAAAGGATTTGTAAAAGCAATTGAATTAGAGAAAAGTCATCTTTTTAGTTATATTTATGGCTACATCATAATGTAATTTGTTATATACTTGCATTTATTCCTATATTGATGGAAAACTTTTCAAATTCGATCGGCCAAATGAATCACCAGATTCTTTGAAATCAAAGAGGAACACAGTTTGTTTTATTCAATAAGAATGTACTACCTATAGGCGAAGGGGCGTGATACCATGACTGAAGCATTAAACAGAAAAGTAGTTTGCAATTAAATCTTTTTTTTTCTCTTTCATTCTTGTCCTTTTTAGTGACCTAAGGGACTAATTAAATAATAAGCATTTTCCTATAAACATTCAAAGTGGTATCCAGAGGAATTCTCATCGAGCTTACACAGACTTCATTTGGAATACTTGAAGAATATAATTCTTGAAAATCTTAAACACAGTGTGTGCTCATGGGTGGAAGCCATAGACTGGAGTAATTTTTAGGAAAGCTGCCTATTTCATTTCTCAACTGCAGAGAATCTATACTGCCTACTGCCACTACTGCTTGAGTACCCTCATCATCTGTAGGTCAAAGATGCATTTTTAAAAAGAACCTAAAGGCTCATTTACAGGACATAATAGAAAGTAACAGCTGGGAAGACATTGTTAATGTCTACTGGGTAATTAAAATGAGTTCTCAAGATAAGCACACCAAGTGAAATATGTATTTGAGAAATCACAGTGGCTCCCAAAGGGCTCTCAGGGGCTGTCAGATAAATAGCATCATAAGTAGAAAAGAGGATGTAGCGCCGTGTGTGACAGGTACTGAAGATGCTGGTTTCTTTTTCCATGTCTGATATGCTCCCTTGTGTCACTCATGGTGTTAGCTATACTTTGTTCCCTCTGCCTGTGCGTTAACAAGTTCTCCCATCTTTTCACATTATTGTGACATCGAGCATTTTGGGCAAGTTACATCTTAACCCACTGAGGAGAAGGAAAGAAGAGCAGAGTCAGTTAGGTGGGCATAGAGTGATTGGGTCAATAAGCAGAATGGAGCATCCGTAAGCTGCAGAAGGACACTGGCAGATGTGAAAACTTTGACCATTTCAAGGGAGAAAAAAAATTGTCTATGAACTATTGAATCTTCCTAGCACTCACTGAACTCATACCAGAAAGGATCTTTAAGAAAGATTCATTCATTTGATGTTTTTAGTAACTTTACTAAAGAACTGAGGCCCTTCTTACTCTTTCTACTGACTATAGAGCCCTCTGCTCTATCCCACCCAAAGAGATATTGGCCTAATAAAAACCCTGATAGTATTTTTTATAACAATGTATTAATATTATCCTTCTCTACACTGACTTTTTCCTTTCCATGATTAAACTTTGCCTTAATGATGAAGATATTCATTTAATATTTTGGTTTTGATTTGCCAAGAAAGCTCTGATCCCATTTCTCTATTTCCTCACAGATCCCAGTAAGATGATGAGTCACTACTTCGAACTTAATGAATTTAAAACTAGACTTATTCTTCCCCAAAGAGTCTAATGTGCATCCTTCCTGTTTATGTTAATGATATAATGATATTAATCATTGTCTCAAAATTTTTAAAGTTAACTTTGAAGTCCTTTCCCTTCACATTTCATATACAATCTATTACTGTTTCCCACAAGTACATAGATTTCCAATTTAAATTTAAATTTCCAGTTTCTACTCTTACTTTTGGCATTTGCCTTTGAAATTTCATTTCTGATTAAAAAAGAAAAAGAGGCTTCCTAAATTGTGTCACTTTTCTACTGAGTTAATAATAAATGAAAACAAAATACAAAAGATTCTGATTCTAAATTCGAGAACTTAAGTTTATTTAAATTTGGCTGATATATAGAGCCAGAAATATCCACTATGCTTTTACTTTTTTAAATTTTTTTTTTATTTTTTAACTTTTTTTGATATTTATTTATTTATCTATTGGCTGTGTTGGGTCTCTATTGCTGCCCATAGGCTTTCTCTAGCTGCGGCAAGCAGGGGTCTACTCTTTGTTGCATGCGCAGATTTCTCATTGTAGTGACTTCTCTTGCTTCGGAGCACAGGCTCTAGGCATGTGAACTTCAATAGCTGCACCACTTGGGCTCAGTAGTTGTGCCACACGGGCTTAATTGCTCCATGGCATGTGGGAGATTCCTGGACCAGGGCTTGAACCTATGTCCCCTGCATTGGCAGGTGTATTCTTAACCACTGCATCACCAGGGAAGTCCTCACTGTGCTTTTAAAAGTACTGCATTCTAATAACTCTACAAAGTAAATTATAATGCATAGTGTGTCTGCCACTATCAAAATAAGGTGTACATGTTAACTTAGTGTTTCATGGATGGATATATTAATTTATGCAAGAAAATTACCTTGCAACTTTTTTTTCAAATATGAGAAACTCATAATTGTAACAGAATGTAGAGTAGGAGAAAATATTCTTAGAGGAGAAAAATTTTCCTTCAGATCAGTGAGCCAAGTGTATGTTGCGAGAAAATAACCTATATCAGACTGAGAAATTCAGACCGCATTAGGCATGAATAAGGATATTCAAGTACAAGATGTCTTCCTTAGTTTCAACCTGATTCCTGAGAAAAGACATGCACATCAAAAGCAGCCAAGTAAAACATAAGATAATAAATAATTAAGGACCACTAAGTGGAAGCCCTAGTTGTTCATGCAGAAATGTGGTGTTGGGTGAATCGTTAAGCATCCTATACAATGTCCAACAGAGACAGGTGTGTGTCACATGAGTCCAGTGTAATTCTAGAGCATTAGAAGGATGAAGTTGAAAAGTAGAGTTATCTTTAAAAATATTCTTTTGAAACATATCATTTCATTGAAGGCTTTATATATCTTACAATTTTATTTGTTAATTATACCCTGGTGAAGCTGAAAAAAGAGAGTTAGTGAGAGAGAGAGAAAGGATAGGCATCACCGTTGGGTGACAGAGGGATGGAGCCTGAGAATCTGTGCACAGGTTCACCAGAGTTTTCCAGTTTCTCTGTGTCACAGTAGTCATGATCATGGATTGAGAGTGAGTACTTGTTGGATTAGGGAGTTTAAGGCGAATAGCAGAGATCTGAGAGAATTTTGTAGGGAATGGAAGAGTGAACACCAAGGAAGAACAAATAGTGGAGAAAATGTACGTGTATGAGTTTTGAATTAAAGTTTTTTTTCTTTTCTCTCCTCCTCCTCCTCCTCATCTTCTTCCTTCTGCCTCACCTCCTCCTCTTTCTTCTTATTGTAGCAATTTTAAGCAGCTCTGATACAGAAGCACAAAAGGCAGATCCATCTAGGGTCAGGGACTTCCTTGCTGAGTGTTACATAAGGGCAAGGGGACTGAGGGGACTGGCAAAAGGTTAGCTTAAGTGGGAAGAAGTGAGGACTCGAGGAGTTTTCAGATTAGGAGAAAATAAGTTAAAGGACCCTTGAAGGACAGGACATTATAGGTGATGAGGATTAATAAAAATGGAATAACAGGGATTATCATCAGAGAGAAAGGTATTATAGGATAAGATTTCAGAGGTGGAGGGGTTCTGGATGATGGCAAATTTGGCATGACAGCTATGGGCGTGAAGAGAAGCGAAGTGGCATCCGAGACCTGTAAGAAACAGCATCGTATATGTTACTTATGTGGACTGCAAACCGTGTGCCCACATTCCCTGTGAGCTGGGAGGATGACCAAGCTGGCACAGACTGTGAATGGTGGAGGATGAGGAAGAAGAAGGACTTTTAAGTAAAAGGGGAGGAAGCAGTGATCTGCAGGCAGCAGTTAAGAGCACACTGTAGACCAGGGCAGGAGAGGGCGTCCTGTCACTGGGGGAGGGCCAGGTTTCAGCCATGACAAGGACCTGAAAGAGAACTAAGAAGACAGGGTGGATGACATAGCAGGAGAATGTGCAAACCGTGGAGACTGGTCTTTAGGGATTGCATTAGAGCAGAACGTGAGAGAGGGAATGAAAAGAGATTTCCATTCTGGCTTTCTGGCCTCCAGGTTCCAGGTAGAACTCTGATGAGAGGTGTGTCAGTTCTGGAGCAGATCCCGGTCAGAAGCCTGTAAGGATTTCAGGTAGGGAAGTCTGCTCAGGGTTCCGGAGAGAAGGCTGGTGTTACTTAACACACTTAGAGGTCTCAAGCACCACTTCCATCATGAAACGAGTAAAATGGAGTTTGATAGTCTTCCTGGAAGAACCTGATTTCTGTCTTAGAGTTATCATTTGTCAGTTTAATTGCATGCTAAAGCAAGACTTGTTCTGTCTTAGGTCACTGGGCTCCGTGGCAGCCACTGTTTGGTCCATATGTTCTCAGCTGTCCTATTATTTCAGGACCATCCAGTCCAAATTCCAGATGACAGCTCTTGTATCTCTTGGGGCAATTTCTCTGCGGTCAGAGCCTGCTCTACCCTCAAGTATGACACTCTATGCCAAAGTGCGAGCATCCTGGTTTTTCAGATGCTTGGTGGGGGTGAATCTCAGGCTCCTTTTTGCACTGACTCCCGGAGCTGCCCTGCAGGGTAGACTCCAGGTGCCCACAGCAGAAACTTCCTTATTGGCTTCCTTTCTTTCTCAGCATCACTTCTTCAAGCCCTCCCGGTATTTCTGGAATGACCTCCCAATCAAACATGCTCAGGGTGCCCTAAGATCCTTGTCACAGGTGAAGCCAACTGAGAGAGGCCCCAAGGTAAGAGGTGCTACCATCCACACATTCCAGATGGATGCTTGCTAGATCACTTAAGAACAACTTGGAAAGGAAATGGCTAGGGACAGATTGTAATCCTTAGTTACCATACTATAAAAAGGACTAGGGGACCAGGAGTGGACTTGGGTTGAAGGAGTTTCTTTGGAGAGAATTGTGAGTCAGACCCCATCATGGTGAAGGCACAGGTTGTGCTTCCTCTGGCTCACATCTAGAGACTAAGGTTCCAAAGAGATATCTAAGGAGCTCTGTATGTTTCCAGTGAAGTCTGTGGGCTTGTTAGCTGCTCTGATGGGTGAGGAGATGGGTCTGCCTTGAGAATGGACTGTACTCACCCCCAGAAGTTCTGGAAGCAAAGGCTGTTGATGTTGCATGGCTCAGAGGTTACTTGGAAGAATGAACTGTCCTGGAGCTGTGCTAAGAGACGCTGCCTGAAAGGAGAATGGTGAATACTGCAAATTTAAGGCAGCCTCAGGTAGCACAGCAGAAGAAGAGGGCAAGGAGGAGTCATAAGATAATGGCGAGAAAAAAAAGATTTCCTTGCTATAAAGGAATTGCAGGTTCCAGATGCCCAAAGATGCAGAGGGGTGGGGAAGAGGAGGAGGGAAAGGTGGGGTTCAGCAGTGGTCTTCAAAGTTCCCAAGTTAACTGGAAAGGAAGAATCAGACTTTTAAATATGGCAGGGCCGGTAGAAGCACTGCGAGATCAGATCAGTGCCACTGAGGAGGAGAGGACTTTTCTGAACTTTATTCCCTACCTAATCCCCACTAAACCCCCACAGGGGCCCAAAACAGATATGCTCCCCTCTTAACCCAACGCCCCCTGCTCCAACAGATTCACAGGTCTAGGCTAAGTAAAGAGAAGCATTTCATACGATTATGATTGACAAAGACTGGATACTTCTTTTTTTTCTTTTTACTTCTACTTTTCTTTTACTCTGCCAAGTCATACCGCAACACATAAATCCTAGTTCAGGTCCTCTTGTACATATGTGTCCAGATTTTCTCTAGGACACATTTGGAAGGGGAGTGGGTGAGTCAGCAGGTGCATGCACCTACAACTTTAGTAGCTATTGGCAAAGTGATGTTGGTAATTCTACTCTTGCCCGCAATCCAGTTCTCAAGATGCTTACAAATTAATAAGGGAAAGATGAAATTAACAGGCAATGAACAGAATAGAAAAGAGGCTCAGTCTCACAGGTAATCAGGGAAATGCAAATGAAAAACAGAATGAAGTAGCATTTCACAGCCTTGAGTTGGCAAAATCTAAGGAGCTGACAATACTGGATATTTCTATTAGAAAATGATGACTCTTCTGTGACTCAAAGTGATCAAAGAAATGTTATCGTCACGGACAGAGGAGAGATCATGGCAGGAGCCCCAGTTTCACCCAGAGATAGTCTTTGACACAGGAACAGGATGCAGAAAGAATTTGTTTGGTTGTTTTCCTGCTTTGAACCTTTAGAATTACACTTTTCAAAATAACTGGTACAGCGTTTTTTTGTTATTCATAAATTCACGTTTGTTTCTTGGTAACAAGTGAGTCAAGAGTTCCAATCCATGTTTGACTAAAACCCATGGAAATATTCTGGGAATGTGCATATAGCCAAAATTAGCAATGATTATCAATACTGAAAATTTAGGGAATGTTTAACTCTTCTGAATCCTAAATGGACTAATCTATGGGTATTTTAGCTGTCCTTTCTGGTTGCATGCTTAAATCCTGCAAATGATTATGACTCTTGATGTGTGAATCAGAAGAATTTTTTACATATTGACATATACCTGTTTTGCATGAACTGGAAACAACTACTTCCTGAACTGCCTAAACCTACAGTCCGGCTGGCTGCTCCAACCTTGGTTAAGGAGCTCAGCTCCCCATCAGGGCAGATTTCCTTCATTTCCCGCTGGCCTCTCTCCACTTTTGCCTGCCTGACAGTTGCTCTTTGTACTCCTTGTTGCCATCCATTTTTCTAAACAGGTCCTGCTCAGGAGGACTAAATTGCAGTGAACTGTCAGTGCTGATGGACTGGCTGGCTTCCAGGCCCTTCTTGTTGGTGATCTTGTTGCACCATTACATGCTGATTATGGTTTATTGATGATGCCTGAACACTGCTCAGCAGGTCGGATGTAGCATCTCTGAGCAGTGGAAGCCTCATAGCTGGTTAGTATGTTGTGCAGTGCTCCTGCGTTCTATACTCCGTGGCGCTGCATCAGTGACACGGTGCCTGGTAACCTCCTGAAGGACATGTAGCTTTTGATGGATTTACTTTCCGGTCTCTAGATGCTTCAGCCTACATCGCTGTCTAAGTAGAAACTCACAGCAACTTTGGGTGCTCACTGGTATTTCTTCTTTCTGTAATATGTGTTTTTTTCCAATCTTTCCTCATGATAAACAAGTTTTTGAACAATATTTTCATAGTTGCAAGTTGGTATATGAGTAAATTAAAAATTGGAATCCTTTAGTATTTGGTCTGTGGTAAGGATGCATATGTGTGAATTAAGCTTGGAGTTTTGTCATCTATGTTATTTGTATCTCAAAATTCTGGAAGGATTATAACCATAAATATCCCAATGATGACCAAGATACAGAAATAGTTATAAAGATTCTTTGAAATTTTTTTTCACTTATAAATAAGACTGAGGCATTGCTAATATTATCTGAAATATCAAGAGCTATTTATGTGATTCTGTTATCAAACTTTTGACAAGTGCCATTTAAGGTTTATGTAAACATTAGAAATAATTGCCAAACAAGAGGTCAACTGTAAAATAGACAAAGTAAGTCTGAAAAGAGTTTAGTTCTGGAGATGAATATTTCTGTTATTTTAAGAATTACTAAATAAACAGGTACTTGACATGGCATGCTTATCTTGTATCCTGCTAGCTAGGAACACAGTGATACCCTGTGATTGTTGAAATCATAGGTATCTTAACAAGAGCTGCTGATCTATGTGATTTGTGCAGTAAATTAGCTCCTGACCGCTAGATGGGGCTATGAAACCTCTTGCATTATTAACAGAGCTCGCAAATATTTGCTTTCCTTGAATGGAAAAAGTTTTCCTTGAAAATTTCTTGGTGTTTTTCCTTTCATGTTTAACCCTACCTCCTACCAATGATTGAAAAGTGTTCCAGATTCTCTGTAATAATGACAAAGCAACATTACGGTAATGACATGGAAGTGTAATCATTGTATTATATTCCAGGAAGGAAATGTATATATTGCCAAGGTCACCTTACAGTTAATTCAGACCCTCCACTAATAGTAATAGATTCATCATGGCAACGTACTAACAATTCTTCCTTTCTTTCTTTTTCTCTTTCTTTCTTTCTCTGTTGATTGGTCTGACACACAACTCATTAACTTCATCTATTTGGATTGTAGACCACAGACTGCTTCTAGGAAAAGTGTGATTACATTTGGAGTGGGTATATAAACCGCTACCAGTATAACAAGCACACACAATAATTTTCTTTTTATCTTCTCAGTTCCCTGTGAAGATTAATTTTGTGATAATCTGCAGGTCTTCATGACTCTGGAATAATGAGGATCAACCTTGAAAAATGATTATTGTTGCCTACGAAAAACTGAGTATCATTGTACTATTGTGCTACTTAATGTTTATCTTTACTTCAAAAGAAAGATTTATTTCACTTTAATTTAGAAGCAATCACTTCACTGTTTTGGCTTTCACCTATTATAACCAGCAAAAGAGAAGAAATTCAATTTTCCCAAATATTTTGTACTCCCTGGCAGAGAATATAAAGCATAAAGCAGCCATTCAATAATAGCTTATTATATAAATGAAAGAGTCAAGATACCATGATTATATTTTATATTATGGAATCAGTGCAATTTCTTTCTTTCTCTTATTACTGTCCAGATTTTAATGTATTGAATTATCATATAATTTCAAGTAACAACTATGTTTTAAATAATATTAGATGTGGTATTCCATATTTCAGACAGATTTGGGAAT
Organism: Hippopotamus amphibius kiboko; assembly: GCF_030028045.1. Lineage (NCBI taxonomy): Eukaryota > Metazoa > Chordata > Mammalia > Artiodactyla > Hippopotamidae > Hippopotamus > Hippopotamus amphibius. The sequence continues at coordinate 90,089,191 of NC_080188.1, forward strand.
GCTGAAATAATAACTTAAAACCCAAGGAACCACTAGGTTCCCCATCCATTCAGGTACTTAAATAAGAGATTCATAGACTTGAGACATTTTAATCAAAGGTCTTTATTTTGACTCTGAGGTCAGATAGAAATTGGTAAGTGGACAGAAGAGCTAAATGTTAGTCAAATATTTTTCATGGAGAATATTTGTGAATAAATAATAATAATCAGAAGGCTTTTTTCAACAAGTTAAATTTTTTTGGTAGAGCAGGGGCATAAAATGGAAGGATGCTTCACACAGCTCCTTGCTTTTAAATGAGGCAGTCCTGGAAAACCATAGATAAAGAATCAACCATTAATCTTTGCTGGCATGCAAGCCAACCTGATACAAATATAGGAGCTAAAATGAGTCGATTTTACTTCTGAGAGTAAATACAACCTCAATTTCCTTTCAGCCTATAAAAGGCTTCTAAGGAATGTGATGAGACCTGGGCTCACACAAAAGAAACACATTAAAATATATGTTTCATTTTCAAAATGAAACTAGCATACTCCCCTGATTTTGACAGCAAGGCAAATTCATAACAGAACATTCAGAAAATGCAAAAACTGCAAATGAGAAAATAAGAATTACCCATAATTCCATCACTCAAAGAAAGCAACTTTCAGAGATTTATTTATGTGTTTGTGTACTTGTCAGACCATACTGACTGTATTCATCTAATTTGCCTTTGCTCTTTGTTCATGTAACATATAGAGAGCTTTTTTAAAATCACTAACCTACCTTTTAAAACATGATTTTAATAGTTGCAAAGGATTGTATATAGGTATACAACAATAATTTGACCAGGTGTGCATTTTACACAATATAATTTCTTAATCTTGACTATTGTAATCAGTGCTGCAATAATTTTTTGTTTGAATTGATATATGGCAAAAGTCTGTGTCAGAATACCATTTTATAAATTAATTGTCGTATAATGGTTACATGGTAAAAGATTCATGCATGTTACACACTCAACTCTGTATTTCATTACTGTTTTTTGATATGTAAAAAAGGAAACGTCGTATAGTGCTCTGATTCTTCCATTGACACAGCATGGTGGAATCAGCAGGTGCAGGTGAAGGGTTTGTTCGTTGTGTTTTTCAAACAGTTGGCAGAAATATATAAAGATTATGTCTATACTTTCTAAGGTACTTGAACTCCTGATTGCTGAGGAGAAACTAAACATAAAATAATACGTCCAACAGAGCTACATTTGTAATCCACATCTAGGCAAGGTTTATTATAGCAGTGAGTAAAGAGAATTAATATGAAGGCACAGATGACAGTCCCAGTAGGCCTGCTGACAGTAAGCATTTTACTAATTTTCTCTATTCGGCCATAATTTCAGCCAAAATCCCATTTGTAGCAAAGCTCCCATAAACTTAGCTACTTTCTCTAGAAACACAATGAGATAATGACAAAATTTGTGTTGTGCTCACACAGTATTACCAAGCAACTGTCATTAGTGGATTTCCTTACAAAACTATTTGCTTATTTTATAAAGGAGAATTTTTAGCTATGCTTTTTTTTTTTACTTTTTGTTTTAAAATAATTTAAAACTTAGAGGAAAGTTGAAGGACAGGAAAAGGTGAATACCCATAACCCATATTCCATAGTTGATGACACTTAACCACACTTGTTTTATTGTATTCTCTAGGTACCTCTTTATACCTATATCTGCCAGGAATATCACCTAAGTGATGCCATGTTCTTCTTACTTTACTTTATCCAGTAGGCGGTTACAATATCAATATTCCCATTCCTATTCCTGGTGTTTTTAACTCTGGTCACTTGATTAAAGAGATGTCTCCTAGGTAAAGTTACTATTTTCCCTTCATAGTGAATAATTAGTTTGCATTTTGTAGGAAGACACACTGAGAGTAAGTAAATTTAGCCTTTCTCATCACACTTTTGCCCACTAGTGTTAGCATCTGTTGAGGATTTCTGCCCGAAACAGTAGTTACTATGATTTTTGCCAAATGGTAGTTTTCTAATTCCATCATTCTTTACATAAAATGCCAACTAACACTACCATTCTTTATTTTGATGCTCAAATTTCTGCAAATCTGGCCAGTGGAGCACCTTTAAGCTGGTGTCAGTGTCATTTTTGACATTTGCCTGTCATTCTTTGAGGACTCCCTTGTTTTCTAGCACATCAATATTTTCTAAGTTTATTTGTATTTTTCCTGCTCTGGTCCCTGAATAAGCTGTTGCTCTGTTGAGCCTGGTTTCCGTTAGTTCAGAATGATATTTAGAAACCAAGAAATATTAAGCTAGGTGTGCTTATTGACACTGAGTGCGCTATTTCCAGTCCTATTCAGTTGGCTAATTGAACTAGGAAAAAAAATAATGCATATATAGTATATGTGTATGTATATGTACATGTATACACTCGGACACACGTATGAGCACATTTATATCTATGTTTTTATCTCTCTCTCTCTCTTACTTTAAATTCACACCAGTGCTTAAGTTTACCACTATACCTTTAATTCCAACCTACATCCACAGTATGCATTCCAGCTTCCCTCGTGTTTGTAGTTCCCTTTTCTGACAGTGAGAAACCTGACTTCCATTTGCTTGTTTTTCAATACCTGTGAAATTAATCCATTTAAATGACCCCTTAGAGCTGCTGCCCCAACCTCCCCCAGCTGTCATTTTTCAAGGGAACCTCACTCCCGTGGCCACCTCCAACAAATACTGGAGAAGGGGAATGACAAAGAGAAGAACAGAAGTGAAAGCTCCCTAATGGCTCCTGTGCTAAATTACCCAAAGGTGGAAGAAAGAAATAAAAGCTATCTTTATATTTAATGGATAAATAATTTTTTGGGGAAAAAACCCTTACTTTCAGCGATTCTTTGAGTGGTTTTGTTTCAATCAAACTAGATATATGACATTTGAAGAAAAAAAAAGTCTCACAAACAGCAAGATTCAGTTCTTTGATTAATAACGAAGGCCAATGTCATGTGAAATGATCTGAGAATTCATGCAGTTTATCTCCCAGTCATGATTTTTCCCTTTACAATTTGATCAGAGCTGCATAAAACTGCAGGAATAGCGGGCATACCTAGGATTATCTTTAATTTATTCTGATGTGGTCAGATCTGTTTAAATGATATTCAAGCATTAATGTTAACAATTCAGAATACAGACTTTGGATTTTTTGAGCTGTATTCACTCAGGAATACGAGTTTCTTTTACAGAACATTGAAGATAGCCGGAACATTATTTGATAATCAGCTGATAGAACATAACAAAATTAAAGTGTCTTGTCTATTGCCTAATAAGTGGTATGAAATGGAATTAAAACCTAATAGCTCAAGTGCCCCACTGTTGACCATTCAGCAGAGTTGCTTACCAAATTCTTCAAGGGCACAGAGGAGTTGAAAGCAAAGAAAGAGAAACTGAAACACAAAAAGCACAGTATAATTTGAACACTGTCTTGTAAGAATACTACACACAGGACTGTGTTATGTCAAGGAAAGAAAACTATTTTGCAATCAAATTAAGTTATTGACATTATGTTAGAAGGCTACAATGAATGGGATGTAACCTTGCATACATTACCTTTTTCCAGCCTGTTTATTTACAAAGATCCAGTCACAAATGATCTTATATCATCTTGCATTGTTATCCATGTTTCCAGCAAAGAAGACTGAATGCTATGCAGTGGTATTGTCACACAGGTTTGAAATTGACAACATTTATTTGCTCAAAAATATTTATTGAATGCCTACTATGTGTTAGGCATTATTCTAATTCCTTACAATACAGTGATAGATAAGATATGCAGTGCAGTGATAACTAAGTGATAAATATTCTGTGCCCTCTCAGATTTCCATTGGGGACGAAGCAGACAATAAACATACTAAACATACACACACACACACACACACACATAAAATACTTCAGATAATGCTAAGTTTTATCAGGAAAAACAAAGCTGGATAAGGAGGTAGAGTGTCAAGATAAGTGCTAGTCTATGAGAAATACCAACCACTGCAGAATAATCACAAAACTTTTACAACCTAGAATTGAAAAAAGTCAAGACATTGTTTAGTTCAATTCCTTTTTTGCAAATGTTGATTCTGAATTTCACACAGATTGTGACTTGCATAAGATTCTGTAGTGCTTTGGGCATCTTTGCTAGGATTTGTGTTCCCTTGTCTAGGAGAATGTTAGTCACAGATACTACCTGATAATTTGCTACTTCATTATAAATTTAGACGGAGCAATAGCGCTTAATCTAGTTTCATGGGCTCAAAACTCTTCCCATGTTTTTTTAGAAAAATTTACTTCCTAAATTTCTCTCATCTTTACCAAATTAATCTTATACATAGTTTTAAAAGACAGAGGATACTATATAGCAATATAGTATCATATATTGTATTTTAATAATATTTATAATAAAAAAAAAGAAAAATATCTCTCCTAGTGTCTGATTCTGACTCCTAGAGCTAATTGCTTTCCAGTTTTCCTTATGTCTCTTCTGAAATCTACCTCCATATAGCTAAAGATTATGCTCACATTTCTATTTCTTGGTTTTCCACCTTTGCACTTACTAGTCTTGAACAGGCACAGTTCCTGGCGTGTTATAACAACAGGAATTAAAAATCTCTTCTATAGCTTCCTTAAGTTTATTTAGTAGATTTTCCTTGATCCTTGTCTTAGTCTGTTTGGGCTTCTGTAACAAAATACCAGAGACTAAGTGGCTTATAAACAATAAACAGTTATTAATGGAGTCCTAGAGGCTGGAAAGTCAAGACCAGGGCACAGCACATTCAGTGTCTGGTGAGAAACAGCTTCCTGGTATATTGATGGTCGTCTTTTCTTTGTGTCTTCATATGGCAGAAAGTGCAAGGTTCTCCTTGGGGTCTCTTTCATAAAGGCACTAACACTAATCATGAGAGCTATGCCTTCATAAGCTAGTCACCTCCCAAAATCCCCACCTCCTACTGCTATCACATTGTGCATTAGGACTTAACGTGAATTTTAGCGGAGCACAGACATTCAGTCTATGGCATTACCCCTGGACCACCCAAAATTCATGTCCTTCTAACATGCAAAATACATCCATTTTATTTCAATAGCCCCAAAGTCTTAACTCACTCCAGCTTCAATTTAAAGTTTGAAGTCCAATGTCTTATCTAAATGTCCTCTAAATCAGATATGGGTGAGATTTAAAGTATGGTTTATTCTGAGGCAAATTCCCCTCCAGCTATAAACTAGTTAAATCAAGCACATTACGTGCTTCCAAAATACAATGGTAGGACAGGCATAGGATGGACATTCCCATTCCAAATGGGTAAAACAGGAAAGAAGAAAGGAGCAACAGGTCCTGGGCAAGTCCAAAACCGAACAGCACAAATTTTGTTAAACATTAAGTTTTCGTAATAATCCTCTTTGGCCTGCTCTCCAGCCCACTGGGGCAAAGGTCCCACCTTCCGGGTACATTCAGGTGTGGGTACCACCATCTGGACTGACTGCACAGTATTCATGTTCTGACAACATTGCTAGGCAGAGATCGGGCCCCTTAAGGCTCTAGGCCACCTGCCCCTATGGCTTGACTGGACCAGCCAGCAGCAGCTCTCAGCCTGGGCCCTAACCACGCCAGCTGGAGCTCACAGCAGAGTCCCATACCTGTGGCTCTGCCAGGCATCCTTTGAGATTCAGGTGAAAGCACATTGCCACAGCTCATGTACTCCATGCATGAGCAGAGAAGGTGTTTCGTTGATGCCACCAACGTTTGCCACCTGTACCCTCCAGCTATGTGGCTGCCATGTGCTCTTGCCCAGGCCCAAGCTGCTAAAGCCACACCTCGGTCAGCTGAGGAGCGAAGGAGGTGGGGCCCTTGATACATCGCAGAGCGCCACAGTTGCTGGTGGCCCCTCCTTTGAAATAAACTCTGCATTTTCTTCAGAGGTACTCTCCCATAGTCTTGGAGAACAGCTCCTCACTGCTGTAGAAGTGGCCAGTCCATACTAGCTACACCCTTAGGATGCTGTTTTGACCACACTTTCCCGTTTTTTATTGTAAGGGTGTCCTGAGAATTTTCCAAATTTGTAAGTTCTGTTTTCTTTTCTTTTTTTTTTCTTTAGGAACTTTTATTGAGATACAGTTGACATACAATAAACTGCATATATTTAAAGTGTACAATTTGATATTTTTTCTTACTAATGAATATGGAAATCCCAATCTCCCAATTCATTCTCCTCAAACCCCTGCCCCTGCTTTCCCCACTTGGTGTCCATATGTTTGTTCTCTACATCTGTGTCTCTATTTCTGCCTTGAAAACCAGTTGATCTGTACCATTTTTCTATATTCTGCATATATGTATTAATATATGATATTTGTTTTTCTCTTTCTGACTCACTTCACTCTGTATGACAGTCTCTAGATCTATCTGTGTCTCTACAAATGTCCCAATTTCATTCCTTTTTACAGCTGAGTAATATTCTATTGTATATATGTACCACATCTTCTTCATCCATTCATCTGTTGATGGACATTTAGATTGCTTCCATGTCCTGGCTATTGTAAATAGTGCTGCAATGAACACTGGAGTGCACGTGCCTTTTTGAATGATGATGTTCTCTGGGTATATGCCCAGCAGTGGGATTGCTGGGTCATGTGGTAACTCTATTTTTTGTTTTTCAAGGAACCTCCATACTGTTCTCCATAGTGGCTGTATCAATTTACATTCCCACCAACAGTGCAAGAGCATTCCCTTTTCTCCACACCCTCTCCAGCATTTACTGTTTGTAGATTTTCTGATGATGCCCATTCTAACCGCTGTGAGGTGATACCTCATTGTAGTTTTGATTTGCATTTCCCTAATAATTAGTGATGTTGAGCAGCTTTTCATGTGCCTCTTGGCCATCTGTATGTCTTCTTTGGAGAAATGCCTATTTAGGTCTTCTGCCCATTTTTTGATTGGGTTCTTTATTTTTTTGATATTGAGGTGCATGAACTGCTTATGTATTTTGGAGATTACTCCTTTGTCTGTTGATTCATTTGCAAATATTTTCTCCCATTCTGAGGGTTGTCTTTTCATCTTGCTTATAGTTTCCTTTGCTGTGCAGAAGCTTTGAAGTTTCATTAGATCCCACTTATTTATTTTCGTTTTTATTTCCATTACTCTAGGGGGTGGGTCAAAAAAGATCTTGCTGTTATTTATGTCGAAGAGTGTTCTTCCTGTGTTTTCCTCTAGGAGTTTTATACTGTCTGGCCTTACATTTAGGTCTCTAATCCATTTTGTATTTATTTTTGTGTATGGTGTTAGGGTGTGTTCTAATTTCATTCTTTTACATGTGGCTGTCCCGTTTTCCAAGAACTACTTATTGAAGAGGCTGCCTTTTCTCCTTTGTATATCCTTGCCTCCTTTGTCGTAGATTAGTTGACCATAGGGCTTTCTATCCTGTTCCATTGGTTTATATTTCTGTTTTTTTGCCAGTACTATAATGTATTGATTACTGTAGCTTTGTAGTACAGTCTGAAGTTGGGGAGTCTCCCCCAGCTCCATTTTTTTTCTCTCAAGATTGCTTTGGCTATTCGGGGTCTTTTGTGTCTCCATACAAATTTTAGGATTTTTTTGTTCTAGTTCTGTAAAAAATGCCATTGGTAATTTGATAGGGATTGCATTGAATCTGTAGAGTGCTTTGGGTAGTATAGTCATTTTCACAGTGTTGATTCTTCTGATCCAAGAACATGGTGTATCTCTCCATCTGTTTGTGCCATCTGTGATTTCTTTCATTAGGGCCTTATAGTTTTCTGAGTACAGGTCTTTTACCTCCTTAGTTAGGTTTATTCCTAGGTATTTTACTCTGTTTGTTGCAATGGTGAATGGGATTGTTTCCTTAATTTCTCTTTCTGATATTTTGTTGTTAGTGTATACAAATGCAAGAGATTTCTATGTGTTACTTTTGTATCCTGCAACTTTTCCAAATTCATTGATTAGCTCAAGTAGTTTTCTGGTGGCATCTGTAGGATTTTCTACATATAGTATCATGTCATCTGCAAAAGTGACAGTTTTACTTCCTCTTTTCCAATCTGGATTACTTTTATTTCTTTTACTTCTCTGATTGCTGTGGCAAGGACTTCCAAAACTATGTTGAATAGTAGCGGTGAGAGTGGACATCCTTGTCTTGTTCCTGCTCTTAGAGGGAATGCTTTCTGTTTTCCTCCATTAAGAATGATGTTTGCTGTGGGTTTGTCTTATATGGCCCCTATTATGTTGAAGTAGGTTCCCCCTATGCCCATCTTCTGGAGAGTTTTTAATCACAAATGGGTGTTGAATTTTGTCAAAAGCTTTTTCTGCATCTATTGAGATGATCATGTGGTTTTTGTCCTTCAATTTGTTAATATGGTGTATTACATTGATTGAGTTGTGTATATTGACGAATCCCTGCATTCTAGGGATAAATCCCACTTGAACATGGTATATGATCCTTTTAATGTGTTGTTGGATTCTGTTTGCTAGTATTTTGTTGAGGATTTTTGCATCTAAATTCATTAGTGATATTGGTCTGTAATTTTCTTTTCTTATAGTATCTTTGTCTGGTTTTGGTGTCAGGGTGGTGGTGGCCTCATGGAATGAGTTTGGAAGTGTTCCTTCCTCTGCAATTTTTTGGAAGAGTTTGAGAAGGATTAGTGTTAGCTCTTCTCTAAATGTTTGATAAAATTCACCTGTGAAGCCATCTGGTCCTGGACTTTTGTTTGTTAGAAGATGTTATTTTTTTAATATTTTTTTTCCTTTAAGAACTTTTATTGAGATACAATTGACATACAATAACTGCATATATTTAAAGTGTACAATTTGATATTTTTTCTTATTAGTAATGTCTATATGGCAATCCTAATCTCTCAATGTTGGAAGATTTTTAATCACAGTTTCAATTTCATTACTTGTTATTGGTTTTTTTCATATTTTCTATTTCTTCCTGATTCAGTCTTATAAGGTTATACCTTTCTAAGAATCTGTCCATTTCATCCGGGTTGTCCATTTTATTGGCATATAGTTGCCTGTAGTAGTCTCTTACGGTGCTTTTTATTTCTGTGGTGTTTGTTGTAACTTCTCCTGTTTCATTTCTAATTGTATTGATTTGAGTCCTCTCCCTCTTTTTCTTGATGATTCTTGCTAGAGGTTTATCAATTTTATTTATCTTCTCAAAGAATCAGATTTTAGTTCTATTGATTTTTGCTATTTTTTTTTTTGTTTCTATTTCATTTATTTCTGGTCTGATCTTTATAATTTCTCTCTGGCTACTATCTTTGGGTTTTGTTTGCTCTTCTTTCCCTAGTTTCTTTAGGTGTAAGGTTAGATTGTTTATTTGGGATTTTTCTTGTTTCTTGATGTAGGAGTGTATTGCTATAAACGTCCCTCTTAGAACTGCTTTTGCTGCATACCATAGATTTTGGATCATTGTGTTTTCATTGTCATTTGTCTCTAGGTATTTTTTGATTTCCTCTTTGGTTTCTTCAGTGATCTGTTGGTTATTTAGTAGCATAGTGTTTAGCCTCCATGTGTTTGTTTTTTTTACAATTTTTTTCCAGTAATTGATTTCTAATCTCATAGCATTGTGGTCGGAAAAGACACTTGATAGGATTTCAGTTTTCTTAAATTTACCAGTGCTTGATTTGTGACCCAATATGTGATCTATCTTGGAGAATATTCCATGTGCACTTGAGAAGAATGTGTAATCTGCTGTTTTTCAATGGAATGTCCTATAGATATCTATTAAACTAGCTGATTTATTGTGTCATTTAAAGCTTGTGTTTCCTTATTAATTTTCTGTCTGGATGATCTGTCCATTGGTGTAAGTGGGATGTTAAAGTCCCCCACTATAACTGTGTTACTGTCGATTTCCTCTTTCATAGTTGTTAGCATTTGCCTTATGTATTGAGGTGCTCCTATATTGGGTGCATATATGTTCATAATTGCTATCTCCTCTTCTTGGATGGATCCCTTGATCATTATATAGTGTTTTTTCTTGTCTCTTGTACTATTTTTTGTTTTAAAGTCTATTTTATCTGATATGAGTATTGCTACTCCAGCTTTCTTTTGATATCCATTTGCATGGAATATCTTTTTCCATCCCCTCACTTTCAGTTTGTATGTGTCCCTAGGTCTGAAATGGGTCTTTTGTAGACAGCATATATGTGGGTCTTGTTTTTGTATCCATTCAGCCAGTCTGTGTCTTTCATTGGAGCATTTAGTCCATTTACATTCAAGGTAATTATCGATATGTATGTTCCTATTACCATTTCCTTAATTGTCTTGTTTTTGTTTTTGTAGATCCTTTTCTTCTCTTATGTTTCCCACTTAGAGAAGTTCCTTTAGCATTTGTTGTAGGGCTGGTTTGGTGCTGCTGAATTCTCTTAGCTGTTGCTTGTCTGTAAAGCTTTTGATTTCTCTGTCGAATCTGAATGAGATCCTTGCTGGGTAGAGGATTCTTGGTTGTAGGTGCTTCCCTTTCATCACTTTAAATATATCATGCCACTCCCTTCTGGCTTGCAGAGTTTCTGCTGAGAAATCAGCTGTTAACCTGATGGGAGTTCCCTTGTATGTTATTTGTTGTTTTTCCCTTGCTGCTTTTCATAATTTTTTTTGTCCTTAATTTTTGTCAAATTTGACTACTATGTGTCTTGGCATGTTTGTCCTTGGGTTTCTCCTGCCTGGAACTCTCTGTGCTTCCTGCACTTGGGTAGCTATTTCCTTTCCCATGTTAGGGAAGTTTTCAACTATAATCTCTTCGAATATTTTCTCAGGTCCTTTCTCTCTCTCTTCTCCTTCTGGGACCCCTATAATGTGAATATTAATGTGTTTAATGTTGTCCCAGAGGTATCTTAGGCTGTCTTCATTTCTTTTCATTCTTTTTTCTTTATTCTTTTCTGCATCAGTGATTTTCACCATTCTGTCTTCCAGGTCACGTATTTGCCCTTCTGCCTCAGTTAATGTGCTACTGGTTTCTTCTAGTGTATTTTTCATTTCAGTTATTGTGTTGTATATCTCTGTTTGTTTGTTCTTTAATTCTTCTAGGTCTTTGTTAAACTTTTCTTGCATTTTTTCCATCTTTGAATTCAGTCTTTTTCAAAGTCCTGGATCATCTTCACCATCATTATTCTGAATTCTTTTTCTGGAAGAGTGCCTATCTCCACTTCATTGAGTTGTTTTTCTGGGGTTTTATCCTGTCCCTTCATCTGGTACAAAGTCCTCTGCCTTTTCATTTTCTCTATCTTTCTATGGCTGTGCTTTTCACTTCCACAGAAAAAAATACTGCTGATACTGCTTGACTCTGCTGTCTGCCCTCTTGTGGAGGAGCTATCTAAGAGGCTTGTGCATGCTTGCTGATGGGAGGGACTGATGGAAGGTAGGGCTGGGTGGGCAGAGCTCAGTAAATCTTTAATCTGCTCTGGTGAGTGAAGCTCAGTAAGACTTTAATCTGCTTGTCTGCCAATGGGTGGGGCTGCGTTCCCACCATGTTGTTTGTTCGGCCCGAGGCTACCCAGCACTAGAGCCAACAGGCTCTTTGGTGGGGCTAATGGCAGACTCCACAGAGGCTCATGCCAATAAGCCCTTCCCAGAACCCCTGCCTCCAGTGTCCCTGTCCCCTGGTGAGCCACAGCTGGCCCCCACCTCTTCAGACAACCCTCCAACACCAGCAGGTAAGTCTGGTTAAGTCTCCTATGGGGTCACTCCTCCTTCTCCCTGGGTCCTGGTGCACACACTGTTTTTTGTGTGCCCTCCAAGAGTGGAGTCTCTGTTTCCCCCAGTGCTGTCAACGTCCTGCAATCAAATCTTGCTGGCTTTCAAAGTCTGCTTCTCTGGGGATTCCTCCTCCCATTGCCAGACCCCAAGGTTCAGAAGCCTGATGTGGGGCTCAGAACCCTCACTTTAGTGGGATGACTTCTGTGTTATACCTGTTCTCCAGTTTGTTAGTTGCCCACCCAGCAGTTATGGGATTTGATTTTATCACAATTGCTCCCCTCCTACCATCTCATTGCAGCTTCTCCTCTGTCTCTGGATGTGGGATGTCTTTCTTGGTGAGTTCCAGTGTCTTTCTGTCGATGATTTTTCAGCAGTTAGTTATAATTCTGGTGCTCTTGCAAGAGGGAGTTAGTACACATCCTTCTACTCTGCCATCTTGAACCGTGTCCTGCTGTTTCCTTTTTGATTAGCCATCTGACTTTAAGTCATTTCTCTCATCTCACATTTCACTGTAAGCAGATAAGAGGAGCCAGGCCTCTCCTTCAGCACTTCGTTTAGACATAGCTTCAGCTAAATATCCTCTTTCATCACTTTCAATTTCTGTCTTCCACAAAACACTAGGACACAAACGCAACCCAGCCGAGTTCTTTTCCACTTTATAACAAGGTTCATCTTTCCTCCAGGGTCCAATAACATGTTCCCATTTCCATCTGAGACCTTACTAGAATGGACTTTGCCAACACTCTGTTCAGGATGTGTTCTCTAAGAAGACTGAGGCTTTCTCTATAGCTCTCCTCTTTACTTTCTGAGCACTCACCTTAAGTGTCTGTTCATGGCAATCTAGGCTTTCTCTAGCCTTTGGTAGATTTAGTGTCTGGTGAGAGCCCACCTCCTGGTTCATAAATGACCATCCTTTCTCTGTGTCTTCACATGGTGGGCTGTGGGAGGGATCTCTCTTTGGTCTCTTGTATAAGGGCACTAATCTCTGCAATCTGTCTAGGGATGTGCTATTACTTTCCATTTACTGTTTTCCCAGGTAGGCAGTTCTAAGTTCTTCCACTCTGGCCTCTTCCACTATCATAGCCCTCACTCCACAGGTCAGAGAGCCAACGTGGGGATTAATACAAGGTCTTCTGAATCTATAAACTGTCTGAAGTCTGGCAGTTGACTGATTGGCCCTGACTACTCTGTTTGTTTGTTTGTTTTTAAGGCAAGTTAGACTTTTGTTCAACTTGGCCTAGAACTCTTCTACTTATACAGATCAAGTAAGAATTTAGTAGGCTTCCAACACATTTCACTCCTAGAAACTCCAAGATTAGCTATTCAATGCTGTAGGTCTGTGACAGTCAGACTATTCTGACTGCTTCTTTGGCTCTGATGCCCATCATAGTAACCAAGCCACCTTGCCTTTGGCAGTTGTATCTTCACTTGGCCCCTGTCACCCCAGTATCCAATTACTCCCATTGTATTTAGGCTTTCCAGTTGAGTGGCGATAGCTCCCACTATAAGGTCTGAACTGCAGGGGAGAGCAATCACAGAGCTCTTAAAGGATACTGGGGTTTCTCACAAATTTATCTGTCAAAGTAATGGTGAAAGGTATCCTCTGGACCCTCCCAGTATGGGTGAGTAAGTCTTAAGTGTGAAATCCACTCTACCCTTCCAGTCTTCCTAAGCCTCTGAATCCCTTCCTCTATGTTAAACCAAGGGGAGATTGGGCATTTCCAGTTTTCCCAAGGTAGGCTTTCTTGTCCATGTCTCAACCAACCAAACAAACAACCAAAATGTTAGAGCCCTTTCTAACTCCATGAGCTGCAACATGAAATCCAAAATCTCTGCTTAAGGAGCCCATGGCAATAAATTTGGCCTGATCCAATTTTATGTTCCTAGAGGAAATTTAGGATGATTACTATTTAATCAACTTCAGGTTAAAAAAATCAACTACATTCAGAATGGATGAATAGATAAGAAGATATGGTATATATGTAATGGAACATTACTCAGCCATAAAAAAAGATGAAATCTTACCATTTTGTGACAACATGGATGGACCTTAAGGGTATTATGCTAAGTGAAATAAGTCAAAGAAAGATAAATACTGTATGATTTTACTCATATGTGGAATATGAACAAACAAACAAACAAAACCAAATTAATGAACAAACCAAACCAAACAAGAACAAACCATAGATACAGAGAGCAGAGTAGTGGTTACAGAGACGAAAGGACAGGGAGTTGGTGGGGGGAGATGGCAAAATGGGTAAAGGGGATCAACTGTATGGTGATGGGTGAAAGCTAAATTTTTGGTGGTGAGCATGCTGTTGTGCACACAGAAGTAGAAATATAACATTGTACATGTAAACTTATATAATGTTATAAACCAATGTTACTTCAATAAAAAATAAATCTTAAAAAAAAATCCTAAAGTAAAAATCTGTGGTCAATAGTTAATAGACCTATTCTAAATAATAGTGGAACATTTAAATTTCACTTAATGTTGAGGCAAGCCTGCTGTCCTCCTACTGCTAGGTTTGTTGTCTGCTGGCAGGTTGTGTAGTTTCAGAACCCTGCAGGGAGGCTTCTGTGGATTCTTTGACCTCTTCCCCTGGCCCCTGGACTTCTAAGCTTTTTCTCTCTCATTTGCTAGTAACCCTTGATCTTAGGGTGGGAATGATGGTAGAAGAGAGGATTAATAATAAATAAAATAATAATAATACTATAATAATTAATAATAATCAAACATTAACTATTAATAATTACTTATACTATAACAAGGCAATAGTTGCACTCTGAGTTTGGCATAGACTGACCTGTTCTCTTGTGAGGTCATTGAAAGGACTCTTTTGATGTCTGTTCTGATCAAATTCTCCCACCTGCAGAACAGTTCCTGGAAAACTAACAAGTCTCCTCCTTCTCAGGGAACCTCAGCTTTCCAGTGATCCAGTCGACGGGACCTAGGCCATCTATCCCTGTGCATTGTCCATGGCTGGTCTGCAATAAACAGCCATGCATCATGTTGTCCTGACAAACTCTGGGAGAGCAGTCCCCTGGCTCAGCAGCTTCTCTTACACAAAGGTTGAAGCTGTTTTCTCTAAGCTGGAGGTAAGAGGCAACCCCACTGCTCTCTCACGGTGAAGAGATGGGACTCACAGCCTGTCATTAGACCTCTCAAGAATCCTCACCTCTCTTTTCACTTTGTCATATTTCCTTACCTCTCCAACTTCACTTACAGGCTGCAGTGAGATGTTCAACTGAGTATTGAAAACATACTTTTGACAACATTTTGGAATACGTGGCATATTATTTTGGGGTCCAAGCCCAAATTAAGAATTAAAAATTACATTTTAAATGTTTGATTACAAATATTTTCTACCAATTTCCTATTAAAGATAAGAATATAGCTCTTTCCCTCATCTCTTTTCTTCACATAGTTCCTTTGCCTCCATCCTCCCAAGAAAAGTCGTATCACTTTTTGGGTTGAATCAGTATTTACTATGTACATTATTGTGATTATAAATATTTAAAGCCAAGTCATAACTTTTGTAGCTTTTTTTCTTTCCATAGTTTTTCTCTGATTGACTTTTCTTTTTAAAATTGTTTATGTCTATATGACTAATTAATTCCCAAGAAGTCCAACTAAGCCACAAATATTGCTTTAATAAGTTCAAAATCAGGAAAATATCCATTTTCTTTTGGATATCCTTGTCTTCACGCACCAGTCTGGACTGTGCTCTCTCTCTTCAGCTTGCTCCAGAGCTGTGGCCTGGGATCTCCCTTGATCACTTTTCTTGGGGGTCTCAACTTTCTTCTGCATATCTTGGAGATTGACTGTACTTTTCCTTGGTTTATCCACTGATTTTGTGAGAGTGAAAGAGAAGTTTATGTGTGAGAAGTTGTGATCTGAAATGCCATTATTCAACCTTCACGTTTGATTGATAGTAGAACTGTAAAGGCTTTGCTTCACTGTCTTCTGGTTGCTGTGTGCTGTGATGCATTTGATGACTTTCTAACTCTTGATCCTTTGTGTATTCCTACTTCTTTTCCCACTGATCATGATGGTTACTGAGTGGCCCTGCCTTTCCATTCTATCAGCTCATGTCTTCAGTTCTGGGAAATTATCACTTCTTGGATAATCCCCCCTCCCATTTCCTCTTCGCTGTTCCAAATTTCTCTTTCCTTTTCTGGAACACCTAATTTATTATTTGAATATCCTTAACAGGTCCTTTATTTATTTATTTTAACAATCTTTTCTTTCTAATTTCCCACCTCTTTGTCTTTTTTATTTCTTATATCTGGGAAATTTCCTCAACTTTTAAATTCCATAACTTCTATTGAATTCATATTTATTTTATGAGGCTAGTATATTCCAAGAATTACCTTTTGGTTTTTGAATATTCTCATTTAAAACAAACAAAACAGCAACCAATGTCTTTATCTTATATGTCACATCTTCTCTTATTTGAAGATCTTAGTCATCTTTCTATCACTTCCTAGATTGTTTCTATGTCCTCTGAGTTTCTTTATTTCATTTTGCTCTCTTTTCAGAATGACAAACCTTTTTTCCCCAAATATGTATGATTCTCTTTTCTGATTATCCTTAAGCTTGAAGCACTAAAATGCTTTTTGGAAATTCAGTTCATGCAGGTGATTTGTGATTTGTAGTCCTATGGACCTGATTATAGTGTTAGCAGTAGAGAATCTGACACTTTGATGGGGTAATCCCAAATGTGAACATCTGTGCATCATTTCTTTGAGGCAAGTCAGTTTTCCTAGAGAGGATTCTCTCAGTTTCCTGCCTGTGCAGTTGTAAATGAAGCTCCCAGTGTCTTTGGAATCAACTTACTAAGATAGACTATGGTTTTCAATGTTCAGGAGGTCAATTTCCACTTAATCCCATATTTTTGAGTGCAGCATTCCACCTAACTCCATCCCTTTTAGCTTGTCTTTAGAGTCAGTTCTGTCTACTTCAAGTTCTCTAAAGAGTAAAGCTCTAATCTTCTGTTAAGGGTGGTGAGAAATGAGAACTGGCTGGTTGCATTGGATGGATGGTTTCTTTGGCATCTAACCACTACCTAGAAAGACTTCAGTCCTCCAGCTCTTTCTTAGTAACATCTCAAAGACTATGTTCAGAGATATTTAGGGGTCAGCTTTCCTTAGTCAACTATGTCCTTCATCACCCTTACATCCACTTTTGAGCTTTCAAGTTTTCCATATCTTTTCCACTATGATATCTTAGACACTCATCTTTGTTTTTGCAAATTTATATTTCTTTTATTCCTTTACAGTATTATCAGTGCAGTTTTGAGATGGAACAGAAATAAACACATTATTTAACCTATGATGTTAAATGGAAGCCTCAAGTCTTCTCATTTATATTCATTGCACTTTTGAAAAGGGTCAATATCAAATAAATTGGCATAATTTAATTTTTTAAACATAAAACATGTTATCTGTAAGCAAAAAGTAAAAATAATATTTATGTAGAATTATTATACATGATTGGGAGAGGCATATTATATAAAATTAAAATGCAACACTTATTTAGCTGCATCCTTGTTCTAACAGTTAAATCAATATCTTCAGATGAACACACTGTATTGGAATACATGCAATATGTGATGCAAAGTCCATTTTTGAATTGTTAATGACTACAGTTTGTATTGACATGGATATTTCAGAAATTAATTCATAAAAGATCTATTGAGGATAAGATAGGTACAGAAATTCATATAAAATGATTTTAAGTGAGTATTCCATCGTGAATTTGTCATGTATCAGCAAAACAAATCCTGTTATTCAATATTCCTTATTGTTATGGTATGTAGAAATTGTTACTCAATAATAATAATATTAAATTCTAAAAGTATTTCCATGAAAAGGTGAAAAAAAGATAGTTTATTTGGCTTCAGATCTACACTCAAGCTCTGATCTGCTAACGCTTCTTGGTTTAGTTCTCTTTTTTTAATTTGATTCTTGTAAGGATTTATGATCTATTTATTATCTATTATCAAAAATTCTACTTCTGCTTCTTCAAGCCCCACATCTTCAACAGCTTGACCTTGCAATGCAGACCTTGGCTCTAAGTGGTCTTAGAACAGCTGAGTTCAAGCAGTACAGCCCTGAATATCACCTCTACTTTCTTGGAGATACACTATATAGTTCATCACTCAGGCTTCTTCTTTCTTTTTGCTTTGATGGAGTACTGTTTAGTAAAAGATTGGGTCCAGGTGTTTTGTAAATTAATAAATGTTTATAACTTCTTGCTGCAAGACTATTATTATGAACTAATCAGACCTCTTCCTGCAGTAAAGAGTAAAGAGTTCTTTATAAATCAAGCTTCTGGCTTCCTAAGTTAGGTAGTTAATCATAGATGAGTTAAATTGATAAGTTTTTCATTCCTTAATATGACATATGATTTTAATAAAACATAATTCTGGAAAATGGGGAAAAGAACAGAAAACTGAGTGGTGAATATGATGATATAGTACTATAGAAATCTAAGCACCAAAAGAACATAAGAAAAAGAAAAGAAAATTCACAATATAAGAAAGGGAGAAAGCTAAAGTTTTTTGAAAGTGCTTAATCATCATATTGATAACAAATATTTATGAGGTGCCCAACTAAGATGCAATAAAAGTGAAGGGAGATTTAAAGATACCTGTGGTGACACATTCCATTATGATTATTTCTCCATCAATAATTAAAAAAATTAGGCTATACTGAGAATAGTCAATTTAGCATCCAACAAAGTTCCATTATTACTGAGTATTCTGTAGCTTTGTGTAAATCTGATCTTCTAAATAGCCTAAAACCTTTTTGATGTCATATAATACTGTTTGCAAGACTAAGGGTAAAAAGAATACAATTGGTCGAAATGGAAAAGCCTGTTAGAAATCTAATATTTTTAGAGGAAAACAACTACCACTTAGCATGATCAAGGAATTCATTTATAATAGTTATTTGTCAAAGACAAACAGGAAACCACTATGAAATACTCAGCTTCTATAAGATATATATTTCAATCATGTATAGATTGTATTTGACCTTGTTGAGTTCTTTGCCCTTTGGAATCAAAGGGCTCTATTAAGTAACACAAGGCCCTTCTTGTATGGGCTATTACCTCTAATTTAGGTTATAAATTTCTGCAGATGACAGTTCAAAGTCAAGACAGTTAACACCATAAACGTTTTTACTATCAATGTGTGAATGATTTTAAATATTGCAGATGATTTGTATGATTTAATTTAAAAGCACTGTATAGCTGCTGTGTTTAGTAGAAATTTAAAATATTTTTATTACACGAATGGGAGTTCAATAGGAGTTTTTGTGTTCTTAAATAGTTTGATAACCATGTAAGTAATTATTTTCTTATTTTTACAAAGAGAAAAAAGCACAGGTGGCAAAATCATACTGAAATTTCCCATAATCATAATAAACTTTCTACATACTGTAGAATATATATTACCCAAAGCTGTCCAGACCAATGTAAATCTGATAAACTGATAATATTTTTAAAGTGATAAAAAATTGAAACTGACTTATGCAGAGCCAGCAGATGAGAGCTGAGAAAAGTGTTCATGTGTGTTCTAATAGTCTATAAATTGAATTTTCTTCTCTCATTTCCTCTTTTTTTAAATGTCAAAGGCTTCAAACTACTAAGGAGCATTATAATACTCAGTTTATGATATAATCTTATCATTATAATTGCAAATACTATTTTATTTTTATTTTCCCCTTAATTATCTGCTCTCACTTCTTTTCTCCATTTCCCTATAGATTCTCACATTTATGATTACCTCAGTGTGTGTGTGTGTGTGTGTATGCATGTGTGTGATCTTATATCAGTAATGTTTGTGTTGTTTCATTGTACTTTAATTTGCACAAATGATATTGTGACATTATACTTTAATTTGCACATGGTTTTCATTCTGGTTTGGGTTTTTTGCTTGTCTCTTTGTTTACTGCCAGATTACTTTTATTTACTTATTACTCTTTAATATTTTAATAATAATTATACTCATTATTGTTTTACCATAAATATGTAAAATAGGCCTTTAATTGATTTCATGTATTTCATTTTACCTTACTGTGACATAAATGCTGTTAGTTAACATAATAATAATTGTAGTGAACAATGGCATAAATAATATGTGTGAGGCAAATGCAGAAATATTTTAAAAAACTTTTTTGTTTTAAAGCTAATTTTTAGAACTAATTTTTATAAATCAGATGTACTCATTAAAAATAAGTTTTCACTTGTTAAAAATTCAAAATCTGAAGGCACTCTGTTATCTCCATTATGAGCATAAAATCGTAATGAATAGAACTGCAAAAAGCCTAATATTCCTATTTCTGTAGGAATTGAGACTTCCATCTTCTGATTCAGACATTGCCAAATTCTTTTTTTTTTTTTTTATTTTAGAACCCAATAATTCTGTTTTATGATGAAAATATTGTCTAAATCGGGAAGGTTTAGGATTGGCAGGATTATAAAAAATGAGATTGTAAGGGAAGGTGAGGGTCAAAATGGTGCTTGATCTTTTTTTTTTTTTGCGTTTTTTTTTTTTTGAGAGGTACCCCAGGTTCAATCATCCGTTTTTATACACATATCCCCGTATTCCCTTCCTTCCTTGACTCCCCCCACCTCGAGTCCCCCCCACCCTCCCCGCCCCAGTCCTCTAAGGCATCTTCCATCCTCGAGTTGGACTCCCTTTGTTATACAACTTCCCACCGACTATCTATTTTACAGTTGGTAGTATATATATGTCTGTGCTACTCTCTTGCTTCATCTCAGTTTCCGCTTCACCCCCCACCCCCTCCCAAACCTCGAGTTCTCCAGTCCATTCTCTGTATCTGCATCCTTGTTCTTGTCACTGAGTTCATCAGTACCATTCTTAGATTCCGTATATGTGAGTTAGCATACAATATTTGTCCTTCTCTTTCTGACTTACTTCACTCTGTATGACCGATTGTAGTTCTATCCACCTCATTACATATAGCTCCATCTCATCCCTTTTTATAGCTGAGGTACCCATTGTATATATATGCCACATCTTCTGTATCCATTCATTTGTTGATGGGCATTTAGGTTGCTTCCATGTCCTGGCTATTGTAAATAGTGCTGCAATAAACATGATGGTACAAGTTTCTTTTGGGATTATGGTTTTCTTTGGGTATATGCCCAGTAGTGGGATTACTGGATCATATGGTAGTTCTATTTGTAGTTTTTGAAGGAACCTCCAAATTGTTTTCCATAGTGGCTGTACCAACTTACAGTCCCACCAACAGTGCAGGAGAGTTCCCTTTTCTCCACACCCTCTCCAACATTTGTGGTTTCCAGATTTTGTGATGATGGCCATTCTGACTGGTGTGAGGTGATACCTCATTGTGGCTTTGACTTGCATTTCTCTGATGATTAGTGATGTTGAGCATCTTTTCATGTGTGTGTTGGCCATCTGTATGTCTTCTTTGGAGAAATGTCTATTTAGGTCTTCTGCCCATTTGTGGATTGGGTTATTTGCTTTTTGGGTATTAAGCTTCATGAGCTGCTTGTATATTTTGGAGGTTAATCCTTTGTCTGTTGTTTCATAGGCAATTATTTTTTCCCATTCTGAGGGTTGCCTTTTAGTCTTGTTTATGGTTTCTTTGCCAAATTCTTTACATTTCTTTTTTTCATTTTCAAAGTCTTAAAGTACATTCTTTTCTCTTGCTAAAATTCTGTATTCACCAAACATGCTTTCAAATTACTTTCCCTATTTTTGTTGCTCTCTTCTTTGTTTTCTCTTTTTTCCCTCTCTTTCTTCTCTTTGTGTGTACATCTCTTTGTGTGATTTTGTCTGTTTAGTTTTGCTTTTACCACTTGGGGTTTTGTTTGTTCCCTTTCTTTCTTTTCTTTCCTTCTTCCTTTCTTTCTTTCTTTCTTTCTTTCTTTCCTTCCTTCTTTCTTTCTTTCTTTCTTTCTTTCTTTCTTTCTTTCTTTCTTTCTTTCTTTCTTTCTTTCTTTCTTCTTGCTCTTCTTCTTCTTCCTTTTCCTCCATGCTGTGCAGCTTCCAGGGACTAGGTGCCCCAGCCAGGGGTCGGACCTGGACCTCTGAGGCAGGAGAGCTGAGTGCAGGACGTTGGACCATCAGAGAACTCCTGACCCCATGGATATTAATCAGTGAGAGCTCTCCCAGAGGTCTCCATCTCAACACTAAGATCCGGCTCCACCCAACAGCCAGCAAGCTCCAGTGTTGGATGCCTCATGCCAAACAACTAGCAAGACAGGAACACAACCCCACCCATTAGCAGACAGACTGCCTATAGTCATACATACTAAGCCCACAGACACACCAAAACACACCACTGGATGTGGCCCTGCACATCAGAAGGACAAGATCCAGCTCTAGACACAAGAACACAGGTACCAGTCCCCTCATCAGGAATCCTACATGAGTCACTGGACCAACCTCTCCACTGGGGACAGAAAACAGAATTAAGAAGAACTATGACCCTGAAGCCT
Organism: Hippopotamus amphibius kiboko; assembly: GCF_030028045.1. Lineage (NCBI taxonomy): Eukaryota > Metazoa > Chordata > Mammalia > Artiodactyla > Hippopotamidae > Hippopotamus > Hippopotamus amphibius. The sequence continues at coordinate 90,111,420 of NC_080188.1, forward strand.
GAGGAAAGGAGACCCCAAACACAGATTACTTTTAAAGTAGTCCATGAAAGTCCCCATCCTTTTTAGTCTGGTAAGTTTGATATTATATGCAATCCTAAATTCTGCAGAGTTCACTCATGTAGAGATAAGGCTTTCTTGTATTAATTTGCATTCTTTGGTTACGAGGTGTTTATTCCTTATCGATTTCAGATATAGCAAATAGCTATTCCTAGTCTGTCATGTATCTATTATGTGTATAGTTGATTAGAAATCCTTTTCATTTTGATATAGTTACAAACAAAACTATTTGCATTTTGTTTTGTGTTCATGAAATCCTTATCTACCCCTAAGTCACAAAGATACAAAATTCTCCTATATTTTCCTTTTTGGTTTTATAATTTTACCTTTTATGTATACATCTGGAGTTCACATGCTTATTATGTGAGGAATCCAACTTTACTTTTTCAATATTAGTAAGATTTTGCAACTTTACTTACTAAATAGCTCATCTTTCCCTGCTGAGGTGTGTGCCATTGTAAGAATCTATCAAGTTAGCTGACAAACAGGGCTTTATCTCAGAATTGAATTTGATTTTTTTTTGCTTAGTATCATAGTGTATTTATTATAGTAATCATCAGTATATTTTTAATATCTGATAGTGTTAATTTATATCTGAATTCATTTTTTAAAGATAACTATTTGTTGAGATTTATTCTAATTTATAAATTTGAGTGAATTTGTTTTCTGTTTTAGTTACCAACAGACTTTATTTAAAGTTATTTTTAGTTACCTAACAGATTTTTTCTAGTTATAAGTATTTTATTTTTTTATTTTTATTTGTCTTCAAAAATAAAATTTTTTATTAGTTATCTGCTTAATACATATTAGCGTATATATGTCAACCCCAATCTCCCACTTCATCCCTATCCCCCACTTTCTCCCCTTGGTGTCTATATCTTTGTTCTCTACATCTGTGTCTCTATTTCTGCCTTGCAAACTGGCTCATCTATACTGTTTTCCTAGATTCCACATATATGTGTTAATATACGATATTTGTTTTCCTCTTTTTGAGTTACTTCACTGTGTAGTTGTAAGTATTTTAGAATTTTGTTTGATACCATTCTAAATTCATGGGTCACTTACTATTATATTTTAGGCTTGGTACATAGAATTTTATTTTGGTTTTTGATTTTACTTCCTATTTGTTAACCTATGTTACTATTACATTATGGTTAAAGAATACATAATGTTCCTTTAGGAACAAAAGGCATCCTTTGTAAACCACTTTTAGTTGCTTTTTAAATAGAAGTTGTTTGTACCAAATACTCAGTATATTTTTGCTTCCAAGCTGCCGAGTTTGTATCAACTGTGGCTTTCAAATATTGTGTATCTTTGCTTATTCTTTGTATGCCTCAGATATAATTTCCTGAGCATAGTGTTAAAATCATCTATTAAATTTGTTGATTCAGTTTTCTTTTCCATAGTTCTAAAGTCTTTTATATATATATTTATATATGTTTTAAATCCATATTGTTAGCTGTATGCATGTTCATAAACATAATATTTTCTGGATCTAGTGTAGCTTTTTATCACAATATAATGCCTTTATTTTGTCTCTTATGGTATTTTTCATTAAGATGGGATTTTCTTGTTTCTAAAATTGCAACAGGTTTTCTTTTGTTTAATTTTTTGCCATTAGATCCTTCTTCATCCCTTTATTTTTAACCTTCTTGCATTACTGAGTTTATTTTTATAAATTCAACTTTAGAGTCTTTGTGCTTTGGACTGGAGCATTTAATTCATTTATATTTTCCATAATTACAATTAAGTTAGAACTATTCTTTGCCACCTTATTCATATTTCATCTTTACACTTATTTGTTCGTCCCAGCTTCCTCTTACTTCAAAAGTTGTATATCCATTTTTTTTTCTGGTGGCAAATTCTAATTATTGACTATATTTATAATAATGTTTTGCTTCTCAGTCTTATATAATTTCTCATGATCTACTTTTGTTCCTCCCTGTTGTAAATCTTACAAGAGTTTATCTCAAAAATTTAGATGTGTCTTTACATTCACATGTTTGTTTGGTGGAATAAAGTTACAGGTTGAAAATAATGGTTTTCAACTCTTTAAATATGCCTTTGTTATTTTTATATATCCAGAGATAATGTTAAAAGTTTTATAAAATCTTAATATTTTTTCCTAGCTTGTTCTATTGGAAGCTTGTAGAAATTTCTTATTGTCTTTAATTTTCTTAAATTATGCATTTTATTTAAGTGTTAGTACAAAAATACCTGTTTAGCATTCTCTATCTTAATAACATTTCATCTTTCTTTAATTTTCACCACTCATTTTCATCTGTTTATTTTTCTTTCTTGATTATATAGTTATATATAAATGTTGACATGTTTAATTCTATATTTATATCACTTTGGTATTTAAAAATATATAATTGGTATATTTTTTCACTGATGATATTTTCAAGGTGAGTTTTTAACCTGATATTCTAGTTAATTAATTAATTAATTATTTGTCTATATTCATTCTACTATTTAAATCATCAATTGATATCTTTAGGTCAATTATAGTTTTCTTACAGCATACAATTGGGTTTATATTTAATTATTTGTATTTTTGGATACTAGCGGCTAATGATTACAAATAAAAGTTTACAGTATCACCATAAAACATAAAATACTTAGCAATGCATTTAAAAAAGTTTATGTAAGTCCTCTACACTGAAAACTACAAAACACTGCTGAGAGAAAAATGAAGAAGACCTAAATACCCAATATTTTTAAGATGTCAATTTTTCCCACATTGATCTGTAGATTCAAAAGAACCCCAATCAGAATCTAATTAGGCCTTAAAAATAACTTTGAAATTGATAAGCTGGTTCTGAAATGTATATAGAAATGCTGGGGACAAAAAAAGCCAGAGCAGTCTCAAAAATGTAAGACAAAGTTGAAGACTTGCACCTTGTAGTTTCACAACTTACTATAAGACTATTATAATCAAGGAAGTATGATATTGACATAGGAAAGACAAATAGAGCAAGGAATCCAGAAATAAACATATATATACACAGTGAATTGATTTTTGACAAATATGTCAAAGTATTCATTGCTGAAAAAAACATCTTTTTATTTATTCTGCTTGGAGTTTGCTGAGGTTTCAGAATCTAGGATACAATGGTTTTCATAAAATTTGCAAAAATTCTCAACAATTATTTCTTTTTTTTCCCCAGATCTTTATTGGAGTATACTTGCTTTACACTGTTGTGCTAGTTTCCACTGTACAATAAAGTGAATCAGCTGTATTTATACATATATCCCCATACCCCTTCCCTCTTGAGCCTCCCTGCCAGCCTATCTACCCCACCCCTCTAGGTCATCACCCATCATCAAGTTGATTTCCCTGTGTTATGCAGTTGCTTTCCACAGGTTATCTGTTTTACATTTGGTAGTGTATGAATGTCAATGCTACTCTGTCACTTTGTCCTAGCTTCTCCTTCCACCCCTCCCCTTGTCCTCAAGTCTGTTCTCTACATCTCTGTCTTTATTCTTCCCCTGCCACTGAGTTCATTAGTATAATTTTTTAAGATTCCACATATATGAGTTAGCATACAGTATTTGTTTTTCTATTTCTGACTTACTTAACTCCGTATGACAGACTCTAGGTCCATCCACCTCACTACAAGTAACTCAGTTTTATTTCTTTTTATGGCTGAGTAATTCCATTGTATATATGTGCCACATCTTTAAAAATTGTTTTTCTGCTGTAATAGCTTTCTCCACTCATTCTCGGAAGCTAGTTATACATATATTAGATTGCTTGATATTTTTCAAATGACACTGTCTCAGTTCACTCTTATCCATTCTCTTTTCTCTCTGATTTTCAGGTTGGTAAATTTCTAGTATTCTTGTCTTCGAGTTTATCAGCCCTTCCTTCTGTGTCTCCAGTCTGTTCTTAAGATGACAAAGTGAACGTTTTACTTTAGCTAAGGTACTTTTCAGCTCTATAATTCTATTTGATTCTTTTTCATGGATTGCATTTTTCTTCTGAGATTCTTCTTTTCTTCAATCATAACAACCATCTTTTACTTTAAATCCTTGAACATATTTATAAGCTCTTTACCATGTCCTCTGTTTCTACTGATTGCTCATTTCCTTATTATGCCTCACACTGCCCTGTGTGTTTATATGTCTAGTGATTTTCAGTTATATGATGGATATCATGCATGATTTATTATGATGAGTCTGGATTAAATAGTGGTCCTCTAAGTGGTGATTTTTAAAATAAAAGTTTTCCTGGAAAGCAGTTAAATTACTAGTGGATCTATTTAATCCTGTCAGTCTTGGCTGCTTCCCTCCTCCTTCTCCTCCTCCTTCCCCTCCTCCTTCTCCTCCTCCTCCTCCTCCTCCTTCTTCTTCATTTGTGTACATGTACTTTGTTTTATTTATTATTTATTTATTTATTTATTTATTTATTTATTTTCAGTTTTGTCTTTAGTTACAGGATATGGCTCTTATTTTAGACCACAGTTGTTACCCCTAAGGCATGGTCATTTTGGGGGTCTCAACTAAGTGCTTGAGAGTCACTGCAAAGTTTCTAAGTACCCAGCATTGCATAGTCTTATGCTATCTCTTATTTGCTATCAGTTCTATAGTCTTGTCAAGTCTTGCCATCCAAATAATCTTTATTGTTTAATTTTTCCTCAGTTTTATTGAGGTGTAATTGGAATATAACACTGTATAAGTTTAAGGTGTACAGCATAATGAGATATACACATATATATGGTGAAATGATCACCACAATAAATTTAGTTAATATCCATCACCTCATATAGTTACATATTAGTCTTGACAAAGAACTTGCAAAGCCCAGTCCTTTGTCAAAAACTCTCTGTGAGGGAGACCCCCTCCCCACTGCCAGTGTCCTGGCCTCCTCTTCCTATAATAGCCTTTTACTGGCATGCTTCTCTACTAACTTCAGCCTCCTTAGTTGTCTGAGTAGTAATATCTGACTTTTTAGCTCAGTGAGTTGAATTGCTTTATTTGAGTTCCACTTCTTTGGACTATAGAAAGTGCCATGCCAGAAAGACCCAGAAAACAGATCTAACGACCCTAATTTCCTGAATTTCCTTTCTCTCAAGAATGACATTTATGCATTACTTGTTTTCTAGTGTCTAGAAACACTTGTCACATGTATTTTGTCCAGTTTTATTCCTATTGAAAGCAGGAGGGAAAGTTTAATCATGGCCCTCCTAATTTCATCTGTGAGGAATTTCAATATATTTAACTGCATTATATATGATTTGAGCTTAAGAATTAATGGCATTTTTGTTAATATAAAGTATTTTATTTAATATTCTATTGCTATGTAAATTGTTATTAGTATGTAACATCATAAGAGGTAAACATAGAATTTAGTGCTAAAAGGTTTTTCCCCCTTAGAATTACCTGTAGGTTTATAGATAGATATTTTATTTAGAATTCAGTTAGGGAAACAGAAGTCACTCTGTATTTAGGTATGAAGGATCTTAATACAGACTGACTTCTTCTGCTGTTGTTTTTCCAACTCTCATTGTCTCTTCTTGATAGATTCTTGCCTGGAACCACATAGAGAAAAAACTTCTGAGGAATGTAACTCCTGGTGTCTCCTCTGAGCTGTATAGAGGTAAACCATATAAAAAAAGTAGTTGTGATACTGAGTTGATAACAAACAGTGAAGCACAGTGTGGTTTGCCTCAACATCTCACATATATGTAATTTTCTAAAAAAAGAAAAAAATTGAAAATTATTTTTGTTGTCAGAGAATTTTGAATGTATTTTTTTCAGTTTAATTTAATTTTTATTTTATATTGGAGTACAGTTGTTTTACAATGTTGTGTTCATTTCAGGTGTACAGCAAAGTGATTCAGCTATACATATACATATATCCATTCTTTTTCAGATTCTTTTCTCATATAGGTTATTACAGAATATCAAGAAAAGTTTCTTGTGCTATACAGCAGGTCCTTGTTGGTTATTGGTTTTATGTATAGTAGTTTGTATATGTTATTCCCAAATTCCTAATGTATTTTGGTTCTTTAAACATTTTAAATGCTTAATAAATATTTCCTAAGTGAACATTGCTGCACAAATATTATTTGGATATGTTTGAGGATGTTTAAGTTATTTTGTATATAGAAAAACAATATTTTCAATTAATTTTAGAATAATTATGATAGTCAAGATCCTTAATATTTAAAATTAAATTCCATATATCTATAACTTTAAATGTTAATCTAAAATGTTTCCAGACTTACTTATATGTGTGAAAATGCCCTGATTGTATAGCACTTTAAATAAATTTTAAGGAACCAATAAAATAAAAAGTGAGTACTTAAAGGGCACAGAAATTTAAATTTTGGTCCTTGATTTGCCATATATGTTTTCCTTTCAAGACATATGAAAACTCAGTCTCCATTAAAATGTAAGTGGATATCTCTGTCACCTGGCCAGGATCACTACCTCTGCAATCTGAACTAGGAGGACTTCAGGGAAGACCATACTGTTCTACATGCCTTCTAAATGTTATGGCTGTATGTTAATTATGCCTGTTCCAGGTGTGTCAAAGGTAATAGGCGCAAATAGTTCTTTAATATTTTAAGTCACTGTACTGTTTGTTTACTATGGTATTCCTAGAATACAGTGGGGGGAAAGAACTTCAGAGCGTGGTGGATAAAAAGGGAGAGAGGGCAATTCACACACAGTGAGCCATGGATCCCTTCCCTGAGGGTCTGGGTTTGGTTCTTTACAGGTGATACTATCCTGAGGTGACTATGGGCTCAGTTCCACATTGTCCATTGTGTCAACTTTTCCTATTAATTGTTTTCACTCACTGCTCTCAACCCTGTTGGCCTAGGTGGTCTGATGTTGCCATTCTGTTTTTCAATTATTTTCATAATATTTCCTTACTTTGGCCATTCATCTATTCAACAAGTATTTATTGAGTGCCCACCATTATATTCTGGTTATAGTCTAGTAACTAGAGTCAGAAATAAACAAAATAAATAACTAAAACATAAAATATGTTAGATAGTAATAGTTGCTATAGAGAAAAATAATTCAGGGAACAGATATTAAAAATTTATTTCAGAGAAGCAGTTTTGCAATATTAAATAATGTGGTTGGAGAAGGTTTCATTGACATTCTAACATTTAAGTCACTTATAGAAGTTAATCACTCTGTCTCACATTTCTCCATGTCCCTCTCCTCCCCTGTATTTTCTGCTCTTCATTCCTTCTTTATCTTTTCTCCTTAGTATTTACAACTCTAAATATAAATGTGTATTTATCTTTTTTACCGACCTCATTAAATATAAGCTCCATGAAGACTGATTTTTTAATGTTTTGTTCACTGTTGTATTCTCAGCTCCTGGAAAGTGCTTATCTCATAAAAAAAGTAATAAACATAATTAAATGAGAAACTGAATAAGTGAATGCAGAAAAGCATTTCAGGTAGACAGACCAGAAAGTACAAAGGCAGTGAAGAGAGAGTGTGTCTGGTGAATTAAATGAAAAGGTCAGAGGCCAGTGTAGCTGGAGTGGAGAGAGTTTGGGAAACAATAGTAGGAGATGAAAACAGAAAAGTAACAGAGCAGGAGGTGGATGGCAGCTGATGTAAGGCCTTAGGCCATTGTGATAGCTTTGGTTTCTACTTTGAGTGGGATGGAAAGCTATTTGGATGGGTCATATTAGTGGCAAGACCTCACTTTTGTTTTTACAAGATCACACTGGCTATTGTGTTGAGAATTGATTGAAGATCCAAGAATGGAAGCAGAGAGACCAGTTAGGAGTTTATTGCAATAACAGCCTCCGCAATATTTGCTATTGTCCAATCTCTGTAAGTGTAAGTACCTTATTGTCCAGAGTACTGTTTCTTCTGCTCAGTTCAGAGCAGGGAGAAATAAAAGCAAATATAAAGTGCCGTTATAAATAAATTAAGGTGGACAGAGAGAGATACTGAAAGCTCTATGACTTGGCTTCAATCATGGCAATGGAGGTAAACAATTTATACTGAATATTAATTACTCAATAATTCAAGAATGTAAAATTTCAGTGAATGTAAAAGTGAATGGAAGGCACATTTTAATACAAAAAGCATCTGGCATAAGAATTTTTTAAATATATATTTTTGTATTTAGGAAAAAGTCCCTTCAATTATGTTTGAATGACAGTAAAATATTTCCTAGTACTAATACAAAATAAGTGTTTTCTGGATAGTTAAATTTAAAAATGAGGCTCTTACATTCAGTCAACACATTTCCTACTCTAGATAATTTAGTTATAAAAGAACTAAAATTTGTTTTATGACTAAAAAACATAAAAAACTTGTTTCCCCCGATCTAGAAAATTTGTTTCCCCCTAATTCTGGCAAATAATTTGATCTTAAATCCCCATTTCAATGAAATAAGTTGCAAGTAGTCATAAACTTGACTGTGACTATCGCTTGGATGCCAACAGTCAGTTCTCTTCTATATCAGTAAGGTTGGAGAGTCTTAACTCTCTAGAACACGACACTCTACGTTCAATAAAAGGGCTTTATTAAAACTCTGTGTATCAGAGAAACAATCTTCCTTTCTCACACACACACACACACACACACACACACAGAGTCAGTAACTTACGATAATTTACCAACTCCCATAGATCACTGACAAATACTTTGATAGACAGTAGTGAACCCTGTTCTTGCGTCTTGTATTTATATATTGGAAGCTATCTTAATTATATGTTTTTTCAATTTCCTTTGTTATTACTATGCCAGAGATGAATAATAACTAAAATGTAATATATACTTACCATGTGCTAAGCAACATGCTACATGCTTTACGTATATGCTCTCATTTAAGAGTCACGAAAACCCTGTGAATGTGTCCCATCATAATACTAATTTTACAGATGAGAAAACAAGGCTAAAGATTAATTGCCTAGTTCATGCAGACCATAAGTGACTTGGCAGAGATTCCAGTTCTGATTCCGTAAAGCAGCTATTACCCGCTACACAAGGCCATAATTTAAAACTATATTGGGAATGATTAGCTATAGATGTTAAAAATAAAGCATTTGTTAACTGAAATAAAAGTAATACCTAACTGCATACTTTAAAAACGATTCCTCTAAAAATTAAGTAGTTTCCAAAGTTCTACCCTTGGAACCAGTTAGATAGATCCTTTTTCCCATTAGGAAGGGTCAGAACACCACAAAGAATATGTTGATTAACTCGATGATGGGTGATGCCTTAGAGGGCCGGGATGGGGAGGGTGGGGGGGGGTCGCAGGAGGGAGGGGATATGGGGATATGTGTATAAATACAGCTGATTCACTTTGGTGTACCTCATAAGCTGGTACAAGAGTGTAAAGCAATTATATTCCAATAAAGAGCTTAAAAAATAAAATAAGTAATAATAAAGTGTTTCCCCCTGCCCACCCCCCCCCACACACAAAAAGAATATGTTGATTAAAATGCTTTGCTTTTAAATACCTGAAAACAATATCTGGAATCTGTCTGCAGAAATGGTGCTTAGCCATCAGTCATAGGCCAATCTCATTGTTTCATTACCTATTTCTGTGTAACAAACAATTCTAAAATATAGGAGCTTAAAAATCAACGACTCAAAATGTGGAGCTAAAAAACTTGCATAGCTAACAGAAATCAGTTTTATAGGAAGATTCAGCTCATCAAGGCTTGTTTATGCTGAGGTGCAGGGTAGTAGAGGAAGGCAGAGTAACGGAGATGAAAGAACAGATTTGAAGTCAGACAGACATGGATTTGAATCCTGTCCCTGCTGCATTTTAAACTTGTGACTTCTGGCAAGGGACTTAAGAAACACAACATTTGCATTCTGTTGTTGAATTTTAAAAATGGTATTGGAGATAATATTTTAACATTGTGAGGAATAATCCTTTCTGTCTGTCTGTCTAGCTATCTAGTTTGCTAGGGTTGCTGTAAAAAGTACCAGAAATTGGGTGGTTTAAGTAACTGAAATTTCTTGTCTCAGAGTTCTGGGAGCCATAAGTCTGAGATCAAGGTGTCAGCAAAGTAAGTTCCTTCTGAGGGCTGTGAGGAAGACTCTGTCCCAAGCCTCTCTCCTAGCTTCTGGGGATTTGCTGACAACCTCTGTCACTCTTTGGCTTGTAAGAGCTTTACCTTGATCCCTGCCTTTATCTTCACAGGGCATTTCCCCTGCGTCTGTCTCTGTCTTTGTGACCAAATTTCCCCTTCTTATAAAGACAGCAGTCATATTGGATTAGGACCTACCCTAATGACTTCATTTTAGCTTATTACATTTGCAACAATGCTATTCACAAATAAGGTCACATTCTGAGGTGCTGGGGAGGAGGGGTTAGGACTTCAAATATGGATTTGAGGCTATACAATTCAATCCATAATGTACGTACATACATGTGTATTACAGTATATGTGTATATCATTTCTATCTATACCTATCTCCAAACAGTGCTAGAACAGAAGAGCTCAATAATAAAAGGTATATTAAAATATTTTTTTAATTATGAAACTCAGCGTGTTAAAGAAGATAACATAAAATACAGATCTTTTCCTCTGTGTCATTTTCATCTTTCAGGACTACAGATGCTTCCTTAAAGGATGAGTATGGTACAGAAGAATTTCTTGCCCACACCCTACTCATGATATTAGCAGGAAGACAGCAGTGGTTCCTCATCTTTATTTTTTCCTTTGAGAAACATTTGAAATAACTAGAATGTGTGGTGGTGCACCTGAAAAGATTAATTGGCACCTATGGATATCACACTGCTCACTCAAAAACTTTCTGCACTGAAGATTTTTTGTGTAGCATTGTTTACTTGCCAAAGTCCTCTTAAAAATCTCTCATGTTATTTTTGTAAAACCCAGTGCTTCTTCTTTGGTGGCAGGTTCAGTCTCAATTGTGTCTCTCATCTCTTTGGTCAGTTGTAACCCCTGTTAACACACTTTAATGTTCCATGTATTTAGCTCACAACTTTTTTCAAGGGGAGGGCAATGCTATGGTAAATTGTATCTTTAGTTATACAAACTATACATTTGACATATTGTTTGATATTTGGAGGCACATCTCTGAAGGGTTTGAGATACACCACTGAACACCTAGCACAGCACCGGTGGGGGAATGTGTCAGTCTCAGAAAGCAGACCACAAATGCATAGGCACGTGGTATGGAATCCCAAACACTGCATGAGACGTGCCTGTCCCCTTCTTTCCTCCCTCCCGCCCCTCCTTCCTTCCTTTCATTTTTGGATTGAAGAATAAAAAACGATCCCGCACTCTGAAGGAGAGACTGACTGTTCTGGAGCTACAGTGACATGTTCATCTATTCCATCAATAGCAGTTCTTCTCAGTAAACGCACCTCTGAAAGCCAACTTTGGAAAGTCAGCCGCTCAGGAACAGACTTACTTCCATAAATATGCCTCTGATGGCGGCAGTCAACAAGTAACTCAGCTGAGCACCCAGCTTTCGCCTAGGTTGTCAGCCCTCTGAAACCTTGGGAACCACCCCTGCACTCCTGCTTCCCCAGTCCTGTATAAGATGAGCAGTCCATTCTGCTCAAAGGAAACTGATTGATGAATCCAGTTTTCTCTTCATATACTAATGAGTCCTTTGTCTTTTTGTTTCAAATGTTACATAATGTTTTAATCAGTCTTTAACAGATTGAACCAAATGTGTATATTAATAACTTATCACTCAATAAATAGCAGTTAATATCATTGTTGAAATAATGCAAAGGATCAGATTGTGAATTTGGATTCAACAGAAATCAAAGCTCTTACCTGATATTAGCTTTACGAACAATTTCAAGGACATAAGTAATCACAAGGCACAGCTGCAAAAGGGCAGGATCCTTGACTGTCAACCCAGATTCCTAGTTCCTGTCTCCTTAAGGCATGTGCTGCCTTAGATTAGCATGTGGTGTCTTTAAGTAATGTACATGGCTACAGTTTTTACACAGAAGAAAGCCTTTTCAGTCCTGAAATATCTCCATTTTATGCTCAGATAGTTACAGTAAACACAGAACACTTTCTAGGGATCCATTACCCATAGATTCCAGGTTCATTTACCATAAAATATCCTACACAAATGAGCATTCCGTAGATAAAGATCCTTCCTCCAGCAAATAAAATTTACTTTGTGGGCATAGCTTTCTATGATTCCACTAATAATGGAAGAGAATATATTGCAGATCTGTAGCTTAATCCTTTTCTTGAAAATTATTAATGAAAATATAATTTACATTTTAGAATAACAATTTAAAAGGTAAAATGGAACATTTTTTAAAAGTGAAGGAGTTTTTTGTTTGTTGGTGGGTTTGAGGATTTTTTTTTTAGCTCTTACTATTAGAATTAGTGTTTACAGATGAGTGCTGCAAGACAAAATTAAAATTATAGCATGAGAAATCACTGAGACATCCAAAATGGGAGAGTCCATTGATAACATTATAAATCTAAATGCCTTAAAACTTAACCTAGATAGTGAATATGATACATGATTTTAAAACCTGTTCTTTGAAATATCATCTGAAAGAAAACAACTGCTGTCTCTGACTCTTTAACTTAAGCAAGATTAACCATTGCCTGATTGCACAAGGACACCACTGCATGAAACTCACACACCAGATCAGAAAGTTACCCAGATTCCTCTGTTCACTCATCCAAGACAAGAAAAGAAAAAAACAAAACAAAACAAAACAACTCACATCTCAAATGCCAAGCATGGTAAATAGTTTTCAGGATGGCTGCTAACGATTTCTTTTCTCTAAGCACATGCTGTTCCTCACATCAGTAGATGAGGCCTAATTCCCATTTCAGCTATGAATCTGGGACAAGACTTCTGTGACCAGGTCACCAGGAGGTGTCCAGCTTCTCCCTGAGCCTCCTGGGACACTTGCTTTTGAGATGCTCCCTTGAGTAGCCCAGAAACCATGCTATGAAAAGTCCAAGTTACATGGGTGGTCCACATGTAGATGTTCCAGGTGACAGCTGTTAGTCTGATCAGGCTACCACAACAAAATACCATATACTGGGTGGCTTAAACAAAGGAAACTTATTTTCTCACTGTTCTGGGAGCTGGAAGTACAAGTTCAGGGTGCGGGCGTTGTCAGGTTCTGGCAAAGGTCTTGTTCTCATTGTGTCCTCACAAGGTGGAGAGAGAAAGCTCTCTGGTGTCTCTTCTCATAAGGCACCAAATCTATCCGACCAGAGCCCCACCTTTATGACCTCATCTAACTGTAATTACCTCCCAAAGGCCCCCATCTCTAAATATCATCAAGTTAGGAGTCACGGCTTAGACATATGAATTTTTGGGGACACAAGCATTCAGTCTGTGACTTAGCCTTAAGCTACCTTCCAGCTTATAGCCAGCATTTCAGCACCACCTGTCATGTGAGTGGGCAATCTTAGACCCTGCACCTAGTCAGAATTTAGAGAACCGCAGATTCAGCTGCCGTCTTACTACAGTCTCATAAGAAAGCTCAAGTTTGAACCACTCAATCAACTGCAGGCAACTCACAGAACCATGAGAGATAAAAAATTGTCATTTTAGGCCACGAAATCTTGGGCTGGTTTGTTATGCTGCAAAAGCTAATCCAAACAGAAATTAGCACCCAAGGTTTAAGTGCTCCCGTAACAAAAACTATCACGTTTGGCATCCTTTGGAATGAGGGGGAGAATAGAGGTTGTGAGCATCTCAAGGAGACTTTCAACAAAGCGTGGAAGAGAGTGAGATTTTGTAATTGGATGCTGGAGAAAAAGGGGTCCATGTTATGCAGGGACTGAAACTTTGGCAAAATTGTTGTAATGTTGAAAAAAATGAGGCATACCTATTAAAATGGTAGATTTGGCTAAGGAAATTACCAGGCAGAATGTTAAAAGTATCAAATGGTTTCTTTTAGCCGTGTATGATAAGATATGGATATAGAGAAATGATCAAAAAGGAAATATTCAAGATTCAAGTAGAATTTAGAGAAATGTAATACAGTTAGGAAATGCTAGGTTCCAAAATAAAAATATTTAATATCTCCAAAGAAAACCAACAAAAAAGCACTTAAACTAAAAAATGACCCCATTCTACACTTCCCTTATCCTGTTCAAATTGTATTTCATGTTCCATTTCTTCAGTCACTAATTTGCCAATACTTTAAACCTCAGTGTACTTCTGCCAACCAAAGATGGATAAATTTTTATAATCCCTGACATGTGGTATTTATAATTAGAATGGAAGATAGACCTTGAAAAAACAATTGGAATTATAATGAGAGCTAATTTAGGGGAAGAGTTATCCAAACCTTGCACATTCCAAAAAATATTTTGGCATAACAGCTTTTCTGAGTTCTGTGAGTTCTTCTAGAGAAACACTGACATAAATGTGGTCTTGGGGACCCCTGACTGCAATTAGGGATGCCACAGATATGAAATGACTGAGATATAAATAATGAGTCAGTGTTACCTAAATGAAGAAGGAAGAATGCTTATTAATTGGACCTCAGGTAGTATGTGCTTAACTTACAGGTTTGAATGAATGAATAAATGAGCATACAAACCAGCTAATCTAAAAATGCTGAATCTTAAGAATAGGAAATAAAGTCTAAAAAATGTAAATGGAGAAATTTAAAACAGCATAACAAGCTTATTAATATTGGTATGAAAATGCTCTTGATAAAACCAATGCATCATTAGGGATGGTTAATTAATATTTCTGACCAGTGAAAACTCATAACTCTAGTGTGCATATACCTGGATTTGGAGTCAGATGACCTAGATTTGAATAACTTAATAGTCAGATGTTGTTAAAAAAAAGTCACCAAAGTTTTCTGGGCCTTAGTTTCCTTATTCATGAAATGAAAATAATGATAATTCCTCTGTCTTTGTCATAAGTTGTCATGAAAGTAAAAATGAAAGTAAAAATATAATATTAGTAAAAGTACATTGAAAATTACAGTATATGACTCTATCGTGGCTCCCAATTCCTTCTCCTTCTTCTAATTATTTGTTGTCTACTGCCACCACCATCACTACAACCACTATTCTATTATTATTAACCAGTATTATTACTATTAACTATAAAACTTAAAAGGCCTAAGACATTGAGATAGTTGCTTTTAGCAAAACCAGTTTGAAAAAATAATCTACAGCTTTTTCCCTCAAAATGATGTTAGGGAAATGATATTCATTGAACAAGCTAATAGTGTTAGTCATATTTCTTGAACAGAATGTATCAGAATGTATAGCCACCATTTTTTTTTCTTGAGATGGAGAAATATCTTCTATAAAGGTGGTATTAAATAATTTTTTTTATTAGACACCATCGATACTGAAAAATCATGAATAAATTCTTTGCTTTTGGTAAAATTTGTCTTTCTTCATGAGGAGAGTAAATCTAAAGACAAGCTAATAAGGGGCATTATAGTCTGCCTTAGAGAGTTGTGGAAAAGGAGAGAAGTGTCATAAAGAATAGGAATTATTCAAGAAATCACAGAGAATAGGGGCTGTCTGTAAGAAAAGCAAAAAAATAAACCAACAAAAATGAACAAACAAAATTCTCCTCATTGTTCCCTACACTTTACTTGAGGATTTTATGCACTGTTAATTTATTCATGGAGTTCTGGTTCTAAATGCTCTGATGGAATCAAGACTGCTCCTCTCAAGGGGCAGGAGAAATGCCACAGGGTTTTCAAATCAGAATTCATGTTAATAAGTCTAAGAGCAAAGGCTTGTCTGCTGAAACAGGAAGATTAACTCTGCATGTATTTCTGTCCCTCATCTTTTTTTTTTCTTTTTTGGCATTAACACAAAACGTGTTTTGTTGACTCATGGTGTTCCATATTAGTTAAATTAAACATCAAACATCTGTCTAACTTTAAGATTCCAACACGAGTATGTTGGCAGTCTCAGTGAAACTTGAGCTGTTAAAGGCCCTCAATCAGTCAAAGGATAGAACTGCTGTAATGGCAAACTCAGCAAGCAATTACATCAAAGGATTTAAAATCTATCTCAGTAATGCCTTCTGGATAATGACATTGATCGCAGAACTCCCCTTGCAGATTTCCAAGTATTGAAAAGCAGGGTTCTGCATGGTTTCACATTTAGAAAAACACCATTCACCATTTCTTTCTACGTGAACATAGCTCGGTTCTCTTGAATATACCTACACAGCTATTTCTGACATGACATCTATAAGCTAGTAAACTTATTCATAAAGCCAAAATTCATGGTACATAACACAATTTTTTCTTTGTTCCCTTCTGTCACACCAATTTTGCCAAAGTGGGAGAAATAATAACAGAACTTTAGAATCTTTTACATTCTCTTACTATCTTTACTATCTTTTACACGTTTTTCTCCTACTCTAAATCAAACATTATAAATAAATCAATCCCTCAGTCAATCCATATTTCTCTTTGTATTTTCATCTTCACTCAGTTTGCTTATCTTTTGGAGTTGATATGCATAAATGAAATGATTGCAGATGAAAATGTTGCAAATTAAACGAATTTTCTTAAACTTCCTTTCTTCTCTTTCTTCCCTTTCCTCCTCCCTCCCTCCCTTCCTCTGTCCTTCCCCTTCTCTCTCTTCTCTCTTTTTTGCAAGGGTTTGGTTAGGGGAGAAATTTATCTAGGGACTTTCATGAGCTATCTGTAGATTGTTTAAGTGGGTTTTAATGCTGGCAAGGTCTTTTTTATTTTTTAAGTAGTCACTGTGAATTAATGCTTAAATTTGGGTACTTTAAAGCAGCTTTCTAGTTAGTAAAAACATTTTGCAACTTTCTACTTTAAAATAAGTAAAAGTAAAAATCGAATACTATGTCATATTAATAGATAATGCATGTGAGATAATTTGTCATTTATTTACTTATATTTTGACTCTAGAAACTACTCTATGCCAGAATCCCCAGTGTACCATTATACAATAGTGGAATAAAACTTGTATTACTAAATCTCTTTGTATTGTCTTCTAAACATATTGTAACTGAAAGTGAGGTCTGGCTGCTAGCTGCTCAAAAGTCATTAAGTGGCATGGATGGTAGAAAAGAAAGTTTGCTTTATTTTGGATGCTGATAACCAGGGTGGGGATGGGGGGCAGACTCCTGTCCAAAGGCCAATTCCCTCTCACTGACAATCAGTGGGCAAGAGATTTTATAGACAGAGGGAGGGGACTACATGCAGAAAAAGCAGTCAGCTCTGACAGTCACCTTGAAATTGGTCATGCAATGGTCTGATCAGTGTCATCTTGATTGTTTAAAGTACAGTTAATCTTCAGTTCCAGGGTCGGTTTTTTTTCTCATTTCCTTGAGGCCAGTTCTCAGAATTGTGGCAGCTTGTGTCATGGGCATCATGTAGTTAACTTCTTCACCTGGTGGGGGTTTCAGTATCTATAAGACAGCTCACAGGATATGGCTCAGAATGGTATCTATAGCCCTTGAGGAGGAACTAAAGGTCCTTGATTTTGCTTAATGACTAAACTATTATTATTTGATCTCCCTTGACTGTTTTCCCTTGTTTCTGCATTTTCTCACTTCTCTGATTAAACTTATTCCTTGGCCAAGGTTTCTCCACTGACAAAAGGCAGGCAGAAGACATGGGGGGCAAGGACCACAGGGTCCTGCTCCATTTCAAAGTTTCAAATTTCAGTGTTAGAGTTCTTTCCATCTTAAACAACATAACCACTCTTTTGGCACCATATCTGCCAAGCCAAGCCTGTGTCTAGCTGCCTAGCCAGTGTCTCTCATTTTTACACTCAGACATTTTGAAAGTGCTCTCAAAAATGCTGTTTCCATTTCTCACCTCTGAGTCATTCCTCTACCTTGACCTCAGCTGCCAAGAGAAAGATGATTAAGGGTGGTTAATCACCCTTAATTAATTACCCTTAATCACTGTGTCTCCCTACCCCCAAGGGAAAATGAAGTCCATCTGCACCTATTTGAGTATACTGAGGCATTTCGGAGATATGAGGGTATTCCAACTTTTATTACTCTGTTATCCAGAACATTAATAACCAAGTTACCATTCTGTCCAGTTCAATGAAAGGAAGAAATGCCTGGATTCAGCTGATGGGATTTGGGCAGGAAGGAAGGAGGAAAAAAAGTAAGAAGGGAAGGTAATGTGACCTTGTGAGTAGAGCTCTTTGGGCTGATTCAGTGTACTGTTGTTGTATCTACATCTGAATGTCCAGTAGGAAATGAAGTGTTATATGCTTGTACTTCACTGTCCCATAAGAGGCAAAGTGAGCTCTCCCAGCTGGGAAGAACTGGATATAGAGAAGTGGGAAGACCCTTGGAACTCTATAGGTCTAATCACTCCTCTGAACCACAGGTCTCTAAGATGGATGATTTTTCTAACTGGAGCCTCTATTTCTCTAGTTGGAACTTGGCAAAGGAAAGTGACCTCCATGTAGAGATGCCTCTTGGAGTTCTGGACATGTTGCCTCCCTGACAAACCTTAGCTGTTATCTTGCTTCTAGGATCTTGTTAAAACTGAATGCCTGATCTATGAAGACCTGGTAATTCTCTGATCTGATAATAGCAATACATGATGGTGGCGGGGGCGGGGGTTGGGGACTCAATGACTAACAAGCTGGAAAGAGTCTAAAAAGCCTTGGGTGTCAAATGGCAATGACATATTCCAGAAGGCAGCTGGCCTGGCCCTAGGCATATCTCAGCTTTACCTGAAAAAGTGGCAGCTATCCCATTAGGGGAAACTTTATCCCCCTCTTTGCTTTCTGAAGCAAAGCTGCTGTCTCACGTTCACAGAGGTTCTGCTGAACGTCAGCGCTGATTCACTGATGGTTTAGCTAAGCTGCAAGTTGCTGGTGTCCTTTGGATTGGGCAGTATTCAACAACAGTGCCAACTGCAAAATTAAAAGTGGTCACGGCTACTCCACTTAGTGGGCAGTACTGACAGTTCCTCTCATAGTTCTGGCTAGTGCTTCCCTTAATAAATGTTACGTTTTTACTGACTCTAGGTGCTTTACTTGCCACTTGGAAAACTACAGACTAGTGGATAAAAGACACCTGTTTGGGGGCCCTGTACTGAGGAAACAATTATTGGTGATTTAACTGAATTACTCATGTAAATACCCATGATAAGCATCTGTTTTCTGATGAAACTGACTGGAATCAACTTGCTGATGAAGCATGCACCACCCAGATTGCCACTGATTCTACCTAGACCCATCATTTTGCTGGACATGGCAATATGTCTGCAGCCTTAATAGAAAGGACACATAAAAGACTCCAGGTTCCTGAGGCAGAGGCTATGGCTGAATGCACACTTGTGACTCCTGCCAACATGTGACCTGTTTGCCTCTAGTTGAGGGAAACCATATGGCACAGAGCATTGTCCCTGCCCATTCCTGACAGTCGGACTACATGGATCTTTGACCTTGGTTATCAGTGGTTCCTCTCCACTGTATTGATGGGTTTTGTTTGTTTGTTTGTTTGGGGGGATTGTTTTTTCTTTTTCCTTTTTAGCTCACAGTATTTCTAGTCTGATCCAGGTGACTCTCATACCACTGCGGCCCTTAAAACTAATTTGTGTCATGTTTTCAGATTTCTGGACCTTCTGCAACCTGGAAAAGGATAACCAAAGTATTTGATGGACTTTCAATAATCCCTATCATCTGATACTGTTAATTGTTGGAATAGCCTCCTTAAAAATTGACTCAAAATGATTTCTAAATCTACTTCCTTCTTAATAAGGCAGTTTGATCACTAATGTGACTCTCCTCAAAAAGAAATTACCTCCTTTCAGCTACTGCTTGGCAATGTTCAGAATAAAAGGGGTAGGGTTATATAGAGCTATTCTGAGAGTGTGCGAATTCTCTGTGACCATTTCTGGGTATGATACCCCTAACAGAAGCCCTTCTTTTACCCCTAACAGAAGCCCCAGAGTGGCCTGGTTGGTACCTCTTCTGGGTGGAAACCTGGCCATGAGAGGGTCTAGTAAATTCAAACTTGATTCTGATTCAGACACAAAGATTCTCTTATTAGACTGGCATGTCATACATCATATGGGTAATGACCATTTGGTTGGATGTATTACTTGTCAGTTCTTTCTATAGTGGAACATATGAGCCAAAGTGAGGGACATAATGAGTTTCTGTATGTTTTCTATACTTGATCATCTTCCTTAAAACTGATATCTAATGAAAAATCTGGGTTTGAGCAAGAGATGACAGGGAAAAAGCTAAATTTTTAGCTACCAGAAGGGTACACCTGGATTTTATCACAGTGGTGAGATAATAATGTTGGTGCCTGGGGAGGGAATATCTCAGACCTTCAAAGGTACACGCGAGGAAAGAACAACTTTAATTATCTCTTCCATACCACCCCTGGAGCCTTCCTCATGAAGGAAGATACCTTGCTGCAGTTCTCTTCAACTGTTGCAAACACTACAAATCTGACTCACCGTTGAGTCTGCCATGTTCCTTTCGGACTGTTCTGACTATCCCCATTAACCTCACCAAGAAATCTACTAGAAGCAGTTGATGATGGAATTCCTCCACCTTCCACGCAAACATTCACTAACACTTTTGGATGTCTTCCCTACTCCATTTTCATACCTGCTGTTCGCCATTCTGTAGGGTAAAATAATACCATGAGGTACAAAAACAGCCTGTTGGACTGCTACCCTCAAATAGCTCCTCCAGAAACAAAAACTAGAGTAGATTATCTAACTGACCTGGGAACCAACCCTAAGGCCGCATTGGAAGCACTATCAGCCTGAGTTCAGTGACTGCTATAGATCCTTCTTGAGGGGACCCTGCAATTTTAACAATAGTTTCTTTCCAAGGGCAACATGTGCATCCCTGGGACACACTTGCTGTACCAGATCCATGCATTAACTTGCCTTCCTCCCCAAAATACAGTAACCTGAATTAGGAGTGATCAAAAGAGACATTCAAGTGATGAAGGAAATGACTCCAGTAGACTATGTAGCTATCAGATGACCACAGAGATCTCTTCAAAATGAGGCCACCTTTGGTTACTCAGAGGAACTTCCCATAGGGATAAATGACTTGTTCTTCCTGTGCACTCTGTGGGTCATTTTCCATTAAATGGGAGCCACCCATTTAGAAAAGTGGTGTGAGCATGGAAGTTAAAAAGAACAAAATGAATGCGTGATTTGAGAAACAGAAGAAAGAACAGCAGTAATAAATAAACCAAAGATCTCTTTGGGAAAAATGCAACAATTTAAATAATATCTATACAGCTGATATCTATAAGGATGGGGAACGGGGGTAAGACTAAGGGGACATGATGACAAGAAATTGGGTTTCAGTATAATCACAGGTAACATTGATCAGATGCAGAATAATGAAATTATCTGTTTATGGATCCTAAAATATGTCCTGAGCAGAGGTAGGGTTTGTTGATCATTTGAAAAAGGGCTGACATTTTGATTATGGAATAGATTGGATTCTCCTATACTTTGTGAAGATTGGAAGATAATATGTGCTACTATTTTGAATAGGGCATTGTTTTGGTACTTTTGTTTGTTTTCTTTTTTTTTGTTGTTGTTTTTTTTTTTTTTACTTTGCAGTATGACACAAAAAGGTTGAACATGCTAGGCTAAACTTTATCAATATTGTGCTTTACATCTTTTTATATATAAGCTATTTCTGAGTACAAATAAGGAGACTCTGGCAAAGGATGTTTTCCCAAGAAAACATATCTGTTTTGAGTGATCTTAGAAATGCTTTTGTCTTTGATTTGTGTAACTTATTATTTAGGTGACTACGTATCTGATTGAATAGCATTAAGTTGTTCTGTGTTTAATTTTCATTCTTAAAGCAATGACAGAAGAGAAAACCAGAAAAGCAGAAGTTTATGGAAAGCAAATCTTGCTTAAACTTATGTTGAGATTTATAGTAAATTCAGGGCCACTGAGAATTAAACAGCTCGTTATCAAAAAAGTAAAAGAAATTAATTTTTTAATTATGTTAAAATAACTTCTTGTCCTTAGTTTCAACTCACTGCAGACTAGTATAATAATGTCAAATATTGGTAACAGAAAACAAACAAATATCACAAAGTACAAATCTTCCTCTTGTGTCTGCCCTATGACCTCTCAAAATAAGAATAATAGAATTCATCAACCACACTGAATACACAATTAAGAACTCACAGGAAAAGTATTGATACAAAAGGACTGTGGTAGCTAAAATTAACCCCCTGAAAGTTAGACTAGTGAATAGAAAGCTAACTGCTGACACAGTTTCAATTAGTGTATATTGTAGATTGTGTAACGCTATTTCAAGCATGGACTATAAAAAATTAGCGAGCTGAAAATAATGAAAGATAATTTGAATTATGGTAACATCACCATTTCCCATCTAATATTTATACCACATTTGCAATTTTATATTCATCCTCATTACTGTCAAATGGCAACAGCAAGAACAGAAACAGGATTCATTGTTTTCCTGTAATGTATCTTCCCTGCCAGTTGGAAAAAGAAAGTTCCATTTCAGTAATGAAATTAGAACTCATGCTATAAGTTAATAATTGTGTGACTCTCAAAAAAATAGTCATTGATTTTCATCCTATTATTCATCTGAATTTTTCTCATAAGCACCAGGGAGTTAGGGATGATGTTCCCAAATACAGTTAAATTATGCTACAAAGAGTGCATTAACATTGCATTTCCTTTTGTTAATGGATATGGCCAAAAGATAACACTTATTCATATGTGTACTATTGACTAAAATGTCATGCCAAAGGAAAATATTTTGGGTTTGGATATCTGCATTTTTTACTCCATTGTTTTTTATAATAGCCATAAAAGAATAATATATTGTTGAAAACATACACTTATAAAGTTGCAGGATGTGGATGAAACGTATATGCTCCTTATCAATAGTTCTAGTCCTTCTTCTCTTGCTTTTGCAAATAATTTGCCCTGAGAGCTTTTTGTTTTGTAATTATTGTGTGTGTGCCTTATTATTTTCAGGCACAGTTTTTTTTCACTGTCATCACTGTCAGAACCAAGCATGATATGCAATACATAGCCTGCACTCAAAAAATATAGAGATTATAAAAGGATAAATAAAGTTATTACAGGACACCAATAAAGGGACCTAGATACACTTATTAAATCACTTCTTAGCATATGGCCTCAAGATGCATCCATGTTGTTGCAAATAGCAGAATTTCCCTTTTATTCTTGTGGCTGAATAATATTCCATATATGTATATTTATAGTTATATATATTATAATATATAAATATATTATATATATTTCTTTCTACATACACACACCCACCCCCCCCCCCCCACACACACACATACACACACATATTTCTTCTTTATCCAATCATCCAATGACAGTTTGTTTTCCTATCCTGGCTACTGTGAATAATGATGGAATACACATGGGAATGCAGATATCTTTTCAAGATTCTGTTTTCATTTCCTTTGGATATATACCCAGAAGTGAGACTGCTGGATCATGTGGCATTATGATAAGTGACATAAGCCAGATAGGGAAAGACAAATACAAGTCCTTAGACTGTAAAGAACTTTGAAGGAGGAAAGAGCAAGTTCAAGATGGCAAGATAGAAGGTTCGTGAATGCACCCCTTACCAAGGAAACTCCATCATGTCTATAGCTACACACGGAACAATTCCAGAAATTAGCTGAATGAATCCTACAAATTGGGCAAGCAAGAAAATACCCACATGGAAACAAGTCTTGGCACATCCTTAACTCCTGGAAGCCACCAAGAACAAAAAAGACAGCTTGGACAACTACAAAGTTTTGAGAAACAACCAAGAGCTCAGTTGGACTGAAGAATAAGGCTCACCTCCTACATGAGACCAGTCTATCAAGACTGGAAGAGGTGGCTGTGCACACCTAATGCACACAAACCAGTACAGAGAGTCAAGGAAAATGAAGCAGAGGCATACATTCTAAAGAAAAGAACAAGATATAACTCCAGAAACAGACCTTAAAGAAACAGAGATAAGTGATTTACCTAGCGAGAGTTCAAAAGAACAGTCATACAGATGTTCATCAAGGTCAGGAGAACAAAGCATGAACAATGTGAAAATTTCAACCAAGAGATAAAAATTATAAGAAAGTAGCAAACATAAACGATAGAGCTGAAGAATAAAATAACTGAACTGAAAAATTCAATAAAGGGATTAAACAGCAGACTAGATGAAATGAGAGAAAGGATCAGTGAACTCAAAGACATGGCAGTGAAATTCATCCAATAAGAGGAGCAAAAAGAAAAACTTTAGGCCTTCCCTATGCAGCTGCCTCTCAGAGAGGTTCTCTCCCCACACTCTTGTCTCTTCACTACTGATAGACTCCTGTTGCTTCTTAGTATTGCTAGCCTGGTGATGGTGGGGATTTTCTACTGTCCTTGTTTAGCCTCAGGCCTATGCCAGCCCTGTCTACCTGTGGCTTGAGGGTAGAGCTTTCTTGGCATCTCTTCCTGTCCTCCAGCAGTAGGGCACATCTAGTTGCTTGGACCCAGAACAGTTTCTTGCCCCTCTGCATTCTTCCCCTTCTCCAACCACAGTAGGTATTCACCTGTGCTGTTGGGGTGGTGGGTTTTGTAATCATCCTACCACTGGTTTAATGCTCTTATTCATTAGGAGAGACTGATTCAAGCAACAGAGAGCTTCAGGGCAGGTTTCTTGAAGGAACTAACACCTTAACTGAGTCTAAAAAGAGCTAAGAAATATTCAGGTGAATAAAAGTAGATAGAGCATTTCACATAGAGGAAGCAAAGACACAGAAGTACTGACCAGCATAAAAGCTTTAGAAGTAACAAACAGCAAGTGCTTATCTTCTTTGGAGCAAAAAAACCCAAAAAAACAAAAACCAAAAAACACATCAGAGAGTAATTCTAGGAGAAAGCTAAAGAAGCAGAGGCAGAGCGAGTGAATGAGAGGGAGGGAGATGACCTAGCAGAAGACCTTTTGCACTAGGTTAGGAAGCACTCACTTTACTTGGTTGGCAATAGAGAACCAATGAAGGGTGAAAACGAGTGAGTCCTCTGTCACTTCCATTTTAAGTAGGCTGCCCTGGTGGTGGTGAAGAGAAAGGCTCAAGAAGTGCAAAATGAGAGTCACAGACGAGTTAGGAGGCCACTGCACAGTTTCAGGGGGAGATGAGGAAGATCTGAACTTCCATGGTGGTACGGCAAATTGAAATTAGTGATAGATTTGGGAATATTAGAAGGTAAAGTAGATCATTCAGTGACTGTCTAGAGAACCATACAGAAGAGCAAAAGGACAGCTTCTCCCTTGACTGAATGCTACAAACTGACACTGCAAGTCTAAGAGCAAAAGCGAGCAGGTGACAGAGACTGTATCCTGAGGCTGGCATGTTTGTAGTCCTTGTGGGACGCTGAGGCCGGGACTGTTGAGAAAGCAGCTGGATGAAAGGCTTTGAAGCTTCAAGGAAAAGCAAGCACTGAAATCATTAACCGCACGTGCGGATAACTCCTTAGCCACGGACTTCACGGGAGAAGCCTGCCCTGGAGGAGAGGAGAGAGGCAGAGGTAGAGCCCCAGTGGATGGGGCGAACCTCACCAGGCAGGCGGTTGGTTCATGGGAATCGCGGAGGCACCGAGGCCTCAATTTCTGCCCCACCGCCCACGCCGGCCCCACCACCACCACCAAGAGATGCTCAGGGCTCAGGACCGCCCCTGGTCCCAGCGTCCTGCAGCATCCCCAGCGGCCCTGGGCTCCTGGGACAGGCACGTCTCCGACCCCCCAGTGCATCCCAGCGCAACATGGGCTCGGGGTCGGTGAGCACCACTCCCCGGGGGGAGGGGCGGCCCCGCCCCGCCCCGCCCCGCCCCGCCCCGCCCCGCCCCGCCCCGCCCCGCGGTGGGCCCCTCAGAGCGTCGGGCGCGGCTTCCTGCCTGGGGTCCCACCTTGGGCTTCTTCGTTTCTCCAAAGGACTGTGGAAGCTCGCAGGTGGCTCAGCCACAGACGGTGCAGATAGAGCCGTAAGGGAATTAGATGCAGTCCGTGTTCTAAGGAAAGGTAGACCATTAATGGGAAAGTTACAACACAGTGTGGAAACTGGGCTGAGAGGAGGAGCGGCACAGTTCCCAGTCCGGAGAGTCAAAGAAGACAGAGAGGGAGAGACAGAGAGAGAAAAGGGAGGGAGAAATTGTTTCCCATCTGAGGCTTTTAGTTATCATGGGAGCTCATTTCCCTACTTAGCGGGATGTACACTGTTTGAACAAAAGAAATCCTAGGTAAGGGCCTTTGGTATTCCATCACTTATGGTTGCCAGTAGGATACTCATTGACGAAGCCCGCATGGTCCATTTAAAGGCAAATAACTCCAAAGCCTCTATGCCACATATGTGCAGTGGTCTCTACTGCTGCAGGTATTTAGACTTTGATACTTAATATAGTTCTCAGCTAACACATTAGCCAAATCAGACGTCCCACTGCCTCCACATAGTGGAGTGTCACTTATAAAACCCATCGTAACATCCTGTTTGTCCAGCCCCTGACAACACTGCTACCCTTGGGCAAGTCCCTTTCTTTCAACCTATGCTTTCTTCCCCAAGCCCTTTTTAATCTGTACCATCCCACGCAAGAACCTGGATAGAGTTGTGTAACTGATGGCTAGCAAGTTAAATTTAGGCGAGCAAATACAAAAGCCATTATTAATCCCTGAGATCAGACGCTGAAAACTTACTAGAGGGGAGAAGAAGGCAGAACTACTTTTTCATTCTTCTGATACTAGAGCCTAGCAAGACTAGGGGAAGCAATTAATAGCTTGATAAATTATCCCGCTACAAATGTAAATTATCTGGCAAAGAGTAAGTAGGTAGAACAGAAATACCAAATCCAGGTATTGTCAGCCCAAACTGAAGCATTGTCACATCCCCTAATATTGCATGAGCATCAGACCCTTCCAGAGCTCCAGAAGAGAAGGAAGAAACAAACCCTGAGTTCAGGGCAGAGGTGTGAAGGCAGCTGCATGAAGATCACAAGGCAGCCCATCAAATTGATGAACAAAATGCACTGAAGACAAGACCCTGTGCTTTGTCATCCAGCACAGCTGAAAGGAAGAAAGACATAGTTACCTTCACCAAAGAATGTTGTCATGCCTGGTAATATTCCTGAAGACAGACCTCCTCCATGATGGACAAACTTCCTCCTCAATGTATGCATTGGCTTGTTTAAGATCTTCATCAGCCGCAACTAACTTCTCTTCCTTGCATTCCCCTTGGTCTAATGTTTAGGAAATCCAGGCTATAAACATCCAAGGCTGATCCCTCTATCCTTCCTGTGAACACAGGGCATCTGGGAAGCGGCCATCACCATACTAGGCAAACTCTATGGATGAAGTTGCAAAACTCTACAGGACAAGCTGACCAGGCAAAGGAAACTCAGCATGATAGCCCGAAAGTGGTTCTGTGGCTGACCCTCAAATTTAGCTCACCAGCAAGCTGCTCTTTAAGGCATGGTTATTCTAATTGTGGACAACCAACATTCTTGTTGGTGAAGAGTGTTTCTTCTTCATTGGACACCCTGCACTACTCAGATCCCCATTCACCTTTTCAGAGTTCCCCAGTGCACTGGCTTCTCGAGATGTTTCCACATTGTTGTTTAGGACACAGGGACTCCTCAGCCTTGAATATCTAGCAAGATCTCATTTCTCGAAGGAATTCCTAACATCATTACCAAAATTCTTTTCCTAGAGTGGAAACTTATAGATAATAAATTCTCCTTTATAGGAGAGCTCTTTCCCTCAGGACTCTCTGCCTCTTCTGTTCTCTGCCTCTCTCACTTTCATCCCTTGGCTCATTTTCTACCACTGCTTGACCTGTAGTTGGGTCTTGGCTGCTGCAACTGGCTGCCTGTAAAGTCCCACTCTGCCAGGTTTCATCCATGATATTGCATCTAAGTGAGTGACGTTTCAGTCTGCTGCCTCCACTGTGAGGGATTTGGAGCTGTTCTGGCTTGCCCTGAGTACTCCAGAAGGATGGGTAGGCATGCCTTCCACGTAAGTGGCACAAAGGTTATCCGGCTACTTCCTAACTTATTACCAAAATCTCTTTCTTCCAATAAAACAGTGAGTGAGCCTCAGCCCAAAGTCCTGCTGATATACTATAACATTTATTCCCATGTAGTTTGATTCATGTGTAATGTAGACAAATGCACCTTGTAATTAGGTTGCCTTTTTCTTTTGTCAGATTTATTAACGTAAAATTTGGATTCAGTAAAATCCGCCCTTTTTAAGTGTACAGTTCTAAGGTTGCTGGATTTTGACAAATGTATATAGTCATGTAAATACCACCTTCGTTAAAATGTACAATATTTTCATTACTCTTAAATTTACCTTCATACTCTATTGTAGTTAACCGCATTCCCTTGTCTTTTTTTTGTGTCCATAATTTCATTTTTGTGCTTCTTTTGGATTGGGTACTTTTATGAGTCTATTTTATTTCCTTTGTTGTCTTATCAGCTTTAATGTTTTATTTTTTAAATGGTCCCCTTGGGTTTGTAGCGTACATCTGTAACTTGTTACAGTTTACTTTCAAGTAATAGGATAACACTTCATATATAGTATTAGAAACACACAATGGTATACTTCATTCCCCTCTCCTGTGCTATCCAATTGTCATAGCTTTTACTTCTACATCTCTTTAAATTCCATAATACATAATTATTACTTTTGCTTTAAACCATCAATTAGCTTTTAGAGAGATTCAAAAATTAAGAAAAATATCTTTTCACCATTTTAGTCTGGTGCTGCCACATTACTTCTTTTTGAAAGATATCTTTTAACATTCCTGCAATGCAGATCTGTTGGTGATGATTCATTCAGTTTTTATATATCTGAATAAGTGTTTTTTTTTTTTCCACTTCCATTTTGAAAGATATTCTTGCTGGGTATAGAATTATAGTTGAACTTTTTTTTTTCTTTTAGTACTTTAAAGAGTTGTTTTAGTGTCTCTGGCTTGCATTGTTTGGATAAGAAGTCTGATTTCATTCTTACCTCTGTTCTCCTGTATTAAGGTATCCTTTTCTCTGGCTTTCTTCAGTATTTCCCTTCATTTTTAATTTTAAGAAATTTTATTGCATTGCAATAGTTTTCTTCATACGTCTTCTCTGTAGAGTTCAATAAACTACCTGCATCTTTGGGTTATGGTTTCATCAAACTTGCAAAATTTTTAGGAATTATTTCTTTACACATTTCACTGTTCAGCTCCTACTCTTCATGGACTCCAAGTATAAGTACTGAGAGTGCTTCAGGTTTTCCCAAAGCTTATATGTGCTCTGTTCAATAAAGAATGGTTCCAAAACCTTGAACACTCTCCAAACTACAATGAGGTACCACCTCACACCGGTCAGAATGGCCATCATTAAAAACTCTACAAATAAATGCTGGAAAGGGAAGCCTCATATACTGTTGGTGGGAATGCAAGTTGGTGCAGCCACTGTGGAAAACAGTAGGGAGGTTCCTCAGAAAACTAAAAATAGAGCTACCGTATGACCCAGCAATTCCACTCCTGGACATGTATCCAGACAAAACTATAATCCAAAAAGATACATGCACCCCTATGTTCATAGTAGCACTATTCATAATAGCCAAGACATGGAAACAACCTAAATGTCCATCAACAGATGAATGGATAAAGAAGATGTGGTACATATGTACAATGGAGTAGTCCTCAGACATAAAAAAGAACAAAATAATGCCACTTGCAGCAACGTAGATGCAACTAGATACTGAGTGAAGTAAGTCAGAAAGAGAAGAATAAATACCATATGGTATCACTTATAAGTAGAATCTAAAATATGACAATAATTAACCTAGCTATGAAACAGAAACAGAATCAGGGACACAGGGAATAGACTGGTGGTTGCCAAGGGGAAGTGGGGTGGGAGAGGGTTGGATTGGGAGTTTGGGATTAGCAGATGCAACTGGTATGTATAGAATGGATAAACAACAAGCTCCTACTGTACAGCACAGGGAACAATATTCAACGTCCTGTGATAAGCCATAATGGAAAAAAATATGAAAAAAAATGTGTGTGTAATTGAGTCACATTGCTGTACAGCAGTAATTAACACAACACTGTAATTTAACTATACTTCAATAAAAAGTAAATTTAAGAAAATTGTTCCAGAACCGTGAACACTCTCCAAACAACTCCATAATCAAAGAGGAAATGAAAACAAATTGCAGAATATCTCTAAAATAGTGATAATTAAAAAATCAATGTATATCAAAGTCCATGGTCAGTACTATTGTACTGAGAAGAAAATAAATGAAAATAATTGATTCTATTAGATTGTGGTCAGAGAATGGTTTGCAAACTATTTACATAGTTTAGAACTTAATTTCTGGCCTATAATATGTGGCCAATTTGTAAAAATTTGTGTTCATAGGAACTTGAATAACAGATGATATTATCACTTTTTAGATGTTATGCTTGCTTATACTTAAAAACAACAGACTTACATAATGTACTTTTTCAGATCAAATGATGCCTAATTCTTCCCCCACCATGTGTTGTCACAAATTGAGACTGTAAGTTAAAAGTCTCTTATTGCTACCTTTTCCTGTTGATTTCTTCTTTAAATTCTATAGTTTCTTTTACATATTTTGTTATCCCATTATTTAGCACATAAATATTCACACTGATTTCTGTCTTTGTTGTTTATTGTTTCTGTGTTTATTTAGAAGCTTATCACCTCTATTCTTTCACCTCTGTGACTTGATTTCTTATACTAACATGTCAATTATCTTTTTATCCAGTGTGGAGATTCTGTTTAAGACCTTTAAAACTTTTGTCCTTTTTTTAAAGCTGAACATCACAGGTAAATATTATTTATGTGTGTGTATTTATATTTAACTCTAGTTTAATTGGATTCAATATCAGTATGTGTTTTTATATGATAAATTTTTAATTATGTTTTTCACTTTGATTCACACTTTATTTTTCTGCATTTTATTTATGTGATTCTTCAAAAAGATCTTACTAACACCATACTTCCTGAATTTGGAATATTGGAGAATATTTTCCTGTTGTCTTTTTACTTGAATGTTAGCCTTACTGGGTCATAGCACTTTTCCTTCACCACTTCAGCTCTCGTTATTTTCTTGCAGGATTTCTCAGCCTCAGCACTGATGCCATTGTGATCTGGATGGTACTTTGCTGTGAGGGGCTGTCCTGTGCATTATGACATTTATCAGCATCCCTGGCCTCTACCCACTGGATGCCTGTCGCACCCCCTACGCCCCCGGTTTTGAGTATCAAAAATGTCCTTAGATGTTGCCAAAGGTCTCCAGGTGGGAAATTATTCCTAGTTGGAACCATTGCTCTATTAGTTCATAAAATCTAGTCGTGCTTAGGATATACCTGAGACCAAACTGCTTTCTTATGTTTCCCCATTGGCCGTGATGCACATCCTTTTAATCTGTTTGGCAAAGTCTCTCTTTATTCCTAAATTTTAGTACATTTAGATAGTTTATGTCTCCATTATGGTAAAGTTTTCCTAATATTTTCTCATTGCAGTGTGCCGTTTTTCCTCATAGTTTATCTCCCTTTGAGGTTGTTTTTCTACTAAATCTTTTTTAAATTAATTAATTAATTTTATTGGCTGTATTGGGTCTTTGTTGCTGCACTTGGGCTTTCTCTAATTGTGGTGAGCAGGGGCGGGGGGGGGGGCTACTCTTCATTGTGGTGCGCAGGCTCCTCACTGTGGTGGCCTCTCCGTTGCAGAGCACAGGCTCCAGGCACACGGGCCTCAGTACCTGTGACACATGGGCTCAACAGTTCTGGCTCACAGGCTCTAGAGGGCAGGCTCAATAGTTGTGGTGCACATGTTTAGTTGCTCCATGGCATGTGGTATCCTTCTGGGGCAGGGATGGAACCTGTGTCCCCTGCATTGGCAGGCAGATTCTTAACCACTGCACCACCTAGCAAGTCCCTCTATTAAATCTTTAAATGAGTTGTTTTTCCTCTTACGTTTTTCATGTCCCTTTCTTCATAACACCAGTCATGTTTATGTTGGACTTTTGTTGTCTGAATCCCATGCCTATAATTTGAATTGTATTCAAATTCATATCTTTGACTTCTTCCTTTTGCTGTACATTTCTGTGACTTTTGAAGCATATCTCTTGCTGAAATCCAAAGTCAATTAGTTTGAACTCTTGGCATATAGTTAGATATCTTAAATATCTAATTTAATGAGTATTGGTTTAATTAATTTTGTGTTTGTTTTATATATACATATATACATATATATCTTTGTTAACAACTGTAAAATTGGTTTAGGATTATTGTTTTATGTCTTTTCTCTGCCGCATGTTTCCTCTAGGCTATTTTTGAAAGTTAAGATAATGGGTCAGAGAAGAAAATGAATATCTGCCTCAGTTCTCTTTCAATCGATCCTCCCTTATGTGGGGTACAACAATCCCCTCACGTTTGTTTTGTTTTTGTTTTTTTTAATTTTTGAAAACCAGTGAATTGATATTAGAGAAATATTGGAACATTTTCAGTGCTATTGCACTTGTATGTTCAGTAGAAAATAAATTTCAGTTTTTACAATCATACATAACCATTTGCACAGAACTCTCTATTTATCATCCCACCACAACTCAGCAAGTTTTTACTTTTTTTCTTTTTATGTTGATAAGAAAATGAGGAGCAAAACTTCTAGGTGGAAGCTTTATTATTTTTGACTCTGTTGTCCATGCTTTCCTGATATTATATTATTTATGTTTTTGAATTCATGAAGTTAGTAGTGACTATAAGTAATGACATATTTTAAACCATGTATATTTGATCTGTAACCACATGTGAATTTCACCAGATTCAGAAAAAATAGAGAATGTATACTTTGAAAAAAAGTCCCATGTGCCTATGAATTAATTCAATAAATGACTACCATTAAGAGGTGATGTAAAATGGAATGAGCACTAATAATGTACCTACATCATATCTATTTATTTATCTATATCTATCTCTGCCTCTATCTCAATCTCGGTCTCTATATCCTTGTTGTTACACTTTTTCTTTGTTCTTTGTGTATATATGGTTTCTTTGTTCTTTACAGATATATGTTTTCTTTGGTAATTCTACTGGATGGTTAATATCTTCCCCAAGTGTCCCATTCCTCCCCCCAAGATAAATCTTGATTCTTTGAATAACCAAAATGAAAGGTGTTAGGAAAAGTATATTTGATTCTGCTTTAGTATAGCTATAAAGGCAGACCCTAATAGGGCTCAAGGAAATAGCTCTGGGAAGCATATTTCTTACTTTCCTATGTTCATTTTGGACATCATTATTTGTATTTTAGTGTAGGAGCTAATTTTGAGTCCATGGTGAATAGTAATGATCTCCCCAACACTTGTCTTTTCCTATCTTTGTTTCTTTTCCTTTATTCCTCTTAATGACATTGACATTGCTGTAAAATTAATACAATAAATAATAAAGAATACTTACTAGATATTTATCATGGATATACATAATATTCATTTTTTTAATCACAGGTAGTAGATGTGTAAATCTAGACAATTAAATTCATAAAAAAATTCTTTAGTTATTTCCCTTCTAATTTAGACAGGGAGCAACCAAGAGAACAAAGAAAAATTTTACATAAAAGTTAATGAGACACAAATAATCCATCTTTCTTTCTGCTGCAAGGAGAGAATTTGCCATGGAATATTGAACAAAGCAGTGGGTAGGGAGATGTGAAGCCAATTTTTTCTCTTTAGTCTAGAATCTTTTAAAATTTAAAACTAGATTTTTATCCATAGTTCTCATTACACAGAACTGAAGGTTGAAGCCAAACAGTACAGTTTGTGACAATTTGACTGCTTTCAATGGAAATATTTGCATGTTTGGAAGTAATTAAATGAGAATTACTCAGAAATATTGTAATTACCTTAAGTTTTAAATTACTTAGTAAGAAAGAATTACTTGACAAAAGTCAATCTTATTCCTATTTTGTAGATTATAAATGGGACAGGAGAGGTTAAAAAACAGTCATAGTGAAGATTCAACTGCTAAATCATTAATGTCTATGTTTTATGTTTTTAAATAGCTGAAAATGATTACAAGGTTAAAATATATATATACTATACACGCACATATTTAGAAACTATTCTTTATTATATATTGTATTCAGTTTAGAGCAATGCCAATCTCATTAAGATAAAGGGAAAGAAACAAAGCAAGGAAAAAACAAGAGTCCAGGAGATCATTACTGTTCATCAAGGACTCAAAATCAGGCCTTACAGTAAAATATAAATAATGATTTTCAAAATAAACATAGACTTTTAAAATATACTGGGTTATGCTATAGTAACTGAATACTGCTGAATCTTCTAAACATACTAAAGGACAGCTAGTGCTAAAACCAAGAAAATTTTTATTTCACTTCTTTTAGACATTTCATATCTTACTATCTTTTTTAAGAACAGGTCAGCATTTCATTTTCAAATCATAAAGCCTGAAAAATGAATATATATATACACACATATATATACACTATTGAATTGATTTACTAAATTTCAAATAAAATTTGAATAATTATTATGACTTTGATGAGTCATAGTCCATATATCTTCAGCTTCCAAATAAACTGAATGACAAAATTAATACTGAGCAGCATCATTAATGGAACTTTATAACATTGAGCTTATTTTTTCCTTAAACTTTTTTTGGTTTAACTTTCACAGTAAATCGCTTTCTTTACAGGCACACTCTTAAGTGCATTTTTGTTGTTTTTGTAGAATTTTGCCTGATTATTCTGACAAATATGACAAAAATGGAGCCATACAAGAGGGCATAGCTTTGGACTAACTGAGGGTTTTTACCCAATAAGACTAGAGATTTCTTGACTTGCTTTGATGACAGTTTCCTCAAGGATACAGTTTGAATTATATATCCATATCAAATATGAATCCTGGAAGAAATGTGTGCTAGAGAGATGATACAGAGGTTACAACAACCTATTAACGTATACAGAAACAAAATGTAAAGTGGGTGGAGGGGAGGGTTCCAGCAGGGCTCCATTTCAGGGCACTTCAGCTGAGCACCTGCTGTGGGCAGGCTCCGCTCCAGGCATTGATTTTATTTAATCACAGGAGTTAGTTGACAAATGCTTGGAGGTTCTAATTCTATGGACCATGGAGGCATCTTGCTTTGCTTTACACACAAAATAAAGACACCAGTAAGAAGCTGCGTCCACACAAGGTTGAGGAGGCTGCACTAGGTCTGTGAGACGTGGACTGAACACTCGACCTGAAATCCTTCTTCTTGTCCTGGGCCCACCAGCACATTGTACCTTGGTGTCCCATATACTCTACTTCACCAAGGACTGTAACAGCCAAGAGAAATAGCAGAAGGAAGAAGAAGGAGCCCTGGTAGAGAACTTAGAAGGGTAGAGGGAAAATAATGTTTTCATCCCCTACAACCTCATCTTAACTGAGTTAATCAATGTGCAAAGACCCTGTTTTTAGATAAGGTCACATTCATAGGTTCCAGGTGGATGTGAATGTAGGGGGACACCATTCAACCCAGAACAGAGACTCAGTCTGGCAACATCAACCTCGTCTGCACCTCAAAGGGCTTCTGTGAGAATGAAGTGAGAAGATCCAAGAAGAAGACTCTGCACTGGCCTTGGCCATCAATGAAAGTTAGTTACCAGTGTTGCTAATACCTCCTCCTCCTCCTCCCCCTCCTCCTCCTCATCCTCATCAACATCATCACCTTTGTCTTCATCATCCACTGGAGATACAGGAGCTGGGAGAGACACAAGGAACGATGCCACTTGGTCTCCCCTCTCAAGGAGTCTACAGTTTAGCTATGGACACTGCACTGATACACCTTAAATACCAAGGCACTGAGTTCTGTGTCACCAGTTAGGACTGTGGAGGAACAGGAGGCTGGATGGGAGCCTACTCAGATTACGCAGTCAGCACAGAGGGTGCCCCACGTGAGTGAGTGTTGAAAGTATTCTCATGAGCAACATGAGCCCCCACAGAGCTGTGTCCCTCTGCCTCAGTGAGAACACCACACTGTGAAACCTGGTCAGAGGCACAGTCTCAGAAATCATGAACCCACGTGACATTACTCATGAGTCTGAACTCCTGAGTCTGAGAGGCTTTCTCTGCTCATTTGGAAAAGTACATCTCAGACCGGAATAACATTGCCTGTCATTTTGGTGAAAAGTCTTTGAGATTTAGAGTTCACAGGAGCTCCCAGGGGAGGAAGAATCATCTGACCTTTACTTGCCTTAAAGGTTCAGACAAAGAATAGCTATCACGCAGTGTGTGGAGCTCATCCCTTCTAAATCTGCAAAACCGGTGCAATCCTAGCTGTGATGTGGAAAATAGAAAACATGTTGTTAGAAGGCTTCTACTACTCCTGGAAAACCTGAGATGTTGATTTGGAGCTTAGTAATGCAAAAGACAGAGTCAAGAATGTGTGTCTCTAAAACCACACTTTGGAACAATCAGTGTCTCTTGAGTTGACAGTGGAATTGGCACTTCCCCTGCTCTAGCCTTTATATTTGGACCTTGGAAAGCCAGCCACCCTCTCAGCCCAGGGCTGTACATTTTCTGAAATGATCTGCTGAGGCAATTGGCTTTCTTCTGCAGAAGACCTTGCCTTTCATGCTAGTATTATAAATAAGAGCAATCCTGTTCATCAATGGGTAGGAAATAAAAGGCAAAATTGTTCTTTTAAGAATAAATTCCCTAGGCAAAACCTGTTTCCCTTTGAAGAGTACTCCAGTGTACTGAGCTGGGGCAAAACACAATAGAGTCAATGGTTGTCGAGTGGTGGGTTCAGAAGTGAGTTGGCTGCTGGGACTTTACAACACTGGGTACTGGGTTCATAGACCAGTCCACCAAAGCAAAGAAAGAAAATTAATAAATAAAAAGAAACAAATGCAGATATTTTTCTTTTTTTTTTTTTAAGCTCTTTATTGGAATATAATTGCTTTATACTCTTTTGCCAGTTTTTGAGTTACACCAAAGTGAGTCACCTGTATTTATATATATATGCCCATGTCACCTCCCTCCCATGACTCCCTCCCACACTCCCTATTCTGGCCCTCTAAGTCATTACCCATCATCGAGTTTATCTCACTTTGTTATACAGCAACCTCCCACTAGCTATCTATTTTATATGTTGTAGTATATATATGTCAATGCTACTCTCTCACTTTGTCCCAGCTTCCCCTGTGCCCCACCCCCAGCCCCATGTCCTCAAGTCCGTTCTCTACATCTGCATCTTTATTCTTGCCCTGTCACTGGGTTCACCGATAAACATTTTTTTAGATTCCACATATATGAGTTAGCATACGATATTTGTTTTTCTGGCTTACTTAGCTCTGTATGACAGTCTCTAGGTCTATCCACCTCATTACATACAGCTCAATTTCATTCCTTTTTATAGCTAATATTCCATTGTATATATGTGCCACATCTTCTTTATCCATTCATCTGTTGATGGGCATTTAGGTTGCTTCCATGTCCTGGCTATTGTAAATAGTGCTGCAGTGAACATTGTGGTACATGTTTCTTTTTGGATTATGGTTTTCTCTGGGTATATGTCCAGTAGTGGGATTGCTGGTCATATGGTAGCTCCATTTTTAGTTTTTTAAGGAACCTCCAAAGTGTTTTCCATAGTGGCTGTACCAACTCACATTCCCACCAACAGTGCAGGAGGGTTCCCTTTTCTCCACACCCTCTCCAACATTTATTGTTTCCAGATTTTTTGATGATGGCCATTCTGACTGGTGTGAAGTGATAACTCATTGTGGCTTTGACTTGCATTTCTCTAATCATTAGTGCTGTTGAGCATCTTTTCATGTGTTTCTTGGCCATCTGCAAGTCTTCTTTGGAGAAATGTCTATTTAGGTCTTCCACCCATTTGTGAATTGGGTTATTTGCCTCTTTGGTATTAAGCTGCATGAGCTGCTTGTATATTTTAGAGATGAATCCTTTGTCCTTTGCTTCGTTGGCAAATATTTTCTCCCATTCTGAGGGTTGTCTTCTTGTCTTGTTTACAGTTTCTTTCGCTGTGCAAAAGCTTTTACATTTCATTAGGTCCCATTTGTTTATTTTTTATTTTATTTTCATCCTTCTAGGAGTTGGGTCAAAAAGGATCTTGCTTTGATGTATGTCATAGAGTGTTCTGCCTATGTTTTCCTCTAGGAGTTTTATAGTGTCTGGCCTTACATGTAGGTCTTTAATCCATTTTGAGTTTATTTTTGTGTCTGGTGTTAGGAAGTGTTCTAATTTCATTCTTTTACATGTAGCTGTCCAGTTTTCCCAGCACCACTTGTTGAAGAGGCTGTCTTTTTTCCATTGTATATTCTTGCCTCCTTTGTCAAAGACAAGGTACCCATATGTGTGTGGGTTTATCTCAGGGCTCTCTATTCTGTTTCATTGATCTATATTGCTGTTTTTTTGTGCCAGTACCATACTGTCTTGATCACTGTAGCCTTGTAGTATAGTTTGAAGTCAGGGAGCCTGATTCCACCAACTCCATCTTCCCTTCTCAAGATTGCTTTGGCTATTCGGGGATTTTGCATTTCCCTACAAATTGTAAGATTTCTTGTTCTAGTGCTGTGAAAAATGCCATTGGTAATTTGATTGGGATTGTGTTGAATCTGTAAATCACTTTGGGTTGTATAGTCATTTTCACAATGTTGAGTATTCCAATCCAAGTACATGGTATGTCCCTCCATCTGTTTATATTGTCTTTGATTTCTTTCATAGTGTCTTCTAGTTTTCTGCATACAGGTCTTTTGCCTCCGTAGGCAGGTTTATTCCTAGGTGTTTTATTCTTTTTGTTGCAATGGTGAATGGGAGATTTTCCTTAATTTCCCTTTCTGCTTTTTGTTGTTAGTGTATAGGAATGCAAGAGATTTCTATGCATTAATTTTGTATCCTGCTGCTTTACTAAATTCATCCATTAGTGTTAGCAGTTTTCCAGTAGCATCTTTAGGGTTTTCTATGTATAATATCATGTCATCTGCAAAGAGTGACAATTCTACTTCTTCTTTTCCAATTTGGATTCCTTTTATTTCATTGTCTTCTCTGATTGCTGTGGCTAAAACTTCCAAAACTATGTTGAATAATAATGGTGAGAGTGGGCATCCTTGTCTTGTTCCTGTTCTTAGAGGGAATGCTTTCAGTTTTTCACCATTTAGAGTGATGTTGGTTGTTGGTTTGGCATATATGGCTTTTACTATGTTGAGGTAATTTCCTTCTGTGCCCATTTTCTGGAGAGTTTTTATCATAAATGGATGTTGAATTTTGTCAAAGGCTTCTTCTGCATCTATTGAGAGGATCATATGGTTTTTATCCTTCAATTTGTTAATATGATGTATCACATTGATTGATTTGTGCATATTGAAGAATCCTTGCATTCCAGGGATAAACCCCCTTGATCATGGTGCATGATCTTTTTAATGTGCTGTTGGATTCTGTTAACTAGTGTTTTGTTGAGGATTTTTGCATCTAAATTCATCACTGATATTGGCCTGTGATGTTCTTTTTTTTGTGACATCTTTACCTGGTTTTGGTATCAGGGTGATGGTGACCTTGTAGAATGAGTTTGGGAGTGTTCCTCCTTCTGCTCTATTTTGGAAGAGTTTGAGAAGGATAGGTGTTAGCTCTTCTCTAAATGTTTGATAGAATTCGCCTGTGAATCCATCTGGCCCTGGGCTTTTGTTTGTTGAGAGATTTTTAATCACAGTCTCAATTTCCGTACTTGTGATTGGTCTGTTCATATTTTCTATTTCTTCCTGGTTCAGTCTTGGAAGATTATACTTTTCTAAGAATATATCCATTTCTTCCATATTACCCAATTTATTGGCATACAGT
This sequence comes from Hippopotamus amphibius kiboko, assembly GCF_030028045.1. NCBI lineage: Eukaryota > Metazoa > Chordata > Mammalia > Artiodactyla > Hippopotamidae > Hippopotamus > Hippopotamus amphibius. The sequence goes on from NC_080188.1 coordinate 90,151,295, forward strand.
TGCGTGTAGTAGTCTCTCATGATCTTTTGTATTTTTGTGGTGTCCGTTGTTACTTCTCTTTTTTCATTTCTAATTCTGTTGATTTGCATCTTCTCCCTTTTTTTCCCTGATGAATCTGGCTAATGGTTTATCAATTTTGTTTATCTTCTCAAAGAACCAGTTTTTAGTTTTATTGGTTTTTGCTATTATTTCCTTCCTTTCTTTTTCATTTATTTCTGACCTGATCTTTATGATTTCTTTCCTTCTGCTCACTTTGGAGTTTTTTGTTCTTTCTCTAATTGTTTTAGGTGTAAGTTTAGGTTGTTTGATATCTTTCTTGCTTCTTGAGGTAAGACTGTATTGCTATAAACTTCCCTCTTAGAACTGCTTTTGCTGTGTCCCATAGGTTTTGGTTTATTGTGTTTTCAATGTCATTTGTTTCTAGGTATTTTTTGATTTCCTCTTTGATTTCTTCAGTGATTTCTTTATTATTTAATAATGTATTGTGTAGCCTCCATGAGTTTGTATTTTTTACAGTTTATTTTTCCTATAATTGATATCTAGTCTCATGGCATTGTAGTCAGAGAAGATGCTTGATATGATTTAAATTTTCTTATATTTACAAGGCTTGATTTGTGACCCAAGATGTGATCTATCCTGGAAAATGTTCCATGTGCACTAGAGAAGAAAGTGTATTCTGTAGTTTTTGGATGGAATGTCCTATAAATATCAATTAAGTCGAGATGGTCTAATGTCTCATTTAGCCCTTGTGTTTCTTTATTTATTTCTGTTTGGTTGATCTGTCCATTGTTGAAACTGGGGTGTTAAAGTCTCCTACTATTATTGTGTTACTGTCAATTTCCCCTTTTATGGCTGTTAGTATTAGCCTTATGTATTGAGGTGATCCTGTGTTGGGTGCATAGATATTTACAATTGTTATACCTTCTTCTTGGATTGATCCCTTGATAATTATGTAGTGTCCTTCCTTGTCTCTTGTAATAGTCTTTATTTTAAGGTCTAATTTTTCTGATATGAGTATTGCTACTCCAGCTTTCTTCTGCCTTCCATTTGCATGGAATATCTTTTTCCATCACCTTACTTTCAGTCTGTATGTGTCCCTAGGTCTGAAGTGGGTTTCTTGTAGGCAGCATATAGAAGGATCTTGTTTTTGTATCCATTCAGCCACTCTGTGCCTTTTGGTTGGAGCGTTTAATCCATTAACATGTAATGTAATTATTGGAATGTATATTCCTATTACCATTTTCTTAATTGTTTTGGCTGTGTTTTTGTAGGTCTTTTCCTTGTCTTGTGTTACTGCCTAGAGGAGTTCCTTTAGCAGTTGTTTTAAGTCTGGTTTAGTGGTACTGAATTCTCTTCACTTTTGCTTGTCTGTAAAGCTTTTGATTTCCCTGTCAAATCTGAATGAGATTCTTTCTGGGTAGAGTATTCTTGGCTGTAGATTTTCCTCTTTAAAGACTTTAATTATCCCCTGCCACTCCCTCCTGGCCTGCAGAGTATCTGCAGAAAGATCAGCTGTTATCCGTATGGGTTTTCCCTTATGTTATTTGTTTCTTTTCTCTTGCTGCTTTTAACATTTTTTCTTTGTGTTTAATTTTCATTAGTTTGATTAATAATGTGCCCTGGTGTGTTTCTCCTTGGGTTTATTCTGTATGGGACTCTTGGCACTTCTTGGACTTGGTTTACTATTTCCTTTCCTATTTTGGGGAAGTTTTCCACCATAATCTCCTCAAACATTTTCTCAGACCCTTTCTTTTATTCTTCTTTTTCTGAGATGCCTATGATTTGAATTTGGTGTGGTTAATGTTGTCACCAAGGTCTCTGAGACTGTCTTCCATTCTTTTTATTCTTTTTTCTTTTTCTTTTTCTTGCTCTCTGGCAGTTATTTCCACCATTCTATCTTCCAACTCACTCGTTCCTCTGTCTCAGTTATTCTGCTGTTTATACCATCTAGACTATTTTTAATTTCAGTTATTGTGTTGTTCATTACTGTTTGTTTGATCTTTAGTTCTTCTAGGTCCTTATTAAATGTTTCTTGTACTTTCTCTCTTTTGTTTTTGAGATTTTGGATCATCTTTACTATCATTACTCTGAATTCTTTTCCAGGCAACTTGCCAATTTCTTCTTCATTTATTTGGTCTTATGTGTTTTAATCTTGCTCCTTTGCCTGCAAGGTGTTTCTTTGTTTTCTCATTTTGTTTAATTTATAGTATTTGCTGTCTCCTTTCCCTATGCTGCCTAGTAGTATTTCCTTTTGTTTCTGCTCTCTGCCCCCTGTGTTGGGGTTGATCCAGTGTCTTGAGTAGGCTTCCTGGTGGGAGGGTCTGGTGCCTGCTTTCTGGTGGGTATATCTGAGTCTTTTCTCTCTGATGAGCAGGGCCATGTCTGGTGGTGTGTTTTAGGGTATCTGTGAGCTTAATATGGCTTTAGGTAGTCTGTGTACTGATGGGTGGGTTTGTGTTCCTATCTTATTTGTAGTTTGGTGTGAGGTATCTAGCACTGGCAGTTGCAGACAGTTGGGCAAATTCAGTTCTTATGCTCTGATAGAGGGCTCTGTGAGAATTCTCTGCAGTTAATCTTCCCTGTGGCTGAGGACTCTGTAATGGTCTAGCATCCTAGATTCAGTGCTCCCTTCCCAGATACTCCAACTTGACTTCTGGTTGAGCAATCCAGACCTCAGAGGTCATGTGCTGAGACCCAGAGAAGTTGTTGAAAGGAGAGAGAGATGCAAACTGAATCCATTTTCCTTGTGACCGAGTTGGATGCAGCCTCTGAACCCAACATCAGCAGTGCCTGCTGGGATTTTTTTTCTTTCTCTCTCTGGTTGGTGATGGTATGAATAGGAACCACCCTTCCAGCCCCACTAGAGTATCAGCAGTTGAGGAAGCAGAAGCAGTATCACTTGTCGTCCTCCCTCTCGGAGGATGGGATGAGCTCAGAAACAACCAGGAACTTGCAGCAGACACCTCCTCTAATTTTTTCTTCATAAAGGATATTTATGAGTATAATTATAATGTTTTGCATATTTTACCCTGTTTAGGAAAACTAAGAAAAACAATTTCAAAGTCTTAGTCCCTAGGTGCAGATAGGCATTTCCTGCCATCTTTCTGTTGTATGCTTATCAAAACACTGCAGTGTATTTCATACTAGTTTGGCTTTTCAGATCAAAATGTATTCTGGTTGTTTGGAATAGAGTGGATTATGTCATTTTTTTAACTTGAAAAATCACCATTGAAATCATGTGTATATATAGAGAGTAAAATCCAGTAAAGCAACATATTGTTATAGATTAGGAGTATAGGAACTAGATATAAAGATAGAATAGAGGTACAAATATATATAGAGATATAAATATATAATTATATTAGTAATAGTTACCACCATCATAACACATGATATTTTGAAAAAATACTGCTTTAATTTAGTAACCTGAATTAAACGATAAACTGATTCTATTACATTTCATAGCATATGCTGATTTAGCAAAATGTAGTCACCGTATTTTGTTCTTGTTGTTATACCATCACCTGACATTTAGATACCAATTTCTGCGTCACTCAAGATAGGTTAGTGTATTAATTTGCTAGGACTGACATAAAAAATACCATAGACTTTGTGGCTTAAACAACAGATATTTATTTTCTTGCAGTTCTAGAGGCTGGAAGTCCAAGAACAAGGTGTCAGTATGTTGGGTTTCCTCTGAGGTGTCTCTCCTTAGCTTGCAGATGGCCACTTTCTTTCTGTGTCCTCACATGACTTTCCTTTGTGTGCATGCATCCCTGGTGTCTCCTTGTGAGTCCAGTTTTCTCTTCTTATAAAGACACCACCCTTAGGGCTCAGTTTAACTTAGTCACCTCTTTAAAAGCTTTATATTCAAATATAGTCACATTCTGAGTTTCTGCGAGTTAGGGCTTCAACAACTGAATTGTGAGGGCACAGAATTCAGCCCACAACATCCAGGTTATGCTGAGGTAATAGACAACAACCAAATTTCAGTGACTTAAAAGAGGTCAGCAATTTTCTTTTTCTGGAAAGGGCCAGATGGTACATACTTTAGTCTTTGTCGGCTGTGGTAGTTGCCCTGAGTAGTTGCTCTGTCACAGCTACTCAACCTAGGCCTGTAGTGTGAAAGTTGCCATAGATGGTATGTAATCTAATCCGTGTGACTGTTGAAAACGTAAGAGATGAGCTGGAGTGGACCCATGGGCTGCAGTTGCTGACCTGGAGGGAAACACCACAGGTTCATTTTCTGCTTGCACTGCAGTTATTACCTATCACAGTTCTGCATGGAGGTCCTGCTTTGTGTCATCCTCACTTAGAGAGCCAGATTGAGGTCTATTCCACTTACCACTTACTCAGGCTAAGCGAACGGCCTGACCAAATGTAACACTGGATGGGAAGGGACAAGCAGCCCTTTCATGTGGGGAGAACAGGTGGAAAACAGAAATGTTAGTAAATGACACTGATAACACCACGGTTACTATTTGTCTAAAAATGTGGGTGTTTCAGTAATAGATAATCACCAGGTGTTTGCAGAAAGATTAACAATCCTCCATTCCCAAGTGATTAATGCAAGTTCTATGACAATGGAGCAATGCTTTGTTTATTGTTATATCCTAGGCATCTCAGAAAGTGTGTGGCACATAGTAGATGCTCAGTAAATATTTGTTAACTGAGTAAATAAGTGAATACTTAAATGGAGTGCATAAAACCTTCTCCATTGAAAACTCACTACATTTAATTAATTCACTGCAGAAAATGCTAGCTGAGAAATTAGCTTCTGAATGTAGAGGAATTGATTCTAATTTTTTATTCCCTGGTAAGGAAGATTCTAAATATCTTCACAGAGGAATTTCTAGTCTCCTATTTTACCTTTGTAGATAACTGTTTTCTTATTTTGGGTGTTTTCCCCCCATATGTTTTAAAAAGAGCTTAGAGAAAGCATTTTTAATAACTCTTAATGACTACTCTAAACAGAAGACATCTGGGTATCTTGAAGTAATCATATATGTGTAACTATTAAAACTATTAAAACATTGATTTAATATTTTTGGTCAATAAAGCTAATGATGATACTTAGAGAATAAGTTTTTTTAAAAAAATAGTCTACATTGCAATTTAATATATTCTTTCCTTCCTTTAATCATGACACTTTTTTGGTTTTTCACTAATTAGTAGTTGTATCATCTTATTTCAATCCTAGTGTAGTTTACTGGTATTGATACACCCTATTTCTCATTCCTTAAAACCCTAAAACTTCTCTCTGGCATTAGTAAAATTCCATAACTACAGGACAAATTTCTCCCCCTAGCCTTGTCAGCTCTTTGCCTGTTAACATCTCTTTTCTGATCAACAAGATGAATGATTGTTTTCCTTTCTAACTACTTCATTTAGGTTCTTGACCTCCAACATCAGTTAAATATTTCTGTGTCTAGTGAAGGAGCAGTGTGTACAATGAGTTTGTGAGTAACTTGGCAGTGGTCTCTTGCACCAGATAGGTCACCAAGACTGAATTTCCTGGTGCTGCTGTTGAGCAAGTGGTCCCTTCTTTACCCCCTCATGGACATTGCACTTGAAAACATTCTAATTATGTAGGTCATCTCTATGCTTCAATGTGAAACAGTTCCCCCCCCCCCATAACTTTATAGAGTAAACCCAAGTTCTTTTTAAAGAGAAGAGAGACTTTCTTTTCAAAGACCCTGACTTGTTAGTAAAATCAATTATAATTCAAAATCAGCTAATGAATACCATTAGTCTTGGCAACTTACAAATATAACAAACATGATAAACTCAAAAATTCACTTCTTATTTAAACTGCAGTCCCAGTGACCTTTAAGAGCAAAAATTACATTTTGAAAGAGATGGATATAAAACCCTATATACTTAAGGTAAAATGTCGTTTTTATCACATTTGCTGTGTAGTTTGGGTCTAGTCTTTCTGAAGACAAGCATATGACTCTTCAACTTGATTAAACTGAATTCAACAGTAAATCACTGGCTCTTACATGTTTCTCTAGCCCTGTATTAAATACTATGAAATATGCAAAGCTGAATGAGACTAGTTACGTTGTCCTTGCCCTCACAGCACTCATAGTCCTACACCATAATTGCCTTCTAGAACCTTCACTCTCTTCTAGCTTAAACATGCAGCTACAATTAAAATTCAAGGTTAACAATTATAGGGATAAATGAAGTTTGGATATTTTCCAAATGCCCCCTAACTTTTTGTTCCTGCTTTGATCGGGCCATTTATAGCTCATCAATACAATGAACCAAATTAAGGCTATAAATCTGGCTTTCTCCAAACCAGACGTTGGCAAATGTTTTCTTTAAAAGTCCAAATAATACATGTTTTGGATGCTGCAGGTCCTACGGTCTCAGTCACAACTACTCAGTCTTGATGTCGTATCGAGGAGCACAGACCATATGTCAACAAATGAGTGTGGCTCTAAGTAAAACAAAATGATATTTTATTTACAAAAATGGGTGGTGGGTCACATTTGGCCTATAGGTGATAATTTGCTAACTTCTTGCTGTGGACCTGCACTGTTTAGGAAGGTAGCCTTTAGACACAGCTATTTACATTTAAGTGAAATATAATTAAACCACACTAAGCATCAGTTCCTCAGTCATACTAGCCGTATTTCAACTGCTCAACAGTCACATATGGCTGATGAGTCCCATATTGGATGGTGCACAAGAACAATTTCATCAACACAGAACTTTCTGTTGGACAGCTCTGTGGCCTAGAACGACTTCCCTGAGATCACCCGACAGGCTCTATGCTATGCTCTCAATTCCTAAGCTAAAACATTACCCGTAGCCTTGGTTGACCATCATGTGGGCCTTGGATTAAAGTTGTTGCCATTAACTCAATATTTAGGGGATGAATTCTAAATCTATGGCCTTAGAATAATAATCTTTTCACACCTCACGCTATGTCCCTGAGTGTCTTCTTTAGTTTTTAAGCTAATACGAAGGTCTCAATGACAATGAAATCTCCTCAGTGTGCTTGGTCAGACATTATTTTTAGCTCTTCAAAGTCTCTTTTTTTCAGAGCTAGACAATATCATACCCTTGATTACTGTTAAAGATCCTGATTCACAGTGGTATTTGCTTGAATTGGAATGTTATTGCATCCCTGTCTATAGCTCCCATGACTCATCCTCTGAATTAGACTCCTTTGGCCCTGATTTTTGCCAGAACTGTCAGAGTAATGAAAATTCTTTCTGGCTCCAAAAAAACATGCCAAGATTTAGACATCCAAATGAACACTGCCCATGCCAAAATAGTCAGTTTGGAAGCTTTGCATTTATTCCAATAATGCTGCCATTACTTTAAACATTTTGGAATTAGTCTATGAGAATTGCTTTAAATTCTCAAGTTGTTCTCAAGCTTGAACAACTTAGGATTTAAGAAGTATTTATCCAGCATTTGTCACGTACACTACACTAAGATGTTGCATAGGCTGTTCAGACTTGAGAAAGAGCAGTTTCTGTCCATAACGAACTTGCAGGGTAGGGCTAAAATGCACAAAAACTGTCTGCAGTGGAGAAATACATTTTGGCAGTTACTCACAGTACATTTTACTCTAAGTTACTCAAAGTTATCTGTTAAATAGGAAGATGATAAGCTCTAACATATACTGTGGTGTTTGTTAAAATGTGAAATGTGACTACAGTATGGGTGTTTTAGTGTCTCTGCAAATAATTCCCAAATATTCAATAGTGTGATAGATGCACCACTGACATACAAGCATAGGCATTTCAAATAACCTATGAAATTGAGAGACATGCCTAATTTACAGTATAACTTTTGTGTATTTGTATTAAGATGTTTCGTTGTTCTATAATTTTGAATACATGAATACTGGCTCTAAGATATAAAATAGTAAAATTTATCACCTTATTACTCTCAGAATATTTAGGCATCAGTCAACTGGCTGTACTGTTTTAAAAATTATCTTCAGTAAATAAGCTAAGTGATTTTTCAAAATATTAAATTATTACTGGAATGATTGAACAGTATGAGGAAAATAGTATACACACACACACACACACACACAACCATTGAATGAGAGAAAGGGAGACATAGATAGAGACCAAGAGAATGAATGGCTTCAAGGATTCCCAAAATACTCATCTATTTGCTGTGTTCTAGGTAGATTAAAATCAATCATTTGGAAGTAGCTATAACTGACCTCTTTGCATGATGTTATGCAGAATTTACTGATGTCCTCTAAAAGAACCTGCTTTATACAATGGTATTTCTAAAGTAATTTAATCTCCACTACAAAATTAAAAAACAGGAATGAAAAAGGTATTTACTGAGGTATGAAGAATAATGCCATGGTTTAGAAAGAAAAAAACAGATTATAACAGATTACGATGTCCCGCTTGTATACCCATATTTCATACGTTTAAGTTTTATTTTGTTTTTGATTCTATAACTATGCTAATATTATTCTTTATAAGAGAAAACATCTGCAGCATAGATGGCTATTAAAGGTCTAATATTTCTGAATATTCTTCCATAGTTACAAGAAAAGGCAAACATTGGAATAAAAAAATGACAAAGGGTGTGTATAAGCATGTCAAATGGTTAGTACAAAAATAAAATACAAAGTCTTAAACTACTAATCATCAAGGAGGTAAAGATGAAAACATGAGGCTGCCATTTTTGTCACTGTTCATCAGATGTTTCATACTTGCAGTGCTGGCATGTGTGTGGTAAAATCAGTACTCTCACACAGGTACTGCCCAACAAACTTGTACGTGCTTCAAACTGGGAAGGGGATATATACCAATAAGCATCTTTATTTTTAGAGTTCCCCTTCTGCCATTTTTTTCCTTCCAAGCATCTGATCTGGTAATAGCAGCTACGTGAGTGGTAAAGGGCTCCTGATCAATGTTCTAGTTACACAATACTTTCAGGAAACTCACTGTCTTTTGAAGTCTACACAAATCCCATAATTTATTACTTAAATTCTTATGATTTTATCTCTTCTACCTGTGTGTGCAGAATCTTAGATCTCTAGGCAATCCCCTCTACTTTCAAAAGAAAATAATTGGGTAATATTTATGTAAATTTTAAAAATGCATCTGTTTGGACCCAACTAGATATTAAATAGCTAGACATGAGAACCATGGAATTATTTGCTTTTCTCTTAGACACGTCTTTACTTGTTATTATAATGTTCATGAATAAGTTATTAAAATAAACCTGAATAAACAATGACTCCTAAATATGATTAATTTAGATTCTATTAATTATAGTTTAAATGAGACACCTTCCCTAATTAAATGGGCCGTGATGCAAACTAGGTAATGTTTCACTTTCTGTTATTATCACAACCACATAAAGGCAACAGGGAGCGTTTGTAATTTTGCTTTGAACTTTAACATTAAGGTCAGTGCAGGGTGTGTGTGACATATTGGTATTAATATATAACAATAATTCAAATATGGGATTTTATTACTGGGACGTGTAATTAGTAGTAAAAATACCACATTTTCTTTCACCCTTTCCTTTTCTTCTTCAGAAAATAACTTTTAGAGATTATTTAAAAAATGACCAATTAGGAATGCTTTGGTTCTTGATGTACAATGCTTCAGATAATTGCCCACTCACTCTCCCAAAATTTCCCCTTTTCAATTTTCTTTCAATTCTTTAGATTAAATTGAGAAGAAAACCTCAGTGGATATATTCATGGCTCATAGCCTTGATTGCTAATAGCAGCTTGTTAAATCTGTTCAGTACTGCTTGCAGCTAAAATCCCAAACTCATGAGTCCAAATTCCTGAATCAGAATTCCTATAAAAGGTCATGTAAAATTCAGGTCAAACATGAAGAAATGTACAAGCACAGTAAACTCTTCTTTATATTATTTGGTTTGAAGTAGTTACTGTTAAGGGGTATAAAAGGAAAAGAGCAAACAGGCACTTAAATCTTTTGAAATATAAGTTGAGTTCTACTTAATTTTGCTTAGCGATATTGTCAATTTTAAGTAAAAATATTTTTAACAAGACTTTTCAATCAATATACCATTAACTGCCTAAACCTTAACAAATATTGGTAAACTTAGCTTAGAGTGATCCAGTTGGCACACTACTTAGTGAAAAGATATATATCAATTCTCACAATACTGGGCTTCATCTTAGGCAAACAAACAAGGCAGAAGACAATTCAAGACACATACCAAGCCTGGAGCAGTATTTACAGTGTTTCCTGGGGAAACATAGAGAAAGAAATGGTAGCTGTTGCATGGTTACCTTATTATCCACAGAGATCTGAAAGGTTCATACATTAAGACTTCAGGAAGGAAATTCAAGTCTTTGTGCTAAGGGTCTATAGGCTGCATGCCTGGAGAAGCCCCTGGTGTGGTCAGGAATTGAGGTCCAAGCTTTGTGGGTGTAGGAGGGGCCAGAGGTTTCCAGGGCTGATCACACACTTCAGCATCCTACCAATATTGATTGTCCCAACACAGCTGTAGCTGGTCTCTGAGTTTTGCAAGAGGACAGACTTCTCTCTACAAGACCACATTGCTGAGACTCATTCCTGGAAAAGTGAATACTTCTGTCATGTGCTAATAAGAACTCAAGTATCACCAACTGTTAGAAATAGTAAGAAATTAATTTAACATTATAGAGGGTCTGCCACTATTGGAGATCTCAGAAAAATTACCAATGAGTAAAATATACTCTTGACTTTCTGCTCTCTCCCTCACCACATACTATCCCCAACCTTGATCAGCATCCAATGTTTACATAATATTCCTGTCCTTAACTTGCCCCCTGGTGCAGATGACCTCTACTCATTTAACATTCCTATTCTTCTGTATAATTCAAGAAATAGGGATGTGCCAGGAATTCTGCTAGACACCAGGGAGACAAAGGTAAATAAAACATGGACTCTTCCTTCAAATTACTTAAGTTTTGGGGAAGAAGCATGCATGGTTACAGAATACCAGTTTTAGACGATCTGATGAGGAGATTGGAATAATTCACATTAAGGTATAAGTCTAGTACATCAGGTTTAAATTATCTAGGGTATTAGTAGGTTGAGAAAGTCTGCTAATTCAAATTAATTTTTGTTGAATGAAAAACAGATGTTAAAATTTTAGGCTGAATTTTTAAATAGTGCAATGTAATTCAGTCACTTTTTCAAAAAGCCCTTTCCTAATCATACCAATTGTAAGCCTTGAAGACCAATTTATCATGGACCCAAAGAGCAAATGGGAAAGAGGCAAAGTGTCTTGATTTAAAGGCTACCAATTCAAACACAGTAAAATATCCAGGCCATGGGCAGCCTAGTGCACTGATTACTGATCCTATAATTCTCACTGTAAGGTAATGTCTTCTGCAGTAGAGATTCTTAGGTAAATTCTCCTACAGACATTGCCTGAATAAGCCGGTCCTTTATTTGAAGCAGACAAGGTTCTATGAAACACTATATTATCTTTACAGTTCCCATTCTATATTTTTCTCTTCATCTAAGTATCCAACCTAGTAACATGAGTTATACAAGTAGAAAAGGATCCTCACTCAACTTTCTAGTTACATGGTACCCTTAAAGAAACATGATACTTATTTTGGGGGACCCTGAAATAATCCCATTTAAATTCCAGTGACTAGTGCTTCTATCAGTTTACACAGCTTAAACAAGATTAGAACCCCAGTAACTACCAATATTGGGAAAGGCAGGAATTCTTTCCCAATATTTCTGAGAGTCTCTGGGGTCTCACAAAGGAGTCTGCCAGGTCCCTGCAGATATTTTTTGGTCTGCTGGGCTTCCCATCCCTTCTACAAAGCCACTTAGCTTACATTGGGGTTCCTCAGGTATCCCTTTGGGGCAACACCAATGATACACTAGAGGAGTTCCAACAATGTCAGCATGGTGCTGTTTTCTACATTAAAGTAGGGAAAATCTTCAGGAAACTCCAGCCTGGATACAGTTTATCATATAGAGACCAAAGATGAACATTTTTTGAAAGGGGAAGGGGTTATTTATCAAAGGGACAATTAAGCAAGTCTATGATTACAAAGGCAATTTAAAATAGAAATCATAATGCTGCTAGAATTGTGGCCTCTCTGCTGACCTTGAATGTATGGAACAGGCTAGTATGATACACAGAATGCCTTACCCATCAAGACAAGTTTTAGCCTTTGCAACTCAAAAAGGTTCCTTTGACTTCATGTTGCATTTTCAAGGTGTAAATTTTTTAAAGAAATAATGAAAAAACTTTATTAAACCTCACAAGGTTAAATGATTTGTACAGGGATACTTAGCCAGTGTGTGCAAAAATTAACTTAATCTTCTATTGGAGTTCTTTGCTCATTCCACCTAGCATAGTTGAAGCATTTATTAGCTCTTGTGAACTAAGAGTTTGTTATTGTTATTACAGTTATTATTAAGTTCCAGTAGAGCTACAATTTGTCTCTGGTTCAAAAATGTATGATTTAAGTCATTACTCTTATTTTTATCTAAAATTATTACAAGAAATTTAGTTTTATACTTTTTAATAGTTAACTTGACATAAAAGTGTGTTTTACAACTATGTTTCCCTTGAAAAGGAGTTTTTTTTTAGAAAACAATACAATGTTACCTACATTAATGTATGCAGTTTAGTAAATGATTAGATAATATGCTTAACAATGATTTGCAAAGTTTCTTTTTTGTTACAGCAGAAGTGGTAACTAATTTAGTTTCTGTTACTATAGATTAGCCCCTTCATTTATTCAATTGTTAAAATTCACTTTTAATTGTTTTTGTTTCCTAGGAAAAAAGCCCAGTATGGTCTTATAAAGGTTATAATGGGCTTACTAATGGGATATTGACTACTATTTCCTGAATCCATCTTCTGATGACAAGGTGTTGATTACTGTTCATTGACTAATTCACAGATTGCCCCCATCTACCTAAAATTACTTCTATGATGATCTCATAAAACTTTCATTTTTAATTATCTATAATAATACTCAAGAGAAAATAAAGTATGGTTCTATTTTCTTAAAAATAGAAAATGGCAACATGCGAAAACATATTTAATATCTGTAAGAGATGCTATTAACTTCAGGGTTAATCAATAATTTCCATTGTTAGAATATGTTCCCTGGGAACCACAGAATGAAAATTATGTGGATAGGAAATGTTAATAACACCCAGTGGAATAAAGTGTTTCCTAAGTTGCAATGATCTAACCAAAATAATGCCCTAACGAAAGTTTTCTTCTAAACTTGGGGCCACTTGACTATCAGGCTATACTTGTCCCTCCATATTCAAGGATATTGATCCCCATGGCTATGGTACCTTTAAATACATCCTTATATGTCCAAATGCTCTTCCACAAATCCAACCATCTTGTCTACCCAGGAGTGCTGCTGAACAGCTTGTAGTTTTCAGTTTCATTCAATTGCATTGTTATGCATCCTCAGAAAAGAAACAAAGCTAATCCTCATTGATAGATTTTTTCCCTCTCATTGCTTATACAGTATTTTGATACAAGTATGGGTATAACATGTAATAACCACAAAGTCATATAATTATAAAATACTTTTCATTTTGTAAGTTAGTAAGTTTAAGTATCACATTTGAAATTGAGAGGGAGGTATCTCGTCTAAACTTTAGTGAAATAAAAAAAGTATCATTTATACTTTTATTAGAGTATAGAGTATAAGAATTTTTTTCTATTTTATATTGTATTTTATTCTATATCCATACTAATTGCTGAAACCATGATGTTAAATTTTTGTTTGTTTTTTTAACTTCGGAGGAGGTTTTTAAAAAGTATTTTATCATAACACTTTTTACCCCCAATGAAACTTCTTAATTAGGAAGTTTGAAATTTAGCCTAGAAATAACATTCTTCTTCCCAGATTTCACTATTCACTGAAGAAGATTATTGTGAGCCTTCTTTGCAGGAATTACTTCCTCCAAAATTACTCTTAGCATGTGAAATGAAAATCAGGAATTCTACTAATGATGGTATTAATATTCAAAACAGTAGAAAATGTTTCAGTTCTTAACATGTAATAGATTTCAATTACTCTTTTGGTTGATAAAAATGTGTCTGATTTGAAGAAAAACATACTTTAGGGATTTCACTATAGTAGACAACTTCTATGGGGAGCATTAGCAAATATTATTATAGTATAACATTTTAATCTCTAATCCCAGGAAATATACATCTGCACTAAGAAGAACTATAACATTTCTAATACTTCCCCTGATAGAAATTATACTATTTTATGGTTCTGCAATTTACCATCAAGAACTTCTTATTTATAGCAGAAGTTCAACATGAGATCATTTTCTTTCTTAGCAGAAACAGGAAACAGCCAAATATTACTCAGTATGTAGGTAGCTTTGTATTTTCACTATGATTAAGAAATGTGTTGTTTAATTTCCAAACACTTGAGAGTCTTCCAGCTATCACTCTGTTACTGTTTCATAATTTAGTTATGTTATGATCTGAGAAAATACTTTGTATAATTTCTGTTCTTTAAAAGTTGTTAATATGCATTTCATCACCCAGTGTGTGGTCTATTTTGGTGAATGTTCCAGGAGATTGAGAAGAATGTATATTCTACTATTGTTGGATGGAGTATTCAGTAAATGTCAATGAGATCAAGTTGATTGCTAGTGCTTTACAGGTCAAGTGGATTCTAACTGATTTTATGCCTGCTTGATTTATTGCTGATAAAGAAATGTTGAAGTCTCCAACAATAATTGTGGGACTTTCTATTTCTCTTTCCATTTCTATCGGTTTTTGCTACATGTATTTTAGTGTTCTGTTCCTGGGTACATATGGTTCTAGGACTATTATGTCTTCTTGGAGAATTAACTACATTATCCTCATGTAATGTTCCTCTTTATTCCTGATAATTTTCCTTGATCTGATATTGGTTTTGCCTGATATAACTATAACTACTCCGGGCTGTTTTTTAAAACTAGTGTTTGCATGGTGTATCTTTCTCCATGCCTTTATTTTTTTATTGTATTTTATAATAATTTTATTTTTTAAGGACTTGTATTGAGATATAATTGACATACAATAACTGCATATATTTAAAGTGTACAATTTGATATTTTTCTTCTTAGTAATGTATATATGGCAATCCCAATCTCCCAATTCATCCCCCCCACCCCCAATCTCCCCACTTGGTGTCCATATGTTTGTTCTCTACACCTGTATATCTGTTTCTGCCTTGCAAACTAGTTGATCTGTACCATTTTTTCTAGATTCCACATATATGCATTACTATACAATATTTGTTTTTCTCTTTCAGACTTACTTCACTCTATATGACAGTCTCTAGGTCCATCCATGTCTATACAAATGTCTCAATTTCATTCTTTTTTATGGCTGAGTAATATTCTATTGTATATATGTACCACATCTTCTTTATCCATTCATCTGTTGATGGACATTTATGTTGATTCCGTGACCTGGCTATTGTAAATAGTGCTGCAGTGAACATTGGGGTGCATGTTTCTTTTTGAATGATGGTGTTCTCTGGGTATATGCTCAGTAGTGGGATTGCTGGGTCATATGATAGCTCTATTTTTAGATTTTAAGAAACCTCCAGCCGGGCACGGTGGCGTGTGCCTGTAATCCCAGCTTCCCAGGAGGCTGAGGTCGGCGGATTGTGGGTGCCTGGGGGTTCGGGACTACGGCGCTGTGCAGAGCGGGCATCCGCACCGGGCCTGGCACCAACATGGGGCTCCTAGGGGAGCTCGGGAGTACCAGGTTGTCTAAGGAGGGGGGGCCCAGGCCGGACACGGAGCAGGTCAAACTCCCCGTGCTGGGCGGCGGTGGGACCGCACCTCTGAGAGCAGTGCCTGCAGTTCTGCCTGGACATCCAACGAGACCCGGTCTCTAAAAAAATAAAAAAAATAAAAAATAAAAAAAAAAAAGAAACCTCCATACTGTTCTCCATAGTGGCTGTATCAATTTACATTCCCACCAACAGTGCAAGAGGCTTCCCTTTTCTCCACACCCTCTCCAGCATTTACTGTTTATAGATTTTCTGATGATGCCCATTCTAACTGCTGTGAGGTGATACCTAATTGTAGTTTTGATTCGCATTTCTCTAATAATTAGTGATGTTGAGCAGCTTTTCATGTGCCTCTTGGTCATCCGTATGTCTTCTCTGGAGAAATGCCTATTTAGGTCTTCTGCCCCTATTTTGATTGGGTTATTTGTTTTTTTGATATTGAGCTGGATGAACTGTTTATATATTTTGGAGATTACTCCTTTGTCTGTTGATTCATTTGCAAATATTTTCTCCCATTATGAGGGTTGTCTTTTCATCTTGTTTATAGTTTCCTTTGCTGTGCAAAAGCTTTTGTTTCATTAGGTCCCACCTGTTTATTTTTGTTTTTATTTGCATTACTCTAGGAGGTGGGCCAAAAAAGATCTTGCTGTGATTTATGTCAAAGAGGGTTCTTCTTATGTTTTCCTCTAGGAGTTTTATAGTGTCTGGCCTTACATTTAGGTCTTTAATCCATTTTAAGTTTATTTTTGTGTATGGTGATAGGGAGTGTTCTAATTTCATTCTTTTCCATGTAGCTGTCCAGTTTTCCCAGCACCACTTATTGAAGAGTCTGTCTTTTCTTCATTGTATATCCTTGCCTCTTTTGTCATAGATTAGTTGACTATAGTTTATCTCTGGGCTTTCTATCCTGTTCCATTGATCTATATTTCTGTTTTTGTGCCAGTACCATATTGTCTAGATTACTTTAGGTTTGTAGTACAGTCTGAAGTCAGGGAGTCTGATTCCTCCAGCTCTGCTTTTTTTCCATCCCTTTATTTTTAACCTATGTAAGTCTTTACATTTAAAGCAGTTTTCTTATAGACAACATACACTTGGTTCTTTTTTTGTATCTACTCTTATAATCTGTCTTTTAAGTGGGATAGATTTTTCAAATTTAAAGTACATTTTAATATAATTTGATTAATAATTACCATGCTAATATCTGTTTTCTTTTTGTTTCATTAATTCTTTATTTCCTTCCCTCATTTTCTGTTTTCTTTTATTTTAATTAAACATTTTACATAATTCAACTTTGTCTCCTCTCTTAGTATATCAATTATACTACTTAAAAGAAGAAAAAACTTAGTGATTGACCTAAGCTTTATAATATACACTTTTAACCTAAGTTCACCTTCAAATAATGCTATACCACTTCAAGAGTAGTACAGGTAGCTTAAACCAAAATATTCTGAACTCTTCACTCCTTTTCCTTGTGATGTTGCTGTCATTAATTTTACTTAAACATAGGCAATGATCACTCAATAAACTGTTACTATTATTACTTTTAAAAGAATTATTTTTTAGATCAATTAAGATTAAAAATAAAATATTATATTTGGCCTTAATTTATATCTTTTCTGATGCTTTTTTTTACTTTACATAAATCTAAGTTTCTGATCTATGTTATTTTTCTTTTGTCTCAACTAATTTTTTAACATTTTCTTTAGCATCAGTTCCTAGTGATGAATTTCTTTGTTTTTGTTTGTCTGAGAAAGTGTTTATTCCTTCTTCACTTTTGAAGAATAATTTTGCCATATATACAACTTTAGGTTAGTGTTTTTTCTTTAGTTCAAACTTTAAATAACACTTTATTGTCTTCTTGCTTGAATGGTTTCAGATGAGAAGCCTTCTGTAATTTTTATCCATGTTGCCCTGTAGACATGGAGTTTTTTCTCTGAGTTCTTTAAAGATTTTCCTTTTTGTCTTTGTTTATCTTAAGTTTGAATATGATGTTGTTATGTCCAGTGCTTTTTTTCTCCTTATAGTTATCCTGTTCAGTGTTCTATGAGATTCCTGAATCTGTAACTTGGCATCTGTCATTTATTTTGAAAATTTCTCAATCATTGTTGCTTCAAATCTGTTTTTTTCTCTGGTATTCCAATGAAGTGTATGTTATACCACTTGAAATTCTCCACACATCTTAGATGTTCTGTTCTGTTTAAAATTTTTTTTCTTTTTTTTATATTTTGAAATTTTCTATTGATCTGTTTTTTATCTCATTGATTCTCCTATTGGCTAAGTCTAATCTTCCTACTGATGAACCCCTAAATCATTCTTTATTTCTGTTACATTGCTTTTGATTTCTAACATTTCCTCTTGATTCTTTCCAAGAGTTTACCTTCTTATATTACCAATCTTTCTCCCATGTTGTCTACTTTCCCCTTTAGAGCCATTAATATATTAATCCCAGTTAAATTCAATTCTCTGATAATTCTGACACAGTAAGTTCCCTACATATAAACCTGCAAGTTGTAAACTTTCCAATACGCGAATGTGAGCTTGCATGTCCCATCACATAAGTCAGTTCACATGTCTGGCATACATTGTCACGTGCATGCATCCTTTAGAAGTGGTTGTGCTTTTGTTTACTGTATGGTACTGTATAGAATACAGTACTATAGTACTAGTACAAAATAGGAATGTTCATTTCTTTGGTACTAGTGCAGAACTTAGAATATTTCATTAAAAATTGTATTTCAAGCCCATAAAATAATTTCACTCTGGAGAAATTTGAATAGGAATGTACATTAGACATTATAGATATTGGATTGATAGATAAAAATCAGATATCATCTTTTTAATCCAATTACTTCACTGTGACCACATTTGTTAAAACTCTGTTCAATATTATGTGTGGTCTTTATGATTTCTTTGGATCCCTACTGCCTATATTTATTTCAGCAGACATACTACACTTGCGTGAAAAGTATTATAAAGCTATTACAGTACAGTACTACATAGCTGATTGCATTAGTTGGGTACTTAGGCTAACTTTGCTGAACTTATGAAAAAATTGGTCTTACGGACGCACTCTCCAAAAGGAACTTGTTTGTATGTAGGGGACTCACTGCATTTGTGTCATATCTGAGTCAAATTCTGGCACTTGCTTTTCTCTTCAGACTGTGTTTTTTCTTGTGATTTGGCACACGTAACATTCTGTTGAAAGCTCAACATGTATTAGGTAGTTGGAACTGCAGTAAATAAGCCTTTAGCATGAAGATTTAGGTTACTCTGGCTAGGTGTTGTGCTCCGTTTAATGTATGCTGTAGATATAAGAGGCTTTACATCCTGCTAGTAACTTTGTCTATGTCTCTCCTCTCGACTTTATATTTTCTTATGCACTTCCCCTCAGAGATGGTCTCTCTCCTGCAACTGTTTTAGCTTTAATCCACTTATTATACTGGAGCCCTGTCGATGTGGTCATAGAATGTGAAGGGCAGAGGATGTTCTATAATTTTCCAATTGAATCTCAGTACTTAGTGCACCTGTGTCTTGGAACAAGTTGTGACCTTTATAAGGCTTCTCCAGTAGCATAGCTTTTCCGCATTGCTCCCTACTCTCTGCCCTGCCTGCAGTGTTCCCAATGTATTTTCTTGAAGTCCTGGTCATTCCAGAACAAGTTCCTCCTCCTCTTATCAGAGACAGAAAACTAAAGGGGACTTGGAGGAAGAAGAATGCCCTTCCTTCCACTGGGATAAAGCTCTGGCAGAGGCTTTTCCCTTGGAATGTGGGCTTTATTATGGGAAATTTTTTTACGGTATTTCATATTGATTACTCTTTTCCTCCCTTGTCAGAACCATAAGGACATCTTTCTCAGGCCTTCATCATGAGAACCTGGAGTAAAGTCTGCAAAAGCTGTAGTCCCCAGGAATTTCTCATCATGTTTTCAGCAATACTTTAAAATTATTATTGAGCTTACCAGTTTATCACTCCAATGGTTTCCACTCCAATTGAACAGATCTTGGCTATGTTTGGATGAGTCTGTCTTTCCAGAGTTTGCAGTGTCTTTCCTTGTGACTTCAGTTCTCTATTGGGTCTAATAAAAATTGATTTCCAGTTTGTTCAGCCTTTTCTTGTTGTAAAAATGGGCATGAAGACTTAGGAGCTCTTTACCTGTCAGAGCTGAAATGGGAAGTCCCTTTCTCTGGGATGTTTTAAATTTGCATTCTCCTTAGTTTGAATGAGATTGAGCAGCTTTTCCCATGATTAAGAGCTTTTTATGTTTGTTTTTCTTGCAATTCTGTTCATACATTATTTCTCTTCTAGTTCTCTATTGCTTTATAAAAATAACTCCTTCAACTATTGGGTTAAAACAAGAATGTGTTATCTACTGCATGTTTCTGTGGTTGATGGGGCTCAGGTCAGCGGGTCTTGCTAGATATTTCATGCAGTTGCAAACAGATGACAGCTAGGAAGCTAGAGGCAGAGTCCTCTGAAAACTCAACTGGGCCCATCCAAGACGGTTCATTCACATGCCTGGTAACTTGGTATTTACATTAGTTTTCTATTGCTTTCTTAGCAAATTACCACAAACTTAGTGGCTTAAACAACACAATTTAATTAACTTACAGTTCTGCAGGTCAGAAGTTGGACACAGGTCTCTCTGGGCTAAACCCAAGTTGTTGGCCGAGCTCAACCCCAGTAGATTTGGAATTTTACTGCAGTTGCAGGACTGAGGTCCTGTTTCCTTATTGACTGTCAGTGAGGACCATTCCCAGCTTTAGAGACTGCCCACATTCCTTGACGTAGGGTGACTTTCTTTCATCTTCAAAGTCAGCCACAACAGACTGGATCTGAATCTCGCTTTAAATATATCCTCTTTTTTACTCATTTGTGTTTATCTGACTCACTTTTCTGCCTTCCTTTTATACTTTTGAGGGCTATTGATTACATGGGGACTGCCTGTATAATCTCCCTATTTAAGATTTGTAACCTGAGATACATCTGCCATGTCTTTTTCCTTATGCAAAGCAGCAATTTCACAGGTTCTGGGGATTAGAAAATGGACACTTCAGGGGGGCTGGTATTCTGCCCACCATAGAATTCCTTGTCTTCTCTTTCTCTACATGGTATTGCATTTTCCAGGGCATGGTTTTTCCTTCTCAGAGCATATGGTTGTCACTCTTTTTACATAGTAGCTTCCTTCCAAGAGCAAATTCCTTCCAAGAGGCAATTTCTAACATGGCAGGAAATGGAAGCTGCCAGATCATTGAAGGACTATATCAAGAAAGGGCACAGCATAATTTACTTTCTACTATATTTCTCAAGGCAGTCGCAGGGCCTCTCCAGATTTTATCAAGGGAAGACAAAGAAATCAACAAGAGCATTTTTCTTGGGGAAGTCAAATTGCAGTGTGTGGGACGAAAACATATAATAAGCCACAATTCTCATTTTCCCTTGCTGTATAAAAACCGACCCCAAAACTTAGTAGCTCCAAAACCAGTCTCATGATTTTATGGGGCCAGGTTGTTCTTCCTTGGGGTCTTTCAGGCAGTCATGGTTAGATGGTATAATCTACCAGATATATCTTTCAGTGCTTAGAGTTTTCAACTAGTTTCGACATCCAAGGTCATGCACTCACATTTGATGTTGGTAGTTTGCTGGGAGCTCAGCTTGGATCATTCACTTGCACACCTACACTTGGCCAGTCCTTGTGGTTTGGGTTCTCATGACACACCAGCTGGATTCAGAGGAGCATCCTGAGAGTCACTTTTCCAAGAGACCCAGCTGAAAACTATAAGGCTGTTTAGGACTCTGCCTTCAACGTTCCAGAACATCATTTCATTTGTATTCTATGGCTTAAGCAAATCAATTAGGTCAGCTTAGATTCCAGAGGGAGGTCTTGTTGTGGCTATCTTTGCAAAATGTAATCTACAATGTATATTCTTCTCATTTTTCTGTTTCATTATTGGATTATTTTGCTTCACAAGAACTTTTTTGTATTTTTTTGATTATCTATTGTTTCATAAGCCATCCTGGAAGCTCAGTGACAAAACAATAATTTATTCTTATCTTTTATGGTTCTGAGGCCATCAAATGGTGGTCTCAGCTGGGTGGTTTTTGTTTGGTGTGTCTCATATGCTGGCAGTCAGACAATAATGGGACTTATGTCATGCGAATACTCCTATATTCACATAGCAGCTGTGGGCCGGTCAACCATTGCTCTCTCCATCATCTCTCAATGTGGCCAGCTTGGGCTTCCTCAGAACTTTCATGGCCTCAGGCCTCCAACAGATCAAGGTGGAAATTGCAGACCATTTTAAAGGAAAGGCCTGGGACAGACATAGAATCGCTTTTGCTTAACTCTAGGGTCAAAGCAGTCATTAGTAAGTTCAGAGCCAAAGAAAGGGAAAATAGACTATACCCCTGGAAGGAAAGAGTGTTAAATTTACAGCAGTCTTTAATCTACCATATACATCAAGGAAACAGTCCTTTCCTGCTATAGGAGTTGCAAGCAATTTTCCCAGCTTTTTTCTGTCATGGTGCTTTTGTACTCAACAAATCAGAAAATAAAACAAAACAAAAAAAAAACCCCTTGTTTTCACGCCTGATGTATTTTCATAGTTCTTTGTTTTGTATTCAGCAATGCCTTTCTCATTCAAAAATTAGTTTTTAAAATTCTCATGTTTTCCCCTAGTACTATTCTTTTTGTGTGTGGGTTTAAATCATTGAACTGCATGTAACTTATTATTTAAAGTTTATTTTATGAATCCATTTTTTTTCTTTCTGGCTGCTCTTTTTCTAATACCATTTATTGAATAGTTTATCTTTACCCCCACTAGTTTTTTACCCTTATTATGTACTCTATTAACTTACAACTATTCCATTTAGGACATTTTCATCTGTTCTTTTGATCTATTTATTCATGTTCAAGTAAAAATGGTTTTAACAATTGTGGTTTTATATCATCTTGCTTGTTTATTTTTTCCATTAGAATATCAGATTTAGTTTGGTTCAAAAACAATTCAGTTGGGTTTTTTTAGAGGGAATATTTACATTTTTTATGATGCTGCATGTACCTATCAAGAAGACAGTGTGAATTTAAAATATTTTCCTGGGCTGTGACTATTTTGACCAAAAGAATGAGGTGGAAAGAATGCTACTTCCTTCTTTATTAGTCTTGTAAACTGTCTTTCACATAGATATTATACATGCTTTCTTTAAGATATTCCTAAGGATTCTTTTTGATCCTAGTTGTAACTGTAAGTATGTTTCTAATCGTATCATCTAACTTATTGTCATATGTTTATTTCCCCAGCCATTTTTCTGATTTCTGTATTCATTTATCCATTTCTCAGTTTCTTTTACTTTTTTGAGTAAAAATTTATGTCAACCAAAATGATAATAATTTTATCTCAGAAAGTATACATTTTAAAAGATAATTTTATGACTATTTTCTCAAGTACATTTGTGTGCTGGGACGGAAGACCACAGCATCTTTAAATGGAAAGCTTCTACATACACATATAATTAAATAAATATCACATGCTCTCCAGAACATGAATTTACAGCTGGAGTTCTGTAAATTTTGTGTTTGGAAGCTAACTGATCTAATTCAACTTGACTATTTTACAGATGAGAGAACAGAGATTCAGAGATTCAGAGAAATAAAATGACTCCATGGAAATCTACCACTCAGGACCCAGAAATAGAGTGACCAAGTCACCCAGGTGAGAATAGAGCTGACAGAGTATGTTTCTCCCTACCATTTCCCCCCTTAATTACTTTACTTCCCAGTCCAACAGCTTGCCCTGCCTCCAAGACTTTGCCGGGGTTGCTCTCCCTGCATATCATGCCCACCTCACATGTCCATGTGTCCCGTTTCTACCCGTCATTTTAAAAGCTTATATCACTTTTAAATCATCCTCCCATGATTCTCATTGTCCACAAAATGCAACACTATACTCATAAACCAAGTATTGATGTGTACTTTCTCATGGCTCATATCCTTTGGTGACTTACGTTCACTTGTGTGCATGTATCACAACCCTTCCTGGGCCACAGGTTATTTGTCGTACTCAGCCATGTCCTCCTTTGAAGGTTTAGCACACAGCATGGAACATAATAGCCAAGTGAAAATATTTCTTGAGTTAATGACTAATAAGATTCATATTTGTTGAGCCATGATATGCACATGTATAATCCATCTGCACTAAAATTGACATGTAAATAGATAGGATTACATACACACCAACACGCATGTACAGATATAAAGTCTGATGTTAGTAGCATTCCACTTAATTTAACAGTGGAGATGTTCTTATATAATGTCTCTGATGAGAAAGGCATATTAAGTGTTTTGAAGGTCAGAATTTATTGACCTTAGCATGTGAAATGGTAATTAGCATGATGTAGATGAATGTTCCTTTTTAGGTCTATTTCTTTGTAGATCTATTACTGCAAGGAGAAGCATTGAACTTTTTAGTATCTGTAACTGTACATCAGACAAGGTAAAATTGTATAAGATGAAACAAAATGTTTATAAAACAGCACATTTTTAATTTATTAATCTATTTTTATAATAAAGAGGCAACACTCATGGTTAACATATCACTTATTGAAGAATCCTAGCAATAATATTGCCTTATTTTTTCAAAGCTTCTGTCTTTGCTTAAAATAGATAGTTTACTACATTTGGTGTAGTAAAAAGGAAACAAAGCAAGTTTTGTTAATTAGGAACAGAGTTCTGTAATTAACTGAAGAATATGATAAGAAAACATTAGGGCAGGAGAATTTGAGAAGTGGTAGTACCCAAATAGTACCCATTTGAAGTCTGTTTTATCACAAGGAATAGATTGGAAAAACCTGAATACATTACCTGTCCAGGTAGGTAATAAATAAGATGAACTTCTTATACAAAATATCTTTTCTTTCAAGAAAGGTGTGTTTTTACCTGACTTATTTAAATTAATTTTCTTTACTGAGTGTGCCATCTGTTATCCTGATGTGTTATGTGGTGAAAGAGCATTGTGAGCACAGCTGCATGCCCCAATATGCACTCTTTCCATTACTCACCATGTCAGAATTTAGAATACATCACCCAGACTATTAAAAATGCCTTTCTTGAAAGTCAATCTTTCGAAGAGTAGTCTCCAGTGAAACTTGGTTGATTTAAAAATAACTGGAAAATAGTTTATTCTATTTATTTGGATTTTTTTTTCAAAGATATATTTCATACTTGATATTCAAGAGTTCGGGGTTAAGAGGCTAACCAAACAGGCTTGCTTGCTTGCTTGCTTGCTTTTGAAATAGAATTTATTATTTGCATTGTATTTTTGACTTTCAGGTGAATTTCTATTTGTCAAACACTGGCAGTAATACCTGTTAGAGCAGATCATATGCATAATCTAAGAACCAAAAACCCAAGAGAAATGTATACAAATAGTCACCAAAAATCACATAGAAGAATCTTCATCACAGCAGTATTCGTAGTAGTCTCAAACTGTAAGCTACCCAAATATCTATCAAGAGAGGAATAGGTAAATATATAGTAATATGCTCACACACTGGGATACTGTACAGGGATGAGAATGACAAACTTCACTGTAGTTAATGACATAAATGAATCACACAAACAAACACCACTGAAAAAAGTCAGATACAAAACACTGCACACTGTCTGAAGTCAATCAAATAAAGTACGAAATGGGTAAAACTAACCCATGCTTTAGAAGTAAAGACAATGGGTACCCTTGGTGGGTAGTGACTGGAGGGGACTTTAGAGAGACTTCTGACTGCTGGTAACGTAATTGTGTTTTGTGTGGGCGTTCTTCACATGGATGTGCTCAGTTTCAGAAAATAAACATATGGACTTGTGTGTATTGTTCTGTACATATATTTTAATTCCATAAAGTTTTAACGGTGCTGCCAATCAGCTGGAAAATCAGATTTGTACATTTACAATCTAGTTTTGGGGGATACTTTCCTGTAATGGGCATAATTCTCTTGTCACAACACCTAGAAAGTGAATCTGCCTTTGTTAACAGTGGAAATAAAAAGGGATCACATTTTCTTGTGTAAATCTAGAACAAAAAAAATATAATACCAACACGCATGTGTGGTATTTTCCAGGTCATAGGGGGTTTCAGAGACGTTATTTAATTTTTTCCTTACTCCTGTACTCTGTTAGGCTACACAGAGACTATTTCTTTCTTTCTTTTTTTTCGGGGGGAGGTGTATGACATTTCAAGTATGTAATATGTATTATACAAATAGTTTTAAACAAAAATGGGATTACACTGTATATGGTTCTATATTCTGCTTTTCACC
The DNA here is from genome assembly GCF_030028045.1 of Hippopotamus amphibius kiboko. Taxonomy (NCBI): domain Eukaryota; kingdom Metazoa; phylum Chordata; class Mammalia; order Artiodactyla; family Hippopotamidae; genus Hippopotamus; species Hippopotamus amphibius. Next base: position 90,177,375 of record NC_080188.1, read on the forward strand.
CAGCAATATCATTTTCTATCATTAAATATTTATCAAAACTTCCCAGTGTTTTGAATTACAAACAATGCTTCAATGAATATACTTAAAACCTTTTTCCTCCCCATATCCCCTGTAAAATAATCTCTGAAAGTTGAATATTCAGTTCATTGAGAATGAACATGTTAAATACACTTAGTATTAAAATGTTATACTTCAGGAAGCCTTAATATTTTTTTACTCCCACCAACGGTACATGAGGATATACCTCACTGTGTCTTTACCAACACAGCATATTATAAAAAACTCAATCTTTGCCAAGACCTTGTTTAATTGCCATTTTAATTTGCATATATTTGAGTACTGGTAAGGGGCAAATATTTTATTCACAAGATTATTGCATATTTGTGTTTAATTTTTTGATTTTTGTTTCTTTTTTTTTTTTTTTTTTGATCCATACAGACTATTTCTATCTTGGGAGACAAAAAGAACCTTTCCTAAAAGGAAATCTGTGGCACCTGCCTATATAAAAATAATGTTTGTTTTTGAAGCTACTATTTCCATTGTATAATTGAAAATCAGAAACATCTTTAACATAAAAATTCTCATAAATTAGCAAAGGTATTGGTGCTCAAATTTGTATGATCTTTGTGAGGTTTGCTTTGATAATTATGGTAATACTTTAAGGTCCCTTTGAGTGAGGCTAGTGTTATTTTCCACTATTTGTAATTGTGAATTTAAAAAAGTTTTCTAGGCCTTAGAATGAATCAACAGATCATATTTGGAGAAATCATCTTTATATTTATTCATATGTGCCGATGACATTAATTAGATATTTTCATAAACATTACGGACATACTCCTATCTAATTAAACTTTAAAAAGCAACTCCTCCTGTTGATATAAAGATGAATCATGTAGTTTTCACCAGGAAATAAAAGCTTGAATTTATGTGACTTAAGCCTTGATTCTGTCCCACCTCTTTGTCTGCCCCTGCAGTTAAAATGAAAGCATCTGCAGCTGTAATCACTGAGGCAAAAAGATCCAAACTTAAACCACATGCTTGGAATTACAATTCCAGCTTTATTTCACCTCAGTTACTGATTCTGTTAGACCTACCATCCCTCTTTAAAATTAAGGCCCACAAACACTTCTTGTAACTTTCTATAGTTTCCAAATGCGAAACGCTTGTTTTGTTGTTAAGGGCAGTGTTTTTTGGTTTTTTGGTATTTTTTGGCCGCAGAGCTTGTGGGACCTTAGTTCCTTGACCAGGAATTGAACCTGCATCCTGGGCAGTGAAAGTGTGGGGTCCTGACAACTGAACCACCAGAGAATTTCCTTGTTTTGTCATTATGATTAACTAAAATAATGCATGAAGAAGAGCACTTACCTCATCTTTACTACTTACTAAATATCAGATGATATTATTATTATTACTAACTTTGTCAGTGGAAATAGATAAGACAGATAAGATATTAGGTGCTTAAAAATGCATAGTGAATGAAAGAGTCATTATAAATTGCTCTAAAATATTCTCTAGTTTTATTTTATAAGGAACAGAAGATATGGCTGGTTTAGGAAATATATTCTAGGCAATTTTATAGTGATTGCTTCTGTATAAAAATGGATTTTTCCCATTCTCCCATTTCAGAAACATTTCACATTACGCTTCTAAAAACTACACATTTTATTTACACTAGTTTTAGCTGCAAAGATACCACACATACCTCACACAACCAACTTCCCCCATTGTTAACATCTAACATGACTCATACATTTGTCACAACTAATGAACTAATATTGATGTTATTAACTGAAAACCATACTTTATTCAGATTTCATTAGTTTTTTACTAATTACATTTTCTGTTTCAGCATCCCATCCAGGTTATCACGTAACATTTACCCATTGTAGCTCCTAAGGTGCTTCTTGGCTAAGGCAGTGTCTCAGAATTCCTTGCTTTTGATGACCTTGAGAGTTTTGAGGAATACTGATGAGATTATTTTGTAGACCATCCCTCAAATTGGGTTGTTAATTCTTTTCTTTTCTTAGTTAGATGAAGGCTATGGGTTTTTAGGAAATAGGTCACAGATATAAAGTGCTGTTTTCATCACGTCACCTCAAGGGTACATACTATCAATGTGAATTCTCACCAATAATGCTAACCATTATTACCCGGCAAAGGTAATGTTTGCCAGGTTTCTCCACTGCAAAGTTACTTTTCCCCCCTCTTTCCTTATGGTATTTAGAAGCAAGTTACTCTGTGGCCAACATTTAAGAAGTGCAGAGTGTACAGAGAAGTAACATTGTTAACAAACTATACTCCAATATAAAATAAAAACTAAAAAAGGTAATATATTAAAAATTGGATTATACAGCTATGTTGGTGTAAGGAAGAATATGATATTAATATAATAAAATCATTAATGGTTAAAAAGTAGAGAGTATGCCTCACCTCCTTGAAGGAGATACATGTTAGTTATTTGGAGTTTTTCTACACAGACTTTTCTCCTCTTTTCCATTTACTTATTTATTCAATCATTTACTTATATCAGCATGGATATTAATTGTATACCTTTATACCCTTAAACATGTACCTTGAAGCAATATATAGTAATATGTTAGTTATTTTTCTTGATCAAATTGTTCTATCTTTGACTATTGGAGGCTCTTTCATTTGGCTCCTGTATTGATTTGCCATACCTCCATCCTTTGCTTTTTGACCACTCTTTCCGGCACTACAAGATACTTGAGGCTTATCAGTCATTTCTCCAAGGAGCACTGATTTCTTTAATTGGACAATGCCATCAGAACAGTGCCAGGTGTGTATCTCCATATTTATGGTTAGAAACATAGAAGTAAACTTACATTTACCCCACCTTTATTATTTTAAAATATATTTGTTTTCACTCTGCCTCCCTGTAATTTTTGAGGGGATATTAAAAAAAAAAAAAAGAAACCAAGATTAGGCGCAAGGTGCAGAGCACTTTCTATATCAGAAGATATTTCAGAATAGCAATATTAAAACTCAATCAATTAACAAATTATTTCTAATAACTATAATACATTTATCCTAGTTTCATAGTCTTACTAAAATTCTGCTATAAATATATTGTACTCAAATTTTGGTTAGATAATAAAACTAAGAGATTTTTCTCTGTGGGATTAAATCTTGTTCACTTGAAAAAGATTTTAACAGACTATAAATGAACTAGACAGATATGAATCACGGCAGTTAAAACCCTTAAGAGGATGTGCATTTTTATGACAACATATCAATATGTTATTTGAAAAAAAATTTCAGGTATTTGTTCTGTGATTATTAGAATATCCCATTAACAATAGAAAATACACTCTTTTCTGAGATCCCATGGCAGTACCTTTGATGACACACACTAGTAATAAGGTAAAAAAATAAAAAGAAGATATGAAATGTAGTTTAGGACCAGAAATCACCCACCCAAAGGAAGAATGTGCAGAACTTTTTTCCGCTTTAGTGATATAATTTCTTTTTTTAAGTAGAAAGCTTATTTACTGCTGGTTCACAGAATCTATTTGCAAAAATGCCTTTTTCTTACTTTGGGTCTGTTTCCTATTGTAAGAGGAGAGAGAAAAGCATCACTTACTTGTTTACTTTAGTGTTTGTCTTGTTCAAAGTGCTCCTTAATGTTCCACAGTTATAACTTTTCTAAAGATGAACAAAGGAATATCAGCCCTGCTTTGAAGCTAGAGAGGTGTCATTTGAATTAAGATATCACTCAGTAAAAGTGTCCATTTCCTTTAATTTTATACTCAGAGACATGGAAATAGAAATTCAAATGTGTAATCTTGTCTTCTGTAAAATGAAGATGAATTAGCCATGGGATGATTTTTCAAGTCCTCTCCAGTTTTGAAATTTAATAAGTCTGCAGAGAAACTTAAATTTAATGGTCATATACTCTGCTAAGGTTTCTATAGCCGTCATAAAGGTGGAAATCCTCAGAATAAAGAAAAAGCCAAATTTTCACTTTAGGCTGGCCGTAGGGACATGGGCTATGTCACTATCTCCTTCGCAAAGTTGAAACGTGCTTTAGAAGTGTGATCTTACTGATTGATTTCAGAGTTTGAACTTATTGATTGATTTGTTGACCTGCCTTGCTCTCAAGTAGCTAAAAATTTGAGAATCAGCAAAACCTCGAGAAGGCAGAACAAACGACTAACTACTGAAATAAAATAGGAATACGTCTGGAGCAAGAGTAATTTCTCTTGCTACTCTTTTTACTATTTTCCCAATGCTCCTTAGGCCTGTCATGAACGGGTTTAGACTCTATGCACTGTAACACACCGTCCATTTATCATGGTCTCTCCTGATTTCTTGGTTGGTTTTCTAGTAGGTATTTCTAACATAAACGTAAAACTGAATCAAAAATCCAAATTCAGCTGAAGTCGTCAACACTGGATAGTATCTTAACAGGGACCTGAATTTACCCAGTTCTGATGACCAGTTATTACTTGACAGGAGAGGAAGATGTGCATTTGTTCATTCTGATCACATATTCATTTATTCAGAAGGCATAAGAAGAATTCAGGTGATGCATATTTTAAATGAAGATCAAAATCTGAAATACATGAGGGTTGAAAGGAAGGGGATACCTGTTATATCCTTAGCATTCCATCCAAAATTGGGGGATTCATTTTGAGTTCTCGTTTCGTGCTGCCCACCGTGCAGGGTCAGGACCATACTTGGTGTTTGATTTTAGCATGGGAGAGGGTTCGAGTGGATTGGGAAAGAGAGAAAGCATAGGTTTTAGAGCGCCTATGAAATTCTGAAAACATTTTTTTTTTGCTTTCCCAAAAAATAAAGCAATAAACACAGTCTGTAAAATATATCAATTACATTTCTGTACCTTTTTATGATACTAGTAGAAATTGTAGTTTATCATCATCTTCTCTGTGATAGAAATTTTACAGGACCCATCTTATTGCTCTAATAAGTTGCTTGTAAATAGGTTTGACTTTGCTGTGAATTACTGAAAATGTTTAATACCAGGCTTTTTGGGTAAAGTGACTTTCTGTATTCACATATCCAATGCCTTCCTGGTGTTTGACCCTTGTTCACTGTGGTCTCGGAGGAAGATGGGCTTTTTAGTTGGAAAATGCTGAATAAATTCTCTGTAATCTACTGTTCATAGCTGCACTGGCATTTCTCCGTGATATGCAATAACAGCCTTCCTCTTGCTCATGATAAATCATGTGATAGCACATATGGCAAACTGACTTACATGTATTCCAATGATCCCTTTCCTAACTTAAATGTGAAAGTAGGTGTAAGTTTATGCTTTCTTAGTTTCCCTTATCTCTCCAAAGTTTTGTTGAAAAATCCTTTATTCTTGCTCTTTTCTACTTTTTTTCATCTTATATTCCTGAAAGAGTATTACTGCTTTTTCAAATTGTGCTCAATATGGGCACTGTATTTGCAAACTGTATATTGATGAAGTAGTAGACAGTCATCCATTCGTGTATATTTGAATTTCAAGTGAAAAATCATGCTAGGCAAAGATTCCTATATAACTCCTTCTACCAAAGCCAGAGGAATCCAAATGTGATCAGCTCATAGTACTTAGCTTAATGCTGAGACTGAGGTTTCAGGTTTGGTAAACTTGGCACTAACAAGCAGTAAGACTTTGCACACATCATTTCTCATCTTTGAGATTCTGATTCCCCAGATGTAAAAGAGATATGTGAGACTATGATTCGGGTTCCTTTCAAAGTTAGCATTCTATGGTTTATTATTTCATTAAGAATGGAAAAAAATAATATGGACTTTAAAATAGGCTTAGTATATTTACCATAAACACAGACATTTTAGAAGATAAAAATTATCCACACTTCCTTTGCCTTTAAAAAATTTATTGAATTATGGTTGATTTACAGTGTTGTGTTAGGTTTAGGTATACAGGAAAGTGATTCAGCTATACATATATATGTATCTAATTTAGATTCTTTTCTCTCATAGGCTATTACAAGATACTGAGTATAGTTCCCTGTGCTATGAAGTAGGCCTTTGTCGACTATCTATGTTATATATAGCAGTGTGTATATGTAAATCCCAAACTCCTAATTTATCCCTCCCCCACCCCTTTCCCCTTTGGTAACCAGAAGTTTGTTTTCTATGTCTGTGGGTCTATTTCTGTTTTGTAAATAAGTTCATTTGTATCATTTTTCTAGATTCCACATATCCACACGTACCCCACTGTAATACAGCCATGGAAAGAAAGACAGAGAATGAATCCAAGGCACCTGAGGGTTATAACACTTGTGTGTATGTTCTTTTAACAGGTCCTGCATCACAGTGGTGCTTCACAGATATCTTACTTCCTTTTTTAGTTTCACGTCCTTGTCATCTATCCTGAACCTCTAGTCTCCAGTTATTTACTACTACCCAGACCTTCATATGTTTGTTTTTAAATCTATTGAGTTTAAAGACATTTGTTTTCATTAGGATTGTTTTCCCAAAAAAATGAATAATAAAAAAATTGGATGGATTCATGTTTTAATAGAACGTACTGAGAAAGTATGCCTAGTCTCATTGCCTGGGTAAATGGTTTATTCTCTTGGATTTAATACCACATTTTGAACTTCTTTTACTCTTTACACTGATTTCTTTATCTTTTTTAATCTTATTGAAGTACATATGTTTCTTTTGAGCTGTAAAGCAGAGAATAAATAAATAATTGATATATCCTCACTCAACTGTAATGCTCTCTGGACTCTCCAATTTAAGTCATATATCTAGGTCACCACGAATGCCATTTTCTAAAATAACTCCACCTGGTTCCATCGTTAGAACCCGTTTTCTTTAGTTAAGCCTCATCTTCACCCTGAAGAAATGGTATCTGGAAGCCCTCCTTACTGGTTCATTTGACTTAATATCACAAGGTTACTCTTTTTAACAATTCCAGTTTAATCAGTCCACTTTCACTCATAAATTCCTAGTTACCAACATAGTAAAGTCAAAAGCTTTAATATGACATAAATATTCCTTAATAACTTTCTTTAGTTCTTAGTAGGTTTATTTCCTGCCCTACCCTTCTATCTACTTTATATATTCTACTCATACAGATCAATTTGCAATTTTCTTAGGAGTTGTGTCTTGAACGCCTCCAGGTAATTTGAAGTATGAAGGCATCCTAGCACCCCTTTTGAGACAAGGAAAGCAGCCTATGAAATCTCTATATCTTAAAATTCAACTTATGTTACCACATGTATAGCTTTCCTTAATTTCCCCGGGCAGAACTATTTCATCCCTTTGTATCCACATAGCACCTATTCATACCTTTCTTATGACATTTATCATGATGTATTTTATTTACATGTTACTTTTTCTCACTAAACTGTAAATTTAAGGCTAATGCCTTAAGTAGACGCTCGATAAATGTTGAATGAAACAATGAATATAGAAATGAATTAATAAAATAGGAAATAGTTTATTTTAGGTCTCAAGTTAAATTAAAACTTTTAATAAATTAGAAACAAAAGATAACATCTTTGGTTGTCTTCATTATGGAGAATGGAGAAACTCAAGCAGAAACAACCACACTATGTAAACACAAAGCTGTGTTCAGAGAACTTGAAGGAAAATGTAAGATAGAAGATTTTATCTAATCTCAGTTGAATTTAACAAAAGAGAATGGGAAAAGATGGAAAGCTATACATCATTTCTGGTTAATAGCTAAGTTTGGTGAACTTTTGTCAGAATACAGGATCAAAAATGAATGAGACACGCTTCTGATACATCTTAGTTAAAATAATCAATGTTAATAAAGTCTTAAATATTTATAATTGCTAGCCCATTGGCTACACACACACACACACCATACCAAGCACAAACACACACACAGAGGTATATACATATGAATGGGAATAGACACTCACATGAGGTTTTCAAGTTTCTTTGCAGGATAAATGTGTCTGTTAGTAATTCACTTTGTTTTGTTACAGACAATTTAGCATTTTTAACATTCAGCTGATATGCTGTGTTAGAATAAGTCTAGCCCAATAAATAGTGCAGTTTGCTTTTTTGTGGCTTATTTGTTGCAGGTTTTATTGATCCTTCCTTTTTGACCTCAATGAAAACAAAAGAAAATGTTAAGAAACAAGTCAAAAAGAAGATATAAAAGTCAAAAAGTAACATACTTACTAGCCTAGTGAATTATGATTCCAATAGAAAGTGGAGAGTGTGAGTCAGAGTGAAAAAAATTAGAGAGAAAGTAAAGGTTTTGTTCCCCTGCTTTGACACTAGAGAAGGCAGAATGGATAGAAAATAATTTGGACTTTCCAGGAAATAAGAGGAAATTACTTTCAGGACCTGCAGGTGCCTGCTAGCCCCACTTTTCACACTCCCCAGGAAGGAAAGTCAGACAAAGAAGCAACTGATTAGCTTTCCTCTAGCCTCGTTATTTTATATTTGCGAAGTTTGCCTAACTTCTGGGACTGTAGAATGGCAGCATGTGTACATTATGCACACACAAAATGCAAAGGCCATCTCTGCTACCAAAGGCCTAATTTTCAAGCTACATAAATGCGCTTTATAAAAACCTTGACAATGAACTGGTTAACATAGGAGAAGTTATTATCTCCATTGACAGCCTCTGAAATAGCTTAAAAAACTAAAGACCAGAAGCCGGACATCCCTCTTGGGTATACATTCCAATGGCCGGTAAGCCATGAAAGGTGGGGTATTTACATCTTATTGTGCTTCTCCTTAGCCTTCATTCAGGTGATATATCATGTTGATATCCTGGTCTAAATGCAAAAGAAATGACTGATGATGCTTTTAACCCACATGAACTAAAAGTTAATCATGTCACAGTAGTAATTCTGTTTAAAATATGCCACAGCTCCTTGATGATCACTTGAAATTTTTCTCAGGGAAATACATTCATGTTACATCTCAGTAAATATGACTGGAAATATCATAAGTGTCCATAACATAATTTGTAATACAATTCTATGAAATACCACGTATTTTCTGAATGCATTCTATAACTCCTATTAATGTTAATGGCAATAACTAAGCTAGCACAAATGGGAACAAGATGTTTTCACATCTAACACTTTGGAAACTTAATAGTCATAAGCAAAATCAATAGGACTTGGTCCATATGTTATATGTGAATCCATCCTTGTAAATGGCTGCAATTTGGCATGAAAACAGATTCTCTTCTTGGCCTAGCTATCATTTTCTTTCTGCCTGTGAGTCACAGTATAGAGGTAATACTATAAAAAAAACTTATGCCATTATTCTTTAATGAAAATACTATATGACTACAAAATGCTATATATATATTAAATCTATTTGTCTTAGAAAGTAGCACTTAGTGGTTTCAAATAGTGTCGAGGAATGCGGAAGCCTAATTTATTTTTCTGGCTTAGTCATTGCCTTGCTTTGGGGCTCTGGATAAGATATTCAGCCTTTATATGTGCTTCACCTTACGAAGCTGCAAAATGCGTACAAAGCAGCCATCATGCCCTGTATTAACCTGATGAGAAAATAAATTTAAAATACAATTAGGTTATCCGAAATGAACACTTTTCTGGAAATATTTCTACTATTCACATATGGGGCACACATTTGAGGTGGTATTATAGATTCCCTTCCAGAACTTGCAATGACCATATGGCTTGGGGCTTCCTGTTTCCTAGTATTGCTTTGGGATAGTCAATCTCCTTTTCACCCTTTCTCCTCCCTACTACTCTTTATATATAGTATTCAGCTTGATAATCTCTTATCAGCCTAAAATATTCAAACTTTATCTATTCAACAGCTACTTATTAAATGCCTTCCAAGAGTTGGAAATGAATGTTTGTGCTATAGAGTCCACAATCCCTGCCCTCAGTAAGGTGACATTCTGATGGGTGATCAGAAACAATAAATGAGACAAATATATTGTGTAGCATATCAGAAGAAAAATATTATGAATAAAATGAGGCAGTGAAGGTGGTAGAGAATGCTAATGGGATGTGTTGCAATTTTAAGCAGAATTATCAGGAAGGCTTCCTGAAATAGTGATGTTTGAGTAAAGACTGTCTTGAGAAAAAAGCATGGAAATAGCTGGGGGAGGAGAATCCTAGGCAGAGGTTGCAGCAAGGGCAAGTCCTTGAGTTGGGAGAATACCTGGTGTGTTTGAAGAACAACAATGAGGCCAGTGAAATTTTATAGAATGAGTGAGGGGCTGGTATTGGGGGGGGTTGGCCTCATAGGTGGCTGGTGAGAGGGCTTTGGCATTTACTCTGAGTTAGGTGGAAAGCCATGGGAAGGTTTTAAGCTGAGTGTGATCTGGTATGAATTACATATTAAGACAATCACTCTGCCTGTTGTTTTGAGAAAAGTTATTGAAGAGACAAAGATGAAAGCAGGGAGACGAGTTGGGTGGCTGTTGCAATAACCCACGGGAGAGATGATGGCTCCTTCGACTAGGGTGGTAGTGGTTGTGCTGCTGAAAAGTGATCAGGTTATGGATATATTTTGCATCTAGAACCAAGATGACTTGCTTTTAGATTAAAATTTTGGTGTGGGAAAGAATACATCTCCAAGGATTTTGGCCTGAGCACCCAGAAGACTGAACTTGACATTCATTCAGATGTAAAAGACTAGTGAGAGGGGAACTCGGGAGATTCATTTTAGGTACATTGGGTTTGCAGTGTATGTTATCATCAGGATAAAATGGTGAAGGTAGAGTTGTATACAGTAATCTAATCTGGAGTTGAGAGGTCCAATCTGGAGATATAGATTTGCCAGTCACAAGCAGAATGATTATTTAAAGCCAAAGAATTGGATCAGATAACCAAAGGAGTAACTGTATACCCAAAAAAACCCCAAAAAACAAAAAAAAAAAAAACCAAAAACATGACAAAGGCTTAAGTCCTGAAGCTCTTCAACAGAAAGAAGCCAGGTAGATGAGGAAAAGCCTGTGCGTCATCGGGAAAGTATTAGCCAGTGAGGCAGAGGGAAATCCACAAGAGTGGTTCCCAGAAACAAAGAGAAGAAAAAGTTTCAAGAAAGAGTGATTTATTTCATTAGAAGTTGCTGACAGGCCATGTGGGATGGGTACTGCTAACTCACCTCCGGGCTTAGCAATGCAGGGTTGTTCGTATCTGTGACAACAGCATTTTTGGAGTCGTCATGGCAAAGGAACCTAACTCAGGAGGATTCACGATGGAAAGGGAGGAGAGGAATGGGAGACAGTGAGCACAGGAAGCTCCTCTGAGAAGTTTGTTTTGTAAAGAGAAGCAGGAAAAGGCAAGGGGTGGGGTAGCTTATAAGAAGTTGCGGAGTCAAGAAGAAGCTTTTTAAATGAGTTAATAGAATATCTCTAAGTGCGTGCATACTTGCTATTCTGCATTTTTCTCAATGAAATAAGAAGCAAAGTTACCATCTTATAGTAAATACAGGGCAGGGAAGCTGGACGTTTGAGGCATGGAGAGTGAGAAAGTAAATCGACTAGGAAAACATATGGATCATCTAGAATGATGTTGAGTATAACAGAAACTAATGCCCCAGTTATGCGAGGATGCAAGTAGAGGACATGTGAGAATCACCTCTAGATCACCATGTTCTTTTTCCATCAGTTTCTTTTTTCTTTTCTTTTCTTTTTTTATCCTTCTTTTCCTGCCATTACAGAACAGGTATGACATCTCATTATATTATCCCAGGCTAGCTTGACAAATACAAGGGATGTTTCAGATTATAAAATAAAGTTTAAGTAATATTCTAAGTGACTTCATACTCTGACAACCTCCTAAGTCTTAAAAATAATTCAATGACCACTTCTGCGGACTTCTCCTTTTGTTGTTGATGTTGCTGTATGACACACACATGCTTTATTTCTGACTATTTTGGCAGGATTCCTGCCACCTTTATCTCAGCCCAGGCCCCTGATATCTACTCCAGGTGGTACATTTTATATTCTGTTTTTAGATGATCTTTTCTCTAGATCCCCATTGCCTGAACCTTACTTTGCGCCTCACTGTCTTTCATGTGGGCTAAGGTATTTTCTTCCTGAGAATTCTCACTGCTTCTCATTTCCACATTCTGAAATTCAATCCACATGCTATTTTTTTTTTCACTGAAGTATAGTTGATTTACAATGTTGTGTTAGTTTTAGGGTTCAGCAAATTGATTCAGTTATATGTACCATATGTATCTATTTTTTTCAGATTTTTTTCCCTTATAGATTTTTACAGAATATTGAGCAGAATTCCCTGTGCTATAGAGTAAGTAGGTCCTTGCTGGTTATCTGTTTTATATATGGTATTGTGTATACGTTAATCCCAACAATGATATTTTAAAACAGTATTAATCATGCTTATATCTGGCTTGAAAACATGCAGTGGACTATATTGCTGTTATTAAAATTTTATTTTAGATTTTAAAAAAATTTTTGGGGGGTATAGTTGATTTACAATGTTGTGTTAGTTTCTGCTGTACAGCAAAGTGAGTCAGTTATACATATACATATACCCACTATTTTTAAAATTCTATTCCCATATAGGTCATTACAGAGTACTGAGTTGAGTTCTCTGTGCTGTATAGTAGCTCCTTATTATTTATCTATTTTATATATAGTAGTGTGAATATATCATTCTCCATCTTCCAATTTATCCCTTCCTGCTCCTTTCTTCCCAGGTAACCATAAGTTTATTTTCTATATCTGTGGCTCTTTTTCTGTTTTGTAGATAAGTTCATGTGTACCCATTTTTTAGATTCCACATATAAGCAATATCATATATATTTGTCTTTCTCTGTCTGATTTACTTCACTCAGTATGACAATCTCTAGATCCATCCATGTTGCTTCAAATGGTATTATTTCATTTTTTTGGCTGAGTAGTATTCCATTGTCTATATGTACCACTACTTCTTTATCCATTCCTCTGTTGATAAATTTTAAATTTCATAATCTTGGCTGACCTTCCTGGTCTCTTTTTTAGATTACATACTTGCTTCCTGTATTCCTCATTCATCACAAACCCTGTGCCCTTGCCGCGCTCTTTCAGCCTTCCACCAGGTGTGTGAGGATATCTGCGCCCTTTCCACCTAGAGAAGGACGAGCCAATAGACCTAACTCCAGCTTCTTCAAAATGAAGTCTGACTCCGTGTGTGTGTGTGTGTGTGTGTGTGTGTGTGTGTGTGTGTCTGTGCACTTACCAGTTCTCTCATCTGTGCTTCCTTCTTGCCCCTAGAACTGTAAGTCTCATCAGGGCAGGATTTTTGGTTTACTGTTATATCCATCATGTCTAGAACTGTTGGCTAAATGCAGGTGCACAAAAACTGCCAGATTAATAAAGAGCACTTAACCCGTATGGCAGGATCTGGAACTAGCAAACACCTAGCAGTGGCTATTGGATGCTTGTCACTACCTCTAAATATTTTGCTAACTTTAGAGGCCTCATTATTATTTCTCAGGTGGATCCACCATGAAGACTTTGGTTGTGGCGTGATGACTCATATAACATAAATGTGAGGGTCAGAATATCCTGTTTGTGGATATCCAATACTTTTTTTTTTTTTTTTCTGTTTTTGGCTGCATCGGGTGTTAGTTGCAGCACGTGGGGTCCTTTGTTGTGGTGCGTGGACATCTCCATAGTTGTGGCGTGTGGGTTTTCTCATCTGTAGTTGAGGCATGTGAGCTCAGTAGCTGTGTTACACACACTTAGTTGTTCCGTGGCATATGGGATCTTAGTTCCCCGACCAGGGATTGAACCCACGTTCCCCGCATTACAAGGCAGATTCTTTACCACTGGACCACCAGGGAAGTCTCGATAGCTGACACTTTTCACTTGATAACCCATGTGCAGAGGTGGCCCTACTTATATGTTCCCCTCTGATAGGCTCTCATTTAATTTTTGGCACAACCGAAGATGTATGCAGAAATAAAGTAGCTATAGTTTATAAAGAAAACACAACTTACAAATGATGGCCAAAATAGACTAGAATAACTTAAAATCTCCCATTCCATCCTTTCTAATCCACCTGCAGTTTTTTTTGTTTTTGTTTGTTTGTTTGTTTTTATGAACACAGAGCATCAAGCATGTAAAAACAAAACACAGCAAAAATAACAAAAAGTTAATTGTGCCATTTTTTGACAGCATGCACAAGAAGTAATGGACACAAATGTCCCACCTCCGTGGTCTTAGTCCCTAGATTCTAGAGCATGGCTGTCTAAAAAGCTCTGCCTCTTCTCTCTCAGGACAGCCATAGATAGCAACACAGGTGGTTGAAAGTTACATTACTTTTGACCAATGAACAAATTGTTTTAATGAAAATTTTCGGCTTTGCTCAGTTTAGCTCTCCTCTAATGATTTATTTTAATTGGGAGGCAATGACATTGTTTATAAATATAAATTACCTTTATTAAAAATAATAATAAAGTATTATTTTTATAGTGGAAGGGACCAGAAAAGTATTGGTAGGGGTATTTTGCTGTACAAACCTAAAAATAATGAGATCACAATTATTGTTTCTCTGGCCCATCTTCCCAAAGCTGACAGCTTTGTCAAGATTGAGGAGTTCTAGGTATGCAGCAAAATACTATCTTAAACCTAAACCTGTGCAAGATGGTGATAGGTTAGTCTGTCATACATATTCTTCATTTACTTTTATTATTTGTATTTCTTTATATTCTTAATTCAGGAAGTTGGGACTCACCATTATCTGACAAAATATAGTGACTGTTGGTGTCACCAAGAATGAAATGATTGTAATGACTTTGATTCATTTTTTTTAAAATTTTATTTATTTATTATTTTTTGGGGGGTACACCAAGTTCAATCATCTGTTTTTATACACATATCCCCATATTCCCTCCCTCCCTTGACTCCCCCTCCACCCTCCCTCGAGTCCCCCGCACCCTCCCCGTCCCAGTCCTCTAAAGCATCTTCCATCCTCGAGTTGAACTCCTTTTGTTATACAACAATTTCCCACTGGCTATATACTTTACAGTTGGTAGTATATATATGTTCATTTTTAATTAATATAGCTTATCTTCAAGTTTACAAGAATATTGACTGGAAAGCAGTGTTTCCTTTTATTCCTTCCCTTCTCCCCCAAATTTTCATATTAACATCTTGTATCGGTGTTTGTTACAAGTGATGAGCCAATGTGGAAACATTATTATGAACTAAAGTCCATAGTTTACGTTGAGGTTCATTCTTTGTGTTGAACATCCTATGGGTTTTCACAAATATATAATGACATATGTACAATATTAAAGTACCATGTAGAATATTTTCATTGCCCTAAAAACCTCCTGTGCTCAATCTTTTCATCCCGCTCTCTCCCCAAACCTCTGACAAACACTGAACTTTTTATTGTCTCCATAGTTTTGCTTTTTCCAGAGTGACTTGATTTTATCAAATTATGTGATGGAGTTGCTTGAAAGACCAAGATCTTTCTTTGGTTGATTTCAAGTACCAATTTTTTTATGACAATTAAAATTTGCTTATTCAAAATCACTTGTTTAAATGATCCATTTCTGGTTGGAATATTCAAAGGTGATCTGTTTGTTGCTGCTGTCCACCAGAAGTCACCCAGTAACTACTTGGTATCTTATATTGCCAATTAAGACTCACACAACCCTGGGACTTCCCTGCTGGCACAGTGGTTAGGAGCCTGCCTGCCAGTGCAGGGGCCATAGGTTCAATCCCTGGTGTGGGAAGATCCCACATGCTGCAGAGCAACTGAACCTGTGCCACAACTACTGAGCCCACGTGCCACAGCTACTGAAGCCCGTGTACCTAGACCCCGTGCTCCACAACCAGAGAAGCCACTGCAATGAACAGTAGCCCCTGCTCTCCACTACAGAAAGCACAGGTGCAGCTATGAAGACCCAATGCAGCCAAAAATAAAATAAATAAATAAATTTTTGAAAAATTAAAAAAAAGACTTACACAATCCTTTCCCAGCAACATGGTTTAGTCTATCAATGTTAATAGAATAATGTATGCATGCCCATCTTACAGATTTAATTTTGTTACTGATGAAATTAAGAAACATTTTAAAAAATTGAACATAATATCTGTATATATAAATTTCACAACTATTTAGGAGACTCTGGTCCCACATTTTAAATTTAATCTGAAATTTAATGTACCTGATTCCATCAATTTCCTACCAGATTGCCGAGATTTTTTTTCCTCTTTTCCTTCCATTCATTTTCTCCGTTACTTCTTTCTTCCTTCTCCCCTCCTTCCTTCCTGTCTTCTTTCCTTCTTTCATTCTTCCTTCTGAATATTTATTAAGAAAGTTCTATGTCCTAATGTCCCCCCCACCTCCTTCTTTTCCTACTTGCTTTTGTTTTAACAGGTGTTTATTTGGCACCTGCTACATTCAAATAACTTATATGAGTATGAGGATTATTGTGGACTGAATGTTTGTGTCTCTCCCAGATTTACACATTGAAATCCTACCTAAATCCTAACGGTATTAGGAGGCTGGATTTTGGGATGTGATGAGGTCATAAGAGTGGATCCCCCATGAATGGGGTCAGTGTCCTTACAAAAGAGTCTTCAGAGAGCTCATTGCCTCTCTCCTCTTTGTGAGGGGAGGAGAAAACAGCCATCTGTGAACCAAGAATGAGCACCCACCAGACACCAAATTTGGTAATGCCTTAGCCTTGGATTTGCAACTTTAAAAATTGTGAGACATAAATGTTTATTGTTGAATCCATCTGGCCTATGGTATTTTTCTTACATCAACCTGAATGGACCAACACAGAAATTGATACCAAGAAGTGTAGTGCTACTGTAATAATATCTTAAAGTGTAGGAGCAGCTTGGGAACTGAGTAACGGATAGAGGCTGGACGAGTTTTGAGACGTGTGCTAGAAAAAAACCTAACTTGCTGTGGATGGACTTTTAGAGGAGAATTCTGGTGAGGACTCACAAAGAAAAGTGGAGAGCTATAGAGAAAGCTCTGTATTCTTAGAGAACACTTAAGTAGTCACAAAGAGAATGTGGATAGAAATGTAGGTAGTAAAGACCACTCTGTGGAGGTCTCAGACAGAAATAAGGAAGATGTTGTTGGACAATGGGGAAAAAAATGTATCTTTGTTATAAACTGGCAGAGAGCTTGCCGAATTGTGTTTGTGTTTTAGTGTTTTCTGGAAGATAGACCTTGCCAGTGATGGAAGCAGATATTCAGCAGGGGAGATTTGTAAGCAGAGTGCTGACAGAGTGACTTTGTTCCTCCTGACAGTTAATAGTAATATGTGAGGGGAGAGAAATAACTTTTAGATGGAATGGTTAAGCAAAAAAGGAACCAGAATTTAAAAATTTGGAAATTTCTCAGCCTATCCATATTGTAAAAAATGAGAAAGTATGCTCAGGGTATGGCCAAGTGACCATTTGATAAAGACCAAGTACCTAGTTAGTCAACTCAGTAGAAGTCAGGCACTGCTCTTCAAGACCAGGGGAAAATGACTCCTCCAAGGCAATTCAGACATCATCAGGGCTGCCCTCAAGCCAAAGAGGATTCTTCTTGATTCTTAAGGTTTAATGTTTTTTGCCCTGTTAGGTTTTAGATTTGCTTGGGACCCATTACCCCTTTATTCTTTTTTATTGGGGGGGGGGAGAAAATTTGCTTTTTATTTTATTTTTATATTTTTTATTTATAATTTTATTGCGGTTTGTTGATTTACAATGCTGTGTTAGCTTCAGGTGTACAGCAAAGGGTTCAATTATACATATACATATATTTGTTCTTTTTCAGATTTTTTTCCCCATATATGTTATTACAAGATATTGACTATAGTTCCCTGTGTTATACTGTAGGTCCTTGTTGGTTATCTATTTTATATATAACAGTGTGTGTATGTTAATCCCAAGCTACTTTCCTACTTCTCCTTTTTGAATTAGAAATGTCTGTCTGATGCCTGTCTGACTATTGACTTTTGGAAGCACATAACTTATTGGTTTCACAGGCTCACAGCTGGAGAGGAAATTTGCCTCAGGAGAGGTCGTTTTTGATATTATGTTACAACAGCCCAAACTGCCTAAGACCCTGATCATCCTGAAAATCTGTTTCAGTGCTGACTTCCTACTCCAGCTACTCAGTAACCCCACTGTCACTCTACTCATTCAAGTCACCATCAGCTCACATTTGTTTTACAGAAATAGGCTTCAAACTGCCTCTTTACAAAACTCTTGCTCCTCTTCAGTTTTGTCCACTTGTGGCAGCATCCTTTAAAAATATAAATTGGACAGTGGCATTTCCCATCCCTTACAAACTTTTCATGGCTCCCCATCACAGTTAGGATAAAAACTTAACACGGTGTTCATGATTCTAAGCTGACTTCCACCTACACCGCCAGCCTCATCTGGCACCAATTCTATGTGCTTCAGCTACACAGCCCTTCTTCCAGTGGATTAAATCATTATGTTCTTTTTCATTCAAGATCTTTATGTGCTGCTCCTCAAGTGTACAAACCTCTTCCCCTCTTCTTTCCTGACCCCACCCCCCCACCTGCATAACACAATATAGATTTTTTCAAATACTACTTCAACAGTCATTTTCAGAGGACTGAAATAACAGGCTAGCTGATACGCTCTTGTTTTGGAACTTAATGATATCTTGTTTTTACTTTGTATGCACATTTTTGTAATTATATGTTTATTTGTGATTATTTTCCTAAATTTTTTCCATATTGAAGCATAAATTCCATGCAGACTGGATCTATAGTTGTTTGTGAGGTTTGAATTTGAGTTCAAAACCAAACTTAGCAGACTGCTTAGAATAAAAATAGGCACTATATATTTATTGGATAAGTGAGAAATGAATGAATGGATAGCTCTCCATGGTCCTGGGATGAGTATTGTATCTTTTCTCCATCAGCTAATTCATTATTTCAGTTTTTTCCTAGGTAGTATAATTCAGTAGTGCTTATAATGAGTATTATTAAAGTGTAGGAGGTGGTTGGTAAGTAACAAATCCGCTTTTTTGCTGGTAGGTGAATACTAATTAATGCTAGAAGGAGCAATTTCCTAGTCTATCGACTATTCCCATCTTAAAAACGCAGCTGTCTTTTACTGGTTGCACTGAATCCACCCTCCTCCCCCAATTTCAGAGATTCATAAACTGTTTTGGTCTAGTTTCTAAATGCCTTGGTGGTGCAATTAAGAATATACTTTAAGTATTAACACTGTCCAAATGAAATCTTCCAAAATACTGGCGGAAATATGCTCCCATTTTTGACCAAACTCTTATAAACACATCTTCTTCAGCTGCATGGGTGTTTTAATGGCCACTTCATCCACCCCTCCCTACTTTATGGACCGCTTGAGTCCTGCTGTTTTTCTGCTATTCCATTTCTTTTCTAATGTGTTCTAGTAGTTACACTGCAAACTCTACTTGAGATAAAGGAAACAGAATAAAAACTCAGTCTAGTTCACTCATCTCTGTTTCTTTCCCCTGCTTTCACACGGCTACAAAGTCCCCTGGGCTCCTCTCCCCTCCCGCAGATCAATACTTCTTGTCTTAGTTTAATGAACACTTCTACATTGATCTCTCTGAGGTGCTGTGTTACTTTATGACAAGTTTCTTGGTTACAGCTGGCTCTTAGTAAGTCAACGGGGCACCCTGCCATTCCCTACACAAAACACCCTGCAAAAATGGGAACTTTATTCATCACAGGTTAATGTGTGATTTTTTTCCTTTGAAAAGGAATAAATAGATTTTTCTTTCTATTTGATCCTTTAACTTCATCTTTTGGTTACATTCCTGAAAGAACTGTAAAAGCAGTTTAAGAATGGCATGAGAAAACAGCAAGCAGAAGCTATGAGATTTTAAAGGCTTCTGAAACACTTTTCTAAAAAACTGAAATTTACAATAGCCATGTTGGTTATTTTATTTGCTTTATGTCTTGTTACCATAGTAGCAACTCATTGAGTACTTTCTGTCCCCAGGAAGATAAACCAGAGGTACCTGAACCTGACAAGTTACTCCTGTTTCCAAGGCCAGCGCTCCCATCTGAGTTGTCCTGTGGTGGTGGCAAGGGAGACATGAGGAGCATGCGTGGAGGGACAGTAAACCCATGCATGGTGCTCTTCTGAAAATTTATTTTATTCAAGTATAGTTGATTTACAATGTTGTGTTAGCGTCTGGTGTACAGCAAAGTGATTCAGTTATATCCTTCTTCAGATTCTTTTCCATTATAGGTTATTACAAGATATTCAGTATAGTTCCCTGTTCTATACAGTAGGTCCTTGTTGGTTATCTATTTTATATAAGTAGTGTGTATATGTTAATCACAAACACCTAATTTATCCCTACCCCTTCAATTCCTTTTTGGTAACCATAAGTTTGTTTTCTATATCTGTGAATCTGTTTCTGTTTTGTAAATAATTTCATTTGTATCAGAGTTTAGATTCTGCATATAAATATCATATGATATTTGTCTTTCTCTGACTTCACTTAGTATGACAGTCTCTAGGTCCATCCATGTTGCTGCAAATGGCATTATTTCATTCTCTTCTATGGCTGAGTAGTATTCCATTGTCTATATGTGCCACCTCTTCTTTATCCATTCATCTGTTGATGGACATTTAGGTTGCTTCCATATTCTGGCTATTGTAAATAGTGCTGCAGTGAATATTGGGGTGCATGTGTCCTTTTGAATTATGGTTTTCTCTGGATATATACCCAAGATTGAGATTACTGGATCATATGGTAGTTCTACTTTTAGTTTTTTAAGTACCTTTATACTGTTCTCCATAGTGGCTGCACCAATTTAGATTCCCACCAACAGTGTAGGAGGGTTCCCTTTTCTCCACACCCTCTCCGGCATTTGTTGTTTGTAGACTTTTTGATGATGGACATTCTCACTAGTGTGAGGTGGTATCTCATAGTTTTGATTTGCATTCCTCTAATAATTAGTGATGCTCAGCATCTTTTCATGTGCTTACTGGCCATCGTGGATGGTGCTGTTGATTCTCCATAGTGAAAGGCCGTTCATGAGCTCCTGTGCTCCTGTGGCTTTTCTTTCTGCTCTTACACTGTGTGTGGTGATTAACAAAGTAACAGCCTGCCCCTAAGACATCGCAGTTTACTTTCAGCGTCTGCTTCCTTTACCTGGTTCATCTCTCTTTGCCTGGTGTAACTCTCACCTGTGGTCATGATCCCAAGCAAACCTTTTCCCCTTACTGCTTGCTTAAACTAATTGCTAACTAAGTTGTCTTAAAACAAAACAAAACAAAACAAAACAAAACACAACAAAACTGATTTCTTAGAGGTAGATCACTATTTTTTTTTTTCCAAAAAATGAACACCAAGTAACCGCAGTCTGAGATACTACCAAAGCATGACACACTCAGAACAGGGAGAAGGTTCACCTCTTTGGATTGGCAGTAAAAATAAGAATCAACTCCAGAGTTCCGACTAAATCCTGATTAGTGCTACAGAGACACAAAACTCAACATCCACATTGACTATTCTTTTTTTTCCCCACAAACCTTTTGTATCTCCTTTCAAAAAATATCCAGCATCCTGCCATTTCTCCAGCTCTATCCCCACTGCCACTTCTCTAGAAGAGTATACGATACTCTCAATCTGATTCCACCCTGGCCCTTGAATAGACTAATTTCTGCACTGCCTCCAGATGATCCTTTAAAACTGAAGTTAGATTATATCACCCTTCCTCAGAGGCATCTACCAATGTCCCATGTCCCTCACAGTAAAAGTCAAAATCTGTGTAAGGGCCAATGAATACATACATGGTCTAAAGTGTCCACTTTAGTCTGGATGTGCTACTCAACTACCACACACTGGGTAGCTTATAAACAACAGGGATTTGTTTCTCATGGTCCTGGAGACTGGAAATCTGAGATCAGGGTGCCCGCATGGGCCGGTGAAGGTCCTCTTTCAGCTTGCAGACTTCTCACTGTGTCCTTACATGGAAGAAGGAGTGAGGGATCCTGGGGAATCTCTTTTGTAAGCATCCTAATCTCATTCAGAAGGGCTCTGCATTCACGACCTAATCACCTGCCATGGTTCCACCTCCCGACACCACTGTCTTGGGCACTAGGTTTTCACCATGTGAACGCTGGGGGGACACAAACTTTCAGACCATAGCCCCGCTCGCATCTTTCTGTGATGGTCTCATCTCTCACCACGTCCTGGGTCATTCTATTCAGACCCACCCTCCTCCTTGCTGTTAATCAAATACAGTCAATGCATGTCACATCAAATTTGCACCTACTGTTTCTCCTGGCTGAAATGTTTTTCCATTAGCTAATCACAGGGCTCAAGCCTCCTTTCTGGTAAGTCTTTATTCAAATGTCAGCTTATCGCTAAGGCCTTCACTGACAAACCTATTCTAAATTGTACCCATTCACAGCCCTGTTTTGATCTATTCCTATCCTATTTATTTGGTTTATTTACTGTCTCCTCCAGTTGGAATGTAAGCTCCCTGAAGTCAGAGCTCTTGCCTTTTTTTTTTCACTCCCAAACCCAGTACAGTGCCTGGAATACGATACTTAATAAATGCTGTCAGATAAATGACATGCCATGATTAACAGTATTTTTTTTTTAAGTGGGAAAATTCACTTCCTTCATCCTAGAGGCAGATAGTAATTCTACCCTCTGTTGGGCAAAGAAAGCATAGGTAAATCTCCTGAGAGGGTCGTGTCCATATGTTGGGGGTTGTGAGGACACGGCCATAAACTCTGGGTTGAAGTTTGGGGAAATGTAAGAGTGAGGATTGAAAGGTACTGGATTCTCCCGCTGAAATCAATGCTTGGAACATATCTGACTTAGATCAATTCTCTAGTCACATCTTTTCTGGACATTCCTAGTAGCTTCCTTGGTTACTGCATATTTTTTTCTGCAATGGACATCTCTTTTCATTAACCTACTGTGAAATGGAATGCTATTTCACAGCTGTTTGAGTAAATGTTGAAATCAAGTTGAGTATATAACTTCCACAGAGGGTGGATAGAGGAGGAGGAAAGAAATATTTGCAATAAAAATGCCAAGCAATCTCTTCCTTAATTTTACCCTGACCTCCAATTAAAGAGAAGCATTAAACTTCTGGTCATATATTTAGTACTTATTTCCCATTTCATTTAATCTGATGACATCACCAAGGAAACTGGCTTACTTGAAAATCTGGGAATGGCTGCTGTAAAACACTTTCTAACATGTTAGTTTGCAAAGAGCTTTATAACGATTTAATGAGAGAGAAAGAGATAGAGAGGAAGAGAGAGAATTTAAATCAGTTAGACAATTATGTAGTATGGGATGTGCTCCTACACAGTTCTACTAATACAAGCTATGTTGATTTGACATTCTGAAGCTACTACTAACTTCCTGAACCTCACTTTCTTCTTTTGAACAGAGGCAGAATAACACCTACCTTGCAGGGTTGCAAGGATTAATATAAATGGGAAATGCAAATGCAATTGTACATGTAAAAATCTTTGACACACAGTTTTGCTAAAGAGTCTTAATTCTTTTAGAATTCTGATTTGTCCTCATTCATTTATTCAAGTAACATTAGCTATGTTCTGTGCAAGGCATTCAAGATGCAAAGATGACTCAGACATAGTCCTGGATGTCTCTGCTTTATCCCCTGGATAGTTCAGATTTAGTCCTCATTCTGCCTATATCACCTGAAATTCACCCCTCTCAACACATATACCTTTCTATTAGTGAATTGAAACTCCTTTTGTGTGTGTGTGTGTGTGTGTGTGTGTGTGACATGTTGTGATGAGATCATCAGACTGTATTCATGTATTCAGATTTAACACGAGTCACTTTGGAAAATAGCTAATTTCTGTAAAATAACAGATTATTAAAAAATACCTTTTTCTCGGTACACTCAAAAATATCTTTGCTTCTTTTCCAGCTGAAATGAAATACATCTCCTTAGAATTTAGTTTCCTCCTCCACTGCTCATAAGTGATTATACACATCCTGGAGATTTTTTTCTCCCCGACAATTCATTACGTTGAATGACATATGCAATATCCCATCTGTCTTTCTAAAGGCACATCAATATTGGCCCACTTTGATTGAACTATCTAGACCAGCAATTCATTAACCTGTGACACACCAGCCGTATTGTTGCATTATTGCTGTCTTAATGCTTCTCTGTTATTCAGAGATAACAGGACGTTTCCCATTTTCTACTTAAATATTTAGATTCAAAAAGGACAATTATTTTCCTTTCTGATTCATGTGCTAGACCATAGCCTCCAGATACAAGACTATAAGTAAAAAAAAAAAATCTGCCAGTCATTATATAATGCTGAATAAACATGAACCTTTTGTATCTTACTGAATTTTCCTTTGTCTTCCTCTACATTTTTAATTATTTTTCTTTATTCCAGCTCTCATATTTGATTAGGTTGTAGGTTAAAATGGAAACAGAGAGATTATTTTCATCTTCTTGGTAATCAATGGAAAGTGACAGTAGAATAAATCATCAGATTGTCACCTGCTACTGGAGGTAAATGTTTGAGTTGTAACATCAGCTGATATTCCTAAATGCTGTTGGGTACCCTGTACCACTTTCTTCTTCTTGTATATGTCTCCTCTCTTCCTCTTTGCTATACCAAAATTATTTCTGATTGTAAATATCAGCTGATAATATGGCATTGCTCCTTGAGAGTTGATATTCTAATGGGCAGGAGGAAAAATAAACTGCTATTATGTTAAGTGATAAATTAGATTTCTTCATAGACACTATGGAAATATTCCCAACTGAATGTGACATGAAGAGTTTGAACTATCTGTGGGATGTCCAAGACAAGATGGAAACACATGAAGTGAGTTCAAGAGAGAGACTTAGAATAGAGATGCCAGTTTGAATTCAGTAGCTTGTTGGTTGTAGGTGAAGCAATGAGCCTGGTTTGTCATTCAAGGAATATACACCTAGAAAGAAGAGATAAGGGTCTAAGACAGATTATGGGAAACAAAAAGACATTTAAGGGAATGTGCATAAAGAAAACTTACAAAGTCCCCTGAGGAAAAGTAATCAAACAGAGAGAGAGACAAGTGACATCTTAAAATCAAAGCAAGAGAGAGTTTCAGAAAGCAACTGGTCAATGATATTAAATATTTTATATAAATGTTGAGTTACAAATCAAAGGAGTTCTGCCTGACTAACTGTGACGATTATTTGATTATTTGCTTTTAAAAAGGCACATATGGTATTAAAAAGAAATATAATATTAGCTTCATATACTTTTTCCTTTTATTCAGAAGGAAAGTGAAAATGATTATCTGTGGAGTATTCATTGCTCTTCTGATGGACTAAGCAGGATTGATTCAGAGTGAAGTAAAGACACTTATTGAGAAAAAAATTGTAAGGCAATTTATTTCAAATAGAAATAATATAGAGTTGAATCTTAATTGGTAAATCCTTTGAAAATAAGTATCCTTTTAACCAAATCTATTTGGACAAGAGAGGGGTGGGTGTAAAAATAAGTTCTAGTCTTCTCAGGAATGAATTGTTGGTGATAGAAAACAGGAGCGAGGCTGTGGCAACACATGATTTTGTGGACCAGGCTCTGGTGCCCCCTGAAAAGTGGAAGACCACTGAGCCTTGGCAGTGTGTGACCCCAAATTCTCAGAAGAAGGGTCATATTCAGAGTCCATGATCCCTGCTGGCCTTGGAGGAGTTATGTAGGAAGAACTTCACCTCCTATATAGGTATAAGTTGGGGAAGTCAATCACATTTTAGAATACATCTCTTTATCTTCTCTACTATATTTATTGCTTCTGGTTTTCATTTTTGAATATAATTTTTAAGAAAGTCGTGACATGGAGACAATAAAATCAAATGAGAGTTGTCCAGTCTCTTAATTTAGAAGAAACTTTGAGAAAATCCCAAAGGTCTTGAACTGATAACATAGATAGATAACCAGGGCATCTGAGCACAACTGAGGATATTATTCTTTCCATTTATATGAGCAGATGGTTATGTTAAGATAAATCATCAGTCTTAATCAATTCTGTGAAATCTCTGAGGATGCCGGCCCTTATGCTAAATATCCTTTTGAGTAAGGTTTTCTAAAGCCACTATCAGCTATGCTGATTTGTTTTGCTTTTTGACTTAATGCATTTTTTCCTAATATCTGTTAGCAGTTTAGGAAAATGAAACGTTATTTGCTGATATGACGGTGCAGTTGGACAAGCTGTTGTTAATACAGTTGCATGGTATTTCTATTATCTCACACTCACAGCATCTTTCCTGACCTGCACGTTACAGGGAGACCTAGGGTGCCACAGCCAAAGAGCACAGAATGTGTGGTTGGAACTGAAATCAAAGCATTATTTTTGTTCATTCCCTAGTTTAGGCACCCTAGGTAATTTCTCTTAATTAAAAAAAAAATTGTAGTGTGGATGCAATTATTTATGATGTCCACATGCATTATATTAGATTATATTAAAGTTCCTGTCCTAGTGCCTGACACACAGCAAGACTTTAATGCACACCGTGTATGTCCTCAGGTCTCTTTTCTCCCTCCTTGTCTCTTCCTTCCTTTCTTCCTCCCTCTCTCTCCCTCCCTTCCTTCCTTCTTTCCTTCCTTCCATCCTTCCCTCTTTCTCTTTATTTTTCTACTGAATAATCATGAAGCTCTTACTTTACATCGAAGTCCAACAAAGTCCAATCTATTTTGTTCCAGTCTTTTCAACTATGTCACCCCTGTTAATCGACATGAACATTTCATTCCAAGAAGGATAATTTATCCACGGCTCCCAAGCATGGTTTCTCTTTTCTGATCCAATATTTTTGTTGTGTGGTTCCCCATAATAGGAATGTTCTCTCTATTCAAATCTTTTAAGAATAAACTAATAATCGCTACAAGGCCATTTTGACAAAACAACCAACCAACCAAAAAGATGTCTGTTCTTTTTGAACTTCTGTGATTATATACCCTAAAATTCTAATTTAATCTGACTTGTATCATTATTTGATTCATCAAATGTAATTTATATATAATTATATATCACTTTATCTGCTTCGCACTAATCACTGTAGAAATCAAACATGATAGGTATTAATGTGCTCACCCTACAGATGATCAAACAAGCTTAAGAAGATAAATGTTTTACTAAAATCATACAGCTTTTAGGGCCAGAGCTGAAACAACAACCAAGTTTCCTGACTTCAAACACTGTGCTTTAAACCATGCAACTGCATTTTATATGTTATAAATATAATATTATAAAATCACAAACCAATAAATTATAGAAACCTTAAAGGGAAAATATCTATAATTTAATGTATTTTTATGAACATAGCATACATAGGGACAGTGAAGCAAATAAGGCCATTCTTATATATTTCAAACATATGTGGAGTTTTTAGAAGAAATAAAATCATATAACATTTTATATTTATTCATTTTTCCCCCTGGAAATAAAAATCACTGTCAATAAGTAAAAAAGAGAGAACTACCTTTGTAATCATTTCTAAAGTTACCATCATGCTGACACAATAGTTAGGTGTGAAATTGATTACTATGGTTGTGGAGGTATGTGCAGAACATAACTTCAGATTAGAGTAAGAAGGCATCTGATTTCAGAGCAGAAGCTGATGTATCTTATGGATATCCTCATACTGAGAATCAATACCTCCTTTTTCACCAAATCTTGACCCTTAAGTGAATTTACTCGTATTCCCCTAAAGTAAATTGGTGCTTATTTCAATCAGGCTGGACATTATATATTTCTACTTCCTTCATTAGCAAATTGCTATTTTGAGTTGGTGATAATATTAACCAGTCTGTGTGGTTTATATTTTTCTAAAATAAAGCTGTTTTACTTTAAGGAAAGATAATTTTGTAGTGTATTGAGTTTCTCAGAGACGGGTGATAAACAAACACCAAATACTGCTAGTCCAACTGTCAACTTCTATCTTTGTATAGACAAATACATTTAAAGCTTGTAATGATACAGGATTCATAGTCAGAGCACGCTTCCTTCATGAGACCAAGGATCATTAAAGGTACACACAAATAAGATCAGAGTTTGAGTAAGACTGAATACTTCTTATTTATACATGCATAGCTTGAGTCCAGCCAGAATATAATAGAACACTATTTTTTATAAATATTTTTTTTTGGTTACTGTTTGAAGGCTGTTGCATAGCAACTAATTGTTCATGAAGCACTACCTAATAATACCTGACCCTGTGTAACATTATGTCTGTTTTTTAAAATTTCAATTCTATTCCCCAAAAAATCAAGGTAGATAATTACAGTGACCTGAACATTTTAAAGATAAAGGTTCATCCTTTTAAATTGATATTGATGAAAGTTCTATTCAGGAAATGTAATTTTTCTTAGATATACATGTCAGTTTAAAACTGTTTTAATTCAGAATAAGACTAAAAAAAATGTGTTTTTCAGTTAAGATATTTAGGTCAACCGAAGGAATTAAGACTTGAGTGAGAGCTCATCAATTGACCAACAATTTGCTAACAGGATTATAAAAATGTAGGCAATGGTGATTTTTCTATTTTGCTCTGCTGATGTTTTGGCGTTTTGAAGAATATTTTCTATTCTATTGCATATTCCAAATTTTAAAATTCTGGAATTCTTTTGGAATAATTATATCAACTTTCTTGCTGGGAAAATCTGAGTAATCACATATTTCATGCCTTTTTATTTTCAGGATTATGGTAATAATAATAATAAAACATCAGGAAGTTTTGAGTCCCACCTCCAACATTTATAGATAGCTATGTGATTGCTAGGCACACTGCTGTCTAACCATAGGTTAGTAATTTCATATATGACGATAACACATACCAAATAGAATGGGGTTGTGGGGATTAAACATGCTAAAACATGGAAAAATGTCTCCTACAGTACCTGACAGATGGCACATGATTAGTTCAAGTTGTACATCAATTCTTATGTTTCATCTCACATATATTGTTATTTAATTTAGAGAACACTTTCCTCTGAGTCATCTTATTTTGCAGTTGTAATTTTGATAAATTGGGTGGTAACTTTGTATTTTTGATGTGGTTCTAGATTCTTAGATTCCTAATGGAAAACAGTCCACACTTCTTTTTTTGTATTTTTCCCAATATTGTTAGAATGAAAGGAGCTAGAACTCAGCTCTATGCTACAGAGAGAGGAAGGAGAGTGTAGCAGTAGCTCATTGCCATGTGCTTCCTCAAATGCGAGACCAGGTGGTAACTGATGCAAAATGAGCATTCAACCCAGTATCACAGTTCCATGGCATAAGGTATGCTTACCAAGTTACAGAAGGAACAAAAGTGAAAACGCTAGTAATTGAAGTCAAAATCAGCATTTAAAATGCATTACAAGAATGGAGAAATGAGATCAATCCAACAATCTAAACTTTTAAAAGAATGAATATAATTTGCTTTATGGAACTCCTAAGAATAAATTGCATAAGTACCACATGACTTAGAAGTGCTATAAATGAAGATGATTGAGGAATTATATTAGTTTTCTGTCTCTGCTATAACAAATTATCATAAACTCTATAGCTTTAAAAACACCAATTTATTATCTTACAGTTCAGAGGTTAGAAGCTCCAAATTTTCTCTTATGAAGGATAAAATCAAGGTACCAACAGAGCTGATTCTCTGGAGACACTAGGGGAGCATCCTTTCCTTCCCTTTTCTAGCTTCCAGGGGCTGCCTACATCCCTTGGCTGTTGGTTCCCTTCCAGCAATAGCACCATCCTGACTTCTGCCTCTGTGGTCACATCCCCTTCTCTGACTCTGATCCTACTGCCTCCCTCTTATAAGGATCCTGTGATTACATTGGGCCCAAACAGGTAATCTAGGATAATCTCCGCATCTCAAATTCTTTAGTTTCATCTCACTGCAGAGTCTTTTTGCCATGTAAAGTAATACATTCACAGATTCAGGGGATTAGGATGTGACATCTTTAGGGAAGGGCTGTTGTTCTACCTACCGAAAGGGTTTGGGGGGATAAGTACAATACAAAACTACCATGTAATTGAATATAAGTCAAGTCAATATGACATCAGGCTTTCAGTGACAGATAAACAAATGTTTTTAATGGAAGAAATTAAAAACAAATGTTTTTAATGATCAGCTCTGCTTATCATAGAGCTTCTTACAGAAGACTGAGACTAGAATGATGAGTGGACTTAAAAACAAGATGTATGGTTGTTCAAATTTGAGAAGCTTTGAGTATAAAAAGAAGATACAATGCCTTTCCTCATATATTTATAAGGGTGTCTGTCAAATGAAGGAAGGATTAGTGTTGTTCTGTTAGGCACAAAGAGCTAGAAACAGCACAGTAAGCACAGGTTGTAGTGTGTCAAATCTTTGAGTCAGCATGAAAGAAAACATGTTTTCTTCCCAGGATGTTTTCCTTCTCTAGATGTCTTCAGGCTTAAAGCTTGCCAAACCCTTTATGGGCATGTGGTAATGGACACTAATGGATCAGATAAGAAGTTGGTTTCAACTACATTAATTTTGAAGTTACTTCCTAAACTTTGATTTTCTCATTTAATATTGCTGTCCTCTGACTTATCTTTAAGACAGATTCACTCTAGAGTTTTTTATTCTTAGATTTTTTCCATGTAACGAGTTACAACTGCTTGATATAAGTCAATATTGATCTTAAGTAAGAGATCTTCAGTCGAAGGTGAGTGAATCAGAAATAAAACCAAAGGATCTCTATAAAAACCTATATACTGTATCATGAATGAGAAATTTATATTTAAATGACACAATGTAGGGTAAAGATTCACACTTTGAAAAGTCCACACAAATAATAGAGCAGGATAGCTTCAATGTAGTTGTAGCAAAGAAGAAAATTAGAAACAACTCATTTCCAAGTACATAAGAGGGCCACACAGTGAATGAGAATTGTATCTGTTCACTTTCATAAAACTGTTGCAAATACTGTGTATAAAATAAAATATGTTATTAATCCACTGAGAGGAAGAAGCACAGATGACATCACCTAAATTTATACACAAAATAATGTATTTATGATTATTTTCTTTGATGGAAATAAAATAACTGTGTGCCTTCAATGGTATCATTGAACTTTGAGAAACAAGTTGAATTCTCTGTCCAAACTACAGAGTCTGAAATGCTGAGGGAACATATCTCTCTTTTTCTCTGCCTGTCTGCCTGTCTCTTTCTCATTTTATCTTAATTTTTAAAAGCACAATTTAAAAACTAACCATAAGCTTCAAACCATAAATGCAGTAAAAAAGACAGAAAAAGAAGAAAGAAATAAAAAGTAAAGATATGCTTACTAAGTCTTTTTAATACAAAAATTACTTTGACGGGTAATAAGGGAAAAGTTAACAAAAAAAATCACTTAGCAATTAGGAAAATAAAGATAAGAAGTTGTGTGTACACTGAAAAAGACATAAAGAGTGAAAAAACATGATTAAAATTCCAGAAAGATAGTATTTATTTTTCATTAAACATTTTTATTTGTGATGAAAAATTGCCTCTGCTGCTTTAAAGCTTGAAGAGTTGGAAAGAATTAGGTGTACATACAAGGAAGAAGGAAATTATCCAGAAGACACGATCAACAAAAAAGAAAATAGAAGTTAAATGGTTAAAACAGTCAAATAGGTAAAGAGCAAAGAGAGAATAATTTAAGTATATGTTATTTGTATCTAAAAGTCATATTTATCTACTAGCAAATTAAAATTTTATCTCAAAATTTTTTAGAAAAAAGAAAAATTCGCAGCGGTAAATAGCAAACAAGAAAGGCCTGGATGACGGAGAGACAGTCCGGCCAGGTTAGAGACACTAAAACATATTTTTTGAGTACCTACATAGGAGTTCAACATTGACATGATAAAAGAATGTATCCTTATAGTGGAAAAGGGTCCAAGAGCTGTTTCCAATGAATAATGAAGAATTAAATTAGCCTCAAAACTACAAGCTGATCATTCTTCTCTTAAAAACATACAACATCTCTTCTAAAATTATATTCTATTTAAATAAGAATATGCCAAACTACAAGCCAAGAGAGAAGCCAAATTCATCCCAGTTCTCATATCTGTCAAGCACATTCATTCTATCCAGTAACTAAAAGAGGCCAAGATTATTACATGTCAATCTGATTTGCCTTTGAAGAAGTTAAGAAAGAATTGACTACTGAATATAACAATGTTTTAACATGTTTCTATATAAAGTTCAAAATCTGAAGCGTAAAGATAATATGATTTAGCAACAAGTCTTATGGTTGTGAATACCAGTGTTCTAGAAATGATCCCTTTAGTTTAAAGAAGATGTGTCATAAACCTTCTTCAAAATAATTTATGTAAATCACTTTTAAACCATGAAATAAATCTTGAAAATGCTGCAATGACAAGAATTTAAGCCAGCCCTTTGGAAGAATAGTGTTTTACATCACTTAAGAAAACAAACCATATGGTTGATTGTAAACTTCCTTTGAAGACATAAACAATATTTTTCAATTTGATTTCCTTTGTCATCGCTGATTCAGAAATCAATTCTGCATGTGTAACCCATTAAATATGAGGTGATGTTTAAACAAAGAGGCTCAAAGTTACTACTGGAATGGGAAAGAGGGGATTGAACACTTGAAACTGTACAAGAAGCAGCATTAAATTCCTGTGATATGCAATCCATTTACCTTTCAAGTCTATCACAGAGTAATTCTTTTTGCCCAGAATAATTTCACACAACAAAGAACTCCAGCCTCTAAAACAGATGCAAAATAAAGAATCTAGAAATGAAAGAACAGTGAACCACTTGGGTAAAGTGTTGTCATTCATTTCTTGGTGAGAGGAAACTGGGGGTTTGTATTAGAGATCACTTAAGTGGTAACCTGAGTGCTCAGGGAACCTAACGTTCCAGGCCCAGACTCAGAGATCCTGACTCCACATTGTGACAAATGTGTCAAAACTATTGAATCTTAAGTCATATCTCTCTAGATGCTGTTATATTTCACCAAAACTTGAGAATTGAAGTTATTTCCCACAAGAAAAGGACTGATATGTATGTAAATATGTCATGAAGATAGTTTACAGGTGGAAATTTTGGAAACACATGTGTTTAACATGAGGTGCAAGCAATTATATATTGCCTCCAAATAGATCGTGGGCAGGTTATGACAACAGATGGTCTTTTAACCTAAAGACATAAATCTTAGAAAATAAATTATTCATCAGTTATACTGAGAAGGTGGTACTTTCCTAACCCCTCTGCCCCCTAGTTGCTACCTGCAGAGCAAAGACTAATTGGATTTTCCTTAGAATACTCTTATGAAGGCAAAATGAAAACTGGTCAACTAAAATCAAATGGTTAAAAAGAATGTAAATTCAATGCATTGCCAATTTACCAAATTTGTGGTTAAGTGGTTAAGACTTCACCTTCTAGTGGGGGGTGTGCAGGCTTGATCACTGGTCAGGAAGCTAAGATCCCGCAAACCTCATGGCCAAAGTACCAAAACACAAAAGAAGCAATATTGTAAAAAATTCAATAAAGAATTTAAAAATGGTCCACAAAAAAAATCTTAAGAAAGTAGTACATGATAGAAGCTTTTTATAAAATAGATGTTCATAAATTAAATTATGACCATTATTTTAAGAGTGAATATAGCTCAGTTGTTGAGAATACTGGTTATGGAGTTAAATAGATGTGTGCTCTAATTCTGCTGTAAGAATTGGATGATATCTTGATAATAACTTGTCAAGCATTAAAGCCAGGTTCAGAGTTGCTGTTCAGTAAACAATGAATTACAATTACTATATTCTTTGACAATTGTTCTAGATTTTGTATCTTCATGTGTAGAATTGTTTCCTATGTCCTTTTTTACAAGTGAAAATTCAGCTGCCTCACTTCTGCCACTAAAAGATCATCAACCCA
This sequence comes from Hippopotamus amphibius kiboko, assembly GCF_030028045.1. Classification (NCBI taxonomy): domain Eukaryota; kingdom Metazoa; phylum Chordata; class Mammalia; order Artiodactyla; family Hippopotamidae; genus Hippopotamus; species Hippopotamus amphibius. Next base: position 90,211,209 of record NC_080188.1, read on the forward strand.
CTTAGATTAATTGAGGATTTCCTTCTTAACTCCAATATTTACACTGCAGAGTCATAAAATGCTTACACTAAACGACCTAAAATGTTAGTTTTTATATTAAAGATAAAATGTGTTGACAAAATAATTTCCACCTTAGATAAACTTCAAAATTCTTGATGATTTAGAAAAAAATCATTTTTTTCCTGATAGTGAAGGATTTACAGTTTATATTTGGGCAGATCACAAATGTCAATTTGCTAAGTTTTCCAGATGAAGTGACAAGCAATGATTTTTACTGTTGATTTCATTGATTTTTTTTCAGGTAGATTTTAAAAGTGATTTTCATTTTACAGATGGTACTATTAATGCATGAAGAGCACAATTTGTTTGTCAAAGATTTAGCAGCAGGTTTGTTTATAATCTATGAAAAACACAGTTGGATGCTTTCTAACATTACCCTTTGTTGGGAAACAAATATGATATCATTTATAGGGAGACAGATGCCCAAGACATAATTTTAGCTTCGTTGACACACTTTTTTTGTTTGTGTGTTGCTATGAAATCAGTAATGTATAAAAACTACCATAATGCCTTGGTTCTAATTAAAAGGACCAGTGGTCTATGAATATTAATATGAGAGTCCAAAGAGCTAAGGACTCAAAGATGAAATCAATAGAGAAAATAGAAAAATGAAACAGAAGCTATTGGGTTGACCCTTGCATGCTTGCTGCCGAGGGTCAGAAAAAGACCGGCCAGGGCACACTATCACTAGTGTCATATACTTATGACAGTCACCAGCTTCCCTGCACATTTTGCACTACAACCAGGGCTCCTGCAATCCAAGTACTCATACAACCCCTGTGCCCTAACCTCACTGAGGCAGAACCAAGACTCCAAGGCAGCCTCAGGACCAGACTCATGTGGGTGGACCACATGCAGAAGTGGAGATAAAAACCAAAGCTGAACCCCAGGGAAGGGGGTACTAAGGAAGAGAATTAAAAATCTTTCCATCATCTGTACAAGCTGCAGGTTAAATCCCTGTGATAAGCTAGGCAGACTGTGTGTCTATGGAATATCTGAGTAGACAATGAGGTTTCCCACAAATTAAAAAAGGTCTACCTCTGGCAGCTGTGGACTTTGGGGGCAAGCACACACATAAATTGGGCCAGATCAGAGTCTGAGTGGTCCCCACAGGGCCCACAGCAGGTCCGCAGTTCAAATCAGAGGCAAGGAAGTCCTCTTGAGAAGGCAGAGGTGGCCTGTGGCTCAAGGCATGTGCAAGGACACTTTCAGCTGAGACTTCAAGGAAACATAATTATCATTATTAATTCTATTGTTTTGATTCATTCTGTTCTTGGTTCTGGCTTTTTTGTTTTTTTTTGTTTTTTTTCTTTTTTTCTTTTGGTCATTGCTGTTTTAGTTTTTTTTTTTTTTTTAATTTAGTCTTTAGGGATCTTTGTGTTTTATAACATTTTTAATTTTTATTTTATTTTTAGTTTTAGTTTGCTTTTCTATTGTGCTGTGTTCTTTCCCTTATTTTTCTTCTTTTATATATATATATATATATATATATATATATATATATATATATTATTTCCGTTTCTACTTTGCTTTTCTGTTCTATTTTTCCCATTCTTATTTTATTTTATTTTATTATTTTATCTTATTTTATTTTTAATCATTTTTTTCTTTTTGCTCTGTTTCTTTGCTTAATTCTTCAGTTGGCACACTGCTTTAGTTTCTGTTTTTAGGTTTTGTGCTTTTCTTAGTTCTGATTCTAATTGTATGATTTCGTTTGGGGGTTTTTCTGTTTATCTGGTTGTTCTGTTGCTTTTTGTTTGGTTTGGTTTTGTTTTCATTTCTTTTGCATGTGTACATGTTTTCTTATTTCTGTTTTTGTTTCATTTAACTTTTTACCATTAGTCTGGGACTTGGTTAGCCTTTTTTTTTAATACCCTTTATTGCCAAGATGAGCAACATGTGTGGTCTTGGTTCCTCAACCAGAAGTTGAACCTGAGCCTCTGAGGTGGGAGCACCAAGTCCAGGATGCTGGTCAACTAGAGAATTTCCAGACACACAGAAGATTAATCACCAAGAGCTCTCATGGAGGCCTCTATCAGAATCTCAGACCCAGCTCCTCCCAACTGCCTGTAGCTCCCAGTACTGGATGCCTCATACCAAACGACAAACAAGATAGGAACACAAACCCACACATCAGCACACAGATTACATAAGTCATAGTAAACTCACAGACAGTCCAAAACACACCACCTGACATGGCCCTGCTCATTAGAGTGAAAAGACTCAGCTCCAACCACCAGAATGAAGGCACCAGTCCCTCCCATCAGGAAGCCTACTCAAGACACTGGACCAACCTCACCACCTGGGGCAGAGAACAGAACTAAGAGGAGCTATGATCCTTGAGCCTAGAGAAAGGAGATCCCATATTCTATGAATTAGACAAAATGAGAAGACAGAGAAGTATCTTGCAGGCTAAGGAGCAAGATAAAAAACCACAAGACCAAATACATGAAGAAGAAATAGGCAAACTGCCTGAAAAGGAATTCAGAGTAATGATAGTAAGGAGGGTCCAAAATCTTGGAAACAGAATAGAGAAAATATGAGAAAAACTTAATGAGGACCTAGAAGAATGGTAATAGGGACATACATGAAAATGGATTAAACACTCCAACCAAAAGATACAGACTGGCTGAATGGATACAACAACAAGATGCATATAAATGTTGTATACAAGAGACCCACTTCAAACCTAGGGACACATACAGACTGAAAATAAGGGGATGGAGAAAGATACTCCTTGCAAATGGAAATCAAAAGAAAGCTGGAATAACAATACTCATATCAGACAAATTGGACTTAATAATAAATACCATTGCAACAGACAAGGAAGGACACTACATAATGATCAAAGGATCAATCCAAGAAAAAGATATAACAATTGTAAATATCTATACACCCAACACAGGAGCACCTCAATACATAAGGCAAATGCTAACAGCGATAAAATGGGAAATTGACAGTAACACAATAATAGTAGGAGATTTTAACACCCCACTTATACCAATGGACAGTTCATCAAAACAGAAAATAAATAAGGAAACACAAGCTTTAAATGACACATTAGATCAGATGGAGTTTATTGATTTTATAGGACATTCCATTCAAAAACTACAGAATACACTTTATTCTCAAGTGCACATGGAACATTCTCCAGGATAGATCACATCTTGGGTCACAAATCAAGCCTCTGTAAATTTAAGAAAATTGAAATCCTATCAAGTATCTTTTTTGAAAACAATGCTATGAGACTAGATATCAATTACTGGGAAAAAATTCTAAAAAATGCAAACTCATGAAGGCTAAACAATATGCTACTAAACAACCAAAGACCACTGAAGAAATCAAAAATAACTAGAAGCAAATACAATGAAAACACAACAACCCCAAACCTATGGGATACAGCAAAATCAGTTCTAAGAGGGAAACTTAGCAATACACTCTTACCTCAAGAAACAAGAAAAATCTCAAGTAAACAACCTAACCTTGCACCTAAACTAATTAGAGAAAAAGGAAGAAGAAATAAAAATAAAGTTAACAGAAGGAAAGAAATCATAAAGATCAGATCAAAAATAAATGAAAAAGAAATGAAGGAAACAATAGCAAAGATCATTAAAACTAAAAGCTGGTTCTTTGAATAGATAAACAAAATTGATAAACCATTAGCCAGACTCATCAGGAAAAAAAGTGACAAGATGCAAATCAACAGAATTAAAAATGAAAAAGAAGTAACAACTGACACCACAGAAACACAAAGGATCATGACAGACTACTACAAGCAACCACATGCCAATAAAATCAACAACCTGGAAGAAATGGACAAATTCTTAGAAAAGTACAAGCTTCCAAGACTGAACTAGGAAGAAATAGAAAATATGAACAGACCAATCACAAGCACTGAAATTGAAACTGGGATAAAATTCTTCCAACAAACAAAAGCCCAGGGCCAGATGGCTTCATAGGTGAACACTATCAAACATTTAGAGCAAAGTTAACACCTATCCTTCTCAAACTGTTCCAAAATATGGTAGAGGGAGGAACACTCCCAAACTCATTCTGAGGCCACCATTACCTGATACCAAAACCAGATAAAGATGTCACAAAAAAAGAAAATGACAGGCCAAAATCACTGATGAACGTAGATGCAAAAATCCTCAACAAAATACTAGCAAACAAAATCCAACAGCACATTTAAAGGATCATACACAATGATCAACTGGGGTTTATCCCAGGAATACAAGGATTCTACAATATATGCAAATCAATCAATGTGGTACACCATATTAGCAAATTGAAGGTTAAATCCATATGATAATCTCAATAGATGCAGAAAAAGTTTTGACAAAATTCAACACCCACTTATGATAAAAATTCTCCAGAAAGTGGGCATAGATGCAACCTACCTCAACATAATAAAGGCCATATATGACAAACCCATAACAAACATCATTCTCAATGGTGAAAAACTGAAAACATTCCCTCTAAAAACAGGAACGCAGACAAGGGTGCTGACTCTCACCACCATTATTCAACATAGTTTTTGAAGTTTTAGCAACAGCAATCAGAGAAGAAACATAAGTAAAAGGAATTCAAATTGGAAAAGAAGTAAATGTCATTGTTTGCAGATGCTGATACTATGCATAGAATATCCTAAAGATGCCACCAGAAAACTACTAGAGCTAATCAACGAATTTGGTAAAGTAGCAGGATACAAAATTAATGCACAAAAATCTCTTACATTCCTATACACTAACAATGAAAAATCAGAATGAGAAATTAAAGAAATATTCCCATTTACCACTGCAACAAAAAGAATAAAATACCTAGGAATAAACCTACATATGGAGGCAAAAGATCCCTATGCAGAAAAGTATAAGATACTGATGAAAGGATTCAAAGACAATACAAAGAGATAGAGAGATAAACCATGTTCTTGGATTGGAAGAATCAACATTGTGAAATGACTATACTACCCAAATCAATCTATGGATTCAATGCAATCCCTATTAAATTACCAATGGCATTTTTCACAGAACTAGAACAAGAAATTTTACAATTTGTACGGGAACACAAAAGACCCCAAATGGCCAAAGTAATCTTGAGAAGGAATAAATAGAGCTGGAGAACTCAGGGTCCCTGACTTCAGACTATACTACAAGGCCACAATGATCAAGACAGTATGGTACTGGAACAAAAACAAAAGTATAGAGAAATGGAACACGACAGAGAGCCCAAAGATAAACTCATGCACATATGGTCACCTTATCTTGACAAAGAAGGCAAAAATATACAAGGGAGAAGAGACATCCTCTTCAATAAATGGTGCTAGGAGAATTAGACAGCTACATGTAAAAGAATGAAATTAGAACACTTCCTTACACATTCACAAAAATAAACTCAAAATGGATTAAAGATATAAATATAAGGCCAGACACTATGAAACTCTAGGAGGAAAACAGAGGCAGAACACTCTATGACATATACCACAGAAAGATCCTTTTTGACCCTCCTTCTAAAGCAATAGAAATAAAAACAAAAATAAACAAATGGGACTTAATGAAACTTAAAAGCTTTTGCACAGCAAAAGAAACCATAAACAAGACAAAAAGACAACCCACAGAATGTGAGAAAATATTTGCCAACAGAGCCACTGACAAAGGATTAATCTCCAAAATATACAAGCAGCTCATGCAGCTCAGTACAAACAAAACAAAACAAAACAAACAAAACCAAACAACGCAATCCAATAATGGGCAGAAGACCTAAATAGGCATTTCTCCACAGAAGACACACAGATGGCTGACAAACACATGAAAAGATGCTCAACACCACTAATCATTAAAGAAACACAAGTCAAAGCCACAATAAGGTATCACCTCACACCAGTCAGAATGGCCATCATCAAAATATCTAGAAGCAATAAATGCTGGAGAGGGTGTGGAGAAAAGGGAGCCCTCCTGCACTGTTGGTGGGAATGTAAATTGGTACAGCCACTATGGAGAACAATATAAAGGTCCCTTAAAAAACTCAAAATAGAACTACTGTATGACCCAGCAATCCCACTTCTGGGCATATATCCTGGGAAAACCATAATTCAAAACAATACATGTTCCACAATGTTCATTGCAGCGCTATTAACAATTGCCAGGACATGGAAGCAACCTAAATGCCTAAACATTGAATGGATAAAGAATCTGTGGCACATATATACAATGCAATATTACTCAACCATATAAAAGGAACAAAACTGAGCTATTTGTAGTGAGGTGGATGGACCTAGAGTCTGTCATACAGAGTGAAGTTAAGTCAGAAAGAAAAAAACAAACACCATATGCTAACACATATATATGGAATCTAAAAAAAAAAAAAAAAACAGTACTGATGAACCTAGTGGCAGGGCAAGAGTGAAGGCACAGACATAGATTGTGGACTTGGGGACACTGGGGTTGGGCAAAGGGGAGGGTGGGATGAAGTAAGAGAGAAGCACTGACATATATACACTACCAAATGATAAATAGAAGGCTGGTGGGAGGCTGCTGCATAGCACAGGGAGATCAACTCAATGCTTGGTGATGACCTAGAGGGCTGGGAGGGAGACTCAGGAGGGAGGGGATATGGGGATATATGTATGAATACGGCTGATTCACTTTGCTGTACAGCAGAAACTGGCACAAAGTTGTAAAGCAATTATACTCCAATAAAAAAGTGAAGATAAAAAAAAGAAAAAAAGGAAGCTATTGATAATAGGTAGGACTAAGGTACTAAATACATACCAGATATGGTATGTAGGCAATTACAGTCATTTAGATTATAATAAGAATATGGGTGGCTTAGACTAGGATAGTAGCAGTGGTGGTCCTGAGAAGGAGTTAGAATCTGAATCTGTTTTGAAAGGTGAAATTGAATTGGATATGGATTGTCAGAAAGAGAGACGAGTCTAGCATGACTTCAAGTTTTGTTTTGCATTATAAACTGGAAATATTGGGTTGCCATTTGCCAAAAGAAGAACAATTTGGGGATGGAGTGAAATTCTGTATTGCAAATTTAAACACATTAAACTTGAGATCTTTTTAGTTATTGGAGTGGTTACCTGGTAAGACATTATATATTTGAGTCCAAAAGTAAGAGAAGAGGTACAGGAAGGATATATAAATTTGAGAATTGTCATATAGATTGCTTTTAAAGCCATGAAACAGGAGAGATTATGTGTTGAGAATGATGAAATGCAAAAAAAAAAGAGAGAGAAGAGATTCAACAACAGAGCTTGAGGGTTACTCAAAAGTTTAGAGTTACGCAATAAGAGAAATCCAGAAGGAGATAGGAAACAGTAACCTCATGTGAAAGGTGGCAGGAAATCAAGGAGAAAGGAACTTATAATAAACCTATGAGAAAATAGCCTAGCTAAGATGATATTTTCTAAAAATTTCAGTGCATCTCATTTTCCTACTCTTGCTGCCTAAGATTACATACTCAATCTTAAGGTGAGTATACATCTCTTCATAACAATAACTGATTGAGTTCTTCAAACTTGGATATGGTGAATATGAACAAGAACAGACAGACATTTGTTGAGAAAGATTGAATCTATACTATATATGATAACTGTATACATTATACTTAGTTGACCTCAGTACCTCTCACTATACCATGAGGCTTTGTATCAATATTCAGTGCCTTTTTACCAGTAACTAGTGAAAATATTCTATGTTTTTCTGTAATGATGTTGATTTTTTCCTTTTTATGGGCCTCTTTATCTCACTTAACAAATTCATTAATCTGCATCAAAAAACTGTTTGCATGTTCTTGCCTCCTTTGTCATATATTAGGTGACCATATGTGTGTGGGTTTATCTCTTGCCTTTCTATCCTATACCATTGATCTATATTTATGTTTTTGTGCCATTTCCATACTGTCTTGATTACTGTAGCTTTGTAGTATAGTCTGAAATTGGGACACCTGATTCCTCCAGCTCCATTTTTCTTTCTCAAGGTTGCTTTAGCTATTTGGGGTCTTTTGTGTTTCCACACAAATTGTAAAATTTTCTGTTCTAATTCTGTGAAGAATGCCACTGGTAATTTGATAGGGATTACATTGAATCTGCAGATTGGTTTGGGTAATATAGTCATTTTCACAATGTTGATTTTTCCAATCCAGGAATATGGTATATTTTTCCACCTGTTCATGTCATGTTTGATTTCTTTCATCAGTGTTTTACAGTTTTCTGAATAAAGTGTTTTGTATCCTCAGGTAGGTTTATGCCTAGGTATTTTATTCTTTTTGTTGTGAGGGGGATTGTTTCCTTAATTTCTCTTTCTGATTTTTCATTGTTAGTATATAAGAATGCAAGAGATTTCTGTGCATTAATTTTGTATCCTGCAATTTTTCCAAATTCATTGATTAGCTCTAGTTTTCTGGTGGCACCTTTAGGATTTTCTGTGTATAGTATCATGTCATCTGCAAACAGTGACAAAGGCAGCCTCTTCAATAAGTGGTGCTGGGAAAACTGGACAGCCACATGTAAAAGAATGAAACTAGAACACTACCTAACACCATACACAAAAATAAACTCAAAATGGATTAAAGACCTAAATGTAAGACTGGACACTATAAAACTCTTACAGGAAAATATAGGCAGAATACGCTATGACATAAATCATAGCAAGATACTTCTTGACCCACCTCCCAGAATAATGGAAATAAAAACAAAAATTAACTCATGGGACCTAACGAAACTTAAAAGCTTTTGCACGGCAAAGAAAACCATAAATAAGACAAAAAGACAGCCCTTAAAATAGGAGAAAGTATTTGTAAATGAAGCAACTGACAAAGGATTAATCTCCAAAATACACAAGCAGCTCATGCAGCTTAATACCAAAAAACAAACAACCCAATCCAAAAATGGGCAGAAGACCTAAATAGACATTTCTCCAAGAAAGACATACAGATGGCCAACAGACAAATGAAAAGAAGCTCAATGTCACTAATCATTAGAGAAATGCAAGTCAAAGCCACAATGAGGTATCACCTCACACTGGTCAGAATGGCCATCATCAAAAAATCTAGAAACAATAAATGCTGGAGAGGTTATGGAGAAAAGGGAACCCTCCTGCACTCTTGGTGGGAATGTAAATTGATACAGCCACTATGGAAAACAGTATAAAGGTCCCTTAAAAAACTCAAAATAGAGCTACCATATGACCCAGAAATCCCACTACTGGGCATATACCTGGAGAGAACCACGGTTCAAAAGGGTACAGGTGCCACCATGTTCATTGCAGCATTATTTACAATAGCCAGGACATGGAAGCAACCTAAATGCCCATCAACAGATGAATGGATAAAGAAGATGTGGCACATATATACAACCGGATATTACTCAGCCATAAAAAGGGATGAAATTGAGCTGTTCGTAGTGAGGTGGGTGGACCTAGAGTCTGTCGTACAGAGTGAAGTAAGCCAGAAAGAGAAAAACAAATACCGTATGCTAACCCATATTTACGGAATCTAGAAAAATGGTACTGATGAACCCAGTGGCAGGGTAGGAATGGAGAGGTAGACGTAGAGAACGGACTTGAGAACACCTGGGGAGAGGAAGCTGGGATGTAGTGAGAGAGTAGCATTGACATATGCACACTACCAAGTGTAAAACAGATGGCTAGTGGGAGGCTAATACAGAGCACAGGGAGACCAGCTTGATGCTTTATGAAGACTTGGAGGGGTGGGATGAGGGGGTTGGGAGGGGGGCTTGGGAGGGAGGGGATATGGGGATATATGTATACATGTGGCTCTTTTGCCTTGTTATATGGTGAAGACTGACACAATAGTGTAAAGCAATTATACTCCAATAAAGATTTAAAAAAAAGCATGCTTTATATTTATCATATATAATGTATATGCTATATGTCATGAGTGTTATTTAAAATTATATTTAACAAATAAGTTATATAATATAGTTAAAAAAACTGTATGCATTAATTGATATTGAGATTTTTCTCCCTCCACTGAGCCCTGCTAGGTACTGACTGCCTCATATAAATTTCAACTGGTAATAGCTTGGTTTCCTGTTACTGTAGCACAACTGAATAATCTTGTTCTTTTGTATCTGTTTCTACATTCTGCTAGTCAGTGCTAGAGAGAGGAATTTTGAAATTCTCTGGCTAAAAGTTAAATTTCTAATTGGAATGTGAGCTAAGTTATGATTTCCTTCATTGGGCAGAAACTTGGTAATATATTTCTTATGTTGCAAAGTTAAATTTACTCCCCGTTTGTAAGTTCAGTGACTTTATAGTTTTCATACATGTCAATGTCATTATCACAATGGAAACACCAGATTATCAAACTGGTGAATGCAACACCGTAATCCAAGACTTGCCTTATATCAAACTCCATGTCCTTTCTACTGCCATAGGGTGTCTCCAGCATACCTCTGCCTGCCTACACCTGGGCCAGGATGCAGTTAGTAGAGAGACAAGAAATTGCTGTAAATACCTCAATTTCAGTCAAAATTCATCAGCTTACGTGGCTACTCTTGTGAAAGTGTAAGTGCTCAAAGACGATTTTCCCTAATCCTATGATTATATGCTCCTTTTCTTTTTTTTTTAAGAACTTTCATTGAGTTACAGTTAACATACAATAAATTGCATATGTTTAGAGTGTATAATTTAGTATTCTTTTTCTTATTAGTAATGTATATATGGCAATCCCAATCTCCCAATTCATTCCCCCCCAACCCTCCCTGCTTTCCTCACTTGGTGTCCATACATTTGTTCTCTACATCTGTGTCTCTATTTCTGCCTTGCAAACCAGTTGATTTGTACCATTTTTCTATATTCCACGTATATATCTTAATATACGATATTTGCTTTTCTCCTTCTGACTCACTTCACTCTGTATGACAGACTCTAGGTCCATCCATGTCTATACAAATGTCCCAGTTTCATTCCTTTTTACAGATGAGTAATATTCCATTGTATATATGTACCACATCTTCTTTATCCATCCATCTGTTGATGGATATTTAGGTTTCTTCCATGTCCTGGCTATTGTAAATAGTGCTGCAATGAACACTGGAGTGCATGTGTCTTTTTGAATTATGATGTTCTCTGGGTATATGCCCAGTAGTGGGATTGCTGGGTCATATGGTAAGTCTACTTTTAGTTTTGCAAGGAACCTCCATACTGTCAGCCATAGTGGCTGTATCAATTTACATTCCCATCAACAGTGCAAGAGAGTTCCCTTTTCTCCACACCCCCTCCAGCATTTACTGTTTGCAGATTTTCTGATGATGCCCATTCTGACTGGTGTGAGGTGATACCTCACCGTAGTTTTGATTTGCATTTCTCTGATAATTAGTGATGTTGAGCAGCTTTTCATGTGCCTCTTGGTATATGCTCCATTTCTTATGCAACTTGTATGGAAAAATTCTCAATTGAGCAATTTTCTTACCATTGCCATTGTCTTGCCAATTTGAGGCAATATAATCATTCCTCAAATACTGCTGACTCTGCTCTTATAATATATGGCACTAGTCAATCTCTCTAAAGGCTAACGATTATAGTACAAGATAAAATGAGACAGCTTCTTTCCTAGGAGTAGGGAATGGTGAACATTTAATTGTAGAAAAGCCAAAGATCACTTATTCCAATATCTTAATTTGGCCTGTGAGGAAATTTTAAATAAAGTCAAGCTACTCACTAAATCCAGGCATTCTGACTCTCGTTTTTACTACATACTTTTTATTTTTAAATTTAAATTTGTTGGAGTAGAGTTGACTTGCAATGTTGTGTTAGTTTCAGGTGTACCACAAAGTGATTGTCATATATTTTTTCAGATTCTTTTCTCATATAGGTTATCACAGAATATTGGGTAGAGTTCCCTGTGCTATACAGTAGGTTCTTGTTGGTTACATAGCCTATATGGAGTAGTGTGCGTGTGTTCATCCCAAGCTCCTGATTTATCCCTCCCACCCCACCTCCCCACCACATTTCCCCTTTGGTAACCATAAGTTTGTTTTTGATATCTGTGAGTCTGCTTCTGTTTTGTAAATAAGTTCATTTGTATCTTTTTAAAAATTAGATTCCACATATAAGTGCTATCATATAATATTTGTCTTTCTCTGTCTTATTTCACTTAGTATGATAATCTCTAGGTCCATCCATGTTGCTGCAAATGGCATCATTTCATCCTTTTCTTTGGCTGATTTACTACATACTTTGAATAGTGTGACAGACAAAAAAGTATGTTCATTTGATTCTATTTCATATGGCTTTTGCTTGGGCACCAGGAAAACCACACTTTCTAGTTTGTCAAGCAGATCATATGACTATTTTTGGCAAATGAATCATGAGCATACAGGACATCTGTCACTCCTGGTCTGAAGTGATGGGAACTCACTCTGTGATTATTCAGACTTACTTTCTCCTCCTTTGCAGCAGGTGTCTTGGAAGAATCCACTTTCTGTGCTGACAGAGCCAGAAGATTGAAGCAATCTCCATTCCTGGTGCTTGAGTGAAGATTTCTGGGCTTTGGTGAGTGAGAAAAAACTTTGATTGTATTAAGCCACTGAGATTTGTGGCTGTTTGCTACCCAAGCGAAAACCTATTCTATCCCAACTAATTCAGATACTTAAAGATGCAAAGGGAAAGCCATATCTTTGTGATTGCTAGAGTCATGGGGATTTATAAAAATCAAAGCACTGACTTAAAGCCAGATGCAAATAGACAGTCTTGCAAACTGGGGAAAAATTATTATAAATTGAAGGCATGTTACGTGGGGCCTAGCATCTCTGATTTGACATGAAATACTTTTTATTCCCTTTTAGATTTACTTCATCTTCTCCTGCAACTCCAATGTCACATTTAGGAAAGGAGAAATTCATATTAGAGGCATAAAAATAGAATTCTCTTCTTGAGTAGTTACCACCTGCTCTGTGCAGAGTCTCTCATTCTCTTTTTAATTTTAGCAAAGTACATCTGTGGAATGCTGTCAATGAGAGAAGAGGATCTGCTTTATTCTGGGCAGATGCTATTAGTAACGATAGTCACAGATCAACAACACTGTAACAAGGTATTGCAGGATAATCAAATGATGCCTGTGGACTAGCAGAGTGATTAAACAATCAATCATTGGCTCTTGGAGAATTCTATGGCTCTGTAAAATAATTTAAATGTACGAGGGTATAGATTTTTATTTTGAAAATTCTTAAAAGAATAGCAAACTGATTATATACATATACATATACAAACTGTATCTACACATATAAACATAATTAATAACTTAAGAATAATTTGATACCACGGAAAACTATTGTCATGTTGTGACCTTGGTCAAGAAATATTGGCTTTAATTTGCCTTGGCTCTGGGAACATAGATTATTAAAGAGCTGTTTTCCTTGGAATTGTGGCTCTGGCAGAAGATGACTATTGACTACAGTTAGAAAAACCAAATAACTGAGATTTGCATTTTAAAAAGTATTTCAAAACTTTATAATATTGCCAGCTCAATATAACTGAAATCTATTTGTGCTATATTCATGAAACCTTCATGCCTCTTGAATGGATTTGAAGTCCTTTGCATGCCAGTCATCTCAAGTGGCTTTACTTTTAACTGATTGTTTTTCACTGGGGAATATAATTATGTGTGTGGTTGAAAAAGATAGAGAATATGTCATTTTAATTAGTGAATATATATTTCTGCAATATTATTATACATGTGTTATGTAGATTGATGAATGAATGGACACTTGGAACACTTTGAATGTGCCTAAAATTGATATATATTCTCTAAATTGAGGCATATTTGTAAAAATAATTGCTATGGTCTAATTGCCTGTATTCCTCCAAATCCATATGTTAAAATCCTAAACCCCAAAGAAGATCGTGTTAAGAGGTGAAAACTTTTGGAAATGCTTAGTTCTTGCAGTGGAACTCTCATGAATGAATCCATGTTCACCTAAAAGAGCCCCGCAGAACTCCTTAATCCCTTCCACCACGTGAGGACACAGTGAGCAGGTGCCAGCTATGAGCCAGGAGGAAGATCTTCACCAGGATATGACCATGCTGATACCTTGACCTTGGACTTCTCACCACCAGAACAGTGAGAAATAAACTTCTGTTGTTTCTGAGCTACCCAGTCTGTGCTATTTTGTTACAGCAGTCCAAATGGACTAAGAAAATCATATTTTACAGAACTCTGTGAACATCTTCCTTCACAAAAGAGGATCTGGACGCAGACCTTATGTAAAATTAGTCTTCTTCCTTTTAATAATGTCCTAGAGATTCTGTCTTCATCTTGGTACCATCTTGGGTTGATGAAATCCAAAAAGGGTTTAAAACTAGCCTTACAGTACTCTCCACTAAAAAGGTGCTCACTTCTAAGATGGAACCACTATGGTAAATTGAATTATGGGTCCTAATTCTTTACTTTTCCCTGTATCCATTTCTTTTGCTATGTAAATTTGCAATCGACCCCACAAACAGGGGACTATATTTCTCTATGCTTTGAATTAGGATTCTGCCACATAACTTGCTTTGGTCGATGGCAAGCTAGTGGATGGGACACACATAGGGACTTTACATGTGTCATCATGAAGGATACTTCCTTTTGTGCCTCTGCAATCACTTGGAGAAAAACGTGCCTTTCCTGGGCTAGTGGTCTAAGGAGAGAGGGAAGAATGCAGAACAGACACAAATGCTCGGGTCTGCAGTGTTCAGCGTGCAGCCATGACGAGGTGGGTAGAGCCAGCCCAGTCTACCCAGGAGAATGAGTGTTGCATTGTTTTAAACCACTGAGTATTAGGGTCATTTTGTCATGCAGCCTTATTGCGATGATCACTGACTGATGAAGTCAGGAATGCCACAGTTTTTAAGATATTAGTGCTGGACCATTTATCTGGGATAAGTTGGAAATTCCTAAGATGTCGAAGAATTTACTATCATTTCTTAGTACTGTATTTTCATGTATGAACCCAGAGGGCAATATTTTAAAGGGCCATGTTCATATTATTATTATGGCTCACAAGTGCCAACATCTACTTCCTGGTTTTTTAGACATGGATTCTTTTCTACTTTAATTCTTGAGAACTGCAAATCTTCTCCAACTTTTTAAAGTGCCTGAAAAGACTTTTAAAGATGCCCGTATACTTTTGAAATATCTGGATTTCATTACCTGTCCTTTGACTTGATATCCATCCGATTCCTTTAGTCTTATATACTAGATACACTTGAAGCTACCCCTTGTCCTGCTATGACATAAGGTCACCATCTAGGTCTAGTACTATATGTAGTACTATAACTTCTTACTTTCCTTAACATTTAAATACCTCAACTTATCAGGTGGATACATGGCAAGATCAGCTGGTGATTTTTAAAGATCTGTGTTTTTTTTTTTTTTTTTTTTCTTTTAATCCAGAACTGCAGTGGATAATCTGTTACTTATAAGGCATTTCTGGTCTAGGTATCAGTATACAATCTAAGATATTATATAGTTAAAGTGTTTATAAGTGCTAAGGTTGGCACTAGGAAGATTAAAAAATAAAAGTGCTGAAAACCTAATAATTTTAACATTAGAAGAAGTATGGATAAAACAGATCCAAGAAGAGTAAAAGAGGAACTAAAGTGATCAAAGTCAGAAGAGCAATGCTTGCCATCTGCCTTCCAGATTTACTATGGGCACACCTGACGACTTGGGGGTTTATGTGGAATTTTATTGTGAGAGTCACTGTAAGATGTACAACATGAGCAAGTGGAAAAGCAGAAGGCTATCCGAACACATTTCAGCTGTCGTCCTTTCGTGAAAGCTGGCTCGTTTAAAAATTTTTGATTCTTGTTGGGGGAAATCCTGGCAGCAAGAACCCAAAAACACTATAAATTTCTTTCACTTTACACAAAGCTTTTCTTTAACAAAACATGATATATAACTACATGACCTTATTTTATGGCACAACTTTAAATAGTTTCAATCAAATATAGGTATATTTCAATAATTCCAGTATACAAACTTTGTGTGTTTGCACATTTTTAACCATCAGAGACAGTTTCTAAAATCATTATATTTTGTATTTAAAAAATAGTAAATTGAACATGTGCAGTTTCTTTCAGAATGCAGAGAAACATAGATCATCTTAGGGCCAAGCCTGTTATAGGACCATTCATTACTTTAAACTCTAACTAAACACAATTATGGTTTTGTTTGATTGGAATTTATTTGTTTCTCAAGAAATTAATGGTTAGTATTGTAATGAATATCTGTAGAAAAGTAAGATAAATTTACATACTCTTTTTAAAAATTGTTTTCCTCCATGTTATTTTAAAAACTCTTTTTAGAGTAGTTGTAGGTTCACAGTAAAATAAGATGGAAGGAATCTAGAAAAATAATACAGATTAACCTATTTTCAGGGCAAGAATACAGACACAGACATAGTGAACGTGTGGACACAGTGGGAGAGGATGAGTGTGGGATGAATTGGAAGATTATGTTTGACATAAATACACTATTATGTGTAAAATAGATTGCTAGTGGGAACCTGTGGTATAGCACAGGGAACTCAGCTCAGTGCTCTGTGATGACTTAGATGGGTAGGATGGGGGGATGGGAGGGAGGTCCAAGAGGGAAGGGTTACATGTATACACGTAGCTGATTCACTTCGTTGCACAGCAAAAAATAACACAACATTGTAAAACAATTATACTTCAATAAAAAAAAATAAAGCACAGAGATTTCCCATATGCATACCCTCTACCCTCACACATGCACAGTCTCCCCCATTATCAACATTCCCACCAGGTGTTACATTTATTACAACTGATGAACCTACATTAACACATTGTAATCATCCAAAGTCCAAAGTTTACCTTTGAGTTCATTCTTGGTAGTGTAAATCCTAGCAGTTTGCATAAATGTATTCAATATGATGACATGCACTTATCCATGATTCTAACATTACACAAAGTGTTCCCACTGCCCTAAAATGCTCTGTACTCCTCTAGCCATTGTTCTTCCTGCACCTAACCCCTAGTAACTACTGATCTTTTTACTGTCTCAATTTTGCCTTTTTCAGAATGTCATATAGTGGTAATCATAAAGTATGTAGTCTTTTCAGATTGGCTTCTTTCATTTACTAATATGCATGTGGGCCTATCCATGTCTTTTCAAAACTTGTTCTTTTTTTTTTTTTTTTGTGATGGGCAATATTCTATTGTCTGGATATACCACAGTTTATTGGTTCATTCACCTACTGAAGGGCATCTTAGCTGATTCCAAGTCTTGGAAATTATGAATAAAGCTTCTATAAACATCTGTGTGCAGGTTTTTGTGTGGACATAAGTTTTCAGCACTTTTGGATAAATATCAAGGAGCATAATGGTGGGATTACATGGCAAGAGATTGTTTAGTTTTGTAGAAAATTGCCAAATCCTCTTCCAAAGTGGCTGTATCATCCTGCATTCCCACCAGCAATGAATGAGAGCTCCTGTTGCTCAACACCATTGCTAGCATTTGGAGTTGTCAGTGTTCCAGATTTTGGCCAATCTAATAGGTGTGTAGTGATACCTCATTGTTTTAATTTTCATTTCCCTAATGACATGTCATGTGGAGCATCTTTCCATGTTTATTAGCCATCTATGTATCTTTTTTGATGCAATGTCTGTTAACATCTTTGTCCCACTTTAATTGGGTGATTTGTTTTCTTGTCGTTAAGTGTAAAAGTCCTTTGTATATTTTGAACAACAGTTCTTTATCAGATGTGTGTTTTGCAAATATCTCCCAGTCTGTTGCTTGACTTGTCATTCTCTTGACATTGTCTTTCACAGAGCAGAAGTTTTACATTTTACTTATTTCCACCTTATCAATTATTTCTGTCATGGATCATGTCTTTGGTATTACATCTAAGAAGGCATCGTCATACCCAAAGTCATCTGGGTTTGCTCCTAAGTTGTCTTCTAGGAGTTTTATAGTTTTGAGCTTTACATTTAGATCTGTGATCCATTTTGAGTCAATTTTGTGAAGGTTATAAGATGTTTGTACAGATTTTCTTTTTTCCTGCATGTGGATGTCCCGGTTTTCAAGTACCATTTATGAAAGTATTATCTTTGCTCCATTTCATTGCCTTTACTCCTTTGTTAAAAATCTTTTGAATATATTTATGTGAATGTATTTCAGAGCTCTATATTCTCTTCTGTTGATCTATTTGCCTATTATTTTGCTATTACCACACTGTGTTGATTGCTATAGTATGTCTTGAAGTCAGATAGTGTCAAGTCCTCCAACTTTGTTCTTCCTCTTCAATACTGTATTGGCTTCTCTAGGTGTTTTTGCTTCTCCATATTACCTTGGTACTCAGTTTCTTAATATCCACAAAATAACTTGCTGAGGTTTTTTGGGGGATTGTATTGACTGTGTATATCAAGTTGTTAACTGAAAACAGTAATAATCAGTCATCTTATCTGTGAACAAGAAATATATTGCTATTTATTTAGATCTTTGATTTCTCTCATCAGAGTTTTGTACTTTTCCTCATATAGATCTTGTACATATTTTTAAAAATTTGTACCCAAGTATTTTTTAAGCGGGTATTAATGTAAATGGAATTATACTTTTAATTTCGAATTCCACTTGTTCATTGTTGGTATGTAGGAAAGTAACTAACTTCTGTAACTTAACTTTGTAGCCTGCAACCTTATTTTAATTGCTTATTAGTTCCAGGAGTTTTTGTGTGGATTCTTTTGGATTTTCTACATAGATGACCATACCATTTGTGAATAAAGTCAGATTTATTGCAGATCCTTCCCAATCTGTATACCTTTTATTTTATTTCATTTCTTGTTGCATTTGCTAGTATCTCCACTATGATGCTGAAAAAGAGAAATTTTGTCATTATTATTTCAAATATTTTTTCTGTTACTTTCACTTTTTCTTCCCCTTCTGGTATTCCCATTATGGGTATTTTACACCTTTTTTAATTGTCTCACAATCTTTAGATATATTTTTTATTTTGGTCATTTTTTTCCTCAGTTGGTGGAGGCTCCTCAAACTCAGATAATCTTTCCTTGGCTGCGTTCAGTCTACTCATAAGATGGTCAAAGGCATTCCTTACTTTTTGCTGCAGTGTTTTTGATCTCCAGCATTTATTTATTTATTTTTGTTTAGGATTTCCATCTCCCTGCCTATATCACACATCTGTTCTTGCACTTGTCTTTTTTATTCCCTAGAACCCTTAGCATAGTACTTATAGTTGTTTTAAATTCTTTAGTTGATAATTCCAAAATCCCTACCATGTCTGGTTGGGATGATTGCTCTTCCTCTTCAAACAATGTATTTGCCTTGTAATTCTATCTGGCTTGTCGGAAACCCTTCAGGGAGTAAAAAGAACTGCTATAAATAGGCCTTTACTCATGTGGCTATAAGGTCCAAGGGTGGGAAGTGTCCCTTCTATAGTTCTGTAATTAGGCTTTCTTTTAGTGGGTCTGTGCCCCCTGACTGTGAAATTCACAAATGCTTTTCTGTTTTTTCCCCCAGCTGTAGGGGGGACAGGATGGCTAGAATAAGCTGGAGTTGGGTATTTCCCTTCCTTCAGGTCTGTTATTCTCTGATAATACCCCAACAGGTTACAGTTTGGTTAGCTAGTTTCTCCTGAAAGGAGACATTAAGAACAGAATGCTCTTGTGTATTTCAAAATAGCTTCTTTTTCCCTCCCTCATTGGAAGGATGAGGATATTTTTCTCCTATATTTACTGTGGAAATCTGGTCAAGATCCTTGAGGTAAATCTCACAATATTTTGGAGGTCCCACTGTGAGTGGGTCCCCTTGGAGTTTTTAACTCTCAGATGTGTCTGCACTTTGCTTCTAGCAGTTGGTTAACTGCAATTCAGGTTTTCCTACCCTGGCACGGTTTCTGCTTGTGCCTCTCTGCTCTCGTAAGATGTGATTCCCTGTCTTGGACTGTCTGTCCCTCCACTCTTGCAGGCAGTGGTTTTTCCTGCACCCTCCCCTCTTAACAGATCCAAGAAGAGTTGCTGATTTTTCAGTCTGTTTAGCTTTTACTTGTTATTAGGATGGAGTGGCAACTTCCAAGCTCTTTACATATGGAAACTTGTTTACATACTCTTCAAATGAAATATTATATTAAAATATTATGTCTGCATGTAAATAGGCACAAATTGTAACGGTAAAGTTGGATGCACTCTCATAAGTGAATGTACTCTTTAACAGCCTCTAGATGAAGAAACAAAACATTACTGGCATCCCAGAAACTCCTTACATGTACCTTTCCTGTAACTGAGTAACTACATCTTCACCAAGAGTAACCACTATTAACAGAAGTACATTTTAAAAAATATTTTCAAAATCAAATTTTCTGCAGTTTACTTTTCCAATAAACAAAGAATCTATTTTATGGATGGACTGAGGGACTATGTTTACTAGCAAATTTGCTAGTAAATTTTGCTTTATTATTTTCACATTGTGGTGTCATTTTTTTAAATGCCCTTAAATTCTTCAGCACTCCTTCCATCAAAAGGCAAAATCTGTGTGTCTTCCTTTTGAATCTGAAAGACTTTTGAATATAGAGGAAGAGACACTAAGTACCTCTGAGGCTAGATAGAATAGAACTTCTATTCAATTGTTTTGGGGTGGGGGGGAGGTGGTGATGTTATACTAAAACAAGCAACAGCCTCTGAGAAAGCCAAGTAGCCACATGAAGAAGCCACATGAAGATGTTCCAGTCAACAGCACTGGGTGAGGTTCCAGATGACATCCATCATTGCCTGAAAAGACAGGGAAATTTGCACTGGTTTTTTTTGTTTTTGTTTTTGTTTTGATGAATTTTCTGAGCATGAACTGAAGCTTATGTGCAAGCCTAAATAATGAGGTCTTTTCATCTTACACTGCTTTGGCCATTGATACTTTAAAAATAAAGTAAAATGGTGATATAATAAAAATAATGATATACATGCAGTTGCACAAAATATCTGATTTAAGCCATAGGACACATATTTCTACCTATACTCTAGTCAAATACAGATTTATGTGATTTTAGAAGAAAACATATGAACTCAAATATTAAAAAATAAACTTCTCTGAACTTATGGTAGGTAAGCTTAAGTAGGTATCGAAAACAATACCTTTATATCTTACTGTGAGGCATGATATTGGCTTTTAAATTACAGTCATTACCTTCTAACATGAAAGCAAAAATAGTGCAGAATTCACCTGGGAGTGAGAAATTCAGAATAAGCCTTGAATATGTAACAAGTTTATGCTGTAATCCTGAATAATGCACTTAATCTACTTCAAAAAGAATTGAGCAAAAGCAGATATCATGAGTCACATCTTTGCCAGGACCTGAAGGTATGACTTTATGTATATATTCATGAGTAAAACATTTGATATTTTAAATATACAACAGTTCATATATAGTCTTATGAATTAAAATTGGAAATCCTAGGTATTTCACAAGTTATGCAATTAGAAACAGCAAGCCATGTTAAATAGATCCTTTAAAAATGTACCAATGTACACAGAGGCATACATTAAGACATGGCATGGTACCATGCCTTAAGTTTGGGGAGCTCTGTGCCTCTTTTTAAGTGCATTAATCATTTTTAGGCAAATAGTTTCTTGATATTATTGTAATGAGCTCTCCTCATCAGGTGTCTCAACTTTGTATCTTTCTATCACAATAATAAGCCCTCTGATTCACTAGAGTGAGCTGTACTTCTCAGGCAGAGAGAACTGGTCTACCATACCACTTTCCTTGGGAGAGACCTTTATTATCTCTCAGGCACCATCATCCTTGCGCATGAAATTCTGAAAAGACTTTTGGTGATGGGAAGTTTCAAATATGTACAAAGTAAACCACATAGTATAATAAAACCTCATGTACCCATCTCCTAGCTTTAATAACTCAATACTCTTGATTCATCATGACCTACCCCAATTCAAAGCTCCCCTACTTATTAATATTTTATAATATTTTTTGAGGTAAAATTGATGTGCATTGAATTTCATACATCTAGATTGCATAAATTGGATAAATTAATATACTTATCTAACCGAAAGCCCTAACTAGCCATAGAACATTTCTATCACTCCAGAAATTCCCCTTGTGGCCCTAACTAGTCTGTTCCTCCCTATAGAGGCAAGCACTTGTCTGATTATTTTCACTATGGATCAGTTTGCCAGCTTAAGAATGTAATAGAAATTGAATCATACAACTCTGTTTTTCTAGCTCCTTTCACCCAGCATGCTGTCTATGAGAATCGTTCTTGTTTTTGCAGGTAGCAGTATCTGTATATATATACCACAATCTGTACATTCATTTCCCTCTTTATGGATTGTTTGAAGTTGTGGTCTATTAGCAATAAAGACCCTATGAATATTCTTGTATGAATTTTTAAATAGAGATATGTTTTTATTCCTCTTGGATTAGAATATCTAAAAGTGGAACATCTTACTCAAATGATAAATTGATGTTTAAAGCTAAAAAAAAAAAAACTTCCAAAACATTTTACAAAGTGGCTTCATCATTTTATATTCCTATCAGCCATATCTGATATTTTTGTTAGCTCCATATCTTAGCCAAGGTTGTGTGTTTGTCAGTTTTTTTTATTTAAAGAGTTTTATTGAGATGTAATATACATACCATAAAATTCACCCATTTAAAGTGTTCAGTTCTATTGTTTTTGGTATGTTTGCAGAGTTGTGTTTAACAAGAAGCATGACTGCATTTTGGATGTTTGATCTGAAAGCTTTCAAACACTACCCCTTCTCCCCCTCGTCCTTCCTCTTTGGTCCCACATTTGGGCACGGCCATAAGACAGGCTGTACTTTCCCTCCCTTGGCACTGGTTCAAAATTCAAGCCACACAAACCCTGGCCCACCTTTCAGCCATAGCAAAAGCCAAAGTCACTTGTCTCTCTTCACTTCTGTCATCTGGACCAGCCTGTGCCAACCCTGCTCTCCCTGGAGAGCCCCATCCTGTGAGTAATGAACTTTCATACCCCTCCCACGTGTGCGGCAATAATCAGTCTCAAGATACTGATTTGTGTAGGGGGTTAGTCCCAACATCCATGGGGAAGCTAAAAACATTGGGGAACCACACAGTCTAGTTCTGGAACATTTTTACCACCTCAAAAAGGGGTCTTGTGGTCAACAGCACTCACCCCTAATCATCTCCCTATTCTCCACCCCCAGCCTGAGACAAGCACTGATCTCCTATCTGTCCCTACGTCTGCCTGTTCTACACAACCCATCCACACGAAATCATGCAAAATAGGTGGGCCGCTGTGACTGCCTTTACTTTGCTTCTTATTTGTGAAGTTCATCCATGTTGCATCATGTATCAGCCCTTCACACTTTTCCTTTGCCAAATAATGTAGCCTTTTATTTAATAACTCATCAATTGATGGATGTTTAAAGTTTTTTTTTATTTTTTTTCCTGTTTTTGGCTTCAATGAATAATGTGATGCGTCTTTAGGTACAAGTCTATTTGTGGAGATATGTTTTCATTTCTCTTGTGTACTCCTAGGAGTAGAATTCCTAGTCATGTGGTAAATTTACGTTTCACATTTTGAGGAAATTCCAACTCTTTTTCCAGATTTGTTGCACTATTTTACATTCCAAACAGCAATATACAGTGGTTCCAATTGTTCCACACTTTTGCCAACACTTGTTATTTTGTTTTTGACCATCTCTGTTCTTAACAGCTGCTTTATCTATTTGCTTCTAAGAGATTTTTTATAAATTGTGTCTGCAACACTTTATCCATTTATGTACATTTTTATTTCTCTTGTGGTAGTAGAAGAGGCAGAAAAATTAATTGTATTTATATATTTAATGAGGTCACATAGAGTCTGTAACCCTCTGTTAAGGACCTCACAGAGATACAGGTGAGTGTAAGAAGACCCTAAAAGCCACCCCACAACAAAACTAATACCTAGATGTGAATAAAGAATAAAGAAAAAAGAATAGATAACATATGTTGTTGAACTATAGTTGATTTACAATATTATACTTGTTTTAGGAGTACAACATAGCAATTCAATATTTTTACAAATGATATGCCACTTAAAGTTATTACAAAATAATGGCTATATTTCCCTGTGCTGTACAATATATCCTTGTTGCTTATTTATTTTATACATAGTGGTTTGTCTCTTAATCCCATACTCCTATCTTGTGCATTTCTCCTTACCTGTGGGACACACACACACACACACACACACAATGGAACATTACTCAGCCATACAAACAATAAAGTTCTGCCAGATGCAACAATGTTGTGCTTAGCAAAATCAGTCAGATATAGAACAATTTTTTAATCACTAAAAAATTTTAAAGATAGTAAGAAAAAATCAGGTTAAAAATCATAATAATAAGAAGAAACATCTCAGTTCTCTTTTAATAAATTAAGTAAGCAAAGTGAAAGGTTACATTTTTGCCACTTTCCATTTAATATCAAAGTAATCCTGAATTACTAATGTCAAAATAGACATTCTTGAACCAAAGGGAGAAGAAAGACAGCTATTGGTCTTTCACATCCCTTGGCAAAGACAAAAAAATAATCTTATGTGGATCTCTAAAAATAATTTTTCCTTCTAAGAAATAAAGCAGTAAAGCAAAATTATAGTATGCTGAGGCAAAATAATCCCAGTGATATCATTACTGAAGCAAAATCCCTAAAATAGATCACTGGCAATCCAATGGCTAGTAGGCTCTCTCTAATATCTATTAGCAATAATCGCGCCTCGGATAAACCTCTTTGGCTATGATACTGCCACTGCGCAAAGCTTCTAATATCTAAAATGCTTTAAATATTTTAATAGACAGCTTACAATATTTCAATAAGCCCACAAATATCCATGGGTTTCCAATGAGAAGAGTTCATGAACTTGTATAAACAAAGCTCCCAGATTCTTTGTTTTACTTTTTAACACATAAACAGATACAATGTTTTATATCGTGTATACATCTTAGACAAAACAGAGAAGAAAAAGGCATTTTGTATACTGCAAGCTTTTAGAACTCAAGTTGTGCCCATATATGGATACTTAATGATATTTATCACATTGCTAGAAATAAACAATAAAAATTAGTATAAACCTTCATGGGATTGCATGTCAGTTAAAATGTTAAAGTATTAGCAAAGGTGAAAACCATTTGAAATATATTATTTTCTATTTTTAGGTATGCTTGGATATTAAATTTTTTTCCACGCTCTAATGTACTTAACTTTATTCCAGGGAGTGCCTTAGAATCCGAGCAAATTTTTATTTAATAATCTGACTTATGAATGAGTGCCTGAGTTTTAAGTTTCAAAAGGTCAGTGGTTAGACTTAATAAATTATTACAGTACTTTTGTGATTCTTTAAGAAAAATATTGTGATAAGACAGCGTCGGGAGATATTGTTTATCATTCATATGGTAAAAGACATTAACATGATTTATTTTAAAAGATTCATAGAGAACAAATACCACATTTATTTAACTTTGAATTCAACTATTTCTTTCAATTATTTTTTCCACAATGGATGATGTCTGTTTACCCAAGAGCAGTGATAAGATATTTTAAATTAAAATTATATATATGTATATATAGTCATGCTTGTTTTATATAAACACATTCAATTTACAATAAAAGCAGTTTTTTCTTTCGTTCATGTCATGATGAAGTTATGAATAAAATCTGATGGATACTACAACAATACAGTTCCCTTCAAAGTGTACCAGATACTCTTTGATCAAATGAGCAATGATCAAAGTCTAAGCTTGTTTTAAAAATCCATGAAAATATTATATTAAAGTGCTTTTTCTTTATTTCTCCTTGAGTTGGTCCTTTGATGATTCATTTTACTAAAAGAAAAAGGAAAAAAAGTCATCTAACATAAAGAATAAAGCTATGGAAACAACATGAGGGTGATATTTCATTAAGGTGGATTTATCCTGACACTGAAAAATCAACATTTTGAAGTGGAAGTCATCAGATCTAAGGCATGTGTTCCCTTCAGATGTCACAGTTGCTCATTTATGTCAGTCAAGGAATACATTTTTTATAGTTGGATTTTACTGCTATTTAGATGCCTGTTTGATTGGAGAATATCTTAAATTTTACTGAACATATCAGTGCTAAAGCAGTCAGAAGAGATTGCGTTTATTCCTACATGGAATGGCAAAATATCATATCAAAGTGCAGACCACAGCTTTCAGCAGTTCTCTATCAACTCACAAAATTATCAGAAACAAGAATGATCCCAAAATGTCTTTGCTAATGTTATATCACATTTCTGTGTCATCAGCAAACCAAGTTCTGTTAATAGATAGCATTCACTGGTATACTGTTACAAAACCTGCCCACATTGGATTTATAAAATCCTTTATCCAATTCAAGTTTTTTTTCCCTTGCTATTAAAACACTATCTTGTCATCCTCCCTAAAAGAGAAATATGCATCTTTAATGGTACAGTATATATTGCAGAATGAAGAATAATCCTGGCAACTAAAAGAGAGACAGGGGAACTATTTGTAACATCTTAAAAGACAGAGTGCTCAAATCGAGATGCTCCCAGTGCTATATTTGACTTATGTTCTCCTAATGATAGAAGCGATGTATATGGCTTTGTTATTTATTATTTGGGGCAATGAGAGAACCACAAATCTTATCTACCCAGTTTCTTAAAACAAATAGGGAGAATATTAACCATCTGTGAGGTGATGGAATTCTATGAAATAATATCTTACTTCTATCTTTCCACTTACCACTCTCTGCACCCAAGCACATAAAGCAGTATTCATTTTACAAACCAACACTAATAATGCTAGCTCCCAATTACAAAGCAGCTTGTCTGTGCCCGCACAGTGGAGTGGATTACCTGTGTGTGTTGTGGGGGAAACAGAAACAGGTGCTGAATTTCATAATTTTTCTCCTACAAGAATTCACATATTATCAATCCTATTCTTTGGATCAGTGGACTCTTAAGTCTGTTCTGTGAAGCCTTCATGTTCCCTGGAAGAGTCTTCAGGCCACCAAGGGGATTTCTGAAATATGTAGAAACCCAAGCAGGTTGGTTAGCAGCCCGACTGTTTTCACTTTACACAAAACAAACTTATTTTTAACTTTTTCATATATAATTGTGTCCCACATGTAATTTTTAAAGAAACTTTCTTGTTTTGCATGGTCTTAAATTTACTGAAAAATTGTGAAGATTTCCCATTTACACCAAACCCAATTTTCCCTAGTATTTACATGTTACTTTAAACTGGTACATTTGTCACAACTGATGAACCAGTTCTGATACATTCTTATTAATTACAGTCATACATACAAGCATGTTTTCTTGGTTTTTACCTAATGTTCTTTCTGGGCTCCAGGATCATATCCAGGATTCGACATTAGATTGACTTAAAAAAATATTCACAACCTTAAAGTTGAGAGTTATGTTTTATTTGGTGGGAATTTTTAGGACTTCAAGCCCCATCGGCAGCATCTCAAGTAACCCTGAGAGAACTGCTCCAATGAGGTGAGGGGGATCCAGGTTATACGGAGGTTTCACAACAAAGGACAGGTAGTTGGGAACATCAAAAGATTATTGTTAATTAAAGAAAACCACATATCCCAAGTCAACAAATTTAGTGCTTTTCTATGTAAGGGAAGATGCAAGAGTCTGGGCTCACTGAAATCATTCCTTTAATGTGCACCTAAGCCATCTAGGGCCAGGATCCTGTGTTTTCACATCCTGAGTTTCCTCAGGGCTCACCAGCTTCCCTTAGGCTGTGGCTGCATTCGCTGGTGACTGTGACTTCCTCTGTTTACTGATATGGCAGGAAATCTTCCATTTCTCAGTCTCCATGTGTCCTCAGCTTCCTCTCTGTTGTCACAGTTTCTCAGAGTTTCCATATTTTTGATGACCTGATGGTGTTTAGAAGTATTGACCAATTATTGTCTAGAATGCCCTCAGTTTAGGTCTGTTTGATGTTTCGATTGTGATTAGCATGAAGTTATGTACTTCTTGGGCAAAAGATCACAGAGGTAAAATGCCGTGTTGATAACATCATGTCAAAAGTAGATATCACCAACATGTCTTGTCAATGTGGATGTTAAACTTGATCACCTGGCCCCAGTTGTGTTTGTCATGTGTATCCATTGCAAAGTAACTTTTTCTCCATTTTTACACTTTACTCTTTGGAAGAATTCACTAAGTAGCCCCCATTTAAGGAGGGCTCTAGCTCTTTGAGAAGAGACTATCTACATTAATTATGTGGAATTCTGTGTGGGATATCTATCTATTTCCTGCTATTTATTCAATTATTTTATATAATTTTTAATTGAAATATAATTGAAATACAACATTATACTAGTTTCAGGTGTACTTCACAATATTTTATATTTGTATATATTGGAAAATATATATAATCCTTTATATCAGCATGGACTCATGGATATTTATTTATACTTTGGGTTATAAGCCAATAGTGCTTTAAATTTTTGCTCAAATGTTTCCATCTTTGGCCATTGAGAGCTGTTTCAGTTGGATCCTATGTTCTTTTGACATCCATCATCTGGGAGCCCTTGGTTCCTTTTTATTGCAGAATGGTATTATAAGCCCCAGATATCAGTGTTGGATGTGCTTTTGCTACTGAGAGTCCATATTCAAATTTAATAGAAAAAAAGTCACTGCTGCTAATGTAAAAGTTGAGTTATTGATTTTTATGAACTTGCTGTTTCCTCTCTCTCTCTCTCCTCTCTCTCTCTGAGTCAGATATCCAGTTTTATAATGCCTGCCCACACTGCACCATAACTTCTGGGCCCCAACATGAACCATCCTCAACCTCCAGATTTTTCTCAATCCTCTGTCTTTCCTAAAAATGTCAGCTTCTCTTCCTACAGCGGTATGTTTTCTCTTAGAAGTCAACTAACAGTATGGAAACAAGTATTTATATAAACGTTATGCTAATCTGTTATGTAATGGCAACTACTTAGAGACACTAATTCTTGTATTTTACATAAAACTAGGAAAATGGATTAAAATAAATTAAAGCAAACTGATTTGGTTAAAAAAATCATCCAATAATTAAGAGAACATCTATTTTTCTATAAATATCAGGGAAAGCATTAGAAATAATTGTAGTGTAGAACTTTAGATTTTTTTTAACAAAAAGGAAATTTGGGAGGGGAGAAAGTCCCCAGTCTATTTCTTGTCACAACATGTTAGAGTTTTCTATTTCTTACACAAAGTCATTTTTTTTTCTTTTAAAACTAATATTCAAATAACTTCTACTCTCCTCTTCACTTTCTACTTATTGATATAACTTTTAAAATTATTTTACCTTATTCTTACAAAGTGTCTAGGGTCTCTACAGGGCAAACATTGAACTGAAAAAGATGATATATTTCAATTCCAGTTCACAAGATCTTTAAATATCATTACTAAACTTTAATCTCCAGTGTCCCCAAACTGCTCATCATCCCTGTCTTCACATTCTTGGTGAAAAGAGTAAGTCTTAGAACCCAGCAGAGCAGAGAACTCCCTAGTTATCTGATGGCTGTAATGAACCACTTATCGCAGGCAGACAAGGTTTCGTCTAGTTTCCTAGGGAAGGATTTGTCCATATGTTGCCCCCTTCTTTCAGTTCAAGAATGAAAGCTGAAGAATTAAAAAACTGTTGGTTGGTTGCTGTAGGGGAAACAGTGTCAAATGGTGTTTCTCAATTAAAGACTGTTGTGAAATGTTCTTGTGACTGGCTGTTGTCTTTCCCTCCTCCCCCCAACCCACCTTTGGAAAATGCTTCTGTAAAACAGTCAGGGTCCTTCTAATTGTTGGATTTGCCTCTCTCCCCTTCTGGCTGTGATTCTCCCATCCTGAGCTGATTAGAATGAAAAATTACCACTTTGAAAATAAGCAAGTTGAGATTGGAAAACTGCCCTCTGACTGATTATATAAGCTTGAAAATACCGTACCTAAAATCTCGTGTTTAAGAATTCCCTTAATGAAGATAAAATAAAAATCTCAAAGAAGTACAGGCATACCTGTTTTTATTACTTAAGATTCAATGATTGTGATGCAACCTATAAAATAAAGAATGGTGTCTATTAAAAAACAAAAACAAAACAAAACAAAAACTAGTGACCAGTTACTAATGTTATTAACTATGATTTTTAATTCTCAAGCAGGTGACACAAGGTAGGACATTAATATGGTTCTACATCCAAATTCCAGTGTGTGGAGGGGGATTTTTCCCTACATATCAGAGCAACTCTTGAACACCATCTGAGCATTCCACAATTTAACTCACTTCTACTTGGAGGTAGCATCAGATTCCACAGGTTTAGGGTTCAGTCCCACAAGATTTCCCCTCACCCTCACTTCAGGTACAAGTCAAAAGTCCAGGTTATCACCTGTGCTTCCAACCAACTGGTGACAGACCTGAAGTTCAACAACCCCTACCTTATTCAATTAATTTTCTAGAGTGGCTCACAGAACTCAGAGGAACATTTTACTTGCTAGATCACTGGTTTATTATAAAGTGATATGACTCAAAAATAGCCCAATAAAAGAGATGCATATAGCAAGGTATACAGAAAGGGCACTGACCTTCCTTACCCTCTCCAGGCATGGCACCTTCCCAAATTTCCACCTATTAACCTACCCAGAAGCTCTTCAAACACTGATGTTTTGTTTTCTTTGGACACTTCATTACATAGGCATAACTGTTTAAATCACTGGCCACTGGTGTTTGAACTCAATCTCCAGCCGCTCTCTGCTCCGCAGAGGTGGGGGTGTGGATGGAACTGAAAATTTAATTACAAGATTGGCTCCACTGGCAACCAGCTCCCATCCTTAGGTTATGACCCAAAGGTTACTTCATTAACATAACAGAAGACACTTTTATAGCTCTAACCACTTAGGAAATTCCAAGGGATAAAGGAGCATTTTTTCAGAGATGAAAGTGAAGACCAAATATGTAGTTCTCATTATACATCACAATATTCCATGGGGAGATCAAGATGGTGGAGTAGGGGGATGCTGGGCTACCGTCTCCTCACAAACACATCACAACTACGGCTACTTACAGAGCGATTGACACTGAAATCAACCTGGGGACTAGCAAGATGGCTCTTCTACAACCAAGACTGTAAATAAAGATCCAAGCAGAGTCTGGTAGGAAAGGAGGAGAAGGGATCTGGTTGGGACCCACACCCCTAGCAGGAGATTCAGAAGACAAGGTGGAAATCACAGGCTCAGGCATCCTCCTGCGGGGGGCGAGGGATTCAAGACACATATAAGGAACCTCAGCCCTGGGATCGGACACCAGGAAGGTTAACTCCCTAAGGTGATTTGAAAACCAGTGGGGCTTACCAGAGGGCTGTAAGAGATTGAGACCCACTTTTGAAGAGCACATGCACAATCTGGCTCACTCCCGGTCACAACGCAGGACCAGCAGATTGAAACTGCCCAAGCCTCTGCTGGGCTTGCCGGGACTGCCTCAGTATGCTCTCTTTACACACTGGGCCCCTGCCCTAGCCCTTTTGGCTCTGGGCCTGCTCCCCAGTAAGTCAGAGGCTGCCATTGCCAACAAGTGTGTGCACTCTTGGGGTTATTGGAGCTGGCTCAAACACCTGCCCTGCCTCTTACCAGGGTGGAGGCAATCAAACCAGCTCATACATCCCTACACACCTCCAGAGGGAGCAAAGTGAGCTCCATGTGGGGGACCACCATTGCTGAAGGGCATGTCCCTGTGCACACTTGACAGGGGGCAATACCAGCCAAGTTGTGTGGCACCAAACCCTCCAGCCCCAACCCAGCCACTAACCAAGATATGCATATGGGAGAAAAAAGTAAAGCCAGCATATAAGTGCAGTCTGAAGCTTCAGCAATGTCCCAAACCAAGCTGGAGACATTCATCATACCTGGAAGAAGCCTAGCTCCCTCTGGGCTCCTACTCCAGACCATTGGCCCCTTAGCTCACCCCTGATAGGGTGGTGATGCCACTGAGTATAGGAGAAGCCCTGATTCACTCCTGACTCTGGCTCTAGACCCTGCAATTCCAGCCCTATCTCCCACTAAGGTGGTGGCTGCTAGCACAGCCCTGGGGGAAGACATAGCCTCTGCTCACTTCAGGCTCAGCTCTCTCACCAAAGCCACTGGGGACATGCAGACTACATAAGGATGCTCTCACATAGGCATATGCCTTCAAGATGACCCATATTGTTAACACTATGAGACATTGATGAAGAAAATTGAAGATGATACAAATAAATGGAAAGTATCCCATGTTCATAGATTGTAAGACTTAATATAGTTAAAATGTACATACTACCCAAAGCAATGTACATATTCAGTGCAACCAACACCTATCAAAATACCCATGACATTTTTTACAGAACTAGAACAAGTGATCACTGAGCTACAAAGCTCAGTGTAGCTACAAAGCTATAGTAATCAAAATAATATGGTACTGGCAATAAAGAGACACATAGATCAATGGAAAATAATAGGTATCGTATAACAAACAGGACCTAATTAAACTTAAAAGTTTTTGCACAGTGAGGTAAACCATCAAGAAAATTAAAGACAACTTACTTAATGAGGGTTGATATTTGCAAATGATCTGTCTGATAAGGGATTAATATCCAAAATACATAAAGTGCTCATACAACTCAATATCAAAAAAAAAAAAAAAAAACTAATTTATGGGAAGACTCCAAAAGACATTTTTTCAAAGAAGATATACCAATGGACAATAGACACAGAAAAAGATGGTCAATATCACAAATCATCAGAGAAATCCAAATCAAAACCCCAATGAGATATCACTGCATACCTCTCAGATGGATATTGTCAAAAAGACAACAAATAAAGATGCTGGTGAGGTTGTAGACAAAAAGGAACCTTAGTTCACTGTTGGTGGGAATATGAAGCTGGTATAGGAACTATGGAAATCAGTACAGAGGTTCCTCAAACTTCAAAGTAGAACTACCATATAACCCAGCAATTCCACTTCTGGGTATATATCGAAAGAAAATGAAAACACTAACCTGAAAAGATACATGCATCCTAATGTTCATAGCAACATTATATACAATACCCATGATGCTGAAGCAACTTAAGTGTTCGTCAACAGATCAATGGATAAAGATAACATGGTGTATAAGTATACAATGGAATATTACTCAGTCATAAAAAAGAATGTAATTTTTCCATTTGCAGCAACATGAATGGCCCTGGAGGGTATTATGCTTAGTGAAATAAGTCAGACAGAGAAAGACAAACACTGTACGTTTTTACTATGTTCAATGTAAAAATAAATAAAACAGAAACAGACTCATAGATACAGAGGACAAACTAATGGTTTATAGGAAGAGAGACTGGAAAGGGACAAGATATGGCTAAGGGATTAGAGACAAACTACTAGGCAAAAAAAATAAATAAGATACAAGGATGTCATGTACAGCAGAGGGACCATAACTGAGATTTTTATATCACTATAAAAGGAGTATAATCTATAAAAATCTCAAATCAGTATGTTGTACACCTAAAGCTAACTGAATCAATCAATCAAATTGTATAGATATAATTATTACTCAAACCATTGCTCACTTAAGGATAAATGGACCTGTCCCAGGAAAACCTAAATTGATGCCCGGGTGGAACAATTGAATCATTCATTTATCTTTACTGATGGATGTCATTTTTATGGTTATAGATGATGATAGGTTGATTGCTGTTCACAGAAAAATGCTAATATAATTTTCTTGAAAAGAAAAACAAGATGATTAGATAAAAGTAAGGATACGGAAAGAAATGTTGGAAATTCAACGAAAGAGAAGTCTATTTAAGTGAGCAAGTGAGAGGACTAGGGCATAGCATGAGAATTGAGCAGCACTGCGGTTCCACTGAGGGAAGTGGCTGCAAATTTAGCATCACCCTGGCAACCTGCCATTGGTTGCATGTATTTCTCCAGGTATATTCAGCCATGCAGGCACAGGTTAGTCAGGATTTGATTTAGAGCTGGCATTTCTGTAAGTGAGCACAATGGACCGAGAAAGGATCAAAGAAAGTTGAGTAGCAAGCAAGTGACTGTAATAAAAAATTATGGAATGGAATGTAATTGGGAGAATGACAATTTGAGGTAGTGGAAGCGGTTAAGTGAGCTGAATAAATTGTATATAACGATAGAGTCCAAGAATTATCAGAATAGTGAGAGCGACTTTAAAATTTAAGAAGTGGCGGTAAAAGAGTCAAGTAGAATAACACAAAGGTTTCTGTTTTTCCCAATGACGAAGGGTGGGAATGGCTGAGATAGGATGGAGAGGTCACTGAAGGAGAGGAAGGGAGAGAATTATCCATTAGGCCGTTAAAATGAGGGTCTACATGGATATTAATATCATCATCAATTATGACGGGGTAGTGCTGCAAAGAACAGCAGTGAGACAGGTGCTGAAATGTTAAAGAACGAGTGTGAGTCGTTAGCAGAAGACAGCTCCAAGGAAAGACGGTGTCAGTACAATTTGATGAAAAGGGTGTTAGATGTGAGTGTTAGGAAAGTGGTAGGAGAATTATCTGGAAGTGGAAATAAGAAACAGGAGGAGATGGATCACTCCTCTAGCCACCGTGTGACACGGCCACAGGGAAAGCAGAGTCTTCCCAGGAAAGACAAGTTTCCATTGAGTAACAAAGGGAAGGAGCAATTGGAGAAGATAAGGAAGGTTTTACTGTTGACAGACTATGAGTTTCATGGACACAGAACATTTTTGTGTTTGGAAAGGAATAAGAGATGGGGCAGGTAGGAATTGGGAAAAGTGTTTGGGAATGAGAATCTAAGGAGTGAGGGGTGACCTAGTGTTACAGTAATAGCTGCTACTCTGTGCAACGAAGGTCAGATAGAAATACGGAGACAGAGATTTTGGAGGAAGAGAGAGATGGCTTTGTTTTTCTGCCAGGCAGAAGGGAAGACACAGTAGGCTAGTGCCTCAAGAGCAGTGTCCCTCCCCCTCTACCAGCACCCCCACCCCTGTCCTTGGGAGTCGGGGAAGATTTTATACGTGGGGCTCACAGTATGTGATAAGGATCAAGGTGGTGGAGGGCTTGTATTCTTTTGCCTTCACATGATTTCAAAGCAGTCATAGCTTGTGTCAGGTCATCCGGTAATTGGGGTCTGGCAGTCTGTTAATTGCCAGTTTGCCTCCAGTTTATGGGCTGGAGATTTTCTTTCTGAAATGCAAAAAACACTACAGGGGGTGATTTGTTACAATGGTCGTGTGGAGTGCAGCTTCCAAGTTGTTAAGGTTAGGGAGTGAGAGGTAGGTTGTAACTCACACAGAGTTAAGGGTGATAGGTGCCACGTGTAATTTGTATAGTATCAGGGAGTTAGCTTTGTGAAGTAAAAATCTAGTTATTATAGATCAGTGACAGCCAAAGTAAAACAAGGAATGATTAACTCTTTCAAGCCAGGTAATCTTTTTCCTCTAGCCTGTTCCATGTTCTCTTTATTTTCCTTGCTCTCAAGAGGAAAAAGAATAATCACTTCTATTTGCATTGCAACACTGGGACTCTTGGACTTATTTT
Organism: Hippopotamus amphibius kiboko; assembly: GCF_030028045.1. Classification (NCBI taxonomy): domain Eukaryota; kingdom Metazoa; phylum Chordata; class Mammalia; order Artiodactyla; family Hippopotamidae; genus Hippopotamus; species Hippopotamus amphibius. Next base: position 90,246,821 of record NC_080188.1, read on the forward strand.
TATTGATATAAACTAGGTTAATGGGCATAATAAGATTAGTTCTGATAGTGAAAGGAGTTAAATGGTAGTGAGGGTGTGAATAAGAGGAGAGATAAAGAGGAACTTTCTAAAAATCGTATTAAATAGAAATGGTACAAGATGAAACGTAAAATTAATTATTCTAACCTCTCATATGTAACCACTAAGAACAGTTTCTTGTATATCCATCCAGGAATTTTTAAGCATATGCAAAATATATTAAGTTAGACAAACAGTCATATAATTCATGTATATTTAAATGTATGCCTGCACGTATACCAGGAAAAAATCACACTATATATTCTGTTTTTTTAACCTCATTCAATATTTTATCTTGACAATTTTTCTTCAGTAATCACATATGGATGTACTTTTTAAAATTTGTGCATTATATATCTTTGGATTAATTTGTTTAATCTTTATTCTACTAATAAACATTTAGGCTGCTCACAGTTTTCTTGGCTTTGCAAGCAATAAAGATTGGTACATACTTTATTTCACAATTTTTATGAGTGTAGCATGTATTATGAAAACTTTAAAGCCAACTTACATAAAATGGTATTTTCATTTTAAAATTTTGTACTTATTGCTGTTTTCCCTCTTAAAAGTTGTGAAAATATGCATCAGCAGTACATGATATACACTATATAACACAAATCTTGTCAAATTTCTTAAACTCTGTCAATCTTCTGTTTGAAATAGAAAACTGTACTGTGTTAATCCAAAAGATTTCAATGTCAAAGGTGGGAATTTGGGCAACCATATACCATACCCACCCCCCTGAACACACACATTTTAAGAGAAGTTATTTGGCCAAGATGAAAGTGTTTAATATTCCATAAATCACTCTACCTGAACAGTTTCTTACATCCTTTCATAGGGCCATCCTTGAACCTGTGCAGGAAATATCATCCTTACCACTTGCTGTGAAGAAGAAACAATTTATTTGGTGTCTATTCTGAATACGCGCAAGCCAAGGAGGGAAGCTGTTGGTATGTGGTTTGAGTGATTGCAGCCTTTTTCCTCTTCTCTCAGGCATGTGATATTCAAACCTTTGGCACATGTCAAAGAGCACTTTACCTCTGGCAATCTGACCAGGTCCTTCGAGGGATGCTGGAACCCAGACCCAGATGTCACATCATTGTAAACTCAATTTTCAGTTATGCCCTGGATGTGTGCTGAAAACTGCGACTTCCTTTTCTTAACATAAAGTGTCTTAGTGATATATTTCAATTTTTCTGAAATATTTAGGATTTCTTATTTACCTTTTTATTGCTCTTTATTTTATTTATTCAAGATGGAGAATTAAAATAAAGATTGCTTGATAAAAATATATGTTTAAATTTAAAAGGCTGATTAACCTATCACCCCGCATATTCATTATTACTGTTATTATTATCATCATTATTTTGAGAATGCTTAAGATATGCTCTCTTAGCAAATTTCAAGTATACAGTACAGTATTAGTAACTACAGTCACTGAGCTGTACATTTTTAAAAGTCAGTTAAAGGAGAAAATCATAAAATAAAAATTAAAGTGTCCATAAAATAATTTCATACTTTAAAATGTTTCCATTTTAATGTAATTCATATACATAGATATGTTATTCTCCAAACAGTTGGTACAAAATCAAATATTCTTCTTTGATTATGCATCCTCAGATTGACATTCCTGATCTCTTTCTTTCATAAATCACATCCAAGATACAATTAAAGGTATTTCCTCCTATTCTACAAATAACTTTTCCTTCTCAAACTCTAACGTCTTCTCTTTTTAAGTCAGCCCATAAACTCTGCAGAAGAACCACAGAATCTTCCACTTTAGCATTTCAGGACATTTGAACTTAGAAAAGCTTCAAAGACAGGAGAAGAGAGGAGAGAGACAAAGGGAGGGAGACAGAAAAAGGCAAAGGGCAGGAAAGATGAGAAAGAGAAAGGGAAAGAGAGGAGGAGAAAAGAGAGAGGGACAGAGAAGAATTAGAAGAGAATACAATATTTTTCGTGGTAGAACAGATTTATTATGTTGAAATCACACATTTATAATGTTGAAACAAAGCACTCTGCATGTCTCAGAGAAATTAAATTTCTAAACAAAATTGTTGAAATTTTTCGTATTTATTATTAAAAGTATATAATTTTATGGAACACATGTAATGACTTACGGCCATAACTCATCAAAACAGATTAAATTAATTGATTACTAAAATTCTCATAATGCCAATAGTTATTTGGATGCATACTTCATTTCTTCTACTGAAATGAAAGCTCCTTTAATATAGCTTTTTCATTATCCAAAACAATGTTTTCTGTGTCTTATGTGACATGAGATTTTAGCTCACTAAATATCTGTTGAATGGATGTGTAAAGTTACCAATTAATTATAATATTGAGTCATAATTATTCTCAAAATATGGAGACATACTAAAAGGAGGAAAACATTTACACAAATGAGCCTTGGTTCACACAACACAGTTGTGCACTACAAATTAATTACAACAATTCTATGTATAGGCACTAAAGAGAAAGTAGGGATAGGGCAGGTTCCATAGTTGTAATAAGATTAAATAAGGTAAAATTTTATTCCTGGTAAAATTATTCTGATTATTGTTACAAAAATCACCATTTTTATTGTTGTAAATTTTAGTAAAGTGTACAGCTCAGTGAGTGAGGCTGGTAGTGGTTTCAGAGAAGACTAGAAAAGCAAAGATGTAAATATGAAACTTTTGGATTGTAAATTAAGAAATTAAATTGGAAGAAAAGAATCTGATGTGATTCTTCACACTAAAGAAGACCTTATTAAAAAAAAAAAATAAAGGAGCAACTAAAGTTCAGGAAACTTTTAAAAATGGAATTAACAAATTGTGGAGCTGGGCAAGAGGGAATATGAGGGTGAGTCAAAAATTATCCGCACTCTGGCCATAGAATTTATTTTAATTAACTTTTAGAAAAGACAAATACATCATTTTTCGACGTAATCTCCTTGCCTTTCAATACACTTTGTCCATCTGTCAACAAGTTTTCGTATTCCCTCATTAAAAAAATGTTTTCGGCTGAGCTGCGAGCCACAAATGCACCGCTGTCTTCACTTCATCAGAAGTGACTCTCTCACTTCGCCCAGCTTCCCTTTCCACCCCACCCACATGTCCTCAAGTCCTTTCTCTACATCTGCATCTTTATTCTTGCCCTACCACTTAGTCAACCAGTTCATTTTTTAGATTCCATATATATGCATTAGCATACGGCATTTTTTTTTTCCTTCTGGCTTACTTCACTCTGTGTGACAGACTCTATGTCCATCCACCTCACTACAAATAACTCAGTTTCATTCCTTTTTTATGGCTGGGTAATATTCCATTGTATATGTGTGCCATATCTTCTTTATCCATTCATCTGTTGATGGGCATTTAGGTTGTTTTCATGTCCTGGCTATTGTAAATAGTACTGCAATGAACATTGTGGTACATGTATCTTTCTGAATTATGGTTTTCTCAGAAGAGGAAGCTAGGATGAAGTGAGAGAGTAGCATTGACATATATACACTACCAATTGTAAAATAGCTATTGGGAAGCTGCTGAATAACATAGAGAGTTCAACTCGATGATTGATGATGACCTAGAGGTGTGGGATAGGGAGGGTGGGACAGAGGCTTAAGAGGGAGCGGATATGGGGATATATGTATAAATACAGCTGATTCACTTTGTTGTACAGCAGAAACTGGCACAACAGTGTAAAGCAATTATACGCCAATAAAGATCTGGAAAAAAATTTAATTAATTACTCAAAAAAAGAAAAAAAAAGGAAGGGAAGTGAATCTTCATCCTCATAGGGCTGCTTTCAGGGGACCAAATAAGTGAAGTCCCATGGAGCAACATCAGGACTATAGGGATCTTGCTTTAACACCAAAACAAAGTAATCCACGACAGACTTAGGTTTCAAAAAGTTTGTTTGAGGTGGTACTGAAACAACTCACGAAAGAGCATAAACAGAAGTGCTTGGATATTTGCAAACAAAATTTGGACCAATACTCTAAGGAAGGTGAAAGCTTCTTAAAGAGAATCATTACTGGTGATGACACATGGATTCATCACTATGAGCCTGAAAGTAAACGGCAAAGTATGGAATGGAAACATCCTCAATCGCAGACCAAAAAATAGTTCAAAAGTTAACCATCAGCTGGAAAATTGATGCTTACAGTTTACTGGGATTTACAAGGGCCAGTATTGGAACATTTTCAGGAAAAATTTTCAACAATCAACAGTGCTCATTGCAGTGAGATGCTTATTGAAAAGCTGAAGCCTAAACTTTGGATTAAATGCAGAGGACTGCTATCCAAGTGCCTTGTGATCTTGCATGACAATGCACGTCTACAGACTTCTGCCCACAATGTCGACACTGCAAAAACATCATTTTGAGGTGTTAAAGCATCCTCCCTATAGTCCTGATCTTGCTCCATCAGACTTTCACCTGTTTGGTCCCCTGAAAGCAGCCCTACAAGGAAGAAGATTCACTTCTGATGAAGACAGTGTACATTCATAGCTCGCAGCTCAGCCTAAAACATTTTTTAATGAGGGAATACGAAAGCTTGTTGACAGATGGACAAAAGTGTATTGAAAAGTAAGGAGATTATGTCAAAAAATGATGTATTTGTCTTTTCTAAAAGTTAATTAAAATAAATTCTATGGCCAGAGTGCGGATAAGTTTTGTCTTACCCGCATAGTTTAAGTAAGCAATACAATATCAATATTGAGAATAAGATTTGTAGGAAGTTATAGACCAGATAAACAAAAAAAGCATGAAAATAAGATCAAAGAGATATCAAGCCCTACAGCACTATATACTACTAGATGATATTTTTCTTCTAAATAAACTTTATTAGTTCCTAAATAAACTAATAAATTTATTATTAATTAAAAAAACCCAACCTCATTTTCATTTTTTAAATAAAGAGAAATAAACTGCCACTATTTAGAAATTTCAGAAGGGCATAATGCATGCTTAATGTTTTTAATAATATTATCAAAGTAATTAAGAATTTCAGAAGTCCCTTTACTTTGTTTTTTAATAAATTTATTTATTTATTTATTGGCTGCGTTGGGTCTTTGTTGCTGCATACAGGCTTTCTCTAGTTGTGGTGAGCAGGAGCTACTCTTCATTGTGGTTCACGGGCTCCTTATTGCTGTGGCTTCTCTTCTTGCAGAGCATGGCTCTAGGCACACAGGTTTCAGTAGTTGCAACTCACGGGCTCTAAAGTGCAGGCTCAATTGTTGTGGTGCATGGGCTTTGCTGCTCCATGGCATGTGGAATCTTCCTGAAGCAGGGATCGAACCTGTGTCCCCTGCAGTGGTAGGTGGATTCTTAACCACTGCGCCACCTAGGAAGTCCAGAAGTCCCTTTACTTTGGGTACACCACCCTTAAAAACTCTTCTTAACTAGGAAGAGCTATGAAGACAGATATAAAGACACTTACTTTATATTCCAAAGTCCATACATTGTTGCAATACTTAGCTCATTGGACGTATTCTGACACCTAAAATTCAATTTTACAAGATAGAAGATGTATCACATATTTTTTTGCTGTGTAACAAAAAATCCCCATACTTAACATCATGAAAATAAGCACACCTTTATTGTATCTCACAGTTTCTGAAGATCAGGAATCCAGAATCAGCTTAGCTGGCTAAGACTAGCTAAGGGTCTCTCATGAGGTTGCAGTTGGCTGGGGCTGAATATATCTGAAGGCTAGACTTGGGCTAGAAGATCCCCTTACAAGGGGGCTCATCCCCATGTCTGTTGGCCAAAGACCTCACTTTCTTGCTCCATGTTGGCTGAAAACCTCAAGATTTTGTCATGAGGACCTCTCCAAAAGACAGCTCATAATATGACAGCTGTCTTCCCCCAGAGTAATTCATCTAAAAGAGAATACAGAAACACAATGATTTTTCAGAAGTGACATACCATCACTTCAACCATATTCTGTTAGGCACACAGATCAATTCTGATACAATATGGGAGAAATCTATACAAGGCTGTGAATATCAGTAGGACAATACCACTTGGGACTATTTTAGAGGCTGGTTACCACAGATGTTTTATGTGAAGGGGCACATTAGCTGAATATACATAAATCTAATTAAAAGAAAAGAGGAAGAAATCTGCTATTCTTGGCTCTGCTGCCTAAGGACAAGAAACAAATGCTGCAAAGCCAATTGTGTTCATGAGTACCATAGTGACCTGTCAGTGTCACTCCATGGGGAGTCTGCAGACAAGATTCTTTGCTGCCAGTCCAAAATGAGATGCCCTAAAGAGCTGGGACTCAAAACTCTAAGGAATCATGCTACCCAGCTACCAGCTCTTGCTGGTGTCTCTAAGGAGGATGATGAGGCTGGATCTGGGATTATGTACTGGAAGAACCTAGAAATGGAAAACTATTGCCTCTGCTGATGTGGAAAACAGTGGCTGAGTAGACATTGGCAGAAACAGGAAGCCAGCAGGAAGAACCATGTCTCTTCCTCTTCCTCCTGCCTTCCAATATTCCTCTTGCTTCACCTAATGGTAGGACCTAACGCAGATCAGCAGACAAAGAGGAAATGTAGACTTAAACCTCAGCCTCACAGTCCACCCCTTTGCCTAATCAGCACCCATAAATATGTTCTACAGGTATGAGAACATCCTTACAACAACATAAACATTTTTAATAAATAAAAAGAATTTCACTCCCTTCCCCAAAAGAGGGATATACATTTCAACGGTCATGTTACTCAAATTTGGGTGATGTTAATTACTTCTCAGGTTGAAAGACAGTTCAATTTGGATATTCCCTAACCTAATGGCTAAGGTGTAAAGGTAATCACCAACAATAATCTTTATGTAAAACAATAAGGGGAAATAAAAAGAAAAGTAATTCACATTTAACAAGTAAGGAAAACAATATGCATAAGTGCTACAATTCTATAACTACCCTTGAAGTGCATTTCTTTATTATTTCACCTTCCATTCCATGTTCCTTTTCTCCTCAGCTATGGCTTCAGTGGTTGGAGATTTTTACCTGTTTTGGTGATCCAAAATTTCAGTACTGTAGAGTTGGAGTCCCCAGCAGTCCTGCTTTTTTTTTTTTTTAACTGTGGCTTCCCTTTAATTGTTACTATTGGATGCAGAGGAACTAAGACACAGCCCAGAGAATCACCTGCATCAACAAAAGCCCTGTCAACTTTACAGAGCAGAAATCCTTGGCAACCCCCACAACCAATACAGTGACATTCATATTTGCCTGTAGAAACAAAGCTATGACATCCCAATAAAACCAAATATGAGCATAAATATTCAATTTCTTGAAACCATAAATTATTTCCTTTGAAGTTAATACCTCCAGTTCACCAAATCCCAAATTCGTAACACTGGAAACATAATATTTTCAAGGGAATGAAGAGGAATAATAGTCAAAGTTGCCAATCCCCCTTTGATTCCTTGTTTCTTAGACTCATGCATTTGATCAGAAAGGAGTATCACCATACATTCATCAGTGCTTCAAAAAAATGCTCTGTCATGTGACGGAACCTGAAACTTTCAGGAAACTCAATTTCCTCTTCAATCGAAAGCCTCCAATTGTGAAGTGACTTAAGAATGGAAACATGGTGAGGGCTGTGACTCTCCTTTAACAACTGATGTTAAGTTTCTGGCATTGGACCTGGAGTATTTCCCTGTTACAGAGGTTGAGGAATGTTTTTGTAGGTTGCCAATCTGTTTTATTGTCAGGGACCCCATAGTCAATTAACCCCTAGAAAAGAGTCCCAGGAGATCAAAACATTCTGATCACTACTGTCTCCCTGCTTCCTGCTATGGTCATTTTGATATCTTGTCTGTAATAGTTAAGTTGACCCTTGGTGCTCTAAATTCATATTATCCCCATTAATATGGAGATACATCTTAATGGCAGCATTTCCCAGAGTCACATCCAGCCTTCAGGGGACGAGCGTGTAGATCACAGAGATCTTCATGTTCTGGTGTTTCCTTTGCTAATGCATTTATCAACGTCTTAGTGAATGGAGTGCCTTCTAGGCTCTATTAAAGATGCAATGGAGAATGGTATGCAGGTCACACATGATAAATGCACGCCAACGTTTCTTTCTTCCAAAGAAATTCTTTGTGCCTTTGAATATCTTATAGCATTTCAATCATTGTAAATTCAATTTGAAGTCAATTAAACAAGTAAAGAATTGGAGGCAATTCCAGGTTCTTGAGTTAATTCATTAAATCCAGAATCCATGGTGAGAGCAACTGTACCAATATATTTAGCATCCGAAAACTAAAACCAACTACTGCTGAGGAGAGAAAGAGCTATTACTAAGGTGTTAACAACCAGGAAGAAGTAAGTACTTATTTTTCCCTTCAATCCTGCCATCTCTCTCTTGCATTTCTCTCAGGCTAACTCATTCAGAAGTCAACTAACCAGGGAGGCAATGTGGTACCTCACTCCTTGTTTCATCGAAGAGGGTAGAAAGGGAGGACATTGAAATGAGAGACAGTAGCTTAATTAATGATGCAGCTTCTTATTTTAAGAACAATTTTATTTTAATAATTTTTATTTTAAAACAATTGCATACTATTTTACACATAATTAAGCTTATATTTGAAATTTTCATCATCTATTTAAATATATTTAGTTTTGTGTGAATATAAGTTAGAAATCTTAAACATTTTATAAGATTCAACTACAATGGCATTACTGTGCCACAAAATGATTTATAAGAATAAGTTTGAACTATCAATATGTTATTGCATGTCTTATAATGGATTGAAAATGTCATCAAAAGTAAAAATTTTATTATAAAAAAAGTCTTATATCTGGAAAACATTCTAGTTAAGTTTTAAAACATTAGGCTTGGACTTCCCCGGTGGCACAGTGGTTAAGAATTCGCCTGCCAATGCAGGGGACACGGGTTCGAGCCCTGATCCGGGAAGATTTCACATGCCCTGGAGCAATTAAGCTTGTGCGCCACAACTACTGAGCCTGTGCTCTAGAGACCATAAGTCACAACTACTGAGCCTGTGTGCTGCAACTACTGTTGCGGAGCATGCACCCAGCACCTGTGCTTCACAACAAGAGAAGCCACCACAATGAGAAGCCCACACACTGCAATGAAGAGTAGCCTCTGCTCACTGCAACTAGAGCAAGACCATGTGCAGCAATGAAGACCCAAGGGAGCCAATTAATTAATTAATTAAAAATAAATAAAAAATGAAATAAAAAGGCTCAATATCTGAACTAAAATTTTTGTTTTAAATTCTCAACATCCCAATATAGGCCAATAAATATGAATAAGAATAATATTATGAATATGAATAAGAGAAAGACAAAAGTACTATGAAATTAAAGTGGTATAATTAATTAAAGATGCTACCTAATGCAAATAGCATGCTTTGAAATATTCATTTAACTTGGTTCTTGGGATATTTTTATATCTTGGGGCACTGTACCACAATGAGATTTGGGATGAGTCAGGAATCTGACTTCTGCGTTAGATTCTATTACTGTCTCCTATGATGCATCCCTGCCAGCTTGCATGTGAATCATAGGTCTTTATGTAGAAGAAGAATATCTGTTTGCCCCATGTTCAGTCTTGGGCACAAGTTGTTTTTTGGACAGTGGAATATGAAGGAGGTGATGTTGGATAGGACCACACAGAAACTGTGAAAGCTGGTGTATACGCCCACTAGCTTGCTTACTCCTCCCCTCTATGTCCCAAATAGGTGCTGCCCTTTCAGCCAGCATCACAGAGATAAGAAGACACTTTACGAAGGTTTGAAGGTGACCTTTAGCGTGGAAGTCAGCCATAGCTAATCAGCAGCCAATGTACAACGTGAGGACCAAATAATTTTTTGTTGTAAGGTACTGAAATTGGGAAGTTGCTTTCTGCTACAGCATAAATTAGTAAAAGTTGACTAACTCTTCTGTTTTGATTTAGTAGGAGAGAGGATATTTTGAACTCAGGAAAATTCTAAGAGCAGTTTGGGAAAAAAGTATATATGGAAGTTGAAGATGTGGAGATTAATTCTCTCAAAACTAGCTGGCTGAACTTAGTCCTTGGAAAGTCTTTAAGGACTTGCAGCAGTTTATATCTTAACTTGAAGATGACTTAATTGTACAACCTGAACTAAAGAATAGCATGAATCCAATTGTACACCATCATACCCCAAAGCAAAAAGACTACACTTACTCATATCCTTGTTAATATCTAAAATTCATTCAGCAGGCAAGATATATTTCACATATATTTCTTAAAAAATAGTTAACCAAGGAAGCAAACATGTGACACGGTTATGGAATAACAAATTATTAACCAATAACAGCATGTTTCAAATCTGTAGGTTTTGATTGACATAAGAATGTCCCAACTGCATCCTAGAAGCTGGGAAATGTTATAATTAGAAACTTGTATTCAAAAAATAAAACAGATTTTTTTTTACATTTTTTCTAATACTTGCTACAGAAATTATAATTTATATATCATTATTTAATTCTTTATTGTGAAACTGCACTTTAACTGTGGGAAACATTAAAAGTATTTCATAAGATATTCTCAGTTTCCATTGCTTAGTGATTCTGCTACAGTTTATTATTCACTATTTAGTATGAGCTTTTTTCCTACACAACATTTTCAATGTCATTTGAAACAAATGCTTATTTAATCTTTTTTCCATCTTTTCTTGAATTCAGTGAGCTGCTTCCTCTCCTTTCACTTTTTTTTTTTGTGCTCACAATATATGTTCAAGTGAGAAAATTTTGCAGGTCTAATTTTGAAACAGGTTTGGTCACTTTTTTAAAAATATTTGTTTGATATCACTGTTGTTGCCATGAAATTATAACTGTATTCCTTTCTTTCCAGTATGGAGGCCACTCTCTGAGTTAGTTGCATAACTGAGAAAATGGTATAAATTATTTCAAACAAGTACTGCATTGCAAGAATCATCCTTTAGTCCTTTTAAGTCAAGGCAGAATTATAATTACTCCTGAAGATATCCCCTACTTTTGAGAAAATATTTATTTTTATTTATGTTCTTATTGCATTTTCCTCACCCCAGTTTCTACAAATGCCCATTTTCTAATCATATTATAGAGCTTCTGGAATTCTAAGACCATGTCCTATTCATTTTCACATAAACTTGATTGTAATGCTTCTCCTATAGGGTGTGACAAATTGTAAAAATGTGAATACGTTTTTCCATCTCTTTATCCGCACCTTCTTGAAATGAAATTTTGAAGCTCTTCCCATTAAAATATAGTCTGTTTTCTACTTGTTCTCCCCTTTCTTTTTTCTCCCCAAAAGAATGGGATAGAATTGGCCTCATACAAATCATATGCCATTGTCAAAAGAATCTTAGCATGTTTAAATTTTGCCACTACCTTGTGGATAAACACAGGCTGACCTGCTGGGGAAAAAGAGACAACACAGAGGAGGAAGGATCAAGATGGTAAAGTAGTAAGATGCTAAGCTTGCAGCATCGCATGAACATATCAAAACTACAACTACATATGGAGCAACTCTCTCTCTGAGAGTGACCTGAAGACTAGCAAGACAGATGTCCTGCAGCCAGGAAAATAAAGGAAGAACCACATGGAGTCTGGTAGGAGGGGAGAAGAAATCTAGTCAGGACCCATGTTCCTAGTAGGTGACCCAAAAAGGGAGAGAAATGCCACAGCTTGGGGACACTCCCTAGGGAACAAGGGGTTTGAGCCCGACATTGGGTACCACAGCCCTGGGGTCTGGCACCAGGAAGAAGAACCCCTTGACTGCTTTGAAGTCCAGTGGGGCTTACGTGAGGGCTGTGAGAAACCAAGACCTGTTCTGAAGTATGTGCAGACTTGCTTGTTCCTAATCCCAACGTGGAGGCAGACAATTGAAAACACCTGGTGTTCTGGCTGGCCTGTCAGGACCACCTCAGCAAGCCCTGTACTCTGTACTGGGCACCAGCTCCAGCCCCTCATGCTTTGGCCTCACTCCCTGCCAAAGAAGAGACTGACATCACACCAAGAAGGTGCAGTTCACTCTGGGCTGCAGCTCACGCCATTTGAAACCCTGGAACCCAGGTCCCAAACCCATCTAAGGTGAAAGCCATCCAGTGGGGAGAAGCCACAGCACACTCCAAACTATGGCTTCAGGTCCTTGGGCTCCAGCCATGTCCCCCAACCAGGCAGTGACCACCATCATGCTAGGGAGAAGCTCATATAGGGCTTAGCCTCCATCCTTTATAAGCCTGGTTCCACACCCATCAAGACAGTAAACACCACTGTTCCATGTAAGAAGCCACAGCTGGCACTGGGTTTTGGCTCCAGCCACCCACAGCACTAACACCCCATCCCTGCCAAGTCAGCAACACTCATCACACCCAGGGAGAAACTCTGGCTCAAAACTGGCTCCAGCTCTAGCCCATCAAGCCCCAGCCCTACCCTATACCAAGGCAATGGCCACCAGCACAACCCAAGAAAGATGCAACGCATGTTCACTTCATATCCAGCTCTCTCACCAAGGTCCCTGGACATATGCAGACTGCATAGGGATGCTTGCACACAAGGACACAGCTTTAAGACCTGATAGGTAACTATTTCGCCTAATTTCATAATTGACCATATATATGGTGGGTTTATTTCTGGGCTCTCTATTCTGTTCCATTGATATATGTATCTGTTCTTATGCCAATACCATACTGTTTTAATAAATGGTTTTTAAAAGGGATTTAAAATATCATACTTTTGTTTTAAAAACTATACTCTGTGATTTATTGAAGGAACTAGAATAGACAAAAGTAGATGCAGAGAGATCAGATAGGAAGATCTGCAGTAGTCCTTGTGGGAGGTTATGTTCCATTGGACTTTTCCATTGGACTAAGGAGGTGATAAAGAGAATAGAGAGAAACTCAAAAGGTAAGAAGTTGAGGGGAAGAATGGAGAAATAGAAGAACAGTGTGACTGGCAAGTTTCTGGTGTGACTGATTGATGGTCATGCTTACTAAGATGGCAAATAGTAGGGAGAATAGCAGGTTTGAATTGAAGGGACATCAAGACACTTTGGGAATAATATTAGAAAGCAGTGTCCTACAATATTGAAGAAGCTCACCCACGTGCTCTAGTCTTACTGCATGAAATAACAGCATTTCCATTGTCAGAGTACAATATAATACTGTTTGGCTAGAAGGTATATAATTACTAGGTTAATCAAACAAATAGTAAGATAGCCTGGGCCTTTGACTAATACATTCAATTCTACTGTAAACCTTGAGCCCAGTGATTTTTGTATCTTTCCTAAGTTGTGCCTTCCAATCATCTTCTTAAGTTACAAAGAACTGCCTGTATTTTAAATCAGATTTGAAAACAGAAACTCTGTGATACATGTGGATTTCTTTGGTGGTCAATGGGCTTGATATTGGAGAAATTCAACTAAATTTGGGGACAATAGTGGCTTTTTTTTCAGTACTTAAAGATGAGAGGAACAAATGTGGGTAGAATTTTTGTTTTAATTAAATTTTTAAACTATCTGTTAATTCTGCTTATTTGCACACAGCATGTTGCTATATATTTTAAGGAATGTATCATGGCCCCCAAAATAATAGAAGAAAATCATTGGCAAAGAAAGTTCACACACAGTTAAAAACCTAAAAATTGATTGACTTTATATAACTATATAACTATGAATATGTGTTTCATTAAACTATGTTACAGGAAAATACAATTTTAAATATAAAGTATATCCTCTAAAAATAGGAAACAGGATATATTTTTAACATTAGTCCCATATTTTAGTAAAAAAGAGCTAATAGGTTAATAGGTACATGTTTAAATTTTCCTCTCCTTTAATCTAAAAATAACAGTAATTATCTGTTAAGAAAAGGATTATTGGCAATATATAAAAACACAATTTTCCCTTAGTTTAAGCCTTTAATAATTGACTATATTTCTTTCTCTCCAAATAATACCCTATACAGTTTGTCATGTAACATTATAAAATAACTGTGCTTTTTATGCCTTAATCTTACAAATTCCAAATCAATGGGGTCATATTCATGAAGTTTTCCTTCATTCTCAGCATGATATAAAAGACAGAAGGAGTTGTCAAGGGCAGACAAGCTGGCTGTCTGTTTAAGGATTATGTTGCATTTCAATCCCTTATAATTAGACAGGTGTCATGTCCATTCTAAGAAGATCTATCAAAATATGCTGCACTTTTTTTCTTTGTTTTTTTCTTGTCTTCTCAGTTTGACAGAATTGACTGAAAGGAAAACTGAATAAAGAGACATATTTATTTATTTTTTTTACTTGAGCTACTGCCAAAATAGAAAAGCAAAAAAGAAATCAAGGGGTTGAGTGGTGGTTAAGTAACTGCTTAATGGGTAATGTTTACCTGGTAATGAAACTTCATTTTCATGATGGTCCTGCCTGGGAGACAGGAAAGCCTTGGTCTTGATTCTAGCTATCATTCATACACAGATTTATTCTTCTGTATATTTATGTTGAGTTTGACCATTTCTGAGATTAGTCACATTAACTTAAGTAGATATTAACAAAGAACAATCTTTGTAGAGTCAATATGTATATGGTAGAAGTCATGGTAAAAATACATATATGATAATTTAATGAGAGGCTTTTGTATTTTTCTTTCTTTAGAATTTTTAAAAATCCTTACATCAAACGAATGCTCTACAGTATAGTGTCCACAGTAGAGAAATAGTATGTGTGTGGTATATGTCCAGAAAAGGCATTACCTTTCTGAGATATAGCCATGACTATGTTTGTGCCTTTCATAGATTTTCTATTATGAGTAATTTTACCAAAGTCATCATGTGATAGAAATAATCTAAGTAACCAAGCATCAAAACTAAAAGAACTTCTGTGTTTCTTAGTAGGGGCACTGATGTACAGAAAACGGCTTCATTGCATAATTTACTAGCAGCATATCTTTCTGACTTCTGGGCTGCTCAAAGAGCAGGGTGCTTCTCCTTCTAGTTTCTCAGCCTGAATAAAGAGGTGTAGCTTTATTTATTCCATCTTGTCTAGATCTACCTCTTCTACAATATAATTTCTATATTGTGAGACCCTGGTGTGAGATGCCATATTTTAAATTATTAATGCAATAATCTATGCATATTTTTGTAAGTATTATAAAGATCACCTGAAGCTTTCACACAGCAAGTGTAAAATTTGAATAGTAAATCACATTGTACCATTCATATTGCCAAAGAATGACTATTTTTAAGGTATTTTCAATTTTAGCGTTTAATATTTAGAGAAAAATCTACTATCTTACTCTTTTTTTAAAAAAGTGCTAAACACTCTACTATTTTTTTAATACAAAAGTGAACAGGACAGGAAAAAAAAAAAAAACAGAACCTGGTATTCTAATGGGAGTAAATATGTAAGAGAATATATACTTTCAACTAGTGTTAACTGAAGTTATACAGAACATAAATATAAAAATAAACCCAGGTGATGCAATAGATGGTGACTGGGAAAGATTCTTTAGTAAGATGCTCAGAGAATATCTTTGAGGAAGTAGAATCTAAGCTAAAGTTGAGTATTGCAGTGACTCCAGATATTCAAAAATTGAATAATATAGAAGAAATGGATAATTCTTAGAAACAGACAACCTGCCACGACTGAATCATGAAGAAATAGAGGGGGTTCCCTGGTGGCACAGTGGTTAAGAATCCACCTGCCAATGCAGGGGACACGTGATTGAGCCCTGGTCCGGGAAGATCCCACATGCTGCAGAGCTACTAAGCCGTTGAGCCACAACTACTGAGCCTGCGCTCTAGAGCCCGCAAGCCACAACTACTGAAGCCCACGTGCCTAGAGCCCATGCTCCACAACAAGAGAAGCCACCTCAGTGAGAAGCCTGCTCACTGCATTGAAGAGTAGCCCCCACTCCCCACAACCAGAGAAACCCTGCATGCAGCACCAAAGACCCAATGCAACCAATAAATGAATAAGTAAATAAATAAATAAGTAAATAAATAAATAAAGTACATTAAAAAAAAGAAGAAATAGAAAGCCTGAACTGACAAACATCATATACAAAATTTTAAGTAGTAATCAAACACCTCCTAACAAAGAAAAGCCCAGGACCAGATGGCTTCCCAGCTGAATTCTACAAAACATTCAGAAAGAAATTAATATAAATTCTTCTTAAACTCTTCCAAAAAGAAGAATCAGAAGGAATACCTCCAGGCTCATTTTATGAGGTCAGTATCACTCTGGTATCAAAGCCAGACAAAGAACCACAAGAAAAGAAATCCACAAGCCAATATCTTTGATGGATATAACTGCAAAAATCTTCAACAGAATACTAGTAAATCAAATTCAACAGCACATAAAGAAGGTTACACACCATGGCCAAACAGGAGTTACCCTGGAGATGCAAGATAGGTTTTAAGATTTCAAATCAGTGTAGTACACATTAACAGGATGAAACACAAAAACCATATGGTCATCTTAATAGATGCGGGAAAAGCATTTGACAAGGGTCAGTTTCCATTCATGATAAAAATTCTCAATAAAATAAATTTAGAAGAAACTCCTCTATCAAAATAAGACATTTATGAAAAGCCCACAACTAATATTATAATCAATAGTGAGAACCTGAAAACTCTTCCTTGAATCTAGTACAAAGACAAAGCTACCAACTCTTGCCACTTCCATTCAAAATATATCTAGAAGTAATAGCAAGAACAAACAGACAAGAATAAAAAATAAAGCCATCCAAATAGGAAAAGAACAAATAAAATTATCTCTGTTTGCAGATGGCCTCATCCTACATGCAGAAACCCTAAAGATTCCATAAAGAACTGTTAGGACTAATAAATTCAGTAAGGTTGCAGGATACAAAATCTTCATACAAAAATCTTTACATTTCCAATCTAAAGAATAAACTGAGACAAGCTCAAATTACCAGAAGAATTGACCATTGAGGGTTTGGGGTGGGCTGTATTTATGAGCTAGAAGTGCAAAGAGGGGAAAGTCCAGTCAGAGTCCAAGCAGTATGTTCATTGGCTTGAGGATGGGGAGAGATTCTTGCTGGATACTCTGTGGTCAGAGGATGAGTCTCAGTCTTCTGAAAATCAGGCATTTATGGGAAAGCAGTCTCTCAGTTCTTAAATTCTGTTCTTCTGAGGGCACATATGAAAGATTCTCCATTTTGTATCCTCTAGTCCCATTTTAGATTGAAATCCTTTCACAACACTAACAGCAATCTATTCAAAAAAGAAATCAAGAAAACAATCTCAGCTATGATATCACTGAAAAGAATGAAATATTTAGGAGTACATTTAACCAAGGAAGTGAAAGATATGTACACTGAAAATATAAAATATTGAAGAAAAAAATTGGGGTAGACACAAATAGATGGAAAGGTATTCTGTGTTCATGGATTAGAAGAATTCATATTATTAAAATGTCCATATCTCCCAAAGTGAAGGAAAGATTCAATGCAATCTCTATCAAAATTCCAATGACATTTTTCACAAACATAAAAAAAAAATTCTAAAATTCGTGTGGCACCACAAAAGACCCCAAATAAGCAAAGCATTCTTGAGAAAGAAAAAAAAAAAGATAGTGGCATCATACTTCCTGTTTCAAATTATATTACAAAGCTATAGTAATTGAAACAGTGTGGCATTGGAATAAAACTAAACATACAAGCCAAAGGAAAAGAATCACAAACTCAGAAATAAACCCAAACATATACAGTCAACTAATTTTGACAATGAATACACAAGAGGAAAAGGATAATCTCTTCAATGAAAGGTGTTGGGAAGGCTGGACAGCCACAAGCAAAAGAATGAAATTGGATCCTTATATACCATACATACAAAAAAATCAACTCAAAATGGATTAAAAACTTAAATGTATGACCTGAAACCATAAAGCTTCCAGAAGAAAACATAAGAAAAATATCCTCAGCATTGACTTTGGCAATCATTTTTTTGGATGTGACTCCTAAAGCTCAGCCAACAGAAGCAAAAATAATTAAGCAGCAGTGCATCAAAGTGAAAATCTTCTGTACAGCAAAGAAAATTAAATCAGTATCTTAAAGTGACATCTGTACTTTCATGTTCACTGCAGCATTATTCAGTATAGCCAAGATACAGAAACAACCTAAGTGTCCATCAGTGGATGAATGGATAAGAAGATGTGATTATATATTGGGTTGGCCGAAAAATTCATTCAGGTTTTTCCTTATGAACTTATGGAAAAACCCAAACAAACCTTTTGGCCAACCCAATATATATAACTGGAAAACTGGAAATTATTCAGCCCTAAAAAAGAAGGTGATACTGAACATTTGAGACAACACGGAAAAAACTGGAAAGACATTATGTTAAGCAAAGTAAGTCAGACACAGAAAGAAAAACAGTCCACAATCTCTTAGATGTGCAATCAAAAAATTCACATTCCTAGAAACAGAGAATACAATGGTAGTTACCAGAGGTGGAGAGGGAGGGGAAATGTGGAGATGTTGTACAAATGGTACAAAGTTGCATAAGTGCTAGCTGTCAAACCTATGGCATGGTGACTATAGTTAATAGTATGTACTGTATGCTGGAAACTTGCCAAGAGAATAGATTTCAGGTGTTCTCACCACACACACACAAATAAGGTGAGGTGATGGATATGGTAGTTAGCTTGATGTAATAATCATTTTATTGTGCACATGTGTATCAAAACATCACGTTGTACACCTTAAATACATACAATTTTTTAAAAAATTAAGCAATTTAAAGACCCTATTGATCAGCCCTGAGAAAAGAGCAATCTAATTTCAAAATACACATCTCTGGCACTCATTGCTCACCTGTTGTCAGGTCTGAAACTCACCCGCATGTATTCATGTGCTCAATCTTTGAGCACTTTGAGTGGCTGCTTGGTGCTATGCTCTTGGTTAAATATCAGGGATTCACAGGGCTTCCCTGATGGCGCAGTGGTTTAGAATCTACCTGCCAATGCAGGGGATACAGGTTTGATTCCTGGGCCAGGAAGATCCCACATGCCATGGAGCAACTAAGGCTGTGTGCCACAACTACTGAGCCTGTGCTCTAGAGCCCACAAGCCACAACTACTGAAGCCTGTGTGCTTAGAGCCCATGCTCCCCAATAAGAGAAGCCACTACACTGAGAAGCCCTCACACCACAATGAAGAGTAGCCTGAAAGCTTCCATGCCACAACAAAAACCCAATGCAACCAAAAATAAAATAAATAAATAATAAAATAAATCTAAAAAAAAAATCAGGGATTCACAATATATCCAAAGAAATAAACATTTCACGAAATCACCATAATGCAATATAGAGAAAGTACTATAATAATACATATACAGAGATTTATAAACGTATGCTCTAACTTAGCTTAGAGTAGCCATCATCACATCAAATCAAACGTGCAAAAAAACAAACTCTATCTTTTCTCCCCTTCTTTCTACTCAAAAACTAGCAAATTGATTCCTTGTTCCAAGTTCTTTACTGTGTTTAATATTCCCAATCCCTAAACAAGAAGCATAAAAATTCCTTTGATGATTCTGCTTCATTTATCTTATATACAGACCTAACATGCCTCTACTGTTATTTTATTTGTGCAGTATATTTAACATTTTGAATTATTTTCTGAAGTGAATTATTTTAATACATACTTTTTCTATACAGGAAAATTATTTTCAGTAATAATTCTAAAATGAAACAATAATAGAAAAGAAGTGACAATTTTGTTTTACTGAATCTCAAATATATATATAGATATATATATGATCATGTCATTTGAAAATATGCAAATTAAAAATAAATATTGTAGAAGTACAACTCAAATTCTATTTCTTCATTTTAAAAATCACCATACCCTCTGCTTATTTCAAAACCACTGCATTTTATTGAAGAAATATCTAATACCAGAGGGCTCTGAAACACAAACTCTACCTGAGATGAACTCAAAGAACTCATGAACTGACTCTTGAAATGATATAGCAGAGACCATGTATAATGGGAGTTGATTTTACAACTAGACATTCTTAGAATTAACATCTCTGCAATTGCAATGTTTATGAAGGAAAAGTAATTAAAATATGTAAAAGCAAAGCTTGCATATATATGATTAAAACTCATCGGTAGTGGTGGCAACTGTTTGGTACTTAACCAAAATTACGATTTTTTTTTTCAAGAAAAAGTATTTTATCTTCGACATTAGAAGCAGACAAACGTGTATTCACTTTTATTATTATACATCTCCCTACTACCTGTGATCAGATCTGAACACTACTCGGTCCTTGACTTCCCTTACATTAGAATTGTTAATTTTTTTTCAGTATTTTCTATCATTTTCCTTTCTCAGAGGCAGCCTGAATATTGCTCCAAGATTATCTTAAAATAACATCTACATCATGCCCCTATCCAGCATTACAAAGTAAGATCAGACATATTGACTCTCTTATTTTCTTCTACGTTAAGCCTAAATGACTTTACTTCTCTGTTAAAAACTGACAGAATCTGTTTACCTTTTGCCACTAAGCTTTTCTATAGAAGTCCTTGTATCGCCTTGCCTAATTCCTCATTCCTACATAGGTCACGCTAATTTCTGTCTCTATGCATATCCAGCTTCTCCTTTTGAAGACAAAGGGCTCAATTCTGATAAATTCCCTCCTTTAAGTGAGCTCAATCCTTTTCTCCACTAAATTTTCTCTGACAACACTGATCCATAATTATCTATCTTTACCCTGAACCCCTGTAATCAACTTATGCTTTATTTCTATTCTAAATTGTATATGTTGGAAAAAGTATGCATATCATCAGCAGAGAAGAAGGCATGGGTTTTTACAAAAATAATTTTTAGAATTTAATCACTTCTAAGTAGAGTTTAAAGGTATAAAGGACTCATACATCAGATAGAGTTGTGTCTGGAAATACAAGATTCCGTGCACATCAAGAAAATGGCATTTATAGATTCTTATATCAGTTTTGAAGCACCATTTGAATTAACAACTGTGATATGTGATACAACTTTTGAGAAATTCATCACAGCATTTTAATAAAGTAAAACAAAAGTATCTAGTATAAATATTTACATGTAGATGTAGTTCTTGTTCTCAAAGATATCAGTGATAATTTACTATGACTTCAAATTTTATAAGGGTACTTTTCTATTAAGTGAATATATTCCTAACATTATGTGATTAGTAGTTAAGTTTTAAAATCATTCTATCTCAGGTAGATTTTCTAAGTAGATTATAGTTTCATAGGTTTTAAAATGTGTTAGAGATGAAACAGATATTTTTTTTCATTAAAAATGATTTCTTTTTCTCATCAGGGGATAATATTACAAGTTCTATTTTATGGCATCCCTTTGCATCTGTATAAAATTTATTGATGAATTCTCTGTGGCTTTCAAAGTCATTATTTACAGGCCTTTAGGGTGGCAGCAATGTAGCTTTAACTTTTTGCTAAATTTCTGTTGGTTAGATGGCTCTTTTCCGTGGTAATTTCATTATATCTTCAATGTGTGCTCCAACTCTCATGGCTGCAATTTCTTGTGAAATTTAGTGTTACCAGGTTGTAAAGTTATGCTATCCACTACTAGCTACCCAAGGGTAATTTCCCCATTAATTTCTGGATCTACACTAAGCTTTCCTTTTTATGCAAATTTTAAAAAACAGGAAAAAAAGGAATTCCTTAAGGGAAAGGAGTCCTTATAGCTAGATTCTTATAGCTAGTATTTCTGCTGAAATGAGCTGTGTTGTTGATTGGCAAAATCATCCTTCCAAGCATGAAGCTCTTTTTAAATTTTAACTAAAAGTATATCTATTCTTTTCAGTTAAAATCAGTTTTGAAATTCTGTTATGCTCTTTCAAGGAAGTAAAATTTACCAACCAAAGATACTGATCACAGGCAGCCTTGGCCAGCAGCAGTTTGAAGCAGGGTTTCAGCTCCCTGTCAGTGATTGAGGTCAAGTGTCGACGGTGAGAACACTAGTCACTAGACCAGTGGTCAGTGACAAGGCCTTGGCCCTACGGCTTTGCAGAAAAGAATTCCCACAAAGACGGAAAGTAGTGAAACAAGTAAGGTATTTATTAGAGAAAAAAGGGAGCAGTATACGTGCGGATAGACACACAGGTGGGCTCAGAGAGAGAGTTGTGCCCTCGTGGCAATTTGAATCACTTTTATGGGGCATTTCTTCCATGTTTCCTTTGACCAATCATTTTGATTTGCCTGGTTCAAAGTCCATATTTGGTGTATCTCAGGATTTTCCCACGTGTGCATGCACATCTCTTAGCCAATATGGATTCCACCAAAGAGGCCGATGGGTAGGTTTGGCCACTTGGCATCACTCCTCTTTTGACCTCCAAGGAGGCTTTCTGCACATGTGTGTGGTCAGGGGAGGTCTGCTGATTTTGAGAATGAGGGATATGTGGTCTCTTATCTTCTACCTGGGCAGGGCCCAGCCTCCACTCCCAATTGTCCTGTTATTCCTGTCTCAGAGCACCAGTCCACAGGGAATGAACTCAGACCTTTTGCCCTGGGGGCCCATCTGTCTCCTGTCTCAATACCAGTTAGTGTGGAGCATTTTCTAATAAACTTCATTGTTCCACAGATGGTTCGAAACCAGGAAGCCAGAGAGAGCTTTAAGCCACCATAAAGAATGCCATAAACTCATACATGCAGCTTAAAACATTTGCACTCAACTAATTTCACCTAAATGGATCAAGCCAGTTCTCAACAGTGCCAGCTAAATGGGGGGTTGCTCTACTTGATAGTCCCCTAGCATACTATGATGGTACCCAAAAGCTTTGAAAGAGCTACTGTATTTCCAAAATTCTCAAGATATTACCTGGAATTTCACAGACTCAGGATAAAAAGCAAAAGGATGACTGATAAAGAATGACTAACTAGAGGCCATGCCAAACATTTACTTCATAAGGTTAGCTATTAATCCATTCATTCTTCTTTCTGCTCAGAAGTCAGTGAAGCTATGGAGAAGTACATGCTGCTGATTAGAGCAAGGACTTTTTCATTTTCCTATTCGTATGAAGATATTAAAGGAATAACTGGTGTTCCTTAAAAAAAGAAAAAGAAAAAAAAGAAACTCGTAAACTGGCCCAGATGGAAAAGTCCATCCTTATCATTTAGTTTAACTTTCTTATTCTTTTTCTGAGGAAACGAAGCATCATAAGGTTAATTGATTTGCTCAGGCTAGAATTTTTCTTTCCTGAATCCCAGTTCAGGGTTATTTTGATAATTCTTAGCTCTCTGATAGCTGAGGATCAATTAAAGATCACCTGTTGATGAAATTAAGGATGTTTTCACATGCCCAATATTCTCTACAACTTCAGAATCTTAATTCCCTTTCTCTACAATGCTACAATTAGAAATGATTTGTTCTCATAATTTCAAGACATTTATTTTTAAATTATGCATTGAAGCATCAAACCAGGTCAGTGTGTTTTCTTCTCCTATAAGCTATTCTTGTGGAGACAGAAGGGTTTTTGGTTGGTTTGCTATCACTCACATAATTAGCTTGTGTAAGATTATTTGAGGTTTATGTGGAAACAATAGCAATATACATTGCTTGCCTTGGTTTTACTATTTATTTACTTCTGAAGAGGTCTGACATTTCTAAGTTTACATGATTGTAATGTAGACACAACATCGTGTGTCAAGATTTTGTTCAGGACTGAAATCATATCAATTTTTAATAATAATCTGACATGGATGTATTTTAGCCTTAGTGTTTGTATAGAACACATAAACATACAGCACACAAAGTAGACTCTTAAGAAATTCCTCTATGATCACTGAGAATCTTTTCTAAGCAATAATGTACATACATGTGTTTAGAGATGTGTCAGCATGGGTTCTCTGCCATACTTCTTCATCACTACTCTGGATTGAAGATGCTTAAGAAAATTTCACCTCTGCCATGCAGAAGGTGACCATTTTTAGAAGTCCAACATTCATGCCAAGGGCACTTCGTTCTTGAGGTCCCAGAAGGTTGTCAGCTTGTATACAGATTTGTAAGCATGATTTTCCTCTAATCTGATTACAACCACATGAACTCTTTCTCAGCACATCTCTAGATGCACTAAGCATCTCATAGAATTATCTAGTCAATATCTAGGTCAGGTGCTAGCCTTCTTCCTTCACCCAGAATCTCAAAGTTACTCTCAGGGAAACAGATCCTTCAGTTTATAATCCTTATCTCCCCTGTAGAACTTCAAAGGTAGCTTACACTGGCTCAACTCTGTGCAGTTTCTCTGAAATTTTGCTTAAGTCTCAGCTGCTTTGGAAGCTCTTTAACATCCTGTGTCTTTATCCTAGTATCATTCCTTTTTCAATCTCAGTATTCTATTCCCCACTTCTCTGAGAATTAGCACATGTGCCCAGGGAAAAACAAAATAGAGTGAATATGTAGCTCTATTCTGAGTTCATCTCACTTCTCTGCCTTTAAATAGAAGTTTTATATATTTAGCCCAGTTTTGACAGTTCATTTCAGTGAGCAGTTGACTCTGTTACAGGTTATTCTGTCATGGTGAAAAACTGTAGTCTCTACTTGCTAATATTTTTTTTTTCCCCAATAAACTTTCTGATTTCTTAAAAACGAGTCATTTTGCCACACTGGTGAAAGCTTTACAGATAAGAAACTCCTTGGATAAAAATACTATCTACCTTGGTTCTTTATTGCCATTTTCCTCTTACCTAATTATATCCAACAAATGACAGAATATAGGTATCAGTTAGTGCCTAACTTCTTATTAAGCCTTTCTTCTTAAGTGACATACCAAACTAAGTATACTATAATTCCACACCAGAGACAAAGTGATTTTCCACTACAACGTTTAAGACAGACTAGTCAGACCTGTCAAATTTCAGGAAGGCTAACACTCAACTTCTATAGAGTAATAAATAACCAAGCCCCAAAACAAAAGGGTACTTTTCTGGCAATACGGGTATTTCCAAATACCGTTAAAAATATATGAGATTTCTTCTTTTAATATGGCAGCTTGAGTAAAAGAATAAAATCATATTGACCATTTGACTTTTCTCAGTGTCTAACTTCTTTTTTGAATATCTAATTTGCTATTTTAAGATGAATCCTTAAAACTTTGTTTAAAGTTTTATGCCATTCTTTATTCTGATTTCAACTAAAGTAAATTTGTTAAAGCAAGTTATAACATTTCTTATACTTTTTTTTTGGGTCACATTCTTACCTACCTAAAATCATTTCTGTGCCACAATTTTAGGATGATCTTGGTATGCCTTGGATCATCATTAGATCTTAGATATCGTTCTTACTGACATATGTAACAATCCCTGAGACATGTCCAGAGGCATAATGGATATCTCCTAAGCATTGATCATCTGAATTTTAAATTTGGGGAGACCTGAATACGAACAATTGCATTGATTTGTCAAAATATTATTCATAGGGAATATGGACTACTCCATATATGTTTATTTCAGTATAAGAAGAATATAGTTGCTGAAGCTAATTTATCATCTCAGAAAATTCCACTCACTGGGAAAATATGTGACAATCTTTCAGTTATTAATTTTATGTTTATAATTAAGAACTTAGTATTTCTGTTTCCTCTTTGCTTACCTTTACTTCAGTGATACATATTTTAGAACAAGTTGAGAATGAAAACCTTTTTTTCTCCTTTTAATATCACTCCTCTGCTATGAACCATACACAGTAAAACATGGAACCTGGAAAAATAGGAAGAGAAAGAATAAATTTTTGCACTTAGTAATGACTCTCTGTGGTCTAAGACATTGCAATATTGTATCCATAATTTCTTAAAAGATAACTCATGTCTCCCAAGTGATGGGACATCAATAGGCTTACATAAATTATATTTATTTGTAGGTTTGTGTACCATTTCACACTTGTAGAATCAAAGAAGACACATCCCATCCTGGGTCATATGCCTAGGACAATAAAATAGCATAAAAATCAACAGTGCCCTCTTGTGTGTTGCGGGAGGGGGAAGGACAGGAGCCGATAGAGATGTAGAGACGTGACTATGCAACACTTCTCAGGCCATGGAAAGCAGTTTGGTTTTTATTTTAACTTTTAAGGGGAACCATGACAGGGCTCTAAGCAAGTGGAGAACATGATCTGATTTAATGTTTTTTAAGTATTATTATGGGAGCTGTTTGGAGGTTAGATGGCAATAGGGAAAGTGCAAATGAAGATGCCAGGTAGAAAGGATTGCAGTCAGGCAGGTGGACGTGAAGCTGGCACAGAATATAACAGCAGCTGTGGAAATGGAGGAGTGTGTAGAATCAATGGGATAGAAGTTTTGCATTTACAGCCAATGAGAATGTCTGATACATCAGGTGTCACGGTGTGTGAGGAAAAATGATAGATCAAAGCTGATATCTAGATTTTTGGCCTGAGCAACTGATGGTGGGAGCCGCTTGCATCCTGGATCTTTGAGCTCCTCATTTTTTGTCTCAACTGGAAGATCTCTTGGCACTTCCCTGGCACTCTCTCTAGACCCAAATCCTTCCATGTAGAACCACTCTTACACATTTTCCATCTTGTCGGAATAGTTACAGGCTTTGACATTATTGAAAAGTCTTGTTTTTAGAGGGGTAACAGTAGCCTCTCTCAGAGATGGCCTCGTGCAACCCCACCATATTTCATTCACTGAACTCTCCTCTGAATCACAGCTGCTCTTGTTCCCAATTTCTGAGATATTTTTACCTTCCCTGTCCCTCCAGGATTCTTTTGGGAACAATCACTCAGAAGACTTATCTTTTGCTTTAGTGGAGTTGCAAACTTTTTCTTTCAAGACACATAGAATTATTTATATTTCATATTTTTCTGTTACTTCTAATAGATTTGGGCATAAAGGAAACATAAATGTGCATGTATGCACAGATCTGGACTTCCAAGTCTGCAAATATGCTTTTAAATGAATTTTATTTATTTATTTATTTATTTATTTATTTATTGCTGTATTGGGTCTTCATTGCCGCACATGGGCTTTGTCTAGTTGCGCCGAGTGGGGGCTACTCTTCGTTGAGGTGCACAGGCTCCTCATTGCCGTGGCTTCTCTTGTTGGGGAGCAGAGGCTCTAGGCACATGGGCTTCGGTAGTTGCGGCACATGGGCTCAATAGTTGTGACTCATGGGCTCTAAAGCACAGGCTCAATAGTTGTGGTGCAATGGCTTAGTTGCTCCGACACATGTGGGACCTTCCTGGAGTAGGGATGGAGCCCGTGTCCCCTGTGTTGGCAAGCAGATCCTTAACCACTGCGTCACCTAACAAGTCCCAATCAGTCCCATTGAGATCTAAGTCCAAGTAGCATATCAGAATTATCTCTGGAGTTTTGCTGTCATGGTTATTTACTTGTTTGTTGAATTAAATAGCTTACTCTATTTGATATGAAAAAGATTCTATATTATCCTTAAATAATTGTTTTTAAAAACCATTTATGCTTCCAAATCAAGCAGAGTTCTATAAACATATTATATGCCCAGGCTTTCTCAGCTATGCTGAATCAGAATTGTAAAGATGTACATCTGATAATTGTACTTTTATGGATTCCACGAGTGACTAAGATGAACAGCCTGATTTGAGAAACATTACCTTAGGGTAATATGCCCTTCTACTTCTCCAATATTTTAGAATTATTCTGTGTAATGAGTGATGTCACCCACGAGATGTTGTAAATATGATCTGTGTGAAGCAGAAAATAAGTTAGATAATGTATCTACTGATTTAGATAATTTGGATGCAGCCCTTTTTAACACCATAAATTAGGAGGCAATCATCACTCTCTGTGCAGATGACATTGTTTCATTATGAAGAAGCCTTAAGCGATTAAACCTTTGGCTAATTAACTGAGAATAATATCTGAGCAGCAGCACAGCCAGAGCAAAACCCTAGTGCTTGACAAATATTTTCTAAGGCTTCACTGACTAATATACAATCTCACCCAGAGGTCACATTATTGTGATTTAATCATTGGTCATTCTAAAGGGACCAAAATAAGTTTCTACTGAGGTCAAATTGTTCAGTTAGTAACTTTTCACCTTATATAGTTTATTACCTGAAAAGAATCCCGGTATTACTCTCATGTTTTCACAACTGCCATGTGGATTTATCTGCTGAGCATTTAATATGGAAATATACTTTCTATATAAAAAATCATTATTCATTGTATATTTTGTGATATCATTGGCAGTGATTTTTTTAAAATTCTCTGAGTAAAAAATGACAACTTTGCTGCCTAAATAAATTAGATGAGCAGAAGAATGACAGTACAAGAGAACAACTAAATATATTACTATTGAAAATACTGTGTGTTAACTGGACTCATCCTCCAGGTCCTTGGTCACTATGTGACATTGGTCAATTGATATATGTTTTTTGATCCAGTCTTCTCCTCTCTAAAAGGGAATAGTAACACATTTTTAAAAAATTATTGTGAGGATAACATGAAATAATCTTATAAGTGGCAAGCAGAGTTGTTGTCATATAACCAGGCTCAATATATGGTAGCTCTTATTCACAGTTGCTCATTTTAAGGCAAAATTCCAACATCTACAGATCAATGCTTCTTTTCCCATTCTATGCACCCACTTATTTTCCTAATATTGTCTTTCTTCTTTCCCACTCTTACCTTCTAGAACCCACAGAAACATATTGCTGCAAAGCCTAGCAACCAGAATCGTTCCACATCTTTTCCTTTCTCATTCCTACTCTAATGTTCTATTTGACTCTGTTTATTAATGTTGACATTCTAGCCTATTGAGGTGTCCCTTTTTCATGAATTTGATTTATAGAGTTCCAATAGGTTTCCACAGCAGTCTTTATTTCTAGGAAAATGTTCCGCTTTATTTTGTAGGCATTCTAGTCCTGACATTTGGTGACATTTTCCCTTACTGTTGACAGTCTTTTTTCTTTAGATAGTGAACCAGACTTGTGAGCTGTTTCATTTGTTTGATCCAGCCTGTTTTATATCTCGTAAAGTCCTACAGAGTTCCCATCTCACAATACATTCTTGTTCAGTTTTTATTGGCACTACTTTCTGCTTTACCTTGAATTATTTTGTTGTTTACTAGGATATGGGAAGTTGACTTTTTCCCCTAGGCAATAGGCAAATGCATTTTTGTTTATTTTTATAAGAAATTGTCCTCCTTCCATAATCATATTGTCTGAATTTACTTACTTTTGAAGCGCTGTAAAATGAAATATTTTAATTCAACTAAAACCTAATTTGAACATTGTTTTGCAACCTGTTGTGTGTTTATTTATATGGGTCAATGTTACCCAGTCAAAAAATATTTGTAGAATCTTCCTGTCTCAGCAGATTTTCTATCCTTATGATTTGCAATAAACACTACTATTCAAACTACTGATAGAAAAAAGTGACTACATTTTGATAGCATAAGAAATGTATTTGTATCATTGTTAAAATAAACACAATTAAGGTAATACTTAATGACGAGCGGTGGAAATTACTGACAGTAATTGGATAGCACTGAATCAGGTCAGGTTCTCTGCCTCCGGACTATTTCCATTACCCCTGACAAGGCAAGAGTAACTATTTCTTTCTACAGAGCCCCCTTAATAAAAAATCATAGTGTGTAACATTCTTGCAAAGCTGGAATTTTAAAGTACTTAGTTATTTCTTTATTCACATTCCATCGTGCCCTCTTGCTGCCTCAAACTTTAAATTTCGGGTGTCTCCAGCTATCTAACCCACAAGCAAGATATGGACTCTACTACTGGACTTGTACACTGCTAGTCCAGAATCTGTGTGAATTCACATAAGTAATCACATCCCTATACACACACACAAACACAGACTTCACCTTATTGAATCATTTTACTGGTACTTTTTATACACCAACTTGTTTTCAAGATGTTTGATACAAATTCGGTAAATATTAGAGACAGAATTTTCTGCTGTGGTATAGAGATTAATTATTCCTCCATATAACAAATATATTTAAAAGATGTAGAATAAAAGAAGATTCTAAACATTTTTTACAGTACAGCTCCTTCCCCACAGAATATATTCGAACATAAGATCAGAGCTATAAAGAAGAGATGGCTTAATTAAAGTACTATATTCACAGCCCACTATTTAAAACGTCTCTCAAAGAAAAGGTTAGAACATATTATAAAAGATGAACGGTCATCACACCAGTATTAACTAGCTTTAGGCCTCTTAAAGAGCAGGGAAACACTCTCCCAATTTCTCTGGAAGAGGTTTTTGAACATTTTGGTTGAATTTATTCATACGTAGGTAACCTTAACAAGACTATCTTTGTCCTTCTCCTGTGGTTTTTAATTACTTCAATTTGCTAAGTCATTTTAAAAAAATCACCTCTACCATAAATTATAATTTGTATATTTAAGGAAATGAATGTTAAAAGCCATTTTGGGGGCCAGGCTAAACTCTCCTATCCATCACACACAACCCTTAACACCATTACTGAGATTCTCCTGACAAAGGGCTTAAGCTCCCAACCATTGCATCCCATCCATCCTGTAGAATTCCATGTCTTTTTTGTGCTTATCCAAGGCAACTGAGTCCCACTAGAAGCAAGCATGTTGCCCAGAGGAACTGCACTGTCATGAACTCCTGGTCATGTCAATATGTCACCACCCACAATTAGCTCTTCTGTTTTGATTGGCACATTCTATTTCCTTGGTCAAGCTACTCTCTCATTCTCCTCAATCACTACTTTTTACCTTGGCTTTCTTTCAAGCCCCTTAGCAAATGACCTTGGATCCACGTTAAAGGGGTCTGGTCAAAAGGCTCTCAGGTCGACACCAACAAAATAATCAGCGTGTACTAACCTGGACCTCCCTCCCTATGGTTCTATGTGTGAGTGACTCTGGTTTTCTCTTCAGTCAGTTCCTTTGACTCTGCCTTTATCACATCCCCTTCTTCCTCTCAGTTCTCTGGTTATAGATTTTCTCTCACAGCCTCTGGATACACATTTGTCTTTTTATACTGGACTCTACCTTTCAATGTTTGCTACATATTAAAATTCTTTCTCAGAAACACAGACACTCCCTTGACTCTGTTCTTCTCCAATTCACACTCTCATTTATTTCACAGCTTACTTTTTATAAACTTTTGTGAGCACTTCCTGTTTCTATTGCTTATTTCCTCCTCACTCTTCCACTCCATTTAATTTAGCTTCTGATTCCATCATTCCGGTGAGACTGTTCTCGCTAAGGTCACTCAGACATTTCTCTGGGACATCTCTTCCTAGAATCCTCATAAGCGTGTACAAAACCAAATTTACAATTTTTCTCCCTAAATCAGTTCATCTAGGGCATTGCCTAATGGTGTCATCACTTTCCCTGTTTTCCAAGCCAGAGAAAACTGGATGGCATATTTGCCTCTCATTTCTAGACCTTGTATTAATTAGCAAAATTTATAATGGGTTGTCCTAATGTGAGGCTCACAAAAAACACTTGGTAAATGTTAAGTATTAAAAATGGTAACAGCAAAAACTATCACATTTGGCATCCATTATTAATATTTGTGTAAATTTGTGTTTTACATGTGTTTTCCCCTAAAGGTTTCAAATTCATTAGGGAACACATGAGTTCTCAATTTTTATACCCACTTCTGACTCCCCTGTTGCTATCACAGTACATTTAGAAGGCTTCTCCATGCCAATTTTAATGTGCAGAAAGAAGAGTAAGCTGTACTTCCACTTCAGCAGACATCAAACTAATGGAAGATGAATAAAAGAGATAAATATAAAATCATAAAAGATGAAAGAAAAGGTGAAGATTTAATAAACTTCAAATTAGGAGTGCACTGTTTTAATATAAAATAAAATAGTTACAAACACATATTAATTGATTTTACTACTTACAAAATTAAAATAATGCTAAAACGAGGCAAAAGTAATGCTAAAACAAAGACCAAATTGCAAGTTGTTAAAATATTACAAAAAAGTAAGTTTTTCCAAAAGATCCTTGAGAAAAGAGTTTGGCTTATATGTTACAATCTGGCATGTATTCCTACCCCTGAACCCCCCAATGGGGTTTGGGCATATCCTCACAGATTGGCAGATATTTGGACTCTCCAAACCCATTTCAATGGTGGACATACATTGGGGGTTTTGATGGAAGCAGAGAAGAATGCGTCAATGACACCGGGCCAAAGTTAATGTGGAAGACGGCAAGTCACAGATCTCCAAAACCAGCTCTTGGTGGCAATGGGGGGAACCAGAAGGAGCTGCTTTAGGGAGGGACTCTGAAACTGGAGAAGAGATACCACTGCTCTGGTTCCATCATAATGTGTGATGTGAGAAGGCCATTCATCTTACTTCTGTGTCAAAGAGAATAGCTTCTGAGAAATTCAGTATCCACTCGAATGAGAAGTCATGCCAATGAAAAGTTGAATGGAAAATGGAATAACATTGCCAAGAGGATGTAACCAGTGCCTGCAGAGACTTTCGGTACTGGGAGAAGCTCTAGCAGTGGATGACAGCAAGATGATCAGGAGAAGAAAATAGTACATCGGTATACCTACGCTGCATGAAAAGAGAATTCTTCCACATATATCACTGAGCATGTGGGAGGCACTCCTGAAGATGTCTTAAGATAAATGGAAGAAGAAATAGCTGAGGAGACTTGGAGATACAGGGGTAGCAGGTGAGAATAGTTAATAAAACTGTGGTTATTGGCACTTACATGTTGCATTTGTACCCATAGCTTGGTGAGGTAGAGAGAACTATCCCTTGCACGCAAACACACACACATACACAAACACACACACGTGTACAAATTTGGCCTAAGAATTCTACATAGAAACATAGAAAAATGGTTTATAATTAATATAATAAATAGAAAACAGTGGTTAATTCCATCTCCTGGAATGTTAGGTCAGTTTAATTTTCATTTATGTGTACTTGGCATTTTTCAGTTTTCCATGGTGATGAATACATACACGTATATAATAACTATATAATATATACTATATATAATTATATAATACATAAAAGAATGTTATTGAAAATAATTATAATCATATATTTATTCAATTTTCTGAGTTTTAATTATCTTATTATTACTAAATTCCATAATAAAATTTTATTGGAATTTATCTTCAGGTCTGAATCATTGTTTTTTACATTGAGAAATGTCATGCTCTTGTTCTCTATATTAGTGGATATGTGAAAAGTAGGACATTCTGAATAGTGAATAATAAGGAAAGTTTTTGTTACTTATTAAAAGAAGAGTCTTCTGGTCAGGTGCCATATTTAAAGAGAAAAAGTGTGAATAAGTAAACATGTGAAGCTGAAGAGAGAAGAGTGAGACCTAAATGTTTGGATGACATGATCTTTTCTCTGTTTGTAAGCCCACATTTTTTCCTCACAACGTTAGGCTTTGGGTGTATGTATTGGAAAAGGAAACCTTAACTTAGGTACTGAACTCCCTTTTCTGTGAACCAATAGCATAGAGTCTTGTCAGGTTGAAGACACTGCTCAGTCGTGCCGAAGCCTATGAAATATGTTCTATAGGCTGACTTTGAGCTTACCCAGAACCAAGTAAGAGCTAGTATTCATTTGCTTTAGCAAACAAATGAAATGATTTAATAGGAGGATGGGCACTGAGTTCAGAATAGCCATGTGGCAAGAAAATATAATTCTTCAGATATTTCCCCAAGATCACAGACACACATACACACACACATGTATTACCCAGATTCTCTCTCTCTCCATATACATGTATACTTATTTGCTATAAATATATTCAATATTTATAATATAAATATATTTTATAGATTATATATAGATTCTTTACATATATTTATATATACTCTTACTTGAAAACTGTAACATACATATTTAAAGATTGAGAGAAGAATTTTAGTTATTCAAAGTGCAAAGGTAAGAGAGCAAGTTAATAGAGAGAAATGGGAAGGGGACTGGCATGATAAAATATTTTGGTTAAAGTAAGTGACCAACTTTTTCACGATTATTCTGACAATGTATTTTATTTTTTCTATTTGTTAGGAAGACATAGGATAATGTTCACTGGCCTGTTATATAGATACATACACGTGTATAAAGTTATATATATTTTACCTATAAATATACACATATATTTATATACACACACACATATATATGTGTGTGTATGTGTTTAACTTCTAAAGGATTATACTTTGACATTTTGCTACTTGAAGTGAATCCTACCAAAATCTTGCTTTTGGTAAAAGACATTACAAAAGTACAAAACTCTGTATTAAAATTGGAATCTCATTTAGATGTTCTAAGAGATTCTATAAACCATAGAACAAGTCAGGTGTCCAAATTTAATGTTTAAGCATTTACTCCATTTTCAGATTGCTTTTTAAAATCATTAGGTTCATGTAATTTTGCGATATTTTTTATATTCCAAATTTTGGGTATATTTTTTTAAATGATGAAAGTTTATCCACATTGCCAGTGTCACCTTTGTATCAGGTTCTTATTTTTTATAGAGACTGTGTTACCCAGTTGAATTGCCTAAATTTTAATATTCAGGAGTAAGTTGTTGAAAAGCAATGTGGTATTGAATTGCAATCAGATATTTAACAGAGAACTCATAGGTTCCCCAAAGTAATGATGACACCAATCATAGTGGACACTATTTTCTTAAGGAAGTTGTGTAGTTGTTGTCTAAGCACTTCCAGAAATATACACTAGGCAACTGATGACTTCATAATTTTTTTAAAATCAATGCCTATGAAAAGGTAATATGTGAGAACGTCCCTAGTGGTCCAGTGGTAAAGAATCCGCCTTCCAATGCAGGGGATGCAGGTTCGATCCCTGGTTGGGGAACTAAGATCCCACATGCCACACGTCTCAACTAGGGAGCCCATGTGCCACAAACTACACTCTAGTTTGCAGGCCACAAACTCTGGAGCCCCATGCCACAACTATAGAGCCAATGGGCCCTGGAGCCCCTGCACCGCAACAACAGAGCCCACACGCCCTGGAGGCAGCCTGCCACAACCAGAGAAGAGAAAAAAAAAGCCAGCAGTCTGCAACTAGAGAGAAGCCCTGTGCCACAGTGAAAGATCGTGCGGCAAAGAAGACCCAAAGCAGCCAAATACATAAATATTAACAAAGAAAAGGTAATATGTATTCTAGCATGAAAAGAGACTCTAAAAATTAAATCTTGACATAGTTACTGCATTAATAAGGCAGTTCTAAAGCAGTGTGGTATGAAAGGTATGTTCCTCAAGTAATTATAAGAATATAAACTTTGTATCACCTGAATGACCCACTAAATTAAATAAATATATCTTAAAGGTAAATCTGTATTTTCTAACAATTTACAGAAAAAAATTTCAGAGCCTTCAGTTTGTCTGTAAATGTAGCATGTTCTCTGATTCACTCTGCATAGAGGATCAGAAATTAAGCTTCCATTGTCTGTAACAAGATTCGTACACTTTATCCCCTAAAAACTAGAGATGTTTTCCCAAAGTGACTTCTTAAAAGATGTTATTTAATAGTATGAATCATGTAAAACTAGAAATTCAAAAAAAGTACTGGCATTTGCAAATGCTCGTGTATTAAACAAAGATGCTGAATGCTATTGGTATTTTCAATGACTTCCTTATTCTCTTTTCTTTACTAATTTGTTATACATAGGAAAAGAATATGAAAAGACAGCTGCATAAAAATTAGCTGCAATTTGTTAAAGCAACTGTCAAGCTGAAAATCGGATTTCATTTTCAAGATCATCTTCCCTGATTTCATTTTTTGAAAATGCTCCTAAATGAAGCTTTATGGTGACCATTTTATACTGATTAACTACTGTAATCCTCTTATTTGTGCAGATTTGGGCAGGTCCCTTGTGCTCCTCACTTTTATTAAACACAAGATCTAATGAAGCTCATGCAGTGTTTCTGGGTAATTATTACTTACAGTCTGAAGTGAATTTTAGTTCCAATCCATTTACATTTATGTGCTGAAACTAAATGATTAATGTGAATTTTTACACATTTTTAAATTTAATTTTTCAGAGTAATGAAACTATAAATTTTAAGCTCTTGGATCTTCTTATCTCTTATTTAATTCAGTATGTAATTGAGAACAAGCTTGTAATGTAGACAGAAGGACTTTCCAAATTTAAACTGATTAGCTGTTAAGCCACACTAACATATTTAAAGCAAAAGATTTGACTGGCGTTCAAAACATAAAAACAAATTTGATAATTAATTAATTTCCCCCAAATAGTATTACAATATGTTGACCCCTTCCAGTGTTCTTATATAGCTATTTCAATCTATGCAATACTTCCTAGAAAAAAAAAAAAAAAAACAGATTTATTCAATACCTATCAGTTATCTTACAAATGTGGTTAATTATTCTACACTCTTCACTCAATCAGCTATAGTGAAATGTAGGATTCCTGATCAGAACCACACTGAAATAATTATTTTCCATAAATTGTGAAATAACCATAGAGTTATCCAAATTCTTATTAAAGCTTCTAATTCTTATCCAACTGAGAAAGCATCTATAATTAATTTACCAAATAACTATTTTTATTATTTTTAATATATGAGTTATTAAACAAGTGTAGGTTTATAAGCATTATAGCAACAATAATAGAAGCAATTAAGCATAAGAAATAGCTTCCATTTTTTTAATAGACTTTGTTTCTTTTAGAACAGTTTTAGATTCACAGCAAAAGTGAGAGTCAAGTACATAAAGACCCCATACCCTCCCTACTCCATATGTGCATTGTGACCTTCACCAGAGAGGTACATTTACAACAACCGTTGAGTGTACAGTGACTCATTATCACCCAAAGTCCATAGTTTACATGAGTGTTCACTCTTGCTGCTGTACATCCCACGGGTTTGAACAAATGTGTAGTGTTATGTGTCCACCACCATGATATTATGCATGTATATACACATACCAGTTTCACTACCCTAAAAATCCTTTATGCTCTGTTTAGCCCTCCTGACCCCAATCTGGCAACCATTGATCCTTTCACTATTTCCATAGATATGCTTTTTCTAGAATATCATACAGCTGGAATCATACAGTGTGTAGCCTGTCAGGATTGGCTTCTTTCACTTAATAGGCATTTAAGTTTCCTCCATATCTTTCCATGGCTCATTTCTTTTTCTCATTGAATAATATTCCACTGTCTGGATGTACCACAGTTTATCCGTTCACCTACTGAATGACGTCTTGGTTGCTTCCAAGTTTTGGCGATTATACATAAAGCTACTCTAAATCTCTGCGTGTAGGTTTTCGTATGGACATAAGTTTTAAACTGCATTGGGTAATAACTGAAGGGTTTGATGGTTGGATTTTATGGCAAACTCTCAAAAGTTTGAAACTTTTGAAACTTTTCAAACGTTTACTTTTGAAAAAAACTGCCAAAGCAGCTTCCATAGTGGCTGTTCCATTTTGCATTTCCACCATCAAAAAATAATTCATTTTGCTACTTTTTGTTGCCAGTATTTAGTGCTGTCAGTATTTTGGATTTTGGCCATTTTAATAAGTATGTAATGATATCTCAATGCTGTTTTAATTTGCAATTCTTTAATGACATATAATATTAAGGATTTTTTTATAAGCTTATTTGTCATATCTATATTTTCTTAGAGAGGTGTCTGTTCAGATATTTGACCATTTTTAAATTGGGTTCTTACTGCTGAGTTTTAAGAATTCTTTTTATATTTTGCATAACAGCCCTTTAACAAATGTGTCATTCACAAGTATTTTCACCCAATCTCTGGCTTGTCTCCTCATTCTCTTGAGCTTTCATTTGTTAAAATTATAAATTATTTATGTTATCTGAAACACAGAATGTATTCTTTCTAAAATATTAAACATAAATTTTCTTGATGTTAATATACCTCCCATTTCTAAAAACGTGTATAGAAAGAAATGCATATGTCAGAATTGGTTATAATTTTTAATATGATTTATAAATAATTTCAAACATGAAAAATTATAAGAATGAGATTAACACAAAGAAAACATATTTTGCATGGATCAAACTAATATTTCATTTTCTTTATCATTTGTGCACATGCACTCTTTACACACACACAAATTTTTTTTTCTGAAACATTTGAGGGTAAGTTACAGCATGACTCTTTAGCTCTAAATAATTCAGTGAGTATTTCCAAAGAATAAGGATATTATTTTACATAACCACAGTATAATTAACAACCTCAGTACACTTAACATTGATGTGTCATTTTTGTCTAATTACTCTCTGTATTCTAATTTGGTCAATTTACACAATAATGTCCTTCATAGTATTCTTTTTTCTTCAGTATAGGATACAGTCTAGGACAAGGTACTAGATCTGAGAAAAATAGCATCTATTAAGTGTATTTCCTAAAACATACCTATATTAGTACTTTAGGGTCCTTTCATTTTGTTTTTATTTTAATTATAGTTTTTAAATTGAATAATTTTATTTTAAAGTCTATTTTATCTGATATGAGTATCGCTACTCCAGCTTTCTTTTGATTTCCATTTGCATGGAATGTCTTTTTCCATCCCCTCACTTTCAGTCTGTATGTGTCCCTAGGTCTGAAGTGGATCTCTTGTAGACAGCATATATGTGGGTCTTGTTTTTGTATCCATTCAGCCAGTCTGTGTCTTTTGGTTGGTGCATTTAGTCCATTTACATTCAAGGTCATTATCAATATGTATGTTCTTCTTACCATTTTCTTAATTGTTTTGGTTTTGTAGGTCCTTTTCTTCTCTTATGTTTTCTGCTTAGAGAAGTTCCTTTAGCATTTGTTGTAGGGCTGGTTTGGTGGTGCTGAATTCTTTTAGCTGTGGCTTGTCTGTAAAGCTTTTGATTTCTCCATCGAATCTGAATGAGATTCTTGCTGGGTAGAGGATTCTTGGTTGTAGGTTCTTCCCTGTCATCACTTGAAATATATCATGCCACTCCCTTCTGGCTTGCAGAGTTTCTGCTGAGAAATCAGCTGTTAACCTGATGGGGGTTCCCTTGTGTGTTATTTGTTCTTTTTCCCTTGTTGCTTTTAATAACTTTTCTCTGTCTTTATTTTTGTCAGTTTGACTACTATATGTCTTGGCGTGTTTCTCCTTGGGTTTCTCCTGCCTGGGACTCTCTGCACTTCCTGCACTTGGGTAGCTATTTCCTTTCCCATGTTAGGGAAGTTCTAGTTTTCAACTATAATCTTTTCCAGTATTTTCTCAGGTCCTTTCTCTCTCTCTTCTCCTTCTGGGACCCCTATAATGCAAATGTTGGTGTGTTTAATGTTGTCCCAGAGGTCTCTTAGGCTGTCTTCAGTTCTTTTCATTCTTTTTTCTTTATTCTTTTCTGCATCCGTGATTATCACCATTCTGTCTTCCAGGTCACTTATTCGCCCTTCTGCCTCTGTTAATCTGCTATTGGTTCCTTCTAGTGTATTTTTCATTTCAGTTATTGTGTTGCATATCTCTGTTTGTTTGCTCTTGAATTCTTCTAGGTCTTTGGTAAACTTTTTGATCTTTGCATCTAGTCTTTTTTCAAAGTCCTGGATCATCTTCACCATCATTATTTTGAATTCTTTTTCTGTAAGGGTGCCTATCTCCTCTTCATTTAGTTGTTTTTCTGGTGTTTTATCTTGTCCCTTCATCTGGTACAAAGTCTTTTGCCTTTTCATTTTCTCTGTCTTTCTGTGGCTGTGATTTTCAGTTCCACAAGATGAAATACTGCTGATACTGTTTGATTCTGCTGTCTGCCCTCTTGTGGAGGAAGCTGTCTAGGAGGCTGATGGGTGCTTCCTGATGGGAGGGACTGATGGTGGGTTGGGCTGGGTGGGTGGAGCTCAGTAAAACTTTAATTTGATTTGGTGAGTGGAGCTCAGTGACACTTTAATCTGCTTGTCTGCCAATGGGTGGGGCTGTGTTCCCACCCTGTTGGTCATTTGGCCTGAGGCAACCCAGCACTGGAGCTTACAGGCTCTTTGGTGGGGCTAATGATGGACTCTGGGAGGGCTCATGCCAATGAGTGCTTCTTAGAACCCCTGCTGTCAGTGCCCCTGTCTCCTCAGTGAGCCACAGCTGCCCCCTACCTCTGCAGGCAGCCCTCCAACACCAGCAGGTAAGTCTGGTTCAGTCTCCTATGGGGTCATTGCTCCTTCCCCCTGGGTCCTGGTGAGCACACTATTTTGTGTGCCCTCCAAGAGTGGAGTCTCCATTTCCCCCAGTCCTGGGGAGGTCCATCTCACTGCAGCTTCTCCTTTGTCTCTGGATGTGGGGTGTTTTTTTTTTTTTTTGGTGAGTTCCAGTATCTTTCTGTCAATGATTGTTCAGCAGTTAGTTGTAATTCCGGTGCTCTTGCAAGAGGGAGTGAGCACATGTCCTCCTACTCTACCATCTTGATTCTTCTCCTTGAATAATTTCAGATTCACATGCAGTTGCAAGGATAATATGGGACACTTTACCCAGTTCAGTTTCCCAAATGGTAACATCTTGCAAAAATATAGCCCAAGATATTAACAAGTACATTGACATTACATGCAATCAAAAGGTATATATATATAGATTATATTTATAAAACATTCTTGAAATGAAAAATTATAGAGATGGAGAACAGATTGAAGACTTTTAGGAGCTAGGGACAGGAGGATGGTGAGGTGGGATGTGAGTATTGCTATAAAAGGACAAGAGCAGAGATCCTCCTGGTGATGAGACAAAAGAATATTTTTGAAAGGTCAGTTTCCCCAAAGAATATATCAGTAGGTCTCTTATCTTCAAATGTCACAAACCTCAAGGAAGTTCTCTAAGGGTAGAAGAATCTTTGCACAAAAAATTGGGTTAGTCAGATTTATCCATATGTTTCTATGCCTCCTAGTTATTGAAAGCAAAAGAACCACACTGGGTTAAAAGAATTTGACTGTGAATTTGCAGCATTCTGTGGTAGTAATAAAGTGTAGATGAGTGCTAACTTTTTTACACTTAAGAAGGCAAAACAAACTGTCCTTTAAAAGAGGCAGAAAACTCAGAGAGCACTCATATTTGAAGTTCATACTGATTACTTATTTTTCTCCCTGATACACTCAAGCATGGCTTTATTCATGAAAGCTCATATAGTTGCATCTGTAAATCAAGTATGATCTAACTGCCTATGCATGCGTCTTATGAGAACTAAATACTCCTGTTAAATCCTTTAACATCCAGCTAGAAAATATTTGAAAGCAATTATAGTCAGAGAAAGGTTCTCATTGATAAAATGAAAACTTTCCAGATTTCCTTTATGTTACAGTATCTACTCATCTAAATCCTGGTGATAAGAAGCTATAACAACTAGATAATTTGTTTTATCCTTTTCTTTTTAAAAAAACTTTAAATATCCCTGCATTTTTTTATACAAATTTATTTATTTATTTATTTATTTGCTGTGTTGAGTCATTGTTGTTGCACACAGCCTTTTTCTAGTTGCAGAGAGCAGGGTCTACTCTTTGTTGGGGTGCACAGGCTTCTCATTGTGGTGGCTTGTCTTGTTGTGGAGCACAGCCTCTAGGCATATGGGCTTCAGTAGTTGCGGCACACGGGATCAGTAATTGTGGCTTATGGGCTCTAGAGCACAGGTTCCTTAGTTGTGGTGCACAGGCTTGGTTGTTCTGCAGCATGTGGGTCCCGCACCAGGGATGGAACCCATGTCCCTTGCATTGGCAGGCGGATTCTTAAATGTTGAGCCACCAGGAAAGTCCCCTAGATTTCTAAGACAATACCAGTCTTTACTTCTGTCTGAAATTAGGGTGAAGAACTAATTATTCATACTCTTCCTAGAATTGTGTTGAGTTGTGCCAGGCCCATTATTAATTAGATTAATTCCACCTGTAATGGTGGAAATGTCAAGTAAGCAGTTAGATATTTTAATTTTGATTTAAGAAAAGATGTTTGGATTGCAGATATATTTGTTGATGCCACCTAACCATGAAATTTCATTACATCATTAATAGGGTGAGTGTATTTATGGGATACAAGAAGATCAAGAAAGCCCATGACTCCTCCAACATTAAATGATCATAGATACAAGGAAAACCACCAAAGGAAACAAAAGAAGCAGCCATAGAACTAAAAAGAAAACCAATGAAGTTGTCCTGTAAGACAAATGAAGAACTGTTTCAAGGATGAGGCAGTAATCAATTATTTCACATGTGCTGATAGTCCAGTTGGATATGTCCTCTTTAATATGACACATATCAATATAAGAGAAATCAAAGTATTTAATCAGTGCTATAGAAGCATTGATTTTGAATCATTCTAGTATCACAGAGCAGAAAACATATCTTTGGGCTCCATATTCTAAATCAATATTTTTAGGCCACCTCAACAAGAATTACAATTGTCATGCTTTTCCAAAGAACTCTTATTTCCATTTCAGGTGTTGGATAAAAACATTAAAATTTTTCATATAAGAATTAACATTAATTAAAATACCATCTGCTTTGAAAGTTCTATGTAGGTTACAAAACTTAGAATACATATATAATAATATATTATAATGAAATATAAATAACTATTATATATTATGTATAAGCATATGCAGTACATCTTATATATGAATCTATATTACAAAAGTATATATGCATCATTCACATATATGTACAAAGATACATATATTACACAAATACAAAATGTACAGAGAGTACTTAGAAAGAGATAGAGAAAGAAGGGAGTGAGAGAAAAAGGAAGAAACATAAATAGTAGAGAAAATGTGAGAACAAAGATCAGAACAAACAGCATAAGAGAAAATATGTTGTATTAAAAGTTGAGTTGAGAAAATTGCATGGCTAAATTCTCAACTCTGAACAAATGTCATAAAACAATAAGTGACAATTTACGTGGATGCTTTTTAGGCTAATAAGTCTTTAGTGTTTTCTTTTACACCATATTAATTTGACAAATTTATCACCCTAGTTAGAGAATCAACTTTATACTCTGCTTTATTACAAATTTTAGCTAAATTGAATATTAAATACAAATTCTCAATTCCTTTAAAGAGATAAAGTCAGACGGTGCTGAATAAAGCAGAAAAAAAATAGCTTTAGTCCCTTCTGGTCTTGTATTTTTTGATTTGTTTATATTCATTATTCCCTTTTCTTTCTACTTCAATGTGTGTTCTGTATTTCGTGACTCAGATTACATCTTGTTTTATAGATATCAACATTATAAAGATGTTTGAATTCATCCAATTAGGTGTTCCCAGGGCCTGCAATTTAAAGCTAGTAATTCATAGGCTATTACTACTTAAGTGCCTAAAGGGACCACAACAGAAAGGAAGTCCCTTTGATGTGCTGGATAAAGTAACTCAGCTGGAGTGCCAAGCTTGCTGTTAATTGTACCTGAAGAATGTTTAATGTACTCACCCTTCATTGTATGGCTTCATAAAATTTAATTCAAATGTTTGAACAGAAGAAAATCAAAAAGTCCCACATCAGAGAGTATTGATTCAGAATGAGCGAAATTGTCTCAGTGAAAGCAAGTCCTGTGAATTTAGATGTTTAGATGTTTGAATGATTTTTAAGTTTGGTTGCTATTTCTTAATATTTTTTCAAGAGCATAACAAACTGAGCTAAAGAAGGGCTCTGCTGGGAGAGACTTTAAGGATTAACGCTCCTTTTCACTGTCGAGCTTTCCAAATAAAATGATGAAACCACAGTGACACAGTGGGGTGAGCAAAATTTTGCCTTTGTTGCATCTATTTGATTTGTATTTATGTTTACTAAGGGTAGATATTATATAAACAAAGTAAAACCTACAATGCATAGCTATGAGATAATTTTATCCCATTTGGTTTCATTAAAAAAATCTATGGACTAGATTACTGATTTTTAGCAGTCTATTTGGCATCTGAATAAATGTATGTTGAAGCAAGTGGTAAACGGTATACAGATTAACAGTATTTAAACTGGTTCAGACTATGTAAAAACCATTACTATGAAGAAGAAAGACAAACCAGAAGGAAAAGGACATGGCTCTAATTCTACTTCAATCAAGTGTGGACTTAAACAGATGTAACCTTGCTTATGTGATTTGCAAAAGTAAAGAGTCACTTAGTTCTTCTAGCTTGTTGA
Source organism: Hippopotamus amphibius kiboko (assembly GCF_030028045.1). Lineage (NCBI taxonomy): Eukaryota > Metazoa > Chordata > Mammalia > Artiodactyla > Hippopotamidae > Hippopotamus > Hippopotamus amphibius. The sequence continues at coordinate 90,290,923 of NC_080188.1, forward strand.
CTTAAAAAAATATATATATGCACAATGTTAGAGTTGCGAGTTAACTTTTATTTGGGGTAAAATGAGGACCGCAGCCCAGGAGACAGCATCTCAGATAGCTCTGAGAAACTGCTCCAAGGAGGCGAGGGAAGGAGCCAGGATATATAGGAGTTTTGCAACCAAGGACAGGTAGTCAGGAACTTCAAGAGATTATTGTTAATTAAAGGAAACCAGATATCTCAAGTAAAGGAATTTAGCACTTTTCATTATATGGGAAGATGCAAGCTCTGGGCTCAATGAAATCATTCCTCTGATATGCACCTTAGGTACCTGGGGCCTGTATTTTCACATCCTGAGTTTCCTTAGGGCTCACCAAAGGAGTGACTTGCAGTTTGATGGCAGGTATTCTTTTCAGCTAGGGCTGCAATCCTTGATGACTGTGACATCCTTTGTTTATTGATATGGCAGGAAATGGTCCATTTATAAATCTTCCATTCATCAGTCCCTCCTCTTGGTTGGAAATTTGACCAATGTTTGGGAGACATTTCATGAACAAATTTTGTTCGACAGCACTGGGAGGCTCATCTCAGATCAGGCAAAATTTCTTGTTGATATGCCATTCCAGGTGTTAATTTTTGGATTAGGCCCTGTTTAATCATCAGATTAAAGATTCTCTGGATCCTCTGTCTTATTAATATATTATTACCCAGGATATGTTTTCCCTTGTTGCATCTTCCCATATCTAGGGTTGCACTATTACAATCATTGATTGCATACAGGACTATATATTTGATCAACTGCTTCAAGTCGCCTAGTCATCATTTTTTTTTTTTTTTTTTGGAGGCTCAGTCACACATTTAGTAATACGAAAAGCAATAATCTTGTAAAACAGACAAAATACAAATAATATAGCTAATAACATTAATAGAGTTATAAGTAAATATTTACGCCAAAAGCTTCCCATGCCAAACGAATTTTCTAAGAGGTCATCAAGACTTTGGAGTGGCAGAAATCTGATTTTTCATATGGTTAATTACACATGTTATATTAGAGGATTCATCAGGTATAAAAACACAGCATTCAGTTTGAATTGTGGCACAGATACCTCCCTGAGATGCTGTAAGGATGTCAAGGGCCACACAGTTTTGTAGCACTGCTTTTCTCATCATAGAGACCTCAGAATTCAGTAGGCTAGTAGCCTAGTTACTATCACTGAGTACTCTAAGAGACAATGATCTTATAAAACAGACAGGATAAGTAATGCAGCTATTAATTTTGACAGAGTCATAGTGCAGCAGGGAGACACAATCATCAACAATTTGGAAACAAAGAGCAAATTAAAATAGTTAGTATATGATGGGTGATGCCTTAGAGGGCCAGGACAGAGAGGGTGAGAGGGAGTCATGGGAGGGAGGGGATATGGGGATATATGTATAAATACAGCTGGTTCACTTTGGTGTACCTCAAAAGCTGGTACAAAAGTGTAAAGCAATTATATTCCAATAAAGAACTAAAAAATAATAATTAGTGTGACTAGTTATAGGAGAAAGTGTTCTGAAAAACAGAGATTAAAGTTAGTGTATTTCCCAAAGTCATAAGTTTATAAATCATATTCATTACTTCATTCAGTCCCATGTAATTGATTTCTGTTGATTTGGATGAAGTAATCAGGTTTTCCTTCATTAGCTACACAGTTCAGTGATATTATCTAAAGGCCATCAGAAACTTGTGTTTGTTTGAAAGTTCTTTTTATGAGTCTCCTTGAAAATCTTCATTTTGTAAAAGCATCGGGGCAAAACTTAAAATAGCATGGTTAAAGATTTAAGTACAATGCAAATTAGTAGGAAACTTGCATGTTTCTGTGACATATAACACTTTAGAATAACTAGAATTATGACATTATATCAAGACATCTCATCATATGTATCTATACACATAATATGTACCATACTTAAGTTTCCTCTCCAATCACTTGACAATGTTTCTGAAGTAGTTAAACATACCAAATAAACTTAGTTAAACATTCATCTCTGGGATGTCTTAGATGCTCCTTCAAAGCATACCAGAGTCAGATGGAGGCTAAAAGAGCTTTAGTTAGATTTTGAGATGTTTGTAAAACATGTCAAAAAAGGTTTTAAAACACAACAGGATCATAGGTCACTGTGAAACAATACTTTTTTAGTTTAACCAAAGTCACAAAATGATTAAAAGAAAACAAATACAGATAACTTAAGGGCACAGAAACTCACACAATTTGCTTCATAAATCTGCATGGTGCTTATTTCTCATGTGGAATAGTCTGGAAACAAAAGTACAGGGCAAATGCAACCATTCAACAATGTCATAGGAAATAAAGTCCTATGTGTTTTCTGACATCACAATTATAACTTTCAGGATAGTGTTAGGAACACAGGGTCACTAGATATGTTATAAGAAGATGTTCACTACACAAATCAGACTCAACACAAATATGGTAAGAACTGGAGAAAAGAGAATGTCAGAGAAGGTCATCAATACAAGAAAATGTAAAATCAATGGTGTGAGTGGACATGTTGGAGCTTGCAGGAAGATAGACTGGAACATATGATAATTAGAAACAAATAAAATTATCCAAAATTCCAAGAGTCACATATTTTAAAATACACTTTTGGGGGACTTTCCTGGACAGAAGTCATTTTAAACAGCACTGTCATCAGACAAGTCCACTGGGTGTGGTGGAGCATGACACAAGCAAGAGCACCTTGTGATCATGTCATCACACAGGATCAAAAGAAAATTATGTAATCACAAAGATGATGAAATATGAAACTAACTTGTTTCCTTACAAGTTAATTTTCATTCTAGTCCCTTCTTTTTGCCATCCAAATAAACTAACCAGTTCTAAGGCATGCTGTCTTTCTTTTCCCTCAATAAAAGGTAATTTAACTCATACTTTCTTTACTAAAAATACACATTCTATTTTGCTACTGTACACTGAAATGCTTCTGTATTATTTCTACTGGCTTTAATTATATATTTAAATTCGAATCCTCAACTCTTAAAAATCTTAATTTCTAGTGAGTTAAAAAAGTAAGCAACTATGAACTGTTTTCTTACACAGTGTTCTGTTGATTAGGTGAACATAAATTAGTGATAATTTCTAAAAACATTTATTTTCTTATGGAAACATCTCAGGGTGGCACCAAACATTTTCATTAATAGTCCTGAATAACTCTAGTTTCTCTATTTAGTAATTGATGTAATTTAGTATCTTAATTTTTTTTGAAAATTATCTGTTTGATAAACTTCCATTACTTAAACTAGCCTAACTCTAGGATCTTTGGTTACCAAATATCTGTAAAGATCATTTTAAGTAGACATATCTAGAATGTAATTATTTCTAAAGTGTTTACCCAAAAGTTCCTATCTCATTTACATTTAAAATCTCATCATATGGAGTTATTTTCCTTGTAACAGATATAATAAGGTCTTATTTGATTTCTATTAAACCTAGGTATGATTAAGTATTATGCTTAATATTGATGACTCTGAAGACAAGTCTATATTAATTAGATCAACAAAAAAACTTTAATGCCAGGTATCAACTTAATATTGGATATTTCCCAGTTCACATGAACATGAAAGTCATTTTGGCTGGTTTCTTTTACATTTAATTTGTAAGCACTTACTTTTAGATTAAATAGAGCTCTTTACAAATTCAATTTTGATAATACTTTTCAGAGTTAGAGATATGTCATATGTATAATGTGTACATAGACATATAATATAAACAGGCAAAACTAGAGAACTCATAGTTTACTTAGAAACTTAGTTATGAATCAGACATTACAACACAAAATTACTAGTTTACAAACAGTTGAATACATTAAAGTTGCTTGTTCAGACAGCAGTATCAAGCACTATCAGCAGTATTTCATCTTGTGGAACTGAAAATCACAGCCACAGAAAGACACAGAAAATGAAAAAGCAGAGGACTTTGTACCAGATGAAGGGACAAGATAAAACCCCAGGAAAACAACTAAATGAAGAGGAGATAGGCACCCTTACAGAAAAAGAATTCATAATAATGATAATGAAGATGATCCAGAACTTTGAAAAAAGACTAGATGCAAAGATCAAAAAGTTTACCAAAGAATTCAGAATAATGATAATGAAGATGATCCAGAACTTTGAAAAAAGACTAGATGCAAAGATCAAAAAGTTTACCAAAGACCTAGAAGAATTCAAGAGCAAACAAACAGAGATATGCAACACAATAACTGAAATGAAAAATACACTAGAAGGAACCAATAGCAGATTAACAGAGGCAGAAGGGCGAATAAGTGACCTGGAAGACAGAATGGTGATAATCACGGATGCAGAAAAGAATAAAGAAAAAAGAATGAAAAGAACTGAAGACAGCCTAAGAGACCTCTGGGACAATGTTAAACGCACCAACATTCACATTATAGGGGTCCCAGAAGGAGAAGAGAGAGAGAAAGGACCTGAGAAAATACTGGAAAAGATTATAGTTGAAAACTTCCCTATCATGGGAAAGGAAATAGCTACCCAAGTGCAGGAAGTGCAGAGAGTCCCAGGCAGGAGAAACCCAAGGAGAAACACGCCAAGACATATAGTAGTCAAACTGACAAAAATAAAGACAGAGAAAAGTTATTAAAAGCAACAAGGGAAAAAGAACAAATAACACACAAGGGAACCCCCATCAGGTTAACAGCTGATTTCTCAGCAGAAACTCTGCAAGCCAGAAGGGAGTGGCATGATATATTTCAAGTGATGACAGGGAAGAACCTACAACCAAGAATCCTCTACCCAGCAAGGATCTCATTCAGATTCGATGGAGAAATCAAAAGCTTTACAGACAAGCCACAGCTAAAAGAATTCAGCACCACCAAACCAGCCCTACAACAAATGCTAAAGGAACTTCTCTAAGCAGAAAACATAAGAGAAGAAAAGGACCTACAAAACCAAAAACAAAACGATTAAGAAAATGGTAAGAAGAACATACATATTGATAATGACCTTGAGTGTAAATGGACTAAATGCACCAACCAAAAGACACAGACTGGCTGAATGGATACAAAAACAAGACCCATATATATGCTGTCTCCAAGAGACCCACTTCAGACCTAGGGACACATACAGACTGAAAGTGAGGGGATGGAAAAAGACATTCCATGCAAATGGAAATCAAAAGAAAGCTGGAGTAGCGATACTCATATCAGATAAAATAGACTTTAAAATAAAAAATGTTACAAGAGAAAAAAAAAAGTTGCTTGTTCAGGTGACTAAGGCTTTACTATTTGTAAAATTTGGCTGAGGGACCATATTCAGTGGTTTGAATTTTAAAATTGCCACTTTTTGTCCTTGTTTTCAGGTCTTGCCTGATTAACCTAATTAGGTTCAGTCTCAGGTCCTTGTAGCCTGTATTTACATTCTGGTTCCTAGAGATCTGCAGGAGAAAGACAGTTGTTTTTAATTCCCCAAAGAACAGGTCTGTCACCTAAATGATACTAACCATTATATCAGTAACTAAACTGAACTTTATTTTACTAGTTCTATATTATAGAACTTTAGAGTTTAATTTATTATGCTTTCAAAGGTTTGTATAAGGCATTCAGCAAAGACCATTTTGAGTTCACAAGTTAAGCCCAGAGCAAAATCACTATTTTTACTTTTTTTAGTAGCCCTTGAATGTTAATTCCCAGTTTTTGCTTATTGTATGGCTCAGGTAACCCTATCAGTTTCCTTCAGTGTGTTTAATATTTTTTTTTTTTTTTTTGAGGGGCAAGCTATATGCCTGTCTTATAATATACCAAGCAGGGGAAGTGTTTCCCAGTGAAACATGCCTATCCCACAATGAAATTAAACAATAGAGATGTAACCACTTTATATAAATCCATTTAAATATACCTATTTTATACACTTTCATTTCAACTCTGTCAACCTTTATATCTTTAACTTTAGTTATTATTAGGATCCAATCAACAAGCTTTTATCTTACAGGAGGTGTTTTATTAAAAGCTTTTTTTTTTCTTTTTCTTTTTTTTCCCCTTTCCATTTTATCTATTATTATATAAAAGGCTCTGGGATCCCCCAAGTGGGGTTGAACTGAGGAACTCAGGTCCTTTGGCCTAATTGTTGCCCCAAATAATTGCTGGTCAGGTATCTCAGTGTAAAATTTTTCTAGCCCCTTAAATGTACATTTTAAAACTGGGGTAAATAGAACAGACTTGTTTGGCTTTTAAAGTTGGGGACCAGTAGAGTGTCCCTTTTGGTCCCTTTAACCTTAGGTAGTGTAGTAATATCAAAACCTTGTGTTTTAATCACATAAATGTCCATTTTACTAATCCCATTTTAAATAACCATCTTTATTTCTTTATTCATTTGAGATAATTCCTTTAAAATTTCTACCTTGTTGGAAATAGTATCTAGACTTTCCTTATAGGATTTTTCTTGTTAACATTAATTATTCTAATGCTTCATTGGCATCTGTAAGACCCATTGAGGGGAAGCAAAGACCACAAATGAAGCTTCCCAGTCCAGTTTTTCTTGTTTTAAACTAAAGTTCTTAGATTAACCATTAGCTATATCTATCCTTTATTTTCCCATCTTTAGTTTGATTTTTATTTTATAGTTACCAATAAAATAGCTATTTATGAGAGTGCTTTAGATTCACCAATTTGTTACTTTCTCCAATGTAAAAGGATCCATCATTTGACCATTAATAAAATACATATACACTTACACAGAACATCCTAGGAAGATCAGGTTGAATATTTACATCTCAAAGACACAGGAAGAGAAGAAACATGTTTCCCCCAGAAGGCCTTTGTTTAAAGTCAGAATTCTGAAAAGATATTTTTATTAAGCCAGACTTTTTTTCATCTTTAATTTAACTCAACTGCACATGCAAAAAAAAAAAAAAAAAAAGAGAGAGAGGGAGAGAGAGCCTCCTCGTTTTTAGGGGAAGATTTCCTTTAATTTCCAATTAAGTAAATACTAATTGATATAGAGGTTCATAGTTCTGGATGGTTAAATTCCTTAACAAATCCCAATGGATCAGGAAATTCCTTAGCCAAGGCTCTAGTTCTGCTTGGGTTCAGGGTGTGTACGTAAACACCAAGAGGTTGGTTCACCTCTCCCTGTAATAGGTTTCTCCTTAAAGGGAACTATAATCACTTCTGATTTTTTCCATCCTCCTTTTGTGGGGAAGAAGGAGCAGCAGGAGGTGGAAAGTTGGGAGACAAAAAGACCAATTATTATAGAAAAAGATTTGTGGGAGGAGCAGAGAGAGAGACAGAGTCAGAGACAGAGTGCTAGCAGCTTCTTTTAGTTCTAATATAGTTTCAAGCAATTTTTTGTTGGTAACCTGCAAATAAGTTACTCTATCATTTCCTCTCTTAGAAGCTTCTTAATACCAATCAAAGTAAGATTTCTATTCAGTCTGTTTGATTTTATGGCTGGCTTTTTCTAACTGGGCATGCAAAAATATCAATTTTGGAGTACCATAAGAACCCCAATTTGGCCATTTTAGGTTGAGATCTCCTTTAGTATAATTTCCCCATTTAACTAGGTATTTGCAAGTATGAGTTCTGTGTATATTGTACATAAACCTGGCTGGGGTGTTAGTTAGAGGTTGCTTTTCTGATGCCCTTTGTTTCTGTGTTTGGGAGATTCTATTTGCCATTTTAAGCTCAATTTGTCAGGGATAAAATTTGCTAGTGAAATTGTGTGGTGGGCCAGTGTGCTGCTTGTGAGCTTAACTACTTTAGGTATCTCCCCAGAGTTGTTTCAACCCTCTTACATGTCTCAGTTTTTCCCTTTGGTGGTCTAAGTCCACTGAAGGTGCTCAGATCACTGAATGGCCAATTCTTATCTGCGAACCCTGGATGAGCAAGTGTTTTAATTAATGAGTGGGTTTCCCTACGGGACCACTGCATGGTATCAGGACTCTGCCTCCACCACTCCTGTAAATTTCTCAGTCACGTGAGAAAGCCATAACTGGCAGGGAGGAATCTTGTCCCATTTCTTCAGAGCAAAGCTCTCATGTAGTATTTTCACTTTTATCACAGCAAATTCTATTAAGGCAGCCAAATTTAGGAAAAGCATCAGATCAACCTCCTACCTAACCACTCAGTACAGACCACTCAGTCTCCTACAACTGAGCAAACCCTAGTATCTTTCAACCAGGTGCCCCCCCACCCCAAGTATCTTTCAATTCAGTGGGTAATTCCCTGGTATCTTTCAGCCAGGGGCTCCTACCCTCCAGTATCTTTCAACTGGAAGTGATACCAAACAGGGTCCTGTGGGGCTCTTGGGCACAAAGTCTTTCTGTGTCCCCTATTTCTTTGATTATAGGAAAACAGCCTTCATTCAGCCTTCATGACCTTCCCTGAGTTCCAGTAGGTAAATTCAAGCAGTTGTTAATTAATGAAGGGAGGGAATGCATGAGACCTGGGAGAAACAGGCAAGAGCAGCCATGGGGCAAAGTCCTGTTTTCCCAGAAACAATACACACAACAATATCTTTGAGCTATTTTGTAGAAGTTGAAACCCCCTCCAGGTGCAAGAAGTTAATGATTAATGATAGCGTGCTGTCCACAAGCATGTAGACCCCAGAGCAGTTAGACCTAAAGGTTAATGATTCTGACTCCTAGTTAGCTCATCACCAACCCATCAAAAGAATGCAGGACTGTTATTGCCTTGATCTGTATCACCTACACTGACCACAAGCCCCAACCATAAGACCTCTCCCTATTCCCCAGAGAGGGAGGCACAGTTCTTGGGGCTCTAGCCACTGTGTTCCCCCTTTGCCTGGCAAAGTAATAAAGCTATTCCTTTCTACTCCTCCAAAGCTCTGTCTTCATATTTCTATTTGGTATCAATGAACAGAGGCCAGCTTTTTCTCGGCAACAGGAGGAGGCAGGTACCTGCTACAATCCCAGATAAAACTCAGGATCATCAACAAACATGGGAGATCTGAGAGCCAGGAAAGACTTACCCAAATTAGTCTGGACTCTCTGAGGAGGTGGACCAGCACAATGGACCTCTGCTGGCACCATGGCTCTGGTTCCTTGTAGAGTTCAGGTGAAGGAGGGAAGTACACTCTGGGTCCCTTATTCGTGGTCACCATAACTGTTGACTTTAAAAAAATATATATGCACAATGTGAGAGTTGTGAGTTAACTTTTATTTGGGGCAAAATAAGGACTGCAGCCCAGGAGGCAGCATCTCAGATAGCTCTGAGAAACTGCTCCAAGGAGGTGAGGGGAGGAGCCAGGATATATAGGAGTTTTGCAACCAAGGACAGGTAGTCAGGAACTTCAAGAGATTATTGTTAAAGGAAACCAGATATCTCAAGTAAAGGAATTTAGCACTTTTCTTTATATGAGAAGATACAAGCTCTGGGCTGACTGAAATCATTCCTCTGGTATGCACCTTAGGTACCTGGGGCCTGTATTTTCACATCCTGAATTTCCTTAGGGCTCACCAAAGGAGTGACTTGCAGTTTGATGGCAGGTATTCTTTTCAGCTAGGGCTGCAATCCTTGATGACTGTGACATCCTTTGTTTATTGATATGGCAGGAAATAGTCCATGTATAAATATTCCATTCATCAAGCTGTATTTTCAATGTTAGTTACCTTTATCTTTCTCACTATAAAATAATTCACATTTATAGGGGGAAAAATACAAACTGCATGTACAAAGAAGACCTTAAAACCTCATTACTTATAGTTAAGCAGTGGTGGGTTTTTTTGTTTTTATATTGGTAAATCTTTTTTTTTTTTTTTGGAGGGGAAATCATTTTATTTTATTTTATTTTTTCAGATCTTTATTGGAGTACAATTGCTGTACACCATTGTGCCAGTTTCTGTTATACAACAAATTGAATCAGTGGTATTTATACATATATCCCTATACCCCCTCCCTCTTGAGCCTCCTTCCCACCCTCTCTAGCTCATCACCAATCATCTTGATCTCCCTGTATTATGCAGCAGCTTCCCACTAGCTATCTATTTTACATTTGGTAGTGTATATATGTCAATGCTACTCTCTCACTATGTCCCGGATTCCCCTTCTCCCCCTCCCTCCCTGTGTATTTCTAAGCATGCTTATATGCATTTTTGTTTATTAAAAAAGTCACTATACAGTTTGTAGATTTTTTCACTCAAAATATAAATTATAGGTATTGATATTTTGTGTTCATTTGTAAGTACTGCAGAATATTCCACTCTAGAATAGTCAAATTTAACAAATCCTTTATTGTTGAACATTTAAATTGCTTAAACTTTTAACTAGTATGTAAAAATTTCAACTAGCATCATTATAGGGAAATATTTTCAAATGTCTTATTTCAAATAATTTAATAAAGGTGGAATTTCAAGGTAAATGATCATATAATTTCTGTAGGGTTTTAAAATACGTATTTAGAGTTTCCCAGTAAGAATTATTGTATTTATTTTGTGCTCTCTTTTAAAATAGTAAGGTTCAGAAGTTATAGGTGATTTGATGAATATTTCTTCTCCTAGTTCTGTAACATTACATATTAATGCATATAATTATAGAGGAGATGAATTGCCTTAGACATTTTCACTTTCACATGTTCCTGAGGTAATCTGTAAGTATTTAATACATTTTATTACACTAGGCTACTGCAAGAAGACGGAAAATTCTTGTCATGTATTTGGTGCCAGGTTATCAATAAAATTCAGAAACACCTGGGAAACTTTTAGTCTTTATGGAAGTGTGTTTGTCTCTGAAAATAGAAATTCACTTCCATATCTGGGGACAAATATCTCTGTCTTAGGCTAAGGGCAGTTTTGAGGATACAAAGAAAGATTATGAGATATTGTAATATAAAAAGGAATTTCATGTGGACAGAAAATATCTTTAGTCATTCTCCTATTTTTCATTATGACATCATTTTAACTAATTATTAAAATGTTGAGAAGTCACACCAGCCTCTGTCTTTTCTACGTTGCCACAAATACTGTGATAAAAATGTCTTAGCAATTGTTACAAAATATTTTCCCAAATTATTTTCCAGAAGCTTCTAAAATTGTATATTACCATCAGCTGTATGTAGAATTGGCCTTTCTCAAAAATTTTTGCCAACACGGGATATTATCATATTTTCAAACATCTTTCAAATCAAAAAATCCCTTATATGTTTATACTTCTAAAAATTTGCCCCCCCAAATGCTGTATTATGTAAATAAATACAGAATTCTTGAATATGGAACAAATATTTCTTTAGAGTTCAATCTATAGCAAAATCTTCTTCCTTGTCAAAATTTTATTACTAATATATGTCAAGTACAACAAATAAAGCATGATACCATCGGTATGCCTGATTTCATTTCTGCACATCCCTATGCAAAAAAACTTCCCATTAAGATACAAAATAAACAAAGGCCAAAGTGCCAAATTGTGAGCATATTATGAGCAGGTAGTAAATAATAGTAATGGAACTATATGTCAAGGTAAAATAAAATATACATTCTTCTAGCTTATTATCATTGCAGTGTTAGATAATTTGCTTGTAAGTGCCTCTTATTAAGAGCTACACAGCCTAGGGGAAAATTTTAGCAAAAAGTGAAAAGTGGGAAAAATAAATTGCTTTATTTGATGACAATATTGATAGTCATCAATAACTGCTGAAAGTCTATAAATTTAACAGTGAGACACAAATATACAAAAGGACCCATCTATGAATAAAATTAAACATTTGTTAAAACTTATTGAGAAAATTCAAACACTTCCCTCCAAAAAGAATAAAGAACAACTTGAGAAGTTTCACAAATAAAAAATACATGGAACCAAATAAGCATAAAAAGAAGCATAATCTGTATAAAAATTTTAAAAATACACTAACAGAATTCCACTTTTTCCTAAAAATGTCATTCAAGGTATATGGAAAAATGGATCATCAATTTAAATTGCTACAGCAATTCTTTTATCAAAACCATTAAAATAATAGTAAAATTTGGCCAAAGATTTTATGTCCAGGGATATAAACAAATGACTAATAAAAATATGTACCAAAAGTTTTGTGTTTACTGTAGGATCATTTCTAGTGTCAAAAAAAATAATAGTATAAACCAAAATATTAGCCTATAGGACTTTACAGGATGTGTATGTGCCCATTCACTGAATGCAACTATATACAACATTAAAATGTTAATATAAATTATTATTAAAATACTAAGATATAATATATTAAAGATCACTGTTCATTACCAAGTGATAAGTGGATAATGGACCAGTATGTGATATAATTCAAACATAAAATATTTATATTTATTTATTTATTTATTTGTATCTTTATTGGAGTATAGTTGCTTTACAGTGTTGTGTTAGTTTCTGCTGTACAACAAAGTGAACCAGCTATATGTGTACATATATCCCCATATCTTCTCCCTCTTGAGCCTCCCTCCCAGCCTCCCTATGCCACCCCTTTAGGTCTTCACAAATCATCAAGCTGATCTCCCTGTGCTCTGTAGCAGTTTCCAGAAAGAGAAATTAAGGAAACAATCCCATTTACCATCGCAACAGAAAGAATAAAATACCTAGGCATAAACCTACCTAAGGATACAAAAGACTTGTCAGAAAACTGTAAAGCACTGATGAAAGAAATCAAAGATGACATGAACAGATGGAAAAATATACCATGTTCTTGGAATGGAAAAATCAATATTGTGTGAAAATGACTATATTACCCAAAGTAATCTACAGATTCAATGCAATCCCTATCAAATTATGAATGGCATTCTTCACAGAATTAGAACAAAAAAATTTACAATTTGTATTATTTATTTATTTATTTATTTATTTATTTATTTACATCTATGTTAGGTCTTAGTTGCTGTGCAAGTGGGGGCTACTCTTCATTGTGGGACAGGGGCTTCTCACTGCGGTAGCTTCTCTTGTTGTGGAGCACCAGCTCTAGCCATGTGGGCTTCAGTAGTTGTGGCTCATGGACTCTGAGCACAAGCTCAGTATTGTGGCACACGGGCTTAGTTGCTCTGCGGAATGTGGGATCTTCCCGGACCAGAGATCAAATTCATGTCCCCGGCATTGGCAGGCAGATTCTTAACCACTGTGCCACCAGGGAAGCCCCAAACATAAAATATTTAGACAAACACATATAGTTTTATAGAACAATACTGGAAGAACATATACCAAAATATTAAGCATAGATATCAATGCATGTTATAATTACAGGAACTTTTTCTTATTTGCACTTATCTATATTGTCAAACATTCAATAAAAAACATGATTAGTATAGATTTTAAAGAAGCTTTGTGTAAGTTTTAAACAATAGCACCAAGAACAAAATACACCTATAAGCTATTTTGTTTGTAAATTTGGGACTTACTTTGACAAACATTAATATGAAATGCTAAAAGCATGAGGATATTAAAATTACCCTCTTATGGACTCTGAGAATTGCTATTTTTTTCTGCTCTGAGAGGAATTTGTTAATTGAAGCATTCTCTAGAAACACTACTCACTAAAAAAATAATTGACAGGTCAAGGAACAGCATACCTGGAATAGCCCATATCACCTTGTTCACCAATTTTAAATCATTAAGCTATATTTCAATGTATCTGCAATGCTTCCTTATAAATTAGTTATCTGAAACCCTTTCTTGATTTTCCTATCACAAACCTTCTTTTCCAGTAGAATTTTAATTTCCCTGCAATTTTTCAACCAATTCAGTTTTCAGTATAATGAGATAATGCTTAGCCATTTACTTTTAAATGTGGTTCTTAAATGGAAATAGAAATTGGGGGAAAATATGAGATAAAATTAAATCTCTCTATTGAGATTTAGAGAATATGTTTTCTTTCCTCTATGAATATAAAGTAAGTTTACTTAAAAAATTTCTAGTGAAAAAACATAGAGGATTTACTCAAGTCCTTTCTTTTAGTTTTATAATCTTATTCTACTGAATTCTAATGAAAATACTGATGATTTCATATAACTGTTAACAGAAGATCAAGATCAACAATAATTAATTTCATTCAATCAACAATAATTAGTATCATTTGATTAGCTGAATAATTTTCATGAGTTTTTGTCTAAAATATTCCATGCTTTTAAACTTTATTTTCCAGATATAAGGAAATCTTTCACCTTAAGCTAATTATGACTTACAGGAATTTGGTAAAATATAACTTTGTAAGCAGAATTGTAATACTTATCTTTTCTATTTACCTGATCCCTCCAGAATTGGGAACTCTTAGTGAATATTCTTATCTTCATGACCATGTAGTTATTTGCATGAGCTCAACAAGAATCTATTCTCCTTATAACAGGACACTGTTGAAACATTGGTTATATTGCAATGGCTTTCACTGGAATGTCATATTTGAGAAAATGCAAAGAATCAGATATAACCAGACAGCTTAAGAAACTAAGATGAACCTTATGGAGCCATAAATCCCATTGGAAAAATCACTGGGTGCCTTGCTTACAGGATTCTCAGCAACCTCACCAGGCAAATAAGAAAAATGACTTCCTGTTAGGTGCAGGAACTTCAAGATAATTCAGGGACCTTGGGAAGAGAGGAATCAATCCATATTTGGAAGTATTTCTGGAAGAATCTAGTGGAAGAACTTGTGAATTTCCTGGATTTGAGAGGCCTTTTTAAAAGTCAGTACAGGTCCTTTGCCTCCTTAGGTAGATTTATTGCTAGGTATTTTATTCTTTTTGTTGCAATGGTAAATGTGAGTGTTTCTTTAATTTCACTTCCTGATTTTTAATTGTTAGTGTATAGGAATGCAAGATACTTCTGTGCATTAATTTTGTACTAAATTCATTGATTAGCACTAGTAGTTTTCTGGTAGCATCTTTAGGATTTTCTATGTAAAATATCATGTCATCTGCAAAGTGTGAAAATTTTACATCTTCTTTTCCAATTTGGAAGACCTGTATGCAGAAAGCTATAACACACTGATGAAAGAAATCAAAGATGATACAAACAGATGGAGAGACATACCATGTTCTTGAATTGGAAGAATCAATATTGTGAAAACTACTATAGTACACAAAGAAATCTACAGATTCAATGAAATCCCTATCAAATTACCAATGGAATTTTTCACAGAACAAGAACAAGAAATTTTATGATTTGTATGGAAATGCAAAATACTCTGAATAGCTAAAGAAATCTTGAGAAGGAAAGACAAAGCTGGAGGAATCAGTCTCCCTGACTTCAGACTACACTACAAGGATACAATGATCAAGACAGTATGGTACTGGCACAGAAACAGAAATATAGACCAAAGGTACAGAATAGAGTGCCCAGAGATAAACCTATACACATATGGTCACCTTATCTTGACAAAGGAAGCAAAAATATACAATGGAGAAAAGACAGCCACTTCAATAAGTGGTGCTGGGAAAATTGGACAGCTACATGTAAAAGATTGAAACTAGAACACTTCATGACACCATACACAAAAATAAACTCAAAATGGATTAAAGATCTAAATATAAGGCCAGATACTGCAAAACTCTCAGAGGAAAACATAGGCAGAACACTCTATGACATAAATCACAGCAAGATCCCTTTTGACCTACCTCCTGGAATAATGGAAATAAAAACAAAAATAAACAAATGGGACCTAATGAAACTTAAAAGCTTTTGCACAGTGAAAGAAACCATAAACAAGACAAGAAGACAACCCTCAGAATGGGAGAAAATATTCACCAATGAAGTAACTGACAAAGGATTAATCTCTAAAATATACAAGCAGCTCCTGCAGCTCAATATCAAAAAAGCAAACAACCTAATCCAAAAATGGGAGGAAGATCTAAATAGACATTTCTCCAAAGACATAAAGATGGCTAACAAACACATGAAAAGAAGCTCAACATCACTAATCATTAGAAAAATGCAAATCAAACCACAATGTGGTATCACCTCACACTGGTCAGAATGGGCATCATCAAAAAATCTAGAAACAATAAATGCTGAAGAGGGTGTGGAGTAAAGGGAACTCTCCTGCACTGTTGGTGGGAATGTAAATTAGTACAGCCACTATGGAAAACAGTTTGGAGGTTCCTTAAAAAACTAAAAATAGAACTACCATATGATCCAGTGATCCCACTACTGGGCATACACCTCTGGAGAAAACCATAATCCAAAAAGAAACATGTACCATGATGTTCATTGCAGCACTATTTACAATAGCCATGACATGGAAGTAACCTAAATGTCCATCAACAGATGAATGGATAAAGAAGATGTGGCATAATATATACAATGGACTATTACTCAGCCATAAAAAGGAATGAAATTGAGTTATTTGTAGTGAGGTGGATGGACCTAGAGTCCATCATAAAGCGAAGTAAGCAAGAAAGAGAAAAACAAATACCATATGCTAACACATATATATGGAATCTAAAAAATGGTATTGATGAACTCAGTGATAGGGCAAGAATAAAGACAGAGACATAGAGAATGGACTTGAGGATACAGGGGGGGAAGGGTGAGCTGGGATGAAGTGAGAGAGTAGCACTGACATATAAACACTACCAAATGTAAAATAGATAGCTAGTGGGAAGCTACTGCATAACACAAGAGAGATCAACTCAATGATTGGTGATGACCTAGAGGGGTGGGATGGGGAGGGTGGGAAGGAGTCGTGGGAGGAAGGGTATATGAGGATATATGTATAAACACAGCTGATTCACTTTGTTGTACAGCAGAAACTGGCACAACAGTGTAAAGCAATTAAGCTCCAATAAAGAGCTGGGGAAAAACAAGTCAATCTGAGATTCTTTGTGAAAAGTTCCAGCAAAATAAATTGAAAAGGGCATATACAATCAATTGCTATTCTTGTTACAATTATGTAAAAAATCAGGCCAAGTTTATTGAAACCAGACTTACTTTGCAGACAAATTAGTCTGAATGTGGCTACAGTGGTAGAAATGATGGTAATTTTAGAGAAAAACTATGTTTCAGTGGATACTAAATTCTAGTGTCATTAGTGGTCTTTGAGATTTTATATTTACTGCCTAAGACTCACTTCCAAATGGCTCCTTGTTGCTGTGTTGCATTATTGTAAGCTTTAACTGAATTATTAAAAGGACATTCTAATCTTGCTTCTGAAACTTATTATAATAATCTATTTTTAAATGAACATCAGACTCCCCCATGATGAGCAACTAGGAGATTATGCATATTGGAAAAGACATCATTTAAAGGGCTCCCTCTAACCTAGACAGAGGGACTCTTGTCAGATACTTTTCACTAGCTCATGCACAGCAAACTGAAAGGAATTGAGTCTTGAATTCATATTTCCCACTGAAAAATAGTCTCTTCACTGGACTAGTCTATAAATAGGACTGCTGACTTCAAACTCACCTTAAAGAATAGTCAAACAGAGAAGATATGACACCAACATCAGAGTGAGAAGAAGACATCAGAAGCAGACAGCTATACTAAGATGCTAGACCTGACCTGTGTATGATTATTTGCAGTATTTTCTTGTTTTTTTTGGACTTCTGCATATTAATCAAGTGTTTTTATATCATGGCCACAGTCCTATCTAGAGTTTAAAAATCAATCCAATTATTGGGTTTAAGGCCAATGACCTACATTCAGTATTTCTGATTACCTTGCCAGATTTCTCCTCTTGAAGGCTCTGATTGAATGGTCCTTAGGAAATTTAATCTTTTTCTTTTCTTTTTTTTTTCACAATCAGTGTTGTTTTAATATGACATCTAATTTGTAAATAAAACAGTTTTCTAATTATTTGAAGCCCTTAATTAGGCAACCATCTCTTATACAAAACCCATAAACCATTAAAAAATGATAATATTTGTAGACTTCTTCAAAATTAAAAAAAAAAAAACTCTTTAAAAGCATTCTCAAGTAAATGAAAAGATAAGCCACACACTAGGAGAATAGATTTACAAAACATGTATCTAGTAAAAGACCTGTGTTCACATTATAAAAATATTTCAATCACTCAATAAGAACAAATAGCATAATAATAGGCAAAATATTTTAACAAACACTTCACTAAAGAAGACATATAGATAACAGCTAGGCACAAAAGAAAATGCTCATCATTAGTTATTTAGAAAATGCAAATTAAAACCTCAGCAGATAATAAAATGCAAAGGTTGGCTAGGAGGTATAACAACTGGTACTCATACATTTCTTGTAGGAATAAAAGTGCAATAGTCCTTAGGAAATTTAATCTTGAAGAAAGAAGTTATAGTTCTGTTTGGGCCATTATTAATTTTACTAGATGGAATCTCTCACTTGGCCAGTCATTCATACTTGCTTTGACCCTGGCCATGAATATGAATTTTCTTTAAAGGTTACTCAAGCTCAATCAGAGCAAAAAGCTAAATTTCAGTAAAAAACCATAACCTCCCCCTTATTAGGAGGATTCTTCCTCAGTTATGGGATTAGTTTATGTGGGTAACACCAGGTTATGTTCATTTAAGTTTAAAGCCCCCTTATGCTGGGAACAATTAATTCATACTACAGGTAATCAGCCTAATAACACTAGCAATGCCAACATATCATTACTTTTAAAGATTGGCATGGAACAGACAGAGTCAGAGAGCTGGGGATGTACTGGACCACACCTATTGGAAGTTCTTGGTTTAAATCCTTCTTACTTATGACCTTATTAATGTTACTAGCTACATTACTTGTATTCTGCCTATTCTGCAAGATTATTGTTTCTTATATTACCCAATGTGTAAGTGAACCTCCAACAAAAATAATGATGACTAAGCTATTTAAAATGGTTTACCAAATATCTAGTTCTATATAAGATTAAAATGATTGCAATAATGTAACTCTAGATATGGGAAGAAGTAACGAAGAAGTAACATTTCCTGAACCATAACAGACTAGTAAAACAAGTGATCCAGAGACCTTTATACTACCATTAACAGGGCCCTGTCCAGTAGTAGCACATTGAGTGGTCTATCAATGAAATCTTTGCGTGACCTAGGAATGAGCCTTCCTAGTACTGTGGGACAAATTGGTCATGAAATGTCTCCATTTTTGGTCGATTTATGACTAAAAGTGGAGAGCTATAAAAGAAAGAATGTAGCCCACCATCCAGTTCTACAAGGATTAAGTAATTAGCCACTGCAGTCACTGACTGACGGTTCACCCAGAAAGGATTCAGGATGAAAACCCCTCTTTTTTTTGAAAAACATGTTCTTTAGGTATTTATATGTCTCAGGAAGAATTCTGATAAGCCCAAATTCTTGCATCTTCCCATACATAGAAAAAAAAAAGGCACTAACCTCATTAACAGAGATACCTGCTCCTCTTGAGTATCAGTCACCATTTGTTGAGACATGTGATTGACTGCACATAATCCCTGACCAAAATCATATATTTACTGGCCACTCCCCTACCTCTTTGGGCGGTGCATCAGAGCTGTCTGAGAGAGTGTCTCCTGGGTTGTAGTCCTCACTAAGACCATGAATGAAAGTCAACTTATGGCTGTTAAACATTGAATAATGTTTTTTTTTTTTTTTTTTCAGTCAACTCTGGTCAAGTTTGAAATTTATTTTGAGAAAAGTCTGCTTAGAAAATTACTGATATCACCTTTATGTTTTATGAGAGTATTGGAAATAAATGTTGTACATAAGTAAACTGAATATATTGTTCTCAGTAGCCTTCACATTTATTAAGCAATGTATCAAATAAGGTGGATTAGTGCTTTACTTTTTTGATAATTATAATTGTTTGCCTGGCACTAAAAACACAAATATCATAACTTTATTAATAAGTCTATTAGTCTGAGTAATGTATCCTAAGTGTCTAGTGAAATCATTTGATCAAAGTGAAATATTAATTCTCTTTTGTCTTTTTTTCATCTTTTTTGGCATTTCCCACTTTCTGAATAAATGGGTAGTACCCCATGAGAGAAAAACACAACATTTTTTCCAATAAACTTTATTAATAAAAACATTTTATAAAACATTTATTTATAAGTAGTCTCTTGTCTACTATCTGAATTTATTGGGTGCAAATTAAAATGAGAAAGCATTCTTCCTTTTTTTCCTATTAATTCAGAATTATAATGGAAAGAAATATATAACTAAGAAGGAAACTTCCGAAAAGTCACCGTAAATTGAAGAACAATATCTATGTCATTTCTATTTCTTTTTAACTAATCCACTCCTTTGAAAGGAGAAGGTTTTCATTCCATGTAAGGACAAAGAATGGTACTTGACATTCAATTGTTCTTTGGTGTCCTTCATTGGTAACTCCACTCGCCTCTAAACTTATTTCTGCTTTTTATTTCTTTTTTAAACTTTTTCCTCCTATTGAGAATGGACAATATGAGGACAAGTCAGAATTGGCAGAAATTATGATAATAACAGCAACTAGACAGTAGTATAAGGGGATCCTAATTGAGGAAATTATTCAATCAAGGGCCGGACTTTCCTGTATCTCTAACATCATTCTGCCTACAAAGCATGCTTATCATTCAAGATTCCTAGAGTCGGTAGAGGAAATAAAGCATTAAAAATAGCAATCAATTTCTGTCCTAGGATCAACTTTTCTACAATGGAGCTTTTCTTCTGTTCAGACTTTAAATCTTGCCAGACAACCTGGACTCTCTTACTGCACCTGCGCTGTCAGATTGCCTTTATTTAGCAGGACACCTGGTCAGTGTCCTGATTCTACTCTCACTTCAGAAAGCTGCAGAGCAAGGGAAACATTTCAATCTTATTTACTCCTTGTTAAAACCATAAGAATGATTAAATAGACATTCTGCTGTATACCTGAAAATGTATTTAAAATAAAATTGTGAGAAAACATGAAGTGAATATAATAAATAATATATCTATGGTTAATTAGAAGTAATTTGAACTTCCCACAAAGTCCAAACATAATCCTTCTCTCTTACTATATAGGAAAGATAAAATGTTCATTAAGTAAAAAATAAATTCTTGAGGCATTGGAAACAGCCTTTCCATATATAAATTATCCTCAATCCACAGGCAACTTCCCTTTTCAGGTCAAGGAAGTAGTCATTATCTTGAAGTAACTCAAGTGCAGATATCTCCAACTCACTGATTTTTAAACAGCTGATTGAGAAGAGGACACAAATAACAGGAGAAAATTTGCAGTGAATCACCTACTTAATCCAGGGTTCAGAGGTCACAACTGCACTTATGGCTCCTTTAAAACAAATTAGCAATGTCCTGTGAGATTCCACTTAGACATGAATTCCTCTCACTTTTTTTTTTTTTTCAGATCTCTCTCTAATTATCCAAAGTCTTAATCAGACTTGGTTCATGATCACAGGGATTATTTTTTTTTAACTAGAAAATTAAGTAATGCTTGCTTTCAAGTTATAAAAGGCATTTTAAAGTATAGTGTATAACCCATCATTGAGTTGATCTCCCCTTCGGTGATGCTTTAGAGGGTCAGGACAGGGAGGGTGGGAGGGAGTCGAGGGAGGGAGGGGATATGGGGATATGTGTAAAAATACAGCTGATTCACTTTGGTGTACCTCAAAAACTGGCACAAGAGTGTAAAGCAATTATATTCCAATAAAGAGCTTAAAAAAATACATATAGTGTATAGTTTATAGTTACTTTTGCACCTAACTGGTATTAACCAAAAATATGCAGTAGTATAAAATATGACCCTTTTTTTGCTGTCGTCAGTGAAAAATAAGGTTAGTAATGTGTATTTTCCAACTTCTTTAAAATGCTAATACTATTTCAACGCTGACTTAAATGTGTTTTTTCCCATTTTACACTAAATGCTAAATATCAAAGTCCCAGAGCAGCAGTTTTGCCTCACAGGCTAAGATTGGCAGAAGCTACACATTTCATTATATGTTTTTTTTTCTGTTCTTTTGGTCACCGTGCCATGATCTTAATTCTAACTTTCTGCATTTTTGATACATATTATTTCTACACTTGAAATACATACAATACCAAAATGCCAGTAGTTACAGTCACAAGAGTTCATAATCAAGAACTAATGTGATAAGAATAATTAAAATGTATTAAAATGGAGAAAAAAGAGTTACAACATAAAAAAGTGTTTTAAAAGGTGTTTGAGGATTTCAAGAAATATGGTTCTATGAATCCCACAATAAATGTTTCCTAAATGAGGCCTTGAAAGAAAATATGTTAAAGAAAGTCCATTAAAATAAAAACAAACACTTATTAGTAACAGTCTGAAGCCACACTGATTGATAATTGTGTGAAGACTCAGACAGCTGGGCTCCAATTCCGAAATGGGCAGCAACAGACAACAGTAGTTAAACTAAAAGTACCCACTTGTAAAGGGGGAACAGCAGTAGGGGCCAGAAAGGGTCTTAAACAGAGAGCTGCTCAGGAAATGAGGTTAACTAAAATTGAGCATCCCTAGGTCTATGGCTCACACAGAACAGCAGACTTGCTAGTGGGTGGGAGTAAGGAAGTCTAAGTATACAAGCCTGAGAACCTGATCTCCAAATTTCCTACTATCCCCACAGGAAAGAAAATCTTACCTCCCAATATGACCTGGTTACTTACCCATGGCATCTCAAAGAAAAGATCTGACATAACTGCAAAAGTGCTAGACAAGAAAGGATAAAGGTAGATATTATAAAAAGTAAAACACAAGAAGAGCAGGAAGGTTAAAATTAAAAGTACATGAGGAAAAGTAATATTATAGAAAAGCACTTAACCAACTGAATAATCAAGGACTCCCCTGGTGGTCCAGTGGTTAAGACTCTGTGCTTCCACTGCAGGAGACAAGGGTTCTATTCCTGGTCTGGGAACTAAGATCCCACATGCCGTGCAATGTGGCCAAAAAAAACAAAAGTCTCTTCTCTCCAACTGAATAATCAAGAGATTGTCACTAATGATATTTAAATACCATCATGTTCTAAAAGGATGTTAAAAATAAGTATAATGACTTCTCTCAAAGGATTGAAGGAAGAAAAATATCCATAAAAACAATAAGAAATTATAAAGCAAAATAAACTATATAAATCAAAACCAAATAGACATCCAAAAGAATTAATTGGAATTACTAAGGTAATAAAATTATCATACTAAAAAAATTCAATAGATGTAGTATATTCTAGAATGAACCCAATGGGGAAAAAAGTGATTGGAAGTGAATGCTGAAAGATTCATTCTGAATAAACCAAAGAAATAAACTAAATATGAGAAATTTTAAAGAGATGGATACTTGGTGGAGAGACTCCAAGATATATTGCATAAAATTTCCTGAAGGAAAGATTAAAGGGAATTACAAAATTACCAAAAAAAAAAAAAAGTGATTAAAAATACTCCAGAACTGAAAAAATATGTGAGACTTCAAAGTTAAAATATGCATGAATTGTGAAAGAGTATGTTAAATATATAATCTAATTATATTGCAGCTATAGAATATCAAGAACAAAGAAAACAGTATAAAACCGTATAACAATAATTTCAGAAATGCTAGTTCCAAGAGATAGATTTAGGCAGTTCTAACTTAGAAAATATTTTCAAGGCACTTTTTTTTTTTTTTTTTTTTTTTTAAGTGCATTAGTATGATAGTATTATATCTTGCCTTTATTTTTATTTATTTTTTTGAGGTACACCAAAGTGAATCACCTGTATTTATACACATATCCCCATTTCCCCTCCCTCCCGCGACTCCCCCCAAGGTACTTATTTTACTTGCCAAGTATACAATGGCAGAAAACAATTTTTTAAAAAAGAAGAATCTAGATTTTGATATTATAAAACTGAAATATCCTTAATATAAAGAAAACTTTAGGAAAATACTGAGACAAACATAAGTAAAAGTAAATTGAATTTAGATACAGATGATATAATGACTCATGTTTCCACTTGAATGGGCCACAGGTTGCCCAAGTATTTGATTAAACATTATTCTGAGTGTATTGGTGAAAGTGTTTCTGGATGAGATTAACTTTTGAATTTGTAGATTGAGTAAAGCACATTGCCCTCCTCAATGTAGATGGACCTCACCCAATTCATTGAAGGCCTGAATAGAACAAAAAAGGCAGCATAAAGGAGAATTCATTCTCTCTCCCTGACTGTCTTCAAGCTGGGATATCAGTCTTCTGCCTTCAGATTTGGACTCAGACTGGAATTATATCATTGGCTCCCCTGGGCCTCCAGCTTGCCAACTGAGATTTGGGGACTTAACCTCCATAATCATGTGTATAAATTAGAAAGCTACTTGAGTGTTCTAATTTATACAGACAAATTCTGTAGAATGTGTGGGAATGGAAACTAAGCATGTGAGATAATGATGGAAGGAGAATAAGTTGGATCGGGCTGAATTCATCAGGCTGAATTCACCGATACAGGCTCACTAAGGAGTGATTCTGCGTTTATGTTGCTTCTCATAGGAAGGTATAGGAAGATATTTAACGGTTTGTTTGGCTGGTTGACCAAAACATGGATCACAAAGTGGCCCACTGTTGGGCTGTCCCCCACAGACCTGCAAGCCCTATGTTCGCTCAGCTTCAAGACTGAAGAAAGAGCCCAGAGTCAGCCACAGAGACATCATTGGTTTAATGGATGGGGGAGCTTACACGTCTGAAGCAGGGTCTTGGAGTGACACCCCACCATATGTGGATGACTGCAGCAGGCAGGACATGGCAAAAGTCTTTGCTCCTGACGGCAGGGGGAGGTTACCAGTTATAGAGGAAATTGACATCAGGTTGGCTCCATGGTTACCAGGGAAACCAGCAGAGGAGCCTACCCGTCATTGCCCCTTTGATAAGCTGTTGGGAACAATCACTAGCTGGGGGAGTGGAGCAAGTATGTAGGAAGGTCAGTCATAGGTGTAGGGGAAGCAGGCCCTGGTCGGGCAGGGGATGTACAGATAGCAAGAGAACAGCCACCTTGAGCAGCCTGACCATATATCCAACCATGAGTGAATTAGACATGCTGGACTTGTCTTTCTTTAATTTAGAGGAAGCAATTCAAAGGTTGAGGAGATTAGAATGCTAGAGTGGATTTGTCATTTAAGACCTAGTGACTCACGCTGGGAGGGTCCTGAAGATATGCTTTGCTTTTGTGAGAAAAATTATTTGTGAGGGTAATTCTCGCATCATTGAACAGCAGGCCTCTGCAGGCCAGACTTCATAGGTGGACTGCCGTCACTGAACTGGGAAGCCTAAATGCAATTAGAGTCATTGGATCCCCAGGTACCAGGAACCAAGTTACAGCACTCAGCCACCAAAAGCAAGGTGGGTGTGGAAATGGCCGCAGAGCCAGAGAAGAAATCAGAATAACCAATGCACACAGACCTGAGACATTGCCAGTTGATCATGGTGTCCCTACAGAGAAATACATAGGAATACTCATACTAAATTCTTACTTGAACTATATGAGCGATAAAGTTCTAAGTCAAGTGAACAGAAGTCTAGAGTGAATCATAAAAGCAGAGAGTCATGGTCCCTCCATTATACTTGAGCCAGTTTAAGGACCCAGAACCCTTTGTATGAAGGGGAGGCTGAATTCCCCTGAGAAACACTGCTGCAACTTTATACTGAGAATTTCTCTCCCAGCCTTCCCTAAAGGGATCTGTAGCCTTTACCAGGGTGACTGTGCATCTTGGAAAAAGAAATAAATTGATTTAAGGAACAACTGGATGCTGGCTATCAACTGACACCAAATCCTGGAGACCCAAAACATCCCTGTGACTCAAGGTAGGGGTTTATGGAGGTCAGATGGCCAATAGTGTCTATCTCATAGTGGCCCAATGGGCCCCACACCCATCTTATTATTTCCTCGGTCCTGGAATGCCGAACTAGAATAGATATACTTAGCAGCTGGAAGAATCCCCATATTTGTTCTTTGACCTATGTGATGCAGGCAATTATTTTAGGAAAGGCCAAGTGGAAGTCACCAGAGGTGACTCTATCTAGGAAAATAGTAAGCCAAAAGGAACTGCATTGCTGGGGGGACTACAGATATTAGTGCCATGATTAAGGTCTTGAGAAAAAGCAGAGGCAGTGACTCCCATCACATCCCATTCACCTCACCTACTGGCCTGTGAAGGTGACAGGTGGGTGTTGGGGAAAAACAGAGGATTCCTATAGGCTTAACCAGGTGATGACTCCAATCACAGCTGCGGTACCAGATTGATTTCATTACACGAGTACATTAACACATCCCTGGGAATGCATATGCAGCTATTTATCTAGCAAGTGTTTTTTTCTCAATACCCATTAGTAAAGACTACAAAAGCCATTTTCTTTCAGCTGGCAAGGCCAGCAAACCACTGTAACTGTCCTTTCTCAGGGGTATATAAACTCTCCAGTCCTATGTCATAATTTTGTTCACAAGGATCTTAATTATGTTTCCCTTCCACAAGATATCACACTGGTCCATTATATTGAGGTCATTGTGATGATTGGACCCAGTGAGCAAAAAGTAGCAACTAATCTACACTTATTGATAAAATATTTGCATGTCAGAGAGTGGGAAATAAATCTGACGAAAACTCAGGATTTCTACCTTAAGGAAATTTGTAGAGGTCAAGTGGTGGGTTCCATGTCAAAATAAACCTTCTAATGTGAAGGTTGCTACATCTGGCCCTTTCTACAACTGAAAGGAGACCCTGGATTTTGGAGGTAACATATTCCTCATTTTGGTGTGTAACTGCATCCCAATTACCAGATGACTTGAGAAGGTGCTATTTTTAAGTGGAGCTCAGAACAAGAGAAGGCTCTGCCCCAGGTCCAGGCTGCTGGGGAAGCTGTTCCCCCAATTGGGCCACGTGATGCAGCAGATGTAGTGGTGCTTGAAATGTCAGTGGAGGTAAGGCTGCTGTTTACAGCTTTTGACAGGCCCTTACTGATGCATCCCAGCCCCAGGTCCTTGGGATTTGGGAATAAAGGCCTACCATCCTCCACAAATAACTGTTCTTTTGAGAAACAGCTCCTGGGCTGCTAATGAGCCTTAGCAGAGCCTGAATGCTTAACCACGGGCCACCGAGTTACCATGTGACCTGGGATGCCCATCATGAACCGGGCATTATCTGACCCACCAAGCCATAAAGTTGAGTGTGCACAGTAAAGAGAATAACTAGATGCTGTGCTTGGTGCTCTGTCCACTGGGAGGACTTCTTTTCCCCACAGCCATGAGCACTCCATCATCCAATGCACGTGGTTTATACATGACTGGGACTCAGCAGGCCCCGAAGGAACAAGAAAAGTACGTGAAGTGGTCCAATTACCTGTGGTGTCCATTCCTGTCCACTCCTGCCCTCTCTCCCCAGCCTGCACCTATGACCCCATGGGAAGTCCCCATGATCAGTCAATATAGGAAGAGAAGACTCAGGCTCGATTTACAGATGGGTCTGCATGGTATGCAGGCAACACCGGAAAGTGGACAGCTGTAGTGCTACTGGCCCTTTCTGGGGCACCCCTGAAGGGTTGTGGGGAAGGGAAATTCTCCCAGTGGACAGAGCATTAAGGATAACACCCAGTTATTCTCTTTACTGTGAAGAAGAGATGGCCAGACATGTGATTATATACTGAGTCACCTGCTGTGATCAAGCGTGTGGTTCGATGGTAGGGGACTTGGAAGGAATATGTTTGGAAAATAGGTGAAAAGAATATTTGGGTAAGAGGGATGTGACTAGATATCTCTAAGTGGACAAAAAAGATAAAGATGTTAGCGTTCCATGTGAGTGCTCCCCAAATTGTGCCCTAAGTAGAGGATGATTTTAATAATAAGGTGGATAGATGACCCATTCTATAGGTACCTGTTAGCCTTTTCCCCCAGCCACTCCTGTCATCACCAAGAGGTCTCATGGACAAAGTGACCATGGTGGCAGGGATGGAGGTGATGCATGAGCTCAGCCACATGACTTCTATTCACCAAGGCTGAGCTGGCTGCCGGCACAGCTGAGTGTCCAACCTGCCAGCAGCACAGACCAACCTCGAGTCCCTGGTGTGGCGCTACTTCCAGGGTTGACTAGCCAGCCAGCTGCTGGCAGGTGATCGGTTCATTCCCATCATGGAAGGGCAGCATTTTGTTTTTACTGTAACAGACACTTAATCTAGGCATGATTCATTTTCCCTGCACACAATGCTTCTGACAATGCTACTACCCATGAATTTAAAAAACAACTCAGCTGTCTTTAAAAGAGATGGAGGAGGAAAAGACACAGAGAAGGCCACATGAAGATGGAGGTGGACTTGTGATAGTTAATTTTGTGTGTTAATTTGATTGTACCATGGGGTATCCTGATATTTGATTAAACATACTTTTTCTGAAAACAACATAAAAATTATAAAAATCCAAAAAAATTAATATAAATATTAACAATATTTTAATTAATAAGCAACAGTTATCCCTTGCTTAAAAACTTGAAATAGGACTTCCCTGGTGGCACAGTGGATAAGAATCCACCTGCCAATGAAGGGGACACAGGTTCGATCCCCGGTCCAGGTAGATCCCACATGCCACAGAGCAACTAAGCCCGTGCGCCACAACTACTAAGCCTGCACTCTAAAGCCCGCAAGCCACAACTATTGAGCCCACATGCTGCAACTACTGAAGCCCATGTGCATCGAGCCTGTGCTCTGCAACATGAGAAGCCACAACATTCAGAAGCCCGCGCACCACAACTTAGTATCCCTCACTCGCCACAACTAGAGAAAGCCTGCACACAGCAGCAAAGATCCAACACAGCCAAAAATAAATAAACAAATAAATAATAAATCTTTAAAAAAAATTAAAGAAATAAAATGTTAAAAAAACTTGAAATATGCTATAAAACTATAATAATAAAATTTATGTTAATTTCATAAGGCATAACAACCTAATCAATATAAAAATGAGAAAGCACAGATGGAGATTACAGCATATATAACACTATAATGAAAAAAGTCTCCACTGATCACTTTTAAAAGCTCAATTTTTAAATAAATTATATTGAAAAGTCATTATAAAAAATGTAAAATAATATTTAATTCTCCCTATTATTACCTGAAATAAGTTACAGTAATGTATTAGAAGTATGAAGTTATCTGTGACATACTTTTGATAACTGTAGGAGTGGCTAATCATAGTTTTTAAGCAACTCAGACTTAATTGCAAGTACTTTGTCAACTCAAATGTAATACCACTCAAGATATATATCCCTTTCTATCTCTTAGTCTTTGACAATCATTGCTTTATACTATTCAAGTGAGGTTGCCAAAATGATTACAAAGGGTTTTCCTTATTCTTATATCACCAACAATGAAATTGTTTACCACTTGATCAAAAGTCACTTAAGCATTACACAGTTTTAAGAATGCATGAAATAAATGATAGACATAAAAATTTAGGTAAAGTATAATGATTGTATTATTATCATCTAATGCCAGAGTAAACTGCTCAAAGATCAACTAATAGTTTCATAAAAATGACTACCTATTTGACCAGTTGTTTCATGTGCTTATAACATAAAATGTGTTATTTCAATTTAGCTTTCACACGATGAATGCAATCTACGAGAACATTAAAAGTAAATATCTGCTTGTAAAATAATTTATAAATTTTTATATAAGTAGATTCTGGAGCTAAGCAATTTCAGTTTCAACAAACATTACAATTAAGACCTACAGATAAATATATAGTTAATTAAGCAAGGTATTAAACATGTAGGTTTTATTAAAAATGTTATTTCTAGATTTTTTTCAATTGCATTGCAATTCACGTAGGGTATAAACCATCCTGAGTTAGGATTTATGTGATTCTAACTTATACACACATAAAAAGTTAATAATATTCAATAATAATCCTTATTGTGAAACTATAATGTTAAAATACTGTTTTTCTCATAACACATTCCTAAGACACTTGCATTATTTATTTCTGAATGCTATTACTACATTGGGAAAATATATTACAAATAAAACCTATTTCAGCATGATTTAAATTATCTTTACGATCAGTCAATTCCTGTATTTAAACTAGTTTGAAAGACCAATTTCTTGAACATAAAACTCTCCTCCATTTTAATAATGTTTTAGTAAGACTTATTTTGCTTTTTAGAGGGAAAAAAAAAAGCACCTGAATTTTCCTGGTTCGTAGGTAATGCCTGCAAAATGCACAGGAAAACAAGGAGTAACAGGAACAACTTCAGCAGCCATGCAGCCTGGCCCGAGGACCATGATACACTTGGTGCCTCATGGTTGAGGGATGTGGCAATAGGCTGAGATTGCACTTTGTTACTGAAGGATTCTACCTTCTGTCTACTGCTTTGTGAGTTGTCTGCATCATGCCTTTTGCTGACAGCCTTTTCTCTATGTTTTGCTCCCACATGTTGCTTTTATTTATTTCTGTCTGTCTTGGACCCAAGGTCCCCAAGAGAGATTACCTAATTGAGTCCAATTTTCAGTAAGCAGTGGGCTTCAGGACAGAGCTCCCAGGTGTCTTACTAAAGGCTGCCTCTAAGTGAAATGCTGATCCTCCATCTAATCGGCTGTGAGCATCACTTCGGAGTAATGTGGGCCGCCTCCGAAAGAGGGTCTAGGTGGACAGTGGATCAGAACCTCTCAGACTTTACTGAAAGGACCTGTGTAAATGATGAGCACGTTGAAAAGCTTCTCCAATACAGACATGATGTTTTACATATGACAGTGTCCAGCCTGTCATGCAAGTATTGGTAAGAGTTCCTTTCTGCATTTCATATATATTGGAATGGAATATAATATAATATAATAATATAATTAATATAATATTCAGAGAAACATCTAAGAATTGGGAAAGAGCAATCAGGCATAGTGACCTTCAATAATAGTGATAGAAGGCTTTGACAAATTATCCAAGGTCAGGGAGTGATTTTTTTACATATATGGAAAACAAAGTTACACTAGCATGAGTGGCATAATTCTTATAGGCAATCGCATTACAGCTTTAGGTAAAAAATTAGCCCTCATGAGAAGACTTTTTGTAAATAATCCTTAGACAATAAAAGAAAAAAAAAATAGCAACCTGAAAAACCCTGCAACCGAGAATCATTCCAAGGTATCTCATTCTTACATCTTCTCTAAAGCCTTAAAGTTTTCTTCTCCTTCTTAACCCAAAGTAGACATTGGAAAAGGCCATGGAGCTCCAACCACTACTGGGTCGAGAGGTAACAAAGTTCACATCACTTGAGAATGAACAAGGAGCTGGCTGTGGGTGTAGGAATAGTGGGTGAGAGGAAATAGGGCACGTAGCACTCCAGGAAGGAGGACTGGTTTTACAGGATGGAAGGTAATAAGGAGAAAGGAACAAACTGAGCGGGAGTGAACACAGCACAAAATCTGAATTTGTGACAGTGAGCTCTTGTCTTTTTACCTGGCCATTAAGTGCTGTGTATCATTCTCACTCTGTATGACTTGAATTCGATCTCTGAAATATTTAACAAAGATATACTTGTGTTATCTTTCCTATACGACATGTGTGTGTCTTGGACTGACATTAAGAAGGAAATCGTACTTCCCTCTTCCTTCCAGGAATGGTAGGCAATAGAGATAATTTATTTGGGGGCTGGCATGTTATCAGAGATCCATTGAATAAACATGGCTGCAGAAAGAAAAAAAAGTTGATAGCACGGCTTCACACTTCCCAGAACTGATGATCCAATAGGAAAAGAGCCCATCTTGCAGGTAACATGCGGACACACAGGTGTAAATGAATTTAGGATTACTACCTTAAAACAGGTGCATTCGTAGAAAGTATGGTCTTTCAACTTTTACTTGTAAAAGAAAAAAAATTCCCTTTTATTAACTATATTATGATTGTAAACCTCCTTATTTTAGCTACCTTGATGTGTCCTAATCATAACCTTAAAGAAACGCCCCATTTGGAAACTATAAAATCTACTAATTGGATCAGAACTGAAGCTTGGAGTCCAATCTATGTCTGAAGTGACCTAAAGCATGTAACAATTGTACTTTCATCACAAATTCCTTATCTTTCAGGTCTTTAATTGCATTCCTAAAAAACATGTTTTGTTCATCTAGGGATGAAATATTAAAAGTTCTGTTTATTGAGTTTATGTCTTTTAAAGCAAACACCAGCATTACTTCTTATGGATTGAAAACCGTGTTACCAAGTGAAAACATAGCAAATAAACTCCGTGCTCATCTGGCCCCAGGAAAGCATGAAAGGAAACGCATGATTAATATACTCCCTAGTAGGCATTTTAGTCTTTGAGATGTACAAACCTTTTTCTAAAAAGCACAAAAATAAAATATTTGGATAATACATACACTTATGAAAAAAGGTTTTACATATGAAATAAAGAAAATTTTTATATTGATATATAAGGGGAAAACACACCATTACTTGTATTGTGGGGAATTAAAATTATTAATAAGCAGCCTGTGAACAATATAAATGGTACCACAATCTAAAAGCTTAAATATGAATCCTGGTTGCGTTTCTCTCCCAGATTCCTAGGATTGGGTGAATTAGGAGAGTTACCATAGTGATCACAGACACTAAGCCCAGAGCCAAGGAGAAACCTAAGCCCTAAAATCTGACTTGCTTTTAAGCTGAAGCACCATTCTTCAATAATGGACTATTTCTGCTACAGGAAAAAGTAGCACAAAAATGTATCTTTTAGGCCATAAATGGCATAATAGTCAAAACATTGCACAGTTTTTCCTCACTTAACAGTGTTTATTACTTCCAGAGCAACCCAGTACATGATATATAAAATAAGAATATACTTCTTTATCGCAGCAGTTAGTTTTGATGACTGTTCTCTGTCATAGTTTATACTTAGTTTTCTTTCACTCCAATAAAAGTCTTTGATGTATTAGAGATGGTGTATGTATAGAGAGTCTCCCTTTTTTCAAATACCTGGTCCTTGTGCATAAAAATACTGATTTAAAGAGAAATTTATTTGTTAAATATGTTTATAGCAGAGCTATAAACCTTTTTTAAAAAAATATGAGCATCAGATAAAGTAGATTATTAGTGTAGTCCTTCTAGTTTAATGAGACAGTTGAAAATAATGTATTTAGTGTGTGGAACCATACATCTTAAAAGTATTAAATATGAAATATTCAATCTATTCATGGCCTTGTATGTGTAGAAATTATTTACCTACAGCCTGCAGACAATAAAAAAAAATAAATTAATCAATTAAAAAAAAACTCTCCAGGGCAATGGCAATATCACATCAAACTCCTAGGAGTGCAAAGCAAAAATAGTAGATTTTTGTATACACAGATAGGCACAGACTATATCTACACATATAATTTGAAGCAAAAGTTTGAGACATTTAGACAACCACAAAATACTACTTTTTTCTAAGAATATCAGGTACCAAGGGTAGGAGTAAAACTTTACTTGAATTAATCTTTACATATAGCATTAATTGCCCCTAGAAAACATCACCAGGCTTTCAAAATTCAGCCTTAAAAATAACACTGTTAATATCCAGAAGAATTTATTTCCATTTTTGATGTGCATATTTCTTAGTAATCATGACTATGCATTACATTCAAAAGGGGCAAATGATTGCAAATCTGCAAGACAGTTAAGGCCATTTTGCTGCTTCCAAGCAGCACATTATTTTAGATAGGATAACTTATGAAACTTTGAAATTTTTGCTATTAAAGGAAATCATAGTCTGATTCTTGACTTCCTGTAGCATACTCAAGAGCATTGCTTACATATTGTCAAGATGAAATTCTGTTCAACAAGAAGAGCTTAAGCAAGAAATCACCTCTGCTAACCCAGTAGACTTGGCAAGGACACGGCCTGAATAAAAAGGAAGGTTAAAAAGTGCTAAATCTTTGTTACTTCCAACACTTAGAGTTAAATATTTCTAGAATGTTGTGTTAGAGGAAAGAGAAAATGTTTTCAGTCAAGTATATGTGAATAAATATTTATATTCCCCAGAAACATATGACATCAAAATTAAACATTTTGTTTGACAGAAAAGAAATAGAAATTTTGGCAACTATAACTATTTACTCCTTATAAGCACTCAAATTACAAAACTAAAGGTCATTTTTATTTTCCCCCAAACAAAATAAAATGGATTGATATTTGTTTGTGGAAGTCAGAGGGGAAAAGTTTGGCATCTTTTACTTAATGTGCAGTTTTTGTCTTCTACCACACTTATGACTAGCCTTCCATCATTCTGTCGTAACCCTCTGTTACAAGATGGAAATGTAATTGGACTTTAAATGAACAACCGTTAAATATAAAACTGCACTTAATCCTTTCTTCTACTTATGTTAGCAAAAGGATGTGAAAGAAGACATAACTCCAGACATATTGCACCTCTAGAAGAATATGTGCTAGGCAATAATCTGGGACCATCTTTTGATACTGGACAATTTGCTTGATGAAAATAAAGAGTTTGAGATGTATAGTATGTACCCAGTTTACTTTGTTTTCAGAGTCAATCAAAGCAACATTGTATGCAGTTTCCTTTCCTATTCAAGAGGAAAAAATTAGTCTAACTTGTTTGAGTCATTATCATTCTTATACCAAAAAACAGACAAAGAAACCACAAGAAAAGACCAATATCTCTTGTAAATATAGGTATAAAATCCCCACTAAAATACTAGCAAAGCAAATCCAGCAACATATAAAGATAATTATACAGAGTGATCAAGTAGGATATATTCCAGAATGCAAGGTTTGTAGAACACTCAAAAATCTCTTATTCAATGTAATATGTCAATATAATAGAAAATAAAAACCACATGATTATCTCATTATATGCGAAAACAGCATTTGACAAAATCCAACACCCATTCATGATAAAAACAATTAGCAAACTAGGAATACAAGGGAAATTTTTAACCAGATAAAAAACATATATGAAAAAACCCACAGCTAATGTTATATTTATTGGTGAAATACTAGATCTTTCTCCCTAAAACTGCAACAAGAAAAGGCTTATCCGTAAGGGAAGGCTTCAGTCCATTGTGACAGCATACAGACCATGACAAAGACATATTTATATCTATTAGGGATAACAAGTTATATGAAATCCATTTGCCAGACCTCAGATAGTCCATTAGGCAGTTTAAAATGTCTGGGAGCAGTACAACAGGGCTGTGCTTTGGATGAGTGGGACAAGCAAAGTAGACATTTTTTGCAGCTTTATTTTTTCCCCTCCATGTTGCTTCCACAACATTCCAAAATCATGAGCTATTCTGAAAGCATACTACTATCTGTATAAATATTGGCAGTTTTGTCTTTGGCTAAAGTACAAGCTTGTGTAAGAGTATAATCCAGCCTGCTGGGCCAAAGCAGACATTGGTAAAGATGCTGTTGAGACAGCATCAAGAGGAGTTGTAATAGCATATCTAGAACAATATATGCCATTGTTATCTTTTAGATAAGAACCATCAAGAAACAGGAGAAGTCAGCATCACCCAAATGAATTTCCTACAGATCATTATGAGGAGTCAGGAGGTGAGCCATCAGCATTAAGCAGTTGTGAGGGAATTCATCAGTGATGGAGGAAAAAGAGTAGCTGCTTTGAGGTTACTACTACATAAAAGAATTATGTGAGAAGTTAACAAAAGGACTCCATATGTGGTGAGGTAGCTGACTGAAAATTGCGCAGAGTGATGAGAAATTCAAGCAGGCTTCTACTGCATGAAATACAAAAATAGTTGCAGGAGATCCCAACGTAATTTTCTTGGTGGTCCTAACCAAAATGACAGTGGCCATTGTGGCCATTCCCTAAGACAAGGGAAGTATCCTCCGGTCATACGGTCCTGTTACTGGCTATAATATCCTGTGGGTCGATGGTGGTCCTCAACTTTTTGGGTGAATATACCAAGGGCATTCCCTCCCTTTTCATATACAAAAAGGAAAAAGGGAATCTGACAATTTGCATGTCTAAGGGCAGGTGCATTCATCAAAATGTCCTTTAAGGCCTCAAAGGCTGTGTTATCTTGTTCATCCCATAAAATTGGGTTGGGGTTGTTGTTGTGGAGTAAAACATACAGAGGTTTGACTGTAAGAGAGAAATTTGGAATCCAGAAACTCACTAGCCCGAGAAAACCTCACTGCTATGACTTAGTTTTGAGTTTCAGGAAACTTAGGACACCATGAAATTGATCTGTATCTAGGTGTAGCCCTTGTTCTGCTATCAGATTTCCTAAATATCAAACGTGGGTTTGAACAAATTGCAATTTTTTTTTTCCTTGGTGACTTTATATCCCTTTGAGGCTAAAAGCTTTAGCAAGTAAGTAGATGCTGTTTTCCTGTGAGGAGGCTTGAGAAAGAGAAAAAAGAACCAAATCATCCACATATTGAAGCAAAGTAGAACCCCTAGGGAACTTTATATCAGCCAGATCAGCCTTCAGAATCTGTGAGAAATAAGGACTCTCTGTAAATCCCCGAGGCATTACTGCCTATGTGAGTTTTTTTCTTCCCAAGTGAAGGCAGAAAGGTATTGGCAAGCTTCATCAACTAAATACTAAAGTATGCACTGCATGAATCAATTATAGCAAAGAATTTGCTTCCACTGGGAATGGATTTTAGTAGAGTATGAGATTAGGAATAATAGGATGTCAAGGGAAAGCAATGTTGTTTATTGCTCAGAGGTCCTGGACAAACCTGCACCCTCAGCCTTCAGATTTTCTCACTGGTAAAACGAGAATGTTATAGGGGTTAGTACAAGGTGTAATGATACTCTTCTATTATGGGCTTTATACCTTGAAAGATTTCTTTCATTATAGGATATTGATTAATCCTGGGGAGAGGTTGTAAGAGATCTATTTGAAACTTGATAGGAGGTGTGCTGTGAATTTTGCCAGTATTCATTGGAAATTTTGCCCTTAAGGAGAGTGGTAGCAGATTCAAAAGGCAAATGATCAGATTAAGAGTTTTGGTGGTTTTCCTTTGTGGGGACTCATCTAGATTATGAGAAATTGGTTTGCCAGATTAACTAAATCTGGAGTGGACCTGGGTTTCCATTCACGTCTCGTCAACTTTTTCTTGAAAGAAGAGGTCCAAAGAAAGACCGGATATTTTTTTAAAAAAATAGTCTGAAGTTGATTGTAATAACTATGAACACTTTTCATAGATTTTTGTGTGCAAACCTGAATTTTGTTCCAATTAGCAGTCTTTGGAAAAGCTCTAGGAATTTGCCCAGTGAAGTCACCTAGCAAATGCCTGAAGCTGATCATATAAGTTAGTGGCTAGTCTTCTGGTTTTAATTCTAGAAACCTGTCAGGACTTTCCCAATTGGCAATCTTCATCTAGTGCTTGGCCTGGTCTTCACTGACAAGCATATGAACTAGCTGATTTTAGTCAGAGAAATCACATTGATAAGTTTGACAAATTGATAAATTCTTCAGAAAATCTGAGGATCTTTGGTTACTTTGGGAAAATCTTTGACTGTGGTTCACAGTTCAGCTTTAGTACAGGGAGTATATGAGGTTAAGCGTTTATCCTCCAGATCCTCAGAAGTCTTAATTTTAACTGGACAGATTCTGATAGGTCTAGGGGAAAGAGGATTGAGATGAGTTTCAAAGAAAAAGGGACACTTGGTGAGAGAATTAGTGTGGGAGAAATGTGGCTACAGAGGAGGTATAGTTGGTGTAGAAGGGAAAGAGGAAGATGGAGCTGAAGAGTAGCCGAGACAAAGGAATTGCGGGAGAGGAGCTTGAGGCTCTGGAAGCCATCCTTTCTTTTTTTAATTTGTTTGTTTGCCTCAGTTAATCTTAAAATCTTATTTTACAGAGAGAGAATTCTAGGCTCCTGATAATATATACAAGCCTTAAATTATCAACTGACATAGGCATTCCATTCAGTTTGGGAAATTTTAGATCTATGGTAGTCCAATTGATGGTTGGTCCATTTAGTTAGAGCTGTGCATGAGAAAGAATTATAGCTGTTAAACATAAAATCACCTGGGGCTCCTGCAGGTGGGGTGTGCTCACAATGTAGATAAGAGAATTTTCTTTAGATTAAAAGGCTAATTAGCTAAATAGCTTGCAATTCAAACAGCCTGCAGGCCTAACACCAACCATTTCTAAGGGGACAATCTGGTCCCAAATGAGCCAAGCTGAAGACTGCTCAGTACAGCTCTAATGGAGCAGCCTAATTCTGAAGGAGTCAGAGCAAAGGCACAGTTCTGACAAAATCGCCACTGTCCCTGAAGGAATGGGCCAAAGGCTTGCCCGTGCCAGTTGGGACACCCTGATTTCAAAAGTCAGACCAAAGTGCCAAATGAGCACTAGAGGACAGAGCAAGGCCTTAACCAGAAGGAATAAAACTTTAAACAGATCCTGAGTAAAACCTGGTGAGCTTCAAAGCACAGAGTGGGTGGAAGCTCAAATTCAGAAGAAAGACTTCCTCTCAAGCTCCAGGGTGGGTGAGAAAAGTGGTGTGCAACAACGGGCTCTGTGTGGGTACCGCACCTGTTTGCTTGCCAGCCTTGGAGTCCTCAGGGGTCTTCTTTGGATCCCCACACAGGTCAGCAAAATGTTTAGACTTCTGGTTGTCTCTCCAGCAAAAAAAAAAAAAAAGGGGGGGGGGTTGTTATTCAGGATCAACAAAGATTTGCAGTTTGGGTTCTGCAACCATGAGAAGGCACATGCATGACCCCACATGACAAAGGAAGGCGAACCCTTTAATAGAGGGGAAAAATAAGTTGGGAGTGTTATAGTAAACAAAGAGTCCATGGTTTTCAATTGGTTGAGTCCTTGCCAAGGAAGAGTAGGAGACTTTCCCCCTTCTATCATGCTTGAGACCTCCCCTTTCTGGCCTCCCAACCTATTTTAATTGTGGCTTTTATTTATTAATTTTTAGAATGTTCCCTCATACACATTAAAAAAGTTATTATGTTAATATCACCAGTGACCAAAATTTTCAGGTAAGAAAAGTTGGCACAAATATGTTAAAAAAGAACTCAGGTAAACTCCATATTTACAAAATTGAACTCTCAAATTTGGCTTGATAATTGACAAGATTGAGGAGCTACTGTTCCTTCGCAAGGTATGTAGAGATTGTGATTATATTTTTAAAACAATTGATTTCTTTTAAAAGATATATACCAACCTGTTTATAGATAAAATTATAATCCTGCTGAGGTTGAAGGTGTGTCAGTGGTATTAAGAAACAAAATTGGCCATAAGTCGATAATTATAGAAAAATTATAGAATTTGCCTTCAGCCTTTTTTCCTGAGCTGACTTACTGCTGTGATACACAGTTTCCTGCATGTTTAAAACTTTGTACCCTAAGTG
Source organism: Hippopotamus amphibius kiboko (assembly GCF_030028045.1). Lineage (NCBI taxonomy): Eukaryota > Metazoa > Chordata > Mammalia > Artiodactyla > Hippopotamidae > Hippopotamus > Hippopotamus amphibius. Next base: position 90,330,104 of record NC_080188.1, read on the forward strand.
AAAGTCTTTCTTCTTCTTAGCTTTCTCCCACATGGTGGGGGCTTCCTAAGTATAATCCAGAATTGTGTGACTGAATAACTTTAAGAAAACCCTCAGCCAAACAATAAGAGATGGAAGTAGGTGAAAAAATGCCACAGCCTCCCCAAAGACATTTCTGAGAGTCCCATGGGGTAGTCAGTCCAGAACAGCAGCTCATCTTTAATACACTCTTTATTAATATTATTCCCTCCCTCATCTTTCCTAGATCCTTCATTTCCTAGATTCACATCATCCCCCAAACAAACCACCTCTACTTAAGACCTTTTGGAGGGACCCAATTTAATGTAATTCAGAAGTCATCCTAGAAAGCAGACATTCCATATGGGATTCTGGAATTATAACAGTTACCGGTCAGATAGTAACAAGGACCCCATTACTCATGACAAGTGGGATGTTAATAGTCTATGTCATGATATAGTATCATAATTACTAAGACTCATCCTTCATAAATGAGGGAAAATGGGAAGCACTGGTTTGTGAAGTACCTGTAGCACCTGAAAGATACAAGGGCAAAAAATAATTTTGAAGGTTGTGGAGGTTCCTTAGCAATTGTGAAGGAAAATGAAAAGCTCAGATCAGGTAATTATCATCTCAGGGAATGTTGTAAAAGCCAGCATTCCTGCATAGTGGCATTTAAAGAGATTTGTTGTAAAGAAATCAGGCACAGAACTTGATCATAAATATAATAAAATTACAAGGGAGAATGAACACAAAGCCTAGCAGTTTTTCTATGCTAATACTCCAGGTCCCAGGTAGTGAAGAAATAATACACTGAGACTTGACATGGGAACCCTTAACCCCTTTGGTCCAGAAGCAAAGCTCCAGTTAGAGGAGAAAAGTCTTCCTTTATCTGGAGAACATGCAGAGTCCTTATCTGAAATGGAAGCCTCATGATGATACTTAACCTCCTCACAATCTGTCCTATTTTGATTTCTTCTAGCCAGTAACTACGGTCAAGCCCCAGGATGGACCACGCAGGGAAATATAGTCCCTATTGCAGAAGGAAATATGTTCTTTTTAGAAGTAACTGAAGTTCCTGGACAATACAAACCAGCAGAAATTGAGAGAAATTGTGTGGGAGTCCATCTTGAGAGTATTGGACTCCAGTATTGAGACAGAATAAAATGACTGGATTGGGGAGAGTTTATTGATATAGTGACACTTTCCTATAATTCAGAATAGAACTTCCCAACAAAGACACGAGAGGTTGACTTTAACTTCCTGCTGAGATGGCTCCTTGGAAATTGGTAATGACAGTAATTTCAGTAAATGAGGTAGAGATGCTAAAATTGCCATTCATAGAGTATCAAAAAAAGGAATTAGTAAGCTCATAGAAGACCACCAACTCACTTTGTTCTCTGAAACAGTCAGAAGACAACCTCATTGCTAAAGGAATAAGCATAGCACCAATGAGAGAGCATTTTATGAAAAGGTCCTTTATCTTTCCCCCAAGTCCAGGATAGAAGGTAGAAGATGATGCCTTGGAACTAGCCTCCCTACTGCCAATGGGATGATAGGACTACAGAATATCAGAGGCCAGATGGTGGTAACCAACATAATTTCTCCATATTTATTTAAATGGGCAGCCAGATTGGAGGGATAACAAAGGATTTTTTACCCATAAGTACCTGTGGTGATGGTAAATAGACTATAGTGATCCTGAGGGTGAAGCATAAGAACAAGGCAACAAAAGCATTTCCGATTTATATAGAGTTCAAGAGCTGAAGGCTGACATCAGTCCTTGCCAAAGGAAAGCTTGCAATCCCCTTTCCAGTTTCTAGACCTGAGCTACTTCTCTGTCACAATTCATCAAGAAGAGGCAGAAAACTTAGCAGGAGGTCCCTGCAACAACACAAAATTGTGTTAGTTCACCCAATTCTTTGCACAAAGGGAACTTTAGACATTTCCTCCAGATTTTCCCATGTATTTTTAGTCTCTTGAGGTATCTAAACTCATATGTGTAGAAAAGAATCATGGGATACGCTTTAAGTGGAAATAAAAATACATTTTTGTGTAAACCCAATTCTATAAAGCAATTTTTAAAAACAGGAATATATGTAACATCTGGAAGGTCAGATGTTTTTTAAATTAATTAATTTATTTTGGCTGTGCTGGGTCTTAGTTGCAGTATGCAGACTTCTTGGTTGTGGCATGCATCCTGGACCAGGGATAGAACCTGGGCCCCCTGCATTGGGAGCATGGAGTCTTATCCACTATTTACATTTTCTATGTAAACATTTTTATTTTAATAAATGTTTTACAAAGGTTGTGCACTCTCTTTTGATATTGTATTGGCAAGTGTTAAAATGCAAATCTACCCCTGCTCCATTGTCATGAGGAAAACAGTCTCAGAGCTATTTCCAGAAATGACTCCCAGGTTTGGGAATAAATACTGAAAATTTAGCCAATGAAGAGTAATGATACCAAGGAAAAGTTAGAAATAGAATTCCTCTGGGAGCAACTATCCAACTTTCTGCTCCTATCTTTGGTATTAGAGTTGGAAACTGAGAGCAAAACTCCAGTTTAGCTTGCCATTTTAAAGGTTTGTAAAGATCTTTTATCACACTTTGAAAACATGTAGGAACTGAAACATTGTCATTCTGGGGGATAGCAAACACTGTCCTTCTTGGGGATAGTCTGAGTCTGAATCTCCTAATTGTATGTGCTCTATCTGTTCCTTACTATGCTAGAATGTCCAACTGATTATAATAATAAGAACAAATGTTCACACAATATTAACCATATACTGGCCTATTTTTAAGACTGGCTTACATGAACTAATTAAATTTTCTGGTTTAATTAATAGCAAGTTTTTTTTTCAGAGCAGAAGGTAGTGAGTCTAACACTAGATTATCTCTGCCTGTCCCATAAACATGATGACCAAGATTCCTTATGCTTTCAGCATATAAATGAGACACTCTAAACATATATAGACACTAAATTATGATAGAATCTTTCATCACAATCTATATAGTAACAGATGTTCACTACAAAATTACCACCTTTATTTTCTTTATTGGAACCACCTACACATCTCTAATTACTGCCATATTATGAGTCAGTGAACCCTCTCATATACATGAGATATTTCAGTCACCAGATTAATAACTATTAGCTTATAGTCCATTTTTGGAGGAGACTTCTTAAGGCACTCCATGTTTTTATCTACCTAACCATGATTTGTGACATTTTCTGTCATTACAACAAATTTTCTGCCCCAGATATGAAGAATATTTTAAGCAAATTCTAGAAGTATTTCTTTAGCAAACCCTTTACCAGAATTATAGATTCTGCATCCTTTTTCTATTCAGTATCTATTAGCAGCCAGGAGCAGCTAGATAGAATTTAAGGATTCATGGTTACCCAAGTGGTGTTCCAGAATATGCTGTGCAAAACAGTGGATTCTCATTGACCACAGGTCCATTTCAGCTTCTTGTCTGCTGGGAAGGTCACATAAGAGAAAAACTGTCTCATTAATGGGTCCATACAAATGAGGGAAATCCCAAATCTCATTAAACTAGATTACCCTAAGAGGAGAGAAAGGGCATTATTGAAATCAATGAAATAACAGATACCCATGTGATCCTTGATATCTCATGAACATCATTGTGTCATCACTTCAAACACACACACACACACACAAAGAAAACCAACAAATCTTATCCTACAAGTCTGTAATTAGAGTTTATGTAAATTTCTGAGGCTAAGTATCTCTCAAATGGAATCTTTGTCTCATCAATAAATGCTGTTGGAAAAACAGGATATCTGCATGCAAAAGAATGAAATCTTACACCATAAACAAAAACCCACTCAAAATGAATTAAAGTCTTAAACATAGCACCTGGAAATGTAAAAATTCTAGAAGAAAACACAGACAGAGCTTCTTGACATTGGCTTTGGCAATGATGTCATGGATATGATATCAAAAGTATGGATAACAAAAGCAAAATAGAAAAATGGGATTACATCAAACTAAAGAGCTTCTGCACAGCAAAAGAAACAATATATCTGACAAAGAATTAATATCCAATATATTTAAAGATCTTATACAGCTCAATGGCAAAACAGACAGACAGACAAATAAAAGCTCAAATAACATGATTTAACAATGGGCAAAGGACTAAATAAGTATGTATCCAAAGAAGACATTCAAATAGCCAACAGGTATATGAAACGATGCTCAGCATCACTAGTTATCAGGGAAATGCAAATCAAAACCCTAGTGATATATCATGTCACACCTGTAGAATGGCTATTATCAAAAAGACAAAACATAAGTGCTGCCAAGGATGTGGAGAAAAGGAAACATGTGCACTTTGTAGTCTGGAATGTATATTGGTACAGCCACTAAGGAAACATGGAGTTTCCTCAGTGTCCATCAGAACACCATGCATGTGTCATCAATGCCAGGGGAGGACTCCTACTGCATGCAGGATAGCAGAGATCATCACTATGCCTACTACCAGGAGTAGATGTCAAAACATTTCTGCCCATTGCATCTTGATATTAGAGTCACTAAAAACAAACAAAATAGTCAAGCATTAGCTGGAACAAGGCTTTAACTCACATGGAGAAGAGATAGAGCAAGATCAGCTCCAAAAGTGTTCATTGGTCCCCATGGCTACCAGGACCTCTGGGAGAGAATCTAAGACAACTGGTCTACATGCTGCAGTAAAAGAACTTCTCCCTTCCCTACCACCATGAAGTCTGAAATGCTGAAAGATTGGATGTGTCTGAGGACCACTGTGCACATACTTAAAATGAATAGAGGAGTATACCTACACTGAGTCTGAACAGGAAAATATATTTCCACATAAAGAGGTAAGTGTAGATAGGATCAAGATGGAGGAGTAGGAGGATGTGTGCTCACTCCCTCTTGCAAGATACACCAGAATTGCAACTAACTGCTGAACAATCACCAACAGAAAGAAACTGGAGCTCACCAAAAAAGACACCCCACATCCAGAGACAAAGTAGAAGCTGCAATGAGATGGTCAGAGGGGCGCAATCATGTTAAAATCAAATCCCATAAATGCTGGGTGGGTGATTCACAAACTGGACAACAGTTATACCACAGAAGTCCACCCACTAAAGTGAGGGTTCTGAGCCCCACATCAGGCTTCCCAACCTGGGGGTCCAACAACGGGAGGAGGAATCCCCAGAGAATCAGATTTTGAAAGCCAGCAGGATTTGATTGCAGGACCTCCACAGGAATGGGGAAACAAAGACTCCACTCTTGGAGGGCACACACAAAAAAATTGTGCTCACCAGGACTCAGGGGGAAGGAGCAGTGACCCCATAGGAGACTGAACATGGTGTTGGGGGGTTGCCTGCAGAGGTGGGTGGTGGCTGTGGCTCACCTAGGAGATGAGGGCACTGGTGGCAGGGGTTTTGGGAAGTGCTCATTGGCATGAGCCATCCCAGAATCCACTATTAGCCCCACAAAAAAGCCTGTGGTCTCCAGTGGTAGGTGGCCTCAGGCCAAATGAACAACAGGGTGGGAACACAGCCCCACTCATTGGCAGACAAGCAGATTAAACTTTTATTGAGCTCCACCCACCCAGCCCTACCCACCATCTGTCCCTCCCATCATGAAGCACCCATAAGCCTCCTAGATAGCTTCCTCCACAAGAGGGCAGACAGCAGTATCAAGCAGTATCAGCAGGATTTCATCTTGTGGAACTGAAAACCACAGCCACAGAAAGATAGAGAAAATGAAAAGGCAGAGGACTTTGTACCAGATGAAGGGACAGGATAAAACCCCAGAAAAACAACTAAATGAAGTGGAGATAGGCACTCTTCCAGAAAAAGAATCCAGAATAATGATGGTGAAGATGATCCAGGACTTTGAAAAAAAGGCCGGATTCAAAGATTGAAAAGTTTACCAAAGACCTAGAAGAATTCAAGAGCAAACAGAGATATGCAACACAATAACTGAAATGAAAAATACACTAGAAGGAAACAATAGCAGATTAACTGAGGCAGAAGGGTGAATGAGTGACCTGGAAGACAGAATGGTGATAATCACTAATGCAGAAAAAAATAAAGAAAAACGAATGAAAAGAAATTAAGACAGCCTAAGAGAACTCTGGAACAATGTGAAATGCACCAACATTCACATTATATGGGTCCCAGAAGGAGGAGAGTGAGAGAACAGACCCAAGAAAATCTTGGAAGAGATTATAGTTGAAAACTTCCCTAACATGGCAAAGGAAATAGCTACCCAAGTCCAGGAAGCACAGAGAGTCCCAGGCAGGAGAAACCCAAGGAGAAACATGCCAAGACATATAGTAGTCAAGCTGACAAAAATTAAAGACAGAGAAAAGTTATTAAAAGCAACAAGGGAAAAATGACAAATAACATACAAGAGAACTCCCATAAGGTTAACAGCTGATTTCTCAGCAGAAACTCTGCAAGCCAGAAGGCAGTGGCACAATATATTTTAAGTGATGAAAGGGGAGAACCTCCAACCAAGAGTCCTCTACCCAGCAAGGATCTCATTCAGATTCGATGGAGAAATCAAAAGCTTTACAGACAAGCAACAGCTAAGAGAATTCAGCACCACCAAACCAGCCCTACAACAAATGCTAAAGGAACTTCTCTAAGCAGAAAACATAAGAGAAGAAAAGGACCTACAAAACCAAAAACAAAACATTTAAGAAAATGTTAATAGGAACATACATATTGATAATGACCTTGAATGTAAATGGACTAAATGCTCCAACCAGAAGACACAGACTGGCTGAATGGATACAAAAACAAGACCCACACAAATGCTGTCTCCAAGAGACCCACTTCAGACCTAGGGACACATACAGACTGAAAGTGAGGGGATGGAAAAAGATATTCCATGCAAATGGAAATCAAAAGAAAGCTGGAGTAGCAATACTCATACCAGAAAAAATAGACTTTAAAATGAAAGATGTTACAAGAGACAAGAAAAGACATTACATAAAGATCAAGGGATCCCTCCAAGAAGAGGAGATAACAATTATAAATATATATGCACCCAATATAGGAACACCTCAATACATAAGGCAAATGCTAAGAATTATGAAAGAGGAAATTGACAGTAACACAATAATAGTGGGGGATTTTAATACCCCACTTACACCAATAGACAGATCATCCAGACAGAAAATTAATAAGGAAACAGAAGCTTTAAATGACACAATAAATCATCTTGATTTAACAGATATCTAAAGGACATTACATCCAAAAACAACAGATTACACGTTCTTCTCAAGTGCACATGGACCATTCTCCAGGATAGATCACATTTTGCATCATAAACCAAGACCTGGTAAATTCAAGAAAATTGAAATCATATCAAATATCTTCTCTGACCACAACGCTCTGAGATTAGAAATTGATTACTCGAAAAAAATCTGTAAAAAACACAAACACATGGAGGCTAAACAATATGCTACCAAATAACCAAGAGATCACTGAAGAAATCAAATAAGAAATTGAAAAATACCTAGAGACAAATAACAATGAAAACACAATGATCCAAAACCTATGGGATGCAGCAAAGGCAGTTCTAAGAGGGAAGTTTATAGCAATACCATCCTACCTCAAGAAACAAGAAAAATCCCAAATAAACAACCTAACCTTACACCTAAAGAAACTAGAGAAAGAAGAGCAAACAAAACCCAAAGTTAGTAGACAAACTGGGACATTTGTAGAGACATGATGGACCAGAGACTGTCATACAGAGTGAAATGGGTCAGAAAGATAAAAACAAATATAGTGTATTAACACATATATGTGGACTATAGGAAAATGGTACAAATCAACCAGTTTGCAAGGTAGAAACAGAGACACAGATGTAGAGAACAAACATATGGACACCAAGTGGGGAAAGTGGGGAGGGTTGGGGGGAATAAGTTGGGAGATTGGGATACCAAGTTGTACACTCTAAATATATGCTGTTTACTGTCTGTTAACTGTATCCCAATAAAAGTTCCTAAAAAAAAAAAGAGATAAGTGTAGTAAAGTCTATGTGAGATATTTATCACTCGCTTAAGAAGCATTCCAGGCCCAGCTCTCATTCTAATGTGGCTGAGCTGGAGTACAAAAAATGCACACGTGAAAATGCTTTTCCAATGGAAAAAAATTAAAAATAGAACTCTCACATAATTCAGCAATCCCACTTCTGGTTGTGTTTCCAAGGAAACTGAAATTGGGTTCTCCAAGAGATATCTGCACGCCCATGTTCTCTGCAGTGTTATTCACAATTGCCAAGACTTGGAAGCAATCTAAATGCCCACTGATGGGTGAAGGGATAAACAGAATATGATATTTGTGTGTAGTGGGATGTTATTTAACCTTAAAAAAAAAAAAAAGGAAATCCTGCCATTTTTGATGAGATGGATGAACCTGGAGGAGCTGATGCTGAGTGAAATAAGCCACATGCAAAAGAATAAATGCTACATAATCCCACCTATATGAGGAATCGAAAGTGGTCAAACTCATAGAAGCACAGAGTAGAATGCTGGCTACCAGGGGTGGTAGGGAAGGGGAAATGGGAAGGGTTGGTCAAAAGTTACAAAGTTTCAGTTATATGAGTTGAATACGTCATAGAGCTCTAGTACAGCATAGTGGATACAATACTGTACTGTACACGTTAAAGTTTGCTAACAAGGTATATCTTGTGTTAAATGCTCTTATTCCACAGGAATAAGTAAATAAAGAGGGCAACAGGAAATTTTGGAAGTAATAGATATGTTTATGGCAATCATTGTGATGATTTCACAGCTGTAATCTTACCTCCAATCTCATCAAATTGTATACATTAAATATGTGCAGCCTTTTATATGTCAATCAAACCTCAATAAAGTGGTTTCAAAACAAAAACAAAAGCAAAACACTATTCTGGCCTATACATAGAAGCAATTGAAGGAAAACTGAATAAATAGACAAAAATCCAAGCAAGAGACTAAGGTCAGAGATCTAGAAAAATGTGTTCAAAAACATAATATAAGAAATAGTATTTGAAAAATATGACAAAGTGTAGAAAATCAAGCTAGAGAATTAAATTTCCATGTAGAAGAAAACAAGAACTAGAAAGAGCTCTTTTGTGGAATGATGAAAGTGGTCCGTGCTTAATTAAATAATTGTGAAATACAAAGAATGGAGCATTTATATTTCAGAAAAGCAGCATAAAGAGTATCCTTTGAATGTACAGTTCTGCCATTAAATTCCTCATTGATTTAGGGACGCCCTCTGTCTCTTGGTGCCTCAGTTTCCACATTCATGAAAGAGTTAAACAATATGGCTATTAAAGTTTCCTTTGAGACAAAAAGTCAGTGTTGTACAGTATGATGCAAATAAAGTCTATTTGAATTTTCACTTGTACCAAGGAAAAGAACCTTGGAACAAACAACTAGGATCATGAGTAAAAATATTACAACATCAACAAAAAATCTATAAAGGGAAAAAAGAACATCAGAATCCTTATTTGGCATTCTAGGGGCAGTGATATATTACAGTGTATTGAGTGGCATTGAGACAGAGTTGAGTGACTTCAACTTGCATATTGATAAAAGGACACTCACTTGCATCTTGTAAAACATAAGATATAGATCTTTAGAGACTGGGAACAGGTTTAGCACAACACATGAAAGTTCTTGTATTCAACAATAGACAAATGATTTCTATCTTTTTCAAGAAAATATTTTAAAATCACGGAGAACACATCTGTCTAATATTTCTCATTTTGTCATTGATCGTGTAAAATTGAATCATCTATTTCATTTGTCTCTAATTTCTCTTTCTAAAAAATTAATAACAATAAAATATGTGGAAAGTACCTAATGAAAGATGCCAGAAATGCAAAGTGATATCAGCGAACTTAAGATATTATTACATATTATTGGAATTCACCAAGTTGTACATTTTCCAATTTCTTGTTTCCACACACACATAATGTCATGAAGGAAAATGCACCAAATTAAACTTCAAGATATTTGGAAAACTGTTCAGAATTTTGCAAAACTGTCGCTATTTAAGTAGTTTAGAAAAAAACAGTACTTTAAAAAAACAGCCAATGCACATAAAAAAGAATTAGGTTGGTGCCTAACACCTCATCAGAATGCGGAGAGGGGAAGAACACTAAACAAGTCAGATTAATGTAGAGAAATGGGTTGTTTTCCCAGAATCGCTTGGTAATCAGGTAATGTATCACATTATCCAATCATCTCTGACAGGAAGTTTTCTTTATCCTACCTTGACTAAGAAGAGTGGTAAAACTGTATCATTTGAAATTATAGGTTTTCAAATTGAATTATATTATTTCACATCCTCCATGTCAGGGCTTTTACAAATTGCTAATCTCCTGGTAAATATTCCTACAACTAAAACACAATTATTATTTACAAGCAAAGTGAAGGTGTTAGGGAATTGTAACAGTTAGTTATTATGTATAAATTGCCTGCTGTCTCTTGGGACTAGAAAATGAGACACTGCATCTCCCACAGGCATCCTAAAAGGAATATTGATAAGTAAATAGAATAACTGAACATTTGGTAAATTACCATTTCAATGAATCATGTCCTTCCTAAATTCAGGGGGTAGCACCTTTCAGGAAAGTAGGAAAGTTGGGAAATATTTTTGAAAGCATTCTAAAAATGAATTAAGAAAACATTGACCTTTAAAACTGAGAGTTCATATTTAGAAATGAAAAAGGGCATTTTTTTCCTTCATATATAGCAAACAGTCTAGTTCTTATTATATGAACATAAGTATCACAGAACATGGCACATAGCTTAGCTTCCTCTTTATCAAGTGTGGGAAGACATTCGGGAACCTTTTTGAAACATTGAAAATGTTGAAGTATGTGGGCCCAGCGATGGGATTCAGAATGTCCTGCTTGAGCAGTGGAGGAGCTGAGGGTGTGGGGCGTGGAGACTAATATCACCCTGTTTGGTCCTGAGGGATGGCTGGTTAGCCAAAGACGGGTAAGATTCCTCAGAGGAGGAACAACCTAAGACAGGCACAGCCTCAGAGGGGCCAACAGGGGTGGTGCATAGAGCCTTCCTTATATCACCGTGTTTGGCCCTGGAGGATGACTGGTTAGCCAGAGACGGGTAAGATTCCTCAAGGGAGGAACAACCTAAGACAGGCACAGTCGCAGGGGGGCCAACACGGGTGGGGCACAGACCCCCAATATCTGAGAGAGGTCTCCTGCCCCCAGGGCTGTTTTGCTTTCCACACCCACCTCAAATCCACACCTGCTCAGCTCGGACCCAGGAGGTAAACAAGGATCATTGCCCCAGTCATGTGAGGCCTTTGATTGTTTATGAGTGTAACCTGAGAATGTTAGCCCACGAACTCAATAAAAGCAACCTGGGATGAGTCAGCAGGGCTCTTGATCCCAGAGGTCTTGAGCCCCCAGGTCCCACTTTTCTCTTCAGTCTGTGTCTGTGTCTTCTTCAAGCTTGCGGCACCCGTCACTCACCTCGAGTCGCCGAGCTGGTCTCGGCAATCAAGTGTAGACATAAAAAAACACAGTGGTTTTTCAAAGTAGATACCAGAACTTGGAAAGGCAACCAGGAGGCTACACAGCTGTGATTGTTACGTGAACATTTGTACTAATAAATATAAAATGCAAAATATTCTATATGCCAGAAAGTGAATAGAATATATTCAGATTATCTTCAAACAAAATTTATTTTGGTTTTCATGTACCCCAAATATATTATTATTATCAATTGCATATCTGGTACTTAATAGTTGTGTACTTTTAAAAGCAATTGTTTTAAGTGTTTATGAATTTTCATGGGCAGCTAATGTCATTTTATGATCTCATTTTTTTCATTAATAAAATGCTAATGAATGTTTTTGGGCAATTTTTTGAGTTCAATACTTCACTGTGGGAAGTACATCACCTGAGTTTTTTTAAGAAAAGCTTTGACCTTCCCTACAGTACTGTAGAAATTTCAGAGAGAAAATTGTGGTCTATATGATTTCTGATTTCTGATGCTAGATAGGAATCTTAAACATGTGTTTGGCAAATCTCTCTGAATGTTTAGATAAGCCACATCAGGCATGTGTTACTATTTACATCTTTTCATTTCTACATTGTATATATTATATTAGATCCTAAGTAACTTAGGATCTAATTAACTCAGATTTTAGCTTTTCAGTTAAAATGCAATAATCTTATATAAGATTAAAATGGTCCAAGGCATTTTATTGTCACCTATATAGTTTTCTATAAAGTAATCTCATACGAAAATTCCTGAATAAATATGTTTAGAATATATTTTAATGGAAAATTTTCACCCTCTGCATAGTGGGATTTTTTTTTTTCTTTTTTCTTTAAGTACCGTTGATTTACAATGTTGTGTTAATTTCTGGTGTACAACAGTGATTCTTTTTCATATTCTTTTCCATTATGACTTAGCACAGGATACTGAATATAGTTCCCTGTGCTATACAGTAGGATCTTGTTGTTTATCAATCCTATACATCTGCTAGTCCCCAACTCATAATCCCCCACCCCCATTGGTAATCACAAGTCTGTTCTCTGCAAATTTGTTTCTATTTTGTAGATAAGTTCACTTGTGTCATAATTTAGATTCCACATATATTCGTTTTTATTAATAAATTAATTCATTCAATCAACAAAAATTTTAGTGGACTTTATCTGCCAAAACTGAGCTCAGTGTTGGAGCTATAGAAATGAGGATTGCCCATTGTTTTCAAGGAATTCACAAGAATGGTTTGTCTCTAATCATTTTAAACTATCCATTCTGAAGCATAGGTTATAGCACTGCTTAATTGCAATGATCCCTTGACTTATTCCATTAGACTTCATTATTCAGCCCACCAAAAGTCTACATTCCTCATACAGAAAATGGCCCAAGCAGTCAATTCTTCAGACCTCCACTTTTGCGCTTCTTTACTTTCTACTTGCCTGTCTTCTTGCAGCTTCATTGAGTCCTCTGAAATTCAGTATGTTAAAAGGATATTCAATTAAATCTAGCCTGCTCTAATAATGCAGTTATGGGACACAAAGCAGGCACAGAAGTATCACTGCTTTTAAAAACATCTTTCGTACCTTTCTGACTTGTGTTGCAACCAAAGCAATTTGACACAGCAACAATGAATCCAATAAACCAATTTGTGGCAAATAAGGGATTATCTTCTGTGTGTAAAGACTAATGAATAATTCTGGGGCTTTAGGGCAGGGGATAGGTACCTTCTTGGTTGGGAAATAGGCTTATCTGAGTATGAATCAATAAATGAATGGGATGCAGTGTTATTTATCTTTCATTTCACAGCACATTTTATTAGGCCTGGCCTATAGTAGATGCTTTCCTGTTGTCTTGATTTGAAGGCCATTTGAAAATTAAAAACACTCAACTGCTACGAAATATCTCTGCAATATAATAAAATACCTTCCTTTGACACCAAATGCCTATTCTCATATTTCTTTTCCTTGTAGTTTTGCAATTTGACAGCACTCATGCTTTACCATTTTTTGAAGTAGCCTCTAATATTTTTTAAAGATTTTTTTCATAATATATAGCAGGGCTTCAAATAATATTCCATTTCTGATTATAAAATCTAAAGAATACAAAAACATAGAATCCAATTTGAAAAGTCTTCAAGATAAACATTTTCTTGTAAACAGAACAATTCCTTCAGGGATAATTCTATAACCAGGAGTGCATGACACCCTGGGGATAATGAAACGATTTCACTTCCCATTTGTTTAGGAAAGGCCAGAGGCTATTTATGTACTAATAGGTTTATTAATAAAACTGAAAAAGCAATAACCTCACCTGTACAGTGATCAGTGAAGCCAGAGATAATGGAAAACCAATTTTATATAAAAGATTTTATGGCTCTCATGACTAACTTTGATTTTTTTAATAATTATTCCATTTGATGAGTCTCTTTTTCTGTTTACATATGTCTTTCTGCATTTCATTTTAAACTAAATGAAAAAGCATTTAGAAAAGGAATTTTTTCCTTGCATGAGTATTAAAACCTGAAAAAGCCTCTTATAAATTAATAAAATTCCAGCACATTAATGCTGCTCATTATAATCCTCTTGTAAAGTATTAATTTGGTGACTTTGCTAAGTTATATCCTTATCAGCATGTCCTTAGCAAAGTCTGCAATGGTCATTGCAATCTATCCTTTCAAAGTAAGTTATGCATTTTAATGAAAGGTCTACAAGAAGGGTGAACTGGCTATTTCCAGCACTTGTAACTCTGTGGATGGGCTATAAAAGGAAGAAGAAATTTAGGGAGGAAGAAATTTCTAAAATCAATTACTTTATGTTTGCAAAAATGAAATATAGACTCTACAGTTATGTCTATATGCATGAGATTGACTATTATGAAAAAACAAATTGTTTAAATGTGTTAATAAAATTAATTTTCAGTAGAAATGCTATTATGTATTAAAAACATCATTTTGCTAGATGTTTATTATCTTTCATAGGAAATATAGTAAATAGGTTATTATTTATCTTTTAAAATTAAATATAGATTGTTATAATCAAGTCTAGATCTCACACTCTATCCATTTTTATGCTGAACATGTCCAAATAAGACTCCACTTACACTGTCTAATAATTTAATTTGATTGTATTTAACTAGTAAATATGATCAACCTGACAAAATATGCCACAAATGCCTTTCAGAGACCTGGTCATTGTTAATTTGATGATTCTGTCTACAAAGTCTGAGACAATATAATTGTTAAAAATTGATAGACTACTGAGTGTTTAGATTAAAAAAGGTTAAAGAAATAAATTTGAAAAATTAAATTTTGAGAAAATTTATACATATTACAATCAACAAAAGAAGTAACTTAGAAATATAATGCGTCCAGGAGAGCAAAAAGGCAAACTTAGTTGAATTAGAGAAAGGGGCCAAATGATCATAGTTGGCTAGCAAAGGGGTGGGTAAAGCAGGAGACAAAATGAATTCTGTCACTAAAAAGGTAGAAATGAGATCAGTTTGGTTAAAATACCATGAGATACTTTTAAATAATTTTGTTAGAATATGAAATGTGCAGGTATCATATGAGAAAATTTGAAATATTTTAAATAAATATGTACTAAATGTATTATTTAAAATTACTTATTAAATAAAAATAAAGAACAAATTTGGTCATCTTTTAAAGTTGGCAGTGAATATAAAAAGTACAGAAAAATATTTTTCTATAAATGGATCTAATAGCCACAGCATCCCCCACTTTAAAAAGCAGCAAAGGAGTGCAATGTGTATAATTACAGGTAAAATGAAACTATTACAGAGTGGTAAAATACATAAATTTGCTTTCTACAGAAAGTAGAAATTTGTTAGTAGGCTAAGCGATTCTTTTAGTACAGACAGTGTGAGAGAAATTGTTTGCAAGGAAAATAAAGAATTCCATATGCTAGTCAGTAGAAGTGAAAATGCTGAGACTACAAGGAATGCTGAATCATTCTATAAAGAAAGATGCTTACATTTAGTTTCCAATACTTAAAGGAAAAATTATTATTCACTTTTGGAAACATTTTATTGCAGTTTTTCTTGATGTCTTCCAGATCCTTAATTCCATGAGTTTATGAACAGAGAAACTTAAAAAAAAAAAAAAAAAAAAAAAAAAAAAAAAAAAAAGGGCATGTAAACACAAGATACTTTTAAATTCCTGAAGAAAAGTTCTATTTTCTCAATTTTAAAATGATTTCTTTTCAGCCCCCAGTGGTCTTCGGCACTTTTTGGAGAGTCACAGATGCTTTTCATAAATCTGATAAAAAATATTCATTCTTTACCCAAAAAACCCTCTTACTCATTTCTCAGAATATTTTGCAAATAACTTAGAGAATGTTCACGCATCCTCTGAGGTCAAGTTAATAGCAACTGATGTAAACTGCACTTTCCTAGGGGCTAGGTCATAAACAAATGCTATACTAGTTCCCCAGAAGCATCAAAGCATCCCTACTGCCACACTGGGATCCAAGGAAATCATTTTAGTTTTATTTACACAGCTAAGGAAATGAAGGCTTGAGAACTGACCAGAGATTTAGGGTGGTTTGCAGACTACCATTTTGTACAACCTATAAACCCCTCCCAGTCTTTTAATTTATTTCCCCCAAATTGTCTAAATTCTTTACACAAAAAAAGAACCACAAATGTATTTTCCAGATTTTTAAGCATATTCAATAGTTTTCTAAAGAATTGCAGGTAGGATTTTTAAAATTAATTAATTAATTAATTATATTGGCTGTGTTGGGTCTTTGTTGCTGTGCGTGGGCTTTCTTTAGTTGTGGTGAGTGGGGGCTACTCTTCATTGTGGTGCACGGTCTCCTCATTGCCATGGCTTCTCTTTTGCAGATCATGGGCTCTAGGCATGTGGCCTTCCGTAGTTGCAGCACATGGGCTCAATAGCTGTGGCTCACGGGCTCTAAAGCACGGGCTCAATAGTTGTGGCACACGGGCTTAATTGCTCTGCGGCATGTGAGATCTTCCTGGAGCAGGGATCAAACCTGTGTCCCCTGCATTGGCAGGCAGATTCTTAACCACTGCTCCATCTAGGAAGCCCCTAGGATATTTTTAAAGCCTATATTTTGGAGAATAAATTTAAATGGTTATTGTATAGCAAAGCATCAAAAGCCAAAAGCTGGATGTTTGCTAACTTTACAATCTTATGTTGCAGAAGTGAAGATAAAATTAAGTATATTCCTGGATGAAGTTTTATCTGAATAATTTAGATTTTTTTCAGCATAATTTTATGCCTATCAGATGATGCTTATGACTATATTGCAAAAAAAAATAGCTAAAATTCTGGTCAATTCAAAAATAACTAGTAAACAATCTTTTAAAGCTGATGTCTTTTTAAGTATTATGAAAACTATTTTATTATTAAAACTTTCTATTTTTTGTTTTGAGCTATACAGTGCAAAACATATATGTCTTCAATTGGACCTATAATAAATTGATGATCTTGTTATTATTTCAATATTATCCAGAATGATTTTAACATAACAATGCAACACTTTACTTTCCTAGTGGTCAAATAGTTAAACACAGTTTATACTAGTTTTGAAGATTTGAAAATTTGAAGATTCTATGAGTTCCACTCAAGGTTGGGAAGTATGCTTCTTTTGAATTTTATACTGTGACTTTTCTAAGCTTAAAAACATCTATTCAACTACACACCATTAAATAAACTCTCTCAAATAATTATTATTCTTTATTATTTTATTTATTTATTTATTCATTTATTTCTGACTGTGTTGGGTCATCATTGCTGTGCACAGGCTTTCTCTAGTTGTGGCAAGTGGGGGTTACTCATTGTGGTGAGCAGGCTTCTCACTGCGGTGGCTTCTCTTGTTGCAGAGCAAACTTCCAGGCACACGGGCTTCAGTATTTGCAGCATGCAGCCTAAGTAGTTGTGTCTCATGGGCTCTAGAGTGCAGGCTCTGTAGTTGTGGTACACTGGCTTAGTTGATCTGCGGCATGTGGGATCTTCCCAGACCAGGGATCAAACCCATCCATATCCCCTGCATTGGCAGGTGGGTTCTTAACCACTGTGCCACCAGGGAAGTTTCCCCTTTCAAATAATTAACAGATGCTTGGACATATTATATTTGAGTTAAGAAGTTTAAGAGTGTCAACTACAATTGGCACTTGCCGTCTACCTCTACAAGGATTAAATCATGTGCTGCTACAGCTGCTGAATTCCAACACTCCCTGAAAGGTGTACAGTGTGGAGAGCTGAAATGAGGCACTCTGTGCTCTGGAAAAAACTGGCAGAACAGGTCTTTAGATAGCTAGATATTTTCAGGAGCCAATTATGAGCCCAATTCTTTTATCACCTAATATCTAGTAAAGCAGTACAGTCCTTCATGATGATGTCTGGTCCTCATGACTAGCAATAACCTGCATGAGACTAGCATAAGACTTCTGTAAAAAAAATATGCTTGATTGCATGTTTTCTCCCTTCACCAAAATCACATATATACTGACCTTCCCCCTGCCTCTTTTTGGAGCAGTGTCTCAGAGCTATCTGAGGTGCTGTCTCCCAGGCTACAGTCCTTATTTTAATCCAAATAAAATTTAACTCACAGCTCTCATGTTATACAAATTTTTTTAAGTTGACAAGAGTCAGGTTAACAAACATGGTAAAATGACTTCATTTAGCATCCTTTTCATTTTGCAATTTCTATGGCACTAGTATTAGCAACACACAAAAGAATGCTGGTAAGTGGTTTGGATGCTCTGGAATTTTAAAATAGTAAATGTAATTAAGCTTGGATAAATAGATCTCTCTCTGACACTTGGCAACCTATTTAGAATATGCAAAAGTAGAGAAAACTACTTGGGGAAGCTTTCTCAGCAACATTGTAGGAAGATTGGGGAAGGAAGTATTTCACTAAATGGAGGAGTCCATTCAAATCTGTGTATTTATGACTTTCGCTTACCAAAAATATTCTGTAAAAAAGTGCTTTTTGGAGTACAATAAACTTTTTTTTATGACAAACTTGGCATAAAAATCACTTTTATAAAGAAGTAACTTTTCCAAAATATAAATATATGAAATATTTTATTCACACATCTGAGTATCAAAGACTGCAAAGAAAACTATTTCTTTGGTGAAATCGATTTCCTGCGGGTAAACTAACATTAGAATGGAGAGTTTTCCTTTCCTTTTTCCTTTAATTAAGCTTGCTGAACTTTGCTTTCATGCTAACAATGATTTTGGAGGATTTCAGTCAAGTGGAACTGCTTGTCCTCTGTGAATTTCACTGGGAATTTCAGTTTCCTCTGCTATCCTTAGTATCTATTAACACTGTAAGATCTATTCTTGGAAACAATTTTAAATATGTTCATCTAGAGATAGTAATACAGTGGAAACAGAGTAAGCTCATTAATAAAATTGATCAATTAAACTTTCATTGAAAAATAGAATTGAAAGTCCAGTGGTAAGCTAAACTTACATGATCCATGGTGTTGGTGAGTAAGAAGCATATAGTACTATCTATTAGAACCATCCAGAAATGCCAGGTGAAATAATAGACAGAAAATGAACCTTTAAAAATGGTGACACTTGCTTTAGAGTATCTGTTTGTTTCTTATCCATGAGACTCTAGAGGTCTGAGGACACAAGTAGCCTACATACAGTGCAAATAAATAATTACCCAATAGCACTTATTTAGCAAATACGTATTACTAGCCTGTTGTGTGCAAGCGATGGATTTAGATTCTAGTGGAAGAGACATACAATAAACAGGGAAAAAAATTAATAGGTGAAAATTTGGGACGTGCCAGGTGGCCAACTCATGGTGCCATTTCAGAGAATAACAGAGATAGTCTTAGTTACTTTACATAGGAGGGTAGGGGAAGGCATAGCTAAAAAAGTAATTTTCAGGCTGATTTCTGATTCTAGTTGAGGAAGTCCTAGGTACATACAAAGATAGGTAAAATCATTTCTATACAAAAGCAATTATCAAAAGAGCATATAGTACTGACTGCATATAGTGTACCAGACACTATACAAAGTCAGTGCAGAATTGTTTATATTACACTTTACTTAGTTTTTTTTTAATTATCTTATGCAGCAAGTCAAAAATGGAACATTGGATTTAAGTGATTCTGTCTTCATAGCTTTGTAGAGAATGTTTTCTCCTATTCAGGCCACAAATTCTCTTTTCTTAGCATCATGTACTATCAATTAAAACTAGGTCAGCAACTACAGAGATTTAAAAAGACACATTAATATCGCTGACATTTCTGCTGATGTTTGTTTTACTTCTTTTTGCTCTGGTTCAGTGGTGAATGCATTCTAGAGTCTCAAATCATTAATGACTTGGTTCTGAAATTAGTAAACCAGATAAATGGCATCAGATATGAGAATCTAAAGTGTATGGTCTCTAAAAACTATAGTTCACGCCAATATATACTTTGTTGCATTTACGTTGGAGTAACTTTCTATGCAAGAAAAAAGTATATTTTTTATTTTAGTAATTAAATGAGAATATGACTCAGGATTGGAAAGTCTATTGTCCCGTCTACCATTTAACTAAGTTATTGTTTCTTGGATCCCATGGCTATATGAGAAGAGTGAGGGATAATTGTTATGTAACCAGTCAAATAAAGATCTGATACTAGTTCCGCTACTGAATTCTTTTACCATGTTCATAATGTTTCAAACCTCATACAACTTAGATAACAGAGTTTTGAGCAAGAAATAAAATTCTATGCTCCCAAAGATAATAAACACTCAATTTTTGGTCATATGTACCCTGATTTGGGTCACTGTTCTTTTTATACCTAACTCATGCAAGAGTGATGAACAATGACACTTAAGACCTGTCAGTAAGATGGGGCTTTTAAGCCTGGCTTTGTGATTTATCATGTATGATCTTAGGTGAGCTAGTTATCATCCTTTTGCAAATCGGTAAAATGAAGGTCCCTGCTTTGTAAAACTATTATCAGGGTTAAGTAGCATAACATATTTGAAGTACTAGTCCAGTATTGGCACATGGTAAATATTAAAAATTGAAAGTTATTAATTACCATTCTTGTGAATTGAAAGTAAATTGTATTTTGTATAAAATAGTAGATGTCTCGCATTTTCCCACACTTTTCCTAAATGCTGCAATCATCCAAATCCTGTCCATCACTTAGGAACCCTAAAATTGTAAACTCGAGTGGTTACTTGAGCCCTCTTGCTGTATTTAAACTCAAAATGAGGAGAAGAATTATGACTAGGAAGAGAATAAGTAAAGGGTTCACACCAATCTAAGAATAAATAAAAAATAAGCAATTGGTAATGATTTAACGTTTTTTTCAAGGGAGATGCTAGAAACATTATTGTTCTCTAAAGTTCTAATTTGCTCCTTTCAATGATTTCTCGAATGTTGGGGAGAATTATTCTTCTTTCATAGAAAATTATAACGTATCGTGGAATTTAGTCAAAAAAACAAATTGGGACTACATAAGAAACACTTCTGGAAGAAACTCAAATCTGAGCTATCATCAGAGAAAGATTGTTAAATGTGTCTTCTCAAATGGCATAAAATAATTTTAAAATACGCAATCTAAGGGAAGGCCGGGGGTGGGGCCCGGCGCGGCACGGCACAGCGCGGCACGGCACGACACATCACGGCACGTCACGGCACGGCACGTCAGTGGCCTTCTCGGCAGAAGTCCGCAGCCTCCGGAGCCACTGATTAGCTTTCTGCACGGCGCCTGTCTCGCCCCCCGCACCAGTTTCGGGCTGGTTGGCGCGGAATTGGGAGACTCCGGGACCATGGCCGCCGTGCGCGGCGATGACTGCGAGCTGGGGGTGAGTGCTGTGTCAGATTCAGGGAGTTTTGTAGCTTCTCGATCCCGGAGAGAGAAGAAATCAAAGAAAGGGCGACAGGAAGCTCTGGAAACACTGAAAAAGGCTAAAGCTGGTGAGAAGTATACATATGAAGTAGAGGACTTCGCAAGTGTTTATGAAGAAGTTGACGAGGAACAGTATTCAAGGCTGGTCCAGGCCCGCCAGGATGATGACTGGATCGTGGATGACGCTGGTATTGGCTATGTGGAGGATGGCCGAGAGATTTTTGATGATGACCTTGAAGACGTTGCCCATGTTTCCCATGAGAAAGGAAAAAGTGATAAAGCACGGAACAAAGACAAGAGGAATGTCAAGAAGGCTTCAGTGATAAAACCTAACAATATCAAGTCAGTGTTCATTGCCAGTGCTGGGAGAAAAACCGCAGATAAAGCTGTCGACTTGTCCAAGGATGATCTGCTAGGTGACATTCTACAGGATCTGAACACTGAGACACCTCAAAAAACTCCACCACCTGTAATAATACCGAAGAAGAAAAGATCCACTGGTGCTGCGCTGAATCCTTTCTCTGTGCACACTCCCCGGGCAGCTCCTTCAGGAAAAACCGCTTCCCCGGTCTCAAGGAAGGAGACTTCATTAATGCCTGCGCCTTTTAAATGTGCCGGATTCGCTGGAGTGTCGGCGCCGGCATTGTGTGCAGATGACAAGCAGGAGGAGTCAGGGCCAATGGATTTTGAAGATGGCGACTTTGATGAGCCCATGGAAGCTGAGGATGTGGACGTGGAGCCTGTGGCTGCCAAGACTTCGGACCAAGAGAGGGAGCCAGCAGAGGGGGCGAAACAGGAGGCAGATCCTGGGAAAGGGACCACATCCTACTCAGCAAGTTCTCTCCCAGATATGTCTTGTTGGGACTTTGATCAGGAGGATGACAGCAGTTTCTCAGCCCCGGAACTTCAAGTGGATTCCAGTCACCTCCCACTGGTAAAAGGGGCAGATGAGGAACAGGTATTTCAGTTTTATTGGCTGGATGCTTATGAAGATCCGTACAGCCAGCCAGGTGTGGTATTTCTGTTTGGCAAAGTTTGGATCGAATTGGCTGAAACCCACGTGAGCTGTTGTGTCATGGTGAAAAACATTGAGCGAATGCTCTACTTCCTCCCCCGTGAAGCGAGAATTGATCTAAATACAGGGAAAGAAAATGGAATTCCAGTTAGAATGAAGTATGTTTATGATGAATTTGATGAGAAAGTAGCAGCAAAATATAAGATTATGAAATTCAAGTCCAAGGCAGTGGAAAAGAGCTATGCTTTTGAGATACCTGATGTTCCAGAGAAATCTGAGTACTTGGAAGTTAGATACTCAGCTGAAATGCCACAGCTTCCTCAGAATTTGAAAGGAGAAACGTTTTCTCATGTATTTGGGACCAACACATCCAGCTTGGAACTGTTCTTGATGAACAGAAAGATAAAAGGACCTTGTTGGCTCGAAGTAAAAAATCCACAGCTCCTGAATCAGCCAATCAGTTGGTGTAAATTTGAGGCAGTGGCCTCGAAACCTGACCTGGTGAACGTGGTTAAGGATGTTGGTCCTCCTCCACTTGTGGTCATGTCTTTGAGCATGAAGACAATGCAGAATGCAAAGACACATGAAAATGAGATTATTGCTGTGGCAGCGTTGGTCCATCGTAAGTTTGCATTAGATAAAGCACCCCCACAGCTTCCCTTTCAGTCACATTTTTGTGTTGTGTCTAAACCAAAGGATTGTATTTTTCCATATGATTTCAAAGAAAGCATTAAGGAAAAGAATGTGAAGGTTGAGGTTGCTGCAACAGAAAGAACACTGCTAGGTTTTTTCCTTGCAAAAGTTCACAAAATTGATCCTGATATCATTGTGGGTCATAATATTTATGGGTTTGGACTGGAAGTGCTACTGCAGAGAATTAATGTGTGCAAAGTTCCTTACTGGTCCAAGATTGGTCAGCTGAAGCGATCCAACATGCCACAGCTTGGGGGCAGGAGTGGATTTGGTGAAAGAAATGCCACCTGTGGCCGAATGATTTGTGATGTGGAAGTTTCGGCAAAGGAATTGATTCGTTGTAAAAGCTACCATTTGTCTGAGCTTGTTCATCAGATTCTGAAAATTGAAAGGGTTGTAATCCCAATGGAAAATATACGAAATATGTACAGTGACTCTTCTCATCTGTTGGACCTGTTGGAACACACCTGGAAGGATGCCAGGTTCATTTTGCAGATCATGTGTGAGCTAAATGTTCTTCCATTAGCTTTGCAGATCACTAACATTGCTGGGAACATTATGTCTAGGACGCTGATGGGTGGACGATCCGAGCGTAATGAGTTCTTGTTGCTTCATGCATTTTATGAAAACAACTATATTGTGCCGGACAAGCAGATTTTCAGAAAGCCTCAGCAAAAACTGGGAGATGAAGATGAAGATGTCGATGGAGATACCAGTAAATACAAAAAGGGACGTAAGAAAGCAGCTTATTCTGGAGGCTTGGTATTGGACCCCAAAGTTGGTTTTTATGATAAGTTCATTTTGCTTCTGGACTTCAACAGTTTGTATCCTTCCATCATTCAGGAATTCAACATTTGTTTTACAACAGTGCAAAGAGTTGCTTCAGAGACACAGAAAGTTTCAGAGGATGGAGAACAAGAACAGATCCCCGAGCTGCCAGATCCCAGCTTGGAAATGGGTATTTTGCCCAGAGAGATCTGGAAACTGGTAGAGCGGAGAAGACAAGTGAAACAACTAATGAAACAGCAAGATTTAAATCCAGACCTTGTTCTTCAGTATGACATTCGACAGAAGGCTTTGAAGCTCATGGCAAACAGTGTGTACGGCTGCCTGGGATTTTCCTACAGCAGATTTTACGCAAAACCACTGGCTGCTTTGGTGACATACAAAGGAAGGGAGATTTTGATGCATACGAAAGAGATGGTGCAGAAGATGAATCTTGAAGTTATTTATGGAGATACAGATTCAATTATGATCAACACCAATAGCATCAATCTGGAAGAAGTGTTTAAATTGGGAAACAAGGTGAAAAGTGAAGTGAATAAGTTGTACAAACTGCTTGAAATAGACATTGATGGTATTTTCAAATCTCTGCTACTGCTGAAGAAAAAGAAGTATGCTGCTCTGGTTGTTGAGCCAACATCGGATGGGAATTACATCACCAAACAGGAGGTGAAAGGATTAGATATAGTTAGAAGAGATTGGTGTGATCTTGCTAAAGACACTGGAAACTTTGTCATTGGCCAGATTCTTTCAGATCAAAGCCGGGACATTATAGTGGAAAACATTCAGAAGAGGTTAATAGAAATTGGAGAAAATGTGCTAAATGGCAGTGTCCCAGTGAGCCTGTTTGAAATTAGCAAGGCGTTGACAAAGGATCCCCAGGATTACCCTGATAAAAAAAGCCTACCTCTTGTGCATGTTGCCCTCTCGATAAATTCTCAAGGAGGCAGAAAAGTGAAAGCTGGAGATACTGTGTCGTATGTCATCTGTCAGGATGGGTCAAACCTCAGTGCGGGTCAGAGGGCCTATGCACTCGAGCAGCTGCAGAAGCAGGACAATTTAAGCATTGACACCCAGTATTACCTGGCCCAGCAGATCCACCCAGTCGTGGCTCGAATCTGTGAGCCAATAGATGGAATTGACGCTGTCCTCATTGCAACATGGTTAGGACTTGACCCCACCCAGTTTCGAGTTCGTCATTATCATAAAGATGAAGAGAATGATGCCCTTCTTGGTGGCCCAGCACAACTCACGGATGAAGAGAAGTACAGGGACTGCGAAAGGTTCACGTGTCCATGCCCTACATGCAGAACCGAGAATATTTATGATAGTGTCTTTGATGGTTCGGGAATCGATATGGAACCCAGCTTGTATCGTTGCAGCAACATCACTTGTAAGGCCTCGCCTCTGAACTTTATGGTACAGCTGAGCAACAAATTGATCATGGACATTAGGCGTTGCATTAAAAAATACTACGAAGGCTGGTTGATTTGTGAGGAGCCCACATGTCAAAATCAAACTCGGCACCTTCCCCTTCAGTTCTCCCGAAATGGACCTCTTTGCCAAGTCTGCATGAAAGCTACACTTCGACCAGAGTATTCTGACAAGTCCCTGTACACCCAGCTGTGCTTTTACCGGTACATTTTTGATGCGGAGTGTGCACTGGAGAAACTTATTACCGATCATGAGAAAGATAAATTGAAGAAGCAGTTTTTTACTCCCAAAGTTCTTCAGGACTATAGAAAACTCAAGAACACAGCAGAGCGGTTCTTGTCCCAAAGTGGCTACTCAGAAGTGAACCTCAGCAGACTCTTCGCTGATTGTGCTGTTCAGTCCTGAGGGATTCCCAGAAGTGGACGCACAGGGGCCGTAGAAGGGAGACCTGCACCTGCATCCTCAGAACCTGCACCGTGGCCCTGGCCCCTTCTCCTGCATTGCTTTTCCTTTGGGACTACATATCATGTTTGTGTGGATGTGGCTTGGGAGGGGGATTATTAAGGGGAACTGCAAACATATTTAATCTACGCAGCATCAGAGAACAGCAAAACCATCTTCCTCTGACGGTATACCTTGTGCTATTGAGACACCACCCGGAGAGCTGGCTGCTTTGCACTCGGAACTGGATTTCTAGGGGAGGAGTCAGTGAGGAAGAGCAATTGCGAGTGGCTGGGATGCAGCTGGCCCAGGCTTTGCCCCAGGACCTTCAGCAGAGGTGCCCCCAGAAAGATTGGTTCATGGAGCCGGGTAGGAGGGCTAACACTTTGCCTCTTCACGTGCCAGTTAAACCCAGTCTGAACCCAAGTGCTTTCCAGGCCTCTGGCTCCAGGAGCGGCTGTCGTCTTCAGTCTTTCTGTCATAAAGGTAGCCAAGGGGGCAGAGTTAGAAGCCTTGCACTTACTAGATAAATTAACCAGAGCTTACTTGTGTATTGAATTTCTCCAGAGCCCAACATACACGTGCACACTGGGCAGCTGTTTTCCACTCACCTTCCTTTTTTATTTCCTCAAGTAGAAAATCTAGGTAAAGGTTTATACAGAAGGGAAGCATGTGTTAGATAATTTGATATCCTGTAACATTTCATTAAAAATGTGTATAAGTTGGGGCAAGGATCATTGTGTTATATTAAGAAAAACTGGGGGAAGGGATGGGGTTAATTGGCACTATTGCTAATTTTCTTGTTTCTTCAGAACGGTGCCTTTTTGCCAGAAGGCAAACATATTTCAATATAGCCGTCTTCCCTTTCTTACATTCTTGGTAAGATTATACTAACAAAACATATTTCCCCTTGTACAACTGTGCTATATTTTTTAAAAATATCTACCTGTGGGTTTTCGTAAAAGAAACATATGCTGTGCTTTTTTTTCACTTCAGAATAAAGTTTTCTAAAGGGAAAAAAATATGCAATCTGTTGCTAAATAGAAATGCAAAAATTTTACTTTTATTATCTAACTGAAGCTTATTTTCATCATCATGTTCTCCCTCTGTCATTTCACTCAAGACTTTTTCACTTTCACTCTCCTGACTGTCACCCTAGCTCTCATTAGATCTGTCACCTTCATAGCTCAGCATCAAGGTTACCTCTTCAGAGAAGTCTTCACAGCCCACTCTATCAAAAGGACCCAAATCAAGAAATACGCCCAATCCCAGCAACCTGGTTACTGTACTTCATCCCACTTACAATAGGTTGTAAGGTGTAAGTATTTAATTTATTTTAATTTATGATTTAGCAGTCTGGCCTTTTCCATGCAGACAGAAACCACAGTCTTCTCTCCCACTAACATATTCCCTGTGCCGAGAAGAGTACTAGGGTTTATAGTAAGTACTTAACAAAAAATTTCAAATAACTGAATGGAGAAAGAAGTAGTTTTAGTTTAGCTTTGTTTTGTCAAGCAAGGATGCAAGAAAGAAAATGTGAGTGAAATTTTAAGCAAGAAAAGTTTGAGATGCTTGTATAACATCCAAAGGGAGACTATTACATACTGAACTGGATGTGTAGGCTTACAGCAACGAAATTATAGAGTTTGAATATATACATTTGGGCAGAATTCATTATTTGGCAGACCGTGAGCAGGGATGGAACTCTCATGATTCAAGAGTGTAGAATGATAATAGTATAGAAAATATTATAACGAACACCAACCTTGAGAGGGTGGGTAGAGGAGAAGCCCGTTTAATAGACTGAAAAGGTCCCACAGTGACCGGAGGAAGGCAAGGAAGGGAGTCATGGAAACCTAGGGAAAGAAGAATATCTCAGGAAGCAGGGGACGATCAACTGAGTCAAATGGGGCTCACAGGACAAGAAAGAAATGGAAAATGTCATTGGATTTGTCAACATGGGAATTACTAGTTACCTTAGCAAGAATAACATCCATAGAGAAGGCTGGAGTGAACTGAAGGGTGAATTGCAGTGATAAAGAGGGAAGAGTGTGTGAAGCAGGAAAGGACAGGCCCAGAGTCCCTAATGGGAAAATATGGGGCTTAGGTGTGTTTGGAATTCTGAATATTTCACAATTTACAAAAGGTAGAAAGACACCTATTGTATAAACGTGACACCCCCCCATGACTTAACAGCACTCCAAAATCAAGTATTATATTAAAATTTTCATTAACTTTTCTGGAGTAAAATATATGAATATTCATGCCAAGTTGGATGAGACTACAAATAGCCTTTTGTCTGATAAGGTTTTGACCAGATAAATGAAGTTAAAAAAATACAACTTTTAGTTTTCAAACTTTTTGGATATCTGGATTGTGGCTGAAGAATTATGTAGAAAAATTAGGTGCTAGCTGGAGAGGGATTTGCTACGAGAGATTTGTTTTCTCTCATTTTGGTTTAGTTTTCTACTATTGAAGTTATGAAAAA
Organism: Hippopotamus amphibius kiboko; assembly: GCF_030028045.1. Classification (NCBI taxonomy): domain Eukaryota; kingdom Metazoa; phylum Chordata; class Mammalia; order Artiodactyla; family Hippopotamidae; genus Hippopotamus; species Hippopotamus amphibius. The sequence goes on from NC_080188.1 coordinate 90,358,341, forward strand.
CATACCTAAAAAATGATACTGAGGGTCCTAATGATGGAAGCAGCTAAAGATTGAGGAGAGAGAGGAGATTTCCAATAGAATTCAGGTCCCTGAGAAGTCAATTTGTAAGAAAATCTAGAGGACCCAGAGAGTGGTTGGCATTCCAGGGAGAGATGGCATGCCTCTAAATTATACCCAGAGAAAAGGAAAGAAAGGGTATAGATGCAGATAATTTATTTATTTGGTAGAGGGGATATAACAGGATTCACATTTAATAGGTTTTATTTTCTCTGTGAAATGTGATAAAAAGATATTGCCAGAGAATTTAGCAAAAAGAGAGTCCAGTGGTGGAGTGAGGAATAGCGTTTGAAGAATGTGAGAGAGCAAACAGTACTAGAAAGAAAAAATGCTGTGAGATGTGTTATTTGCAGTCAATTAAGATTAATTCAAATAATTTTCTCGATATTTATAAGGGTCTATGTTGTTACTGATGTTTGAGGCATTAAAATAGAGAAGAGGTGAGACACAGTTATCTTCCTGTAAATTCCTAGTGAGAGAGAAAATCAATTTATAGTAAACATATTCAGAAATTAAATCCTCAAAAATAAACTAGGCATATTTCTTAATTCATTTCAGTCTATTGTGCAGAAGTATGTGAGAATGGACTCTAGGGTTATGATTTTCAGAACTAGAGCTGAAATATCAACTTATTATAGCCAAATTAGAACAAGAGAAGTTGGTAAAATAACATATAAAAAGAAACTTTTTTGACTCCATATAGTCACATGATGAAAATTTCTGCATAATTATATGTATTATTTAATTTTAAGATGAAAAGAATGAAATATCATAATGAGTAGTTCATTTTTCATAAAATAATCATCTTTTAAAAGTTGCCATAACCTTCCATGGCTGTGTGCTGATTTGATAGAGTGTTTGAATCATGTATCATGGAAAACTGGTTTTATTTTAAAGATTCATCCAGGGCAGGCACCTGAATCATATTAGTAATTACAAATCACGTAAAACACTTTTCCTTCACTAGCCATGGCATTTTGTCTGTGAGAAGCATCTTTTATCTCCTCCTGAGGGAACCATATAATATACAAGAATCTCACTGAAAGCGTGTATCAAGAATTGTTTCTTGATTACAGTGCCATGCATCACGGCACCGTGCTTTAAAGGCACTGAGCTTCCCTTCCAAACACTACTTTTTGAGCACTTCTATTTCAGCAACTCAAAATGTAAT